>NC_135626.1:54937690-57907690 GCF_053574225.1 Canis aureus | reverse complement strand
CGATCCTTCGCCCCAATACGCCGTTCCTTTAGGACAGTTTACAAAACGTAACACGAGGAAAGAACGAGCTCATGTGCAAACGTCACCCACGTTTAGGGTTAGGGTCCCCTCAAGTTCCCCGCCCTTCCCGCAGAAGCTTCGGCCGAGGCAGCTGTTAGTCCCCGTCGTGCCTGCGTCGAGAACCTGCCTCTCCCGTCTCCAAGCACCCAGGGCACAGGGGGTGTGGACACCTTTTTTGTTTTAATCTCTCCGACATGTGGAAAGTCTGCAGAAACTCACCTCTTCCTCCCCTAACCTCAGCAAGAGGGGGGAGTTGGGCCCACCTGGCTCCAGTCCCCTGCCTTGACCTGCGCCCCTTTACCTTAACCAAAGTCCCTCCAGGAGGCTCCTTGTGCCGCCTCCGCTCAGCCACCTCCTCCTCCCGCTAAATCCTTTCCTCACCCGAAAGCAGTTTTGCGTTGCTTTCAACTAGGACTCCACGGAGCCATTGGCTTGGGCAGTCACCTGTGTTCATTCTTTGGTCCTCTGCCTTTTTTAAAAAACAATTGTTTTATTAGTAGGCTCCACTGCCAAAGTGGGGCTCGAACTGAGGACCCGAGAGTCACATGCTCTACCCGAGTCAGCCAGGCAGCCCAGCCCTCCGCCCTTTTTAAGGATGGATCCTATCCCTGTGCTCTACTCCCTGTCCCCCAGCCTGTTATCTTTTCATTCCCTCCAGTGTATCCCAAATGCCTTTCCAGGTCCCTTCCTGTGTCACCAGTGTTTTCTGGGGGCCTCTTGGGTCCACCACTGTGTTCCAGGGTCAGCCCACAGGGATGCTTTTCCTGGTTCCCCTGCTGCCACCATCTAACCCAGCATGTCCCCAGGTTCTGCGCTGCTTGTCCTCCATGGCTCTTACCATCCGCAGCACTCTGCTTCTGCGCTCCATCCCGCATCCTCCAACCGCACCCTCACTCGCGGCCCCAGGCCTCCACCCCCTCTCCTGGGCTCACCTCGGTGCGATCCTCCTCAGGCCGCACGAGTCAGCTCCTCACAGGCAAAGCCATTCTCATCCCACCATCCTCCATCCCAGCATCCTCCCGAGGCTGCACCCTTTGTGCCTCCCCTGTCTCCATACGCAGCATCACCCGTGTGACACACACCTGCTCCATGCTCCACCTGGGGCCATCTTCTGTCTCCATCATCCTTTTGCACCTGCTAGTAGTGGCTCTCCTTTCTTGTTGCCACTGCCCTAGTTCCAAGGATGGGTCCCTGCCTCCTACATGGGTCAGTCCGCCAGCCTATGCTCATCTCCCTTCACTCTCCTTGTCCATTCATCTCCCTTCACTCTCCTTGTCCATTCGCAGATACCTTCCCGACAGCCTCTGCAGAGGTAGTCTAAATGTCCTAGCTGTCACATTTTAAGCTCTTACCTTGTTTGCATGACTGGCCCCTCCCCTCCTTCCTCCCCATCTCAAGCACTGCAAGCAAGTTTATTTTCTCTGACCCTCAAGCTGGAACTAGTTGCTTCTCTGGTTCCCAGAGCCTATTCAGACAAATTATTTACCACATTTTAGGTTGTTACCGTAACAGGAATCCATTTTTCTTCTCAGCTTTTATCATCACCTGATCGAATGTAAATTGTCTGGAAGAAAGAGCTTTTTTTTAAAAAAAAAATTATTTGATAGAGCGCGCGAGCCAGAGAGCACAAGCAGGGGGAACAGCAGAGAGAGATGGAGAAACAGACCCTGCTCAGCAGGGAGCCCGATGCGCGGCTGGATCCCAGGACCCCAGGATCATGACCTGAAGGCAGACAGCTTAACTGACTGAGCCATTCAGGTGCCTCAGAAAGGACTCCTTTTGTTCATTGCTGAGTCCCTGGGACTTCACCAGTGCCTGGCTTTCACTGTTTGTTAACGAATAAACAAATCAACGTTGCACCGTCTTGCATATGAGCTTCATCCCCTCCTGGGCTCTGAGTCTATTGAGGGGACTCTTGCTAGTCATTTATCAGTAAGTTTTTACCCCTTTGTTTACACTCACATGAATGATGAGGGCCCTGCTCACATCAAGTGTATATACTACTACAGCTAATTATCTGGCATTTAGAGCATCACAATGCAGTATCTGCTGAACGAGTGAACTAGGTCAAAATTATAGAGAACATTCTAATAAATTAATACACACCAGAGTGAGCTGCTATAGTTATGCTGGCCTGGGTGCTTCCCATACCCAGAGGATTGCAAAAACCTATTTTCAGTTCCAACTCGTTCTTTTCTTGCCTCTAAAACCCCACAGCATGTGACAGTCCCTAACACGTGGTACTCCTTCCCACTTGAGAATCTCAGCAGTTCCCCTTCACCTACATTTCTTTTTTAAAAGATTTTATTTGAGAGAGAGAGAGAGAGAGAGAGAGAACGTGCACAGGAGCATGCACATGTGTGCTCAAGCAGGAGGAGGCGCCAGCAGACTCACTGCTGAGTGCATGACCCTGAGATCCTGATCTGAGCCAAAACGAAGAGTTGGATGCTTAACTGACTGAGCCACCCAGGCGCCCCTCCTTGTCACCTACATTTCTTAAAATCTAAACTCTTGAACTTGAATTTGAGTCTCCACACTGAGCTTCTGTCTCCCTTTCCAGACTCACCTCCCACAACCCCCTGGCTCGAATCCATCATTCAGATAGCTTCCTTGGGTTCTCCACCCCAGCCTTTTCTTTTCCCATATTCATGCTGTTCCCTCCAACTGGCATGTCCCTCCCCACCTCTACTAAGATTCTATTCCCTTTTCAAGCCCCCTCACCCTCAGAGGTCTGCTAACCTGTCTCAGCCCTCCCACCCCAGGTATGTTCCCTGAGTGCAGACACCGCAGCTCATTGTTGTTTCCCCCCGCTGACCAGTGCGCTCCACAATTATGAGGCAGATTTCAATGGACAGAAAAGGTTGGAATTCTGTTCTGAAGCATTCTGCATGAGGTGAAGCCTATCGCATTTATTGCAGAGTTTTACTGCAGCTAATACATGAAATGGATAATTAAGGTTCGATAACACGTGATTGCCTATGAAGACCTTTGCAACTCAGGCCTGCATCCCTCTTTCCAAATGAACATTCTCAGGTCTCCTGCCGGTGTCAGGCTCTGGGCTGCTGCAGCTTGGACCCCCAGAGAGGGCCGAGTGGCTCAGGAGGGGACTTCAGTCCATGTCCACCCTCCTGCCTGTTTTTATGGCAGAATTTATTCGCTTTTTTCTCAGCCTCTCCCGATTCATGTTTTCTATCCTGAAAACAAAAAGACTGCAATTAGGCCCAGATGCCCCATCGATGCTTTTCAAAGTGATGACAGTTGCTAGCAGCAGGGTGGGAAGCAGAGCAGCAGATCAGCACTGTGGGGGCCCCACTCGGGTAGGAGGCCTCTCTCACTCCCAGAGCTTCCCCACCTTCTGCTGGGAAGTCGTGCCCTCCCCCTACCTCCTGTCTCCTCTGTGCTGTGACCCCTCAACCCCCAAAGAATCAGCTGAGAGGAGCTTGGGGCACTTTCTGGCACCTGAGCCTATGTAATAAAGCATCTTCTTTGGATGGCTCCGTAGCTGTCTGGCTGGCCTTAGCAATCATGTCTCGAATTTTCTGAAGACAATCTGCCAGATTTCGGAACTGGTAGCGGCTGCATTCAGAGGTGAGTATCAACTCTCCTGACTTGTTGATCTTATTTCTATGCTGCAGAGAACAAAGGTAAAACCTGAGTTCTACAGAGTAAAGGTTTAAATGCAACTGAGGGATTACAGAAAAAGGAGTCCGTGGTTACCGTGATGGCTATCTTCTGCCGCACGGGCTCTGCGATCCACTCGGCGGTTGCCAAATGGAACCTGACTTCAGCCTTGGAATTCACTGTGAATAAAGGGATGAGAGAGCACCGGTCACTGAGATTCTCAAGTAGGCTCTGCACCCTGTGGCTGGTGATGATCCTGAAACAGGGAGACAAGACATCCATCCAAGGACGTTTCTGTCCTGTGTCAACTTCGGAATGCAAAGTTGGTGATGGAATGAGCCTGCAAACATAGCGAGGAACTTCTGGACAAAAAGTAACTTCCAGGAACTAAATGCTCAGTGCTTCTCTTACAGTTTAGTGGGTCTGAAAAGAATGGGGGATGGGTTCCATGAGAAGGAAGGAAACCTGTTCTCTGGCTGCCAACTCACACTGTGATTTCCCTTTGTTTAGGCCCACAAGCCAACCCTAGTCCTAGCAACCCACAGCTGAGAGTCTAAGGATCAGACCACATTCAAAAGAATAAAGAGGATTATTATAAACTGGTGGTATTTGAGCTTCTGCTAAAAAAAATCCCTTTATCCCATATGAATGTAAGCACAGAACTCAAGTACATCTCCCAGCCAAGTTTTAAAATGAAAGAAAACAAGGTGCCTTGTACCTTTGTTAACATTCTGGCCCCCAGGACCGCTACTCCGACAATAAGATATCGTCAAACGATCTATAAAAACAGAACACACACCAAAAAAAAAAAAAATTATTCCATGGCAAAATGCACAAACTGTTAATTTATTATCAACATCACTATCCCCATTACACCCCACTTTCAATGGCTTTTACATATACTAACGTAACATTCAGAGCAGTAAAGTCAGAGATTATTCACAGATGTCAAAACTAAAATCAAGAGTAAGTACCCTTCCTAGGGTCACAGTAGAGGCTGTAAAATCATGACCTGGGTTGTCTGCTTCTGGTCCAGTCCATCTCACTAGATCCAGCTGCCCCAAGCTTTTTGCCATTTTTTTTTTTTTTTAAGATTTTTTTATTCATGAGACAGAGAGAGGCAGACACATAGGCAGAGGGAGAAGCAGGCTCCCTGTGGGGAACCTGATGTGGGACTCGATCCCAGGACCCTGGGATCCTGACCTGAGCCAAAGGCAGATGCTTAACCACTGAGCCACCCAGGTGCCCCACCATTTGTTTGTTTTAAAGCACAGACACAAAAGCTCAAACTAAGGGACAAACTTAGTTTACCGTTGTTTATTTCAAAATGTGGTGGATGTGGGATCCCCACAGACTGTAAGCTGCAAGGGGACAGATATTCAGTGTGTGGTCCAGTGCCCTGTCAGCGTGTAGAAACATCCTCTGGATGAAAGTGTACTTGAACTGGAGCTGGGAACCTTGCTTCTATCACTATGATCTTGGCAAAGTCCCTCTGCTTCTCTGGGCCTCAGGTTTGTTTGTCTGTAAAATGTAAAATGAGGTTCCTTCCTTCTGTTTTTGTAATTCGTGGGAAACAGACTCACAGTGTCTGAGGAAAGTGGGGAAGACATGGTAGTGGGAAGATTTCAGAAGACTGGATGGAGCTGCAAGAGGTATGGGTGGCAAAGAACTGGCCCCAAGGCAGTGGAGAGCAGGCCTTGATGGGCAGTGGTGGCCCATCTCAGGACTGCTTCTGAGACTTTGTTCCCTTTTTAAAAAGATTTTATTTATTCATTTGAGAGACAGAGAGAGCACAAGCAGCAGGAGAGGCAGAGGGGAGAAGAAGAAGCAGACTTCCAGCTGAGCAAGAAGCCCGATGGAGGGCTCCATCCCAGGACCCTGGGTTCATGACCTGAGCTGAAGTCAGATGCTTAACCGACTGAGCCACCCAGGCGCCCGTCTATATATATTTTTTAAGATTCTATTTATTCATTCATGAGAGACACAGAGAAAGAGAGAGAGAGGCAGAGACGCAGGCAGAGGGAGAAGCAAGCTCCATGCAGGGAGCCCGATGTGGGACTCCAGGACCACGTCCCAGGCCAAAGGCAGGCGCTAAACCACTGAGCCACCCAGGCATCCCCCACTCCTTTTTTTAAAATGTAAGCTCCATGCGTAGCACAGAGCCCAATGTGGGGCTTGAATTCACAACCCTGAGCTTGAGATCTGAACTGAGATCAAGAGCTGGACACTTAACTGACTGAGCCACCCAGGTGCCCCTAGAGACCTCCTTCCTCTTGAAAAATCAAATCAATTCATTTCTCTGCATAGGTGAGGAATGCATGGTACTGTAGGGGGACAGTTCCAGCACCGTGTCGGCAACCTTGCCTGTATCCACAGAGGCTGCCAGGGCAGGGTCTGTCTTTCAAAAAGGTCTGTGAGGCCCCCCAACACAAGAGCACCTGAGACAAGTGAGGAGCTGCAACATGGCTGGTTCCCACCTATCTCCCTGGAGGCTGTCAGGAGACCATCTCTTTGCCTTTGGTTCTGATGAGACGGGCTTTCTTGCCACCTCCAGCCACAAGTACTCCTCAAGGCATAGCTGACGGCGACCAAACTGCTAGTTGCAGCAAGGCACCAGCTCCTAGGCCACAGAGTGGCCTCTTCTTTGTGTCTCAGTTAACTAGCCTCTTTGTTTCTGTGTCACCCTGAACAAGGGCTACAAGGAGCCGGCACCTATGGCTATTACTCCTTTCACTGTGGATGTCACAAACTCTCTGATTCTAAAAAAGGCTTGTTGTTTCCCAGGCTCTGCCTGTTAGGCCTTGCCTTGTATTGCACACAATTCTAAAGTTATGCAAACAGTTTACAGGGAGAAGTCCCACCCTTCTGTTCCCCAGCCACCAAGTCTGCCCTTTCTTTGCCATTTCTCAAGCCAGTCCTCATATCCAATTTCTTTTTTTTAAGATTTTATTTATTTATTCATGAGAGACACAGAGAGAGGCAGAGACACAGGCAGAGGGAGAAGCAGGCTCCTCACATGGAGCCCGATGCAGGACTCGATCCCAGATCCGGGGATCATGACCTGAGCCAAAGGCAGGCGCCCAACCGCTGATCCACCCAGGCGTCCCTGCAGCTTAACTTCTTCCAAATAACCATCCACTCATCTACTGTAGAGACTGGCCCATGCCGCAAGATCATCAAGAGCTCGCACATGTACTCTACGCAACACTCTAGAGTGGCTATACCACCATTTTTTGGCCTTCTAAAGAGCACTGAGAGGATTCTGCTTTTGCACACCAAAAGACAGTTTATTTTTGTTAAGCTGGAAAGATCTGGAGGGAATGTTTTTTTTTTTTTTTCTTTTTTTTTTTCTGGAGGGAATGTTGAGGAGTGGGGGAAGTGACTGATTTTTTATAAAATAAAATTACTTACCTAGTGGAATGTCATTATTGGCTTGCTTTGCATCATCCTGCAATGTAACATACACAGTATCAAATTAACATTACCTGCTCTGTGACTCCTAACTGGTCCAGGGCAATCAAAGAAAGGACGTAAAGCCACAATGCAAATGTAATACAACTATTTTCAGGTCCGCAGCAAAATCATATCAGGATGACAGAAAAAGTTTCCCCAGACTCCAGAGGTACCACCTCTGAAACACTCTACTAGGAAACTGGAACTGACATCTCCAGCCTTAGCTAGCTAGCATTGGGTACCAACCATCAGGGGCCTGGCTCCTTGGAAGCAAGGCAGGCTCCACAGTACATGTGCCTCAGACAGACTCCAAAAGGAACACGCTCTACTAACCCAGAGCAACAAACCTGGTGGGCCACCTTGTTCCTTCCTGGGCCACAGGGGCTCACGTGAGAGGCCATCTGCCTAGATAGTTTGTGTCAAATGGAACTACTCACTCCAGGACTTCTCACCTCCGTGTCTCTCCTGTGCTGTTTCTGAGTAGTAAAGTCTGTGAGCCCCATGTCCACAGGCCTTCTGAGGCTCTTCTGGCCACCCAAACTCATGGTATCCCATGTCCACATGGCCCCCCCTCCCGGCTTCATTCCTTTTCATCCTAGAATGACTTGGGAGTGAAATCCTCATCCCCCTGCACTCTCTGTAGCACAGAAGACTCCAGGCCCCAGCTTCCTCAGGGCCTGTTCTCCCTCTTCCTGAGCTATCCTCACCAGCTTCCTTATTACCTCCCTATGACTTTCCCATGTTCTTTTGCTTGCTTTTTGCAACTTTTAAACACTGACATGCCCCTGGAAGCCTTTCTCTTCTCTATCCTACTCCTTTCCCTAGAGCACTGCATCTGTGTTGATGCAAATATCGTCTATGTTCATCACTTCCAATTTCCTGGTTCAAACTCTCTGGCAGCACCCTGGTCTGTCATTATTTCTCCTTGCTACCCGATGTGTCTTCCTCATTTCTTTACTGTCTGCTCCTTCCATTAGAACATCACCTCCAGGACGCAAGGCCTCTGTTTTATCTGCAATGCTTCAAACAGTGCCTGATACAAGTAGGTACACAATATACTTTTTGTTGAATGAGAAAGAACAAACAACTTTCTCATCTCCACTAATGGCAACTCAATTCTTCCACCTCAGACTTCAATTCTTCTCTTATTCTCACTTTTTTTTTAAAGATTTTATTTATTTATTCATGAGAGACAGAGAGAGAGAGAGAGAGGCAGAGACATAGGCAGAGGGAGAAGCAGGCTTCATGCAGGGAGCTCAACGTGGGGCGTGATCCTGGATTCCCGCCGAGCCACCCAGGGATTCCCCCTTATTCTCACTTCTTATAGAAAATACATCAGAAAATCCTACAGGCTTTTGTTTCAGAATATACCTAACACCTGACCAATTCTTATGAGTCATAGTGCCTCCTCTCTGCTTATCATCTCTTGGCTGTGTTACTGCGATCTTGTAAGTGGCCTTCTTGTTCTTGCCATTCTACAGTCCACACTGTAAGGCTCTATGAAAGTGATCCTTGTTTCTTTACTTTTCTTTTTTAATTTTAAGTACCCTCTACACCCAACATGGGGCTTGAACTCACAACCCCAAGTTGCACGCTCCACCAACTGAGCCCAAGAGTGATCCTTGTAAAACTAAGCTGGACGCCTCTGCCTCAAATCCTCCATAGATTCCATGGCATTCAGAGTAAAGCTAAAGGCCTATTAACCCAGTGAACAGGCCTTGCCCCATCCCATCCCTCTCCTCTTCAGCTTCACCTGCTCTGACTCCCCTGCTCAGCCACACCTCCCTGCTTGCTGTTCCTTGAACAGGTGGAGCATGCTACCTACCACTTTGAGGTGGCTGCAGGGATGTTCATCTCCCCACTATTCCCCTGGCTCACTGCCTTGCTTCTTCCAGGTCCTTACTCAAATGCCATCTTCCCAGATGCCTTCCTAGACCATCCTACTTAAAACAACAATCCTTCCCCCTTTCTTAGCACTTGTTCCTTCCAGGCTTTGTTCTCTCCAAAGTACTTAACGACCATCTCACACACTCTGTATTTCTGATTTTATTTATTGTCTCCCTCCATTAGAAGATAAGCTCCACAAACACTCAGATTGTGGTTGTTGTTTTGTTTTTCCACTTCCCTATCTCCATGTCCAGCATAGTGCACACAAACATGTTTTCATTTGAAGTTTGTTGAATGGGTGAGTGAATAAATGCATGTTGTCTTTCAGTCCTGCAGGTGGAAACGCAACCAGAACTGGCTAGGTCCTCTCTCTCTCTCCTGCCCGGGGCCTGACCGAAGAGCCTGTACGCAGCGGGCTGGAAATAAACGCGTCTTGAAGAGAAGCCCAGTTTCCTCAGGCGCGCTGGGGTTCCTAGAAGCTACGGGCCATGTAACTTCCCAAATGGTTCCAAACGATTTGGCAGCCTCTGGGTTTCGCGTCCGCTTTGGAGGCCCCGTAACCAACGCGGAAAAGCGGGTGATGCTCTTGGAAACTCTGAATGCTCCCTGGCCTCCAGGGGGCGGGGCTGGGGGCGGGGCTAGAGGCAGGACCCGTCCCGCGGCCCCGGCCCTGCTCGCTCCCGCCGCCCACCCCGTCCTGCCCGCGGCTCCAGTTTGCTCCCGCCCGGCCAATGCGGCCCCGGCAAGCTGAGGTCCCCCGGCAGCGGCGGGGAAACGCCCCTTCCTCCCCTTCCTCCCCTTCCTCCCCGCCCTCCTCGCTCACCGGGAGCCTCCAGGCGGTGTCCGAGCCCCGGGATTCCGGGTAGAGCTTGTCCAGGCTGTAGATGCTCTGGAACTCGGGGCCGTCCGTCTGCTTGTGCAGAGCCCGCCGGGGGCAGCGCGCGGACGACGGGAGCAGCCAGGCCCCGGCTCGTTTCAGGCCCCAGCGCAGGGACGCGGCGGCCGCCATGTTCGGGTCCCCGGGCCACTTCCGGTGGGCGCTTCCTTCCGCGTCCCGCCGAGCCTGTTTCCCTCGGGACTTCAGTTCCGCGCGGCTGTCAGTTCCCGCCCGGGTCGCAGAGAGGCGGCGAGCCGCGCCCCCGGGCCGCTGTCCCCGGCATCTCCTCCGGGAGGCAGGGTAGGAGCGCGGAGGCCCGCCGCGGCGGAGGGAAACACGTTGTCCGGCCAGAGGGCTCTCAAGAAGAACCCCCGGAATCCGTGTCCCCCCGAAACATCACTTCTCTCCTTTTCTGGGGCTGCGCCCTTCTCCAGGACCGCTCTCCATCATTGAGGCCCGCCCCGCCTGGCCTAGTGCGGCTCCATCCCCTTTTCTCTGACTCTGCGCTGCTTTATCTCCTTTTTTTCCTTTCACGTCACTCAATCTTTTTTTTTTTTTCAATCTTATTATTATTTTTAGTCTACTGCCTGACTCCAATCAGAATATAACAAGCTCCAGGAGGGCACTGGCTCGCTGCTGGGTCTGCAGTACCCAGAACCTGGCACATCATACGTACTCAATAAATATTTGTAAGATGAGCTATTTCGGGGTGTCTGGGTAGCTCACTTGAACGTCTGCCTCCCATTCAGGTCATGATCCCCAGGCCCTGGGATTGGGTCCTACCTGGGGCTCCCTGCTCAGCAGGGAGTCGGCTTCTCCCTCTCCCCCTCTTCTCCCCTACTTGTATTCCTCCTCTCACTCTCTCAAATACATACATAGATTTTATTTTATTTTTTAAATTTATTTATGATAGTCACAGAGAGAGAGAGAGAGGCAGAGACACAGGCAGAGGGAGAAGCAGGCTCCATGCACCGGGAGCCCGATGTGGGATTTGATCCCGGGTCTCCAGGATCGCGCCCTGGGCCAAAGGCAGGCGCCAAACCGCTGCGCCACCCAGGGATCCCTCAAATACATATATATATATAATTATTATTATTTTTTTTAAGATTTCCAGGCAGAGGGAGAAACAGGCTCCATGCCCTGATGCGGGACTCAATCCCCAGACTGCAGGATCACGCCCTGAGCCAGGGGCAGGCGTTCAACCACTGAGCCACCCAGATGTCCCTATGTCCCTAAAAAAAAAATATTTTTTTGAAAAAGGTGAGTTCTTTGGGAGTGTGTTTTTGAAAGGTGAAGTCTGCTAGAGCTGTTTTAGTAACTTCAGGTTCATTCACAAGGCAGTCTAAGCAAATCCTGGTTGAGCAGGTGTGTGAAGTCTCCACAAGGCAAATACCAGATGGGAGGAGAAGCAGGCAGGTGGAGAAAGAGATGTTTTTTAAAAGCGGACCCACACCCCTTCGCAGAAGAAACAGCTTTGTGGGCATGATGACAGTTTCTCCTAGCCAGGAGATAAAAGAATGCTGGGGAGGTGAGTGGAGATTTGGGCAGCCACAGACAGGCTATGCAGAGCCCTTGTGCAGGGTTCTTAAGACATGAACTTCAAAACTGAGGAGTTCTAACTCTGTGAAAGGTTCAAAGTAGAGGAAGCAGTGTTTGTAAAGAGTTGTTGGTGAAGTTACTTTGTTGAGAGGCAATGTGGTTAATGAAAACAGCTCAATTTGTGATTAATCATCCTAGTTATTTGTAATGAAGTTTTATTTTTATTTATTTTTAAAAATATTTTATTTATTTATTTATTCATGAGAGACACAGAAAGAGAGGCAGAGACCCAGGCGGAGGGAGAAGCAAGCTCCATGTAAGGAGCCCAATGTGGGACTCAATTCCAGATCCCGGGATCACAACCTGAGCCAAAGGCAGACCTCAACCGCTCAACCTTTGACCCACCCATGTGTTTTATTTTTAGTAAAAGCACAATTACCTAGCAAAATATGCCCCTAGGGAGGAATAAACTACTTCCCAGGCCCTGGCTTTGTATATGCAAACTAGGAAGGGAATGGCGATTCATATTCACTTGCCTTTCAGGCTCTAGGCTGGAAGGGGAATCTCCTGGGTCCCTCCCCGTCTTAGTCCCAAAACCTCAGAGGGAACTGAGGCATCTCTATGGTGACAGGAATAAGCTGCTCCAGGGAGCAAAGCCAGGGACTCACTCAGGTCAACAGCTCAGGGATTATGAATAATAAAGTCAGCATCAAAAAAAAAAAAAAAAAAAAAAAAAAAATAAAGTCAGCATCATTCCATGGCATTATTGCTCTGAGGCTGGGCTCCAGCCCTGCTCCTGACCCAGAGTAATAGAAAAAAGGAGCTGTAGGTTTCCATGGCCTCAAATAAACACAGCCTGCTCAGGCCATCTGGTGGCCTGGATTCTGGACGAGGGCGGGGGGTGTAGAGGAGTGAGACAAGCTACCCTGGGGTGGAGAGAAGAGCAGCTGGCAAGCTCCTCTCACCTGCTGCTGTGGTGAACCATCCAGAATAGAGGCCCTTCTGGAAGAAACAGGCCTGAGAGGTGCCACCTGTTCCCTTCAAAAGGTGGGCACTAAAGGCAGAGGCCAGCCTTTTCCTTCCTCCCCTTGGTCCTCCACAGGCTAAGATGGTGCTTCAAGAAGGGGACATTCAGTGGCAAGAAGAAAGAAAGGAAGAGACAAAGCATCACCAAGCCATTCCTGGCACCTGAAGAGCTTGCAGGGACCAGTCCTTCCCCATGGCCTGTGAATTAGAGGACCCACAGGATTTTCCTTTCTCCTTTTCTGGAGGGCCCGGGGTCCAACTGGCTCTAAAACTAAATATTACAAAGAGATAGGGAATGCGCAGTATTGCAGAGTGGAATTGGTCAGTTCGGGGTTTGAATATTTCTATGTGACTTTGAATTCCTGACTTAACCCTAAGCCTCAGAAACTCCATCAGTAGAACAGAGATTTTATAGCTGCCTCCCACGGTTGACTTTGCCTGGAACGAAGTCAACAGACAACAAAAGTTAGCTGCTGCAAAGGGATGATAAGGAACTTCTTTTACTTTCGGGGATTGGGTGGCTTTTATTTTTTTCTCTGCAGCACTGGGGTGGGAAATCCAGTCTTGCTAATTCTATTCCAGACCCATCTTCCTTCCTCCCTGAAGGGCTGAGCAGACAGGCAGAGTGAGTGGGCAAATCTACCCCTTCTTCCTGGAATCTGCTTCCTTCACCACCACCCCTTATCTGCCCAGTTCCCTGAAAACACCCTCAGTAATTGGGCTGTTTGGCTGCAAATCCCAAGGGAGTGAAGCTTGGGACTTCCCCTCTGCCCTCAATCCCCAGAGCTGTGTGATGTACGGTGGGTGTGTGAGATGCACAAAGACAGGACCATGGCTCCAGGGCCACTTCTGCTTTTAGAATACTGGTGCATTTTTTATTAAAGAAGAGAATAAAGCATTTGTAAATATATTTCTCTCGGGTATACTTCAAAGGTGACGCTGGTCGGCCGCTACAGAACTGGGGAGCAAACAGGCAGGAGCCCTTTCCCCACCCTACCCCCTCCACCCTAGATGACAGAGACACACGGAGGGCTGGGAGCTGCCCAGCTCCAAAGGACAAAGGGTTCCAAGATGTGTGAACGGAAGGACCAGCCGACAGCGCTCATCACAGTGCCGCCCAGAGAGCAGGGTAAGCGCCTCCAGGGAGGTCGGGCATGCTTGTTAAGAAAACCCCTTTACCCCTTAGAAACAGATAAGGCATGAAGGTCCCTGCTGGGTTCCTAGCACAGAGGCCAGGGCTGCTGCCTTCCACCGGGCTGTGTAGCTCCTCTGATTTCTAGGATCTCAGGATGGGTGGCAGAAGGAACTGGAAACCCTGGAGAAATGCTTAGGGCAAGCTGGGGGCCTGGACATCTCTTAGCTGAAGCTGGACTTTCTGAAGCCTTAACGAAAGGTTTAACCTGTGACCCAGCTGGGTCCTTAAAACCCCCACCCCTCAAAAAAAGATGGGAGGTTTAAGAACAGCATTTTATGGGAGAGAGGAGACACATTCCCTACCAGGTCCCATTTCAATACTGTTCAGTATAGGGTGGAATCGGGCAGTCCCCAGTGGGGAGGGGCAGGGGCAGATGCTGGGAGCACTGGCTGGTGGCATATGCCTGGGTCATTCTGGGGGCAGCAGGCATAATCTAAGGAGGGGTCGGGGGTCGGCCTGTGGGGAGCATGGGAGCGAATGAGACACATCATGGTCCCTGAGATGGGGGCAGGCAGAGGCCAAGCTTGGCAAGTCAGAGGTGGCGTGCAGAGACGGGGGCTCCCTACTGCCCAGATTCCTGGAAGGCTTAATGGCCAGAAGGCATTTCCAGGGCTGGAACCCGAGGAGGCTGGCTCTGAGGGAAGCAGGATGTACTGTTCGTGTATGGCTGCCGAGGGGCTCCCTGTTCCCCTCCTCTGATTGGCTACAGATCTGCAGTGGGCTGAGAGTCCCCAGGGAGAAGCCCGCCTCACCAGGGCTGGAGTGGCTGGAGTGGGGGGCACTCGGGGCCTGGCTGAGATGTTCTGCTCTGCATGGCAGGGGCTGTCCCTGACCTGGTCAGAACCCTTTAGCTGATGCTAAGGAATGACAGCGTGTCGCAGCTGGGGAGAAGCAGTGGGTGGTCCAGGAGACCCCTGGAACCTGCAACAGCTGGCTCTGGGATCCCCCTTCAAGTGTTTCCAGTTGTGGCAAGGGGTCAGGGAGACCTTGCATTGCAAATCTCTCAAAAAAACTGAACCTTGAAAAAAAGAAAAAAAGCCAAGTGGTCCAGAATGGCTTTCAGAGAAGCCTGGCCACAAATCTGCGAGCAAGGCCCAGGGTCTGGAAGCCAAGGGCTGGGGAGCTGGGAATCCCCATGGGAGTGGGAATGTTTGGCTTTGAAACTCTTAGCTGCGTCTTTAGGCTGACGCAGGATGGTGGAGGTCCTTGACCACCTCCCAAGTGAACAGAGAACAAGCTACGTCCCCCACATGCTCCCTGGGCCAGAACGCAGCCTCCACTAGGCTATATTGCTGCTGGTGGGCTCCCTCACTCACCAGAGGCTGCGTGGCCCAGGCATGAGGAGCCCAGTGGCCTGACCCTGGGGGAGGCTGCAGGCCGGGAAAGGGGTCACTTGCTGCTGTGCGTCTTGACTTTGGTGGCATTGATGTCGGCCTTGGTCTTCTGGATCCTGGAAAAGATCTCTTTGAAAAGCGCCTTGTACTCTGGCTGGCTCTGCTCCAGCCGCTTGTCCACGGCCTCCACGTGCTGGCTCAGGCTCTTCTCACCTGCCCTGGCCTCCCCCTGGCCCTCTTCACCCCCACGAAGGTCTCTCCACGAGCTGTCTCGGGAGATGGGCCGTGAGGTCTGCACGCCAGCATGCCGCACCCCAGCGCCGTGCTGCCGGCACTTGCTCAGCAGCTCCTCATACTTCTCGAGCAGGGCGTGGTACTGCTCGTCCACCTCCCGCAGGATGGACATGCCCCGCTTGCGCACGCTGTTGGCGTGCAGCGTGAGGTTGCCCGCGTGCCGGCTGGCTGGGTCTTTGGCCACGATGGCATTGAGCGCGGTGTCGCTGCAGCTCTTGCGAACCGAGTGGCCCGGGGAGGCGGCCGGAGAGGAGACGCCATCCTGGGCAGCAGAGTCATCCCCGCTGCCGGGCTGGGGGTCATCGGCCTCGGGGGCCTGGGTGAGGGGCGCGAGCAGGGCCTCGGCCAGGTGGTCCTCCCGGCCCAGCAGGTAGGTCTTGGCCTGCTTCATCTGCTGCAGCTCCAGCAGCTCGGCCTCCAGCTCCTGCACGCGGAGGCGGCAACCCTCCATCTCGCACAGCTGCCGCTCCAGCTCCGAGTACTCCTGCAGCACCGCCGCGTACTCGCGCTCCGCCCGCTCCTTGCGCTGCCGCTCCTGGCTCACCTGGGAACGCAGCACACCCACCAAGGTCTGCAGCCGCTCGTTCTCCTGCTCCAGGGGCCGTGGACCCAGCTCCAAGGAGGAACTGTGCAGGCGGAAGGCATCCTCACACCTGGGAGGGGGCCATCAGACATCGGGTCAAGGTCAAGGCCAAGGTCCTGGGTACCTCCCCATGCTTAACATCTCTCCCCGCCTCTGGGGAAACTATTCCCTCTAGATCCACTCTCGGCCCTTTCTCTCTCTGCTCTCTGCTCTGGCCGGCTGACCACAGTGAACTGCTTCAGCCAGGTTTCTGCTCTCTCCTGAGCTCAACCAGCCAGAGGCACCGGGAGTCAGAGGGTAGGAGCAGAGGGAGGTCGGGGAAGGTCTTCCCCAGGCTCCTTCCCTGGTTAGTGCTGGCCACGCAGCACCTCCTGGCCTCCAGTAACCTCCCTCCCCTTGGCCCCTTCAGGCCTGGGGATGGTAACAGCCTCTTGCTGTTGCAGCCCTGGGGTACTGCAGTGTCCCTGTCGTTTCCCTACACTTTTATCCACACCTCTTCACTAATCGCTCCTCGGGGGTTACTCTGCAAGGAGCTGCCTCCTGCCAGGACCTTTATTGAAACACTCACTAAGTACAGAATATGTATTTGAAAAAAAATTTTTTTTAAAGATTTATTTACCTATTTGGGAGAAAGAGAATATGTGTGCATGAGTGGGGCAGGGCGGGGTGGGGCGGGGCAGGGAGGGGAGTGGCAGAGGGAATCTTCCAGCAGACTCCCCGCTGAGCGTGGGGCCCCTTGTGGGCTCCATCTAGGACCCATGAGACTCATGAGATCATCACCTGAGCTGAAACCACGAGTCAGACACCCAACCGACTGAGCCACTGGGGGTGCCTGAGTGGCTCAGTTGGTTAGCCCCCATGGAGCCTGCATAAGATTCTCTTTCCCTCTCTCTCTGTCCCTCCTCCCCATTTTCCTCTCTAAAGAAAAGAAAAAAAGATTTAATGGGAACTGAAAAGTGTGGTGTTAACTTCTCCTGAGTTAAAATTCTAGCTTATTAACGGGGTGACCTTGGATAAGCTCACCTAACCTCTGAGCTTCCGTTTCCTCATCTGAGCAGTGAGCATGATAAAACATATCTCACTGTGTTGCCACGGAGTGAAATCACTAAAAGCAGTGGGCGTGCAGCCAGGATTCAGTAAATGCCAGCTGCTGACGGTTTTTGGCAATAGGACCATCCCTCCAATAGCCTGACAATGCATCAGCTCATTCCCACCTGCTGCCTGGTGCCCACCCTCTCCTTCCTCTGGGACTTGGGGACATGGTGCAGGGTCCAGACTGCTCCCCCGCCCCATGGCACCCTCACCTACCGCGGGCTGGTACACAGCTCCTTGAGGCAGGGGAATGTATGGATGGTGCGTCTGCGTTCTCGCTTCTCCCGTCGCACTCGCAGCTGCTCCAAACCCCGCAGCTGTTCCACCTGGGCCTGTAGCTCCTCCACTTGGGCTTGCAGGCGCTCGATGGTCTCTGTCAGCCTGGGAGGGTGGGGTGAGTTGGTGGGGGACACACATGGGAGGGGCTTTAAGGGGATGGGGCCAGTCTTCCTCACTGCAGTGCCCCAAGAGGGACTCGGATTTGGGGACAAATGGGCAACCCTGGACCCTGCTGCCTGGTGCTGAGGTCAGACAAGAACTCCCTGTGTGCCCAAGGATACGCCCTTCTCCCACGCCTCCCAGGCTGAGCTGACCATTCTCCTCTGTGTCACCTTGGTCCCTCCTCCACCCTTTAAGCACTTATCATGCTGCACCATGATGAAATATTTACATGCCTGCCTTCCCTCCTGGGCTGTGAGCTTCCAGGGGGTGGGGCAGTCTCTTTGTATCCCCATTTCCTAAACAGAGCCTGGTGTGGAGCTGGCACTTTAAGAGGGATTGTGGCCTGAATGTGAAACTCCCCAAAAGTGACAAGGGCAATCTCACTACCATCCCAGGTCCCCAGGCCTGCACTTCTGGGAGAAAGAGCACGAGTCACACCCACTGGATCATATGCCCACGTGCAACCCGACCTGACCTCTCCCTCGTTCGCCCCCCAGCCCGCCACCCGGCCCTCACCCATGGATCTTCTGCTGGGCAGCCTTACTCTCCAGCACCAGCTTCTGGTTGGTCAGCTCCAGGTCTCGGGCTGTCAGGTCCAGCTGCTCGTACACTTTGGCATGCTGCTCATTCATGTGCCGCAGCGTGTCCAGCTGCTTGGTTAGGTACTAGAGGGGAGAAGATTGAGTACCCTTTCAGAACAGGGTTGGGGAAATGTGTTCACCTGGACCTCTTCCCACCTCTGGGAACACGTTTGCTTTAGGGAAGTTGTCTGCAGCAGAGTGGGGAGTAAAGATGGTGGTGTGATAGGGGTGCCTGGGATAGTTGTATCAGTTGTGAACTGCACAAGGCTATTGGGCCAAAGCTGTGTCTGCTAAGAGAGCATCTTTCTCTAAGTTGAACAAAGGCACCGTGGGCCAAGGGGTCCTTAATGGGTGGCGGAGCACAGGCAGGGCCTATGTGGCCCCTCACCTCAATCTCCTGCACTTGCTCCTCATTGGTGGAGTACATCTGCTGCAGAGACTCCTCCAGCTCCTTGTTTCTCTCCAGCAGTGTCTTTCCCAGCTCCGCGGCCAAGTGCAAGTCTAGTGGAGAGGGTGAGAATAACAGTGAGCAGCTGAACGAGCTCAGAGGACTTCCATAAATGTTCTGAGCATTCACTGTGGGCTATGCTTTGCAGACCCCAAGATAACCGGGACATAGAGCTGCCCCGAGGGAGCCTCCAGGCCTGGGAGGGGATGCAAGCCAGGAGCTTCGACTTTGCACTGTCGCTTCTGTCGGAAATGTCCTCTCCCCACTCCCAGGGTTCATCCCTCTCCATCTTCAAACCTGTGCTTAACTGTCACCTTCTCCAGGAGACCCTTTCCAACCACTGATTTGAAATCACACCCTCCCCCACCTCCCACTCCCTCTCTGCTTCATTTTTCTCCTTAGCACATACCACCATCTAACTTACCAAGCCATTTGCTCATTTTTCTCATTCATCTCCCCCCGACTAACTGTAAGTTCACAGGGCAGAGGTTTTGCCCTTTTTGTTCACTGATATCCCAAGACCTAGAACAGTACTCGGCATAGAGCAGGTGCATAATAAATATTTTCTGAAAGAATAAGTGAGGGGCGCCTAGGTGGCTCAGTCAGTTAAGCATCTGCCTTTGGCTCAGGTCATGATCTCAGGGTCCTGGGATGGAGCCCCACATCGGGCTCCTCGCTCAGTGTGGAGCCTCCTTCTCCCTCTGCCCCTCCCACCAGCTCATGTTCTCCCCCTCCCTTTCTCTCTCTCAAATAAATGAATAAATAAATAATCTTTGAAAGAATGAGTGAGCGGAACGTGCTAAGAGAATCAACAGACATGGGGTAAGTGCCCTGGGATGATAGGTAAGAGAGATCACTCTTCCTGGGGTCAGGGGGAGCCTCTGGAAACGGGCATCTTGCAAGCTGGGTTTGGAAGGGTGACTAGGATCTTGCTGAGATGGAAAGGGAGCAGAAAGGCTTGCTGGGTATTAGATTTTGCGGTGTGTGTGCATGTGCATGTGCGTGTGCGTGGTATTTGACAGGCTGGAGAGGGAGAGGGAAGAATGACCTGCTCAAGGTTATAGCCATGTTGGAAGCAGAATTCAGGTCTCCTGGCTCTGGCTGGGTACCGTTTGGTTCTGGTGACATATGCCCCTCTCAGAAACTTCCTTTCCCTGGGCAGCAAAACCATCATCGTCTTCCCCCAAGCAGCCATGATTCTTGTACCCTACAGGATTGGAACCTACCCCTCCCCATCTGAGCAGAAGGCAAAAGAACACTGTCAGAGAGGCTGGGAGGGGATCTAGCCTGTTCTTAGGGGGGCTGTGTGGTGGGGAGGAGGAAGGGTTAAGAGGAAGTGGCAGGTGCTGGAATCCCTAAGAATTCTCTCTAGTGGGTCTGGAGTTGTATGAGGTACCTAGACATTTGGGGTAGATATACCTCCATATATATGCCTCACTCTTCTTAGAAACAAAGGGAATAGCATATTTATTACTATCAAGGGAAAATATATTATTTCTTTTATTTCTAAGAAGAGTTAAGCAGAATGATGAAAATATTCTAAAGCTGACAGTAGGGATGACCTCACTGTGAATATGTGGAGACTTTTGTGTTGCTGTACACTTCAAGTAAGTGAGTTACCTGGTCTATAAATTATATCTCAGTAAAGCTGTTTTAAAAAAAAAGAAAAAAAGAAAAGAGCCTGGGTGGCTCAGTCAGTTAAGCCTCTGCCTTCAGCTCAGGTCATGATCTCTGGGTCCTAGGATTGAGCCCCATGGTGGCTCCTTGCTCAGTGCAGAGTCTGCTTCTCCCTCTCCTTCTCTCCCCCACCTCCTGCTTGTGCTCTCTCTCTCTCTCAAATAAACAAATAAAATCTTAAAAAAAAAAAAAAAGAAACTGTACAAAAATTCATAGTACATAGATCTTGGTGCACATCACTGCCTACATCCTAAAGATCCTTTCCCAGAAACAGAATCACCGGGACACAGAGTAGGCCTATTTGAATCATTCTGCCAAAAATGCTGTCTGGGAAATCTTGGGTCTTTTTCCCATCATGAGGTTGTTTCTTTTTTCTTTTCTTTTCTTTTCTTTTCTTTTCTTTTCTTTTCTTTTCTTTTCTTTTCTTTTCTTTCTTTTCTTTCTTTTCTCTTTTCTTTCTTTTCTTTTCTTTCTTTCTTTCTTTCTTTCTTTTTTTCTTTCTTTCTCTTTCTTCTTTCTTTCTTTTCTTCTTTCTTTCTCTTTCTTTCTTTCTTTCTCTTTTTCTTTCTTTCTTTTTTTAAGATTTTATTTATTTATTCATAGAGACAGAGAGAGAGAGGCAGAGACACAGGCAGAGGGAGAAGCAGGCATCATACCGAGAGCCCGACCCGGGACTCAGTCCAGGGTCTCCAGGATCACGCCCTGGGCTGCAGGCGACGCTAAACCGCTGCGCCACCGGGGCTGCCCCGTGAGGTTGTTTATTAAAACAGCCCTTGATCTAGGCTGATGGTATAAATCCAGATCAAGATGTGTAAAGGCAACTCTGCTGGGGCCGATGTGGTCCAGGGATTCAGGTTTTTAATGCTTTCCCTGTCCAGACAGCGATCCTTCTAGACTCCCCAGGGCATGGAGGGTCTCTCTAGCCGCCCCCTTGTGAATTTCATAAATACAGTTGTTTCAGCTGAGCCCCTAGCTTGGCACCAGCCAGGTCTGGGGAAGGGGCTTTTCTTCTTAGAAGAGCCCAGGAGAGCAGTGACTCCCAGTGGGCATAGGAGCAGAGTCTCGGGCTCTTTTTCAGCCAGGCTAGGGATCGGACTGACATCACCTGATGGAAACTAGAGGGCCTGGCTAGCCATGGGGCCTGGACAAAAGGCCAAGCTGCCTGTCAAGAACAAGCCTGGAGTCTGCTCCCACACATAAAGGTAAGGTTTTCAAACAGCCAGAGTGGAGTCTCCAGGTTGGAGAGTTGCCACTATGCCATGAGTGGCACCCTGTGCCTGGATGTCACCCGAAGATGTTTCCTGGTGGAGTGCAAAGCTGCTATCTTGGAGCAAGGCTGCAATAACTTAGCTGGAGAAAACAAAAGCTACTTTCCTAAACAGCCACTAAAAAAAAAAAAAAAAAAAAAAAAAAAAAATCAGGAGTGCGTAGGTGGTTCAGTCAGTTGAGCATCCGACTCTTGGTTTTGGCTCAGGTCTTGATCTCAGTGTCATGAGATCAAGCCCCACAACGGGGTTAGCGCTCAGGGTGGAGTCTACTTGTCTCTCTTCTTCTCCCTCTTCTCCTCCCCTCAGTCTCTGAAATAAATAAAATCTTAAAAGAAATAATCATATAAATCTCAGACAAAAACCTTCAGCTTTGAGCAATTAACTTCTGATGATGATGTCAAGAAAAACTGGTTACCTGATACAGACCACTAAGGGGGATATATATGAATTTATTAACTATAAGCTTGGCAAATGTCTAAAAAGTGTTAAGGCGTCCAGAGGTGTCCGTCTATAAAGTGTGAAGTTTGATCTGAGCATCACAGACCTACAGCCCTATGTAATGTTTAGTGGTTGGTGGAAATTTGGGAGCCCAGCAAGACATCCCCTACTTTGTGACGAGGGAGCCATACCATCTTCCTATTCTCTGTAATAAGATGGTGAATGTTGGACTCATCCCCAAACAGTATCAAATAACTCAGGTATAAATGAAAAAGAACACAGGGCCACAGTCATCAGGATTTTCTCCTTTGGGAACTGTCAGGTGGTCTGTGAAGAGGCCATTGCTACTGATGCCACCACCAGTGTTGGCACTGGGGGACAAGCTCCAGGGGTCACCTGCTTGGAGTTTCTGCAGCTTAACCTAGAGCTCAAGACCTCAGGTTCCAAGCTGAGGAAAGGGCAAGAACAACTGCATGTTATGCTCTTCCTTCCAGGTGAGCACCTGAGCTGCGTGTGTATTCCTACCGTCAGGCTGGGCAGCTGCAAGTCACTATAAACCAGGGACATAGAAGCTTGTGCTGTGAAGGCAGTGAATGTAACCAGGCCACCCAGTGACTCAGGGGTGGAGAGGAAAGGAACACAATAGAAGCTGTTTGGGGTGGGGGAGAATCTTAGAGACCTTCTCAGGGAAACTGGATCACAATGCAAGCTAAGCTGGTCAAAGCTGCCAGGAGGGATCACAGGAGAAGTCTAGAAGCTGCAGAGCAGGGGACTGCCTGGAGCCAAATGCTGGGGAAAGTACACAGGCTAGGAGAGGGCTGGTGATAGTTCTGGGTTCCCAGGGGGTGCACCTCCCCCTGGACCAAGGATGGGGGAGGCCTGGGGAGCTGGCTAAGCAGGAAGTAGAAGCTGGAGTAATAAACTGCCTGTTATGGCAAGATTAATGGTCACACTGGACCAAGCTCAGGGGAGGTACCAAGTCTGAATGGGCACCTCCCCTGCATAGATCCTGGAGTTTTCTGGGTCTCCTGTAGTGGGCTATAGCAGTTTTGTCCTCTAAGCATCTGCTGATGTGCATTGCTGCCCTGGAGGCCTGAGAGGGAATGGCTGGGAGGCAAGGGGATGTCTTTGAAAAAAAAAACAAAACCTTGAAACTCCACTGTCCCCACTGGTTGGGGTAGGGTGGGGCGCCACAGATTCTGGAGCAGAGAGATGGGAAAGGAACAGGGGACAGGAGCGGGGAGGGGATGGAGACAAAGGTAAAGCAGCTGGGAGGAGGCAATCTACCACCTGGCAGGGCTGCAGGGCTCCTGCTTACCTTCAGGGCCCGAACTCAGGAACTCTGGGTTCCCACAATTGGGGTTCGGGCACCTCCCTCCCCTTGCCATGTCAGAGCTCTTGCCCAAGGCTGAGACTCAAGGTCAGGCACCCAGGACTTGAAATCTGTGACTCAGCAGCCTTCTCTCAGCCTGGAAAGACGTACCACAGGGCCCGCCATGCCTGGTCCAAGGTCAAGAAGGGAGGTGGGCAGAGAGAGAGAGAGAGAGAGAGAGAGCCTGTGCCTAACGATCAATGGCATTTTCTATTTTTACAGGTGCCAGTGTCAGGGGGTAGAAGGAACACAGTGAGGATCTAGGACCTTGCTTGTCCCAACCACTTCCCTCTATTGGGACAGAACATCGTGCAAGTCAAATATCATCTGGAAAGACAAGCTTCTGGAAAGTAGAATTGGGACCTGCCCACGGGACAAGGGGAAACAAATATGAGGGGAGACCAGGCTGGCTGAGCAAAACACCTCCTGAGCAACTTGGAGGAAACCCGGGAGCAGCCGGGCAAGGGAGAATTTGGGGATTGTACAGAGAAGTGGGATGCAACAGGCACCTGATCCCCAGTGTAGCCGGTCTCCGGCTCACGCTTCACCCCGCCATTTGGCTCTCTGTGCCGGGCTCTAGGAGGTGGTGCTACAGTAGCTATGTCTGAGACTTCCCCTGAACCCACCCCTGCCACTCTAGATAGCTCCTACTTTCTAGCTGTGTGTGGTCTTCTCACGTTGCTCTGTACCTTGGTTTAGCATCCTTTCCACCTAAAATGCTCATGCGGCCCCTATTCGCCCTCCAGCTCAGAGGGACCTTTGCATAAACCTTTTTGAATTTCCTAGCAGAAGGTCCTCTGTCTCTGCTCTCACTGCAGAAAGAGGGCCTTCTGCCCTCGCCCAGGGTGAGTGGGCATTTGTTTTTGGTCAAAAAGTCCAATTTCTCCCGACACTGCCTCATTTCTGGTTTCCCTCCTTGTTCCCAGGTCCTGGCTACGACTGGGGCCACAAGACAAGGCTGGCTGCCGCAGACCAATGAGGCCATCCCCTAAGTTGGCCCCAGAGCATGGCTGCCCAGCACAGCTGGAATCTCGACACTTCTTGCTCTCCGGAAGCAGCACGTCGTCTCCCACCCCTACTCTTTGGCTCCTTCCTCCCACATCTGGGCCGGGCACCGTGCCAGAGACTTTGTTAGGGGTGCAGGAATGAAATGAGACAGCAGCAATATCAGCATCAGCCTCCAGGGAAGCCATCTTCCCAGGCGCTCAGCTTCGAATTTTTCCATCTAGGCCTTCCTCTTCCATGAAGCCCTCTTACGGCATCCTAACACCCACACTCAGTTAGAGGCCCACCTCCACCTGCCCGGGTGCACCCAGGAAGCCAGGGCTGAAACTATTCCCAGCTCCCAGGATGGTGTTGGACACTTAAGTGTCAGCCTGACAGGTGTTTGTGGGATGCAAAATTGAGGGGGAGAGGTGCCCAGGATGGGGGACGAAAGTGTCACAGCCAGTCCTGGACATCACACTCCAGCAGGGAGGCTGAGGGTAGACTCCAGAGTATGACAGAGTTCAGCCCAGCACCCCCAGTCCCATACTGGCCCCCAGAGGCTCTGATTAACCCACGCTTCTGAGTATAAGGACAGTCCCATCTACCAACAAATCTGGCCACGTGGGGATGTGGGTCAGGGCCAGGACACAAAGAGTCCAGGATCTGGGTAGATGTCTCACAAGAGGGCAAAGCTAGGCATCTGGGGCCCCCGTGGATGCCGACGCAGAGCAGGGGGTGTTAGTACACACTGAACCAGACTTGTGTCCACACTCGCTTGGGTTGCTGGGTGACGGTGGTCACTTCTCCTGGACATGTTTCCTTGCCACTCCAGCTCTAACCATCCAAGAACGAGGCACTTTGGGGGAAGAGAGGGTGGATTTGACTCTGTTCCAGCAGACCTTGGCCCTGACCCTCTTAGGTCTCCTCCTCCTTCCTGTCCCACAGCTCCGCCCCCTGCCTGGAGTGATGTCACCTTGGCCACCTCATCACCAGATTCTAAACCCCTTCCAGCCACCCTCTCTCCCTCAGATGGGAGTGGGGGAGGCAGCTCCCACTTTACTCAGGCTCTAGTGTGGTGCATTGCTCAGAAATCCCAAACCTGGTTCCCTCTGAACCATGAGTCATCTGGGATAGGACTGGGAGCAAAAGGGCCAGGGGACCCCCTTTCCCTTAGGAAGACAGATTGGAGACTCCAAGTTTTTGCTGCTTCTTAGCCAGCAGGGTCCCCAAACCCCTATACACTCCCTGGGTAGAGGGTAAGGGAGTTGGGGAAACTTTCTGGGAGTCTTAGAGCTCAGGAATCCCGGCAGGGAAGGGTGCTACTGGATTTGGAATGGGATAACTTTCCGCTACACACACACACACACACACACACACACACACACACACACCATCCCTCTCAGCAAAACATAACCAAGGAGCCACCTCTCGGCCTTCAAAGATTTCCAGCCAGTACTCAGGCCCCCAACAATACCAGGGGCGCCTGGACAGTCCCTGCCTCCAAGATGGGGTGGGTGAGCTGGGTGAAGTACACCCCTGCGGTTCGGGGAAAGAGGAAGGCCGCTCCCCCCACTTTTGCACGTCCCCGCGGGTCTGGCCCCGGTCTTCCCTGGCAGCGTTCCCTCTCTCCAGGTCCCCATTCTCCAGACGCATCACCCTTCGGGGTCCGCGCTCCGGGCGCAGCCCAGCCCTCCCCGGGGCGATACTGCTCAACAATGGAGAAGCGGACAGGGGTCGCCGGGCGCGCCCCGCTCTCCCGCCGCACCCACACCCCCCGCGCTCACCCTGCTCCAGGTCCTGCTGGTCGTACCAGGGCTCCTCCTCCTCCGTGGAGAAGTCCTCCATGCCGGCGGCTCTCCGCATGGCCCCGCGGGCGGCGGGCGGCGGGCGGGCGGGCGCTGCGGCGGCGCGGCTCAGGGCCGGGGCGCGGGGCCCGGGACAATGCGGCGGAGGCGGGCCGGGCCTCCCGCGTCGCGCACTCGGGCTGCAGCGCCCCCGCCCGCGCCGCGCCCCCTCGCCATCGGCTGCCCCCCGGGCGCCCACGCGGAGCTGGCGCGCAGCCGAGGTCCGGCCCGGCCGCGGTCCTGAGGGGCCGGGGGCCCGGGCGGCGGCGGCACAAAGGGTGGGGGGGCGGGGACGGCGGCCGGGACGGCGGCAAGGACGGCCGGAGTCCGCCCGCACGTCCGGGGCGCTAGGAGCGCGCGGGGCCCGCGGCGGGCGCCCAATGCCCGGCTCCGGCCCGCGCTGCCCCTCGCCCGCCCGGCGACACCCGGAGCCGCCGCTGCATCTTGGCGGGGTCCGCCCCGCGCTTCCCTAGCCGCCCGCTCCGGGGGGTGGGGCCGGCCGCCGCGGGCCAATCGGGACACGTATGCAAATGTGGAGGCGGGGCCGGGGGCGGGGTCTCCCGGGAGCCCTGGCGGGGCTCTTGCTACTTTAACCTCACCCTCCCTCCCACGCTCCATCCCTTGGGTTTACCTACCCCTCACTGTCTGAGATGATTTTACTCTGTTTACCTGCTGTGGCCACTCTCTCCCTCTAGATCTCCTTTCATTTATTTATTTATTTATTTATTTATTTATTTATTTATTTATTTATTTATTCATTTATGACACTTTACTCTGTTTACCTGCTGTGGTCACTCTCTCCCTCTAGATCTCCATTTACTCACTTATTTATTTATTTATTTATTTATTTATTTATTTATTTATTTACTTATTTATGAGAGACACACACACACACAGAGAAGCAGAGACACAGGCAGAGGGAGAAGCAGGCTTCATGCAGGGAGCCCGATGTGGGACTTGATTCAGGGTCTCCAGGATCACGCCCCGGGCTGAAGGCAGCGCTAAACCGCTGAGCCACCCAGGCTGCCTCCCCTCTAGATCTCCTAAAAGCACAGATCGTGTCTCTCTTGTTCACAGCTGACTCCTCGGTGCCTAGAATAGGCTGTCCCGTTGGCACTTTCCATGAACACTCGTTGAATGAATGGATACTTATTTACGATTACCTTTAAGAAGTTGAGTGTTTATATTTCTTTGGCCGGACACCTCAGGCCAGGAGGTGTGTTCCCTGCATTCTGGACGTTTCCCTTTAAGCTCCTGCTTCCCTCCCCTTCCCTCTCCTTCCATATCCTATATCCAGTTACACCAGTTAGAGCCGTACACAATTTCACCTTCTAAGCATTCTTTCCCTAAAGGAGTTATCAAACTCAAGCATTCATGGAACTGATTATTACTAGGACTCACCATGTGCTGACACTGTTGAGGCATCCTGAATACATCCAACTCTGAATACATATGGAAAATATATCCAACAAAGGACTTGCATCTGGAATATAGAAAGACTATCTACAAATCCAAAAGAAAGACAGCCCAGTAGAAAAGTGGATAAAAGACTTGACCAGGCACTTCTCAAGTGACCAAATGACCCAACAAACATGTGACAAAGTGTTTAACTTCTTTAGATGCATCAACACTTGTAGGGGAGGAGAAGGAAACAGGGTTTGCATAGGGAGGACTTGGGATGAGATGTGGCCTTGACAAAAGCCTCCCCTGACTCTGGACAGCTCTGGACTCTGAATCAAAACAATTCCAAGTGACACTGGGGAGAGGGCTTTATATCCCCCTCCGCATTTCCACAAGTCATTGAATGGATGCAGGTGGTGAATGGGAAGCTGTATGATCTTGGGCCAAGGAGTTCTTTTCAGCTTCTAGAGAGGGCTGGCAGCTGAGGACTGTCAGCTAGCAGGCTTCCCAGCAGGTGGGTGAACAAATCCTTCAGTTCTGAAAGGGAGTGTGAGGGATGCGTCACAGCATCCATCATGTATGCATACCCTGTAATCCAGCCATCCTGTTCCTATATATGTACAACGGAAATATGTACGTATGTTAATGAAAGACATGTACGAGAATGTTCATAGCAGCACAACTGATAATAGCCCGAACTGGAAACAACCCAAATGCCCATCAATAGTTGATGAATAAAATGTGGTATATGCATGCAATGAAATATCATATAGTACAAATAAAATGTTGAGAGAAAGATGCCAGGCATAAAAAGCAGTCTTGTTAGTATCCTATTATTTCTATAACAATTTATAGACTTGAAATTTAATGACTTGAAACAACACAAATTTACTGTCCAATAGTTTTGTAAGTTAGAAGTCAATGTGGCTGTCAGTGGCTGGCTGAAACATAAGTGTCTCCAAGGCTGTATTCCTCTCTGGAAGCTCTAGGAAAGAATCAGTTTCCTTGTTATTTGCACCTTCTAATGGCCACCCACATTCCTCGGCTTGTGGCCCCCTTCTTCCATCTTCAAAGCCATCAATCTTTAAAGCATCAAAGCAGGTTGAATCTTTCTCACACTACATCACTCTGACCTTTCTGCTTCCCTCTACTGCTTTTAAAGACTCTGTGATGACAGTGAGCCCACCTAATAACCCAGTGTAATCTCCCTATTGAGTTAAGGTCCTTAACTCAATTACATCTGCAAAGTCCCCTTTGCTATGCAAAGTAATATTTAAAAGTTCTGGGGATTAGGATGCAAGCATCATTAGGGATCATTCCATTTACATAAAGTTCAAAACTGGCAAAAATGAATCTGACCAATACAGTGTTTAGCTTTCAAAAGTCGTGTGGGGGGATCCCTGGGTGGCGCAGTGGTTTGGCGCCTGCCTTTGGCCCAGGGCGTGATCCTGGATATCCGGGATCGAATCCCACGTCGGGCTCCCGGGGCATGGAGCCTGCTTCTCCCTCTGCCTCTCTCTCTCTCTCTCTCTGTGTGACTATCATAAATAAATAAAAATTAAAAAAAAAAAAGTCGTGTGGGGAACTCTGAGGGACTGGGAGTGTTTTATTTCCTGATCTCGGTGCTGGTTACACAGGTGTGTTCATTTGTGACAATCATTGACCTGCACACTTATTTATTTATTTATTTATTTATTTATTTATTTATTTATTTATTACGTAGGCTCCACGCCCAATTTGGGGCTTGAACTCATGACCCAGAGATCAAGAGTCACATGCTGTACTGACTGAGCCAACCAGGCACACCAGCTTGTACACTTAGGATATATACATTTCTTTGAATATATATTATACTACAATAACATAATTTACTTAAGAAGAAAAATAAACCTATGGCTGAGACATAAGCAGTCTCTGCCCTTGTGCAGCTTTCATTCTATTTTTTTTTTCAGCTTTCATTCTAGTGGGGACAAGTAAATAAATGATTACAACTTGCCACACATGCTATGAAGGAAATTAACAAGGTTCTAGGAGCAAGTTTGGGGCAAAGTTTATTCCTGTATTTATTTTAAAAGATTTTATTTATTTATTCGTGAGAGAGAGAGAGAGAGAGGCAGAGACACAGGCAGAGAGAGAAGCAGGCTCCCTGTGGGGAGTCCAATGTGGGACTCGATCCCAGGACCCCAAGATCATGACCTGAGCCAAAGGCAGATGCTCAATCACTGAGCCGCCCAGGTGCCCCTGGGGCAAAGTTTAGATTCAGGGTTCAGAAGGACTTCTCTCAGAAGGTAATATCTGGGACGCCTGGGTGGCTCAGTGGTTGAGCGTCTGCCTTTGCCTCAGGGTGTGATCCCGGGATCCAGGATCGAGTCCCACATTGTGCTCCCTGCGTGGAGCCTGCTTTTCCCTCTGCCTATGTCTCTGCCTCTCTCTCTCTTTGTGTCTCTCATGAATAAATAGATAAAATCTTAAAAAAAAAAAAAAAGAAGGTGATATCTAAGCTAATACCTAAAGGATGAGATGTTGCCAACCACGCCAAGCTCTGGAGGGAGAGTGTTTCAGGCAACAGCAGTATCAAAGCCTCAAGGCAAAAAGAACTTGACATATATCAAGAACTGACAGAAGGCCAGTGTAACTGAGTGGAGTGGAAAAAGGAGAGATGGAATCAGAGTTAGGGTCATGGGAAGGAATTGGGATATTTTCCCCCTCAACTGGAAAAATGAGTAAAAGCCTTTTCATTTTCAGTTGTAAAATATCAGTGGCAATTTGGGAGCATGGATTGCATGGGAGGGAAGAAGAGTAGAAGCAAAACCAGTTTGGAAGCTTTGGGGATCATCTGGAAGAGAAGTAATGGTGGGACGGCCAAGGCTGGTGGCAGTAGAGTTGGAGCAAGAAGGAGAATCATTCTGGATGTAGAAAGAAGAGGTGCAGATGAACTGACTGGAGAAGCAGTGATGCCTTAGACTTCTGCCTCCAGTAACTGGGTGATGGTGATGCCATTTATTGAGCTGGGGACAGAAATGAGCCTAAGGGACCAGCAGGATGTGTGGGGGAGTAGTAGGTTCCAGAGGGATCTGGTTAGCACTTCAACCCCACCGAGTCCCCTTCCCATTTGTTCATTTCTTTATTCTGCAGCTCTGTGGGAGAGGGCCCTTAGGGAGTTTAGAAAGTCCCCAGAGGAGAGCAGGGGCAAAAGGCTGAGGGTTAGGGCCTGGGGAGGGTTGCCTCAAATTCCCCAGCCTGGGCAGTGAGGATGCTAGTTAGAGCAATTAAAGGCAGCCCCAACCTGAAGATTCAGCTCCAACCCCTGGAGATAAGGATGCTTTCAGTGATGACTTGGACGATCCCTACGTTTGAAAATATCCAGCTCCTGGGTCACCTCCCAGCCTTTGGACTTTACCATATAGGCCATATCCTCAGCATGGCCCCCCTCTCCTGTAGCCACTCTCCTCCTGCCCCAGCCGAGAAGCATCATCTGGCAGGGACAAACATGTCACAAAGGCTGGATTCTCATTGTCATCCCGGCAATAGGCAAGGTGATCGAGGCTGGATTCTCCTGAATCTCGTGAGGCTGTTATGGGTGAAAGCTGGGAAACCAACTCTGCCAGATTGGTGAGGTTTCCTTGTCTCCCTCTGCAGGGGATAGAGAGTAGAGGTCCCTCCGGGTGACCTGCAGAACTGTGGCTGGCTGAGGGATGGGACATGCATGCTGTGTACTAGGTCTGTGCCAGGCCCTTGGCCTGATTTCGTGCATAGGAACCCCAGGCTCCTTGCCTAGTGGAACCACTCCTTGAGCCTTCAGACCAGACTTAACATTTTAAAAAGTATTCCAAAAGGAGGAAAATCAGATCCTTTTTTTTTTTTTAAGTTTATTTATTTATAAAGTTTATTTAAGTAATCTCTACGCCCAAGGTGGGACTTGAACTCACCACCCAGAGATCAAGAGTTGCTTCCTCCTCCGATTGAGCCAGCCAGGTGCCCCAGATCTGCTTTTGAGGAAGAAAACTGGTCAGGCTCTCTGAGCTAGCAGCCAACAAGCCCTGGGACCCATTTCAGGCCTTTCCCTCTAAGTGGGTAGAGGGCCTCCGCAGGGGTCAGAAGTGTAAATAAATTACGTGATCTTGGCTAGCCCCCCAGCCTGGCACCTCATGGGTGTGTCAGGCAGGCCTACTGCGCCGGTGTTCCTTGTTGGAGGCATCGAGACTCGGCGCTGATGGCCCGAGCCCTGGGTGCACCGATGTCCCCCAAGCCTTGGGCATTACAATTCCCCTGGGGTTGGCTGCACACGCCAGCACCCAGGAGGGCCTCCCGAGCTCCTTGGAAATGCAAGCCCAGCTCCTGGATGTGGGAACCCCAGGGGAGCCGGGAGCCGGGACGCAACACCCTGCGGCTGGCGCTGCTTGGGCGCAGGGCGGGGCTGGACACCGGGACACAGCGGCGGCGTCGCCACCGCCACCCACCCGCCCAGCCTGGCTCCCGGCCTCCCCCGCCTTCCTCCCCCCGCACCCCCACCCCAGCCCGGCCCACAGGAAATGACGGCGCTTGCTCAGGCTGCGCTGACGTTGGAGGGTCCCGGCCGCTCCCAGTCACCCGAGTCGCCCCAGGGGGAGGGGGCAGGGTGCCCAGCCCGCGCCTCCGGGCCCTCGGGGTACGCACGGCCGCCGCACGCTGCGCATCTTGGGTCGAGCTCAGGACCCCTTCCTCGGGTGCCTCCACCCTTGCAGGCCGCGCTGCCCTCCGGGTCCCCAGACCCGCCGTTCCAGTGCGGGGCGCACATTGCACTGGATGGTCCTGCCCCATCTGTCCCCCGGCCACCAGTGTGAAGTCAGTGCCAGGCGGGATAAGGCGTGAGTGAGGTCATCTGGTGCCCAACCCCCGCCCCCCAACTACCCTCTGAGTGTGTCCCAGACAACTGCCCTGAGAAGGGAATTATTTTAGATTCTCACCGTCTTTGTGGTCAGGAAGTGCTTCCATGTGGCTCCCTCAAATCCCTGCAGTTTAAACCCTCAGGGCCTGTCAGTGGTGGAGTGACCTTTAGGGTGCTGGCGCCAATTGTACCCCTGTGCCCTCCCCTTTACTCCTTTAAGATCTGCCCATGGGGCTATTGGGAGGATCGGTGAGCAGACACAGGCCAAGTGCTTAGAACAGTGTCTGGGCCATGCGAGCCCTAGTCGGTGTTTGCCTTTCTGGTTATTATTATTACAACTTTGTTTTTTACCTGGAGGATCCATTCCTTGCCCATCACAACCTCTCTTCTGGCAGGGTTTCTGAGGTGGGTTGGGGAGACCTGTCCAGGGACTGCACCTTCCCCCTGGGGCTACCCAGGGGGCAGGTGAGGCTTGCAATCAAGGCTTCAGAGACTGTTGGGAAGTTCCAGGCACATTTGCTTGCTGCTGGCTGCCTGAGCTCCTAGTGCATCTTGATTCCCTGTTACAGATTGCAACCCACTGTATGGGATCTATCTGCCTCTGGGCAGTTTGAGAGCTCTTGGAGGGCAGGAACTCTGGGCGGCATGTAGCAGGTGCCTGATGAAGGGACAAATGGATGCTCTGAAACCAGTGGCAGAAACACACTCCTTGGCGCTCCTTCTTTCTCTGTCCACCTGCCCCACCTCAAAAGCTCCTAAAAGAACTACGAAATGAATCTTGAGAGAATCTGAAAATGGGTGGTTCCTATTGGCTGAAGTGAACTACCAAAGTGGCTCCGCCTTCTGTGACTGGGGAATTGTTTGTATTCGTTCACCCAATAAAGAATTGTGTGCCAGGCCAGTGCTGGCTTCTGGGGATGCAGAGAGCAAGATGGACCCAGTCCCTGCTTGCTTGAAGCTTACATTTCAGTTGGAGAAACAGACATAAACTGAAAAAGAGGCAAAAATATTTTAAATGATGGTCAAAGTTTTAGTTCATATGCCAGTAGCTAAAATAACAACAGCTGGGGATGGGAAATCTCTCAGGGAAGGAGACATTTGAGCTAAGACCCCAAGGATGAGAAAGAGTCAGTCACATGGAGAGTGGGGGGAGGGACATCTGAGGCAGAATGAACAACATGCACAGACACAGCTCAGAGGGTTTGAAGAAATGAAGGAAGGTCTATGTGTGTGTGAATGGAACCCTGGGGGCCCTAGGGGAGTGGGAGGGGGAGCAGGGCCGGACCCTGCAGGACCTTGGAGGTCAGGGCCAGGGCCCAGCAAAAGTTATTCTGAAGTGTTTTCAGTGGAGAAGCATGGTGAGCTGCATTTTATAATGATTTGGGTTTTCTGCAGATTAGAGGGGGCAGGATGGAGGCTGCTGCAGGGGGGAGGCAATGGGGGCCCTGGCAGAGGTGGGAGCAGAGGAGACGAGGGAGGCAGAAAATATTTGTGTCTGGGGGATGACATCATCAGGTCTTGGTGATGGATTAGTTAGGGGGTGAGAAGAAGAGAGGCACCGAAGGTGACACTGGGTTCCCAGCTTGAGCACTGGGGAGATACCATTCACTGAGATGAGAAGACAGGCAAAGGTCAGGGGAGGAAAGGATTGCATTTGGAAGGATGAACTGTGGGGGACAGAATCACCCATGGTGGGGTAGTTGTATTTATTTTTTTTTAATATATATTTTTAAATATTACTTATTCATGAGAGACAGAGAGGCAGAGACACAGGCAGAGGGAGAAGCAGGCTCCATGCAGGAAGCCCGATGTGGGACTCGATCTGGAGACTCCAGGATCACACCCTGGGCAGAAGGCAGGCGCTAAACTGCTGAGCCACCCAGGTGTCCCAAAGATTTTTATTTTTAAGTAATCTCCTCACCCTACATGTGGCCCAAACTTAAAATCCCAAAATCAATAGTCGCAACTCTGTGGACTGAGCCAGCCATGTGCCTCAGTATGGCAGTTTTAAACATAACTCCAACTTCTTTGACACTTCCTCCACTGGGGAGGTGGGTGTAGGTCTCCTATCCTTGAACCTGGTGGGTTTGTGGTTGTTTTGACTAATAGAGTATGGTGGAAGTGACTTTAAATGTTATTCCCAGGCTCAGTACTAAACGGCCATGCAGCTTTCTTCTCTTTCTCCCCAGACACCCTCTTTTTGTGTGCACCCTTTGGGACACTGCGTCTTGGAGCTGCAAGAGGCCCCCAAGCTACCTGCAGAAGTCTCATGTTTGTACTACCGTCCTCACCAACCCCCTCTCTCCCTGGGTAAGTCCAACCTTTGAGTCCTCCCAGCCCAGGTGCCAGATGTATGAGTGAAGAAACCTCCAGATGATTCCAGGTCCCAGCTGTTCTGAGTGAATCCTCCCCTACCCCTTCTAGTCTTCTCTGCTGATACTGCAAACATTGTGGAGTAGACACAAGCCACCTCAGCTGGGTCTCATCTGAATTACTGACTACAGAATATATCATAAAATGGTTATTTTGGGGGACACCTGGGTAGCTCAGTGGTTTGGCTCAGGTCTGATCCTGGGATCCTGGGATTGAGTCCCACATTGGGCTCCCCCCGCAGGGAGCCTGCTTCTCCCTCTGCCTATGTCTCTGCCTCTCTCTGTGTCTCTCATGAATATATAAATAAAATCTTTTTTTTTAAAGGTTATTTTTGTACACCATGTTTGGTGGGAGGTTGTTACACAGCGGTAGCACCCAGAACACACATCAAATTGGCAAGCGAGTTCCATGATTCCACCTGGAGACATCACCTGCATCCTTCCTTTCCATCCCACCTATGGCTGCCTGGGTTCAGCCTTGGGCATCTCTCATTCCCCAGCTGATTCCCAGTGTTCAGTTCACTTTATCTTTCCTGCAGCAGCTAAAGTGACTTTGCCAAGACATAATGACATCCGATGACATTATTCCCCTGCCTCAGAGGCTCCTCATTGCTCATAGAAGGAGATAAAAGCTCTTTAACAGGATGTATGAAGCCTTTATGGCCTGCCACTCCAGCTTTATCTCTTGTCTCTCTACGTTTTATCCCAACCAACTCTTTCTGTTCTCTGGGCAAACCAGGCTTTGTGCACTTCCGGCCCATCCTTCCATTTGCTCCTCCTACCTAGTTGTGTGACGCATTCCATGCACCTCTTCAGCTCTCTTTCCATCTTCTCTATCTGCTGCATGTCAGGAGGCTGAAGCTTTTGTGGGCTGCAACAATGTGCTCCCTTGCCCCACCCCCTTTTTTAAGCGATTTTTAAAAATATTTTATTTATTTATTCATGAGAGACACACAGAGAGGGAGAGGCAGAGACACAGGCAGAGGGAGAAGCAGGCTCCATGCAGGGAGTATGAAGTGAGACTCAATCCCGGGTCCCCAGGATCACACCCTGGACCGAAGGTGGCGTTAAACCACTGAGCCACCCAGGCTGCCCTCCCTTGCCCTTTTGCTGTCTTTGAGTCCACTGATGGGAAGCACCAGAGGGAAGTCAGGGCACCAGAGAACAGTGAAGGTTGGGTATCCATCCCATGGCTCCCTCCCTTCCAGACTCTGGGAGATCACTGCTCCTGTTGGTCCTCTCTTACAACTGGGCTTTCTTCCTCTGGATTCTGGTCCCAAGACTCTCTATTACCTGTGTGGTTCTCCTCTCTTGGCAGTAGGAACTTGCCTTTGTAGCTGAGGGCCTAGCACCTTGCAAGGCATGCGGCCCTTAGCAGGTGTTGAGTTAATGTTTGTTGTATGATTGATGGCTGCACTCAGAAAAAAGGGCTCTAGGGAAGGTCATAGGAGCCAAAGACAGGGACTCTTCCTTTACACTGGGCATAAAAGGAGGACACGGCACATTTTCCATATAGGAAATCACAGCTAAGAACCTACTAGGGAATCACCAAATTAATAAGGATAAGTAATTTCTTTAAATTTTCAAAAACTCTGTTTTGCTATTATTTTTACCTGTATAAATCCAGTCTTTTTCCTTAAAAATTTTGATTATATATGTTTTCAAGCACACATACAAAAGTAGAGAGAGCAGGACAAGGAGTCCGCCACATACTCAACACAGATTCAACAATGACCAAGATTCAGTCACATTTGCCTTATCTTGCCTGTGTGTTCTTTGTCTTGCTTTCTTTGCTACAGTATTTTAGAGCAAACTCCAGTCTTTGGGCCATTTTGCCTTTATACACTTCAGTATGCACTAAATAATAACTAACAGTGTTTAAAAAACAATGGTGGAATTAGAGAGGATGTCAAGTTTAACTTGGAGACAGCAAACATGTGGTGGGGAAAAACAGGTATTTTTTCCACCTAGATGTGTTAGCTGTCACATTCCCCAAGACAATATTAATATATTTTCCATCCTATGGAGGTAAGAGTGCCCAGGGACCTTGTAAGATTTCCTGGAGATGGACACTAAAATTTCCTAAGGGGCAGAATGCCCAGTGAATGGGAGACAACCTTCTGAAGTTGGAAGAGGTTAAATGGACTCATTTAAATCTATCCAATGGGGACACCTGGGTGGCTCAGTGGTTGAGCATCTGCCTTCGGCTTAGAGCCTGATCCCAGGATCGAGTCCCACATCGGGCTCCTTGCGTGGAGCCTGCTTCTCCCTCTGCCTGTGTCTCTGTCTCTCTCTCATTGTCTCTCATGAATAAATAAATAAAATCTTTAAAAAAAATCTATCCAATGAAAGCTCATGGGAGGAGCAAGGTCCATGGATGACCAATAATATTTTGATGCAACTTGGAGTTTCTTATGGCAAATCCCTAAAATGGCTCTGAGTGCAGGGCAGGCCAAAGGGCTCATAATTACTCCCTTGGAATGGCCAGTTAGCACCTGCTCTTAGTTTTTGTCTTTTTTAAGTCAAATTTAGGGCAGCCTGGGTGGTCAGCGACTTAGCGCCGCCTTCAGCCCAGGCAGGGCCTGATCCTGGAGGCCTGGGATCGAGTACCACGTCGGGCTCCCTGCATGGAGCCTGCTTCTCCCTCTCTGCCTGTGTCTGTTTTTCTCTCTCTCTCTCTCTCTGTCTCTCATGAATAAATAAATAAGTAAATCTTAAAAAAAAATAAAGTCAAATTTAGGGACACCTGGGTGGCTCAGTGGTTGAGCGTCTGCTCAGGGTGTGATCCAGGGGACCCGGGATTGAGTCCCACATCAGGCTCCCTGCATGGAGCCTGCTTCTCCCTCTGCCTGTGTCTCTGCCTCTCTCTGTGTGTCTCTCATAAATAAATAAATATCTTTTTTTTAATTTTATTTATTTATTCATGAGAGACACACAGAGAGAGGCAGAGACACAGGCAGAGGGAGAAACAGGCTCCCCAGAGGGAGCCTGATGTGGGACTCGATCCCGGGTCCCCTGGATCAGGCCCTGAGCCGAAGGCGGCACTAAACCACTGAGCCATCTGGGCTGCCCAGAATAAATAAATATCTTAAAAAAATAAAGTCAAAGTTATTGAGGTATAGTTTACACACTGTAAAAGTCCCCCCTCTTAGGTGTATAGTTATTTGAACTTCGACAAACATATACAATCATGAAACTACCACCAAAATCATAGCATAGACTTGTTTTCATCACCCAAAAAGTTTCCTTATACCTTTTAATAGTCAGTCTCTCATTCTACTCCCAACCCAAGGCAATCACTTATTTGTTTTCTGTCTCAGTGTTTTGTCTTTTCCAGAATGTCACATCAATGATATAATACAGTACACTGCCTTCTGTGTCTGGCACAGTGCTTTTGAGATTCATCCACATTGTTGCTGCTTGTATCAGTAGTTTGTTCCTTTTTGTTGCTAAATACTAGTCCCATTGTCTGGGTGAACCCCAATCTGTTTATTCACCAGATGATGGACATTTGGGTAGTTTCCACTCTTTGGTGATTATAAATGAAATTGCTGTAAGCATTACGCAGGCTTTTTGTATGGATAGATGCCTTCATTTTTCCTGGATAAGTACCATGAGAAGGATTACTGAGATATGTGATAATTGTATATTTAACTTTATGAGAAAATATAAATGCTCCCTATCCTCACCAGTATTTGGTGTTGTGGTTTTTTTTTAACCCATTCTAATAGATATGTAATAATTATCATGTTATGGTTTCAATTTGCATTTCCCTGATGACTAAGATTCCAAATTTTTAAAAAATATTTTATTTATGCATTTGAAGAGAGAGCAGAGCAGGAGGACAGTTGCAGAGAGAGAAGCAGGCTCCTCGCTGAGCAAGGAGCTTAACTCAGGGCTCAATCCCAGGACCCCAGGATCATGACCTGAGCCAAAGGCAGACTCTTAACTGACCAAGCCACCCAGGCACCCCAGATTCCAAATTTTTTAACGTCACTCTGGTCTGGACTGAGGTTGGGGGATTTGTAGAATGGACTGGATTTTATTATTTTTTTAAAGCCAAATAAAGAGACACTTTTCATTTGTTATCTTGGAGTGATTAGAAAGGCCAAGCCTGCCTTGGATTTCATCCAGGGCAGGGAAAGTCTACCTCGGGAGCAAGGACAGAGCTATCCTGTCCAGTCATAGAATGGAAGATGGAGAAAGTTCAGCCTCTTTTGGAGCAGAGTTCGATTTGCTTTTATGGTTTTGTTCTTTAGTAGTTGTGTGACTTTGGGCAAGCAACATAACTGCCTTGAACTTCAGTGTCTCCTGCTGTAGAATGGGGTAATAACTCAGAGGTAAGTTTTTGTTGAGTTAGAGATACTGTCCTCCTATCATCATCATCATCATCATTATTATTATTATTAATTTTATTTATTTATTAATGAGAGACACAGACACACAGAGAGAGGCAGACTCCATGAAGGGAGCCTGATGTGGGACTCAACCCCCGGTTTCCAGGATCAGACCCTGGGCCGAAGGCGGCACTAAACCGCTGAGCCACCCGGGCTGCCCCATCATCATTAATAATATTATTAATTTGCCTCTATAAAGGCTCACTCGGCTGCAACACAGTAAATTATTTCCTTGTTTCTTTCCCAAGCCAATTGCTCATAAAGGGCAGGCCTTGTGACTGAAGACCCGTATGCCCCCCATCCTGGACGCAGTGTTAATAAATTCCAGTCCTGCGACACATTTGTTGAAATAGATGGGCTCACACGGATTCTCAGGGAAGGCCGGTGGCCAGAACAGAGTTGTGGGACCCGAGGGACCTCCAGCCCTCATCAGGCCAGGGAGATGCTTTCCTGAAGCTTGGGCCCAGTGGCTGGAAAAACAAGGGGGCTGCCTGGTGATGTGGGTTTGACAGATCAAATAAAGGGAACCAAGAAAGCAGATGCTCAGAGGGAAAAAAAAAGGGGGGGTTGGAATGGGGAGGATAGGGTTTGACAAGGAAGAAACTCAAGGGGGAGGGCTGGCTGAGAATGTACGGGCCCGACAGGCGTGGGGACCAGTGGTGAGGATGCGGCGGGGATGGCGAGGCGGGGCGGCGGAGGCTCGGGGTCGAGCCTAGTGCATCCCAGGAGCCGGCTCCCGGGGCTGGCAGCGGGCGGCTCGGGGCGCGGCAGGTGCGGGGGCGGAGCCACGCGGGGGCGGAGCCACGGGGGCGGGCGGGGCCCGGAGGGGGCGGGGCCGGCGCGCGGCGGGCAGGCGGGGTGCGGCGCTGCTCTCCTGCGAGCGCAGCGGGGGCCGCGGAGCCGGAGCTGGATCCGGAGCCGGGGCCGGGGCGGGAGTCGGGGCCGGGGCCGGGCCGGAGAGGGCTCCAGCGCTATGGGGTCGGCCGACTCTAAGCTGAATTTCCGAAAGGCGGTAATCCAGCTCACCACCAAGACGCAGGTGCGACCGGGGCCCCGGCCTCCCACCCACCTGCCGGGCTGGGGGCTGGGCAGGGCCGGGGGGCTGCGCGAACTTGGCTCGTGAGGAGATGGGGGACCGGCTGGCCTGCGGCCTGACGCTGAAGCCAGGTCCGGAGCGCCACCCGTTGGCCTGTCCTCCGGGGCTTCATCCCTTAGCCCCAGCCCCTCACCCCAGCCTTCTCTCCCGGGAATATCCCTCTTCCCGCAGCCGCCGCTGCCACCTTGGGCTGACGTGTGCCTACTCTCCGAGCCGGCATCGCCGCTATCCGCCACCTGTCCTGCCGCCTCCGGCCCCCCCCCCCGCTCCCGCCCCTCCAGCCCCGCATCTTCAGCTTCACCCTCACTCCCGCCCCCACCCACCCATCCGCCTCCCTGCTCCCCTCCCTGCCCCTCGGTGCCCGCGGTTCCTGGACGCACAGACCCGGCTGATTCAATGCAAACAAAGCCGAGCAGGCGCCTACCGGGTCGGGGAAACAGCTGGTGCGCGGAGGCAGCGGCCTCGCTGGGCCCAGGTCGATGCCCACAGCCAGGGAAGGCCCAGGTCTTCCTGAGAACGTGCAAAGAGTGCGAGCAGCGCTGCAGCCTAACAGAGGGTCCTGTTCTCAGGCTCGTGGAGTCCAGTTTCCCAGCTGGGGAACACTGCTCCAGGGGGCTCCTCCTCTGAGGCCCAGCAGTGGGGATAGCTGTGTTTTCAGGTACCCTCTGTTCCCTGGGTCAGGGCTGATAACCCTCCAGGTTGTCTTTGACTGGCTGGTGTAGGGTCTGAGGGTGACTTTCAGCCAGTCCATGCTTGCACACTCCCCTGAGTTCACAAGTGGCACCGAGGCCACCTCCTTGCCCCCACCACACAGGACCTGGCTCCAGCAAGGCTCCTTCCCTGCCTACCCCTTCTGTCCTTACCCCTCGAATCAGGCTGCTCTGGCCACAGAGATGCCCAGCCCTGACTCCCCAGAACCCCCACTTATAAGGGACTCAGCACCTGCTGCCATCTGGGACTTTCCTCTTTCCCTTACCCTGAGGGCTCTTGGCAGTTAGAGTGGGATTGAGGAAGCCATCTTCCCACAGCCAGTTGTTCGCAGCTCCAGAGGCCAGACCTCTGGTCCTACACTCTCTCATTCCCACGAGAGAAAGGTCAGGTGCCTGGCAAATGCCCAGGGGCTCTGGAGAATCCAGTCCTGGCTAAGAGGCATTTGATAGAAACCAGACTTTGTATCTCGCCACTTCCCTAATGACTCCTGGGTAGTTCTAGCACTTGGCTTTATTGGGATGGGGCTTCTAAGTCTGTGGGTGGCAGGTGGGCCAGCCCCTCAATGTGGGGCCACATGGAGCGGCAGGAGGGAGGCTCCCATGTTTACCTACCTACCTGGGGAAGGAAACACATTGTTGGAGGAATGAACCATGGGCTGTTAGCTTAGTAGGCAAGGTCCTTTGTCGGGCCAGCAGGACTAGCTCCCCTGGGCCCCAGAGATCTGGGTGGACTAGATTCCTACCTGTGCTGGCCCTCTCCCCCAAATACAGTGTACCTCTGGCTTTCCCTGGCTGTAGCCCTGTTATGGGAATGACTGAGATGGTGCTGTCCTGTTTCCTAGCTGAGGACAGTGAGTTGGCTTGGGTCAAGACTGGAACCAGACACCAGGCTGAGTCTCCCTCCAGAGACCTGTGGGGCCCTGCAGGTGGGAAGGTGGGAGAGACCCTGAAGCTTCCTGTCCTGCGTAGTGACCTGGCTCAGGCAGCTGAGGAGTGAAGACCAGATCCCAGATGGTCATTCCAGACCTTGCCATTCAGTGTCCCCAAAGAGTTTCATGCCAGCTGTCCACAGGGTGTCCTCCAGTCCCAGACCCTTAGAGGCTAGGCCATGAACACAGATGTTTGTTCTGGGCAGCAGACAAGACCACCCAACACCTTTTCCTGTGGCCTGGGTATGAGCGGCCACTGCTGGGCTTCCCTGCTTTCCTGCGCTATATCCTGTTTTCTTCCTGCCCTGGGCTAGTCCTGAGGCTTAGCCGTTTTGGCTGTGTTTCCCAAGCCTTTCCTGGGGTGGGTGGGGCCCTAGAGGGGGATGCAATAAGCTCTGCCAGAGGGAGGACATTCCTGGACCTGGGACCCTTTCTTAGATCCTATCTTTTTAGAGACTCTCTGCCATAGACCAGGTGAGACCTGGTGGGTCCATGTATACATGTGTGTATGTGTATGTGTATGTGTATGTGAATGCTGTGGTGACGCAGTCCTCCAGGACAGGTCACCCTTAACAGACTAGAGGACTTGTACAGCCCTTTGCTCCCCTTCACCCCAAGAAAGTTCAAAAGATGCACCTGGACTCCCAAGCCAGTGGGGGGTCTGGCCTGAACAGAGGCTGGTGAAGCTAGGGTAAGAATATCTATTTTTGGGTGCCTGGGTGGCTCAGTGGTTGAGCGACTGCCTTTTGGCTCAGGTTGTGGTCCCGGGGTCCTGGGATAGAGTCCTGCATCAGGCTCCCCGCAGGGAGCCTACTCCCTCTGCCTGTGTCTCTGCCTCTCTCTCTGTGTCTTTCATGAATGAATGAATGAATGACTAAATAAATAAATAAATAAATCCTAAAAGAAGAAAGAAAGAAAGAGTATCTGTTTTCCCACCAGGATAGCTTAGTCCCTGTGCCCTGGTAGCATGGGCCTTCTAGCTTGTGGCAAAAATATTCTTTTCAAACAAACTGGCTTGGATTTTATTTATTTATTTTAAGATTTTATTTATTTAAGAGAGAGAGAAAGAGTACACAAGCAAAGGGAAGAGGCAGGGTATGGGGGAGGGGGGAAGCAGGCTCCCCTGCTGAGGCAGGGAGCTCAGTGCAGGATGCTGGGTTCCATCCCAGGACCCCGGGATCATGACCCAAGCAGAAGGCAGACACTTAACCGAATGAGCCACCCAGGCGCCCCTGGCTTGGATTTTAGAAGCTTCCTTGGGCTCTGTGGAGCCCAGCTGGGATAACTGGGACAGGAGCTGAGCCTTGTTTCTCCCCTCAGAAGCCTAAGGGGATCCAATGACCTTGGCCAACACCTGGAGCATCAGACTAGCCTGCTATAGCCGGGTGATGGTCATCAAGCTGAAGTGTCCAAGCCAGAGTGGGAGCTGGAGGGCTGGGACTCTCCTCTGCTTCTCAGCTGGGCTAGCCTGGAGCTTCCTAAGTCTCCCTTTAAGTCTCCTCATTTGGAATTCAGTCCCTAGGTGACACTTGCCTGATGAACTAGACCAGAGGTCAAGTCTACTGGTGCTCAGATGAAGTTCTCCTCCTTTAAGGGGATTGTGGCACCTTAAGTTAGAGGAAGTGGTAAAAGTGTTAGAGAAGGGAGCTTCTCAGAGGAGCTCCCGGGTTTTCAAGGATGTCCTTCCCCACCCCAGCCCTGGCCACCAACACTGGGGGGTGGCACCCCTTGACACCAGTGACTGTCAGAGGGCTACCCTAGCTGAGGACAGGAGGGCCAGCAAACCCTAGCCTCAGGGCACCTCCTTTGGCCTTTGTTCTCCCCCACCCCCAGCTAACTTGCTCTACCAGTTCTGGGACTGAGCAGGCCCTGGTACCAGGCCTGTCTTGCAGGCCATGGCCACATGTTTCCCTGTGACTTGGAGGTGGGGGCATTGCTTTGGGAGGGGGCCAGGGTATACCGGGACCTCAATGAGGCTTTCAAACCCAACCCTGATTTTGGACAGCCCCACTGGTGCTCAGGCTTGCCCAGTGACTGGGTTGAAGGGATCTTTGGGACTAATGACAGCCTTTCCCTGAATAAACATTGGCTGAGCATCTGCCATCTGCCCCTACTGCAGGGTAAGGAAAGAAGGGCCTAATGGAACCCTGAGGCAAGTGCATTGAGATGCCTGGAATCAGGGCCTAGGATGAAGGAGTAAGAGTGGGGACCCAGGTTCCAAGGTGGGAACAAGCCCTTTGGTCCAGAGCTCAGGGAGGATTCTGGAAAGAAGGGGCATAAGAGAACAAGGTTATTTTTATTTATTTATTCATTCATTCATTCATTCATTCGAGACACAGAGAGAGGCAGAGACACAGGCAGATGGAGAAGCAGGCTCCCTGCGGGTAGCCCGATGTGGGACTCGATCCCAGGACCTCAGGATCACGACCTGAGCCAAAGGCAGACACACAACCACTGAGCCACCCAAGTGCCCAAGAGAACAGAGTTATTTTTAAACAAGATATATATTTTTTTCTGGTGGTCAGAGTAAGGCACGCCTGGGTGGGTTTGGGTGATCGCAGGGCTGTATCAACCCTTTCAGACAAGGGAGAAGCCCAGGCTGATGGAACACCTGGGGTCTCTCGCAGCAGCTCCTCTTCAGAACAGGCCTTGGGCACCCTGGCCTCTCAGCAGGTGAACATTCAAAAGGAAAAAAAAAAAAAAAAACAGTAATCCATGTGGTTGCAGAAAAATATAAGTAAAAAAATAAAAACTATCCAGAGAGATCATCGCTGGGGCATTCCGTCATTTTCGTTTAGGCTATGTAATTTAGCAAAGATCGTGACCATCCTGTAGTTAGTGTTACACCTTATCTTTTTCACAGAATTGTAACCGTGAAGCATTTTTCATTCATTAAGAGTCCTTGGCAACATGGCTCTGGTGGTTGCATAATATTCCATTCCATGAAAGGGCCTTATTAACTCTTTCGAGTGTTCCCTGCTTGTTGGTTATTTAGGTTCATTCCAACTTCTCACTATTGCCAATGATAACACCTCAGTGAACCTCCTTATCCGTGCACATCCCTGATCATTTCCTTAGGAAGGATTTCTAGAAGTGGAGCTTACGGTTCCAGTTGGTTCCCTACGTGACTGCCCATATGATTCAGAAGGTGCAAGTGTGCCTATGTCCTCCATAGGACCAGTGGGACTTTGGAATGTGTTAGAAGGGTGGGCCTGTGGGGAAGACCGGACCATCCGAGCAAAGGCAAAGAGATGTTGTGACGGCTTTGTGTTGTAGGGGTTGCAAATACAGGTGTGCACGCATGTAGGTATGTTAAATAAGGTCATGGCTTATGATCTGGTCCAGGTTTGGACTCAATCCTGCAGGCAGCGAGGAGCCCCAGAGGTTTTTGTTGAGGCAACAGTGGTTTGGGTGCTGTGCTTTGAACATGGGTTGGAGGCGGTGTGGAGACAGGGTTGAGGACGTAAATTTGGAGGTGGGGCCCTGAGAGGAGCAGGTGCAGTCAAAGAGAGCCGTGGGGGTTGCCTCCTTTAGATTTGGCATCTGTTGGGTGTGTAGGGAGAGGATGGAAGCTGCGGCTGAGGCGGGGGTGGATGGTGAGGCTGGGCTTAGGTGCGATAAGCATACATCCCCTTGCCTTCTTCCACTGGGGAGGGTCACAACCTGGGTCTGGTCCCCAGGCACTTGACCTAGCAGCAGGGCCTGGGGAGGTCCCCCGTGGGGAGGCTCTGCCAGAGGAGGACAGTGAGTTACCTCATCCCTCAGGGTCTGAGTTAGGCTTTGGCTGCCAAACTCAGTGCTTGGCTGACCTCTGACATCCGTGGCGAGTGTCTCCAGCCTGCCTCTGCCAGCCGGGGTGCACAATGGCCCCCACATGGGAGGGCTTCTGGGTATAGCAGGGATGGAATAGGGGGGCCATGGTTTCCCCTTTGGGGTTCCTTTGGCTACAGACTGGGTGAACTGTGGGCCTGGTGGCAAGGGATAGTGTAACCACCCTGGACACACCGGATCCCCCCTCCAGCCTGTGGAAGCCACCGATGATGCCTTTTGGGACCAGTTCTGGGCAGACACGGCCACCTCAGTACAGGATGTCTTTGCACTGGTGCCAGCGGCAGAGATCCGGGCTGTGCGGGAGGAGTCACCCTCCAATCTGGCCACTCTGTGCTACAAGGTGAGCATAAGGTGCTCTGCCCTTCGCTGCCACTCCCTGCTGAGCCATTTCCCACCTTCCAGGGGAGCCTGAAGCTGGCCCAGCCCTGTGGACCCAGAGAGCGGGCACCCCTGACATCCCACCTGTCTGGGTCTGTGCAGTCTTGAGAAGTACCCACTTCTCCCCACTGGCTGGGCTCTGGGTGGAGGGTGGGAAGTGATGCTGCAGCCACTCTCTGTGAGGGCTTCCTTGGGGCTCTTGCTGAGTACTTTCCGCACATCAGCTCGTTCAGCTAACCCTGTGCAGTGGGTGCTGTTAATGTCACCGTCTTACAGATGAGAGAACAGAGAGGTGGTCACTTAGCAAGGTGTCAGCCAGTGAGCGGTGGGCGGGGTCTCCGGGGATGCTCTAGGCTGCTCTCTGGCCCACTTCCCGTCCCCCTGGGCTGGCTGACCCTGTCTGTCTCTGCCCCTCTGAAGCCTGGGGTGCCCATCCTGACCCCAAGCACCAGGTCCCCGCTCCCCACCCTTCCAGCGTGCCCCTCCGCCTGTCCCCACAGGCTGTGGAGAAGCTGGTGCAGGGAGCCGAGAGCGGCTGCCATTCGGAGAAGGAGAAGCAGATTGTCCTGAACTGCAGCAGGCTCCTCACCCGTGTGCTGCCCTACATCTTTGAGGACCCCGACTGGAGGGGCTTCTTCTGGTCCACAGTGCCCGGGGCAGGGCGAGCAGGGGTCTGTGGGCCTGGTTGTGGGGCTGGGTGGGAGGTGATGGGTGTGGGGTTTGGGAAGGACAGGGGAAGGGGAATGGGGTTTGCTGCCAAGGGGTGGGATCATCTCCCACAGGAATGTCTGCCCTTTCAGCTGGGCTAGTATGACGACAGGGCAGCTGGGTGCTTCCCCCTCCTTAGCTCCCCCCTCCCTGGGTTTATCTCCAGGCAACCGGCTAAGGGCAGGACCCTGGTGATTCCCAGCAGGGCTGAGCCTCTAGAGTTTTAGGGACCTGGCCTGGCTCCTTCCAGTCAGTGGAGAGGTTTCTTCCCAGGTCCCAGCCTCGTTCCTGCTCTGGCCCCCTTCTGCCTTAGGAAGTTTGGGGTTGTTGGGAATCTACTTTTCCTTCTGCTTCTTCCTCCATCCCTCTGCCCATGGGTACCTGCCTGGGCCCAAATCTAACCCCTTTCCCACCTCAATTCCTGGGGCCACGTCTCCTTGGCCAGCAAGCACTGAGGCAGCCTGTGTGCTATGTCCTGACCAGGGAGAGGATGATGATGAGAATGCCCGGCCCCTGGCTGAGTCCCTGCTCCTGGCCATTGCTGATCTCCTCTTCTGTCCAGATTTCACTGTCCAGAGCCACCGAAGGAGCACTGTGGTGAGAGGCCCCCCCAATCTCCCAGTCTCAGGCCTGGGAGGGCTTTGGTCCTAGGTTGGGGGTGGTTGAAGTTCCCTTGGGCAGGACGCTGTGGGGGCAGGGCTGCTCTGGAAGAGCTGGGCAGGTCCAGGGAGGGGCCAGAGACTGGCACAGCTGGAGAGGAGCCAGCTGGTGCCTGGCCCTGCCCCCTGTATCCGGGAGTCAGGGCACAAGCACCCATTGTCCTCGCCTGGGTGGTGGGTGGGGGTGTGGGGCTTGGACACAGGAGGTCTGGCCTGCTCACTTCCTGTGGGCCCAGGGACTCCACCTCTGGTATTTTCTGCTCCAACCGCCCCCCACCACCAAATGTACCCAATCCCATTCCCCTCCCTCCCTATCTCTCTCTCCCTGCCTTGAGCTGGCCTGAGCAAGTAAAAGAACTGGAGAAGAAAAATTAGCTTTCAAGAGATTGAGAACATTAATTTCTTCCCTTGTGCATTATCACCTGGGGCATTTGGAGGGTCTGTCTCTGCCCCCAGGGACGACAGCGGGGGGACTTGGGTTGGCCACTCCCCGCCTGAGCGTTCCCAAACCATGTGCCCAGGACTCAGCGGAGGATGTCCACTCCCTGGACAGCTGTGAATACATCTGGGAGGCTGGTGTGGGCTTTGCTCACTCCCCTCAGCCCAACTACATCCACGATGTGAACCGGTGAGTTTTGCTGGGACCCAGAACTCACAGTGTAGCTGGACTTGGGGCCAGGCCCCCTGCTCTCCTGCTCAGAGAGGGAACCGTGCATGGGGTCTTTCAAAGAGACCCTGTCCACTCATGACCCAACATCAGCCTGCCGGGGATAAAATGGGGTCATGTCTTTTCATGGACTTGGAGCTGGGGCCGGCAGGGTGGGCATGCCCTCCTGGAGGAGATGGGAGATCTTCGGGTACTGAACCCCCTGCCCTGATCCCCCCTCCCTAAGGATGGAGCTGTTGAAACTGCTGCTCACATGCTTCTCTGAGGCCATGTACCTGTCCCCAGCCCCGGACAGCGGCGGCACCAACCCGTGGGTGCAGTTCTTTTGTTCCACGGAGAACAGGTGAGGGGCCCTCCAGCTTTCTTTCCATTCTCTCCTTGCTCCAGGCAGCCCCGGGGAGAGGCCGTGCTCCCTTAGTCTTAGTTGAGGGGAGGTGCTGCCGCCTGGTGGTGATGGCTTGTAAAAGTTAGTCGCCACTCGTTAGTCCCCCATGGTCCAACGTCCCACTGGGGGACCCTAGTGACTAGTGCCTGGGTCCTCCATCCCGAGCTGTGCTGTGCAGCAGAAATATGATGCAAACCACAGATGCAAGTTGACCACTTCTAGTGGCGACATGAAAAAAGTAAAAAAGAGACAGGTGAGATTAATTTTAATATTTTGTTTAACCCAATATACACCAAATACTAGCATTGGACAGGTGATCAGTATGCAGAATGATTGAGATGTTTCACATTCCCTTTTCAAGCTAAGTTTTCAAAATCCGTTTTGTGCAGTTTACAGTCCCAACACCTCTCAATGCAGAGGAGCCACATTTTAAGCTCTCAGTAGCAGCAGGTGGCTTGTAGCTGGCTGGCAGTGCGGTTGAGACAGTGGTCGGGGAGAGGGCGTCGTGAATACTCTGAAGGGTGGGGAAGCCTGACCCACACAGGGCTGCTCCTGGGCTCTGCGGGCACAGAGGGTACGTGGAGGCGTCACTTGGTGGAGCTGAGTATGTAAAGGCTGCGAGGGCAGCACCGGAGTTAGTGGTCCTGGGGGGCGTGGCTCACCTTCTGACTTCCAGACTCTCATTCCCACATGGCAGGCCTTACTCATCCTTCGGATTTTCCTGGCCTTCTGCTCAACTTCCCCCCTCGCCCTGCCCCCAGAAGAGAAGGGAAGCCAGGCAACTCTCTCCAGCAGCCACGGTCAAAAGCTGGCCAGAGTTTGTTTGTTTTTTCTCACCAGCAGTATCAGGCTTTGCCACTCACTTAACCTCTCTGGGTCTCAGTTTCCTTGCCTGTAAGATAAGGAGCTTGAACCCTGACATCTTACAAATCTCTGAATGATGTCACTCTGTGGCCTGGGACCTGGGTGACTGAGCACATGTTCTGCTCCCCGAGGGGAAGCCCACCTCCCTGTGGGACTCCAGTCCCTGCTTTGAAGCCCCAAGGCAGGACACCTGCCCCTCAGAGACCTGAGCCTGTAGACTGTGCAGCACCGCGAATGAACCCTAATGTAAATTCTAGGCTGCCAGTGTGTCCCTGTAGGTTCATGGATTGTAACACACATGCCACTCTGCTGTGGGATGTCAGCAGTGGGAGAGGCTGTGCACAGGTGGGGGCAGAGGCTCAGGGGAATCTCTGTTCCTCCCTCGTGATTTTGTTGTGAACCTAAAATTACTCTAAACATAGTCTTAATTAAAAAAAAAAAGGCTTTAGCTCTGGGAGGAAAAATCTAATGGATGTGGACATGATTTCCCACATAACTAGCCACCCCCGTCTTGGTAATAAATTCCTTTGCTCTTGGCCTAGCCTGGCCTGGGTCCCGGATGCAGACAAGGCAGGGAGGGGTGTCTTTGACTCAGGAAGGGATGAGCCTGGTTCTGCTTTCTGGCTCCCAGCCTGGGGCTAGCACAGAAATGCTTGTTCAGTGAGGAGGTAGCTTGACTGACCGTCCCATGTGGCCACCTGGGGGGTGGACAAGGCTGGCCTGGGTGGTCTCCATGCCTTGTTCCTCTCCTTCCGCAGACATGCCCTGCCCCTTTTTACCTCCCTCCTCAACACTGTGTGTGCCTATGACCCTGTGGGCTACGGGATCCCCTACAACCACCTGCTCTTCTCTGACTACCGGGAACCCCTGGTGGAGGAGGCTGCCCAGGTGCTCATTGTCACCTTGGACCATGACAGTGCCACCAGCGCCAGCCCCACGGTGGACGGTACCACCACAGGCACTGCTATGGATGATACGGACGTAAGGATGGGTGTGGGGGGTGGAGGGCAGCTGGCCCTGCCAAGTTCTGGGCACTCCCTTTAGTAGCGCTGGGTAGGGGCTACCCAGTGGGCACCTCCTGGTGAGCTTCGGGGTGCCTGAGGGGGCATTGCTGCCACCACTTGGCTGAGGTAGTGGCCAGGGGTGAAGCCACCTGCTTATCCCAGGCTCCACCCTTGGCAGCCTCCAGGACCTGAGAACCTGTTTGTGAACTACCTGTCCCGCATCCATCGTGAAGAGGTGAGCGGAACCCTGCTCTTGCTCCAGTGGATTCTCAGTGCCCACCTGCCACAATGATTATGGCCTTGCAGGGGGGAGGGGATGGTGATGAGATGGGGTAAGAGGAGTCCTGACCATGGTCCCTGTGGGCTTGGCCACCCCAATGAAATAGTGATGGCAGGACTTCAAAGGTTTTGAGATACAGAAAAGAGCTAAAGGCCTCAGCTGAGTAGGGACAACTGGACAGGCTTCCAGGAGGAGGTGGCTCTGATATCTGGCTTTGGTGAGGGGAATAGTAGTGACTCAAAGACCAGGCAGCCCTGAGTTCATGTGTCTTGTGACCTTGGGGGAAATTGTGCTCCAAAGCTCTGACTTCTGCTGTTGTAACATGGGGATGGTAACTGCTTCCTTGCCTTTTTGGGAGGGTTACTTGTAGCTTTCGCTTAGTGACAGCTCTTTGAGAATAGTAGAGTGCATTTCTGATGTGACAGGGAGATGGGGGGATGGCATCTGTCAACATGGGGTCCAGGTGGGTCGGGTCTGGGTCAACGTGTAGGTGAGGGGGATCACTAGGAGCAGCTTTGCTCAGGGAGGGGGGAGCCCATGGTCTGGGGAAGGGGCAGGGGTTCCCTCCAGACCTGCTTTGGACTCAGTTTCCTGAGGGGCCTGCCTCAGGACAGCTCCTAATGATGGAATCTGGGCCTTTCAGGCTTTAGGGGTGGGACCAGGCTGGGGGGTGGGTGAGGAGGCCTTTGTGCAGGAGCTGGACTGGACAGGTCCCTACCATCCCCTACTCAGGATTTCCAGTTCATCCTCAAGGGCATAGCCCGGCTGCTCTCCAATCCCCTGCTCCAGACCTACCTGCCCAACTCCACCAAGAAGATCCAGTTCCACCAGGAGCTGCTGGTCCTCTTCTGGAAGCTCTGTGACTTCAATAAGGTGGGCTGGCCTCAGGCCCCGCTGGTGGGCAGTGGTCAGCTCTGAGCAGGAGAGCGGCTACTCTGGATAGCCCAGGGGTGGGGGCAGCATCTGGGGAGACTCCTGGGAACGGTGAGCAGGTGGGGGAGAGCGGTCTCCTCTCTGACCTTGCCCACCTGTTCCCTCCCCTCTGCCCCCAGAAATTCCTCTTTTTTGTACTGAAGAGCAGTGACGTGCTGGACATCCTGGTCCCCATCCTCTACTTCCTCAATGATGCCCGAGCGGATCAGTGTAAGGCTGGGGTGGGCATGAGGTCCTGGGGGCTTCCTTGTAGAGGGGCGGGGCCAGCCGGTCTGTGCTGCCTCTGGGGAGCGCAGGCTGGGGCTCTGACCTCCCAGCAAGGGCTTCTTCCAGGGCTCCCCGGATGGGTCCCCACCCTGTGTGGTGACTTCCCCCTGTACCACATGCTGCAGCTCGGGTGGGCCTGATGCACATTGGAGTCTTCATCCTGTTGCTTCTGAGCGGGGAGCGGAACTTTGGGGTGCGGCTGAACAAGCCCTACTCAGTGCGTGTGCCCATGGACATCCCTGTCTTCACGGGCACCCACGCAGACCTGCTCATTGTGGTGAGGGGGCTCCCTCAGCCAGGCCCTGGGGCCGTGGGGGGACGTCCTTTTGGCTGAGTCTGGAGGAGGAGGGGACCCCATGGTCACCCCTCTGCCTCCCGGCACAGGTATTCCACAAGATCATCACCAGCGGTCACCAGCGCCTGCAGCCCCTCTTCGATTGCCTGCTCACCATCGTGGTCAACGGTAGGGGTGCGGGGAGCCCGCCTTCCCTGTGCACACCACTAGGTGGTGCCAGGCCACAGGCTGACCTCAGGCTGGCCCTCCCCAGGTCAAACCTGCCCAGTCCAATAAGCGATATGATGGCAGCCACAGGCAGACTGGGCAATTTTCTAGTAGCCCTATTAAAGAAAGAAAGAAAAACAGGTGACAACAATTTTATAATATATTTTATGTAATCCACTGTATCCCAAACACCATCGTATCAACATGTAACCCCCCCAAAATTATTGAGATCTTTGACATTCTTTTTCACACCTAGTCTTCAAAATCCTGTGTGTTTCACATGTGCAGTACATCTCTGTTAGAACTAGCTATGTGTCAAGGGTTTATGTTTTCGATTTTTAAATTTTTATTTTATTTTATTTTTTAAAAGATTTTATTTATTTATTTATTCATGAGAGAGACAGAGAGAGAGGCAGAGACACAGGCAGAGGGAGAAGCAGGCTCCATGCAGGGAGCCTGATGTGGGACTAGATCCTGAGACTTCAGGATCATGCCCTGAGCCAAAGGCAGATGCTCAACCGCTGAGCCACCCAGGCGTCCCCGATTTTTAAATTTTTTAAAAAGGTTTTATTTATTTATTCATGAGAGATACACAGAGAGAGGCAGAGACACATGCAGAGGGAGAAGCGGGCTCCCTGTGGAGAGCCTGATGCGGGACTTGATCCCAGGACCCTGGGATCATGCCCTAGGCCAAAGGCAGATGCTCAACCGCTGAGCCACCCAGGTGCCCCTGTGTCAAGGGTTTAATGGCCACACGTGGCCCATGGCTACTGTATTGGCCAGTGCAGGTTTGGACAGCGTGGTCTCAGGGCAGCGGGGTGTGCCCTACTCTCCAGAGAGGGCTGGGGACAGCTGCCTCCGAAGGGAGGGGCTCAGGCTGGCTGGGGTGCTGGGCCCGGCATGGTGGGTCGCCGTGAGCTGAGGCAGGGTGACTTCAGTGTGGCCATCTTTTGGAGAGGACTGTCTTTGGTGGGAGTGGTTTGGAGTATGGTCCTGGAGGCTTCTAGCTGTGTTGTCGGTTCCAGGGCCAGAACCCTGCCTTCCCTTCCCGGTGCATTCCCTGGGTCCGTCTCACACATTTTCACTGAGCCCTGGTTAAGTGTGGCTGGCTCTGAGAACGCCGCCCCAGCCTGCTGAGGGAGGGGGACGTGAGACAGGGAAGCGCACAGATCCCTATGTGACTTCAGGCCGGGCACAGCGTCTCATCTCAGATTCCCCCTCCCAGACTCTGCCAAAAAATAAGCTTCTGATTATGTATGGAGTCTTGTTATTCCAGTTGGATATTCCAGAAAGACTTAAAGACCCTGACTTTGTATCCTTGCCCCGTCATTTTATAACCAGGAACTCTGGGCAAGTTTACAGACCTGTCTGAGGCTCAGTTTCTCCGTCTGTGAAATGGGGCTGGTTTCCTCCATGTTCAGCCCCCTTTCAGAAGTGTGGCAGGAGTGGGCCACGTGCTGTGTATAAGGGGCTCTGTAAATAGTGGGGCTGTCCACATGATGGAGGGATGAGGTGGGGCGCCCCACACTGCCTCCTGAAGCTCTGCAGAAGGCACTGCCAGTGTGGCCTCAACCTCCAAGGGCTTGGTATGTTTCCTGGCTTTGTAGGAGACTTTACAGGCAAGGGGCAGGAAGGGTTTGACAGTGGGAGCATCTTGTCCTGCTCAGGCCCAGGGTGTGCAGGGATGGCCGGGGAGGGGGCCCAGGAGTGACCTGGCTCCTCCCCTGCAGTGTCCCCCTACCTCAAGAGCCTGTCCATGGTGGCTGCCAATAAGCTGCTGCACCTGCTGGAGGCCTTCTCCACCACCTGGTTCCTCTTCTCTGCTGCCCAGAACCACCATCTGGTCTTCTTCCTCCTGGAAGCCTTCAACAACATCATCCAGTACCAGTTTGATGGTGAGGCGGCAGCCTAAGCCCTGGCCTGGCCTCTGGGGTAGGAATCAGGATGGGCAGTGTGCAAGGACACCTTCCCATCTAAGGAGGGCAGACCGCTCTGCCCCTCACTCCTCCCTCATTCATTCAACATGCATTTTTTGAGCATTTGCTGCATACCCAGCCCAGTGCTGGGTGCTAGGGATACAGTGGAGAGCAAAGCAGAATGCTCTCTGCCCCGTGGAGCTCACAGCTGGGGATGGAGACATGGAGGGGGCTTTAAACAGATGGCCACTCGGACAAACGAGTCTCCTTAAACCTGATGAAAAGGAAACTCAGAGCGGTAGGACCCTGATGGGTGTCGTAAATGCCACACTGCCTGCTGTAAGTGAGACCTTGCCACTTGTTAGCTCCGTGGCTGTGGGCTCATAACTTAACTTCTCAGAGCTTTAGAGAGTCTTTGGCTGTAAGACAGTCATAGCAACAGTACTAGAGCCTTATATCTGAAGGTGTTGGGAGGATTATGTAATTACCCACAAAAACTGTCCAGCACAGTGTCTGATGACTTAGGTATCAGCAGTTACTATTATTTCCAAAATAAGTAATATTTGCACTGATCTGTGAGGGATGAATGGAGGTGGGGTGGGGTGGAAAAGCATTGTGTGGTGGCGGTGGGGGCAACATATGCAAAGGCCCTGGGGTGAGATGTTGAAGCAGGACAGCGTAGTGAGAGGCAGGACCCGATCGCTGGGTGGGGCAGGGAGTTCAGCGTGGGCACTGGAGCACAGACACGTGCCGTGTTGTCCCTCCTCCCTGGTGACCTGGCTCAAGGACATAGTCAAAATATAGAACAGCTGGCTGGGTGTGGACACTGACGTGCTGGGCCTGCCCCACTTTGCCAGTGTCACCTCTTGGAATGCTGGCTTGTGTGGGGGGGTCTGGAAGGTACTGGTGGGGGATCTTGGCCCGGAAGCTCTTCTCTAATAATGTAACATCCTGGTGTAGCCACAGCTGCACAGGCCACCGGGTGCCAGCTCTTCTCAGCCCCATCTCTTGGGCGCCCTGTACCATCTCCTACTCCTGGAGTTAGACACCCTCCTGTCCTCCAAACTGCCCCCTCCCAGAAACCTGCCCAGGTGGTGGAGGAGGAGGCAAGCGGGCCTCCCTGAGGTGTGGCATGCTCCCTCCCGACAGGCAACTCCAACCTGGTCTACGCCATCATCCGAAAGCGCAGCGTCTTCCACCAGCTGGCCAACCTGCCCACCGACCCGCCTGCCATCCACAAGGCCTTGCAACGGCGCCGACGGGCACCTGAGCCCTTGTCCCGAACCGGCTCTCAGGAGGGTGCCTCCATGGAGGGCTCCCGCCCCGCTGCCCCTGCCGAGCCTGGCACTCTCAAGACCAGCCTGGTGGCCACCCCAGGTCTGGCACTGGCAGGTGGCAGGAGGATGTGGATGCCAGCATGGTTGGGGGATGAGCAGGGCCTCTGGGATGTCATCCCGTCTCTGGCAAAGGGCATGGCCTGAGCAGGGGAGCTGAGGGCATGGGGATAGCAGTAGGGGTGAGGGAGGGGGCATTGGGAGGCCCAGGAAGGCTAGCTGAGTGCTGGGTGGGGGGATTGGGCCTCAGAACTGGGTGTACAGGGATTGGGCCTAGCATCGCTAAAGTGGGTGGTGGAAAGAGGGAGCCTCATGGGGCTCAGCGCAGATGTTTTCTCAGAGGGCCTGTGGCAGGTGTTCTCACACCCACCTACTCCCACTCTCAGGCATTGACAAGCTGACGGAGAAGTCCCAGGTGTCAGAGGATGGCACCCTGCGATCCCTGGAGTCCACGTCCCAGCAGAGCTCGGCAGATGGCAGTCCAGCCATGGAGGTGGGTGATGGGGATTCCTGCGGTCAGGTGAGGTTGGGACGTCCCTTTCTCCCTGGCCTCTGTGGTGTGGGCTGGGCCAGGGCACCCTGGGGCCACCTGCAGCAGAGGGCAGGAACCCTGTGCCCAGGGCATCCAGGGGGGTGCTTTCATAGACCTCTCCCTTGTTTACTGGTCCCAGGCTTAAGCCCTTGGCCTTCAGACTCCTCATCCATCAACCTTATCTCAGTTGAGCTGGCCTTTACCCGACCAGCCCAGTCAGCCCCTGGCCCTAAACCTGTCATCAGGCTGGGTTGGGTTGGGCAGGGCCTGGGGCCTGGGCAAAGGGTGCTGGGCTGGGCTGTCCCCTCTGTTGGGAGTGAGTCCCCCACCAACAGGAGCCAGTAGAGAGGCCTTATTGCCTCCTGCATTCTAGGCTATGGGAGGGACTGGGGAGAAGGGCTGCTCCCCTGCCCTCCATCCCTGTTCTGTGCCCACTCCCTCTACCCCTCACTCCTGTCCCTTCCCTAGGACCAGGAGCCAGAGCAGGCATGGCGGGAGCAGCGGCGACTGTCCAGCGCGTCAGCCAGTGGGCAGTGGGGCCCAACATCGGAATGGGTGAGGGTTTGGGCAGATGGCTCTGAGGTGGGGCGGGCAGGGGCTCCTGGCCCTAGGAAAGCTCAGTTAAGCCTGGGACGGGAACATGTTCAAATCCAAAAACCGGCCTGCGAGCCCGGCTCTGGGTCACTCCTTCTGGCTAGACGACCTTGACCTCTCTGGCCTGGTTGCTTCCCCATCTACGCTGTCTAGCATTCTGCAGGGTTGAGCTTCAGCTGCCTATGGTGCTAGCTCTCTTACTAAGCTTTCCTTTCCAGCTTCTTCCCCCAAATCTGCTTGTCCACTCCCTTCTGTGTGTCCTGTGATCACTACTAATTGCACTTCCATGGGGATAAACGTCCCACTTGATCATGCCATTGTGAGGCTCAAAAAGGACAGTTTTTGGCACGAAGCATACGCTCAGTGAGAGGTCATGGCACTTACTGTGAATAACAGTCACTGTTCATGGGCGCTGCCCTGTGCCAGGCCCTTGCTGTAGCGAGCAGGGGTGCTTCCTGCCTTGGAGAGCCTGTGGTTCTGGGTCAGGCCTATGCCATTGCCCATGGGGGCTGCTTCCCCAGCCCTAGGAACCCCGGCCCCTCCCTCAGGTTCTCTCTTGGAAGTCCAAGCTGCCGCTGCAGACCATCATGAGGCTGTTGCAAGTACTGGTTCCCCAAGTGGAAAAGATCTGCATTGACAAGTGAGCACCCCAGGGGTGGGGGCAGAGGCGGCAGGTGGGCTCTGAGGTGGGGTGAGCCCAGGCTTGGCCCTGGTGTGACCGGGAGTTGGGGCCCCACGCTCCCCTTGCCTTTCAGGGTGGGTTTTCCCATGTGAGCACCTTGAAACCACCTCCTCTTCCTGGCAGGGGCCTGACAGATGAGTCAGAGATCCTGAGGTTCCTGCAGCATGGCACTCTGGTGGGGCTCCTGCCTGTGCCCCATCCCATCCTCATCCGCAAGTACCAGGCCAACTCGGGCACGGCCATGTGGTTCCGCACCTATATGTGGGGGGTCATCTATCTGAGGTGGGTCTGGTGTTCCCCTGAGGGTCTGCTTGGGAGGGCCTCAGCGGGGGCCTCAGCTCTGGGTCCCACCATGGTAGTGGGGTTAATGTCAAGACAGTCAACCAAGGTGGTCTTGTCTAGTGCAGGGTGGGTGCCCACTGTCTGTGGGGGGCAGGGCGAGGGGGGGCCGTCGGGGTGGAAGGAGTTTGGTACCTAGCACCTCCTAGCTCCTCCCCAGCCTTTCTGTCAGGACTCCCAGCACTGCGGTGACAGCCCCACTCCCTCCACAGGAACGTGGACCCACCTGTCTGGTATGACACAGATGTGAAGCTGTTTGAGATCCAGCGGGTGTGAGGATGGAAGCCTCCCAGGGGCTGGGGACCAGGGGAGGGTGGGGGCTCTGGTACCCCAATGTTCCCTGACCCACTGTTCTAGGCTTTGAATTACCACAGTCAGCGCTGGGGCTGGCTGAGTCCCGGGTGGCACGCCCACCGTAAAGGCCCCTTGTGGCTCAGGTGGTAGGGACAGGCTCTGATCAATCCCCCCTGAGGCTGGACTCACAGGAGCCTCCTATCTCTAGGGCTGCAGGCCCCAGCCAGAGCCCCCACCTCACTCTGCCTCCCCCTCAAGACCCATTTCTGTGCCACCCATCCCCAGAGCCCAGCAGGTCACCGTGCCCTCATGGGCTGCCCAACAGAGAGCTATGGGCTGTCTCTTGAGGCACCTGGGTAGGGGCAGGGGCAGGGGCAGGGGAGGAGAGTCCTTCTGTGCCTCCTCACCTGAAACTGCCTGGTCCAGGCCCGGCTTGCTGCCAGGGCCCGAAGGAGGAAGGAGAGTGGCCAGGCTATTTGAGGAGGAGACTGGGGGGCTGGTGGACTGCAGGAGCCAGACTGGGGAGCCTCATGCATTTTAGGAGTTTGGGACCCTCCTGTCGAGAGTCTCCTGCTATATACTCCCTGGTGGGTTAGGATATAGCCTGACTCCCTGTTATCCGGTGTGGGGGTGGGAGGGAAGGGTGGGGAGGGAGCTATTCAATCTTCCCTGCCCCTGCCCACTGCCTGGATGACTGGGCGCCGGAGGGGCAGGATGCCACCCCTCCATCCTCCAGCTCTGGCCTCTGGGTCTCCCTCCCCCCTACCTGTGTTAGTACAATCTTTGCTCTGTACAATCGGCCTCTTTACACAATAAACCACCCTCTCCACATCCTGGCTCTTTGTGCTTGGAGGGGAGGGGCTGGGGCCATGGCTCATGTCTTCAGGGGAGTGGGGGCCAGAATCAGTCCCCAGAGGGCCCTCAGCATAGGCCCAGGAACCAGCATTTGTCATTTTCTTTGGTGGGGAAGTGGAGGATTGCACTTTCTCACCCAGGGTGTGGCCCCAGAGAAAAAGCCCTTGCAGGACAGGAGAGAGGATTGCCTCCCGGCCTTCTATACAGCTTCTGGGGAGGGCTCTGCTGGCCCCTGGAAGCCACCAAAACAGCACTAGGGGGTCCCTGGGGCTCTGGCCCTGTGCTTGCTGGTGCAGCTCCACAGGGAGGGGCAGCAAAGCCTGGGCTACCCTCCCTGTGCTCCCCGTGGGGCCTCACCCAGGGCACAGCCCACTGTTTGCACTGGGCTCAGAGAGATGGATGGGCTGTTAGTGCCTGCCCTTTCCACCCGATGGCTCAGAGGATACAGCAGGCATGGGGATCAAACAGCCAGAGGCTGCAGTCCCTGGGGTAAGCTGGCTGCAGAAAGTCACCCGGGGCTCTGTTCCAGAGAGAAGCCTGCTAGCGAGGGGCAGGGGCATGTGAGAGCCGCAGCCCCCTCCTCACCTCCTCCCATGAATCAGACAAGAGATTAGATCCCTTCTGGCTCAAAAACAGACTGTCCCAGCCCCGAGAGGGAGAATGGTCCTTTCCCACCATACGTGGAGTGGCAGCTCTGTCCCCGAGAACAAATGTCACGAAGCCTGAATGTAATCGATCAAACAAACAGGGTTTATGGCAGCAGGAGAGAGCTGTTGAACCCTGCCTGGTAGCTAATTAATGAGCTCATTAGGAGACAGGGGACGTGGGGAGGGAGGGCCAGGGCTGCCTTCCAGGCTGGAAGCTTCTTCTGGGATGTTCTGGCCTGAGTTCAGACCAAGTTTCCTTCCCACAGAAGGAGGCAGACCCCTGAGGCACCCCTCCTTGACCCAGGCTTCCTGGGGTGTACCCTGGGGTGTCCTGATTGTGATGGTGAGCAGGGGCAGGCATGTGCCCATCTTGGGCATGGGGTTCAGAAGCTCAGTGTCCAGGCCCAGCCCTCCGTCTTGGGCTGCAGACCTTGCCCCCCACGTGGGGGCATGAGGATCTGGGGAGGGGGAGGCTGTGCAGAACCCAGTCCGGTCTAGGCCCCCCTGCTCAGAGGTTCTGGGCTACCTTCTCCCCAGCCATGGCCCTTTGAAGTTCTTCTGGGGCTTGGTCCATGGGCAGCCTCAGGCCTCCAAATAGAGCTCCACCAGCCCCCCCACGGAATGCATGCGGTAGAAGACCCCCAGAGGCAGGCCAAAGTTGACAATGGTGAACCAGGTCCGGTAGCCATAGAAGTCCTTTTCCAGCCCGTTCTCAAACTCCGGGTGTATGCCAAATGCAGGCATCATCCACAGCTGGGGGGGGGAGGTGGAGAGGAGGGGGTTGAGTGGGGGGGCTCTCCCTGTCCCAGGGTGCTCTGTTGGGGGGGCAGGGCCCAAAGCACACCCTGCACCCTAACATCCCGTCCGCCCTGGGCTTTCAAAGCCAGCCGATGCTCCCTTACGTGCCCCAACCCATACCACAACCACCTCCCCGGCTTGCCAGCCAGAAGTCTCGGTGGATCACGAGGCCACGCAGCCACCAGCTACGCCCCGACCTGCTCTGTCAAACTGGGCTCCCTGTGCCCTGACCTCAGCCACCTTCTTCCCTTCTGGCTCTATTCTTCTGCCAGTCTTGACTCTCTCACTGGGCCCTGTCTTTTGTCCAAATTCTGTCCCTTTCTCCAGGCCCAGATTAAACTTTCCTGAGCCTTCCTTAGCCCCTCCGGCCCACACTTCCTTCTCTGAGCTCCTACTGTCCTTTCAGGCCGGGTGACAACGTGTGGTCAGCCTATCTGAGGTGTTTCGAGCGCAGAACACCTGGAACACGGTGTTCAACATGCCCTCGAATCAACCTGGTTGTCCCGGCCCTGCCACCGCCGCCCTAAGCCTCAGTTTCCCCATCTGTCACATAGGGGCAATGATGGTGCCTGATGGCGCCTGCTGCACGGGGTTAGCGTGCTGATTCAGCGAGATGCAGAGCCACAGCACTGACAGGCGGACGTGGGACTTGAGCTGCCAGACACATTAACTGCTTCCACTCTATAGAGTTTTTAGAAAACCAGACACTTTGTGATCTCTTCCTTTGACCAAATACAGTGGATGATCAACAATTTGGTAATTCTGGGGCAGCACCAGTGGCTCAGCAGTTTAGCGTTGCCTTCGGCCCAGGGAGTGATCCTGGAGACCCGGGATCGAGTCCCACGTCGGGCTCCCTTCATGGAGCCTGCTTCTCCCTCTGCCTGTGTCTCTGCCTCTCTCTCTCTCTCTCTCTCTCTCTCTGTGTGTGTGTGTCCCTCATGAATAAATAAAATCTTAAAAAAAAAAAAAAAAAAGGTAATTCCCTAACTGGTTCCCCGGCATCTCTCTAACTAGAGAGTGAACTTCCTGACGGTGAACATCTCACATTTGTGAAGAGCACTTAACCACATGGCTGGCACATTCACTCATGCCAGGCACCTTGCAGGCGCTGGGGGCACGGCCGACAAGCAGCATGGAGCTAGTTGGCAGGAGGCATGTGTCCTTGACAATAAAAGGGACAGGCCCACCGCCCTTGGGATAGTCAGTGCTCAGTGAACACACCTGGCCAGTTCCGCCCCCCACGCTCCCGGGCTGTCCACTCACCGTGATGTTGCAGAGGATGAGGAAGAGCGAGATCTCCTTGAGTGCCCGCCGCTTCCAGTTGAGGTGGCTGTAGGAGTGGATGTAGGCCAGCGAGGCCCGCCGCAGGTCCTGGCCCAGCTCCAGCAGGGAGTCGCGGCGGGGTGGCTCAGCCTCCCGCTTCTCGGCCAGGGCCTCGGGAGCCGACTCCCAGAGCGGGCGCCGGTGCAGGCCCTCGATGATGAAGAGGTTCTGGACGATGTGCTGCAGGATAAGCAGCAGCGAGTAGGCCAGGATGAGGCGGTTGAGCAGCTCATGGGGATGGGTGGCCACGATGGCCACGATGGAGAAGTAGGCGATGCCCATCTGGCCCAGCGCTGCGCCCATGAGCAGCACCACGTCCAGGCTGCGGGTGGGGTTCTTGAGCGTGTCCAGCTCTCGCTCCTCCAGCCCGTGGATGACCGTGCCCGCCAGGCATGCCAGGCTCATGGTGGGCAGCACAGCTATGTAGAAGGCATAGTAGAGGGTGAAGTACTGGCACGCAATGGCAGGGCCACTTGCTTGGATCTGGAAGAGCACGAAGACGCACACGCCTGCCACCAGTGCCATCAGGCCCAGCAGTGGCCCAAAGATGACCCCGTGCAGGTGGAAGGGAGGGGTGCCACGGTGGGCACCTGGGTGGGGTGCCAGGCGGCGGCCCACGTTCTTCCACATGACAAAGAGCACAGCACAGCAGATGAGGTAGTACTCGGTGCTGAAGGGGTAGAGCATCAGGTAGCCCTTCTGGAAGACCTCGCACACCGTGGCATTGAGACACAGGCAGGTGTTGGTGTCATTGCCTGGGGGGCAGGGGGAGAGACAGTTGCACAGGGGGGCCTTGCCTGGAGTAGACCAGCTGCACAAATCAATTCCATACCCCTGGAGTCTGCCAGAGGTGGAAGGGACCCAGCCACCCATTTTACAGACATGGAAACTGAGACCCAAAGGTAGAAATCAGAAATCATAGGATGGTCATTTCTTCACAAAGGGATTCCAGATTCAGGTGCCAAGCTTTCTTTTCTTTTTCTTTCTTTCTTTCTTTCTTTCTTTCTTTCTTTCTTTCTTTCTTTCTTTCTTTCTTTCTTTCTTTCTTTCTTTCTTTCTTCTTTCTTTCTTTCTTTCTTTCTTTCTTTCTTTCTTTCTTCTTTCTTCAAGATTTTATTTATTTATTCATGAGAGACACAGAATGAGAGGCAGAGACACAGGCAGAGGGAGAAGCGGGCTCCCTGAGAGGGAGCCTGATGTGGGACTCAATCCCAGGACCCCAGGATCATGACCTGAGCCGAAGGCAGATGCTCAACCACTAAGCCACTCAGGTGCCTCTCTTTCTTTCTTTTTAATAAGATTTTATTTATTTAGTTGACAGAGAGAGAGAGAGAGAGAGCGAGCACAAATAGGCAGAGTGGCAGGCAGAGGGAGAGAGAGAAGCAGGTGCCCTGCCAAGGAGAGAGCCCCACTTGGGGTTTGATCCCAGGACCCCAGGACCAAGACCCAAGCTGAAGGCAGATGCTTAACTGACTGATGCTTAACTTAACTGACCCAGATGCCCCAGTGCCAACCTTGCTTGCTTGCTTGCTTTTTAAAAAGATTTTATTTATTTATTCATGAGAGACACAGAGTGAGGGACAGAGAGGACAGAGAGGGGCAGAGGGAGAAGCAGGCTCCCTCCCTCCTGACGAAGGACTCCATCCCTGAACCCAGGGATCACGCCCTGAGCTGAAGGCAGATGCTCAACCACTGAGCCACCCAGGTGCCCCAATGCCAAGCTTTCTTAAAGCATTCAGCACATGGTATCTTTGGGGCCATATGTCACTCTACGGATTACTCTACGGTTGGGCACAAGGGGAAATCTACAACTTTATAACAGGAGGATCTGGCTGCTGTACCTGAATGCTGCCCAGCACTCACTCTGGGGAAATCAGACATCTTGCCTTGCCATGAGGTGCCCTGCAAAGCACACAGCACTCCCTGTGAAACACTGGTGCCCAGAGTGTTTAACCCAAATCGAATCAAGACTTTGGTTCGTACTTCCAGTTTGCAGGTGAAGCAGGAAAGAGGAGAACAAGTCAAATGCCACCACTAGGAAGCAGCCTGACAAACCTCAATGCCATTAGGAAAACAGAGACTTAAGAGATGCAACAAACAAATGCATTGTGTGTTTGAACACACTATTGTAGAGGACATTTCATAGGCTGGTTGGAGAAAACTGAATCTAGATCATATATCTATAGTCGAATACAGATGGATGAAGATAGAGGATGGAGATGATATTGAGGAATTCTGTTAGAAATTATAATAGCATTGAGGTAGTGTAGGGAAATATACTTGTTTTAAAGGGATGCATGGGGGATCCCTGGGTGGCTCAGCAGTTTAGTGCCTGCCTTCGGCCCAGGGTGTGATCATGGGATCCCAGGATTGAGTCCCACATCAGGCTCCCTGCATGGAGCCTGCTTTTCCCTATGCCTATGTCTCTACCTCTGTGTGTGTGTGTGTCTCTCATAAATAAATAAATAAATAAATAAATAAATAAATAAATAAATCTAAATTAAAAAATAAAAGGATGCATGGGAGGGATGTCTGGGTGGCTCAGTGGCTGAGTGTCTGCCTTTGGCTCAGGTCATGATCTCAGGGTCCTGGAATCGAGTCCCGCATCAGGCTCCCCGTGGAGAGCCTGCGGCTCCCTCTGCCTATGTCTCTGCCTCTCTCTGTGTCTCTCATGAATAAATAAATAAAATCTTAAAGAAAAATAAAATAAAGGGATGCATGGGGTGCCTGGGTGGCTCAATTGGTTTAAGCATCCAACTCTTGGTTTTGGCTCTGGTCATGATCTCAGTCAAGGGCTCGAGCCTCCCATTGGGCTCTGCACTTAGCATGGAGTCTGCTTGTGACTCTCTTTCCTCTCCTTCTGTCCCTCCCCCTCTGCTTTCTCTCTCTCTCAAATAAATTTTTATTTTTATTTTTTAAAAGATTTTATCTCTTTATTCATGAGAGACACAGAGAGAGAGAGAGAGAGAGAGAGAGAGAAGCAGAGACACAGGCAGAGGGAGAAGCAGGCTCCACACAGGAAGCCTGACGTGGGACTCAATTCCAGGTCTCCAGGATCAGGCCCTGGGCTGAAGGCGGCGCTAAACCACTGAGCCACCCCGGGCTGCCCTCAAATAAATTTTAAAAAAAGATTTTATTTATTTATTCATGAGAGACACAGAGAGAAGCAGAGACACAGGCAGAGGGAGAAGCAGGCTCCCTGTGGGGAGCCTGATGCAGGACTCGATCCCAGGACCCTGGGATCACAACCTGAGCTGAAGGCAGACGCTCATCCACTGAGCCACCCAGGTGCCCCTCTCTCAAATAAATTAATTAATCTTTTTCAAAAAAAATAAAGAGATGCACGCTAAAATGTTTTGAGATGAAATGCTATGATCTCCATAATATAACTCAGCAAAAAAATGGAAATAAATACTGCGAAATGTTAATAATTATTATATCTAGGTGATGAATATATGCCGTTCTTTCACTCATCTGTATGTTCGAATTTTTTTAATAATAAAAAATCTGTGATGTCATTTGCCAAAAATTCTTTTCGCAAAGCTCTTCTGAAAAACGTATCTGAGTGTAAAGAATGTCCACAGTACACAGGCGGGTCGTGACTTTTGCGGTGGGTGTGTGAATGCGTGAATGTGCTGGGAAGGTGTGGCTGCACACAGGTCAGGATGGTGATGCCACCTGCGGGGGGTGCTTTATACATACAGGTGTGGCTGAGTCCCACATGTAGGGTTGTGGGATATAGCCTCTAAGGGCAGACTGTGCAGGTAGGGGATTGGGCACTTGGAACTATCTGAGGAGTTCTTTATGCCCAGACATCTTCTATCCCTCCTGCTATGTCCAGGTATCTGCAATTGTGTTAGGAAGACACTCCTTTCAGTCCTGAAGCCTTTTTAGATTCTTGCAAGTAAAAATGCAAATACTAGGGGTGCGGTGCATACCTGGACTTATCAGTGGATAGTCGAGCCAGGATTAGTGGCTACCTTGCTGACAGTGAGGCAGGTGCCTGGAGCAGGGCTGTAGGGTGCTAACACCGGATGGGGCAGGCACAGAATGAGGGCAGGATGTGTACCATTGTTTAGTCATGATCTGGCCTCCAGAGTTTGCTCCTACTCTGGGAGGGAGTGTAACGTGTGTGTGCGTGTGTGTGTGTATACTTTTGGGGCTGGGGGATCATGTCTCCTCGTACCTGAGAAGTTTTCCATGAGGGCGTTGAGCTCAGCCTTGATCTTGTGGTGCATGGAGTCGTTGGTGACATCCAGAACCCACAGCAGCAGGTCTGTGGCCAGGGTCAGCATTAGGCCACACCTGGAGGAGGTGCCATACTTTGCCCACACAGCCTGGCTGGCTCCCCAGGTCCCCACCCTCATCATCACTGCCTTTGGGGTGACCACTCTTTCCCAAAGCCAGATCCCATCTGGTATGAGGACTTCAGGGGAGGCAGCCCTAGGAGCCACCTGGGACCCCTTCCCAGATTAACCCGCAGCCCCAGGGACACTCTATCAAAGGAAGCTATGGGAATGGCCACCAGCAGGGGACAGGGACCCCCAGGCATCAGAGGGAGAAAAGGTGCCCCATCTTACCTAGTGAAATTGGTCTGGACCTGAACACAGTCCTTACAATGTTTCCAGAGCACCCAGGTCTGAAAGAGATGGGGCCTTGAGGCCAGGGGCTGGGGGTAGTGGTGGTGGGACCACGGGGTGGGTGCCCTTATTGTTTGTGTGTATTTACAGTGACAGTGAGGAAGTCTGGATTGGAATCCTGGCTCTGCAGTTTCCTTGCTGCATCATCTTGGGCCAGTGGCAAAATATTTCAGTGCCTCAGTCTTGTCGGCTCTAAAATGAGGCTAAAATGCCCACCTCTTGGGAAATGCCTACTTATTTATTAGAAAGGATGATGCCTAGCTCAATGCCCAGCATGGGACAGGGACTCCAGTGTGAGGGATGATCATGACTAAGAGTAGCTCTGTATACGTGGGGCAGGAGGTGGGTGGTGCAGATTTAGTTAGAGGCACGTATGCCCGGGCAGATTTATTTATAGGTGTCTGCATTTCATGACATGTCAGGTGTGCTGATGCAGGTACATGTAGGTGTGTGTAGATATGGGTACATGGAAGCAGGCATTAGTGGTGAGGGGGCTGTGATATGTGTGTATGTACCCTGGGCCCCATATGTAGTTGCCTGTGTGGCTGTTTCTCGGCATAGGTAGAGTGTGTGTGCCCTTGCCATGGGGATGGGAGTGGCCTGTCACCTGGACACCGATGAAGATCATCTCGATGACAGGGAAGATGAGTTCCAGCTGCGACTTGCAATGGATGTGGCTCACGTCATAGCCCACTCGGAAGATATTGAGGCAGATGGTGCAGCTGCCGAAGAGCACCAGGGAGCCTGGCCGGGCCAGGTGGCTGTTGGCACCTCCCCTGGACCTGGCTCTCCCTCCCCACCCCTCTCCATCCAACCAGAGCCCCAACACTCACCCCGCACCCAAATGGGTCCCGCATGAGGGTCATGGTAGAGCACAGCATGTGGGTGGCGGGTGGTGCAGGTGGCATAGTAGAGGAGCCAGAGGAGGGACAGGACCTTGAGTGCAGCCAGCAGGATCCACACATCGCCCAGGGTGATGGCCACGTTGTTGAAGATCATGCTGCAGATGAAGGCTCCACCCAGGAACACCACATTGAGGGCCAGGAGCCCTGAGAAGAGCTGCCCTGCCTTCTGGGCCTGCCTGTCCCTCCGCAGCAGCAGTGAGAAATGCCGCACCAGCCAGGACTTCTGGTGGGGCGAGGCAGGAGCTCCAGTTTTCTCGGCCCCCACATCCACTTGGTTCTCCCCGGCTGGGGCTGCTCCAGTCTCCTGTGCTTCTGGGGAGGCTGTGGATGGAGCCTGAGAAGGGGCTGGGGAGAAAGGGTCCTGATGGGCTGCCAGGCTGTCTTGGCATCAATTCCACCCCTGCTCCTAACTGCTCCTAACCTAGGGCAAGCTTTGCAACCTCCCTGGTCGGACATTGGAAATAACGGCAGCTGCCCTATCTACTTTACAGGACCCGAGGAGGTTCAAACAGACCAGGGGTTATGGAAATTCTTCGTGCTTCAAAAACCCATAGGGATTATTTTGATTGGCTTGAGGAATACCTCCCTCCCAACCCCTAGGAGGGCTATCCCCCACTTTCTGCCCCCGTGCCTGATCCCAAGATGGAAAATAACGCCTGTCAAGGGAGCCAGGGGCATTTGCAGCATGTCTGGCCACGGGACAATTTCCAGGACTGTGACTTTTCACCACTAGAAGGCAGCTTGTGTTCTGCGGACTTGAAAGAGGAATTTCATTCCTGAAGGCAGGGAGAGCAAGTAAGTGTCCTCTCTTGTTCTGACTCTAGTTAGTTGGGTGATGGTTGCCTAGCATGCTCTGTTGAGAAGGATCCTGAGGCTGAGTGTGGGCTTGGTGGGAAAGAATGCTGTGATTTAAAATAATACTCTATTATGGGTACATATAAAACTACTCCTTTTAAAAGGTCTAGGAGACACCCACCAGATTTACAATAGGAGTTTCTTCTGGGGAAGGAAGGAGGGCACTAGGATTGAGAATGGTTTAATGCTCCAGTTTTGCTTTTTTAAAGATTTCATTTATTCATGAGAGACTCAGAGAGAAGCAGAGACACAGGCAGAGGGAGAAGCAGGTTCCCTGTGGGGAGCCCGATGTGGAACTTGATCCCAGGATCCCAGGATCCCAGGATTATGACCTGAGTTGAAGGCAGACGCTCAACCACTTAACCACCCAGGCACCCCAATGCTCTAGTTTCTAAAAGCACATTACTTGTGTGATTAAAATTGTTTTTAAAGTGTGTTAAGGTGTAGGGGGAAAAGTTCTGTGATTGATTTGCAATGTCTGCCGTGACCATGGGACAGGTTGGGATCAGCATGCATGCTATGCCCCAGACTTGGACAGAAATTACTTCCATGTGCACCATCCCCCCCACCCCCGACTCCTGGATGACCTATGAATGCCCAGCACAACATGGGGAATACCATCCTTGACTTCTCTTTCTCTGGATGTCTCCTGCTACTTTCTCACCTTCCTCAAGCTTTCACTCAGGCTGCCTCTCTGTCACCCTTCTCTGGGACCAAGATATTGAGTCACCCCATACCTGTAGCTCAGGGCCCCAGCCTGGAGTCCTGCATTCTCTCTGTGGGCCCTTTGGGTGTCCATTCCATATGGGGCTGAATCTAACTAGAGAGTGGGGATGTCCTGGTGCTTCAGGGCACTGTCCTTGTGGGAGGCTTCTCAGTTGACCCGGGAGGCTCCCTCACCATCACCGCCACCTCTGGTGCTCTCCCTTGGTGCTGCCAGTGCCCTCACATCTTTGGTGCTCTGGGCCCAGGGTTCCAAATGCAATCCATCCTCATCCTCCAGGCTGCAGGAGGCCTGTACTATCAGTGAGTGGTGTCTTCATCCCTACCTCTTCCAGGAGGTAGCCAGGTACCCTCCTTGTCTCTCCTCTTCACTCCCAACATCTCAGGTCCAAGCCTGTCCAGTCTAGCCCATAAGTATCCCTTAGATTTTTCTGGACCACAACCTCTACCTTAGTCCAGGGCCCCTTCCTCTCTCTCCTGGACCGGTCTCCCTACCCACTGTGCCTCTCCCCTAGTGCGAGTCCAACAAAGGCAACAAAATTGCTGAGGTGAAATAAGTCACTCAGAGAAAGACAAATACCACAAGATTTCACTCATATGTGGAGTTTAAGAAAAAAAAAAAAGAACAAACAAGAAAAAAGGAGACATGAAACATCAGACTCTTCAAGGTAGAAAACAAACTGGTGGTTACAGAAGGGAGGTGGGTGGGGGGTGGAGAAGTAGGTGATGGGGATTTTGAGTACAGTTGAGGAGCACTGGCAAATGTATAGAACTATATTGTGCATCTGAAACTATATAACATTATATGTTAATTATACCTGGATTAAAAAATAAATTAAAAAAGCAAACATTTGCCCTCAGTATAAAGTCCAAACTACCTCGCATGGCCTGTACAGACTTTCAAAACAAAACCGAGCAGTGCATGTTTAGTACGGGTTTGGAGGCTAGCTTCCGTTGCTTCTTGGTCTGGCCTTGACTTACTAAGAGCACTTACCAAGAGCACTTGACTTACCAAGTGCACTCTAGCACTGTCCTCAGACCCCATTCCCTGCTGTGGGATGTGTCCTCCTGCTGCAGCTTCCAGAATGTGCCGGCATTTGCTCACCTCCCTGTCTACCCACAGCCAACCATTTGCCCCTGCCATTCAGCTGAGTGCAGCTTAGAGCAGAACCCCACTCTCTAAGAGGCCTTCCCTGAACCCCACGCCAAGGCTGCACTAGGTGCCCCCACTGCACCCTGTGCTTGTTGCTGGAACATCACCTATCATGCTTGCTCCACTTTAACTCACTGTGCTTTGCTCTGTCTCTGTCTCTGGACTCTGAGCTTCAGGAGCTTCAGCCTTTTTCTCTCTGTAACCACCAAAAGACCCTCACCACATCTGGCTTTAAAATACAGCCTCTCCAGCCCCCACACTCCCATGTGAACTTGCTCAATATTTATACCTTCTGTGGTTCTCTTATGGTAAATAGAATCATAAAACTCAGACCTCTCTTAAGGATCTACAAATGATTTTGCCCCCCTTTCCCAGTCCTCTCTCCATCTTTGTTCTAGCTTTGCCCCCTCTCTGTCCAGCTCCCTTCCCACACTCGGGCACCTGCCCCCGTGTTGATCCAGGCCCAGCCAGAGAGTCCAGGGCTCCACATTTCTTGTGTGGCTTCCCGTCCCCACCCTTCACTCCTGGAGCCTGCTGTCCCTCTGCCTTGCCTGTTCTCTCCCTGCCCAAGTATCTATTGAGAGCGGGTGTGTCCTGCCTGGTGAGGTACATTGGGCATGGCTGGCTCCCCTCAAGGCCAGGAACTCCTCCTCTAGGGCAGAGGCCAGGTCCTGCTTAACTGGGACCCTCCAAAGCTCACACAGGCAAGATGCTTTTGCTGACGGACTCTGCCATTTTCTGGGGGGAAATTTCAGCACCAAAGCCATGGACAGAGACCCTTCCCATTAAGTGCTTTCCATCCTGGCCCAGCCCAGGAGACTTTATTTATTTTTTTTTTAATTTTATTTATTCATGATAGGCACACAGTGAGAGAGAGAGAGAGGCAGAGACACAGGCAGAGGGAGAAGCAGGCTCCATGCACTGGGAGCCCGACGTGGGATTCGATCCCAGATCTCCGGGATCGTGCCCTGGGCCAAAGGCAGGCGCCAAACCGCTGCGCCACCCAGGGATCCCCCCAGGAGACTTTAGAGATGATCTTTATCATCCTCCCAGGTTCCCTTGCCCAAATTGAGCAAGCATAAGGCTCATAGGGACACCTCCCTGCTCCTTTTCTCCCAACCCTGACTGCTCCTTTTCAGTCATCCCCAGAATCTCCCTGGTCCTCCCAGGGCAGTACAGCCTAAAGAGCTCAGATTCAGGGGGCACCCTGGGTGGCTCAGTCAGTTAAGCATCTCCCTTTGGCTCAGGTTATGATCCCAGGGTCCTGGGATCAAGAGAGTCCTGTGTGGGGCTTCCTGTTTCTCCCTCTCTCTCTGCTCTCCCACTCCCGCCACTCATATGTTCTCTTTCTGCTTTCTCTCAAATAAACAAATAAATAATCTTAAAATGAAAAGAGCCGAGGTTCTGGCAGTTAATACATCTGTGATCTTGGATAATCTACTTAGACTCTCTGTGCCTCAGTTTCCTCATATGCAAAACGGATGTACAACTACGGAATAGTGCCTGGTACACAGAAGATGCTCAGTAAAGATTTCTCAACGAATAAACAAAGGGCTTAACGCATAATACCTACCTCAAAGGGGTTTTGTCAAAATTAAATGATTTAATGCACGTAAATGCATGTAGAGCTGTGGTTGGCATACAAAAAACTCTGTGTTAGCTATTTGTGCATTTCCTTCCAGTTCTGCTGAGGTCCTCGAGAGGCTGGAAGGATCAGGATTACTGGTGAATTTCAGGGGCGGTTTTTGATTGGACTTTGAGGGGACACTGGAGGACTAGGTTCCAGGTCCTCTCTCTCCAGGGTCCTTCCCTCTCCTCACCACCCCCAATCCAACCCTCCAACTTTCGCTAGAGGGAGCCCTGAAAGTGGCGAATTTTGTTGGGGGGGGGGGGAGGGAGGGTGTTGGGGTGGGAAGCGGGGAAGAGGGTGGGAGAACACCCAGGAGGAATCCGCCGCCCTCTGGCACTTCCCTTGGCCAGTCCAAGAGAGGGCCCAGACACCAAACTGGTTTGTGTGTCCCGATCAGAGAGATGATGAAAGCAGCACAGTCGTTGGGGCGCGGCGCCTGGTGAGGAGCGCAGGGCCAGCTCCGGAGGAGGTTGCTGAGCACAGGCTGGAAGCTTGGCGATTTCTCTACGAGTCACTTGAGGGGCTTCGGGGCCTGCAGCAGCCGCTACACATATGCCTCAGACCGGGCGTCCGGGCAGCCCCAACCCCACACCCCTTCCAAGGCATCCGGTTGTTTGTTTCTTTCTGGCCTGGCACCCACCTTTTGGCTGTGCGCACCCAGACCGGCTGGGGTGAGGCGCGCCCTGCTGACCTTTTGTGTGCCCTCCATCCGCGGAAAGGAGGTGGTACGTGGAGCTAGAGTTGGGGTGGAGGGCAGAGTGGGGCTGGTTCTGGGGTGGCCAGGAGTTGGCCTCCAACGAATCATCCCGCACTCCCTTCCTTATCCCTGTAGCGCCTAGTCCTTGAACCCCGGATCTGGGGCGGAGTAGGTGTGAATGTCGAGGGTGGGCCTGCCAGGAATGCCCCACCAGCAGTCGAAGGGCGCTCCAGGGCCCTGCGGGGCCGCGGGGAGCCTTACCTGAGGCCTGGGCGGGCATCGCGGCCAGCCGACCAGCAACTGCGAGCTGCGCAGATCGTTGGGCCAGGTCAGGCCCCTGCGCCCGCACCGACACCCCTGACGCCCTCCGCTCGCGGGACCGCGCAGCCTCTGCTCCCGGCTCCTCGGCCCATCGATTTTTCTGTTGACTTTGGGGATCTCATTAATCCTCCGTTAATTACCCGGCCAGGGGCTCCAGCCCGGAAGGTGCAGCCAATAGCGAGGCGGGCGGGCGGGGCCGGAGGCGGTGCAGGCCGGCGGCCTCAGGGTCAGAGGACCCGCGGAGGCCCGCCCCGGGGGTGGGGGTGGGGGTGGGGGTGGGGAGGGTGGGGTGCAGAGTCTTTAGGCCCCAGCATCGCCTTGCGAGGTTCAGGCTACACTTTCCTTTGGCGGCCGATCAGGGAACAGACCGGACCCCCTCCCAGGTGTGGTGTCGCCTTTTCCTGTACCCCACCCAGCACCCGGGAGGGGTGTGGTCACGCAGCAACCTCGCCACTGCACTGTCTCCCTAAATCCAACGTGACCTTGGTGCGGAGGAGACCTCATTCTGACCGGACAGGGGGCGGAGGAGGAGGAGGGAAGTCGCCCCCTCTGGCCCTCCTGACATCCCGCAGCAGCCTCTGAGACCTGCCCACCTCATTCCACCTCTCCCACCCTAGCCCGCACCCCAGTCCCCACTCTAGCCGGTCCCCCCCCTTCACCTGACTGTGGCTGGCCACTGATTCTTCCTCCGCTTCTAGCTGGCAGGGCCTCCTCTTCAGTCTCTGCCTGTCTTTCTCAGGTTCTGTGTCTGCTAAGTTCATCTCATTCATGCCTTTCGGGGATTCGAAGCCCTAGAGCTTCGCCTCAGCCACCCCCAGGGAGTGGGGGTGGTGGGTAAGGGAAGGACCCATGTAGTAAGGTTCTGTGTCCCCCAACACCTCTTACACTAGAACAGCCCTGTTTATGTTATAAACTTGGGTTCTTGAAATATTTTATTTAAGGAAGAAGAAGTTCTGCTGTTGGAAAATTATAATCCTTAGTAGAAAGGCTCTGGCTCTCTTTAGCTCTGTGACCTTGGGCAAGTCACTTTACCTCTCTGGGCCTCAGTTTCCTTTGTAAAATGGTAGCTGGACTAGGTCCATCTTTCTTAACCTTTCACGCTTCGTGGAACACATAAACAAATGTATTTGTCATTTGAGGATAAGGGGAAGAGGAAGATGGCAGCCCGTGTACTCTGTCCAGCCCCTCCCAGACACCCAGGTGCTGACAGGTCTATAACCAGTCTGTAACTCAGATTTGGCTCACTCACTGAAAAGCTGGAGACCTGAAAATCTCCAGGGTTCCTTCCAGCTCTGACTTCCAAGAGTCTCTCCTAGATCGTCTCAGATGGGGTGGCTGAGACAAGAAGTGGGGGATGGAGGGGCAAACCAAAGGCAGTTCCAGCTCCAGGCCACAGGGCTGGGGTCAGGGGTGGCACCAGAGCTGCGGACACTTCCGGATCTTGCCTGGTCCTGGATATTATAGGGAGAGGTCTCCCCTCCCTGGTCACTCCAAGTTCCAGGATTATACTGGGGTGGGTGGGTATGTCCTGATTGTGATTTAAAAACTCATCCTGGAAAAATAACTTTTGTGAAAATTCTACCCTGGGGCCCGTGGGGAATGGGTGCTAATGTGGCACAGTGACTGCCAGCCTGGGGTTCTTTCCTGGGGGGGTCTCTGAGTGGGCACATGAGCCGAGCCCCACCCCTATATGTCTCTGTGAGGGCCTTCAGGACAAGACATAGACCTCCAGCAGGCTGGAGACAGCGTGCATACGGTAGAAGATGCCGAAGGGCAGGCAGATGTTGACGATGGCTGCCCAGAGTGAGTAGCCATAGAAGTCCACCTCCACAGTGTTGCTGAAGTGAGGGCGGGCTCCGAAGGCAGGCATGATCCACAGCTGTGGGGAGAGAGGGGAGCATCAGGACCTGGCCCCTGCTGGCCACTTGTAGGTTATTTCTGTGGACTTTGCTGAGAGGTGATAGGAAGGGGGTGCCAGCCCTCCAGTTTGTTGGACAGCAAGGGCTGAGGGGTCATGAGTGGGGAACCTCAGCATCTTGGGCAGGGCCTGGCACTCACTAAGGAGTTCAGAATAGGTGCCCAACTGAACTTTCCCACCCCCAGGCTGGGGCTCCCCCTGTGATCCCATCTCCTACCCTGTCATTATGGCTCATTTGTCAGATAGGGAGGAAGGGAAAGTAGATGATGAGAGAATTGGGTACAAATGGCTAAACCAGCAGCTCTCTCCTGGAGAGATGTGTGCACAGTGGTGGTAGAAATAGACAGGCCCAGGCAGCGGTGTCAGGATCCAGCCAGAAGTGTACCCCACCACCACCCTCAAAAGCTCTGTTCTCCAGGTCTGTTCCTTTCCGAGATCGGGGAGGATGTTAATGCTGGAATCCTGCTTCATCTCTGGCTGGAGCTCAGACAGTTCAGGCATAGGGTATAAGGCAAAGAACAATGGCTTCTGGGCCAGCCCCACTTCCCCAACCCCAGTGAACTATGTGTCCTTGGGCACACACAGCTCCTTTCTGAGCCTGTTTCTGTCCTATGAAATAGAATTGGAGAGGATGCTCCTAGAGTTGACCCAGGAACAGGTACCTGGAGCGAAACCAGCCTCCCAGGAGGTAGCTCCCAGCCTGCAGGCATTCCCCCCCACCCCCAGGGGAAGGTGAGGGCAGGGCCAGGCTGATGTGGGCTTCCAGGCTAGCCCAAGATATAAAGAGGTTTTGAGCCTTATTGCTTCTGCTGGAGGGTCAGAAACTGGTGATCGTCCCTGCCCCCCTGTTTTATTAACAGATTACCGGTCGGTTGGGCAGTATTTACAGTGGGGACACACTACAAGTGCACTCAAGTCAGGGTTGTTGGTGTATTTTATGTTGTGTGCACTGGGGTGGAATCACTCTGGAGATGTGCTCTCCATCGGGATAGACCCGCATTAAGCGTGTTTGTTCGTATATTAGGGATATTTTCCTGTTGGAGACTATAGCTAAAAGGGCTATTTTTATATTTTTATATTGAGTTAAACTTCAGTAGAGCTGTGTTCTTTATTTGGGATGCACTCACATGGGCACAATGTTTGCATATTAGAAATTTCTCCCCTGGGGATTTTATCTACACTGGAGCATTTCTCTATTGGGATGTAGCCACATGAGGGGTATTCTTTTACTGGGGTGTGTGTCTTCAGGGAGTGTTTCTGCCCTGGGGTGAAGGCGTTAGTGCTGGGGTTTCTCTTAGTAAGCGGTTCTGCCGAATTAGCAGGGAGGGGGCGCTGTTGTGAATGCCCCCCTTCCAGGCCAGCCCTCCACCGCACTCTGCTGAGAGTGCTCACACTTATGTTGGTCTCTGCTACTTCCTGATGCTGCTCCAATTATTCTGAGAAGCAAGCTGGTCACAAGTTCCCAGGAGCAGTCACACCTTCCATGGAGGGGTGAGGGCACCCACCCTCCACATCACTTCACAGCTCCCTGCCACCTCCGCCCAGCCCCCAGGTCAGCATTCCCCAGGAGCCCTCCAGTTCCATCTGCAGCCTAGATGCCAGAAGGCTGGGATTTCATTCTCTCTCTGTGCCCTGAGATGCTGTTTGCCCAGGGGCTACATCTGACTCTTTCTGAACCTGCTTCTCTCCTAGAGAGCTGTAGGATTCTCAAGTGGGCTGGGGACAAGACAGAGAAGGCCAAGAACATCCTTCCTTGGCCTTATCTTCCCCCTCAGCCTCTCCCCATCTCTCCTCTTCCACCCCCCAGTTACTCACGATGACATTGCAGAGCAGAAGAAACAGAGACATGTCCTTCAGGCACCGGCGTCTCCAGTGGCTCCTGGGGGCCAAGATGATGGCCACTGCTTCCTGAGGTCCCCCTGGGTTGGTGCCAACCAGTCTGGGCGTGGGTGGGCAGGCAGGCAAGGTGTGGAGGGCATCAATGTTGGCAAAGGTAAGGCCATGGCAGGACTCCTTGGGGGTGGTATCATGAGATTCAGCCCCGGGTGGTCCCCGATGGAGGCTCTCGATGATGAACACATTCTGGAAGGTGTGCTGGGCAATCATGAGCAGAGCATGGGCTAGGTTGAGCCCCCCCAGTAGGTCCCTGGGTGTGCCCACAACCACAGCCACAATAGAGTAGTAGGAGATAGCGTACTGGCCCAGGGCGGCACCCATCAGCAGCGCCACATCCAGGGTTCGAGTGGGGTTCTTATGGTGATCCATGGCCCGGCGATCAAAACGGTAGATGACTGAGCCACTCAGGCTGACCAAGGTCATGAGCCCCAGACAGATGATGTTGAAGCTGTAGTAGATGACCAGGGCCTGCTCGGGGCGGCTCCCCTCCCCACTCACTTGGACCTCGTAGATGATGAAGACAGCCAGCCCCACCACGAAGAGCATCAGGCCCAGGATCGGGCCAGCAAAAAAGGTCTCCCGGAAGAGGCTGATCTGGGATGGGGTGTGGCCGTGGCCGTGGGTGGAGGAGGCCAGCAGTCTGCCCACATTCTTCCACATGACATAGAGCATGGTGGAGGCAAAAAGGCTGTACTCGATGTTGAAGGGATACAGGTAGAAGTAGCCCTGCTGGAAAATCTGGCAGATGGCCGTGTTGCAGGAACAGTCTCCTCCAACCGAGCTGCCCGCTCGCTCCGCTGTGGAGAGAGGGGCACAGAGTGGGACTGCCCTCCCACCTTCCTGGAGGCACCCCATCTGAAGGACCTCACCTCTCAACTGTGACTTTTGTTAGGGTGGAATCACTGTCTGCTATGCTCACCACCGTATCCCGCAGTGCTCGCACAGGGCCCGGCTGGCTCACTCAATCCCCAGGGATTTACTGAGCACCCACTGTGCGCCAGAGACCGGGGCACATCAGTAAACAGTAGTCAGTGCTCAATAAACAAAAGCCTGAACCGCACATTCTGGCCGCTTCATCCCATTCCGTTCCTTCAGGCAGACATTTCCAATCCTTCCCAACCAGTAACCATCCCTGGATCCCCAAAATAGGTGAGGTTCTGGTCTCGATAGATGGTGGCCCTCCTGGGAACCCTGGAAATTCCAGCTTCCTCGCAGCTCTCCCCAGCATCTGACTCAGCCCAGAAGGTGAGCTGCTTGGCCCACGTGTGACCTCCCGTCATTTTGGTTTGTGGCACACCTGTAGCAATCTTGTCCTGTGACCCGAGTGCACTTTATAGAATGTCTTGGATCTTGGCAAACATCTCTTTTGATCCCCAGAACTATTCCCACTGGTTTTGCAGATGTGGAAACTGAGGCTCACTGACGTAAAGTGGCTTGTAATGGCAGAGCTATTGACCTGGCTCCCAACCCCAGGGCAAGTACCTTCCCAGTATCCCATATTAAATTGGCCACCACTCTGGGTTGTTTTTTTGGTTTTGTTTTGTTTGAGAGAGAGAGAGAGCGAGAGCAGAGACAGCATATGTATATGCAGAGGGAGCAGCAGAGGGAGAGAGAGAGAGAGAGAGAATCTCAAGCAGGCTCCATGCCCAGCCAGCACAGAGCCCAACTTGGGGCTTGATCTCATGACCCTGAAATCATGACTTGAGCCAAAATTAAGAGTTGGGGGCAGCCTGGGTGGCGCAGCAGTTTAGCACCACCTTCAGCCCAGGGTGTGATCCTGGAGACCCAGGATCGAGTCCCACGTCTGGCTCCTTGCATGGAGCCTGCTTCTCCCTCTGCCTGTGTCTGTGCCTCTCTCTCTCTCCGTTTCTCATGAATAAATAAATAAAATCTTAAAAAAACAAAAACAAAATTAAGAGTTGGATGTTTAACTGACTGAGCCACCCAGGTGCCCCCTCCAGGTTGGTTTTTAACCATCATCAGGAGCCCTCTGTGTGTGCAAGGTGACCCTTTATCAGTCCTGCTAGACTGATCCATTTTTGCCATTCCTGGACACTTCCACACTGAGTATGTGTGTGTCTTTGGACAAAATCCATATGTACATAATCATCTAGTCTGGACCTGGTTAGTGGGGTGGGGCGGGGGAGCTACCAAAGTCCAGAGAACTGGCCCAGGGAACCTGTGGACTCTATTCTTCAGTGTAGCTCTGTGAATATTGCAAATTATTTCACCTTTTAGGCCTCAGTTTCTGTATCTGTAAAATGGAGATATTAATAGTACTCATTTTGGGACTCAGTTGGTTAAGCCTCAGACTCTTGATTTCGGCTCAGGTCATGATCTCAGGGTCATGAGATCGAGTCTTGTGCCAGGCTCTATGCTCAGTGCCGAGTCTGCTTAAGATTCTCTCTCTCCCTCTTCCTCTGCCCCTCCCCTGTCCCCACTCTTACACACACATTCTCTCTCTCTCTCTCTCTCACTGAAAAAGAAAAAAAAAGTATCCATCTCATTGGGAAGTTGTGAGGGTTAAGTAAGTAGAGTGTTTAGGACACTCAGCACAGCACCTGACATACAGAGCTCAGAAAAGTGTCACTATTATCATTGTGATTATTATTTCTACCTTCTCCTTCCCAGACTCTGTCCCATGCTTCCACCATTGAGCCACTCTACCTGCTTCCCTTTCCTTCCCTCCACTTTGATCACCCTCGCCCTTTCATCCTGGAGCTCAAATCCCTTCTTTGGTGGGATGGAGTCCTGAACAGTGGGGCCAAGGCTACATCCTCTGGAAAGAGGATATGCCCCCTGGCACCCTCCTTCTGGTGTGACCTACTCTGTCTTCAGAGACAGAGTCTGGAGCAGGAGGCTCTCCTTTCTTGTGAGGGCAAGGGAGACAAGCACCCCGCCTAAGGCCTGGAAGTCCTGGGACCAGGTTTAATCTGAACTGGACACTCACGGTCAGGAGCGAGGCGAAGGTGGCTGGTGTTGCTGTGGGAACTATCATAGGAGTGGGTCTGGTGCACGGACTCGTCCACCACGGCTGCCATCCAGATGGCCAGGTTGGTGGTGAGGGTGAACATGAGACCACACCTGTTTGGGGAGAGGAAGCAAAGAGGCCAGTGAGTGTCTGGCCTATTGTGGGTCCCTGGGGAGATGGATAGCTGGGGAGCTATACTGGGAGATGATGTGGAGAGGCAAGAAAGCAGTCAGGCCCCCTGTGTAAGCAGAGAGGCTGAGTTTGGAAGGAACACTTAGTCTGGCCAGAATGCCACCCAAGAGAGGGCCAGGGGGGTGTCCAGGGGCTCAGGCCACTACTGCTCCCTCTCCTACAGGAAAGCACATATAGGGCAGCCTGGGTGGCTCAGTGGTTTAGTGCCTGCCTTCAGCCCAGGGTGTGATCCTGGAGACCCGGGATTGAGTCCCACGTTGGGCTCCCTGCATGGAGCCTGCTTCTCTCTCTGTGTCTCTGCCTCTCTCTCTCTCTGTGTCTCTCATGAATAAATAAATAAATAAATCTTAAAAAAAAAGAAAGAAAGCACGTACAGTGCACTATATAACCCATCCCACCAAAACACATAGGTATGAGTGTGTCGGCACACACGTACACACAACACAGCATAGAGTGGTGGAATCAGGCTGACAGAGCCAAGGGGCCTTGGCTGAAACCACACCCAGGGTACAGAAAGAAGCCCCAGGCTAGGTTGGAAAGCCCTCATTGCTCATGCTCCGTGGGCATGGATGTTGAGCACTCACCGGGTCAGATCCAGATGGACGTGAATACAGTCTTTAGCGGAGACCCAGAGAAAGTAAGTCTGTGTTGAGAGAGAGTGGGGGAGGTCATTCACTCTGCAGATGGGCTAGACTCTGGAGTGCCCATGTCCAAACCCCACAGTACATTCCTTCTACCTCAAGAGCCTTACCAACCTACCACATTTCTCTTAGCTTTACAAAATGAGTCAGGAGCTTTCTCTCTCTCCATGAAACAATTTGTATAAAATAGTTCTCTTCTTTCAGAGTTTGCAAAATGTTACGTGTAAACTCTTGATGCTTTTCTGTTGTGGTTGCTGTTCTTTTTTTTCCCCCCAGGTAGAAATTTGACTGTCTAGTTACTTATTCCTAGGAGTGAGGCCAGCCTGAGTCTTGTCCAAGGAAGAGAGAATCTCTGGTGGCTTCTCACCTCCCTTTGGCAATATCCCCTGCCCCATCCCCATCCTTTGTTGCCTTGCAACCCTCACCTGGTTGCCAACAAATCCTTGTCATGGTATTTGGTGATGTAAAGGGGTCTGTATTTTCATTTCACCTGAGTATTCTTCAAACCCGTAAAATGTAAAAAAAGTAAAGCTCTCATAAGTACCAAAGTCACGAATGTGTTGAATTATGGAAATCCACACATTGGGGGTGATGTTTCAGGAGAGGGAACCCTATGTGTGGTCATTCTGGTCATGGTGGAGGGCTGAGATCTGTTCTGGTTCCATGTAAGACCAGTCCTGCCTCAGCTCAATCAGAAGATCTTTCAGAGTGTTATGTTTGCAACAAATAAAAATAAATATACTTGAACTTGTTTGAAAAAAATCCCAGGTACAGGACACCCTATTTCCTGAACAAATATAGAACATATGGATAATAGCTGAAGCCTAACCAGCCATGCTCACAGCAGGACCCTGGGCTGAAAGTGATGCCTTCTACAGGCACTCAGGGAGGGCAAGCCAGGTTCTAGGAGGCATGGCAGCTGCCACAACTCAGACATCCTAGATGTTGATACTGGCACTGCTTTGGTCGAAATGAAATCACGGGACCCCTAAGTAGGAGCTCACATTTGGATATTAATTCATTACCAAGGGACAGCCCCGGTGGCGCAGCAGTTTAGCGCCGCCTGCAGCCTGGGTTTGTGATCCGGAGACCCAGGATCGAGTCCCACATTGGGCTTCCTGCATGGAGCCTGCTTCTCCCTCTGCCTGTGTCTCTGCCTCTCTCTTCGCTCTCTCTGAATGAATAAATAAATAAATCTTAAAAAAAAATTCATTACCAAGTGCTTTCCGATTTATGGATTCAGGTGATCCATGCTACTGTCTTATCCCCATGTTACTTGATTGCTCAAGGTAGAAGAGTGGAGATCTCCTGACCTCATGTCAGGTGTTGGCTCCTTTCCACCACACTCAAGAACGCTCCTTCCACCCACCTGGACGATGACAAACACAGCTTGGGTGAGAGGATGCAGAATCTTGATGGCCGATTGGCACTCAAAGAAACTGGAGTAGTAGCCAGTCTTGAAGACATCCATGACAAGAGTGCAGATCCCAAACAGCACCAGCCCACCTGGGAACAAGGGGTGGAGGATGGGTCAGAGAGGATGGTTTATAGATCTGAGAATGGATGGCTAGATGGGTGGTTGGTTGGATGGTTGGTTGGATGGAGAGATGAATAAGATTGATGGGAGGATCAATGGATAGACAAATGGGGTGGTTGAGAGGATGGATAAATGGCTGGCTGGCTGGCTGGCTGGCTATATGAATGGATTGATGGATGGATGGACAGATGGGTGTATAGTTGGATGATGGATGGATGGATAGTGGATGGGTGAATGGATGGATTGAAAGATGAATGGGTGGGTGGAGAATGAGTATAGGACTGAGAGGGTGGATGGATGGACGGACATCCTATTGAGCCCCTATGTCTTTGGGGCTGCATAGATTGGCAGGAGAAGGGCCCTAGGTGGGTTCTTTCAGCTGCAGCGGTCATCTGTTCTGCTCTCCATCAAAGGCTCTCCCATGACCATCCCTTTTCAATCTTTAGGAAAGGCAAAGAAGTCCTCCATCCCTCACTTCATTCTTCTCCCAAGACTGTTTCTCTTCCTCTTCTCTTTCAACTGCGGCCCGTCTCATCTTCAGCCACATCTGCCTCCCCCCACCCCCACCCCCACCCCCACCCCCACCCCCAATTTCTCAGCTCCCTACCGTGAGGCGCACTCCACAGTTCCTCTGAGGGTCGCAGCCTCTGGCTCCTCGCCTGCCCCCCACTCCCCCCCACCACCTCCCCGGGCACCTCGGAGCCAGATGGGGCCGGCGTGCGCGTCCCGGTAGGGGACGGCGTCGGGGCAGCGCACGGTCCGGAAGAGGTAGAAGAGGATCCAGAGGGAGGCGAGCAGCATCATGGTGGTGAGCAGCGCGAACACGTCGGTGTCATACACCGCTACCTTGTTGAAGGCGCCGCCACTGACGAGCGTGCAGGCGAGCAGCAGCACGTTCACGGCCAGCAGCACGGACAGCAGGCGGCCGCCCTTCTTCCACACCTCGCGGGAGCCTGCCCGCGGCGCTGGCGGGCTCTCCTCGGGGCCCGGGGCCGAGTCCTCCGACATGGGGGCGACCGGGGGAGATGGGAGGGTCACTGCGGGGAGGAGCGGACAGCACCGGGTCAACCCGAGCGCTCTCCTTCGGCCGTCTTGTCTTATCCATCCCTAGGTTCAGGGACGGAGAAGCTCCTCACCCCGAGGGTGGGGGCTGCGGTGGTGGAGGATGCGCTGGGGAGACGCAAGGGAGAAGCGGACCCTTGGGGCCTCTCCCTCGACGACGGAGCGCAGGAGAGGCGGCGGCAGCCCCGTCGGGCCCCGTCCCACGTCCCCGCTCCCCAGGCCGTGGGCCGTGTGGCCCGGGCACCCACCTGGCTGGTCCGGGAGCCCGCGCTGAGCCGGGGGTCAGGGGGCGGCGAGCGTCTCCTCTGCCCCACACCGGGCTGTACGGGCGCTTTATACTGGGGAGGGCAGGGTGATTTACAGCCGCGGGAGCTCAGCTCCATAAATCTCTCAGTCCCACTCACATGATCCATCTTTTCTCCGAGCTGAATTTAGGGAAGAGAGCGCGGGAGCCAGATAAGGTAAGATTTATATTTACCCGTGAAGAGGCGCCCCCTCCCCCGCCGTCCCGTCACCTCGGGCGCGGCCCCGCACTGCGGCACCCAGAGGGCACCCCGCCCCTGGCGCCCACCGCGCCCTCGCGCCCCGCGGTGCCCGCGGTCCCCGCCGTCCAGAGCCGCGAGCGCTGATGCTCAGCAGACCCCCCAAGGGCCCGCAGGGACTCCGACGCCCTCCAGGCCCAGCGCACCCTCCACCTTTGTGCTCCTCTGGGACCCCAGTGCCCCTTTCCCCGACACCCTCCCAGGGGTCGAAGTTCCTCGTTCCCGATCCCTCCCCGCAGGGGGCTCCGCGGCGAAGGCGGGCTCCGGGAGCAAGCGCAGTCCTCCAGCGCCCCCTGCTGGAGCGCGGCCCCCCGACCCCGCGCGGCCGAGGCGCCTGGAGCCAGGCCTTCGGGTGCTGTCGCTGTCGGGGCGCAGTCCTCCTCCCCGTCCCGGGCCCGCTGTCCTAGGATCCAGACTGCCCGCAGACACCGCTGCCCAGTCCTTGGCCCCTTCCTTCGACGGGTGGAGACATCGGGAGCCGGAGAGCCGGGGCTCCAGTGAGGACAGACCTCAGCCCGTCCCCAGGCTGGGCCTCATGGGACGGGGCGCTGGGGTGACCGCTTTTGGGGCGAGGGCAGGGTGTCGCGTGGGTCGCCCCGGGGCGCTCGGGAGCAGGGTGTTTAGGACCCAGGGGCAGCCCGGGGGCGGCTCCCTTGGCGGCGGGAGATCCTACCCACCCTCCCTCCCGGGGTGCGCGGCTCAGATGTCCGCGGCGGCTCTGGCGCTCCGCAACCTCGGTGTGCGGCAGCGGGGGCTGGCGGCCTCGGGCCCTGCTCGGCCCCCTCCTCCAGCCCCATGCCTCAGCCCTAACCCCGCCGCCCTCCCCCGCGGGGGGCCTTTCCCCGTGCCCCCTGCCCACCCCGTCCGAGTCAGGCGCCATGAACGACCAGTACCACCGGGCGGCCCGGGACGGCTACCTGGAGCTCCTCAAAGAGGCCACCAGGAAGGAGCTGAACGCCCCCGACGAGGACGGCATGACTCCCACCCTCTGGGCTGCCTACCACGGCAACCTGGAGTCGCTGCGGCTCATCGTGAGCCGGGGGTGAGTACCCGCCCTGTCCCTGCCCGAGCCCCCCAGTCGAAGGGGAAGAGAGTCTTCAGGCCCCTCCAGTCCCCTGAGACACACTCCCCAAGACTCCAAGTTATCTTCCGCCTCCCTCCTCTGAGCGCCTGTCTTCTCTACCCCAACTAAGGTGGGACCCCGGAGCCTGGCAGCTGTGGGAGGGCCGCACAACCCGAGGCTTGTGACACTTGTGACCTGGATGAGGGGCTAGGAGGGGAGGGACTGGGATTTGGGGTCCATGATTGTGGGAGGGGCTGCAGAGTGAGGGGGAGGTGGGATCGGTCTCCTGGGTGGGTGTCACCAGGAAGCAATAGTGGGGATGGAAGAGAAGGGGGAGAAGTGGTGCAAAGTGAAGCTCCTTAGGGCCCTCTCCCAGCCCGGGGCCAGAGGGCTCTCCCAGCCAGTGCTGCACCTCCCTGTTCAGCTCTCTCCTGGCTCATTCTTGGGATTTATGGGCACCGGCTCCAGCACCAAATGTCAGTGGGTGCAGCCACCTCATTAACTCCCTCTCTGCCCCTCCCCCATAATGGGCTCCCTCTCCTGCCCTTAGGAGTTGTCTGGGAGGAGGAGTGGGCATAGAGTCCATGCGTCAGGGCCAGGGAAGGGGTGTGAAGGTAGCAATGGAGGAATTCAGGATCCAGGCCCACTGATGTAGGTTCTTGGGGCTGAATGACACTGTGGACAGCTTCCCCAGCCTCCACAGTTTCCTACAGAGAGGTCACCTGGTTGAACTGGACACCTGGGCAGCCTGGACAGGGAAAAGGAGTGGAAAGCATGCCCCCAGGAGGACATGCCCCAGGAGGGTTCATATGAACGTCTTAGGCCCTGGGAAATCACAGTGGACGGCAAGGGGCCCAGCTGGCCCTGGTGCCAAATGCTGGCTTAAGCCCTGAACATGTGGTGGTGGGGAACCCCCTTGTCCTCCCTCTGAGGCTCTCCTCAGGCCTGCGGCAGGTGGGAGCAGGCCCTAAGACCAGGCTGCTGAGCCATGTTCCAAGAAGCCAAGACTGGCCCTTCCCGCACCAAGAGATCACACAGCGGTCCTGCCATCCTGCCTCCCATCAGAGAGGTCCACGGAAAAGGGTGGCTTCCCAGTGCACCAAACCCCCCAACTCCTACAGAGAGCAAGGCTTGATGTTGAAAGAGGGGTGGGCCAGATGCCAAGCAGCTCCTCGCCACATTGTCCTGCAGGACTTGGCGACCAGTAGGGGAAATGAGGAGGGGGTTGTGGGGAAAGCTGTTGAGACAAGGGAATGATTCTTCCTCCAGCCCTGCGGGGTGGCCTCAGGGCCTCATTAGTGTGAGGCAGAGGTGCTGAGCCAGGCCCCTGTGGGAGGGGAGAGCTTGGAGGAGCTGCCGGGCTCCCAAGGGGCACAATCGGGTGTGGAGGGTGTGGGAAGATGCTGGGTGGGTCCCCTCGGCAGGCACAAGCCAGCCTGCCTGTAAGGCTCCCAATGACAGGGCAGCCCCAGGAAGGGAGGGCTCTTGGGCCCAGGTTGCACACTTGCCTCCTCCTCCGCTTTGGTGCTGGCTGCCCCCACACTCCCCTCCCAGCCCAGGCCAAGACCCGACACCTGCTCTCACAAGCAGCCTTGCCAGGCCTGGCCCCGCTCCCTGCAGACATGGCCGTGCCCGCTGACACACTGGCACGCACCCTCACACACCTTCCCCCCGGGGCTCAGGCTCAGCACCCACCAGTCTCCTGTGTCCTTTTTTAAGGTCACCCCTGCACCCTCAGCCACACTCACCACCGCGCCTGCCTAGAGACCCAGACACGGCCCTGGCCCACCACCTCTCTGGGCCAGCTCCCCGCTGGGCTCCATGAATAATTCACTCCTTTCTCTCTGGGCATCAAATATTTATCCCCTGAGATTCCCAGCCATCAGTTCTCTTGGGGAAGGCCCCGCCCCGGCCCCGCCTTTCCTGCTGCCCCACCCCCTGCGGGCCTGGGGCCATTTCTGCTCCACCCCCATCCCCACCTCCACCCCCACCCCACCCCCACCCCCATCTCCACCTCCACCCCCACCTCCACCTCCACCCCCACCTCCACCCCCACCTCCACCTCCACCTCCACCTCCACCCCCACCTCCATTTCCACCTCCACCCCCACCCCCACCTCCACCCCCACCTCCACCTCCACACCCACCCCCACCCCCACCCCCACCTCCACCCCCACCTCCACCTCCACCTCCACCCCTTCTCCCCCGGCTCTCCCTAGGTAGGTCTGGCATCTCCAGGAGTCAGAGGAGACATCTCGGGGCCTTCGGGTCCTGCCGGTGCGCCCCCGGGGGTCGCCCAACCGGGCCTGGAGCTCCCCGCGTCTGCAGCCAGGGCCGACGGCCGTGGGTTCATCACCCCTCCTTGCGTGTCCTCCCTGCAGGGGTGACCCAGACAAGTGTGACATCTGGGGCAACACGCCCCTGCACCTGGCAGCTTCCAACGGCCACCTGCACTGCCTGTCCTTCCTGGTGTCCTTCGGGGCCAACATCTGGTGCCTGGACAACGACTACCACACGCCGCTGGACATGGCCGCGATGAAGGGCCACATGGAGTGCGTGCGCTACCTGGACTCCATCGCCGCCAAGCAGAGCAGCCTCAACCCCAAGCTGGTGGGCAAGCTGAAGGACAAGGCCTTCCGCGAGGCCGAGCGGCGCATCCGCGAGTGCGCCAAGATGCAGCGCAAGCACCACGAGCGCATGGAGCGGCGCTACCGCCGCGAGCGGGCCGAGCGCTCCGACGCGCTCAGCTTCTCCAGCCTCACGTCCAGCACCCTGAGCCGCCGGCTGCAGCACCTGGCGCTGGGCAGCCAGCTGCCCTACTCGCAGGCCACGCTGCACGGCACGGCCAGGGGCAAGGGCAAGATCCAGCGGAAGCTGGAGCGGCGCAAGCAGGGCGGCGAGGGCACCTTCAAGATCTCCGAGGACGGCCGCAAGAGCGTGCGCTCGCTCTCGGGCCTGCAGCTGGGCAGCGACGTGATGTTCGTGCGCCAGGGCACCTACGCCAACCCCAAGGAGTGGGGCCGCTCCCCGCTCCGGGACATGTTCCTCTCGGATGAGGACAGCGTCTCCCGTGCCACGCTGGCGGCCGAGCCTGCCCACTCGGAGGTCAGCACCGACTCAGGCCACGACTCCCTGTTTACCCGCCCGGGCCTGGGCACCATGGTGTTCCGCAGGAACTACCTGAGCAGCGGGCTGCACGGGCTGGGCCGCGAGGACGCCGAGGGCGCCCCGCGAGGCCGGCTGCAGAGCTCCCCCAGCCTGGACGACGACAGCCTGGGCAGTGCCAACAGCCTGCAGGACCGCAGCTGCGGGGAGGAGCTGCCCTGGGACGAGCTGGACTTGGGCCTGGATGAGGACCTGGAGCCCGAGACCAGCCCCCTGGAGACCTTCCTGGCCTCCCTGCACATGGAGGACTTCACCTCCCTCTTGCGGCAGGAGAAGATCGACCTGGAGGCCCTGATGCTGTGCTCCGACCTTGACCTCCGCAGCATCAGCGTCCCCCTGGGGCCCCGCAAGAAGATTCTGGGGGCCGTGAGGAGGAGGAGGCAGGCGCTGGAGCGCCCACCAGCCCTGGAGGACACGGAGTTGTGAGTGCCCTGAGCCTTGGGTGGATGGGAAGATGGGGGCCTTAGGGCGCCCGAGGGGAGGATCTGCCTTTTCAGGAGTGTGTGTGTGTGTGGGGGGGGGGGGTGTAATATCGTATTTAGTAAAACTTAGTCCCCACCAATTACAAGAGGCCTCACTTAATTTGTTCATCCCCAACTCTGAAAAAGAGGCTGCCAATTTAAGGAGGACAAGAGGCCTTCTTATCACAGCAAATGTAAAATGTAAAATGTAAAACACCTCCGTTTAGATCTCAAAATGCCCCCAAATGAGTGTGAATGCGATACAGTAGTCAGAGTAATCACAGCCAGGACGTTTTGGGCCCTCCCACCTACTGGGTGCCAGAGATGCCCCTGCACATGTCCTCTTACTAAGTCCCTCCCAGCTCCCATGTGCAGGGACTGTATCATCCCCATTTTCCAGGAGAGCAATTGGAGCCTCAGAAGTTTGCAGTAGCTCATCCTAAGGTCCTGCTGCTGCTTGGTGCAGAGCTTGGGCTTGATCCCCGGTCTGTGTGGCTCTAGAGCCTGGTGACTCCCATGGGAGGAGAGTTGTCAGGTTCAAAAGCTGTCAGGGGAGCTCAAGTCTGCTAACACTGGTGGCCTGGCCCTGGGCGGACCCCTTTCTCATGGTATCCCACAAGCCCAGCACATGACGTTGCCTCCTTTTGGTGTCAGTGGCTTTTACCCTGCATGGCTGGGCAGGAGTGGGTGTGAGGAAGCAGTCTGGTTTAGAGTTCATTGGATGGGGATGGCCAGTGTCCCCATCCCTGACCATTAGCCTGTCAGGAGAGGGTTAGTTGTCCAAATGGTTCATCTTGTCTTAAAATGATGTCTTGAAGGCCCTTACCTGAAGTCCGTTTCTGTGTCTTTCTCTACAGATAACAGGGGGCTCCTCTCTCCAAACCAAAATGAATTGCATGTTGCCACAACCCACCGTGGGACCATGAGGTCCTCACAGTTGCCAGCCCTGAAGCCCCCCGGCCCCTCCCCAGGAGCAAAGACCATGTGGATCATCTTCTTTGAAAGCCTGTCCACACTCCACATGCAGGTGTAGCCTGGAGGTACCAGCAAGGGGTCCTGAAGCCCTTGAGCCACACCCATCCGAATGCCCCTAAAGGACATGTGGATTCTTGGGACACCAGCCCCAGAGGAAGGGCAGGGAACCCCTGGGGCCCCAGGGAATAGATGACATGCCCATTAGAGCTGAATGGGAGTGTGGGGGGTGGGCATGGCCTGTTCCAAGGGCTATTGTCTCTCCCCACACTCTCCTCCAAGCATCCTGTTGTTGTGCTCAGGCTGGAGACTTGCTCATATCCTACATATTTGTGAAGGGAAGAGTTTGGGCTGCCTCCCCTCCCCCCATACACCTTAGAGAGGAGGTTCCTAGCTAGACTCTTCAGCCAAATGCTCTGACTGTAGGTAGTCCCCACCCCCATCCCAAGCACAGCCAGCCCCCATCCCCGTGTCCTTCCCCTACTGGACATGCTGGGGAGTTGGGGTGCCAGGCCGGGGTGAGGGGGCGGTGAATGGCCCCCTTACCAGTTCACCTTGTGGCAGGGCCCAGCCTGACTCTGCTCTCCTCACTCTGCCCTCGTCCACCCTGCCTCCACCCTGGTCCCTCCATGGACCCCAGAGGGTCAGGGCAATAGATGTAAGGTGCTAGAGCAATGAGCTGCAGTATTAGGGCCCTTGGCCTGGTGGGCGTGCTCTGGGGTGGAGAAAAGGCAGCTGCCAACTGCCTCAGTGGCTGCCAGCCCAGAGACAGGTGGAGACTGGGCATGGCTGGGTGTCTAGCCTCTTCTGGGCCAGTCCTGTGATATGGACAGTGGAAGAGCCTGAGGATGTCGATTATCTAAGCTCCCTGGGTCTCTGTGCATGTTTGTGTGTTGAGGGCTGCTGGATGGATTTGCCTCCGGGTCTGGAGGCAGAGGGGCAGCTGCATGGTTCTGCGTGGGTAGTTGGTCATTGAGAGCTCAGCATGTGTCCCTGCTCTGTGATGACACCAGTGAGACCAGGAGAAAGGCCAGCCCCAGGTGGTCCTCAGACATGTGTCCTCAGTTTTCCAGTTGGACTGAGGTCACAGATGTGGGGGAGAGACTCAGGGGCCCCCTTACATGTGTGGGCACACACACCCTCCTCCTCTGTCAGCAATGAGCCTCCATCCCTGACCCTCAGCTTGGGAAGCAGCTCCCATGGGAGCACTGCCACAGCCCCCACCTCTTTCCTGGACCCCCTTGGCCGGGTCAGGAGACAAGAAAACCCCCAGAGAATGCCACAGGCCTCCATCTGGCGTGTCTGTGTGTGCGTCCAGAGCGGGGGCCACAGTGGAGGTGGTTTCTGTTTCCACACTGCAGGCTTGGCTGCCTGCCACTGCCACCCTGAGCCCACCCCAGTCCTTTTCCCTGTTCTCTGGGCCTGGGCCTGGGGCCACCCCCAAGTGCCGACTCGACTCTCTCAGAGCCCAGGTGCTGCCCTTTCTCTTCTGTTCTCTGTCTGTGTCCTACCTCAGCCTCCTCCCCATTCTCCCAGTGCCGGAGTGGGGCAGGCTCTGGGATTCCCACTGCTGTACGAAGTACACCTCCCACAGGCTCATTATAACTTTTGTAGAAAATGTTCTGTATCACAGTCGCGCCTGCGTCTCATCCTTTAATCACTTGAGGGTGGAAGAGGGAGAAGGTCTTTCTGTACCTAAAAGGACTTGGTCCTCGTGGCCCCCCTGGAGGGGGTCACGGGACGGATGGGTGAGCATTCCGTCCTTGTGTATCCCTGCATAGCCTTCCCTCATCCCTGGGCCTTCACCCTGCTCTCTCTGGGCCCAGAATTTGGAGCTGATGGAGAGAGAATGTCCAAAAGAACCGGGGAAGGAGAGCCAGAAGCTGAGTGAGGAGGATGGTCCAGGCCCCAGCCCTGTCCCCAGATCCTGCAGCTGCTGAGGGCACGAGGACACTTTCTCCCTTCCCAGCAGGGCCCGCCTGGCCTTCTCCAGATGGGCAGACGCTGTACCTAAGGAGGCTGCCACCCACCTCCCAGGCCCCATAAGCCCTCATCTCAAGGCCTCCTGCCCACCCTGGGAGGCCATAAATGTGGTCCCCATTTCCCTCACCAGCCTGGGCAGCTCTTGGGGCAGCCCTGTTTAGAACCCCCTTCCTCCCCAGGGGGTAAGGCTTCCCCTTGAGCTGGAAGACAGTGGCCTCTGTTTGCTCAGTCAAGTCCCGAAAGGGCCCCCTGAGTCATTTTATTTCATTCCCTAAGGATTCTGGGTCAAGTGCTTCTGCCAAAGGGAGTGCAAGGCAGCTCCCTCCCTCCAGCATCCAACAGAAAGGTCCAGAGGATATCCCAGGGGGAAGGTTGCTTAGCAACCATCTGGGGTTCTAGGTCGTCTCCCTCCACTTTACAGATGGGAAAACTGAGGCCTACCGAAGGGAGGCTCCAGACCCAGAACACCAGCCTCCTGACTGCAGGTGCACTCTCCTCCCCACCAGGCTGCTAAGGGGGCCAGCCGGGATTCTCTCCTCCGATGATGTTCCGCAGGCCATCCACCCTGTGATGCCTACCGGCCATCCTGGTCACTGCACCTACCTCAAGAGACACCCGCCAGTCCTGGCGCTGCGGTTCCAGGGGCAGGACATGGGGGTGAGGACCCAATCACAGGACAGCGGATAGGAGCTTCAGTGGGTGGCGTAGAGGCAGAGCCTAATGGGAAGCCCTGGGGGCTGGGGTCTCCATGGGTCAGTGTGGCCGGAGGGTGGAAGCCTGGAGCCGGGTGGCAGGTGCAGCTGCAGGAAGTCTGAGGGGATTTTAAACACAGTGAAGGGAAGAATTTTACATGGTAGGGATTGCCTTCTCGACCTATTCCCCTCAAAATTTAGATCCAGGTGTGGGCAGTTCTAAAAGTTTGGAGCAATCGGTGGCTCTTAGCCTTTAGGGATTAGAATCTAGTAACGATATAGATGATTCTCCTGGGAAAATGCACTCCCCACACCACACACACTCAAATGCAGTTCTGCTCATAATTCCAGGCAGCTCCTGGAGCTCCGAGGGGTCCAGGGACCCTGTGTTAAGAAGCCTCAGTGAGACTGCTCGGAAGTTACATCATAAATGAGATTACTAATTTGGTGGACATGGGGCGGGGGGTGTCAAATGACTCCAGGAATGAAGCCAAAGGAAGCCAGGAAGGGCCTCCAGGTATGTGGGGCAACCTCATTTTACAGATGAGCTAATTGAGGCCCCGGGGGCAAGGGGCTGGCCGAAGATAACAGAGCAGCCAAACGGGCAAAGTGGCACTCGGTCTCCTGGTGCCTTCTGTGGTGGCAACTCCCTCCTGTCCCTGTGTTAGACGAGTCCTGGACAGCGTGACAGCCCTATGCTCCCAGCGCCTGCCTGTGTCACCTTCTCTGAGATGAGCCTGGGTTGTACAGGAGGTGGCGGGACTCAGGACACAGCCAGATCGGGGCAGCAAAACTGGCGCTGGCCCTTTCCAGCTGTGCGGCCTTGAGTCAGTTACCCAGCCTCTCTGAGTCTGTTTCCTCAAGTAAAACAGGTGGTTATTATTCCTTATAACAACAGCGTAGATCGTCAGGAGGTGACATGATCATGGGAGGATGATGCATGATTAGGCACTTAGCACACTGCCTTAGCACACATTAGTGATGATCATGGTCATTGGTGGCCTTAAGCCCATGAAGCACTCACCCCATCTGTGACCCCGCCCACCCAGTAGGTGAATCCTAGGCCTTTCCGGGGAGCAGTTCTGCTTTTCTGACCCAACTGCTTTTTTGACTCCCGTATGCCACCTCACCAATCCCATTAGATATTGGAGACAGCACGGCCTCCTCATCCCACCAGCTGGGGTCGGGAGGGTTATGAGGCAGGGAAGGAATGGTCAGCGGGCCAAGGATGGGCCTCTATCTGGTGGGAGGAACCCCTGGGGAATCCTTTCCTGGAGGATCCAGGGCATCTTTTCTGGAGGGGGAATCGTAAGCCCACTGACCTGGCCCCATTATATTACTATCTGAACATTAGAGTTCATCCAAAACTTCCTCCTAATCCTACAAGATATGTAGGTGAGGAGTTTTAGTCCTATTCCATAGGCGAAGAGATTAACCATCAGAGAGGTTTTGTGACATTCCTCAGGTCCCAGTTAATTAAGGAAAGCTCAGGCTCCCTGACCTGGGTCCTTTCAGCCACCTTGTCCCCAGAGGTAAGCTTTCATATTTTTACTATTAATGTTGAGAGCTTATAAGGTGTCTGCACTTTATATACATTTAATTCTCCCACTAAAGCCACAACCTATAAAGTAAGGACTGTATCATGATGATCATCCACATTTCACTGGTGGGAAAGCAGAGGGTCAGAGCAGTGTTATGAGTTGCCCAAGGTCACAGAGCTTTCAGGTGGACAAACCAAGCCTCAGAGACGAATTCCCGTGGTATTGAAGCCTGCATGCCTAACCATGGCGTATCGGCTGCCCAAGCACTTGTACCCTTTGGTGGGGGTTGTCTTTGGTCTTGGGTCCCCTTGACCTGGGGTTGCCTGGTCCTGGGCAGATGTCTGACTCAGCCCGGCTTTGGGGGAGGGGCATGCTGGCAACTTCGGTGACCCAAGCACCTGGGCTGACCCACCTGCCTGGAGGAGCTGGGCTGAGAGAGGGCAGGTTGGTTTGTGAAGCCCCAGGGCAAGATACTGGGGGGCTGTTTGGGAGGGCAAAAGCCGGCCGAGATGGGGGAGCAAGCCCACAGAAGCATTTCATTGTGACTGGAGAGTGTGCCTATCTCCCCGTCTCGGTCTCTGCCCCGTCTGTCTGTAATGCTGGGGCTCCTGCTCAGTCTCCCCGCTCCACTTTCTGATGCCTCATCTCTCTAGACCTCAGACTCCTTTGCCATTGGTCACATCATAAGAAGTATGTATTTAGTAACTGCCCCCAGTTCCAGACTCCCCAAGGCTCCTGAGTCCCTTGGGGGTTCCTGGGTGATAGGAGCGTCTTCTGTTCAAACGAGGCGACTCTGGGTGGGCTCCCGGACAGCTTCAATGTGGGGACTGGTCACCACGGCTAGCACCTTGGAGCTTTCAGTGCCCCGCATCCTTTGGGGAGGGGAGGGAGGCTGCAGATTGGGCCAATGATCGATCATGCCTTCACAATGAAGCCTCCATGAGCACCCCTCCTCTACAGGGTGCAGAGAGCTTCTGAGTTGATGATACATCCATGTTCTGAGAAGGCGGTGTCCCCTGACTCCACGGGGACAGAAGCTCCTGCACCCAGGAACCTTCTGGACCTGGTGTATCTCCTCATCTGGCTGCTCATCATAATACGCTTTACAATAAAGCAGTAAATATAAGTAAAGTCCTTTTCTCAGCTCTGCGAGCTGTTCCAGCAAACTATCGAGGCTGAGGCAGTGGGTTCTGGGAACCCCCCAATTTTTAGCCAGGTTGGACAGACATGCAGGTAGCCTGGGGATCGGGGAGGTCAGAAGTGAGCTTGTGTTTGTGGGACCGAGCCCAGGGACCTGTGGGGTCTGACACGAGCCCCATCGTCAGCTTCAGAACTGAATAAAGTTCCAGGATGGCTCATGTCCAGAGTTGGAGAATTGGCTGTGGGTGTGGGGGAACCCCCACCTGGTGTCGGCAGTGGTGTGAGGAGAGGAAGAGCTTTCCGTCAGCATCTTTCTCTCGATGTGTCTTCCCATGAGACAGGCTCCCTGTCCCTCTCCCTACCTCAGTCCGCTGGTCCTGTCTTGGGTGAACCGGATCCCTGTAGCCCCTCCTCTGGTCACCCCACACCGAGGGGATTGCGGTGCAGGCCCGCAGGCCCCCAGCAGGCATGCGGCACCACTCTCTGACCCAGGTCTCACCTCCCAACCATAGTCCGAGAGTCATAGCAATACTTGGGGTGCCCAAAGCGTTTCCAGGGTGTTACTCGCATGGTCTTGGGCGCCGTTGTTATTCCTGGTTTTCAAATGAGGAAACCAAGGCACAGAGATGTTTGTAAAACGTACCCAAGCTCACGCTGCTGGAGGTGGTAGGGCTAGGGCTCAAACCCAGACAGGCTGGCTCCCAGCGGTGCCATGTCTCGTCATGATGGTGAGCATTTATTGAGCACCTGCTGTATGTCAGCACTTTACATCTGTGATTTCTGAGGATTCACACGACTCATTTAATAATTACGGGGGGTCAGTTAATCCATTTGACAGAGGAGAACACCACGACCCGAGAACACTAGGTTGTTGCTTGGGTCATACAGCCTGTGAGAGCACACACAGGGCCTGACTCCTTGTTAGTCTGACTCTGCACAGCTGCACCGGCCCAGATGCTCCTGGGTTTCTATAGCTGAATGACTAAGTCTGATGGAGTCTGAGGCAGGGAAACTTCTGGCAAGTCCATTCAGAACCACCAATTTGGTCTTTAGAGAAAGACCCTTGGGGCACGCCAGTGTGGTGAGACCTGGAAATCCTTTAAAGCTGTAAATCCCAGTTTTACCCTCTCTCACTCTGCCTTCTTTATTCCATGGGCTCAGGGGGTCTGCATGGGCCAACATTCTGTGGGATCCTCTCCCTGCTCTGGATATATACCTTTCTGGGGAGTTGATCCGGAACAGTAGTGGGGGGAGGGGCTTTCTCTGGGAGGAGAGGGGGCCTGACCCTCACCATCTCTGACCCTGGAGGCTCCCCCTTCCCCACAGTCATAGCTCACAGCACCCTCATAGCACCGTCTTTTCAAGTGGGAAGGGCAGGAAGGCATTCTTTACTAGCCCCATTTTACAGATGGGGGGGACTGAGGCTCAGGGCAGATGACCTGCTAGGAAGTGCCTAAACCGAGGTGAGTTTGCACGGCCGCTCGCTGCCAGCTGCCTTCTCAGAGCAGAAGTCTTGGACTTGCGCATACGGGGCACAGCAAACCCGTGTGAACCATCTCACTGCCCTGCCTCACAGGTAAGGAAACCAGGACTCAGGTAGGTTAGGTCATTTCTCCAAGCCGCAGAGTGCACAAGTGTCAGGGCCATGGGATTCAAACCCCCAAACTCTGGCTCCTTGTATTCCATTCACTGAGCCACCTCCCCAGGTTCTCACTTGACACAAGGGTGGCTCAGGGGCTCCCCACAACAGAACAGGGGCTCAGCTGGCAGGACTTGGGGAGTGGGATGCGGGACAGGTGGGACTTGCTACATCCACCCCCTTCCATTCCTGTCCACCGCCCTCCTGCTCAGCCTCTAGATCTGCTGCTGACTGCTCTCGGCTGTGTGTGCATATGCACCTGCAGGTGTGTGTAATGTGGGTGACAACACTGACATGGATCTGTGCAAGCATGGGTTGAGTGTATTGGACCCAGAGCTCTCCTGGAAGGTTGTGTTTGTTTGTGAGCTGAGCATGCTTGTGTGTCTCTGTGGTCTTGCTCGCTGATCTTTGCTTCAGGGCCTCCAGGTTTCCCAGAAGAAGGGTGTGTGCACGTGTGTGTGCATACACACTCACAGAGGGTTCCATGATTTTGTCTACAGTCTATTTTTAGACTCCTTCTCCTATCTGTTATTTTTAGGGCCCAGCTCCTTTAGACTGGAAGGTTGAAGCTCCAGCCACCCACACCAGCTCTCCTCACCCCACCCCTTGCCCTGAATTGAGGGTTCCCACAAAGCTTTCTTCAAACTCTTTCTGGGTGACTGGTTTGTTGGGTGTCAGAACCTCAAGGAGGGGAGGCAGTAGGGGAAGAAGGACCAGTGGTCCAGAAGGAAGGGGATCGAGCGAGTGCAAATCCACCTTTTGGGTCAGCCAGGTTACAGAGGGACCTGGGTGGACGGCTTCCCCTGGGCCAGAGTGTCCAGTTGGGCCACATAGCTCCACCACCTGCTGGGAAGACTAGTTTGTCTTTCCAAGTTCCGGTTTCCTTCTGTGAGTGGAGATAATTAAACCCCACATAGTAGGCCAGTTGGGATGATAAACTATGTTAGGTGCTTAGCTCAGGTCTTGACACCCCGTAGGTGGATGACCAAGCCCAGGGGCCTGGTAGACAGGAGTCTGGGGGTGGGGAGGGCTCAGGGGGCAGCAGTCAGGCCTGGGCATCCCTGAACTAGAGGTGGGAACCCACCTGTTGGGCTGTCCTAAACTCCCCTTTCCAGGGTCCCCACACCTCCCGCACAGTGTGGTCAGTATTGCAGAGCAGAAGTGGGGTGAGGCATCGGGCCCCTGAACACCAGCCCTCCTCTGCAAACACACGCGCCTGCACACACACGTGCGCATACATGGAAAACAAGGCGAAGAGAATGAAACAGAGGGAGTGAGCATGGTTGGGCCCTTTGTCTCGCTGGAAATAGAAACTATTTATTAGCATCATTATTAATACCAATATATGTTAGATTTAAATCATACTAATATGCACCATAACGATAATGCTATAAGTACAGTAGCCCAAGGAATTGCTTAGTGATGAGCCCTGCCCTGTGGTGGTCCACTGATATTCATGGTACAGAAATGATCTTATTACTCTCTCCAGCAACCCAGTAAGCTGGGTAGTGTCACCCTTATCCACTCCAAGTCACTTTGTCAGAAACCTGAGGCTCAGAGAGGTCAAGCAACTCCCCTAAGGTCACACAGCAAGAATGAGACCATGGTGTGTCTGAGTCCAGAGCCCCACTCTAGACGCTGTTCTCGGTTGTCTCCACACTGTGCAAGAATCGTGGCCCTCACTCCCTTTCCAGCCCTGGCACTGGCCCCACCAGGTTAATCTACACCCCAGAGTCACTCACACACACTGGACTGTGGTGCTGAACAGATGCAGTGGGAGGGACCGAGTGACCCTTGGAAAGCCCTTGGTCAGGAGTCTGGGTTGCTAGCAGCTCCAGCCTTGGATTTTCAAGGACCTAGATTGCCCTGTAATTTGGACAGGTGGCCTGGGCCACCTATCCTCGGTGTCCTTTCCTGCCAGGTGGGGACAGGCTGACAGCCTCAGAGCCTCAGCAGCATCTCTACCAGCTCAAGGCCGGCCCCCTTTCCCTTACCTGTTTCAGTCCCTGACCTGCCCCTCTGGGCCATCACCAACCTGGCTTCGTCCCTGCAGAGCAGCTGGCAGCCTAGAAGGCGGGGTGCACACGGCAGGCAGCTGTGGTGGGCCAGGGCTAGGGTCCTTGGAGGCGAGGCCGACGCTGAGGTGGCCCGTCGATGTGGTCCTGCCCTGCTGGAGCCAGGGGAGCTTGGGATGCCAGTCCCACTCTCAGTTGATCAAGATCTGAGCCATGGCCAGGCCACTTCTCCCCCAGAGCGCTCGGCCCCACCCCGGTGAATAATGCCGCTTGCCTTCTGGAGCCAGACCTCACTGGGCTTTGATGATTTGGGGGAGGGGGGTCGCATGAATGGGTGGGAGGCAAGGAAGGCTTACAGACTTGGCCACCCAGGCGTGGAGCCTAGAAATGGTTACACTGCTGGCAGGAGGTGTCTTTCTAATCCATCCCACGTCCCCCAGCTCCCAGTACCCGCCTTCCAGGTCTCCTAACCTATCCCTGACTCTCATGATTCCCTTCCAGGGCCTGGGGCTGGGGCAAGGTTCCTCCCCACCCCACTCCAACCACAATGATAATTAACCCCAATGAACCCCAGCAAATAAAGATGTGGATTGCAGAAGGGAGGAATCATAGCTGCCCCAGGGTGGGGAACTCCATAGGTCCCAGGGAGGCCAAGCCCAGCATCATCTAACACCATCCCTTCACACACACACACCATTTTTGCCTGAGTAGGTTCACAGGCGTCCCATCCGTTGGGGCCTGGGAGGAGGGCTCACCTGTCTCAAGTTTGGACCAGTGTCTTCTTCATCATCTAATTTAAAAAAAAAAAAAACAAACTTTTATCTCTTCCTTCCATTCTCCTGAGCCTGTTTTCTTAATCTTTCCATTCATCCAATCTATTCATTTATTCAACCAATGTTTACTGAGCACCTACTACGTCCCACACAAAGTGTATGGCCCCCGGGAATGGGTGTTGTCCGAAGAACAGGAAGGACCCGTGTCCCCGCCAAGCCCCATCCCCTTCTCTTCAGGCAGCCTGTTTTGACTCACACTGGCCTGTCCATCAGCTGGTAAACAAGGCGCTGTGCTGGGCAGGATGGGTGCGTGAGTGTGTTGGGTGGCAGGGGGGAAGTTACGGAGGAAGCTCAGGGAAACATAGGAAGATGTGCATGGGGTCTGTGCCCTCAGGACACCTACTGTTTATATGAGCCCCTCTCCCTGGGCACGGGAAGGCTGTGAGCCCAAGTCTGCCTGTGGTGAGGTTGGGGCTGCATGTCCCGATTCTGGCCAGTGGGATGCGGATGGAAGTGACACGTACCACTTCCAGATCTGGAACTCAAAGTGTCTTTTCATGTTTTCTCTTCCACCCCCACCCACCCCAGACATCGTTATGGCCCGTATTGGAGGCAGAGGCATCACCGGATAGAAGCCTGAACCCCCGAGTCACCACTCAGAGCAAGGCCAGCGGACCCATATTGGACTGTGATGTGAACAAGAAATAAATCTGTGTTGTATTTACCGCTGAGATGCTTGGGGCTGTTTGTTACAGCAGCTGGTGCCACTTATCTTGACTCATGCAGGCGGATGACACAGACCCGGGAACATGCTGAATCCTACGATCACTGGCAGGCAGTGTGTGACAAGCGGTGTCTAACGCTAGCTGGCAGATGATGAGGTCAGGGCAAGGAACAGACACCAGAGTGGGAGTGCCTGGCAAACAGTAGGTGCTCAATAAAATTGGTGCCATGTGTGAAATACACGGGAACATGGGAGCTTTGTAGGGGTGGCTGAAGTCACCAGCACCCTGGAGGATGGGTGGGGTTTAGATGGGGTGCGGGAGTAGAAACAATCACCCTGGGAATGAAGGCAGACGTAGGAAGGAACAACAGCTTCCCAGAGGTCAAGGAGCAGCTACTCTGGCCCCAAGCAGACGAATAGTCAGAGGTGGAACTAGAGCTTGGAGGTGCTGAAAGGCCATGCTGAGCAATTGAGACCTCAGGCTGTGGGCCATTGCTCTCCAAAGTGGGGTGCACACAACTGTTGGGGTACACAAAGAAAATGTTAAAATGCCCATTGATCTTTACCTCACTTTTTCAAATGCCTGTGTTTTGCATCCATGAAGATACTAAGCTCAGAGAGGTTGAGTAACTCACCCAAAGCCACACAGTTACTAAGCAAGTCCAACTCCAAAGCTGTCGCTCTTCACATATGCTGAGTCTTATGCAGAAGGGCGAGGGTTTGGGTGGGGGCAGAGGCAGGTCTAGGAGAGGCCGGCTGGGAGGAGAAGACAGGCCCCAGCCCTGGCTGCAGCCTTGGCAGCAGGACAGCGGCCCACTGTGGGCAGAGGTCAAGGAACCTGCCCAGGCCTGCTCTCTGGGCCCCGGGGCCCTGTCATGAGAAGCCACGCAGGGAGCCTCAAAGGTGCAGACCTGGCTGGCCAGTCACAGTTCTTTCTCACTCCCGTGATTAGGATCCTGGAAGCAGGGAGAGGCGGGATGTGGGGCCGAGAGGTCAGGATGGGCTGATAGGGAGGAAGGAATGGGGAAAGAGTCTGGGAGATCAGGTGCTTCTCCCACCCTACAAGCTCAGCTGCCATCGCCCATGGCCAAGGGAATGGAGGTGCCACCCCAACTTGCTGTCCCCACACTTCACTGTTGCTCCACTTATGGGTGACGTCTGCCTTCCAATTCTCACCTCTAAAAAAAAAACCAAAACAAAAACAAAAAAACACTTTACCAATCAGAAAAATAAAGTGTTTTAATTAAGATGGAATATACATACAGAAAAATTCACACATAATAGCAATATAGCATGATGGACTTTTATAAAGGGTTACCAACACCCAGATCAAGAAACAAAACATTCACCAGCCCCCCAAACCCTTATGTGTCCCCTTCTGGTTACTACCCCCATCGTAACAGCCATCCTAAGCCTGTTTTTGAATTTTATATGAATGGATCTTTTTTTCTCTTTTCTTTTCTTTTCTTTTCTTTTCTTTTCTTTTCTTTTCTTTTCTTTTCTTTTCTTTCTTGGAATTTATTTATTCATGAGAGACACAGAGAGAGAGAGGATCATGCCCTGAGCTGAAGGCAGATGCTCAACCACGGAGCTCCCCAGGTGCCCTTAATATGAATGGAACCAAGTGGAGTCTGTGCTCTGTTGCATCTGGTTTAGGTTATTCAACATTAGTTTCGGGCTGTATAATACACCCCGGCATGCACATTCCACATTTCATTTATCATTGTAGCATTGGGGGATATTTGAGTTGTCCCCAGGGTTTGCCTATTTTGAGTACACTGGCTATGGCTCTTTCTTTGCATTTCTGTTGAGTGTATGCCTCGGGCATGCCCGTGTTCAGCTCTAATCAGGCTCTTTCCATTTAAAAAGAGAATCTGGGGCACCTGGGTGGCTCAGTGGCTGAGCGTCTGCCTTTGGCTCAGGTTGTGATCCCGGGTCCTGGAATCAAGTCCTGCATCAGGCTTCCTACAGGGAATCTGCTTCTCCCTCTGCCTGTGTCTCTGCTTCTCTCTGTGTGTCTCTCATGAATAAATAAATAAAATCTTTTTTTAAAAAATGAAAAAAAAAGAGAGCATCTGCTTCCTATCTTGTTTTCACTTTAGTCAACTCTACTGAGGTATAATTAACCATAATAAAACGCACCCGCTATGAGTGTGCAGGTCGATGACTTTAGACCAACATACACACCTGTGTAAACATGACCACAGGAAGATACGGAACATCTCTATTCTTCCAGACAGTTTCCTTGGGTCCCTTTGCAATTACTGTCCCCCACTCACTCCTCCCTGGGCAACTACTGATTTGATTTCTATCGCCGTATATTAGTTCTACTATCCTTAACCTTCCTATAAATGGAATCATACAGTAGGTTCTGGTCTGTGTATGGCTTCTTTCCCTCAGCATTCGGTCTGCAGGGCTGCGTCAGCTTATCCACACTGTCCATCCGCACTGTTGCCTGCACCAGCTGCTCTTTTATATTATGGGTGTTGTTTGGAGGTACCCGTGTGTCCGCCCATTCTCCCGTTGATGGACATTCGCGCTATTTCCAATGTGGCTATGATGAACAACGCTGCTTTGATCATCGAGATACACATTTTTTAAAAAAGTTTTATTTATTTATTCATGAGACACACACAGAAAGAGGCAGAGAAAAAAAAAGAGAGAGAGAGGCAGAGACACAGGCAGAGAGAGAAGCAGGCCCCATGCAGGGGGCCCGATGTGGGACTTGATCCTGGGACTTCAGGATCACACCCTGGGTCAAAGGCAGATGCTCAACCACTGAGCCACCCAGGCATTCCTGAGATATACATTTTTATGGGGACACATGTTTTTATTTCTGTTGGTTGAAGATCTGGGAGCTGCCTTGCTGGGTCATAGGATAAGTGTATATTTAACCTTAACAGGAAACTGCCAAACTGTTTTCCAGAGGGGTTGTATCGCCTTGTACCCTTGTCAGCCCAAATGAGAGGTCAGTTGCTCCACACCCTCTCGCCAACGTTTAGTGGTGCCTGGCGATTGGCATTTAGGAAATAGCAGGTCCGAAGGGCTAGCTCATAGGGGATTTTAATCTGCATTTCCCTAAAGACTGATGATGTGGAGCATCTTTTCATGGGCCCACAGGCCATCTGTACATTTCCTTCGGTGAACCGTTTATCTCAGTCTTCCAGATTTTGACTTACCCCTCTTCCATCCTACAACACCCCTCCCTTGCCATCTACATCGTCAGTACCCTCCTGTTTTAGGATGCTGAAACAGTCTCCAAATTAGTCTCTTGCACTCCAGTGGGCTACTCCGCTATGCCTGTGACCCTTCCTGAACACATTATGCGAGTCACTCCCTTGCTCTAGAGGCTGCTATGGCTCCCTGGGCCTTCAGGAGCAAGCCCCCCTTTCTGTCTGCCATTCTCTGTACCCCAGCACCTGGCTCCGCCCCTAACAATCTCCTAATCCTCTCCATGTCTTGAGGACCCAGAATGCCTTGTCCTCTTCCTTCTCAGCCAGGTTTAAATCTGCCTCTCTCCAGGGAGACTGCCAGCCAGCCCGCCCCACCCATGGAAGTTCCTGGCTCCTGGAGCTCTTCTAATGCACATTTCGCCTCTGTTCCTGTTTGACACTTAGCATTTGCTTCCTTTTTTTTTTTTTTTTTTTTTAAGAAATTATTTATTCATGAAAGAGAGAGAGAGAGAGGCAGAGACAGAGAGAGAAGCCAGCTTCCTGCAAGGAGCCTGATGCGGGACTTGATCCTGGACCCTGGGATCACAACTCCAGCAGAAGGCAGGTGCTCAACCACTGAGCCACCCAGGCATCCTTTCAGCATTTGTTTCTTAACAGCGTCACTTAGATATCCAGGGGGAAGTGAGGGGATTCTTGGTACTTTCTTCCTACCTTGGTAGGAAGTTTCCTAGTTTATATGATAAAAGCCATGGAATTCCACCTTTATATAATTATATTATCATATTGCATATTAATATCAAATATGCTTTTTAAAATTGTACATGTCTGGGATCCCTGGGTGGCTCAGCAGTTAAGTGCCCGCCTTCGGCCCAGGGCGTGATCCTGGAGACCCAGGATCGAATCCCACATCGGGCTCCTTGCATGGAGCCTACTTCTCCTTCTGCTTCTGTCTCTCCCTGTGTCTCTCATGAATAAATAAATAAAATCTTTTAAAAAAATAAATAATTAAAAAATAAAAATTGTACATGTCCCCTCCCTGAAAATTCTAGTATATCTGGGGGGAGGACACCTCCCCCTTCTCAGTCTTAAGAATCTGATATAAACAAAAGATAATTGAATTTGGAGGAGACACCCTGGATTTGAGTTCTAGTTCTGCCATTTAGTAAATTCGGGCTGGGTGTTGGGCAGATCAGTTAATCTCTCTGGGCCTCTGTGAATCAGACGGGAAAGATATCATCCTTGCGGAGTTGTGGGGAAACACAAAACCTAATAAGGATACAGAAGCGGAGCATCTGGGTGGTTCAGTGGTTGAGCATCTGCCTACGGCTCAGATTGTGATCCCAGATCCTGGGATCGAGTCCTGCATCGGGCTCCCTACAGGGAGCTTGCTTCTCCCTCTGCCTGTGTCTCTGCCTCTCTCTGTATCTCTCATGAATAAATAAATTTTAAAAATCTTAAAAAAAAAAAAGGAGACCGAAGCCAATGATGAAGCTATGAGGATCCAGACTTGTCCGTGTGTGTGTGTGTGTGTGTGTGTGTGTGTGTGGTGAGAACCGGTCTGTTAGATTGTAAGTCCCTTAGAACACTGACCTGGTAAAGAAATCTTACCCTTTTCTACGGAATCAGAGGGATAAGCTCATAAGAATTCATGAAGGAAGATGCCATGGTAGACACCAGGAGTCATTCATTAGTGTCCCTAGCCTCCTCACCGGGCTTTCCTCTACCCCCTCTTCCTCTTGCTTTTCTTCCTCCTTCCCAAAGATCTCTGAAATGCTGCTGCCCTCATCATGCTGGACCTCATTTTGAAAGGGGGGTTCAGTATGAAACCAGGGAGAATGTAAAACAAAAAAAAAAAAAAAAGAAAGAAAAGAAAAAGGAGAACAGATCCCCAGATGCTGAGAAGGGAGTCAGCAGAGCCCAGGGGTTTGTGTGGGGAGGACCTCCAGCAGCTCCGGGTGGGGCTGCCCTGGTGGGAAGGGACTGGGGCAGGCGCTGCTCCCAAGGCAGGGGGGTGGCTGCTGTTTGCCATGCCCCTGGGTGCCCCTGAGCAAGTGGAACTACAGAGGGATCCACCCGGAATGATGACCCCTGGGTGTGTTTTCTCTATAGTTATGCCTTTCTCTATGGTGATTCCTTTTAGAGTTTCTCACTCCAAAAATCACTGGGCTGGAGGGCCAATTCTCCATGGGTCACTACTGTTAAAGTCGAGGACCAGAGGGACCCCCGCGCCCCCGTCTGTCTGGATGGAGTGAGTCCTTGAACCTTTGGTCCTAAGAATTCAGAAACGGTTTTGTGCCAGGAACTGTTCTGGCTGCGGAGGAAGCGGCCTAAACAAGGGTGACGAGGTAAGGAAGGCCCCGCGGGCGGGCGGACGGACGGACGGCAGTCTTGGAGGCGCGCCGGGTCGCGGGGAGCATCTGCCAAGTGCTACCAAGACACAGGCACAGGCTGGAGGATTAAGATGCTACGGCCGACGCCAGGCGCTGCGGGGATCCGGAGACCGCGGGGAAGGTGTCTGAGGTCAGGCGGTCAGGTGGCCCTGGGGTGGCTCTCCACGGGGTCTCGCCCCGGGGTCCTCCCCGCCCCGCGCATCCGCCCGGCTCCTCCTCCTCGGGACGTGCCCGGTGCCCCGGGGGGCCAGGCCGGGTCGCAGAGGCGCGCAGCAGGAGGCGCTCGGGTGCCCGGCGCGCACCGTGACACCGAGGGCGGGTGTCCCCAGCCGGCGCGTGACTCCGCCCCCGCCCGCCCCTGCTCGCGCCGTGCGCCTCGGGGCGCCGCACGCCGTCCCCGACTCCTCCTGGGTCGCCGCGGCGGAGCCCATGGAGCCGGCTCGGGGCGCCCCCCGGGGGGACGGCGGGGGCGAGGCGCTGCTGGCCGAGCTGGAGGCGCTGGTCCGCGACGTGGAGAGGGCGAGCTCGTGGTGGGAGCGCCACGGCGTGGACTGCGCCATCCTCGCGCTCAGCCTCCTCTCCCTGCCGGCCGGTGAGGGGCACGGGACGGGGCGACAGGGGGCCGGGCTGCGGCTGCGGAGGGGGCCGCGGGCTAGGACGGTGGCGAGGGAGATGGGGACCCCTGGGGACCGCGGCCTGGGGGAGATGTGCGTACTGCGGGGACCCTAGGAAGGACGGTTCGCCCCAAGTCCGAAAGTCTAGTTGCAGTGTCCTGCCATACGTCCCCAGAATGGGCGCTGGAGGGGGAAGGCCTGATGGCTTGAGGGGGAGGGAGGATTTTGAGAGGGATGAGAGGGACTGGAGGAGGGGAGGATGTTCCACGGGGGCACACCAGGGATGGAGCTTCCCCGGGACCTCCCCTGATGGGCACCTGCCTCGCTGCTGCCTCTGGCAGCCCCCAGGGCTTCAGCCCGCTTTGGGGCCAGGGTGTTTGGGCCCAAATCTCCAAGAGCTGGAGGAAAAGCCTGCCCCCCCCCCCGCCCCCCATCCCCATTCTCCTTCCTCCATACAGGGTTCTTATGCCTGCGCTCCGAGAATGTCGTGGTCCTTGGGCTGGGCATCACCATCCTGGGTGTGTGCCACTACACACTCACTGTCAAGGGCAGCCACCTGGCCACTCACGGGGCGCTCACAGAATCTAAACGCTGGAACAAGATTTGGGAGCTTTTCTTCGTGGAGGTGAGCCTGGCTGGGGTGAGGGTGACTACGGGTACTGTGTTGGCATTGCTCTTTCTTTTCTCTTTCTTTTCTTTCTTTCTTTCTTTCTTTCTTTCTTTCTTTCTTTCTTTCTTTCTTTCTTTCTTTCTTTCTTTCTTTCTTCTTTCTCTTTTGCAATCTCATTGTTCCATGGAAACATGCAGGTGTGCACAGCTGTGTGTGCCTATGTGGACAGGCCACTGCAGCTGTTCGTATGTGTATCTAAGTGTGTAGCACGCTCTAGTCATGTGTGTGTGCATGTGTGCATAGCCCTAAGCCCTTGAGAGGGGGCTTCACTGGTGGGTAGAGAGCTGCGTGAGGAATGTATTCAAGTCCACTTATGGCAGTGCACCTGGCCTGGGCACCCCTGTTTCTCCTGGGGGCACCTACTTGCCTCTCTGTAGCACTGGACCAAGTGGTGATAGAACTTCCTCCTCTTAGCAGGACACCTGCCCTGGCTACCACCTTTGGGGCCTCCTGGTTTCATAGGAAAATGTGAACCCCGGCCAGGAAAGAGAGAGGGGACAGGGGCCTAGAGTGTCCCAACTCCAGAACATGCCCCTCTGATGCTTGACGATGGCCAAGCCATCCTGAGGACGCCCTCCTCTCCTGACCTAAGCCTTCCCTGACTTCCTTCGACTCCCTCCCGATTCTGCCTCACTCTTCTCACCTGTGGGCAAAGCCAGAGGTTTCTGGCCAGATCGTCCCTCTCTCTGGGTTGGTGTCAGGCCTTTCCAGTTCCTCTGTGGAACCTACCCCCTTCCGCTCCCCCCTTCCAGGTAGACCTTTGCCAGGCCGCCCAGATCCCTTAGGAACAAATATGAAAGCTGGCCCCAAGCAGTGCTTTTCTGCCACTAGTTACCATGACCAATTAACTCAGTTATTAACTTGATGTAGCTTTATGAAGGTTTCTATACTTAAACACGCATGCACAGACACATAGATGACATTTTATAGTTATACATCTCTTACCTAGTGCTCTCCATCTTCCCTCTCTACCCTTCCCCTCCTCTCCCACCTGTGCACATTTCTTTTTTAAGATTGTATTTATTCATGAGAGACCCACAGAGAGAGACAGACACAGGCAGAGGGAGAAGCAGACTCCCCGTGGGGACCCCAATTAGGAACTCGATCCCAGGACCCCGGGATAATGAGCTGAGCCAAAGGCAGGTGCTGAATCACTGAGCCACCCAGGTGTCCCCCTCCTCACGTTTCTAAAGTGCTAAGAACAAGAGGAACCTACAGGTTCCTGATCCTCAGGGTCCATTTCAAGCTATTTCCCTTCCCAGGGATCCCTGGGCATTGGTGCTAGCCAGACTCTGAGGCCTGGAGCTGGGGTCAGATGCCCCCTTGTTTGTAATCATGGGCAGGGGAGAAGCAGGGAACACAGCAGTTAGGATTAGCTCTGTGTGAACTTTTCAAAGCTGTCCTGAGTGCCAGGTGCCCTGGGGGCACCTAAGGATGAGTGAGTGCTGTGGATTTTGGACTCTTACAACAGGGAATTTGACTGTACAGAGGTCAAATTTCACTGTGCAGCTGAATGACCTGGAGGCCCAGGCTTGTTGGAAGAGAGCGCCCTGGCCACCCTATGTACCAGGTTCCCCAGGTGAATCTGATACCCACCAAAGTCTGAGAACGCCCTGGCTTCTGTTCTGGGGAACAAGGCAGCTATGGTGGATGCCGAGAGAAGGCAGGGAGCTGAGGACACCTCTACTGAGAAGCTTCGCCAGCTTCCCCAGGTTCCTCGCTGAAGAGCGGCAGGGAATCAGTGTCTAGTAGACAGGCCCCCAGGGCCTGGCCTCACCTTTGTTTTTTTGTATGTTCAGCTCGTAGCACCAGGTCAAACTCCTGGTAGGTGTTTTGTCAGTGGTTATTATGATGACTCTGCAGGTGATGTGGGGGAAAGGTCCAGGAAAAAGCCAGTGAGTGGAGGGTCCTGTCTAGAGGCCCGTGAGCCCCCTGTGGTGGAGGAGGCGTGGTTCTCCCCTCCGTGTCCTGACTGCTGGTGGACACGTCACAAGTGGTTTGGTTCTGGCTATGCCCCTGCCGGGGGTCTCCCCATACCCCTGGCCTTAGTGGGCCAAGTGGAATCCTCAGGCGGGATGCTGGTCTTGGCAGCCAGGCAGGGCCCAGCGTGGGGACACAACCTTTGAAGTCACATGCCCAGCCCCGCTGGTCGCCTGACCTTGGGCAAGTTACTTAATTCAGCGTTGGCTTCCTCATCTAATAGAAATAATAACATCACTGGCCTGATGGAGCCAGTGCGAGGATTAAATGCGACCTCAGAGATCTGGATTTAGGGTATACGCCTGACTCTTGGATGCTCCCCAAGTGTTGGCGCTGCTCCTTTTTTCTGGAGGGAGCATGCCGTCAGCTGCGAGGAGAGGGTTAGCAGTTTCGCTGTTCTTGTCTGTTAGTGTTGTTTGTGTTTTTTATTTTTTTTATTTTTGTGTGTGTATGTTTTAAAGATTATTTATTTATTTATTTATTTATTTATTTATTTATTTATTCATGAGAGACACACACACACACACACAGAGGCAGAGACACAGGCAGAGGGAGAAGCAGGCTCCATGCAGGGAGCCTGACATGGGACTCGATTCTGGGACTTCAGGATCATGCCTTGGGCTAAAGGCAGGCGCTAAACCGCTGAGCCACCCAGGGGTCCCCCTGTTGTTTGTGTTTGACAGAAAGGTTCATGCATTTTGCCGAGCTGGACAGATCTGAGTGTGAGTGTGTGAGTGTGTGTGTGCACATCTGCTGCCCACCACCTGTTCTCTGTGAGGATGTGTTCTCGCTGCCCGGGACACTCCTGGACCCCCGACTCCCCACTTCTGCTGTGTCCTGTAGTCTTCTCTCTTTGATCCTCCTCTCATTGGCCACCTGTGCTCCACCCCAGCCTTCACCCTCAAGAACTTTATTACAAGTTACATGTGTGTAAGTGTCCTTACTATAGAATGGTCTAGTTTTCTGGTCTGTAGCCCAGGGCGTCAGTGAGTGTCTTTGGTGTCCCCATGCACCCAGGTTTGGCCAAGTTTGTCTCTGGGTCCACTGGCTTGAGCTGCAGGGTGGGATAGGGGCCTGATCCTCTCTGACTGCTGGGATCTGGGGGGAGGGGCAGGCAGGAGGGACAGTGCAGTGACACTCCAGTTGTGGCTGTTTCTTTGAGGTATCCCCAGTCATACACCCAACCCGCACTAGAGTGAGCTTCCCATTTCTGGTCTACATGAGAACGTTCTGTTCCTCCTGCTGGTGAGCCTCTGAGCCTCTCCCCAGTCCAGTGATGGTCCTGGCTTTCCCTGCAAGAGCACCTGCCCCCTCTGTCCTAGGTTATGTGATGAGACCACAGGAGGGTGGGGGCAGGATGGGGTGGGCAGGGCAGTCCTTGGTTTTAATCCCACAGCTTGAGAAGGATCAACGCCCCCCCCCCCAACGAATCCGAGGGCTTTACGGACTTCTCTGTATTTCACTCACAGTCAAGTTGCTTCCTTAGTAGGGACACCTGGGTGGCTCGGTGGTTGAACATCTGCCTTCGGCTCAGGTCTTGATCCCGCGATCTTGGGATCCCGTGGTCCTGGGATTGAGTTCGGGGTCAGGCTTCCTGCAGGGAGCCTGCTTCTCCTTCTGCCTATGTCTCTGCCTGTGTCTTTCATGAATAAATAAATAAATCTTTTTTTTAAAGATTTTATTTATTTATTCATAGAGACAGAGAGAGAGGCAGAGACACAGGCAGAGGGAAAAGCAGGCATCATACAGAGAGCCTGATGTGGGACTCGATCCAGGGTCTCCAGGATCACACCTGGGCTGCAGGCGGCGCTAAACCGCTGCACCACCGGGGCTGCCCATAAATAAATCTTAAAGAAAAAAAAGTTGCTTTCTGAGTGGGAGAGAACAGGTCGATCCAGTACTAAGCTCTTTAGTGTGTCTCAACCTCAAACCTTCCTTCTAAAAGTTGGCTTTGTGCTGCAGGGGTGGGGTCACAGCTGATCCAAGGAAACTGGGGGGGCTGGCTCTGCCCTGAGGGAAGGGGTGTCACACAGGGGAATGTCATCACCTTTGCTGGAGTCCCATGTAGAGCTCAGAAGCCCCAGCCTGGGCCCGATTCTCAAGTTCAGTGTGGCCATTACCTTCTGGGCTGTCTCTAACAGCCACCCGACTGTGGATCTCTGTCCCCTCCCGAATCTTGTGGGGGCATTGGTCTGAGTATGCCCGACTGTGATTTTTAATTTTTTTAATTTTAAAAATTTATTCAGAGGGCAAGACTAGATCTGTAGTACAAAATATACTTTTGTGAACAAACAGACTTTAGTTTTGAAATAATTATAGATTCACAGGACTTGGCAAAAATATGGCAGAGAGGTCCAGGGTACCCTTCACCCAGCTTTCCCCATTAGTTACATTTATATCCTTTTTTAAAAAATATGTTACTTGGGGGATCCCTGGGTGGCTCAGCGGTTTGGTGCCTGCCTTCGGCCCAGGGCATGATTCTGGGGTCCCGGGATCAGCTCCTGCTTTGGGCTCCCTGCATGGAGCCTGCTTCTCCCTCTGCCTGTGTCTCTACCTCTCTCTCTCTCTCTCTCTCTGTGTCTCTCATGAATAAATACATAAAATCTTTTTTAAAAAAGGATGTTATTTATTTATTTTAGAGGGAGAGAGAGAGTGTGTGTGTGAGTAGGGGGAAGAGCAGAGGGAGAGAGATGAGCAGACTGCACTGAGCATGGGGCCCGATGTGGGGCTTGATTCCAACCACCCAGGTGCCCCTTTTTATATAACATTTATATTTATTACAAGTTACATGTATATGAGTCTCCTTCAGTAGCCAGACCAGAAAATTGACATTGGACTGTGTGTGTGTGTGTGTGTGTGTGTGTGTGTGTATCTCTGCCATTTTACCATGTTCAGATTTGGAAAATGGACTTTCAAGTAGCCCCCACCCCACTGTCCTCAGCTTTGGTGTAGCTTCCTCAAAGATAAGCCCAAGGACTCTGGGAAGAGGGTCTCGTGGCAATCCCTACTCCCGTGGGTCTATAAGGCCCGGCTCCTGGTGGCAGGGACCGTGGTGGCCTTGCATATGGCCCTCGGAGGCAGAGGACCCTGGAGCAGGGCCAGGGAGTCATGTGTGGATGGCAGCCCAAGTGTGAGGACTGCAGCCTTGAGGGAGGAGCTTGGGGAGGAGAGGGCAAACTCCCCATTAGCACGATAGTGGCTCCCCAGCAGGGCGAGGACACCCTGCTTGAGGGGGGGCTCCGGGGCTGGGACAGCGTCGGTCCAGGCTGAGTGGCAATGGGCCAGCAATGTTGTCCACATCACTGAGCTGCTCCTCCCTGACAAGTCCTCCACTGGGTGCTGGGGTCACAACAATGACCCAGACCCACTTCTAGTTCCCCAAGGGCTCATAGTCAGGTGGGGAAACAGATACACATGAATGACATGGAAATAATAAAATTCCCGATTATATCATCGGACACTTACTGGGTGCTTACTGTGTACTTTATGCGAATTGTTGCATTTAGTAGTGATGCCTCCCTGTGAGTGGAAGCTGTGATTACCCTCACTTCATAGATAAGGAAACACTGGTCTGAGAGGTTAAGTCACTTGGCCAAGGCTGCTCACCCTTAAAATGTGCAGCCAGGGATCAGGGCAGGTGGAATGTGACAGGGGCATCAACCAGGTGTGTAGGGTATGAACACAGAGAGAGCACAGAAAGCACAGGGAGCACATGGCAGGGATAGGACCAATATCTCCAGATATCTTTGGCTGTTGTGACTGGTGTGTGTGTATGTGTGTGTGTGTGCGTGTGTGCATGTTACTGGCACCTAGTGGGTAGAGCCCAGGTGTGCATCTGGGATATACTCTACAAGAAAAGAATTGGTTGCTTATCTGAAATTTGAATTTACCTGCGGATCCTATACTTTATCTGACAAACCTATTGCTGAGGCCCGGGGAGCCCCAGAGGCCCCCACCACCCTGAAGCCAACATGAAGGGGCTGCTCAGCTCCTCGGAATCAGTGAGAGAGGGCCTGGAGGGAGCCCGGGGCCTGTCCTGCCTCAGGGCAGCTGGCCCGGGACAGCAAGGCACCTTTCCGTCCCATCTGGTCCATGCTTGTTTGGCCCCTGCCCCTGTGCCCACTTTGGCAGTGATCCCACCATGCCCTAAACCCTAAGCTGGAAACCTGGTCATAGCCCTTAATCCCTCTTGCTCCTCCCAGATCTGTCCCTCTTGCCTGTCCCAATCCCATTCCTTTTCCAACAGCCTGCAGCCATCACCTGTCTTGTCCTGCCCCTCCCCTCCCAATCCAGTAGAATGACCTGTTTACATCCCAACTTTGCATCATAATTTTATTATCATGGGTTTTAATACTGCCAGGTCATTGTTCGTTTAAAAAAATAAAAGGGCAGCCCGGGTGGCTCAGCGGTTTAGAGCCACCGCCTTCAGCCCAGGGCATGATCCTGGAGACCCGGGATCAAGTCCCACTTTGGGCTCCTTGCATGGAGCCTGCTTCTCTCTCTCTCACTCACTTTTTCTCTCTCTGTGTGTTTCTCATGAATAAATAAAAAATAAAAAAAATCTTTAAAAAAATTAAAAAATAATATTCAAGGGCATGGGAATCCCTGGGTGGCTCAGCGGTTTGGCGCCTGCCTTTGGCCCAGGGCGTGATCCTGGAGTCCTGGGATTGAGTCCCACATCGGGCTGCTTGCATGGAGCCTGCTCCTCCCTCTGCCTGTGTCTCTGCCTTTCTCTCTGTGTGTCTCTCATGAATAAATGAATAAAATCTTTAAAAAAATATTCGAGGACATGTAAGAGATCAAGGACCTCCCAGGAGGAAAGTGGGGACCTGGGGCTTCACTGAGGTAGGAAGAGCTGTAACTGCATAGTTTTTGAATTCTGAATTATATAAATATATTACCTATTTGAAGGGTCAGTTTTTTCAAACCACCGCCTTAGCTGTTAACTATCTTTGGCCCTCGGCAGAGGTCTGAGGGTGCTTCCGAGTGCAGACAGCCAAGTGAAGGAATAGGTGAACGAGGAGATACTTGGGGTCCCTGACGCTGAGTGGAGGGAAGTGTCAAGAGGATGTGCCCTGGTGCCTGCCCCGTGCATACTCTGGCCACTTGCAGTGCCTGAGTGCTGCTAAGAGACCGGGGCCCTTAATTAATTCTTCCTGAGGGGCACAGAGCATAGCCACAGGAAGAAGCAACACCTAACTTAGGGCGCCTGGCTGGCTCTGTTGATGGAGCGGCTGCCTTCGGCTCAGGTCATGATCTCAGGGTCCTGGGATCGAGCGCTGCATCTGCAATGGGCTCCCTGCTCAGTGGGGAGTCTGCTTCTCCCTCTCCTCTTCCTCCCTGCTCGTGCTTTCTCTCTCTCAAATAAGTAAATAAAATCTAAAAATATATATGGTTTCTTAAAAAAAAGAAAAAAAAGCTGCTTCTTCCAAGTTCCATGGGGTAGAACTTGAGATTCCAAACACACGCTCGCAGGCCTTGGCCAGAGGCAGGCTGGCCTCTGAGGGGGCCCAGCGGCCCCCAGCTGCAGCCCCTCGCGCCAGGGGCTGGAAGCCTCTGCCTGGAACTGGAACCAACCACACGGCCCCAGTGGGCACGTGCTCTGGAGACCCGAAGGCCTGGAAGAGATGTCAAAACAGGTGACAAAAGCAGCAAGCACAACCCACCCCTGGGAGAGTTACCTCCCTGAAGAGCAGAGCCCTCGTCCTGCCTCCAGGGCCGGGCTGTGCCCGTTGGGCAGGTCTGTCTGCGGTACAGCTTCCGCGGAGCGTCCTTGCTGTGCCCCTCGGTGTCCTTGGCTGGAGCTTCCGGTTACATTTTCGTGCCGTTTTAGTCCAAGTTTCTGCAGATGGAGCGTGAAGACAATGTCTTTCCTGATTTGTCTTCTCCTGGCTTTGCCTCTGCTGCCTGGATCCAGAGCCTGGGGACCCGCTGCCTTGTAGTTGGTGGCTCGTCTCAGGGGTCTGTCTGATGGCTTATCTTGGGTGGATTCTGGGTTCAAATCCTACCTCTGCCGCCTTCCTCCCTGGGTGACCTGGGGTGGTCACGTGGCCTCTCTCTGTCTTGGTTTCTGCTTCTATCAAGGGTGGATCATAAGGCCGCTGACCCGCTGGGCTTGGAAGATGAACAGATGACACGTGTGAGGTGCAGGGCACGGAGCACTCGGTGAAGGCTGTTCGGCTGTCTTCACGAGGCTCACAGTGATCCCAACTGGGAAACTCTTGGTGTTCTTCTGGAAACAGGCAGGCGGCCTCTTTGACAAAATTAGCAAAATCTTCTGGCCTGATTAAAATATTGGAGGAGGCTGACATCTGCATTTTCATTTGCATGTATCTGCATAAGAAACACCTTAGTGCTGCTTTTGCATTTGGAACCACTGCCCTCCTCCGAGTCCAGAACTGCTGTCCCGCTGTGGCTCCTGGGCAGTTTGGAAGAATCCCATGAGGATGAGGACAAGGGCGCAGACCAGAGGAGTCGGCCCTGGGGAGCAATTCACACTCAGCCCCCACCGGGGCACCTGGTCCTGGTCGCCACCCTCAGGGACATATCACTCCTGCACCCCTCCCCACACTGCCAGGGGCTCAGAATGCAAAGCAGTGCTCTGAAGATACAGAGGTTTCCAAGAGAAACAGGCACAAAATAATTGCAATAGGGTGCCAAGAGCTTTACCCCCCTGACAGCCCCCTCAGGCCTGCAGGCTTGCCCGGGTGGTCAGTGGCAGAGTGGCAGCTGGGGCTTCCCAGTTGCTTCCCACCTCCAAACACTTAGCATCGCCACACTGAGTGGGTGCAACTCTTTTGACTGGCTGCCACCCTGTGGTCATGGATACCTGCGAGCTGATGGTGTGGGTAGCTGGGGGGTGTGAGGCAGGGAGGCCCTGGAAATGCAGCTTCGGGGGATGGTGGGTGTTCTCAGGGCTTGCAAAGGTCCTGCTTTGCTTGACTGTGCCCGACATGGACTCCGGTGCCCTCTCTGGCCCCTCCTCCAGGTATGCTCTGCCTTCAGCGCAGAGTACGCCAAGTATGGACACGTCAAGATGCACCACGGTTACACCAACGTTTTGGGCCTGGGGGACTCAAGCACGTGGAGGTTGCCTTGCCTCAACCGCTATGTGTACATGTTCCTGGCTCCTCTCTTGATCCCCATCATAACCCCACTGGTGGCTGTGGGTGAGTATGCCAGGGCTGTGCCCTGGCACGACCTGCTTCCCCGCTTTCCTTACTTCCCCTCCTGGCTTCCCGGAGGCCTGAGACAGCCATGCAGGGTGGAAGGGCCCTGGACCCAGGGCCAAGTCTGGCTCTGCCACTTACTTACTGGCTGATGACCATCAGCAGGTAATTTAACCACTCTGACTCAGGTTCTCACCTGGTCCTCAAGGGTGGTGTGAAAGCACTGTGAGGTCATGCATATAAAAATACTTCGCACATGCCTCAGGTTACACTGCATGTTAATATCATGGGAGCAATATCATACGGCGGAAGGAGGGGCGGGAGGGCAGCACACCTGGGTCCCAGCCCTGGGTCCCTGCGACTTACTAGCAGAGTGGCCTCGGTCAAGTTGCTTAATACTCTGCTTCCATATCCAGAAAATGGGTGGACGTACTTTTCGGGACTGTGTGGATGCACTCTTGGCCCTAGTTAGCTCACTAGTTAGCAGCACTGGGGCCGCAGGGAGCCGGCTTGTGTCCGAGCAGCACCTTGCCCTCCCCTGACCCCGGCACTCTACGTCTTGCTCCCTCTGGCAGAGCGGCTGAGGAAGGTGGAGCTCAGGTTGGCTGCACGGTCGCTGGGCCTGATTTTCCTGGGCCTCTATGCTCACTACTGGGTGCTCCTGAACGTGTCTGGCTTCAGGAGCCCTGGCTCGGCCCTGCTCTGCATGCTCACCACCAGATCCCTGCTGGCCCACCCTTACCTCCACGTGAACATCTTCCAGGTGAGCCCCCCCCCCCCCCCCCCGCTAGACTCAGTGTTCTAGGGAGACAGAGGGGCATTCATTCCTCCACTTTCCACCCCAAACTCTCTGTGGGTTATCAGGTAAAGAATTTGCTTCTCTTCAACACTGGCTACCATTCACATGTGGATGGTGGATGGAAGATTTAAGAAACTTCTACGCCTTTGGCACTTGATTAGGTGCTGTGGAGGGATAAGTGATTAAGAAGGACCCCATTTCCTGCCCTCGGGGCACTTACTGTGATAAGCCCAAGTGACATGAGCTGTGGGCCATTACAGAGGCCCCAGTGCAGGCCACGAGGCTGGAGAAGCCAGAGACAGGAGGTCTCCATGGGGGGCCAGGGGCTCAGTACTCAGATCCAGGGTCATTTCCATATGGATGTGACCCTGCTCCCTGGACATGAAGCCAATGATGACTTCATCTCAAAGTGCACCGCTCCTGGAGTCATCCTGCCACCTGCCTGTCCTGCTAGTGCAGATGCTTCCATTCACTTCCAAACCCCTTAGGGGAGGCATTTATCCATACTTGTTGAGTGAAAAACTGCACGAGGGTACACAAACTTGATCTTGAACCCTGAGCAGGATTGTGACTGGTGCAAAGAAACCAGGGAAGGGTCTCTCCAGGACGAGACAAAGGCATAGTGGCATGAGAGCAAGCAGTGGGCAGTAGTGGGCATGTCAGTACCATGAAGTCCAAGGGGCATCCAGGCCAAGCCCCTCATTTGTACGGATGGAGACAGAGGCCCAGAGATGGGTGAGACTGAGTTCAGAGCACAGGCGGAAGAGTCCCAGCCTCTCGCCTCTCTGGGTCCTGCCAGAGTGGGAGTGAGGGAGGCAGAAGGACCCACTGGGTCCCCAAGTGGTAGGTGGGGATGTCCAGGGCAGGGTGGGGAGGTACAGGGCTGCCCGGCCCAGCCCTAGGGTGTGACCCCCGTGTCTGTCACAGCACATTGGGCTGCCCATGTTCTCCCGGGACAAGAAACCCCCCCGGATTCACATGATGAGCCTGGGCGTGCTGAACTTGCCGCGGCTGCCTGTGCTGGACTGGGCCTTTGGCCACTCCATCATCAGCTGCCACGTGGAGCATCACTTCTTCCCCCGGCTCTCTGACAATATGTGCCTGAAGGTAGGTGGGGATTGGGCTGGATGAACCGACTATCCGAGGGCAGAGGGGGGTGACCCTCAGGGTCCACCTGAACCCTGGGCCCCCTGGCTGGCCTGGCCTGAAGTACCCTGGAAGTCAGCCCTGTGCACAAGCAGCAGTGTGCGTTTCTGATCAGAGACGTGTGGGTTTCTTACTCCCACGGTGACTCTGGACAAGTTAACTGAATGTCGAGGGGCTGCAGCTTCCTCATCTGGAAGATGAGAGTAAGCAGTGCTTGCTGGCAGGCTTTAAGGATGAAAGGAGATGGACCTGAAATGCTGGGTACACAGTATGTGCTTGGTCAAAGGGAGCCCCAGTTTTTATTCCCTATGCCAAGGAGGACTGTCATGGAGTTGGGCACCCTGGGTGAGGGGATGTGGATGAGAAGCCCCCGACCCCTTTTCCTTGCCTGCTGGGAGGGGAGAGGTAGGAATCCCACCTACCCCTGCTGCCCCTCAGCTCCTCCAGAGCATCATGGAACCAGGAGACAGGGGCTGGGGCCGAGAGGAGGAAGGGCTCCCCATGGGGAGGGGGTCTTGGCTCAGTGGCCTCTCTTGCCCATCTCCTGGCAGGTGAAGCCCGTGGTGTCCCAGTACCTCCATGAGAAGCAGCTGCCGTACAACGAGGACTCTTACCTGGCTCGCTTCAGGCTGTTTCTCAGTCGTTATGAGGAGTTCATGGTACAGACCCCTCCCATCACCGAGCTGGTGGGACTGCAGTGAGGGGTGGGCAGCACAGTCACCCTGCACCCCCTCCCTGGCCCAACCTTAGCCCTCTTGCTTCTGCTGGCCTTCCCTCCGCCCAGGAGGGCTTGGGCCCTTCCCCACTGCAGTGGCTGCTAAGGAGCCCTCTCCCTGGGGAGCATAGGGAGAGGCTACTTTTGGCAGACTTTCCTGGTTTCTCAGCCAGAGAAGCCTCTGCAAGGCAGAGGCTCAGCAACTCCTGAGACCTGCACCATCAGTGAAATCCAAGTGTATGTGTTTTGTGGGGAGAGCATTCCAGGGGAACTAAGGGCATAAATAAGAGTGTAAATAGTTTTGAGCTTGACCTTGGCTAGCTTGAGAAAAAATCTGCTTTGTTCCATGATGTTTAGAAGGGGTGGACCCAAAAGAACTATCAATTGCAAAGAGAAAAATTACTGAGAAGGTAGTCAAGGCTGGAGGGGGGTGATGGGCATAGGGTCTAGAGGACAGGCGGCCTTTGAGGGGAGATGGCGGAAGACAGGGTGCAGATACAAGGATTTGGAATCAGGAGCAGGGCTTGCCTGTGAACAGGCGCCTGCAGCCTGAGAGGGAGGCAGGGATACAGAGAATCACCGATGCCAGCCAGAGGAAGAAGGCAGCGTGCTAAGACACCACTGAGAGTCAGCCCAAAGTGGGCAGCCTGGAGAGAGGGCTGGGGGCCACCCTAACCTGTGGCTGGATGAGAGGGCGCAAGGAAGGGCCCCCAGCTGGAGGCAGAGGGAGGGACAGAAGAGGCCAGGCCTATGACAGGAGCCAGAGCAGTTAGTCCAAAGCACAGTTTCTTATGTTGGCAGTATTGACATTATGGCCAGATGGTTCCTTGTCACTGGGCCCTATCCTGGGCATCCTAGGATGTTTAGCAGCATCCCTGGCTTTTACCCACAGGGATGCCAGGAACCCAAGTTGTGACAATCAAAAATGTCTCCAGACATTGCCAACTAACTGTCCCCTAGGGGGCAAAATCATCTCTGGTTGCAAACGTGCAAGTCGTGTTTTAGCACACAACTGCCTTGTTTTTCAGTGAAGCCTTGGACAGGGTGGAGGGCTCTCATGCTGGCTCTGATGCTGGGAAGGCTAAATGCAACCATTGGGATGGGCAGAGGGGTTAGATAGCAGGCCACGCCGTCCTGTCAGCCTGGTCCTGGTGAAGAACCCATCTCTGGCCCCCTAGATCCATTCCCTACCCTACTCTTTCTCCACACTGCCTTCCTCTACCAAAGACCACAGCTGCTTCTGTGCGGTGCCCTTTCCCACAGCTCTCACTACTTTTGAAACTGCTTCCTCCTTTTGTTCCTTCGGGCCCTGGGTGGAAATGGCTTCCAGCCGTTGCTAGCCAGGGGGGCTTCACCATCCACTGGATCCTGCCCACACCTCTGTAAGAAGTTCCTTCATTAAACTCTTTTCAATCAGCCCTTTTGAGTGTGCCATCTGTTTCTTGCTGGGAGGCTGATAGAGCAGAGTTCTGGATCCAAGCAGCCCTCTTGGAACAGGAAAGGGTTGGCAGCCTCCCCAGCTGGCTGCTTTGCTATACGTTACTGCTGCTCTTTTGAAATGCATTAACAGCTCAGAAGTGGCCCTCGGGTCTGGGAATGTGATTAATCAAACTGCTAATTCTCCAAATGACAAAATGCAATGTCAGAAAAGGTCCCATTGCATAGTCCTGGCTAATGACCCAAACCATCCTAATCCATACCAATGACTCATTATTATTGATCTGGGCCTGAGTGGGGAATGGGCAGCCCTCGTACCAGACCTGGCTGTACCACAGGAGCCTGGGAACAAGACACTTGATTTCTTTGCGGCTCGATTTTCTGTCACTCTAAGGATGTGGGCTGGGAATGCAATGGGGGTTGAGAGGGAAGGAGGGGGTGATAGGAGAGACTCTACAGAGACCTAAGATCTAATTTACAGAGGTATATGGGAGGTAATATTGATGATGGTGATGACGATAGCTAACATTTTCAGAACTTATGGCAAACATTTTTTTGAGAGGGAAGGGGAAGGGAGGGGCAGAAGGAAAGGGAGAGAATCTCAAGCAGGCTCCACACCCAGCACAGAGCCCTACACGGGGCCCAATCCCCCCGACCCTGAGATCATGACTTGAGCTGAAATCAAGAGTCAGGCACTTAACCTATGGAGTCACCCAGGTGTCCCGAGATAATATGTATTTTGGGCTTGGTGGACCATATGGTGTCAGTCACCACTACTCAAGGCAAGTGTGAAAACAGCCTCCGAAAATATGTAAAGAAATGAGCATCGCTGTGTTCTAATAAAACTTACTTCTTTTAACTTTATGTCATTTTCATAGGCCACAAAATATTATTCTTCTCAATTGTTTAACCATTTAAGGATGGAAAAACCATTAGCTTGCACTAGCACGAAAACGGGTGCTGGGTTAGGATTTGGCGTTCAAGCCCCTCCCTGGTCTAGAGGGACAGGCACAAAACACAAGGACTTGGTAAAAACCAGGAACAGTGTTTACTTCTCAGCCGGGTGTGTGTGTGTGTGTGTGTGTGTGTGTGTGAGAGACAAAGAGAGGCACGTGTCCGACATCTTGTGGTAATTCATCAAACAGTATATGTATGATTTGTGCACTTTTCTGTTAGGGTTCAATAAAAAGGCAATTAAAAAATGGTAAGGCAGGGGCAGCCCGGGTGGCTCAGCGGTTTAGCGCCACCTTGGGTTCAGGGCCTGATCCTAGAGACCCCGGATGAGTCCCATGTCCAGCTCCCTGGGTGGAGCCTGCTTCTCCCTCTGCCTGTGTCTCTGCCTCTCTCTCTGTGTCTCTCATAAATAAATAAATAAAATCTTAAAAAAAAAAAAAAAAGGTAAGGCAGTGTAATAACCGATGATGCGATAAAGTAGAGCGTCCAAGGGACAAGCAGGGGCCTTAACCCAGTGTGGGAGAGGACAGGTCAGGGAAAGCCTCCCCAAGGAAGTGCCTGGCGGGAGGGACCATGGGGGAAAAGGAAGCTGAAGCTGGCCTTAGGTTATTGGAGTCAGAGTTGATCACGGATCCCGTCTCTTAAATATATAATTTTGGGGGCCCCTGGGTGGCTCAAGTGGATCTGCTTTTGGCTCAGGTGGTGATCCCGGGGTCCTGGGATCGAGCCCCGTATAGGGCTCCCCATAGGGAACCTGCTTCTCCCTCTGCCTATGTCTCTGCCTCTCTTTCTGGGTTTCTCACGAATAAGTAAATAGATAAAATCTTTAAAATATATATATTTGGGCAGCCCCAGTGGCTCAGCGGTTTAGCCCCGCCTTCAGCCCAGGGCGTGACCCTGGAGACCCGGGAGTCCCACGTCGGGCTCCCTGCATGGAGCCTGCTTCTCCCTCTGCCTGGGTCTCTGCCTCTCTCTCTCTCTCTCTCTCTCTCTCTCTCTGTGTCTGTCGTGAATAAATAAATAAAATCTTTAAAAAAAATTTTTTTAAATAAAAAAATATATTTATATATATTTGGTCACCGTGGATTTTTTTTGCATCAGTTTCGACCTCTTAAAATGTATTAACATATTATTTACCTTAATACTGAGGTTTAGTTGCGCCCCCTGAACTCCTGCACCGAGGCCAGGGCTTCAGCAGCCACCCCTACCTGAACCGGACAGCATCCGGCCGGGGTCACACCTGCAGACGACGCAGGTGCGACCAAAGTCCCCGCAGGAGCCCTTTCTTCCCGGACTTCCGGACTCCGTGGTCGTCACGCTAGGGGCAGGGAACCTGACTCGTGATTGGCTGGAAGAAACCGGTCCCGGGCGCGGCGGGTACGCCTTCAAAGGGGGCCGGCTCTGCGTCATCAGAGAGCGACTGGAGTCTCCGAGGGGGAGGGGCTAAGAAATGTAAGCTCCTTCTTAATTGGCTCGCTCCTTCAGGCGGGATTGCAACAGCGATGGAGATTCGTTCTCCTTCAACTCCGGCCTCCCGATGATTGGGTTGGGGAGACATTTATTAAGTCTTGACGGCTCCGAAGTCCTGGGGGCGGGCCGTCAGCGATAAGGGGGTGGATCCGCGGGCGGGTTTCTCTGGGGGGGCGGGATTCTCTCGGGGATGGGGGCGTGGCCTCCACGCGGCGCGTCCCCGGAGCGCGGAAGGCGGGAGCTGGGGGCGTGGCCGCGTAGGGGCGGGGCCGGGTAGGGGGCGGGGCCGGAGCCCGCGCGGAGCTGGGCTGTCCCCGCGCTCAGCGCGGGGCGTCTCCGGGATCCTGTCCTCCGGCTGGTCGCTCTTCCCAGCCATGGCTCCGCGTTGCTGGCGCTGGTGGCCCTGGTCGGCGTGGCGTCGGGCCCGGCCGCCTCCCGCCGGGAGCACCCCGAGTAGGAGCAAGGAGGGCACTTACCTACCTGTAGGGCGCGGGAGGCCTGCGAGCGCCAAGTGCGGGGATCCGAGCGGAGCTGGGGCAGGGCTGGAGAGGGGCGAGAGGGGACCAGGGCGAGACCCGAGCGGTGCACTCACGCCGACGAGATTGGCGTGGGCCCGGGGGCACGTGGGGGCCTGTGCGGTCAAATGTGAGTCAACAGAGGTGAGAAGGGGAGACCGTGAGGTGCACAGGTGTGAGGCGGGGTGCATGGGGCTTATTGAAGGTCCGAGGTGAAACAGGGGTCTGTAGGAAGCACCGGGCTCCATAGGGACAATACGGTGTTCCGCGGAGGGAGAGTGAGTCGAAGAGGTGCAGCCGGCGCTGTGGGTGATCAGAGGACACCCACAGCGCCGGGTGGGGATGATTTGGAGTCGCTGGAAGGATGTGGTATTCTAACTGGGTGGGTAAGGACCCCTGTAAAGCAAGATGTTGTACTGTGCAGGGCAGCTTCAGGGATGATGGAGGTTATTGAGTGGGCATAGTAAATTCGTGGTGAGATGCGGGGCTCTGGACTGAGACACAGCCTTTGGGGTTCAGACGAAGTAAGGGACCCTGCAAACGCCAAAGCCTTGAAGAAGAAGAAGAGGAGGAGGGTGCAAATGGAGGTGAAGCTTGGGAAGTTCTAGCTTCTGTCTGGTGCTGATATTGGCTTGGGAAGTGCTGATCTGACCTTCCATCCCTTCCCCCCTGCCCCCCATCAGGCTTCCGGCAGCAGTTCTCCACGCAGGAGCAGCCCCCCCAGATCTGTGTGGTGGGCAGTGGACCCGCTGGCTTCTATACCGCCCAACACTTGCTAAAGGTAAGCCACATTTTTCTGGTTCTCTCTCCCATGATTCACCTGCTCCAATCCCGAGGGCAAGCCCGACCCTCTCTGGGTTTTAAAAGCACCCCTGGATCCCTGATGGGGACAGGGCTCCCAGTACATGTAGATCGGACACTCCCTGTATACTTTGTCATCTACATCCGGGGCTCCCCACTCTAGGGCCTTAGGTATGGGAGAAGTGGTCAATGGCAGATGGTCTGCTCTGCCACCTTGGCCAGGGCCTTCAGGGAGTTTATGCAAACGTGCAGGGTGACTTTATCCTGCCTCTCATCTTCCCTTTTTCTCTCTCTTTGTGCTTAATGTCCTATGTCTGAAGGCTACTCCCTCTTCTCAGGGTTTTCTGTCCCTGAAGCCAGCCCTCCCCATGCTATGTTGTTCTTTCAGCCTGCCCTCCACCCCCCTTCCCTCCCACCCCAAGGCCAGAGCCTCAAGGCTTACAGTGTTGGCCTTTGGTGGGCAGGGCCCCAAGGCTGCTGGTTATCCTTGAGACTTGGGCAGATCTGGGTGGGAGGGAGGAGTGAAGAGGGAGGGAGAACCTCGGGTGGTGGGGGAGGAGGAGAGGAAGACTTATGCTGACTGTCTTCTGTCTGTGCAGAGATAGGAGAAAGGGTGAATATGTTAATTATATACACATATATGCAGAAACTGAAAAGGTAGGGTGATCCATCGCCCTAGTTTGCCTAGGGCATGGTGCTATGTTAAGACCAGGAGGTCTCGTGGAGACTAGCATGGGTTGGACACCCTGCTGAAAAGTGACCTATAACTTGCCTTCCAAGCAACACAGGTGAAAGAGCTAATTACTGAGATGTGACCAGCAGGAGCTGAGTTAGGTGCAGTCAGTCAAAAAGTCTTTCCTGGAGAAGGTGCATTTGAGCTTCACTGAAGGAGGTCATGGGCTCTGGAGAGGATCTGGCACGTGTGAGGATCATGCAGGGACCAACTGCCTTGTGGTAGAAGAGCCCTGGGCCCTGGGACAGAGACCAGGGCTCTCGTGGGGCCTGGGGGGGGGGGGGGGGGGGATCCTGGAGGGCTTTGTATAAGGTGCACTTGCTGGCTGAGCCTTAAATTTGGGGAGTGGGCCTTCCAGGCAGGCTTCTCAGTGCCCCCAGTGTGAGCAACGGCTCTGGCCTACACTCAGCCAGCACACGCTTTCCTAGTGAGAGGTGCTGGGGGATGGACACAGGAGCCAGTTTCAAGCCAGTCCTTGCCCACGGGGAGTTCCAAGCTACTGGCTGTGCTTCTGAGCCAGGAACATGTGCAGTACATGTGGGGCGGTGGCACTGAGCTGAGCCAGGTGCTGGACAGTGTGTCTTTTCCCCTCAACAACCTTTGAGGCAGGTGTATGACTCTTACTTCATAGGTAAGGACATTAAGGCTGAGCGACATTGCCCAGGGTCCCACCTGGACAGGGAAGATGCTAGGATCTGAGTGCAGGCAATCTGATGGCAGAGCTGCTCTTTTTTTTTTTTTTTTTTTTTTAAATTAAAAAAATTTATTTTGGGGTGCCTGGCTGGCTCAGTCAGAAGACTGTATGACTCTTGTTCTTAGGGTCTTGAGTTCCAGCCCCACCTTGGATGTAGAGATTACTTAAATAAAATTTAAGATTTTTTATTTTAATTGAAGTATAGTTGATACACAATGTTACATTAGTTTCAAGTATTCAGCAGTGATTCTCCACAGGCCTGTATCTTGTGGGGATACACTCATCACAGGTGTAGCTACCCTCTGTCACCATATACTGCTTTTGCAGTGCCATCGACTGTATTCCATATGCTGTACTGTTCATCCCTGTGACTTATTCATTCTGTAACTGGAACCTGTGCCTCCCACTCCCCTTCACCCATTTTGCACAACCTCCCACCCTCTCCTCTCTGGCACCCACCAGTCCGTTCTCTGTATTTATGGGTCAGAGCTGCTCTTGAGTTCCATGGTGGGCCATCCATTCAGCAGTGATTTATTGGACCCTGATATGTTCTAGGCATAGGCTCGACACTAGGAACGTGGGTGTGAGGAGGACAGACATGGCCCCTATGCTCAAGACATGACAGCCTAATGTGGAGGGCGTGGTTTATGGAGTGGAGGGGAAGAGGGTTTTACAATTCCTGAGGCTCTAATAGTGTAAGCGCAGAAACTGGGGGTGGAGGGTGTGGAGGGCCTAGTGCACAGAGAGCTGTGCCCAACCCAGCCTGGAGGAAGAGGTGTCCATGTGGAGGAGCTGCCAGCTGGACAAGGGGTGGGTGGCAGGCCAGAGAGTCCCCAGCACAGACAGTTGCATGGATGCAGGTCCGCAGGGGAGAAAATGCCCCTTCGGGGACAAGTGAGTTGGGGAAGAAAGGCTTGTGGGTAAGGGTGGAGAGCTAGGGAGAAGGCAGGTGAGCCCAGATCCAGGGAGCCTCCGAAGCCAGCCTTGGAGGCAGGCAGTTTCTCATGGTTCTTTCTACTCCCCTCCCTTCCTTCCATCACAGTCCTTGGGGGTACCTATCAACATGCACATTTCCGTGCCTAGTTCAGACATAATCAAACTGCTGGTTCCATGGCTGGATCCTAGGAATCAACCATTTTAAACAAACACCCCAGGGGATTCTGAAGCCCACTGCTCTGGGTAGTTGGCTTCACTGAAACGTTCTAGGCAAGCACCCCCATTTTGACCTGTAGAGCAGACAGTGGAGCGGGGAGGCAGGGCTGCAGGCCAGGAGAGCAGTGGGGAGTGGGGAGGAGGAGGGGAGGGTGGGTGACTGGGCAGCATTGAGCGGAGTTGGGGATGGGCCCCGGTGAATGGGTTAGGAGGGAACACAGGAGCAGGAGGAAATAGTTTAGGGGGAAGGAGGAGTTGACTTCCATCTAGATGGGTTTGAGGGTCTGCAGTGTCGTCCAGGGCTGTCAGGTTTGGAGGGGGCAGTCCTGGCAAGGGAGAGAGTAGCTCTGCAGGAACCTGAGGCCGTAGGAGGGAGTGGATACGACTTCCCCAGGGAATGTGTGTCAGGGGTATGGGAGGGGTCCCACATTGGAAGCACCACAGAGAATGTTTAGAGGGGAGCAGAACCCTGAGAAAGAACTGCCAGAGGGAGAGGGGAGCTGAATTAGGGAAGGGAAGGTTGCTTGAAGACAAGGTTGGCCATGAGAGATATCCAGTAAACACGCCCACAGGCCTAGGATCCCAGTGGTGGCCTTGGATGGGACAGTGTGACCAGGAGGGGAAGGATCCATGGCAGGAAAGGACAATAAAGGTGAAAAGCCAGGCTGTGTATGGCATAGACCACTAGGCTAAGCAGTTTGAACTCTGTGCCTGGGTGGTGAGCAGCCAGGGAAGTTTTACAGGCAAGGCCGGTGACCTGCAACAGTAATAGGAAAGGGCAGCTTTTTGACTGAGCACTCAGTGGTAGGTCAGGTGCTGGGCTCAGTGCTCCAGGCCTCGCTCTTTAAGGAGAAGTTCAGAAACATTCCCTGTGGCACAGAGCCTGGCAGCGGAGGGGCTGGGCTTGGTCCCTGCAGCGTGCATGCAGCATCAGTGGGGCGTGAGGGAGTTGATTTGGGTGCTACCTATGGGTGGCACGGATGGGCAGATGGAGAGGGGCTAGACCTGGGTGCAGGCAGTGGAGTGGAGAGCAAGAAGGGATTTGGACAAAGGTAAGGAGGTGAGCATGAGCCTTTGTAAGGGTGAGGGCAGCTGGAGGGCAGGAGCTCATTTGGCCTGAGTCCCACTGGGCCTGAGTCCCACTGGGCCTGAGTCCCACTGGGTCACAGCAAGAGCCTAGGATGGGGTGCAGGCAGGGCAGTGTCATCCATATGAGCCCCAGCTGCTGGACCAGTGGCCCCACATCTCTCACTGCCATGACCTTCTGGATGCTTCCCAACAACACGAGAGGGGCCTGTTTTCCGTCCCAGTTTACAGAGGAAGAGTCTGAGGCCCAGGCCAGGCTGATTGGTGGCAGAGCCAGACCAGACTTGTCTGCCCCACCGCCACCCTTTGCCTTCCCCATGGTCAGTGCTCCCGAGGGCAGGCAATATGGAACCACTGGATCAGTGAGCTTGTTTTTTCTAAGACTGAGAGTGAGCCACTTCCATCTCCCTCTGACCCCTGAAAGCCTCAGCTGTGCTCCCAGCCCCTGTTGGCCTTTTTCCAACAGGATGGTTTTGGAGACTGGAGCTAAGGCGGGTGTGAATTTCAAAGGGAAGTTCCCAGCTCATCAGACTGGCGGAGCGTTTCTAGAAATATTGAAGGGTTCGAGGGCAGAGCTGTGTGTTGTGCCTGGCCCAAGTAGATGAAGAAGCTCCCCTGGTACAGCTCCAGTGGCGGGAGAGCTACCTCTCCCTTGGTTGGCCAGAGTCCTGGCCGTCTCGATGGGCCGGCAGTCCTGAGGTCTGGCCTCATCGGCCTGGGCTACTGTGCTGCCCCGCTCCTCCTGTCCGGCTCTCCTGGCAGATGGGGAGTCGGGATCCTCTCTTTCTCCCTGTGTTCTCAGCGCACTGAGCTGGGCTCTGCTGCCCCATCGGGGAGGGGAGGACCCATAGGGCTCCGCCTCTCCCTTGGCCCCACCAGCTTCCACCCTCTCCCCAGCACCACCCCCGGGCCCATGTGGACATCTACGAGAAGCAGCTTGTGCCTTTCGGCCTGGTGCGCTTTGGCGTGGCGCCTGACCACCCCGAGGTGAAGGTGGGTCTCTCTGGGCCAGAGGAGGAGGGGTTTGGAGACTTGGGTCAAGGTAAGGAGGGGAGGGAGGCTCCCCGGCTGCATGGAGTGATCCCAGGCCCTCTGTGTGGATGCCACGCGGGTTCCCTTCCAGGGGACATTGTGAGGCAGGGGTGACACAGGCAGGATCCCTGGAGTGCCTGGGCCCTAACCCCTTCCCCTCTGGGGCCTTGCAGAATGTCATCAACACCTTCACCCAGACGGCTCGCTCGGGCCGATGTGCCTTCCATGGCAATGTGGTGGTAGGCAGGGACGTGGCCGTGCCGGAGCTGCAAGCAGCCTACCATGCTGTGGTGCTGGTGAGTGTCTGTGGGGGAGAAGGGGCTTGGGGCAGGGCAGCAGCCTGCTGAGGGATGGAAGGCAGTAGGGGAGAGGCCCAAACTGCTGGGCAGGGCCCTGGGCAGGGCTGGGGGTGGCAGCTGGGGAGGAGGAACCAGGAGGAGGCCTGCCAGGGTGGGCCTGGCCCCTTAACTGCTGCCAGACACTCTGGGTCTTTCCTCAGAGCTATGGGGCAGAGGACCATCAGGCCCTGGAAATTCCCGGTGAGGAACTGCCTGGCGTGTTTTCGGCCCGGGCCTTTGTGGGCTGGTACAACGGGCTTCCTGAGAACCGTGAGGTGAGTTTGAGGAGCACTCCTGCTACTTCTTCCTCCCCACCCCTCTGCCAGGGCCAGGGGCAGCTCTTGGATGCCACAGCCGGGCAATGAGGGAGCCACTGTCCCAAACTGCAAGGCTCCCAGTGAGATGAGATGTGAGCTCTCTGGCTGCCTGAGAGGGGAGGTCAGCCAGGGAAGGCCTCTGGGAGAAGGTAGGGCTGGGTAGGAGAGAAGGGGCATCAGCTGAGGCTCAGGTGGGGAGGGCTTTCTGAGCTGAGACTCAGGTGTGGGGAAGCCTGGGGGCTCGGCTGGTGTCTGGGGCTGAGCTGAGATTAGCCTGACTGGGGCCAAGACTAGAGGAGCCCTACCCAGACCTCTCCCTGCCAGCTGGCACCAGACCTGAGCTGCGACACTGCCGTGATCCTGGGGCAAGGGAATGTGGCTCTGGATGTGGCCCGGATCCTGCTGACCCCACCTGAGTATCTGGAGGTGAGTGGGCAGGTCAGGGGCTGGGGGAGTGGAGGAGAGGGGGTCATACGGAGGATAGGGTGCTGCTGCCTACAAGATTCAGGCCTCCCCTCCATGCTGAGCTCAGTGCCTCTGTTTCCCTAAGACTCCAGACAGTGGCCTTCTGAAAGGCAGCCGGTGAGCTTTGCTTCTACACTCCAGCTACATGGGCCTTTATTTTAAACAAAACAAAACAAAACTCTTCAGTGTGTACACATCATTCCACCCTGCTAGTTGACCTGTGTTCATCTTCTAATTCTTGGCTCAGATGTCCCTTCCTCCAGGAAGCCCTCCAATATCACCTTAATGGGTCCATTTCCCTGTAATACCTTCTCAGTTGGCTACTTCTTTCAAAGCTTGTCACCACCACAATTTTGTACTTATTCGTGAATATTTGACCAGTTATCACTCTTTCCACCAGATCAGAAGCTCTATGAGGGCCGGTACCATGTCTCTTTTGCTTACCTTTGACACCCCACCCCCGGGGCCCCTTGCCTAGTGCCGGGCGCTTGCTAAACACAGAGGAAACACTTGTTGAATGAAAGACCAGGAGCCTGGTTTGCTGCTAGTAGTTGGAGCCCTTTGCGGAGCTGGAGGCAGTGCTCCATCCGGCCACCAGGAGGCGCGGCGGCGCAATTCCGGCTGCAGACCTCCCCCCTCCCCCACGGAGGATAGGAAAACCACCGAATGGAAAGTCCCCTTGCGCGGTCACTGTCCAGGTGACAGCAAGCCCTCCTTTTGTGCCAGAAAACAGACATCACAGAGGCTGCCCTGGGGGTACTGAGGCAGAGTCGCGTGAAGACGGTGTGGATAGTGGGCCGACGTGGACCCCTGCAAGTGGCCTTCACCATTAAGGTGCTGGGGCCAGAGGGGGATCAGGGTCCCAAAGAGATGGCCTGCCCTTGGGGGGTGTGGCAGGACTGAGCCCCCCAGAGTGGCTGCCGCCTGAGGTGGGAGAAGGGGAGCCAGGCAGGGCCCTGGGGCCTCATGCTCCCTGTGGTAGGTGGTGGGGGGCTCCCCTCTGGGCTGGGCTCTGGGGTGGGCTCAGGAGTGGACAGTGCTCTGGGCCTGAACTCCTCCCCTCCCTCCCACCCCCAAGGAGCTCCGGGAGATGATTCAGTTACCAGGAACCCGGCCCATTTTGGATCCGACGGATTTCTTGGGCCTTCAGGACAGAATCAAGGGTGAGGGGCCCTGACCTGACCCCTGGCTCCCTAGGGAGGGGATGGTCTAGGCCAGAGAGGGCTGGGGGGAGGGCGGTGACACAGGACAGACCTGAGATGTTCTCATTGCTGACAGAGGTCCCCCGGCCGAGGAAGCGGCTAACAGAGCTGCTGCTTCGAACGGCCACAGAGAGGCCAGGGGCCGAGGAGGCTGCCCGCCAGGCGTCGGCCTCCCGCACCTGGGGCCTCCGCTTTTTCCGAAGCCCCCAGCAGGTGCTGCCCTCACCAGATGGGCGACGGGCAGCTGGCATTCGCCTGGCAGTCACCAGACTGGAGGTGAGTCTCGTGCTACCCAGAGACACCCCTCTTCTCAAGTCTCCCCACTGCAGCCTCGTGCTGCCCACACTCTCCTCCACAGGGTGTTGGTGAGGCTGCCCGCGCAGTACCCACTGGAGACTCGGAAGACCTCCCTTGTGGGCTGGTGTTGAGCAGCGTTGGGTATAAGAGCCGTCCCATCGACCCCAGCGTGCCCTTTGACTCCAAACGTGGGGTCATCCCCAATATGGAAGGCCGGGTTATAGATGTGCCAGGTGAGAGGATGCAAGAAGGCAAAACACCAAACTGGTGGGGGATGGAGAAGCTGGTGTCTCCTGGGGCCGTTCATTCATTCATTCGGCCAATGACATGCACAAAGAAACTGCTCAGAGCAGGCCCTGTCCCTGGACAGCGTCCTGGGGCCCAGCCACCCTCCTCCTGGCTCCAGCTGGGAGGGAAGGCCCCGTCTAGCCCACGTGCCCTCATATGCCTGCTTACTTAGTCGTGCAGTTGACCAAGGCCTGCCCTGGGCTAAGCCCCCGTGTTGGGGCTGGGCTTAGAGATACACCACAGCGCCTGTCCTCAGGGACCCTCCAGTCTGATTAGACACCCACATGCCTGTCTACTCGTTCATTCATCCAGTTCATGTTTCAAAGGTCCTGCTGAGAATGGTGGCAGGGCAAGACCCATCCATCTGCTGTCCTCAGGGAGCTCCTGGACGACAGGGAGACTGAGGTGGGAGGGGTGGTGTGGTAAAAATAGGTGGAGAAGAATCCAAGGTGGTGGGCCAGCGGCCACAGTGGGCCCAGGCGACAGGGCTGCCGGGAGGACTTGGGGTGTGCAGATGGGTGTGCACATGTATGTCTGCACATATGTGTGTGTGCTGGGGGCCCAGGCTTGCCAGAAGCATCCAGCCACTTCCCCTTCGCTGAGCCTGTTGTCCCCTGCCAGGCCTCTACTGTAGCGGCTGGGTGAAGCGGGGACCCACAGGGGTCATTGCCACTACCATGACCGACAGCTTCCTCACCGGCCAGATGCTACTGCAGGACCTGAAGGCTGGGCTGCTGCCACTGGGTCCCAGGCCTGGCTATGCGGCCATCGAGGCCCTGCTCAGCAGCCGAGGTCTGGGCCCCACATGAGCTCTTGGGAGGCATGGTGGGCAGCCCTGGGCCTTTCCACTGTTGGGGAGGAGGTGTATTGGGCTGGGGGTGGAGGAAGAGGAGGAGGAAGTGAAGGCGGTGACTTATCTTCCCTGTGCTTCAGGGGTCCAGCCTGTGTCTTTCTCGGACTGGGAGAAGCTGGATGCCGAGGAGGTGTCCCGGGGCAAGGGTGCTGGGAAGCCCAGAGAGAAGCTGCTGGATCCCCAGGAGATGCTGCGGCTGCTGGGGCGCTGAGCCTAGATCCTGGCCCGGCTGGCATGGAGAGAAGGTCTGCTGGGCCCGGGAGAGGGCCTGGGGCCAGTCAGCGGGACTCTGCACCACAGCTGTGTCACCTGTCCACCCTGCACCAGGTCCCGACTGCCTGTTTTCCAGGGACCTCTGAGCACTTCCTCGAGGCAGAAGGTTGCCTTGCCAGAGATAACCTTAGGGATGGGTGGAGGCGCTGGCTGACTTTCCTCCCTCCCGCCTCTTTCTTGTCAGACTGTGGAGGGTCACCAGGTCGGGAATACACTGGAAATAAAACAGCTGTAATGGAGGGCCAGTGGTTGATGTGCGACTTCTTTTGGGGCCCGGGGTCACCTTCCAGCCACGGCACCCCTCCTGTCACCAGGTGGCGCTGCTGAGCCAGCTCCCGGCTCAGGGGCCTCTAGGGGGCTTGGGGGGGTTGGCAGCCAGGCCTGGAACCCACTGTCCCTCTCGGCTTGGCCCTGCTGCTGCGACCGGCCCGCCTTCTGCTCGCACTGCGGGCATCCTGGGACCCCAGCCTGCCCGCTCTGCTGGCCCCTCGGCCCAGTTCCCTTCCTGTTAGCCCTCCGCAGAACCAAAACAAGAAGAGAAAAGGCGGGAGTGAGGAGTCTGGGCGGCGGCGGCTGGCCCGGGGCCCACCTGGTGGCCCGGAGCATCTGGTATGGGTCCTCCCTCTCTGGCCACTCCCAAGGCCTTCACCTCTTGCTTTCCAGCCACATGGACAAGCGTTTTAAAAAGTCCCTGGGTCTCTGTAGGGCTTTGCCCTGTACAAGGCGTTGTTCGCCGCCTTCCATGCCAGTCCCAAGAGGCTGGTCTCACTTTAGAGACAGGGATCCTCGGAATTCACGGGCCAAGGTCACCCAGCTGGCGAGCTGTGGGCTCGAACCCGGGGCTCCGAGCAGGCAGTTGGTCTCTCCGAGGCCGCACCTGGCCCCAGCGTGGGTCCGGGGACGCGGCCCTGGGGGGGAGAGGGGACCCAGGCGTCCGCGCCGGCCGGCCTAGGAGGGGCCTGGAGCGGCGGGCAGCGGGCGGCGGGGCGGGCCGGGGCGGGGCGGGGCGGAGGCGGCGGGCCCCGGTGGGGCGGGCCGCGCGGGCGGCGCCGAGCGCTCCGCACAGCCGGCTGGCGAGCCCTGGGAGCCGGAGGCGCGGCGCGCTGCCCAGCCCCGGACGGAGCCGGGCGCCCAGCGGGCCCCGGGAGGGCGCGGGCGCAGGGGGCGGGGGCCGGGGCCGGGGGCCCTCCCTGCCGCCAGGCCGCGCCACGGACACGGGCCCCGCGTGGCCCGGGCTCCGGTGCCCGCCGAGCTAGGACGGAGCGCGCCAGCGCGGGGCCGAGGCGCCGGGACATGCGGCGCGCGGGAGGCGGCCGGCGCGGGCTCTCGGCGCGGGCGCAGCGCCCCTTCCCCCCGGTGAGCGGCGGGCGGCGGGCGGGGGCGGGGGCGGCGGGCCGGGGACGCCAACTTCGCCGCCAACTTGGGGCTGGGCTCGGGCGCCGCGCGGGCAAGGACGGCGGAGGCAGACGCGGGAGTCCCGGGGGCGGTCTGGCCGGCGGGGGAGCCCGAGGAGGGGGCGGCCGGGGCCCCGCGACCCCCGGGGACCTGGCCTGGGACTCGGACCCGGGCGGGCGGAGAGGAGGCGAGGCCGGGAGGCCGAGGTGACGGGCGCGCGGCGGACGCGAGGGAAGGACGCGGGCGAGGCGCCCAAGACGTTCGCCTCCCGGGTCGCCGAGCCCTCCGGCTCCTCCTGGGGGGGGGGGGGCGGCGCCGCGGGGCAGGGGGCGGCGCGGGGACGCGGGAGTCTGGGCCGCGGGCCCCGCAACTGTTGCTGCTGGAAGCCGCTGGGCGGGGAGCTGGGCCGGGAGCCGGGGCTGCCGCTGCGCGCGGGGGGCTGGAGAGGGCCGGGGCGGAGAGGACCCAGGGGGCTGCCTCCCGAGGTTCGCCGAGCACCTTCTGCGCGCCTCTCCCTCGACACCCCCGCCCCTTCACACGCTGCGAGTCCCCCAGGTCCTTACATCCCCCCCGCCCCCGCCCCGGGCTCTCCTCCTGCTCCCTCCCCTGACCTCAGGGAATCAGCCCCGGCTTCACGGGGTTTGGGGGGGGGGGTCTTCCCAAACGCGGACCCAACGCCCGGAGGACCCGGGCTCCGAGGGCGCAGAAGGAAGGCTGGGCGAGGAGCACCAGGGGGGACCGTGAGCCCGGAGCGCTGGGCCCTGGCTGTCGCACCGGCGGGCAGCTGCGGCCCCCCCGGGGCTTCGACAAGGATCCCCGACGGCGGGGAAGGGGAACCCCGAGCCTCCTGCAGCTGAAGGCGCTGCGAGCCCAGGCTAGGAGGGCAGGGCTAGGGACTTGGGAAGGAGGGCATCAAGCGGCCGGAAAACCCCCGCGGTGCGCCCCAAACCCATCGGAAGGTCCTGCTGGGTGAGCGAAGCGAAGCGGGGATCCCAGCCCGGTTCTTGACACTCGCACCACTGATGCACCCGGGCACCCCCTTCCCCCCTGCTCGCCCGGCGGGACTTCTGGCTCGGGGTCCCCCAGGCCTCCCGCGGTGGTACCGCCCCGGCTCCGCCTCTGACCCGGGGCCCCAGGGAAGTCGAGGAAGGCTCAGGCGCTGTCTTGGAGCCCGTCTAGTTTCCGGCTGCGCCAGTCGGTTTCAGGTCGGCCCCTAAACTCCGTACTAAGAATTTGGATAGGAGCGTGAGGGGACCCCGGTACCTGGAAACCAGACTTCTGGGTTCGCCCCAAGCCCCGGCGCCCCGCCCCGCCCGCAGCCCGGCCTGCCAGGCGAGCACGACCCCCCTTCCCAGCCTGCGGAGCTCGCGGGGCGTGGGGGCGGGGGCCGGGAGCAGCCGACGCCTGCGGGGAGGGGGTGGGGTGCGGCCGCGCGGCGGGGGGCGCGGACGTGGTGCCCAGTTTGGCCGCCAGGAGGCGTGGCACGGGTCGCGGAGCCCGGAGTCGCCGCCGCCGCCGCCGCCGCCGCCGCCGCATCGCGAGTGTCCTTGAGCCGCGGGTGACGGTGGCTCTAGCCGCTCGCGCCCCGTCCTCCCGCGGGGGGAGCCTGATGCCACGTTCCCTATGAATTATTTATCGCCGGCCTAAAAATACCCCGAACTTCACAGCCCGAGTGTAAGAGATTCCTGCCAAGGGGAGGGGGCAGGGCGCCCCCCGGGGGGCCGGGGCGGAAACAGCGGGGGGGGGGGCGGGGAGTTCATCTTGGAGGGAGACTTCGGTGCCCGCGCCGGTGGGAGCGAGATGCAGGGCGGGCTTCTCCCCGACGCCTGGGTGCGGATGTTAGCTCAGCAGAAGTGATGGAGGGAGGGAAACCCGACGGCAAAGTCGAGGCCGCTCGCCAAAGGGCCGTGGACACAGCGGGCAGAGCAGCCTGGGCCCCTCGCTCCCCCGAAGCAGCGCAGCTGGTGGGTGGGCGCGTCCCTGGGGCCAAGGCTCGGGCCTGGGAGAGGGGGGAGCCACCAGCGTCCGGGGCGAGTGTGCACGTGCGCACATCCGCGCAGCCTGCGGGGGAGCCTGCCCCGGGATGAGGGAGGGGGCTGGGGCTCGGCGACGGGAGCTGCAAGCCCGCGGAGGTGCTGGGGAGCTCAAGGTGACGCCGCCGGGTGTCTCAGAGGCCTGACCACTGCCATCCTCCCCTGGGCCTTTTTGGGGTGCCAGTGTTCATTAACTTAGCCCGTTAGTGAAAGGTGGGATACCTTGAGAGGGTGGGCAGAGGTTCCTAAGCCAAAGTCAGATGTGTGGCAGGGGCTGCATGGAGGGTGGCCAAATACCTGCCAGTCACTGAAGTGCCATAACTGGGAGCTTCTTGCTCCAGGAGAGGTGGGGAGGTGGGGTAGGAAGGAGGTGGCCTACAGCCCCACACAGACCCTATATCTTCTCACCCCCAAATGCCCAGAGGCTGGAGGGACTAGGGCAGGTGCCTGGTGGGAAAGGGATTTAGGTTGGGCTCTGGAATTTTGTTATGTAGACAAGAGAGAGGCCATGGGAAAGGGGCATTCCAGCCTCAGGGAACGACAGAGCAGAGACCCGGAGACGAGGATAGTGAGGGGCTGTCTAGCCAACAGACCCCCAGGAGTGTGGGAGGAGAGGAGAGGAGACAATGGATGGGTGTCGGGGTGTGCGGGGCTCAGGTCATGGGATGAAGGTGTCTAGGCTTCGTCTGTGGGCACCAGGGAGCAGCTGTGCTGTGTGGGCAGGGGTGCGGTGGCCAGAACAACGTTTTGGACCAGTGGGGCCAGAGGGGAGTGAGGTGGATGGGGGAGTGGAGACACTGGGGGGCCAGGGCTGAGAGTATGACCCTCCTGCCTTGTGGGGGAAGCCAGATGTCATGAGGGGATGAGGCTCTGGGGTCTGAGTCTTTTTGTATCTGCCCATTGCTGTTTGAAGCTCAGAGAGACTTGCCTGATGGGGCCTCTCCGTCCAGAGGTATTCTGTGATCACTCCTGGTGAGAGGTGTCACCTGCCTGGACTTCCTCTCCTTCTCAACCCCTATCCTAGAAGACATCTTCCCATCCAGGGAGTCTCTGGGGGTAGTGCCCCCTTGGGGGAATGCCTGGGTCCTACAACTAGAGTCATGTCCAAAAGAAGCAAAATGAGAGCTGCGTGTGTAATTGTAAATTTTCTAGTGGTCACATTAGAAAAAGTAAAAAGAAACAAGTGGAATTAGTCCTAGCGGTATATTTTGTTCAACTCAATGTATATAAACTACTATTTCAACCTGTAATCAATATAAAGAACATTAATGAGACACTTTACATTCTTTTTTTCATACTAAGTCTTTGATATACAGCATGTATTTTACTCTTAGAATAGTGGAGCCTTAGTTCAGACGAGCCACATTTCTGGTGCCTATAGTCACTTGTGACTGGTGGCCGCTGTTCTGGACAGCACAGATGTGAAGCTCAGAGCTGGGAGGCAGAGATGGGGGGCTTGGGGCTGCCCTGGGAATAAGGAACTACGGGGACTGGGCTGTGGGCAGAGATGGGCACAGAAAGGCCTTGCAAAGGGAGGAGCAAGCATGGTGGTGCCCTTCTTGGGGTCCCTGATTGGTGGTAGCTGAGGCTGGTTTAGGTTCCAGTCCCAGACTCACGCATGTCTCTGGGCTGCCAGTCTGAGTCGCTGTACTATGAAACCATACCTGCGGTGGGGTGGGGGTGGGGGTGGGCATGGGGGGTGGGCGTGGGGGGGGGGTGAGGGGCAAAGGAGATTTCAAGGGTACCAAAATGAGTATTCCCTCCCCTGCCAAAAATCTTGTCTTCTCAGCCTAAATTAAACCAGGTTCACCCTGGTCACCCTTTGGCTCTCTTGTTCAGAAGTTTTGCTGGGGATGTGATGAAGATGGAGAAGGTGGCATAGCTGTGGCCGATGGCCAGCGGGGAGGGAGAGCTGCGTCAGTGGGCACCACTCACTGGCTTGGCTGTTGGTTCCAGTCCAAAGCAATGATGTTTATTTAGCAGGGATACACGTCACGTCCTTGGGTTAGGTCAAAAAAATCTTGCACACCAGCGATGGCCTGGGGAAGCAGCTCATGTGTAAGACGCCTCAGGGTTTCAGGAGATCCTGAGTCCCGACCAGGTCAGTGGTGTCACACTCGGGCTGTGGAATGGCTGCTACCAGTTGAGGCCAAGGGGGAAGGGTGGGGATGTCTGGTGTCCAGGAGGGGGGGAGTCCTGTGGCAGGCAGGGCCACACAGAGCAGGGCCTTCGGCGATGTTAGATTCCATTTAGGATGGAGAATATGGAAGGCAGGGCAGGGAGTGTCACAGACGCTGCCTTCCTTCACCTGGACGTGCAGCTGTCACCTATAGGACAAGGATGCTGATAGCAGGGGGTAACCTCCTTGCCACTGCGTAGGAGGTAGGTCCTGTGATTATTGTGAGAAAACGTACCTCAGTGGCTTCCCCAGCATCACACAGCTAGTGGCAGAGCTGGGACTTGAACTCAGGTCTGTCTGACTCAAATCCACGCACTTGGACACCAGACTAGCATTTTCAGTGTGCCTTTCTGGGGCAGAGCTCAGACAGAGGAGTTTCCAAAGGTCTGGCCTTTCCAGCACAACAGCAGAATGGAAGTAGTGAGCACCTCTGGGGACTCGCGTCCTTCCAGCCCCTGCCCCTCCAGGCGGCTCTGGGGACGCTCAGCTAGACTGTCTCTTTCTCTTTATCTGTGTCTGGCTGTCCCTTCGTCTCTGCCTTTCTTTGTGGAAGGAGATGTTCCCTCTTTTCTTTCCCTCGGGATGTGTGTCTCTGACGCCGGCCTTCACCTCCTGTCCACGTGCTCATCTTTTCTCTTTGTGCTTCTGTCTCCCTATCCGGATCTCTCTGCAGGACCCTCCGGTGGACATGGGTGGCGCTCTGGGGCCGGCCCTGCTGCTCACCTCACTCCTCGGTGCCTGGGCGGGGCTGGGCCCGGGGCAGGGTGAGCAGGCTGTGACCGTGGCCGTGGTGTTTGGCAGCTCGGGGCCGCCGCAGGCCCAGGCGCGCACCCGCCTCACCTCCCAGAGCTTCATGGACCTGCCTCTGGAGATCCAGCCGCTCACCGTGGGAGTCAACAACACCAACCCCAGCAGCCTCCTCACCCAGATCTGCGGACTCCTGGGTGCGGCCCGTGTCCACGGCATTGTCTTTGAGGACAACGTGGGTACCGAGGCGGTGGCCCAGATCCTGGACTTCATTTCCTCCCAGACCCACGTGCCCATCCTCAGCATCAGTGGGGGCTCTGCTGTGGTCCTCACCCCCAAGGTGCCTGTCCAAACCCCTGTCCCTTCATCCCTTGGGCCAGGAGCCAGGCTGGGGCTGCAGGAGCGGGACTGAGGCATGGCCAGGGAGAGACTTAGGTTCTGGGCAGCTGGGATTGGGTGGGACCAGCAGGGAGGTGGGGGCTGAGGGTGCAACATTGGCGGGGGAGTGGGAGTGGGGAGAAAGAAGGCCATGGAAACGATGTTCCTGTGTTCTAGAAGATAAATTTCCTGGGCTGCTTTCACTTTGTGTCTAGATGAATGGGTACAGGTGGTGAGCTCACCTCTGGCTTTGGTGGGCAGTCTCAGCCCCCCTTCCCTCTGCTTCTCTGGCCTTCCTTGGTTAAGCTCCAGACCCAGGAGCAGAGGGGGCCAAGCTGGGCAGAGGACCTGGTGCAGTTAATCTGCAGGGAGACCATTTGGTGGCAGGTCACTGTCCTGGGATGCCCTCACAGAGTTTGCATCACGTGGGGAGAGTGTTCTAAACACACATTCATCTGCAGTCATAGCTGGGACACGTACTCTGAAGGAAAAACGCAGGAGGGTCTTAGAGGGCCCCCGTGTGTGTAGGGGGTTGGGCGGAAACATTCTCTTAAGAAGTCATATTGAAGCTAAGGTCATGAGGATGAAGGAGAGTTGGCAACTTGTGTGTGTTTTGGGGGTGTGTGTGTGTGGAGTGGGAGACAGTGTTCCAGCTAGAGGCATCAGGGGGTATGAAGGCAGCAGGTAGAAGGAGCTGGGAGATTTTGAGAGAAGGCTGGAGAGGAAGGTGAGATCCTGAACACATAGAAAGATATTTGGGTTTTGTTCTAAGTAACTGTGGGAGCCCAAGAAGGTGCTGAGGGGACAAACCAATCTGATTTGCTTTTCTTTTATGATTATTTTTTATTATGGAGAAATTTGAGCAGACATAAAAAGCAGAAGAATATAAGGACCCCATGTACCATCCACCCCTGGCCAACCCTGCCCCATCCTTACCTCCACTCACTTCCCCCCTCTCCTGTGTCATTTTAAAAAAATATTTTACTTATTTACTATGAGAGACACAGAGAGAGGCAGAGACACAGGCAGAGGGAGGAGCAGGCTCCCTGCGGGGAGCCCGATGCGGGACTCGATCCCAGGACTCCAGGATCATGACCTGAGCGGAAGGCAGATGCTCAACCACTGAGCCACCCAGGTGCCCCTCTCCTGTGTCATTTTGAGGCAAAGCCCAGGCATCCTGTTGTCCCAACTAGAAATATTTCAGTATATACCTCTAATAGATAAAGGCTTAAAAACCAAACCACCATACACGATCACATCTAAAAAAATAAAAATTCCTTAGCATCATCAAACATCCGGGCAGTGTTCAAATTTTCCCATAGTTTCATAAACATCATACATGCTTATTTTTACGTTTGTTTGCTTGAATCAAGGAACAAATGAGGTTTCCACGTGGTGATCTGCGGATGTGGCTTCTGAGCCTCAATTTCTAGGATCCTCCTCCGTCTCTCTCTTTTTGTTGCAATTTGTTTGTTGAAGGAACTGGGTTACTTGTCCTGTAGGGTTGTCCCGGATTTGCTCTTTAAAAAGACTGGGACAGTCGCAGTGTGATGAAATCTTGGAGGACATGTAGGGGCGAGAGGCAGCCCACAGTTTAGGAGGGGAGGGCGCTAGCCTGGCTCCAGCGGGCAGGGCCCTGGGCATTCGTGATGATGGAGGCCGTGGAGAGGAGGAACTTTCTCATCTCCGGGGCTCCGTGGAGGGTGGTGTTTTCCCAGTTATCCTGGGGCCCCCGCGGAGCTCTCAGCACAGCGCTTCTCTGCCTTCACGGTGCTTTAGAAAAATACACGCGCCCAGGGGCCCACCTCTGAGATTCCAGTTCAGTGGGTCTGAGGGTCGGAGGCTTCCCAAACTAGAGGATTCAAGGATGAAACCGAAGAGCTTGTTAAAAATACAGATTCACGGGCGCCACCCCCAGGGGTTCTGACCCAGTGGGTGCGCGATGCGCCCGGGAATCTGCATTTATGTCCGACAAGCTCCGCGGGCTGCAGCTGCTGCAGCTGGTTTTTGATCCCGGCCTTGCCTGGGGGGGGGGTGGGGGTGGCGGGGGGCGCTTGGGGTGATTCTCCACCCGCAGCAGGTTAGGAACCACGTCGGCGGCGCGAGGCAGGTGTTGCAGCGCAGGGGCCCCCGGGGCGTCTGGGGGCTGCGGGAGCGAGCGCAGCGGGGGCGCGCGGCGGGGCGGGGCGAGGGCGCCCCGACTCAGGCCCCGCCCCGCCCGCCCCGCCCCCAGGAGCCGGGCTCCGCCTTCCTGCAGCTGGGCGTGTCCCTGGAGCAGCAGCTGCAGGTGCTGTTCAAGGTGCTGGAGGAGTACGACTGGAGCGCGTTCGCCGTCATCACCAGCCTGCACCCCGGGCACGCGCTCTTCCTGGAGGGGGTGCGCGCCGCGGCCGACGCCAGCTACCTGAGCTGGCGGCTGCTGGACGTGCTCACCCTGGAGCTGGGCCCCGGCGGGCAGCGCGCACACACGCAGCGCCTGCTGCGCCAGCTCGACGCCCCGGTGCTGGTGGCCTACTGCTCGCGCGAGGAGGCCGAGGTGCTCTTCGCCGAGGCGGCGCAGGCCGGCCTGGTGGGGCCCGGACACGTGTGGCTGGTGCCCAGCCTGGCGCTGGGCAGCACCGACGCGCCCCCCGCCGCCTTCCCCGTGGGCCTCATCAGCGTCGTCACCGAGAGCTGGCGCCTCAGCCTCCGCCAGAAGGTCCGCGACGGCGTGGCCATCCTGGCCCTGGGCGCCCACGGCTACCAGCGGCAGCACGGCGCCCTGCCCTCCCCGGCCGGGGACTGCCGTGGCCACCCCGGGCCCGTCAGCCCTGCCCGGGAGGCCTTCTACAGGTGGGCACCTGCCCAGGGCCTGGGAGTGGGGGCGGGGACCGTCGCCCCGCTGGCCTCCCCTCCCGCTAGCTGTGAGCCTGGGTTGCCAAGGTGCCTCACCTCTCTGGGCTTAGTTTCCTCAACTGGAAACAAAAAAAGAAAAAAGCCGGGTGTGAAGGTGTGTCGAGGGTTGCAGAGGGTGTGTGTCAATACAGGGAACCAGAGCAATAAGGGCGCCGTGAGTGCTTCCTGGTGGTGGTGACGGAGGTGAGGCAGAAGGCGAGGGAGGCGGCCTCTGGTCCTGGGCAGGGCTGCGGGGACACCCCTGGTTTCTCTCCCCCATTGCAGGCACCTACTGAATGTCACCTGGGAGGGCCGAGACTTCTCCTTCAGCCCTGGTGGGTACCTGGTCCAGCCCACCATGGTTGTGATCGCCCTCAACCGCCACCGCCTCTGGGAGATGGTGAGAAGGGGGTGAGCCCAGGGTCCCTCGGTGCCGTCTCATGTTGTCCCCAGCCCCTCTTGTCCCACAGCTGAGCAGAGGGTCCCTTCTGTCCTTCATCCAGCCCCTCATCCCAGGTCTCAGCTGAAGCAACTGCACTGCACCAGGGTGGGTGAGGCACGTCTGCTCAGGGCTCCCAGGGCACCCTGGCCTCCCTCCACGGTAGAACTTGTCGGGCTCTCTCATCACACAGTCCTGCCCCTGGGGGATCTAACCCACAGCTATGCTGGCCGGCCAGACATGTAAACAAGTAGAATTTGGGGAGATCAGCAGGAGAGAGGCGTGCACAGCATTACGGGGGTACTGAGAAGGCCCAAAAATCGGTTCTGCCTTTAGAGGAGCAAACTGGGGAAGGATCCACAGAAGTTGGGACATTTGGGCTGCGCTGTGGAGGGTTGAGTAGGAGCCCATCAGGGAGGGATACCAGCCTGGTTTAGACAGAGGGGCAGAAGGGTTTGAGGCATTCTGAAGTGATGTGTTTGGGGGGAGTGGAGACTGAGGAAGAGCGGGGTGTGGTGGACTGGAGTGCAGGAGGTCTGGGGTACTGGGTGAAGAAGGACTTTATACTGAGGTCTGGGTGGGGGGTGAGGGTTGTGGTGACACAGGCTCAGGTCTGGGCTCCGGGACGATGCTGTGGGCCAGCAGCAAGTGTGGGGGCTGGATGGGAAAAGCATGGGGACCAGAGGCTGGGAGGAGGCTGCAGGGAGCCCTCCCTTCCTGTCCATGCCCAGCTCTTTGCCCCGACTCTCCTGGTCCCCAGATGCTCCTGCCCTGCTGTCCCCAGGTTAGGGAGGGGGATTCTTGGCCCTGGCAGGCCCCCACCAGAGGCCCCCACCTAGAGGGTGGGGGTATTGGGGGTGGAGGTCCCAGGCTGACGCTGGCCGCCCTTTGCAGGTGGGGCGCTGGGATCACGGCGTCCTGCACATGAAGTACCCGGTGTGGCCTCGCTATAGTGCGTCTCTGCAGCCTGTGGTGGACAGCCGGCACCTGACGGTGGCCACGCTGGAAGAGCGGCCCTTTGTCATTGTGGAGAGCCCGGACCCTGGCACGGGCGGCTGTGTGCCCAACACTGTGCCGTGCCGCAGGCAGAGCAACCACACCTTCAGGTCTGCGAGAACACACGGGAAGGCCCCGTGGGAGCTGCGTGCTGCCATGCGCTGGCAGGCGTATAGAGGGGTGGGGGCCACATGCCAAACCGGAGGAGCTGCTGGCCCTGACGTCTGCTCTGGTCTCTTGGTGGCAGCAGTGGTGACACGGCCCCCTACACCAAGCTGTGCTGTAAGGGCTTCTGCATTGACATCCTCAAGAAGCTGGCCAAGGTGGTCAAGTTCTCCTATGACCTGTACCTGGTGACCAATGGCAAGCATGGCAAGAGGGTTCGAGGCGTGTGGAATGGCATGATTGGGGAGGTAGGCCCACCCCCGAGGTCCACCTGAGCCCACCCCCCCGTGCCCGCCCGCCACCCCAGGCCCCACGCATCACTCAGTCACCCCTTGATGTTCCTGTGCTGGGGGTCAGTCAGGGTGGGGCCTGGGCCCAGCTCCCAAGGCTCTCCCAGCTGGCAGGGAAAGTGGGCTGTCACCAGTAATGCTCCTTGGGGTCGTCCCTATTGCAAGTGGAGCTCTGAGGACCCCAGATGGCAACAGCCGACTAAGCCCCGGGGGCGCTGGGGGAGGCTGGGGAGGGTGCTCCAGCCTGTGGGACCCTTCCTCCAACCCGGCCCTGGCCCCCATCGTCCCAGGTGTACTACCAGCGGGCAGACATGGCCATCGGCTCCCTCACCATCAACGAGGAGCGCTCCGAGATCGTGGACTTCTCTGTGCCCTTCGTGGAGACGGGCATCAGCGTGATGGTGGCGCGCAGCAACGGCACCGTGTCCCCATCGGCCTTCCTGGGTGCGGCTCGGGGTGGGCAGGGACGGCTCCAGAGTCTGAGGGCTGTGCCTGGAAATGGGGAGTTTGGGGTGGACCTCAGAGGGCCAGCACAGCAGCCATGGGTGCCTTGGAGTTTGGCCAGAGGCCTGAGCTGCAGGAGAGGGAAGAGGTGAAGCCCATGTTCCATTCTGAGTCCGAGTGTTGGGTAAGGAGGGTGGTGGGGCCATTGCGAGGGCAGGAAAGCCTGAAAGGCAGGCTGACTTCAGGAAGTGTCTCACCGGCTAGGACGCCCTGGGGGAGAAGCTTCACAGGCAGTTGGGGAGCCACCCCAGAGAGTGGGAAGTGGTGCTAGTTTGTGACCTGATTGGGAATTCAGCATTTGTGGGGCAGCCCCTTTCACTCTAGCTGCTGGGGATACAGCCATAGTCCTTGGGGTCACCAAGTGCCCTGCCAAGAGATCAATGGGACTTGTGGTGTGAGGTTTACAGAGAGCCATGAGGACAGGCAAGCCTCAGCCAGGAGCAGAGGAGAGAATCTCCTTCCTGCTGGGTGGCCTTGGACAAGTCACTGAACCTCTCTGAGCAGGGTTCCCCAGCCCTGTAGGAGACAACAAACCCCACCCTGCAGGATGGCCACTGCATCAAGGGACACAGTGTTTATGGCAGGAATGCCTCCTTGTTCATGGAGATGGAAGCCAGTGAGCAGACTGGTCAGAGAAGCTCAGTTGGTCTCCCCGTGTTTGGTGCTTCGGGGTCCTGTCAGTAGGATCAAGAGTGAAACTTAGCCTTAAAGACCCTGCCTGATTCCAGGCAGAGCAAGCAGCTCCTCAATGCTGGGCCAGGCAGGGCACTTCCAGAACAGGAGTATGGTTAGCGGTGCTGGCAGGTGAGGGAGGAGAGGGAATGAGAAAGTTGCCCTGGCCTTGTGGAATCCGGCCAGCTGGGGAGGAGGAGGGGAGGAGGGATGGAGCAGGTTGCAGGCTAGCGAATGGGACCCAGAGGAGAGAGCGCACGGGGTGTAAACTCTCTTTTTGAAAGGCAGTTGGGGGTGGGAATGGGATCCAGGGGAGATGTGCAGTCAAAGGGAGGTTTTCTGGGGTGGGGTGATGGGATCTTGTCCCAGGCCAAGGGGAGGGGGAAACTGAGAATGCTGGAGAGCTTGACCTCCCTGGGGTGTGTGAGGGGGGTCTCTCCTGGGGCTCTGCTGCTCTAAGAGTCAGGGACCCCCTTGGCTCAGTCCTTGGGGCTGATGGGCCCCATTCTGACCAAATGGATGCACCTGTCTTCACCCAGGGCTCTGGGAGGGATGGTAGTGAGGCCTCTGAGCTGCCTCCCTCTGTTCCCAGAGCCCTATAGCCCTTCGGTGTGGGTGATGATGTTTGTCATGTGTCTCACTGTGGTGGCCATCACGGTCTTCATGTTTGAGTACTTCAGCCCCGTCAGCTACAACCAGAACCTCACCAGTGGCAAGAGTAAGCTCTCAGCTGGACCTGGGAGAGGGAGCATCAGTGGAAGTGGGGTGGGGGTGGGGGGGTGGTGCAGGGGCCCTTCGGAAAAAAGGAAAAAGGGCTGGATCCTGGGGGAGGTCTCTGGCTTCCGGACAACCTGCAGGGGCCAGTCAGATACACAAAAGAGAGAAACAAGGTGGGCTGGCTTGCCCTGGGGCTGGGGTGGCTGGGGAGGGGGCCCGCCCCAGGCACAGTGCAGACCTGAGTCCCTCTGTGCCCACGCTCTCACTCCCAGAGTCTGGGGGCCCATCCTTCACCATCGGCAAGTCTGTGTGGCTGCTGTGGGCGCTGGTCTTCAACAACTCAGTGCCCATCGAGAACCCCCGAGGCACCACCAGCAAGATCATGGTCCTGGTGTGGGCCTTCTTTGCCGTCATCTTCCTCGCCAGCTACACCGCCAACCTGGCCGCCTTCATGATCCAGGAGCAGTACATCGACACCGTGTCTGGCCTTAGTGATAAGAAGGTTCTGGGGACACGGCTAGTGGAGGGCAAGGGGTGCCGAGAGCAGGGGCAGGCCTGAGGGACCGGGGAGGGGGGATTTGAAATGGAGCAGGGAGCAGGAAGGCTCGGGTCCCCCAATGGAGTGGTGACTGACCCGGCCTCAATGTCACCATCCGTAAAACACAGGAGTGGCCTGGACCGTCCCCCGGACTCCGGTGTGCTCACTGTACAAGCGGGGGACAGGGGCGGGGAGTGTTGGTGCCTGGGGGGCTGGACAGAGGGTGATGGAGGGCGCCTGCCCTCTGCCCACAGTTTCAGCGGCCTCAGGATCAATACCCACCCTTCCGCTTTGGCACGGTGCCCAACGGCAGCACGGAGCGCAACATCCGCAGCAACTACCGAGACATGCACACCCACATGGTCAAGTTCAACCAGCGTTCGGTGGAAGACGCACTCACCAGCCTCAAGATGGGGTGGGTCCTCAGCTCTGCACCCACCCTCTGACTGTCCCTACATACATGTCTCGCTGATGACCAGCTGCAGCTCTGGTCCTTCCTGAGAGACGCAAGGGACTGGGGTCTTCCTGGGACGTTGAGGCTGGGGTGTCCCGTAGGGCTCCTGGGGAAGGGGGTAAGGTGGTCTTGGGACAGGGTCAAGTTTCAAACAGAACTAGATGCTCACCGTGTGGCCCAGAGACACAGCTGAGGTGTGGCCCAGGGTTCAGCCGTGGCCTGACGTGGTGGTTATGACTACTTAGGGTCCTCAGGGCGTGGAGGGGCTGGGCAGAGAGGGCATGTCCTCTGGGGTAGAGGGTTCCCTGGCCTCTCTGAGAGGAGGGCAGGTGGGATCCCTGAGCTGCAGGAAGGGTTCTTCTCTGAATCTGGGACCCAGGGGAACTGGAGAAGGCCCTGCTCACTCATCCCTCCTGGTTAGTGCTCTGCGGGCTCCTAGGGCCCAGATCCCTGTCAGGCCCCAGGTTCGGTGTCCCCACCTCACATGACCCTGGCCTGTCCCCAGGAAGCTGGACGCCTTCATCTATGATGCTGCCGTCCTCAACTACATGGCAGGCAAGGACGAGGGCTGCAAGCTGGTCACCATTGGCTCTGGCAAGGTCTTTGCCACCACTGGCTATGGCATCGCCATGCAGAAGGACTCCCATTGGAAACGGGCCATAGACCTGGCGCTCCTGCAGTTCCTGGGGGATGGTGGGTGCTGCCGCTGGGGGGGGGGCTGGGATCCAGGGTGGGCCATGGAATCCTGGGGTGGGGGGACAGCCGCCTGATGGCTGTTCAGGATCTCCATTACTGTTCTCGGAGTCCCAGGGCCTATGGGCAGGAAGAGGTCTCTGGGAGTGAGAGCTGGGCCAGTGAATGAGGGTATTTGGAGGGACTGCATGAAGTCCTGGGGAAGAGGTGGGCTTGCCAGGAGGAGTGGGAGGTAGGACGACAGGAGAGTCTCTGAAGGGCCGGAAGAAGGGAGGAAGCTCAGGCCACACAGTGGGGCTTGCGGGGGAGCCTCAGATCCTTTCTTTTTCCTCTAGACCCCTGTCCCCACCATTTCCATCTTGGCATCACCTAGTGTAGAGCCAGCTACGGGCCTGCCCAGTCCCAGAGCCCGGGGCCCAGGCTTGCCTTGAACCAGGGGCTCAGATGTTTAAGCAGTCCTGCTGATCCTGCCCCCAAATCCAGAGGTTTCAGTGCGAGAAGATAAAACTGTGATTTTTCCATCAGTACCACGGAATGAGAATGATAGCAGTGAAAGTGCTGTCATGTCCTCAGGGGCTAGGTCTTTTGTCCCTGTGTGCCCAGCTCCGTGCCTGCATGTCGGTGACCAATAACTTTGCCCCAGTCACCCGCCCAGTCAGCAAACTTTTACTGGCCTGTGCGGGGCGGGCACGTCTAAGGGTGGCATCGCCTACCCCAGCTCCTACTCGGTTCTCCTTTCTTCCTGCTCATTGACACTCCCGACCCTCCCATCCTGCCCCCCGTTGGGCTAGGTCCCTGTGTGGTCCTGCAAAGGGGTGGCACCCTGGCTCCAGACCTCTCCTTGCTCCAGGCTTGGGGGAGCCCTGGGAGGGTCTTTCCTGAGCCAGGGGTGTGTCCCTTGTCCCCACCCTTGCCAGGGGAGACGCAGAAGCTGGAGACGGTGTGGCTCTCGGGGATCTGCCAGAATGAGAAGAACGAGGTGATGAGCAGCAAGCTGGACATCGACAACATGGCTGGCGTCTTCTACATGCTGCTCGTGGCCATGGGGCTGGCCCTGCTGGTCTTCGCCTGGGAGCACCTGGTCTACTGGAAACTGCGCCACTCGGTGCCCAACACGTCCCGGCTGGACTTCCTGCTGGCCTTCAGCAGGGTGGGTGCCACCCCCCCACCCCCCAGGCAGGCCCCAGCTTTAGGGGCACCAACCCAGAGAAGTCAGAGCTGGCCATGGCCCCATTACCAAGGTAGAAAGTGAGGCCTGCGGGCATCACACAGCAGATGGGAAGCAGAGCCCCCTGCAGCAGGCCGGGCGGGCGGTGTCGGGAGCCAGGCTGACCCGGGCCGAACCCTCGCGGCTATTTACAAGCTGTGTTCCTCCAGGAGGAGAGCCTCTCAGGGCCTCCGACTGCCCTGGGAGGCGTGCTCGCAGTGGCACCAGGCAGGTGTGCTCGCAGTGGCACCGGGCAGGTGTGCTCGCAGCGGCACCGGGCAGGTGTGCTCGCAGCGGCACCGGGCAGGTGTGCTCATAGGGCATCGGGCAGGTGTGCTCACAGTGGCACCATGCGGGCTGCACGGGAGGCGCTTACCCAATGTCAGTTGCTCCCTGGGCCCTGGGGACACCTGGGCCGGGGCCTGGGCCGGAGGTGGGCGCCCGGAGGGGGGCTGGCCGCTCACGGCTGTCTCCTCCGGGCCGCCCAGGGCATCTACAGCTGCTTCAGCGGGGTGCAGAGCCTGGCCAGCCCCGCGCGGCCGCCCAGCCCGGACCTGACCGCCGGCTCGGCCCAGGCCAGCGTGCTCAAGATGCTGCAGGCGGCGCGCGACATGGTGACCACGGCGGGCGTGAGCAGCTCCCTGGACCGCGCGGCGCGCACCATTGAGAGCTGGGGCAGCGGCCGCCGCGCGCCCCCACCGCCCGCCTGCCCCGGCCCGCGGCCGCCCAGCCCCCGCCCGTCCCCCCAGCCCAGCCCCACGGGCTGGGGGCCGCCCGGCGGGGGCCGCGCCGCGCCGGGGGCCCGGGCCCCGCCGCCCGCGGGCCGCCCCCCGACGCCGCGGCCGTCGCTGCCCGACGTCTCCCGGGTGTCGGGCCCGGGGGCCCGGGAGGCGCGGCGGCAGGTGCGCGCGGGGCGCGGCGGGCGGCACCTGGCGGCCTCCGAGCGGCGCGCGCTCCCAGAGCGCCCCCTGTCGCCCGAGCGCTGCCACTACAGCTCCTTCCCTCGGGCCGACCGGTCGGGGCGCCCCTTCCTGCCGCTCTTCCCGGAGCCCCCGGAGCCGGAGGACCTGCCGCTGCTCGGGCCGGAGCAGCTGGCGCGGCGGGAGGCCCTGCTGCGCGCCGCCTGGGCCCGGGGCCCGCGCCCGCGCCACGCCTCCCTGCCCAGCTCGGTGGCCGAGGCCTTCGCCCGGCCCCGGTCGCTGCCCGCGGGGTGTGGCCGCCCGGCCTGCGGGCACTGGGCGCCGGCGCCGTCCTACCGGGAGGCCTGCCGGGCGGGCGTGTGGGCCAGGGTCCCCGCCTGGCACAGACAGCACGCCTGCCTGCACGCCCACGCCCACCTGCCGCTTTGCTGGGGGGCTGTGTGCCCCCCCCTGCCCCCCTGTGCCAGCCACGGCCCCTGGCTCCCTGGGGCCTGGGGGCCTCCGGGGCGCAGGGGCAGGACCCTGGGGCTGAGCACAGGCTACAGGGACAGTGCGGGGCTGGAAGAGGTCAGCAGGGCGGCCTGCGGGACACACAGCTTCCCCGGACCCTGTACGTGGAGGCGGATCTCCAGCCTGGAGTCAGAAGTGTGAGGGGTCAGCTACTCTGGCTCCGGTCGGCTGGGTGCCCGCCTGGCGCCGTCAGGGTCAGTGGCGGCAGCTCTCTTGGGCGTTTCTGGCTTCTGCCTGGAGATCAGGGCTGTGGGCCCCCAGTGACAGAGGTCCAACGTGGTCAGTTCAGTGACCTCGGCAGTCTCAGGTCCTGGAGGGGGCTGGGTGGGCTCTTGCTGTCCTCTCACGCAAAGTCCTTCCCACGTGTCCTGGAGTCACCGGGAGCAATGGGGTCTCCCTGCCCTGCCGTTAGCTAGTTCCCCGTCCTGACTGCCAGGGGGCCTGGCGTGGGAGCACAGAGGCCTGTCCCACTCCTTGCTCCCCCTGTCTGGAGTCTCTCCTAAGAGCACTGGGGCATTAAACAAATCTTTTACAACCCACTGGTCCTGGCTGCCTCATTCTGCACCCCTGTAGGGGGCACACCACAGCCTGTAGGCGACAGGAGCACCTTGGGGGGACCCGGGCAGGGTGTCTGTCCAGAGGTGGGCAGCTCCTTCTGGGGCAGTGTCTGGGAGAGGAGGCTGAGAAAGGGCTCTGGGCAGCAGAAGCCACTTGGTATTCAGTGCCAGCTCCTACCCACCCTGGCACTGGATGTGACAAATGTGCTCAGCATGGGGGCTCGGGTGGTGACGGATGGAGTTCACCCTTCAATCTCCTTGAAAAGAGAGGCTCATGCCAGGGGCTGTGGGTGTCCCGCCTTGCCAGGGGCCCCCCGGGAGCGTGACAGCTCACTGGTGGAAATGCAGAGGGAGGTCTGCTGGGGCGGGGGGGGGGGGCGGGGCACGGGGCTCTCCTGGGCCCTGGCGTATTCTCTCTGTGGGGACTGCGTGGGGCTCCGGATGCCTGGCACAGGCAGCTTCTGAGACCAGACGCCGCTCAGCCTTGCTGGTGCCCGGACTCGTGAGGGTCAGAGCCCCAGGTCAGAGAATCTGCCGGCGAGCTCAGGCCTTCACCCTCCCTTGGGGCTACCCACCCCCCCCCCCCCAGCTCCTTTCTCTGTCACATGTCCAGGACCATCTAGAAGGATGGCCCTTGCTTAGGATTTTCAGTGCTGTCACATCCGTGGTTGTGTGCAGCAAGCACTCGCGCTCCCACCCACTCCACAAGCGGTACGATTGGTGCCGTCAGACCTCGTCTGGGTGTCCTTGACAAGTTGGGTGAGGCAGGGCAGAAGCGACCTCCACGTAACAGGGAGGAGCCGGGGAGGCCAGTGCTGAAGGTCAGCACCCCGGCCCTTGCCCACACAGCTCCGGCTGGGCCTGCCTTGGGGCACTCTGCTACTGGGGTGGAGCCATGAAAACTGGAAGTTTTTTTGTTTGGTTTTAGGGGTGAGAGCAGCTGCAATGGTGGAGAGGGAGGAAATCCTTTTTTTTTTTTTTTTTTTTTTTAAGATTTTATTTATTCATTTGAGAGAGAGAGAGAGAACCCGAGCAGGAAAGAGAGGGAGAAACAGACTCCCTGCTGAGCCAGGAGCCCAACACAGGTTTTGATTCCGGGACATGGAGATCATGATCTGAGTTGAAGGCAGACACTTAACCATCTGAGCAAGGCCGGTGCCCCAGAACTTTTTTTTTTTTTTTTTTTAAGATTTATTAGATTAGAGAGAGAGAGATCAGAGAGACGCAGAGAGAGAGAAACTTTAGCAGACTCTTCCCTGAGTGCAGAGCCTGATGCGGGGCTCGATCTCCTGGCCCTGAGATGACCTGAGCTGAAACCAAGACTGAGAGGCTTAACCAACTGTGCCACCCAGGCGCCCCTGGAGTGGGGGGAACTTCTAACACTGCTCTGTGCCTGACTGGAGAGCTGGACTATGCCAGGAATGCGTGGCCCCAGCCCATTACAGTCAATGTCCTCTGCTCTATGGATTTTCACGGAGCCAGGTCTCAGCCACAGGTGGTAATGTGGGTCTAGGTGAGTGCACGAGGCCAGTACCTTGGGAGGGAGTTGACCTTGACAACAACTACAGGTGGTGAGAGAGTTAACTGTTGGCCGCCAGCCCCTGGACCTGACCCCTCCTGCTCCCCGAATCTGAGCTTAGCTCTGCAGCAGGTAAGCTGGGAGGAGTCTTGAGGTCCAGGCTGCTCTCCGCTCTCTGCCCAAGATCATTAATAACCAAGAACTGGAAAGATAATTAAAAGCCAAATGTGGAGCTGAGCCTGCTGCTGACTGGCTCCGAGGAGGGGCCAATCCTGCTCCTGGAGCCAGGCTCTTGGCTGCCTCGTCCCTGCTCTAGGAATGTGTTCTGGGGAGAGGTGAGCCCCGTGGGAAGTGGAGGCAGGGAGGACGCCTCCTGCAGGTTCAGAGCTTGCTTGGCCTGGCTCCCCAGCCTCCTGCTCAGAGCCCTGGCGCCCCCTGCGCCATCCAGGAGGAGGGCAGAAAGCCTGGCAGTGGGGGAGGAGGGAGCCTTGTCGCAGGGCCGCAGATCAGTCATCATGAACAGGGCCCGACTGCGGAGCAGAGAGCCAGCTGAATCCACCCAGATACCAGACACCCAGACGTGGCTGCTGCTTTTGGTGAGATGCCTTCAGGAAAAGGGAGGCTCTCGGTCACCTGTCTCAGCAGCAGGAACTTTGTCTTACCCTGCTGCTGCGTGGCTGTTTCCTCCACTGGCTTTACTGAGCGGCTCATTGTCCACACCACCTCTTTCCAGGGGCTGCTAGCGGGCAAGGGGCACAGAGCTGAGCCACGGGCAGGCATGATGGCCTCGGTCAGCATACCTGGGCTTCCATCCCGGCTCCAGAACTCTCCAGCCACGCCTCAGTTTGGCTCTTTGAAAGGGTCCTTAAGTTCCCTGGAGCAGGGACAGACCACTTTCGCCCTCTAGACCCTGAAGAATTCAGCCCAGTTTCCCGTCTCTGAATTGTAGCAGGCAGTTGACCCAAGACAATGCATCGGGAGGCTAGGAAGCCAGCAGGTGCCTGGGGACCCATCCCGGGGTCTTCGGTGAATCCGGGGTCTGTGGCTATGAGCACAGCTATATGGCCGGCAAGTGACAAGACAGCCGAGCATCCGTACGTAATAGCTTTATTGAGCACTTCTGTGCCAGGCACTAAGCTCAGCACTGAAGGTCCCACAACCGGTCAGCGGTGCAGGCACTATCACCTCCACGTTATGAATGACGGGGAGGAGCGTGGAGGCTCGCCGCCTGCAAGGGGCAGGTCCGACGTCTCGGTCCACGTTCCCAATCCCCAAATGATGCCAAGGTTCATGCGGACAGCAGCCAGCACTGTGTCCAGCACAGACCAGGCACTCGGGGGGCTGCTATTCTTTCTCCCACCAACACTGTGAACCCCAGCTCCGTGGGAGAAGGTGTGCAAAGCTCTCTCCTGCAGTCCTGGATCTCGCTTTCAGAAGAACAGCTTTGCAGTGGCTGTGAGCATGGCCAGGCTGGGGTCAGCCCTTCCCCGGGGAATCTATGGGCACACGGCCCGAGGGCCTGGCCCTGCCGGGCTCGTCCCCACTGTGACTTCAGCCTGCTTGAGGCCCAGGCTGCTCCTGGCCCCCAGGTGGTGAGAACAGCTGTGTAGCTAAGGGCCTGGCGAGGTGCCCGCTGCCCACCTTCCACCACTCAGCAGTGCCTCGCAGCCCTGTCACCTGCCATCTGCCCCATCCATAAGCCTGCAGCCACCTCTCTGGCCGTAGGGGCAGGAGCCGGTGGCACCCCGGCCGGAGGGAACGCGACTCCCACCGTGGCCTAGCCTGCCCTTGGGGCCAGGCTGGGTGAAAGGCATGTGGAGGCTGTTGAGTTTATGTGCTCCTCCACAGTGACACCTGTACGAGGGCCAGGTCGGGCTGGTGGTCTCCTCTGCCCTCCCTGCCACTGACCCTGGGAGGCCCAGATGTAAAACAGGAATCAAGATCCAACTCGCCCACCTCACCACACTGGTGTAAGCACTTGCAGCCAAGCCTGGTCGATGCACTTGGTGAACAAGCATCATCAGGGGTCTGTCTAGCTGTCGGCAGCCCCCCCCACCCCAGCTATCAGCAGGAGAGCGGAACGTGACCCCATCCAACCTCCAGCAGGTCAGACAGCAGGTGAACACTGAGGAGCAAAGGAGCCCAGACAGTGGCAGTGGGGAGTGGCCTGGCTCACCCTCGGCCATCAGCGATGCAGCCACCTGGGGCCAATTCCCTCCCTCCAGGCCCCGGGCTGCCTGGCTCGGAGGAGGGGAATGGAGCCACCCGACTGCACTGCCATGTGGCTCCAGATTGTCACATAAATCAACCTGGGCTTTATGATGCTAATAAACTCACGGCCAATATTTGGTTTGGAGCCTGGGGCAGCAAGATGATTTAATTTGCTTTGTCCTTAAGCAAGAGGGGATGTAACTAGAGGAGGGTAAGTACAGATGTTTTGAGTTTTCAGCAAACAGCTGGGCAGCTCCAGGTAGGGCTGGAGCCACGGAGTGTCTGCTATCCAGGAGCCCTCCCTGCTCTGCCCGGGGTGGGGTCTCCTGGGAAGAAGCCGCGGTGACAGATGGGGAGGGGTGGTCTATTTTTCACATGGATGGAAAAATCACAATACTTGGGGACGGATAAAGAGATGTGTGACAACAGTGAGAAAGCAGACCACGGCCAATCACGTGCGACCTGGGGTTCTCACAGGCTGGGGCAGCCAGGGCGAGGGGTGGCACCGCCTGTGGACTGCCCAGTTCCTACAAATCTCAGGCCTTCCTCCCACTCCCTCCGAGACCATCAGGGGCCCCAGGAGAGCCAGCGTGGTTGCTCTGTCCAAGGTACGAATACCAGGCCATGCAGGGGAGGCTGGAAGGTTCCCGAAAGTGGGCTGAGCAAGGCACTGAAATCAAAGGGGGGAGTGGGGGTTGGGGACCTGAGACCCCACCCCAGACAGGCAGCTCTGGGTCAAGCTGCTCTGGGCTCCAGGACAGGTGGGCCAGGCCCTGGGCTGGGGGCACGCCAGGAAGGGTCAGGAAGGACCCCCAGGTCCTGAAGCAGAAGGCACATTGAAAATGCAGAGTTCCCCAGTCACCTGTGTTTCCAAAGAAGGCTGGCCCAGCAGACGCATGCATGATTGTGACAGGGATGGGACGACGGAAGAGCTGGTGAGGTGACCAGAAACCCTCGCCTTCTTCCATGAGAATGGTGGCTGGTGCCCCATCTCGCTCCACAGCACCCAAGGGTCATGGAAAGTATGAACAGAGCACCCACAGCCTGGCTCAAAAGGGAGCCACCCTTAGTACTGGAGCGGGAGCAGGGTCAGCCAAGCTTGCTGCCGCCCCACAGGCCTGACCTCTTATAGGGTTGGAAGCAGAGCCTGCCCACCACTACATGGCTGTGGTGCTCTCAGGCCACCGCGATGGTGGCTTGGGGTGGCTCCCTTTAGTGGTCCTTATACACCACCCCCCATCACGCAGGAGCCCCTGTGCACCCCAGTGGGGCAGTCAGGAGAGCAGAGGATCCCTCTGAGGGGTCACAGGCTCTGGGCGTTAAATGGTCTGCCGGGCTGCTGTACGCCGAGGAAGGAGTGCTCCTGCCTGTGGCTCCAAGTCATCACGGGCTCAGGAGCTCAGGACGGGCGCTGGCAGCCACAGCCAAGGGCCCCATTCAGCTACAGTCCGGGGACCCTGGTGCCGATTAGCACTTCCTGTTCTTGTTGTGGGGGCTGGAAACACACCCGTCCCCCTGGGCGTGGCACCTGGCCACTCCAGGCCTGAGGGGAAGGTGGGACCTGCCTGTCACTGGCAAGCCCCAGGGGAGGAGGGTTAGGGCCTGGGACTCGCCCTGAGGCAGCAGCTACTAGTGGAGCAGATTCCCCAGACACAGATGCAGAAGGGACTGGGACAAAGGAGGAGGGGACATGGTGTCTGGTATAAATAGTGGCAGTGCCAGCACTGCGTCCCCACCGTACGGGGAAGGAGCCTGCCCCCATGGTTGTCGTGGTGGGGCCTGTGCGTCAAGCAGAAGCCGAACCTGGAATCCGGGCAGCTGTATGCCCGGGTCGTGCAGCCTGGCTGGCCAGGGGAAGCCCCACGCAGGAGGGCTTGGGAGGAGGGCCGCCCGGCGAGGGAGGCGCGGTGCGGAATCCTGGCCGGGGAGAAGACCTCCAGCTGGAGGTGTGGAGGGCCTCCTCCCAGAGTCCGGTCTCGCCTGCCCCCAGGAACCCTGGGAAGGAACTAGATCTTGGCTCTGCAGGCGGGAAGGTGAATCGGGGGGCCAGAGTGCAGCCCCCACCTCTCTTACCACCAGACACGTTCCGCCATCAGACCTTGGTCTCACTGAGGACAATGTTGGCGGTGACGAAGAAGAAGCAGGAGAAAGCCCAGAGCAGCACGAAGCCCACCCAGAAGGTGTGGCGGAAAGGGGACCTGTGCTTGTTGACGGTCCCATAGCCCAAGGTCAACTGGGTGTCCTTGCGGCAGTGGTACACCAGGAAGGCAGGGATGACGTACTGGATGCCCGTGCCTGCATAGGCCCCCGTGATGCCCACCAGGGACTCCAGGTCATGGGTGCAGAAGGCCACCAGCACGGGGGGCAGCAGGGTGATGGTGGGGAACACCACGCGGTCCACCACCCAGGGGTACGTGCCCCCCTCGCGGTGGAAGAGCGTCTTCCAGTTGTTGCGCAGGGTCACGGCGATGATGGGGAAGTTGGTGCTGATGGTGAAGACGGGGAAGAGGCCCAGGAAGAAGCGCACGGCGGCCACGCTCACGACGTCACAGCGCGCGAAGTTGAGGGTGTACATGTCCATGAGGCTGTCGCCGCGGAAGCAGAAGATGGCGGTGAAGCACAGGAGGCCGTAGAAGGAGAGGATCAGCACGTAGTCCAGGAAGACCAGGCGCGTGAGGTGGCGCTTGGAGGACACAGGTGTGATGAGGGACGGCAGGGAGTGCTGGCACATGAAGGAGTAGACACACACGCCGAACAGGTTCCGGACCCCGGAGAGGTCGGCCAGGGGCGGGTGGCCCTCCCTGTGCCCGTGCCCGATGCGGACCAGGGCCAGCACGATCATGATGGCGAAAGCTGGAAGACAAGAGGGCCGTCGGCCAGCTGAGCGGGAACGGCCCTGGGCTGGCCGGTTGTTGGGTGGCGCCCGCCCAGGGGCCGCGTGGTGGGGCAGGTCGGCAGTGGCTGCTGCCGGTGCTCCCTCTCCCCTGGGGGGAGGGTACGTGTCTCGGGGGCGCCTGGGCATGGGAAGGGGCTGCACTGGGGCGGTGGGCAGGGCGGCCCCACGCTGTCTTCTCCGAGGAGTGCGCGCTCCTGGCCAGGCGCTGCCTGGCTCCCTCATGGGGCTTCTCGGGGCCTCTGCCTCTCCCTGGCAGGTCTGGGTTGGAACTCACATTCACCCTCCCTCCCTCGGCTTAAAGAACCTATGTGTGGGGAGCTGGGGGCAGTGGAGGGGTCAGGGGTGCCGAGCATTTGGGAGGATTTGTCCTCTGGGGCCACGGGCACCTGCTTAGAGGCATCTGAGGGGGGTGGGAAAGAGAGTCGGTGGCTCTGAACAGAGGTGGGCACCCAGGGGCCTACAGCAGGCAGGAGGGTGCCCGTGGCCGCTCAAGAGAAGAAATGGCATCAAGACCAACACTCGGAAGAGCCAAGCCCTCTGAGCTGCTGGCTTCAAGGCTGGAGGCAAATGGCACATGGCCCTGTTCTCCTGGACCTGGTGGCAGAGGCAGGGGACGAGGGAGTGACCGTGACCTGGGTTTGCTATAGGGCAGAAGGGGACCTAGGGCTGTTCGGAGCGAACAGATTCCAGCAGGTTTTACAAGAGCCCCTCATAAGGGTCTCACACCCGGAGCCGCACTCATCAGCTGGGGCTCCCGGAGGCAGACACACTGCGAGGTCCAGCTGACGCCCCCGTGTCTCTGGCTTCTCACATCTGCTACCCAGACTGCCCAGGACCGCCTTCGCCGTCAGCCACTTGATACACACAGAACCCCTGGTATCCCTGTCCTGTTTTGGAGTTCATAAACCCGGCTGTTCAGGCCAGACCTGACGGCCCCCCTAGCCTGTGCTCTGGGACACCTGACATCTGTTGCTGGGCCACACAGGTGAGCGGGAAGGGGCAGCGGGGCTGAAGGAGGCCAGCCTGTCTGAGGCACAGGGCCCCTCCTTGTGTGGGAGGCTGGGGGTGTCCCCGCTGTCCCCTCAGGCCATGTCACAGCCCCTGGTACCCTGGAAAGCAGTGGCCTTTTTCCTGGGACTCACAGAAAGCCAGACCAGTGTGTTCCCACAATGACACTCGGGAGTGGGATTGACAGAAATGTCACCTATTCCTTTTAATCAGAGCTGTCCGACACGGGGGACAGGAGCAGGGAAGGAGCACGGGAACAGGCCTGTGCAAACTGCCAATATAGAAGATGATTTGTTTCTTCCTCAGCCTGCCCCAGTCCCTGCCACTCCCGACTCTGGACAACTCTGAGGACGCCACGACCCTCGCTGCTCCAGAGACGCTGCTTGTCTTCCTTCCGCGCTCCCGCAGGTCAAGAGGAAAATGGGGAGCCAGCTCCTCCCGTGGGGTCTTAGCCCAGGGAGCTGTCTCTGGATTAGCCCCTGGATGATGGTCAGGGGCCGACGGGACAGCCTGGGACCCTGGCAGCCTGGCTCATTGGATCTCTGGGGCTGAATGCAGAGCAGAGATCCCTGGGTGGAAGTGCACTGGGCCAGGGTGGAGGTGGAGTCCCCTGTGTGCCAGGCAGTCTGTCTCAGGGCCAGAAAGGGTCACAGCACAGAACTGAGCAGTCAGGTGGCTACAGCTGGCAGACGGGGTGCATTGGCCGGGGGCGGGGGGGGGTGCCTGGAGCTTAGCTACTCAAGAGGCCGCTGCTGACCGTCCCGCGGAAGGCAGCCGCTCTAAGGCAAGATTCCAACCTGACTCTGCCACCACCATCTCAGGTGTCACCTCGTGACCTGGTGCCACTCGCAGCCTGGAAAGAGGTGCGTGGAGAAAGCTGTCCCTGTGGCTCGGCCTCAGGGTGCCATGGGAGAAGACAGAAAGCCAGCAACTCCGAGTCACTGAGTCACGGCTGCCTCTAGCCCTGGATGCTGGCCAGTGCCTCTCCACCCACCTTCCTCCTCAACGCTACATCTCCAGGAAGCTGTGGGACACGCAGGCTTGCTGACTTCCAGGTGAGCAGTCTGGGCAGCCCTGGGCTTTCCTTACTGCAAAAACACCGATTTACAGAGGGTTCCAAAGACAGGAGACTGAGTTTTTATGCTTTTTTATGCATTAAAGCATACAGAGATATTGGCAACCTCTATCCCGAACCTATGGCTACTGACTGGTGTCTCCTGGAGTCACCGTCTCGGGAACCGTGTCTTTATGTCAATGATGACATGTGACATTTTCTAGAACTTTCAGGGTGGCTGATAAAAAGCATGGCTATGGGAGATAAGAAAGCTTATCTCACAATCTTCTAGCTATAATTAGGCTTACCTCACAATGCTATGACCTCGATTCGTCACCCATCTTGTTCTCTTACTCAAGTCTATTTCCAAAAACCAGATCTACCCCCAAGGGCTAGATGTTGGATCCTATCCAGGAATGAAGATGCCAGAGACTCTTGGGAGGTGATTCTAACATCAAAAAAAGTAGCAGCTCCTGGAGAAGGGCCTGGAGGGAGACAGTCTCATCTGGGGGCCATCCCCGGCGAGCCCCGCTCTCATCACCCACATGCTGTACTGCTTTGTTGCGTGACCTTGCAGCACAGGGAAGCAGAGGTGCTTCATTTGCCCCCCTGGATCCTGACCCAGTACCCACTGGGTGCCAGGCCCCACCCTGCTCCTGGGACACTTAATGCTCCAGTCAGGGGGAAGAGGGACATTCGCTGGAGCAGCGTGTGATGCTCACCACATGAGCACACGGCTCCAAGCTGAGAAGCTCTTCCGAGGAAGGGCACACGATGCCCCCGGAGCAGACGCCTGAGGAGCACTGCCTGGGCTTGGAAAGCGCTGAGGACTGGCTCTGCGCCCATGAGCCCCAGCAAGCCTTGGGAAGGGGCAGTGGAAGTCTGAGGCACCGGAGCCCTTCGGGTCCCCCCAACCCACCCCGCCCCCGTCACTGCGAGGTCACAGGGTGGGCGCTGGCCTATGTTCTCAGGAGTGGAGAGGCAAGGCCAAATGTTCCAGCCTGGTCTCCAAGTGGGCAAGTTCAAAAGAGAGCAGGGATACCCCAACTTCATGTTGTAATGGAGGAACAGAGAAGGAGAGGACGGGAAGGAGGCAGGAGGGCCAGCCAGGTCCTGGACTAGATGCACCAGGACTCACCCCTGAGCGGCTCTCCGGCCCCTGTCCTTGTGGCCACACCCCCTAGTCCATGGCTCCTACCCCCGTGGCTGCGGGAGGAGCAGAGTTCAACAGACATCTCCTAGATGGATGGTCCCATCCCTGGCAGACAGCTGCTCCCCAAACTCATTAGACCTGCTAATAAATCAAGATGAAAGAGGGTGACAGGCTGTGAGTGACAGACTGTCAGGAAGCATGACAGACAGCAGGGCTCTAGGTGTCCACACTGACGCCGAGACTCGGCCGGCTACCGCCAGATGCTTGGCCCACCTGGCCGGGGCTGTGGGGCGGACACTAAGGGCAGAGTGGTGAGTGCTCCCCGACACCTTGCTGCCCAGGCCCTGACTTCTCTCTGACCCTCATAGGCCACGCTCAGAGACCCCAGGCGATAGGACGAGCACCTGGCCCACATCCACCCGCATCGGCGCTGGAACTCACACTCCAAGGGGTGACGAGATGCAGTGAGTTGCCGGGGAGGATTCTGTGGTGGGGAAGGAGGTGAGGGCCTGGCACATGTCACGTGAGGAGTGGCTGTCGGCCTTGGGAGGCACAGCTGCAAGGTGATGAGGCAGGACAAGAGACTTCTCTTTAAATAGCTGAAATAACAGCCCATGTGAAAAACTTGCGCTTGTTTTGTGTAACTCATGGCTCTGCTGGGACTGACCACCCACCTGGTGAAGCCGCGATGACTGCTTACATGTTCTGGGCACCTGAGGACAGTGCACTGAGCAAATATAATCCCTGTCCTTCGGGAGCCCACTGTCCAGGGGAACTGACAGACGTTGCAGAGACAAATTACAAGAACTGGTAACAGCCACATTAGCTGCAGGGTAGGTGATGAGATCCCTGCTGTGGGAGGTATCCAAGTCCTATCCAAGCCCACAGGCAAAAGACAAGTGGGGGGTCGCAGAGGAGCAGGGGTTCTGGTTCTGGCAGCCAGAGGAGGAGGGGCTGGAGGTAGGGCCCTCCACGAGCATCGCAGTTTCCAGGCTTCCACTCTAGTGACTTGGCCTGGAGAGGTGTGCTACCCTCACACACTTACTCTGGCAGCTGCTCTGAGGCCAGCGTCCTCCGGCCTCACCACATCCACTGGCCTTGGGCCACAGCCTGCCCCCGGTTCCCACACATTCAGTCCTCTGGAGGCCTGGGCAGATGGCCTAGTAAAGACACTTCCCTTCTCTATCTGAGGAAGCGTGGTTCAAAGTAAATTTTACACCAGGAACATCCTGCACGACAACACCAGGGTCCCATCACGGGGATGGCGGCGACTTCAACCATGGCGGGTGGTCAGGGTAGTACTGTGTATCAGGTGTCCTCTCATCTACCCAGGCACTAACTGGGCTCTCAAAGTCGTCAGAAGAAAATACGGCTTTCCAGAGGCAGTCTCCTGCTCTCCCTCTCTTGCCAGCAAGAGCCAGAGAAGCAGCCTGGCCAGGAGCTGCGGGGCCTCCCGCTGTCTTTCTGTCCTCACAGCCACACTCCTTTCAGAGAGTAGGACAGGTGGGCCAACACCCTTCTAAACTCCTGCCAAGGGGCAAAGATGGTCCCAGTTTGCAGGGGGAAGAGTGAGAGACAAAGGCAGCAGCACTCGGCCTCCCCGGCTCCTCCCTCCTGAGTCCCTCTCTCCCAGGCCCTCCACCCACAGATGGGTCAAGGCTTCCCCGGAGGGGCAGACTTGCTCTTGGGACAGAATGAGAGACGAGCAGGGGTCTGAGGGCCCAGGGCTCGGGTGTGTGCGTCTGGAGAGCGCAACCAGCAACTGTAGTTTACTTCTCTCTATCCTCCCCGCGCCAAAACCCATCCCTGTGTGAGTAAGGGCCAGCCTGTGCGGCAGGGGTGGGGAGGGAGGAGCTCCTTCTGGGGCCTCCAGCAGCCGTGACTGGCACTGATCTGGCCTCTGGGCCGTGGGGAGGCTCTGCCCACTGCTCCTGCAGGACTCCACTTTCCTTACAGAATTCCAGGGTCTGCGTGGTGCTGGCATGAGCTGGACCACCTGCCCTGGCACCACTGGAGTTGAGGAGCCTGGGGCAGAGCTCTCCTTGCCCCCCCACCCCCAGGACTTCCCCTAGGGGTGCTGCAGGCACCCAGGCCATTCCGGCAACTGGCTGCGGTACCCTGCCTGGTCTCTGCAGGGCTGCTTCCTGGAAAGCTGCTCTCAAGTCTCCGACCTCTGAACCTGGCCCCAGAAGCCCCGGGGCTGTGGTAGGCCCCAGCCTGGGCTGCCCCTGATACCTCGCTGTTCTCTGAGCCCCGTAAGCAGCTTTAGCTCTGACACATAGAAGGCAGAGGCCATCCGTCAAGGCGGCTGTCACGAGGATGGCACCCTCTTCTCCAAGCAGAGAATCAACATGCCAGGGCTAATGATAATGAATGGCCGTGCTGTGCCCATCATCAGAGCTGGATCCGGGGAGGATGTGGCACCAGCTTCCTCCTCCACAGTGCTGCCCTTTGAGGAGGCTGGGGCACAGATGTGCCTCCCTTAGGCTGGTCAGAGGTTGGCCTGGGCTTCCTGAGATTCAGGAGGGCTGGGGGGAGCAGATGGGGTAACACCCGGCTGAGCTGAGAGAAGCTGAAGACCAGGTTTCAAAGCCCTTAAACAGGAGCAGGTGACTGGGCATTTGTTCCTTAGGTAACAGGACCGACTGTGAACAGAGCGCCCACAGGGCCCGGGGTGTGCGTGGGGGCTCACTTCTGGAAGCTCTAAGGCCTCGGAAACCACCAGGGGGAGGGTGGGAGCCCACTGCTCTTCCTCTCAGCAAGTTCAGCTTCACAAGTTACTCTGGATTCAATCAGGTCCTGCCACCGAACTGTGTCATCTTGGGTGGTCCTGTCACTCTGTCACTGCCTCCATTTTACCACCTTTAAAAATGGAGGTGATCACGGCACCTCGTGGAGGATGGGACAAGATGGTGCAGCGAAGCACTTGGGCGGAGCCTGGCCCAAGCCATCCCTTAGGAATGAGTCATTGTGGAAACCTTATCTCCCATCCTGAAAACCCTGGTCCTGCGCAGGTAGGAACCTGCCAGCCCTCAGTTTTCACCTGACTCCTTTTGCTCCAAGGAGGGGAACTGGGATCATACTAGGGGCCCCAGCTGCCCTGGCTAGGTCAGGTGCAGTCATCACCCTTCCAGGAATGCCCCTTGTCCTGGTCCTGGCATCAGACCTGGGCTGCTCACACCTGCTGTGAACGAAGCAGCTCCCTCTTGTTCCACCTAAGGCCACACAAGGACAATGTGTTCCCACCACTCTGTCATCTGGGGGGGACCCTGGGTGTGGGCTCTCTCCAAACGGGGCTGAGTGAAAAGGAGTTATGCTTGGATTTTGGGGGCTCACATTGGCCCATCCTACTTTGATCATCACCCTCCCACCTGAGCACAGGCTATGGGTTGGGTGGGGGCTCCTTTCACACCCCGAGAAGACAGGACATACTGACCTGTCATGCTGGAGGGAGTCCCCTTAGGGAAAAATGAGAAGTTCCCTCACAGATGTGCTTGTCTGCAAACGCATCTCGGGCCTGGGTTAGGTTTCATCTCAGGCCATAAGACATTCTGTTATTGCTGGCCTTACCTGGACAAATTCACGAGAAGTCACCTGTGTTTCTACTGAAGGGAGGGGATTCAAAGCCAATCTAACTACGTTGCCACACTGACTCAGCCCCTGTGGTTTCTGGAGGACTCCAGCCCTGTTGTCCTCATGGTCACTGTCATCGTCATCACGGGACCAGAGAGAAGGACGCCTGGATAATTAACTTATGGGGTCACACTCTGTGGCTAAGTATTTACCTCCAAAGGGGTACAGGCTCCTCAACTCCAGTGGTGCCAGGGCTGGTGGCTGACTCAGTCAGTAGAGCATGTGACTCTTGATCTCGGGGTTGTGAGTTTGATCCCATGTTAGGCATAGAGATTACTTAAGAAATATTTCTGAGAACTCAGAGCAAAGCTCCTTTTTCCAAGTATGCCAGAAAGAGGGGGCCGTGGGCAGAGTAGGTATTTGAGTCTCTAAAGCTATCAAATCTCAAGTAGGAAGTCAAGAGTTCTGGCTTTTCCATCGCTCCCCTTTCTACTCCCTCCAAGCACGGCAAGTGGCGCCTGGGAGGCAAGTGTCTCAATTTTTCATTCTTACGCTGTCAGAGCAAGCTCAGTTTGTAATGGCCGGAACAGTGAAGCCGTGGGGCCTCTGGCTAGTAGCCGACTAATCTCCTTCCAAAATTGCAAACATAAAACTTCGGCTCTGTCACCCTTCCTGAATGCTGCTCAGTCCTCTCCTCTTGTTGCGGACTGAATTATCTCTGTCTCTAATTCCTACGCGGAAGCCCTGGCACCCCTTGAGACTGCTTGGAGATGGAGCCTCTAAGGAAGTGACAAAGGTTCAATGAGGTCATAAGAGTCCTAATCTGACGGGATCCGCATTCTCCTAAGAGGAGTGAGAGGTGCCAGAGCTCTTGCCCCCCCACACACAGAGAAGAGCCTCTGTGAGGAAGAGCAAGAAGGTGGCCATCTACAAGACAGGAAGAGAGGCCTCCCCAGAAACCAACCCTGATCTTGGGTTTCTAATCTCCGGAACCGAGAAGATAAATCTCTACTGTTTAACCACCCAGCCTGCAGTATTCCATAATGCGGCCTGAGTCCACCGAGGCACCTCTTCTGCGTAGCTAGACGCACAGACAAACCAGGACGGAGAAAACGAGAAGTACTATGGTACCGGCGCTCGGCTTCCCCTGGTCAGCTGGGGCCCCACCAGCTCTGAGACATCTAGGGCTGCTTCTGACGCACGGCTGAGGTCACCCCGGCCCATACGAGGCCCAGTCTGCGCAGGAACACACCTGCAGCCACTGTCACTGGTCCAAGACCTCATCTTGCTGACCACAAGCTGGGCCTTACCTCCCTCCTCTTGCCAGTGTCCAGGCGGCTGGCCCACGACCCCCTGGGGTTGTCTGATGGACCGGCCAGCACGCGTCTCAGCCACATGCAGAGCAGAGCTGCTGACCACAAAGGCTGTTCACAGAAGCGGGGTGGCCGTGGGGTGGCCTTTACTTGGGGCACAGCATGGCTCCTGGGTCAGTCCCGTGAATGAGATGGGTAATCTGGTGGCATGGGGCTGGTTTTTCCAGCAAACTTTACCTGGGTGCCCACTCTGCCCTGAGAGCAGTAAGAGAGAAACTACATCCTCCCTTCCATTAAACTGTTAGCAGAAAGAACTTTTAGGAAACCAAGGATAAAGTCCAAAATGAAATATACACAGAAAGGTTTTCTTGGATTCCCTCCACTGGCTGAGGAACGAGGGGAAGCCACACACTCGATGGCCCAGGAGAGCCCTGGACAGGGGCCCAGAGAGAGGGTGGGTGGGGAGCGGGTGCTGACAGCGGGGTGGGGTAATGTTGAAGGTCGATGCTGGCTGGCTGGCTACTCAGAGGGGGCCACAGGACCCGCTTCCCAGCCCTCCAAGAAGCACCAGTGGAGAGGACAGCAGTGAGTGGTTGTGCAGGAATTCATGCACCAAGCTGGCATGTGGAGCCGACAGGATGTGGGGAACAGATGGCCCAGACAGAGATGACCCCTGGCTGCTGATGGTGACAGATAGAGCAGTCCCACCAAGAGACACTCAGCTGAAACAGTCATGGATCTGCAGGGGAGTCAGCCAAGCGGCCGCAGATAATCCTGGGGACAGGTAAAAGCAGAGCCCTTATGTTCCCAGGTGATGGTCTCCTCCTGGGGACCTTCTGCTTCTCGGGCCACCACCGCCGAGTCCCACCTCTCCCTGCTGGGTAGGTCTGGAAGACAAATCTGGGGCACTTGCTGGGGGGAGGAAGGGAAGGCTGGGCCGAGGAGCTTCATGAGGTTCAAGTTTGCCCACGGACGCTCGGAAAGGCTGGCGCCTGACCCACTTTGAGGGGAGCACAGAGAACGGGCGTGATGTGCGCTGCGCTGCTCTGAATACACAATCAGAGGAAGGAGCCCTGTGGGTCCTCGCCAGCCCAGACCAAGGAAGGCTGCCGTGCCTCAGAGCAGTCTTTATTAGAAAGAATCGGGTTTTTAATAACACCAAATGGGGCACCCCGAGCTGAGCCAGCTGTGTGTGTCCCCAACTGGGAGGTGTGTGTGGCGGAAGGTGGTAACGGGGGTGAAGTAATGACGTGGTTTCAGCCCCTCCTGCGGAAGGGCTCCCTGTGAGGCAGCCAGGTGGGGGCAGTCTACAGTTGTTTGCTTAGTGGTCTGAGGCTCAGACTCTGTGGCCACAGCTACGGGGCCTGTGTCTCTCCTGAGTGTCCCCGGCCTATTGACCACTTACGGAATGAGAACCAGGAACTAAAGAGGAAGCCCCAGGCCGTTCTGCGAGATGCACCTGCTTCTCATTTCTCTTTGGCTCAAGCTTCCTGGAAGGTGGTGAGGGTGGAGGCTGCTGGGGGCGCCGGGTGCCCTGGGGACCAGCCCTGGGAGGTGGGGCAGAGAGAAGGCTGACAGAGCCAACTGGCGATGCTTCAAGATCTCACTGCCAGAGCCATAGCTCCTTCTGGAGGTGGCCTGGGCCACCTCCCTCACAAACGTCCCTGATCTCAACGGCCAGCCCCAAGGGGGGCTCCTGCTGAGGCCATCCCCAGGACGTACCGGCCAACAGAGATGATGACGGCAGGGCTGCATATTGTGGCTACCACCTGAATGCTGACCCAGGGCCAGGTACAGTGCTAACAGCCCTTGCCACACGGTCTCGGATCCCATTTTAACTTCAGGGCTGCTCTGTGGTGAGGAGTCTTGCCTTGGCTGCTGCCGGGTAAGGAACCTGGCTGAGACAGGTTCAGGCCGTTGGTGCACACTGAGACCGAGTGGAAGGGAACACTGGGAGGAGGCGCCAGAACCAAAAGCCCTGGGCTCAGGAGCCTGCCACTAGCCCAGGGGTGAGTGATGGGACAGAAAGGACAGCTGCTCAGGAAGTCTGCTAAAGCCTCAACAATGGTCTCACCTGCCGACGGCACCTGGCACCCACCGTGTACTTGTCAACTCAGAGGCACCTGGTGTCCAGGTCTCCCAAGCTGACCAGCCTGGTCTGCCCAGAATTTATTTGGGGACCAAGAGATACATTAACACTGGCACTTGTCATACACGTTTCCACATTTTCCTGGACAGGTGGCTATTTGCAAAAGCCCATTCTGGCAGCATGAGGCGCTAATAACCGAAGGAGCACACCGAGGTGGCCACGAGCACCGGCCTAAAGGCTGCTTGGCGAGTCCCGAGCTCTGGGGCCCTGCTCGGGGAGGGGCTCCTGCAGCCTTCCCCAGCCTCATTTCAACAGATGGCAGAACAAATTCCTAATTAAGCACAAGAAAGTTTCCGGCTCAGCACATTTATTTATGATTTTCCGGTCCCTTTGGTGCTCATTCTTCCCTTTTGTCTTCCTAGAACCCAAGTCGGCTTATTGCCACCCTGCGCTCCCGCTCGGCTCTCTTGGACAGTCTGGGCCCTAATCTGGGGAGAAGGAAGGGGTAGGGTGTGCGGGAGTGTGGGAAAGGAGGGAGGGTCAGGGGGGGACACGGCCACACAGCTGCTTCTCAGAAGCAAGATGAAAAGGAGTTTGTTGCAAATTGACAACTTGGCACAGACTTGAGAGGACAAACGGGCTTTGGTGCTCGCTGCTTTGGAAGGTTCTAGAAGAACCTCTCTGGGGAGAGACCTCCTTCGCAAACATACTGTGGGCAGACCCTGGTCCTTCCTGCAGCAAGGCCGCCTGTTGGCTGGTGCTTGGCGGCTCCCTGGGACTCCTCCATCCCTGTCCCCTGGCCCCGTCCTTGGCTCCCAGCGCTGTGTGGCTGCTCGGGCTACGTGGGGCCAGGATGAGGGAAATCCCTCCCACCAGACCCACGGAGGAAAGGGCCCAGGTGGCTCTGATGCCCCTGGCTGGGAACTGAACCCTAGGCTTACCTACAGTCCAGTTTATTTAACTGGGCATTTTCTCTTTTGCTTCAGAGGGCTTTGTGTCACAGAGAGGTTAGCTTTCCAAGGGCAGGGTATGAACCTGTCTGGGAGAAGAATGACTACAGCTGCATGGTCACCCAGAACACTCTGGAGAACAGGTGTGTGGAGAGTCCAGTGTCATTTGATCCTCTCTCAGATCGAAGGGAGAAATGAGGCAGACGACTTGCAGTGACAACAGTGTCACCATGTGAAAACATGAGCGTGGGTGACCTTCATGTGCTGTTCTTTCCTCAGGCCCTTGCTGCTGTCAAGCACCCCTCCCAAGGCCACTGCCACCTCGCTCTGCTGCACTGCAAGGGGCCACCTCGCAGGTCCTAAGAGCCTCAGGGAGGTAGACACAGTCCACACTGCAGTCCCCGGGGCTAACTAGCCTTGCTGGCCTGCACAAGGGGACTCTGGTTGGGAAAAGGGGAGGCAATATGGGGTCACAAGGGAGCAGGATGGTACTACTCTGAGAGGAGAGGGGGCAAGGGGTGCTCTGAGATGCTCTTGAGGCCCCCGGGGGCCTGCCTGCTGGAAGCTCAGTGCCTTCTCTGCAGGTGGGAGCTGAGTCTGGGGGGCATCTCCTACCCTGTCCTGAGACAATCACTCTTTATTTACCACCAGCCTCCTCCCCTCCTTAACAATCTCCCCCTTTAAATGAATGTACTGCTCACCCAACGCGAGGACTTGGTCACGCTCCACCTCAACAAGCTCAGGGATTCACAGAAACCATTAACCGTCATGATCTGGGCAGCCCTCTCGTGGGCTGACGAGGGGATCCATCATGCCGGCTAACGCATAGGAGCCCTCCACCTCTCCCCACCCTGCTCCTGCCCTCCCCGTGAGGACTTCTGATGTGGCAGGTCAAGGACAGCTGTCCTGAGTGGGGGAGGGGCAAGGCTCTCAGGACTTTGGGGACTGGCTGTTGGGAGCAGAGGAATAGTGACAAGAGGGGGGCCAGGAGGAGACGAGGGAGCGTATTTTTCTCTGAGTGCTGCTTTACTGAGAAAACTTTTCCTTCTGAAGGTCACAAGGGCTTTCACCTACTTCTTATAAGCAGACTTATAAGGAGAAGGATGGACAGCAGGGATTGTGATCCCTGCTGATCCCAACCTGGGGATGTAAGTCATCCTGGCACCCAAAGGGGCTCCACTGCAGCACCTTTTCTGTTGATGCCAGTGTGATCTTTGTGTTCTAAGTAATGAGTTTTCATTTTTTCCCAGGTGGTCGTATTACTTTAACCTGGGGCTTTGATACATGTGAATAAAATTTGCAAAGAGCACCGTGTAGGTGCATATAGGACTGGACCAGCTGAGTGGGGTAGACCAGGAATCCTGCTCCATCCGGGCATTGGACAAGTGACCTCCTGCTCCCTCGACTTGGCTGGGTGAGGAAGGACAGGTTTATCATGTTACAGAGGCCCCAAAAGCTAACTAAGCAGATGACTCAGGCTTGCTCTTAATTCCTTGCAAGGAAGGACCAAGGTGGAAAGAAGTCACAGGCTGCCAAGTCGGGCTCAAGACAAGACAGGACTTCCAGTGACGACAACATCCCTTCAGAGCGGAGCAGGGGCCACCCTGTGCGCGTGCCCGTGGAGCCTGCCCTTGTGGGGTGAGGACTACACTGGATGGCCGCCATGGTCCCTCCCAACTGAAGATACCAGGAACCCCGTGATGCAGCGACTCCTTATACTGGGCTTCTGTAATCCTGAGCAGGATGTGCCAGAAAAGCCGGAAATCATTTTTATCAGAAGCTGTGCTCGTCATGATCTAGTGCTGAGTGCTGGCGTGGAGGAGCAAGGTGCGCGCTGAATCCTGATGAGGGGCGATGATGGGGCAGATGCAAAGGCAAAAGGAGATAGAGAAGAGGGCCAGGAGGGAGGCGTCCCAACCCTGGGCTCCTCAGGAACCTCTGTGCTGGGGCCGGCGAGGGGCTGGAAACTGGGCAGACTCCCTCTGCCAGCCTCTCAACCAGAACAGCAACGGTATTCTTTGCTTTTAGACCCAAACACGGAATACAAATGATCCCAGAGCATGTGCTGGCCAATAGGGACCCCGCACCCTCCTGCCCTGGGCCTAGGGGTCTCAGCAGCCGGAACCTTCTGGGACAGTGCGACGGAATGAATGGGCTCCCTACCACAAACCTGCTTTAGGCGGAGAGACCCCCCCAAACACCCCTGAGGATGACGGTGCTCTGGCTCAGTAGGGCATCAGGCAGTCAGAAGGCATTGTGGAGAGGGTGTCTCTTCATGCCCCACGGGCCAGGAACGCGGAGGCGGTTGCCACAGCCCGCTGGGTTTTATGGCTGTGCCACACAGGGCACCCACAAGAAGGCAGAGCAGAGCCCGACCTGGGCCTTCAGGGGTCAGCTGGCCCAGCGGGGGCGGGGGGGGGGGAGTAGGGGCATGTGAAGACAGTTGGGCCTAGCTCTGGCTCCATGCACTCTACGTGATCTTTACTGCAGTAAAAAAGCAGACAGAGCCCCTGCCCCTCTTGGCTTTCGGGAATCCACGGAACCCCCGCCACATTCTAGCTATGCCGAGTGCACACAGCCGTCTTGGAAAAGGTGAGGAAGGGACCAGGGGACAAAGGGCAGACTCGAGACGTCTCTCACTCACCAACCCATCTCATCAGGGAGGTCAGGATCTGCAGGTACTTGGTCTTCTGGACGTCAAAGAAGGTGAAGGGTCCAAGGAGAAGAGTGAAGACAGCCTGGGTGACAGAAACAAGGGTGAGGGGGTGCCGGGGCTGGGCGTACACAGCACACACCGCGTGTGTGGGGAGAACACGCCATCCACGCAGCCTCTGCCCGCAGCGGCTGGTCCTAACTGTGCTGTGCACCTTGACTGGCAGAGGCTCCCCAGGGGCAAACATCATGTGGGGAGCTCCTTGGGGTGCAGGAGAAATCCAAAGCCGTGCTTCGTAGCTGCTCCTCATGCCCCTGGTCCTGAGACAACTTTCTGGGCCAGCCCCAGTCAACACTCCAGGGACATCGCCTGCTACTTCTCTTCACCAAATGCTAAGGGTTCCCAGGCCCGGCACAGAGCTGGTCACGAGCCCCAATTAGGAGGTAATCAGCAGGAAGATGAGGATCTAAGAGGAACCCAGGCGCGCCCAGTGCCCCGACAACACAGGGCAGTGGAGAGATCACTGCTGTGCTCCAGCGTTCAGAGAGGATCAGTCGGGATGTCGTTAATCAGCAATGTTTAGGACTTGAGGAGGGTAGGCCTGGAGAGCCAGCGGCTCTAGGCTTCCAGGGCAAACCTCGCAGAGGACTATCCTGAACCAAGAAGAGAAGGGGCTGCAGCCAGGAAAAGTGGGAGCTGAGTTTGGGGCTCAGTGCTCTTCCCTTTGGAGAACAGGAAAAACTAAGTGTTTACTTAGGGAAAATAAAGATTCAAACCCTATCTTAGAAAACCAGTCTGTGGGGAATCTGAACCCTCTCTGCAAAGGAATATGGGGGTGAACCTGGCACAGCAGAGCTGGGCTGGGGGCTAAGGGGAGGTTAGGATTTCCATGCCAAATTGGCTGCTCAGGGAGCAGAGGAATTAAAAGCTGCTGGTTGGCGTTAGGATGATGGTACCATTTCCAATCTGCCACTCGGAAGCAGCAGAGGCAACAGACCTTATTAACATTTACACTGCGCCATTTTATCACGTTAATGCTGATGACACTCGCCAGAGGTGCAGCAGGCGGCGGAGGCCTGAATGTGGGGAGCAGGGCCCACTATGGGGAGTCGGGCTCTGGCCCTGTGATCTGGGGAGGAGGCATCACAGCTGCTCAGCTTGGCGGCCAGTCCCCCGCTCCCTGGCTCCCCCGTGATAGGGTGACAGGCAGGCTGTGCCCATCCCTTCCCTGCCCCCATCCACAAGGAGAGTGGGAAGTGGGAGAAGCTGTGATCTCTTATCCAAGTCCATTATCACTGTGAGGATGACACCAAAGACTAAAGCACCGCTTAAGGAGAAGGCTCTAATTAGCTGGGGGCCAAGGCCTCCAGGCAGGCTCCAGGGCTGGGAGGCTTCTGGAAACAGTTTTCTGCTGGGGGCCTGGAACCAGCAATCCTTTAATCAGGAGGGGAAGTGCCATTAAGCTAGGGGTGCTGGGGGCGGGGTGTGTGTGTGTGTGTGTGTAGAGAAGAGGGGCAGGGGAGACCGTATCCCCTGCAGGCCAGACTCAGTGAGGCAGAGTCAGCAGCTCCATACAGCAAGCCAGCACGTAGCACCATCAGCCTGTCCTTAAGGAAAAGAACCACTTTAGGGAAACTTCGACAGATTTCTTTCTTGAAGGGTTAGAGAGGAAGAGGTCTTAGGGAAGAATACATACACAGCCACTTGCCACAGATGTTTCCAAATTACCGTGGCTTGCTCGGAACTGGACTCCTGATGTGTGGGCAAGTGTGGGTGCTTCCCCTCCAATCTGCATGCCCACTGTGCACGCTGGATGGTTTCTTAGGGGCAGCGTATGTGGGAGGTTGGAGCTCATCTTTGAAGCCTAAAGACGGTTTTCAGAAGGTTCTACTATGTAAAACCAAGGCTGGGGGTTGGGGGGTGGGTGGTGATACAGCAGAATCAGCCCTGAAGGGAGGCAGGGAATCGTGCTACTCTAGTAGCCTGCCAGGTCCTTTTCCAGATGCCAGATCCATCTTCATCCTCCTCCCCAGCAGCTGTTTACCAAGATCTTTCACACAAGAGGACACATTTTATAAAACCCTGTAGGGGTGGGATCCCAACCCCCAAGAACTTCCCTCTTTTTAAAGACACTAACCATACAAGCACATCTGAGAAAGGTCGAGTAAGAAGTGTATGTGAGATGCCATCTGAGTGGTGGGGAACAGGAGTGGAGAGGGGCTCAGGAGTCTCCAAAACTGCTCGGCCCTCCCATGTCCTGTTCTAGGGACGGCAGTGGGGACTGGCAGCGGAGGGCTCTTTTGGAAGATTCAGGCAACAGCTATGACACCCACAGCGGGATGGTGGCCAGAATATAGTTTTAATGCTCAGGAGTGCAGACTGACCACATCACTCCAGAAGCGGGGAGTGCAGGGCCTGCCTGGTCAGAGCAAATGCGCACACACTGCCAAACAGCAGCCCTTGCACGGCTGCTAGCTCACACACTGGAGGGAGCCCAGACCAAGATACACAGCACAGGCTGGGGCTAATTAAGGAACAGGTGTCCTCTGCAAATTAGTTAGAGCCAGACTCGGCGCCCGCAGGGGCCAGCATCCAGAGCCGGAAAGGACGCCGTGGTGTGGCTGCCAGGTCTCTGGGAAGTAAGGGGGCATGGGAGGAGAAACAGCCCCCATGTTCCCATGGTCTAGTGGGGATGGAGTTCATCTTTGAATGCTGAACAGCCAAGCGTGGCACCTTCTGTTTTCCCTTTCCTTTTTCAAAAAGAAGAGATAAAAAGCCAAGAGACAGCCTATCCTCTTGGGTCTTCTCGTCTAGCCTATATGACATTATAAATTAGCTGGCTCCTGAGCAATGGTCCAACCCCCAAATGCCATTGATCAGTTCAGACTCAGCCTCTGTTCAAGGACTCTTGGAGCCCAACTCATTACAGGAGGCAGGGACAGCAACTGTGCAGCCAAACGGGTTCCGGAAAAAAAAAAAAAAGAGAAAGAAGTAAGGAACGATTCTTTGGTTTCTAATGCAATCTTCAAATTGGTCACTGGGAATGAATGATGTTTGAGACAGACCCGGGAGGGTGCAAATGGGGCCGCTCAGGTCTCTTCTCGGGTCAGTGAGTTTAAATGTGCACCAAAGGCCCCATGGCAACCTTGCCAGTCTTGGTGGACACAAGGCAGCTCACATTGCTAAGGCACTGCCAGCAAGGCCTGGGCACAGCTTTTACAGTGTCCTGGTGGCACTCCGAACTTAACGCGGCGTCTCCAGTGCCATCCAGCTGCTTCTCTTCTGTATCCCAGGCAGGTTAGGCACACTGTTCACCTCCAGCTGCTCTGGCTCTGAACTCCCAACCACCTCGGACTCCTTTCTCACTCTCTGTACTAGTATCTGTGACTGCAGTAACCTGGTGGCTTAAAACCACAGAAATATATTTCTCACGGTGCTGGAGGGGAAATGGAGCACACAGCATGGGCTCCTGACCTTGCCTGGCTGGGGCTGTGCTGGGGTCACTCAGGGGAACATCACAGAGAAAGAGATACCTCAGGTGAGAGCAATCAGGTAGGCCAAGAGCTGGGGAGGGTTCAGGACTGCCCCATGGGGGCTCTGTCCTGCTCCCTTTGCCCCTGTCCTCTCTTTCCTGGGCCCAGAGCCAGCTGGTCCCAGTGTTGTTTCCCACACACCACCCCAGCCTCCAACCTGTGTCTTTCTTGTTCAATTCTCAAAGGCTTGTCACTTCAGAAATGACAAAGTCCACTGGCCCATGACCTGGTTCCAGCCACCTTTTTCAACCCTGCCCTTGAAGACAGCACCCCCCATAACCTACTCTCCAGCAGCCCTGGCCTGTGAGTTCCTGATATTGCCCAAAGCCTTCTTACCACTGGGCCTTTGCTTGGCAAGCTCTATTTCTGTTGGCCGAAGTTCTGCTACCAATCCCACTCCCAATCTCCTGTACCCAATTGTTCTCTTCCACTTCTCCTCCCTGGAATCATTCGTGCGTCTTCCAGGAGCCCTCAGTGGCTCCGCATGGGCAGCGGCTGCAGCTCCCGTCCATCTGTGTTCCCACAGTGCCGGAAACAGTGCCCCCCCACTGTAGGGCTGTCCCAACCCCAAACGCCCCGGAGGATAGGAGGAGGCACATTTCTGCCAGAAATGAGACCCAAGGACAAGGGAATAGGGTCCCAGCCCTCTGCCTGCCTGAGGCAGGAAGGGAATCCCCTCCTCAAAATCAGTCTGAGAGATGTGGGAAAGGGGGGTGAGGGGCTGTATGTGGGCATTCCCGGGATAGAACGGTGGCTTTGCTGAGATCCCCAAGGGCAGAGGTGCGTGTCCACATGGTGGCTGGCATTGGGAAGCCGAAGGCTTACCCCCTAACTCAAGCTGCCACTTGACTCTTGGGTGCTGTGTGAGCAGCCAGTCACCAACTGTGGAATGGGAGAAACACCTGCTACTTAAGAGAATGGAACTTTGCCCCAGAAAGTCTTGAGTCTGAGCTGCTGAGGGGGAGCCACACTCACTACCTGCCTCCATCTTCTCGAGCTTTAAGCCCACAACCCACCACGCTCACAGAGCAAAGGTTCCCTCCAATGCCACTCCACCTTGCTTCAGCCACAAAACGAGCCCAGGCTTGGCTGCAGGCTACACCCTGCGTCGAGGGTACAGAATGGGGAAGCAGGAGCCTGTGGGTCGACACGGGACCACAAAAACACTCAACGCCCATCTTCCCATTTCCCAAATTTCTCTGCAAGGTTAGCTGGTCAGAGAAACAACATGGAAACTTAAAGCTGCTGCTGAGCCTAAACTAAACTCCAGCGGGACAACAGGTTGCAGAGTCTCTGGGTCCCACCCCCTGCCCTCCTTGGCTCAGTGAGCTTGTCACTCCCCTTCCTGCTGTCGATCCCTCCTGCACGTGGCTGTCTTCTGTTCCGTCACATCCACCCCAACCCTGTCTTCCTGCTGCTGGTCCTGTCAACCACGGCCTCACGTCCTCGCTGTCCTGGGGGAACATCACTGTCCAATGCTGCAGGACCCCATGCTCACAAGTGCAGTTTTGTATCATGTTCTTGGCCATCAGTGAGGCCACCAGGCAGGTGACGATGCTTCATTTTAGTGATGAGGGGCCTCAGGGACCAGGGAGGTGTGTAAGAAAGTGGCGGAGGGGGAGTAGGAGTCTCCTGACCCCATCCTTCTGACCACAGCGATCTCTGCACGCTGCATCCTATTAGCTGTCTCCCCAACACCTCCTCTCTCCACATCACACTGCTGCTCAGCCTCATGCCTTTACCCTTGTGATTCCACCTGCTGGCACAGAGTTTCGCTCTCTACCTCCCTTACTCCGGTCCCCTTCGAAGCTCTGCTCGGGTAAAGTCTCTGCACAGTGCTCCTTTCTGGGGCTCTTGATTGGATCACCAAATACAGTTGGTACCATGTTACCTAATTCTGGTAGGTTCTGAGTTGCTCCTTTCTCATGGGTTGATTTTGTACATGCCCCCTCACCCCGTGGAGTATGAGCTGCATGATGGCAGGGATTGCATTCTTGTTCGCCACAACACCCAGGAAGGCTTGGCGCATGTGAGATGCTCAATGAGCACCTGCAGAATACAGTGAATTTGGTGGAGAAAGGGTGGGGCAACCCCAGTCTTGCTGACTTGCCTTGTACCCTCTACCTGTCCCTCCTGCCGCGGGCAGCATCTGAGCTGGCAAAGCGCACAGGTAGGCAAGTCACCCGCTCTGCCCGAGAGCGGTTCACTGTGTCAGGAAAAAGCCTTTCTTCCTCAAACTGTTGTGAAATCAACATGCTTTGGTTTAGAAAGAGCAAATTGAAATAGCATTTGCTCTGAGCGGACCCCCTGGTTTCAGGAGACAATGATATTCAGCTCTAATAAGGAGAAAAGGCCCCTCCGCGAAGAGCCCGGGGCTCTTGGCTGCCTTCCATCAGCCTCGTCTCCCGGGAACCCAGCAAGGAAGGGGCTTGGACCACTGTGAAGGGGCTGTGACCACTCCGTGTACCTGCCTGGCCCCCAGGAGGGGTGATGTCTTAGAAGAAACCTAGTATCAAGAACATAAAGGTCAAAGAAAAAAAAAAACAACCTAAAGGTCTTCAAAGAAGTGACTCTTCCCATGCCTCCCTCTGGGAGACCGTGGATCCACAGTTCCCAGTCATAAACTAGCCACTCCACCAGTTCTTCTCTCACAAAACAAAATTAAAGCCCCAAATCCTGTTTGCTGTCATCTCTTCTGCTGGGAAGAGGTGCAGTGGATTGCAGCTTCTAATTAGAACTTAAACTTGGGGGAAATGCAACAAGACCCCTAGTCCATCTCACCTTCCTCAAAAAGGAGCAAGAGCAGGGTAGGGTGGAGGGGGAGGGGGGGAGAGAGAGAGAGAGAGAGAGAGAGAGAGAGAGAGAACACATGCCTGCTGTTCATGGAGGAAAGGGACAGCCACCATACAGAACAAATGTCCTAAGAACCTCTGAGCCAGTACACAGGACAAAGACTGATACACCAATTACCTCCTGCAACCAGGGACAGTGAGGAAAACTAGCAGAGAAGCAGACAGCTAGGTGACTGTCCACCCAGCCAGGGAGGTTCTCTCGAGGCTCTGTCCCCCAACCTAGACAGAAGCCAAGGGGCAGCATCCCAGGGGGACGAAGGCCAAACAGTCCAGGAAGCCAGCAGTGGCCAGCGAAAGCACAAAGGTGATGCTTCTGTGGTGTTCTCTGGCTCCTGAGGCTGGAGAAAGAAGGAAGTGACACTCTGCTTGGCTGACGCTACTATGAATATGGACGAGGTGGGGGGCCGGGGGACCTGCTAGATGGCTAGTTCCTAGAATGCCTGATTTATTTAGTTCCTCTAAAAATGAGGGCTTTGGGCTCATCTGTTTGTGGCTCCCACAGCGCAGCAAGATGGAGCTTCCAAGAGACCAGGATCCAGCCATTAGCAGCTGCCTCTGCATGCCACCCATCAGCTGCCAGTGTCAACACAAAAGGCAAGCGGATCCACTCAGAGCCTTCCTGGTCTAGGGTTTGGGGTAGGGTAGGGGGCTTGATTTCCCTATTAACTTAGCAGGAATGACGAAGTAACAAGTCTCAGAAAGTGGAATGGTGACATACTATCTGATCTATCCTAAACACGCAGGGGTCCCCAGGGGCCGACTATGGAATATGAGGTTCTGGCCATTGCAGGGCTCAGGGCTGCTGGTTCAGGCAAAGGTGGGGATGTGCGGATGGTGTAGCTGAGCTCTGGACAGTTCTGGAGGCTATCTCAAGTGACAAAGACAATGAGCGCCTAGATTACAGGGCTGTCCTCATTCCAGGGTGCCAGGGGTTAAGAGTTAATTGGGGTTAATAACAACCCAGCATGAACCCATCCCTAAACGGGAACTGAACTTTCAAGGCGTCCTTGAAGTGCAGCGAAGAAGTGTTCAAGGATTCTATTTTTATTTCTCAAGTGTCTGTGCACATTTCGGTTTGGGAGTTTTTATTTTCCCAACTTGAATGACAATGTCTGGGATTCATCCACAAAAAAGAAGAGGAGCTCGGAGTTTGTGAGGGACCGTGGAGGGACCACAGGCTATAGGGCCACGTGTGCAGGGCTGGGGTTTGTCTCTTGGTGCTGCTAACCATGAGACCCCCAGGCTGGAATGAATCGCTCAGAGCACATCATGTGTGCACAGGTGGCCAACAAACATCAGCCCCCAACAGTATCAGCACGCAACCACATTCTCACACCTCATCAGTCCTCCAGACACCCCAGGTCAGGGAATGCAAATACCGGAGGCCAAGTGAGGACTTCCAGCCAAACAACATCAGGTTGCTCCTATTCTCAATGGACTTCCACCACCTGCGTCCAAGCTCAATAATGGCCCAAATGCTCTTGGGCGGGGGTGGGGGGTGGAGTTTAAGTTCTTCCCAACTAGACAGACAGGATCAGCTGTCACGCAGAGGATGGTGAGATCCCAACAGCATGAATAGGTCTGAACCTGGGGCAGCAGCCTCTGTACACCAAGCCCAGTGAACCATTATCACAGCTCATTTGCCAAAATCCTACAATAGGGTGCATCACGCTATTTAGAGGAGGTGGAGATCCCGTAGAATCTAGATCCACAGAGACTGGTGCTTTCATATGAAACTTCATGAGAATGGGGTTTTCCCACAGGGCAGAGCCGAGCAGCCTCCTTCTGAAGGCCCAGCCCAGTGTGAGGCTGGCCCGGAGAAGGTGCAGAGCCTGCCGTGGGAGGGAGCTCTGCGAGGACAGGCTGCTGGGCCTCAGACACCAGCCCAACCATGATGGAGCTGTGGCTGGCGCTTCACCCATCCATCCTTTGAGTTTCCTTTCCCTGGTGGAGGAAGAGTAATGGAGACAGAGAAGGCTGGGATGCCTCTTTCAGCACACCTACCCATCCACAGCACAGATGAGCATCACCTGTCAGCCCTGTCCCCTTACCCCAGAATGTGCTGCTGAGAGCAAGTTACTGCATCTTATTGTCCCTGTGCCATCACCACCCTCACCTAGAAGGGATTGGGAAATGCTTACTGAATGGATGGAGAGATGGAAGATTCAGGGAATGCCTGAAACTAAAAACAGAGAGTTTATGCCCAGATATTCTGAAGAAGCAAGGATGTGTTCCTGGAGCACATGCCCTTCTCGAGCTATGGGCTCACGATGACCTATAGCCAAAAACCAAGTCTGTTCACAGCAAACGATTCAGCCCCACTTGGAATGCAGGAGTGTGGACACATGTCCTATTTGCAAAAAGCAAGTGTGTACTTGCTGGAAGAGGCTGAGCCAGAGATGAGAGGGTGCTGGGCTCCAACAAAGGCAACAGTGAGCCCCAAAGGTAGACTCCGAAGGACACTCTTAGTGGCTCCTGAGCTACAGAACAGAGAGCCAGGAAACCAAACCCGCACAGCAGCCAGTTAGACCAGGATCAAGAGGCTGGCCAGGAAGAGACTAGTCCCAGCACCTGATTAACTGGGAAGAGGATGAAGCTCTGGGGTGCCTTCCCTGCGGAGCTGAACGCTGGCCAGTGAGGTCATGCCCAAACAAGTTCTGCTGAACTATGAGTGCAAACATTGTTTGTCTTGATTTCAGGGAGAGGCCATGGCTGGGGTGGCTGCTCCCAACCTTGTATATGCAGATAGCTCCAGCTGTCACAAGCCCAGAATGCCCCCTCCTGGAGGCTGGGAAGGGGTTAGATGTAAGAGTACGGTTAAGAATCTCCTGGACAGAGCTGAGGGAACTGCTCCCGGGAGGCTGGAAGATGAGTGGCAACCATGACATAGGCCATGTGGGGTGAGCACTCCCAGACCATCCGCACCAGCTGAGGGGGAGGAGGGCCGGACACAGGGCCGTCCAGGCTCCTGGAGCGCCACTGGCCAATATTGGAGAAGCCTGGGTGACACTGATCCCAGCCCTGTCAGTCTGGAGACAGCCAGGGCTCTCACAAGGCACTTCCTGGGCTCAGTTATTCCCCAAATACACCAACTGGAACACCACCTGTGACTATCTGACAGCTGAAAGCATCCCCAGGTCCCTTCCTCCAAATTTTCTGCCTCTCTTTTCTCAAGGCAATTGGAAACAGAGCAGACCTACGAAAAGACCCAAATAACCTCCTCCTCTGAATCTACTGCTCTAAACATCCCCTGCTCTACTTAGATGAAATAGAAATCTTCAGTAGGGACCTGAGGTTTATAACCTATCTTTATGGTTTTTCCTCTAAGAGGGAAAAAAAAAAAAAAAAGCACATCTCCTAAACCTACAGATGGCAAAAAAGAAAGATCAGGAAATTCATCCCAAATTTCTATCATCAAGGAGCATGATGTCTTACTGGGGGGCCTGGCTGCTAAACTCAGTGTTAAAGATGTGTGGAACAAGCAGCTACCTGTGAGGGAGTGACAGGTTATGACCCACGGCAGGGCACCCTCAGTACCCGGAGGCCTGGCTGTGTACTGCCAGGAAACAGCTCAGGTGTCGTGACCGCCACCGGATGCAGCCTGTGTCTTTCCAGAACGCATGCCGTGGCTCCCAGGCAACTGTCTCCACGATCAAGTCACAATCCCTGGCCCCAGCCTGTGGGATAGGAACAAGTCCCACACACCTGGTCCAGGTATCCCCCTACCCAATCATCTCCAAGCTCCCAACCGGGAAATGGTTGGGGTTACATTTGGAGGGATGCTGTCAGCAGAGGGAAGAATTATGCCCACTGTCTCGCCCCAGAACCTCCCCTTGCCTCTGATCCATCACCCAGAGAAGGCTTGGCCTTGGAGACAAGGGAACCCACACCAGTAACATGACCTGAGCACCCACACACAGTACCTTCCATTGAAGACCCCGACACCCTGGGAATTGGTTACTAGCTCCACTTTAGAAAGCTGAGGTAAAGTGGATAAAATAACTTGTCAAGACTGTAATGATGGAGACAGCTGAGATCAGAAGTTAGGCTGTGTGTATTCAAGGCTGGCCCCCTTCCTAGGGCATTTACTGCTTCCCTTGATTATGCCCTAGAGAACGTCTCTCCACCACCTCTAACCTCAGCAAAGCTGCTTCCCTTGGGGGCAGGGGTGGAGGGCTGGGCCGGCTGGGTGGGATTAGCCTGGCATGGCTGCTGTCCCCCTCACCCCCTACTGGAGGACAGGCCTGTGTGCCTGTGTTGTCTCTCAGCTGAAAAGCCAGATGGTGCCCGGTGGTGGGCAGAGTTCCAAGGATTTGGTGCCAGAGCCGCAACCCTTGTGGTTTGGGGAGGGGGGGAGATAAATATTGTGGAAAACCCACATAGTCACTCACTTAATGATTATATGCCATCTAGGCTAATTATTAAGGGCAGCCTGGCTCCTCACAATCATGAGAGAGAGAGAGAGAGGGAGATGGAGATGGGTCTGCATCTACCTGCCCAGGTGAGAACACAGGCTTGATCTTGAGCAAGGAGGGCTTTAAGGGGCAGTGATGACAGGGGGCTGGCGGGACAGAGAGGGTGTGTGTGTGAGGAAGGCTGGGGGCCCCGCCTGGAAAAACAGATCTGCCTTTAGACCTGGCACCTGTCTTAGCACTTCACTGCTTGCATTTTAGGCGCCAAAGAGGAGGTGGCAGAGAGATGGGTGAGCCACCCTAGACTTCCTGGCATGTGGTCAGCGCCTGACTGCTCCTCTCTGCCCTCAGCCTACAAAGACGGGTGCTCCTAAGGCCATGCTGAGGGGTTGCTTTTCCGGCCATTGCGGTACAGAAGATGGCTCGTGCCTTTGGGAAAAGTAAAGCCAGCTGGATGTGGATTTTTTCTGGCGGGAGCAGCAGTTGCCAGCCATGATGAGTCATGGGCATCGACAGCCCTGAGACCTTAGAGACGGACTGGACCAGTGCTGGCCATGGACCCAGCAGTGACAGCACACCCGAGTGTGCTCTCGGTTATTTAAATGTTCATGGAGCAACTACCCTCTGTGAGGCCCACGCTAATACCAGATGTGTGGGTCAGGCACAGCCCTGACTTCGAGATGCTCATGGGGAGTCCACGTAATTAGACACCAAAGTGCAATTATTGCCATGGTTGGGGGTTGGGGGAGGGTAATGGCTGCAGGTGTCTTTAAAGGAGGCACCTGAATTCAGTTCTGGATGAGTGCTCGTCAGACTCTGAAGCAATGCAAAGGTATTGAACGGGCACAGAGTCCTGAAAGCACCCAGAGTCTTTGGAGGACAGTGGCCAGTGAGTGGGGGGCAGTGGTGAGAGAGAAGGTTCCAGAAGGATATTGGAGCAGACCATACCACGTGAAGGAATGTAAATGTTCCTTTATGAGAAGAACTTCTAAAGGGGTTTTAAGGCAGGGAAATGACAGTCACATTTGCCTAAAACCAATGTTGAAAGGATAAAGTAAGAGAAAAGCTCTGTGGCCTTGGGGCAATCCTTGTGCCTGGACTACAGGGATGGGGGCTGGGCAGTGTCTCCTGCGTGGATGAGCACACCAGTCGCCCTGGCCTCAGGCTCTCCTGAGTCCTCTGTGCTAATGGGACAAGGCTTAAAAGGGACTGTACTAGTTTGAACTGTAAGTTCTGGGGGGCAAAAGAGAAAAGGCACACCAGGGGTGTCCTGGCTAGCGGGCCACAGCAATAAATGGGTGAAAAGTGCCACCTTGGTGCTTGCAGTGAGCCCCACGGGAGCCAGAGTGAGTAAGCACACGCCGAGATGTTAACTTCTCCTGCACTGCACGCTTGGTTTACTGGTTCCCACTTTTTTCACTGGTTCCTGAAATCTCTTCACGGAGAACCAAAATCAGCTCTGTATCTTGGTCTATTTATGCTGGATGGCAAGGAAGGGGAGACGGAGGGTAGATAGCACTACTTCCCCCAGGGCTGTGCTTTGCCCCACACACGGAAAAGCTGGAGGTACTCTTCTGGCTTGGCCACGTGACCCAGGGCCTGAGGAGAGTTGTGGGGCCAGGTTATGGGTCAACTTGTCCTCAGAGGTCCTAAGAACAAGGGGCCTTGAGGGGAACAGGTGGACTCTGCTGTGAGTGATGGGGGTGGGGAGCCTCTGGACCATCCATCCAGCCCCTCAGCTGCTCCCTTGGAGAAAAGCAACTCCCCTCCCCCCCACCATCTGATTCTGTTAGGAGGTAAGCTGAGATACTTTCAGTGGCTGGTGATGGGCCTCCTGGACCTTAGAACCTGCAAAGATGTTAGCATCTCCAGTAACCAGCTGGAATCTGATTGCGTTTAGTGTCCCTGTCCCGGGGATGTGAGGAGGGTGAGCCATTGCTCTCCATCACCTCAACTGCTTGGTGTTTGTGCAGCACTTGACGAGAGGTGCCAGGTGATGGCTGCAGGTGTTCTGGAGCCTTCCCTTCCTCATTCTACTCTTCCCGCTCTCGCCTCTGCGCAGGAAGAGTGGATGGTGGTGGGAGTGCTCCACGCTGGAGCTGGAGGGGAGGGAGGGAGGGAAGGAAGTCAGGTGCCCAGAACACGGGAGCCCTGCAGAGAGGAGCACAGGCCAGGCTGGCTCCACCCCTTCCCTGCTGACGTCAGACCTCGAAATAGACAGATTGGGGAGCAGGATTCTTTGCCGACACTGAGTAACCTTGGAGGTGGGGAAGGAGGGAAGACAGGGCTTCAAGCTGGCTGATTAACAAGCTCTGTCCAATTGGGTATAAGAAATTGCACTACCATCCCCACGCTTCCTCCCTAGTTGATGGTCAGAGTAAAAGGCCTCTCCATGGGGCTGGAATACTGTGGGCTCTAAGAGGAAGCCAAAAACACCACCCATGGAGACCCAGGAGGGACCTATTGGCCCTGGCTTAACAAAGAAGGCACTAGCAGAAGGATGTCACTGGAGCCCCTTTCCTCCCGGGGACACACAGAGTCTGAAAACAGTCTGATCAGAGGAGCGATGCTCTTCTTCAATCTGCACTGAAGGGCATGAGGCATTAACTCCAGTAGGTTACTTGTGACACCAGACTGGACACCTGTGGATGTGTGGCCATCGTCCTCCCCTGGAAGAGGCAAGGCACAGAAGTCCCCGACGGCGGCCTCCACGGCTGCAGAGCGGAGATCAGAGCAGGCCTCTGCCCAAGAGATGGGGTGCCAGCAAAGCCGTCTACCACTGTGACAGGTCCTCAGTCAGCAGGATTTCTCAAGGGGGAAAGTACACAGATTTCTCCTCAGAACTGGTTGAAAGTGCAGATTCCTAGGCCTCACAGCCTTGGAGCTGCTACATGGGGCTGAGGCTGGGATCCAGGAATGTGTATTTTTAACAAGTACCTCAAGTTGGTTCCTGGAACCAAACCCTGAGGTACAGTTGAGGCTCGTACTCTGGACCTGGGGGAAGGAAGAGAGCTGGACAGTGTTCCCAAGGCCGTGTGCCTATCTTGTGGGTAGAGCACAGCCTCCCTACAGCGGTGAGGGGTACGCATCACAGACCGGTTGGCACCCAGCACCTGGCCCGGCCGTCTCTTCCCTCCTGTCAAGGTGTTCAGGGAACGTCTCAATCTGAGGCTAGAGAAGTTCTTCCCGGAGCCAAACTCACTGGGCCCTGCTGTGCTCTGTGACCCTTCCTTCCAGATTCACGCTCACCACGAAGCATCTGCTCAGCAATGCGCTCTGCGGCACCTCCCTTTGCACTTGAAGGCTTATTAAAATGTACCTTGGTCTGCTCTCAGCTAATCCACGAGACAGCCCGAGTTCATGCTAATTAATCAGATGTCATCATTAATATGCACCCTAATTGTTCAGCTCCCCTGATGCCCATCACGCTCGGGTCGGCATCTCTGCTGGCTGCAAACCCTTTGGACTTCCTCGGCTCCTGCTTTTTCCTCTGGGCTGGCCTGCAGTCCGGAGGACGTGCCCAAAGACACTTTTATTCTCAGCACAGTTTGCACAGCCAGCGCCGCTGGCTAGGATGCCAGCAACACAGAGGAGCGCAGTTATTACTTTAGAATGAGTGCTTTATTTAATTAAACAATTATTGCCAAGGCCCTGGGGCGCTATTTAGAAAGACACTGGATTCGGCTCACAATAGACACCCTGTAACAGAGAGTGAGCATCGCGCAGGGGGCAAGCACAGCCCCACAAACTCAGCAGGGCCCTCACAAGTACCATGGGTCCTCTGTGCAATGAAAACATCAGACGGACACAGGGCAGGAGGGAAACAATGGGCTGGCATGCACGGTTTCCATCCTAGTTAACACAAAATATTTAAGAACATTCTACCTTCCTCTAAAACCACTAGCAGGCTGCTGGGTTCTAGATGATGTTTTTTTTTTTTTTTTTTTTTTTTCCCCCTGCACTTTTGGGGGAAATGAAACCAAGTGGGGGAGGAGGGGAGCGAGATGTGAAATCAATCAGGACACTTCCTTAAAGGAAAAAGTCACTTTTAGCTCCTTACCCAGAAACGGAAGGCTGGAAGCAGAGGGGATGTGGAGCATGGAGATGGCCTGGGTTGAACCGTTTGGGGTCAGCCCAGAGCAGCTTGAGGGGAATGCTGAAAACACACACAGGTCAGTGGCAGGGTCGGCCTAGGACGCTTGTGAAGCGAGGAACGTCAGGCATTTATCCCTACTCGTGCCACTCACAGAGAAGGCGTGCTTAAGCCTCAAGCTCAGGCTGCCTGGGATGAGTGTGGATAAAACGGTCCTGAAAAAGCACAGTGCAGAAGGTCCCCAGCAGGGATGAGCACTCCCCATGGAGACCTATTTGGAAGTTTCCCAACCAGATTGGCCCGTGCAGGAGTGTGGGCCGTGGGCATGCACTTAACAAGCTCCATGAAGCTTCCCAGCCTGTGTGTGTGTACAAGGGTGTGTGCATCCCTGGCTCTCTTGTAGGTGGGCTGCTCATCGCTGCTCATCCCTGTTTCCACACGAACCAGGCTTTGGATTGCTGCCCCAATGCACGTATATAGGTGGATACTTCCTTTCTGCCCCAATGCAAGTGAATAGGTGGTACTTCCTTTACAAGAAACAGGCGTATAAAAGTTCTATTTATAAATCCTCAGTTTTCACGGAATAACATCTTACACCCATTAGGAAAACCAAGTACTCAAGAGAAACCTGCAGCCAGTCCTTTTACGAACTAATGAAGTACTTTGTAACTATCAATTACTTTCCCTGTTTGTTTTATGCATTTGGACTTCCATACAGTGAGGTTTCTTAAGAGCTAAGCATGCTGGGGTAAGGGTGGCCAGGTGATGGCACAAAAGATAATTCCCCCCATCTCAAGGCACCTACCTGGCTGAATTGAGGATGGGGGCAGGGCGGAAGGATGAGAATCCAGGTCAGTTTACCTGACATCTGCCCATGGGCCCAGGAGTCCAAACAGTTTGCCCTGGGCAAATGGCATTTGTAAGCAGGTACTCATGACTTGCCAGACAATGGATATAGGGGTAGAGACCTGGGACGTTCTAAGAGGGCAGAGAGATGCTCAAACTGCCAGCGTGTGACAAGGGAGTCTGGGCAGTTCACCTGGCTCAGGAGCTAGGATATAAGTTCCCTCCATCTACCAGGACAGAGTAGAGCATGCAGGACCCCAACCAATGGCAACGAACAGCTTCTGAGATTTGGGGAAGGGACAGTGGGGACTGTCCAGGAGAAGCGAGGACCACCAGCTTGAGATCTAAATTCCCATCACCTGGTATCTTGACTGGGAGCAGAGAGGCGGTGGCACTGGGGATTAAGTGTCACCTTCTAAGCCAGTGTGTCAGGTGTCTGCCATGGCAGAGACAGGATGTGAGGGTGATGGATGGCGGGCTTAACGCCAGCCGACAGAACCCATGTCCCTGAGAGGCACATTAAAAATAAAAACAGCAATCCTCTCACGGAGCTGAAGAAGGAAGCTCAGCCCCAACACCCAAAGGTGCTGGGGGGTGGGGCAGGGGGCAGCGGTCCCCATGGCCCAGGGAGTAGCGTGCTACCCAGGTTTGCATGGAAAGGTGAGGGCTGGTCTGGAGCATGCTGGGCAGCAGCCGGACAGACTCTCGGGATGTGTGGGAGGCTGTGCCCAGGCAGCGGTAGCCATGGGTGATGGGCGGGGTGCTGGAGGCTCATGAGGTCCTTCGCAGGAGTTCGAGAGACAAACCACAGTGTTGGAATGAGTGACAGACCAATCTGAATTTCATTTAGAAAGGGCTGGGTGGGGGGGTGGAAAGCACACCAAAAACAAGAGGCCATTCCCAGGATGAAATATATAGACAGCTCCCTTGAAAAAAGGAGAGAGAGAAAGAAAAACAAAGACCTGTCCCTGTATTATTGATTTCCTTGAGGAAGAGAGACAAGCTAATCCTTTAAAGTCAGTCACTTCAATGTAAGCACGAGCATTCCCCCACATTAGAGATCCAGCTCTTGTTTGGGTTGTGGGCCCACGCATTTTTGGGGCATAGGGCAGAAATTTCATTCATGGAGACCCGGCATTGCGGGTTGAAAGTGGAGGCTCGGCACACGGGGGAAGAGGCTCACGAGGACACTCTGCTGCACAGCTGGCTGAAGACGCCGCAGGCCACCATCAAGCCGAAGCCCCCGGTGTCTGCCAGGCACAGGGGATGAGGGCTGCCCCGCTCATCCCACCTGCGGTGACCAGCCGGTATGACTGCTATCTTCCCATGAGTGAGTGGGGAGAAAGAGGCCAAGCGAAATGGACATTACTGAACATCCAGGTGGAGTGAAGGGGAGCTGACAAGAAGCACATTGTGGGGAGAAAGGAAAAAAAAAAAGAAAGATGGGCTTCCCTGGTAGTCCTGGTAGGTGGCCATCCTACAAAGGACGCACTTTGATATTCTAGACCCCATAAGCAACCCATGCAGCCAGGAATCTCCTCTTGGCCCGTTAGAGTCCAACCCATGTGCACCAGACAGGAGGGCAGTGTGTCCTGGAGAAGGGAAGCTGTCATCAGGCCACTTGTGGGCTTAGGGCACTGCTCTCTGCGCCCAGACAGAGCCACCCAATGAGCCCTCCACAAAGACAGCTCATTTGCCCTGTCAGTTCCCACCAGCCCTCTGGGGCCTCCCTTCTCAGCTTACTGTCACCTTCCACTCCAAGTTCCCAATAGTGGCAAATCCAGGGGCAGCGTCCATGCCATGTCCTACTGGGGCACACGGAGGTGCCTCTGGAGGTATGCAACAGTGTTCCTGAGAGCCCCCACATCCTGTCATGTCACTGTGGCTGCTAAACCTTGTTGCGCCGTGCTTTCCCCCCCTCACTGGTCCTGAAGGCCTCTAGGCCACCTCTTGCCCCAGAATTGGTAAGAATAAATATTCAAGTGATGGCAGCGGTGACCCACTTATTAGCAGATGCCACAGCCCCAGGGCACCGTGGCTGATGCTGAAAGAACACAGAAAGGGACCATGGCAGGGACAAGAAACGTCCTTGGGAAGATGTGTCCAATGCTGGTGATCCTTGAGCGAATGTGAGAAGTCTGCTCCACTATCTAGGAGTGAGGGGCAGCAAGAAAGACAGCAAATCCATCAAGCAGACAGGCAGGGTAAGCAGACACGGATCACTGAACAGATCCCATCCTGGGCAGCGCCACCCCACCCCTCTGCAAACATTAAGCTCCAAGGGCTAATGACCGGGTGAGACCTGCCCCTTCTCTCGGGCCTCGCCAGCAGGGCAGCCCGCAAGTCCAGCAAGGCTGTGACCAGGGCCAGAGGATGGGGGTGGGAACCCCAGGAGCTGGGCTTCTGTCTCTGCCTTGGCCCTGGGAAAGACACAGTCCCAAAGTCTCAGTTTTCTCTGCTGTAAAGTGGGACGATGCCATGAGCCTTACTGTGCAGCTGGAAGGGCCAAATGAAAAATGAGAAAGTGAATGGCAAGAGGCTACACCCACGCAAAGCTGCAGTAGGAAGGGCCGGTCAAGGCTTGGCATGGCCATGCAGGCATGTCACACCCCTCTCCATCTCCTTACAAAAAGGACGTTCACCCCTTGAGTGGTACTGTCTTAGGAAAAGACTCCTGGGTTTTAAAAAGGGGACTACATGGTATTCTAAATGTTGCAGATGACAGACAAGTATTGCTGCGTCAGGCTGAGGCAAGATGGAATCAGAAAACATGACTTCCTGGCAGACGGAGAAACTGGGACTCTCGTGAAGGCCTAGGAAGCCCCTTCCCATGTTTACCTGAGCCCGAATCGGATTGCCCTACACCCCTCAGAAGAACCTAGCAGATAGAAGTCCCTAAACTCCCCCACGGCCTCCAATACACACCCCGCTTCTTGAAGGGGGTGACCAGGCACCTGCAGGCTGGCTGTCATCTCTCTCCCGGGCCACCTCCTGTATCAAGGCAGGATGGCAAGCCAGGGTGACCTTGTCCTGTCCCAAGGCAGCTGCGAGGGCCCCCACTCCATACCATCGGTTTGTAGCCGAGCCTCCAGCAAGGATGAGCTCCGTTGTGCCATCTGCGCTCCCAGCTCTGCTTGGCCAGTGCCTGCTGGGCTGCTGGTGACCCAGCAGCATCTGTCCACCTGTAAGAGGCAGAGGCCACTCCTGCGAACCGGCAGGAGCGCTTGGCGCCCAGGAAGTCCCACTGTGGCCTCAGGGCTTCCCTCTGACACTCTAGAAGCAGGGGAAACATCAGGGCTAGGCCCTGGGCCGGGGGTGTGGGGGACGGGCTGGGAAGCGCTGCAGGGACAAGAAAGTGAAATGAGCAACTCGCAGTGCCCTCGACTCCATGGAACAGCGGCACACATCCTGCTTCCCAGACACTCGGGAAGGTTGGGTTCCTGGAGAGAACTGATTTATGCACAACCACACCACTTCACCACTGGTCCTTGGCTCCTCCTCACCGCACAGGGGAGAAGGAAGTGCTCACTTCTCACTGTTTCCTAGCAAAGCCAGAGAAGCTCTGCACAAAGAATCCCAAGATATTCCCCAGCCTGGAGGCGAGGTTACTGGTTTGAAAGAGGTGGGGCACCTGACACTTTCTCACTGATCCTTCAAAGGAGCAGAAGGGGCATGTGTGGGGTTCTGAGAATCTAAGGCCAGCTGACAGCAGGTCCCGATGGTTAATTCTCATGGGCTCTTGCCAGGGCCCAGGTCACTGCTGGCTCCAGCTGCAGCAGCCTGTGGGGATGGCCCTGGCAAGCACGTGTGACTCATGGGACCCCCGCCTCCCAGTGCCCTGTTCTGTGGCTACTCCAAGGAAGGAGAGGGAGAGACTGACTCATATCAGCTGCACTGGCAATCACAGGATGTGGACGGAGGTCGCAGGGTGGAGGGGAGGAGAAATTTTCCATTCGTTATGGTCAAGGGCTTTGGGAGGCGACTGGTAGCTGCTGATGGAGAAAGCTCCTTTCTTATCATGATGCTACGCACAGGCTGGCCTCTGGGTAGAGTTAATACCCCAAATATTCTCATTCTATGTGTGCATTTCAGTAGCATTCCTGGGAAGACACGGAAAAGACGGTTTCCAAAGGACCTTCATCTTCTGAAAATTAAACTACAAAATAAAAGCCTGTATCTTTATTCCCCAGAATGTACTGTCCCAAAATAGCAATGAAGAGATGGTTATTACAAGGCCCTTACAAAACACGCAGGCTGTGCAGGTGCATCACCTACCTAATACCTGAGACAAGGAGAGGATTGTGCACGGGGTGGGGGTGCTTTAAAGCTGCCTGCCGTCTCACCCCACATTGTGGTGAAGTCTGGCTGCCGGCAAAAATCAGAAACCACGGGTAGAGAGAGGTACTGGGAGTCTCCAGAAGGGATAAACAATGACTAAAGCATTCACATTCAGGGAGAAGTATGAGCCTCCTCCTTTACATCTGCAGAGGCCACCTGATAGAATGAAGACACCCGGAGGAGCCCCATGGGTCAGGTTTGGGAAGGGAAGGTGCCCCTGCCACCCCCAACAGAGAGCTCAGGACCAAGGAAGGAAACCTCTGTGTTTGCTGATCCCTTCCAGGTCACTGACAGGGGTGAGGTTTGTGGGCGCACGCCCAGTGTGGCGAGGCAGGAACCACTGTTCTTCAGAAGCCACAGACCCCGGGAGCTGGACACAAAGTTCTAACTCCTGAGACGATGTGGAGATCTAGCTGCCTTGAACTTCTCCAAACCAGGGAGGAAGCACATTTGGACACAACAGCTGAGCAAAGCAAGGCCCCCAGCAGTGGACCGGGAGGAGGGGGAATGGAACAACAACCCGGCAGGATAGGCTCTATTCCCTTGGGCCCTTCCCACCCCTGCAGCTTTTGCGGGTTGGGTGGTAATCAGCCCTGGGAGTTCTAAGCACAATATCTGAAAGATGAAGGTGGTAATTAACGCCTGTCTGCTTTCCTGAATGGCTCCTTCTTCCCCATCAGGGGGTTATTGAGATTCAGGGAGGGAGGCTCCCATCATGTGGAAGGTTTACGGGAATAAGTGGGGGAACATTTTAATAAAGCAATAATAATGCTTCTAAATAATTTACCAGGCAAATGGCAGCAGCCAATATTCCTAGTACTTGTATCTGTTTTGCTGGAGAGGGGACGTGCCAGGCAGATTAAGCACAGATTCTTTTTTTTTTTTTTTTTTTTTAAGATTTTATTTGAGAGAGCAAGCGAGCACATGCATGAGCAGAGGGGAGGAGAAGAGGGAGAAGCAGATTCCCTGTTAAGCAGGCAGCCTGATGCGGAACTCGATCTCAGGACCGTAGGATCACGACATGAGCTGAAGGCAGACGCTTAACTGAGCCACCCAGGAGCCCGATTTAGCACAGATTCTATCAGCTTCTCCTAGAAAGACCCACCTGAGGTCGGGTCCCTCTGCCGGTCCCTCTGCCCTGATGTGCTCCAGTGTCTGTGTTGAGCCTCTTGGACCCCTTCCTCCACCTTCTCCTGCCTCCTCCTTCCTCTAGTTAGAGATCTAGGCAGGTCGTTTTACTCACTGATACCTTTGCTAATATCATCAATGATGGCTTGTTGAAATGCTAAGAGGCCAACGGGTCTGAGCTGTGCTGCCCTCCTAACAGTGACCCCCGTCCCTCAACAAGGCTGGGCAAGTAGGGAACGGTGCCAGGGAATTAACTTGCTTCCAAATTCCCACCACATGTAGGGGGATTTGAGATATGATTCTATTAAAAGACAAATTTCTAGTCCTAGGTGACCATGCAAGCCAAAAACCAGACCATCCGATTGCTCCAGCAATGCCGAAGAGGAAAACCAACCTCTCCCTATGCGTGGGCCACAGGTTGCCTTCAGTAGGTCCACAGGGTGGGACTGGAAGGTAACTCAGAACCAGGTAACCGCTGGAAGCACCTGCAGGAACCTCTGCCAGGACACGGACAGGTAAGTCAAGAGGCCAACTCCCCGAAAGGCTTGCCTCTTTCCTGAACCCTACCTCCTTCCCTGAATCAGTGAAGTGGCCACGTGTCAAACTCTGTGTCACCTCACACACCTAAATCTGTGTCAGGTTGAGGAGGACCAAGAGGAGGCAGAGAATATTAATAGATCCTGCAAAAGGGAGAGGGAATCATTTCTGAGTCCTGCCCACAAAGTAGGCAGAGATAAATAATGGCCTCTGGTTTCATGTCTGGCATGGCATCCAGTTCCAGCCCACGTCCCCCCTGCCCATGGCACAGAAGAGTCGAGAACAGCCTGGAGATTCATCTTCCTCCCTCACCTGCAGGGAGGAGGGGAGAAAAGGAGAGAGCTGGGCTGATCCTCCCCTATTTGGAGAGCTTGTTTGTGGTCAGGGCCAACAGCTAAGATGGTTCAGTCCTGCCTGCCCAGTTGGGAAGCCCGGCACCTACCATATGCTCTTGGGCTGGCCAGGAGTTAAGTCAAAATGTGGCAAGTCTCCAGGAAATTAGCCCTGACACACTTAAAGAGCTATGCTGAGGGTGCCCCTCAAACCGTGAGCTCAGTTTATGAGTTCACAGCCAGGAGCTGGCAATGACCCGAATGCCAACAAAGAGGCATGTGTGACAGGACACCCAGGCTATGTTCTTAGTAACCTGGTGTGTTTTCTGCCCAGGACCATTACTCCAGTAACTAGCCAGAGTGTGGAGCTGTGTAGACCCTCCTGTCTGGGAAAAGAGCTTGATCAAAGAGTAAAGTTCAAATGCCCCCAGCCACCCAGGCTGGGCAGAGGTGAGGCCACTCACCAGGTAGATGCGGTAGGCGTCCACACGGCGCAGGGGCCCCCAGCAGGGGTCAGTGTCGTTGTGCTTGGTGTCGGCCTCCACACCGCAGGACTCGTTGCCAGTGGCGCTGCTGATAAAGAGAAGAGTGGCTCAGTGTGGCCCCCACTTGGCTGGGAGCAGACAGGATGTAACGTTACTAATTATTAGCCACCACTGCGCCTCTACTCCCGCTGCAGCTGCTTCTAGACCAACCTCACTCAACATGAATCACAATCCTCAATCTCTTTGGGCAGGTGCTACTTGTCCCTTTGGCGCCATTCCCCAGTGACCCTGGAGCCCCTGGTGGGAATCCTAGTCATCTTCCAGGGAGGGGGCAGTAGAGTGTGTTTCCCAGGGACAGAGTGAATAGCCAGCTGTGGTGCCCATAGAATGGGGCCTCGGCCTCTCCAATCTTTAGATGCTGACAAATTTGCTGGGTGTTGTGCTTCTACCAAATACTCTGCCCTGACTGGATGAGGAAGCCTGTTTGGCTATAGCCCAGGTGGTGATGGGGGGAGAGGGGAGAGACACTCACCAGGTCACCTGCATGAGGGAGAAGGGGACAGCGGCAGCGTAGATGGCCAAATCCCCGTACAGGTAAATGATGATGCAGAAATAGAACAAGTTGACCCCCACTGAAAGGAACAGAGTCACTGTCAGGGAGCCACGCAGGCGCCTGTGTTCTTTCCTGACCATGAGGTCTCCACTCTCCCACAGCTTTCCTTTCTCCAGAAAGAAAGCAACTAAGTCCCGTGGCTTGTTTTGGCTGGCTGCACTGTGTGGCGGCAGGAGCCACGGCCGCCCGTGACCTCCACCTCAGCGAGGCTAGGCGAGGCTGGGGGCCCAAGACACTCCACATCCAGGCAGGTGCAGGGCAGTGTGAGGTGGGGGCTGCCCAGGGAGGATCAGAGGGGTCTCTTTGCTTGGGACGGGCTGTCTGGGCAGGAGGAGTAGAGAGGCCCTGGGTCAGGAGCCTGAGCGTGCCTGGATTGGGGCCCCTCACAGCCTAACACAGGACTCTATGACAAAGGCTGGTACTGAGGACTGGAAAGCGAAGAGAACCGAAAATGGCCCGGGTTCTGAAGCTGCAAGAAGGTGAAAAGCCCTGATGTCCAAAGCCTCATTCTGGTGACGGATCACCAAGGCTCAGATGGGAAGGGGGGGGGGGCTGGGCTGCTGCCGACACAGGGGGCCATGGGAAGGGCCGCTCAAGACGCGCTTGAGGTCAGAACATCTGCCAGGGAGGATGCTGCCTTCTGAAGGTGCCCGTGGAAGCTCCCTCCACAGAGGCAAACCTTGCCCCCTTCCCCCTCCAGCGCAGCATGAACCAGGAGGGAATGTGGGCTCTAGACCCAGCGCCACAGATCTCACTTCCTGACCCGTGACAGAGGCAAGTCCCCGACCACCTCCCATCCCGCACAGCGAGAATTATTCCACCTGTGCTAAATTCCCTACGTGATTCCAGCTTTACAGACCAGGTGTAAAAGCTCTGAAAAAAGCATCCAGGCCCTACAACCTCGAGGTCACAGCCCCAGACAGCCAGTCTCAAACTGCCTTTCAGACCGACTGCTCGTTTTTGATGTCATGGGTCTCAGGCTGCCAGCTTCTCCAAGAACAGAAAGAAAAATGAAGTGACAGTTCCCTTCTAATCCTGGTGGCTCAGAAGAGCCTCTAGGGTCCCAAGGGGAAAACCAGGGACATGTTCCTCCTGGCCTATTTGAGGTTAGCTCTGCTCCTAGGAGTCTGGGGGAGAAAGACCAGGAAAACACAATTCTTGCGAGGACCCTGGAGGCCTCAGGTAGTGTCTGTGTCCAAGCTCAGTCAGTGGTCCCTGGGGTCTGGCAGCTACTCGCACCCCAGGCCCCTGATTGTCTTTCTGCTCTGACACGAATGCTCTCTGCAGAGAGGTACTGTCCCCTCCCCACTCAACCTCTCTTCCTCTTGCCTGTGAACTGCGGTGTCAGCTCTGTTTATAAACTGCCATTGGCCCTCCCTGATCAATAAATCTCATTACTAGACACAAAATGGGAGGACCGACGAGCTTCCTGAGAAGACGGCAATGACGAGGCCTGGCACTGCCAGTCACAGGAGTGAGCCTGGAGCCCAAAGGGTCTTGTCGTGGAGGGTGGCAGGTCCTTCCCAGGGGAAGAAAACTACCCCTGGATGAAGGACAAGGCAGAGCAGTGGGTTTTGCCTGGGGGTGATTTTGCCTCACAACCCCCACCAGGGACCTCTGACAACGTCTGAAGACGTTTTGGTTGTCACGACTGGGAGGTGCTACTGGCATCTAGTGGGTGGGGGCCAAGGATGCTGCTTAATATCCCACAATGCAAGGGTCAGGCCCCACGACAAAGAATGACCCAGCTCAAATGTCATCACTGCTGAGTGTGGCAAACTCGTAGCAGAGGAGAAGGCGTCCCCTGAGTGGGAGGCTGCTCTTGTATGAGTGAGCTCCTTTTCTATTAGAGTGGGGGGGAACCAGAAGTCTGGTCTGTAAGGGAAGAAAAAAAAATAAAACCATTGGTTCCCAGAATTGTTAAAGAAACTGGGGCGGACTGTAAAACATGCTGATCAGAAAGGAGGTTTCAAAGGTATATGTCCTCCCTCCAACATGCGGCTGCCAGGAGGAAATGTTCACACTCTTATCTTCATCTAACGAGATGGGGAGAGATAGAAACGGAACAGAGGAACAGAGTGGGTTGGACATGACCAGTCTGGTTTTCATGAATTCTGGAACCCTCTGTGAGGCTGGTAGGGAGGGCGGGACCCAAACACTCCGGCAACCTTTGGATGATGATCATCATGCTCTGGACTGTCAAATTGCAGCACCAGTGATAAACCGAATGCTTAATGTCCTGAAAAGCAGTCAAGAAGACTCTGGCTTCTCTGATCCCTCAGGCTCTGAGTTACTGCAGTCACATTTAAGACTAGAAAGAGGGATCCCTGGGTGGCGCAGTGGTTTGGCGCCTGCCTTTGGCCCAGGGCGCGATCCTGGAGACCCGGGATCGAATCCCACGTCAGGCTCCCGGTGCATGGAGCCTGCTTCTCCCTCTGCCTGTGTCTCTGCCTCTCTCTCTCTATCTGTGTGTGACTATCATAAATAAATAAAAATTAAAAAAAAAAAAAAAAAAAAAAGACTAGAAAGAACCAGTAGAGAGGACGCCCCTGGAAACGGGCGGCTGTGACAAAGGGGCAGGAAATCTCCCAAAGAGAAAATTTTCACAAAGACAAGGGTTTATTGAGATGCGTCTGACTGTCCATGGAGGGGAAACCAGCAGGTCTGGGCACTAAAAAACTAAGCTCTTAAGCAGATCATCTTTCAAAAGAACAACATTTGCTGTGGAGATACATGGTGTTGTCACTGAACACCCGGCAACCTAGCCTCTGAGCTGGGTCGGGATCCTCTGAGCTGCAGGCAATCCCACCAAGGAGCCCGTCATGAATAGACACTGAGATTCCCAGACAGCAACCCTGTGCATGGACTCCTTGCGCCCTCTGCTGGCCACCAGGGTGGGGGGGCACACAGAAAATGAGGTAGACGCGTGTACACACACACACACACACACACACACACACACACACACACACACACACAGGTATGTGCACAGTGTATCCGTCACAGGTCTCTGCCCTGCGTTGTCCTAGACTGAGCAGTCCAGAAGAAAAGGAGACACGTCAGGAGCAATCAGGCAAGAGGCACAAAACTACCAGCTGGCTCCAGTGGCTTCCTTCCTTGGAAAACTGCTTAGGATTCCTGACCTCTACAAACAGTAGGAACCAAGTAGCTGCTTCTTTCTTCCTAGTGCTGATGATGAACGGGGAGGGATCAAGGAAGACAACACGAGCGGTTCAGTCCTCTCAGCAAGGTGGCTGCTCAAGTGCACCGGCAAGCCTGCTGACAGTCTGCTCATCTGTGTCTGCATTGCTTGCCCCATCCCTAGCGGTCAAGGTCTGTTGGAAAGCACCACCTCTCTTTGCCCTCACCCCACCTTGGGAAAGAGCTTATACCTTTATTGAAGAACATACAGGCCATCTGTCCCATTTCCACCCGGTCTGTGATTTCAAAAAGGTTCAGAGATCCACGTCTCTCTGTGGAGGTAATGGACAAGGAAGAGGAAGCGGTTTTCATTTGGAAAAGCTCTCAGAGGGGGTGCTGAGCTCACAGAATTCTCCAGAATAAGGAAATGCTAGAGCACTTCAAATTCTTCTGAAAACTTCTACTGTTTCCTACCTGTAATACATTTTATTTTATTTTTCTTTCTTTCTTTCTTTTTTTTTTTTGTAATACATTTTAAAACAGTACAGGAAAGGATCCTAGGGTGCTCACTATGGATGGGCAGGGGGCGGGGGGTGGGTAGCTGGGATACCTGGCCCTGGCTCACTCTGCTGGACCAGGGATGGGACCTGTCAGGCATCGTGCATAGTGGGACAGGAGGACATCCCACATTTATTTGAGCATCCAGTGTGCCCTGGGCACTGAGGTGGGTAACCTGCCCAAGTTACAAACATTAGCAAGCGGGGGAGCCAGCAGGGTGAAGCCTGGGCCTGGGGCTTGTGTTCTGGCCAGAGGGTCTGTGCAGAGACTCCTGGTCCTCTTTACAAGGAAAGGGAACCCTATGGACCAGCCGGCCAGCTCAGAACCCCAAGACTTACGCACTGACAGGATGGGCCGTTTCTCTGCCCGCTCATAGTTGTCCTGGACAAGGACATCACTGTCGGAGGCTGTGGAGGAGTCGTCATCTTCTTCCTCCTAGAAGGGGTGGGGTGGGGGAAGGGGAGCAAACAAGAAAGAACAAAGGCTACAGAAAACCCACGGAAAATTGAAGAACCCCATTTCTTCTGTTATTTCTTTCCAGAATGTGTCTGATCAGGGGCATCTCTCAGCACCACTGTGCTCCCACATTAGGTGCAGACACCGAGATGTCAGATCTGAAGCTGTACCACAGGTCCCGGGTACGGAGGCTCAGAATGACAGGCGAGCTCAAAGTAGGGGGTTCAAGGGACCCATCATGACATGATGTTAAGACAGCAGAGGCCTGGGGCACCTGAGTGGCTCAGGTGGTTAAATGTCTGCCTTCAGCTCAGGTCATGTGGGATCGAGTTCCACATCAGGCTCCTTGCTCAGTGGGGAGTCTGCTTCTCCCTCTCCCTCTGTCCTTCCCCTCACTCGTGAGGGCATGCTCTCTCTCTTAAATAAATAAATTTTAAAAATCTTTTTTTTTTTTTTTTTAAAGAGAGCAGAGGCAAAAAAAAAAAAAAAAAAAAAGAGCAGAGGCTGCACCTGTTCACTAAGCTTATGTGGCCGTCAAACCCAAGCTCTAGGACAAAGGCACAGAGTAGTGCTATGGACACAAGCCTAACATACATGGGGAAGGAAAGAACCAGCCCCTGAGGGCTGCCTCACGGCATAGGACTGGACACAGGCACTGCCTGGAGACAAGGGCGACACACACACCTGGTGGTTTTCCATTCTCTTCCAGCGGAGCTGAGCATTGGCTGCTGCCATGGCCTCTACCACGAAGGTAGTTGTCACAAAGCTGCAGGAAAGCCACAAGGTAATTGTCAAAGGCAGTAGGAGGTTAGAGGTGGTACAATGAAAAAGGAAAATCCACTTTAGGACCTGACCGAACCAGCGAGCCCAAAGCATTCTCTCTTCTGAGAACTGTTCCCTAGGAACTTTCGAGTTGCATCTGACTTATTAAAATGTATGTGTGTAGGTGCATGCTTGCCTTGATTGCCCTGTCTATGTTTAGGATGTGATTTGATGCACAGGAGAGGGGTGTGCAATAAGCTGCTGGTTGCATGGGGTAGAGTATAAGCCCCAGGGAAGAGGGGATGTGGGGCGATGTGACAGCGAACACTGAGAAGGGTCCGCTGGGGGCAGGGTGCGGAGGAGGTGGATTCACAAGGGACCTTCTGAAAGCTTCAGGGAAGGGCAGCGGCAGCTCTCACCTCTCCTTGATGGGACACAGTAAGTGGTCAGCTCCCAATTACACACGCTAATGGACAGAGTGCCAGCGTGGATAATTGTAAAGGGTGTTTGGCTCCAGAATGTGTTTGTATGTTTCCTTCCTTTTTCGGAAGGACCTTCACTTTCCCAATAATCTAGGTGATGTAAAAATAAGCTTGCGTTTTTATGGCTCAAATCAAAAGGGACACTGGGAGGTGGCAGTAGACGTCTGCTGAGGAGTCAGACTAGAGTGAAAAGCCATCTTGGCTCTTCCTCTTAGCAAAGCTGGAGAGGCCCAGACTTCAGCTGGAGTGCAGGGGGAGCATCTGTCAGCAGAGCTGTGGGGAAGGCCACATCCCCCCTGCTGAGCGCTGGACAGCACAGTCACCTCCCTCCTCCCCAAGGCTTCACCCCAGCCCTCCTCAAGGGCCCTCACCCGCCACAGGCTGCTGGCTCAACCCTTCGGGGAAGGTGTTCAATCCCCCACCCATTCCCTCTTGGTAGGTGGAGGGCAGCTGGCTCTGAGGCTCCCATTCCGGTGCCTCAGCACCTCCTGGAAAGGTTTCTCATTATCTTGCTTAAGTGACCATTTTAAGGACTTTAGATTTTCCCTTCTTTTTGCAAGTAAAACTAGAATCAATCTTAGTTAAGGCATGAAGAGGCTTCTCATGGCTGCACAAGGGCCAACGCATCGATCATGTTCAAATATAAATGGGCTGAGCAGGGAGGGGACATGGCAGTCCCTACCTGGGGGCCCCCAATAATCACTTCCCATTCAGACGGCTGCCCATGCTGAAGGTCCTTTAAAGGGGACAGCAGAGTCAGGGGAGGACAAGGACTTCTAGGGCTCTTGGCTGCCAGGACTCGCAGTATGCAATGAGCAAACGGTACCCCAAGGATAGCCACAAAACCCCCAAAAGAAAGTGGGTGAAGGAACAGAGAAATGTTTTCTTATTCCATTCAGCCTCTCTGAGGTCCTCACTGGCTTCAACTGTAGCCCATGTCATCCTTCCAAGGGCACCCAACTCCTCCCTCCTTCCCATCTGCCAAACCGCCACCCTCCATGACCACCGACTACCTGCCGAAAGCTGCCATCGCCCCCACCTTCCCTGTGCCTCACCCTGCGAGGCTTTGTCGGTTTTTTTCCACATTACTCATCACCTTCCAACCTACCCTACAATTCTCTTATCACCTTCACTCTTTATGTCTCCCCACCGAGAGAGAAGTCTTGAGGGCAGTGATCTTTGTTCTGTTCACCCAAAAACAGTGCCCGGTGTCACCTCTCCCATGGAAGGGACCCCTGGGAGGTGTTTCCAAGTGCTCCCTTACCTTTTTTGGGCAGCTGTGGATTCCTACCTGGAAATGCATAGTCCTAAATCCCTTATGAGCCTGGGGTACTGGCTGAATGACTCCCCACCTGCCCGCAGAATCCCTGAGAAGAGCCTCAGGTACGATCTCCCCTCTGTGAAGCACCAGCTAGTGAATCCCACCCCCGCGGCTCAAGGAGCAGGAGGCACTGAAAGTGTGGGCAGACAGTGGCCACCCGTTTGCTACCAGGCACCAGGTGAGGTGAGGTGAACACTTTATTAGGTGTGTACCTGTGTGTTCGTCACTTTGTGAACTACCTTAAGCAAATTCTAAATTCCAAACTGACTTCTTATCACTGCAGATGTTTGTCCAATTCTTTTTCTGTGGCTAGGTGGTGTTTTCTCAGAGAACAAAAACGGTACCATGTATAAGTATATAAGAGAGTAAATCAAGCAGCCGGGGAAGCGATGTGAGTACCACGTGAAACATTCCAAAGCCTGATCAGATGTCTTGATTCTTAACTGATGAGGTTATATGACTTCTGTTAGCATGAGACCTGGAGACCTTTGTGCCTCCTTTCCTGTCACTGGGCCACCCTGGCTAGGATTCACCGTGGACATCTTCCTGTCACCTCCACCCTCCACCACTCCCCTGCCCTGGCACCATTCCTCATGTTAATGAAAAGAGGTCAGGGCTCCCTAGGCAGGCTCCTCCCGGCCACCCCCATGTGCCAGCCTCTTACCTCATGAAGCCCAGGAACACCAGCAGGACCAAGCTGACGAGCCACCCCGCGGTGGCAAAAGCCTTGGGCATGGTGAGCGCACCTGTGCCCACGATGAGGTTAAACATGTACACCAGCCCCACCTGGAAGCGACAGAAGTGACATTCAAGCCCCCAAATTAATTAACCTCTCCTTCCAGTGGCTCCCAAAGAGGACCCTGGGCAACAGCCACACTGGAGGCAGAGAGGCCAGCCTTGAGCTAGGGAAGCAGGTCAGAAGGGAGAACGTGGCGGAGGTTCGAAGGAGGCGCGCTCTGCAACCAGCTGCCAGGGAAGCAGATGCCAACACTTGGAAGGCTCAAGGCCCACGTTCTATGGGTCTTTCCAAGATGTCTCTACTGATCGGGTTCCTCCTCCGCTTCTGTGGTCACCATCCTACCACCTTGTCATTTCCTTGTATTTAGAGCTGCACTTGAGATGTTAGCTCCCTGCTCAACCAGGCTGTAGGCTTCCCAAGGACAGAGCACCATGTCTGGGGACCAGGCACAAGGATGAACCTAGGGCTGACCTAAAAAAGACCTGGACTCTTCCAAGACTTCTGAGCATGTGACCCAACCCTGCTCCCCACCCATTCTTGCCATTGTCTTTGGGATGCTGCCATTCAGGCTGCTTCCTTCTCCCCTGTCCTCCCCACACTAACTTCAAGGATGTTTATGAAACTTGAGATGCAATTTACGTACTATAAAATTCACTCTTAAGATATTTACAAATGACATATCCGATAAAAGTATCCAAGATATATAAAGAACTTACACAACTCAACAGCCAAAAAAAAAAAAAAAGCAATCCACTAAGAAATGGACAGAAGTCATGAATAGACATTTCTCCAAAGACATATAGATGACCACCAGACATGAGATGCTCAACATCACTCATCATTAGGGAAATGCAAATCAAAACCACAATGAGCTGTCAGCTCACACCTGTCATAATGGCTAAACTCAACAACACAGGAAATGACAGGTGTTGGCAAGGATGTGGAGAAAGGGGAGCCCTTGTGCACAGTTGGTAGAGATGCAAAGGGGTGCAGCCACTGCAGAAAACAGTACAGAGGTGCCTCAAAAAGTTAAAAAAAGAACTACCCTATGATCCAGTAATCACACTGCTGGGTATTTAACCCCCAAATACAAAAACACTAATTCAAAGGCATACATGCACCCCTATGTTTCTAACAGCATTTTCTACAACACCAATTACGGAAGCAGCCCAAACATCCATCGCGTGATGAATGGATAAAGAAGAGGTGGTATGTACGTATAATGAAATAGTACTCAGCCATCAAAAAAATGAAATCTTGCTATTTGCAACAATGTAGATGGAACTAGAGAGTATAATGCTAAGCAACAGAAGTCAGGGAAAGACAAATACCCTATGATTTCACTCGTGTGGAATTTAAGAAACAAATGAGCAAAGGCAAAAAAAAAAAAAAAAGAGAGAGAAAGACAAAAAGCAAGAAAGAGACTCTTAACTATAGAGAACCCACTGCTGGTCACTAGAGGAGCAGTGGGTAGGGGGCTGGATGAGACAGGTGAAGGGGATGAAGAGCACACCTGTCATGATGAGCGCCGAGTGACAGACAGAATCGCCAAGTCACTACACTGTACACTGAAACTAATACAGCACTGTATGTTAACTACGCCGGAATTAAAAACTTAATAAAAAAATTTACCCCTTTGAAGGACAGTTTGGTGGCTTCAGGCACAGTCATAGGGCTGTGCAACCACCACCACCATCTGATTCCACTTCATCACCCCAGAGAGCAAGCAGGTAGCACCGCTTGGCCCCTGACAACCAGCCTCTGAGTAGAATTGCTGGGTCACTGAGAATGAGGTTGCAAACTCACATTCTCGCCAACCTGACTTCGGCTATTAACTATCATTTTCCTTTTTTGAGGTCTCAACCAGGAAAGTCCTTTCTTCTGCAGCCCTTCCCATTCCTGCTGACAGCTGCAGTCGCTCCACCCACCCGATCCAGGCCACTGTCTCCCCAACATCATTTACCACAGGCTAGCTTGCTGAGCACAGTCCACCCAGGCCTCACGCGGCCTCCCTTGTGCTGCCCCTCCCGACCCTAGCCTTGGATGGACTAAGCGCCTGCTTCCTCTGCTCCCTATACAACAAGCCTGCTAAAACTTCCACGGTATTTTCTTTTTCTTTTTCTCCCTTCCTTCCTTCCAGTTACAATTATTGGTCCCACAGCAAAAAGCAGTTCCTTCACCTGTGCTCTGAGAGCATCACACCGGTTTTATTCCACCATGGACTTCTTGGCATTTCCCACAGGAAACCATCGAACCTCACTCTTGGCGCCCCAGCCCCCACCCTTCTCAGCTGAAGGCCGCGTCCTCTGTTCTGGAGGTGCCCAAGGCCATGTGACATGCCCTCCCCAAGCCCACACTCCCTCTATGCTCAAAAATCAGTGTCTGCATCCTCCCAACCCCCTCCCTGCCTGTGGGGAATGTGTGTCCTTCTCCCTGGGGGACGTTAAGCCCTGCACCCAACCTTCTGGGCTCAGTCCTTTCTGGAATCTTCCTTCCACCAGCTCTTCCCCTCTGCCTACACAGGTCCTCGGCAACTTTGAAACACAATTCTCTTACTTCTCTTAACCAAACTCAGTGAAGCAGCTACCTATTTCCTCTGCCTTTGCTTCCAAGTTTCTGTACTTTGTGGTTTCCATCCCTAGAGCTTTTTTGAAACTACATTCTTCAAAATCACCAATTACCTCCTTCCTATTTGCCTAACCCAACGGCTTTCTTAGTCTCTATTCCTTCTTACGCTCTGATGTAAGTGGTCTCTTTTCCTACTTGCTTTTCCCTCAGCAACTTCACTCAGTCCTGCAGCTTTAACTACCACAGCCAGACAGGGGGTGATGGACCTTTCTCCGCATCAGCCTTCCTGCAGACCTCAACTCCACTGTCTGCCGGTCACCCCCCCACCCTCCTCGCTTCTGTGTACCCCAGCTCCAGCCATTCTACTTCTGAAGTCTTTTGTGGCTACCTCTGGTCCTATTCCCCTTTACCACCTAATTGCTTCCAGCCTGGACTGTGACAGACAGGAAGAGGCTTCCTGTGACACGGGCTTAGTTTGCTTTACCACCTGTTTCTGTTAAAAACAACAACGTAGGGAGCCTGGGTGGCTCGGTGGTTGAGCGCCTTTGGCTCAGGGCATGATCCCAGAGTCCTGGGATGGAGTCCCGCATCGGGCTCCCTGCATGGAGCCTGCTTCTCCCTCTGCCTGTGTCTCTGCCTCTCTCTCTCTGTGTCTCTCATGAATAAATAAATGAAATCTTTAAAAAAAATAAATAAATAAATAAAAGACAACACAAATGATTCATCTCTGGGAATACCTACCCATCTCTCATTTATACTTCCCTATTCTTACAAATATGCTCTCTTCTATATTTTAAAATTTTTCCTAAAATAACCATGTACTGAATTAAAATTTTTGTTTTATATAAATTCAATTTGCCAACATACAGTATAACACCCAGTGCTCATCTTATCATGTGCCATCCTTTATGTCCATCACCCAGTTACCCATTCCCCCACTCTCCTCCCCTTCTGCAACCCTATGTTTGTTTCCGAGAGTTAGGAGTCTCTCATGTCTTGTCTTCCTAATTCATGTACTGAATTTTCTTTTTATCAGAAACCTACAAATTGAGGCCCATTTTCCTAACATCACTCAGAAGTTTTTTGTTTTTTTTTTTTTAACTGAAATGTGGGGAGAGGGAGCTGGGCAGTGGTTAGGGAGGGGCAAGCTTCCAGGCAGGTGTTGACTGTACATCTGAGTGAAGGACAGGAAGGCACCCTGTGGACAGAAAAGAGCTCTACCCACAGTCCATTTACATTTGGCATAGGACATCACCCCCCCATGCCTCCTGGCCAGCCCCTCAAATCCCACCCAGCACTCAAACGCATTCAAATGTTACTTCCACCACAAAGCCCTCCCAGTCTTGCACTTTTGAACCCCCAGGGCAAGAATACTTCTTATGTCCTAGTTTGGGTTTTCAATGTTATCTTTTTCCCATTGTTAAATGTGAGGCTCACTGTGGCTTGTGTGTCACTTCTCAGGGTGCCTGCCATACAGTCTCCAGCTAGGAATCCTCAGCTGAGCTGACTGGACCTGGCTAGGTCCTCTGACGTAGGTCTCCCGGTCTTTGTCCTGTTTTAAACATCACAGTCTCTGTTTGATCCCACAGACAGATCTCAGAAGGATTAAAACAAGTTTGAACCGTGTTCCTACAGCTCCCTGCAGCTCTGTTCTCTATATGCTGCTTTTCTGAGCAGTAACATTTAAGAAGGGTGGACCCTTTTTCTTTATGGAAAATGGCCCCGGTGAAGGTTCGATCAAAGTAGAGAAAGTGCTAGTTCTTAGCCAAAAGTTTTACAAGGAAATGAAACAGTACAAGAGGCATTTGTGAATTTGGTGATACCTAAAGGTCATGAGATATAAAGGTCAAGGGTCTGCTGTAGCGCAGGGACTTTCAGCCTGAGCACTGTTGACATTTGGGGCCGATTCTTCTTTATTGTGGGTTGTCCTGTGGACTGCAGGATGTTTAGCAGCATCCTGGCCTCTACCCAATAGGCTCCAGTAGCCCCCAACCTTGCACCTGTGTTGTGATGATCACAAATGTCCCCAGGCACTGGCAGGTGTCCTGGGATGGCGTGTGTGTGGGTAAGATGGGCAAGACTGCCATTGCTGAGAACCACTGCCGATAAACACAATAAACACACTCCCAAAGGAAACTTCAAATAAATCTCGGTAAGAAAGATCCTTGAAGAACTTTACAAGAAGCTAACTAGGGACAGACCGTTAGCAGTTGGAAGCAGAAATGAGTAATCACATTTGTCTTATGCTATCTCTATTTTTTAGCTTCAAAGCAAGAACTCTGGGCATCCTGTAGAATAATATGAAACTTCTTCACCTCCCTGGCGAGAGTTAAAGCCTCTCAACCTTCAGTAAAGGTGCCAGTGAGGCCCAATTACAAGGACTATGGAGCAGGAAGCAAATCTGAGCTGAGCCACGGGCCAGGTCAAAGGCAGTTGTGGGAGGAGGAGGAAGGAGACATTCTCTTCTGCTCCTGGCCTGACAGTTGTGGTGGGATAGCCTCCTGGAAGGTGTTGCCGAAAGCAGAAGCAAGCCCTGCTACAGGCTAAACAGTCTCTTCCCGTTTCTCTTCCCTCTTCCATCATTCTTTGGGATGAAGTACTGGCTCCCTCACAACCTGGGGAGTTGAGCACAGTGTTCCTGCTGCCTTATCTCCCACCCAGCAGCCTCACCCACAGATGTGCATGAGGCAGTAGTCATGGCGGTTTTTGTCCACTTCCCCAGGGACAGCTGTTAAAGGAAACAGAAGCCAGTAGAGATGCGGAAGCAATGACTAGAATTTAAGGCTGTGAAACGAGTAACCTTTCCTTCGAAAGCAACGGCAGTGGTCTTTAGCAAAACTGGTTGGCAGGGCCCTCAGCGGCTGGGCCTTGTGTGGGTGGTGGTCTGCTTCATCCTCTATTTGGATCACATAGTCCCTGTAGCCCTGAGCCACTCCTGGTCCCCGTACACAGGGAACCAGACACGCCCGTTCCGAGATCACTTCTGGGGAAAAGTGCTGGCCGGAACCAGGTTCTGAATCCAGCATTATCCTTGAGAGGGCCTGTCACATGAGTCCCCTGTGAGGCTAGTCTGTCCACTACACATATTTTATGCAGAATAATGCAAGCTAAGGCAAACACCCCTGACACCCACAAAGGGGAAAAGAACTGGCAACAGAGCAAACACAGAGGCAGGGAGAGGCTCTGTGTTGGGAATACCCCAGGTTATGGGCTGATGCACCTTCATGAACCAAACAGGTTTCCCGAGACCTAGAGAGCAGGTCTTGCCTGTACTGGGCCGGGCATGGGATTCAAAGCAGCGTCTACAGTGAAGCAGTTCCACTGCTTTTCTGGGCTCAGCGGATGGTGAACCTATGCCCTTTGCCTGGTCTCACAAGGGATCAAGAACCACTCTCTCCGGATGGCAGAGTTAGGGAAAACTCAGGAAGAAAGCACGGTGTCTTCTCAAACCCTAACTGGTAACTTCCGACTAATGCCAGCTCACCTTCAACATCACCCATCTCTTCTCTACATCTCTCTCCACTGGTAAGATAAGAGAATACAAGTTGTTAATGGCAAATACCCAGAGTATGCCCTTAAACACAGGCCTCAAACAAAACCAAACACACAGGGAAGTTGGGGGGTGGGGAGCAGAACCCACTGAGGCTTTTCGGCCTCACTGCCCGAATTCCTGTGGGCACACGCTGACACGTGAAATGATGATGTGAATAACTGGAAACACAAGAAAAGTGAGCCTATCAAAGTTTTTTTCTTTCCTAAAACTCAGTTACAGAAATAACTCATTTTCTCATCTCTAAATGTATAGATGCTCTGAGAAGCAGCAGGAAGCTTGGCAACTTTTATGGACAGTGGGAACATTTCACTGCTGATACCAAGAAGAGACAGTGAGCTGTTACACAATTCCTCAGATGAGAACAACACTATTAGACTCGGTCCAAAGTTCAAGAAAGACTACCCCCCGATAAATTATGGAGAGAAAGGAGGCTCCTTTAGTGCTATACACAAAAGGCACAGACCCAGTAGGAAGACCCTGGTGTGAGAAAGGCTTTTTGCCAGCTATTTTCTGAGACACTTTCATATCTATCACACCACAGCCCTAGAGTCTGTGAAGCTAGCAGAGACAAAGCCAGGATCCTCAGGCTAGGAAATAAGTGGAAAGCGGGGCAGCTGCTTAAGGTTAGGTAAGTTCTAGAAAGAAGACTTTTGTTACTTAAGGCAGTGCCACTTTTCCTTGGGATACTTAGTAGCACCATGAGTCAATCATTTGATTATTCCAATCCTCCAGCTAGGTATCCAGGCAAGAGGACTCTGTGATGTAACCAGGACCAATCTTTCATGACTCAAAGATAAACTGAGTGCACCTGTGGGAGGTGGGGGTGTGTGTGATGCAGACCCAATACAGTAAGAAATCAATCCTTCTAATTGTTCTAATTACAGACTCCTGCAAACTGCACTTGGAAGTCTCTGCATGCTTTCTCTGCCTCTTACAGCATCCAAGACTATAAAAGTTGTGCAACTTACAATTCAGTGGGCAACCAAAGCGCTTTCAAACTGCTGAGATGAGCAAACCCAGAGTCAACAGCTGTCAATCATCATCCCCGGACAGCAGCTCAGTTTGCAAGTGCTAGTGGCCAGGACACTGAGATCGCAAGGAATTAACAAGTCAGCTTTGTTTCCTTGCCCACTCTCTGACCAGCACTGAACACGTGCACAAACTCTCATCACATGCTCTGGGCCGGGACGGCAGCAACATGCCTGCTGCTGAATGGAGTTCCCCAGCCTGGCTTTCGCCAGGATCTACAAGCAGGTGTCCTCACTAGGCTCGTACAGTCCAGGAAGCATCGTGCTTCTCTAGGAGCCCGCAGCAACGATGTGGGTAAAACAGGTTCTAAAAAAGTAAAACTCACATAAGGAGAATAGAGCTCTCCGGTCTCTGTGATTTCACCCGCCATTTCCAAAAGTGAGGAAGGGTCAGTGGGCCGAGATTCCTTAGGTTTCTTCCTTGCTTGGGCGGCGGCTGCTGCGGCTCCCTAAAGGGGAAAGAGCAGACTTCACCTTTCTGATAGAGGTCGCTGGCATCTGGGGGACGGTTCTGGAGAACACCCCTCGGGGGCCCTGTACTTTGATTACAGACACAGCCTCAGTATCCACCAGGAGGATACTGCAAGAGTGACACCTGCGTGCTTTCCTCTAACTTTTTCCTACGAAGGTATTCAAGGTCGTTCAGACTCCAAGTGACAGAGGGAGCCCCACAAGCCACTAAGTCTCCCTCACCACAAGCGCCCCCCTTTGCACACTGTGCGGTGGCCGTCCACACTTAATGCCAGCCAGGAACGGCGAGCTCACTACCACACAGGGCACTCGAGATCAAGGCAACAAACTGGGGGCTTGCCCAGGTCGCTGCCCACCCCCACCCAACTGCTGGTCCCCCCATTCCCCGCCCCCCCCAACCTGTTTTCTGCCCTGCTTCGGGCTCCCCAGCCCCAAGCCTCCCCCTCTTCTCAAGGGCCTCCCCCCGACTTCTTCCTCCGTCCTGGAGCAGCCCCGAGCCTGGAGCCGCCCCGGCCCGTCCCCCCCCGCCCGGCCGGCCACCTGCACCCCGGCTCGCTCCGGGCCGCCGCGGCCGCCGCCTCCGGCCCCTCCGCCGCCGCCGGTGCCAGCTGTCCCGCACCAGCGCCCGCAGCGCGCATGCGCCCGCGCCCGGCGGCCACTTTGGCCGTGCGCGCCCCGGGCGGGGCGCAGCGCGCTGATTGGCCGCCTCGCGGAGGCGGGACCGGGATTGGGCCCCGGCGGCCGCCGTCTGCGGGGCGGAAGCGGGGGAGGAGCACTTCCGCCCGCGTGCGGGGAGGAGGGGCCGCGGGGCTGGGGACCCGTCCGTTCGCCGGGAGTGGGTGTGAGCGGAGTCGACCCGGGTCCCCGGCGGTCGGGGTGACCGAGGAGGGTGGCCCACGGGTCCGCACACAGGGGAGGGCGGCCTGCTCGGACCTGGCTGGGGGCGGGGGACGGGGAGGCCCCGGGGGCTGGGGTGGGGGGGGTCGCGGGGAAGAGGGGCTGGACGTAGGCGTCCGCCCGCGAGGCTGCAAGTTGATCGTGGGGCGGAGTCTCCGGCCCGGGGCACGTGATGGGAGCTTCGGGGTTAAGCCTGGGCCGCCCAGCTTGGGTCGGAGGCCTCGCGGGTCAGCGAGGTGGGAGGGAAGGGGCGCGCAGAAGCGGCAGCTCGCGCTTAGCCCCGTGGAGCTGCGATGCGAGGATCTTGTAGTCCCCTTTACCCGGCCCACTTCCCCTTGTCGCGAGGGGTCCAGAGTCCGTGTCCTCTGAAAGGTTTCGAGAGAAAGAAGGAACCAAGGCTCGCTCTCCTGACCACTTAGCTCCGGGAGGCATTTAGCAAACTCGAGGCCCGGGGCTCCCACCCCGAGTGGGAGGAGACGCAGGGTCCTGGAGTATTTGCCCTCCCCTCTTACAGGCCGGCGCCATGAGGTTAAATGAGAACGTCTTGCTGCTGGGGAAGAAGGTGGTGCTGGTACCCTACACCTCAGAGCACGTGCCTAGGTAACAGTCCACCTAACGCGAGGTGCAGGCCAGCTCTCCCAAGATGCAGCGAGGAGGGTCAGCCTGCCTTGCCTTAGTCCGAATCTCAGAGGCTGTTTCCCCTAAGAAGGAGAAACATTGCGGTGAGAAGTCATTACAGAAAGAAGTGAGCGCTGAAGCAATGAGGACTCCCCTGGAGGAAGTTACCCCCCATCCCCCGCCTTTCCGTTTCAGTCTTCTCTGCTTCCTTTTTGGACGCTCAGCAAGGAATTATTTTATGTAAACTAGATGTGTGTAAGAAAGATTGCCTGATTGTAAATTAGTGACATTCCTCTGTTGTCAGCGAATATGCTTAGTTTTTTTTTTTTTTTTTTTTTTAATATTTATTTATTTACGGGCGCCTGGGTGGCTCAGTCAGTTAAGTGTCTGCCTGCCTTTGGCTCAGGTCATGATCTCAGGGTCCTGGGATCAAGCCTGGCAGGGAGCCTGCTTCTCCTTCTGCCTCTGCCCTTCCCCCTGAGCATGCTGTTTCTCTCTCAAATGACTAAGTTAAGTCTGGGGGAAAAAAAGATTTATTTATTTTAAGGAGGGGTGGGAAGGGCAGAGGGAGAGAGAGCATCCTGAAGTAGGCTCCCCTCTGAGTGTGGAGGCCTGACACAGGGCTCCATCCCAGGACCCTAAGATCAGGACCTGAGCTGAAATTTGTAGCCTGCCAGGCATGGGTGCGAGCTATGCAGGCACCCCAAATATGCTCAGTCTTGAAGACTTAACGTTAGTTTGTCAGAAAACTGAGTTGATGGGTTGTTCTGATGTCTACTGTTTAGAAAAGCCAGAACTGAGTGCCAGGGTGGGACTCTTCCTGGGGCAATTGGCTAAGGTCTGGTAGGCTGAGCAAAAAAAAAAAAAAAAAAGGTCTGGTAGGCTGGGATGGCAGTGATGTAGGAGTGTATTCTCTACTTGTAGGTTTTTTAAAAAAATTTATTTATTTATTTGAGTGAGAGGGAGCGAGAACGCACATGGGGAGCGGGGAGAGGGAGAAGCAGGTTCTCCACTGAGCAGGGGGAGCCCTACTCGGGGCTTGATTGGAGTTGATCCCAGGATCCTGGAATCATGACCTGAGCTCAAGGCAGATGCCTAACTGACTGAGCCACCCAGGCACCCTTGTAGTTTTTGGGTGTTCCTGTGTCTGGCCTTTGTGGAGATATGTCCAGCTTTCCTTAAGGAGGTCAGATTGCCGTATACTTCCGCTCAGGAATTTGAGGAATGTTTGACTTCAGACTACGCCCCAGCACTGACCCCGGAGACAGGATGGGAAGCTGGATAGTTCTCTTGTAAGACCAGCCTGCTTCTAGGTCTTGTGCTTGTGCCCCTCTGCCTTAGGAGCTATTATAACCCTTTCCTTAGATTTTTTTTTTTCTTTCCAAAGAGGGGAGAAAGCGTGCTCACACAAGAGCAGGGGGAGGGGCAGAGGGAGAGAATCCCCAGCAGGCTCCACACCCAGCTGGGAAGTTTGTGTCCAGCTGGGGGGAGGAGGCATGTTGCAGGGCCTCACAACCTGGAGATCCTGACCTGAGCCAAAATCAAGAGATAGATGCTAAACTGACTGAGCCAGCCAGATGCCCCTCCTTAGATCTTTTAGAGCTCTGTATTAACTTTGTGGGGTTCTCCTATCTACCATCCACTTCATCTCAAAAAATGTCAGAGCTATACTCCCAAATCAGTCCTGCATGCCAAAGGCTATCCTCCTGTCCCTGCAGGTACCACGAGTGGATGAAATCAGAGGAGCTGCAGCGTCTGACAGCCTCTGAACCGCTGACCCTGGAGCAAGAGTATTCGATGCAGCAGAGCTGGCGGGAAGATGCAGACAGTGAGAAGCAGAGGCCCTGGGCTGGGCTGGCAGTGGGAGGGGTGGCTCCAGAGGCAGTCTCCAGGATCCCTCCCTTTCTCATTCCCGCTGTAGCCCTTCTGGGCCCCAGAAACTTTGAAAATCCTTCATGAAAAGTCTGGAAGTTTCCTGAAACCGTCATACCCTGATGCCCACTGAGGCCAGTCTCTGTGACTGGTGCTTTTGTGTTTGTTCACACTCCTTGCATTGGGCTTAGAAGGATTTAGAGAAAGTAAAGCATTTAGGGCTCTGGCTGTAAATGGAGGCCCTGTCCGTCACATCTCTTGCTCAAACCCAGTTGTGGTTACTGCTTTCTGAGAATAGAGCTGCTGTTTGGACTCCCATCTTTTCTTGCATGAGGCAAACTTAGGGCTTTGTAATCAGCTAAAGGAAGCTCTGAGCCCGATTTCCTCGTGGCAGACAGAGGCAATGGTGTCATACTACAGTTCTCTGGTTTGGGTCAGAAGACTGTTGTCACTTCGCTTCTTTGGGAAGTGTAAGTGAGAACCCTGTTGCCTCCCTCCTTAGAGTGTACATTCATTGTGCTGGATGCAGAGAAGTGGCAGGCCCAGCCAAGCACCACGGAAGAGAGCTGCATGGCGGGAGATGTAAACCTCTTTCTCACAAATGTAGGGGACCCCTCCTTGGGGGAGATTGAGGTCATGATTGCAGGTTTGTTCCACTTGGCCCTCCCTTCCCTCCCTTCTGCTGAACTTCAAGCCAGCTGAGGCTGCATAGGGCACTGGGCTCAATGGGAGGTTCCCAGTGGTGAGCCCAGCACCTACCTGGGGCACACTGCCCCCTGGCACTCCATTAGCCTGCTGCTCCACCCGTGGTGGTTTACTCTATTCCCGTCTTCTGCTTAGGTGTGAATTTATTTTATTTATTTATTTATTTATTTATTTATTTTTCAAAGATTTTATTTATTTATTCATGAGAAACGCAAGGAGAGACAGAGGCAGAGACACAGCAGAGGGAGAAGCAGGCTCCATGCAGGGAGCCTGACATGGGACTCGATCCCAGGTCTCCAGGATCACACCCTGGGCTGCAGGCGGTGCTAAACTGCGCTAAACCGCTGCGCCACCGGGGCTGCCCTTAGGTGTGAATTTAACCTTGAGTTTGAGGATCTTCAGGCTTCATTCTGCTCCATTCCTGCTGGGGGGCTGGGCACTGGAGACTCTCGCAAAATAAAAGACCTTTCCTGGAGCATCCTTCCCGTGCTGTGGAAGGAGCCCCTCTAGTTTGTGTCCTTCATGGTCCACAGCCTTCCCCTAAGACTTCCCGATGAGGCAGCAGGCTGAAGGTAAGGGGTCAGCTTTGGGGTCAGGTTGCTGGGTGTGTCTAAGCTAGGAACCCTTGTGCAAATTATTTCAACTGCTATGTGTCTGTTTTCCTGTCTGCATGATGGCAATGATAGTACCAACTGTGTTGAGTTGAGGCTGAAATGAAGTTGCAGCTGCATTACTGCTGTGCCTGCTGCGGAGCCTGGCGCACGGTGCCAGTGATTGCCATTATTCCTCCTAGAGCCCAGCTGCAGAGGCAAAGGCTTTGGCACCGAGTCTGTTCTCATGATGATGTCTTATGGTAAGGAAGTCTGAGCAGATGGTAGAGAAGTGGCCAGGCCTCAGATCAGGACATGGGCATGTTGGGAAGTATCTTCTTCAGGCCTGAGGGTGGGGGGCAGGTGACAGGTGCTTCCACTGCCAAACAGGAGAGGAAGGGTAGGGGATAAGAGGGGGGTGCTTCATCCTGTGTCCCATCCCTGTCTCTCTCATCTTCTCTGGGAGGGGTGACCAAACTAGGTCTGACCAAGTTTGAGGCTAAAATTGGGCAAGGAAATGAGCCAAGTATCCGGATGTTTCAGAAACTTCACTTTGAGCAGGTAAGGATATCTCTCATGGGAGGGCAAGGCCTGGGCTGGGGGTGATGGGGCCCAGTGGTGCTAGAGCTTGTGACTGTAACTTAGCTGCCCCTGCTCTCTCTGGCTTATACAGGTGGCGGTGAGCAGCGTCTTCCAAGAGGTGACACTTAGGCTGACAGTGAATGAACATGAGCGGCAGTGGCTTCTGGAGCAGACCAGCCATGTAGAAGAAAAGTGCTATAGAGATGGGTCGTCGGAGTCCCATTGACAGCCAGCTGGCCTTTCGGGCAGGGCAGCCACCTTCTGTGAAGTGGGGTGTTGGAACCACGCAATCCAAAACACCAGAGCCCTGTAACAGAAACTGAACTATTGGGGCATTTGAGGCATAATGCCCCTAGCCCCTCTCTAGCCTGGGAATCTCCTTTAGGGGCCCTTCAGACTCTGGGCCAGACTTGCCTTGGCCTTCCTCAGGCTGGCAGTGTGGATAAGTGACTCCAGGTCCAGGCTGTCCTCCTGACCAGACCTGGATTCTTGGAATCTGGAGCGGATAGCACGAATCCACAGAGGGCAGGGTGGGTGGAGGTGGGAGCAGAGGCGAGTGGGCCTGGTGCATGGAAGGCCAGAGGGGGTAGAGTCCCTGGGGTAGAGGCCTGCCTAAGAGTAAAGTATACTGCACAGCACCTTTCCTGGCTATTCCTTAGGCCTATTTGCAGGTGAGCCACCAGAAGGCCCAGCCTACAGCATCCAGTCCAGGGCAGGAGGAGCTCAGTCTGCTTTTGGCCTGCAGAAGCAGGCGGAGTGTGACCCCCAAGAAGTTTGGAAATGAACGAGCAAGGCTCTGAATGACAGGTGGCTTGGAAAGTGGACAAGTATCCTTGTGCTTGCTCCTTTTCTCCTCTCTGGACCCAGGAGTTTTGGATGCAGCTCCTTGTGACTGGAGCCTCTGCTCAGTTGCAAGGGCTGCAGGAGGAAGCAGAAGCCACTCAGCGGAATCTTCCTGAAGGGACCTGCCCCCTCCTGCTCTGCTCACTTCTTGGGTCTCTGGGAGCCGTGGCACCTGACGGCCACAAGATGGCGTCGGAGGCACAGCCTCAGGATGTCTCCAGGGCCTGGCAGCTGGTGCTTCAGAGGCAGAGCTGGAGCGGGAAGGGGGGGTGGGGGAGACGCTCCTCTGTTCCCAGGTGCCCTGTCCTAATCTGGGGTGGCCCTTGAGAGGCCGGACAGGTTTCAGGGCAGGTCGTGGAAGAGACCCTCAAAGGCAGTTGGTATTCTCAAGGGGAGGAAACCTTGATGTGAGTTGCTGTGCCTGGCTCAAGGTAGCAGAGCCAGAACTGTTGCTGACCCCCCCAGCCCCCCACCCCTCCCCAGTCCTGGCATATTCCAACACTACTATGAAGGTAAAAAACTGGAATCTACCTTTGCTTGCAGTGTACCAAAGGGTTTGTAGTGTGTCTGGCCCCTCAGCAATCAAGGAGTTTCAACCTTGAGCTTCATCAGAGGCCCCACCCAACAGGTGAGGTAAGGAGGGATCTCCCCCCACCCCACTGCCTTGTGGAGTCCTCTCCAGGCCTTGCTTACAGGTGAGAGGTCACAAGGTAGAGGCAAGGGTGCGAGCAGGCGGGCCGAGCCCAAGGTGCTGTGGCAGGGTTTTGAATAGTATAAAGTTGGTCAGAATCCAAGCTCCAACAAGAGGCCAAGATGGCCAGACAGTGACCCACCCCTCTTAACCCTAGAGGCCCCCCGGGTCCTCTGTGATGAGTGCTTTCCGTTAGAATCCACTTCTCATCCTTCTCTCCAAGCATCTCTGGGCCTGGCAGCCTCAGCCCTTGTGGGCCACCCTGGCGGCTCCCAGGGTGTGGCCTCAGGTGCCAGAGGTGGAAGAGACCTGGATCTTTTGAGGAGGCGTAGGGTATTTTGCCCTTGGAAAGTCCGCTCCGCCCCACCTGCCCCAGAGCATGTCCAGGGCCAGATAAGATAATCTGGTGCTAGTGCAGGCAACTCCTGGGAAGCCTGCACCCCACTGGCTGTGAGGGGTTAGATGAAAGCCCAGTCTTTGCATTGAATGAGGCTCGATCCAGGATTCACCATTTCAGTGCTCCAGAATTAGAAACTACATAAAGACCTCTGAGCATGTGGATCTTCCCTCCTACTTCCTACAATAAAGGTTTCTCTGGGGCAGCCGGTTGCATGCATTCAGGAGCTGGGCGGGTCTCACTCCCACAAGACTTGTGCAAAGCCCGGGCAGCTACAGGACCCAAGGCCCTCTGATCACAGCCACCCACATTCTACTCCCCCGCCTGGAGTCAGAGAACCTTGGACTGACCTCCCCTCCAGGCTGTACCCCAATCTCTCAGCCAGAGGCTCCCCTGGGAACACCTAGGGCTCTAAAGGAAGACACAGAGGCTGAGGCAGTTTGGAAGCCAGTTGAATTTCTGATGGAGTTTCCTTGACAGCGGGGGCGCCGGGCAGGGGTGGGGTGGCCAGACCCTCCCCATGCCCCAGGGGCTCTGGGGTAGGAGCAGACACAAAGTTTAAGGCTGTTGCCACTATATCCTGGATGCAACAACCTGGAAAATCATATTAATCAAGGAGACAAAAATCCCTCTAAACTCTGATACTGCACTCAAAATCAAATGAACAAAAGTAAGATGCCCAAGCCACAGCTCTAAGGATGACAGACCCCTGTCCCTTCCACAATGTTGTTGCTGTCATCAGGAGTCCTCAGTCAACCCTGGACTCAGTCATCACTTGGAGTCATGAGGGTGTAGGACTCTTGCTTGGTCCCTCCATCCTTGCTTGGTGTGGGTTCCAGTGATCTCCCAGGGGAGTGGCGAGGGGCTGAAGCACTCAGGAACAGGGGGAGTCTGCTTCCTGATTGGGGCAGGATGGAAACCCATTCACCTTCCCCGAGGTAAGGGAAGAGCACAGTTCTCTAGAAAAATCATTCACCGATAGAGGGGGATGCTGGTGCTGATTTGTAGGTCGATTGGGGGTAGGGGGGTGGGACAAGTGAGTGGGGAGGAAGACGAGGGAACTGAGGGAGATGGGTCCGAGGGTGGTGGGGCCTGGGGGCTGGCCGGCCCTCCCAGCTCTCCTGGGAGCCTGTGGGAGGATGCTCAGAGGTTGCTGAAGAGTTCATTTTTCTTGCTCCAGTCCATCTGCGGGGCCCGCTTGCTGCTGCGCTTCTGGTGGGCCCGCTCCCTGGCCATGGCCAGGGAGATGTTGAAGTCCAAGATGGGGTCAGAGGAGGAGGAGGTAGACGAGGGTGCCGTGGAGTCCTGTTTCCTGGGGCTGTCTTGGGAATTCAGCTGCAAAGAGGGGGAGGCGGTGGCAGAGAGCGGGAGTCAGTGCCTGGCAAGGCGTCCCGGTCCTCGGCCTCAGCAAGGTGGCTCCCTTGGGGCAGTGCCCAGGGGAGCCAGGTCACAAGAACAGAACGTGGCATAGCATGTGACCTGCAAGGCAGGCTGGTGTGCCAGGAATGAGTGTGGCTTGGGAATGGGCTTCCTGTAACCCAGGGCCACCCTCTGCCCGCCCAGCCAGCAGCCTACCTCCTCACTGGTATCACTGGAGGTGGATCTTGCCAGGGCTGATCTGGGGCTCTCAGAGGCTACCTCGGCCAGAGGTTCACGACTGTTCTCCTGGCAGAGAGAGGAGGGATGTGGGTTGGCAAGGGATGGGGTGGGGAAATCCTGAATAGGGAAGGGTGTTCCCAGGGAAGACAGGTGCCTCTGAGAAGCTCCACTCAAGCTTTTCCCATCCACCCCGAAGCCCTGCTGCCTGAGTCTGATGAGAGTGGAGGGTGGGGGGTTGGGGCCTTGGGGATTGACATTTTACATTCCTCTGAGGATCAGAGGGCAGCCTGGTTCCACCACGTAGGTGGGAGGGACCATTGTGGGATTAGTGGAATTGCTTACACACACACCCCACCTCCCTAGCCTTCAGTCTTAACCAGCATTTTGGGCCAGTGACCATGCAGGGGCTATGTGGAGTGTGGGGAGATACAGGAGGCCTCTCCTTGGCACAGGGAACATGTGTGATATTCCCTGAATTTCTTGCGGCCCACTGGTTTACTTGGCCCTGACCCTAGGAATCTGACGTCTAACCCCAAAGCAGCCAAAGGCTTTGAAGGAATAATGGGGATGAGTGTTCTGGGCCCACAGATGGAGTGACAGAAGGTTCAGGTGGTCCAGGGCCACCCCCCTTTGCAAGAACCTCTGGCAGGATCCCTGGGGGGGGGGGGGGGGGACCTTTCAGCAGACCCTGCAGAGAGCTCCGGCTCTGTGGTCTGACTCTGAGTCAGCCTGTCTTAGAGTGCAGGTCTTGGCCAAGGCTTCAGCTTGGTGCTCAGCCTCTGCCTGGGTTCCTCTGTGGCCTCAGCTGGCACCAGGCCCTGCCATCTCTTCCCCAGCCTCCACTGCCTTCTCTTCCCTTCTGCCCAGGGAGAAGGGGAGGAGGGGCTTTGTTCTTCCAACCCAGACTGGAAGTAGCAGGGCCCAGGCAGCGTGCGTCCAGACACTGAAGCTCTGTTCTTGGGGGGAAGAATGGCCTCTTCTGTATGGTGGGGAGTTGAAGGCGGGGCCTGTCACCAGGATGGCGGGCTGCAGAGGGGCCCCGACCGGGCCTCTGCCTCCCGACCGCCTTGGCTCTACACAGGGGTTGAGGGGTGCACGGGCAGTTATATAGCTTGGAGCTCAGGAGGGAGCAGCTTGGCAACAGGAGTTTCAAGCTGAGCCAGACAGCCGTCCTTAGCCCAACCGCGCCACCTTCCACCCTCCTTCTGCAGCCCCTGGTGTGAGAGCCAGAGAAGCATTAGAGGGTCTGCCTTTACCTTCCGGATCTCCCCATTGGTAAAGGGCTCAGGCAAGGGACCTAGAAAAGGGAAAAACGAAACAAAACAGAGGTGAGTCCAGGAGCTCTGCGGAATGTGGATGGAGTGGCGCCCGAAGAAGAGGGAGAGCTGCGGGGTTTGGGCCATAGTTAGACCTTGCTCCCTCCATCCATGTCTAAGTCTCTGGCCTGCAACCCTCTGGACGTCTGTCTGACATCCTGATGATCCAGCACACACACAGATGCGCAAAATAACATTTACCCTTGCTACATCGTAATGCTCTCCAATATTTTCAAAGCAACTTAAAGTACGCTTGTCTCTGGCTATTAAGTTGATCTTGGGAACCAGGGATGGATCATGAGCAATTTGGAGAAACTGTGGTCCTAGAGAGAGAGGAAATTCCAGGCTGGCTGCCTGAGAATCTCCTGGGACGCTTGTTAGAAATGCAGATCCCCAGGCCTGGGCACCAGAGCCTGCTGTTTCCTAGGAGAAGACGCTGTCACCAGAGTTGGAACCACACCCCAGATTCTGGTTAGTACCTGCCTCAGCTCAAAGAGAAAAAAATCCCGGCTCCTGCTTGCCAATGTGAGGGTGAGGGGATGGGGTGGGGGTGCTCAGAAGATGAGAACACCAGCCTGGGGTCCCCCTCGCTGTGCTCGCTCAGATGGGGGCTCCACCTGACTGTAAGGGGGACTGGTCAGCTTGGGTGGGTTTTTTCTGAACTCTTAGTTTAAGTGCGTGTTTCCTCTGGCCTGGACATCGGGCATACCTAACCCTCACCATTTCGTCCCAGCTGGGCAGGGGATCACTGGGATGCAGGGACTCTCACCGATGCCCCCCACCCCCCAGGCGGTCTCATGTGGTCTGGAGGCAGCTGCTAGGGGGAGGGCATTCCTCTCTGTGGGGGCAGTAACACTCAGCTGGCCTAGAGGACCCGCCCCCCCCTTTCACCCAGGGATACCTGGGGAAGAGACTTGCCCTCAGGCCCCTCCCTATACAGCTCCTCTGGCCAGAGGCTACAATTACTGGAGTTCTCAGGGCCCTTCCCACCTAGCCAGAGAGATAAGAGGAAGGAATGTCTGAGGGCTGATTTCTGGGGGTGGGGGTGGGTGGGGGGATGCTAGAGGCCTCAGGAGAAGGTATTTGAGAAGCTGTGTGGAATCTAGATCTTTGCTGTCTTCCCCACACCATATTGCCAAGGGGCTTCTCGGGGCCTCAGTTTCTCCTTCACTGAAGGCGGCCACTAAGTTATCTGGTTTCTGTGAACTTGGGAAACAAGGGTAGGGTGGTGCCCCACTGCCCATGCTCGGAGTCTGCTGGGGACTTTCACGGACCCATCCCTGCTTCCAGGAACCCCCAGGACCCACCTGGCCCCTCCACCTAGGGACTTAAATCTATGGCAGGACCTTTGGGTGGGTCATCCCCCTATAAATAAAACTCTGACACCCTTAGGGAGGCCCCACCCACTGCAAAGTCCAAAGAGGTCCCCCCACCCCTACTCCTCCAGGAGCCATCTTTCCAGGGAGAAAGTCCAGACCGGAGAGCAGAGCTTTGCTTTAACACCTCCCTGCCTTGGGGCAGCAGCCTTGCCCTGTTTGGCTTGCGCTTGGGCAGGAGGAGGTGCCAGGCTTGGCAGCATCATATGGGGGATGGGGAGGGCAGGGGCCCAGGGACCAAGGAGGGACCCACTGCTCTCTAGAGCCAGTGAGCCTGGGTTTCCAAGACAACCTGAGAGAAGGGAGGGGAGGCACTGGGCCCCTGTCGCTGGACTCTGATCTGACCAAGCAAAGCTGGAGTTAACCCTTCCCTTGCATGAGTACTGCCTGGAAAACCTGCTGGGGGTGCAGGGGTTGGGGGCTGAGGCCTCCCTGTGGTGCTACAGCTTTGGTCTGGAATATAAGTAGCTCCGTCCTGCCTCCCCATCCGTCCCGCCTCCCCATCCCTCGTGCCAGCCTAACCCTATCACATAAAGCGTCCTCAGAAATCCACTGCCATCCCTGCTTCCTCTCTTGACATCAGGCACCTCTTTGCCAACCTACATTTCTGACCTCCCCTAAAGGGGATGGAGGAAGTTCTTAAGTGGGAAGCTGTCCACCCCTTGCCTGGGACACAGTCAAATCTAGAGCACTGACCCCCATTCCTGACTTGGGGGCTTCCAGCTGCCCCACCCTGCTCACCAGTCAGGTGCTCCTGGGACGGGATCACTTTGCATTTCTTGAAGAACTCATCAGTCTCCTTGTCTACCACCAGCAGCTTGGTCTCGTCCCCACCAGCCTTGATGGCAGATACCACATCCCCATGCTGCTTGCCCTCCACGCAGACCCCATTCACCTGTGGGTGGGGGCAGGGGTTACTGGCACAGTTTTTTTTTTTTTTGGAGAGGGGAGGCAGAGGGGATACAGATGGTCCTCTTCGTCCTTGGCCAGTTGGTAGTCTGGGGACACTAAGTCCTCCTTGCCTGTGGAGTCTTACATTAAGCCAAGTGGTCCTCCCACTTGACAATCAAATGAGGAGTTAGGACACATGAGAAAAGCCAAAGAAAATACAGAGAAAAGACTAAACAAACACAGCTGGGACAGACAGGGCAGGAAAGATCAGGGAGGCCTGGGATGGGCCCTCGCGTTTCTATGTGTCTGTGTCCGACTTCCCGCTCAGGGCTGTGGTTTGCTCACATGTAAAATGAGAAGTCTTGGGAGAGCTGATCTAGCTCTGAGGCTCTAAGACTGAGATTCTGGGGCCTGCCCAAGGCACGGGGTTCATGTTTCCTTTCCTCCTGAGCACCTCCCAAGAGTGTCTGAGTGCACCTGCCAGCACGGAGCCCTCAGGCAGTAGGAAACTCCTTGGGTGGCCCCACACATCTCCTGGGATGGATGGGCGACTCCTGGGCCACTGAGCGTGTCTCTGGGTGAATAAGAACCCAGAGAAGGTGAGGGCAGGAAGGGAGTCCACCATCCACCACCCTCCCTCCTGCCCACCGTTCTTCCCCTCTCTCTGGCTCCTTCACTCCCTCTATTGACCTGGCACCTATGGGCTGCCCAGAACCCCTGGGCTAAGCTAGGAGCAGATGGTGTGATGGCTGCTGCCCCAGGGGCTGCTCATAGGTGGGGAGGTTAGTCAGGAAGGCAGGGCCTGGAGAGAGCGTGAGAAGCATTACCTCCACAATTCGGTCCTGAGCCCGGAGCCCCGAGGCCTCAGCTGGTGAGTCTGGGTCCACCGCCCGGATGAACTGGCCTGGCTTGGACTTGTCGCTGTGCAAGTTGAAACCGTAGCCGTTGGCGCCTTTCTTCATGGCGCAGAGCCGAGGCCGGAGCTCACGCTGTGGGGGTAAAGGAGGGGCCGTGGCCATTCTCCATCATCCTAGGTCCCGCCCTCCCTGCCCTGCACCTGACCCCTCCTTGCTCCACCCTCCTCAGCACTTGGGAATAAGGCAAGTTTGCTGAGATCCCACACAGCAGGTTGAGAGAATGCTGGGCTGGGACCCAGAAGACCTGGCATTGTAGCCAACTGCCCAGGTGCCCCATCCAAGCCAGTTACCTCTTCTGGCAAATGGGAGGTGGGGTCAGATTAGCTCAAGCCCCCTCCTCTTGTGCCATCCAAAGATATAATTGTGTTATTTTGGTTGCTACCTTATTCCTCCCCTCCAAAAACTTCAGTCTGGCCCTCCTGGGAGTGAGGGCCACGCCACTGTCAGCCTGACTGGGTGACCGGGGATCCTGGGCCCCTTGGTACCCCGTTCTTTGCAGCAGGGGACACAGGGGAGGTGTTTACTGAAAGCTGGTCAGAGTGTTTATAGTAAAGCCTTTCCCCATCCAAGCCAAATGGCCCAGCCAAAAGGAAGCAGGAGGCCAGATGACCACAGAGCTGGGGGGGAAGCATAGCAGAGTCCTGGACAGGATTGGGACCCCCACAGTAGAACCTCAAAGACTCCGTTGGGAAAGCCTGACTGGGGAAAGGACCATGAGAAGCAGGGCAGGGCTGCAGGGAGCCCAACGTGGCTGTGGCCATGGCTCAGGGTGGGGACCTAGTGAAAGGGCTCAAGCAGGTTTCTCTCCAGCACTCGGACACTCAGCTGAAAATGGTTTTCACCATCCTTTGTCCAACTTAAGCAGCTTAGCTTAGACGCTGCAGCCCTAGGACACATGTACACGATGGAGGGAATCTGGGTATGCATGGGCCAAGAAACCTGAAACCTTGGCCAGAAGCCTGAGCCCAAGGCCTAACTCAGGGGTTCCTCTCCCCTTCCTCCCAGGCCTGGGCAGGGCTGTAGCAGCCAGCCTGCTAGCTCCGGGTGATCTCCCAGGCCACCAGGCAATGAGCAAAGGCAATGATCTCCCTACTTATTAGCTATGTGACCCGAGGCAAGTCATTTCCTTCTAGTGCCTCAGGTTCCTCATTTATAGACCATTCTTTGTGCCACTTGCCTCCTCAGGTCCCAAGGGCGCTGTGAGGCCAAGTGAGATAATTCATACAGGTGGGGACACTTCACAACTTCAAAATCCCCCTGCACATATAGACTTTTCCCAGTGCTGAGAACACTACCGAATAGTCCATAAAGCTGAGAAGGGAGATTCTGGGGAGTAGGGTGGGGGCCAGGTTGCTCTGAAACACCAGTCCCCAGCTAGGAGTAGAGCTGGCCAGGAGGCAGGGAAGGAGAGGAGGGCTTATAGGCCTCCTGCCCCAACTTGCCAGTCCCATCTGGGGCTCCCCACCCCTCCACTCTCACGGCGGGGGGGGGGGGGGGGGGGGGGTTGGGGGGGCGGTGGCCAAAGGATGACTTTGCCTTCCTTTAACTGCCCGGGCAAGTCTCTGTGTTTCAGGATGTTGGTGGGGGGGTGTGGAGAGGAAGACAGGAAGGAGGTGTGATGGTTGGACCTGCAGTCACCCTGATCTGGGCCACAGGCCCTGGGCCCTTCCCTAGTTTCTCCTTCAGTAGGCTTCCCTCACCCCATACAATAGCAAAGACAGAGAGGCAAGCAATAAAAAAGTGGGGGAGGGGCAGAGGGGGACCCCAGTAGCTGTGAAACATCCCCTTCTCTCAAACTCCCTGTTGGCGGGGCGCAGTGGGGCCAGGGTGCAATCCCAGGAGCCCCTCCCCCGGCTCCCCACCCCCCACCTGCGCTGCTTATCCCCTGGCAGCCCCCACGGGATATTGTTCAGGAGTAAGTGAGGCTCTTCTCCCCTCCAGCTAATCCCTCCACAAAGCTGCCAGCCCAGCCCTCCCCCAGGCCGAGGTGAGCAGGAACAGGTCTGACCAGTTGCCACCACCTTGCAGGCTCAGCTTTCTGCCCCAGCCAGCAGAGCCCGCAATCACCCTGAGAAAGTGGGGAGGATCGCACCAGGGGCTGGGTGGGGGGGTGGGGGGGTGGGGGGGGGGCAGTGGTGCGTGCGAGCAGCTCTGACGTCCCCGCTCCCCTCCACCTCCCTTCATTCCAAAGAGCCTTCCCATAGCCACCTGGCTGGGGCTGGTCACCCCATTTTCAAAACGGGGAAACAGAGTCCAGATATTAAGCCCACGGCCTAATGTCCCACGGCTTCACAGTGGAGGAGCCAGAGCTCCAGCAAGGTCTCTGAGTTGGACCCCGTGTTCTTTCCACCATCCACGGGCTGGCCCCAAAGGACCTGAGTCCAGACTGGGAGGAGAACCCAGCAGGAGTCGTAAACATGGGTTGCTCCCCCGCAGTGGCTGCAGTCTCTGCTGGGAGGCAGCTGGTGGCTGATGAAACCACAGCCTTCCTTCCGGGTGTTCAAGGCCTCTTGCGGCCAGAGCCCCAGCCTGACTTGGGATAAGCAGGGCTGCGGTGGGCAGGCCCGGGCTGGGGCCGCCCAGTGGTTCGGGGAGTGCTGCTCCTGGCCAGCAGGGCCATCAGGCCTGGGTCTCAGTGCTGGGGGCATGCTTCCCGATCCTCCATGCTTCCCTGCACCTTCTGGTGTCCTGTCATCAAAGCCGGAGGGCCTGCTTTGAACCTTGCTCCCCTCTGCCAGTCCCAAGCCATGAGGATTGGAGGAAATGGGGCTCAGCTCCCCCACTGCTCCCTTCCCCCTTTACTGGGACCTGCTCCACTGCCCTCTGGGGGTGGCTGAGCTTGGGGACAAGCAGCAGCAGGTGGTTTTCTGAAGTGTTCGGACACAGGCTCCATCTTAGCGCCCTTCCTTCCCAAGGCCCTGGAGGCTCCCTCCTTCCCCTCCCCTCTCATGGGAGGGGTGGGGGCTTCTCATTCTTCCAGGGAGACCAGCCAGTTTTACTCCACCCCTCCCCCAGCTGTCTCCCGGAGGTGTCACTGCCAGCTGCTGAGTCAGCCCATCAAAGGAGCCCATCCCAGCCAGGGTGGAGGTTGGTGCTTGCAGGAGGAGTCCCTGGGGGCAGCCTCCCTGGGGATCTGATGGGGAGGGGTCAGGTACCTGGGCAGAGCCTGGCCACTGTTGCTCCTGGGCCCCAACCCTCAACCCCCAACGCTGAAGCAGGACTGGGTTCTGGCTCCGGGGAAAGCGGGTAGATGGAAAGTCCAGGCCATCTTGGTCCTGGTGTGTGGACCCCAGGAGCTCAGGAGGGGGCGGGGGGGGGGGGAATTTCAAGGGGAACCCGGCCTCAGAGTGTCCAGAGTGCCAGGTGGGGCTCCCAGTGACGATGTTGGCTCAGAAGGAGAAGTCAGGATTTGCTCAGTGAGGAGCCTGGTGGAGACCCGGAAGCAAGAGGAAGGGGCAAGAGGCAATGGTGGCCAAAGGACGGAGCAAATGAGCTGGGGTGACTGGGGTGCTGGGTGGGCCTGAGTCTCACTTCTAGGCAACATCAGACAAGCTTTCCAAAAGATCTTGCCAGCAGAGCTGCCTCCAGACTCTTCTCCCAGAGCCTTCTCCCACCCTCAGGTTGTCAGGCTGTCCCAAACCCTGTCACAGGCCCACAGGACCATCCCTTCCCTCTTCTCTCCCAGGGAGCTCAGCCCAGCCTAAGTGGCCGCCCAGTCACCTCCACCCACGCAGTCCAAGCGGACTGCGGGTGCGGAATTCAATAGGCGCCACCAGCAGCCACCTGGAAAGCCGAGGAAAGTCGATACCCTAATCCTAGTGCCTGTCTCTGGGGAGTAGGCCCAGGGCCGCTCCCTGTTCCTCCTCGGGGAGGGCTGCTGGGGGCCAACGCCCCACTGGGCCCAGCCCCTCCCTGGCAGGTGTCATGGTGATGGGCCCTACAGAATATAGCCAGGCTGCTTCCAGAAGGCCAGGCAGCTCTGGGCCCCACAAGGAATGGGCTGGAAGAGCTAAAAGACCACCAGGATGGCTGGGGGAACAATAGAGGTGACCCTCACCTCCCAAGTCTGCCCTTTCCTCAACCCAGCCAAGGCCTCTTGTTTATGCAGATAAGACCAATGCCTGCTGCCCCAGGGAGATCAGCCCCAACAATGGGGTGGGAGACAAGGGGACAGGGCAGTGCGTAGGAGCCCTGGCTGTTCTGGTGGAGGTACCCTGGGCAGGAGGAACGGTGGCTGCTCTGCGACGCAGCTCATTGTCTCACGGAACACTAGAGACACAGCTTGGGTCTGGTGCCAGCTCTTCAAGGAAGCCACGATGGACGGTGAGAGCTGGCCTGGCCTAAGGGTGACATGTGACTGGGCAGCAAGGGGGCACTGTCCTCAGGGCAGGTTGGGAGGTGACCAGGAGCTCTGACCACTGGCCAGTGAGTGTCCAGAGCTGTAGGCTAAAGGTATCCTCTCTTCACTTGGGTACAAAAGGCTTGGCGGCCACTAACCCATACTCACTCCATCACCCTGGTGTGGCTTCACTTCACCCTACAGACCTCCCCCGCCCAGGTCTGTGCAGGGAAGGTGGGCACCTTAATGTGCAAAAAAAGGATCTACTCTAGCTTTTGATCTTGTCCTTCCTGTTTCTCAGTTGGAAGGCCCTGCTCCGGAACTCAGCTGGTTAGATCCAGGTGGGGTCCATATGCTAAAGAGGGAGCTACTTCTCCAAGGTCCCAGGAAGGGGTCCCGAGCCAGCTTTTCCCTCTGGTTCTTTTCTGCTGGTGTCGGCCAGAGACCCACCCGAAAGAGTTTGGCTCAGGTCTGCCTAGGGCTGGGCAAGCCTGGGACGGAGCAGGCTGGTACGTGGGCTGCTGCCTGGCTGGACACCATCCAGGCTGGCCGCCCCATGCCTGCCTGCTCCACAGCCACTGCATCCTCATCCAGCCTTATCCTCACCCTCCTTCCAGGAGTCACTGGATTTAACTCCTGCAGGCTACAGACCTTCAGGGAGCTTGTGGAATTGGGGCAATATTAACAAACAGAAGCTACTGTGTACTGAGCACTTACTGTGTGCCAAGGACTGCTAAGGACTGCACTAGGATTTTATGGGTATTTTCTCATTCAAACCCAATTATAATCCTGTGAGGAAGGTATCACTCAGGTTCAAAAAGATCACATAAACTGCTCAAGTGTGCAGTGGAGGGGAGGAGGAGGTAGGCTCTGAACTCAGATGTGGAGCTGCACTGTCCGATGGGAACAGAATGCCAGTCAGGTAGGTAGGCAATTAAAAATTTCCCAGGAGTCACGTCAAAGTAAAAAAGAAATGAGAAATTAATCATAATTATCTTATTTCATATAATAAACCCAAACTGTTACCATTTCAATATGGAATCCACTTAAAAATGATTAATGGCATGTTTTACATCTTTTTGTTTGTATGAAGTCTTCAAAATCTGGCGTGCATTTCATACTTCCAGCACGTCTCAATTGGGATGAGCGCACTTTGAAGTGCTAAGAGCCACATGTGGCCAGTGGCTGCCACAATGGACTGCTGATATCCTAGAGGCCTCACTCTCAACCATTAGGCTGTTAGCTCCAAATAGTTTCCTTTTCTAAAAAAAAAAAAAAAAAAAAAAAAAAAAAAAAAAAGACTTATTTGAGAGAGGGAGAGTGTGCGTCAGTGCCTGCCCAAAGGGCGGGCGGGGGGGGGGGGGGGGCAGAGAGATGGAATCTCAAGGCCCCCGCCCAGAGCAGAGTCCTACCACAGGTGCTCGATCCCATGACTCTGAGATCATGATCTGATCTGAAATCACACATGGGACACAACCGACTGAGCCACCCAGATGCCCCCCAAACAGTTTTATTTATTTTTTTTTTTTTATTTTTTTTTTTCCCCAAACAGTTTTATAAATCATCCCCCCTCAACATACACATTTGAATTGGGCACCATGACCTTATAACACACCCAGGAAGAGGTGAGAGCCTTGAACTCTAGAAGTCAGAGCTCTAGCTTCAGATAACACAGGAATGAGTGAGCAGCACTTCAACCCCAGTTTTACGGAATCTGTGCCACTCATCATTTTCGAGGACACAGGAAACTAAACACTACCCAGAGGGCTGGGGACGTGGTGAGTTGTCCTACTCCAGGGGTGAAGTAAAGCCAAGGCTAACAGTAGAGGTTGGCCTTCAGGAGGTGCCCTATGTGCAAGGATCCAGGGGGTCAGGTTAAGGAGAGACTTGGTGGCCAGACTCCTGGTCCCAGCCCATCAAGGCAGAAGGTGGGGCCAGGAGCCAGGCCACTTCTGGGCTGAGGCCTTCCATCAGGGCTGATATATTCTCCTGATGGTGCCAAAGGACACCCCCTAGGGAAGGAAGCTACCTGGACCCCTCCTTGCAAGGAGCCTGAATTTATTCCAACGTGATGGCTCTTATGTGGCCCAGGATGTGATGGGCAGAGACACCAGCTGGACAGTCGGGCCCTCAGGTACAAGTCAAATGTGTGGCTGAATAAATAGATGTGTAGGTACTGGAGTCAGCGAGAGTTGGGTTCCAGGATACACCCCCCTCCACGTGGTAAGGGCTCACTAGCTGACAGCCTGGGGCAGCCCACCTGGACCGACCAAGGCTCAGTTTCCATGTAGACCACGGGGGCTAATATCTGCCTCATGGGGCTGTTTTATAGATTGAATGACATCAGGCATATTCTTATTTTTTATTTTTTTTTAAAGATTTATTTGAGAGAATGAGCACACACATAGACCGAAAGAGCAGACTCCCCCGCTGAGCACATCTCATGACCCTGAGATCAGGACCTGAGCTGAAATCAAGAGTTGGATGCTGAGGCACCTGGGGGGCTCAGTGGTTGAGGGCCTGCCTTCGGCTTAGGGTGTATCCCTGGGGTCCTGGGATCTAGTCCCGCATCAGGCTCTCCGTGCGGAGCCTCCTTCTCCATCTGCCTATGTCTCTGCCTCTCTGTGTGTCTCTCATGAATAAATAAATAAAATCTTATTAAAAAAAAAAAAGACTTGGATGCTTTAATGGACTGGGCCACTCAGGCGCCCCGACAGAGGGCATGTTTAGTACACAGCGCATTTGCCGGACACAAATAATAGCTATCATTTACTGAAATGATTACTCTCGGCTCACAAAATGGAAAAACTGCTACCTAATTTGCAGGGCTGTCCTGTCCTAGGGGAATCCATGAAATGAACATCAGTATCTCTGTGGCACAAGGCTGCACTAGAACTTTTGAGTTTCCTTTCCCTCTATGGCTGCTCCATCTCAGAGCAGCAACAAGCAGAGGAGCATCTAGTAGTATTAGGGTCGAGAACTCTGGCTTCTCTCTGTAAAAGGCCTGCAGCACTAATTCCTAAATGCTCCCCCACCTCCCTGGCGCCCCGTGGGATGGGAGGCTGGAGAGGGAGAGAAAGGCCTGCATCTAGACACATGGAGAAGGATGCCCCATTCTGTCTCCAAGAGAATCACCCCCAGATTTACTGACTTAACTTTATAGGAGCCTGAAGGTAAGAACCAGAAGAGAAAGAGATCCCAAATATGCAGCTTATGAGAAGGAACCAACAACACTCAAACTATCACATACCCCGTTGATTTAAAATCCAAACATCCTGCAGCTCAGATTCTGTTGTGCCCTTCCAAACACCAACTGGGACAGTGTGGAATGGCCTGTCCCGGGAAGGAAGTTGGTAGTCCGCCAGTTAATTGTGTCCACCCACCCACCTTGCTGCCTGGGGTGCGCCGCACTGTTTCTTTCTTTCTTTTTCATTTGAAATTTTTAAGTAGGTTCCACATCCAATATGGGAAATCAAACTCAAGACCCTGAGACCAAGAGTCACATTCTCCACCGACTGAGAGAGCCAGGTACCCCTGAGCTGTTTCTGCCTCTGGGATCAGAGTCAGGTCTGGCAAGAACACATCCCAAGCTGGGCACCAACACATACACACACACCTATCATCTCATCAAATCTTCCCCCCTCAAAAAAAAACTCCCCAAAATCCTGCATGGTGGGTTCTGGTGTTCCCACTTCCCAGAGGAAGAAGCTGAGGTTTACAGCCAACAATGGCCAATTAGGGTGCCAGAGCCAGCTGACCATGACGTCCAGAATTTTAGCTTTCTAGTCCACAGATGGAAGCTGCTAGCAGGCAAGAAAAAGGAGTGGGTAGGTTCTGCCTGGAATTCTGATCTCTGGGTGTGCCTGGAATTCTGATCTCTGAGCACAAATAGGTCCAGGTGTGCTGGACTGAGATGAATTAGGATAAAGGTGCCTGATGGCTGTTAGACATTCATTCATTCAAAAATTATGTGGGGGGATCCCTGGGTGGCGCAGCGGTTTGGCGCCTGCCTTTGGCCCAGGGCGCGATCCTGGAGACCCGGGATCGAATCCCACATCGGGCTTCCGGTGCATGGAGCCTGCTTCTCCCTCTGCCTATGTCTCTGCCTCTCTCTCTTTCTCTCTCTGTGACTATCATAAATAAATAAAAATTAAAAAAAAAAAAAAATTATGTGGGCCCCTCCCTACTCGGGGCCAGGCACAGCGATGGGGATGTAAGTACAAAGAAGCCTCAGCCTTTGACCTCCTCACCATCGCAGTGGGTCAAGATCAGGAACAATTGACTCAAATACTGTGTGTTCAGAGCAAGAAAAGATGTATAGGACAGGGAGGAGGAGGAGAGCAAAGGAAAATCTCATTCTGCTAGTGGGCTCTAGGAAAGGCTCCGAGGGCCATGAGTAGTTTTGCAGAGTGTGCCTTGTGGAGAAGGGGACTGACAGGTTCTCAGGCTGAAGGGTAGTTATCCTCCGGCTGCTGGATTGGGCTGCAGAACACCTTTCTATTATTCAAGAACAGCAGCCTCTAATTGAGCACTCATTGAGCGCCAGGCTTGGACATGGCTGCACTTGCCCAATGAGGGGTAGATCCAGGGCTGGCTGCCCCAGGGGTGGGCATGTAACGATCACCGTGAAATACTTATCAGTTCCAATACCAAGAGTGACGTTTGCTGAGCACTTACTTAGTGCCAGGCACAGAGCTACCGACCACCCCCTATTATCTCACCCATCTGGCAGCTGCTGTGATCCCAACATACACTAGAAGGCACAGGGAGGTTAAGACCCTTGGCTTGAGGCGGCCCAGCTAGTACAGCTGAGGTGGCTCAGGCCTGCTGCCCATCCACCACTGTGACTGCAGGGGTGGAGGTGGGGACTGGGGGGAGGTAAGCTGGGGTGTTGTTTTGTTACTCCTCTCTCAGTGGGGGTGGGGAAACCACCAACAGAGCAGGTGGGCACAATTGGAAGTCCCCTTCCCCCCACTCAGAGGTTCTACAGGGACCCCACACCCTCTGCCCTCTATGATTCTCAACCCAGGCTGGTCCTCCCAATGAGATATCATCTGCCGCCCACTCTGCGTGGAAATTTTCCACTTAACACCTTTCTCACTTGTGAGAACCAATAAAGATACGATAAGAGTCCCAACTTTGCAAACAAATTCAGGCTACAGCAAATTAGTAAAACTCAAATTCTTTATAGGAGATGCTTTTTAGGGAAAAAGTAAGTCTTACTGTGTTTATTAGCTTTTTTCCTCTTTTCCCAATGACAGAGTGGTGGTCCCTTGCATGGCCACCATACCAGATTTCATGGGAATTTCCTACCAAAGGGACTGGCTTTGCATGAGAATGAAGGAATCCTCGCTCAAATGCCTGGACAGAGAAGTGCTCAATTCAGCATCCACTTGGGACTCAAGTACTTCCCACTATTTGTAAAATCCTGGAGGAGGCAGGTGTCACTGTATTACAACACTCTCCGTTTTACAGATGGGAGAACCAAGGCTCAGGGAAGTTCCGTGACTTGCCTGTTGACCTGAAAGGGCCCAAGAGGTCTGGTGATGGTGTCCGCAGGACTGGCTGGAGGGTACTAGACTTTCCTCTCCTGGCCTAACATAACAGAGTATGCACAAATGCAGATGTCATGTCACCATCTGGAGGAATCCGATTCTGTTGTCACCCAGAAAGCAGGAAGGCAAGCTCCGCTGCTTTTTCAGATGGCATGGTGGGAGTGCATATGCTAGGTCAAGCCTCCACGCCCCTGGCATCCTCCACCTCTCCCCAGATCCTCCCGCACGGAGCAGAAAAAAAAAGAAAAAGAAAAAAAAAAAAAAAAAAACAAACCCCGAAAGGGCAAGGGGAGGAGCTGAACATAACAGCATCTTGGCGGGGGATGGGGAATGGGGTGGTGGTTATTGGTGTCAGTGCCAAAGTCCAAAAAAAAAAAAAAAGCAAGCAAGGAAAAAGGGAATGGCAAATTGATACACTCAGTTCAGCACGAAGTTCAAACTGGATTTCTGCCTGGGATCAGAGGTCATGGGTTCCAACTCCCTAGTGTAAAACCCTTGCCAGGGATGCTCCGACCCCTCCCCCACCATTGCCAATGCCAGCTTGGCAGCGGCAGGAAGTGGGAGCCCGGCGGCCCTAGTATTCCCAGCACCCAGCTCCGGCTGGATGGGGCTCCTGGTGACCTCACTTCCACCAAACCAGCTGGTCCTTTAGGGCTCCACCTTCTACCTTAAGGCTGAAGGGTGCCCTTTATACGTCCAGGAGGCTTCTCTTGGCACCATGGACACTCCTGCCACACGCTGCCACCAGGTGGAGAGCTGGTGCAAGCCAAATGGGCCCTGAGAGGCCCAGGCTTTGCTCCACTCCCCTCCGGTCCGCCCCCAGTCTGTACCCTAAGGCTTCCCCCTTCACTCTCTGGGGACAAGAGGCTCTCATCCCAACTCCTGTTTTGCTACTGCCCCACCTGTAGCTGATCCAAACTGAGATCGTTTGGGGAGAAACCCCAAACATGGGTAAAAGGCAACCAGCCTGCTTGCTGTCCGGGGACTGGAGTGAGACAGACAATGATAGGGCAAGACCACCTGCCGGGGGCTGAGTCCCGCTGGCTTGCGCATCGCCCAGCAACAGGCACCTCTCTGTCCCCTCCTTCCTCCCAGCCGCTGCTCTTCCTCCAAGGTCCTCCCCTCCGGTTCCCAGATACGAGCTAGCGCTTACTCCTCACATTCCTGAGACTCATAAATCCTCCTGGGTGGCAGGGCCGCCACCCCCCTCCCCAGACGCCTCGGCACCTCCTCCCCGCACCCCACCCCCACACTTCGCCCAGAGGTGGTGGGGCTTCCTCTCTTGTTAAGTCACACTGTACTTCAGGAGGATGAAGTCCAGCCGGGATGAAGTTAATGATACACGCACCGGCCGGCGGGGGTGCGGGGTGCGGGGTGCGGGGGTGCGGGGGTGCGGGGAGGACCCCGTCGGCGACCCCTCCCTCCCCTCGTGCTGGGGCTCCGCACCGAAAGGGGTCTGTCATTCCTCTAGCTTTCGGAAGTCGGGGTGGGGGTCGCTCACCCCAGCTTCATCTACCACCCGCAGGGGCCGTGGAGGAAGCTGGCACCGCCGCGGCGGCTGGGAATGGGGTGGCCGAGGAGGGCCTGGACTGGGGGGTTCCGAAGAACGGGAGCAGACGCCGCCAAGAGGGCGGGGGAAAGACGCCTGGGCTCCCTCGGGCTGCCCTCCCTCCCTGCTACTCCCAAAGGCCAAGGGACGAGAAGCGCAGGTGGCCAGGCGCTCGGCGGCCCGGCGGCCCAGTCTGGGGAGGCGGGTGGGGTAACGGGACGCAGCCCCAGGCCAGCAGCTCCCAGCGCGACCTGTCGGCCGGCGGAAGCAACCGCCCCCTCGAGGATCTGGTTTCAGAAAGAGGAGGCGGGCGCGGGGTCGGCCGTCCGAGGGCGCCCGGGTCTCTTCCCGATTCCCCGCCCCACCCCGTCCCGGTCGCCGCCGGGTCGGGGCCCCACACTCACCCGCTCCGGACCGCTCCTCTCGGCTTCGCGCGGCTCCGGCGCGGCGGCCTGCGGCTCACTTTCGGCGCCAGCCCCCCGCGCCTCGGTGGCGGCCGGCGGCTCGGCCTGCCCGGGCCCGTCCTGGGCGCGCAGCAGCTCCTCCCGCACCGGGACGCCCAGCTTCTGCAGCCGCTCGTCCGCGTCGGGGTCGACCACCAGCAGGCGCACGGCGTTGAGCGCGGCGCGGATGCGGCTCACCACCTGCTGGTGGGTCTCCTTCTCTACGTTCTCGCCGTTCACCTCCACCAGCCGGTCTCCGGCCAGCAGCCCCGCCTTCTCGGCCGGAGAACCAGGCTCCACCAGCCGGATGAACTGGCCCACCTTGCCCTTCTCCCCGTGCAGGTGGAAGCCGTAGCCGTTCGGGCCCTTCTCCAGACAGCAGAGCCGGGGCAGGGGCGCCCCCGCGGCCGCGTCCGCGCTCATCTCGCCCCGCGACGGCTCAGCGGTGCGACGTGGGGTCCCGCTGGGGGCCGGTGCCGCCCTTCTCCCGCAGGCGGACCCGCAGGCGGAAGGGGGGCGCGCTGCAGAGAACCGCCGCGCCGCGCCGCGGGACGCGCTGAGCCAACAGGTGGGAGACGAGCGGCGGCTGCGGACTGCGAGGAGCCGAAGCAGGAGCGCGTGGGCCAATCCGCACCCCGCGCGGCGTCTGAGCGCCCGCGAAGCTGCTCCAGCCCCTTACCCCGGGGGCGGGGCCGGCCCGAGGGTGTGGACACCGCGGCCCAATCAGAGGCCTCGGGCAGGGGCGCTCGGGCCGGGTGAACGACGCCGACCAATGGGAGCGCGCGGGGGCGTGGCCCCGCGCGGGGGGCGTGGCCGTGCTCGGCGCGGCGCCCCGCGGCGCGAGAAGAAAGAGGGCTCAGGAAGTGGAAGTGTTTGTTAGCGAGCGGCCGGAGTTGGGGCGGGGGGCGGGGCGAGTTCCCGGTACTGGGCGGAGAGGCCCGTAGGCTCCCGGTTCTCCCTACCCTTGGCGGGGATCGGGGAGAGCCAACCCACGGATAAGGGACTCTGACGCTTTAACAACCTTTAGCTAAATTCTTGTGTGCACTTCTGTGCGGGGGGCGGGGGGGCGGGGGGGGAGTGGGAGCGTCCGTTGCCAGGGAAACCACTCCAGCTCCGGGGCTGCCGGGTCCCAGAACCCTTACCAATAAGAACTAGGTCCCCCTCCTCCGGAACCTAACACAGTTGTTTGAATAACGATACTTTCCCGTTCGTGGACTTTGCGTTGTTCAAGGACACGCTACCGGGGTGCGGACTCTCATCCTCCCTGGGACAGTGTGAGGGCTCCCCAGCTTCCCGGGGCTGCCCACTGCAGACAGGCCACCTAGGACAAGGGTGTGAGCAGGGGCGTCAGCTTTCAGCTGGGGCATTGGAGGGGGGAGAGGCGGAGCAGAATCAGGTCACCAACCTCTGGGTACAGGGCAGAGCCCTGGATATTTTATTTTATTTTATTTTATTTTATTTATTTATTTTATTTTATTTTATTTATTTTATTTTATTTTATTTTATTTATTTTATTTTATTTATTTTATTTTATTTTATTTTATTTTATTTTGTTTTCTTTCTTTCTTTTTCTTTTCTTTTCTTTTTTTTTTTTTTTTTTGAGCCCTGGATATTTTCAGTAAAAACCAACAAACCCACAATGAGACCTTAAGACAAACCTTTCAGCTCCTTGGAGATGAGAAAGGCTGGTCACCAGAAGTTGGGGAGCAGTTGGGGGCATTGAAATATAAAGATCAATGATTTGGGCAGTCATTGATGGTTCTCCCAACACGCAATAACAATCCTTTCAACGTGATCTCCCCTGTCCCCTCTCCGGCGCACCTCAGAGAAGCAGTTGGATTTTACTTTCCATATTCCGCAATTTACTTTGCAAATTCCGCAATTTAATTCTGAAAACACCACCGGCTAGAGGCCCAGAGCTGCCCACGTGATTGGATTGCCTGCGACTTGCCTTGGGCCCCAAAAGAGCCCATCAAGGTCAGGCTCCTCCCTGCTTCTCCCGGGAGAAGCCTCAGAGAGCTTCCTTATCAGGCTCAAGTTGGAGCTGCTGACTCTGCTCAGAGGGCAAGATTTCTGCCTTGAAAGCATATGCAGTGGCCTTAGAAATGCGCAGTGTGTACTTCTTTCTCTCCTTCAGGTCATGACCCACATGTCTCCTGTTCATCTTCGTTTGCCGGGGTCAGGGTTCTGTGAGACAGGTGACCTTGGCCCCACAGAAACTTCTTGGTGTCTCTCTCTTCACCTGGTCTTACCTACATGACCTTGTTTTGGACACGTTGTATTGGTTTATCCAGAAATGGGTGACTTCTCACTCCCTAACCTGGCTCAGTGGGAGGGGACCTAAAGCAGTTTTGGTCTCCGTGTCTGTCCGAAGGGAAACAGCAGGAGTGGTCAGGAAGTAGGCAGCGCTGGGGTTTGGGGGGGTATGTGCGGGATGAAGTTTGCTGGGTTCTGCCTCCCACCTGTTCCAGGAGTCAGGGGTTTCTCCTTATCTGATTCTTAACTCAGTAGAAGCACTACAGCTATTTGAAGTAGCCTGTGGGGCTGCATATCTGCCAAAGTGTTGGGGCAGAAGAAAAAATCTTTCCCTAGCTGTGACCTTAGGTGCCCAGGGGCACAAGCCAAAAGGTAGAGAAGACTAGGGATTTGGGGAGGGGGTATGGGGAGGGGTTATGGGGGGGAGGTTCCCTGGGGGGGTTCCCCTGGGACCTGAGGTCCAAAGAACAGGAACCAAATGCTTTCAGTTTGTGGGTACACCTTTCAGAGTGGGGCTAGCCAGGCTAGAGGCAGCCAAACCGATAGACCTCGCCTGTGCTACTCCTCACTTCTCTACCCACAGAGCGGGGTCACTGTCCAATCTCCACATCGCTTATCTTCCCTGGGCGTTGATCTGGCTCCCAGCACAAGGGCCCATCTTACCGGGGAAGACTGTTCCCTGGGTGCAGGAGGAAATAAAGCTGGAGTCTGCCTCTCCTGTCCAGCTGAGGTGAGGGTGGCATGGGGGTCACTTCCTGCCCTCCCGCTGTAGAAGTGCATCACTGCCCTCTGGCGCTGAGCTGGAGAATGCCACCCTTGTCATGGCTAGGAGGGAGCCTCCGCCCCCAAGTCCTAGTGCAGAAGGCAAAAGGGCCACCAGGTCCCTGTCTTCCCTTTTTGCATTACATTATGTATCATTAAAATGAAATAAATACTTTACCCTCCCCCAGGATGCAGGGAAGCTACAGGAACTAGGGTAAGAGTGGGAGGAATACAGCTTCTTCTTGGGAAGGGGCTGTGCCCTGGATCCCCCAACTCCCAGCTGCTTCAAAATACACCAGATCTGGAGGAGGAGGGTGCATCCGTGGGGGCCTCTGGAGCATCCTTTCAGCCCCTTGGGATTCATGAGAAGGAGCAGCAGCTGGGCTGTTTCTTCTGGGATTCCACAAAGTCTCGGATCTGGAAGCGGGGCCCATCAGGGTGCCACAAGGCTCTGTACTTCAGCTCCCTTGAAGAGGAAGAAGCAGTGGGCTGGGCAAGGAGTGAGGAACCACCCCCTGCCCACTCCCACAGCCTGGGGCTACTGGACCTAGAATTCACCATGCATTGGGGTAGGGGCTGGGCTAGGGGCCAGGCCCTACTGGATTCCCAGATGGTGCCACCCTGCCCTGCACGGTTCCCTTCCTTGCTCAGCTCTTACTTGGCAATGGCCAGAAAGGCTAACTCCACATTCATGCCCGTCTTGGCGCTGGTCTCCATGAAGGGAACGCCGTACTCCTGCCAGGAGACAATGTCCTCAGGGCCAGCCTCTGGCTGTCCCCACCCCTCGTCCTACTCGGGGCCGTCACTTACCCTGGCTAGTGTCTCTCCATCCTCGGAACGGATCACCCTTTCATTGCTCACGTCCGCCTGTCAAGCCCAGGTGGGTCACTCTGGGGAAGGAGACCTCCACCCCAGCTGGTCCCTCTCCTGCCTGGACGGGCGCCCCAATTTGGCCTCAAGAGCAGCCCCTGCCTGCCCTCTGCTGGTGGCCTGTGGGACTGCGGGTGGTATCATTGGCTTGGAGCCTGATTTGTACCTTGTTCTGGCTGCGTTCCCCAGCTCCCAGCCAGAGGGGATCTCACTGCCGCTTGGGGAGATGGGAAACGTGGTGACCAGCCTCAGAGAGGTGACAGGAGCTGGGACTAACCCTTGCTAATTTTAGCTCCTCCTTTGTGACCCTACTTACTATGATCTGATGGGGGCTGTGCAGCTGGGCATCCCTGGATCTCCCAGATGGCAGCTTGGGCTCTCCCTGGAGGGAGCCTTTTCCAAAACTTTAAGAGGGCAGATGAGATGGGTCGAAGCAGCCAAATAGGCCTGACCCTTGAACTGGAGTCTGGAAAGAATCCTTTGCTGGAAGGACATGCAGCTAACCCTCTGGGGCAGCTGTGGGGGCTTGCTTAGAGCTAGTGAGAGAGGAGGCACAGGGATGGGCTGGCTCACCTTGTTGCCGAGCAGCATGATCACTACATCCCTCTGGGCGTACTCATGAATCTCAGTGAGCCAGGCCTGTGGGAGAGGGTGAGCCGAGCCAGGTGGCACCTGAGAACCAGCCCTACCCTCCCTCCTTCTCCCTTGTCCTTCTTTTGCCCTGTCTGGTTTTCCTGGGCTACTGCCTGTCCCCCTGCATTCTTTTATCTGCCTCTGCTCTCTGGCCTATCGGGTCTTGATCAGTCTTCCTTACCAAGCCCCAAGCACTGTAACTCCTCATTCTCTGGAAGATGGAGATGGCAAGAACAGAAAGGTTCACTGTCTGCTAGAATCACTTTCTTTGCCACCTGGGGCAGGACGTATGGCTAGACTCCCCTGCTTGGGTTCTCCCCTTGGCCTCTGTGGGTGGGTAATTGTCACAAATTGCACTCAGGGATCACAGGGCTAAGCAGGTGGCACAGGCGCCCAGCAGCTTGCCTGGCCTTCATGTCCACGTGCCGACCAAATGCCCAGCAACAGCTTATTACATCTGAGTCATAGCTCAGGTGTTTTCAAATAGGCGGCAGTGGTCCACGCTCCACCCCCTCCCACAAAGCAGGAAGCAGTCCTAGCCTACGGAGGCCCCGCCTTGGCTGCTTATGGATGGCATGTGAAGGGGACCTACCCGGATGTTGTCGAAGGAAGACTTGTTGGTGATGTCATAGAGCAGGAGCAAGGCTGTAGGGAGAGAGAGAGATCACACAGGGAACATGGAGCTGGGGCTGGGAAGGGTGGATATCACAGGTGGGCTGGGGGCGGGGGGACTTACCCTGGGCATCTCGGTAATAAGCATGTGTGACACTGCGGAATCGCTCCTGCCCGGCTGTATCCCAGATCTGGGAAGGGACAGACAGATGGTCAGAAGGAGGCTGTGGGCCCGAGCCATGCTGGGTGGAGGGAACCCACGTTGGAATAGGAGAGATGTGTGGGAAGGTACCCAGAGGCTTTTGAACATCTGATGTCCTAGACAGTGGTGCTATTGAGTTCACCAGTTCATCCAGGCTGCAGCGTCCTCCCTAGCCCAGGGGTTGGGGGCATCCGGTCTCCCAGAGCAGATGAGGCCTGGGAAACTGCAGAGGAGCTGGAGCAAGCCTAAGCTTGTCTGAAGGCACGTTGAGCTGCCTTTGCTAGAAGAGAGGGTGGCTGGGGAATTGCTTTTTCTACAGACTTCAAAAGCCATTTCCTCTGGGCCCCACAGGAAATTGCCCCAGGTTGAGGGCAGGGCTGCAGGCCTCCTGCGGTTTGGGTGCAGAACAAGGGCAGCCACCTCCATCTTCCCCCCTCCCCTGTGGTTCTGGTCTCACCTGCAGCTTCACCCTCACACCATCCACGGTCACCACCTTGTTCTGAAAGAGACAGGGCAGAGGGAGGGTGGATTTGGAAGGCAGGGGAGGCTTGGATTCTTGACATCCTACTGAGAAGCAGACATTCTGTCCTGGTGGCTGCCCTGGGTTAAAAGGGGTGCAATGAGCCCCAGAGACATCTCCAGCCGGATCACCCCTTCAGGGCAGCAGGACCCTGTCTCCAGAGACCCCTGATTGCAGAGTTCTTAGAGGGACTTCTGTGCTTTTCTTACAACATGCCGGGGCCAGAGGAGCCTGAGAACCCACCTGGCTCTCCCCAGACCTCAGCACAGGGCTGGTTCCTGGGGGCCCCTTGCCTCTTTCCCCACTTCCATCCATCTTCCCTGGAGCTCAGCCCCACCCTGCAGAACCCAGCCCTTAGAGGTAAGATGCCCCCCAGCATCCTGGGCATGGCAGAGGCTGGATCTGCAGGGTGGTCTTTCCTCTGGATGCTCACTAGTTCTCCTAAGTGAAGCTTCAGTTCCCTTCCTGTTGGGAGAGAGGCACCCAGCCTCTGCATAGCCTCTGTCCCCCCACCCCCCCCACCTGGGTGAGACCTTATTCTCCTGGACCTGTTGGGTAGAGAGTGGCAGAGTGCTACATCCCTGACGCAGATTGGTAAAGATGGGTTCCTCAAGATGACAGGGAGCCTGGTGAACCTGGCTCTTCAACCTAGCGCAGTGCTGTGCTTCCAGGAACTCCAGAAAGACCTGCGGGCCTCTGAGGCCTTGCCAGACGGGTCCAGCTCAGAGGGCAAAGAGCAAGGGTGCCCTAGGCCAGGAAACTCAGCTCACACCGTGGGATGTGTCTGCCCTGCTGTGGGGCAGACTTTTAAGACTCAATGTCTCATTGCTCATCTTGTAGGTGGGCAGAGAGCCCCCCACCATGCCCAGACTCCTTGAACCTGGCCACCTCTGTGGTCCCAAGGGGAGCACCGCTGGTGCCCTCTGGGCAGTGAGCCACAGCAACTCTGAGGAGCCAGGGCAGGCAAGGAGAGGACAGCACACTGTGCCCAAGCTCTGGCCCCCTGGCTTGCAGCTGGGAGCAGGAGCCTGTGGCCACCTCACCCTGAAGTCTATGCCGACGGTGGCTATGAAGTTTCCGGACAGGAAGGCCCCGTCTTTGAATTGGATCAGGAAACAGGTTTTGCCAACGCCTGAGTCTCCCAGAAGCATCACCTAGGAGATGGGGGCAGAGGCAGTTAATGGGGAGTTGGGGCAAATTTCTGGGTTTCCAGGGAGAGAGACCCTGAAAAGAGGGGCAGAGGAGCAGAGGGCCAGGGAAGGATGCTGTCAGCACCGAGGGCTACCTGCTTCTGGAAAGTTCACCGTTCCCTTCACCTGCCTCTCCTCTCCACTCCTTGGCTCAGCTCATTTCTCAGGCCCTCCCTCTGGCCCTCCCTCTGACTCTTCTGTCCTCACCCAATATCCTGGAAGCCTGTGTTCAGATCTCAACACTCACAGGTCAGCAAATGGACTCAGTGGCCTCAAAGAACCACCCCTTCCAGAAGGGAAGTGTTAATACCATGGACAGGGATCACCACCCAAGGGAGGCTACAGGATCTGATAGGGGCGGGCACTGTTGTGTGCAAAGGCATATTCTAAAATTACCTCTGCTCTTGTTTTCCTTTCTTTTTTTTGGTCACAACATTTATCTGGAAGTTTCTAATGACATTTTATGTTTATAAAAGGGTTGCATGAGGGGCACCTGGGTGGCTCAGTGGTTGAGTATCTGCTTTCAGCTCAGGTCATGATCTGGGGTCCTGGGATCAAGTCCCACATCAGGCTCCCCACGGGGAGCCTGCTTCTCCCTCTGCCTATGTCTCTGCCTCTCTCACTGTGTCTCTCATGAATAAATAAATAACATTTTTTAAAAAAGGGTTGAATGAACTAGGGAGGGTTGAAATTTATACTGAAATTAGGAGACCACAAGTCTGATGTTCCTTCTGTAGAAAACTCCCAAGTGGGATGGATGGCTGCAAATTAGCATCCTTGGGCCACTGTAGAGGAATCTGGCCCAAGGAGCTCTTGCCAGGCTCCTCCCAGACTGGCCTGGACTCAGTCTCCTGCAGCTAAGCCAGGAGCCCCCCTCCACAGATGCTGCTTGACCCAGGGGAGATGGAGGGCTGGAGGCTGGGGAGCCCTCTGGAGCCTGCACTGCTCCCTGGCTCCTGGGTACTAGCCCTGGAGGGGAAGGGGGGAGAGAAGGCGGGGGTGGGGGTTGGGGGGGTTGGGAGGGGAGGGAGGGAGGGTGAGCTCCTGCATACTTTACAGATCACAGCTGCCTGGAACAAGATGCTCACCACCCATCCAGCCAGGCAATTCCACCAAACATAAACACCCGCCCAGCCTTGCCACCTCCTAGGCAAACAGCCCAGCTGGCTTGTCAGGCCAGGAGGTCAGGCGGTCTCCACCAGCCTGGGGGCTGGCCCTTAGCAGCTCCCCCTCCCCTGAAAGCATAGGGGCCCATTTCCTGCCACCAGCCCACACAGGACGCCTATCTCAACGGCTCTGGGTGGGTGACTTGCAGAGTAGCTTCCCCTGAAACAATGAGGGTGGAGGCCCCAGATCCTAGTGAGAGTGAACCTGGGGTGGGGGTGGGGGAGGACACCAAGGCACAGGAAGAGGCAGGTCTCCTCCAAGGCCACGCAGCACAAGACAGGGCAGCCCCTCACTCATCCCCAGCGTTACAGAGGAAGAGTGGAAGCTCCCTCAAGGCCTCTTTCAGAGTTCCTGGTCCCAGCCTCCTCCGTGGGCCCAGAGGGGGGGCAGACAGACCAGTGTCCATCACTTTCCCTCACCTGCTTCTGTACAGGGCGGCCCTGCAAAGGAAATGGGCCCCAGAGAACTGACTTAAGCTCACCCACGGGGGACTTGTGACTAAGTCACAAGAATCTTAAGTTCAAAAAATTCTCAGGTGGGCCTGCACTTTGGTTAGCAACATCCTCCTGGAAGAAGGTGGGAGGCGATGGCTGCGGGGGCGGAAAGGAGAGGGGGTAGGGGTAGGGCTTGGGGGCAGGGGGACCTACAGAGCTCCAGGCGCCACCGAGAACTTAGCGGGGGGGGGGGGGGGGAGGCGTGAGCCCCACAACTGCGCTGCCGCCAGGGGGTGTCCTCTCCGCGTCGCCGGGCGTCCTTATAGCCTAGCATTTGGAGGTGCCTGTGCCCAATGGGGTTGGATGCTCAACCCATATGGAGAAACGCGGGCTTCCCGGGAGATCGTAACAGCAGGGTGGGTTGGGGTCCGCCGTGTGGGGAGTCACTCGTCCTTCCGACCTTCCTCTCCCCACCCTTGCTGAGCCAGCCCAGCTCTCGGACGTGGGCATGGAGCCAGGCGCAGTCTCCACCCTTCCTCCCTGCTCTGGGAGACCCGGCTTCCTGCAGACGCAGCCAGAAAGGGGCTCCGGGCGGGGTCTCGGGGCAAAGGGTGCGCGGAAGGGGTGGCCCTCAGAGCCGGCTGGGGAGTCCCCAGCGCGGGGCGCAGTGCCCACCCACCTTGCCCGTGACATCGTAGCTCGGACTGCAGGGCGGGGAGTGCTCGGGGGCCTCTCCATCCCGGGTGGCAGCGGCGCCAGACATGCCCGTCATGTCCCCTGGACCAGAGGTGAACTAGGGCTGGTGGCGGGCGAGGGATAGCGCAGGGACCGCCCCGCTCGAGGCTCCACCCAATCCTCCCACCCTCCACTGCCCCGGCCCGGACCCCGACAGGCTCCTCCCTCCGTCCCGCCGCCCCGACGGCACCTGCCGGGACAGGCTGCCTCGAGGGGGCGCGCGCAGCTGCAGAGACCCGGGCTGGGTCCCCCGGAGGAGCAGGTCCTGGAAATGCAGTCCGCCTGCAAGGTCCGCGTCCCGGGGACCCGCGCTCGGGCGCCCGGTTCTCGCTGCCGCTGCGCAGCGCGGTCGGCAGGCGGCGCCCCAGCCCCGGCCCGCGGCGCCAGACAGGTGTCCCCGCCCCCCCACCCCCACCCGCGGCGCGGCTGTGGGCTGGGGACGCCCCTGGGCAGCCCGGTGCTGTTTTTATTTTTATTTTTTTTTATTTATGACAGTCAGAGAGAGAGAGAGAGAGAGAGAGGCAGAGACACAGGCAGAGGGAGAAGCAGGCTCCATGCACCGGGAGCCCGACGTGGGACTCGATTCCGGGTCTCCAGGATCGCGCCCTGGGCCAAAGGGAGGCGCCAAACCGCTGCGCCACCCAGGGATCCCCCGGCGCTGTTTTTGAGACCAGGTTTGCAGCGTGAGGAAGGCGCTCAGGCACTTTTGCTTATGCTAATCACCCCAGCACGACCTCATCTGAATATCATTTTATTTACCCACCGGAATTCGCCTCGCCGTACATAGACACTGCGGGGTTTCACGGCCCCTGGCGGGTGCCAGGACTTTGACCCTTTCTAGGGGAGATCAGCTCTCATTTCTCCCCGACCTGTTGGGCCGCGCCCAGAATGACCCATCCTGGGAAAGCCTTGTCCCCCCCAGCTCCCCACTTCCCAATCTAGGCGCTCCTGAAGGCAAGGCTGACCCTATTCACACGTGGCCCTGGACTCCTGGCACTGAGCAGGCCTTAAATGTTTGCTATTAAATGAATTCATGAAGTGGCGCATCATTTTGAGCAGACTCTCCAGGACATCCCAGGTGACATCCCAGGTGACAGAGTGGGCGTGTGTCCTGGGTTGCCCCTATTAGGCTTCAGGGGCTCTGTTGCGAGGGCCAACCATTCACTTACTGCCGTCCCAGCATTCTATACAAGCACACACAGCAGACAGTGGCATTACAAAGGAATGGATAAAGGGCATGTAGGCCAAGAGGGGCATCTGCACCTCTTTACTTAGGTGTTGGGGGGTAATGGGCAAGGGACAGGTGTGGCTTATAGGAGGTATAGGTGGGGACTGTGTGTACACCTGCCTCTAGCCCTGTGATTTTGGCATCAGCTGGAGCTATTTTCTGGCACTGGGCATGCCGTAGCCTTGTCTGTACGTAGGGTGGGCCTCAGAGAGCCATCTATGGGAGCGGAGAAGCTGTACAGTACTCTGCAGATGTGCACTGTTGCCTGCTATTTGGATGCCAGGGTGTCTTGCTGCAAATAACGTCCCAGCCCATTCAGTGTCCCAGGCACTGAGCTCCTGAGTGCTTACACTGGAACCCTGCAGGGGCAACAGTTTTTAGAACGAGAGGCCGAGGAGCGGTGAGAGAGAGGAGGTGACATGGCCCTTGCCCCCTTTCCACTGCAAAGCACACTGTTATGGGTTACATTATGTCCCTCAAAACATCTGTTGAAATCCTAGCTCCTAGTTCCTCAGAATGTGACTTTATTTGGAAGTGGCGTTGTTGCTCATGGGACTAGTTAAGTTGAAGTCATACAGGAGTAGGGTAAGCCCTTAATCCACTATGACTGGTGTCCTCAGAGGAGGAGGAGGAGCGGACACACAGGGAGAAGATGGCCCTGTGAAGACAGAGACAGAGATTGGGGTGGTGCATCTACAAACCAAGGATTACTGGGAGCCACCAAAAGCTGGGAGAGGCAAGGAAGGAGCCCCTCCTAGAGCCTGCAGAGGGAAGTGTGGGTTTCTAACTTTCAGCTGGGGTTTGTGTTGTTGGCTCAACCAAGACCCTCCTTTGTCCTGTGGTAGGTTTGGGAGAACCAGGCCTGTCCTGTGTCAGCCTGCTTCAGGCTCTCAGTTTGACCACATAACTTTCTTCCTTCTTAGAGGCAAGAGGCCTCACTTTTCTTACCAGGCTAGTGGCAAAATTTGGAGGTCCCACCCCTATGCATCTGGGGAGTATGAATCAGAGCTTTCCCACTCACATCCACCCCACTGTCTTCTCTCTGAGTTTGACTGGTGGAAGGATGGGCATGGAATGGCTGGAGGGAGAAGGCTGGTAGCTGTAAGGGCCCCCTACGACCTCATATGCTGAGGGGCAGACTGGGTATGGGCTCATGGTGGGGGATGCCTGGCATGGCAGCCTCATTCAAGGCCCCAGGAAATGTCTGCAGCTGTGCTCTCCTGGGACTCAGTCCTGCCTTTCCCAGCATTCTGTTGGCCGGTCATGGGAGAACCCTGGGCACCAGTGTCTCAGCTTGGATTCTAGGCCCTGAGATACACGCTTTCATTTCTGCTGTATCTGAATCCCTGTCCATCACTAGTCATTGCCTTCCTTGCTGTGACCCAACAGGCAAGCCCAGTTTCTAGGGTTCCCCTTGTCTCTTCCCACCAGTATGGTGCTGCTGCATCCCAGCCCTGGGTCTGGTCCCACAGACCCTGTGCTCTGAGGACGTCCAGAGTGCTTTAACCCTTGACCTGCAGCTCCCTAGGAACCACACAACGGTGTTAAATTTGAACTGTGCTTAGCATTTGAAGCTATTCTTTTGCCTTTCCACATTCTTCTTGCCTTGGAAGGTGGACCTGAGCAATACGTATCAAAATATTCTTTCTAGTTTCAGTTGTGTTCAGCCAATGGGGAGTTCTGGGAGGAGATATGGGAGCAGGAGGAGAGAAGGAAGGAGGGAGCTGACTTGCTGGGTCAGCTAGCTCCCAGGAGGATTACTATGAGTTGCTGTGTTTCTCCTCTGAGGGTCACAGCTCCTGCCAGCCAGCCCTCCCCATGCAGCCTTTTGTCCCTGGGTTCTGGCAGTGGTTCCTTCCTCTAATTTTTTTTGGGGGGGGCTAAGGTTAGAATGGAGGGTCTGTGCTATGCATGGGCACTGCCTCATATCCCCTGGTTCTCCAACACCCTGCCTCCACCTTGTTAAGTAGTCTTCTTATTAAACTTTCTTGAATAATCCAATGTGGACATCCACCTGTTTCACCTGTTTCCTGCTGGGACCCTGACAGAGACACACCAGGGCTCCAGAATCTGGAGGTACTTACTGTGAATCCAATGCCCACGGTGGCCGAGAAGGAGCCTGGGATGAACTTGCCCTGGTCGAACTGAACCAGCAGAGATGTCTTCCCCACGCCACTGTCACCCACCAGGATGGTCTGCAATGGAGCAAGAAAGGGTCTGTGGTGTGAACTGGGCTTCTGAGATGTGGTGGTGGCTGTGGGAGTGGGCTCCTTCTAAACACACACGTGTGCACACACACAGAAGTGCACACATGCGTGCACACTAAAGTCACTAAAGAGGCATGAAAGCATAGAAGGAACCTTGTTTTGCCTTATGTTTTCTGTTTTGTTTTTAAGATTTTATTTATTAATTCACAAGAGACACACAGAGAGGCAGAGACACAAGCAGAGAGAGATGCAGGTTCCCTGCAGGGGCCTGATGTGGGACTCGATCCCTGGATCCTGGAATCATGACCCAAGCTGAAGGCAGACGCTAAACCACTGAGCCACCCAGGCATCCCGTTTCACCCCATGTTAATGGACACCTGAGGTGACCATGAGAACTTGCCTCTTAGACTTCACAGGGTCATAACTGACTGAGGCCCCTCTGTGTGCTCTGAGTCCTCCAATAGGTATGTTTGCACCCAGGCCATCCTTCTCATGGGCAGTTTCCAGCCAAAGACAGAGTGTGGCAGGGACACTGAGGAAGGCCTGTTTCAGGCTCAGGGACTCCCTCATAATTTTACAGATCCTTCCAGAGATTGTACAGCTGTCTCCTTCACTTGGGGACAGACCTGCATCATGGTCTGTGGGCTTTCCCTGACTCTCCCCACTTCTACTTGATTTTTTTCTTTTTTAATATTTTATTTATTTATTTGAGAGAGAGAGAGACAGAGAGACAGAGATAGCAACAGAGAGCACGAATGGGGAGGAGAGGGAGAAGCAGGCTCCTGCTGAGCAGGGAGCCCAATGCCAAGCTTTATCCTAGGACCCTGGGATCATGACCTGAGCCGAAGGCAGATGCTTAACTGACTGAGCCACCCAGGTGTCCCTACACTACTTTTTTCATGGATATTTCCCTTAATAAATTCCCGGCACTTTTAATTCCCTTTGGCACCAGCTTCTAGGGAGAATAACACAATGGGTCTCCCTTATAGGAAAGTCTAAAAAAATCATTGTCTATAGAATAAAAAAAATCAAAATGTCTGGATATTAGCCTTGGGAAGCGTTTGCACTTGGTCCTGGAGCATTGGAGAGGATAGCATTTCAAGAGAAGCAGAGCTTGGGAAAGAAGGGAATGGTTACTTCTGTACCTGGACGAAGTAGGGGGGAGGGTTAGCCTAGAAGGTCGGGTGCTATATTTCTAAGAAAATCATAAGCACCTGGAGGCTGGTACTCAGCAGCCTCTCAAAGAATGAATGAATGAATGAATGAATGAATGAATGAGTGGATGGATAAATAAATGAATTGTAAATGCCTTAGTTTCAAAAGAGACAATAGCTACTTTCCAAAGACAAGCATTCAAGGTCATTAGAAAGGCTCAAGAGGTGCCAACTTTAGCTGGACTTGCAAAACCATAAAGATGTAAAAAAACAAAAATGTAAAAGCATAATAATTGACAGGGTCTCTTGGGGTTGGACCCATGGCCCCAATGGTGGCTCTGACAGTGGCCACTGAATTGGCAGCAGGGTAGACACGAGATTGTGATGTTGACTTTGGATGTCTCCTGACTGTGGCCCCCCACTCCCACTTCCCAAACCAAATTCTATTCAGCTTTTATTTCCTCCTGGGTAAAAGGGCTCCATTTGTTTGTTGTGTGCCAGTGGCTTTAATAATTTACATCTCAAATCCAACTTCCTCAGGCTTCTCAGAGAGACTATTCCAGAAGATGAAGGGTCAGAGTCTCCATGTACACCTTCTTCATTTACTAAAGGATATAACACATTGACATTCTTTTCCCTTTTATTCTTTTCCTTTTCATTTTTTTAAAATATATTTTTTTCTTTATTTATTTATGATAGTCACAGAGAGAGAGAGAGAGAGAGGCAGAGACACAGGCAGAGGGAGAAGCAGGCTCCATGCACTGGGAGCCCCACGTGGGATTCGATCCCGGGTCTCCAGGATCACACCCTGGGCCAAAGGCAGGCGCCAAACCACTGCACCACCCAGGGATCCTCCATTCTTTCCTTTTCAGAGTGAAGTATTCACATTCTTCTTTCATTGTATTAAAACAGTTCTATCTTCTTGGGACCTTTTCTGGTTTAGTGGGGACACAGTCCAGGGTGACAGAGTTCAGCATTTCAGATCCTGCTGATTCCTGCCTGGGGGCAGGAGCAGGATGTGGCTGCCACGTTTTTGGTGCAGAGCTTCTGAAAACCCTGTATTCAGATGTGTCTTCCGGGTTGGTAGGAAGACATATTTGTCAAGGTAGGAAGATAGGACACACTTGATTTGATAGTTTTCTTTTTTAAAAGATTTGTTTGTTTTTTTTTACTAGAGAGAGAGAGAGCTTGTGCATGAGAGAGAGACAATGAAAGCAAGCACCCAGAGGGAGAGGGAGAAGCAGACTCTCTGCTGAGCAGAAAACCCAGTGTGGGGCTTGATCCCAGGACCCTGAGATCATGACCTGAGCCGAAGGCAGAGGCTTAACTGCCTGAGCCATTCAGGCACCCCGATTTGAGGCTTTTAAAGCTTGATTTAGGACATTAGAATATTGAGACATATGGTATATGGGTCTCCATTTGTATTCTAGCCCTGGTCCCCCAAATGTTAAGGATGAGCTTGCCTCAGTCCATTAGCTTAGATATACAATAGAGTTATTCTCTCCGCAATAGCTGCCAGGATTTTCCTGAAGTTTTTCCAGGTTGGCTCCAAATTTCACTGCTTGGAGAAGCTGAATGTCAACCTCAGATCCAGATTATCCACTGTACCTTCCCTCCTCTGGAGCATTCGTGAAAATGTTAATTAATCATGGTTCTAATAGGAAATTTTGTGCCAACTTTGCCACCATTCAGACAAGTATTTTTGTTTTGTCTTTTTAAAAAACATTTAAAATTATTTTTAAAATTTCAATTTAGTTAACATATTATTAGTTACCGGGGTAGAATTTAGTGATTCATCAGTTGCTTATAATACCCAGCGTCATTAAATCAAGAGTCCTTCTTAATGCCCAACACCCAATTACCCCATCTCTCCACCCCTCTTCCCTCCAACAACCCTGTTTGTTTTGAGGAAGCTCCATACTGTTCTTCAGTGTGGCTGCACCAGTTTGCCTTCCCACCAATAGTGTAAGAAAGTTCCCCTTTCTCCAAATCCTCACCAACATCCGTTGTTTCCTGAGTTGTTAATTTTAGCCATTCTGATTGATGTGAGGTGGTATTTCATTGTAGTTTTTGATTTGTATTTCCCTGATAATGAGTGCTGTTGAGCATGTTTTCATGTATCAGCCACCTGGATGTCTTCTTTGGAAAAAATGTATATTCATGTCTTCTGCCCATCTCCTAACTGGATTATTTGGTTTTTGGGTATTGAGTTTAATAAGTTCTTTATATTCTCTGGCTTTTCTATTGGTCCTTGCTAAAAGCCAGGGCCTGATATTAAATTGTTCTTCAGCAAACACCTGTTAATGGGAGCTGGGCTAAGGTTGCCTCAGCACCCTACTTTCCTGTGACTTTGTGATTCAGGGGGAACATTTAGAAAGCTTAGGTGAATGGGGTAGTTACCATGGCTCCTAAATCCAACCTTCTTAATAAGACAGAAATTTAGATACCATAAAGAAAAAGATGGATAGATCTGAATGCACAGAAATAAAAATGTTCTGGTTGGCAGGAGATACTGAAATCAAATGAGAAATGGTAGAGAGGAAATATTTTTAAGACAGACAAAAGGTTAGTATATGTAGTTATATAAAGAGCTCTCAAAAGAAAATCTCAATAGGAAAGTGAACAAAGAATAAGAACAGGTATATTTTGTGAGAGTGTAAATGTGGTTAGTTCTGTGTGTCAACTTGGCTGGGTGATAGTATCCAGTTACTTTTTTTTAAAAGATTTTTTATTTTTATTTAAGATTTTATTTATTTATGAGAGACACACACACACACACACAGAGAGAGAGAGAGAGAGAGAGAGAGAGAGAGAGAGGCAGAGACACAGGCAGAGTGAGAAGCAGGCTCCATGCAGGGAGCCTGACGTGGGACTCGATCCCAGGTCTCTAGGATCCCACCCTGGGCTGCAGGCGGTGCTAAACTGCTGCACCACTGGGGCTGCCCAGCATCCAGTTACTTAATTAAACATTATTCTATTATGTTGCTGTGAGGGTATAATATGGACGTATAGATTTTTAAAACATTTTATTTTTATTTGTTTTGGGATGCATAGATTTTATATTACAGATATCATTAATAGATTTGCAATCAGTTGACTTGTAAGTCTTCAGAAATCTCTGTGAGCCTCATCCAATTAATTGAAAGACCTTAGAGCAAAACTGAGGCTTACCTGAGGAAGAAGAAATTCTGTTCAAAATTGCAGCATCAACTTCTGCCTGAGAATTTCCAGCCTGCCACTCTGTTCTACAGAATTTAGATTTGTCAGCCCCCCATAGTCATGTAAGCCAATTCCTTGAACTAAATCTTTCTCAATATATTTTGTACTGGCTCTATTGTATGTGTAATACAATATTACATATAATACTTTGATAAAAGTATGATAATGGTCAATATTGGTTGAGATTTGGGGAAACAGGCACTCACATATACACCATTGGTGGGAGCATCCTTTGGGGGCATTTTGAAGAACAATTGACAACACCTATCAAAGTTACAAATGCAAATTCCTCCGACTCAGCAGTTCTATGGTTTTACTTACAAAATTTTACCAAGATGTGTGTACAAGGATGTTCAAGGTCATATGTATAAGAGCAAATAATTCAGCCATTGGGACTGTTTAAATAAGCTGTAGAATATCCAAGCAATGCAATACTATGGGAACCCATAAAAGAATGAGGTAGGCTTGCCTGGCTGGCTCAGTCCATGGAGCATGCAACTCTTGATCTCAGGGTTGTGAGTTCAAGCCCCACATTGAGTGTAGAGATAAATTTCTTTTTTTTAAAAGAATGAGACAGATCTCTATGTGCTCTTTGGGAAAAATGATATTATGGAGTAAAAGAAGGGGCAGAGAGGTATGTTTGTGCGCTGACTTATGTTGACTTCACTTGGGTGTATATGCTGATGATGCATACACTTTTTTTTCTTTCTTTCTTTTTTTTTTTTCTTAGAGAGGCAGCAGAGGCTGACTGTGGCTACCTTTGGGGTTCAGAAGACTTTTACTTTTCTCTTTATCTCTTTTTATCCTTCCTTCCTTCTCTTTTTCCTCTTCCTCCTTCTCCTCCTGCTCTCCTTCTTTATAAAAACATTGCTTGCATTATTTTTTTAAAAAAGTGTTAACTGGAAGTATTGCAGAGTGGACATCATTGGCCAGGCTTTCTTTTTGTACTTTTCTGTATTAAAAATAAGTGTAATAAACTGGTTGATGAAGTAAATTCATACTTGAGTTGATCCTTTACTTAACCTGAAATAAAGTGCTTTTCTACAGAAAAGAACAAAACATTGGTTTTGGAGACAGCTTCATATATTAAAGAAAAGTTGTCTCTGCATGGGGAGGGGGATCAAGAGTGATTTAAAATGCATTCTTTATGTTCATTTATATTCCATTCTCTTTCTGTTATGAACACACATTCCTTTGTAATTGGACACACAGAAGTACATCTGTGTATGTGTTAGGGAGGCACCCTGTGCTGGGTGACTCAGGTAAAAGCAAAGAGGTATGCACAGAATCTAGCCTAACTGTTGCTGAACAGATGCTTGATTTTACTTCTTCCAAATAAAGATGGCCCACTAAACAGTGCTTAAAAAAAGTCAGGTTCTCTGGGCAGAGGGAGCCTGAATGGCAGCAATTTCACTTTGTGGATTTCAGTGAGTGTTACCTTAGATTTCTGAGGGGCAATGACAAAGCAGCCCACACTCTGGCCTGAAAATTGCAGAGCTCTTTCACCTCATCTTTCCGGAGGGTTAACCCACTCTTTGGAGACCTTTGTTTTTCTAAAAAATAAGCTTTGCCTCTGCCTGAGTGCCTGGATAAGAACTTGGTTGAGACTCAGTTTCCTGTTCCATAGACTGCAGAAAAATGGCATTAGATCTGGAAAATGTTAAGGTTACTGTTATCAGTGACTTGCTTTGTTAAATCGACTTCTAGTTTATGATAATACATTCTTGCGTTTTGGAGGAACCTGTTTTAGAAATAGCCGTGGAGTAGATACTCTGCTGCCAGCCAGCTCAAGGATGTGCTGTCTTACTAACTCTTGGCTATCAGGTTCAATCTTCATTGTGAGCACTGAACAGGACCAGAGGGCAGCTGGCTTCTGTCTCAGCCTCTCAAGTAGGAGACAGGATGGTAGGCTTTACAAGCCAGACCCAATCAATGCATCGACACACACATGTAATATACGTGCACATACACTACATGTGTGCACACAAATTGCCATGGCATACGTAGCATGTGTACACACACACAACATACATGTGAGGACACATAGTGCTAGCCATGCAATGTACATATGTGTACACAGCTCCCACACATGCCTATGCACAAACAAGAAAACACCACACACGTGTTCATCCACACATGCACACCCATCCACAAGCACTCATATTCATGCTTGTGCGTGTGTGTGTGCACGTACACACACATCCACAGGTGCTTTAGGGGAGGGGAACCTCAGAAGAGCCGCCCAATCCTTTCTTCCACAGATGGGGACATGGGAGCCTAGGGAGGGAGCTGACTTATGCAGGAGTTAATGACCAAGCCAGGACTAGGGCCTCCAGTAGGTTTTTGAGGATGCAAAGCTCCAGAACAGCCTGACTTCCCTGTAGTCCCCAGAGGTGCTTGTTTAGAGGAGCAACCTTACCACCATTCAGAGACACTCAGATAATGATGTTCTTGACTCAAAGGGAATCCTTGGGATGCCTGGGTGGCTCAGTGGTTGAGTGTCTGCCTTTAACTCGGGTCATGATCCCGGGGTCTTGGGATTGAGTCCTGCATTGGGCTCCCTCCCAAGAAAGGGAGGGGACCCGAGAGAGTTGCCGTTTTGGTGTTCAAATCTAGGGTTTTTTATATGCACTTTCAAGGAACTATCTTGAGCATCCCGAGTGTGGGCCTCCTGTGGATTGGCCACTGAGGTGTGCCCATCAGGGCTCTGATCATGCACCTGCATACCTATTGGGTTATTGTTCATGTGTTGATGGTCTTTTGGGCTGACATCTGGAGACTAAACTGCCTCAACTTGTGATAGTGACCCATATTTTATGGTGAATTTTTTTGCCTCAGAATGTTTTATAAAGGTCACTCCTGTAGAGGCTGCTAAACAGGATGCTGTTGTGGTCCTGTCTAAGCTGTAAAACAGGATGCTGGTGTGATCTTGTCTTAGGTATCCTGGCTCCCTATTTTCTTGTTGGGGACCCTGGCCCTGACTACCTAACTGACCCCCTAACTCCTAACACTTGGGTAAGCTGGCCCAGGAGCAGAGGGCCAGGCCACAGGCAGGGCTTTGAGCAGCTCAGATCCTGGTAATTCTTTACCCTATATGACCAAGAAAGGAATGTTTACCCACAACTCAAAACATTTGTCCCTTCGGTTTTCAGGGATGTCCCAACTTGTTCAATTCCTCAGTCATTTCCCCTGGAAGCCAAATAGTGTTCCTGTTGCAAAGGCCGATGTCTCCCTTCTATTCCCTTTCACTATTATTTATATTCCCCAAATGAATGAAGGGAAGGGAGAAGAAATGGGTAGGAAATATCAGAAAGGGAGACAGAACATGAAGACTCCTAACTCTGGGAAAGGAACTAGGGGTGGTGGAAGGGGAGGAGGGCAGGGGGTGTGGGTGAATGGGTGACGGGCACTGAGGGGGGCACTTGACGGGATGAGCACTGGGTGTTATTCTGTATGTTGGCAAATTGAACACCAATAAAAAATAAATTTATTATTAAAAAAATGCCATTAAAAAAAAAGGCTGATGTCTCTCAGCCTAACTATACAGTGCAGAGGATAGTCTTATTGAGCAGTGAGGACCAAGGGCTGACTGAGGCCTCACCCCAAATTGTTGATCTTACTTTATGGTCTGGAGATATGTAAAGTGGAAGGCCGTCTTTGGCCACATCCTGGAAACACTTGGCTTATCAACTGTTGTGTTTTTGTGTGTGTGTGCAAATAAGCCTCCTACACACCTACTCATTTCTGATTAGGATGTGAGGAGCTTATGCCCCTCCTTGGGACTCACTCGCTTCTCAAGATAGCATGTGACACTTAAGTGTGTGTGACACTTAGCAAAAGTGGCTCCAGGGGCAAAATCTGAGAAAGGGTCCTATCTTTCCCTAGTTTCTGTGCTCCCCCTTGGGGCTTGCTGGGATCCTGATGGGGCAGGTAGGGGATGGACACAAAGTTGTCAGAAAGAAGGAGTAAGACAGACAAAGCTGGCACTGACCTTCTTCCTACTTCCATAGGTAGTTATTATAAGGTGGGGAGTGGGGAGAGAGGGGGTAATAGCTATGAGCAATGAGCAGTTTTCTTTAGGAAGGAGTCCTTTATATAACTGAAAAGTTTCTGGAGGCTGGTATCAATAGCCACAGGTTCTTACTCGGTGGTCTGGGGCACCGCAACGAGAGTTTCTAGTATGTTCTGAGGACAGAGGCCCCTCTTGCCCATTGGACCAGTAGGTCCCTACTCACATACCTCTACTCTTTGAACTCCTTTCTTTGCTATCTGGGATTTGATACCATCTACCTCCTCATTCCACTCTCTGGTCTAGAATCTCTCCTCTGGCTTCTGGGCTTTGGCCCAAGTTCCCCAACAGGTGAACTCCTGATGTTCTTGGCTCCCAAAGCTACACCTGAAATTCCACGTTTCTGTCATTGTCCCTCAGCCTCGGCTCTCCAGGACCTCTGTGATATAACTGGGTTCTCTCTTCCTAGTCTTCCCAACAGAGGAAGGATTGGGTAAGAGCCAGCCCCATCCATTGGGTCTATATCTGCAAATTTCCTCAAGGCCTGGAAGGAGTGGCAAAGTCCTCTTTTTTTACAGAATCCTTTGTGGCTGAAGACAGGAAGGTATTTCTCAAAAGCTTATTCACAATCACTGAGACTTGTTGCATTGCTTGTTGCCTTGAGATTTCACCCTTTCTATCTCCTTCCTCTTTTTGCTTACTCATCAGTGAGAAGTGGCTGAAGGAGGAAGTGCAAAAGTGGGGAAAGCAGAAGGGTTGGATGATACAGGAGCTGAGTCGGAGTTGACTAGCTTCACCAAGCGGGACTTGTGAGAAGAGAGGAATGCACCTGCTACTGCTCTTCCTCCCCTTCTTCCGAGTTGCAGGTGAGTGAGTCCTGGGTCTGTGCTAGAGAAGAACTTTGGGGGCAGGATGAAATGGCTGGTGGAGGGAGGAGTAGGGGCCCAGCAAGGGGTCCTGCTGAGAAGCAGGGTCCCTTTCTTTCTTTCTTTCTTTCTTTCTTTCTTTCTTTCTTTCTTTCTTTCTTTCTTTCTTCTTTCTTTCTTTCTTTCTTTCTTTCTTTCTTTCTTTCTTTCTTTCTTTCTTTCTTTCTTTCTTTCTTTCTTTCTTTTTTCTTTCTTTCTTTCTTTCTTTCTTTCTTTCTTTCTTTCTTCTTTCTTTCTTTCTTTCTTCTTTCTTTCTTCTCTTCCTTTCTTTCTCTCTCTTTTTTTTATTGGAGTTCAATTTGCCAACATATAGCATAACACCCAGTGCTCATCCCATCAAGTGCCCCCCTCAGTGCCTGTCACCCAGTCACCCCCACCCCCTGCCCACTTCCCTTTCCACCACCCCTTGTTCGTTTCCCAGAGTTAGGAGTCTCTCATGTTCTGTCTCCCTTTCTGGCAGGGTCCGTTTCTAAGCAGTTTCTCTAAGTAGTGGGTCTGTGTGTGTCATCCACCCCATTCCTCATCCTGCAAAAGACTGGATAGTATTATCAGGGGCTGATAATTCCAAACGTACAGACTGATGGGACCCCCTTGTCTAGAGGAGCCCTGGTTGCTCAGGAGAGCTGGTGAACACTTGCTCCTGCACTGTCACCCTTTGAGAATGCCATATGGGGAATGGAAGGAGGGAAGATAGAGGCAGCTTTGGAGGAAGAAAACCAAGGAGTTTGCCAGACAGTGAGGGAGAGGTGGTTCTACGTCTTTGGGGTAGAAGGAATAATAGAAGTTGCTGAGGGGCTGAGATGAGGGTGCAGGGTGGTGAAAGGAAACTCTAAGTTGATGGATACCATTTTGATTAAAAACTAAGGGGGTTTTCTTGACCTGGAAATGCTGGAGGGCCACGGGAGTCAATTTGGGCTTCTCTTTCTAGAGCCATTCTCTTCTTGATCTTTTCTCTTCTCTTGGCTTAAATATCACCTCTATCCAGATGAAGCCCGATGTATCACTAGCCTGGATATCACCCTGGACCCCAGAATCTTTGAGTCAACTGCCCATTCAACTCTTCGCTAAGATGCTGACAATTCAAATGTGACCTGAACATATCTTCTACTTCAAATTCCTTTCTTTCACATCTTTGTGTTGGGCAGCTCCATCTTTTCTAGGTGCTCAGGCAAAACCTGGGGTCATTCATCTCTTCTCTCATATTCCGTAATGGTCCTTGGGAAATGCAAGCCAGATCTTGTCTTTCCTCTGGTCAAAACCCTCCAATGACCTCTGATTATGCTTAGAGTAAAAACACAGAGTCCTTACAGAAGCTAAAAGGTGCGTCACCTGATTCTCTCACCTCATCACCTCCCGATTGCCTCTTCTACTCTCCTCTCTCGGCTCAACCCACTGCAGCGAAAACGGTCTCTTAGATGTTCTTTGACCATGTTAAGTACATTCCTGCCTCAGGGCCTTTGTACTTGCCCAGAATGCCATTTTTCATATAGCCACAGGTTGCAGTCCTTCACATTCTGCATGTCTTTGATTCTCACTGAGGCCTTTATAAGTAAGAAACCTCATTAAAATTGCATTTCTCTTGCATTATTTTTCTCTACTGTCTGATTCCTCCCTTCCCCCACCTTGAAAGAATGTAAGCTTTAGGTAGGCAGGGATTTTTGCAACTGCAAAATATACTATTTGTCTGTAGATTAAACAAATAGTATTAGCTGAATGAGTGAATGTATCTCATGGGGAGGAAAAAATATGATTGCTATACTCCCCATCTTTCCTTGTCATAGAACTGAACACTGAGACTCTTGACATTATTTGGAGAGGACATCCATTGCTCATGAGAATGTAAAATGGTGGGGACGCCTGGGTGGCTCAGTGGTTGGGCGCCTGCCTTTGGCTCAGGGCCCAACCCTGGAATCCGGGATCAAGTCCTGCATTGGGCTCCCTGCATGGAGCCTGCTTCTCCCTCTGCCTGTGTCTCTGCCTCTCTCTCTCTGTGTCTCTCATGAATAAATAAATATTAAAAAAGAGAGAGAGAGAGAGAGAGAGAATGTAAAATGGTGCAGCTACTTCAGAAAACAATTTAAAAAAAAAAAAAAGAAAACAATTTGACATTCCTTAGAATGTTAAACATGTGGTCACCACATCATCCAGCAATTCCACTCCCAGATGTATACACAAGAGAATTGAAAACATATGTCTATGTAAAAACCTGTATGCAAATGATCATGGCAACATTATTCATAATCGTTGAAAACTGGAAACAACCTAAATATACATCAACTGGTGGATAAATAAATAAAATGTGGCATGCTCATACAACGGAATATTAGCCATAAAAACAAATGAATATTGACACATGCTACCACGCAGACCAACCTTGGAAACATTATGCTAAGTGAAAGGATCTAGACACAAAAGGCCATATATCCTATGATCCTATGCCTATGAAATATCTGAAATACCTAAATTCATAGAAACAAAAGGTAGATTAGTGGTTGCCAGTGGCTTGGGGGAAGGAGTAAGGGAGAGTGACTGCTAATTGAGTGAGGCATTTCTTTTGGGGGTGATAAAAATGTTCTGGAATTAGGTGTAGTGAACGTTGAGCAGCTTCGTGAAAGCCCTAAGAATCATTGAGCTGTACACTTTGAAAGAGGGAATTGTATGATATGGAAATCATATGTCAATAAGAACATAACCAAAGATCAGAGGGAAGCCTCAGGAGCAGTAGAATTCTCCTGAGAAAAATCTCCCAGTAGCATTTGGCATTGTGAGACTGAGGCTCTGGAAGAAGGTGTTCACGGCAAGGGGGCAGCCCTTTATGATTTGTGAGTCTTTTGCATGGTTTAATTTGGTCATCCACCCCCTTGGTCGGAGAAATGAAAATGATACCTCCAAGAAGTGGTGCATGCTGTGAGGAGAGCTGAGCTAGGTGACCGGACACAGTGAGCCTCAGGGGGCAGGGGCTGGTGCTTGTAGATGGGGTGGGCCGCAAGGAGCCTCTGAGAGGAGGCATCTGAGCAGAGGCCTGTAGGACGAGAAGGAGCAGGCCTTAGGATTGGTGGCAACTTTTTGGGCACAGGAAGGAAACAGTGAGCAGGAAGGCTGTGATAGGGCCACGAGTCTGGCCTGGACAGGCCCAAAGAATGGACTGGCTATGGCGCTTTGTGGCATGCTTCAGAACAGCCTGGTGGGTGGATATCCACCAGATTGGGTGGATAAATCTCAGGGGAAGAAAGTGACATGTCCAGGACCACAAGGCTGGGAAAGGCAAAGCTGGGAATGGTCATGGGAATGGAGAGGGCAGACTCTGGGTGAGCCATTGGGAGGCAAATCAGTAGGGTGGTGAGTGCATATCAAGGACTGCTTCTTTTTTCCCCCGGACATCTGGAAACAGGGGAACTTGGTGAGCAGATGTGAGAGCAGCACTGGTGTGTGCGTGTACATGACCAAGGCAGAGTGGGAACACCAGTGCGAAGCCAGAGGCACAGCTGTGTGTCTAGCAGGAACCTGGTCTGAGCTGTGAACCTTCATACCCCCTCCCTAGCCTCTCCCACTGAACTTTCCATAACAAGTTTACCCTGCACTGCTTCCCGCTCCTAAAGAGTTTGTTGTTTTAAAGGTATATAAGAAGCAAATACCAACCAGAGCTCTCACTGGGCTTTATAGTCTTCACTTTCTGTAAGAAAGGAAGAGATTTTTTTTTAAAAAAAGATTTTATTTATTTATTCATGAGAGAGAGAGAGAGAGAGAGAGGCAGAGACACAGGCAGAGGGAGAAGCAGGCTCCATGTAGGGAGCCCGAAGTGGGACTTGATCCCGGGTCCCCAGGATCATGTCCTGGGCTGAAGGTGGCGCTAAACCGCTGAGCCACCTGGGCTGCCCAAGGCAGAGATTTTTAATCATCCTATATTTTCAGAGAAAATCTAGCTGCTTTGTCCAACTTCAACCTCACCATAAGTGGTGGCGGACATGGACAAGACCCAAGTGTGCTGGCCCAGAGCAGAGGCTGGCAAATGTCCTGTGCTGTGCTGGAGTTGGGGTGTAGTCCTGTCACTCCTGATGGAGAGTCTGTCACCTCCCCCTGGGGCTCAGCTTCTTTTTCATCTAGGATTACTCTCCATCAACTAGTCTGTGAGTAACCATGCCTGCCTGCAGAGGATGCTGCTCTTTGGGGCTCAGGGCTGCCTTCTGTGTCAGGAGGGTGCAGACAGAAGGACCGGTACTCTGCCAAAGTTGGTGGGAGGGGGCCTCTGGACAGATGGTTCTAAGAAGCCAGTGGAGCAGATAGTTCCAGAGTCGGGCCCAGTGCCAGTGCTCAGGTGAGATGGGTTAATGCTACCTTATGAGTTTCCTAAGGCTGCTGGGACAAGTTATTGCACACTTAGTGCTTTAAAACAACACAAATTTGGGATCCCTGGGTGGCGCAGCGGTTTGGCGCCTGCCTTTGGCCTAGGGCGCGATTCTGGAGACCCAGGATCGAATCCCACATCGGGCTCCCGGTGCATGGAGCCTGCTTCTCCCTCTGCCTATGTCTCTGCCTCTCTCTCTCTCTCTCTCTCTCTCTCTCTCTCTGTGACTATCATAAATAAATAAAAAATTAAAAAAAATAAAACAACACAAATTTATAATGTTGCAGTCTGGAAGTCGGAGTCCAAAAGGGTCACCAGGGCTGCATTTCTTCTGGTGGCTTTGGGGGACAAACAGATTCCTTGACTTTTCCATGGTCCAGAGGCTGCTGCATTCTTTGTGTGTGGCCTCACCTCATCCTCAATGTCCCTTCTCCTTCTCTGACTGTGACCCTCTATGCTATGGAACAGTCTGTCCAGTCTGTATTTTTTTTCCCTATCATTTTGAAAGTAATAAATGCTCATTGTTGATACTTAGGAGGGTACAGAAAAGAAATGAAGAGTTAGGAATAATAAAATACCTTTATGTCCCTGATTTTAATGTCCAAGACAACCTAATGTTAATTTAATATTTTTACTTATTTCCTTTTAATCTTTTTTTCTATGCCTATTTTATTTTTTTAAAAAAATATTTTATTTATTTATTAACGAAATAAACAGAGAGAGAGGCAGAGATGCAGGGAGAGGAAGAAGCAGGCACCTTGAGGGGAGCCTGATGTGGGACTCTATCCTGGAACCCCAGGATCATGCCCTGAGCCGAAGGTAGACACTCAACCACTGAGCCATCCAGGAACCCCTCAATGCCTATTTTAAAAGTTAGTTGAGATTATGTGGTATATGATATTTAAATTTTTTTCACTTCATATGAGGATTTTCTGCATAATTAACAGTATTTCTAAGCATAATTATCAGTGTCTGCATTATAGCTCATTGTTTATTTCCCCAATTGATGGCTGTTGACTTTGTTTCCTTTATTTTCCTCTTTAAATAATTATGTAAGGAGCCTTGGTGCATATGTTTTTGTTAGCTTCTCTGATCATTTCCTGAGGACCAAATCCAAGACATATAATCACTGGAGCAAGGGGAATGATTATTTTGAAATATAATTGCTACATTGCTTTTGGTAGTGGTTGGAACTGTTATGTCTCTACTAGTAGCTCCTCTGAGTGTCTGTGCCATGTCACCCATGTCAGCAATATAGTAGTCACAAAACTTGGTTGGCTTCATATGTGAAAATGACACCACTTTAAACTATTTTCATTTACTAGATTATTTAAATGGAACACTTCCAATTTTATTATCTACCTGAATTTCTTCATTGTGACTTGCCTTTTCTTGCCTCTTCCCAATTTTCTAAATGGAATCTTAGTGTTTATCTTTACACTCTTTCATAAAATGACTATTAATTCTTTTCTACATTATTTGTTCTAAATATTTCTTGCAGTCTGTTCTTTGCCTCCATTCAGTCTTTTTTTGCAGTATGTCTGAGTGTTACATTTTTTTATTACATATGGTTGAATTTACTGACTCTTGTGTGATGTCTTCCATGAATTTTTAAACCTTGAAAGTGCTCCCTTTCATTCAGAGATTTTATAAAGACTCTTCTACTTTCTTGTAGCTTAAGAAGTGATCTGTTATTTTATGTTGTTTTCTTCATCTCCCTGCACTTACCTGAGTGGAGCTGGTGGAGAGGTGACAGGATCCAGCAATGCTTCTGGAAACCCTTCCCCTCCCCACTTATCTTTTTAGTGTCCTATGGTATGCTGTACTCCAGAGAATTGACAAACATCTCCATGCAAATACCAGTAGTACATAAATGTTCACAGCAGCATTATTCACAATAGCCAAAAAGTGAAAACAACCCATATATCATCCACTGATGAATGGATAAACAAAATGTGGCCTGTCCCTACCATGGACTGCAGTGCCCACACATGCTACAATGTGGATGAATCTTAAAAACATTACGCTAAGTGAATGAAGCCAGATACAAAAGGCCACACATTGTATGACTATGTCTGCATGAAACATAGATTTCAGAATAGAGAAATCTATAGACAAAATCCAGATTCATGGCTATTCTAGAAAAATGAAAAGATCTTATACCACAGAGCCCACACCTTGCATGAGGACAATGGGCTGAAGTGGACTGGGGCCATAACTTTGCCTGGGTCATTTGCTCTCCAGGTGACATTGGCCATGGGGGGCAGAAGGAGTGTATTATAGGAAACTGTCATTCCTCAATGTGGACATTTTTGTTTCTTTGAGATGTATAGTTGTGCTCTTAGGGGATTTTTGTGATGGTTTTCACCCAGTGGAGTTTTTTTTTTTTTTCCAGTGGAGTTTTGAAGGACAAAGTTCTGTCTTGTGGAAGGTATATTCCCACTTAGACTGTTACTCAACGTATCAAGCACTTGGGTTTATTGGAGCTATTTCTGATGCATGAGGCTGTGGCTCTGCCCTTAGGGGGTGGGGTGGTAACAGGCACCTGGGTTTGTGTTTTCCAGGTTCATATGAAATCACAGGTCCAAAAGCTGTCAGAGGCTTGGTTGGGGGCTCATTGACTGTGGAGTGTTGCTATGCATCAACTTGGAAGACCTACAGTAAGTGGTGGTGTCGAGGATCTATTTGGCGAAGGTGCAATATCCTTGTTCAAACAACAGGATCAGAGCAGAAGGTAAAGAAAAACAAGGTGTCAATTAGAGACAATCAGAAAAACTTCACCTTCTCTGTGACCATGGAGGAGCTCACGGAAACTGATACAGACATCTACTGGTGTGGGATTGAGAAATCTGGAACTGACCTTGGGGTTGAAGTTAAAGTGACCATTGACCCAGGTAAGAGACAGAGAGAGAGAGAGAGAGAAAGAGAGAGAGAGAGAGAAGTGAGAGAGAGGGAATGTGTGTGTCTTCAGAGCCTCCTCTGTCCTGGTCCCTGAGGTTCCTCTCCAGTGATTTAAGTGTCATTCGGAAGGGACTGTCACACAGGGTGGTTGAGTCCTGAGTTCTCTTAGAAACCTAACTGACCCCTTGTTGGGAAGGCCAGGGCTTCTCTTAGATGCTCTCATGGCTGCAGTCATGTCCTCCAGGACAGGATCAAGCCTTTCTGGGCAGGTGGTCTCTGCACAGTGTAGTGCCCGAGTCTGTTGCCCACAGAGATCAAAGTGGAGGTCCCAGTTTCAGCCCATGGGCCAAAAGGACTTTCTTCTGTGGGTCTCAGAGACTCCAACTCCTGCCAATGACTTCCTGGATCTCTGGTGCCCACATGTCCCTGCTCTTTCTGGAGTTTGGGCCGGGACTTCATAGTGGCTCTTCCTAGCCCCTGTTCCATACACAGTCTGAGAGGGAAGAGGCCCAGCACAGTGGAGGAGCTGTGGTTGATTCCTAAAGTCCAGAAAGGCCTTCTCAGTCAAAGGGCTGCATTTCTGGTGCCTGAAATCTCATCACAAGCCATATACGCATTTCGGCTTGATGATGTGCTCTTCCTAAATACTTCTAGAATGCAAATGCTCCTGGGAGGGGTAGCTCAAAAATCTTGGTGCCTTGGTTTGAATGAGTTGGGTCTGTTGGGCTCTGCTTCTCTGAACTTTGGACAAGCAGCACCAGCTCACAGGGCACTTGTGGTAAGGGGACAGCATGGAGTCCCCAGAGCCCTGATCCTACCTGAATCTGTGAGGCAGGTTACCATTGCAAAGCACAACACATTCACTGTCTCATCGAATCCAGAAAATGGTCCTGAGAAGTGATTCTCCTTGCTGTAGAAGATTAATAACTTGCCCAAAGCAAAGGCTCTTACAGAACATTATGAGTTTGTTCAGGGGTAGCCCTGACCTTAGAAGTCACAGATCTTGGGAACGTTAGCCATGGGGCCTGCCTGTCCTTTCTGGATGCGTAAGATTGGCAGAGGCATTGGCAGAGGCCTTGTCATAAGCAGTGAGTGTTTCAAGTCCAGCTGAACTCCATCTGCCTTTGCCCTGAGGTCCTAGGCACCCTCTAATCCTTTCAGGGCCTGCTTAACATCCTCCCTGGACCTGTACTCAGTCCTTCTTGCCCCTGAGGCTGAGTCTCCTAGTGGCCAGGGAGATATAAGCAGTCCAGGTGATAGGCCCTTCCCACGGCCCAGCTCCAGGTTAGCTCCAGGCTCCCTGCAAGCTCAGCCACATCCAGGGCTGTGGGCAGGTTAGCAGGCTGAATAGTGTATAATCTGGTCTGTATGCCTAGCACCAACTACAGTATCAACCACCACCACCACCACCACCACCTCAAAAGCCAACATGTCCACAGCGCCAGCGGAGACCAAAGACCCCCCGACTGTGACCAGCTCCCACTCCAATGACAGGTAAGCCAGCTCCGGTATGCTGTTTCCTTTGGCCTACTTAGCCCAAACTCCTCCAATGGTAGAATGCTTTGCACTCCCAAGTGCCAGCCAGAGCTTGTCCCCAGACCCTTAGCCTCCACAGAGAGGGCAAGAATGCCAGGGGCTCTTCCCACTTGCTATCAAGCCCCACAGTGTCCTTTGGAACCTACCCAGATCATTCCTCCTGGAGCTCAGTACAGTTTGTACATGTATTGGCACATTCACTCTTCTATCTCATTTCTACTGAGTTAACATCTGCATAGCCAGCCCCTTGTTGAGCTCAGGAGGTATAGGCATGGAGTTTCCCCCTGGAACTCGGAGTGCAGGGTAGGAGACTGGTGAGCAGATAATCAGTGTGGATGGCATGGGCAGGGTGTGTAGGGGCATGGGTGTCGTAGGGCCTCAGGGATGGCTCTTGGTCCAAATACCAGAAGAACAGGGAGAGCTTGGGGACATCCTATTTCCCTTAATTATTGTTATGACAGGAACAGTACTGATGGTTTGTCCCATCTTGAGAACACCTGACAGCTCACACAGGGCTTCTCTGTCCATTGGCTGTTAATCCTTGGACCTTGCTTCATGAGGACGAGTAAGCAGGTACAAATGCCTATTTTATAGAGGAAGAAACTGAGCCTCTCTTAGGCTCCTGCCCAACCAATGCAGCCGGAGTGGTTTTTTGAACCTGGGAGGCCTCTTTCCATCTCCTTCTTGGTACTCTTGACTGCTGTCATCTCCTTCTGCTGGGCCTTCCTGCAGAATCCCAATGGAAGCTCCCCCACTGAGACTGGGGCCCTCACCCAGGACCCCCTCTCTATCCTTCTTCCCTTTGTCCTCTGTTTCAAAAGTTTCTTTCTATTAATCTTCTTTTAGTAAGTAATAGTTAAGGAATTTCCTCATTTTATGAATCAAAGCCGTATATAAGTACCAATTAAGGTCTTTGATCAGCATGAGATGGATTCATTCATTCATTCAGCAAATAATTATTGAGCCCCCACTAAAGCCTATCACTGTTTTGGGGGTTACAAGAGAATACTAGGATGAACAGAATAAATCAAGCTGTTTGTCCTCTAGGTACTTATAGTGGAGAGATAATTAATGGGTCAGATGGAGTTAATTAATTCATTGATTGATGAGTTTATTCTATAAATTCTGTGACTAGTGATGAATAAGAGATAGTCTTTGCATTAGTCTGCTCAGGTTGCCTTGACAAAGCACCACATCTCAGGCCACTTCAACAACAGTTGTTTATTTACATATAGTCTAGAGGCCAGAAGTCTGAGATCAAGATGTCAGCACGGTTGGTTCTTGGGGCTCAAAGGGAGAATGTGGTGGCTGCCGGGCATCCTTGGCACTCCTTGCCTTGTGGCACTATGACCCCTATTTCTGCCTCTGTTATCACATGGCCTTCATCCTGCACGTATCTGTAAGTGGCTAAATTTCCCTTTTGTAAGGACACCAGCCATTGGGTTAGGACCCCTCTTAATGCAGTAGGGCCTCATTTTAACTTGATTACATTTGCAAATATCTTATTTCCAAATAGGTCACCTTCACAGGTTCTGAATGAGCATGAATTATGGGGATGGGGGACACTTTTTAATCCAGTACAGCAGGGGCAAATGTACAAGCAGAGAGACCTTCCCAGAGCCTGTCGCCATACAATTTCTGTCAGGTGTCTACACCCGCAGAAACCTGTGGAATCTTCCTCTCCTTTAATTTTTTTTTTTTACCATCTCTGAGGGTACCCAGGAGTGGGGTTCCCAGGCTAGAAACCACAGGCTTGCAGGTCAAAAGGTATGTGGCCCTCTCTGCTATCAGGTGCCTGGGGTGTGGCCCAGAAGCAAGAGGTGGGCCAGGGTGCATGGTGTTCTTTTATTGTTTCCAGGGATAATGCCATGACGCTCAGCGTCCTGATTCCCACCATCTTGGCTGTGTTGCTGCTTCTCCTGGTGGCAGCCTCACTCTTGACTTTGAGAATCATGAAGCAGCAGAAGAAAGGTGATCAAATATGGCTGACCTGCACTGAGGCTGGGTTGGGTGGGAGTATGGGGCTGTTGGCTGGTTCTGTTTCCGCATTCTCATGGTAAGTGCACCCATGCCACAGCATGGTCAAAGAGGAGGGGCAGCCCACTCTTGCTCATCACATCTCCTCCCCAGTGTCTATCTGCAAGCTAAGTTCTTAGAACTTAGCTCTGCAGTCCTCAGTAGCTAGGCTTTTGAAACTAAAAATCAGGAGAAAAGAACTTCTTGTTTCTTTGTTGTCTCTAAAGTGGAAGGTTGGGTGGGCAGGGAGAAACAGGAACCAGAAGCCCTTGAAAGCTGGTCCACGAGGCACTGACCCAGCTGGCGTACCCTACTCAGAGAGCAATCTGGATGGGGCACTCGTGTGCTGGGCATGACCAAGCACCAGCGATGCAAGGAGGGGACTGGCTCAGCTGCCCAGCAGACCATAGTCCACCTGAAGCGAAATTCAATGGGACAAAGACAACCAGACAGACATAAATCAAGTGCCATGGAGCTGGGGTGGGAGGGATTCAGCACCCTGGGAAGCTGGGAAGGCAAGTGTGACTGTGAGTTGACTCCTGAATGACCAATCCAGTAGAGAAATGGGGGCTTTCCAGGCAGGACTTCTGGCAGAAGTTAGTCTGAGCCAGCAATTGCACAGCAGGGAAATTATCCTTGGGGGGCGCTGATTGGTGGCAGGGCCCTGATCGCTGTTCTATGATGTGGGGGAGATGGGCGAGGTCTTCTTATTTCTCAGGTGGAGAAGTGGAAGCTCAGGGAGGTGAAGTGACCAGTGTGACAGAGCATGTCATTTGAGGAATCAGATTTAGAACCAGGTCTAAGTCACCTGGAGCCTAAGTCACCTCTTTTCGTCCAGATTTCTCTTCCCCAGACCTGGGGGCCCTGCAAGTCTAGGGACAGGCTTTCTCATTCTGATTGTTTTTGTCTTTTAGCTGCTGAGATGTCCCCAGAGCAGGTAAGAGAATCCCCAAGGTCGGACCAGCGACCCCAGACAGCTCCTTTCTCTCCATCCTCATTTCCTTCTCCGAAGAGCACTGAGGTCCAGATGTATCAAACAAACTATGTGCCCAAGTGTCTGTGTGCTCATAGCCCACCTGTAGGGCCTGGGAGGATGGGGAGTGGATGCTGGAAACAGCCTGAAGTGGGGGGGGCTGGAAGGGAGCAGGTGTGGAGGTTGCAGAGCAAGCTGAGAGAGGGAAACCCAGGGAAGCACAGAGTCTGTGTCCCTCCAGGGAAGAGGACCTGGGCTTTCTTTCCAAGGTGCTCCAGCCCCAGGAGGGGGACCTCTGCTATGCAAACCTGACCCTGCAGCCAACCCAAATCTCCCGCAACTCTTCCAAGAAGAAGGCCTGTGCAAAGCCCTCCCTCTCTGTCCTGGATGATCAGCTGGAAGTGGAATACGTCACCATGGTGTGTACTTGGTGGAGCTATGGGGCTTGGAGCCAGATCTGCCATTGCCCCCGCTTTGAGGATGGGCTTTCTCCTGCTCCTGGGGATGTGGAGGAGGAGGGGCAGGTGCTGGGCCAAGCCACAGCCATGGAAAGACTTGCCTGTCCAGCTCCCCCAGACTTTCAGCTTTTGGAAGTGTCTCCATAGCAGGCCTGAGCCCTGGGGACTCAGAGTTCCATCAGACATGGCCCTCATGCTTGGCAGCAGAGACCTGGACAGGGCGAATGATCTGGAATTCCATGTGAACTGTGATCCCCTGGTATGGAGTTGAGGGAGGGTCTTCAGCTGTGGCTGGAGCTCAGGGAGCTGGCAGGGTGAAGGGAGAGGGACTGGAGGGTATAGGAGTAGCATTCAGAAGCCCTGAGGGCTCTGTGTCCCCACCTCACCCAGGGTCTCCTCCGTCCATGGCCAAAGCCTCTTGCCTGCCTCTCTGACCCCTTGTGCATCTTTATTACAGGCCCCTCTTTCGAAGGAGGACATTTCCTACGCAGCTCTGTCTTGGGAGCTCTCGAATCAGGAGCCAACCTACTGCAACATGGGTCACCCCGATACCCACGTTCCCAGCAGGAGCCAGCAAGAGCATATGGAATACAGCACCATTAAGAGACCTTAGTCTGAGCTCCGGGCCCCCTTCTCTAACCCACACGAGGCCTGTGAGCATATTCCTGCTTTGTCTGTTTTCTGCCCCCAGTCACTTCATGGGAGTCAACTGGTGACTGGAGCTTCGGCCTGGTCCAGCTAGCATCACCCCCAGCCCCACCTGGGCTTGGGGCCTGGTCTCAGGGGGCTTTCGGCCTTCAGGAGGTAGATGGGGGTCTCTCTCCATCCCTTTTTCTCCCATACAGCTGGGAAGGGGTTTGGGGATGTGCTCTGGAGCCGCCAATAGAGTAAGAATGATAATAACAATAATTGACCTTTATTTATTGCTTATCATGTGTGGTGGGCTGAATAATGGCCCCCAAAGTTATCTGTGTCTCAATCCCCAGAATCTGTGAACACTGCAAAAGGAGCTCTGTGGATGTATGAAGCTGAGGATTTTGATATGGGGAGAGTATTCTGAATTATCCAGGTGGGCCCTAAATATAATCATAAGGGTCCATGTGCAAGAGAGAGGCAAGAAGTTCACAAGAGGTGAAGGCGGCCGATGACAGGGTCAGAGGCTGGAGTGATGTGGCCAGGAAAGGCAAGCAATGGGCTGTCTCCTGGAGCCCCTAGGAACCACCCTGGCTGACACCCCGACTTTAGTCCAGTGAAATGGATTTTGTCCTTCTGACCTCCAGAACTGTAGGAGAATAAATCGATGTATTAATGAAGCCAGTAAACATGTGGTAATTTGCTCCAGCAGCAACAGGAAGCAGACCCACTAGGTGGCAGGAGCCTTCCCTAAATGCTCTACCCTTAGTAGCTAGCTGAATCCTCACAACAACCCTATGAGGCATCTTTATCATTGCCCCCATTTTACAGATGAGGAATGAGGTCCAGGGAGGTTCAATAACTTACCAAGTTTTATCGCAAGTGGATGAGTTGAGATTTGAACTTGGGTGTTTGGGCTCCAGAGTCTGGAGTCCGGGCCGCTGTCCTGCACAGCATGTGTCAGGACGAGGGTGTGTGTGTACGTTTAGGGACAGTTAGAGAGTATTCACAGGTGTCAGACTTCCCACCTCTGTTCTAGAGCCCTAGTAGCCCTCCCTCCAGAGTATGTCCTGAATCTTGGCATGGCTCATTGTCTCCGTGGTTACCAGCTGAGTCTACACAGCCAACCCTCTTACCTTTTCGGCCCCAGAGTCCATTCTCCTTCCAGCAGCCAGTGAACTTCCTAAAGCAGAGACCTGGTCACTTGCTGCTTATCACTGTCTGGGGCTTCCTCTGCAGCCCAGGAGGTCCTGGGGATGCATGGGGCCCTGCCTGCCTCTATGACCCCGGCTCTAACCACTCTCTTTCTGACAAGATGAAGCTTACTCTTTTCTCAGGGCATTGACATTTGCTGTGTCTTCTTTCTAGAACGTTCTCCACACAGATGTGTGACTAGTTCGCTCCTTTTTATCATCACATCTTAGCTCAAATGTCCCCTCCTTGAGCAGACTTCCCTGAACACCCTGATGGCTGTAGCCCCTGCCACCACTTCCGATTTCTCTCTGCCCTGTTACCCTGTTCCACTTCCTTCATAGCAGGCACTGCTTTATGAACTTATTTATTGGCATGTGGGTTTATTGTTTCCCCCTCTCTGCTAGGCTGTAGGCTGCCTGAAGGTGAGTGCTCAGTCTCATTCACTTCTGGATCTCCCGGCCTTGTTTTAAGGTCTCGTACACTGTGGGCTTTTGAATGTTAATATGTTGCTTTGAATGAATAAATAACACGATGGTCCAGATATGAGGACACAGGGCAGGCTTTCAGGAGCAAGGACACCTATGTCTGTTGTTCTAGGAAGGGGATCCTAGGCCACCTGGGGCATCTAAGGAATTTCAGCCTCAAACTCCCAAAAACGTGAAGTGGAGAAATTTCTTTCTGCCCTCCTGAAGCCAGGGGAAAGAGAAGGAGTCATGCTTCCTCCTGCCTAGAGGACAAAGGTCTATTATACTTCACTTAGGTCTCTTTCGCTGGGGGTTGGGGTGAAGCAGCAGGGAAAGGAGTCACGGTTTGGGAAGACCCATGAAGGCCATGTGACAGAGAGCTAGCCTTGGGCTACAGGCAGGTACCTCAGTGGTACAGGGGCCATAGGTATGGTCATGGGCTGCTGTTAGTGTGTCCTCCCCAGGGTTGCCTGACTTGTCACAGCTATAGACACCCCAGGTGGCCTGGGGGTGGCGGCCTTGGTGGATGTCCACTGCTCTTTGCTTCTGCTCTCCCCTCCCTGAAAGATGATTCCCTAGAATCTCTCTCTCTCTCTCTCTGTCTTTTTTTTTTTTTTTTTAAAGATTTATCTATTTATTCATGAGAGAGGCAGAGACATAGGCAGAGAGAGAAGCAGGCTCCACTCAGGGAGCCCGATGTGGGACTCGATACCCGGACCCGGGATCATGCCGAGCCAAAGGCAGACACTCAACCGCTGAGCCACCCAAGTGTCCCGATTCCCTAGAATCGCAAGAGCTGTACCACCCTGCAGAAATTACAGAGCCTAGGCAAACTTAAATATTATTGGGCTGCTCATTTAAGCTGGTTGGGTCTGTGAGACTGCTTTCAACCCGGAGCAAGAAGTAGCTACAGAAGGATCTTTAAGTGAAAAAGCTCAAAGCAGAGCAAACCTAGGGTGAGTCAAAGTGTTAGATTAACAGAAAACATTGGGCCAGTGCATTGCTGTGACATTTTAGCTATTGTGCATAAAGTGGCTTTATTGCTGAGTTTTTAAGCAGCCAGCCACCAAATCGAACCTGTAAGTACATGGTTATTCTGGATAGTAAGGAATTCATCTATCACAGAAACTACTGAAGTTTAGTGCCTTGACAGTTCTGATGTAAATCTAGAAACACAGGGAAGACTAGAATTTAGCTCAGTTTGGTTTGACTGGAGGAGTCCGGTCGCTTCTGCTTTTATCCATTTGTCTGCACAGTCGATATGGGCTGGAGATGGAAGGTTCTGGCAGCCTAGCTGAGCTGAGGAAAGGTAAATCCACTTAGAAAGACAGATCCATTCTGATCACTTTTAATTGCCTTATTTAAGCTTCTAAAAAGATGTCTGCCGGATATATCAGTGGCAATAATGTTTTTATCCAAACTTCCAGCTGTCTGGATTGGTGGCTATCTGAAAAGGGACTTTTTCATGTCCTGAGCGGTGGGGTTGACTAGCTCATGACACTTGTGAAAGCTGTCCAGTCCGTTCTACATTCTGCATCTGGAGCGGATTTCTGATTGGTGGTCCTCCCGGGAAGCATTCGGGTTCTTCAGGTTTGGGTCATGACTGCAGGGATCTGCCCTGCATCCAGTCCAATTTGTTCAAGCTTCAACTGAAGTTTAGAGAGTGTTGGGGGAAGTAGTCAGGGCCAGGGGAAGGGAGGGAAACATATGCAAGCAGCTTAGCTTGAAAGGAAACTGTTTCATAATGTTTATAGATTGGTATCATGCGGTTGTCTCAGCCATATCCGGCTGCTCCATAAAGATTTTGCTAAGGCAGGGGTGCCTGGGTGGCTCAGTCTGTGAAGTATCTGCCTTTGGCTCAGGTCATGATCTGGGGGTCGTGGGGTCAAGCCCCACGTCAAGCAGGGAGCCTGCTTCTCCCTCTCCCTCTGCCTGCTGCTCTATTGCTTGAGCTCTCTCTCTTTCTCTCTCTCTGTCTCTGTCTCTCATTCTGTCAAATAAATAGAATCTTAAAAAAAGAAGATTTTGCTAAGGCAGATTTTGGGTGCCAGACTAGCACCTTTACTGCAAGAGTGAGGAAGTTCAAATGTGTTTGCTGTGGTCTGAATTGAGAGTGACATGTACCATTTTGCTGTATGGTTCTAGGAAAGCACATTCGGTTAAGACAAATCCAAGATATTTAACCACTCAGCTCCGACTGAATGCCTAATTATTTATAGCCTGTCTAAAGTTGCTGGGGTTTCCCTCCTTTGGTTTTTAAGTTATTAATATTTAAAGATCCTACTTTTGGAAATTGTAGTGTTGGGACAGTATCCTTTTGACAACTGTATGCACATTACTGGCTTCCAGAAGATGGAGCCTTCTTAGGGTCAGTTGAGGGAGAAAAATATACTGGGTTGGTAATCTTCAAAATACATGATTAAGATAAATGTTGGATTGAAGTGAGGCTGAAAGCCTACCTTTGCCTGACATCTTGGAGATAGAGCTTATAGCCACTAAGCCTTGGAAAGGCCAGACTGCTGGAATCAGTTGATATCATGTACAAAATTTATTTTTAGATTGGGAGGGATTGCTGTTGTGGCAAGCATTCTCTTCTACCAGGTAGGTGCATTCTTTTCCAATGTAAATGTCATTGAGAATTGGTCAGATCATTGAAAAAGTTGGTTAAATCAAGGAGTTGTAAAGGAAGCATATTCTTTTTTTAAGCGACTTTAAAAAAAAAAAGATTTTTATTCATCCATTCATGAGAGACACACAGAGAGGCAGAGACAGGCAGAGGGAGGAGCAGGCTCCATGTAGGGAGCCTGATGTAGGACCCGATCCGGGGACTCTGGGATCACCTTGAGTCAAAGACAGACGCTCAAGCGCTGAGCCACTTAGGTGTCCCTAAGTGACTTCTTCCTACTCAAAATATCTAAATGTGTGGTAATTTGCTGGTGTTTTGATGTAGACCTAAGTCTTATCTTTGCTTATGGGTCTACTGAAGGAAGAGCTCATTGCTGTTTCTGCACAAACCGCCCATGTTGTATTGTCCCAGAACGCTTGTTCCAGTTTCCCTGACATGGAGCAAGACATTCTAGACACTTATGAAGCAATCAGATTGCAAAACCTTTCTTTGTTGGTATGTTTTTCTTCCAAATATTTCATGAATGAGTTCTCTCACTAATTCCTAATTTGGTTAGCCTTTTCTTTTTTGACAGAATTTTTTAAATCATATGCTTTTATTGTATCTTTCCAAAGTATTCAATCTAGTTTTTGCAGAAATGTCTGTTCTCTTTTTTGTTTACACATTATGCCTTTGGCCAATATCCTTTTTGTTTGCATTTTTAATTGATTAGTTTATAAATGGATTAACTGACATAATTATAATCAGTGCGTGTAGTTGTCCAGAGATTGAAGAGTGTTGGCTAATCTAGTACATGGATTAAGAGAGGGTTTGGTTAAGAAAGTTTCTACTAAGCTATCTGTTATGACCCTAATTTCATAAAAGAAAGGACATTTGAGCGGGCGGGCGTGGGGGGAGGGTATAAAAAAAAGAAAAAGAAAGGACATTTGAGCACCCTTAAGCCATAATAGTAGACAGGTTTCCTAAGAAAGGACAATTGATAGCTTTCTGCTGATATGGTTTGGGTTGTGTGTGTGTGTGTGTGTGTGTGTGTGTAATCTCCTACAAATTGATTGATGCTTTGTTCAGGTCTGGTAGTCACATGTGGACTAAGGACTGGCTGCTACTGATCGTGTTCATACTGTTCTCTGGACATGGATACTCTCTGCTACATCCCAGCTGATGTGGTCCCCAAAGGCCTCCAGTAATCATATTCGTTGAGACGCTAAGGTTGTGTTCATGGGGGCCTCACAGCCCTACATCAATTGGGAAAAGTGACCCTTCAATAAAATTCGCCCTGCCCAGCAGCCTTTCCTTAAACTAGCCCACTGTGATCACAAACTCACATGACCCTGTCTTGAGGGTGTGTAGTTCTTGCATCCAGAAAGGGTGATAGACTCAGTTCTGCTGACAGAATCTCTGAGGACAAGTTCAGAACTAAAACAGTAAGAGTGCTGGTTTTGGCAGCACATGTAACAAAGAAGGAGTAAGATTTTGTTCCTAAGAACAAAGAGACAAATGGAGAAGAGACATTCTAAACCTTTGTGTTGTAGACAATCTACTTCAGTAGAGAGGAGGTATTTACTATGGGTTCCAGAATAAAAATTCCATCCTGGGGAGTTTCTGAAGCCTCCCACATCCCTTCCCATCAGCTTCCTATCTTCTATGTTGCAAGCCCAGATGTCCTCCATCCTGTCTTTTTTTTAGCTTACTGTTTCATTTTAAGTTACAAAATATTTGATACGTCTATATAACATATATACATATGTTATAAAAGATAATGAAACAAACACCCATGTACCTGCCACCTTACTGAAGCAATGGAGTATTACTAATGCCACCAAGGCTACACAGCTCATTATTTGCCTTTTTTCTCCTAAGGAGGAATATACTTGCATAACATGGCTCACAGCCCTTGACATACTTTCCTTGCCTTCATGTTACTAAGCCAGGTCATCAGGCGAACTGGTGTGCATTACGTAGCATTCTATACTAAACTGACAAATCTATGCATCTCTTTTTATTTTAATATTATTTTTCTCCCCCAATAAAACCAATGCACAATTGTGCCTTTGTGTTATTTAAGGATATGGCCATTGGTTTGCCATTGGAAAAGTAGCCACAAAGAGCTTCCTTCTGGTATTCCCATGCAGAGTGCTGTCCTCTGCCAAGGATAGTGAGGGTTTCTGTGACAAGGAAGTGAAAGGTCATAGCTCCTGGTCTCAGACATACAGCCCGGTGCCAGCCCTCTGGTTATTGGAAAGATTGCAAAGTTCAGACAATGACCTCATTTCAAAATTTCACACTGACTTTGCAAGATTAATAATAAAGCCAGAAAAGCAGAAGGACTAAACCTGAGAGACCTCGTGATCTTCCGCTGAAACCCCTGGCAAGTGAAAGTAGGAGCCATGGAGAGGTAAAGTATTTTCTCTTAAAACGCAGTGAGACATGAGGACAAAAGAGAGAAAAAGTAGAGGTAAAGTAAGGGGGAGTCTTCCCCAGAGTGGTGTTGGTGGCAGTTAAGTTTAGGCTTTCTTTCCTGGGGTTGCTATCCTGCAGTTGGGTTTCATGGAAGCAAATCCCTAGGAGGTAATGTTGCTTGGCTCCTCTGCCCTTGAGACCAAATTAGCGGTGACTCACTGCAGTAAGCTAACTTTCCAATGGCATCTGGACAGCTCAGAAGGCAGAGTCTTGAATCTGCATTGCGAATGAATGTCCCCCACTGGCATTGACTCTGCTTTACTGTTTGTCCTGGGCCAAGCTGAAATTGTCACCAAGGCTGCACTAGAATTGTGGGAAGTCACCATCAGAAGGGACGGCCTCCAGTTAAAGCCTTGCTTTTTCTGAGAACCCCGGGGTCAAGGGAGGGCCATGCCCCCATAATGCAGAAGCATTCAGGGCCTTGGGTCAGATGCCCTGGGGTGGAGTTCTGTCTTTTATTTACTTGATGAGTGGCCTTGGACTGTTACAAAATGTCTCTCAGGGTCCACTGACTCTTCTACATAATGGAGTTTCACCAAAGTGCCACACTGTCTGGCCTGTGATTTCAAAACAACCACGATAACCTTCAGGTTCCCAATGTGTAATAGCATGGGTCTGCACCCATATCTCTCCAGCAGATACCATCTATCTCTGAGAGGTCCCTTGGAATTACCACTCACATGCCCCAGAGAAGGCTCCTTCAAGACTTTTTTAAAAAGCAAAATGCTTTTTTGTATGTATTTTTTGTTATGGTATTCTCTGTGCCTTTTAATAAGCTTCAACATTTCAGAATTACAATGAATTTTCATGTTCATACAATGGGATACTATACAGTCATTAAAAATAATGAGGGTGAGGGACACCTGGGTGGTTCAGTGATTGAGCGTCTGCTTTTGGCTCAGGGCATGATCCCAGGGTCCCAGGATGGAGTGAGTCCTGTATTGAGCTCCCTGTGAGGAGCCTGCATCTTCCTCTGTGTATGTCTCTGCCTCTCTCTCTCTGTGTCTCTCATGAATAAATAAATAAAATATTTTTTTAAATGAGGGTGAAATGTGAATGACAAAATGCCTGTGAGGTAGCTATGAATATTTACAGCCTACCCTGAACAATGGCGGGAGGGGGGGGTTAGGAGTGCTGACCCCGGCACAATTGAAAATCCACATATAACTTTCGACTTCCCTCAAAACTTAACATCCTAGTGTACTGTTGACTGGAAGCCTTATTGATAGCTCGGTTGATTAACACATATTTTGCATCCTGTATGTATTACACACTGTATTCTTTCAATAAAGTAAGCTAGAGAAAAGAAAATGTTATTAGGAAAAATCATAGGGAAATGCCATACCGTACTATACGGTATTTACTGAAAAAAATCTGCATATAAGTGGATATGTGCAGTTGAAAGCCATATTGTTCAAAGGTCAACTATATATATATTTTTTTCAGAGAGTAATTCCATTTTTATTTAAGATATGGGTTATGAAACAGCATCACAAGTAAGTTTTGTTCTGCATTTCACACATTTTGTAATTAGATATTAATAATAATGACTCCTATGATTAACCAATAACCAACAAAAGCTGACTGTTCAACACAGTGCTTAAGTCACAAATGCAAGTCTCATTTACTTCTTCCCCAGCCCTATGTAGCAGGCACCTGCCCCTGAGGCTGGGGCCTCCCCTGTCCACCTTTGGGTTCTGATTTGCCTTCCATGACATGCTTCCTGCTGCCTATGACCCTTGCAGATTGTTCTTGCAAGTGAATGCCATTGGTGACACAGTGACAGCCCTGTGGCAGGGGTGGGGACACTGATCACCTCTTTGCCATTCTGCCCAGAGCATGAGATAACTTTTCTCTATCTCCTCATGGCTCATCTGAAACCAGGCATGAGGTTAGATCAAAAGAAGGGGATGTGCCCAAAAGAATAGCTCAGAACTGTTGCCCAGACCTGGGTTCAGACTCTCCAGGGGTGGTTGTTGTTGTTGTCCTTCTCCTTCTCCTTCTCCTTCTCCTTCTCCTTCTCCTTCTCCTTCTCCTTCTCCTTCTCCTTCTCCTTCTCCTTCTCCTTCTTCTTCTTCTTCTTCTTCTTCTTCTTCTTTCTTCTTCTTCTTCTTTTTTAAGTAGGTTCCATGGACAGCATGGAGCCCAACTTGGGGCTCAAACTCACTAGCTTGAGATGGAGACCTGAGCTGAAATCAAGAGTTGGACACTCAGCTGACTGAGCCACTCAGGCACCAGGATGCTCCAGGGGTTCTTATTTTACAGCAGCAACAGTTACATAATTTGGGGTCCAGCACAAAATGAAAATATGGGTTTCCTTGTACAAAATATTGAGATCTCAAGATAGTGACAATAGGGCATTAAACCAATCATAGGGCCCTTCCCAACGTGGAGCCCCATGTGACTACGCAGGTGGCACACTCATGAAGCTGGACTTGGGAGGCTCTTGTCTCAATTCTCATCTGCCCTTGTGTGGCCATAGACTGCTCATGCCTTACTCCCACTGGAAAAATTCAGGTGTCTTCACACCAACTGACCCTGGTCCCAAAACCAGGGGGAAAAACTTCCCTTCATTCCAACCTTAGCCTTGCATCCTGTGTCCTCATCCGCTGCCCCTACTCTGACCTCCTCCAGGGGTGGTTGAAAGTTGGGTCATCTGTTTCCCCTACAGGAAAGTCTATTCCCACCCATAGGGTGAGGTTTGGCTCCACAATAAGCTTTATAGGGTGACATCAGTTCATTACCTAAGTATGGCAATTAGTAATCTAAGTCTGGGTATCCAGTCTTAAATGACACCATGTATGGGACACAAGTAGCCCAGTTTCAGCGGGAGAGTGACAAGTTCAGTTCAGCTCTCTCAGTTTCTTCTCATTAAAGATTTAAAAATACTGGAAAAAGAAACAAAGGGGGTGCCTGGGTGGCTCAGTTGGTTGAGTGATTGACTCTTGATCTCAGCCCAGGTCTCGATCTACACTGGGTGGGGAGCCTCCTTAAAAAAATTGGGACCCAGATTTCCCCAGAATTACCATGGGGTCCTCTTGTTTTTGCATGACTAGCCTATAGCTAACACACCCTCATTTTCTTTGGAAACCACTTTCTTCCACTCATGGCTGATAAGGCTTGGGTGGGACTATCTCCTCCTCCAGGGGTGGGCGCATGACTCATTTCAGTCCAAAAAGTATTGGATCTAGGACTTTAGTGGAAACTATCAGCCCTGATGCTGTGACTTGGAGCTTCTGGCCATCAGGTGACCCCATGAGGAGAACCCTACCTGTAAATAAAGTGGAGTTAGAGGGAAGACTGTTGAGAGACAGAGACAGATGCCATTGTTTGAATCCCTGGATCCAACTGAGCAGCATCTTCAGGTTTCTCAGTTACATGAGCCAGTGGATTTTCTTTATGTTTAAGATGGTTTGACTTGGGTTTTGTCACTGGCAACCAAAAGGGCCCTGACCAAGAAAGTTCCCCCTTGACAGGCAACAATGATACCTGGGCCACTTATGCTGTGCTATGGAAATCAGACGAGACAGTTTATATGCAAGTGCTCTGCAAACTGTAAAGGGCTGTTTGAATGGAATGACCAAGGAAATACAGTTGGCAAAAGGCATAGCTATGATATAAGCCTTTTTGATATAAGCCTTTTTTTTTTTTTTTTTTACATCCCAGGTCCCTTCTCTTCTTTGACTAATGATCTGCCTCTAAGCAAATCACTGAACAGGCAGGTGGTGAACAGGGCAGGGGATAGACAAGGCAGGGGGTGGATAGGTCAGGGGATGGGCCAGACAAGTGGTGGTCAGACACTACTCTGTGTGGCCTTCTCATGTGTTTGTGGCACTGCACTATGATGTCTGGAGGAGACTGGGCTCTTTGGGCATGGGGGAGTGAGAGTTCTTGAGGGCATGACTGCAGAGCTCACCTGGCCCCTGCCTCTGTCTTTCCCAAGCCTCTCTTCATCAGCCAGCCTGTCATCCCCCAGGGTCAGAATCCCGGCGTTTTTTAGTTTGGATGTTTATCATCTCAGATCTTTGGAGATGTTCAGGGAAGGGGTCCCAGCTTTGCTTCTCCTTATCCAACTCTGCCAAGCTTGGGCCATAGATCTTTACTCCAGGCACTTCTCAGAAATACACTGGTGAACTCCTTACTGTCTTGGACATGGACTTGAAGGGATTCCTGTCTTGGGGGCCCAGAGCCTTTCTGACCTTCAGTGCTGGCACTTCCTCCTGGAGCTGTGGATTTTGTAGCCTTTCAGATCAGTCCCTGAGTCAGGACTCAGAACTTGGTAGCTAGAGGGAGCTGTAAACATTTGACCTTGTCCCCAAGGGCCCACTTCTCACTTCCCATGACCTTTAAGATGTCTTCATAGACACTGAAGCTCATGTGTCATATTGAGCTGAAGTCAGATGTGGCCTGAGTCATCTTCATGCCAGCCTAGTGACCCGCCCAGCCTGCCACACTCAGTTTCTTGCGGGGTAGGGAATGGGTTCCCAGGGCTCAGAAGCACATGGTGCCCAGCAGAAGTTTGTTAAATTCATTCTCAAGATTCTCAACCAGTGACATCTGATTTCAAAGGGTGCACGTGGGCTGGGGTGGTGGTGGGATATGAGGAAATGGCCCCAATCACTTTTTTTCTTTCATGATTCTTTCCCCTAATACCAAATCCCTAAGGCCCTGACAAGGGCAGTAAGAGAAATGAAGGCAGAGAATAAGGTGACAAATGTTGGTATGTCTGATGGAGGCTCCTGAAAAGGGAGCATTCCCACCCTCTTGTCTCCAACCAGGTTGAGTCCTGGGCATTCTCAAGCCCAAAAGCATGTGGTTCCTAAAGGAGCACAGGAAATGAGAGAGAATAGCACACCCCTTTCCCCTGGCACTAGGGTTAAATACAGCTGGGGGTGGTGGTGGGGCAGGGTAGAGAGGCCCCAAGGTAAAGGGCTGCAGGAGTTGTACATCCGGGCTGTACTCACACTGTAGCCAACCATCATACTATATCAGCCTGGTTTCATTAAACGTCTGAATCTTCCAAGTCTTTTCCCGGATTTCATGCTTAGCAAACAATCCCCTGATTATAATGTGGTTTGACATCTAGCACAATCCATCAGTCTTGTGAGTTTGATTAACAGGAGCATGCCTGGAGTGATGGGTCTACTCTTGTGTGAGTGAGCAAAACCAGGCTCTAGTCCTACAGAGCTGGGGGCTACACACTGGACTGCTGTTGACACCCTACATTCAACTGCTGTGACCCCTTCCTCAGCAATGTGACACCCTTGGCAAAGATCTTTACCCTCTCCTGACCCTATCTGCTTGGATCTCTAACTGTTGATGTTAGAGTCTGGGCTCTGTCACTTATTAGCTGGGTGACCTCAGACAAGTTTCTTAATGTTTCTGTGGCTTGTTTACTCATCTTTTTTCTTTTATTTTTTAAGACTTTATTTATTTATTTAGGGGGGAGAGAGAGAGAGAGAACCTCAAGCAGACTCCATGCTGAGCATGGAGCCCAACACAGGGCTTCATCTCATGACCCTGAGATCATGACCTGAGTAGAAATTAAGAGTTAGATGGTTAACTGACTGAGCCACCCAGGCACCCCTCATTTACTCATCTTCAAAATGAGATTAAAATCGGAAAAAATAAAATAAAATAAAATAAAATAGGGTTGTTGTAGGATTGAATGTAAAGGGCTCAGAATAGTGCCTGGCACATAAGTGCTTTTAGGGGTTTGCTGCTATTATTGAAATTCCCACAATACTTTCCTGCTGTGACCTTGAGCAAGTAACTTAATTTTTTTTTTATCTGGCCTCCACTCTCTATTTACAATATGAAATTAGTATTAACATCTCCTGGAAAAAGCATGGAGTATTAAGTGTTATAGTATATATTAAAGTATTTAATAACTTTAAAATGCTCCACTGATGAACCATTGTTAATTTTTATCACTTGTTACTAACAACTACTAGTCTCACTGAGTCCCTCTAGATTATAGCACAGAGAGGATTTTATACTTTTTTCCTAATATTTTATTTATTTATTCATGGGAGACACACAGAGAGAGGCAGAGACACAGGCAGAGGGAGAAGCAGGCTCCCTGTGGGGAGGCCAATGCAGGACTGGATCCCAGGATCCCGGGATCATGAACTGAGTCAAAGGCAGACGCTCAACCACTGAGTCACCCAGGCGGCCCGATGATTTTATACTTCTTAGTTCACAATCTGTGAAACCTGAGAAGGGGACCAGAAGAAGGGGGAAGAATCTGGGTGAAGATTATGGCTCCCCCCTGCCCTGCCCCCACCGGCAGAAGGAGGAGGATCCTGGGGGTCTGGAGGGGGTCTCTCTCCATCTGAGCTGAGTCTACCAGCAATGTCATTCCTTCTGAAGGTTGAGGCCTTTTTAATGCGAAGTTGGAAGGGGCTGGAAAAAGCTGAGTCTACCAGTTCCTCACGGTCCTCTGGGGGTATTGCTCTGACACATGGCAGATCTGCTTTTTAGTAAGCAGACTTCCTGGGAGTGGTATGGATGCAAAATTCAAAAGGCAGAGGGAGGAGGAGGGGGAGGGGAAAGGTTTGCTTTGCCTTTAAAAGGCCCTTAACAGGACAGATGGGTGGCTCAGCGGTTTAGTGCTGCCTTCAGCCCAGGGTGTAATCCTGGAGTCCTGGGATCGAGTCCCCTGTCAGGTTCCCTGCATGGAGCCTGCTTCTCCTCTCTCTCTGTGTCTCTCATGAATAAATAAATAAAATCTTAAAAAAAAAAAAGGCCCTTAACAGGGTACCTGGATGACTCAGTCAGTTAAGCACCTGACTCTTGGTTTCAGCTTAGGACACGATCTCAGGGCCTTGGGATTGAGTTCTGCATCATGCTTCACACTCAGCGAGGAATCTGCTTGAGATTCTCTCTCCTTCTGCTTCTTCCCCCCTCTCTCTCTTTCTGTATCAAATAAGTAAATAATTTTTTAAAGTTTGCTATTTGCATAAGCACAAAGTATTAAATAACACCTTCATGTGGATGTGTCAAAACTGTCTTCTAATAAGCAGAAATACAAATAATAAAGGAAGGAGCAGACCTTGGCATCAAGGTCAGTGAAACAGGAATTGTCTACTAGGGGATTCATGAGCTCTGTCTGTTTTAACAATTATTTTCATAGGACCTTGCTATTTTGAGGAGCAGGGTGAGGTCTGGGGAGCTTTTTTTTTAAGATTTTATTTATTTATTTATTCACGAGAGACAGAGAGAGAAAGAGGCAGAGACACAGGCAGAGGGAGAAGCAGGCTCCATGCAGGGAGCCTGACATGGGACTCGATCCTGGGTCTCTAGGATTGTGCCCTGGGCTGAAGGCAGTACTAAACCTCTGAGCCACCAGGGCTGCCTGGTCTGGGGAGCTTTTGACTGGCAGGGTCAGGTAGGGGTTAACACATCCAGAGCTATTGTTTACTACTGGCTTGGAGCTCTCTCACTTGGCCTGGGAAAACCTACTCTGGTTGGCTGGTGGGAAAATGGTCCAGGGTTGCTCCCAACTGGGGAAGTGCATTGCCTGAGTGCTTTGCAAGTTGGCAAGGGAGCTGTGAGCTCCATTCTCACTCGCCATCTCCAGAGACTGCTTTTCTTGCTTGAAAGGGGAGGCCGGAAGCAAGGAGCACACTGGGATAAGTTTAGAGCCACTTCAAATTTCCCGTTTAACAGTTCCCTGGCCTGGTGCTGGCCTCTGGCTGTTTACTTCCAGAAAAGGTGGGTTTCCTGCCCTCAAACTGAAGGAAGTCAAAGCCTCTCCCCAAAACAGCTTATAGGAGGGAATATTTATTAGTGAACCAACACTAGAAAATCTCAGATATTTTCTCCCCAAAGACACAGGAACTCCAAATTAGAGAGACAAGTGCTTGGGGAGGAAAGCTTGAAGAGTTTGGATGTTGGACAGATTCAGCTTCATTTCCTGCTGGGTTATCCAAGAGAACCAGTCAGCACCACTCCCCAAGCCAGCTGCCTGCTTGGGATCTGGCAGGATAGACAGATTAGTCAAAGGAGTCCAAGATGGCCGGAGATCCTCAGTGACGTAACACACACTTCATTTATTTATCTGAAAGCCTCCAGAGCAAGCAAGAAAGGAAAACAAGCAAATGGAAACATTTGACAGGGAGCAGCTAACTTTTCCTAGCTTTTTTGTTTCTGAACTGAGGACGGAAATCTCGCAATACTGGAGCTAGTGCTCTCACTCTGGTTTTACACATTTTTTTCTTAAAAACAAAACAAAGCAAAGGCAAAACCCAAACCCTGACACTGCTTTTTTGAGGTACAATGAACTCACCTGAAAGTAAAATCTCAGGATGTCTGGGTGGCTCAGTGCTTGAGTGTCTGCCTTTGGCTCAGGGCATGACCCCAGAGTCCCCGGATAGAGTCCCATATCAGGATCCCTGCATGGAGCCCGCTTCTCCCTCTGCCTATGTCGCTGCCTCTCTCTTGACTAAATAAATAAAATATTTGAAAAAAAAAAAAGAAAGCAAAATCTCTTCACCTATAGGGTACAGGTTTTCCTGTAGAATTGGATTCCTTTACTACAAATTTGTGTTCCATGAGCATTGTTTAATTGAGAAAAAAAGTCCCTGAGGGATAAAGAACGGTAGAGGGAGACAGAATAGTGGGTATGGCCTTTTGCAGGGATGGCTCTTTCCATGGTAACATTTTCTGGCAGGGAAATAAAATGCTGCTGAAACCAGAACTTTCTCCAGGATCAGCAGGCGATGGATGACCCATTGGGAGAGCAAGGCTGGCTGGTGTGTGGAACTCTGGCTCTCTTAGATATTAATTCTTAATCAGAGGCCATTTCAAATTGAGGTTAGAAGTAACCCTTTCTTCCTGGGTTATCCCACTGTACCTTCTTATACCTTTCTTCCTGGGTTATCCTTAACCCTTTCTTCCTGGGTTATCCCACTGTACCTTCTTATACCTTTCTTAGGGCATATCTGAGACTCTACACAGTATTATAGTAATTTATGTGCATGTCTTATAGCCACAAGCTTATTGAAAGTGGGAACAATTTGTGTGTGTATGTGTGTGTTTTCTTTATAATACCCAGCATAGGTTCTCACACTTGGGGCATGCTCAGTACATGGTTGCTGAATGAATAGGTAAAGTGTGTGGACCACTGAGGGGTGTGGAAATCACAAGATGAGCAGTAAACAAGGGACAGTGCAAGTGAAGAGGGGGCTACTAGAGATGAATCTCTTGCCTATCTTACTCAGGGATAGAAGATATATTAGAGCAGAGTCAGAGGGAACAGAAATCCCTTGTAGCACAGAGGTCTTTATAATTCAATTTTTTCCAGCAAGGACCAAGCCCTGGATGAATGGATAAGCAGTCCACATCTTTCTGCCCCCTGGTCAATGGTCTTTCTGAGATACTACAGAGGAGAGAGACTTTGGTTTAGTAATTAGTTTCTCCTCTTGGAAAAACGGTGGCATGTAGGTGTGTATCAGAGCACTGGTGATGGTGAATTAGGAAGTAAGCTCTTGAACTGAAGTCTCTGTGTCCTGATTCATTAGCATCCAGGGCAAAGCTCTGTGATTCACTTTTCCTAGAGTTTACAGTCAGACCCTGGCACAGCAAGAATCAAATCTGTGGGCTGTTCCAGAGCTTTCAAGTCACACCATTACCCTTGATGGTTCTCAAGACTATACTGGTAGCAAGAGAAGGCTAGGAGTTCTCTTGGCAAAAGAGCAGCAAGGTTGTTCACATGTTTTAAATTATTTAGTTGCATCAAATATTCAGTTTTGTGAGAACAACAGCAACTCTATTTAAAAACATCATCAAGCATGTGATGGATGAACTCAATGTTTCCAAGCAGTTCCCAGCTTCCAGCCCACACTCCAGGAATATCCTAGGAGTTACTCAGGCTCCTCTGGGTCACCCTCTAACTCTTGGGACTAGCTCAAGTGCAAGTGCCTTTGAAGGCTGATGATATGTGGCATGTTTTTTTTTATATAAGCGAATTTTAAGAAGAGGTTTTATTGTGCCCCATGCTTCACCTTCCAGAGAAAGGAAATATTCAATTTAGGACGTCAGGGTTAGGATGTTCACATGGGAATCTTGATGGTGGGTGTGTGAGATTAATTCCATAGGATTGTGTTCCTGAAGAATGTGTGTGTGTGTGTGTGTTAAGATTTTACCTATTTATTTGTGAGACACACACACACACACACACACACACAGAAAGGCAGAGACACAGGCAGAGGGAGAAGCAGGCTCCATGTAGGGAGCCCGATGTGAAACTCGGTCCCGGGTCTCCAGGATCAGGCCCTGGGCCAAAGGCAACGTTAAACCATTGAGCCACCAGGGCTGCCCTGTGTATGTGTGTCTGTGTAAGGAGCTGCAGCTCTTCTCACAAAGATTCATTATTTTATTTTATTTATTTATTTTTAAAGATTTTATTTATTTATTTGAGAGACACAGAGAGATAATAAGAGAGAGCACAAGTGGGGAAGGGGAGCAGAGGGAGAGGAAGCAGGCCCTTCTCTGTTGAGTGGAGAGCCCAATGTAGGGCTCCATCCCAGGACCCTGGGATCATGACCTGAGTCGAAGGCAGATGCTCAACCAACTGAACCACCCAGGTGCCCCAAAGATTCATTAGTTTAGGTGACACTCAATGTGACACCTATTGAAGTTGCTCTGAAGCCTGAGATATGTGCCCTAATAATAACCACCATTTATCAAAGGCTTCCTATATGCCAGAGAAATATATATATATATATATATTTTGAAATATATATATTTATATCTACATATTTACTTTATACTATCTAGCATTTTCCCTCAAAGACAATAAGCTAGGTAATATTACTTCTATCATATAGATAAGAAAAAAAGGCTCATAGATGTCATTCAAAGTCATATCAAGGTCTGAATGATTTCGAGCCTAGAGTTTTTATCCATCATACAGCAATGTCTCTTCCCTATGAGTTTCTAAAACTATCCCTACATAAAATCCGCCATCCCTGATAAAACATTGAATGATACTTCCCCTCTATAAAGGTAACTTCTGGGGAGGAGAAGGGGGAGTATGAGGAAGGTGTGTGTATATGGGGTTCCTGGGAAGCTGGCAAGATTCTATCTCTTTATTTTTGGAGTGGTTGCACAGAGGTGCTTACTTTGTGATAATCCATCAGGGTAAACACATATGATTTGGGATTTTCTTGTGTTTACATCAACAAAAAGTTTATCTAAAAAAATCATTCTCCCTAGCAGCTAATTTGGAGGGAAGTCCTGCTTCCCATGGCCAATATGTTCAAATGAATCAACAAGAATTTCTTGGATTCTATTATATGGCAAACTTAAAAATAATATAAATATATTGATACCTTACCCCTTTCCATAAAGGTAGGTGGATCTTACGTGGATCACATTAAAAAGTCGTTCAGAATAATAAAATCATATTAGGAGGAGGTGATCAACATAACATGAAAGGACAATTTTCTACATGCATGTTACTTTGTCGGGCACCACAGAAGGTGTAAGTCCAGCTTCTTCTCTCAAGATGCTCACAACCAAGCTGAAGAAAACAAACATTCACTAGTAGTAAGTAGACACTTGTCTTCGAATATATTGGAAGTTGTCGGAACAGGCTGTCTCCCACTTCGGTGATAAATAAACCCAAAGGCAGTGAAATTCTTTTGGGGGGTACATCCTATATTTCATATGTGGGTAATTGAGGTGGTAAAGACCACACTTATCAATAATTTGAAAACTTTGACATCCAAATCTTAAAGTGCCAAAATGAATGTTTACATCTTTATAAGATGGGGTTTTATTTTATTTATTTTTTTAAAGATTTTATTTATTTATTCATGAGAGACCCAGAGAGAGAGAGAGAGAGAGAGAGAGAGAGTCAGAGGCACAGGCAGAGGGAGAAGCAGGCTCCATGCAGGGAGCCTGATGACGTGGGACTCGATCCTGTGTCTCCAGGATCAGGCCCTGGGCTGAAGGCGGCACTAACCGCTGAGCCACCCGGGCTGCCCAAGATGGGGTTTTATTATTTTTTTTTAAAGATTTTATTTATTCATTCATGAGAGACACAGAGAGAGGCAGAGACACAGGCAGAGGGAGAAGCAGGCATCATACAGAGAGCCTGACGTGGGACTCGATCCAGGGTCCCCAGGATCACGCCCTGGGCTGCAGGAGGCGCCAAACCGCTGCGCCACCGGGCTGCCCAAGATGGGGTTTTAAAAAAGATTTTATTAAAAAAAAAATAATAAAAAAAATAAAAAATAAAAAAAATAAAAAAGATTTTATTTATTTAGTCATGAAAGACACTCACAGAGAGAGAGAGGCAGAGACATAGGCAGAGGGAGAAACAAGCTCCATGCAGGGAGCCCAATGTGGGACTTGATCATGGGACTCCAAGATCACACCCTGAGCCAAAGGCAGACACTCAATTGCTGAGCCACCCAGGCATCCCTGTAAGATGGTTTAACTTGGAAACACCCATATATCTAATTACCAGGGTGTTTTGTAACTGCTCTGTAATTATGTCCCTTTGCTTGCATGCACTTTCTACTGGGTCTAGGTTCACAACCTCAAAGAACACAGATCTTACTCTAGTTTATTTCAAACTGCACCATTTTAAAACTTCCTGGCTGGGGCAGTTGTTATAATTTCTCTCTTTCTCTATACCTTAGGGGTTCAGGGACCTGGTGGAGGAAGTCACATGGACTATTCAAATTTACAGATGTCAGTAGTTGATTTTCCTTCATTTGTGTCAGAAATAGCCAGGCCCATGCATCTGAAATTTTATTGTGCATATTTATTTTCTAGAGGTCATTTTAAAATACAAATTAGATTCAGTGGGTCTGGAATGGGACCTGAGATTTCACATTTTTTTTTAAGAAAGATTTTATCTATTCATTCATGAGAGACACAGGCAGAGGGAGAAGCAGACTCCTCTCAGGGAGCCTGATGCAGGACTCAATCCCTGGACCTGGAATCATGCCCTGAGCCGAAGGCAGATGCTCAACCACTGAGCCACCCAGACATCCCGAGATTTCATCTTTTTAAAAAAAGATTTATTTATTTACTTTAGAGAGTGTGCGAAAGAGAGCACAAATGGGAGAGAGAGAGAGAAAGAATCTCAAGCCGACTCCGCACTCAGCATCCACCGTAGAGGGGCTCCATTTCATGACCCTGAGATCACTACCTGAGCCTAACGAAACCAAGAGTCAGAAGCTTAACTGACTGTACTACCGAGGTGCCCCTCACATTTTTAACAATCTCTCAGGTAATGCCAGTGCTGCTGGCCTGTGGATCATACTTGTATAGAGAAAAAAAGGTATTAGATTTGGAGTCAGAATTTCAGGCTTTTAGTACCAGCTCTGTCATTTACTATCTTCTTGGACAAGATACTTTGCCTCTCTGGACTTTGGTTTCCTCAAATATAAACTTGTGTTATAGGGGAAAAGGGTGAATCAGCTTATTTAAAAGCTTGCATTCATGAGATTTTTATTATTTATTTGTTTAAAATTTCTTTGTTTATTTAAGTAATCTCTATGCTTAACATAAGGTTCTAATTCAGGACCCCGAGATCAAGAGTCATGCTTTTCTGATTGAACCAGTCAGGTGACCCACATTCATGGAATTTTTAGAGTGACATTTAGATTTAAATAATCTCCAAACATAGAACCATATACAGCTTTTCAGGGATCTAACAGATAAATTGATATTAGCAAAGTAGGATAAATAAGGACTCAATGAGGAGGGCAGAGCAAGGTGTGAGGAGCAATCCATGACTTCTCACGACAAATATAAGGCTCTGATTCTTTTGAAGTGATGGATTTTGCATTAAAAAAAACTTGCCTAGAGAGAGACTGCTACTTTTCCCTAACAACCACTTCAAGAGAAAACCTACATTGAGAATTGGGTTGCATAAGAAATTTGAATTAGATGAGCAACGGATGAGTTAGAGCTTTGAAATAAGCGAACACTTTCAGTAGGCTGAATAGTAGCTGGAAGGCAGCTTTCTGGAGCCCGGAGGCAGTCTAATTTAAAAATAGCAGTTTGTTTCTGCTGTAGATCATTTCTGTGATAATTTCACCCAGGAATTCAGGTCTTTGGCCACAACGGCCAGATCTGACAGGGTCAGAGCTTGGGAGGCAAGGGTGGGAGGACAGACAGCCTCCTCCCAGAAGGGTCACGGTCGGCCAGGGTGCTCAGAGAACACGGGAGTTCAAATGGATGAGAGGCAGGAACGAAGTGAGTGAGAAAGGGACATAGGTGAGTTACATGAATTGAAAGGAGCTCCTGATAATCTGAGCCTCTGAAGTAGGCCCCTCCCCCAGTGTTTACGCATATCTGTTTTGAGCTGCAAACAGGATCAGACAGAAAGCGTTCCCATGCTCGCAGATAAGGGCTGGTTTCTCTTTAAGTCCCAAAGCCAAGTCAGGGGAGCGGAGAGAACTCTTGCTGAGCACCCTCTCCCAGCTTTGGGATGGGGGCGGGGGGCTGCCGGAGATTCTTACCTTATGCAGGACGTGCTCATTGAAGTCACGGCTAGTTCCCCGCTGGTAGGAATCCAGTCTTTGCTGGTCCATGCCCGGCGTGGAGCCCAGGGCTTCTCGCCTTCCCTGCGTTCTGCGTCAGCGCTCCCAGGCTCGGCTGGGCGCGGCAGGCTCGGGTCTAGCCCCGCGGGCCGGGCCGCACCCGGGTTCAGCACTGGACAGCTCCCGCGGCGGCGGCGGGAGTGGAGGGTCGGGTGGGGGGCGGGCAGGCCCCTCCCCTCCGCAACGTTTCAGCACCAGGAACAGCGACACGTCCCTCTGCACCTGGGACCGGAGTTCCGAGATCCCGTCCGCTCAGAATCCCCTGTCTTGTGACTCCAGGTTGCTGGCAGACAAGCACGATTGCGGTGTAGCTTAGTGGTCCGCGCTTATCTGGTTCAGCTACCGCACTTCGGAGGCTCAGAGTCCGGCTGCGTTCCCAGGGCATTGCGGTCCCGGGAGCTCACCCTTCCTGATTCTCAGAGAACGAGCATCCCGGTCATACCACGCAGCTCAGCTCTCCTCCCGCGTTTGCAGGGGTGAAGTCCTGAGGCTCTGGCGCAGCTTCTCTTTTGGTCCCTGGACAGCTCCCTCCATTATGTATGAGGTTCACAGATGATGGGGCTTGCGAGTCCTTGAAGTCCTGAATTACTTTGCAAAAATTCTGCTTAACCACCTTTTCCCTTTTCTAGAGCTTAATTACAATCTCCAGGGTGCTCCTGACCCACAAAAGTAAGGAACAATTGGCCCGGAGAGGCAGAATGGTGGTGTGATTAAGAGTACAGGCTCAGAGTTCAAATGTGAGCTCTGAAAATTATTGGTTGTGTAATCTTGGGCAAGTTACTTCACCGTCCCTAGGTGTCCACAAAATAGAGATAATAATTATACCTACACTCTGGTGTTGTTCTGAGGATTTAGTAAGTTAATTCACATAAATAGCCTAGGTGGATGCCTGGCATATATGAAGAACACAAAGAATGTTTGGTATAATGCTCTTGGGGCAGGGAGATGGGAAGCTCTGCCTATCTCTTCTAAACACCAAGGGAGTCCTTCGGCTGGGACCTCCCATTTGCAGTCACATCACAGAAGAGCATGGGACTGACCACCCTGGAAATTGGGGGCTGAGATTTTGGCCTTGGGGGTTATCCTTATATGATGACCCTGGTGTTCAGCAGGCCGTTACATCACTAGGCACAAGTCCTATTACCACTGGCACTGGTCAATATGGAGGGGAAGGGCCAGGCCTAAGGTTAAAGAGTGTGTATTACTCCTGGATTTCAGTTCCTTTTTGACTAGTGGCCTTAGCCAAATCACTTACGTCTTTGGGATTATGTTTTTTTCATTTGTAAAATGGGTAGGGCAATGTGTGCCTATCTTATTGTTTTTTTGTGTGTGTGTGTGTGAAGAGTAAATGAGAAAATGTATGAGAAAATCTTTCTTTTCTTTTAAACAGTGGATCAAATTTCACTTATAAAGTGTTAGTCTTACTGGAATCTCTACACTGTAGATATTCAGTGAGTAGTGATTACATCAACAAAGCCAGATAACCAATGTGTTTATGTGTATGAGATTCTCACTAGGCCTACAATTGGGGTTCTTTTTTTTTTTTTAAAAACAGAGATTTTTATTTATTTATTCATGAGAGACACACAGAGAGAGGCCGAGACATAGACAGAGGGAGAAGCAGGCTCTCCACAGAGAGCCCAATGTGAACTCCATCCTCAGACCCAGGATCATACCCTGAGCTGAAGACAGATGCTCAACTGCTGAGCCACCCAGGCATGCCACAATTGGGGTTCTTAACCTGAGGTAAATAAATGGACTTTAAGGAATTGTGAACTATGAAAACATTATCAAAAGTTTTCCTTATGTGCATTTTTCTGGTGAGGAGTCCCGTAGATTTCATTAGGTTCCCAAAGTTGACATGAAGAGCAATATTAATCAACTTGATCTGATTGATATTTATAAAATACTCCATCCAACAACAAAATGCACATTCTTCTGAAGCTCACCTGAAACATTCACCAAAATAAATCACAAAACCCACCTTAGCAAACACATCTTTTCTAAAACAAAAAACAAACAAACAAAAAAACCCACCTTAGGACTAATAGCTTGGAGAAGTTCTCATCATAACTTTCGCCTAGGCTTCTTCACCATCCATTACTGTTGTAGATAAAAAGGTTCCAGAAGAAGCCAAAGGTTGCTTTGTTTCGAGCCTCATACCTAGGAAGGGTCACCCTTCTCAGAGTATGGTTCTGAGCTCTGAGGATTCAGAAAGATGATTTCTTCTGTTTGCTATGGGCTATGAGGAGTACATACCATAGAGGATCCAAAATAATATGGAATTGATGACAGAAGACTTCCGTGAGAAATGATATTTAAGCTGAGATCTGAAGAAAGAGCTGGTGGAGGAAAGGGAGTTGTGGAGGGAGTGGTGGTGTGACTCTAGGAAAAGTGATCAGCATGTGCAAAAAAGTTACAGTATCAAGGAGCCAAAAAAAGACCAGCCTGAGTGCAGTACAGGGAGGGAGAGGTGAGGGATGATGGGAGAAGAGTCTAGAAAGGTGGGTGAGGACCAGATCATGTGGACTATGTTAAGGGTTTTGGATTCTGTCCTAAGAGTGATGTGAAGCCATTGAAGAACTTTAAGTAGGGGGGTGACACAGCCAAATTTGAGATTTAAAGATACTATTCTTGTTGCTGTGTGACTTAAGAGCCAAGAGTAAATTTGCTCATTTTTTCTTATTTATTTATAAAATCTCTTTATATATTAAGGACAGCAATCCTGTATGTCACAAATATTTTGTTATGTTCTGTGGATTTTTCAATTGTTTATACTTTTGTTATAAAAGTTATTAAAGTTTTTAATTTTGTTTTTAAATTTTTATTTATTTATGATAGTCACATACAGAGAGAGAGAGAGAGGCAGAGACATAGGCAGAGGGAGAGAGAAGCAGGCTCCATGCACCGGGAGCCCGACGTGGGATTCGATCCCAGGTCTCCAGGATCACGTCCTGGGCCAAAGGCAGGCGCTGAACCGCTGCGCCACCCAGGGATCCCAAAGTTTTTAATTTTTAAGTTTGGACTGAGCATGAGTAGGCATTAGCCAGGCAGAGAATATCAGAAGGTATATTGTTGAGCAAGCAATAAAAGCAAAGGAAAATAACCACTTTATTGTACACCTAAAACGAATATAACACTGTATGTTAACTATACTGGAACTAAAACAAAAAACTTTAAAAAGTAAAGGAAAATAGATATTCATTAAGGAATATGTCCACTAAAATGTATAGAATAAAGATTAGTTTTCTTCCTTCTAGGGCTATTTATGTTCAAATAACCAATACTACTTTAAAATGGCATGCATTGTGTGATTTCTATTCTTTTAAATTTGCTAAGGTGTGTTTTATGATTTATTTTGGTGAATGTTTCCGGTGAGCTTCAAAAGAATGCATTTTGTTGTTGGATGAAGTATTCTGTAAATATCAATCAGATCAAGTTGATTGATATTGCTCATGTCAACTATATCTTTATTGATTTTCTGCCTGCTAGATGTGTCAGTTACTGACAGAGGGTTTTGAAGTCTCCGACTATAATTGTGGATTCATCCCTTTCTCCTTTTTGTTTTGTCTGTTTTGTTTTGTGTATTTTTACACTGTTTTTAGGTGCATACACATTTCTTGGAGAACTGACTCCTTTATCATTATGTAGTGCCCCCTTTATTATCACCTTTATTGGTGATAATTTTCTTCCGAAATCTTTGTCTGAAGTTAATATAGCTACTCCAGCTGTCTTTTGATCTGTGTGGTAGCATGAAATAACTTTCTCCATTTGTTTCCTTTTTTTTTTTTTTTTGAGAGAGAGAGAGAGAGAGAGAGAGAATGAGCACAAGCCGGTAGGGTCAGAGGAAGAGAAGGAGGAGGAGAGAGAAAATCTCAAGCAGGCTCCATGCTTAGTGCAGAGCCTGATGAAGGACTCAATTTCAAGACCCTGAGATCATGACCTGAGCTGAAATCAAGAGTCGGATGCTCAACTGACTCAGTCACCCAGGCATCCCTCCATTCCTTTAATCTTTTTTTAAAAAATATTTTATTTATTTATTCATGAAGGACAGAGAGAGAGAGAGGCAGAGACACAGGCAGAGGGAGAAGCAGGCTCCCTGTGGGAAGCCTGATGCGGGAATTGATCCCAGGATTCCAGGATCACAACCTGAGCCAAAGGCAGAGGCTCAACTACTAAGTCACCCAGGTGTCCCTATTCCTTTACTTACTTTTAACCTGTTGGTGTCTTATTTTTAGTTTGGTTTTTGCAGACAATATATAGTTGTCTTTTTAAAGACAATCTCTCTTTTAATTGGCTTATTAAACCATTCACAGTTAGAATGATTATTGATATACTTGGATTAATGTTAACTGCGTTTATAGTTATTTTCTATTCATTGCCAAATGCTTCTTCCTTCTGAATTCTCCAGTCTTATTTATTTTAAAGATTTTATTTATTTATTCATGAGAGACACACAGAGAGAGGCAGAGACACAGGCAGAGGGAGAAGGAGGCTCCCTGTGGGGAGCCCCATGTGGGACTCGATCCCTGGACCGGGATCATGCCCTGAGCCAAAGGCAGATGCTCAACCACGGAGCCACCCAGGTGTCCCGTATTCTCCAGTTTTAAATGAACAATTTGTATGATTCCATTTTATCTCCTTTCTTAGTACATCAATAAAAAATTCTTAAAATTCTTTTCAGTGGTTGTCCTAGAGTTAACAGTATATATTTTTAGCTAAATTAAATCCACATTCAAATGATGCTATTCCTGCTTCACTTGTAATGTATGTACCTTAAAAGCAGTATTCCCGGGACACCTGCATGGCTCGGTGGTTGAACATCTGCCTTTGGCTCAGGTTGTGATCCTGGGGTCCTGGGATTGAGTCCTGCATTAGGCTCCCCGCAGGGAGCCTGCTTCTCCCTCTGCCTATGTCTCTGCCTCTCTCTCTCCGTGTCTGTCATGAATAAATAAGTAAAATCTTCAAAAAAAACCCCAAAACACCCAAAACCCAGTATTCCCAATTCCTCCCTCTCACCACTTGCGACATTGCTGTCATTCATTCCACTTATTCATATGCAATAATCATTAAATACGTTGTTGCTATTGTTATTTCAAGGTTATTTTTTAGAAGTATTAAGAATGAGAAAGGTAAGATTTTTATCTTACCCTCATTTATTAGCACCCCTTTCTCCCTTTCACTTCTTTCTCCCCTTTATCTTCCAACCTCTGTCAGATATGCATTTTAAAAATAAACACTCTGTTTTAAATTAATTTATGCTTTCAGAGGAGTTGCATGAATAGTATAGGGAATTCTTAGATACCCCACACCCCATATCCCCTTCTATTAAGATTTTTACATTTGTCACAACTATGAACCAATCTGATACAGTATTTATCAACTGAAATCCATACTTTATTTGTATTTCCCTAGTGTTTTGTTTTTATTGAAGTTCGATTTGCCAACATATAGTATAGCACCCAGTGCTCATCCTATCAAGTGCCCTCCTCAGTGCCCGTCACCCAGTTACCCCAACTTCCCGCCCCCCTTCCCCTTCAGCAACCCTTTGTTCATTTCCCGGAGTTAGTAGTCTTTCATGGCATATTTCCCTAGTTTTTACCTAATATTTCTATCCTGTTTCAGGACCCCATCCAGGATATAACATTGCTTTTAAGGGTTATGTTTCCTTAAGCTTCTTAAGGCTATGAAAATGTCTCAGACTTTGTTTTTGATTGTCTTGATAGTTTTAAGAAGTACTGGTTAGGAGCAGCCTGGGTGGCTTAGTGGTTAAGCGCCGCCTTCATCCCAGGGTGTGATCTTGGAGACCAGGGATTGAGTCCTACGTTGGGCTCCCTGAGTGGAGCCTGCTTTTCCCTCTGCCTCTCTCTGTGTCTCTCATGAATAAATAAATAAAATCTTAAAAAAAAAAAAAAGAAGTACTGGTCAGGCATTTAGTAAAATATCCTTCAGTTTGGATTTGTCTGATGTTTTTCTTATGGTTATACTGAGGTTATGTGTTTTTTTGCGAGGAAGACCACAGAGGTAAAATTTCATTATCATATAAAGAGTATGTGTTATAAGTACAACGTATCACTGATGATGTTAACCTGGATCACTTCACTGAGGTAATGTTTGTTGGGTTTATCCACTGACATTAATTCCCTCTTTGACATCCTTTAATTGTTTTGTTTTATTTTCTAAGTTTTTTTTTTTTAAAGTACGCTCCATGGTGGGCTTGAACTCACAACCCTGAGATCTTGAACTCACCCTGAGATCAAGACCTGAGCTGAGATCAAGCATTGTACATTTACCTGACTGAGCCACCCAGGTCCCCATTAAAGTTTTATTTACTTAAGTAATCTCTACACCCAATGTGGAGCTCAAACTCATGATCCTGAGATCAAGAGTAACACGCTCCTCCAACTGAGCCAGCCAGGTACTTCTTCTTTTGTTTGGAACACTTCTTTCATTCTAGAACTAGGATCACAGGGTTCTAGCTCTAGGAGTATCTTGTATGTTCTTGCCCCAACCTTAGAATCAGTTATTTCTTTAAGGATCCCTGGTTCCTTTTATTGGAAAATAGTATTTGGAACCAAGATCTGGATGCTTTATGTGGTCATTGCTACTAGGGTATTGTCAGGTGTACTTTTACTTTCCAAGTTTTTCAACTGATAGAAATCACATTTTAAATGTTATCTTAATTATATAATATGTAACTATCATTTTTTGTAATGTCTTTTTTAAAAGATTTAATTTATTTACCTGAGAGAGAGAGACAGAGAGAACACAAGCAGGGGGAGGAGTAGAGGGAAAGGGAGAAACAGATTCCTTGCTGAATGGGGAGCCCCACATGGGGCTCAATCCCAGGACCCCGAGATTGCCACCTGAGCCGAAGTCAGCCACCTGGGTGCCCCATATCTTCTGTAATTTTTATAGATTTATTCTAAAATGTGAACCTCTTCCCAAACCTCCAGTATTTAAACTGCTATCATTAGGCAAACATAGTTTACTTACATGGCCAAATAGCACATTATGTTTGTTTGCATTTCATTTTCAACAGCTTATATCATCAAGCTAAAAACTATTAAAATTAAAAAATTTTTAAAAATTAAAACCCCTTTGCTAAAATCATGCATTGTTTTATTTATTTTTTTTTCATGCATTGTTTTAATCTGTACTCTGCCATTTTACATATTTCTTGTGTTGTCTAAAGTTTCTGATTGCCTTTCTATTTGTTGGGAGAGGAGATACATACCTTCTTCATTGTATTTTTTTTTAACACTTAACTTTTTTTAATTTTAAGATTTTATTTATTTATTTGACAGAGAGAGTGTGAGCACAAGCGGGGGAAGTGGCAACAGAGGGAGAGGGAGGAGCAGATTTCCCACCAAGCAGAGAGCCAGACATGGGCTCCATCCCAGGACCCTGCGATCATGACCTGAGCTAAAGGCAGACCCTTAACCGACTGAGCCACCCAGGCACCACTTTCATTGTATCTTTTATCTTGCATCTCTTCCATCTCTTTAACTTTCCTTTTCCCTTGACAAACAATTCCTTTTTTGGATCTCAGTCACTTCCTGTTCTGATACAAACTGTTTTTTTTTTTAACTTTTTAAAGATTTTATTTTAAAATAATCTCTACACCTAACATGGGGCTCAAACATACAACCCTGAGATCAAGAGTCACATGCTCTACTGACTGAACCAGCCAGGCATCCATGGACTGTTTTTTGTCTCTTTTGTTTTTGTACTTAGATAATGACTTTCTCATATTTCCTTTCTCACTGAATTTCTAATTGCTTTTAAAGATTGAATTCTGGGGCTTCATCATATGCTTAAGGCTTATTTTCCAAGTTTTCTTCTATATGGCCTCATAAACCTCTCTGCTGTAGGACTTTATTTTCCTTTCCAGTCTGAGCTGGTTGCTTTCTGGACCTGCTGCACAGCCATAACCCTGACATTTCCCTTTATTTAGCCTTATTTCTATATGGATTAAGTATTCCCTGTGGCCCATACCTTCCTTTTTCTTGGTTTACTCCCTCAGAGGTTTGGTGTACTTTTCTTGGTTTACTCCTCATGGAAAGTATTTGAGGAGGTTACTTGAGAATGTACCCAAATACTTCTTTTTTAAAAAAATTTTATTCTTATGTAATCTCTACACCCAATGTAGGCCTTGAACCCTGGGATCAAGTCACATGGTCTACTGACTGCGCCAGCCAGGCAGCCTCAGATAATCTTTTTAAAAAGGGGACATGGGAGTCTTTGCATATCTGAAAATGTGCTTGTTCTATCCTTATTCAATTTCAGCTGGATTTGGGATTCACAATGAAGACAATTTCCTGCAAGCTTGAAGATATTACTGAATTGCCCTCTGGTATGCTAACAGGAGGTAGTACTGCTAATTGGAAGTGTTGCTAACAGAAGATCTGTTGCCAGACTAATTCCTCAGATTCGGGAATGGACTGAATTATTATTTATTTTTCTCGGGCAGCTTTTTTTTAATAATAAATTTATTTATTTTTTAATTTTTATTTATTTATGATAGTCACAGAGAGAGAGAGAGAGAGAGAGAGAGAGAGAGAGAGAGAGAGAGAGGCAGAGACATAGGCAGAGGGAGAAGCAGGCTCCATGCACGGGGAGCCCGACGTGGGATTCGATCCCGGGTCTCCAGGACCGCGCCCTGGGCCAAAGGCAGGCGCCAAACCGCTGCGCCACCCAGGGATCCCCAATAAATTTATTTTTTATTCGTTTCAATTTACCAACATACAGAATAATACCCAGTGCTCATCCCGTCAAGTGCCCCCCTCAGTGCCCGTCACCCATTCACCCCCACCCCCCGCCCTCCTCCCCTTCCACCATCCCTAGTTCGTTTCCCAGAGTTAGGAGTCTCTATGTTCTGTCTCCCTTTCTGATATTTCCCACACATTTCTTCTCCCTTCCCTTATATTCCCTTTCACTATTATTTATAGTCCCCAAATGAATGAGAACATACTATGTTTGTCCTTCTCTGATTGACTTACTTCACTCAGCATAATACCCTCCAGTTCCATCCCCGTTGAAGCAAATGGTGGGTATTTGTCGTTTCTGATGGCTGAGTAATATTCCATTGTATACAGAAACCACATCTTCTTTATCCATTCATCTTTCGATGGACACCGAGGCTCCTTCCACAGTTTGGCTATTGTGGACATTGCTGCTAGAGACATCGGGGCACAGGTGTCCCGGCGTTTCATTGCATCTGAATCTTTGGGGTAAATCCCCAACAGTGCAATTGCTGGGTTGTAGGGCAGGTCTATTTTTAACTTTTTGAGGAACCTCCACACAGTTTTCCAGAGTGGCTGCACCATTTCACATTTCTTGGGCAGCTTTTAAGATCTTGTCTTGATCCATGGTTTGCCAAAGTTTTATGTTAATTTATCTAATTGTGTGCCTTTTTATGTCTTTGTGCTAGGCACTCTTAGACCTTTTTATTTATTAATTTATTTTTAAAGATTTTGTTTATTTATTTGAGAGACAGCACAAGAGAGCACAAGCAGAGGGAACAGCAAAGGAGAGGGAGAAGCAGCCCCCCACCCCTCCGCTGAGCAGGGAGCCTAACATGAGGTTTGGTCCAGAATCCTGGGACCATGACCTGAGCAGAAGGCAGACTCTTAACCGACTGAGTTGCCCAGGTGTCCCGCTCAGTAGACCCCTTTAGTCTGAAGATGTGTGTCGCTTTTCCTCCCTGGGAAATTCTCTTGATTTAACTCTTTTTCTCTCCTTAATTATTATTATTATCTTCTGACCTTCCCAAGGAATAAGATGTTGCATGTTCTGGGTTGTTACTTTGTGTGTGAGAGATTATTTATTTATTAAATAGGCTCCATGTCCAATGTGGGGCTTGAACTAATGACCGCGAGATCAAGAGTCACATGCTTTAAGATCTGAACCAGCCAAGCACCCCTGTTCCTTTTGCTCTTTAAAAAAATCTCATACTTTACCTCATCATCTTTTTGTTCTAAAACTAAGACATTTCCTCAACTTCATCTTTAAGTCCTCACATTGCATTTAAAGGTTTTAGCAACATTCCCTTCGATTTTGAAGAATTACTTTTTTTGTTCTCGACTAAGATGCTTAAATTGTGATAAAATAAACACAATATAAAATTTATCACCTTAACCATTTTTAAGTGTGTAATTTGGTAACATTAAGTGTGTTCACATTGTTATGAACCCAATCTCCAGAAGTCTTTTTATCTTCAAAAAGGAGACTGTAGGGATGCCTGGGTGGCTCAGCAGTTGAGCGTCTGCCTTTGGCTCAGGGTGTGACCCCGGAGTACCGAGATCGAGTCCCACATCGGGCTCTCTGCATGGAGTCTGCTTCTCCCTCTGCCTATGCCTCTGCCTCTGTGTGTGTGTGTGTCTCTCTCATGAATAAATAAATGAAATATTTAATAAACCCCCCCAAAGCCAAAAAATCAAAAAGGAAACTGTACCCATAAAACCATAATCTCTTATTCACTGCCACCCCATCCACTAGCTACTACTATTCTAAGTTCAGTGTCTGATTTTGACTACTTTAGGGAGCTCATTGGAATGGAATCATAGAGTATTTGTCTTTTTGTTACTGGCTTATTTTACTTAGCATAATATCTACAAGGCTTATCCATGTTGTAGCATATGTCAGAATTTCCTTCCTTTTAAAGGTAATATTCCATTGTATGTACATGCCACATTTTCTATTTTCCTCTGCAATTTTTTTGTTCATCTTTTTTTTAAATTAAGTTTTAAAAAAATAAATAAAATTAAGTTTTTAATTTTAATTCCAGTATAGTTGACATACAGTGTTACATTAGTTTCAGGAGTACAATACAGTGATTCAACAATTATGTACATTACTCAGTGCTCATCGGGATAAGTGTATTCTTTAATCCTCATCACCTATGCTACTCATCCCCTCCCCACCTCCCCTCTGGTAACCATTACTTGTTCTCTGTAGTTCAGAATCTGTTTCTTGGTTTCTTTCTCTTTTTCTTTGCTTGTGTGTTTTGTTTCTTAAATTCCACATATGAGAGAAATCATATGGTATTTGTCTTTCTTTGACTGACATTTCACTTAGCATTATACTGTCTAACTTTATCCAAGTTGTTGCAAATGTCAGGATGTCATTCTTTTTTTAAATGGCTAAATTGTATATATATTTCACATCTTCTCTATCCATTCATCTGTTGATGGACATTTGGGCTGCTTCCATAATTTGGCTATTGTAAATAATGCTGCAATAAACATAGGAGTGCATACCACATTTCCTAAATCCATTGATGGACACTTGGCTAGCTTCCACCTTTGGTTATTGTGAACAATGCTGCTATGAACATCAGTGTACAAATATCTCTTAGAGACCCTATTTTCAATTCTTTTGGTGTATACCCAGAAGTCAAATTGCTTAATCATGTGGTAATTCTATTTTTAATTTTTTGAGGAACTGCTATGCTCAATTCCTTTTTTTTTCTCAATTCCTTTTTATACCTTTGTATTATGGGTGAAGTATCTTCTCAAATCTCTCTGAGTTTTAAAAAAATTTATCTCTTGGGACACCTGGGTGGCTCAGTGGTTGAGTGTCTGCCTTCGGCTTAGGGCGTGATCCCAGAGTTCTGGAATCGAGTCCCACATTGGGGTCCCCATGGGGAACCTGCTTCTCCCTCTGCCTATGTCTCTGCCTCTCTCTGTGTCTCTCATGAATAAATAAATAAAATGTTTAAAAAAATAAAATTTCTCTCTTGTTCCTTATTATTTTGGTTTTTCTCTTTTATGTTTTTTTTTTATTAATGAGATCTGTTATCTTTCTCTTTATTTTTTTATAAACTTATTTTTTATTGGTGTTCAATTTGCCACAATATAGAATAACACCCAGTGCTCATCCCGTCAAGTGCCCACCTCAGTGCCCGTCATTGCAGATTTCTAAAAAACAATGCCTAAGGATTCTTGATTACCTTCATGTTTAAGAATGAGGCATTGCGGGATCCCTGGGTGGCACAGCGGTTTGGCGCCTGCCTTTGGCCCAGGGCGCGATCCTGGATACCCGGGATCGAATCCCATGTCAGGTTCCCGGTGCATGCTTCTCCCTCTGCCTGTGTCTCTGCCTCCTCTCTCTCTCTGTGACTATCATAAATAAAAATAAAAAAAAAAAAAAAAAAAAAAGAATGAGGCATTGCAATGGCTCTAAGATCTCTATATGTGGGCGGGATTCATAGCAGGTTAAACTTTTAGATGAGTTGTAAGGAAGTTTGTGGTAATCTGAGGAAATCTGAGGAAACCCTAAAGTTAGAGTGAACTGGACTCTATCCTGGGAGTACCAGCACCTGTGTAATCACCTTAGATGTCCCTGTACTAGACTCAGCTTAAAAAACTTTTTAAATTAAATTCAATTTAATTAACATATAGTGTATTCTTGGTTTCAGAGGTAGAATTTAATGATTTGTCAGTTGCATATAACATCCAGTGCTCATTCCACCAAACACCCTTCTTAATGCCCATCACTCAGGTACCAAATCCCTCCATCTACCTCTCCTCCAGCAATCCTCAGTTTGTTTCCTATACTTAAGAGTCTCTTATGGTTTGTCAACCTCATTTTTTTCATCTTATTTTATTTTTCCTTCCCTTTCCCTATGTTCATCTGTTTTGTTTCTTAAATTCCATATATAAGTGAAAACATATGATATCTGTCTTTCTCCGGTTAACTTATTTCACTTAGCATAATACCCTTTAGTTTCACCCACATCATTGCAAATCGCAAGATTTCATTTTTTTGAATGGCTGAGTAATATTCCATTATATATATATATATATATATATATATATATATATATATATATATATTTCACATCTTCTTTATCCATTCATCTGTCAATGGATATCTGGGCTCTTCCCATATTTTGGCTATTGTGGACATTGCTGCTATAAACACTGGGGTGCTTGTACCCCGTTAAATCACTATGTTTGCATCCTTTGGATAAATAGTAGTGCAATTGCTGGGTTTTAGGATAGCTCTATTTTTAAGTTTTTGAGGAACCTGCATACTATCTTCCAGAGTGGCTGCACCAGTTTGCATTCTCATCAACAGTGTAAAAGGGTTTCCCTTTCTCTACATCCTTGCCAACATCTGCTGTTTCCCACGTTGTTAATTTTAGCCATTCTGACTGGTGTGAGGTGGTATCTCATTTTGGTTTTGATTTGTATCTCCTTTATGCCAAGTGATGTTGAGCATTTTTTCGTGTGTCTATTGGCTCTTTGTATTAGACCCAACTTTAAAAAATTAACATTTATTAAGCATTTACTATGTTCCAGGCACTATACTAAATGTTTTATGCACTATCTCACTTAATCTGACTGATAATTCTATGAGATACTTATTATTGTATCCATTTGACAGAAGTAAAAACGTGATCAGAGGGTTTTAAAAAGCTTACATAGCAGGTTGGAATTTGAACCTAGGAATATGTGACTTCAGATTCTGTACTCTCAACCAAGATACTACTTTGATTCTGAAATTTTGAGCTGAACCTCATGTGGGAATTAAGTGGCAGTTTCATTTGGGGTCCCTAAGGAAATAATCTATAAACTGTAGTTATGAATATAAAACAAGAGAATGGCTGAGTTCAGTGGATTTGAATAAAATATCCAGAATGAATTCTATGAGGATTTAATACTGCAAAAAGTTGTGGAATGGAGAGATGGGATGGCTTTTCTAGCAGTAAAGATCCAGCAAACATCTCTTCTAGTGAAGTGGTTGGCACTGCTCCTGTGGCTAAGCTCTGGGCTCTTATGTGAGTGAGGAGTGTGCTTCAGGGAAGGTGCAGCCTGTACATGCAGCTACCTGCCCTCTCCTCATCCTGCAAAGCTTGGATGGGAATAGAGATTATGAGTCATAGAGACTTAGGAGGAACAATGGTGCTATCTCCTTCCTTGGTACTTTGGAGAAGATGGTTCCTTCCTTCCTTCATATATTCATTTATTCTTAGCCAGGCACTGTGCTAAGTGCTAGGGATAAACAGATAAAGGAGCCACAGTTCCTGCCTCTGAGGAGCTGACACCTACAAGGTATGACTAACACAGCTATATATATCATGTGATAAAGGCCATGACAGGATATAAGGGAGACAGACAGTATGATACAGAGGTTAAAAACACTGGAGCCAGAAGACATGGGTCTGAATTCTAGCTCTGCCATTTTTTGTGTCTTTGCAACTTGATATATTATTCACTTTGTAACCTTCACTTTCCTTCTTCATAGGGTTATTGTGAGGATTAAATGACATAAGGCATGGGAAGTGCTCACCCCAGTGCCTCGTATGTACTGTGTGCTCAATATGGGGAGTTGTTACTGTGGATAATATGGACTGAGCATGCTCCAAGTCTGGAGAAGGGGGTGTCCAAATCTGTCCACCTGGAGGTGAAGAGTAAGGTGGGAAGCAGGGAAGGTTTTACTCAGGAAAAGGCCTCCAAGAACCAACTCTTCCTTCCTGAGAAAGGCCCCTATCTGGTGTCTTCCCATGTCCCAGCACCCCAAAGGGTCACATTGTTGACAGTTGATAAACAGCTTGCATTAAGGGAGATTGTCTGTAAGGCCAAATGGGCAACTCTCTATGATAGCAGATTTCTTGCTACTTTGTCTTCTCCCAGCTTCTTTATTGAATGCTTTCTGGGAGAGACAAGAATGAATAATGAATGAATGAACTTCTACTATGGACCACCATGTGCCAGACTCTTTTGCATATATTATCTAATTTAACCTTACCAATAATCCCCTGGAGGAGGCTACTCTTCTCCCCATTGTATGGATGGTGGGAGTGAGGTTCAGGGATATTAAATTCATCACCAAGGTCATGCAGATGGCAGACAGAGCTGAGATTCAGTCCCCATCAGTGTGGCTCCAAGTTGATATGCTTTCCACATCCTGCAGCTGCTTTGTTCATGTGGACTTCTCAACCAGAAATCATGGTTCAGGAAGGGACTGTGAAGATTCATTCAGTATTTTTTGCTCCATAGATGGAAAAACTCCTTGGTATATAGGGTTTTTTTTTTTTTTTGTACTCTAAATTTCATCCTTCCCTGCCATTCCATCAGCGTTAGAGAGAAGAGACACAGAAGAAAGTCTTCCTCTCTAGAGGTACAGAAGTGCCTGGTGGTATCTGTGCCAACACTTCCATTACTGGTACATAATGGAAATGCCACAAAGCACAGAGCAGTGTTCCAGTACCTCTCTTACCAGGAACCTGGGGAAGTAGGACAACCCCCATGGGTTAGACTAGTGGTCCTTGTAATTGTCATTAGTACTGAGCTCTCTCCTGCCTCACATACAGGCCAGCAACTGCTGACCATGGGACCAACTGAACATTCAGGCAGGCGCACCGCCCCTCTATAGAGCTGAAATCTCTTTGCAGCTTACGTTCTCCTCCTTGTGGACATTTATCCGTGGCAGGGTCTCAGAAGTTAGCAACTGTGCATTGGAGAACTGCTAAGCTCATGGCCCAGGGAGATTAACTTCTTTTGCCCAATAGGCAAGGAAGGCCAGACAAAATGGGAAAATCAGCAAAGTTTACTTGTACTCTTCTCAGCCACCCCATTCTGCTCTATCTCCTCTTTGTGTAGCTTAACTCCTTTTCCACATAAATGATTTTTCCTATAGTCAGCAGCAGGTGTGTGTGTGTGTGTGTGTGTGTGTGTGTGTGTGTACTTCTGCATGTGTACATGCATCTCTGTGTGGGAGGCATCATATTTTTGAGGATTTTTCTCTGCTGGAATCACACTTGGCCATGATCTTATTCTGGCAGGCCCTCTTACACAGCCTGCCACCTGCTTGCAGAGATCAGTGTATTCAATTTCACATATTTTCCAGGAGAAGTGGAAGATATTCTGAGCTCCTTTGTGCTAACCTTTGTGATTTTCTCCTCAAGGCATACAACTGAGCATCGAAACTGGGAAAAGAGAATTCAATCTCTCCTTCTAAGAGCTGATAATGCAAGGATACAAACCATTTATGCATCTATTAGCCAATTTTTTTCCTTTAAATTGGACCGCAGGGTGCATAGAATTGGGATAATCAAAATAATTGAATTCTGACATACTTCATTACTCATCCATGAATGGTCCTTCCTTCTTTCCTTCCTTCCTCCCCTTGCCTCCTTTCTTTCCTTATAATGTAATAAGAACCTAGGGGATCCCTGGGTGGCTCAGGGGTTTAGTGCCTGCCTTTGGCCCAGGGCGTGATCTTGGGGATCCTGGTGATCGAGTCCCACATCGGGATCCCCATGGGGAACCTGCTTCTCCCTCTGCCTGTCTCTGCCTCTCTCTATCTCTCATGAATAAATAAATAAAATCTTTAAAAATAATGTAATAAGAACCTAAATAAAAAACTAAGGTCTTGACAATAATCTACATTTAACTATATTTCTACCCTCCACGTCTTCCATTCCTTCATCTGAGTTTGTGATCATTCTGATTCCTGTGTCCATCACTTCCATCTTTTTAGGTAGTTTTGTTGCATTTGTATGCATTTCTAAAAATATATTATTTTATTATTTTATTTTATATTTATTTATTTATATATATTTATTATATTCTTTTATTTTAGGTGGTTTTTTTTTGTTGTTGTTTTTCCTCCAATACAGGCTTGAACTCACAACCCTGAGATCATAACCTGAGCTGAAATTAGCTCAGTTGGATGGTTGACCAACTGAGCCACCTAGGCCCCCTTGCTTTAGTGTTTTGACTTAAGATTATATTAATAAGACTCTTCATTATTTTTTATTGTTGCTACAGGTTGTTGTTTTGAGTGCTATGTGTGTTTGGTTGAGTAAATAGATTACATATTTTCATTTCTTCTCCCATGGCAGGGAGCCTGAGCTGTTCCCGGTTTTTATCTGTTGTGAACACACTGCTGTGAGCTTTCCCCTACATGTCTTTTGTACATGTGCAAACATTTGTCTTTATTTCTTCGTCTTGGGAGCATTTATTCAAACCCACTGCATGTGCTGTCTTGGTCTTGGTGGGGAGTGTGGCATTCCTCAAGTCTGGGGAAATCTGTACTTTTGATAAGGGCACCCAGCCATGACCATGACCATGTTGTGGGGTAGGGTGCTTGTGCCTGGCTGGCTCAGTTGGTACAGCCTGCAAATCTTCATCTTGGGGTGATGAATTCAAGCCTCAGGTTGGGCATAGGGATTGCTTTAAAAGACCCAAAATACTGAAAACAATAAATCTTTCTTTAAAAAAAACCCCAAAACCATGTTGGAAAGGAGCGTGACATATTGAAACAAACCTGGGATTTTGATTCAGACGTACCTGATCCAAGGTCCACTTGGGCCATTTACCAGATCTGTGAATTGGACTATTTCTTGACATCTTTGAGTTTCAGTTTTTCCTCATTTTTAAAATGGGGAGCAATAACTCCTCCTCATAGAGTTGTGAGGAATAAATGGGCAAAAGCTTGCCTACCATATAGTTGGTCCTCTCTGTATGCTCATTTTTGCATTTTTCATTTTTGTTGATCCCCACATGCTATCATTACTCTACAATACCATATGTATTACACGTATTGTATTAAATTATTATGCCTGGTAATAAAGAAATAAAGCATGCAATTCTCACTGTAGAGGAATTTAAAATGTAATTGGAAACGAAGAGTAACATAGAAGAAATAAAAGACATCAAAGCATAGCTGGAGATTCAGAGCTGCGTGACAGTAAGTGTGCCCCCCTGAGTCAGCACATTGGGGTTCACACTGCACTAGCACACTCTACTTACTAGCTTATAACTTCAGGTACCACACTTGACTTAGAGTCTCTGTTTCCCTGTGGAGGTTAGTAATTATACTGAGCCCAGAGGCTTTTGTATGGATTAAATGAGATAATCCATAATTCCTGTGCCTGGCTCCCAGTGGGTGCTCAATCACTGGGAACTGCTGTTATTAACCTGGAACATAATGTGAGCTCCTTGTATAGGCTGAGTGTCCATTAGGCAAGAACACTGTGGAAGACACTCAAATACTGGATTTGGAGGGAAGGGATCTACAAATATTTCCCAATAGACTTCAGATGAGTTCTCATGGGACTGAGGAGGTTGAGTGCCCTTATCAAAAATAGGGATTTTCCCCAGACTTTATGAATAAGACTCTCTTGGGGTGACACTTGGGAGTTTGCATGATTACAAAGTTTTGTGGGTGAGTGTGACATGAAGACAAGTTTAGGAACTACTGGATTAATGGCTTCTAACATCCCTTTCAACTCTTGTGCTTTGGGAAACCATTCAAAAATGGCTTCTCTTCCCCAAGAGAGTTTAGGAGAACTTCTGTGGGGCAGGAGGAAGAGACGGGGTGGAATTAAGAAGAGCATCCGGATTTCTTAGGAGAGGAGAGAAGACATAACCCCAGTTGGCCACCTGAGGTCACTCTAGGGAGCACCTTTTTTAATAGAATACAGTGGGAATGATCCCTAGTTCCCCAGAGCCCAGCATTGTGCTCTATAAGATGAGTCCCCCTGAAAGAGTGCAACACATTCATATACTTCTACTTAGAAATAACATCTATTTATATTATTTTTCTCTAGAGCCAGACCAACTGTCATTGAATCTGGATCCATCCCTTACTGTTGTTGTGTGACTTTGGGCATGTCATTACAACTCTCTGTGACTCATTTACCTCATCTGTGAGACAGGGATGATAATAATATATACCACACAGGGCTGTTGTAAATGAGTTATTATATAAGACTTAATAAAAAGGCAGAGGTAGGTAGTATCTTGTGCTTAGAAGGTGATATGCTGGGCAGCCCGGGTGGGTCAGCAGTTTAGCGCTGCCTTCAGTCCAGAGTATGATCCTGGAGACCCAGGATCGAGTCCTGCATCAGGCTTCCTGCATGGAGCCTGCTTCTCCCTCTGCCTGTGTCTCTGCACCCCCCCCCCCATGAATAAATAAATAAAAAAGTAAAGTGATATGCTGGTGTTATTTCCATCATCATCATCATCATCATCATCATCATCATCATCACCATTCTGCCATAAATCCCACTTATAAGATTCTGTGAATGATCACCTAAAATACAACTAGTCCTGTTTAGAAAAGGATAGAAGAAGGATAGCTATTATTTTCCTTTCCCTACTATTTTGGGTAAGGAAAATAATATTTCTAAAAATATAAATGTAGAAAAAATTGCTAGTTAATCCCCAAATATCTGCTCTTTGGTTTTACAGTGACAGAAATTTTAGCTAGACATATGACTGGGGGGTAAAAAAATCACATTTCCCAGCCTCCTTGCAGGTAAATGAAATGACATTCTTAAGTTCTGGCCAAGAAGATGCGTGAGTGGAAGCCATATCTATAACTTCTGAGTCATGCCCTTAAGAAGAAAAGAGTAAACCCTCTCCTTCCCTTATTTTCTTCTTCCTGAAGAATGGCAGTGGTGGAGGAAGCTGAAGTAGCCACCTTTGACCTTTAGATGGAAGCCAGGTCCTGAGGATCACAAAGCCATGGGCTCGTAGGAGCTACCATGTGTGCTCCTTGACTGCTGATCCTTAGAGGAAAGATAAGTGTATTTATGTCTTGTGTATGCTATCCGTACATTGGCCTTTTTATAAAACTGTGAATTTCTTTTTAAAAAATACTTATTTATTTATTTGAGAGAGAGTGAGAGCACACACATGAGCAGAAGGAGGGGCAGAAGGAGAGGAAGAAGGAGAGAAGCAGACTCCTCGCTGAGAGTGGAGCCTGGCATGGAGCTGGATCTCAGGATCCTGAGATCATGACCTGAGCCAAAACCAAGACCTGAGATGCTTAACTGACTGAGCCACCCAGGCACCCCTTACATTGGCTTTTAACACAAGAGCTGAATTGGTTTTGTACATAATGTAGTTATTATGTATGTAAACATTCTACCAGCTGGTCAAAAGAGCAAAGGAGTAGATAAGGATGGGAGAAAAATACTTGTTTGAGTGATATAAAGATAGAAATATGGGAATGGAAGTAAAGAATGGGAACAGGTCTAGGGTGAGGCAAGGGAGGTAGCTATGGATAGTCACTGCCAGGGTTGTTTAAACTTTGTGCTCTGGGTACCTCTCCTGTGGTCCTGACCACGGAAAGAAAGAAGATGGGATTGGAACTGAGAATAAGGATGGTGGTAACATGGAAAGAGAGGAGAGAGTAGGGTGGGCTGGGCTGAGAGGAATCACAGGAGAAGGAAGTTAGAAAGAAAAGGGAAAAAGAAAGGAATAAGGGTAACCTTCAAGTTAATAGTTCAACATGAAAAGTTTTTAATTCAGGGAGAATATTCCTTTACGCCTGATAATTTATTAGAGGGAACAGATGGAAGGTCTTATTTTATCTACCTGCTCTAAAAATCAGGGATAGACAGGGAGAAAAACACCGTTGAAAAAACTCAAGAGAGAGTATGTGACAAAGGACAAGGATGTGTGAGAGTCAGGTGAGTGTCACCAACCCGACACCTTACAGTGGTACTTGAAGTGAGGTCACAGGCATTGGGTGTGGCTGAACTAGAGGAGAGCCTATTTTTATGAGAGATCAGAGGAGGCGACTTTGATCCCACATTCTTCCCATTTGCAGGAGGCCAATGCAAGTGTCAGAGCTATTTTGTTTGGTCCTATCTTTGATGGCACCACAGTCTGCCAGGTGATCAGTGGCTGTGAGACACACAAAATAAAGTCAGTCTGGAAAAATCCCCAGAGTCTATCCCTGCCTTGTCTGATGTATAATTCAGGCTTCACATGACCTCATTGCCTGCCCTGAAGATTTCCATGGCTCAAGGCACAGAGAAGGGGAGATCCAGACTTCAGGGAGGAGTCACGAGGATAGGCGGCAGCCCACTGGATCTTGCAGTTGTCTGGAATTGCTGTTTGACCCACAATTAACAATTGTGCCTAAAAATATAATTTAAATAGGGCTTTGTTTCCTTCAGAGATATGGGAGAGAGTCTTGGTAGGAATAGAAGTAGATGGTAGTAGAGATAGGAGAAGAGATCATTTTTTCCTTAGGGAAAGGCCCTAAGAAAGGGGCTTGCTGAGAGAGACTTATCTCCATTTCTCTGTCATCTCCTTCTGGATAATTTACACCTTGATATTCCACCCACCAGTGGAGAGATAGTAGGAAGAATGGGTGAGATGTGAGCTTTGAGTCAGACCTGTGTGATTTATGACAAAATTAGCTATTATTATTAGCAATAATAATAAGAAAGTTTCTTATGTTGCACAGCATGAACATTTGATGTGTTGTTTGATTGCCTAATGGGGAGTTGTATGCAAAGGGTTTAGTTCTAGGAATATCTGCTCCATAAATCTATGTGATTAAGATAGAGGAGATTGTCCCCTCACCTCTGTCATTTCATCTCCTATTGCTTTTCCACCCTTTCTAAGTTCCTCAAGAACTACACCTACAGTCTGAATTCCATCATCTTCACCTGGCTTCCACTCCTCCACCTCCATTAAAATGGCATTTGGATAGATCACCAACAATCCTTGCACTGCCAGATCCCAAGGCCATTCTTTGTGTATTTTGTTAGACCTTGATATTGTTGATTTCACCCTCTTTCTTCAAACTCACTTGGCTCCTATCAGTCTGGGCTCTCCTGGTTTTCCATCTATATGTTCTATCACTCATTTTGTCTCTCCTTCCTGATTCCTTCACCTTTTCACCCTTGAAATCTCATCCCCCTACTCCCTCCACCAGGGTTATGTCCTTCCTTTTCTTTTTTTCTTTCTAAACACTCACTAGGTGATCTCAGCCAGTTTAATGCCTACAATTCCCCTTGTTCTCAGTGGGAACCACCATTGCTTTCAGCCTCAGATATCCCCCAGCCACATGTCTATAATGGAGGGGGATGTGGCACCATTTTAAATGACGCTGCCCACTTGGCCATAATTGAATGGTCCATGAATGGGCACCAAGTGAAACCCAAGATAATCTTAGTTCTTCCCAAGACTTCCTTTTTCTTTTAATCAAGACTCAGGAAGGAAGTAGGGTTTTCCCTGGGAGAGAAACCCATAAGCTGGTAGACTTGAGAGATGTCAGTGGCCATATGTCCTTCCTCCTGGAGGAAGCTGTTACTAAAGAGATATAATAGAGGCTGTAGAGGAGCAGAGAGAGAGAGTCCAGGGCATGTTCAATTGTTTGGTTCCAGTCTTCCCCAAGATTGAGTTGTATCCTTGCCTTCCCCATGGATTGTATTTGGATTATATACAATATCCTAGTAACTTTCTAATACATGCCCTCTTTTGCCTAAGCTGTTCTAGGTCAGTTTCTGAGATCTGAAACTAAAATAGATTCTGCCTGAGGTAGGTTCTAAGGAAACAGAGACCCCAACTAGGGGTTTGGAGGATTGGATTTATATTGACTCTGATACTCACTTGCCATGAGGCCTTGAGCAAGTCCCAGACCCCTGAGAGTCAGTTTCTTCTGATTTCCTTCCATTTATAAAATGAAGAGCAACAAAATCTATCTGCTGGTACACATGGTCGTAGGGGGATTAACCACTGAAATCATACAACACCTAGAAATATAAAAGTTCACAAACTGCATAATTTATTTGAAACATTTTAGAAAACATTTGTATTTATTTTTATTTTTTTGACAGAGAGAGAGAAAGAGGCAGAGGGAAAGGGAGAAAGACAATTTTTTTTTGAGAAAGACAACCTTAAGCAGGCTCCAAGCCCAGTGTGGAGCCCAACGTGGGGGGTGGAGGGTCGACCTCACTACCCTGAGATCATGACTTGAGCTGAAACCAAGAGTCAGGAACTTAATACACTGAGCTACCTCGGCACCCCACTATTTGTATTTTTAGCACAAATTTTTATTTTCTTTCCAGCAGCTCAGTTACAGCTGGATGTGTACCCTGGACAGGAAGGTGTGTGCTGACAGCATCACCCCCCAGGGTAGAGTGTTCATAGTCCATGGGGTCGGGTATAGCAGAATATGCAGTGAACGTTTAGAAGCCATGGTGGCAGTGGGAGGCCCAGAATCCAAAGCTTATTTATGAAAGCACTTCCTGACCCTGCTTTGGGATTTTATTCAGGTTTCCATGGGACAATAGCCAATCCAAAGGGCCATGAGCAAGACCCTTAGGAAACAGTGGAAAGAGGAAACACCTTAATCTGGGATAGGTTAGGAAGGAGCTGAGGGTCACCTACTGCTCTTAGCAAGCACACTCAATGTTTCATGTGAGACTTGAGGTCCAGAGCTCACAATTCCAGCCCTCACTTTGTTTCTAACTTACTGGGCAAGACATGTTATTTCTCTGCTGAGTCTCAGTTTCCCTGTTTCTCAAACTGGAAATGGGATGGGGTGAGAAGGATATTCATAATTATACCTTACATTTGTAACATTTTTAGAGTTTATGCTTACTGTCACTTCATTTTTCATAAAATCAAGGAAGACACATATTATTATTGGTCCCATTATATAGACAGCTGGTAAAAGTAAGAGATAACACTTGTTCTGAGGTCTCCTTCTGCTCTAAGATCCTTCCAGTAGTAAAGCTCTGTGATTCTCTTATCACTGTGTTCTTTTTTTTTTTTTTTTTTTGTGGTTTTATTTTTTTATTTATTTTTTTTTTATTGGTGTTCAATTTACTAACATACAGAATAACACCCAGTGCCCGTCACCCATTCACTCCCACCCCCCGCCCTCCTCCCCTTCTACCACCCCTAGTTCGTTTCCCAGAGTTAGCAGTTTTTACGTTCTGTCTCCCTTTCTGATATTTCCCACACATTTCTTCTCCCTTCCCTTATTTTCCCTTTCACTATTATTTATATTCCCCAAATGAATCTTGAATACCTACTGTATACCAGCTACCTGGTATAGAGTCATTTATCTGCATGTCCTACCTGCCCCACTAGATTGTTGACTCCTTGAGAACAATACCCATGCTGCCTTCTTCATTGCCTTCATCAAAGCACTCAGAACAGTGCTTTATCCTCTGGATAAATAATGTTAAATAAGATGCATTGACAAGGCACAGGCAATAAGTACTCTCGGTATGTGTTGAGAATCTGTCCTGGACTCAAACTTGGTTTGGTCTATAAAGAAGGCTTCTTGGGTATTTTTGCTTATCATGGAAGTGCTAGCTTTTGTTTTCTTTCTTATCTCCAGAGATGCTTTCAGCCTCATGAGACTCAATCATCAATCAATATTTACTCTCCAGATACCACCCTGTGCCAGACACACAGGATGCACTTTATCAACCTCTTAATTTAGTTTATGTTTCAGGTAGAAGCCAGACAAGAAAGCTTTTCTCCATCTATCAATTCCTGCTTCTGGTTCTTTTTGGCAAAACAACTCTCAGTTCAAAAGTACACATATTTAGGGATTGTTTTCTTGGAATTTTGGGGATGAAAGGATAGTAAGAAATTAGCCGTTCTAAGAAAAATGGTCATGATGGAAAAAAGGAGACAATTTATATATTAGGATCTCAACTTCAGAAAAATAATATACACCCAGAATAAATAGGGAAGCATTGGTACTAGAATATTGGTGGTAAGGTAATGGGATTGTGGTGATTTTTGTTTTCTACCTTCTGGATCTTGCAAAATTTATATAGTGAATATATGTTACATTTAAATCAGGAAACAGGAGTTAAAAAACTTTAAAAATTATCTTTCATAAACTGGGGGCACACAGATGTGTATTTTATTTTATTTATTTTTTTAAAAGATTTTATTTATTTATTTGAGAGGGAAAGAGAGCAAAGTGCAGAGGGAGCAGCAGAGGGAGAGAGAGAGGCAGGCTCCGCAATGAGCAGGGAGTCCAATGCAGGGCTCAATCCCAGGACCCTGGGATCATGACCTGAGCAGAAGGCAGACGTTCAACCAACTGAGTCACCCAGTCGCCCTACAAGTGTATATTTTATTCGTCTTCTCTATCTTTTACTTACAGATTGTACATACTCCTTGTATAAAATATTTAACAGCCCAACTTTTTTCAGTTGCTAAACCTCTTGTTTAAATGAAATTTAGTCTGGAAGCTGTCTTAATTGAAGCAAGGGGTTCCCGGGAGGCTAGCCTAACATATGATCTATCCTGGAAAATTGTCCATGTGTACTTGAGAAGAATGTGTATTCTGCTGCTGTTGGATGGAATGTTCTGCATGTTGTTAGGTCCATTTGGTTCAAGTCCAACATTTCCTTATTGACTTTCTGTCTAGATGATCTATCTACTGTTGGAAGTGGGGTATCAAAGTCCTCTCCTATTATTGAAGTCTCTACCATGTTGTCTATATCTCCCTTTATATCTTTTAGTATTTGCTTAATATATTTAAGTGCTCTGATGTTGGGTGCATATATATTTATGATTGTTGTATCTGTTTGATGAATGAATTCTTTATAATTATGGAATAACTTTCTTTGTCTCTTGTTACCATTTTTGGAAGAAAGTCTATTTTGTCTGATATAAGTATAGCTACCCTTGCTTTCTTTTGGTTTCCACTTGCATGGAATATCCTTTTCCATTCCTTCACTTTTGAACCTGTGTGTGTACTTAAAATTGAGATGAATCTCTTTTAGGTAGCATTTAGTTGGGTCTTATTTTTATCTATCCAGCTAATCTGTGCCTTTGATTGGAGGATTCAATCCATTTACATTTAGAATAACTGTTGATATGTAAGGACTTAATAATGTCATGTTATTAATTGATTTCTGGCTGTTTTGTAGTACCGTTATTCTATTTTTCTTCTTTTTTGGCCTATTTTTATGAATTGGTGATTCTCCACCGTAGTATGCTCTAATTTCCCTTTCTTTATCTTTTGTGAACCTACCAGAGTTTTTGCTTTGTGGTTACCACGAGACCTTCATAAAACATAGATTAAAAAATCAATTTTAAGCTGATGGCAACTTAGCTTTGACCATATACAAAAGCTTCCCCTTTTAGGCATTGGATGTTATGTTTTCTTTGAATGTATCTGTTAACAAATTATAGTAATTATGGTTTTTTTTTTTTGAGAGAGTGTGTGAGTGGCAGTGGGGGAGGGGTGGAAGGAGAGGGAGAAAATCCCAAGCAGACTCCATGCCGAACACTCAGAGCTTGACATGGTGCTCAATTCCACAACCCTGAGATTACTACCTGAGCCAAAATCAAGAGTTGGACACTTAAATGACTGAGCCATCATTTTGGGTCCCCATGTCTGTTAGGTCCATATCTGTTAGGTCCATTTGGTTCAAGTCCAACATTTCCTTATTGACTTTCTGTCTAGATGATCTATCTACTGTTGGAAGAGGGGTACCAAAGTCCTCTCCTAATATTGAAGTCTTTACCATGTTGTCTATATCTCCCTTTATATCTTTTAGTATTTGCTTAATATATTTAAGTGCTCTGATGTTATGGTAATTTTTAAAAAAGATTTTATTTATTTATTCATGAGAGACACAGAAAGAGAGAGAGAGAGGCAGAGACACAGGTAGAGGGAGAAGCAGGCTCCGTGCAGGGAGCCCGATGTGGGACTGGATCCTAGGTCTCCAGGATCAGGTCCTGGACTGAAGGTGGCACTAAACTGCTGAGCAGCACCCACAGCTCCCTTGCTCCCCACCCCCCAGCCGCCCCAATGTGGGTTACTTTGTAGGTTACAATAGATTTTTCTCTCACTGCTTCTTGGAATTCTCTCTGTCCTTGAATTTTGACAGTTTTATTATAATGTGTTTTGGAGAAGGTAATTTTGCATTGATATAATGATCTATTAGTTTCCTGAACTTGCATATCTAAGTTTCTCCTCAGGTTTGGGGAGTTTTTACCTATTATTTCTTTAAATAAACTTTCTGCCTCAGTCTATCTCTCTTCTTTTTATGCAACTCTAACTATTCTGATGTTTATACTTCTGATGGGGTCTCACAGGTCATGTAGACTTTCTTTGCTCTTTTTCATTCTTACCTCTTTGGTCTTTTCTGAGATTATTTCAAAATTCCTAGCCTGTACATCACTGATTTTATATTCTGTTTGGTCTATTCTGCTGTGATGCTCTCTTATTACATTTTAAAATTTCGCTCATTGAATTCTTCAGCTCCAGAATTTCTATTTGATTCTTTTTTTTAATGATTTCTATCTCTTCTTTAAATTTCTTATTTTGTGCATATATTGTATTTCTGTTCAATTATTTTTCTGTATTCTCTTGTTTGAGACCTCAAAAGAACGATTTCGAATTCTTTATCAGGTAAAACACAGAATTTTGCATCTTTGAGTTTGGTTACTTGAGGATTATTGTTTTCTTTTGATGAGGACATGAGTCTTTGATTCTTCGTGTTCCTTGGAGATTTGTGTTGCCATTTTCACATTTGAAGTAGCAATCATGTCCTCTAATCTTTACTAGTTGGCTTCAGGTAGGAGATATATTTCATTGGTCCTGCTTTTATCTGGAACTTCTCCAACCTAGTCCAGATACACCTACTCCTTGCTACTTGCTCCCTTTTGTGGCAGAATTCTTAGGTTTGTATGTCTTCTATCTTACAACTCGCTGGCTGTTGGAACCCTCTCTTCTTTTCCAGAAGGTGGTGTTACAGCTCAAGTTTGTAATTTTCAGTTCCCATAGAGGCTGGCCTGATTTGGGCAGCGCACTCCTCTGTCTACCAGAGCTTGCTCTTGCCACTACAATTGGGAGTGTGCCCAGGGAGCTGGCTGCAGAGTGGACAAGGAAATGTGGGATTAACACTTAGGGCCTTTAAGGTTCCCACAGTCCAAGCTGGTGGATCCTAAGGTGAGGTTTTCTCATCAGCTCATGGGCAGAGTTTCCTGCTGGAGTCCTGAATGCAGTCAAGAACCACATCCATTTCATACCCTTTGATAGTCTTATCTGCTTCTTCCCTGGTTTCTTCGCTCACTCCTGTCATGGAAAACCTGCTTCAATAGTCTGGTTGCTGCCAGAGGAAAATGTTTTTTTCCAGTAGTGTCTCACACAGCTGGGAAAGCCAGGCACTCACTCACCCTCTCCCTTTTCCCCTCGAGAGAGGTCACTGCAGGCTAGTTCAACCTAACAGCTGTGCCTGCCTTGGGGGAGGGGGAGGGGTTATGCAGGCAAAATTCCTTTTATCCTCTGTAATGGGTCCAAACTTGTATTTTTTTTTCTCCAGTGGAGGGCTGGCCTCTCTCCTTGGGAAGATTGGACTTCTACAAAGGCACTCTCATCTGTGGGTATCCACTTGCTAGCACCAACCCCAGCTGGGGAGGGTGGAGGCCAGCTCATTGGCTACTGCTAGTTCTGCAGCCCTTACCAATGTCTGTCTACCTATTACCATTGCACAAGTGTGCAAGAGTCCTCCCAGGTCTCTTGGTGTATGGTACTGGATTGCGCAACTTCCACAGAGGCACTATTGTTTTTGGAAACATGCCAATTTTTAATTGTTAAAAGGGGGGATAAAGAGGTGTCCGGGTGTTTCAGTTGGTTGAGCATCTGACTTTGGCTCAGGTCATGGTCTCGGGGTCCTGGGACTGAGCCCAATGTCAGGCTCCCCATGCAGTGGGGAGTCTGCTTCTCCCTCTTCCTCTCCTTCTGCCCCTATCCCCACTTGGGCTCTTTCTCTCTCAAATGGATAAATAAAATGTTTAAAAATAAAAGGGGGGGCATGGAGATAGAAAGGAGGGATGTCATATGTCACAATGATGCTCTATCTCATTTCTTTTAATCAATGAATGATATTCCTTTGTATGATAGACCACAGGTTGTTTACCCTTTCACCTACTGAAGGACATCTTGATTGCCTCCAAGTTTTGGCAATTATGAATGAAACTGCTATAAACATTTGTGTTCAAAGGTGTTCTTTTAACACTCCAAGGAGACTCTACAACCAGTACCAAAGCCTGTGGCACACTGATTTCCTCTCCATGGCCACAGTGCTGTTGGGGGTTTTTCAGACTACGAGAACAGAAGGAGATTGCCATATAATTGTTTTCTAGCACTTGCTTGCCTAACACTTGTTTTTCAGTTTTTTCCTCAAAAAAAAAGGAAAGGCAGCAGAATAAAAAATGATTGGGACTGTGAATGGAAGCCACAATGATTAGAGAAAGGCATGAAAGCAGAAGTAAGAGAATGTAGTCCTTGGTCTCTGTGGAGTTGGCCCAGAAAGAGTCTAACATGGCTGGGATGTGTAGAGGGAAGAAATGAGTTTTGTGGCCAGAACCATGAACCTACTTGTGGTCACCTTCCTTCTCTCTCTTCCAAGTGCCTGGGGCAAAAGTGTTGATGGAGAAGTGAATAAAAATATTGAATATCACAAATGTTGGTAGAGAAGTGAGTAAAAATGCCAACTGAAATGGCAAAGACTTTGTTTATTTCTGCAGCCATTCATATATGCCTAGTAGAGAGACTGATAAAATCACCTGTGCTATTTCAGGGATTATTAATTCCAACTATCTTCACCTGCATATAGCATTTTTAAAAGTTTTATGTTGAAATTTTAGATAATACAACATTTTGTAGTTTGTAAAGAACTTTTTATTCATCAACTCATTTAATTCTCGTAGCCACTATCAATGAGAAAACTGAGGCTCAAAATTTATTTGGCCTGCCCAACATCATTTGGCATGTGAATGGCAGAGCTGAGACTAGAACACAGGTGTATTAACTCCCAATCCAGTGCTCTTCCCAACTAGCTGAGGCCAGGGGCAAGTGAGAAAAGTGAAAGGACCAGTGGAGGTGAATGGGTGGTGAGGACAGCATCTAGGGGAGCATGCACAGAGAAAGGTACTCAGGTGGTAGTGGCAGGTGATAGACAAGGATGGGTAAGAGCCAACTTGCTTTTAGGTGGGGCTTGGTGGAGTGGTCTCAGTTCAATGGATATCACCATGCTTCCGGGCAGAACTTGGCTTTGATGGAAGAGAAATCAAATTTGTTTTTCATTTCAGCAAATTTTTGCTCACCTAAGTCTTCAGTCCCATGCTAGAGAAAAGGAGATAAGATTTACTCTCATAATGAGAAGAGTTGATCGATGGCAGGATGAGAATATTTCACCTCATCTACATCCCCTGAGACACTGATTTATAAGCCAGTTTCTAATTTATTTATTTGCAATGGAAAACATTCTTAGCATGATAACTGGTGATTTTTATTTACTAGGTAGAAGTTCTACTCAGGAAACCAAATCATCAATCTGAATATTGCTTGATGAAAATAGAATTAGCAACCAGGAGGGGTACCATCAAAAGTCACCTATGTCAAGCTGATTCAATCTGCTTTGTGTTTTAACGGTGTGCTATGTTTGTCTCAGTAATAGGCTTGTCACTGTCTACTGGGGAGACACTCATATGTCATTACTCCCAATTATTTTTTCCTGGATTATTTTGGTTATTAGATAACCAAATAATCTGCTTTGTCCAACCTCATGGCTTGGAGACAGTGCCTGGGGATGAGAAGGATGTGTGTTCTGGGATCTGGTGGCCCACATTTGAATCCCAACCCTGTCACTCAATTATGACTCATGCAGACACTTAACCTCTGCTTCTTCTTCTGTAACTGGGGCTGAGACTGTTTTTGGGGAAGGTCCCAGTTGGCTCTAGGCAGATACATGCTGCGATGAATGAAGATCCCCACCCTCCTGCATGGACTATGATGGCAACTAGTCAGGAATGTGTGTTACTAGAGAAAGAATGGATAAAATAAAGGATCTGAGATGATAGAAAAGTCCACATCAGTCAGGAGGAATGATCTTCAACTTCCTGAAAGAAGCTTAGAATTTTGATGGTTAGCCGAAAAAGCCACTATGATGCTGACCAATTTAAAATTTTTGTAAAATAAGTATTAAAGACAGCATTTGTATGAGTGAGAGGAAGGGGAAGTGAGGTTAGAGGAAAGACAGAAAACAAAGTAAAAAATTTTAAAAAGCCAAAGCCAGAGTCACAGGCTTGAGGTTTGCGATGGATTCAGTTCTGTGCAGTTGAGTCCAGTGTAAGTGAGTATCATGAAAGGAGGGGGCTCCACAGGGCAGATGTGAGGACTGAGTAAGAGAGTGTGTAAGCCCAGGTCAGGCCTCCTGTAGACACTTGGGCCCCATTACAGCTCTTGCTTCTTTATCTTTCCTGATAATTATGTTTGCTCTCGCTTCACTACTTCCTGGCGACAGGAAGGCAACTGAACTTCACGGATCATGGAGTGGGACGGTGAGATGTAGGCCTCACTGCTTGGGTATTGATTTCTATGGCCATTAGTTTTGATGATGTAGGAGTTCATGGGACAGGATTTTGCAGCAGTGAGATCAAGGTCCCTCCACTTTATAAATGACGACATGGGGAGTCTGAGTTTTTTTGTTTTTATCATTCTAGTGGCTGTGAAATGGTATTTCATTGAGGGGTTTTGTGGGGGGGAGTACATTTAAAATTTTTACTGAAAAAAAATAAAATATTTACTGAAATTAGGGACAGATGCCTGTGTGGCTCAGTGGTTGGACATTTGTCTTTGGCTCAAGGCATGATCCCGGGGTCCCTGCAGGGAGCCTGCTTCTCCCTCTGCCTCTCTATGTCTCTCACGAACAAAGAAAGAAAGAAAGAAAGAAAGAAAGAAAGAAAGAAAGAAAGAAAGAAATCTTTAAAAAAATAAAAAATAAAATTTTTATTGAAATTAATATTAATATCTGTTAAAACCTTATTTATGTTTCTACCTTGTCTGTGAAATAAATACATAAAATTATTGAAGTTAGTGATGACACTAAAGATCTACTTGTTGGAAAGAAAGATAGGAGGAGTAGGTTGTATGCATGTTTGACCAAATCATTTTTCTGAAGATTAGGGTTTTTCAAACAGAGGTAACCTCTTAAGCACCTATGTGTCCATTTCCAGTCTTTTTTTTAAAGCTGTGGTAAGATATTTATAACATAAAACTTACAATTTTAATCATTTTATTTATTGATTTATTAAAAAGATTTAATTTATTTGAAAGAGCGAACACCAGCAGTGGGGAGAGGGGAGGGGCAGAGGGAGAGAGAGAAGCAGTCTCCGTGATGAGCAGGTTGCTCAATGACTTGGGGCTTGATCCCACCAGGACCCTGAGATCATGACCAGAGCCGAAGGCAGATGCTTAACTGACTGAACCAACTAAGTGCCCTCATTTTAATTATTTTAAAGTGTACATTTCTGTGGCATTAAGTACATGCATGTTTTTTGTACAGTCACCAATGCCATTCTTATTGTGGCTTTATTTTATTTTATTTTATTTTAAGTAGGCTCCATGACCCTAAGATCAAGACCTGAGCTGAGATCAAGAGTCTAATGCTTAACCCACCCAGGTGCCCCTCCCAATGTGGCTTTAAATCCAATTTCTCTGTTGACTAATGAGGCTTCACACCTTTTCATATGCTCATTAGCCATTCATATATCTTCCTTAGTGAAACATCTGTTCCAATCTTTGCCCTATTTTAAAAAACTTGAGTTGCTTCCCTTTATTATCAGTGATTTATGAATTCTTTATATATTCTTGATGTTCAATGTCTATAGTTCATGGCAAGACACATGTTTTGTGTATATTCTTCCCCTGCCTCTTCATCTTCTAAATGATGTCACTTAATGAACAGAAAATTTTAGTTTGAATGAAATCCAATCTGTAATTTATGGTGGTGCTTTTTGTGTCCTAAGATAATAATTGCCTACTTCAAGGTTGCAAAGATATTCTTTTATGCTTTTTCCCCCTAAAAGTCTTATGGGTCTGGCTTTTAGGTTTAGGTCTGTGATCATTTTTAAAATTAATTAGTGAATTAATTCTAATTAATTCATGTGTATGGAGTGAGTAGCAGTCAAGGTTTATTTTTTCCCACGTGGATATTCAATCATTCTAGCACTTTTTCCTTTGGCATGGAATTGCAAATCAATTAGCTGTGTATATGTGAGTTTGTTTCAAGAGTCTCTGTACAGCTCCATGGATCTATTAGTATGACCTTGCCTGGAGATTTAGGGTGACAACAGACAGTTAAATCTGCAACCTCCTAACCAATGAGCAGAGAAAGCCCTGAGAGCTTTTGTGGCTGCATCTCACCATTATTTACATCCTTCAATTTCCCCAGGACACTCCCTCTGTCTCTTTCCTCTGCTCCCTCAAACTGAGCTCAAACTCAAACTACATATCTTATGAATATGAGCTGAAGCCCATGGTGAGAAGGAAGAAAGTAGCAGGGAAACCTTATTCTGATATTCATCTCCATCTTCCTTCTCTTGTCTTGACCTCTGGCAGTAAAGCTCTCCAGTGAAATCCTCCTGCTAGACCTGAAGGTCAACTTTCCCATCTATCCCATTTGATATTGTTGACTTCTCCCTTTGGGAAACTGTCCTATCACATCTCCTGGGTCTCCTATTTCTCTGAATTTAAAATTTTCAGTTTTCTTCATTGGCTTCTCTTCCTCAGTCAACTCTTTAAATCCCAAGGTTCTTCAGTATCCCTGCCTTCTTCTTTGTCTGCAGTAGAGGTTCTCTTGGACATCCTTGTGGTTCTGACACACGCTTCAGTGGGAGATAGTACTTTTCCAATCTTGGATGGATTCTCAACCATTCTGATAGTCTCAGTAAGTCCCTCTGTCAGACTCTCCAGTCAGCATATCTACCTTCCACCTCCCTCTTGAACATCCACCTGGACTTCTTCACATTGCTGTTCCTGAAACCCCTCCAACTCCTCATGCCCCAGGTCACACTTCTCGCTTCCCTCTCAGTCTCCTCTCCATGGCTTCCCTGACTCAGTTCATGGTGACCTCAACCCCATCTTTACCAAATCTAGACACCCTACATTCTTTTTTGGCTCCTTATCCTTTACCTCCATTGGGTCACAAGTCTTGTCAATTCTACCTTTATCTAATAAATCATTTTTTTCTTATTTTCAATTCTCATAGCAACTCTTGTGATTAGGATTTTTATTACCAGCCTCTCCTTTTTCCAGTCCACTCCACATATCTCTGCAGGAGAGGTCTCTTTCTAAACCTCACCTTGATCAACATTCCTTTGCTCAACATTCCAAACTTTCAGGGGCTACTTGTCACCTCTAGTTTGCAGTTCAAGGTACCCCATGACCAATTCCTCTCCTAACCTCTGTAGCTTTATCATTCCCCACTCCCACAACATCCCCTGCTCTAGTCACAATGGATTGACCCACCTCTCATCTTTTCCTTCTGGTTTCTTCTAAGTGCTTGCTCTAGCTCTTTTTTTTCTTTAAAGATTTTATTTATTTATTCATGAGAGACACACAAAGAGAGGCAGAAACATAGGCAGAGGGAGAAGCAGGCTCCCTGCAGGGAGTCTGATGTGAGACTCTATCCAAGGACCCCGGGATCACACCCCAAGCCGAAGGCAGACACTCAACCACAGGACTACCCAGGCTTCCCTGCTCTGGCTCTTCTGACTGTAAAAATCTTTTCCTAAGACCTAGTCAGCATCACCTCCTCTGGGAAGCCTCCCTTGACCTGTCCAGCCATAGCTGGCAGTGCCCATCATCTGGGTTTTTCTTAGCACATTGTGTTATGGTTGGTTGCCTGCCAGGCTCTCAGTCCCACTGGGGCTGGGAGCTGCCCTGTTCATCTTTGTATTCTCCCATTCTTGGTATTGGGCCTGCCCTAGCATAGATACTTTGTAAAGGTTGGTTGTTGCTGAGCAGAGCACACTGTAAGACTAGGTACTTCTATAGGCATTTCTTTGTTGCATCTTTGCTATGCAAATCAAAGCCCAGTCTCTTGGTAATCTGTTGGTAATATAACAACAGTGGTATATAACAACACACATTAATATTGGTCTGCTTTTGATAAACTTCATTCCTTGGACCTTGAAATGAGTTGTTCAATGAATTACAACATCAAAATAAAACATTCTCATCCAAATGAAGGAAGAAGAGACCTTCATTGGGAAAGTTACCACAAATGACACAAAAACAGATGTTAGATGGAAAAGCAGCTTCAAAACAAATTTCCAGGGGAGACCAAAAGCTTAGAGGTGGTGATTTTTGAGAAGCTTATATCCTGGAGCTTGTCAGCACTAACCAAGTGGTTTATGGGATTATTGAGAGGAGAATCGGGTAACAGGCAGAAGTGTTTGAAAAGTCAAAGGTGCCATTCTAATGAAAGTCATTATCCAATGAGTGGTTGGTTTGTAAACTGTTTTTCCAGAATCTGGTGTAGGCTCAGTTACTTTGTGGCCTTCAGTTGGCAGAGACAGGTGGAAAAGTGTTTCTGAAATGGATATTTCATATCCCTCGTCTACTTTTAGTATCTTTCGCACCTGGTAGACCTCCTCTGTGGCTCTACATGGGCCTGTTATTTTTTTTTTTAATTTTTATTTATTTATGATAGTCACAGAGAGAGAGAGAGGCGCAGAGACACAGGCAGAGGGAGAAGCAGGCTCCATGCACTGGGAGCCCGATGTGGGATTCGATCCTGGGTCTCCAGGATCGCACCCTGGGCCAAAGGCAGGCGCCAAACCGCTGCGCCACCCAGGGATCCCCATGGGCCTGTTATTAAAATGGGTGTGGCTTTGGGACCATAGTGGGCCCTGAGGAAGAACAGATTAGCCACTCATCACCTGTCTCCATGTCCCTCCCACAGGTTTCTGCTCAACATCCTTTCCTCCCTGCTTCTGTTCCTGTTGAAAGTGTCCCTAATCCTGAACCTCTCTGTGTTGTGATCTGGGTGAAGCGGTTTTGGAAAAGTTGAAGCTGAGGGGAGTCAGAGCAAAGACCTTAGTTTCTGTCTACAACTGCCTCCGATACCAGTCATTTAGAGGAGCCAAAGTTTTGACTCTTAGCCCTCATCCCTTTCTGATGGGTTTAAGAGGATAATCAGAGCTAATGGCCTATCTAAACCTGTGGGCTGTGATGAGTGGCCAAGATCAAACCACCACCAGATTGTTCTTGGGACAGTGATACCATGGCTACTCCCCAAATGGACAATGATATGGGATAATTCTGGTGTAGGACTCTGAAGCTCTGGGGAACCTGGGTTGCTCAGTTGTTGAGTGTCTGCCTTTGGCTCATGTCATGATCCCAGGATCCCGGTTTTGAATCCTGAATCAAGCTCCCTCCCTCTGGGAGCCTACTTCTCTCTCTGCCTATGTCTCTCTCTCTCTGTATCTTTCATGAATAAATAAATAAAATCTTTAAAAAAAAAAGACTCCAAGGCTCTGCTTGATCAAACCAATATAGACTCTAAACTGGAAATTGCCCTTTATCTCCCCAGAGTTCAAGATCTGGAACCATTTCCTAATCCAGGATGCTGCCTGGGGCAGTAGTCCTGCATACCCCATCTGCCTTTATATTTTTTATGTGTTTATCAGTTAGTCTCTATTTTCTGTATCTGCCCTCACCTCTTGGGTGTTTCTATTTTTTTAAAGATTTATTTATTTATTCATTCAGAGAGAGCGAAAGAGAGGCAGAGACACAGGCAGAGGGAGAAGCAGGCTCCATGCAGGAAGCCTGACATGGGACTCGATCCCGGATCTCCAGGGTCACACCTGGGGCTACAGGCGGCGCTAAACTGCAGCGCCACCAGGGCTGCCCTCTTGGGTGTTTCTAAATGTTGGTAGAATATATGTGCTGTCGAAGTGAGCACATAAATGTTGGTAGAATTAATTCACAAGAACGCTGTCATACTTCTGAAACCCTAGAACCTACCTAGTACCTGGACCATGGCAGGCAATGAAAGAATGAATATTTGTTCAATGACAGGATAAGTGAATCATGCTGTTGCTCTTTCCCAAAGGCTGTAGACATAGGAGGGAGGTGATCAGAGATCCATGATTGGCACTGAATCTCCCACTTACTGTAGGCGTTGAAGGTGTAGATGCATGAGTCTGAATGTGAACCATGGGATCAGTCTTACAGAAGAATTAGCCACCATGCGCTCTTAATAAAGACTAAAGTCTTTATCAAGATCTATGAATCTATGCCTCTCCCTTGCCCTTTACCAGGTATGGGAATGATGGCAGTGAGAGTCCATTTACACTTTATTCTTGGCACTAGACTCCTATCCCCATCAAAGTTTCTGTCCGCCCAGCAGTGCCCTGGGGATGTCTCAGGGATGGTTAGCACGGAGCCTGGGCCATCTTCTCCTCCGGCTTACTGAAGCCACCTGAGTGAAACACCACTGCCATGGCAGCTGGCATGTCCCTGGATACATGTCACAGTCTCCAGATGAGCTCAGATCTGCTAGCCCCTGGGACCCCAGAGTGGCCATGCTATGTCCTTCTTCTTGTCTTTGGATCACACTTTGTCATGAACCCCTGAGGCAATGTTATTTGTCCCTCCATATATCACAGAGGGCTGATGAGGACAGCTCTATCAGCTGCTACCTGTAGCCATTCTCCGCACAGGCTAAGTCCAAGCTCAGGTGCAGGAAGAAGGGCTTTGAGAGACGCCTGGCTGCCGTCCCCCTCCCTTGCTTCTTCTGATCTCAAGCTCCTTTCTCCAATATAGATGGACCCCTGGAGTCCACCTGGAGCCTGCCTGCTTTCTGGTTCATCAGACGTGGCTGGGTGTGTCTCTGGACGTATGTTATATTTATATGAAGTGATCTGGTGACTAATGTCAGAATGACCAGTTTCTATAGGGCAACTAATGTCTCAAACTAATTCCATGGGCATGTTTGGGGGGGCGCATTGTACCATTTCACATGGTTTTGGAAGGCAATAATCATCTGGATGCCATGCCCTGCCTCTGGTTGCCAGGTAGACGGACATTCATTCATTCATTCATATATTCACAAAGCACGTGTTTTCTGAGTGCCTGTTATGAGCTAGTCATTATACTAAATGCTGGGGTTCTTAGTCTTATTGGACAGTAAGACTTCGCCTTCTGGCTTCTGGTGGGGATCAGCTAATGGACAGTGGGACGTGGAAGGACATAAAGAAAGGTGTTTCTCTGTTGGATTGGGAGTGTTTGTGCCCCTCCACCAAGGGCCTCAGCTTCTGCCAGGTGGTCCTTACCCTCAATCTGCTGAGAGGTGTCTCCAAGGGCTCTGCTGTGTTCTGGTTTTTACCCCTCTCTTCCCTTCTTTAGTCTTAAGGGTGGTAAGAGCTCTCTGCTGTTGCTGCTAGCCCTGGGTTTATTCTCTATTTTTTGTTGATTTCCCCTAACTCATTGCTGTATGATCATAAACATTCCCCTCATTAAATTATCCTTAATTATACTTTCTTGCATATGCCATCTACCTGCTACCAGGATCCTGGCTGATGTGCCATTTCTTATTTATCTGTATACCCACAGGGGCTGGTACCTAGCAGATGTTCATTAAATGATTGTCAAATTAATAATAATATAATGTTTTAAGGGCCATGTCAGCAGATTTTATGACTTGCTCTGGGAACGACCATGCAGATTTTTCTGGAGTCAGGGCTAGAAGTTGGACTTTCACAAAACAAGTCTTATTTTGATGTGATGAGAAAACAAACTGAAGTATAGAAAAAAGGGACATAAGGAAACAGTAAGAAAAATGGAAGGTATTTCAGTCTAGCTGCCATAGACACTCCCTAAATTTTGGCCGCTGAGCAGAGAGAACAGAGAAACTCTGCAATGCTCCTGGTCATAGCTCTACTCCTGGGTGTCCCAGGTCGTTGGTGGGAGGCTGGTTGCAGTATGAGGAGCAGGCCTAGTGCGCTAGAGTAGGGGAAGTGGAGGAAGTCCAGCCTCTCTAGGGAGAGAACAAGGGAATCAGAGAAATGCCCAGCATTCAGGCTCCAATTCCAGATGACTGGTGATCCTGCTGATGGTAATTCGGAGACCCAAGCAAAGTCAAAGTTCTCTTCCATCCTGGTCTGGAAAGTTTCTAGCTTTGCCCTTTGGGGAAAAAAAATCCTTAATCTTACTGCTCTTCTCTCCACTTTCTCACCTGTAAAGTGGGTGCTCAAGGGTGTGAACCTTCAACACTGTGTCTAGGACCCCTGAGCTGGTCTTGCTCACCCGGTGGTTGAGAGGAGGGCAGGAGTGACAGAGTTTTTGCCTTCATGCCATAGCTGTGGAGCCTCTGGAAGAAGTCCTGACAGTGATTCTAGCAGGGGACAGAGTTCTGACTCCCAACCCCCATTTAAAAAAAATGAATCATTTTTTATTCTGATGCAAAGACACATGAAACACAGCTTCCACCTGTGCTGAGGTCCAGTTGGTTTTAACTTTGGTCTATGTGCAGCCAGGTTTCTCCCTTATCAAGTGACAGAGAAAGGTACAACTGAGGAAGCAGGGTAGGGCTTCCTAAGCCCATGATGTAGCTGAGCCAATGTGAGTTAGCTTCTTGAGTGAGTCAGAAATTGCACCAGATTGATTTGTTGTGCAAAGAAAGCTTTTATTTGCAGCAAATAAGCAAATTTGCACAGGAAATGGCTTCCAAAGCCGCGACCTCCCAAAAGAAGCTGAATGTATTCCTTTAGTTCAAGGTTAGAATGACTATTTAGATAGGGAAGGCTTGCCATCCTAGTACAGGTGGGCATTAGGTCGTGCATGAGACAAGGAAAGATGCTTATGCATACAATCTGTTATGTAAATGAGACTGAGGCTCCTCCCTGGGTGGAGATTTTAGAATTAAAGGCAAAGGTAAAGGTAATGGCAGGTCATCCTACGGGGTCAATCCATGGTCCATGAGTTGGGGGAGGGGAGCGGTTAGCTCAAAAAGTCTAGGTGGTCTGGACCTGGGGAGGGAGGTCTTGCCAGGGCAGTGGCTGTCACCTGAAGGGTAGTTTCAGGTTTCCTTTGCCTGAGTTAAGAGGAAAGCCAGAAAGAAGGGCTCAAGGAACAATGTAAGACAAAGGTTAGTGAATACAAGCAGGTGGGCAGTAAAAGTCAGGTCTTAACTTGGGGGGTATCTAACTGGTGATAAAGGGGCTCTAAATCAGGGTCAGTACAGGTTCTTCCTTCTCCCTCAAGCAGACTTGTGTGTCTCTTACAAGAAACAGGTGGCCTCAGTCTTCCCTGCTTGAGAGCAGTGGCCATAGACCAAGTTTCGTCTGCTTGTCAAAAGGAAACAACTCTACTTGGCACTGGTGGCAGCTGATTTTCCAGGAGTCCCCTGTCACCCAGCCTCTTAACTTGACAGAAGCACCACATCTGCTGTGGCATGGCTCACTTCCCCATTGGTGGCATGCAACAAATTTTCCTGTGCTTGTTTCCTGAGGACAAGGCAGGAGGGTGTGTGGGTGGGTGGGGAGGGGTGTGGAGGGTGGGGTTGGTGTATCTCTCGGTGTCAGGCCACCTGGGCTGATAGTTCAATCTAGAGCATGATGTGCTCCCTCCACCTTGTATGTGGCTGTGTGTCTCAGTGAGTTCAGGCAGCATAACAAAACTTCACAGAGTAGGTGGCTTATGAACAAACAGCTATTGCTCATGGTTCTGGAAGCTGGAAGTCTGAGATCAAGGTGTCCACAGGGTTGGATTCTCCTGAGGCCTCGGTCCTTGGCTTGTAGACACCATCTTTTACCTGTGTCTTCACACGTCTTCCCTTGCTGTGTATTGGTGTCCTGATCTCTCCTTACAATGACATCCATCACATTGGATTTGAGCCCACTCTGTTGACTTCGTTTTACCCCAATCATCTCTTTTTTTTTACTTTTTTGAAGATTTATTTATTTATTTAAATGAGAAAATGAGAGCAGGGAAGGGGCAGAGGGAGAGGGAGAGAGAGAGAATCTCAAGTGGCTGAGCCTAGAGCTTGACACGAGTGCTTGATCTTACAACCCTGAGATCACAATCTGAGCTGAAACCAAGAGCCACACGCTTTACTCACTGAGCCATCCAGAGGCCCCCTTCACCCCCACCGCCTCTTTAAAGACTAATCTCCAAACACAGTCACATTCTGATGCCTTGGGGGTTAAGATATCCCATTTCCTGTCTTGTCTGAAGAGACCCTGAGAGGTGAGGGTGAGCACATATCCCCCCCCCTTTTTTTTTTAACTTTAATTTTTTTAAAATTTATTTTTTATTGGTGTTCAATTTGCCAACATACAGAATAACCCCCAGTGCCTGTCACCCATTCACTCCCACCCCCCGCCCTCCTCCCCTTCTACCACCCCTAGTTCGTTTCCCAGAGTTAGCAGTCTTTACGTTCTGTCTCCCTTTCTGATATTTCCCACACATTTCTTCTCCCTTACCTTATATTCCCTTTCACTATTATTTATATTCCCCAAATGAATGAGAACATATAATGTTTGTCCTTCTCCGACTGACTTACTTCACTCAGCATAATACCCTCCAGTTCCATCCACGTTGAAGCAAATGGTGGGTATTTGTCATTTCTAATAGCTGAGTAATATTCCATTGTATACATAAACCACATCTTCTTTATCCATTCATCTTTCGTTGGACACCGAGGCTCCTTCCACAGTTTGGCTATCGTGGCCATTGCTGCTATAAACATCGGGGTGCAGGTGTCCCGGCGTTTCATTGCATTTGTATCTTTGGGGTAAATCCCCAACAGTGCAATTGCTGGGTCGTAGGGCAGGTATATTTTTAAATGTTTGAGGAACCTCCACACAGTTTTCCAGAGTGGCTGCACCATTTCACATATCCCCCCTTTTTTATGCCTATTAAGGCGATATGATGGCGACTAGTCTCCCCTTCCACCTTCAATGACTTGACTCGTAGACAACAGACAGCAGTGCAAAGACATGGTTCCCCTCCCGGCTCTGCAGTCTTATAGCCGTGGGACCTGGGGCACATCTCTAGTCTGGTCCCCCTGTAAACCAGCAGGTCAGCTTCCATGAGCCTCTCATTGTGATTCACGTTGTGTCATAGCAAGAAAGAAGTAACTTTGATATTTATCCAATGGATTTCTTTGAATAAAGATGAAGTTTTATGTAAAAAGTGGGGCAGCATCTAAACTGATGTTACATCATTAGAAGGGCAAAATTATGTAGAAAAGCATATTTTTGTGATCCTCTAAAATGAAGACCTTCCCAAGAAAGCCTGGGAAAGGGGCTGCTGAGTATGTCTATTCACACACCTGGAATCAGCCCAGATTCTTGGGGGAGCTAAGTTTGCAAGTCAGAAGAAGGCAGAGAGGTCTTTTTCCAGGAATTCATGGTTTGAGGCTGGAAATGGGGCTTTGATCCCTGTTTTCAGTCCCTTTAATTTCAGTGTGTTGCTTATGTTGTAAAGAAACAGACCCCACATGGAGTCTTATTTTAAGCACCGCCCCCGCACCCCGCCGGGCCAAAACCTAATAGCTAACCTAACAGCAGCAGCTGGCTCTCCCAGGAAAGGGAATTCTAAGCCAGTCCGTTGCCTGCGAGGGAATCTGCCTCATAAACTCCCTCGGCTCTTTCCCCCAAGGGAAGGTGACCTTCTCTGGGACAATCCTTATTTTCTTTTGCTAATAACTTCCTTGCCCACCCTCCTTCCTCTAAAAACCTGTTTTGTACAGCTCTCAGGAGAATCTCTCTACTTGCTGGATGGGATGCTACATGATATGTAGAGGCTGCTTTTAGGCAACTGGCTTGAGCCCTGGAAATTTAGCAAGGCAGGAGGGCCCTCAGGGACCTGACACAAACAGGCTCGGTAAGTGACCCACCTCCAAATAGCCGTGGGCACTCGCCCACCACTTACAACGGGGCACATTCCTAAGATCACCCAAAAAGGGGGGAAATTCCATACGTTCCATAACTTCACACTCCACCCTGCACCTGTGGCTGCTCACTCCTACCTTGTGACAGACGGCCTCTCCCAGGCTGGCCTGCCTGCTGGCCCCTGGCAGTGTGTTCAATAAACTTTCCCCTTCATTCCGCCTTGGGGGAATTCTTTTACCTGGCGCCGTCAGTCCCCACCCCATGGCTACGCCCCCCATGATTCATGATAATAATGATTTGGGGCCGGAGCTTGCAGTGGTGAAAGAATTCTTGAGATGTTTTTGGTGCTGAAAAGTGGTTTTATTATAGCATGAGAACAGGACTCGTGGGCAGAGATAGCTGGCCTGGGCTTGCGAGGAGTGACTGGTTATATACTGGTCCTTATGGGGATTAGGGATATGCAGGTCTCTAAGGAATGTGTGCATGTTTAGAAGCAAGGTCTCGAGGACCTTGGGAGGCTGGCTGCTGTTAAGATAAGGTTATTTACCACTGTCCCATAAAACATCAGTCATGAGAGCCTTCAGATGTACATCACTGGGCCACATGCTTGAAAGGTGACTGCTAATGATTGTCTTGCAGGGGGTGTTTTGGGGTATCAGAGGGAAACGACACTAACCAGAGCAAAGTTATAAAACATGAAAGGAGACCATATAATGTTTGTCCTTCTCTGATTGACTTACTTGAGCACTGGGTGATATGCCAAATGTTGGCAAATTGAACTCCAATAAAAAAAAAAAAAAAAAAAAAACCCTGAAAGGAAGTCCCTGTGGGAGATATAGGACTGTTACAGTCTCCATGCCTCAGGCAACCTGCCTGGAGGGTGTGAGCTACCTCAAAGTCCAGCATTTGCTCTTTTTCTCCCACCACTAATAGTAATAATAAAGCCTCTTAGATCTTCAAAAGTACTCCATTGAATTTTTGTTTTTTTCTGCACTCGATTAATGCAAAATAATCTTATCCCATGGGCAAAGCATTATTTAGTCTCTCCCAAATCATTTCCAGGCTGCTCTCTTCCCTCCCTTTCTGCCTTCAGTTCATGCTCATTAAACCCCTCGTAAGCAGCAGATGTTGGGTCAGGTACCAGGCCACTTGCAATGACAGTACCCCTGAATATGTGCAGGACTATGGAGGTACGCAGAGGGTGATCGGAGTCGGCTTTGAGAGGCACTCCCAGGAGGCTGTCTGAGGCCTGATGGGTGAGGCTGTGTGTTCTGGCTCTCCCCTGGGCCTTCAGGGCTTAGATCCCCACCTCGGAGGGGCTCAGTGCCTAGCAGCTATTCTTCCCACGCTGCCCATGCTGCCCAGGGTGGGTCGGACCCCATTTTCTCTGTGGTTTGGCTGGAGGTAGAGAAGTTACTGTCTAAGCCTCTGTTTGCTAAGCTGCCCCTTTCCTGGTTCTTTGGCAAGAGAGATGGCTTTTGTGGAGATCGCCCTCCACCCCCCGCCCCCCGGGCGCCTGTTAATATTTCCTGTTAGCATTTCCTGATGGCTGGCTTCTCCAGTTGGGGTATTTCCAACTTTGGGATATATGAAGCAAAAAGAAAATCCTGACTCCTCCCAAGGGCTCTTGCCAGTCTACTTCCTCTCCACTCTTAAGAACTTTTTGTTTTATGTGTCAACTCCAGGGTTTAGTTGTCCTTAGTGGGAGGGATAGAGAAAAAGACTCTTCCTGGAAGTAGAAATACATTTTAAAAAATCTTTTTTATTTTTAGAGAGGGAGAAATGGGAGGAAAGGGAGAGAGAGATCCTAAGCAGGCTCCATGCCCAGTGTGGAGCCTGACTTAGGGGTCCATCTCATGATGCAGAAATCATGACCTTAGTCAATATCAAGAGTCAGATGCTTTAACCGACTGAGCCATTCAGGCACCCCCAAATGCATGTTATAAGGGCCCAGTGTAGAAATGGCTTACTTTGTTTCTAATGACATCGCATTACAGAGCCTCTGTCTCATGGTTCCTCTGGATATGGGTGGAGGTGAGTCTCACCACTTCTGGGGCTGGCCATAAGACATCTATGTAATACCCCTGCCCCCCCCCCCCTCCACTGACTACATGGTGAAAATAGGAACCAGTATTGAAGCTGTTGGCATCATATGCTGGAATGAGTCCAGATCCTTCCACTTAGAGATCTCCTTGACTTTCCTTAGAGTGTGAAAAGTGAATAAATAAACTTTTAGTGTTCTGAACTGTTGAGACATTAGGGCTGTTTGTTACAGCAGCTAACATTACTTATCCAGACCAGTACATCATGCCTCTTCCCTTTTCTTCACTTTCTCCCCTAACCAAGGTTCACCATCGGAACTCTGCTCTATGCAATGTTTATCAGGTTCCCCCCTTGTCTTTCTGTTGCATGTATCTCCAACTGTTCATTCTCCATCACTTCAGCCACATACTTTCTTTGTCTTATTCTTGGGCAACTGAGTGCTGCCGAGTAAAATTCAGTGATGGTGCCAGTTAGTGCCACCCCATCAATGTCAATTCTCTGAGCTCTCAGCAATTCTTAGACATGCCCCCTCGTCAGTCCCCTCTCATGTTCTCTCTCGCAACTATCTCAAAATTTTACTCATTCCCTATTCCCCATTTCAACTGTTTGCTTTGCCTTAGAGTGGAAAAATCTTCAGAGAGGTATAAGCTTCCTCAGCCTTCTGTCCTTTCATTTAGAAGCTTCTCTATATGCTTTCTGTATTTTCTATATCCCCTTCTTTAGTCTGGAGAGAGATTACCTTTCTATCTCTTGAAGCATGTGAGTTTCCTAGGGCTGCCATAATAAAGTACCTTGAACTGAGTGGCTTACACAGCTGAAATCCATTATCTTACATTTCTGGAGGACAGAGGTCCAAGATCCAGGTGTCAGCAGGTTTGGTTCTTTCTGAGGGTTGCTTGTGGTTTGCTGTCAACTGTAGGCATTCCCGATCTCTGCTTTATCTTCATGTGGTGTTCTCCCTAGGTGCATCTCAGAGTCCAGATGCCCCCTCAGCTCTTTTCTCCAACACTTGCTTCTCCATCTGTGTCTGTAGCCTGATGAATTGCACCAGCCTCCACCAAAGACAGAAGAATATTATCAATTGCATTTGAGAAGCACCCAGTGATCAAGTACTGAGGATTCTGCTCCATGTCTGCCAGCTGTGTCCTCCACACTACACCAAGGATAGTCATGATCTGCTTAGGAAATTGAAAGGGGTCCTAATGGTCTCGGTGCTTCCACTCTAATTGTCTTCTACTCCATCCTCCATGCCCTCCTTCCCAGATGCAGCTCTTGGTTTTTTGTTTTTTGTTTTTAATGTACAGTTCCTTTGTGTGTGTGTGTGGTAAAATATACATGTAATATTTATCATATTTACCATTTTAAGTGTACAGTTCAGTGACATTAAACATATTCACATTGCTGTGTAGCCCTCATCACAGTCCACCACCAGAACTCTTTTCATCTTGTTTCATCCGGTTTCATCTTGTGAAACTGGAACTCTGTCTTTGTTAAGCATTAGGTCCCCATTCTCCTTCTCCCCCAGCCCCTGGTACCTATTATTCTGCTTTCTGTCTCTATGGTTGTGACTATTCTAAGTACTTTGTGTAAGTGGAACAATACAGTATTTGTCTTTTGGTCTTTTTGACTTTCATATATCATAATGTTGCCAAGATTCATCCATGTTGAGCCATCAGAAAGGACAAATACCCACCATTTGCTTTGATGTGGATGGAACTGGAGGGTATTATGCTGAGTGAAATTAGTCAATCGGTGAAAGACAATCATCACATGGTTTCACTCATACATGGAGTTAAGAAATAGTGAAAGGGACCATAAGGGAAAGGAGGGGAACTGAGTGGGAAAAATTAGAGAGGGACGCAAACCATGAGAGACTCCTAACTCTGGGAAACAAACAAAGGGTTGCAGAAGGGAAGGTGGGAGGGAGGATGGGATAACTGGGTGACGGGCACTGAGGAGGGCACTTGGTGGGATGAGCACTGGGTGTTATACTATATGTTGGCAAATCAAACTTAAATAAAAACAAAAGTAAAAGCAAAGATTCATCTGTGTTGTAACACATTGCAGTACTTCTTCCATTTCAAACAGTGGATAATTCCATTATATGTATATGCTGCATTTTGCTTATCCATTCACCTGTCAATAGACACTTGGGTTGCCTACATGTTTTATCTATTGCCAGGAATGCTACTGTAAACACGGGTGTACAAATACCTCTCTGAGACTCTTTTCAATTCTCTTGGAATTGTTGAATCATATGGTTGTTCTATTTTTGATTTTTTGAGGAATCACCAAACTGCTTTCCGCAGTGATTGTATCATTTTGCATTCCCACCAATAGTGCACCAGGGTTCCACTTTCTCCACAACCTCGCCAATACTTGTTTCCTGTTTTTTTGGATAGTAGCCATCCTACTGGGCATGAGGTTGTGTCTTATAGTTTTGATTTGCATTTCCCTAATGATTCGTGATTTTACATGCTATTGGTCAATTGAATATCATTGGAATAATGTTTATTTAAGTACTCTGCTCATTTTTTGAGCCAAGTTGTTTATTTTTTTGTTGAGCTGTACGAGTTCTTTATATATTCTGGATATTAATCCCTTAACAGACATATAATTCGCAAATACTTGTTCCTGTGTCTCTTTTTTTGCTACAGCTTTGCTGAAACACTGGACCCTTGCTAAGTGTGCCTATTGGGTAATCCTAGCTGAGTGTGAGGGTGGATGTGGACTGTGCTGGAACCACCACAGCCCGTAGCACTCCACTTTCTGCCCATAGCACCCCACCCTTTGCTGATGCTCAGCAAGTCCCCAGACTGGGCAGAGCTGACAGTGCAAGCTGGTGACTCAGGGGTGGAGTATGGCATTGGGGCCAGCAGCCTTGGGTCCTGTGCTCTGTAATGCACTGCAGATGTGGACTTGAGAAGGATGAAGACAGAACCACCTGCTCGAACACAGGAGAGGGGAAGAAGGGAGTGGAGGGAGGGAAGGAAGAAGGAGTAGGGAGAAAGGACGTAAAGCAGGCTACTGCTGGCTCTTCTGTCTTTGTAAGATGATAATTTTACATTCAAAGAGGGGTTGCCCAGCACTCTCCCTTGCTCTCCCACTGAGCTGAGAATTTTCCTGACCTCAGGGAATGCTTGAAGTAGCAGCAATTACTTTGGACTTTCATTACCTACAGTCCTAAGATCTACCTTAAGCTGACTGGCTAGAGGCCTTGTAAGAAGGAGTGACTCAGGGAAAATGAGTGGGAAAAATTAGAGAGGGTGACAAAACATGAGAGACTCCTAACTCTGGGAAATGAACAAAAGGTAGTGGAAGGGGAAGCGGGTGGGGAGATGGGCTGACTGGGTGATGGGCACTGAGGAGGGCACTTGACGGGATGAGCACTGGGTGTTGTACTATATGTTGGCAAATCAAACTTCAATTAAAAAAAAAATGGGAATCCCTGGGTGGCGCAGCGGTTTGGCACCTGCCTTTGGCCCAGGGCGCGATCCTGGAGACCTGGGATCGAGTCCCATGTCAGGCTCCCGGTGCATGGAGTCTGCTTCTCCCTCTGCTTATGTCTCTGCCTCTCTCTCTCTCTCTCTGTGACTATCATAAATAAATAAAAATTAAAAAAAAAACCTTAAAAAAAATATGTGACACAATTCAGCCAGAGGTGAGGGGGTGGTTCTTTCAACAAACTAAATATATGTTTTGTATCATTGAGGTAATACTAGCTGAGAGAAAGAGCCCTGGATCAGAATCGTGGGGTTCTGGATTCTGGTCTGGCTTTGCATCTGACCAAACAGGCTGGCCTTGTTTGAATCTCTTAACTTTTGGGCTTTGGTTTCTCCAACCCTAATTTGAAAGGATTGGCCTAGGTCAGTAGGCCATGATGAACTCTTACACCATACACAAAGATAAATTCAAAATGGATGAAAGATCTAAATGTGAGACAAGAATCCATCAAAATCCTAGAGGAGAACACAGGCAACACCCTTTTTTAACTTGGCCACAGCAACTTCTTGCAAGATACATATATGAAGGCAAGAGAAACAAAACCAAAAATGATTTATTGGGGCTTAATCAAGATAAAATGCTTCTGCACAGCAAAAGAAACAGTCAACAAAACTAAAAGACAACCTACAGAATGGGAGAACATATTTGCAAATCACATATCAGATAAGTGGCTAGTATCCAAGATCTATAAAGAACTTATTAAACTCAACAGCAAAGAAACAAACAATCCAATCATGAAATGGGCAAAAGACATGAACAGAAATTTCACCAAAGAAGACATACACATGGCCAAGAAGCACATGAGAAAATGCTTCGCACCACTTGCCATCAGGGAAATACAAATCAAAGCCACAATGAGATACCACCTCACACCAGTGAAAATGGTGAAAATTAACAAGACAGGAAACAACAAATGTTGGAAAGGATGTGGAGAAAGGGAAACCCTCTTGCACTGTTGGTGGGAATGTGAACTCATACAGCCACTCTGGAAAACTGTGGAGGTTCCTCAAAGAAATAAAAATAGAGGCAGCCCGGGTGGCTCAGTGGTTTAGCGCCACCTTCAGCCCAGGGTGGGATCCTGGAGACCCGGAATCGAGTCCCACGTTGGGCTTCCTGCATGGAGCCTGCTTCTCCCTCTGCCTGTGTCTCTGCCTCTCTCTCTCTCTCTCTGTGTCTATCATGAATAAATAAATAAATCTTAAAAAAAAAGAATTAAAAATAGAACTGCCTGACGACCCAGCAATTGCACTGCTGGGGATTTATCCCAAAGATATAAATGCAGTGAAATGCCTGCACCCCAATGTTTATAGCAGCAATGTCCACAATAGCCAAACTGTGGAAGGAGCCTCGGTGTCCATCGAAAGATGAATGGATGAAGAAGATGTGGTCTATGTATACAGTGGAATATTCCTCAGCCATTAGAAACAACAAATACCATTTGCTTTGACGTGGATGGAACTGGAGGGTATTGCTGAGTGAAATAAGTCAATCAGAAAAGGACAAACCTTATATGGTCTCATTCATTTGGGGAATATAAAAAATAGTGAAAGGGAATAAAGGGGAAAGGAGAGAAAATGAGTGGGAGATATCAGTGAGGGAGACAAAACATGAGAGACTCCTAACTCTGGGAAATGAACAAGGGGTGGTAGAAAGGGAGATGGGCGGGGGGGATGGGGTTACTGGGTGACGGGCACTGAGTGGGGGCACTTGACGGGATGAGCACTGGGTGATATGCTATATGTTGGCAAATTGAACTCCAATGAAAAAAATAATTATTAGGTTATAAAATTAACATGAAGAGTTACAACAAGCATTTAAAAAAAGGATTAGAATAGAAAACATCCTCATGCACAGTATTATTTTATGAGACTTTTGTTTCAGACATAAATATAGGTGGTAATTCTGGGCTGAAATGTAAAATGTTTTTTTTTTTAAGATTTTATTTATTTGAGAGTATGAGAGAAAGCATGAGCAGGGGAGGGCAAAGGGAGAGGAAGAAGCAGACTCCCCACTGAGCCGGGAGTCCAGTGGGGCCCAACCCTAGGACCCTGGAATCATAACTGAAGCCAAAGGCAGATGTTTAACTGGCCGAGCCACCCAGGTGCCCCATGAAATGTAAAATGTATTTCTTACTCTAGGTTTCAGATGAAAACTTTTAAGAACACCAGAATGGTAGATGAAGTTCTTTCCAGCAAATACATTTTATATTTCTAGGTTAGTTATAAATACCCCAAGTAAATAATATTTTTAAACCACTTTCCTAAAAAAAAACCAAAAAACAAAAAACACTTTCCTCTCCTCACCTGCATACACACATATATACACACACACATAAAAATTTTCCCAGGGATCTTCCTTTATTTATTCATTCTGAGAAATCAACAAGCGATGGGACTGCAGGAGTGGCAGTGGAAGAAGGAACACACAAAGAGAAGCAAGAACTTGGTTTTGGGTTTCTGAAAGACATGGGGCCCAGTATGCTATTCCTCCTGTACATATGGTGGAGGAGTGATCCATCGAGGCCAGAAGATGTGTCTTCCCAGGACCTTCCTGTTCCTCTGCCTCCCTGGTGACTGTTACTTGGGACCAGAGCCTATCTACTCTGTGGAGCTGATGGGGAGGAAAAGAATCTATAGGGAGATATCCATATGGGAGGTTGTGGAAGGCTGGGAAAATCTTCCAGAAATATTTGAAGTACTTTTCTACTTACTTGATTCTCCCAACTATCCTCCCTTGTGAATGGAGAAGGGAAAAATTATCCTCAGGAAAATCACCTACCTGACTTTTCCTGACTTGGGGCATAACCTCTATTGCCAGTGGGGCTTCTATGTGTAGAATCGTGTATCGCCTTGTTAGGGAGCAAAAGGGATTAACTGAAGGCTAGCCTCTCTCAGCTCTTATCCTTTTCTGCTGTGTCTTTTTTCCCACCTAACTCCCTGGCTGGAGGGGTAGCATCCTCTACCCCTCACCACCACCACCACCACCAACCCGGTGAACAGCAGATTCCCCATTGCAGAGTCCTCACTCAGAAGCAAGGAGGGTATTCCAGCTTCAGTCCCATAGCTTGAGAGAAACTCCCTCTCTCCCTTCCGTCTACTATGTTCCAATTCCAAACCCCACCCCTGGCAATGTTGTGTTAACATGGGGATTAATGAAGCCCAGGCATGATGGGATAGTCAGAGATGAGTCCTGAACAGGGCTGCTTTAAGGATTAAACCCACTGACACGTGTGAAGAGCATCAAACAGTGCTGGCTTCTTCCTAAACCCTGAATCAGTGTTTGCTAGTACAATAAAGATGATGCGGATCCTTGCTCAATTTTCTCTCATGCCCCCTCTTAATGGAGGAGGTCCAAGTTGGATCTGTAATGGAGTGAAAATTGCTCAAGAGAGGTGAGTCACAGCAATATCACCTCCAGAGATCCAGGATGGTCAAAATGGCTTGGGAGGGGAGAGGTGAGTGTGGAGGGAGGGTTTGAGAGATGATTATATGTGTTCTGAGAAAGGCAGTTCATTTGCCACAGAGGGAGGGTTTTTCTGGTCTCCTAGAGAAGCAGCAGAAAATTCATCTTGATCACAGATCTGAAGGGAACATAGCAGCCCATGTAGGCATGTGTTTGTGCAGCTAGGTGTATTTCCTGTCGAGGGATGAGCATGTGAGGATGTGAGGGGACATGCAAGGATTAGAGATGGTGCAGGGATTGGGGATGGTGTCTCTGTTCATTGAAGGTTATTGCAAGCCCTTGAGGGGGACGGGCAGGAGCCTCAGGATGCACTGGCTAATGGTGTGTGGGTTTGTGTTTTTCAGGTTATTTCACCTTGAGCATTTACAGGATCTTGACAGGCACAGTGGGAGGAATGATGGTGATGGAGTGCCAGTACAATGTGAGAGAGGAGGGTCACAGGAAGTTCTGGTGCTGAGGGCTCCTCTGGAAAGACTGTCTCTGAGTTATTGAAATGACACAAGCAATGGGGCAGGAGGTGAAGCTTGGCCGAGTGACTCTTTGAGACAACCCCAGAGAGCACCTTTCCCATGTCGTCATGGAGGAATTGGAGGAGGGAGATGCAGATACTTACTGGCATGAGCTGGACAGGGCCACAAGTGTCCCCCTCTCACTCTGTTTAGTTGGTGACAGGTTCAGTGTAAGTGTGTGTTGAGGGGTAGTGAGGTAGAGATTAAATGGTGTTTGAAGGGGGAGGGGCTACCCTGAGTACAGGGCACCCAGGAGGGTCCCTCCAAGGAGGTGGTATGTGAGCTATGTCACTGCCCCCCTGTCCTACGGCTCCCTCAGGGCTCCAGCCATGCTCTTCTGTTCCTTCTTAGCCCAGCATGAATGCAACTATGTAGTTGCAGCTCCCTCACTTGGGCCCCCACTCAGAGGGAGCATGGGCAAATCCACCAGTGTTTTTCCCATGCTTCTATTTTATGCCATGTGCCTGATCTGTGTATAGGGGTGAGGGAGAGCAAGAAGATCTGGGTGCCTACTGTGGTGGGAATGTGCTAGACCCTCACCTAAAGGCCTCTTGTGAGGCTTCCTGGAGGACTGGCTGAGGCCCCTGAAAAACCTCTCCTTCCAGTGTCCCCTGTCTCTTCTAGGGGTGTTCTGCTGTGGGACAGAGCTGGGGGCCCGCAGAGAAGTAATAGGGGGTCCTCCTCCCTAGCCTTGGTACCTCTGCAAGGGAAAGTTCTCCTCTCTGTATAATCCCAGGGTCCCTGGAAGAAGGGGAGATGTGCAGTTTCATGATGACTGCAGACTCTGAGCCATTGGGAGGTTGAGGCAGAGAGTGACTTATGAACTGCTCTGTAGGCTCAGCTGTAGTAGCAATAAGGACCACTGAGACATTGGCCAGCATGGGAGCCCCGGCTCTGACCGGTCACATGGCCAGCCCTGCCTTCTTGCCTGGTACGAAAAGCCAAATCCCTGCAGGAGGTTCCTACTGTCCTGGCTTTATAGTCCTCTGGTGGGGAAGCCTGGCAGGGGCACCGCTGGCTTTGGTGTGACACTTTAGTACTTGCTGCAGGTCCCAAGTAGAGCCAGGGCTCCTGTACCCAGCCTCTGCCTTGGTTCTCTGCTCTTTTTCCCCATCTCAAAGTATGAGGGTGTTAGCGGCCAGTGTTTGGTTTCCAATTGTCACTCTACTTTTAACTAGCAGGGTAATGAAACTGGGCAAGTCACTTAACCTCTGTGTGTCTCAGTTGCCTCATCAATAAAATGAGGATGATTCTAGCAACTATGACTGTTTTAACTTCTTGTGGTTGTTTTTTGCCAAAAATTGGTGACATAATGTAATTATTTATCATGTTCATGGATTCTGTGGGTCAAGCATCTGGACAGGGCATAGTAGGGAAATTTGTCTGAACCTCAGCTGGAAGGCTCAAATGCTGGGGGCTGCAATCCCTCAAAAGCTCTTTCACTTACATGCTGTTCACTCACCTGGCATTAGCCAAGGTTATTGACCAGAATCCGACGTGTGGCCTCACATATGGTCTGGACTTCCTCACAATATGGCAGCTGGATTCATGAGCAAGTGTCCTATGAGAACCAGGTGGGTGCTGTCTCCTCCTGACCTGTTCTCAGAAGACACACATCACTTCCACCATGTTCTATAGTCAGAACAGTCACAAGCCCACCCAGCTTCAAGGTAAATAGATTCCACCTTTGGATAGAGATGGGCCAGGCTTCTGGAAGAGCACATGGGACTAGAAATATTGGTGTGGCCATTTTTGGAAAATACAACGTGCTGCAGGCATGATAGCAGAACAGCCTTATGTTGTGAAGAAACATGAGATGGACAGGGTGAAGTATGGAACCCAGTGCTCCTGACATCGTGAGCCATTCTCTCTTCTGCTCTCTCTTGTCTCTCTGTGGCTCTGAGGAACAAATGGTCAGAACCAGCATGAGGGGCTGATGATGATCCATGATGGTCACATGATGGCCATGTGCTGGGATCAGGGTCCAAAGGTGGGGGACAGAATGGCCTCTTTCACAGGTGTGCTACAACCACTTTCTCTGACTCCATTGCCTTGACCAGGTCCTTCCTGCTCTTTGTCAGCTTCTTCTTCCTGGTCTTGCTGAAGGCCATCCTCTTCCTGAACTGCTATTTGGTTGGCCTGGTTTCAACATCATCTCTGATGGCGATGGTCTGCCTGGCCCAGTGAAACTGCAGCTCCTACACCAGGGGCTTCCTGTCTGGTGACAGCTTCTGGCCAAATTCAGCCCAGGCCCCTACCTGGGATGTGAAGTCGGAAATGAGTCAGTCCTACCAGAAGCTTTTATACTTGGGTGTTGAGTCATCTTTGTCGGATCCTTTCCTAAGGCTGACCTGGCAGCAGACAGCAGGACATGGTGCAAGGACATGGGCTCTGGACTGAGAGAGTTGTGTGTTCAAGCTCCAGTGCTGCCTCTTACCATGTGACCCAGGAGAGGTTATTGATGACTCGCATCATCTGTTTCTTGGATTTGTATATTATTGAGATAATACATGGAAGACATTGGCCATGTAGGAGAAGCTCCCACATGGAGCTGCCATGGGGTACAGGGAAGAGGATGGGCCAATAAAGGACTTGGGAGGAGTGAGCCAGGCCTCCTGGGACTCCTGCTTGACTATGGGTACAATGAGGGGAGGTGGTGAGCCCCCAGAGACCCCACCCACATCTGTCTGTGCCAAACATGCATTTGGCAATAGATGAAGGGGATGAAGAAAGGGGGGGGTCTTGCTTTAAAGTAGAGCTGAGAGTGCCACCCCTATGTGCAGTAGGTGCTGGGAAGAGAGTTTCTTTGTGATAAGCTGCAAACAGAGTTGTAGAGGGTCAGTGAGTGGTTAGGCATGAGGGAGCCTGAACCAGCTCCAGACTGAACCCCTCCCCCTCCTTCTCTCTGTGCCTCGGTTCTGTGTCCTCAGTTACCTCTGTTCTGGGGAAGAGTTCTTTCTCCTTTCTTAAGGTTCAGCTCTTAATGCCCTGGGTACAGAAATCACATATTATCTGTTATTTTTTTTGATGTTTCCCTCTCCTGGATTTGTGTGATCTCCAGAAGAATCCCACATGCCTTCTATGCCTTCGTCCAAGGTGTTGCTAAAAATATTGAACAGGTGAGCCTCCAGATAGAGCCTTTGGGCATCTGATTGCAGACCACCTACTAGGTGACTTGGCTTCTTTCCTGCAGGATGAGGAATGTGGCGGCACCCTGGCACTGTCCCTCTAGACAGGTGTGACAACAGGCTGTGAGTTGGTAGTGCATCACTTCTAGTTGAAAAAATATATCCTGGGCAGCCCCGGTGGCCCAGCGGTATGGCGCTGCCTTTGGCCCGGGGTGTGATCCTGGAGACCCAGGATTGAATCCCACGTCAGGCTCCCTGCATGGAGCCTGCTTCTCCCTCTGCCTGTGTCTCTGCCTCTCTCTCAATCTCTCTCTGTGTGTCTGTCATGAATAAATAAAAATTAAAATCTTAAAAAAAAGAAATATATCCTCACACCTTTTCATGAGTTAGTTAGGAAGACAATAGGCCTCTTAACTCCTAGCACCCTAAGTAAGTGGCTTTCTTTATACTGAGGGGCTTACAAAGGGGGCCTACTTAGAGCAGGGGTAAATGAATACGGGCTGGACCCACTCACTTCTAATGAATAGAATATGGCAAAATAATAGGATGCTGCTCTGCCATTAGGTTACAAAAAGACTCTGGTTTCTGTTTTGCTGGCTTTCACTTCTTTGCTGTGATGGAAGCCAGATGCCATGTTGCGAGATGTTGGAGAGGCCCATATGGCAAGGAACTCAGGGGGCTTCTGACCAATAGCCAGAACAGCCCTGAGTTCCATGGTCTGTGAGCAACTGGGAATCCTGCCAGCTACCACATGAGCAAACTTAGAAACTGACCCACCCTCATTTGAGTTTTCAGATGAGAGTGCAGTCCCAGTCGATACTGCCTGCAGGTTTGTGAGAAATCTGTAGACAAAGTCATGCATGATTCCTGTGAGATAGTATATATTATAGGTTTTTAAAAATATTTTTTAATTATATTTATTCATGAGAGACACAGACATAGGCAGAGGGAGGAGCAGGCTCTCTGTAAGGACCCTGATGTGGGACTCGATCCCAGGACACTGGGATTAACTGCTGAGCCACCCAGGCGGCTTATATGTTATTGTTTCAAGCTAAGTTTGAGGTCATTTGTTGTGCAGCAATAGGTAACTACGATCCCATGAGCTGCCTGAGAGTAGAACCAGGAATGAAGGTTTATCTCTCTGCCACCTCAGCATCTAGTATGGCGTTGACACACAGAAAGTGCACAGAAATGTTGGTTGCAGTGTTGGTAAGTCACAGGTGTATGCAGGATTACCCCATCAAGGCAGAAATGGAGGCAGAAATGGGTAAGGCATGCTCATGCTCCATTTGAAGCATGTGTGAAGAAAGATTTAATGCAGTTCGTCTCTTTCATTTAGTATTTATTTGTTTCCAGGAATGTCCAGAGCCATGACAGTGACTCTTGGCCAGTTTGAGGACTAAACATTTGGAATGTTCACATAATCACTGATAAGTGAGGTTATTCTGTATACCTGAGACTGTGGATCAGGCTAGAGCAGGTCGTCAGTGTTGTTCTGTGTCAGCAGGAAGATTCATGCTATACATCTGGGGGGCGACATCTCACACACATCTCTAGTTTGCAGCCAGAGAGAAATGCATGTTCCCAAGGCACTTGCAGAGAGGGGTGACTTGCACCCCACCTCTCTAGTGTTTGCCCATGGATACCCTTCCTGCTACTCTTGCACTGTATCCTTCACTGCAACAAACCTTAGCCATGATCATAACTTGTCAAGTTGTATGAGTCTTTCCAGTGAATCACCAAACTAGTGGGAGATCATGGGACCCTTGGAGCAGAGTGAAATGATGTTTAGGGGGTAAAAGAGGAGCTTGTTGCTATAAGAGGAAGGGAATGTGCTCTATTCATCCCTCCCTAAGCTCCATTATTTGGCAGAATTGTGGTCCCCCCCCCAAAGATGTCCACATTATAATCCCCAGAACCTGTGAATATTTTGCCTTTCACAGCAAAAGGAAGTTTACAGATGTGATTAAATTAAAGATCTTGAGATGGAGCGATTATCCTGGATCACCCAGTGGGCCCAATGTTATCGTAAGGGTTCCTATAAAACAGAAGCTGGAGGGTCAGAGTCAGAAAAACAGATGTGATGATGGAAATTGGGGGTGAGGTGATGTGGGGCCACAGGAGGTAGAAGAAGGCAAGGAAGTGGATTCTTCCCTGGAGCTTCCAGAAGGGGGAAGGAAGCCCTGCTGATGCCTTGACCTTGGCCCTGTGAAACTAATTTCAGATTTCCAACCTCTAGAACTATAAGACTGGAGTATGTCCCTACTCTTCTGTGTGACACTAAGAAGAGCATCCAGGTCGAAGAAGCTTTGAATTGTGTAGGACGTAAACATTGGTCACAGCTAGACCAGAAACTGTCCCCCAAGAGGACACATGCTGCGATCTCAGTGGGCAGGCACTTCCCGCAGACAGGGCTAGAGCCGTGGAGCTGTGGGGCTGAGAGCCAAGGACAGCCTGGCATCCAGCTGGGTGGGCCCTGCTGTGGCTCGGCGAACCCTCAGCAGGTTGGGGGACAAGGTGCCATCAAGCTCCCAGTGCAGTTCTGGTTTTGGGTCAATCTCTTTTTTGGCACGTTCTTCCCCTTTCCCAATCACTCTGCAACTTAAAATGAAGAAGCAGCAGAGGAAGGAAGCAGATAACAAAATAGGGACAGGAAGTGACAGTATTGAGGGCTGGAACTCCTAGGCCAGATGTCGGAAGACAAGGATCTGGATGTTCTGGGGCCAGGGAGACAGGTCCATCAGTCTGTTTGTCACTCGACCCCTTCTCTGCCTCCAGGTGAGTGGGTCTGGGACTAGTCACTTATTGAATCTTCCCTGGGTGGGGGGAAGAGGAGAACTTTTGTCTAGGAGAGCAATTTCAGGAGAGCAGGTAACACACAGGTCCCATGAAACTGCTACCACCTACCCTGGGCGGGAGGATATTGGGACTGTGGCTGTTCACTGCCAGGCACAGAGGCAGGGGACATTTTGTTAGCCCACTGGGTGTGTGTGTGTGTGTGTGTGTGTGTGTGTGTGGCATCAGTTGCTAACATTACGCCAGGGTCTGTGCCTAGCACTTGACATCAGTGATCTCATTTATTCCTCACAGCAGTCATTAGGAGGTGGATGCCACCATCCTGATGGAGGAACTGGGAACTAGAGAGATGCCAGGTAGGGAGAGGTGTACTCTCCAAAGGAATGGGAGGTGAGGGGTTAAGGGGACAACAGTCCAGCTTCCTAGGAGGAGCAAAGTGAGGACAAGCCAGAGGCTAGGTGTTTGGGTGTGTAGGGCTTGGAGGAGCAGACCCCAGATTCCCAAGAGGCCTGATGAATGCAGTTGGAGAGGGTGACTGGGGCAGCAGTAATGTGAGTGGCCAGGAGAATGAGCCACTGTAGGCAGAGTTAGCGATGGCTTGGGTGTGCAGCCACCAATCATCTAGAATCCACCTTGGCAAGTGCAGGCCAGAAGTGATTGTTGACAACCCACCAGAAGGTCCCAGCAGGTAGTCCTAGCTTTTGGCCTCGAGGAGCCAAACAAGGATGCTGAATTGGTCTTAAGCTGCACTGGAGAGCCTAGAATGAGGGATTTCAGTAAGATTTGAGGAACTATTGTGTTTTTTATCTTTTTACCCAACTGAATAAATCCATGCCAAACTGTTGGGGGAAGTCACATTGTAGAATTTGTGAAGACTCAGGTCTACTTAGTGAAACAGGTTCTGGTTGTAGACTTTGGCATCAAGGAATGAGACTCGACTGCCAAGTATGGCCATTCTGAGCAGCAATCTGTCTGGTTAAGGGGATGTTTACCCTAGAACCTGGAAATCCTGCTTTGGGAGCCACTTAGGCATCCAACATGGGGCTCTGATGAATGGCCTTGGGCGCCTGCTATGGAATACAAACTGAAGTTGGAAACAGCAAACTGTAGACATATAGTGACACGGATGAGGCTTAAGAATCTGGTGCTGAGTGAAAAAAGCAAAACCGGAATGAGACGAATGGCCCGAAACCCTGTGGTTTTAAACATATGCATACAGAGCAAGCATATGCGCCTTATGATCACACGAGGCAATGATGTCCACTGAAGGGCTGTCTTTGAGGAGTGTGAACAGGGGATGAAACGGAACACACCAAACAAAGAAATTACAAGTTTGGTGGGTGGAGACGGGGGGCACTTTTCTGGACCAATGAAGTCAACACACAGGACCTGAGGGAAACTCCAAGGACAAAACAAAACAAAACTCAAGACAGAAAACCCGATAAAGCATGTTGGGGCAGGGTTAGGAGAGAATGGTGTACACAGGTATGGCGGTGGCTCAGAGGCAGGGGGCAAGTCTGCCAGTGCCAGGGTTGGGAGGGAAGGCTTTTTCCACGTCTTGAAAGAAGCTGAGGGGGTGTAGGTGCCCCAGCAAGTGGATGGGAGGCTGGATGGGCCTGAGATCACCGTGTGCACCAGCTGACTGGCTGGAGGGAACACCTGCAGTTTGGGTTCTGGAAGGCTTTTGCGATGGCTGGGGCACAGAATATGAGCTGTGGAGGACAGGGAGAGGCTGGAGGCCAGCCAAGAGCTGGGTCTGGTGTATCGCACTAGGATCTGGATTTGACCATAGTTAAAGGGGAGATGGCGAAAGTTTGAAAGCAGGGAAACCACTGAATCAGATTTCACAGCTTCCTCCTTTTCTTTCAAAAGCACCAGCAAAGTGTGTGTTCTTCACATGCTGGGCCTCCAGATTTGACATCCATTCAAGGACATCACACCTCTCTATTCCAAAGGCTCTATTTCTATGGTAGTTGGTTATTAGTGCTGGTATTGGGGGGCCTTCCAGAGTTGGACAGGCCCCAGAAAAAATTTTCCTCAATTATTAAGGTTTTGACTCATATTATTCTTCATCTCCATGGTTTTATTTAGAGTTCACTTATTTTTCTTAGTTTTCAAAATGCATTTGTCATATGGTTATTTTATTTCCTAGAACTCTATATTGAGTGCCTCTCAAGAGGTGTGTGGATTTTTTAAAATAAAGTAAATCTTAGTAGAAGTAATTACAGGTAGCTTGTGCTCATTACTGCTTCATCCTTCCTTTGCTCAGGGCTGCCTATACAGGCAGGTGTCTAATTTTCTTTTCTCCTAGTTTTGGAGCTGAGCTTTCTGACTTTTCTCCTACATATGGGTCACTCATTGCTGAGAGCAGGGGAGAGGTCCAGACACCTGTCTCTAGGAGGCGACTCTCTTGCGTGGCACCATCTCCCCTGCCCCGGTCCCTTCATTTCCTGCTGCTAATGCTCTGAAAAGCCTGGTCTTCCCAGGCCCAGGCTGTGCTCTGGATAAAGAATAAAGACATAGAACAGGGTGTAGGACAGAGGAGAGTAACATTCTGAGACCCATCTCCCATCCGTATCCCTCACTTCCCCCCCAGCCAGGTAGCCTCCTGCTTCTCTGTGTTCTCATTAAACAACAACGACAACAACACAACAACAACAAAAAAGATCTTTCTTGGGATATAGTTTACATACCATGCAACTCTCCCATTTAAAGTATGCAGTTCGATGTCTCTCGGCATACTCATCACTGCACTCGATCTTAGAGCATCTTCATCATCTTCAAAAGGAAACCCTATACTTTCTAGCTATCATCTCTCCCTGCATCTCCCCAAGTGCTAAGCAACCACTACATACTTCTGTATTTATAGGTTTCCTTATTTTGGACTTTCCTATGAATGGAATCACATATTATGTGGTCTTCAGTGACTGACTCCCTTCACTTTGCATAATGTTTTCAGATTCACCTTGCAGCAGGTTTCATTCTTTTTAATGGCTGAGTAATATTTCATTGTAAGGTTAGGTCACATTTTGTTTATCCATTCATCTGTTGATAGGCCCTTGGGTTATTTCTACCTTTTGACCATTTTGAATAATGTTACTAGAAACCTTTGTGTCCCAGTTTTTGTGTGGACATAGGTTTTCATTTCTCTTGGGTGTACACCTAGGAGTGGAATCACTGGGTCAGGTGGTAACTCTATGTGGGATCCTTTGACGAATTTGTAGACTGTTTTCCAAAGTGGTTGACCCATTTTCCTTTCCCATGAATGGGTGTATGGGTATTGTGACTTCTCAACATCCTTGCCAAGACTTACTATCTGACTTTTGGTGCTAGCCATTCTAGTGGGTGTAAAGTAGTGTCTCACCATGGTTTGATTTGTATTCCTTGATGGCTGCATTTCCCTAAGAATGTTGTCTGCACTTATCTTTGGACTGCTCCAGCCTCTACCTCCTCCCTAGAGTGGTGGAGCAGACAGTGGTAAGATGAGCCTTGTCTTCTAGGAGCTCAGCTTCTTCCCCAAATGTACATTGTTCCAGGTGCTCCTGACAATTGCTGGTGGGGCTGGGGAGGCCAAAGCCCTATGGGCCTCCTGTTGTCCCTAAGCAGAATGGCTCTGGGCATTGGGTTGACACCAGACGGTGGTTCCTATTTGTGTAAGCCATGCTGTGGATTGTGCAGCCTGTAGCCTCGGGCATTGGTAAGATGTTGGGGTGATGAAGGTGGGGAGGAAGCTGTGTTTCCTTTGGGAAGATGATCTTTGACTTCATAGCCACTAAGCTATTTGTCAGTTTCCTCCCTCCCCAAATCCCAAGGGATAACAAACCACACTGGGATTTGTGGACTTGATTTGGTGATGTCTAGTTTCAGGACCTCTCTATGCCTCCGTCTTCTTATATATAAAGTGGGGATAATGGTACCTGCCTTATAGCTTTGTTGTGAACTTGAATAATTTGGGTGAAGCTGATATCTATGTCTTTGAGTATATGATTCTGATGTGTAAGTTGAATTGGAGGCAATATATAGCTGGTGGACAGACCAGATGAGAAGCTAGTCCTGGTCCAGGACTGTTCTAAAGATATTTAATATTTACTGAGCAGTTGCTGCATTACAGGCACTGGGGCAAGTGCTTTACATTTGTTCACTCCTTTGTTTCCTATGAGGTAAGAATGGTTACTATTACTCTATTTTACAGATGGAGAAGCTGGAGATGAGAGTGATTTAGCAACATGCCCAAGGGCACATGGTTAGTATATAATGGAGATGGGACTCGAATCTGTGTGACTCCAGAACCTATGCTCTTCACCAACATTCTTATACTGATTTAGGTTAGTGGTATACAAGCAGGTGGAGCTTCCTCATAGGAAGTTAGAAAGTTGGGTCTGGAGCTCAGGAGAGAGATGAGGTTAGAGGAAGAGATATGAGGTCAACCACATGGAAGTAGTGGTTGAGAGAGTTATGGGGAATCCTCATACCAGATCTTTAAGTGGGGTGTTTTGTAACCCAAAAGGGACAGCTGGTTAGGTCAAGCAAGCAGCCTTGGACAGGAAGAAGCATGAGAGACAGGAACAAAGTTTCTCTTCTGTTGAAGGTTTCATATTTTGGGATTGACTTTCATGAAGCCTTCAGGTATGATCCAAACATTATATTGCCTTTAAATGAAGGAAAAATCCTTCAGGTATGATCCAAACATTATATTGCCATTAAATGAAGGAAAAATCAGCAGATTTCTCTAATTGTTCTTAGTCCATTCTCTAAAGTATCTGTTGCCACTCTTCCCCTTTTCCTAAGTAGTGCTTCAAATTAGGAAGTGGATAGGAGATGAAAAAGGAAGGAGGGGAGAGACAGAAACACAAAGGAGACTTGAGTAATTAGAAAGTGGATGCCCCAGGCTCTGTCACAAACACCTGGATTCCAGCTGGAACCTGGATTTGCTGGGGACACCAGCCAGAGAGACAGGACCATGTGGCTGTCCCTGGTTCTGCTCCTTCTCTACCTCTCAGGTGAGTGGGGCTGGGGCTTTGGGCACCTGGTATTGGAGAGGGTGGCATAGTGGGTAGGTCCGTCCTGGTTTCAAACCAGAGGTGAAGTCTCAGCAGAACCTGGAAAGGCACATCCATTCACCCATCTTTATATCCTTCTATCCAGTCAAACATTCATCTACAGATCCGATATATGCTTACTGAGCACCAGCTGTGTGCCAGGGCCATTCTGGGTGCTATGTTTACGAGCAACTTCTGCACTCAGGGACTCATGGCTGAATGAAGGAGTCAAGTCACTGTGATACAACATAGAACTTGCTGTAGAAGAGATTTATTCACATGATGTGGAAATGTACAACAGGTGCCCATAACACTACTCTTGATCTGATACAAGTCCTCACTGAGGCTCTGCTGGATGTTGGTCTTGATGGATGAATGAGTTGGCTGAGTGGAAAGTGGGAATAGCTTTTGCAAAAGTATGGATCTCTTCAAAGGTCATGGAAAGTTCAGGAATTAGCAATAGTTCTGTTTTGTTAGAGCTTAGTTTTAAAGGGGTTGGAAAGATTTGTTAGAAGGAATTAATGAGAGGTCTAAGAAGACATCCTCAGCATCCCCCTTAAGCCCTACCAGAACAAGGTGTGGTGCAGTCGGGCAAATAAAATCGTCCATTGAAGGTTGGAGTTTCAGAAAAGAAAGTCTTTTTTTTTTTTTTTAAAGATTTTATTTATTTATGATAGTCACACAGAGAGAGAGAGAGAGAGAGAGAGGCAGAGACACAGGCAGAGGGAGAAGCAGGCTCCATGCACCGGGATCCCGACGTGGGATTCGATCCCGCGTCTCCAGGATCGCGCCCTGGGCCAAAGGCAGGCGCCAAACCGCTGCGCCACCCAGGGATCCCAGAAAAGAAAGTCTTAAAAAAAAAAAAGACATTCAACATGCATGAGAGCCCATTCTCTGAAGGAAGTAAGGTTAGGGTAAAAATTAGGGGGTATTCTTTATGTTTGTAGAATAATTTTTATGTTGGGCAAGACATAGAACATGCCCAACATAATGATAGACTGTTCCACTGTTCCAGTATAGTGGGTGTAAAGGCAGAGGTTTAAAGAAAGATGACCCCCTGGGTGACCCTGGCCAAAGCATGATTTTATTCTCAGTAAAACAGAAGAATGGACAGGATAACCTTCAAGGTCCCGCAGGGCTCTCATAACTGAGATCTTAGAAGAACATCTAAAAGAGATGCATCTCATTACACATGGGAGGTGCTCAAAATGTCTTAAATGAGAATGACCATGATAATGGGGATTTTCTCCCCCTCCCCCATTTTTTTGGGTAATGGACTTTTTTCTGAATCACCATAATTAATGAAATGGGAACCCAAAGCAGTAGTGGCTGAAGCCGGCTTGTACCTGCTTACAAGAGCTGATTATGGCCTTATTTTTCCAACCCCATATCCAGTGACAGCATGTTGTTAGCCTGAAATCAGTCATAGTGAGAGAATCTACAGCACAGAAACTGGGGAACACTACAACCATGGCTTCTCCTTGACTTCCTTGCACTCCCCTTTGCTCCCTTCCCAAAGCCGGTTTTCTAGCACATCGCTGCTTCCTCATATCTGTTTGCTTAAATCTGATAAAATTGCCTAGCTTGGGTACAGTTAAAGTGCAGCTGGAAACTTCTTCCCACCCCCTTCCAGTCCCACGGGGACTGGCTGATCTCTCCAGCCCTACAGGTTCACCTTTCCATCCATTTACAGCTAGGGTTCCTCTTGGGTCCAGATAAAAACTTTGGAGTCACTTGTAAAGACTGAATTTTTTTTTCCATCCCAGTTCTTGGCTTAGCTCCTTCCTCTCTGTCCCAGCATTCTCCCACTCACCACACCCATCAGAATTCCAAACACCATTTGGAAAAACGTGACCACTTTACATTTATGGAGGGTTGTATGGCTAACCTGAGAAGGGAAGGGGGAAAGTTTGTAGAGAAAGAAGGTAAGGCCCCGGGATGATGATGGGGCTGGTGGTGGTCAGTTCGTGCTCCAAACATGTGTCAAGAGGCCTATGAGGGTCTCCTTGGGATCCAGCCCTTCCCAGCAGTGTATTGCTCCTCCCTTGAGAGTGATTTGAATGAGAGCCAGGGGTTTACTTTTCCTCTTTTGAGAAAATGTGGAGAGCGGAGGATGCAAGAAGTGCTCAGAATAAGTTTGAGTTGCAGAAAACCTGAACGTAGAGCCTCATTCCAAAGGAAAGTGGTTTTGGACATGAGCTAATCTCATGCCTGGCAAAGGCTAAGGACAGGGCAGGACAGCCAGCAACCTCTGCGCCCTCTCCAGCTTCGTTCTGATTCTCCAAGGACTGGGATCCCCATGTGGTTATTCAGTGTTTCTGGGCTCATAGGGAACAGGTCTCTATTCTTGTTGGCCATAGTCTCCAGACCCTCTGGTTTGGTCCTAAGCTCAGGTGTCCCTCCAAGTCCTCATCCCTGAGCCTGGGATCGTCCATACCTCCCTAGCAAATTTCCACTTGGGCTTCAGGCAGACAGCCCCTAAGGGGTTCCATTAAGACGGAGTCCTGGGATGTGGCTTATGTTTTCCAGGCTCTTTGTCCTTGACGGGCCCCGACTCTGTGATGGGCACCTTGGGTGGCTCTTTGAGTGTGCAGTGTCAGTACGAAAAGAAATACCAGGAGTATAACAAATACTGGTGCCGAGGAAACTATGACATAACATGTGAGAATATTGTGGAGACCAAGGGAAAAGAGAAAGAAGAGAGGAGTGGGCGCGTGACCATCAGAGACCATGCAGTTAACCTCACCTTTATAGTGACCATGGAGAACCTCACTGCAGATGATGCTGGATCCTACTGGTGTAAAATTCAGAAAATATGGCTCCTGGACATGTGGTCATATGACCCTTCAGTTCAGGTTAAAGTATCTGTTTTTGAAGGTAAGAGATCCTTTTACTCCATCAGTGGAGCTTATGGGATATGATTGAACGTGGGGACAAGGATGAGTGCCATGCTGAAGAGTGTCTCTGGGTCTTGTCTAGTCCTCAGGCCCAGTGGTGTTGGGAAAAGCCTGTGTTGAGGGCAGGGAGAGAGGCAGATGACTCTTCAGACTTGGCATGGGTGGGGGTGTGTATCTGAAGGTCCTCTCACTCTCATAGGGCCAGGGCCTCACTCTATTGCCTGGGAGGCCCCTCCATGCCAGACCAAGACTTTCCACTATGCTCTTTGAAAATCTGTACCAAAAGAGATAAACTCTTCATATATATATCTTCAGCTTGCTCACAGAACATTCCTTCTACTATACTGTCCTGAAATTGGCCTCGCTTCCCTCATTTCAAGAAATAGTCTTCTTGAGTGGAAGTGCTTTCTCCTACACCAAAGTGCCATAGGGCGGTGAAGCCATGTCCAAATTCTCCCAGCCCTCTATCACAACTTCCAACCTATCACTTCCCACCTGCTTCCTTTAACTTTTGTGTCACATGGCCACATGCATTCTCTACTTCTCCTTCCATTGGCGTCTAGGTTATTCCTTGACATTTCTAATCCCTGTCATAATTTTGGGAGTTTTTAATGAGTAACTTGTCTCAGCTTCCAGGACCTTCTCAACTGCAGTGACCTACATTTCCACTCTCCAGAATCTTACTCCATGGCACATCTTGCTGTCACCTCAAACTGGTCCACGTCCAGAACCCTACACTCAGACGTTATACTTTCAGACAACTTTCTGTGCATCAGCCTTCTCACATCCTCAGCCCTACTGACCCTATTCTCAACCTCACATATGCCCCCAGTCCTTGGATCTCTCTTTCCATTCTCTCCCCATTTTTTGCCTAACCCACTTCTGCCCTGACGTCACTTCTTTCCTAAGCCAGGCCCCACTATCATGCAAGACTACATTTTCTTCACTTACCATGCACTATTTCCTTACCCACGTCTCAAGACCTTCATCCCTGAATCCATCTTAAAATTAGGGTGAGCAACCATTGGGGTTTTCCTAGGACTGACAAGTTTCATGGGATGCAGTGCCTTCCATGCTAAAACTGGAAAAATCTCAGGCAACCTAGGGCAAATTGATCTCCTACCTAAAATCTATCTGCTGCATTAACTGCTAAAGAAGACACAGATGGCGCCTATGGGTGTCAATACAAGTTCATGGTTTCTGATATGACTCTCCTGGTCTTTTACTTTACCAAGGGCACACGGGATATCGGACATGAACTCTCTCTATTTCTTTTCTTCTCCCTCTACAAACTTCTGTGATGCCTGACCCATTCTTCCCCCTTTCCCTTCTAGGTTGAGGGCCGTTTCCCTCCACCTATTCAAGAACAATCATCCTGAGGTTGGCTCCTCACTCTGTAGCTCCTTGCTTCCCCATCCCCTTGAGCCAAATTCCCTCATTGCTCTTCCTCCGTCAATTATCCTCACTCTCTTCACCCCAGCCAGGAAAAACACATTTTCCTGTCCTAAAAATATCTTGTAATCCCCATGGCTTCCTCTAGGTGCCACCATTCTTCATCTCTCTCCTTTCTACTTGCCTGGAAGGTAGCTGAGGTCCAAGTCCTCTGCTCCTGCTCTACTTGATGGGGTTCCCCCCTGTGCCCACTCTCTATCAACTTCAGTCCATCTACTTAGTTGCCTCTGTCCTGTGTGAGGGCAGGGATGGTGCCACAATCATCAATGAATTCCCAACGGCAAAGACATCAAGAGCTGTGGTTGGATGAAAAGGAGCCTGTCCTGGGAGTGCCAGGAGGGGCTAAGCCTCTGGGAGGCTTGATTTTTTGGGGAATTATGAGGTTGGGGCAGATTGGGCATGGGGACACAGATTGTATCAATAGCCTGGACATCTGAGATTTAGCCCCTCTTCAGCAGGGAGTTAAAATGGCCTTAATTTCCATTTGAAGGGTGCTGTGAAACCCCTCCCACAGTCTCTTTGAGGCTTCTGGGCCACAGGCAGAGCCATCTTTTCAAGACTTGCCCCTGCCCCTTCTCCCTCTGGGGCTCCTCAGCTGGAGAAACCCATAAGAGACCCCTGCTCTCACTCTGGGTGGAGTCAGACTTGGAATGGAAAGAAAGATCTGGAACTTATTAGAGGTGGCTCTTATGATCAATTCTGGAAAAGTCTCATTTGGTCCCTGAGGAGCTCACTCCAGCCAGGAAGTGGCCTGGGGCTAGTTGCAGAGCATCTTTTGAGTCCCTTCTGCAAGTGGGCAGTTGTGTGTAGCACTGGATCCAAACAGGCACTTAGTGCATGGCTGGTGAGAGAGCGGCATCTGATGTGTGATTTGTCTCCAGCACCAAGTAAAACCACAGAGAGGACCACATGTCGAGCTGCATCTGCTGGCTTTCTGGGACCAAACACCAAGCAGAACCTCAGCACCGAGGAGGTGTTGACCTGCTCCGGGTAAGGAAAGGACTCACAGCCTAGAGACCACAGACGAGGGGGTTCAGCAGCCTTCTGGGACTTTGGTCGGGGCTGGCAACACACCATGACCTTCTTACCTCACTGCTGGGTTTTCTTCCAGTTCTGGTCCCGATTTTTACATTCTCCGTGGCTGCATGGGGATTCCATGTGGAATGTATCACTTGTTTTGTGAACGCTCTCCCCCATGGGGCAGCTGCAGGGGAACAGGAGGCTGGTTCAGGTGGACATGTAGCCCCTCCCATGATCACTGCTCCCCCTCTCCTTTCCCACCTGGTTCTGGACTCTGGGTGCTGGTTCTGTGACCCCAAATTGGCCTTGCCTCCAAAGGTCTTTACTGTATCAGAGATCCAGGAGCTGCTTGTAGGGAGTGGGGGAGTTGGGCTGGCTCTAGGCTATTCTCTTCCCAAAGATACCCAGAAAGGGCCCTGCAGGGCAGAGGACAAGAGTCAGGGCTTTATTTTTTATTTTTTTTTACAAGATTTTATTTATTTATTCATTAGACACACACACACACACACACAGAGCTAGAGACACAGGCAAAGGGAGAAGCAGGCTCCATGCAGGGAGCCTGACATGGAACTCGATCCCGGGACTCCAGGATCACGCCCTGGACCAAAGGCAGGCGCTAAACTGCTGAGCCACCCAGGGATCCGTGAGTCAGGGCTTTAAAGTGAGAGTGGGGGTGGCTTTCAAGAAGTGAGTTGATAAGGAAAAATGTGAGAGGAAAGGACAGAGAGGAAGCTTCTGGAAAGCAGGCACTGCTGGGCCCCTCTTCTCTTTGCCCCATTACCTCTCCTTAGCAGGATTCTCATGATCAAGGGAGGGGAGGTGATGGGGCCCCAGAGAGGGGCTGCCTTGGCATGTGTCCTTTCCAGGTTTGATCTAGAAACCTGGAAATAATATGTCTCTAGAGTCAGGGCACAGGTGGTGAAAGAAGGGTCCTGGGTTTCCCCCTGAGGAGCCAGTCATTTCCTGTCCCTATATCCCCCCACAGGTCCTTGCTCAGCAGTATCCACTTCTTGCTCTTGGTCTTCCTGAAGCTGCCCCTGTTCTTGACATTGGTGGGTGCTGTCCTCTGGGTGAACAGGCCTCAGAAGGGCTGTGGAGGAAGTCAGCCTGATGAGAAAACCCCACAACACAGTGCACCGCTCCCAGGAATGCCCTGTCCAGGAATATAACCTTTCAGAGTGGACAAGAGAGACCTTCAGAATTCAGACTCCAGGGCAGGGGGGTAGAAGTGCCTGGATTCTGGAGACACCAGGTCTTCTGGGAGTATGGTTCCCATGTTTCGATGGAGAATCCTGGGTCTTAGAGGACACTTTCTCTGAGTCCTCAGATACAGGGAGGATGAGTCTCCTGGGCTCATGCTTGGGGTCCTTCTGTGCCCCAGACCCTGTAGGTCCTTGCCCTCATGCCTACTTCCCAAAGGAAAGAATTCTCTGGAAGTTGCTGGAAATCCTGACCCTTTATGCTTCTCCTTGCCACAAAAGCTTCTCAGCTCAGTGCTCTCCTGGACAATAACCACCTCCTTCCTGCAGCCCAGAGGCTCCTTGAAGATTCACCCTTCACAGCCTCAGTCCTTGGGCTCACTGGGCTTCAAGCTCACGTATGTCCCTGTGATCAGGGAGTGTATGGCTGGGCTCAGCACATCTCTGCCTGAGCCAACCATGACTGAGAAACTTTAGGTTAAACTTCTGGGGCTGATTGGAACAGTAGTGAGAAGAGGCAATAGGTGCCCCTAACATCACTCCTGAAATCCCCCAATCTGGAGGGCCTCCTGTCCACAGAGTTGATGGACGGTCCACTTTAGAAGTCTGGCTGAAGCCACATGTCAAGTTGGTGTTTTCCACAGGAGAAGCAGACATGGTTTTCCAAAGACAGGGTACAGGACACAGAAGTGAGGAGATACTTCCCCACATTGGAATGTCATGATGCCACAGCCACCAGGAGGCACACCAGCCCCGCAAAGGGCTTGGTTGGTTTTGAATGCTTGTCAGTGGCTCCTCAGCTTCCAGAAAACACTCTGAGCTCCTGAGCCCTGTGTCCATAGGCAGGGCTGCCACACATGGAACCTGAGCCCTGGCATGGCTTCCACAAGGGCAGGGCCACTCATGGCAGAGGAGAGCTGCAAGTGGCCCAGGACTCCACTGAAGAAGAAGTTCAGCCAAAGAGGCATATATGGACCAAATAATAAAACAAAGGCCGATGTAGGAAACACAATGGTGGGCAAGAGAGAAGCTTGTGATGCACTTTATTTTTTTTAAATTATTTTTAAGTATTTCAGTTTCTTCATATTTCCATATAAATTTTAGAATAAGCTTGTCTTTATCTACCAAAACGATCTTGCTGGGATTTTGATAGGATTCGTGTTAAACTTACAGATTTATATTGGGGGAATTGACATCTTTACAATGTTGATTCTTCCAGTCCAAAAACATGGTACCTCTTGCAATTCATTTAAATATTCTTTGGCTTTGGTCACCAGTGTTGTATAAATTTAGTGTGTGGATGCTGCACATGTTCTGTTAGATTTATACCCAGGTGTATCTTGTCAAGCAAGTGTGACTAGCACTGTGTGTTTCAATTTGCTTTCTACATGCTTGTTGCTAATATAGAAGTAGGATTGTGTGAGTCTTTATGTGTGTGTATATGTGTGTTTTTGTGTGTGTGTGTGCGTGTATTGATCTTTTATCCTGTGACTTGTTAAACTCATTTATTAGTTCTAACAGTTTGGCATTTTTTCCATAGATTCCTTGGGGTTTTCTACACAATTATGTCATCTGCACAGAGGGACAATTTTATTTCTTCTTTTCTAATCTGTGTGCTTTAATGGTGTCCTGGAAGCCCTAGGGAGCTGCTGGAAGATCTTAACTACTCTGGTGGCCATGTAGGACCTGCTGTTTTCTGGCATTTCTGTTTTTGAAAGAGAAACCAAAAGTGAAATTGTTCATGTTTACGTGTAAGCAACAAACTCCATTTAAAAAATATTCTAAAACAAAATATTGTGATCAAAACAAAACATATTTGTAACTTCATGCAATTCATGCCTGCAGTCTGTAATCTGTGAGTAAAGCAGAGAAATTGCTGAACTCCGTTGTGTCTGTCTGGTATTTACACTTGGGGCCATATGGTGCCCCCAACAGGCCTGGGAACTGACCTTTCAAGCACACAGATGGATTTGCAGGGACGCCATGGGGGCTGGCCCCAGGCTGGCTCTGGGGCAGATCCATGTCTGTTCCCTGGCCTTCTGACTGGGGCCGGTTGCCTCAGACCATCCAGGCACCTTGTTCTATAATGTGAAGTGAAAGCACTAGATCAAGATTCTTCCATGTGGCAATTCTAACATGGGACTGCAAATTTCTTGACACTCTTTATAAAGAGCTGGAGTTATGTCCCCTCCCCCTTGGGTCTAGGTAGGCTGTGGCTGCTGCAGCCAGTAGCCCAGAGCGGAGCTTTGCCAACTTTTTTCCCTTATAATTATCCTCCTAACAAGCCTGCTTATTCATTTTCTTTTCCTAGAAACGCCCCTCCCCATGCTATGGAATTTTAATACCAAAGATATACTTATATGCCTATGTTCTATCTATCAACTGATCCATCTATCAATTGATCATCTTGAATATATATCATTTTGTATATTAAAAAAGTATCATTTTTTCACCTTCCAAGAACTAGTGTTTGTCCCCATTGGAAGGCATGGATAGAGCATGGTGACAGAGACCCTGTGTGACTTCTAAGACCAGGCCAGAAGGAACCCTGTAGCTTCTTCTTCAGACTCTTGAAATGCTGGCTCTGAGAAGTCCCCCACTCAGAACCTGGCGGCCACATGGAGAGGTTACCTGTAAGGTCTCGGATCAACGATCAGGACTGAGTACAGTCAGGGCTGTGACTCAGGGTCACCCGGGCTCATGATCCGGTGCATAGGTGACAAGCTTCCAGATGACAGCAGCACCTAGCCATTTGAGTCACCCCACCCCACCCATTAAGTCTTCTAAACTGAGGCCTCAGACGTGATGGAGCAGAGATAGGCCATCTCTATCTCAATCCACTGGGATTCCTGGCCACAAAATCTGTGACATGACAAAGTGATCACTGTTTTATTCCATAAGGAAAATCTAAGCATAGACAACTGGACCGTCTGGGCTCTATCCGTTCTAGGGTCAAGCAAGATGGTAAGAGGAACGTGCTGCCTCTGCCGTGGGCCTGGTGGGCTGTGAGGAGTTGCTGGCTGCTGCCAAGGGCCCCTGTGTGACTCAGCTCTGTGGCGGGGACAGCTGGGCAGGAGCTCCCATGTGGTAACATGCAGGCTGCTGGGCTTGAGGTCTTGCCCTTTCCTAACGGGCGACCCAGAACCATGTGGGCTGCAAGTGTCAGCATGTGGCAGAGGTGTTCCCCACTGCAGCAGAACACCTCCCTGCCCCGCCACATCCACTTCTGCAATGCCCCCACCTCGTCAAAGGAAAGCTCTGGTCAAAAACCCACCAGCGCCTTTCCTAACAAACAGGCTCAAGGAGAGGAACAGAGCACCAGCAAAAGGCAGCTGGGGAATTTGCTTCAGAGGAAATAGTCCAGGACACAGAGCAGGGGGTCAGACAAGTCTACTTAGTCACAGAGGAATTATAGACAACACGACCTCACTAAAAGAAGGAGCTCAGGAAAGAGATATAGTTCCTCAAAAATGGCTCAAAATAAAATGTGGATACAAAAAAGAGCACCCAGAGTTCAGGAAAGATGTGAAGTGGAAGAGAAAAAAAAAAAAAAACACCAAAGAACCAAAACCTTTATTGAGAAAAAATATGTATACTTTTGATAATTAAAAAAGAAAAAGGCTTGTGTCATTTTTTTTAATGTGTGAGCAAGAGGAAGTTACAGGAAGGGCTGAGCATCCCTGGCTTCCTCTTGCTCAGCTGGGGGGCAGGGTAGGGAGCATTGGAAGGAGTGGAAAGGCCAAACCCAGGAGTGGGTAATGCTGGGTCAGAGCTGGCTGTGGGGTAGACAGCATCACAAGCATGAAGGGGACAGTCTGAGCCCCTCGTTTGTCCTGTCTGGATGGAGAAGTCCAAACTGGCCCTGGAGCCCTGTGCCTGAAGGACCAGGGAGGCTAAGGGACCAACGGAGGGACAGAAATGAACTATTTTTGTGACCACTGGGTGAGTCCCCTGTCCTTGGAGGCCACCGATGTAGAGGGACATGGGGATACTTATATTGTTTCAATGCCCCTCTCCCCAAAATACTTATTACTTAAACAGGAAAAAGAGTAACTTCAATCAGTTTTGACAAATTTATAGTCATATATCTATACCTCTATTAAGATATTGATGCTAGCAATGGCCACGATAGCCAAACTGTGGAAGGAGCCTCGGTGTCCAACGAAAGATGAATGGATAAAGAAGATGTGGTTTATGTATACAATGGAATATTACTCAGCTATTAGAAATGACAAATACCCACCATTTGCTTCAACGTGGATGGAACTGGAGGGTATTATGCTGAGTGAAGTAAGTCAGTCGGAGAAGGACAAACATTATATGTTCTCATTCATTTGGGGAATATAAATAATAGTGAAAGGGAATATAAGGGAAGGGAGAAGAAATGTGTGGGAAATATCAGAAAGGGAGACAGAACGTAAAGACTGCTAACTCTGGGAAATGAACTAGGGGTGGTAGAAGGGGAGGAGGGCGGGGGGTGGGAGTGAATGGGTGACGGGCACTGGGGGTTATTCTGTATGTTAGTAAATTGAACACCAATAAAAAATAAATTAAAAAAAATATATTGATGCTATATGTTGGCAAACTGAACTCCAATTTAAAAAAAAAAAGGGAAGGATAAAAAAAAAAAGATCTTGATGCAATGACAGTAACCCAGGTATTCCTGCTTATGAAGGCTCATTCAGCTGTACTCCTACCATGTGAAGGCTTTCTAATATATAATTCACACACACACACACACAAACACACACACCACAATACACTTTTTTAAAAAGATTTTATTTATTTATTCATGAGAGAGAGACACACACACATACACACACACACACACAGAGACAGAGAGGCAGAGACACAGGCAGAGGGAGAAGCAGGCTCCATGCAGGGAGCGTGACGTGGGACTCGATTCCGGGTCTCCAGGGTCACACCCTGGGCCGAAGGCAGGCACCAAACCACTGAGCCACCCAGGTGTGCCCACAATACACTTTTTAACAAATACAGAAAATAGGGGAGACTGGGTGGCTCAGATGATTAAATGTCAGACTCTTGATTTCAACTCAGTTTGTGGTCCTAAGATCATGAGATTGGGACCTGCATCAGGCTCCCTGCTGGGCATGGGGTCTGTTTGGGATTATCATCCTCCATCAGCCTTTCCCCCTCCTGCTCACATGCTCCTTCTCTAATAAAATTTTTAAAAAAAAAAATACAAAGCCATCAATGAAATTTTACATCTACATAAGTGAAGCCCTCCTTGGGACCTCTCTGAGGGGTAAGAAGGCATCATCCAGGCCTCTCCCTTCTATTGTCCCCCCCCCCCCCCCCAGTTAGTGTTGGATTTAAAGTCACTTCAAACCCTCTAGAATGGCCGGGTTGTCTTCTATATATAAAACATTGAAATAGTGTCCAAAAAATAATCTCAAGAGGCCAGAAAAGCCATAGATTTAATAGGAAATGTACAGAGCAAACAGATGGAATTTGAGTCAGGGATGGTCCAACCTTGTATACAATCTTACATTCAGGTGATTCATATTCTAGGAGGCACTGAATCAGCAGCAATGGATAAACCTGTGTACACCTGGCCCATCAAGGGTCTTTGTCCTTGGAACACTTGAAAGCTTTGGGTTTAATTCTGGTTTTATGGTTCCTGGTTGGTCTGGAACTGTAATATCCATCATTGGCCAGAGTCCTAAATGATATAAGAGGCCATTATCTTTGGCAGAATCACTGCAGGGTCCCAAGGAAAGGAGGTACCAGAATATCCACACAGGTGAGAAAACAGGTACCCCTGAAGACTGAGGATGGAAAGAGGACATATCCTTTCCTTTCTGGGCTGCTACAGAGGAGGCCAGAGTCCTGCTGATTAAGAGTCCATTATCCTTGGCAGAGCCACTGCAGGGTCCCAAGGAAAGGAGGCACCAGAACCATCCATACAGGAAGATTCTTAGCTGCTACAGAGGAGGCCAGGGTCCATGTCCTGTGCAGAGCAGAGAGGGGAAACAGGGTTTATTCTGGGGTCATGACAAGGGGAGTCCCTACCTAACAGGGACCCTCATTTCTCTTGGAAATGCAACCTCTGCCCATTCCTTGCTCAGAAGTCAGAGGGTGTGGGAGTATCATGAGTGGGAGCTGTGGTTCTCCTGCTCAGGCTGACTCTATTCTCCCCCTGGGTCCCCTGACACCACATCACAGTGCACAGCAGGAGTCCAAGTAGGGACCCCTTCACAGAGGTCAAGAGCACAAAGCAGAGGTTGCAGAGCAGGACCTGTGCAGGGGGCACGGTGACAGGCGTGAGCTCCCTCTTCAGGGGCAGCCCAGCCCTTTCCTCCCTGACCTGACTCCTGAGCCCAGAGCTGCAGGCAGGCAGCCTTGGTTCCTGCCAGGGAAGCCCCTCTGAGGGCACAGACGTGCTGCCCAAGGCTCAATCTATAGGGGCCTCCCTGCAGGCTTAGCCTGGGGTCCAGCACCCATGGCCCCTGATTTCATCCTGCTTTATGGCTGCTCCCCCACAATTCCCCTCCACCTCACCTGCAGGCCAGCCACGCCCAAGGCTTTTCTTGGTCTGTCTTTCTTTTTTTTTTTTTTTTTTTTTTAAAATTTTATTTATTTATGATAGTCACAGAGAGAGAGAGAGAGAGAGAGAGAGGCAGAGACACAGGCAGAGGGAGAAACAGGCTCCATGCACCGGGAGCCCGACGTGGGATTCGATCCCGGGTCTCCAGGATCGCGCCCTGGGCCAAAGGCAGGCGCCAAACCGCTGCGCCACCCAGGGATCCCTGTCTTTCTCATCCTACTTCTGTCTCACCTTGTGTCAGTTCTGCTCAACTTTGAAGCTCAAAACTAATATTCCCAATTTGAAGAGAAGAAATTTCCCGACCCCTGTTCATCTGGATATTTATCTTCTGGGTTCTCCTGGTAGGGGCCTCTCTCAGCTCTGACCCCCATGTGGTAGCACATATGAGGTGTACTCTCTCTTACTTCCTGTTTAGTGGACATGGGATCTAGGAGGACAATGGCCCTTGCTTACATGTGTCCCCCTGGTGGTCCCTCTCAGTGTCCAAGAGTCTGACCCCTTCACCTCAGCCTCATCCCCTCCTCCCCCAGCAGGGTCAGGACCTGTGTAGGTCACCTTGCTCTGTCCTTCTACCTACTTTGAGCGTGTCGGGTCATGTGGATTTCACAGGTGGTGTTCTGGAGAGAGTGCATGCTGCTTTGCACTTCCTCAAAATATCCTTTAAGTCACTGTGCTCTTTTCACAAATTCCACTCCCTGTGGAGCTGCTGTCCCATCTCTCCACCCCACAGGCTTCTCCTATGCTCTGGTTTCCTAAAAGTTCTGCATCCTCCGCTCCCCACTCAACAGAACAACTGGTCTCCAAACATCACCAGTAGGACACAGTTGGTTTTATAGCATGAGCCAAGTGCCTCACCTCATTTAGAGGGATACTGAACACACTGCCTGAGGGGCCAGGCTCAAGGAATAGGGGACTCGAGACAGGAAGAAAGTAGGACTGGAACTGGATGGGAGCTGATGGAGGGAGATATGGATGGTGGGACCCAGGGAGGGGTGCACCTTCACCCAGTCTCTGATGGGGTGAAACTGGGGAAGTGTTTGCCCTTTGATGAATGAGTGAATTGATTGTTTATTGGGTGACTCTTGGTGGGGAGGGGTTCAGGTCGATGGCCCAGCCTCTTCCCATGTTGGGAATATGAGAAAGCAGGAATCCCAGCTTCCCACTCCTTCCCAGCATTTCCCTAGCACTTGGGGAGGGGAGGGCTGGAACCATAGAGCAGATACCCACCCTTGACTGTGTGTGAGTGGAGTAACAGCCCCCTCAGAGATGTCCTAATCCCCAGAGCTGTGAATGTGGTAGGTTACATGGCAAGGGGGAGTGCATGATGAGATGCAGTTAAGATTCCCAACCAGCTGACCTAGAGATGGGGAGATTATCCTGGGCTATCCAGGTGGACCTTATGTCATCAGCTGTGTGTGTATAAGTGATAGAACAGGGGAGAGCCAGTGTCACAATAATGCGGCATGAGGAGGACTTGACCACCACTGCTGTCTGCGAGGACAGAAGAGACCCCGAGCCTGGTGGCCCAGGTGTCTCTAGAAGCTGGAAAAGACAAGGAAGTGCTTCTCCCTCAGAGCCTCCAGAAGAGCCAGCCCTGCCAGCACCTTCACTTTAGCCCAGGGAGCCTCATGTCAGACCTCTGCTCTCTAGAGCCTTACGTCATCAAACTGGTTTGTCTTTTGCCACCAGGTAGGTGGTGATTTGTCTCAGCAGCCACAGGAAAGGAACACAGAGCAGTTCCCTTCTGGTGTAGTTGAGGCTGGAACCACCTACACCTTTTTGGGGTCCTTGTGCGTTGGGAGGCAGGTCAGAAGGAGACCAGAGCCTTCTCTCCTGCCACCCAGCTGAAGAACTTTGTTAGGTTCTTCCTGGGGAGTGGGGAGCTCTTTAAGTACTCAGAGGCATAAATGAGGGGGCCCAGGGCAGACGATGCTGATTCTCCCCTGCCAGGAAACCTCAGAGTGTCCAAGGGGGTCCCTGCAGAGTGCCCCGAGGGGAGTGGTACAGGGCAGCAGTGGGAAAGGTCTGCTGGGGTCCAGCTCTGCTCACCTGCTGCCGGGGTTGATCATGGGCTGACTGCTGGTGAGGCCCTGGGTAGACGGAAGCAAGGTATGACTTGCCATTGTGGGTCTTGGCACAGTTTTGGGAAAATCTGTTGGATCTGGTACTAAACACACAGAGGAGAGCATGGTGTGAGAGTGATGCAGGTGGCTCCCCAGGGCCATCTCCTCTTTCCACCCCCAAGGATGAAGAAGCTTCTGCCTTAGTGTCACTGCTCAGCCTCGTTGGTTTGCTCGTGCATCTTTTTGGTTTCTCATCCCAAACATCTATTACTTCACTTGCAGAAAAACATCAGTTCACCACCATGGGAAGCATTTGGAGTGGGGAGCTCTGTAGGAATTGCATTCTGTTTGGCCCAGCTGAGCACATCAGAACCATGTTCCCACGCCTGGAGTTTCCATCAGCCAGGCCAGCTCCTTTCTGAGTCTCAGCCTTGCCTGAGGCAGGCTGTGTGCCACCTGCCCTGAAGTGATGTGACCCAGAGTGGCTGGCCCAGGGTTCCCCTGTCTCCTGCAGCCACCCACAGCCTCTATGTCCCCTCGGGTCCTCCCTACCTCCCCAGGGCCTGCTTCCTTATTTCACCAGTCCTGTCGGCAAAGGCTGTCTTGTTAGAGGGTCCAGACTCCAAATATCTGTCACTGTTCCTCCTTCCCTCTTGCACATCCATCACCTTTGTTGTCTTTTTCAGTTAATTTCTGGAACATTCTATACCAGCGTATCTCTCCACTGCAGACATTTGCACACCATATTTGTATATACTAAGTGAAGAGACTTTTCTCTGTTTTAGTAAATGAGCTAATGAATGAGTAGCAGATGTATTACCTATGTAAGGATGGAAAATGTTGGAGAGAAGACTGCAGGACCCAGAGGCAGAGCTGTGGGGTGGGGGCTACAGCCTGACCCCCTTTCCAGGCCTGCCTCTGGGGGGCCCTTAGTGTCTCTGGGGCAGCTACAGTGGAGCATAGCGTCTCCTCCAAGGCATATAGGAAGCCAGAGAGGAGGTACCCACATCTGGAGGAGCCTGGCTTTCCTCTCCTAGAAATGAGTTCAGAGTCCCTCCCCTGCTGCTTTGTGCTTATGTGGCCAGAGGAGAGAGGGGAAGCAGGAGGGGACAGGGAAAATGTCTCTTGTCCGGTAGCTGAGACTATCAGGACCACAGCTTTCTAGCACCCCACTCCTCGCTCCCCCCTGGCAAGGTCCCACACAGTCTGGGGCTACAAGAGGGTCGATGAGACTGGGAAAGAGAAGCAGCCTTCCCTGGACAAGCCTGTCCTAGCCGAGTCTGTCCTTTATCGGTGCCTCTGGGAGAGCAGATGGAGATGTGCAGATGCAAGGGCTCGCTCTTTCTTCCATTTTTTCCCAGTATCGTGGTGCCCCCAATACATGTTCATACATGTGTGCACACAACCACACACACACACACACACACACACACACAGTCTCAGGCAAGTTTAGAGATCACTCTCTATTAATCAGGGAAGAAAGAGAGAGGTACAGTCTTGATTCCTCCGTGGTTGGGTACCAGGGCCCCAGAGCACAGGAGGGAGCAGTGCCTACTTGGGTCAAGAAACACGGAAAATTTCAGCCGGATTTCATCTCCTAATTTTTTTTTTAATGATAGTCACACACAGACAGAGAGAGAGAGGCAGAGACACAAGCAGAGGGAGAAGCAGGCTCCATGCAGGGAGCCTGACATGGGACTCGATCCCGGGACTCCAGGATCACGCCCTGGGCCAAAGACAGGCGCCAAACCGCTGCACCACCCAGGGATCTCCTCATTTCCTAATTTCTCTGTCCCACGCCAGTAGGTGTTTGTGTCATCCTGCTGTAGATTCTCCAAGATCATGGTAACGTGCTTGGCTGTGATTGTCCTGGATGGACACTTGGCCCTTCTTCATCAGTTTCTCTGACCCAGTGGTTTTTACAAGGATTTTACAGGAATCCCAGTCACAATCGCGGCACCACCACTTCTTGTAGGATTCCCACCCTTGGCCATAGGAACATTTTATGATCAGTGTGCCCATCAGTGTGCCTCTCACTGTTCTCTCCTGTCAGATGGAGAAGTGGCCTAGAAAACAGAAACCCAACATTCACCTCCTTCTCCCTTAATACCTGGGCTGGTCCTGGTGCTGCTGAGGTGCCTGGCACTGCCCTGAAGACCAGCTAGGAGCCTCTGCCCTCTGTGTAATCGCCCCATCCCACCTGTCCCTTAATCCCCTATAGTATGTCTTTTACTGTCCCCTCTCTCTGATGTCTCCTTGCCCAATACAGGGTCCTGTGCTCACTCCTCATCCTACTGACCACCCTCCTCTCCTTTGCCCGCTGCCGACACCTCTTCCCAGCACCACAGAATGCCCACTGCAGCCCCATGTGTATATCTGAATTCCAGCTCTGGATATACACTGACTATACAGATATACACTGTCTCTGGTGAGACAGCAGAGTCCCCTCCCTACCCACCTCATGACACTCTCACCCCCATTCACCTAAAATACCTCAGGCTCTGAATTCACACATGGCTTGGAACTAAACACACACTCTCACACAATAAATATGCACACACTTACTCACACAGGTGATTGCTGGTTATTTTACCTGCTCACCTTTCTCCTCTGAATCACAATACCTTTGCACAAGTTGATCCCTCTGCCTGGATATGTTCTCTCTTCTCTGCTTGAAGGAATCAAATCTTTATATTCATCTCTCCAGTTTTGACTCAGTGTCTCTTCTACGTGTTTCCAGTTTGTAGCCACTTGGTCTTTACTGGTGCCACCAGAGGACTTTGTCCCTCTCTTCATTGTTGTGTTATGACACCAGATCGTGGTCTAGTCTTTGGTCATTCAGAGCAGTCTTTGGCAGCCTGATGAGTGGGGTTGAGCAACTCTCCAGAGAGCCTGTCACACACTGTTTCTGCTGTCTTTCTTCCTCCCTCTAGTCTGAGCTCTTTAGAAGAGAAGATTCCTCCTATAGCTATAAGTCAAGACCAGTTGTGCAGGGTTTTAAATGTTCCTGAAGCCTGAACCCCACCTTGACTGAGTAGGTCTCTGGTGGAGGCTGAGCATCTGTGCTCCTTCAACGTTCCTCAGGAATTCATGCATATATATATATTTGTGCATGGATGTGCTTATCATTCATCTGTCTATATATCCATCCATCCATCCATGCATCCATTTATTCTTTCATCCATCCATGCATCTATTGATCCATCATCTGTCTCTCCATCTCCTTGGTAGGGATGACAAACAGTGCCCTAGAAAACAGACACCGTTTGTGTTATTTATTTTTATTTTCTTTCTCAAACACTTAGTACCTGTCAGATTACAAAACTTAAAAAAATGTTTTTTTAATGAATGAGTGTCTGGATGAATGAAAGGCCCTGCCATTTCCCCTGGGACAGACCCCAGCCCTGCAGGTGCCCCATCCTGAAGCCCCTGCCTCACTCACCTTGGGTGACAAGAAGGAGCAGAACCCAGAGCAGCTTCATGTCCTGCCTGCCTGGGTTTTTTCCCTGGTGCTCAGCTAATGCTCCCTGCCCTCTGGGACTGGAACTGAGCTCAGAGGCTAACTGCCTTCTATTTTTCGAAATTAATCTTTTCTCCATCTACTTCCCTTAATTTTTTTTTCCAGTTACTTCCTAATTTCATTAATTGGAAGAAAAGGAGTACTGTCCTTTGGAGCATATGGCTGATATGATGAGGTATCCCCTCTCTTTGCTCTGGTCCCTCACCTCAGCATCTCCTGGAATCTGGCCCTGATGGCCTTCTCTCCGGGGAGGGCCCCTGCTCCCCTCTCTAGCACCACCTCCAGTCTCTGTACACCTACTTCCTGCCACCTCCATCCCCCAACTCAGTTCTGGACCTCCATTGGCTACTGGAACCTTTGTAGAGCTGTCTACCCTGTGAGCTCAGATGTGCTCAAAATGCAATTTCTGGTAATCTCCATTCCTCCAGTCAATCTGTCCCAACATCTGGTCCATGGGCCCAGGGCTACCCTCTCCACCAGTGCACACCAGACTAGCCTTCCTAAGATAAAGCCCATGGGGCCTTCTTCCTGCCACCTACCACTTCAGAAGGCCTTGTTGGGATAGTGGGGTAGGAGGTGGAGCGGCCAAGGGCTTTGCCAGCAGGAGGAGGAGAGGGTGCTGTGGGCCAGTCCCCAGAGTTCCTGTCCCCTTCAAGGTCCTTCTAGCTGCACCAAGAATCAAATTGACATGAGACAGATGAACAGGAGAAACTCAAAGTTAAAAGCATACATGCAGGGAATCCACATGGACATGGCAGTCAGGCATAATGGGCTCTGAATGTCATCCTGAATTTAGAGAAGAGGGTGGGGATTTCGAGACTTCAAAGGGAAGGAATACAATTCATAGGAAAATGAAAACCAGTAAGCGTCTGGTAGGCAAACATTTGCTTGCCATGTAGTTGGGTTAGTCACAGAAAATTTAAATTTATTTATTTATTTATTTATTTATTTATTTATTTATTTATTTATTTATTTTATTTTTTAGATTAAAAAAATTATTTAGGGCAACCCCGGTGGCTCAGCGGTTTAGCACCTGCCTTCGGCCCAGGGCTTGATCCTGGAGTCCCAGGATCAAGTCCCATGTCAGGCTCCCAGCATATTAAGACTCAGCGTTCTCAGGTAATTGAAGAACTGATGAGCACAGGAAATTACTTTGGCAACCAGAGTCATAATTTCTTAGGCAGATACCTTAAAAGATAAAGAAATAGTTTTACTTACGATCTCTTATGGAAAGCAGATCAATAGTTCAAGAAAACTCTCTACTTTTAACAAAGAGAAAACAAAAACTTTGCACCAGTGCACTTTTGATGTTAAAACTAATTTTCTACATTAATTTATCGCAATCTTAGCTAGTATTGGCCACATATAAAATTTCTTTCTAAAGATCTTTTCTTCATAAACCTTCTTGCTCTTTCTGTTTTGCATTTAGATTTTGTCCTAAATGTTTCCTCTTGAAATAACTGGTCTCATGTTAGGACAAAATTATTTTCTTTTCCCTTCACAAATCTGTCTTTTTATTCTTCATAATTTTTCTCACCAACAGCACATATCCTACTTTCTTCACGTACAGGGGCGTTTCCCTTGTCATTTCCAGTAGTCTTAGTTATGTTTATCAGAAATCTTAATGCTTTGGAACCTTAATGTCCAGTGAAAACCAAGTTGCAAGCAAATGTGAGTTCAGTTACAACAATCTTTAAATTGGCAAATTGATGAATATATTTTCTAATTTAGAAATGTGTTGTTTTCACAATACAATCTTTCAATAAAGCTTGAAACCTGTTCATTAAGCAGATAAACCTTTGTTCATTATTTTATCTTGCTTACATCTGTTTAATTTACTTGTTTTTAACAATTATGCCCAGACTGCCCCTAAAACTTTATGAGGCGTTAAGTAAAAATCAATGATTATTTTAAGGTTTCTTTTTTTCCTAGTCACTTCGCAAGAGAGATGCCATGAACTTGTTTGACTCTTAGTAAACACAAGCCGAGTAAAAGTTTTATATTTAATGCTAGTAACTCTAAAGACGTATCTATTTTAAATAAACCAAAACCTTAAATTAGCTTTAGTGCTGTAAATTTTCCCAGATGGTATGAGCCTGAAAAACATTTGGGTGAGTTTTACCTTTGTGAGTTTAGAATGCCCAATGCTTAGGGTTGCTTCCCTTCAAAGTAACTAAATTGAGCTCTTTTGCAAATTAATTTTAACAATACCTCCCTTTGGGAGAGAAAACATCTCACATATATAACATGCATGGACACACACACACACAAAATACACAGAAAAGATGCACAGAAAATCTTAATTTTGTTTTGACTAATATTTGTGAAGAGGACATTATAGGCCCAATTTTTAAATACTTCCTGTTTGTTCTTTATTGTATGTTTATGAAAAACTTTCCACTAAGTTTCCATTTCCCTCTTTTCCTTCTTGTTTTTTTCTTCTTTAGTCTCAGAGATTGTAGGCTGTGTTTAAATTTCAAAGATATGAGAAGCTTTATGATTTCAAGGGACAGAGAAAGAATGTAAATTTTTTTTTCTTGAATTTCAGGGTAATTGCTATATAAAATTTACCATTTGAAAAAATTAAAGAACATTTTTATTCCAATATCCTGATCTTTTGTAAATTTTACAAACATCTTGAGAGGAATAGGCAAGGCTTGGAGATTGATAGAGCTAGGTGGGCTTTAACTTGTTTCTACAGTTGTAATTCTGGTTTTGTAGAAATTTCTTTTTTTTTAAATTTTTATTTATTTATGATAGTCACAGAGAGAGAGAGAGAGAGAGGTAGAGACACAGGCAGAGGGAGAAGCAGGCTCCATGCACCGGGAGCCTTACGTGGGACTCGATCCCGGGTCTCCAGGATCGCACCCTGGGCCAAAGGCAGGCACCAAACCGCTGCGCCACCCAGGGATCCCATGGTTTTGTAGAAATTTCTACAAAAAAAGAGCAGTTGTTCTTCATTCCCCAAAGACCTGGATTACACCCTGAATATCAAGTCACTGCTCCAACTTGTTAGCTAAATTTGCTTTTTTAATCAGAGAGAACTTTAACTAAAAATGGAAACCAAATTATTTATGACTTTGTATAGCCTGTCTAAAGCTTTTAATAAAGGTAGAAGCATTTTTTTGTGAATATGCAATGTAACTTTGGCTTCTATTACCCCTGAATACTGTCCTCCTTCAACTGATAATTTATAGGAGGACATAGGAGAAATTTTGGTCATTTGTCTCCTCTGTGAAGAGAGGGTTGTAAATATGGTCAAATAATATTTGTAATTCCTCTCTAAATCGGTTGAAGTATCTGAAAGTAGAGGTAAAAGGACATTATAATTTAAAAGCTCTGTTGCTGTCCAGAGGACATGAATTTTTTGTGGTGAGGTGTCCAGGATACACCTGCAAACATACTGTATTAGAATTCTTGAGGAGGGCAGAGCCTGAGTACAGGGCCCTGGAAGGTAAGAGCAAAGGAAGCCTTGTTGCCAGTCCCAGGCACTGTTGTCAAATTCACTTTTGGGCTTTCAGCATTTATAGGAGCAACCTGGGTACTTTGAACCTAGAGGTCAGGCCAGAGTGATCTTTGTGAGTTTTGTAGGGAAAGGGAAGTTAATACAGGCATTGAGGCCAGAGTTTAAGGGGAAACACAACAAACAAACACAGAATAAAGAGACAAACCAGAAACCAGACTCTTAACTCCAAAGAACAAAGGGATGCCTCCCAGAGAGGACGTGGGTAGGGGGCTGTGTAGAATAGAGGAAGGGCATGAAGAGTCCACTTACTGTGAGGAATACTGACTAATGTATAGAGGTAAACAAACAAACAAACAAAAAACCAAGACTAATGCCAGTGAAAAACTCAATGAAACTAAAACAAACAAGGAAGAGACAAAGGGGAATTTACACAGATGTGGATGTTTATACTTGTCCTAAAGTTGAACTTCTTCTATCTTGTCAAGGGAATCCTTAAGGCTAGCCATGATACATGATACTAACAGGACAATTGAGAGCTCTTTATAATATATATATATCTTTTCAAAATATAGCCAATTGAAAGGATCCATCATCTGGCCATTGATGGGCAGGATCTATTACTAGCAACCCAAACCAATAAGCCTTTTTGTGGCTTAACCCAGGACACAAGAGGTGTCCAGAGAGGGCATAGTTGGTGCAGTCTCCATGATCCAGAAGATTACTGCCAAAATTCTGTTAAGAAAGCAAAGGCCTTTAGTACATAGGCAGTAAAGGCAGTATAGTGGAAAGAGTGTTTGCAGTCTCCCATGAAAATATGAGATTCCTCCCCTCACAGATCTCTAATCTGTGACATCACATGGGTGCTTCTGGAATGGGACTTTCCAGCACTAACAAGCAATGAGGGTTGAGACCACAAAGGTTCTCATGGGCTGGAACCTCTCATGACAAACACTGCTGAGAACTGGCACAACCTGACAGAGAGAAAGAGACTTGGATGCCCACTCTAGTCCACTGGCACCAAGGTGGCTCCTGGTGAGTGCACCCTCTAGATGGGGGAGATCAAAGAAAATATTGTCACTGGTCGTGAAGCCAAACTCTTAGGACATAGAAGAAAACCAGAGGAAAAATCTACCAGGTTGATCTAAGCCTTGGGTATCTTGGAACCAAAATAACATCTAGGAGGAATGTGTCATGGGGTTGAGTACTGTGTGTTGTGTGTCCACCAGTTTTGCTGCTTTGGCTTCCATAGTGGAACTCAGCAACAGATAACAAACAACATAAATGACATAGACCAAGGAAAACAGAGACCACCTCTGGGATGAAATGATCAGTAACTAAAGAGTATTCAACCGACCTGAACCAAACAGTCCCTGAGCCCAAGGAACTGGTTCCACAATATTTTCTCTTGCTGATCTAAATTGAGAAAGAGAGGAAAAGGACTCTGATCACTCTTGCTCCCTCTGCCTGAGCAGATAGCAATTCCAGGAGGCTGACATAGGGAGCAATCTTACCGGCCACGGCTCTCTGTCGGATGTCCCAAGAATGTCTCACCTGCAGCGCCATCGGGGGTGGGTGGTGTTCTTCTAGTTAAAGAATCCTACTGACTATACCAAGTGTCTGAGAGCGAGAATGTCACACCCCATTCTTGGGGGGCAAGAGTACTTGTCTCATTCAAGGTCCTTCTGGCTAGATCAACAATCAAATTGACATGAGACATTACCAGGAGAAATCAAATTTAATAGCACATGTGTGGGGAATCCACACACACATGGCAGTCAGGCATCATGGGGTACAGATGTCATCCTGAAATAAGAGAGCGGTTTGAGGTTTGAGACTCCAAAGAGAAGGAAAGCAATTCACAGGAAGAGGAAAACCAGTAAATGCTTGGTAAACAAATATTTGCCCTGCCGTGTAGTTGGGCTACTCAGATAAAATTTATCCTTGGCAATGACCCTTATTCTGCAAAGACTCTGCAACTGAGAATGCTCTATGTAGATAAGGGAGGGGCAAGAGTTTCCCTGGAGCTGGTGGTGTCTTTGAGGGCCTTCAGCTCAGAGTAATCTTCATGCCAAAGTGGCCCATCTAGGGGCCGCCTGCCTTCAGCCCCTGGACCTGTTTGTGTCCACTTGTGAGGGCTGAGCCTTCTGTGATTGGGGGTCTCAGCGAACCCTGGGGTTTCCACCTGAGACAAAGAATTTATGAAGGTGGGGGGGGGGACAGGAACATAGGCTTCCCTTCAAACTTTTCCCTCCCACCCTTTCTCAGGTTCTACTGCGGTGTAATTTGATAAAATAAACCTCACCCACTGAAAGAGCACAGTTTGAAACGTTTTTCTTCTTGTCTTTAGTACTTCTCAAATTTTACATGTGGTACAATTTTGTGGTGGATTTCAGTTCTACGTGTTAAACACACACACCATTTCAGGGAACTACCATCACAAACATACAAAGCAATGCTATCCCCTCCCCAGAAGGGTCTGTAACTAGGACTTCCGTTTCTCTGATGGCAGGCAGTCCAGCTGCTGAGGTTGGGACTTCAAGTGCTGATGTGGTTTCCGTGGGCTGTGCTGCCACGTGCGCTGGCTCAGCTCTATGGAGCCCTGCAGGTGCTCCTCCCAAGTGCCCTGCGTGCACCCTCCAGGGGTCGGCCTGTGACTGGCGGCGATCTTCCCCCAAAGCTCTCTAAGTGGGTGCTCCTTCAGGGGCTCTGGTCAGGTGTATACAGCTGGAGTGAGAGACTGGGAGGTCTATGAAGTTAAAGAGCCTCCTGGGGATTGAGAATAGTTCTTTCTTGATCTAGGTGCTGGTTTATAGGTGTGTTTTATTTGTGCAAATGTATTGGGCTGTGCATTTCTGATGTGTGCACTTTCTGTGTATCATTTACACTCCAATACAAAGGTTTTAAATTTTACTGGGGGGAGGCCTGAGTGGCTCAGCGGTTGAGCACTTCCCTTCAGCCCAGGTCATGATCCTGGAGTCACGGATCGAGTCCCACATCAGGCTCCCTGCATGGAGCCTGCTTCTCCCTCTGCCTGTGTCTCTGCCTCTCTCTCTCTCTCTCTCTCTCTCTCTGTGTGTCTCATGAATAAATAAATAAATAAATAAATAAATAAAATATTTAAAAAAATAAAATAATAAAATAAAATAAAATGAATTTTACTGGAAAACCTCTCCAAACCATTATACTCTGTTTACTTAATTCTTTAAATATAGCTTTCTTAATAGAGGGACACCCCAGTAGCTCAGTCCATTAAGCAGCCAATTCTTGATTTCATCACAAGTCTATCCCCCAGGAGGGTCTTTAACTTCATAAAATATTTGGGGAATCCAAGGCAGCTAGAGAGGATGTTAGAGGCCACCTTCAGCCTTCTTCATTTAGAAGACCTCTCTCTTCTCTACCAAGAAGGCATAGGCTGTAGGTCAAGAAGGGATGGAAGGCTCAAAGAAACTGGCACACTATGACACCCCTATTTCTTTCCCTTTTTAAAAGATTTTATTTATTTATTCATGAGAGACAAACAGAAAGCCAGAGACATAGGCAGAGGGAGAAGCTGGCTCCCTGCAGGGAGCCTGATGTGGGACTTGATCCCAAGACCCTGGGCTCATGCCCTGAGCTGAAGGCACATACTCAACCACTGAGTTACTCAGGCATCCCTGATACCCCTGTTTCACATGCTGTGTTGTCCCCACATGCTCAGAGTCCCAATTATCTATGTTCTGGCTCATTCTCCATAACAATCAGGTAACCAACAACGATCAGTCATTTGAGGTATGTGTGGGATATAAGAGAGAAGGACCAAACCAGACCAAATCAACATATTACCACAGAGTGAGGAGAGTTTAAAAACCTCAGCAAGCAGAGAACTAAAAAGGAGCTTTTGAAATGAAAATATAATCCTAAACTAAACATTTCAAGCAAGGATCGAAGAGATGTAAAAACACAAAACCAAACCAAATCTTCCCAAGAAGTAGAATTAACCTCTAACATAAAAGAAAAAGGAGACAGAGGAATTAACTCAGAGAGAAGAGGGAAAGGAGGCAGAGGACAGAGGGAAGTGAGGACATGCGAAGGAAAAGGGGAGCCCTGTGGGCAAGTCACTTAGGAGGGCGTTAACATAAGCAGTTTGAGGGTGGGAAGTGGCCTTGGTCCACAACCAGCAGAAATAACCCAACAGATGGCAGAGGAAGCATGGAGGGCACAATGAAGCTGATAGGAAACAGTCACTTTTCCTTCCTTAAAATCTCCCTGTGGCATGTCTATGTCTGAGGAACTTAGAATCTCGAGGAGAAGCCTGAGGGTCAGATTCAGGATTGGACCAGGGCAAGGGCAGGAGTGGTGGTCTGGGATACACTGAGGTGGGCTGCCTAGAAGGAGGGTTAGGATGGGGCTGTTTGTCCAGCAAGGCTGAGTGTGCGCCCTGAGCACTGCATTCTTCTCCATATGCAAATCCAATGTGTCCCTACCACTTCCTTGGACCACACTCTGAGGGTCAGGTATCTGGGGCCTGTGGCACGGTGTCACTTAGATTGCTGGCAGCAGGCTTCCCAGCTCCTCAAGAACAGTGGCAAGTGGCACCCTGGCCAGTGGAACACTTTGTTTCCCTCATCATTGAGACAAATCATGCCAGTCATAGGCTCTCAAAATCTGGCACTGCACTGCCTTTCTCCTAATTATTGAAATTAGGAAATAACTGAAGAAAAAAAATAAGGGAAGTAGATGAGAGAAACTATAATAGAGAAATAGAAGGCATTTTTCCTCTGAGCTCAGTTTCAGTCCTGGAGGGCAGTGGGCATTATTAGCTGAGCACAAGGAAGACAACTCAGGCTGGCAGGGCAGGACATGTGGCTTCTCTCAGTTCTGTTGCTTCCTGTCGTCCAAGGTGAGTGGGATGGGGGTTTCAGGATGGAGTACCTGCAGGGCAAGGGTTGGACATAGGGTCTCTCCTAGGGGAAATGGCAGGGTCTTTCACTCATTCAGACATTTTCTCATTCAAATTATATTTTAAAATTTTTTTGCTACCTGAAAGGTACTAAGTTAGGTATTGGGGGAAAGAGAATAAAAATAAGTAACACAAGTGTCTATTTTCTACAGCACCATTCTCCATCCCTGGCAGATAGATGGATAGACAGATGATGGATGGATGGATAGATGGATACATGGACGGATGGGCAGATGATAGGTAGATACACACAGGCACACATATATACACATATTCCAAACATTAATTCCTGAGAAATATTTAAGGAGCCAGATCTCAGGCTGCAGCTGGCAACCACTCAGTCAAGCGGGGTTCAGACATCTGGATCATTTAAAAGCCTGCACAACTGGTCTTGACTTGTAGCTAGAGTCAAGATCATCTCTTCTTAAAAGCTCAGAGTAGAGGGAGGAAGACAGGCAGCAAAACCTGGGTGTGATAAGCTCTCTGGAGAGTTACTCAACACCGGAATTCAGACTGTTTGAGTCTTTCTCTGGATAAGCCAAAGACCAGAGCCTCATCCAGTTATTTCAGCTCAACAGCCAAGACAGAATGAGCAGCGTCACCAGGGAGGGAAGACCAGAGATGAGAAGATATCTATTTCTGGGTTGGATGTCAAATCCGTGGGGGCAGCTGACGCTTGATGCTCTAAGGAGGCAGGAGCAAGGTCCATGGCCCCCCAGCTCTGTTCTTTCTCCTTCTCCAGAAACACAGGGCTTAGGGCAGGCTGCAGAGAGTGTCTCCTCTGGGAAGGAAGTCATCATGGGAAATGAAGTGAACCCATTTACTTATCCGTTGACCTCTTTAAGATACGTATAGAGGTAAAACATTCTGATGGGGAGAGTCTTATGCAGAACACCTATTGGGAAAATGGGTGTCTTACTATTTTCTTAACTTGGAAGTTCATGTGCATAAGAGGGCTGCATATGCATATGAGTCATAAGAGTAAAAGACCACAGGCTTAGTGGCTTAAACTAGAGGAATTTCTTTTCTCACAGTTCTCAATGCTGGGCCATCCAAATTGAGGTGCAAGCAGATTCAATTAGTGATGAAAGCTCTCGTTCTGGGTTTCAGGCAGCCACCTTCTCACAGTGACCTCCACCTTGTGCCCAGGCAAGGAGAGACAGGGAGATCAGGAGACAGAGACAGAGAGAAAGAAGGAGAGAGAAGCTCTCAGGTGACTTTTCTTACAAGAGCACCGATCCTATCTTGACATCCCCATCACAATCTCCTCTAGCCCGAATGACCTCCCAAAGGCCCCATCTTCCAATACCATCCCGTTAGAGCTTACAACTTCAACATAGGAATTTAGGGATAACACAAACATTGTCCTCGACAATCTAGAGGCAGAATTGGTCAAGGGGTGAACAGCGCTAGCTCATCTGTTGTCACTTTGACATCACTACCACCCCCTCTAAGTCCTCTTCTGCATTACTGCCCCAAACCTGGGAATCACCTTTCCTCCAGTCCCCTTCCTTCAATGGGCTGGAGTTTGTCCATGGAAGCAGGTGTCAGAGATTTAGAGGGGGGGAGAACAGCCTCACTCTCTGGAGGCAGCTAAAGTGGCTTGGGTAGATGACAGATTCAGAGTGGCTTCCTGTCACATACCCAGGAACCTTTACTCTGCTGGTGGAGACTGAAGATAATTAGTGGCATTTTCTCAGAGAATTTTCAGAATCACAGCAGATTCTTATGGACTCTTGAGAAAACCCATCCTGGGACTTCGGCTGCAAACACAGCATCACCTTCCCTCACCATGAGTCAATACAGATACTAGTATATGACTGCTCATAGCAAGATTTTCGCTGGCCAAAGAGTCAAACGACCCATGATTCATCAGCTGGTGAACGGATAAGCTAAATGTGGCCAGTCCCTGCCATGGACTGCAGTGCCCACACGTGCTATCACATGGATGAGCCTTAACACACATTACACTAAGTGAATGAAGCCAGACAAAAAGGTCATAGATTGAAGGATTCCATGTATAAGAAGTGTCCAGAATAGAGAAATCTATAGACAGAATGTAGATCCGTGGTTGTGGAAGGCTTCAGGTAAGAGGGAAGTGGGGAATGACAAGGGGTACAGGGTTTCCTTCTGCAGTGACAAAATGTTCTGGAATTAGAGGTGATGGTGGCACAACTTTGTGAAAGTCCTAAAACCACCTAAAGCTACACTTAAAATTCGTGATATGTGAATTATATCTCAACCTATAAAGTCAACAAAAGTAAACTCTGAGCCTTAAAATGCTTTAATTTGTTTTAGAAAGGGAGAAAATTCTCATTGTCTTTAACTTAACAGTTGGAAAAAGAGCACTAGTGGTATTCTTGAGAAAAGAAGATGAATAAAATTATACATATGAGAAAGTAATGACAGGAAATAAAAACAGAAACACGAACTAATCTCAAAGCTGGTTTAATGGGGAAAAAACATGGAGGAGAGGAGGAGAAACAGGAGGAGGACATCCCGCAGCAGGTGTAATCCACCTAAATCAGACGGTGCATGTGGTTTGAACGTGTAATTAAAACAGAGGCAAACATTTTAATTATAAAAGCATACTTGCTAAGTGTAGAGGTTTATGCTAATAATGCTCTGTGAAATAGATTAACTTTCTGGGAAAAGGAACCAAACCAATAGAACAGATTCAAGAACCATCAAAGAATTTGAATAGTCGTTATTCAGGGGAAAACAATTTCATGTAATCAAGAATTTGTCCCGAGGGGAGGGGCAAGACGGCGGAAGAGTAGGGTCCCCAAATCACCTGTCTCCACCAAATTACCTAGAAAACCTTCAAATTATCCTGAAAATCTATCAATTCGGCCTGAGATTTAAAGAGAGACCAGCTGGAATGCTACAGTGAGAAGAGTTCGCGCATCTATCAAGGTAGGAAGACGGGGGGGGGGGGGGGGGGGGGGGGGGGGGGGGGGGGAAGAAATAAAGACACAAAGGCCTCCAAGGGGGAGGGGCCCCGCGAGGAGCCGGGCTGAGGCCGGGGCGAGTGTCCCCAGGACAGGAGAGCCCCGTCCCGGAGGAGCAGGAGCTGCACCAACCTTCCCGGGGGAAAGGGGCTCGCAGGGAGTTGGAGCAGGACCCAGGAGGGCGAGGATGCCCTCGGGCTCCCCGGGACAGTAACAGCAACTGCGCGCCCAGGAGAGTGCGCCGAGCCCCCTAAGGGCTGCAGCGCGCACAGCGGGGACCCGGCGGGACCCGGAGCAGCTGGAGGGGCTCGGGCGGCGGCTCCGCGGAGGGGGCTGCGCGGCCCCGGGAGCAGCTCGGAGGGGCTCGGGCAGAGGAAGAGGCTCGGTGCGGAGGGGGCTGCGCGGTTCCAGGAGCAGCTCGGAGGGGCTCGGGCGGCGGCTCCGCGGAGGGGGCTGCGCGGCCCGGGAGCGCGAATCCAACAGCGCAGGCCCCGGAGCACAGGGCGCCGGGACACAGCCCAGGATCCGGCCTCCCCCGGGACAGGCAGAGGCCGGGAGGGCCCAGGACAGCAAGGACGCTCCTGCCCCAGCTGAGCAGATCAGCGGCCCCGCCCCGGAGCCTCCGGGCCCTGCAGACGGAGTTCCTGCCGGAGCTGAATCCAGGTTTCCAGAGCTGCCCCGCCACTGGGGCTGTTCCTCCTGCGGCCTCACGGGGTAAACAACCCCCACTGAGCCCTGCACCAGGCCGGGGCACAGCAGCTCCCCCAACTGCTAACACCTGAAAACCAGCACAACAGGCCCCTCCCCCAGAACACCAGCTAGACTGACAACTTCCAGGAGAAGCCAAGGGACTTAAAGTACACAGAATCAGAAGATACTGCCCCGTGGTTCTTTTTTTTTGTTTGTTTTGTTTTGCTTTTTGATTTGTTTCCTTCCCCCACCCCTTTTTTTCTCCTTTCTTTTTCTTTCTCTTTTTCTTCTTTTTTTTTTTTCGTTTTTTTTTCTTTCTTCCCTTTTTTTTCTCTTTCTCTTTTCTTTCCTTCTTTCTCTCCTCTCTTTTTCTCTTTTTCCCAATACAACTTGCTTTTGGCCACTCTGCACTGAGCAAAATGACTAGAAGGAAAACCTCACCTCAAAAGAAAGAATCAGAAACAGTCCTCTCTCCCACAGAGTTACAAAATCTGGATTACAATTCAATGTCAGAAAGCCAATTCAGAAGCACTATTATACAGCTACTGGTGGCTCTAGAAAAAAGTATAAAGGACTCAAGAGACTTCATGACTGCAGAATTTAGAGCTAATCAGGCAGAAATTAAAAATCAATTGAATGAGATGCAATCCAAACTAGAAGTCCTAACGACGAGGGTTAACGAGGTGGAAGAACGAGTGAGTGACATAGAAGACAAGTTGATAGCAAAGAGGGAAACTGAGGAAAAAAGAGACAAACAATTAAAAGACCATGAAGATAGATTAAGGGAAATAAACGACAGCCTGAGAAAGAAAAACCTACGTTTAATTGGTGTTCCCGAGGGCGCCGAAAGGGACAGAGGGCCAGAATATGTATTTGAACAAATTCTAGCTGAAAACTTTCCTAATCTGGGAAGGGAAACAGGCATTCAGATCCAGGAAATAGAGAGATTCCCCCCCTAAAATCAATAAAAACCGTTCAACACCTCGACATTTAATAGTGAAGCTTGCAAATTCCAAAGATAAAGAGAAGATCCTTAAAGCAGCAAGAGACAAGAAATCCCTGACTTTTATGGGGAGGAGTATTAGGGTAACAGCAGACCTCTCCACAGAGACCTGGCAGGCCACAAAGGGCTGGCAGGATATATTCAGGGTCCTAAATGAGAAGAACATGCAACCAAGAATACTTTATCCAGCAAGGCTCTCATTCAAAATGGAAGGAGAGATAAAGAGCTTCCAAGACAGGCAGCAACTAAAAGAATATGTGACCTCGAAACCAGCTCTGCAAGAAATTTTAAGGGGGACTCTTAAAATTCCCCTTTAAGAAGAAGTTCAGTGGAACAGTCCACAAAAACAAGGACTGAATAGATATCATGATGACACTAAACTCATATCTCTCAATAGTAACTCTGAGTGTGAACGGGCTTAATGACCCCATCAAAAGGCACAGGGTTTCAGACTGGATAAAAAAGCAGGACCCATCTATTTGCTGTCTACAAGAGACTCATTTTAGACAGAAGGACACCTACAGCCTGAAAATAAAAGGTTGGAGAACCATTTACCATTTGAATGGTCCTCAAAAGAAAGCAGGGGTAGCCATCCTTATATCAGATAAACTAAAATTTACCCCAAAGACTGTAGTGAGAGATGAAGAGGGACACTATATCATACTTAAAGGATCTATTCAACAAGAGGACTTAACAATCCTCAATATATATGCTCCGAATGTGGGAGCTGCCAAATATATAAATCAATTATTAACCAAAGTGAAGAAATACTTAGATAATAATACACTTATACTTGGTGACTTCAATCTAGCTCTTTCTATACTCGATAGATCTTCTAAGCACAACATCTCCAAAGAAACGAGAGCTTTAAATGATACACTGGACCAGATGGATTTCACAGATATCTACAGAACTTTACATCCAAACTCAACTGAATACACATTCTTCTCAAGCGCACATGGAACTTTCTCCAGAATAGACCACATATTGGGTCACAAATCGAGTCTGAACCGATACCAAAAGATTGGGATTGTCCCCTGCATATTCTCGGACCATAATGCCTTGAAATTAGAACTAAATCACAACAAGAAGTTTGGAAGGACCTCAAACACATGGAGGTTAAGGACCATCCTGCTAAAAGATAAAAGGGTCAACCAGGAAATTAAGGAAGAATTAAAAAGATTCATGGAAACTAATGAGAATGAAGATACAACCGTTCAAAATCTTTGGGATGCAGCAAAAGCAGTCCTAAGGGGGAAATACATCGCAATACAAGCATCCATTCAAAAACTGGAAAGAACTCAAATACAAAAGCTAACCTTACACATAAAGGAGCTAGAGAAAAAAACAGCAAATAGATCCTACACCCAAGAGAAGAAGGGAGTTAATAAAGATTCGAGCAGAACTCAATGAAATCGAGACCAGAAGAACTGTGGAACAGATCAACAGAACCAGGAGTTGGTTCTTTGAAAGAATTAATAAGATAGATAAACCATTAGCCAGCCTTATTAAAAAGAAGAGAGAGAAGACTCAAATTAATAAAATCATGAATGAGAAAGGAGAGATCACTACCAACACCAAGGAAATACAAACGATTTTAAAAACATATTATGAACAGCTATACGCCAATAAATTAGGCAATCTAGAAGAAATGGACGCATTCCTGGAAAGCCACAAACTACCAAAACTGGAACAGGAAGAAATAGAAAACCTGAACAGGCCAATAACCAGGGAGGAAATTGAAGCAGTCATCAAAAACCTCCCAAGACACAAGAGTCCAGGGCCAGATGGCTTCCCAGGGGAATTTTATCAAACGTTTAAAGAAGAAACCATACCTATTCTCCTAAAGCTGTTTGGAAAGATAGAAAGAGATGGAGTACTTCCAAATTCGTTCTATGAAGCCAGCATCACCTTAATTCCAAAGCCAGACAAAGACCCCACCAAAAAGGAGAATTACAGACCAATATCCCTGATGAACATGGATGCAAAAATTCTCAACAAGATACTGGCCAATAGGATCCAACAGTACATTAAGAAAATGATTCACCATGGCCAAGTAGGATTTATCCCTGGGACACAAGGCTGGTTCAACACCCGTAAAACAATCAATGTGATTCATCATATCAGCAAGAGAAAAACCAAGAACCATATGATCCTCTCATTGGATGCAGAGAAAGCATTTGACAAAATACAGCATCCATTCCTGATCAAAACTCTTCAGAGTGTAGGGATAGAGGGAACATTCCTCGACATCTTAAAAGCCATCTATGAAAAGCCCACAGCAAATATCATTCTCAATGGGGAAGCACTGGGAGCCTTTCCCCTAAGATCAGGAACAAGACAGGGATGTCCACTCTCACCACTGCTGTTCAACATAGTACTGGAAGTCCTAGCCTCAGCAATCAGACAACAAAAAGACATTAAAGGCATTCAAATTGGCAAAGAAGAAGTCAAACTCTCCCTCTTCGCCGATGACATGATACTCTACATAGAAAAACCAAAAGTCTCCACCCCAAGATTGCTAGAACTCATACAGCAATTCGGTAGCGTGGCAGGATACAAAATCAATGCCCAGAAGTCAGTGGCATTTCTATACACTAACAATGAGACTGAAGAAAGAGAAATTAAGGAGTCAATCCCATTTACAATTGCACCCAAAAGCATAAGATACCTAGGAATAAACCTAACTAAAGATGTAAAGGATCTATACCCTCAAAACTATAGAACACTTCTGAAAGAAATTGAGGAAGACACAAAGAGATGGAAAAATATTCCATGCTCATGGATTGGCAGAATTAATATTGTGAAAATGTCAATGTTACCCAGGGCAATATACACGTTTAATGCAATCCCTATCAAAATACCATGGACTTTCTTCAGAGAGTTAGAACAAATTATTTTAAGATTTGTGTGGAATCAGAAAAGACCCCGAATAGCCAGGGGAATTTTAAAAAAGAAAACCATATCTGGGGGCATCACAATGCCAGATTTCAGGTTGTACTACAAAGCTGTGGTCATCAAGACAGTGTGGTACTGGCACAAAAACAGACACATAGATCAGTGGAACAGAGTAGAGAATCCAGAAGTGGACCCTGAACTTTATGGGCAACTAATATTCGGTAAAGGAGGAAAGACTATCCATTGGAAGAAAGACAGTCTCTTCAAGAAATGGTGCTGGGAAAATTGGACATCCACATGCAGAAGAATGAAACTAGACCACTCTCTTTCACCATACACAAAGATAAACTCAAAATGGATGAAAGATCTAAATGTGAGACAAGATTCCATCAAAATCCTAGAGGAGAACACAGGCAACACTCTTTTTGAACTCGGCCACAGTAACTTCTTGCAAGATACATCCACGAAGGCAAAAGAAACAAAAGCAAAAATGAACTATTGGGACTTCATCAAGATAAGAAGCTTTTGCACAGCAAAGGATACAGTCAACAAAACTCAAAGACAACCTACAGAATGGGAGAATTTATTTGCAAATGACATATCAGATAAAGGGCTAGTTTCCAAGATCTATAAAGAACTTATTAAACTCAACACCAAAGAAACAAACAATCCAATCATGAAATGGGCAAAAGACATGAAGAGAAATCTCACAGAGGAAGACATAGACATGGCCAACATGCATATGAGAAAATGCTCTGCATCACTTGCCATCAGGGAAATACAAATCAAAACCACAATGAGATACCACCTCACACCAGTGAGAATGGGGAAAATTAACAAGGCAGGAAACAACAAATGTTGGAGAGGATGCGGAGAAAAGGGAACCCTCTTACACTGTTGGTGGGAATGTGAACTGGTGCAGCCACTCTGGAAAACTGTGTGGAGGTTCCTCAAACAGTTAAAAATATACCTGCCCTACGACCCAGCAATTGCACTGTTGGGGATTTACCCCAAAGATACAAATGCAATGAAACGCCGGGACACCTGCACCCCGATGTTCATAGCAGCAATGGCCACGATAGCCAAACTGTGGAAGGAGCCTCGGTGTCCAACGAAAGATGAATGGATAAAGAAGATGTGGTTTATGTATACAATGGAATATTACTCAGCTATTAGAAATGACAAATACCCACCATTTGCTTCGACGTGGATGGAACTGGAGGGTATTATGCTGAGTGAAGTAAGTCAGTCGGAGAAGGACAAACATTATATGTTCTCATTCATTTGGGGAATATAAATAATAGTGAAAGGGAAAATAAGGGAAGGGAGAAGAAATGTGTGGGAAATATCAGAAAGGGAGACAGAACGTAAAGACTGCTAACTCTGGGAAACGATCTAGGGGTGGTAGAAGGGGAGGAGGGCGGGGGCTGGGAGTGAATGGGTGACGGGCACTGGGTGTTATTCTGTATGTTAGTAAATTGAACACCAATAAAAAATAAATTAAAAAAAATAAATAAAATAAAAAGCAAAAAAAAAAAAAAAAAAAGAAAAAAAAAAAAAAGAATTTGTCCCAATAATGAATTTGCCAGATAGTTTTGTAGATAATTTTTAGGATTCTAAAGACACAGAAATTCCTTTGTTCTCTTTATGTGCTGATCACCAGTATTTTCAAGTTGAGAGTTTCTGAGCCAAATCCAGATACCTGGCTACTCAAGAATAATGAAAACATCTAAAACCACAGAGTCCACATCTTGAATGAGGAGACTGGGCTGAAATGGACTGGGGCCGTGCTTTCCCCTGGGTCATTTGCTCTCCAGGTGACATTGGCCACGGGGACAGGGGTGGATTATAGGAAGTTGTCACTGCTCAGCGTGGACATTTTTGTTTCAGTGAGATGGATAGTTGTGCGCTTAGGGGATTTTTGTGATGGCTTTGACCCAGTGGAGTTTTGAAGGACAAAGGTCTGTTTTGTGGAAAGTGTATCCCCTCTTTGACTGTTACTCAACTCATCAGGCACTTGGGCTTATTGGAGTTATTTGTGATGCAGGAGGCTGTGGGTCTGCCTCCAGGGGGTGGGGTGGGGTGGTGACAGGCACCTGGGTTTGTGTTTTTCAGGCTCACCTGCCCTCATGGCAGTGTCCGATGCAGTGAGTGGCCCAATGCGGGGCTCACTGACTGTGCAGTGTCGCTATGAACCCGGATGGGAGACTTACAATAAGTGGTGGTGTCAAGGAGCTGAGTGGAAAAGCTGCCGTATCCTCGTTCAAACTGATGGATCAGAGAGGGAAGCAAAGGGTGACCGAGTGTCTATCAAGGACAATCAGAAACTGCGTGTGTTCACTGTGACCATGGAGGAGCTCAGGTGGAACAATGCAGACACCTACTGGTGTGGGATTGAGAGATCTGGAACTGACCTTGGGGTTGAAGTTAAAGTGACCATTGACCCAGGTAAGAGTATTTGTGTGTGTGTGGATGCGTCTCTTCAGAACGTGCTCTGTCCTGGTCCCTGAGGTTCCTCTCCAGTGACTTAAGTGTCATTTGGAGAGAATTGTCACACAGGATGGTTGAGTCCTGAGTTCTTCAAGAATCCCAGGTGACCCCTTGGGTTGGGAGGGACAGAGCTTCTCTCAGATGCTCTCATAGCTGCTGTCCTGTCCTCGAGGAAAAGATCAAGCCTTTCTGTTTCTCTGCACAGTGCAGTGCCTAAGTCTATTGCCCACAGAGATCAAGGTGATGGTCCCAGTTTCAGCCTATGGGCCAAAGGGATCATCTTCCATGGGACCCAGAGACCCCAATTCTTGCCAATGCCTTCCTGGACCTCTAGTGCCCACGTGTCCCTGCTCTTTCTGGAGTTTGGGGCCAGGACTTTAGACTGGCTCTTCCTACCCCCTGTTCCATACCCAGTCCGAGAGGGAAGAGGCCCAGCACAGTGCGCGAGCTGTGGTTGATTCCTGAGGTCCAGGAAGGCCTCCCCAGTCAAAAACCTGTTTAAATCTGTCAAATACTTTTTCTGCATCTATGAGATGACCATACCATTTTTTTCATTGACTCAATTAATGTGCATATTATACTTACTGTTTTTCTCATGTTCAAACAATTTTATGTTCTTGGGATAAAGTTCTCCTGCAGAAAATAGAATAGTACCATCTGCAATGTATTATTGTTGGTGATGATGTACTATCTTTCTTCTATATCCTTGGATTCAACTTGCTGTATTTTTGTTGCAGACTTTTGCATTTGCGTTGAATAGTGATTTTTTTTTTTTTTACTTATAATATTTCTTTTTTGTACTGCGCTTGTCAGGTTTTGGCATCAAGAGTATGCTACTCTCATTAAGTTGATTTGGAATTGCATCCTGTTTTCCTATGTCCTGGAATTTTTTTGTGTAAGACAGACACTGCTTTCTTAAATGTTAGCGGATATCTCCATTGAAGCTCTATGGGCCTGGAGGTTTCTTTTGGACAGGTTTTATTTTATTCATACTTATTTATTTTAAGTAAGTTCTCTAGCCAACGTGGGGCTTGAACTCAAGACCTTGAGATTAAGAGTCACAAGCTGTGCCCACTGAGCCAGCCAGGTGCCCCTTGGAGAAGTTTTTAATAATGGATGTGATTCTTTTAAATAGGCATAAGATGATTCTGGTTCTCTATTTCTTTTTGTACCTCTTTTATCATATCACTTTTTTTTTTTGCTAGAAATTGGCTTATTGCACCTAAAGTTTCAAATTTATTGGCATAAACTGGTTTAGATATCCTTTTATTATCCTTTCCCCTTATTAACTCTCCTTTTTTAATAGGCTCAGAATATTGTGTGATGTGTCTGTTTTCACTCCTGATATTGATTATGAAGACCTATCCTTTTATCACAAATATCTTGCTAGGATTTTTAAATTTTTTATTATTTTAAAAAAGATTTTGTTTATTTATTCATGAGAGACAGAGACATAGGCAGAGAGAGAAGCAGGCTGTCTTCAGGAAGCCTGATGTGGGACTCCATCCCAGGATTCTGGATCAAGACTTGAGTCAAAGGCAGATGCTCAACCAATGAGCCACTCAGGTGGCCCTAGGGTTTTGTTTATTTTTAAAGAACAATTGTTGCCTTTTTGGTCTTCTCTATTTTATATTTTCTTTCTAATTCATTAACTTTTTCTTTTTTTCATTATTTACTTGCTTCTACTTTCCTCTGCAAGTGATCGTGCAGTGTCACTATGGCCCAGGGTGGGAGACCTTTGTGAAGTCATGGTGTCCAGATGCTGATTTGAATAGTTGTGCCATCCTTGTTCAAACCACTGGATCACAGCTGAAGAAGAACCAGCTGTCCATCGATCAGAAAAAGCAAACATTCTCCATGGCCATATGGGGAGAGTAAAACAACTTTTGAGAACAAATCTGCTGTTGTTTTTCTGAGGTGCTGCCCAGGCGTTTTACAGTATGGCAACCCTGCTCACACCCAATATCTAGAAGTTTAAATAAGTCCCAAAGCTTAGAATTCCTCCCTGAGTTCTTGCTTTGTTCTTTGTTCTTCCTGGGGCACCATTTAAAATAACCACTTAGATTTGATTGCATGAAGAATGAATGGCCTCCGCCCTAACCACTGTATATACAAGAGGAGCTACTACCTTGCTCTTGGTCTCCAGCTTGCTCCCGGTCTGGGATGGAGGACTGCCTTTCCCCCAGGCTTATTGGGTGCCTCTCCCCTAGATCTGTAGACAATAAACTTCGTGCCTCTACTTTCTTTTGTTCCTTTCTTTGTTCCTCAAAGAGTTAAAAATAGAGCTACCTTATGACCCAGCAATTGCACTGCTGGGGATTTGCCCCAAAGATACAGATGCAGTGAAATGCCGGAACACCTGCACCCCAATGTTTATAGCAGCAATGTCCACAATAGCCACACTGCGGAAGCAGCTTCGGTGTCCATCGAAAGATGAATAGATGAAGAAGCTGTGGTCTATGTATACAATGGAATATTACTCAGCCATTAGAAATGACAAATTCCCACCATTTGCTTTGACGTGGATGGAACTGGAGGGGATTATGCTGAGTGAAGTAAGTCAATTGGAGAAGGACAATCATTATATGGTCTCATTCATTTGGGGAATATAAAAAATAGTGAAGGGAATAAAGGGGAAAGAAGAGAAAATGAGTGGGAAATATCAGGGAGGGAGACAGAACATGAGAGACTCCTAATTCTGGGAAGCAAACAAGGGGTGGCGGGAAGGGAGGTGGGCGGGGGGTGGGGGTGACTGGGTGACGGGCACTGAGGAGGGCACTTGACGGGATGAGCACTGGGTGTTATGCAAATCGAACTCCAATAAAAATATACAAAAAGGAAAAAAAAAGAAAAAGTCTTGTGATTTAGTTTTGAATGAGTGAATGGGAAGAAGTTAAACCCAAAGGGCTGGGCATCCTGGACTTGCTGTTGCACTGTTGGCTGGTGGTGTGGGGGGTGAGAGCAATCTTGGAAAGCCCCAAAATGAGTCCAAACCCAGGAGTGGCTGATGATGGGTCAGAGCTGGAGTGTGGACAGCATCACAGGTGTGAAGAGGACAGATCTGAGTCCCTCATTTGTCCCATCTGGATGGAGAAGTCCAAACTGTCCCTGAAGACCTGTGCCTGAAGGACCAGGGAGGCTAAGGGACCAATGGAGGGACAGAAATGAACTGTTCTTGGGATCACTGGGTGAGTCCTCTGTCCTTGGAGGCCACCAAAGTAGATACAGGGACACGTGGCTATTTACATTGTCTCAAAGCTCCTCCCCACTAGCCACTCATTACTTACACATTGAAAAGGAGTAACTTCAATGAGTTTTGACAGATTTATAGCCATAACCTCCCAGTTGCCAGATATATTCTAAGTCTAGTGTTGGATTTAGCGTCACATGGGACCTTCTAGAATGCACAGGTCATCCTCTGACATATAAAACATTGAAATAGTGTCCCAACAAAATAATCTCAAAAGAGCTCAGGAAAGCTACAGATTTAATAGGAAATGCATAGAACAAACAGATGGGATGAGATCTGGATCTCAGGATGGTCCACCTGTCTGCAATCTTTAACATTCAGGCATTCTTTCTGCAGGAGGCACCGAATCAGCAGCAGGTGGAATGGGCAACCTCTGTACTCCTGGACCATCAGGGGTCTCTGGCCATTGGAACACTCAGGGGCTTTGGGATTTAATTCCAGTTTTATGGTTCCTGGTTGGTCTGGTCCTGTAAAAGCCATCATTGGCCAGAGTCCTGAATGATGTAAGAGGCCGTTATCCTTGGCAGAGCCACTGCAGGGTCCCAAGGAAGAGTGGCACCAGGAGGATCCACGCCGGAGGATTCTGGGCTACTACGGAGGAGGTCCCCGACCTGTGCAGAGCAGAGAGGGAACCAGTCTATTCCTGGGGTCAGGACAAGGGGAGTCCCCACCTAACAAGTACTCTTATTTCTCTTGGAAATGAAACCTCTGCCCATTCCTTGCTCAGAAGTCAGAGGGTGTGGGGGTGCCAATGGGACAGGAGCTGTGGTTCTCCTGCTCAGGCTGACTCTATTCTTCCCCTGGGTCCCCTGACTCCAGCTTAGTGACATCAGAGTACACAGCAGGAATCCAAGCAGGGACCCCTTCACAGAGGTCAGGAGCGCAAACCTGAGGTTGCAGAGCAGGACCCTGTGCAGAGGACACGGTGACAGGTGTGAGCTCCTTCTTAAGGCATGAGCTCCCTCTTCAGGGGCTGCCCAGCCCCTTCCTTCCTGACCTGATTCCTGAGCCCAGAGCTGCAGGCAGGCAGCCTTGGTCCCTGCCAGGGAAGCCCCTCTGAGGGCACAGACGTGCTGCCCAAGGCTCAATCTATAGGGGCCTCCCTGCAGGCTTAGCCTGGGGTCCAGCACCCATGGCCCCTGATTTCATCCTGCTTTATGGCTGCTCCCCCACAATTCCCCTCCACCTCACCTGCAGGCCAGCCACGCCCAAGGCTTTTCTTGGTCTGTCTTTCTCATCCTACTTCTGTCCCACCTTGTGTCAGTTCTGCTCAACTTTGAAGCTCAAAACTAATATTCCCAATTTGAAGAGAAGAAATTTCCCGACCCTTGTTCATCTGGATATTTACCTTCTGGGTTCTCCTGGTAGGGGCCTCTCTCAGCTCTGACCCCCATGTGGTAGCACCCATGAGGTGTACTCTCTCTTACATCCTGTTTAGTGGACATGGGATCTAGGAGGACAATGGCCCTTGCTTACATGTGTCCCCCTGGTGGTCCCTCTCAGTGTCCAAGAGTCTGACCCCTTCACCTCGGCCTCATTCCCTCCTCCCCCAGCAGGGTCAGGACTTGTGTAGGTCACCTTGCTCTGTCCTTCTACCTACCTTGAGCGTGTCGGGTCATGTGGATTTCACAGGTGGTGTTCTGGAGAGAGTGCATGCTGCTTTGCACTTCCTCAAAATATCCTTTAAGTCACTGTGATCTTTTCACAAATTCCACTCCCTGTGGAGCTGCTGTCCCATCTCTCCACCCTACAGGCTTCTCCTATGCTTTTTGGTCTCCTAAAAGTTCTGCATCCTCCACTCCCCACTCAACAGAACAACTGGTCTCCAAACATCACCAGCAGGACACAGTTGGTTGTAAAGCATGAGCCAAGTGCCTCACCTCATTTAGGTCCAGACTCCAATCAAATCTCCAGGCCCTCATTCAGAGGGATACTGAGCACACTGCCTGGTGGAGTCAGGCTCCAAGGAATAGGGGACTTGAGACAGGAAGAAAGTATGACTGGAACTGGATGGGAACTGATGGAGGGAAATACGGAAGGTGGGACCCAGGGAGGGAATGCACTTTCACCCCGCCTCTGATGGGATGAAACTGGGGCAGAGGATTTGATCTTAGAAAGAACTAACTGATTCTTCTTTGGATACCTCTTTGATGATGCTCTTTGATGAAACAGCTAATTGATTATCTTTGAATGTTTCTTAGGAGATCAGCTTCAGATTGATAGCCCAGACCTTTTACCATGTTGGGAATATGAGAAAGCAGGAATCCCAGCTTCCCACTTCTTCCCAGCATTGCACTAGCTCTTGGGGATGGGAGGGCTGGAACCATAGAGCAGATACCCACCCTTGACTGTGTGTGAGTGGAGTAACACCCCCCTCAGAGATGTCCTAATCCCCAGAGCTGTGAATGTGGTAGGTTACATGGCAAGGGGGAGTGCATGATGAGATGCAGTTAAGATTCCCAACCAGCTGACCTAGAGATGGGGAGATTATCCTGGGCTATCCAGGTGGACCTTATGTGTCACCAGCTGTGTGTGTATAAGTGATGGAGCAGGGGAGAGCCAGTGTCACAGTAATGTGGTGTGAAGAGGACTCGACCACCACTGCTGGCTGTGAGGACAGAAGGGACCCCGAGCTGGGGGGTCTAGGGGTCTCTAGAGGCTGGAAAAGACAAGGAAGTGCTTCTCCCTTAGAGCCTCCAGAAGAGCCAGCCCTGCCAGCACCTTCACTTTAGCCCAGGGAGCCTCATGTCAGACCTCTGCTCTCTAGAACCTTACATCATCAAACTGGTTTGTCTTTTGCCACCAGGTTGGTGGTGATTTGTCTCAGCAGCCACAGGAAAGAACACAGAGCAGTTCCCTTCTGGTGTAGTTGAGGCTGGAACCACCTACACCTCTTTGGGGTCCTTGTGAGTTGGGAGGCAGGTCAGAAGGAGACCAGAGCCTTCTCTCCTGCCGCCCAGCTGAAGAACTTTGTTAGGTTTTTCCTGGGGAGCGGGGAGCTCTTTAAGTACTCAAAGGCATAAATGAGGGGGCCCAGGGCAGACGATGCTGATTCTCCCCTGCCAGGAAACCTCAGAGTGTCCAAGGGGTCCCTGACAGAGTGCCCCGAGGGGAGTGGTCACAGGGCAACAAGGGGAAAGGTCTGCTGGGGTCCAGCTCTGCTCACCTGCTGCCGGGGTTGATCACGGGCTGACTGCTGGTGAGGCCCTGGTAGACGGAAGCAAGGTATGACTTGCCATTGTGGGTCTTGGCACAGTTTTGGGAAAGTCTGTTGGATCTGGTGCTAAACGCACAGAGCAGAGCATGGTGTGAGAGTGATGCAGGTGGCTCCCCAGGGCCATCACCTCTCCCCACCCCTAGGGATGCCGCTTTTGTTTTAATGCCACTGTTTAGCCACATTCGTCTATTCTTACATATTATTGGTTTTATAACATACTATGATTTCAATGCAGTTCGCTACCATGGGAGGCATGGGGGGTGGGGAGCTCTGTAGCAATTGCACTCAGCTCAATCTCAGTGTCCTGTCTGGCACAGCTGAGCACGTCAGAACCATGTTCCCACTCCTGGAGTTTCCATCAGCCAGGCCAGCTCCTTTCTGAGTCTCAGCCTTGCCTGACGCAGGCTGTGTGCCACCTGCCCTGAAATGATGTGACCCAGAGCGGCTGGCCCAGGGTTCCCCTGTCTCCCGCAGCTGCCCAGTACCCTCAGCCCGTATGTCTCCTCGGGTCCTCCCTGCTTCCCCAGGGCCTGCTTCCTTATTTCACCAGTCCTGCCAGCAAAGGCTGTCAGGTTGGAGGGTCCAGACTCCAAATCTCTGGCACCGTTCCTCCTGCCCTCCTGCACACATCCACCACCACGGTTGTCTTTTCAGTTAATATCAGCGTATCTCTCCACTACACATTTACACACCATATTTGCATATACTAAGTGAAGAGGCTTTTCTCTGCTTTATAAATGAGCAAATGAACGAGTAGCAGATACATTACCTACCTATTGCTGTGTGTCTGTATGTTGGAGAGAAGGCTGTCTCTGGGGAGATTTGGGGGGAATGGTCCTAGTGACCCTGGGGCAGCTGGGGTGGAGCCCAGAATCATGGGAGCCCAGAATCCCCTCCAAGGCTTAGAGGCAGCAGAGAGGGGATCCCCACAGTTGGTGGAGCCTGCCTTTCTTTCTCTAAGAAATGGGTTCAGAGTCTCTCCCCTGCTGCTTTGTGCTTATGTGTCCAGAGGAGGGAGGGGGAGCAGGAGGGGGCAAGGAGAGGGGCTTGTCCTGTAGTTGAGACCATCAGGACCACAGTTTTCCTTTTTTTTTTTTTTTGACTTTATTTATTTGAGAGAGAGAGAGAGAACAGGTAGACAGATCAGCAGGCAGAGGGAGATGGAGAAGCAGGCTCTCAGCAGAGAGACTGATGCGGGACTCCATCCCAGAATCCAGAATCTGGGGTCCTGACCTGGGCTGAAAGCAGACGTTTAACCATTTAACTGACTAGGCCACCCAGGCTCCCCAGGAACACAGCTCTCTAGCACCCCACTCCTCCCTGCCTGCCTCGCAAAGCCCCACTCCACTTGGGTATGCAAAAGGGTAGATGAGCCCGAGAAAATAGAAGTGCCCTTCCCTGTTTAAGACTGTCCTGGCCAAGGCTGTCCCTCATTGCTCCCTCTGGGGAGAGCAGATGGAGATATGCAGACATGCAAGAGCTCGCTCTTCCATCTTTCTAAGACTCATGGTGCCCCCCACACACACTGGCAAATGCCAACGCCCCCCCCCCAGGCACAGCTGTAGTCTCAGGCAAGTTTAGAGACTCCTCTCCATCCATTAGGGAGAGAGAAGAATAGTCCTGACTCCTCCATGGGTGAGTACCAGGGCCCCAGAGCACAGGAGGGAGTAGTGCCTACCTGGGTCGATAATCACGGAAAATTTGTACCCCAGATCTTTGCCAGTTTTCTCAATCCCACACCAGTAGGTGTCTGCATCATCCCGCCGCAGCTCCTCCAAGGTCATGTTGATTGTGCGTATGCCATGGTCATCCTGGATGGACGCTCGGCCTTTCTTCATCAGTTTCTCTGACCCAGTGGTTTTTACAAGGATTCTACAGGAATTCCAGTGCTTTCCGCGGCACCACCACTTCTTGTAGGATTCCCATCCTGAGGTGTACTTACAGTATGCCGTCAGTGTGCCTCCCTCTGGACCTCTCACCTCTGCTTTCTGGCAGATGAAGGAGTGGCCTAGAAAATAGAAACCCAACATTCATCTCCTTCTCCCTTGAGCCCATGGCCGGCCCTGGGCTCTGCTGGGGTACCTGGCTTTGCTCTGACGACCAGCCAGGAGCCTCTGCCCTCTGTGTAATCACCACATCCCACCTGTTCCTTTATTCCTTGCAGTATGTCTTGAGCTGTCCCCCTCTCTCTGCTGTCCCCCTTGGGACTCCTAGTTGCCCAGTGCAGGGTCCTGTGCTTATTCCTCATCCTACTGACCACCCACCCCTCCCTTGACCTCTGTTAACTCTTCCCTGCAGCGCAGAACCCACCCTGCAGCCCCAGGTATATTTCTAAATCCCAGAGCAGGTGAAACAGTGGCACCCTTTCCCCAGTCATCCCCTGTCACTCTAACCACCACCTACCTAAAATACCTCACTGTCTGAATCCACACATGACACACACACACACACACACACACACACACACACAGAGGTGATTGCTTGTTATTTTACCTACACATTTGCTCTTCTGTGTCTCCATACGTTCGCACAAGCTGATCCCTCTGTTTAAAATGTTCTCTCTTCTCTGATTGAAGGAACCAAACCCTTATATTCATCCTTCAAGGCTTGGCTCAAACAGTGTCTCTTCTAGGGTGTCTCTGCTTCCGCAGCCAAATGGGTCGTCCTGGTGCCACCAGAGCACTTTGTCCCTGTCTCAGATGTTGCGCTTATGACACTGAACAGTGGTCTGGTCTTTGGCTCATCCAGACCAGAGACTCAGGCAACCTGATGTGTGGGGTTGAGCACCTCTCCAGAGATCCTGTCACACCTGGTTCTGCTGCCTGTCTTCCTCTCCATACTCTGAGCTTTTCAGCAGAGAGGATCTTGGTTCTAGCAACAACTCAAGGTCAGCTGTGCAGGTTTATAAATGATCCAGATGTCTGACCCCCTACCTTGACTGACTGGGTCTCAGCTGGAGCTTGAGCATCGAGGCTCCTTCAAAGCTCCTTAGGATTCATGCACTTATGTATGTATGTGTGTATATATGTGTGCATGTATGCACCTATCACCTATCTATATATTCATCTGTCTATCTACCTATCTTCCACCCATCCATGCATCCATCCATCCATCCATCCATCCATCCATCACCTGTCTAGTGATCTATCTACCAGGAATGGCAAACAGTGTCCTAGAAAATAGACATAATTTTTATTATTTATTTTTATTTTCTTTCCCCAACACTAATATAGCACCTGTCAGGTAACAAAAACATAAACAAATTTTTTTAAATGAATAAGCATCTAGATGAGTGAAAGCCCTGCCATTTCCCCCCAGACAGACCGTGTCTGTGTCCCACCCAAGCCCCTGCAGGTATTTTGACCTGAAGCCCCCGCCCTACTCACCTTGAATGATGAGAAGGAGCAGAATCCAGAGCAGCTTCATTTCTCCCCTGCCTGGGTTGTCTCCCTGGTGCTCAGCTAATGCTCCGGGCCCTCCGGGACTGGAACTGAGCTCAGAGGCAAACTACCTTGTATTTCTCCAAGTTAATCTTTTATAGTTTCTCTCATCTATGTTTTAATTTTTTTCTTCAATTCCTTCTAATTTCATTAATAGGAGAAAAACAGTGACATTCTTTGGATCCTGTGACTGAGGTGTTGAGGTATCCCCTCTCCTTGCTCTGGCTTCTCACTTCAGCATCCCCTGGAGTCTGGCCCTGATGAGCTTCTCTCTGAAAAGGGTCCCTGCCCTCTTCTCTAGCACCACCTCCAGTGTCTGCACACCTACTTCCTGCTACCCCCATCCTCCAACCCAGATTTTGACTTCCATTGGGTATTGGTGCTTTTGTAGAGCTGTCTACCCTGTGAGTAGCTCAGATGTGCTCAAAATGCAATTTCTGGTCATCTCCATTCCTCAAGTCAATCTGTCCCAACATCTGGCCCATGGGCCCAGGGCCACCCTCTCCACCAGTGCACACCAGACTAGCCTTCCTAAGATAAAGCCCATGGGGCCTACTTCCTGCCACCTACCACCCTCAGAATGCCTTGTGGGGATAGTGGGGTAGGAGGTGGAGCAGCCAAGGGCTTTGCCAGCAGGAGGAGGAGAGGGTGCTGTGGGCCAGTCCCCAGAGTTCCTGTCTCCTTCAAGGTCCTTCTAGCTGCACCAAGAATCAAATTGACATGAGACAGATGAACAAGAGAAACTCAAAATTAATAGCATACACGCAGGGAATCCACATAGACATGGCAGTCAGGCATAATGGGGTCTGAATATTATCCTAATTAAGAGAAAGGGTGGGGGTTCAAGACTCCAAAGGGAAGGAACACAATTCACTGGAAGATGAAAACCAGTAAGCGTCTGGTAGGCAAACGTTTGCTTGCCATGTAGTTGGGTTAGTCAGAGAAAATTTAAATTTAAACTTCTCTGAAGTTTCACACGTTAAAAGTTGCACTGGTAGGGTGTTTCTTCCCATTGAAGTGGTCTATTAGTCTTGACATTAGGTCAGTTCAGGCAAATTCATTTCAGAAGGCAGCAATGCAGGTGCCTTCTCAACGTTAGGCCTATGGAGTAAGTCATCAGGTATTAAATAAGAAGCTTTTTTGGGGGCGCCTGGATAGCTCAGTGGTTGAGTGTCTGCCTTTGGCTCAGGTCGTGATCCCGGGGTCCTGGGATTGAGTCCTGCGTTGGGTTCCCTGCAGGGAGACTGCTTCTCCCTCTGCCTGTGTCTCTGTCTCTCTCTCTCTCTCTGTGTCTCTCATGAATAAATAAAAACTTAAAAAAAAAATAAGAAGCTTTTCTATGGAAATATTTCCCAGAAAAGTGGCCTAATTATTTATGTAAGTACAGCAAGCATAGCGTTTGACATAGCATTTCTGCTTTGCTAGAAATTTTCATAAGGAATCTCCAGATCAACGTCAACCACCTCTCAATGCCAGAAGCCAAGGCAAATACTTGCCATCACACGTTGCTGTAATGCCTCTAGATTTGGATGAATTCCTCTCTTCTCCCAAGTCCCTCAAACATCCTCCACCTGCCAGGAAGTGACCTTCTTTACTTACCTCGTAAGCCTGTTGGGAACTCTGTAAGGAAGGTAGCAGTCTAGTATTTCCAAGGGGCTTTATCAGGTCACACTTGATTCTATGCACGTCTCCCCCAAATATGACATGCCAGTCCAAGCCCGGGTAATATAACCAGTGTTTCCAACTGTGTCCTACTAGAAAGAGGACAGATTCTTACTAAACTGAAGCAAATAAATAGATTGCCATAAAAATAGAAGAATATTCACTGACATTTTCTGAACTCTAGAGGGTTCAGTTAAGGAGCAAAGGTAAATGTTTCCATTTGTTCAGAAAGGTATATTTTATCAAATTGTTAGCTTAAAATGGCCACGATAGCCAAACTGTGGAAGGAGCCTCGGTGTCCAACGAAAGATGAATGGATAAAGAAGATGTGGTTTATGTATACAATGGAATATTACTCAGCTATTAGAAATGACAAATACCCACCATTTGCTTCAACGTGGATGGAACTGGAGGGTATTATGCTGAGTGAAGTAAGTCAGTCGGAGAAGGACAAACATTATATGTTCTCATTCATTTGGGGAATATAAATAATAGTGAAAGGGAATATAAGGGAAGGGAGAAGAAATGTGTGGGAAATATCAGAAAGGGAGACAGAACGTAAAGACTGCTAACTCTGGGAAACGAACTAGGGGTGGTAGAAGGGGAGGAGGGCGGGGGGTGGGAGTGAATGGGTGACGGGCACTGGGTGTTATTCTGTATGTTAGTAAATTGAACACCAATAAAAAATAAATTAAAAAAAATTGTTAGCTTAAGAGACAAAGTTTCCTTAAATCTGTAAAAACAAAACAAAATTAAATTAAATTAAATTAAAAAAAACCAAAAAGACAAAAAACAAACAAAAAACAAAACAAAACAAAAAATCTGTAAAAACAAAGCGTTAAAAAAAGGAACAATGTTTCAAACAAAAAGTCATATAGAGTATAATTAATTATTCTCAAATTGTTCAGAATTGTGTTATTAATTTTGGTTCTGCTTGAATCCAGTTTTTGCACTAGTTCTGGAAATTTTCACTTTGTTCAGATTTATGGTCTTAAGCTTATCAGAAACCTGTACTCAGAGTTTTTCCCACGAATCTTGTTGAAAAGAAAGCATATTTTCACATTTATAGAGTCACTTGAGTACAAGTGTAACTATCTCTAAATGATGAAAGACTTAGAAATGGACAAGTTTGGAGATCTGCTTAGAGTTACTTCCAGAGCAGCAGACAAGAAAATCTGGTTATTTCTGTGACACACAACATTTTGAGATAATATCGCACCAGGACATCAGACTTCTAGGAGTTCCATATAATTTTTAGGATACAAGTTTTAATAACAGAAATTTGTGTCACTTATTTGGCAATGCTTCCCAGGGAAAAGTACCAAATAAGCCTCATTAGTTTAATTGGTCATAAAATCTCTGAAATGTTCCATGGGCTCTTTAGAACACCTCGATTGTGATCAGAAGACTTTATTTTAAAATTTGATTTTGGGAAGCGTGTCATAAAATGTCAAAAGGGTTTGAACTTCTGATTGAAATAGGGTCACAAATTATTTTTTTTAATTTTCATTTATTTATGATAGTCACAGAGAGAGAGAGAGAGAGAGGCAGAGACATAGGCAGAGGGAGAAGAAGCAGGATCCATGCACCGGGAGCCCGACGTGGGATTCGATACCAGGTCTCCAGGATCGCGCCCTGGGCCAAAGGCAGGCGCCAAACTGCTGCGCCTCCCAGGGATCTCTGGGTCACAAATTATTATGAAAAAATATTTAAATTATTCTTTTAACCAAAGTGACAATAACAGAAACTCAAGGCAAGCACAGAAGGTTACATTGTTGTGAGCAAAATGTAACTCCTGTCATATTAAGACTCAGTATTCTTAGGTAATCAAAGACATGATAAGCAGAGGATATTCTTTTGGCAAACAGAATCGTGGTTTTTTTGGCAGATAACTTAAGGGATAAAGTTTTGCTGACAATTTCTTATGGAGGGCAGACAAATAGTTCAAGAAAACTCTGTACTTTTAACGAAGAGAGAACTAAAACTTCGTACCCGTGCACTTTTGATGCGAAACTTATTTCCTTATTTACTTTTATCACAATCTTAGCCAGTATCGGCCACACATAACATTTCTTTCCAAAGATCCTTTCTTCATAAACCTTCTTGAATTTCTTTCTTACATTCAGATTTTGTCCTAAATGTTTCCTCTTGAAATAACCAGTCTCACTTTAGGACAAAATCATTATCTTTTCCCTCAACAAATATGTCTTTCTATTCTTCATACCTTTTTCTCACTAACAGCACATATCCTACTTTCTTCACATATAGAGTTGTTTCCCTTGTTATTTCTAGTAGTCCTAGTTATGTTTATCAGAATTTTAATGCTTCTAAACTTTAATGTCTGGTGAAAAGTATATAATAGCAACTGTGAGCTTGGTTACAGCAGAATTCTTTAGATTGGCAAATTGATGAATATATTTTATAATTTAGAAATGTGTTGTTTTCATGATACAATCTTTCAACAAAGCTTGAAATTGGTTTATTAACAGACACAAATTTATCTTTAGTACAGCCAATTTAAAGGAGCCATCAACTGGCCATTGATGGGTAGGGTCTATTACTAGCAACTCAAACCAATAAGCCTTTTTGTGACTTAACCCAGGACACAAGAGGTGTCCAGAGAGGGCATAGTTGGTGCAGTCTCCATGATCCAGAAGTCTATGCTAAGAAAGCAAAGGCCTTCAGTGCACAGGCAGTGAAGGTGGTCTAGTGGAAAGAATGTCTCCAGTCTCCCATAAAAATGTGAGACTCCTCCCCTCACAGATCTCTAATCTGTGACATCACATGGGTGCTTCTGGAATGGGACTTTCCAGCACTAACAAGCAATAAGGGTTGAGACTGCAAAGGTTCTCATGGGCCCGGGCCTCTTATGACAAACACCCCTGAGAACTGGCACAACCTGACAGAGAGAAAGAGACTTGGATGCCCACTCTATTCTACTGGCACCAAGGTGTCTGTCTCCCAGTGAGTGCACCCTCTGGATGGTGGAAATCAAAGGAAATATTCTCACTGGTCATGAAACCAAACTCTTCAGACTTAGAAGAAAGCTAAAGGAAAAACCTACCAGGTTGACTAGGCCTTGAGTCTCTGGATCCAAATTAACACCTGGGAGGAATGTGCCATGGGGTTGGGGGACTGTGTACCTTATTGCATGGAGGTTTCCTTGGGGCTGCTGTATAACTAGGGTCCATCTATTCTGTTCCATGACCAGCTCATCCTATCAGGGGAATCCTTTGGAGGTGGTGAGCACTCTAAGAGATTTCAAGTGATCCTCCTGTGTCCACCAATTTTGCAGCTTTGGCTTCCATAGTGGAACTCAGCAAGAGATGACAAACAACATAAATGACATAGACCAAGGAAAACAGAGACCATCTTGGGATGAAATGGATCAGTAACCAAAGAGTAATTAATGGACTTGAACCAAACAGTCCCTGAGCCCAAGGAACTGGTTCCACAGTATTTTCTCTTGCTGATCTAAATTGAGAAAGAGAGGAAAAGGACTCTGATCACTCTTGCTCCCTCTGCCTGAGCAGATAGCAATTCCAGGACGCTGACATGGGGAGCAATCTTACCTGGCCACGGCTCTCTGTCGGATGTCCCAAGAATGTCTCACCTGCAGTGCCATCGGGGGTGGGCGGTGTTCTTCTAGTTAAAGAATCCTACTGGCTATACCAAGTGTCTGAGAGCGAGAATGTCACACCCCATTCTTGGGGGAGCAAGAGCATTTATCCCATTCAATGTCCTTCTAGCTGGACCAAGAATCAAATTGACATGAGACATTACCAGAAGAAAACAAATTTATTTATTTTTATTTTTTTATTTTTTTTGAGAAAACAAATTTAATAGCACATGTGTGGGGAATCCACACACACATGGCAGTCAGGCATCATGGGGTACAGATGTCATCCTGAAATAAGAGAGCGGTTTGAGGTTTGAGACTCCAAAGAGAAGGAAAGCAATTCACAGGAAGAGGAAAACCAGTAAATGCTTGGTAAACAAATATTTGCCCTGCCGTGTAGTTGGGCTACTCAGATAAAATTTATCCTTGGCAATGACCCTTATTCTGCAAAGACTCTGCAACTGAGAATGCTCTATGTAGATAAGGGAGGGGCAAGAGTTTCCCTGGAGCTGGCGGTGTCTTTGAAGGCCTTCAGCTCAGAGTAATCTTCATGCCAAAGTGGCCCATCTAGGGGCCGCCTGCCTTCAGCACCTGGACCTGTTTGTGTTCACGTGTGAGGGCTGAGCCTTCTGTGATTGGGGGTCTCAGCGAACCCTGGGGTTTCCACCTGAGACAAAGAATTTATGAAGGGGGGGCAGGAACATAGGGCTCCCTTCAAACTTTTCCCTCCCACCCTTTCTCAGTTCTACTGTGGTGTAATTTGATAAAATAAACCTCACCCACTTAAAGTGCACAGTTTGAAACGTTTTTCTTCTTGTCTTTAGTACTTCTCAAATTTTACACGCGGTACGATTTTGAGGTGGATTTCAGTTCTATGTGTTAAACACACACACGATTCACAGGGAACCACCCTTTGCAAACATGCAAAGCAATGCTATCCCCTTGCCAGGAGGGTCTGTAACTAGGACTTCCGTTTCTCTGATGGCAGGCAGTCCAGCTGCTGAGGTTGGGACTTCAGGTGCTGAGGTGGCTTCCTGGGCTGTGCTGCTACGTGCGCTGGCTCAGCTCTATGGAGCCCTGCAGGTGCTCCTCCCAAGTGCCCTGCGTGCGCCCTCCAGGGGTCGGCCTGTGACTGGCGGCGGTCTTCCCCCAAAGCTCTCTAAGTGGGTGCTCCCTCAGGGGCTCTGGTCAGGTGCACACAGCTGGGGTGCGAGTCTCGGTGGTCTAGGGTGCGTTTCTCCAGGGGCTTCCGCTTGTCCATCCCCCCAAACATCGCCTCCCAGCTTTCAGAGCCTCCACCCCCTCCCTTCCTGGTCCTTTGGCTGGGAAGCTTTGCAAGCTGAGGCTTTTCTCTCCCCAGTCTGCCATGTACTTCCTGTGGTTGGGTTTGTTTCCAGGGCCAAGCAGAGAGAGGACAAAGAGAGAGAGAAGATGCAGTGATAGTCATCCGTTGCCCCCCACCCAACCTGCCAGGTCTGGGAACGCTGGAAGTTCCCCCAGGTCTGGGACCAGCTCTGGGACCCTAGCTCTTTTGGGCAGCAAGGACTCTTCTGAGTTCTCGCTGTCGACCCCCGGCGGCTGCAGGTGGAATTGCAGCTTCTGTCCAGAGGCTTGTGGAGACCTGGTGGGAGGGAAAGAAAACACAACCGAGAAAAGTCCTGGAATCGGACCTCCCTCTTCCCTGAGGTCATCTTTTGTCTGTGCATCCTGAGCTCTTAGGGTCCCTGCTGGGCATATACTTTCAGGATTTGAGCTGCATGGTTCACGCTCAGGCAGGAGGGTGGGGGTGACTGGGTGACGGGTACTGAGGGGGGCACTTGATGGGATGAGCACTGGGTGTTATTTTATATGTAGGCAAAAGGAACACCAATAAAAAATAAATTTTTTAAAAAAAGGAGGATAAGGAAGGAAACATAAACAGAGAACTCACAGCGGCGTTGCTTCTATACTTGGTCTGGTTCCCTTCTCATCTCCCGGTGAGGTTCATTTTGCCGGCTGCTCAGATGGCTGCTCCATGTACCCTGTCTGGGTTCTTAGCTGTAGTCGGGGGAGAGCTCTGTGGCGTGTGACACTCATCTCACCCGAACTGGAAGCCTGCAGCACAGATTTGCAAGAGCAGATCTGGGAATAGGGACAATGGCCAAGAATACAGGAATAGTTAGTTACGCCTACTAAAGCCACATAATGAAACACCAAGGCTGCTAGTTAAAGGTAAGTAAGCACAAGTGTAATGGCTTGGAGAGATTTCACAGTAATTTTAAAATCTTTGTATTGGGGGGAATCCCTGGGTGGCTCAGTGGTTTGGCTCCTGCCTTCGGCCCAGGCCGTGTTCCTGGAGTCCTGGGATAGAGTCCCGCATTAGGCACCCTGCATGGAGCCTGCTCCTCCCTTTGCCTGTATCTCTTCCTCTCTCTCTCTCTCTCTCTCTTTCTCTCTGTCTATTATGAATAAATAAATAAAATCTTTAAAAAAATAAAACCTTTGTATTGGAGTATAAAATTCACACAGAAAGTGCACACATCAGAAGTGCACAGCTCAATACATTTGCATAAAGAAAACACACCTATGAACCAGCACCTAGATCAAGAAAGAAACATTCCCATCCTCAGGGAGATTCTCTAACTTCATAAAATATGTGGGGAATCCAAGGCAGCTAGAGAGGATGCTGGGGGCCACCTTCAGTCCTCTTCATTCTGGAACATAGAAGACCTTTCTTTCCTCTACCAAGAAGGCACAGGCTGTAGGCCTAGAAGGCATGGGAGGCTCAAAGAACTTGGCACACTGCGACACCCCTGTTTCACACTCTGCGTTGTCCCCACATACTCAGAGCCCCAGTCAGCTATGTTCTGGCTCATTCTCCATCACGTTCAGGCGACCAACAATGATCAGTCATTTGAGGCACGGGGGGAGAAGGACCAGACCAGAGCAGACCAAACCAACACATGACCACAGAGTGAGGAGAGTTTCGAAGACTTCAGCAAGCAGAGAACAAAAAGGAGCTTTTGAACCAAAAATATCATTCCTATACTAAATATTTCCTCCAAATATTGAGAGAGAAAGTAGAATCAGAAAATGAAACTGTCCCAAAAGTTAGAACAAACTCACAAACATGAGAAACAAAAAAAAATTTTTTCCCCATTCTCACTGGTGTGAGGTGGTATCTCATTTTGGTTTTGATTTGTATTTCCCTGATGGCAAGTGATGCAGAGGTGGGAATGTGAACTGGTGCAGCCACTCTGGAAAACTGTGTGGAGGTTCCTCAAACAGTTAAAAATATACCTGCCCTACGACCCAGCAATTGCACTGTTGGGGATTTACCCCAAAGATACAAATGCAATGAAACGCCGGGACACCTGCACCCCGATGTTTCTAGCAGCAATGGCCACGATAGCCAAACTGTGGAAGGAGCCTCGGTGTCCAACGAAAGATGAATGGATAAAGAAGATGTGGTTTATGTATACAATGGAATATTACTCAGCTATTAGAAATGACAAATACCCACCATTTGCTTCAACGTGGATGAAACTGGAGGGTATTATGCTGAGTGAGGTAAGTCAGTCGGAGAAGGACAAACATTATATGTTCTCATTCATTTGGGGAATATAAATAATAGTGAAAGGGAAAATAAGGGAAGGGAGAAGAAATGTGTGGGAAATATCAGAAAGGGAGACAGAACGTAAAGACTGCTAACTCTGGGAAACGAACTAGGGGTGGTAGAAGGGGAGGAGGGCGGGGGGTGGGGGTGAATGGGTGACGGGCACTGAAGGGGGCACTTGACGGGATGAGCACTGGGTGTTATTCTGTATGTTGGCAAATTGAACACCAATAAAAAATAAATTTATTATTTAAAAAATGGGGGACAGAAGAATTAACTCAGAGTAGAGAGGGAAAGGGAACAGAGGACAGAGGGGAGATGACATGTGAAGGAAGAGGAGAGCCCTGTGGGAAAGTCACTTAGGAAGGCATTTGCATAAACATTTTGAGCTGGGAAGCAGCATAGTCCACAGCCAGGGGAAACACTGCTAGAGGTGGCAGAGGAAGTGTCTAGGCCACAATGAAGCTGATGGGAAAAGGCTACTTCTCCTTCCTTTTAAAATCTCTCCTCTGTCTCAGAAGGGCAGAGAATCTCAGGGGGGAGCCTGAGATGAAGGGACCTGCAGGTCAGGCTCAGGGCTGGTCCAGGGTCTAGGGCGGGAGGGGTGGTCTGGGATGCATCAAGGTGAGTTGCCCAGAAGGAGGGTTAGGATGGGGCTGTTTGCAGCAATGCTGGGGTATGAGCCCTAAGCACTGCATTCCTCCCCACGTGCAGACCCAACATGCCTCCATCACTTCCTTGGACCAACACTCTGAGGGTCTAGTGTCTCTGCCTTGCTGCACTGTGTGCCCTGGTTTGCTGGCAGCAGGCTTCCCAGCTCCCCAGGCACACTGGCAAGTGGCACCCTGGCCAGTGTGACACTTTGCTTCCCCAAAGCATCAAAGACACATCATCACATCAACCACAGGCTCCCAAAGGATGGCACTGCCTTTCTCCTAATTTTTGAAATTAGGAAGTAACTGAAGAAAAAAATTAAGGGAAGTAGAAGAGAGAAACTATAAAAGAATAATTTAGAGAAATAGAATGCATTTTGCCTCTGAGCTCAGTTCCAGTCCCTGGAGAGCAGTGGGCATTAGCTGAGCACCAGGGAGACAACCCAGGCAGGCAGGATATGTGGCTGCTCTTGATTCTCTTCCTTCCTGTCGTCAGAGGTGAGTAGGGTGGGGGCTTCAGAGCGGAGCACCTGCAGTTCAGATATGGGATGCGGATAGGGTATGTTGTGGGGGAAATGGTAGGGCCTTTCATTCATATAAAGATTACTTATTTTTTAAAAAAATCTTTAAAGTTTTTGCTACCAAACAGATACTAAGTTAGGTTTTGGAGAAAAAAATAAAAATAAATAACACAAACAGTGTCTGGTTTCTAGAGCTCTGTTTGTCATCCCTGGCACATAGGTGGATAGACAGATGATGAATGTATTGATGGGTCATGGATGGATAGATAGATAGATAGATAGATAGATAGATAGATAGGAGGATTCATGCACAAGTATACACACATACATAAATGCATGAATTCTTAGGAACTCTGAAGCAGCCTAGAAACTCAGCTCCAACTCAGAACCATTCAGTGAACATGAGGTTCAGGCATCTGTATGATTTAAAACCCTGCACACCTGGTCTTGACTTGTAGCTAGAGCCAAGATTCTCTCTTCTGAAGAGCTCAGGGAGAGGGAGGAAGACAAGCAGCAAAAGCAGGGTGAGATGGGCTCTTTGGACAGTTGCTCAGCCCCACACATCAGGCTGCCTGAGTCCCTGCTCCAGATGAGCCAAAGACCAGACACTCATCCAGTGTCATTAACATAACCAGCGAGACTCATTGAGTGGCATCCCTGGGAAGGGAAGACCAGAGATTAGAAGGGCTGGATGGCAAATCTTTAGATGCAGCTGGTGTCTGATGCTCAGAGAAGACAAAAGCTAGTATGGCAGGACCATTTGGCTGCCCTAGCTCTGTTGCTTCTCAACCTCCAGAACCACAGGGCCTGGGGCAGGATCCAGACAGTGTCTCCTCTGGGAAGGAGGTCATCCTGGGACATAAAATGACCCCATTTACTCATCCATTGACTTCTCATCATAGAAGTGGAAGTAAACAACTCTGAATGAGAGATTTGCATGCAGAACATTTAATGGTAAAATGTCCATGTCAATATATTCTTTTTCTTTTTTCTATAAATTATTTTAAATTTTAGACACAGAGAGAAAGACAGAAAGACACACACACACACACACACACACAGAGTGAGTGGGAGGAGGGGCAGAGGGAGAGGATCTCAAGCAGACTCCATGCTGAGTATGGAGCCCAGCATGGAGCTCAATCTCAGGACCCTGATATCATGACCTGAGTGAAAATCAAGAATCAGCCACAGAATGCACTGAACCACTCAGGTGCTCCACATACTACTATTTTCTTAATTTGAGGTTCATGTGGATAAAAGATTACATATGCATATGAGTCATAAGAGCAAAAACCACAGGCTTAAAGCTTACCTAGAGAAATTTCTTTTCTCACAGTTCTCAATGCTGGGCCACCCAGATCAAAGTGCAAGCAGATTCAGTTTGTGATGAAAGCTCTCGTTCTGGGTTTCAGGCAGCCACCTTCTCACAGTGACCTTCACCTTGTGCCCAAGCAAGGAGAGACAGGGAGATCAGGAGACAGAGACAGAGAGAAAGAAGGAGAGAGAAGCTCTCAGGTGACTTTTCTTACAAGAGCACCGATCCCATCTTGACGTCCCCGTCACAATCGCCTCTAGCCCGAATGACCTTCCAAAGGCCCATCTTCCAATACCATCCCGTTGGAGCTTACAACTTCAACATAGGAATTTAGGGATAACACAAACATTGTCCTCGACAATCTAGAGGCAGAATTGGTCAAGGGGTGAACAGCGCTAGCTCATCTGTTGTCACTTTGACATCACCACCACCCCTTCTAAGTCCTCTTCTGCATCACTGCCCCAAACCTGGGAATCACCTTTCCTCCAGTCCCCTTCCTTCAATGGGCTGGAGTTTGTCCATGGAAGCAGGTGTCAGAGATTTAGAGGGAGGGAGAACAGCCTCACTCTCTGGAGGCAGCTAAAGTGGTTTGGGTAGATGACAGATTCAGAGTGGCTTCCTGTCACATACCCAGGAACACTTACTCTGCTGGTGGAGACTGAAGATAATTAGTGGCATTTTCTCAGAGAATTTTCAGAATCACAGCAGATTCTTATGGACTCTTGAGAAAACCCATCCTGGGACTTCGGCTGCAAACACAGCATCACTTTCCCTCACCATGAGTCAATACAGATGCTAGTATATGACTGCTCATAGCAAGATTTTCGCTGGCCAAAGAGTCAAACGACCCATGATTCATCAGCTGGTGAACAGATAAGCTAAATGTGGCCAGTCCCTGCCATGGACTGCAGTGCCCACATGTGCTACCACATGGATGAGCCTTAACACACATTACACTGAGTGAATGAAGCCAGACAAAAAGATCATAGATTGAAGGATTCCATGTATAAGAAGTGTCCAGAATAGAGAAATCTATAGACAAAACGTAGATCCGTGGTTGTGGAAGGCTTCAGGTAAGAGGGAAGTGGGGAATGACAAGGGGTACAGGGTTTCCTTCTGCAGTGACAAAATGTTCTGGAATTAGATGTGGTGGTGGCACAACTTTGTGAAAGTCCTAAAAACCACCAAAGGCTACACTTAAAATTCGTGATATGTGAATTATATCTCAACCTATAAAGTCAACAAAAGTAAATTCTGAGCCTTAAAATGCTTTAATTCGTTTTAGAAAGGGAGAAAGTCCTCATTGTCCTTAACACTTGGAAAAAGAGCACTAGTGGTATTCTTGAGAAAAGAAGATGAATAAAATTATACATATGAGAAAATGACAGGAAACAAAAACAGTAACACAAACTAATCTCAAAGCTGGTTTAATGGGGAAAAATCATGGAGGAGAGGAGGAGAAACAGGAGGCAGACATCCCGCAGCAGGTATAATCCACCCAAATCAGACGGCGCATGGGGTTTGAATGTGTAATTAAAACAGAAACAAACATTTGAATTATTAAAGGATACTTTCTAACTGCAGGACTTTGTGCAAATACAAACTCCGTGAACTAGGACTTCCTAGAAAAAACAAACCAGAACAACAGAATGGATTCAAGAACCATCAAAGAACTTGAATCATCAATATTCAGGGGAAAACAATTTCCAGGAACCAAAAAATTTGTCCCAGCAATTAATTTGTCATATAGTTTTGTAGATAGTTTCTTAGGATTCTAAAAGCATAGAATTTTTTTTTGCTCTATTGATGTGATGATCTCAGGAAATGAAAAAGATGGAAATCTGCCAGGATAATTTTGTGAAAGGAGAATCTCTGATATCAAACCTCAGAAGACAGCACAAAGAAAATTATAGAGAAGAGCCTTCCTTAGGACTCTTGAGCTGGAGCTGAGCACTAATGGCCAGGGTCAGCTGGCAGGCAGGGGTTCTGGGGTCATCCTCTACTGAGAAATTAATAACATAGGAAATAAAAAGTTTTCTAATGAAACCAGTGCTTTAAAATTCAGAGGTTCCATACAAAATCTGGATTTCTGTCTACTCTAGAAAAATGAAAATATCTGAAACCACAGAGCCTACATCTTGCATGAGGACAATGGGCTGAAGTGAACTGGAGCCATGCTTTCCCAATGGTCATTTGCTGTCCAGGTGACATTGGCCACGGGGAAAGGGGTGGATTATGGGAAGTTGCCACTGCTCAGTGTGGACATTTGTGTTTCTGCGAGATGGATAGTTGTGCTCTTAGGGGATTTTTGTGATGGCTTTGACCCAGTGGAGTTTTGAAGGACAAAGGTCTGCTTGTGGAAGGTGTATCGCCTCTTTGACTGTTACTCAACTCATCAGGCACTTGGGCTTATTGGAGTTATTTGTGATGCAGGAGGCTGTGGGTCTGCCTTCAGGGGGTGGGGTGGGGTGGTGACAGGAGCCTGGGTTTGTGTTTTTCAGGCTCACCTGCCCTCATGGCAGTGTCCGATGCAGTGAGTGGCCCAGTGCGGGGCTCACTGACCGTGCAGTGTCGCTATGAACCCGGATGGGAGACTTACAATAAGTGGTGGTGTCAAGGAGCTGAGTGGAAAAGCTGCCGTATCCTCGTTCAAACTGATGGATCAGAGAGGGAAGCAAGGGGTGACCGAGTGTCTATCAAGGACAATCAGAAACTGCGTGTGTTCACTGTGACCATGGAGGAGCTCAGGTGGAACAATGCAGACACCTACTGGTGTGGGATTGAGAGATATGGACCTGACCTTGGGGTTAAAGTTAAAGTGACCATTGACCCAGGTAAGAGTATGTGTGTGGGTGGATGAGTCTCTTCAGAACCTGAAGGATCCTCTCCAGTGCCTTAAGTGTCACTCAGAGAGAACTGTCACACAGGATGGTTGAGTCCTGAGTTCTCCCAGAATCCCAGGTGACCTCATGGGTTGGGAGGGACAGAGCTTCTCTCAAATGCTCTCATGGCTGCTGTCCTGTCCTCGAGGAAAAGATCAAGCCTTTCTGGGCACGTGTTTCTCTGCACAGTGCAGTGCCTGAGTCTATTGCCCATAGAGATCAAGGTGATGGTCCCAGTTTCAGCCCATGGACCAAAGGGACCTTCTAGAAGATCCAGCGATCCCAATTCCTGCTAATGCCTTCCTGGACCTCTGGTGTTCATGTGTCCCTGCTCTTTCTGGAGCGTAGGGCCAGGACTTCATAGTGGCTCTTCCTGCCCCCTGTTCCATACCCAGTCTGAGAGGGAAGAATCCCAGGACAGTGTGGGAGCTGTGGTTGATTCCTGAGGTCCAGGAAGGCCTCCACAGTCAAAGGGCTGTTTAAATCCATCCAATAATTTTGTCTGCATCAATGAGATAATCATACGATCTTTCTCCTTGATTCTGTAAGTATGGCATATAATGCTTACTGATTTTCTCACATTCAAACAATTTTGCATCCTTGGGATAAACCCAACATGGTGAATATGTATTCTCTTGCCTTTATATCCTGGATTCAGCTTGCTGATTGTTTGTTACAGACTTTGGCATTTATGTTCATGGGTGATTTTGCCTATAAAATTTCTTTTTTGCACTGCCCTTCTGTCAGGTTTCGGCATTAAGAGTATGCTAGTCCCATTAAATGGACTTGAGATTGCATCCTCTTTTCCTATGTCCCGGAATTTTTTGTATAAGACCGACATTCTTCTTTAAATGATTAGTGGATATCTCATTCAAAGCTCTGCGGGTCTGGAGATTTCTTTGGATAGGCTTAATTATACCTATTTATTCATTCATTCATATTAAGTAAACTCTACCCAAGATAAGGCTTGAACTCCTGACCTCCAGATCAAGAGTTGCAAGCTCTGCTGAGTCAATCAGGAGCTCCTTGAAGAGGTTTTTAATAATGGCTTGGGTTCTTTTTAATAGTTGTAAGATGATTCAGGTTTTCTTTTATAAAAAAGATTTCATTAATTTATTCATGAGAGATGCAGAGAGAGAGGTAGAGACATAGGCAGAGGGAGAAGCAGGCTCCCGGTGGAGAGCCTGATACGGGACTCGATCCCAGGACCCTGGGATCATGACTTGAGCCAACAGCAGATGCTCAACCACTGAGCCCCACAGGTGCCCATTTCTATTTCTTTTTGTTTCTCTTTTAGCATGTCACATTATTTTGCTAGAAATTTGTTTATTCCACCTAAAATTTCAGATTTATTGGCATAAATTTGTTTGGATACACTTGGATAGTCTTCATTATTCTATCCCCTTATTACCTCTCCTTTCCAATATGCTCAGGATATTGTGTGATGTGCCTGTTTTCATTCTTAGTATCGATTATGCAGACCTCTCCTTTTATCATGAATATCTTGCTAGGATTTTGTTTTGTTTAAAAACAAATTGTTGGGTTTATTGGTCTTCTCTATTTTATATATCCTTTCTACTTCACTAATTTTTTTCCTTATTAATTATTTTCTTCTTTCTACTTTCATGTGCAAGTGACCGAGCAGTGTCATTATAGCCCAGGGTGGGAGACCTTCATGAAGTCATGGTGTCCAGATGCTGATTTGGATACCTGTACCATCTTTGTTGAAACTACTGGATCAGAATTTAAGGTGAACATTTTGTCCATCAACAAGAAAAAGCACACATTCTTCATGATCACACTGGGAGAGTAAAAGAACTTATAAGAAAAATCAGCTGTTATTTTTCTGAGGTGTTCCCCAGGTGTTTTTACAGTATGGCAGTCCTGCTCACACCAGAACTCTAGAAATTTAGATAAGGCTTCACCTTAGATTTCCCCCATAAGATCCTGCTTTGCTTTTCCTGGGGCACCTTTTAAAATAAGCACTTGGAGTTAAGCCCATGAAGAATCAGTGGCCTCTTCCCTGACCACCTTATAAGAAATAGGTACTGCCACCCTTCTCTTGGTCTCCTGTTTGCTCCTGGTCTGGGATGGAGCACTGCCCTTCCTCAGGCTTATTGGGTGCCTCTCCCCTAGATCTGTAAACAACAAACTTTGTGATTCTCTTTCCTTTGTGCGGGTGTATTGGAACTGTGCCTTCCATTAAAATGACCCTGGATGTTTATTGGTTCAGAGTGGGACCTTAGCTATTTAGGGAGCTACTTGCCTCCTCATTCAGCAAGCCATGACGTGCATATTTTTAATTCAGCACACCAGCTCCAGCTTCTCAATACACCATGGAGGAACTCAGGCAAGTGAATGCAGACACATCTTTGTGTGGGATTAGGAGACCAGAGCTGACCGCGGGTCTCAGTTAACCTGACCATTGACCCAGGGAAGCACTCTTCTCTCATGTACCAATGTGGCATCTCCTCGGCAAGAGGGAGCCTGTGAAAAACTGAGCAGATTCGTCAACTTTTATATTTATTTGTGGATTTTTAGAAAAAGATATTTTAAAAGTACACAGAATATAAAGTAAAATATACTATAGTGTCTTCTACTCTAGTTGCTACCCAAAGGTGAGGAATGTAACCAGTGTGTGTGTGTGTGTGTGTGTGTGTGTGTGTGTGTGTAAGAGAGAGGCGGAGAAATTCTATGTCCCTGAAGCATATATATGTGTTTATATTCTTTCCCTCCCTCAAAGTAAAATATCATCTACTGTTCTACAGCTTGCCTAATTTCACGAATGTATTTTGAAAATCATTCCCTATCAATATGTATAATATTTTTAATGGCTTCATACTATTCCGTGATAGCGGCATATCATGATTTGTTTAATTTTTTTCACTCCTGATGGGCATTTCAGTTGTTTTAAGTTTTTTGCAACTACATACAATTGTGTAACTAAACTCCTGCATATGTGGCTTGATATCCATTTATGGCTACACCTGTTAAGGTACGTTCCTATAATAAAATAGCTGTGTTACTGATCAATGCATCATTCCAGTTTTGATGAATATTATCAAAGAGGTTGTAAACATTTCTACCCTTGTCTGAATGTGTTAATAAACAGTCAGCCCTCAAACCCAGCATTGGATGTTGTCAATTTTTTGTCTTTACACTCAGATTGGCACACTTGACATGTTGACTGCACATGGACTGGGCCCCCAGGCAGAGGAGAATGCTGTAAGGGGATGAGGGTGAAGGACAGTTGGCAGAAGGAGTAGTGATAGGCACCAAGCAGAAAGTCACCAGGTAGGTGATGCTGAGTAGGCTGACAACCAGTGGACACCTGCCCTTGGGGTTGAGGGTGGGGTTCCAGGCCAAAGCCTGCTCCAGCTTGCAGAGCTCCTAGTTACCTCCCTCACCACACTAGTCTTTGGCAAATACCAACTTTTATTCAAAGGGGGAGTAGCACCTTCAAAGGCTTATAGGTGAAAAGAAAAACAAAAGAATACTAGCACAAAGCAAATAAAGAGCATACACCATGAGAGGAAATGCCCAAAGAAACAGAAATCAGCTCATATGAATAGCTCTATTCAGTCTCAAGGAAACAATAGACAACGAGATGAAACTAGAAGTGTAAAGACAGTGCAGTACAAAATGGAGAAATGAAAATCAATCAGGCTGACCTGGGAAAGACAAGGAGCAGAGGAGAAAGACACATCATTGCCAGGAATAAACAGGGGAATGAACCCAAAACCCAATGATAAATGTGCCTGCAATGCACCGATGTAGTTTCTTTTGGCAATTTCATAAAGGGACGTTTAAATAAACAGAATATACAAAGTGTGGAGAGGCAGATGTAGGTACAGGACACAAAGAGGTGATGGCACAAATGTTTGCTGGCTATTTCCTTAGAGGAGAAAAAGGAAGCCAAAAGTAAAACACAACTCATTTGGATTAGAAACTAGAGCTCTTGGAAGAAAGACAGTCTCTTCAATAAATGGTGCTGGGAAAATTGGACATCCACATGCAGAAGAATGAAACTAGACCACTCTCTTGCACCATACACAAAGATAAACTCAAAATGGATGAAAGATCTAAATGTGAGACAAGGGATCCCTGGGTGGCGCAGCGGTTTAGCGCCTGCCTTTGGCCCAGGGCGTGATCCTGGAGACCCGGGATCGAATCCCACGTCGGGCTCCCGGTGCATGGAGCCTGCTTCTCCCTCTGCCTGTGTCTCTGCCTCTCTCTCTCTCTCTCACTGTGTGCCTATCATAAATAAAAAATTAAAAAAAAAAATAAATGTGAGACAAGATTCCATCAAAATCCTAGAGGAGAACACAGGCAACACCCTTTTTGAACTCGGCCATAGTAACTTCTTGCAAAATACATCCACGAAGGCAAAAGAAACAAAAGCAAAAATGAACTATTGGGACTTCATCAAGATAAGAAGCTTTTGCACAGCAAAGGATACAGTCAACAAAACTCAAAGACAACCTACAGAATGGGAGAAGATATTTGCAAATGACATATCAGATAAAGGGCTAGTTTCCAAGATCTATAAAGAACTTATTAAACTCGACACCAAAGAAACAAACAATCCAATATGAAATGGGCAAAAGACATGAAGAGAAATCTCACAGAGGAAGACATAGACATGGCCAACATGCATATGAGAAAATGCTCTGCATCACTTGCCATCAGGGAAATACAAATCAAAACCACAATGAGATACCACCTCACACCGGTGAGAATGGGGCAAATTAACAAGGCAGGAAACAACAAATGTTGGAGAGGATGCGGAGAAAAGGGAACCCTCATACACTGTTGGTGGGAATGTGAACTGGTGCAGCCACTCTGGAAAACTGTGTGGAGGTTCCTCAAACAGTTAAAAATAGACCTGCCCTACGACCCAGCAATTGCACTGTTGGGGATTTACCCCAAAGATACAAATGCAATGAAACGCCAGGACACCTGCACCCCGATGTTTATAGCAGCAATGGCCACGATAGCCAAACTGTGGAAGGAGCCTCGGTGTCCAACGAAAGATGAATGGATAAAGAAGATGTGGTTTATGTATACAATGGAATATTACTCAGCTATTAGAAATGACAAATACCCACCATTTGCTTCAACGTGGATGGAACTGGAGGGTATTATGCTGAGTGAAGTAAGCCAGTTGGAGAAGGACAAACATTATATGTTCTCATTCATTTGGGGAATATAAATAATAGTGAAAGGGAATATAAGGGAAGGAAGAAGAAATGTGTGGGAAATATCAGAAAGGGAGACAGAACGTAAAGACTGCTAACTCTGGGAAACGAACTAGGGGTGGTAGAAGGGGAGGAGGGCGGGGGGTGGGAGTGAATGGGTGACGGGCACTGGGGGTTATTCTGTATGTTAGTAAATTGAACACCAATAAAAAATAAATTAAAAAAAAAAGAAACTAGAGCTCTTTCAGGCTGTAATTGAGAGTTTACATGGTAAAAGGACTGTACAGATGACCCACACCCAGGATACTAAGAAGTTACAGAACCTCTAGGATAAAGACAGAATCGAATGGCTGGTATCAGGAGTAATGACCCAATCAGAAGATCATACCAGAAGGAGCACGTTGTGTGAGACAGAAGTAGGCTAGCCTCAGACGTGATAACCACACCCCATCCCAGAAGACGGTGAAGGAAAATCTACATGCTCTGAGCAAATGAGAATATTCTGGGAATATTCTGACAACAAACCGTCTCAGGCATGCAAGGTCTTATGAAATACAGCACCCATGAGCAATTTAAAAATAGAAGATCCACATCATGATAAAATTTTGTCAACAGAGGGAAGTTAAATAGTGAAAAAAGAGAAGCTATGGTCAGCAGTGAATATGTTTTAAATTAGAAAAACCCCTAAGCAATGATGGGAAGTATTACAGAAAAGACTATAAATATCAATAGGTGCAAAGAACACTATGCTCACAAAATCAGGAATGGGATGAGGAGAGTAGACATAGGTGAGATGCAAAATCTTTATCTGTAGGGCACTGAGTCAATAGAGAATTTAAGTGTGTTGTTAAAAGGAAGATGGTAATGTAGGGGCTTGGTGTCCAGGCAAAGTGTGGATTAAGTCCCAGTGAGGGGTTGCTGGGGTTGGGGGTCAGGATCAGAGCAAGGTGTGGAAGTCCTTCCCACCAAGGCTCAGTCCAGGCTGGTGTGGAAAGACCCAAGAAGAGTGGGAAGGGCATCCACATGGGAGGTGGCTCAGTGTAGACATCAAAGCCCATGGAGGGTGATGCTGGGGGCAAGGCGGTGCTAGGGGCTTGGCATAGATGCCACTCACAGACCTCAGAATATATGAGGGCTCCCAGTACAGCAAAAATGAACAAGCAGACAATTTACTTACTGAAACATCCAGCTAAGAGATTCTTGACCACAAGACCCCAGAATTGTAGACTTTTCTGTTTACCTGAATCTGGGGTCTTGGATAAGACATTCCATATTTGCATCTGCCTTTTAAGTCCTCCCTGGCTGTTTCATGTCATTGGGCACATTTCTGGCCAAGTGCACCTGAGTTCTCATATGATATACTGAAAATTTGTAGCCTTGAGAATCTTGGGGCTCATTTAACCACACAGGTTAAAGGTAAGGATTGAGGCCTGGTCAGGAGCAGATCCAGGGCTGGGGGCTGAGAAGAGCAGAGCGTACCCCGAGGGGTACTCATCTTCACATTCTGCTCCAGCAACAGCCACAGACAGGGCTGGTTTCATGGGGGTGCACCTCTGCAGTCCCACTGGGGCCCTCTCAGAAGGGCTTGATTTAGTGCTCCTTTGTCAACATCTGGAAATCATTGGTAATTCTGGGACAAAGGTATTTTCATTTTGCACTGGACCCTGCAAATAGCAGCTGGTCTTGTCCAGAGAAGGCTTTGTCATGCCTGTTCTGCTCAGGACCACTCATGCCAGCCACGCCAGCCACAGGACATTTGCTATTCAGAGATGGGAGGCAGGGTGGAGGCTTGCTGGGAAAATCTAGCTGGAAGTCAGCTATGACCACCCAGCTGCATGGCAGGTGGGTGTCAGCTACAGGTGAAGTCACGATGAGGGCATCCTCTTCATGGGAAACAGAAAAAAGATCTGTGCATTGAGATGTGTTTCTGAGGATGAACTTTAGCAAATCCTCAGCTGACTACACGATGCCCTCAGCCCCTCACTTCCCCCATTTTCTGAGCAACTCTGAGAAAAGAACCAAGAGGCTGAAGAAGGAAGCAGAGAAATGCCAAGAAAAGCAGAGGAGGGAGACAGACTGAGCGGCCCCTGGGTGAGGAGTGTTCCAGCTGCAGCTGGAGAGACAGCAGAGGGATGGGGCCATGTGGCTGCCATCAGCTCTGCTGCTCCTCTGCGTCCCAGGTGAGCGGGGCTGGGCAGGTCAGGGTGACAATGGTGTGGGGCAAGGCTGGTGATGGGAAGGGAAGAGATGAGGATACAAGCGAAGAGGGGAGGAGGTGAGCATGGAGAATCCTTGCCCAGACGAACAGGAGGAGGAGTTAATGGTAAGATGCTTCCCACAGGGGAGTGCGTTCTGAGCCCTACAGAACTCGACCACTTGGAATCATCATTGCCACCGTTGTTGAAACTCAGGAATGCTGTCTTATGCACCAGCCCAAGGGGAGGGGGGCAGACAGCTGATCCTAATTGGGCTAACCACTGTACTACCCGGCTTTCCCTGTAATCTAATCCAATTCTTACCACAATCTTATAAAAACAAGAGACCAAGATGCAGAGAGATGCAAATTCTTTACTGTAGATCAGTTCATAAAAGGCAGCCAAGGTTCAAAGAGAAATACGTTTATTTCCAAGGTCATTGCTCTTCTTCTAATACCTCTTTCCAAGGTCATCATCTTTTTTTAATATAATACAACAGCCACTTATTACATAACCCCCCTTTGTGAATAGGTGTTTATGTATCCCAGGTGTTGACACATGTCCCCAGAAAAGATTTGGTTGGTTTTGAATGCTTGTCAATGGGTCGGTTCTGGAAGTGTGCCAGGCCCAAGCTTTTCCTGAGCTAGTGACGCCAGTTTCCAGAAAATACTCCGAGGTCCTGAGCGCTGCTTTCTCAGGCAGGCCTGCCATGTATGGGACCTGAGCCCTGGCGCAGCTTCTGCAAGGGCAGGGCCACTGATAGCACCTCGAAAAGAGCTGGGACAGACCCAGGACTCCCTTGAAGGAGAAATTCAACCAAAGACACACATACCGACCATGTAATAAAACACACACAGGCTAATGTCGGAAACACAATGGTGGGCAAGAGAGAAGCTTGTGATGCACTTTATTCTTTTCAAAATTATTTTTTTAAGTGTTCTAGTTTCTTCACCTTTCCCTACAAATTTTAAAGTAAGCTTGTCTTTATCTACCAAAATGATCTTGCTGGGATTTTAATAGGAATCATGTTAAACATATAGATCATTATTGGGGAAAATGACATCTTTGTGATGTCGATTCTTCCATTTTGTAGTCGTGGTACCTCCTGCAATTTATTTTAATATTCCTTAGCTTTGGTCACCGGTGTTTTGCAAATTGTAGTATATGGATGCTGCACAGGTTCTGTTAGATTTATACCTGGGTGTATCTTCTTGTTGAGCTAATGTGAATAGCACTGTGTGTTTCAATTCATTTTTTGCATGCTGGTTACTAGGATAGAAAAAGGATTGTGTGTGTGTGTTTATGTGTGTATATGTGTGTTTGTGTGTGTTGTCTTTTATCCTGTGACTTGTTAAACTCATTTATTAGTTCTAGCATTAGATTCCTTGGGATTTTCCATAGATTCCTTGGGATTTTCTAGACAAGTGTGTCATCTGCACAAAGAGATAATTTTATTTCTTCCTTTCTAATCTGTGTGCTTTAATGGTGTCCTGGAAGCTCTTAAGGTCTTAACTGGAGCTGCTGGAAGGTCTTAACTACTCTGGTGGCCATGTAAGACCTGCTGTTTTCTGGCATTTCTGCTTTGAAAAAGAGAAACCAGAAGTGAGATTACTCATATTTACATGTAGGCAACAAACTCCATTTAAAAAATATTATGAACAAGGGGTAGTGGAAAGGGGAGGGGGGAGGGGGGATGGAGTGATTGGGTGATGGGCATTGAGGGGGGCATTTGACGAGATGAGCACTGGGTGTTATACTATATGTTGGCAAATCAAATTCTGATAAAAAATATGCAAAAAAAGAAAAAATATTGTGACTGAAACAAAGCATATTTGTAACTTCATGCAATTCATGCCTATAGTCTGTGATCTGTGAGTAAAGCAGAGAAATTGCAGAACTTCGTGTGTCCGTCTGGTATTTACACTTGGGGCCATATGGTGCCCCCAACAGGCCTGGGAACTGACCTTTCAAGCACACAGATGGATTTGCAGGGACGCCATGGGGGCCGGCCTCAGGCTGGCTCTAGGGCAGATCCATGTCTGTTCCCTGGCCTTCTGACTGGGGCTGGGGTCCTCAGCTCTCCCAGGCATCTTGTTCTTTAACATGAATGAAAGCACTAGATTAAGATTCTTCCAAGGGTGCCTGGATGACTCAGTGGGCTGTGTGTCTGATGCTTGGTTTCAGCTCAGGTCATGATCTCAGGGTCCTGGAATCCAGCCCCACATGGGGCTCCCCACTCAGTGGGGTCCGCTTCTCTTCTCCCTCCCCTACTGACACTCAGCGGTGCTCATACGGGCTCTCTCTCTCTCTGTCTCAAATAAATAAATACATCTTAAAAAAAAAGTTTCTTCCACGTGGCAATTCTAACATGGGACTGCAAATTTCTTAACACTCCTTTCATTAAGATCTGGGGGTTAGGTCCCCTCCCCTTGAGTCTGGGTAGGCTGTGGCTGCTGCTATAATTATCCTCCTAAGGAGCCTATTTACTCATTTTCTTTCCCTAGAAGCACACCCTCCCACTTGCTGTGAAATTTTAATACTGAAGATATACTATATATGTCCACATTCTCTTGATTTATAAGTAAATTGATTGATTCATGTACTAATCGAACATCTATGTTTTGTATATGAAAAGAGTATCGTTTTTTTACCCTCCAAGAACCAACGTTTGTCTCCATTGGAAGGCACGGATAGAGCATGGTGACAGTGACTCTGTGTGACTTCCAAGGCCTGGCCAGAAGAAACCCTGTAGCTCCTTCTTCAGATTCTCTAAATGCTGGCCCTGGGGACTCTCCCAGTCAGAACCTGGAGGCCACATGGAGAGGCTACCTGGAGGATTTGGGATCAACGATCAAGACTGAGTTTAGTGTTGGGTCACCCGGGCTCATGTTCCAGGTGCATGGGCAAAGAAGCTTCCAGATGACAGCAGCACTCAGCCATTTGAGTCACCACCTCCCCAACTGATCTTCCAACTGAGGCCTCAGACGTGACAGAGCAGAGATAGGACATCTCTATCTCAATCCACTGGGATTCCTGACACAGAATCTGTGACATGACAAAGTGATCACTGTTTTATTCCATAAGGAAAATCTAAGCATAGATACCTGGACCATTTGGGCTCTATCTGTTCTAAGGTCAAGCAAGATGGTAAGAGGAACGTGCTGCCTCTGCCGTGGGCCTGGTGGGCTGTGAGGAGTTGCTGGCTGCTGCCAAGAGCCCCTGTGTGACTCAGCTCTGTGGTGGGGACAGCTGGGCAGGAGCTCCCATGTGGTAACACGCAGGCTGCTGGGCTTGAGGTCTTGCCCTTTCCTAACGGGCGACCCAGAACCATGTGGGCTGCAGGTGTCAGCATGTGGCGGAGGTGCTCCCCGCTGCAGCAGAAAGCTCCCCTGCCCCCGCAATCCACTTCCGCAATGCCCCCACCTCGTCAAAGAAAAGCTCTGGTCAAAAACCCACTAGCACCTTTCCTAACAAATGGGCTCAAGGAGAGGAACAGAGCACCAGCAAAAGACAGCCGGGGAGTTTGCTTCAGATGAAATAGTCCAGGACACAGAGCAGGGGGTCAGAAAAGTCTACTCAGTTGCAGAGGAATTATAGACAACACGACCTCACTAAAAGAAGGAGCTCAGGAAAGAGATATAGTTCCTCAAAAATGGCTCAAAATAAAATGTGGATACAAAAAAAGAGCACCCAGAGTTCAGGAAGGATGTGAAGTGGAAGAGAAAAAACTCCATAGATCCCACAGTCTTATTGAGAGGAGATATGTTATATTTCTGAAAATTAAAAATGAAAAAGGCTTGTGTGGTTAGTGTTTAATGTGTGATTGGAGAGCCCCGCATCCCGGGCTGGCCTTTGCTCACCTGGGAGATGGGAGAATGGAAAGGCCAAAAGTTAGGTAAATCCCAGGAGTGGGTGATGCTGGGTCAGAGCTGGAGTGTGGACAGCATCACAGGTGTGAAGGGGACAGATCTGAGCCCCTCATTGGTCCCATCTGGTTGGAGAAGTCCAAAATGTCCCTGGAGCCCTGCGCCTGAAGGACCAGGGAGGCCAAGGGACCAAGGAGGGACAGAAATGAACTATTCTTGAGACCACTCTGTGCGTCCCTTGTCCTTGGAGACCACCGATGTAGATAAAAGGACACAGGGATACTTATATTGTCTCAAAGCTCCTCGCCACAGAACACTTATTCCTTACATGGGGAAAAAGTAACTTCAATGAGTTTTGACAAATTTATAGTCACATTGGGTTTAGAGTCACATGGGACTCGCTGCAATGGATGGGTTGTCCTCTCACATATAAAGCATTGAAATACTGTCCCAACAAAATAATCTCTAAAGAGCCCGGGTAAGTCATAGATTTAATAGGAAATGTATGGAGCAAACAGATGGGATGAGAGTCGGGGATGGTCCACCTGTCTGCAATCTTTAACATTCAGGCATTCTTTCTGCAGGAGGCACCGAATCAGCAGCAGGTGGAATGGGCAACCTCTGTACACCTGGCCCATAAGGGGTCTCTGGCCATTGGAACACTCGGGGGCTTTGGGATTTAATTCCAGTTTTATGGTTCCTGGTTGGTCTGGAATTGTAAAAGCCATCATTGGCCAGAGTCCTGAATGATGTAAGAGGCCGTTATCCTTGGCAGAGCCACTGCAGGGTCCCAAGGAAGAGTGGCACCAGGAGGATCCACGCCGGAGGATTCTGGGCTGCTACGGAAGAGACCAGGGTCCCCGACCTGTGCAGAGCAGAGAGGGACCCAGAGTTTATTCCTGGGGTCAGCACAAGAGAAGTCCCCACCTAACAGGGACCCTCATTTCTGCAACCACTGCCCGTTCCCTCCTCAGAAGTCAGAGGGTGTGGGAGTATCGTGAGTGGGAGCTGTGGTTCTCCTGCTCAGGCTGACTCTATTCTTCCCCTGGGTCCCCTGACGCCACATCACAGTACACAGCAGGAATCCAAGCAAAGACCCCTTCACAGAGGTCAAGAGCACAAAGCTGAGGTTGCAGAGCAGGACCCTGTGCAGGGAACACGGTGACAGGTGTGAGCTCCCTCTTCAGGGGCAGCCCAACCCCTTCCTCCCTGACCTGACTCCTGAGCCCAGAGCTGCAGGCAGGCAGCCTTGGTCCCTGCCAGGGAAGCCCCTCTGAGGGCACAGACGTGCTGCCCAAGGCTCAATCTATAGGGGCTTCCCTGAAGGCTTAGCCTGGGGTCCAGCACCCATGGCCCCTGATTTCATCCTGCTTTATGGCTGCTCCCCCACAATTCCCCTCCACCTCACCTGCAGGCCAGCCACGCCCAAGGCTTTTCTTGGTCTGTCTTTCTCATTCTACTTCTGTCCCACTTTGGGTCAGTTCTGCTCAACTTTGAAGCTCAAAACTAATATTCCCAATTTGAAGGGAAGAAATTTCCTGACCCTTGTTTATCTGGATATTTACCTTCTGGGTTCTCCTGGTAGGGGCCACTCTCAGCTCTGACCCCCATGTGGTAGCACATATGAGGTGTACTCTCTCTTACATCCTGTTTAGTGGACGTGGGATCTAGGAGGACAATGGCCCTTGCTTACATGAGTCCCCCTGGTGGTCCCTCTCAGTGTCCAAGAGTCTGACCCCCTCACCTCGGCCTCATCCCCTCCTCCCCCAGCAGGGTCAGGACCTGTGTAGGTCACCTTGCTCTGTCCTTCTACCTGCCTTGAGCGTGACGGGTCATGTGGATTTCACAGGTGGTGTTCTGGAGAGAGTGCATGCTGCTTTGCACTTCCTCAAAATATCCTTTAAGTCACTGTGCTCTTTTCACAAATTCCACTCCCTGTGGAGCTGCTGTCCCATCTCTCCACCCCACAGGCTTCTCCTATGTTCTTTGGTTTCCTAAAAGTTCTGCATCCTCCGCTCCCCACTCAACAGAACAACTGGTCTCCAAACATCACCAGTAGGACACAGTTGGTTTCATAGCATGAGCCAAGTGCCTCCCCTATTTAGAGGGATACTGAACACACTGCCTGAGGGGCCAGGCTCAAGGAATAGGGGACTCGAGACAGGAAGAAAGTAGGACTGGAACTGGATGGGAGCTGATGGAGGGAGATATGGATGGTGGGACCCAGGGAGGGGTGCACCTTCACCCAGTCTCTGATGGGGTGAAACTGGGGAAGTGTTTGCCCTTTGATGAATGAGTGAATTGATTGTTTATTGGGTGACTCTTGGTGGGGAGGGGTTCAGGTCGATGGCCCAGCCTCTTCCCATGTTGGGAATATGAGAAAGCAGGAATCCCAGCTTCCCACTCCTTCCCAGCATTTCCCTAGCACTTGGGGAGGGGAGGGCTGGAACCATAGAGCAGATACCCACCCTTGACTGTCTGTGAGTGGAGTAACACCCCCCTCAGAGATGTCCTAATCCCCAGAGCTGTGAATGTGGTAGGTTACATGGCAAGGGGGAGTGCATGATGAGATGCAGTTAAGATTCCCAACCAGCTGACCTAGAGATGGGGAGATTATCCTGGGCTATCCAGGTGGACCTTATGTCATCAGCTGTGTGTGTATAAGTGATAGAACAGGGGAGAGCCAGTGTCACAATAATGCTGCATGAGGAGGACTTGACCACCACTGCTGGCTGTGAGGACAGAAGGGACCCCGAGCCTGGTGGCCCAGGGGTCTCTAGAAGCTGGAAAAGACAAGGAAGTGCTTCTCCCTTAGAGCCTCCAGAAGAGCCAGCCCTGCCAGCACCTTCACTTTAGCCCAGGGAGCCTCATGTCAGACCTCTGCTCTCTAAAGCCTTACATCATCAAACTGGTTTGTCTTTTGCCACCAGGTAGGTGGTGATTTGTCTCAGCAGCCACAGGAAAGGAACACAGAGCAGTTCCCTTCTGGTGTAGTTGAGGCTGGAACCACCTACACCTTTTTGGGGTCCTTGTGAGTTGGGAGGCAGGTCAGAAGGAGACCAGAGCCTTCTCTCCTGCCGCCCAGCTGAAGAACTTTGTTAGGTTCTTCCTGGGGAGTGGGGAGCTCTTTAAGTACTCAGAGGCATAAATGAGGGGGCCCAGGGCAGACGATGCTGATTCTCCCCTGCCAGGAAACCTCAGAGTGTCCAAGGGGTCCCTGACAGAGTGCCCCGAGGGGAGTGGTCACAGGGCAACAGGGGGAAAGGTCTGCTGGGGTCCAGCTCTGCTCACCTGCTGCCAGGGTTGATCACGGGCTGACTGCTGGTGAGGCCCTGGGTAGACGGAAGCAAGGTATGACTTGCCATTGTGGGTCTTGGCACAGTTGTGGGAAAGTCTGTTGGATCTGGTGCTAAACGCACAGAGCAGAGCATGGTGTGAGAGTGATGCAGGTGGCTCCCCAGGGCCATCACCTCTCCCCACCCTCAGGGATAAAGCTTCTGCCTTAGCATCAGTGTTTACCCATGTTGGTCTGGTCTTGTGTCTTTTTGGTTTCTCATCCCAAACATTCTATTACTTCACTTGCAGAAAAACATCAGTTCACCACCATGGGAGGCATGGAGGGTGGGGAGCTCTGTGGCAATTGCACTCAGCTCAATCTCAGTGTCCTGTCTGGCACAGCTGAGCATGTCAGAACCATGTTCCCATGCCTGGAGTTTCCATCAGCCAGGCCAGCTCCTTTCTGAGTCTCAGCCTTACCTGAGGCAGGCTGTGTGCCACCTGCCCTGAAGTGATGTGACCCAGAGCGGCTGGCCCAGGGTTCCCCTGTTTCCTGCAGCCACCCAGTACCTGCAGCCCCTATGTCCCCTCGGGTCCTCCCTGCCTCCCCAGGGCCTGCTTCCTTATTTCAATAGGTCTGACAATAAAGTTTGTCCGGTTGGAGGGTCCAGGCTTAAATCTCTCGCACCAGGTCCTCCTGACTTTTTGCACGCATCCACCACCTTTGTTGTCTTTTTCAGTAAATCTCTGGAACATTCTACACCAGCGTATCTCTCCACTGCAGACATTTGCGCACCATATTTACATATACTAAGTTTGTAGAGACTTTTTTCTGCTTTATAAAGTAGATGTATTACCTACCTATTGTCTGCATGGCTGTGTGTCTGTATGTTGGAGAGAAGACTGAAGGGTCCAGAGGCAGAGCTGTGGGGTGTGAGCTACAGCATGACTCCCTTTCCAGGCCTGTCTCTGGGGGGCCCTTAGTGCCTCTGGGGCAGCTGGGGTGGAGTTCAACATACCCTCCAAGATTCAGAGGCAGCCGGAGAGGGGGTCCTCGCACCTGGTGGAGCCTGCCTTTCCTTCTCCCAGAAATGATATCAGAATCCCTCCCCTGCTGCTTTGCTTATGTGGCCAGAGGAGGGAGGGGAAGCAGGAGGGGACAGGGAGAAGGTCTTTTGTCCCATAGCTAAGACTGACAGGACCACAGCCTTCTAACACCCCACTCCTCACTGCTTGCCTCCACTCAGCTGGAGCTGCAAGGGGGTGGACAGACTGGGAGAAGAGAAGCTGCCTTCCCTGGACACGCCTGTCCTAGCTGAGTTTGTCCTTCACTACTGCTTCTGGGAGAGCAGATGGAGATGTGCAGATGTGGGAGTTCGCCCTTTCTTCCAGTCTTTCCCAGACTCATGGTGCCCCCTCATACACACTCGCACATGCACACACACACACACAGTTCAGGCAAGTTTAGAGACTCCTCTCCATCATCAGGGGAGAGAGAGGAACAGTCCTGGCTCCTCCGTGGGTGGGTACCAGGGCCCCAGAACACAGCAGGGAGTAGTGCCTACCTGGGTCGACAACCATGGAAAATTTGTACCCCAGGTCAGAGCCGGTTCTCTCAATCCCACACCAGTAGATGTCTGCATCACCATACCAGAGATTCTCCAAGGTCATGGTGATAGTGTGGCGACTGTGATTGTCCTGGATGGACGCACGGCCCTTCTTCACCAGTTGCTCTGACCCAGTGGTTTTAACAAGCATTCTGCAGGAATTCCAGTACTTTCCGCGGCACCACCACTTCTTGTAGGATTCCCATCCTGGACTATACTCACAGTATGCCGTCAGTGTGCCCCTCTCTGTGCCTCTAACCGTCGCCTCCTGGGAGATGGAGAAGTGGCCTAGAAAACAGAAACCCAGCATTCATCTCCTCCTCCCTTGAGCCCAGGGTTGGTCCCGGGCATGGCTAGGGTAACTGGCACCGCCCTGAAGACCAGCCAGGAGCCTCTGCCCTCTGTGTAATCACCACATCCCACCTGTCCCTTCATCCCCTACAGTATGTCTTTTGCTGTCCCCTCTTTCTGATGTCCCCTTGGGCCTCCTAACTGCCCAACGCAGGGTCCTGTGCTCACTCCCCATCCTACTTACTGACCACCCACCCCCTCCCTTGCCCTCTGCTGACACCTCTTCCCAGCAAGCCAGAGCCCATACTGCAGTCGTAGGTGTACTTTTGATTCCCAGAGCTGTCGAGACAGCGGGATCTGCTCCCCAACCACTCCGACACTCTACCCCCAACCACCTAAAATACCTCACCCTCTGAATCCACACATGGCTCAGAACTAAACACACACTCACACATACAACAAACATGCATACACACTCACACAGTGATTACATTTTTTTTTTTTTTTACTACACACCTTGCTCTTCTGTGTCTCCATATATTTGTACAAGCTGATGCCTCGGCCTGGAATGTTCTCTCCTCTGCTTGAAGAAACCAGGCCCTTATAGTCATGCACTCAAGGCTCAGATCAAACAATGTCTCTTCTACGGTGTCTCCGCTTCTGCAGCCAACTGGATCATCCCGGTGCCACCAAAGCACTTTGTCCCTGTCTCCGTTGCTGCACTTATGACACTGGATGAGGGTTTGGTCTTTGGCTCATCCAGAGCAGAGCTTCAGGCAGCCTGGTGCGTGGGGTTGAGCACCTCTCCAGAGAGCCTGTCACCCCAGGTTTTGCTGCCTGTCTTCCTCCCTGTAACCGAGCTCTTCAGCAGAGAGGATCTCGGCTCTAGCTACAAGTCAAGAGCAGTTGTGCAGGCCTTTAAATGATCCAGATGTCTGAACCTCATCTTAACTGAGTGGGTATCAGCTGGAGCTTGGGTTTCTGTGCTCCCTCAACATTTCTCAAGAATTCACACAGTTACATATGTGTGTATATATGTGCCCATGTATGCCTCTATCCACCATCTACCCATCCATCCACGCATCCATCCATGCATGCATGCATCCATCCATCATCTGTCTCTCCAAACATCTGCCAGGGTTGTCAAGCAGTGCCCTAGAAAACAGATACTGTTTGTGTTATTTATTTTTATTTTGTTTCCTCAATACCTAACTTAGTACCTGTCAAGTAACAAAACTTAAAAAAATTTCACAAATAAATGTCTGGATGTGTGAAAGGCCCTGCCATTTCCCCTGGGACAGACTCTGTCTGTGTCCCACCCCAGCCCTGCAGGTGCTCTGTCCTGAAGCCCCTGCCCTACTCACCTTGGATGACGAGAAGGAGCAGAATCCGGAGCAGCCTCATGTCCTGCCTGCCTGGGTTGTCTCCCTGGTGCTCAGCTAATGCCCCCTGCCCTCTGGGACTGGAACTGAGCTCAGAGGCAACCTACCTTGTACTTCTCTAAGTTAATCTTTTATAGTTTCTCTCATCTATGTTTTATTTTTTCTCTTCAGTTACTTCCTAATTTCATTAATTACGAGAAGAGGAGTGCCGTCTTTTGGGAGCGTATAGCTGATGTGATGAGGTGTCCCCTCTCTTTACTCTGGTTCTTCACCTCAGCATCTCCTGGAATCTGGCCCTGATGGCCTTCTCTCCGGGGAGGGCCCCTGCTCCCCTCTCTAGCACCACCTCCAGTCTCTGCACACCTACTTACTTCCTGCCACCTCCATCCCCCAACTCAGTTCTGGACCTCCACTGGCTACTGGAACCTTTGTAGAGCTGTCTACCCTGTGAGCTCAGATGTGCTCAAATGCAATTTCTGGTAATCTCCATTCCTCCAGTCAATCTGTCCCAACATCTGGTCCATGGGCCCAGGGCCACCCTCTCCACCAGCGCATACCAGACTAGCCTTCCTAAGATAAAGCCCATGGGGCCTTCTTCCTGCCACCTACCACTTCAGAAGGCCTTGTTGGGATAGTGGGGTAGGAGGTGGAGCGGCCAAGGGCTTTGCCAGCAGGAGGAGGAGAGGGTGCTTTGGGCCAGTCCCCAGAGTTCCTGTCCCCTTCAAGGTCCTTCTAGCTGCACCAAGAATCAAATTGACATGAGACAGATGAACAGGAGAAACTCAAAGTTAATAGCATACATGCAGGGAATCCACATAGACATGGCAGTCAGGCATAATAGGCTCTGAATGTCATCCTGAATTAAGAGAAGAGGGTGGGGAGTTCGAGACTTCAAAGGGAAGGAATACAATTTATCCCTGGTGGGATGCCTGGGTGGCTCAGCAGTTGAGTGTGTGCCTTCAGCTCAGGCGATTCCGGGTCTGAGGATCGAGTCCTGCATCTGGCTCTCTGTGAGGAGCCCGCTTCTCCCTCTGCCTGTGTCTCTGCCTCTATCTGTGTGTCTCTCATGAATAAATGATAAAAAAAATCTTTTTAAAAATTTATCCCTGGCAATGACTCTTATTCTGCAAAGACCCTGCAACTGAGAATCCTCTATGTAGTTAAGGGAGGGGCAAGGGTTTCTCTGGAGCTGGCGGTGTCTTTGAGGGCCTTCAACTCAGAGTAATCTTCATGCAAAAGTGGCCCATTAGGGGGCCGCCTGCCTTCAGCCCCTGGACCTGTTTGTGTTCACGTGTGAGGGCTGAGCCTTCTGCGATTGAGGGTCTTAGCGAACCCTAGGTTTCCCACCTGAGACAAAGAATTTATGAAAGAGGGTGGGCAGGACATCCACCTCCCTTCAAACTTTTCCCTCCCACCCTTTCTCAGGTTCTACTGCGGTGTAATTTGGTAAAATAAACCGCACCCACTTAAAGTGCACAGTTTGAAACGTTTATCTTCTTGTCTTTAGTACTTCTCAAATTTTACACACGGTACGATTTTGAGGTGGATTTCAGTTCTACGTGTTGAACACACACACCGCAAACATTGCAAAGCAATGCTATCCCCTCGCCAGAAGGGTCTGTAACTAGGACTTCCGTTTCTCTGATGGCAGGCAGTCCAGCTGCTGAGGTTGGGACTTCAGGTGCTGAGGTGGCTTCCTGGGCTGTGCTGCTACGTGCGCTGGCTCAGCTCTATGGAGCCCTGCAGGTGCTCCTCCCAAGTGCCCTGCGTGCGCCCTCCAGGGGTCGGCCTGTGACTGGCGGCGGTCTTCCTCCAAAGCTCTCTAAGTGGGTGCTCCCTCAGGGGCTCTGGTCAGGTGCACACAGCTGGGGTGCGAGTCTCGGTGGTCTAGGGTGCGTTTCTCCAGGGGCTTCCGCTTGTCCATCCCCCCAAACATCGCCTCCCAGCTTTCAGAGCCTCCACCCCCTCCCTTCCTGGTCCTTTGGCTGGGAAGCTTTGCAAGCTGAGGCTTTTCTCTCCCCAGTCTGCCATTTACTTCCTGTGGTTGGGTTTGTTTCCAGGGCCAAGCAGAGAGAGGACAAAGAGAGAGAGAAGATGCAGTGATAGTCATCCGTTCCCCCGCCCACCTAACTCCCGAGGTCTGGGAACCCTGGAGGTTCCCCCAGGTCTGGGACCAGCTCTGGGACCCTAGCTCTTTAGGGCAGCAAGGACTCTCCTGAGTTGCCTGGCGGCTGCAGGTAAAAATGCAACTTCTGTCCAGAGGCTTGTGGAGACCTGGTGGGAGGGAAAGAAAACACAACCAATAAAAGTCCTGGAATCGGACCTCCCTCTTCCCTGAGGTCATCTTTTCTCTGTGCATCCTGAGCTCTTAGGGTCCCTGCTGAGCATATACTTTCAGGATATGAGCTGCATGGTTCACGCTCAGGCAGGAGGATAAGAAAGGAAACATAAACAGAGAACTCACAGCGGCGTTGCTCCTATACTTGGTCTGGTTCCTTTCTCCAGTCTCCTGCTGAGGTTCATTTTGCCGACTGCTCAGATGGTTGCTCCATGTACCCTGTCTGGGTTCTTAGCTGTAGTCGGGGGAGAGGTCTGTGGTGTGTGACACTCATCTCACCCGAACTGGAAGCCTGCAGCACAGATTTGCAAGAGCAGATCTGGGAACTGGGACAATGGCCAACAATACAGAAATAGTTACTTATGCTACATTCACATAATGAAACACCAAGGCTGCTAGTTAAAGGATTAAGTGAGCACAGGTGTAATAGCTTGGAGAGAATTCACAGTAAAATTTAAATCCTTGGTATTGGAGTATAAAATACACACAGAAAGTGCACACATCAGAAGTGCACAGCTCAATACATTTGCATAAAGAAAACACACCTATGAACCAGCACCTAGATCAAGAAAGAAACATTCCCATCCTCAGGGAGATTCTCTAACTTCATAAAATATGTGGGGAATCCAAGGCAGCTAGAGAGGATGCTGGGGGCCACCTTCAGTCCTCTTCATTCTGGAACATAGAAGACCTTTCTTTCCTCTACCAAGAAGGCACAGGCTGTAGGCCTAGAAGGCATGGGAGGCTCAAAGAACTTGGCACACTGCGACACCCCTGTTTCACACTCTGCGTTGTCCCCACATACTCAGAGCCCCAGTCAGCTATGTTCTGGCTCATTCTCCATCACGTTCAGGCGACCAACAATGATCAGTCATTTGAGGCATGGGGGGAGGACCAGACCAGAGCAAACCAAACCAACACATGACCACAGAGTGAGGAGAGTTTCAAAAATTTCAGCAAGCAGAGAACAAAAAAAAAGGAGTTCTTGAGATGAAAATATAATTCCTAAATATTTCATGCAAATATTGGAAGAAAAGTAAAAACACAAAACCAAACCAAATCTTCTCAAGAGGTAGAACTAACCTCACACATGTAGATAACATAAAAGAAAAAAGGAGACAAAAAAAGGAGCTACTCAGGGGTGCTTGGGTGGCTCAGGTAATGATCCCGGGGTCCTGGGACAAACGCCTGCATTGGGCTCCCTGCTCGGCAGGGAGTCTACTTCTCCCTCTCCCTCTGCACCCCCCCTGCTTGTTTTCTCTCTTTCTCTGTCAAATAAATAAAATGTTTTTTAAAAAGAGAATTGAGGGATGTCTGGGTCATTCAGCAGTGAGCGTCTGCATTCGGCTCAGGGGGTAATCCCAGGGTCTTGGGATCGAGTCCTGCATTGGGCTCTCCACGGAAAGCCTGCTTCTCCCTCCACCTGTGTCTCTGCCTCTCTCTCTGTGTCTCTCATGAATAAATAAATAAAATCTTAAAAAGAGAGAGAGAGAGAGAATTGACTCAGGGAGGAGAGGGAAAGGGAACAGAGGACAGAGGAGGAGAGGACATGTGAAGGAAGAGGGGAGCCCTGTGGGAACGTCACTTACGAGGGCATTTGCATAAGTGGTTTAGGGCTGGGAAATGGGGCTTGTCCACAGCCAGGGGAAATACACCAACACATGGCAGAGGAAGCATGGAGGGCACAATGAAGCTGATGGGAAATGGTCGCTTTTCCTTCCTTAAAATCTCCCCAAGGTACCTCTGCCCCCAGAGGGACTCAGGACCTCAAGGAGAAGCCTGAGTGGGTCAGGCTCAGGGCTGGCCCAGGATCCAGGGCAGGAGGGGTGGTCTGGGGTGCACTGGGGTGAGCTGCCTGAAAAGAGGGTTAAGATGGGGCTGTTTGTCCAGCAAGGCTGGATGTGAACCCTGAGCACCGCATTCCTCCCCATGCGCAAACCCAATGTGTCTTCATTACTTCCTTGGACCAACACTCTGAGGGTCTAGTGTCTCTGCCTTGCAGCACTGTGTGCCTTGGTTTGCTGGCAGCAGGCTTCCCAGCTCCCCAGGCACACTGGCAAGTGGCACTCTGGCCAGTGTGACACTTTGCTTCCCCAAAGCATCAAAGACACATAATCACATCAGCCACAGGCTCCCAAGGATGGCACTGCCTTTCTCCTAATTGTTGAAATTAGGAACTAACTGAAGAAAAACTTAAGGGAAGTAGATGAGAGGAAGAAAAGACTAATTTAGAAAAACAGAATGCATTTTGCCTCTGAGCTCAGTTCCAGTCCCTGGAGAGCCGTGGGCATTAGCTGAGCACTGGGGACACAAGCTAGGCAAACAGGACATGTGGCTGTTCCCAGTTCTCTTACTTTTCCTTGTCCAAGGTGAGTTGGGCAGGGGCTTCAGGACAGAGCACCTTCAGGGCTGGGGTAAGACACAAACAGGGTCTGTCCCAGGGGAAATGGCAGACCTTTCACTCATCCAGACACTTCTATAAAAAAAAAATTTAATTATTGTTAACTGGCAGGTACTAAGTTAGGTGTTGAGGAAAGAAAATAAAAATGAATGACACAAACAGTGTCCAGTTTCTGGTGCTCTATTCATCAGCCCTGGCTGATTAATCACTAGACAGATGATGGATGGATGCAGGGATGGCTGGATGGCTGGATGGGTAGATGATAGGCAGGTGCATACAGGCACACATATATACACACATACACACATACACAAATGCATGAATTCCTAAGAAAATTTGAAGGAAACCAGAAGCTCAAGTTCCAGCTGATACCCACTCAGTTAAGATGAGGTTCAGACATCTGGATCATTTAAAAGCCTGCACAACTGCTCTTGACTTGTAGCTAGAGCCGAGATCCTCTCTGCTGAAGAGCTCGGTTACAGGGAGGAAGACAGGTAGCAAAACCTGGGGTGATAGGATCTCTGGAGAGGTGCTCAACCCCACACACCAGGCTGCCTGAAGCTCTGCTCTGGATGAGCCAAAGACCAAACCCTCATCCAGTGTCATAAGTGCAGCAACAGAGACAGGGACAAAGTGCTTTGATGGCACCGGGATGATCCAGTTGGCTGCAGAAGCGGAGACACCGTAGAAGAGACATTGTTTGATCTGAGCCTTGTGGGATGACTATAAGGGCCTGGTTTCTTCAAGCAGAGGAGAGAACATTCCAGGCGAGGCATCAGCTTGTGCAGAGGTATGGAGACAGAGAAGGGCAAAATGTGTAGGTAAAATAACAAGCAATCACCTGTGTGTATGTGCACATGTTTGTTGTGTGAATATGTATGTTTAGTTCTGTGCCGCACATGGATTCAGGGAGTGAGGTATTTTAGGTGAGTGGGGGTTAGTGTGTCGTGGATGAGTGGGGAGGGGACCCCATTGTCTCACCAGCTCTGGGATTCAGAAATACACCTGAGGCAGTGCCAGACATCCCAGCAGTGCTCAGGATAGCCCCGGGCTCAAGGGAGGAAATGAGTGTTGGGTTTCTGTTTTTTAGTCCAGTTCTCCATCAATGAGGAAAATTTAATGAGAGGCACAGAGGGGAAAGCACTGGTGGTGTACTGCAAGTACCCCTCAGGATTGGAATCCAATGAGAAGTTGTGGTGCCGCGGAAAGAACTGGGAATCATGCAGAACCCTTGTAAAAACCACTGGGTCAGAGCAACTGGTGAGGAAGGGTCGAATGTCCATCCAGGATGATCACAGCCAACGCACAATCACCATGACCATGGAGGAGCTGCAGAGGGATGACGCAGACACCTACTGGTGTGGGATTGAGAACACAGACAAAACAACAAGTTACCAATTAACTGTGATTGCCAAACCAGGTAGGTATTAATCCCCTCCTGTGCTCTGGGGCCCTGGTACCCAGTTGAGAAGGAGTCAGGAGTGTTCCTCTCTCTTCCCTGATGGATGGAGAGGAGTCTCTAAACTTGCCTGAGTTTGTGTGTGTCGTGTGTGTGTGTGTGTGTGCGCGCGCACTTGAGCGAGTGTGTATGAGGTGGCACTATGAGTCTAGGAAAGATGGATGAAAGAGCGAGCCCTCACATCTCTGCACATCTCCATCTGCTCTCCTAGAGGGAGCATTGAAGGACAGACTCGGCTAAGACAGGCTTGTCCAAGGAAGGCAGCTTCTCCTTTCCTGGTCACATCCAACCTCAGCCCAGCCCCAGGCTGAGCGGGGCCTTGTGAGGCAGACAGGGAGGAGTGGGGTACTAGAAAGCCATGATCCTCCATCTCTTAGATGCTCTTACGGCTGCTGTCCTGTCCTCCAGGACAACATCAAGCCTTTCTGGGCACGTGTTTCTCTGCACAGTGCAGTGCCTGAGTCTATTGCCCACAGAGATCAAGTGATGGTCCCAGTTTCAGCCCATGGACCAAAGAGACCTTCTATGGGACCCAGAGACCCCAATTCCTGCCAATGCCTTCCTGGACCTCTGATGCCCACGTGTCCCTGCTCTTTCTGTAGTTTGGGGCCAGGACTCATAGCAGCTCTTCCTACCCCCTGTTCCAAACCTAGTCTGAGAGGGAAGACGCCCAGCACAGTGGGGGAGCTGTGGCTGATTCCTGAAGAAGGCTTCTTCATCAAAGGGCTGTTTAAATCCATCCAATAATTTTGTCTGCGTCTATGAGATGATCATATGATTTTTCCCCTTAACTCTGTTAATGTAGAATATTATACTGATTTTCTCATGTTCAAACAATTTTGCATTCTTGGGATAAACCCAACTTGGTGATGATGTATTTTCTTGCCTTTATATCCTTGGATCCAGCTTGCTGATTTTTTGTAGCATACTTTGGCATTTATGTTCATGGATGATTTTTGCCTATAAAATTTCTTTTTTGCGCTGCCCCCCTGTCAGGTTTGGACATCAAGAGTATGCTAGTCTCATTAAATGGATTTGGGATTGCATCTCCTTTTCCTATGTCCTGGAATTTTTTGTGTAAGATAGACATTCTTTCTTTCTTAAATGTTCAGCAGGTATCTCTGTTAAAGTTCTATGGGTCTGGAGGTTTCTCTTGGAGAGGTTTTATTTTATTAATCAATTCATTCATTCATTTACCTTAAGTAAGCTCTACACTCAACGAGGGCTGGAACTCTTAATCCTAAGATCAAGAGTCTCGTGCTCTGCTGACTGAGCCAGCCAGGCACCCATTGGAGGGGTTTTTAATAATGGATTTGATTCTTATAAATATGTAAAGATGATTTTAAAATGTGAGATGATTCAAGTAGTCTATTTCTTTTTGTGCTAATTTTAGCACATTTATCATTTTTGCCAGAAATTTGTTTATTACATCTAAAGTTTCAAATTTATTGGCATAAACTTATTTAGCTATCCTTTTATTATTCTATCCTCTTCTTAGCTAACCTTCTTTTAATATGCTCCAGTATTGTGTGATTCCTGATATTGATTATTCAGATCACTCCTTTCAAATTATAAGTACTTTGCTAGGGCTTTGTTTTGTTTAAAAAACAATAGTACACTTTTTTGGTCTTCTCTATTTTATATTTCTTTTCTACTTCATTAATTTTTTTTCTTTTCTTTGTTCTTTCCTCTCTTCTACTTTCATCTGCAAGTGACTGTGCAGTGTCACTATGGTCCACAGTGGGAGACCTTCGTGAAGTCATGGTGTCAAGATGCTGGTTTGAATAGTTGCAACATCCTTGTTGAAACCACTAGACCACAGTTGAAGAACATTGTGTCATTCAACCAGGAAAAGCACAACTTCTCCATGACCATCTTGCGCGAGTATAAGAACTTATGAGAAAAATTAGCTGTTATTTTTCTGAAGTACTGCCCAGGTACTTCACAGTATGGCAGTCTTGCTCACGCTGCAAATCTGAAATGTTAGGTAAGGACCCAAGCTTAGAATTCCTTCATTATTTCCCGCTTTGCTCTTCCTGGGGCATGTTTCAAAATAACCACTTGAAGTTGAGCCCATGAAAAATTAGTGACGTCTGTTCCAACCATTCCAACCACCCTGTAAGTAACAAGTACTACCACCCTTCTCTTGGTCTCCTGTTTTCTCCTGGTCTGGGATGGAGCACTGCCCTTCCTCAGGCTTATTGGGTGCCTCTCCCCTAGATCTGTAAACAACAAACTTTGTGATTCTCTTTCCTTTGTGCGGGTGTATTGGAACTGTGCCTTCCATTAAAATGACCCTGGATGTTTAATGGTTCAGAGTGGGACCTTAGCTATTTAGGGAGCTACTTGCCTCCTCATTCAGCAGGCCGTGATGTGCATATTCTTAATTCAGCACACCAGCTCCAGCTTCTCAATACACAATGGAGGAACTCAGGCAAGTGAATGCAGACACATCCTTGTGTGGAATTAGGAGACCAGAGCTGGTCGTGGGTCCCAGTTAACCTGACCATTGACCCAGGGAAGCACTCTTCTCTTATGTACCATGTGGCATCTCCTCAGCAAGAGGGAGATAGTAAAAAACTGGGGAGATATACCAACTTTTATATTTATTTACAGATTTTTAGAAAGAGAAATTTTTAAAGTTTGCAAATTGTAGAGTAAAAAAATGTGTTCTGAATTCTACCCCAGGCCCCTACACAAAGGTAAGAACTGTAACCTCTGTGTGTGTGTGTGTGGGTGTGTGGGTGTGTCCTTTGGAGAAATTCTGTGTACCTGAAGTAGATATATGTGAATATATTTCCTTCCTCAATGAAAAATGTCACATATTGTTTTATAGCTTGCCTATTTTTACTGAATGTATTTTGAAAATCATTCATGTTAGTATCTATAGTATTTTGTTTTTAATGGTTTCACAACATATTGACATATCATGATTTGTTCAAATTTTTCACTCCTGATTGGTATGTCAGTTGTTTGGGTTTTTTTTGCAACTACATGCAGCTGTGTAACAAATCTGTTGTGTTTGTAGCTTGATACCCATTTATGGCTACACCTGTCTGGTACATCACTATAAAAAAATAGCTGTGTCACTGATCAGTGCATTGTTCCAGTTTTGATGGATAGTATCAAAGAGGTTGTAAACATTTCTACCCTTGTCTGAATGTGTTAATAAACAGTCAGCCCTCAAACCCAGCATTGGATGTTGTCAATTTTTTGTCTTTACACTCTGATTGGCACACTTGACATGTTGACTGCACATGGCCTGGGCCCCCAGGAAGAGAAGAATGCTGTAGGGGATGAGGGTGAAGGACAGTTGGCAGAAGGAGTAGTGATAGTCACCAAGCAAAAAGCCACCAGTTAGGTGATGCTGGGTGGGCTGAGAACCAACAGGACACCCGTCCTCGGGGTTGGGGGTGAGATTCCAGGCCTAAGCCTGCTCCAGCTTGCAGAGCCTCCTAGCTACCTCTCTCCCCACACTAGTCTTTGGCAAATACCAACTTTTATTCAAAAGGGGAGTAGCACCTTCAAAAGCTTGCAGGTAAAAAAAAAAAAAAAAAAAGAATACTAGCATAAAGCAAATAAAGAGCATACACCATGAGAGGAAATGTCTAAAGAACCATAGAAAAATCAGCTAATATGAATAGTTCTAGTCAATCTCAAGGAAATGATAGACAATGGGATGAATCTCTAGAAATGTAAAGACAGAGCAGTACAAAATAGAGAAATGAGAAGCAAGCAGGCTGACCTGAGAAAGACAAGGAGCAGAGGAGAAAGATACATCGTTGCCAGGAAGAAACAGTGAAGGGAATGAACCCAAAACCCAATGATAAATGTGCCTGCAAATGCACCTACATGGTTTCTTTTGGAAATTTCATGAAGAGACGTTTAAATAAACGGAATATACAAAGTGTGGAGAGGCAGATGTAGGTACAGGACACAAAGAGGTGATGGCACAAATGTTTGCTGGCTATTTCCTTAGAGGAGAAAAGAGAAGCCAAAAGTAAAACACAACTGAATTGGATTAGAAACTAGAGATAAGGAGATCTTTCAGGCTGAAATTGAGAGTTTACATAGTGAAAGGACTGTACAGATGATCCACACCCAGGATATTATGAAGTTACAGAACCTCTTGGATAAAGACAGAATCGAATGGCTGGTATCAGGAATAATGACCCAATCAGAAGATCATACCAGAAGGAGCATGTTGTGTGAGACAGAAGTAGGCTAGCCTCAGACGTGATAACCACACCCCATCCCAGAAGACGGTGAAGGAAAATCTACATGATCTACGGAATTGCTGAGCAATTCTCATCTAGGAGCAAATGAGAGAATACTCTGGGAATATTCTGACAACAAACAGTCTCAGGCATGCAAGGTCTTATGAAATACAGCACCCCATGAGCCTTTTAAAAATAGAAAATCCACATCATGATAAAATTTTGTCAACAGAGGGAAGTTAAATAGTGAAAAAAGAGAAGCTGTGGTCAGCAATTAATATATTTCAAATTAGAAAAACCCCTAAGGAAACACTGGGAGCCTTTCCCCTAAGATCAGGAACATGACAGGGATGTCCACTCTCACCATTGCTATTCAACATGGTACTAGAAGTCCTAGCCTCAGCAATCAGGCAACAAAAAGAAATAAAAGGCATTCAAATTGGCAAAGAAGTCAAACTCTTCCTCTTTGCAGATGACATGATACTATACATAGGAAACCTAAAAAACTCCACCCCAAGATTGCTAGAACTCATACAGCAATGCAGTGTGGCAGGATACAAAATCAATGCCCAGAAATCAGTGGCATTTCTATACACAAACAATGAGACTGAAGAAAGAGAAATTAAGGAGTTAATCCCATTTACAATTTCACCCAAAAGCATAAGATACCTAGGAATAAACCTAACCAAAGAGGTAAAGGATCTATACCCTAAAAACTACAGAACACTTCTGAAAGAAATTGAAGAAGACACAAGGAGATGGAAAAATATTCCATGCTCATGGATTGGAAGAATTAATATTGTGAAAATGTCAATGCTACCCAGGGCAATTTACACGTTTAATGCAATCCATATCAAAATACCATGGACTTTCTTCAAAGAGTTAGAACAAATAATCTTAAGATTTGTGTGGAATCAGAAAAGATGCTGCATAGCCAGGGAAATATTGAAAAAGAAAACCAGAGCCAGGGGCATCACAATGCCGATTTCAGGTTGTACTACAAAGCTGTGATCATCAAGACAGTGTGGTACTGGCACAACAGACACATAGATCAATGGAACAGAATAGGGAACCCAGAAATGGGCCCTCAACTCTATGGACAACTAATAGTTGACAAAGCAGGAAGGACTATCCACTGGAAAAAGGACAGTCTCTTCAATAAATGGTGCTGGGAAAATTGGACAGCCACGTGCAGGAGAATGAAACTAGACCACTCTCTTTCACCATACACAAAGATAAACTCAAAATGGATGAAAGATCTAAATGTGAGAGAAGAATCCATCAAAATCCTAGAGGAGAACACAGGCAACACCCTTTTTAAAAATTTATTTATTTATTTATTTATTTATTTATTTATTTATTTATTTTTGGCAACACCCTTTTCGAACTTGGCCACAGCAACTTCTTGCAAGATACATCCATGAAGGCAAGGGAAACAAAACCAAAAATGAATTGTTGGGACTTAATCAAGATAAAAAACTTCTGCATAGCAAAAGAAACAGTCAACAAAACTAAAAGACAACCTACAGAATGGGAGAGAAGATATGTGCAAATCACATGTCAGATAAAGGGCTAGTATCCAAGATCTATCAAGAACTTATTAAACTCAACAGCAAAGAAACAAACAATCCAATCACGAAATGGGCAAAAGACATGAACAGAAATCTCACATAGGAAGACATAGACATGGCCAACATGCATATGAGAAAATGCTCTGCATCACTTGCCATCAGGGAAATACAAATCAAAACCACAATGAGATACCACCTCACACCAGTGAGAATGGGGAAAATTAACAAGACAGGAAACAACACATGTTGGAGAGGATGTGGAGAAAGGGGAACCCTCTTACACTGTTGGTGGGAATGGGAACTGGTGCAGCCACTCTGGAAAACTGTGTGGAGGTCCCTAAAAGAGTTAGAAATAGACCTGCCCTAGGACCTAGCAATTGCACCGCTGGGGATTTACCTCAAAGATACAGATTCAGTGAAATGCTGGGATACCTGCACCCCGATGTTTCTAGCAGCAATGTCCACAATAGCCAAACTGTGGAAGGAGCCTCGATGTCCATCGAAAGACGAATGGATGAAGAAGCTGTTGTCTATGCATACAATGGAATATTCCTCAGCCATTAGAAACGACAAATACCCACCATTTGCTTCTACGTGGATGGAACTGGAGAGTATTATACTCAGTGAAATAAGTCAATCAGAGGACAAACTTATGGTCTCAGCTATTTGGGGAATATTAAAAATAGTGAAAGGGAATAAAGGAGAAAGGAGAGAAAAAGAGTGAGAAATATCAGTGAGGGAGACAGAACATGAGAGACTCTTAACTCTGAGAAATGAACAAGGGGTGGTGGAAAGGGAGGTGGGCCGGGGGATGGGGTGACTGGGTGACGGGCACTAAGGGGGGCACTTGACGGGATGAGCACTGGGTGTTATGCTATATGTTGGCAAATTGAACTCCAATAAAGAAATATACAAAAAAAAAGGAACAACCCCTAAGCAATGATGGGAAATATTACAGAAGAGAGTATAAATATCGCAGGTGCAAAGAACACTATGCTGACAAAATCAAGACTTGGAAGAGAAAGGAGGGCAAAAGGTGAGATGCAAAATCTTTATCTTTTAGGGCATCGAGTCAATGGATAATTTAAATGTGTTATGAAACATAAGATGATAATATAGGGGCTTGGTGTCCAGGCAAAGTGTGGAGGGAGTCTCAGTGAGGGATAACTGGGCGTGGGGGTCAGAGTCCAAGCAGGGTGAGAAAGCCCTCGCCTCCAAGGCTCAGTCCACGCTGGGGTGGCAGGACCCAAGAAGGTTTGGAAGGGAATCCACATGGGAGATGGCTCAGGCCCCCCTCAGAAGGGCTTGATTTAGTGCTCCTTTGTCAACATCTGGAAATCATTGGTAATTCTGGGACAAAGGCATTTTCATTTTGTACTGGACCCTGCAAATAGCTGGTCTTGTCCAGAGAAGGCTTTGTCATGCCTGTTCTGCCCAGGACCGTTCATGCCAGCCACGCCAGCCACAGGACATTTGCTATTCAGAGATGGGAGGCAGGGTGGAGGCTTGCTGGGAAAATCTAGCTGGAAGTCAGCTGTGACCACTCAGCTGCATGGCAGATGGGTGTGTCAGCTGCGGGTGAAGTTACAGTGAGGGCATCCTCTTCATAGGAAACAGAAAAAAGAACTGTGCATTGAGATGTGTTTCTGAGGATGAACTTTAGCAAATCCTCAGTGAACCACATGATGCCCTGAGCCCCTCACTTCCCCCATTTTCTGAGCAACTCTGAGAACAGAACCAAGAGGCTGAAGAAGGAAGCAGAGAAATGCCAAGAAAAGCAGAGGAGGGAGACAGGCTGAGCGGCCCCTGGGTGAGGAGTGTTCCAGCTGCAGCTGGAGAGACAGCAGAGGGACGGGACCATGTGGCTGCCATCAGCTCTGCTGCTCCTCTGCGTCCCAGGTGAGCGGGGCTGGGCAGGTCAGGGTGACAATGGTGTGGGGCAAGGCTGGTGATGGGAAGGGAAGAGATGAGGATACAAGCGAAGAGGGGAGGAGGTGAGCATGGAGAATCCTTGCCCAGACGAACAGGAGGAGGAGTTAATGGTAAGATGCTTCCCACAGGGGAGTGCGTTCTGAGCCCTACAGAACTCGACCACTTGGAATCATCATGGCCACCGTTTTTGAAACTCAGGAATACTGTCTTATGCACCAGCATAACCAGGGGGAGGGGGGCAGACAGCTGATCTTAATTGGGGTAACCACTGTACTACCTGGCTTTCCCTGTAATCTAATCCAATTCTTATCACAATCTTATGAAAACAAGAGACCAAGATGCAGAGAGATGCAAATTCTTTACCGTAGATCAGTTCATAAAAGGCAGCCAAGGTTCAAGGAGAAATATGTTTATTTCCAAGGTCATTGCTCTTCTTCTAATACTTCTTCCCAAGGTCATCACTTTTTATTATTATTTTTTTAATAATACAATGGTCACTTACTAGAGAAGCCTCCTTGTGAATAAACATTTATATGTCCCAGGGGCTGACAACCACCCTGCCTCCATGGGGGCCCTTTGCCTCTGACAGGTCTAGGATGGCCCCAGGGGCCCTGTACTCCAAGTCCTTGTACACAGTGACAGTGACACTGCTGGAGACTTGTGGTCAGTCCTAGTCTGAGAATTCCCCTAAACACGGCTTCTCTCTTTTTGGTTTTGGAACACTGGAGGGAAAATGATTTATTATAAAAGGGGGAAAAAAATCAAGACAACTCACCAATTTGCTCTGGTCCAATAAAAGCACAAATGTAGCGATTAGAATATAAAGTAAGCTGATGTCAGAGCCAACCTTCAGAGCCCAAGCAGGAAAAAATAATTTCCCTCACCCCCAGCTACATTAATCAAGGTGCACCAAAACCCTTAAAATATCACTTCCAAAGAAGGACACTAAAATTCAGAACATAAAGATACTCTGCATGATAAAGATGACTGAATAGACAAACACATTAGACCTTTAAAGGTTGAGCAACTTGAAAGAAGAGGCCAGGTGGGAACCCTGCCCTGAAGGTCCCCATACCCCCACTCAGGTGCCTCCACAGCCTGAGCCTGGGGCCGCAGCAATTGCCCAGGGAAGGTTCAGTGTTGTCACCCCCACTCATCCCAGCCCCCAGCCTGGGTCTGGAGGGCCTCACCCTGGGGCATTTTGCCTCCTTGAGTGTAGTTCCTCAACCTCCCAACTGTTGACATTGGGGCTGGATCATTCTGTGTCAAGGGGCTCCCTTGTGCCCTGTAGCATGTTTAGCATCAACACCCATTGGATGCCAGGAGCAACTCCCCACCTCAAGACAACCAAAAATGTCTTAAAACATTGCCAAATGTTTCCTGGTGGGCAACATCACCCCTGGTTGAGAGCCACTGCTTTGTATATTATTGGTGGGAGAGGTAGACATCCTTGTGATGGAGAATATCGATCAGTGGGCCACTTGAGCTTGCTTGCTGGGAAATGCATTGAGAAAATGCAAGGTATTTAAAATGAAGAAGCAAAAAAAAAAAAAAATACAGAGTTTCTTCTAGTTGTAGAACAAAAATAGCAAAAGCTTCAGTATCTATGGATGAAGATCCATATACTGCCTGGATAGGTGGATGGAAGGAGAGAGGAACGGATGGATGGGTGGACAGACAAATGGAGGATAGGTTGGTAGAGTCCATGCACAATTCTTTTTCAGAAGTTTGCTCTTTTGCTCAAATTGTTTCCGAGTATCCATTTGCCCTCGGGGTTACCATCCTTCCTTGTTAAGAGCAGGTCAGACAAGAGCATGTCTTGGAGTAATAAGGACCCCTCAGGTGTCAGACCAGCATGGCTCCCCAGGCCAGAGTTTAGGGGACTAGGTCCTGATTATTTAAAACTGGAGCTTCCAGGGTGACTGGAGGAGGGAGGACAATGCTAAAACTTTGGAGATGACAGGAGAACTAGAGATGAGGCCTAGGGCAAGCCATGGTCCCTAAAGATGTTAAGTGATGGCAAGTGTTGCCACAGGATTCCGTCTCGGGAGGGAAATCCAAGTGTGGATGCCCTTAATCAAACCACAACGAACCCCTTCCTGATGGTTTCTTTTGTACCTCCTGGCCGATACCCAGGAGGGTGACCCAGACCTCTGAGCAGGTGGTTCCACCTATACAAGTGGGGGTTTATAAGCTTGGGGGCTACAGATAATCATTTGCGGAGGGGATGTAGCCAGAAGCTGAAGCCTTCATCTAGATTTCAGCACTTCATTTAGACTTCCTTGGTTCCCATGCTTGTTTCCTGTTTCCTGTTCCAACTGTCCATCCATACCTCCATCCATCCATCCATCCATCCATCCATCCATCCATCCAGAGTATACTCAGTGGTGTTACTTAGTTCTTGATGATTGATGGGCACAGCTGTTTCCTCTCAGAACTGACACATCTTAAGACCCAGAACCTGTCTGAGGCCACCCAAAATCATCCTCTCCCCCCACATTCTGAGTTGGTTGAGCCCACATAGGCTGAGCATGACCTCTTGAGTCTCAGAATCCTATACCAGGCATCTCCTCAGGTCTTCCCCTTGTGTCTGCCAACACCCCATACATTCCTGGTTCCTGAATCCTCCATCCTTCAGCCTCAGGGTAACTTCTGGGTTCCCCTGGTTTCAGGACCAGGGGACCTGACTTCCCCAAGGTCCTTCCAGCTCATTCTCTTCAGGTGAAGAAAATATTGATGGTATCTTTCAGGCTGTTCATCTCTGAGTGGTCCCAGCACTGCGATGGGCACCATTGGGGGATCCCTGAGCGTGCAGTGTCGGTATGAGGAGAAATACAAGACATTTACTAAATACTGGTGCCGACAACCATGCTTGTTCCTTTGGAACCAGATTGTGGCCACCAGAGAGTCTGAGGAAGAAGTGAGGAGTGACCATGTGTCCATCGTGGACCATTCTGGGGACCTCACCTTCACTGTGACCTTGGAGAACCTCACTGCAGATGATGCAGGAAAATATAGGTGTGGGATTGCGACAATATTGCATGAAGAGGGACTCCTTGGCTTCCTGCCTGACCTCTTTTTCCAAGTTCAAGTGTTTGTTTCCCCCAGGTAAGATCCTCCCTTCTTTTCTTGGCTACCACTGAAAAAGGGATCTGAGCTAATCCCTCAGAGCATTTGGGGAAATCTCAACTCAGAAGAAAAGAACCAAGCCTAGGGTTTGGGCCTCAGAGACTCAGGACCAAGTGTGCTGTGTAGGTGTGACTGTGTGGGAAATGTGGGTGATGGGAGTGTGTGTGAGTATGAAAGAGCATGTGTGTGCATGCATGTGTGAGACAGTATGTGTGGGAGCCCAGGAGGGTAGAGGAGGGTGTGAGTATGACAAGTACTGGGGCCCAGGGGGTGAGATGATTGGCCATGAGCTGAGCTTGGGGACGTCTCTCCTGGGGGTCGATATTGTTGAGCAGCTTAAACAGAAGAGTTGCTCCCATGATCATATTGAAGGTGAGTCAAGACTAATTTGAGAGAGGAGTGCTTATAAGGGAGCATTTCATCCTCAAAGTTGGGGCCAGCAGGAGCTGAGTTCCCGTGAGTGTTGAGGGCTACAGATTCAGAAAGCTGTTTCTGGGAGCCAGAGTCTACTGGGTCCCCTCATCACTCTTCCTCTCCATTCCTTACCACCTCATCTTCATGAGTCTGCTGTGTCCTGACACTCAAGATTGAGTCTTGAGCTGAAGGACAGGAGTCTGTGGCCCTCAGTGCAGGGCTGTCAAGCTCTGATACCAACCAGCATTGAAGTTGATGTTGACTTGTGAGACCACAGGACCTGAGTACAATGGCTGGGGGAGAGGCAGACCCTGGGCCTTCCTGTCAAGGAGGAAACTCCTGTCAATCACCGTGTCCTTCCTACAGGTCCCTGCCTGGCAGTGTCCACTTCCTGCTCCTCATACTCGTGAAGGTGCCCCTGTTTCTGACTATGCTAAGTGCTGTCCTCTGGGTGAACAGGCCTCAGTGGGCAGTTTGTGGGAAACAGAGTCGACCTGATGAAGACAACAATATCTTGTCCTGAAGATACCGCCACTCAGACTAAAGAAGGAGGAACTTCTGGCCTCAAACCTTCTATTTCTTCTCACCTTATTGCCAAAAACTGGTATTAAAAAAAAAGTAATGAAATATATCACACACACAAGTGCAAATAATGTAGATGTGCATGGTTCTTGGCTGGGGTGAACAGGGGAAGCACTTCATAGGACTCCTTACTTGCTAGCAGAGACCACCAAGAACAGCCTGGTTGGCTAGAGGGGTGCAAGGTGAGGGACTGCTTTTCAGTGACCTTGCCCTCCTGAGAACCCGCAGTGCATCCTCTCAATTCAACATCCTGTCCTTTCTCCATCCATTCACCAAATATTCATGAAAAACCTATGGAGTGCCAGGCTTATTTCTAGGTGCTGGGGATAAAGCAGTCAACAAAACACAGCCTTTATATTCTAACGGGTGGTTTCAGGAAATAAAGAAACAAATATCAATTTATAAGGAGAATGATGAAGAAGAGTGGATGAAAGTCCATAAGATGGGGTGACAGAAGACAGGGATGGCCTGTTGGGTGAGAGTCTCAGACAGGGGAGGGAGGGAGCATGGAAGGTCTGAGCAAAGGCAAAGCTCAGGGCACTGGCGAATGCCCTGACCCAGACCAGTGGGGCAGGAATCTGGGGAGTCAGGTAGATGTTGATAGGGAAGGCAAGCTTTGAGGGGGCGGGTCTTCTGAGTGGTGGAGATCTCCAGGAGAGGAGCTCCATAGGATCAGATGTGAAGATGAATCAAGGCATTCACTTGAGGATTGGTTCATAAATGAGATTTGACCTGTGAGAAATAAAAAACAGTCCCAACTTAAGCTGAGGTCCTGGGAGCATGGATGGCAGAAGGAAGGGCGGGGCTTAGGGTGAAGAATCTGTTTCTGGAAGCCAGGTCCTGCCTGGGCAAAACCTCTCTCTCCTCTCAGTATCAGCCCATCTAATGTCCAAAGTCAGCTGCTGAGCTGAGGGCTTGGGGGGGAATATATCCAGATATCCACATCTGGCCCAAATGTGAGTTATTATGTTCACAAGGTCTTGGATCAGAGAGACAAGGGGGCAGGAAGGAAGGACCTGGGTCCTCTTCTCAAAGAGGCAGCTCACTGTCTGTCACTGTGTCCCCTACAGGTCCCTAGCCAGCAAGGTCCACTTCCTTCTCCTGGCCTTTCTGGAAGTGCCCTTACTCCTGACCATGCTCAGTGCTGTCCTTGGGGTGTCCTTCCTCCTTGTGAGGACACTCACCAAGAGAAACTTCAGCCCTTCATGCTTTTTGATATGCTGCCCAGACACACAGACCTTCAGATTAGAGAAGATAAGGTATACCACATCTTATTTACTCATTTTTCTGTTGATTGTTGATGGCTTTGGGTTTTGCCCATCTGGGGCTATTCCTCAGCCAGTGCTGCCATGAAAATTTTTGTACAGGTCACCTAGTACATAGGTGAAATGACTTCACTAGGGTATATACTTAAGGATGGAATTGCTAGGTTTTAGGTTTGTGTGCACTCAACCACACTAGATAATACCAAATGACTTTCCAAACTCGTCATCTAGGATTGAGGGCTCCTATTGACCTGTCTCTCTGTGTGACTACTTGGTTTGTGACATTTTAATTTTTAGTTTTTGCCAATTTGAAATAGTTTCTTCATTTCACCATCCACAGAGTGGCGTTTGGCTCAGGGCATGATCCCGGGATCTGGGATCGGGTCCTGCATCAGTCAAGGTCAAAACATAGGTAGGTTCAAACAGGAAAGAGGCCAGTGCAGGATTTGAGGTCACTGAGAACAGACAACAGGCGCACAGGCTCAAGGGGTACAGCATTTACTTACAGCAGAGGAGAGAGAGAGGGATTCAGGTGGTACGTTGGTCCCCCATGGCCAGCGCATCCACTCTGCAGCCAGTGTGGGCCGTGTGGCTGCATGTACCCCACTGGTCCTGCAGAGGAACCCTGGCCCCTACTGGGATGAGGCTAAGGGTCACTGACTCATGCACTTCAGCAGAACAAAGGCGCTCTCAGTGAGCCTGAAAAATATTACCACAAAAGGTAATAAACCCAGCACAGTTTGTGTGGGTTGTTTTTCTCTCAGTGAGAAAATGTTCCAGGCCGCAGGCACATTCTATGTGCCCAAGTAAGAGTCAGACAGGAGGTGGCCTTTCCCAACCTTCTTGTGGTTTTAATTTGAGCATCTCTGGCTGCCATAATGTTGAGGACCTTTTTATTTGCTATTCTGTTCAAGTTTTGCCCATCTTGCTTGGGTTTCTCTTTTCCTTCCTGAATGATAGGACTCATACTCTTGCTGGTGAAATTTTATCAATTATGCCTTTCAGATATGTGCTCACATAATTTGTGGCTTATCTTTTCACTCTAGAATCTTTTCATAAATATACTGCTTAACTTTAGTGTATCTGAATTCTCAAAATGATTATTTTTTAATACTTTATTTATTCATGAGAGACACAGAGAGAGAGGCAGACATAGGCAGAGGAAGAAGAAGGCTCCCTGCAGGGACCCCGATGTGGGACTTGATCCCGGGACTTTGGGATCATGCCCTGAGTTGAAGGCAGATGCTCAACTACTGAGCCACTTGGGTTCCCAAATTCATCAAAATTATTATATTTGCTCTTTTATACCATATTTAAGAAAACCTTCTTATCACAAAGTTATAAAAATATCCTCCTATATTTTTTCTATGTAGTTTAAAATTTTGCAGTTCACATTAGGTCCTTGATCCATCTGGAATTGATTCTTTTTTGTGTGATGTGAGGTTGAAGCCACTTTCCTTTTCCCCATGTGAATAACCATATATTCCAACATATTTATTGCTTTTCCTTCTTTCCTCCTTTACCTGAGCTATATCAAGTATCCATGTAAAAACAGGTCTGTTTATGAGTGCTCTGTTCTATTTAATTAGGCTATATACTTTTTTTTTCATCATTAAACTTTTGTTTTAAGGGTCTCAAAATTCTGTGACAGATTTTTGGTCGTTTCCATTAAAAAGTACTAATTTTAAAAACTAATAACTTAAAAAAAAATAAAAAATAAAAAAATAAAAACTAATAACTTAAAATTGCCACACATGCACACACACACAAAAGCAAATCATCCACAAAACATTCTCCTTTCCTTCTGAAGGTTTTACGATGCATTGTTATCATTAACCGGTCTTTTACTATTAAACTTAAATGGCCAATTGACACAAACAGTTCTGAAACCATTTTTCCACCACTGATTAATACTGGGGTAGCAGGTATTGGGGATAATATTCATTTAGCTTTCTGAGCTTTCTGGGCAGACTTGGTGACTTTGCCAGCTCCAGCTGCCTTCTTGTCCACTGCTTTGGTGACACCCAAAGCAATCATCTGTCTCACGTCAAGAACAGCAAAATGGCCCAAAGTAGGATAGTCAGAGAATCTCTCAACACATATAGGTTTGCCAGAAACCATATCAACAATGGCAGCATCCCCAGATTTCAAGAACTTGGGACCATCTTCCAGAATGACAATCTATCTTCTCCTTTAGCTCAGCAAACTTGCAAACAATGTGAGCTGTGTGACAGCACTGATTTGGCCTGGATGGCTCAGGAAATCAGCTGAGCCATGAAGCCAGCTGCTTCCATTGGTGGGTCATTTTTTCTGTCACCAGCCACATTGCCACGACGAACATCTTTGACAGATATGTTCTTGACATTGACGCCTACATTGTCCCCAGGAAGAGCCTCACTCAAAGCTTCATGGTGCATTTCAACAGACTTTACTTCAGTTGTAACATTGATTGGAGCAAAGGTGACCACAATGCCAGGTTTTAAAACACCAGTCTCCACTCAGCCCACTGGGACAATACAAATACCACCAATTTTGTAGATGTCCTGCAGAGGTAGATGCAAGAGCTTATCAGTTGGATGAGTTGGTGGCAGGATGCAATCCAGAGCTTCAAGCAGTGTGGTTCCACTGGCATTCCCATCTCTATGGGTGACTTTCCATCCCTTGAACCAAGGGATGTTAGCACTTGGCTCCAGCATGTTGTCACCATTCCAACCAGAAATTGGCACAAATGTTACTGTGTCGGGGTTGTAGCCAATTTTCTTAATGTAGGTGCTGACTTCCTTAACGATTTCCTTGTATCTCTTCTGACTGTAGGGTGGTTCAGTGGAATCCATTTTGTTAACACCAACAATTAGTTGTTTTACACCCAGTGTGTAAGCCAGAAGGGCATGCTCATGGGTCTGCTCATTCTTGGAGATACCTGCTTCAAATTCACCAACACCACCAGCAACAATCAGGACAGCACAGTCAGCCTGAGATATGCCTGTAATCATGTTTTTGATAAAGTCTGTGTCCTGGGGCATCAATGATGGTCACATAATACTTGCTGGTCTCGAATTTCCACAGGGAGATATCAATGGTGATACCATGTTCACGGTCAGTTTTCAGTTTATCCAAGACCCAGGCATACTTGAAGGAGCCTTTTCCCATCTCAGCAGCCTCCTTCTCAATTTTTTTGATAGTTCTTTGTCTATCTCACCACATTTGTAGATCAGATGGCCAGTAGTGGTAGACTTACCTGAATCTATGTGTTCAATGACGACAATGTTGATATGAGTCTTTTCCTTTCCCATTTTGGTTTAGATTTAGCAGTGGTTTTCACGACACCTGTGTTCTGGCAGCAAACCCATTGTGAAAAAGCTAATTAGGCTACTTACTTATCTGTGTTCACTACCATAGTGTCCTAATAACTTTAGCCATATAAAGTAGTTCCATGTTGTTTCTCTCTTTAAAAACAAAACAAAACAAAAAACCTAGAAATAAGATTTTAAAAATACAAAGAGAGAGTAATAGGATTGAGAAACTCATAACATAATATCCAAAATGTCTAGGATCCAATAGAAATAACTCATTTTACCAAGAACCAGCCATCTATAGATTCAATGCAATCTCTATGAAGAAGATTCCAGTGGTGTTTTTTATAGTAGCAGGGGGAAAATTCTTAAAATTTATATGGAGCCACAATAGACCCCGAATACCCAAAACAATCCTGAGAAAAAAGAACAAAGCAAGAGGCATCATATTTCCTGATTTCAAGCTATATCATAAAGCCATAGCAATACAGTATGATACTGATACAAACAAACAAACAGACCAGTGGAACAGAATGGAGAGCCCAGAAATAAACCCAAGTCTATATCTTCAACTAATATTTGACAAAGGAACCAAGAATACACAATGGGGGAAAAGGCAGTCTCTTCAGCAAACGGTGCTGGGACAGACTGGATATTCACATGGAAAAGAATGAAACTGGGCTCCTTTTTTTACACCATTCACAAAAATTAACTCAAAATGGATTAAAGACTTCAGTATAAGACCTGAAACCATGAAGCTCCTGGAAGAAAACAGGAATGAAGCTCCTTGACATGGGTCTTGGTGAGGATATTTTGGATATGACACCAAAAGCATAAGCAACAAAAGGAAAGAGAAACAAGTAGGACTACATCAAACTAAAATGCTTCTGCGTAGCTAAAGAAACCATCAACAATGTGAGAAACAACCCATTGTTGGGAAAATATATTTGCAAACCATCTATCTCATAAGGGGTTAATATCGAAAATATACAAAGAACTCATACAGTTCAAGAGCCAAAATAATCTAACCTAATTAAACAATGGGTAAAAGATCCGAATAGACAATTCTCTAAAAAAGATATATGAAGGGTCAAGAGACATGAAAAGATGCTCAGGATCACTAGTCATTAGGAAAATGCAAATTAAAACCACAATGAAAGAACACCTCACACCTGTTAGATGGCCAACAGCCAAAAGGCAAGAGATAACCAGTGCTGCCAATGGATGTGGAGAGAAAGGGACCCTTCCATGGTGGTTGGAAATGTAAATTGGTGCAGCCATTATAAAAAACAGTACAGATGAATCTCAAAAAATTAAAAATGGAAATACAAAATGATCCAGCAGTTCAACTTTGGGGAATATAGCCAAAGGAAACGAAAATACAAACTTGAAAAGACATTTGTACTGCTATGTTTACAGTACCATTATTTAGAAGAGCCAAGATATGGAAACAATTTAAATTTCAGTAGATAAAGGAGCTGTGGTGTGGATATGCAGTGGAATATTGTTCAGGCATAAAAAATGATGAAATCCTACCATTTACAACAACATGGATGGACCCTGAAGGCATTACACTAAGCAAAATAAGTCAGAAAAAGGGAAATACATTGTGATCTCATATGTTGAATCTAAAAAACAAAAAGAAAAAACAACCAATCTCATAGCAAAAGATCAGACTTGTGGTTACCAGAGGCAGAAGGTGTAGGAGATAGAATTGGAGGAAGGTGGTCAGGAGGAAGATTTCAGGGGTGTCTGGGTGGCTCCGTCGGTTTAGTGTCCAACACTTGATCTCATCTCAGCTCTTGATATCAGGCTCTAGGCTCAAGTCTTTTTTTTTTTTTTTTAAGATTTTACCCATTTATTCATGAGACACACACACACACACACACACACACACAGAGGCAGAGACACAGGCAGAGGGAGAAGCAGGTTCCATGCAGGGAGCCCGATGCAAGACTCAATCCCGGGACCCCAGGATCATGCCCCAGGCTGAAGGCAGGCGCCAAACTGCCGAGCCACCCAGAGATCCCCTAGGCTCAAGTCTTGATCTCAGGGTTGTGAGTTCAAGCCCCACGTGGGGCTCCACAATGGGCAAAGAGCCTACTTAAAAAAAAAAAAAAAGCATAAGATTCCAGTTATAAGGTAAATAAGTATCAGGGATGTGATGTACAGCACAATGACAGAAATCAATAGTTTGAAAACAGGAAAACATAAGAGAAAATCAGTGAAACAAAACTCCAATATTTAACAACAATAAAAATGATAAACCTCTGGCAAAACTGACAAAGAGCACTGGGTGATGGGCACTGAGGGGAGCACTTGGAGGGATGAGCACTGGGTGTTATGCTATATGTTGGCAAATTGAACTCCAATTGAAAAAAAAAAAAAGACTGACAAAGAGCAAAGAGGGAAAGTACCATTGTCACTATCAAATAATATTGGGGGTATCACTAAGATCCTGAAACCATTAAAAGATAAAAAGAAAATGGTGCAAACAAATTTATACCCATAAATTTGACAACTCAGAAGAAATGGACCAATGTCTTCAAAGTCGCAAGTTACACAAACTCAACCAACATGAAATAAACACCCTCAATAAGTCCAGTAACCATGACAGAAATGAAATATGTGATTTTAAAACATCAAAAAAGAAATATCCAGGTCCATATTTACTACAGGATTCTACTAAACATTTAAAGACAAATTAACCCTAATTTTGATCCAGCAGTTCCACTTTGGGGAATGGATATGACACCAAAAGCATATCTTGGATATGACACCAAAAGCAATCTTTCCTACAAAAGAGAATAAGAATACAAAAGAGAATAAGAACAAACACTTCCCAATTCACTGTATAGAGCAGGTATTATCCTGATACCAAACTTGACAAAAAGAGTACAAACAAACCAAAGGCCACTAGGTCTCATGAACATAGATAAACATCCCCCACAAAATATTACCAAATGGAATCCAGCAGTGTATAAAAAGAATTATACACCACGAGGGAGAGAGGTATGCAAGGCTAGTTCAACATTGAAAAGCCAGTCATTGTAATCCACTATACCAAACTAAAGAAGAAAAATCATAAGATCATATCAAATGACATTGAAAAAGTCTGTGACAAATTCCAATACCCACTCATAAAAAAAAAAAAAAGAAACGCATGAAAATAAGAATAGAGGGAATTTTCTCAACTTGATGAAAATGATCTAAAGGAAAAGTACAGGGACGCCTGGGTGGCTCAGTGGTTGAGCGTCTGCCTTTGTCCCAGGGCATGATCCTGGAGTCCTGGGATCGAATCCCACATCGGGCTCCCTGCATGGAGCCTGCTTCTCCTCTCTCTGCCTGTGTCTCTGCCTTTCTCTCTGTGTCTCTCATAAATAAATTAATTAATTTAAAAAAATTAAAAAAATAAAGGAAAAGTACAGCTAACATTATACTTAATGATGAAAAACTGAATGCTTTTTTCCTCTAAGATCATGAGTAAGGCAGAGACGTCCATTCTTACCACTGTTATTCATCTTAGCCCTGGAAATTCTGGATATTGCAATAGGCCAGAAAAAGACATATAGGCATAGAGAATGGAAAAGAAGAATAAATCTGTCCCTCTTTGCAGATGACATAATTGTCTATGTAGAAAATCTCAAGCAATCCACAAAACTCTATAGAACTGAGAGGTGAGTTCATCAAGATGAACACACAAAAATCAATCACATTTCCATATGCTAACAAATGAACGTATGGAAACCAAAATTAAAAATGCCCTTCCATTTACATCTACTCCAGAGAAAATGAAATGCTTAAGTATAAACTTAGCAAAATATGTACTGGTTAGGCATTGCCAAAAATTACAAAATCCTGATGACAGAAATCAAAGAAAATTTAAATAAAGAGATGTCAATTCCCCCTAAACCTGAGCTCTAATCTATCTCACTGGAAAGCAAATATCTTTTTTCCAAGGGGCTGGAGACTTTCCTTGAGGCCTCCTCCTCTGTCTGGAAGGATCTGGGGGGATCATGACATGACCTGATACTCAAGGACAGAAAGGCCATTTCTATTTCCCAACCTCATGGATGAAAATGACTGTAACAACCAGAGCCCATTGTGGCAGTTCTTCAAGCCACCAAAAGATAATGATAGTGGCCATTTGCAGAACTTCCAACAGACCTTCTTCAAGGACTTGAAAATAATTCTACTCTAACAAGATTGCCTCCCAGCAGCTGAGTCCCTTCTAGCTGATTCAAAGACTCTACTGAACATGGTCAGCTGACTTAGAACTTGGTGTGGTGACTGATATGGGAAACAAAGGCAGAAGAGAAATTATTAAATGTCCTTAACACCTACAGTTCATGGACAAGTCCTTGAAACAGGCAGAGTGACCTTCCTCTAGGGACTCAGCTGCCTCGATGTTAATGCTTTGCTAAGGGCAAAAGGCAATCTTAGCCCAACTCCCAGTATAAGTCTACTTCAACATATAAAAATTCCTTTGGAAACTTCCTTTATCTCTACTTCCCAACATACATGTTGGCAATCATCCCCCAAGCGTACGACCCACTGATGTACATCTGAAGGGTCTCATGACTCAGATTTTATTAGACAGTAGTAAATGACCTTTCCCCAACAATAGCAACCGCCCCCCCCCATCAAGGTCCTGGAAGCCTTGCTTCCAAAATTCCTTAGAGACTTACCCTATCCCTACACCCCTCCCAGCTTGAAAGGATACAATGGGCCACTCCTCTTGACCCCAGTGCAGCTCTTTCTGCCCACAAGTCCTGTCCCTGAGCTTTAATAAAACCACCTTTTAGCACCAAAGACATCTCTTTACTCTGTGTGTCTCTGTTGCAGCCCCTTGAAACACCTACATTCCATCAACTCTGGGAGATGACATGGGAGGTCATACTGCAGGTGAAAGGAAGTGGTGAGGTTTTCCATCTTGCTGCTGAGTCCTTGCATGGATCTTCATGTTTTAGGTCCTCATGCACAGGGTTGGGGTTTGAAGAAGTAAATTGTCACAGGGTCAAATACACACGTGTATTGGTCAGGGTTCCCTGGAAATAGACTGATAGGAAAAATATGTATATGAAGAGCTTATTGTAAGGAATAGGATCCCACAGTGATGGGAGCTGAGGAGTAGCCAAGAAAACCAGTGGTCTAATTCATTCCAAGTTCAAAAGTCTGAAAGCCAGGAGTACAGAGGGTGGATCGGAGGAGTGTAGATTTCCCAAATGAAGCCACCAGGCAGCAAGGGGTGAATTCCTCCTTCCTCAGCTGATCATCCCATTCTACTCAGACCCTCAACAGATTAGATGAGGCCCACATACCCAGGGGAGAGCAACCTACCTCACTGAGTCCAGAAATTCAAATGCTAATCTCATCCAGAAACATCCTTTCAGACACACTCAGAGATAATGTTTCATCTGAGCAGCCCATGGCCAATTAACACATAACACTAACCGTCACAGCACGTACTCAAACCTAAGTCAAGTTTCTGTTGTAATTGCTCTGTTTGCCTGGTGGATCTTCCAATTTCATAGCTCAGCCAGGAGCCGCAGACACTGAAGTGTTTTCCGAAAAGAAAGATGCACTGGGGAAGTGAGAGAAGCAGAGATGGTGGTGGGCTGAGAAGACTCGGGAAACAATGAGTCTCTGACAAGTTCTCAATTTGGGTTACAATGGCCACCAATTGCCTAACCCTTTCATTCCGCTTCATGGGTCTGAAGATGGTGCTTCTCCCTCTTGCTGGCTCTTGGCCACTGTCTCCCTGCCAGGCATGGTATGAAGGGAAAGCACTTGAGCAGTCATGCCAGAGGAATCAGGGTTCAAGTCTTGACATCATCACTTATAATATGCTTCCGGTCACTTTGTTGACTCAGCTTTTGGCAAGGTAGCTGGGTCGGGGAGGGGGATTGTGCAAACTCTTTGCCCTGTGAATAAAGACCAACAAATAGCAAACCTCCCCCAAAGGCTCAAGCAAAGTTTGAGAGGTATACTTTCACGTTTCAGTTTTTGGTCTTTAATTTATTTTATTGATGGGCAGCCCCAGTAGCTCAGCAGTTTAGCGCCGCCTTCAGCCCAGGGCCTGATCCTGGAGATCCGGGATCGAGTCCCACGTTGGGCTCCTTGCATGGAGCCTGCTTCTCCCTCTGCCTGTGTCTCTGCCGCTCTCTCTGTGTGTCTTTCATTAATAAATAAATAAAATATTTTTAAAAATAAATTCTTTTATTGCAGTGTTACACCAGAACAGGAAATTGCACAAATCATAAATACGCAGCTTACTGGTATTTTAGGAAGTGATATCCTTTCCAAGTCACCACTCAGATCAGATATCCACATCCTCAGGCAGGGCTCTTCTGCATTCTATCCAGGTGGGTGTGGGGTCCACAGAAGTAATGGCATATGACTTCCAAGGATAAATCATAAACATGTTGTGCCTTGCTCTTTCTTGGATCACTCCCTCTGGGAGAAGCTAGTTGCCATATTATGAAGACACTCCTGCAGTTTATAGAGCCAGGAGCTAAGGTCTCCTGCCAACCGGCATGTGAGCATGCCATCTTGGAAGCAGATCCTCCAGGACAATCTAGCCCTCAGATGAGTATAGTTTGGTCAACATCTTGACTGCAACTTCGTGCAAGAGACACCCTGAGCCACAGCTACCCAGATAAGCCACTCTCAGATTTGTGACTCTCAGGAAGTGTGAGATAAGAAATGTTTGTCGTTTTCAGCTGCTAATGTGTTGGGGGAATTTGTTATGCTGTGACAGATATCGAATCTAGTTCGACCACACTTGCTTAGGGTCAATATCTGCTGCCAATTCACTCTTTATTCATTCACTGGATTCACTCATTCACTCATTCAGTAAATATTTATCATAAGCTGACCATTTGTGATATACTGCAACTGGGCCCCAGGTCATTCTGTGATGAATGGAACAGATCCAGAACAGTGCTATGATATGAGCTCTGTCCTAGGGTGGAGATGGATAGAAACCACCAAAAGAAACTGTATTAATGAGGTTTGGTGAACTATGGAGGAACCAAACAGGGGTCGGTGATTGGGATAACAGAGTGACCCCTTGGAAGAGTGATCTGGAAGGACTTGCTGAAGAAGTGACATCCAAGGTGAAATCTAAAGAGTAAGAAGGAAAGAGCAGTGAGAAGAATTGGGCAAAGGGTCCAGAGAGAGGAACAAGCAGATGGTAAAGCCCTGGGGAAGGTCAGGCACTGTGGTTGGAGCACAGGCCGCTTGGGGTTGGGAGCAAGACGGAACTGCAAACATAGCCGTGGCCAGACCCACTCAGGCTGTGTAAGCCAAGCAAGGAGAGTGGGTTTCATTTGAATGGTGTGGGACAAAAGGTGTCCAGGGTATACTGACAAGTGTTCTCTTGCTGATGAATGGAAAAGAGGAAGGACCAGGCATGAGTGAACTGAGAAGAACAGGGATGTCACCACTGCACTGAGAAGATAAAGGACAGTTGTGATGTCAGGAGGAAGAGGGCATATGGGCAGATGGAAAGCTCCAGAATAAGCATTTGGGGGGAGTGGCAGAGAGAGGAAGCCCGGGTGACAGGGTCTGGTTACAATAACCCTGGGAGTATTGTTGCCTTTGATCTGGATAAGAGTGTGGAGGAAGAGAAGATCTGGGGAGAGAGTGTTTCGGGGGAATTGATGGATCTGGTTGTGCATGACAAGGTTCAGAAGCTGGCATAGCCCAGGCAAGATGTTGGGTGTGGCACCTTGACCTGCCTCCCTGCCATTTCTAGGGCAACCTCACCCCAAACCCATCAGGTCATGAGAATGAACCAATTTAAGTTAGGACAGACCCGCCTTCCCACCTCCTGGAGAGAACCATCCCCTATCTCTGCACCTGGAAGACACCCTCGTCACCTCTCTGAACCAAAAGGGATCCTGGCAGGCAGTGCTTTGGCAGACCACGCTCTCATTACACAACCACCCCCTTGGGCCATTGGATGGAGAGGAGGAGCCCAGTCTCACCGTCCCATGTCCCCACCGCCCCATCAGCACCTTCCATCTCTGGTCACTCTTGTCCATTCTCAATACTCTGCCCTGTGAGTCACAGTAGCGTGGACTTCCCAAAGAAGAAGAAATAAAAAAAAATTTAAAAAAAAGAAGAAGAAATCAAAAGGGAGGTGCTCATGGGGTTGGTGACATCACTCTACATCTGTGTCTGGAAAACAGAGAAACGCACAGGAGGGAAGCACAGCCTGAGGGATTTGTACCCTGCTTGGGAACCCAGAACCAAAATGGGACCTTTGAAAGCATCTGAGATCACAGTGTCAACTTGTGTGGCCAGAGGAGAACAGATGTCCCATGTGGATTGTGGGTGCTTGGAGCTGCAGGCTGCGGGATCCTAATACCAATGTGATCACCACTGAGGGCGGAGAGGATGGGCTGCTCTGGGATCCACCCCGGACATGGTCCGTCTTGATAAAGGAAGTGATGTGTCACAAGGTACGGAAGTTCCAATGAGGAGGAAAGCCTCCACTGTGTGCAGTGAGTGTGGACCATGGGAGGAGCAGCTGTGGGCTGTGGAAGGTTCAGCAATCCCAGTCCAGTCCTGGACCTGGCTCTGGAGCCTTCCCGTCATTGGGATTGAGAGGTGCCTGAGTCACTAGGTCCAGGGCTCTTTCTCAGCCTGTGCTCCTCCCTCCCTGAACTTCATACACCCAAGCAGCTTGAGTCATCGTGGAAGAAGGTTGTGGAGAACAATGACAAGTTGGATGAGGAAGCAAAGAGGGCTGAGAAAGCAGAAGTGGGGTGTGGACACCAGATCCTCTGTTTTTGAGGCTTGAAATTGGTACCCCCCCAGGTGCCTGGCATTGCAGGGGTGACAGCTGTGCTGCAGACATGACCACGTGGGACTGGATGGTGTGGCTACCTGCAGCTCTGCTCCTTTTGCAGGTTCCAGGTGAGTGGGGCCAAGCCCTGGCAGGGAAGTCTGCCCCAAGTGGGAGTGAGGGAGGGAGGCAGGGGGAGTGTGGATGCAGGGCGGCCCAAAGGGAGGGAAGGTGGATGTAGGGGGAAGGCAGGAGAGCAGAGAAGATTCTAGGATCAGCCAACATGGCCTCAGCAGTGACAGGAAGATTCAGTGCCTAAGCAGGTGAGTCGTGTCCACTCTTCAGGACAGAGCAGCAGTGACGAGAGGACCACCCTTACCCATGGTGTCACGGTCAGAAATGACGTCTCAGTGCATCACACACACACCCATGCCACGGACACCCTGTCCTTGTGCCTCTCAGTGACGGGGGAGCTACTTCCCCTCCCTCTGGTCTCAGGAAAGGCCTCTGCCAGACCCTGAGGGCCCTCGAGGGACTCAAGGATCACCTTGTCCCCAGATCTCCCTAACCCAGGCCCGTCTGCTGAGGGGCCACACTCGGCTGTGTTTTCCAGGCTGTTCGTCTCTGCGTGGCCCCGACTCCGTGTCGGGCACCGTGGGGGGATCCCTGAGCGTGCGGTGTCAGTACAAGGAGGGATTCAGAGACCATGACAAATACTGGTGCAAAAGCCCATGTGTGTGGAAGAAGATCGTGGAGACCACAGAGTCACAGAGAGAAGTGACGAAAGGCCGCGTGTCCATCAGGGACCATCCTGCAGACCTCACCTTCACAGTGACCTTGAAGAGCCTCACAGAAGGCGATGCAGGAACATACAAGTGTGGGATCGACACACTGTGGGTTGACCCCACCTTCTCCGTTGTGGTGTCTGTGAACCCAGGTGAGCTGCGCACACCCCCTCCCCCAGCACCAGCACCAGCACCTGGGCTACCTGAGACCGGGCTGATCGCCCTGCCTCTGTCAGGAGAGTAGTGGGATGTGGGAGAGAAAAGCGGGGTGAGGCTGGGGTCGGTGACGCAGGACACCCCGGACGTGCATGTATATGTCCTTATGTGTGTGTGTGTGTCCATGTGTGGAATCTGTTATATGTGCGTGTGCATGTCTAGGCATGGGTGCATTTGTGCATGTACGCATTGTGTTGTCTGCACACTCAACATGCACATGCACATGTCTGGTTGTCCTTGGTGCCTCTGTACACTACGTCCCGACACACTCTCACCCCTAAAGCTCTCACGGGGGGATGAGTGGGAATGGCCCTGAGTCTGGGGATGGCTGCCTTCCTGTCTTAACAAGGGTCCTGTCCTCACTCAAGAGGACCCGAGTCTCTCCCTGGACCTCACTCTGTCTTCCCTAGGACCCCTAGGGCATTTCCTCCCTTCCCTTACTGGCTGCCCCTGCACCTGGACATGACTGGGTCATGGATGGTTCATGAGGCTCCAGCCTCACAGCTCTGATCCTGGGGGGTCTGCTGCAGCCTCGAGAGAGGGCTACTGTGACCATTTGGGGACCACTCAGCCCCTCCAGCTTGACCCTTCCCTCCCCCTCTGGCCCCTTGTCCCCACAGGAGGGAGCCCAGAGATTCCCCTAAAATTCCCCCCGCAGACAAAGGGGAAGAAGGATGAGAAAAATGAGTTTTCAGGTCCTATGACCCCAAATATACTTCCATGTGCTGCAAATAGTTTCTTTTTTTTTTTTTTTAATTCATGAGAGACACAAAGACCCAGGCAGAGGGAGTAGCAGGGTCCCTGTGGGGAGCCCGATGCAGGATTTGATCCCAGGATCCTGGGATCACAATCTGAGCCAAAGGCAGACACTCAGCCACTGAGCCACCCAGGTGTCCCAATAGTTCTTCTTTACTAGAACTCTGTTTTTGCTGCCTAAGACCTGCAGGGAGGTCATCCATCTAAGGCTGTAGATTTGTATCTTGTGCTCTTATTCTGAATTTCTCTCTGGTTCCTCTGGGGTCCTTTCTGTAGGTCTTTGTTTCTCTCACACGGGACATTTCCCTCCCATGCCTTCTGTGGATTCCTGTTTAACAGTGAGGAGCTGAGTGTCCACGGACACCACCTGCCCTTCGAGGGAAACACCTTTGTCCAGTTGGCTTCAAGACAGACTTCTTTCTATGGGGTCCACTGGGTGTATGTCTGTCCCTCTAGATCTTTCTTTCGGGTCATTCCCTACCCCAGAGAGGACTGTCCAGGGGCCACCCAGTTTCCCAGGCCTGGCTGACAATTCAGGGGCCTAGTCATTGAGTGCCAGGGTCGACTCATTCAGTGTAGACTCTGCTGAGTGCCTTGCTTTGTGACCCTCACTCCAGACATAGCCATGCCTGAGGACCCTGCCGCACCCTACCCCACCCCACACTCTGGATCCATCTCTACAGACTAAACCTCACCCCATCCTCTGCTGGGGTAAACAAGGTGTGGTGTGGCTGAGACCGGACCCAGGTGCTCTCTCCACACACTCTCATGTTCCCCAGGAAGCAGGATGACTCTGCATCTGAAAGTGTCCACCTGGCCAGGGTGCACCCCTGGAGGGTGGATCAAGGGAAGGGCCAAGTCCCAGTCAGGCCTGGGCATAGCTGTGGGGGGATGCCAAAGCCAGGACATCTGTCCAGGTGGCCTGAGTGACCAGAACTCTGTGAGTCAGAACCTCACAGCAGACAGAGGGGGAGCCTGGGGGAAGACAGCAGGCCTGACATGGGTTTCTCCCTCTCTCCCAGGAGACCCCAGTTCTGGGAGGCCCACCAGCACCTCAGTTCTTTCTACGATCCTTCCAGCATCCACGTGGAGCACCACAACCCCACAGGAGACCTCCAACAGCAGGCAACGTCCTGGGTAAGGGGCCAGCAACTGGAGATTTCTGACACCAGGGTGCTCTCTAGGCAACGCGGAGGGGTGAAGAATGGGGGTGGGGCTCTCTTGACCTAGGTCCCTCACTTCTTTAGTAATTCCACGTCTAATTGTGGAAGTCCTACAAGTGCCTGCCGCTCTTCTGAGGACACGGCTCTGGGCCACCTAGACACAACCCTGCTCTGACAAAAGTTGGGAAATTCGCACAGTGAAGAAGTCAGCACATTCATCATTCGAAGTATGCCAGTTTGTGATGAATGCTTGGGGGAAATAGGACAGATGAGTCTGGAAGAGCATGTGTGGGAGGGTGACAGGTGGCAGGATCGTTATCTAATACACAATGATCAGAGAGGCCTTGCCAGGGAGAGGACATTTCCCTGGAGTCCTGCAGGATTGAGGAGCCAGCTCTCAGGTGCCTGCAGAAATCAGTCTCCAAGGACAGGAAAGAGCAAGTGTAAGTGTTTTCCAAAGGGGGCCTTCAGATCCTGGCCCAGGCCAGGTGCTCTGGGGCTCAGTGACCCCTGCACTCTCTCCCCTGCTTCCCCCACAGGCCCTGGATGGAGAGTCATCCTGTTGAAGACCAGGCCTCTGACGGAGGGGAGAGGTGAGTGAGGTCATTCCTTCCTTCCATCTCCACCCACTGAATTTTAAGGCTAACCTTTTAGAGGCACCGCACAGGCGCCAGATGCTCCCTGGGACTGAGGCAAACATTTCCAATCCCTCCTGGGAAATACAGTTTATGGAAGAGCAAACATCAAACAATAACCTTGACACTGATGTCTATCCCCCACACAGAGTAACCCCCAAATGGGGAGGGCTTAGGTAGACCTCAATTCCCAGCCAAGGTCCCGCCCACTCCCTGGCGTGTCCCTCATGTCATTCCAGTGGCCGGGCCCTTTCCGCATCCACAGTCCTGTCTCAAGGGCAGTTCTTAGCCTGAGGGTCACGGGAGTGGTCTGTAGTGTGGGGTTGCCCTGCCCATGGACCCACCTGGGACTGATCTCTGTGTGGACTGCTGTGGCCTCAGGACATGGGCCCAGGGACAGAAGGACAGTGGAGGGTACCAGGCCTCTACCTGAGGATGTGTGGCTCACTGTCTGTCCCCGTGTCCCCTACAGGTCCCTGCTCAGCAGGATCTACTTCCTGCTCCTGATCTTCCTGGAGGTGCCCTTGCTCCTGGGCTTCCTCAGTGCTGTTCTCTAGGTGAACAGACCTCAGAAGGGCTCTGGGGTGAGGCGGAGACCGCCTGATAATGAAAACCAGTAACACCAAGACCCACCCACTGCGACCCGCCCAGAATACAGTCCCTCTGATGGATGGGAATGGCCCTCTGAACAATTCATCCAGCCATTGTCTGTATTCCCATCAGAATACTTTGTAAACATTTTTGTGACTTTTCCTGCAATGTATCATGGACATTGAGAACGTTCCCAATAAATGCACACTCCTTAAATTCCAAATACACTTCAACCCTCGGGTGCCCACCTCACAGCTTAAGTAAAAAACACTAAAAAAAAAAAAAAAAAAAAAAAGTAAAAAACACTGTTAATATTTCTGAAGCCCCAAGGTCCTCCTTGAGGAAACCACTACAAATTTTACATTCATTTTCTCCTAGTTTTCTTCATGAGGTTGCCACATATATGCATACATATTTTCAAACTATATACATGTATTTTTTAATGGTCCCCAAGTTTATTTTATTTTTTCCAGATTATTTAGATACAACTGACATATTATGTGGTATGAAGGTTCAGCGTGTTGTTGATGCACACATATTGCAAATTGGTTACCACTGTGGGGTTAGCTAACATCTCCATCGTGCCACATCACTACCATTTCTTTTTTGTGGTGAGAATATTTAAGATCTGCTCTCTTAGCATCTTTTAAGTGTATAATAATTATTATTAACTGTAGTCACCATGTTATGCATTAGGTCTCCAGAATATATTCATCTTATAATCAAAAGTTTGTATCCTTTGGCCAATCCAATTATAACATGGGCAGAGAGAGGTGGCTTAGTGGATTAAGCATCTGACTCTTGATTTTTTAAAAACGATTTTATTTATTTATTCATGAGAGACACAGAGAAAGGCAGAGACATAGGCAGAGGGAGAAGTAGGCTCCCCTTAGGGAGCCTGATGCGGGACTTGATCCCAGGACCCTGGGATCACGACCTGAGCCAAAGGCAGACACTCAACCCCCAAGCAACCCAGGTGTCCCTGACTCTTGATTTTGACTCAGGTCATGATCTCAGAGTCATGAGATTAAGTGCCTCATCAAGTTCCATGTTGGACTTCACTGAGCATGGGACGTAAGATTCTCTCTCCTTCTCTCTCCGTCCCTCTCTCTGCACTCATGCTCTCTCTCTCTCTCTCAAGAAATACAACAGGGGGAACCTGGGTGGGTGGCTCAGTCTGTTAAGCATCTGCCTTTAGCTCAGGTCATAATCCCACAGTCCTGGGATGGAGCCCACATCAGCTCCCTACTCAGTAGGGAGCCTGCTTCTCCCTCTCCCTCCACTGCTCCCCTTGCTTGTGCTTGCTCTCTCTCTCTCTCTGTCAAATAAATAAATAAAATCTTTTTATTAAACAAAAACATGGGCAGAGGAACCAAATAGACATTTTTCCAAAGAAGACATACAAATGGGCAACAGGTACATTAAAAGGTGCTCAACATCACTTCTTGTCAGGGAGAGGCAAATCAAAACCATGATGAGACATCGCTTCCACCTGTCAGAATGGCTATCACCAAAAAAAACAGGAGAGAGCAAGCTTCAGCGAGAATGTGAAGGAGTGGAAACCTGTGTGCACTGTTAGGGGGACTCTAAACTTGTCTAGTGGAAGGGAAGGTGGGCAGGGGGTTGGGGTGACTGGGTGATGGGCACTGATGGGGGCACTTGGTGGGATGAACACTGCGTATTATGCTATATGTTGGAAAATTGAACTCCAATAAAAATAAAATAAAATAAAATTAAAATTAAAATAAATAAATAAATAATAAACTTGTCGAAGGCATTGGTGAGTGGGTGCTCAGTAAGTGCTTGCAAGTAAAGACCTGTACCGGAAGAAATAGAAAACCTGAACAGGCCAATAACTAGGGAGGAAATTGAAGCAGTCATCAAAAACCTCCCAAGACACAAAAGTCCAGGGCCAGATGGCTTCCCAGGGGAATTCTATCAAACGTTTAAAGAAGAAACCATACCTATTTTACTAAAGCTGTTTGGAAAGATAGAAAGAGATGGAGTACTTCCAAATTCGTTCTATGAGGCCAGCATCACCTTAATTCCAAAGCCAGACAAAGACCCCACCAAAAAGGAGAATTACAGACCAATATCCCTGATGAACATGGATGCAAAAATTCTCAACAAGATACTAGCCAATAGGATCCAACAGTACATTAAGAAAATGATTCACCATGACCAAGTAGGATTTATCCCCGAGACACAGGCTGGTTCAATACTCGTAAAACAATCAATGTGATTCATCATATCAGCAAGAGAAAAACCAAGAACCATATGATCCTCTCATTAGATGCAGAGAAAGCATTTGACAAAATACAGCATCCATTCCTGATCAAAACTCTTCAGAGTGTAGGGATAGAGGGAACATTCCTCGACATCTTAAAAACCATCTACGAAAAGCCCACAGCAAATATCATTCTCAATGGGGAAGCACTGGGATCCTTTCCCCTAAGATCAGGAACAAGACAGGGATGTCCACTCTCACCACTGCTATTCAACATGGTACTGGAAGTCCTAGCCTCAACAGTCAGACAACAAAAAGACATTAAAGGCATTCAAATTGGCAAAGAAGTCAAACTCTCCCTCTTCGCCGATGACATGATACTCTACATAGAAAACCCAAAAGCCTCCACCCTAAGATTGCTAGAACTCATACAGCAATTCGGTAGCGTGGCAGGATACAAAATCAATGCCCAGAAATCAGTGGCATTTCTATACACTAACAATGAGACTGAAGAAAGAGAAATTAAGGAGTCAATCCCATTTACAATTGCACCCAAAAGCATAAGATACCTAGGAATAAATCTAACCAAAGATGTAAAGGATCTATACCCTCAAAACTATAGAACACTTCTGAAAGAAATTGAGGAAGACACAAAGAGATGGAAAAATATTCCATGCTCATGGATTGGAAGAATTAATATTGTGAAAATGTCAATGTTACCCAGGGCAATTTACACGTTTAATGCAATCCCTATCAAAATATCATGGACTTTCTTCAGAGAGTTATTTTTTTTAATTTTTATTTATTTATATAGTTACACACAGAGAGAGAGAGAGAGAGAGAGGCAGAGGCACAGGCAGAGGGAGAAGCAGGCTCCATGCACCGGGAGCCCGACGTGGGATTCGATCCCGGGTCTCCAGGATCGCGCCCCGGGCCAAAGGCAGGCGCTAAACCGCTGCGCCACCCAGGGATCCCCCTCTTCAGAGAGTTAGAACAAATTTTTTTTAAGATTTGTGTGGAATCAGAAAAGACCCCGAATAGCCAGGGGAATTTTAAAAAAGAAAACCATACCTGGGGGCATCACAATGCCAGATTTCAGGTTGTACTACAAAGCTGTGGTCATCAAGACAGTGTGGTACTGGCACAAAAACAGACACATAGATCAGTGGAACAGAATAGAGAATCCAGAAGTGGACCCTGAACTTTATGGTCAACTAATATTCGATAAAGGAGGAAAGACTATCCATTGGAAGAAAGACAGTCTCTTCAAGAAATGGTGCTGGGAAAATTGGACATCCGCATGCAGAAGAATGAAACTAGACCACTCTCTTTCACCATACACAAAGATAAACTCAAAATGGATGAAAGATCTAAATGTGAGACAAGATTCCTTCAGACCAACTCTTGACAAAACATTTAGACAGGATAAATAATTCCACTCATCACAGCCTGTGTTTATGAAAATTTTGCAAATATTTTTTTTATTTTTTATTTATTTTCTTAAGATTGATTGATTGATGAGAAAGACAGAGAGCAAAGGGAGAGGGAGAGAGAGAATCTCAAGCAGACTCCCCACCGAGTGCAGAGCGCAATGCAGGGCTCCATCCCAGGACCCTGAGATCATGACCTGAGCTGAAATCAAGAGTCGGCCACCCAACCAGTGGAGTCACTCAGACACTCCCCACCCACATATTTTTTAAAAACCCAGCCCAATCATATTATTAGGAGTTGTTATGTTGTTGTTGTTGTTGTTAGTGAGTTGTATGAGCTTTTTATATATTTGGGATATATTCACCCCTTATCTGATATATGATTTGCAAATATTTCCTCCCATTCTGAGGGTTATCTTTTTATTTCATTGTTTCTATTGCTGGGCACAAGCTTTTATTTATTTATTTATTTATTTATTTATTTATTTATTTTTTAATGATTTTATTTATTTACTCATGAGAGACAGAGAGAGAGAGAGAGAGAGCCAGAGACACAGGCAGAGGGAGAAACAGGCTCCATGCAGGGAGCCCGATGTGGGACTAGATCCCAGGTCTCCAGGATCACACCCTGGGCTGAAGGTGGCGCTAAACCCCTGAGCCACCCAGGCTGCCCCATAAGTTTTTAATCTGATGCAGTCCTACTTATTAATCTTTGCTTTTGTTTCTTGTGCTTTTGGTATCACATTCAAAAATTGTTGTCAAGACCAAGGTCATGGATTTTTTTTCCCGTTTTCTCTTGTGAATGTCACAGTTTTGGTTCTTAGGTTTATGTCTTAATCCATTTTAAGTTAATATTTGTGAGGGGTCCAGTTTCATTCTTCTGCAAATGGTTCTCCAGTTTTCCTATCACCATTTCTTGAGGAGATAATCCTTTTCTCCATTAGCTGTTCTTGCCTCCCTTGTCAAACATTAGTTGACTTTATATGTAGGGGTTTATTTTGTAGGCTTTCAATGCTGATCTACATCGTTTTTTAAAGTTTTACTTATTTAAGTAATCTCCACACCCAACATGAGGCTTGAACTCATGACCCCGAGATCAAATGGCAGGTGCCCCTCAATTCTGATCGATATGCTTTTATGCTGATCCCATACTGTTTTGATTTCTACGTATAATATGATTTGCATCACTACAGGTCTGAGCCTTCTTCCTCCTCTTAGCCCTTCTGATTGTGCCCCCAACTATAGGACCTCCAGGAAGACCTCCTCCCTCCATAGCCGGCCCTGGACACCAGGGAAGAAGTACCTTTATGTGCTTCCCAAAGGTTTTCTTCAAGAATTTTAGCTACTGGGTTATAAATCAGGATCTTAACTAAATTATATCAAGTTAAGGCCAGAATTTGTCTTTTACTAATGAGGAAACCCAGGCTATCTCAGTCTCCTGCCTTGGGCCTATTTTATGCAACTCTTCATCTAACATCTGAAGTTTTGTCCAGGGCACGAATACAAATGTAGGGTGTTAGCCCTATCCCAGGATTGTGTCCTCAGAGCTTCACATACTTTTTCTCATTTAATTCCCATGACAACTCTTATGAGTCCATTTTATAGAAACAAACCTGAGACTCAGAAAAGTTCAGTAAGTTGTCCATGATCATCGCTAGTAAGTGGTGCTTGGGTTAGAGACCAGGCCTGTCCAGTCCTCCAACCTGTACTTTTATGCTGTTGGTTATAACACCTGAACAAACGCATCTCCCTATGCCAAGCTTGCTTATGTGACACCTGAGTGGGAAGGAGGTGCTGTTTCCTGCTGCTGGGACCCATTGTTGTGGTAGAGAAACATTTCTGGAGTTGATACCCAGACTACTATACCTCCTGACCCAAAGCGTGGTAGGCCAGATGCCCTTTGCTCTGCCCCATTTGCAGATACATCTCATCCTGCCCCTCCCCACTCCTCACTCCACATATGTAGTCTCCTCTTTCCTTTGTAATGGAAAAGTGTAATAAGACACATATTCCCCCAGCCCTTCCAAGAAATGACACTCAATTTGCTGAATAATTAAAGACAGGAAATACTCTACAAGAGGAAGTAAATGGGTCAGAATATGCAAAGGCAGTCCAGACAAACAAAGTGCAAGCGTGGCCTCAGGCCAAGTTGTGAGAGTCCAGCTGGGATCTGAGTGTGCTCTCCAGTTGTCAGTCAGAGGGGCCAGGAGCCCGGGAGGCAGGACCATGCAGCTGCAGCCAGTTCTTCTCCTGCTCAGCCTCCCAGGTGAGCTTGGTGGGGGAGGCCCCAGGGACCTGGTACCCGTGGGGTGGGGCAGGGGGCCGAGAGCTAGTCCAGGCAGAGAGGGAGGTGCTGTACCTGGGAAAATACGAGGTGGCTTTGTTAATTTATCCAGAAACGCTGAATGGGGTTTAAGGACTCCTTAAGAACACTGGGTTCTTACTTTATGCCAGACATGCACCAGGCCTTGAGGACTTGAAGGGAAAAAAGAAACAGAATTGGCCATTAAAAAGAAGACTCCAGACAGCTCAGTGGGTGAGACGTGCAAATAAACAGCAACCAGTGACAGGATATGATGAGGCATCGATGGAGGTGTGCTCAGAGGCCCAAGCAGGTCTGGCTAAAGGTGCTGCAGACAGCCACATAGACACCATCCATTTGATGAGCCTTGAAGAAAGGGATCAGCCCTTCAAGCAGAGAAGGGAGAAGAGCATTTCAGAGAGAGGGGACTGCTTGGCCAGGATATGGAGGCTTGAGAAAGGATGGTGCATTCATGCACCGGGGCCTCAGTGCTCAGGGGACCCTGGGGGAGACTGGTTGGCCATGAGGTTGGAAGCACACAAGACAAAATAAGAAGACCCTTGGATGGATGGCATGCCCAGGAACTGAGACTTTAAGAGAAGATTGCTCAGGATCCCAGGTGGGAGATGGGAAGGGGTCATGTATCTTTTCCTCTGTGGAAAGCCACTGCATACACTGAGAAGACATTGGGGTCAGTCCAAAAGTTTGCACACTGCATGCCATATCTGTGGGCCACATACAGCCTCCTTTATGAGCCAGGAGGCGGACCATCTAGCAAAACAGACTGGTCCACAGGGATTCCCAAGAAAGGGCCTCGTCAGGGAGTTGGGAGACTGGAGTTCCAGTCCTGACAGCAGCACATGACATGGGCAAGTCCCTCATTGTTCTAAGACCTGGATTTCTAGTGTGAATGGAAGGTCTCTACACCCTTCCTGGTTATAATGTTGTGAGACCCTGCTATGCAGATCAGATGTAAATAGATGAGATCTGGGGTCATTCTAGAATTAACCTTGCCATTGCTGATTTTATCGGTGGCAGAGAAGCCCCATGCTGATATCTATAGATGGATGGGGAGGGCAGCGGCTTCTCTGTGAACACTATGCTCCCTAGGCAGGACTCCAAATGGCCCAGAATTCCCAAAGACAGCAGTTCAGATTGTCTGCCTCTCCCCCTGGACTCTAGCTTTGCATTTGAGTTCAGAAACCCCCATCTGCCCCCTCTCTTAATCCCAATATCCAGCTCACCCAGAGGCCAAGGGGAAGGGTAAACTGCCCGGGTTCCCACACACAACACATCCACACAATGAAGTCAGATGCACACACTCACAGGCAGTCATGCCCCCATTCACATCTGTGTGCTCATGCATTCACATGCATACACATACACACACGGTGTCCCTTATATGTACACACCTACCCAAAAGTCTTCTGCCCTAGTTGAAGGCTGAGACGACAGTGGCTGCTCTCTGGCTTTGGGCAGGGTGGGCTTGGCTGCAGAGACAGGGCAGGGTGTCTCTCCTCTTCCAACTCTGTAAGTTCAGGAGGGAAGGGAGTGAAATAGTCAGTGATGCAAGAAAGCCACCCCACTAACAGACCACCATTAGGTGCTCTGGGTTACTTCTGTGAAATGAAAAGGAGAGAAAGTGGATGAGGTGAAGTCAGAATGACTCAACTTCCGGGAGGATGTTCCTGTCTGTTCCATTACACAGTCCTGCAGCAGCCCTGAGAGGAAGGTAGGGCACTGGCATAGATGGGCACTTGGTAAGTGTTTGTAAGTGGAGGAACAGAAGAACAGACTTGTATCCCAGAAATTACTCTTCAGAGCTTGAGCTGGCACAGATGCATGGGGACACCAGCAGGGATGCCTGTCCCATCTGTGCAAAACAAGGTGGGCTCAAACCCCCTAATACGTCCCGCACCCCCATGAGCCCCTCTGCTCTGAACTTTCCACTTGATTGCCTTGCTATCAACCCAGATAGGGAGCTCAACTATTTTAGTGACTTTGACACAAGATTATTCACACAAGGATTGTGCACGTGTGGCAAACTTTCCCAAAGGATTGACAAGAAGGAGAGAGGTTACATCTCAGAGTCAGGGAAAGGAAAAATTGAGATTCAAACAGCTGTATGCTTTTATGCCCTGTTCCTGAGCCCTGCTTCCAGCCGACTGCTCTCCTAGCATCTCCATTTTCCTTCAGACCAACTCTCGACAAAACACTGATTACAGGGCAGCCCGGGGGGCTCAGCAGTTTAGCGCCGCCTTCAGCCCAGGGTGTGATCCTAGAGACCCAGGATCGAGTCCCACCTCGGGCTCCCTGCATGGAATCTGCTTCTTCCTCTGCCTGCGTCTCTGCCTCTCTCTCTTTCTGTGTCTCTCATGAATAAATAAATAAAATCTTAAAAAAAAAACCACTGATTAGTAGTTCCATCTATCACAGTCTGTGTTTATGAAAACTTCCCACATATTTTTAAACAAACCTAATCACATTATGAATGCTTTATTGCCAGATTAAATTTGCAAAGTTGGAATTGATGAACTTCTATTTTGAGTCAACAATGTCTCTAATCCTGTTTATGATTATTGGCAAATATCATCTTCACTGACCCAACTTTGGATCATAGCTGTGTTGTCTGTATTATCTTAAGAAGGAAAATGACCCTTTATGTTGACTCTTGTATTTGATTTTCATTGATACTGATTACTGTCTCTTAGCAACTTTTTCCTAATTGAGTCTTCAATTATTAAAATCTCTTCCTAGTTGTTTTTATCAGGTAATTATAAACATTTTTCACATGCTAGAAATGTATGACTTAAACAGTGAAATTCCCTCCCCAAACCCCAGTTTCAGCACAGAATGCTATTAAGAGTTTACAACACCTATTGCCCTATTTTTTTTCTATGCATGCACTGCAGAAAAACCATAGAAGTGGAATCTAAACACTCTGTTATGCAACTTTTTAAGAACCTAATAATAACGTATCTGGGACATCTTCCCTATTATTATTTGTGATGTGTCTTCTTCTTTTAACCATGGTATGGGTAAACAATTATTTATTAGCCTGATCTCCCAGTAGTGATATTTGAATTTGCTTCCAGAGTCTACCATGTATTACATTAGCCCTGCAATTGGCAGCCTTCCACTTTAGTGGCCCCTGGTATGGAAATTGTAATTCATGCCAGAATCAAAATGATTGTGTCCAAGATCATGACAGCCAGCTCCTTTGCAAAAACAATCATAAACTTTATTAGTAACTTCCAGGATCCAGATACCGTGCAAGACACGGGGACTGGGAATGGGGAAGAGAAAGAAAACACAAACACAAAGTCTCTGCCCTTCAGGGCAGAGCATCCTAGTAAGGAAGACAGAGAGAGACTGGCAATGGTAACAAAATATCTGTGTGGCACTCAGGTTCCTATAAGGATATGGAGCAACAGAAGGAAGTAGTTCTGGTTGGAAAAGGGAATAAGGTGACCTGTAGGCGGGGTGGGCTCAAAGAAGGGTTTCCTGATAGAAGGAAGGACATGAGCAGTGACATAGCACCTGGGAGGGCACATCAGAGTCAGAAGAAGAAAAAAGTAGGGGTGGGCTATAGGGTCCAGCGGAAGGCAGGGAAGAGCAGGAAATGGTGCTGGACAGAGAGCTTGGATCTAGAAGGAAAAGAAAAGTTGAATGCCCAACTAAAGTGTTTTAAGTCATTCTAAGGCAGTGGGGAGTGGTTGTAGAAAAGATCTTGAAATCCTGCTCATGACAAGTGCAGGTGAGGCCAAGATGGGACAACTTCAGCATGTAACTCCAGCAGTAATGTGCAGAGGACATTGGAGAATGGAGTGCAGCAGGAGCTGGAGAAGCCTCTCTGGATGCTACGGCCATGATCCGGGCACCAGATGAGTTCCTGAGTGGTGACAGGCTCCAACTGATGGGGCAACCCCCAAAAGGGTACCTGCAGTTTGACACATACCCAAGTCTTACAACAACCTGCAAAGTGGAAATTAGCATAGCCATTTTGCAAATAGAGAAGAAGCAAGGCCAAGGGAAGCGAAGTAGCTTACCCAAGACTTCCTAAGTAATGTGTGGTAGGTGTGCCTTTCTGTGTCCAAATTCACCCTCTTTCTGCTATGTCATACTGTCATCACGAACCATGACAGTAGGGGAGGAAAGAAGGAAATCATTTTGAGAAGTGTTTTTGAGGTAGAGTTAACGAAATTGCTAACCCATCAGTTGTAGAGGAAGAAGGGAAGGACGGGATCAATGAAGATGCCAAGTTCTCTAGAGTAGAGTTAGTTCTGCTGAGCCAAGCTTCTTTCCAATGGCTACTGTAACAAATGACCACAAACTTCGTGGCTTGAAATGACAAAACTTATCATCTTACAGTTCTGAAAGTCAGAAGTCCAAAATGGTCTTACTGGCTAAAATCAAAGTGTAGGCAAGGTTGTATTCCCTCTGAAGGTTCTAGGGAAGAATCTGCTTGCTCACCTTCCAGAGGCTGCCCAAGCTCCTTGGCTCACAATCCCTTCATCCATCTTCCTGCAGCATGGCTTCTTCCAATCTCCCTCTTACTCTGACACTGACTCTTTTTTCATCTTATATGAACCCTTCTGATGACATCAGACCCAATTAAATAATCTAGGATAATTGCCCCACTTCACATGTTCTTGAGATTGGGATGTCAACATCTTTGGGGGGCAGGATTCTTCTGAGCACAAATGAAAACCTCAAGTGAACTAAAGTAACAATGGGGAGACAGTCCAGGGTGTGAGGAGGTGCGCCTTCCCAGTACAACAGACCTGATTCCTGTGGCCGCATGGAGATACCCTCACCTGGCCTGACCCTGAAGCTCTAAGCTAGTCAGGAGGAGCTAAGACAGGAGAGACGTCCACTGTGCTTCTCTGCTTCTCTGTGCTTGTTCACTTCCATTTGATCAAGGTACAAGAGGTCATAGCCAGGGACAAAGAGTGTCGGTCCACTCTCATTCAGTCAGCTTGACTGGAATCCATCCCCAGAGCAGCACAATACCCTGTCCACTTGTGCGAGCCTCTAACCCATCCCACTCCCAGCTATCTTTGCTATCTGCCACGTGAGCCCTCTGCTGGAGAACGGAAATACTGAAGCAGAACAAGTTTAGGGTGGATTTAGTCTTGTGACGATGGACTTTGGGGTGGAGATGGACAGTGTGTATTTGGAAATGGTAAGCTGGAGCTAAGGGGAGAATGTGGGCCACAGACATGGAATGGGAGAATCATCAGCATGTTGGCAATAACCAAAATCACAGAAAGGAAGAATCCCTCCATGGGGGTGTAATAAAGTGGGACAAAATGAGGCCTGGAGAGAGACCACCGGGCTGCCCCCTGTGGTGCTTCAGGGCTCACAAGAACCCACTCTTCACAGCTGTGTGTCCAGTAACATTGCACTGACTGCCTGAGATCAACTGGGGTGGGACTATTTACCCTAGAGAAATTGGAAAATGCCACAAATGGAGATTTTCTTCCCCAGAGGGCTAGTTGTTAAGTATTTAGCAACACACCACTTTTGCGCCAAGATTTAAAGAGGGAGGAAGAGAAATCAGTAGAGGCCTTGGAGATGAGCAGTTGGAGAAGGAAGAAAGTGAATGAGGACCGAGTTTCAAAGCTAAGGAAAAACAGTGTCAGAAAGTCAAGAGTGTCACCACTGTGAGTAGGGGGCCAGGGAAGTGAGGACCAAAAAAGTCGGACATTATCACCGTGGGAGGTATTGGGGAAGCTGGATAGAGGAGGCGGATCTCTGGGGTCAGCTAGGTGATAGCTGCAAAGGCCGGGACTCTGGCTCAGTCCCTGGACACAAGACCTGGGGCCACTTGAGCCCTTGGGGCTCCTGGGCCAGGCCTGGCTCCAGAGAGTTGTATCTTGGGATTCTGTTTTCTAGGCTGTGTCTCCATCCAAGGCCCAGAGTCCGTGAGGGGCCTAGAGGGGGGCTCAGTGACCGTGCAGTGTCACTATACACCAGGATGGGAGACCTACAAGAAGTGGTGGTGTCGTGGAGCATACTGGAAATCATGTGGCATCCTTGTTCAAACAGAAGGATCAGAGCAAGAAGTGAAGAGAGACCATGTGTCCATCAGGGACAACCAGAGACAGCACTTGCTCACAGTGACCATGAAGGAGGTCAGGCAAAGTGACACAGACACTTACTGGTGTGGGATTAGCAAACCTGGACCTGATCTTGGGGCACCTATCAAAGTGACCATTGACCCAGGTAAGAATTTTCTTGTCTACACAGTGAGGCCTTCATGCTCAGGACAGAAAGAGTGAGGGGCTCTCACTCCCAAGGGCAGAAGGAAAATGGCTGAGTACCTTAGTGTCCTCATCACAGTCCCTGAGGTCACCTGAGGTATTCAACTGATGCATGCAGGGCTGGCAGGTTATAGGGCGGGAATGGGGATATGGGCGCTCCCTTCACTGCCCATGGCCCAGGCCAGCTCTCCTGGGGACCAACAGCCCTGGCATGGGTGGACCTTGGATGCCTGCACAGGGTCCTGGGGCACTGATTTAGGTAGTGGTCAATCTCTGGTAGTCACACTCCAGACCCATCACTACACAGAGGGTCAGGAGAGACACCTGGGGAAGCCCTGAACCCCAGGAACTTCGACAACCTTGAGTAGCTCCAACTGATGGAGCTCCAACAGTGCCTCTCCTCTCTGGGCCCCCAGTCGCCCTGTCCTCTACTTTCCCTGGCTGTGTAAGAGTGAGCAAGGAGATAGAGGGACCCAAGAAGGGGCTCACGTAACAGTGGATGTTGTGAAGAGAAAGGAAGGCTTTGGCCATTATGCCAAAGTCAGGGACCCCTCGAACTATCCTGGGGTCTCCTCAGGCCTAGGACTCAACTAAAAAACAGGTCCTGGATGCTCAGTGCCAAGCTGGTCTCAGGAATCCATGACCAAGCAGTCAACCATAAATCGTAACCACAGTTTCCCATAAAGATGTTTAATTTGTCATAACCATTGCTAACGATTGAACCTGAATGTGCTCTCTTATCCACCAGTCCTCCTGAGTCCTCCTCCTCCTTACCACCTCAAAAACTGGGCACCCCATTTCCAGAACCATCTGTCCTTGAGCCCAGAGTAGGCGCTGCTTGAGCAGAAAGGACCAGGGATGTTCTCCCCCTGGCTGAAAGTCCCACCCAGAGGGCTAAGCAGACAGAACTGGAAAGCCAGATCTCTCTCCCCAGAAGCAACTGCAGTGTGTGCTCCTGATTCATTTTTATTTCTTCTCGCCACATCTGAATCAATGGAGAGTAACTGAGTGGTGGTTCAGAAAACTCAGCAGAGGGCACCTGGGTCGCTGAGTCAGTTAAGCTTCTGCCTCTTGGTTTCTCCTCAGGTCATGATTTCAGGGTAGTGAGATGGAGCCCTGCATCGGGCTCTGTGCTCATTCGAAAGTCTGTTTGAGATTCTCTCCCTCTCCCTCTGCCTCTCCACCTGCCCCCTGCTAACATAAATCAATAAAATATTTTTTAAAAGAAGAAGAAAACTCACCAGAAAGGGAGAAGCCCGGGCACTGTATCCAGAGACGAAGCTTCCCAGTCCAGGGGCAGGGGAGCTCCCCAGGGGGCCTGGCAGGGCACTGGGAGCCACACATGAGCCCCTGTCTGTCCCCATAACCTGTAGCCGACTCTGCCTGTGTCTAGGGGTTCTGAGCACCCAGGCCAGCCTGCAATCCAGGACAACTACCAGCGGCCGTGCAGGAACGTCATCTGGCTCCTACATCAGGTGTGTAGGCCTCCGTCCTTACCCTGCCCCTACCTGGGGCCTCTCCTGCTCTGCTTCGGTGCCCTCACAGGTTGCCAGAACTGTCACAGCCAGGGTCAAGGCCCAAAGCTACTCCCGTCCTGCCAACTGGCTCCTGCCGGTGTCGCCCCTCACCCCCCATCTCCCATTCCACCCTCCCCGGGAAGCTGCTCTGCAGAATCTTTCTCTATATTCAGTTGTCAAGAAAAAAAGCCCTGATGTCCTAGAGTGTGCGAGGGGAGAGAGGACAAAATCTCCACGGTGCAAGGCACCGGATGCTGCAGAGCAGGAGTGTGGTTCAGCCACCCTGAGCTGGCATTAATGGGAGCAGCAAAGGCGCGCAGCCTGTCGTGGGTGACCCTACAGCGCTGCTTCGGGAAGGGGAGCCTCGGGAGGCGCCATCAGAAAGGAAGATGGGCCTAGAGCAAAGCAAAACCAACAGGCTGAAGGTCCTTCTGAGGAACCTGATGGTTGAGCCACTGAGAAGGCTCATGGGGAGTCTCGGCGTAGGCCTGCCAGGTCCATGGTCGCAGGCTTTGCCTAGCTGGCCAATGCCCCATGCTGTCGGGGCCCTGAGAGTGATGGGGCCGGGGGCCTGGGGCTCTGATGGCTCTGTCCCCTCTTGCAGGCACCACTACATTCTCCTGGTGTTCCTGAAGGTACCCATCTTGCTCCTGTTGGTCGCTGCTGTGCTTTGGTTGAAGGGGTCTCAGCAGAGACCGTCTATATGAACTTGCCCTCTGATATTCTCATCAAAGACACAACCCTTTAGACAGATGGACGAGCAGAACCTTCTGCCCCTGGACCCCATTTCCAAAGGAGACACAGGCTGTGAAAGAAATGCCTCTGGGTCCTCAGGACGCAGTGACAGAGGCGGGAAACACTGAAGGGCTGGCCGGGAACCCTTCCACCACAATCTGCACAGCTCAGAGACACAACTCGGGCCCCTTTTGAGGTGCCATGGCCTTGTTCCCACTCCTTCGAGAGTGGGATGTCCCACCCTACCCACCATGGGGCTGAAGCTCATGGTCGGAGCTGTTGGGGTGGAATTCAAGCCATGCCTTCTCTGCTGGAAGAAGTCAGGGCACAGGGCCAGGGACCCAAGCACAGAGAGAAGAAGTAGGGGTGCAGACAGAGACACGAAGCACTGCCCACACCCTGGTCTCCTTCACTCCTGAGACCAGCTCAGTATGTGCCATGTCTGAGCTTCTGATACATAAAGGGTTTTTTCTCAAGCCGGTTGAGTTGGATTTTGATGGCTTGTGCCCATGAGAACTCTGATGGATGCACTCACACCCCAAAGAGGGGAATCTGTGTGGGTTCCCAGTTCTGGGGCATCCCCTCTGTCCAGGGAGGACACTGCTCTGAGTACCCTGAGCAGAGGAGGGACCAGGAGGCTCTGTGGGCCCAGCTCCAGGGCTGGCTTTCCTCCCTCTCCCTCCTCCTCCTCCTCCTCTGTCCTGGCTCCCTGAGCTCCCTGTCCCCCACCCATCAGGGCCTGAGGCTTCCAAGGAGCCACGTTCACTTCTCCCTTGGGGCTGCTAGGCCTCAGAAACCACCTCAAGGTTGGGGAGGGCAGTCAGAAAAACTGAGGGAAAGGATGTTGCCTCTCCTACATAATGATGTTTAAATAATAATAATTAATTTGTTTAGATGATCTTAATAACTAAAATTGTCTGAGATAAATGATGTTTTTTCCTTTATCCATTTGGATGGACTTGGTCACTTTGCAACTTACATACAGGCCATGGGTCCTCTCACTGAAGGTAGCATCACTTCACGTGAGGAGGAACAGCCCCATCTGAGACATGTCCACCCACGTGCGAAAACACACAAACACATCAGTTTGGAATGTTTCCCTTTGTTGTCCCATGAAGCTTTATTGAGCAACAGTTGACAAATAAAGTTGTGTATATTAAAGGTGTACATGTGATTTTTTTTTAAGGGGCGTAAATGATGATTTAAGACCTATATGCTGGGACTCCTGCGTGGCTCAGTGGTTAAGAGTCTGCCTTTGGCTCAGGTCATGATCCCTGTGTCCTGGGATCTGGTCCAACAGGCTCCCCACAGGGAACCTGCTTCTCCCTCTGCCTATGTCTCTGCCTCTCTCTGTGTCTCATGAATAAATAAATAAAATCTTTTTAAAAAAAGATCTATATGCCTTGTTAAATGAACACTGCAATCCAGTTCATTAACAAATCCATCACTTTACAAACTTTTTTTTTGATATGGGAGGAGCACTTCAAATCTACCCTCTTAGCAAATTTCAAGTATACAACACAGTATTATTAACTGTAGTCATCATACTATACACACTACACTAAACCCAGAACTCATAACCAAAAGCTTGTGCCCTCTGAGCAACATCACTCCGTCTTCCCCACACCCTAGCCCTTGGTTCTATGTGGAACGTTCCCCTCTGAACACCTGGGAAGATGTGTCCACCTTGTCCTTTGTCCTAAGAGGTAGGCCCCGGTTCTCGGGCTCAGGAGGCCACGGGAAAATACCTCACCAGGGGATGAAGGAGATGGGAATCCCTGTCCCTAGCATGTAGCTGGAACTTCTCCTCCCCACCGGGAAGTGAGAGTTCCTTCTCTTTGCCCTTCAGCCAATGAGAAGTTTTCTCCCACTTTCACTTGGTTTAAGGCTCTAGTCAGTGGTCGGCCTGAAAATTCCACTGGGGCCAGAGAGGATAAACTTTGAACCAGACTAAGAACCTTTGAGACACTCTGTTGGAGACCAAAGTCCATAGATCCACGAGCACCAAAGGACCATCTCTGTGAATACTTCCCTGGCCCAGCTCTCCAAGATGTGACCAGACTCGGGCAGTGACAACCAGCCCTTGGGGTACAAGGCCAGAGCCCAGGAGCTTCACCAGCTGGCCCAAATGGGTGCAAGGCTGCTGGCAATTGCTGTCTTGTGCCAGCTTTTCCCACAGTGTCTTACTGGTTGATATTCAATGACCCCTATGTTTTTGGAGATTCTGTGGTTGGGTTCTTACTCTCATGACATCATCAAAGAAGATGCCCTAGGGTAGGTATCTTTCATCTGTCCTGAACATCACACCCACCACACACATGAGTGCATGCATGCACACACGCACTCTCCTGGGAACTGCCTCTTGGGTTGTCATGAAAATGATGAAGAAAAAAAAAAAAGAAAGAAAGAAAGAAAAGAAAAGAAAAAGAAAATTATGAAGCAAAACTTGCCTCTTACACCCACTGTCTGGGGCAGGGAGAAAGACAGAAATCATAAATTAGCCACTAGAGCAGGAGACCTTTTTCTAGCAGATGTGTTTCTACTAAGAAACCTGATGCCAAAGACCCTGTGCCCTTAAACAGCTCTAGATGGAGGCAGCTCCTCACATGTTCACTTCAGCAGACATCATAACCAAGAGTCAGTGGAGACAGAGAAGTGCAGACAGTAGGAGCAGATTGCTCTTTTCTTATTTTTTAAAGGTTTTATTTATTTATTCATGGAAGACACAGAGAGAGAGGCAGAGACACAGGCAGAGGGAGAAGCAGGCTCCATGCAGAGAGCCCGACATGGGACTCGATCCCAGGTCTCCAGGATCACACCCTGGGCTGAAGGCGGCGCTAAACCACTGAGCCACCCGGGCTGCCCAAGATTGCTCTTTTAAGAAGAAAGCACAACTTCTCCTTTCCCATGAGTTCCTCTTCATGCATTCTTACTTCCTTTTTCTTTTCTCTTTTTTTTTTAAAGATTTATTTATTTATTTATTCATGAGAGACAGAGAGAGAGAGGCAGAGACAGGCAGAGGGAGAAGCAGGCTCCCCACAGGGAGCCCGATGAAGGACTCAATCCTGGATCCCAGGCTCAGATCCTGACTAAGATCGACTGCTGAGCCACCCAAGCGTTCCTCTTTTTCTTTCTTTCTTTCTTTTTTTTTTAATGGATTTTTTTCCTTCTGAGCAGCTTCATAACTACAGAGGAAGCTCACCAAGAGCAGAGAGAAGCTGGTCAGGGTCCGGAGAAGTAGCTGCAGCCCCACCACAGTGGGAAGGACCCCTGCCACCACCTGGGATGTGCAGTTCATTCTTCTTGACACTGGATATGTTATGAATGGTGTTTTCTTTAAAAATGAGACTAAAGGAAGAAGGTTCTAGCACCTTCCCTGCCTATCCTCTGAAGCATCTCCCCCTGTGGCTCATTGGTCCCCCTTGTTCCACCTGCCTCAGGCTTTCCAGATCCCTATGGCTGGTTTGCTTATGTCTCACCTGCTCCCCACCCAGGCTCTCTGGGAGTCAAGTCCCCAGAAGCGGGGGTCCAGGTATAGTCCTGGCAACTTTCCTGGGCCTCCCCAAAACCCATGCTATGAAGGCTAACAGGGAAGAGGCCAGCGGCCTGGGGTCCCTCTGGGCACCACTGTTTCAGCCTCTTGCCAGACAGGCACCATCTGCTGCCCTGCATCATCTCTATCCCAGCTCCTAATTTCCCGATCAACTTACTTCAAACTTTTTCTGAGCTTAGCCCCCTGCCCATCTCCTACCAGCCCCAGCCAGGTTAATGAATCACCCTTGAGTTTGTGCATCCCTATGATGGGTCAATTCAGCATGGCCAAAATAGGAGGTGTCCTGAGGGTGGAGGCTGGCCGCTGTCCCCAAGAGATGGGACCACTGTCCAGTGGGATGCTGTGAGGATGACTTTTGGGGAATTAGGGCCAAGGCCGTTGTTCCCATTGAAAGCATGGGTCTAGGGCCGGATCAGATCCTTACCCCTCCCTTATTCACCTACGCATTCATTCCTTCAAAAAATGTAACTAAAGAGCCTATTAAATCCAGGCCTTGTTTTCAGGGCATGTGAACTATTGTAGGAATGAGGGGAGCCCCTTGCCGTCTCCTTCTATACATTTGACTTGAAATGCAAGAGCCTGTTGTCAGCTGCTTTCCTTTTATCACTGAAGAGAAAGGTTGCAGCTGAAGAGGAAAATCATGGGTTCTGTTGTGGCAGCCACTGTGCGACATGATTTAGAAAGCTTGGGGGTCAAACAATAATGAAATACTGCTATATACCTATTAGAATGGCCAAAATCCAAAACACTGACAACACTGAATTCTGGGAAGGATGTAGAGTAGCAGGAGCTCTCGTTCATTGCTGATGGGGATGCAAAATGGCACAGGCACTTCTGAGACAGGTTGGAAGCTTCTCACAAAACTCAGCATACTCTCACCATGTGACCCAGCCATCCTTGGTATTTACTCAAATCACCTGAAAACTTATGTCCATACAAAAACCTGCACATGGATGTTTACAGTAGCTTTATTCATAATGGCCAAAACTTGGGAGCAACCAAGACATCCCCCAGTGAATGGACAAATACGCTGTGGTCCGTCCAGACAGTAGAATATTATTCAACACTAGAAAGAAATGAACTATCAGGCCACCAAAAGACATGGAGGAACCATTAAGTTCCATGATTAAATGAAGGAAGCCAACCTGAAAAGGCTACATACTGTATAATTCTAACTATGTGACATTCTGGAAAAGGCAAAACTATGGAGATAGTGGAGATCAGTGGTTGCTAGGGGTTGGAGGAGAGAAGGATGAGAAGGTGGAGCACCCGCATTTTTAGGGCAGTGTAACTACTCTGTAGGGTACTATAATCATGGACACACTTTTGTCTAAACTCATTGAACATACAAAACCGAGAGTGAATCCTAATGTAAGCTATGTTCTTGTGTGATAACGGCGCGTCAGTGCTGGCTCATCAATCGTGTGTGACAAATGTGCCATTCTGGCGCAGAGGGTGATGGTTAGAAGCCTCGGCTGGGGGAAAGGCATGTGGGAACTCTGTATTTCTGCTCAACTTTGCTGTGAATCTAAAGCTGATTTGAAAACTAAAGTCTATTAGGAAAAAAAAAAAAGACTAGCGAGAAAATGAAAATCTTGCATTGGATACTGAAGACTTTGGGGGAAAAGAAAGTCCTGAATTCCAAAGCAACAGTAGAGGCAGCTCCTCCTTCCTCTGACCCTGAGCCTCCTCTGAGGTGGGACCTAGCCTCACGTGCCCCTGGGCTCTTGGGTCTCTCCCCCTCCTGCGGGGAGCTTTGAGGGGTGATCTAGACCACATCTAATTCCCAAAGCTTCTGTACATCATCTAGGATGCCAGAAAAATTATTCCCTGGGGCACCTGGGTGGTTCAGTTGGTTAAGTGTCAGCTCTTGATTTCAGCTCTGGTCATGATCTCAGGGTCATGAGATTGAGCCCCACATCAGGCTCTGCACTGAGCATGGAGCCTGCTTGGGATTCCGTCTTTCCCACTACCCATTCCCAACTCGCATGCACACACACTCGGGGGGGGGGGGGAGAAAAGAATAAAGAAAAATTACCCTTTCTTCAGCCAGGCATCCAGTTTGCCTACACGCAGTGTTTGCAATAGCCAGTTCTTACAACAAGGAAATGAGAAGCTGGTGGGGGCGGGGGGGGGGGGGGGGGTGAGCTGCATTTACAGTGAATCAGAAGCTTACTAACAAGTTTTAATAATTACCAAGAGAAGAAGATATCTCCAGTTTGGTGAAGAATAGACATTTGAAGACAAGGAGGTTGTAAAGGAGATGGTTCGCATTATGGCCTCAGAAATTGGACAGACCTGAGTTCATCTCACACCTCTGCCGCTTCCTTCCCTGCCACCTGGGACCCTTGGCTCGCAGTAACCACTTGTTTCCTCACTTCCTCAAAGGGGGATGGTCGCAGATCCTGTCTCATAGAGTGAGCACGAGGATTTGAGAAGACCTTGCCAGCAAAGCATTTGCTCAGAGCCCTCGGTCCACTCTCAAAAGTGCGTGGTGAAGTGTCTGCCTTCGGCTCAGGTCATGATCTCCGGGCCCTGGGGTCGAGCCCCATGTCAGGCTCCCTGCTCAGCGGGGAGTCTGCTTCTCCCTCTGCCTCTCCCCTTGCTCATGCTCGCTCTCTCTCAAATTAATTAATTAATTAATTAATTAAATCTTTAAAAGAAGGAAGAGGAGGAAGACGAGGAGGAGGACGAGGAGAAGTGGTGCTTGGTGAAGTCAAGGAGAAGCCAGGACCACACAGGCTCTTTGAGAGCTTTCCCAGGCAGAGGAGAGAGGAGATCTGGAAGTTCTGGACAACAGGACAGCTCCCTTAGGACACTAGCTTCTCACGGAGGACACGATTTAACACTAAACTACCTGAAGGCAGACCAGGAAGGACCTGGAAATGAGCTCAGAAAGGAGTTTGTCTGGACTGGCAGGTGAAAACAGAAAGTACATTAAAAAAAATCCTTTTGTGCTAAGTTGGTCCCCAAGACAAAGTTGAATTCATGGGAATTAGTTGTGCAATATATACTTTGGTTTCAAGGGAAATGCCATTTTATTTTTAAGAAGGAATTAATGGGATTGCCTGGGTAGCTCAGTGGTTGAGCATCTGCCTTTGGCTCAGGGCATGATCCCAAAGTCCCGGGATCGAGACCCACATCAGGGTCTCTGCATGGAGCCTGCTTCTCCTTCTGCCTGTGTCTCTGCCTCTCTCTTTGTGTGTCTCTCATGAATAAATAAATAAATAAATAAATAAATAAATAAATAAAATTTTTTAAAAAAACGAATTAATGGTTTGGATGACTCATAAGACACAGCTTGATGAGGACAAAGCCAAGGTCAAAGACAAGTTTCTAGATCCCTCAGGTGGAAGTGCTCAGTGATACTAGCCCAGGGTGAGCCATCTGATTTCACAGCCAGAACTGGGAACTGAGAGTTTCATGTCATCTGCCTCTGCGTGTAGCAACAAGAATGGAACAAGAAAGCTGGCCTTGGGGCCAAATTCAGATTGCCCCACCATCAACCCAGGGCGGTGGCTGCTGCAGACGACTAAAGCCCACTGAGCCACTACTCACCCTCCTCTTGGTAAGCTGAGCCTGGGCCTCTCACCCAGCCCTGGGGGCCATCCCCTCGTCTTAGCCCCTCATAGCAGCCAGTGCGTGGTGAGGGTGGCCCAGGAGCCACACGCAGTCACCAGTCCTCCAGGATCCCATCCCCCTTCTGGCGCATCCAACTCTTTCTTCATTAATTATCTCATTCCTCTGTTCTGCACAGTGATATTGCACACCACGCAGGCACAAAGCACTGCCAGGAACACTGTGGGGGACCCCAGATGACACAGACACCAAGGAAACCATCCCCACACCTATCACCTGGTGAGCGGATAAACAAGTGGTGTCCACACTGTTCTCGGCAATAAAGAGAAACAACCTACCAGATGCTCCAGAACAGGGATGGATTGCAAAACAACTGTGCTAAGTGAGAGAAGCCAGGCACAAAAGACAAAGTCTGCATGATTCCATTCAGGTAAAATTCTAGAAGAGGCAAAAGGACAGCAATAATAGAGAAAGAAAGCAGATTGCTGGTTGCCATGGGCCGGGACAAAGGGGAGTGACCATTGCATGGGGTTTCTTTTGCGGCGATTAAAGTATTTTGGAGCAGGGTGCCTGGGTGGCTCAGTTGATTGAACCTCCAACTCTTGGTTTCAGCTCAGGTGATCTCAGGGTTGTGAGATCAAGTCCCGCATCAGGCTCCTTACTCAGCATGGAGTCGGCTTGAGATTCTACTCCTCACGCTCTGCCCCTTTCCCCAGCTCATGCATTGTCTTTCTCTCTCTCTCTAAAATAGATATATAAAATCTTAAAAAAAAAAAAAAAAGAAAAGAAAAGAAAAGAAAGTATTTTGGAGCAAAATAGACATGATGGTTGCATAACATTGTGAATGTAGGGCAGCCGGGTGGCTCAGCAGTTTAGCGCCGCCTTCAGCCCAGGGCCTGATCCTGAAGACCTGGAATTGAGTCCCACATTGGGCTCCCTGCATGGAGCCTGCTTCTCCCTCTGCCTGTGTTTCTGCCTCTCTCTCTCTCTCTCTCTCTCTGTCTCTCATGAATAAATAATAAAATCTTAAAAAAATATATTGTGAATGTAGTAAATGTCACTTTAAAATGGCTCATTTTTATGTTGTGTGAATTTCATCTAAAATTCACATTTTAGGTGAATTTCACATGAAAAACAGAGGAGAAATATCTATAATTTTCAAAAGCAGCTCTGTGGTTTCCAGAGGTTGGAGGTGGGGGAGAGGACACAAGGAAACTTTCCAGCATGACGGGAGATTTCCATATAATGAGTTTGGCAGTGGTTTCATAGCTGGATCCATTCACTAAAACTTGTCCAACTGTGTACTTAAAATGAGTGATTTTCATTGTATTATAAATTATACTTCAACGAGGCTTTTTTTTTAAAGTTCTCAAATGTATATAGCCTGGCAGGGAAGAAAAGTTATTGGACCCATCTCACTTGGAGCCAGGAACACCTCCGCCAAAGATGACAACCAAAAAGTCATCTCCCAACATTGTCAAATGTTCTCTGGGGGCAAAATCCTCCCAGAGGAGAACCACTGGAGTAGGCACATAGTAGGTCTTCCATTCTGGCTTCTGTGCCTCATAGCCTCCCTTGTATGGGTACCATCTACTTGTCTCTATGCCTATATTTGGGGGGAAACTGTCCAGATCATAATGTCCCCTCCAGTTACTAATCTGCTGTATAGCACAATCATTATGTTTTTTTTAATTTCAATTATTATATTTCTCTATTTCCAGATGTTCTATGCAGTTGTTTTTCAAACCTGCCTGGCCAGTGTTGAAACAGCCTCTGCTCCCTCTGTTATATATACCGTGCCTTCTTAGGTTTCTTTAAGCCCATTCAACAGACTTTATTTTCTTCATCAGATCATTTCAGCAGCAGAAGTCTTTGGAGAATTAAAGTGATAATTTGGTTCTACTGACTCTCACGGTGACTTGTTTCTTTCTATGTTTGGTAATATTATTGGTGGAGTTGGCATTTGGCTAAATTTATTGTAGACAAATGTGAATTGAAGATTCTTCGTTTTCGGCAGTATCTATGTCTGCTGGGCATCGTTTTAATTTAATTTAATTTAGGTTTTCCTGCTTTGGGTTTCCCTACATGTATGGGAAGGGCAAATTTGGATCCCAGCGTCATGCTTACAATTCTCAAAGGATATTATTCATATTATCATGATTGCTAATAACTTTTTTCTCTCTGAAGCTGTAGCATAGAGAGGCTACTGTTGTTATTCATTATTATTACTTTTTTAAGCATTTCAATTTGTTACAAGCAGGTAATTCCCAATCTACCATTTTTCTGAGGTCGTGGAGCCTTTAAGGATTCTGATCCTACGTGGTCTTGTAGGTACAGCTTCCCCCCTGCTTAGTGGCCTGAGTCTATTGTCCCCCAAATTCCAAGTTCATTATAAAATTCTGGCCTCTATGAAAGCATTTAGCTGGAAGCAGCCACAATTTCCTCTCTGGTTTCTCTGGTAACTCTTCATTTGGGGGGTTTAGTTGCTTTGTCCTTTGTTTGGCCATAGAGGATGCCCTTGAAGTTGGTTGGCATAAGTTGCTTCCTACTCTTTGCATCATGGTCTCAGCATTGCATTCATCCTGTATCTGGTTCTCCTCCAGAGAGTATAAAGCAGTGATCACACCAGACTCCGGACTTCTGGGAAAGAAAATCAGGAGACCACTCTCAGAAACCTTCCAGGAGCCATGACCACCAGGTCTCCCCTGACTCCTCAATGGCTCCTTCAGATGAAGGTGACCACCTTCAACCAATCATTCATCCACATGGGGAAGAGGGGGCACAGCCAGAGAAGATGGCAGCTCCATCTTGGGGGAACAGAAGTTGGGTAAGAGGCCACCCAGAAGTCTTCTGCAGAAAGCTTCCTAGAGCCCACACTATTCTTTGGCTCATCTCTTGTCTTCCTGGATCCCTGCACCTCAGTTTATGTGAACGTGACAAACTCCCTGCTCTCACACCCACCTCTCAAGGCCTGGGGCTCTCTGTGGGCTGCAGTTTTGGGGAGTGTAATCCTGCCAGGTCAGTCTCCTTCAGAGCAAGGACAACTCCCTTTTTTGGACACAGAAAGTTCCTGGAGGGTACAAGCTCCTCACAGCTCCATTCTTGCATTAGCTATCCTTCCTGTCCAGGTTTTAGGGATAAACCCAAACAATGGTGGCCCTGGTAACAACAACAAAAAGTATCAATGCTTTATTCAGCTGCCAATTTCTCTCTTAAATTTTTTAGGATTTCTCAGGAAACAACTGCCCTACAAGTACTAATGGGCTTTGACTCAGCTTTCTTCCCTGTTTCCAGGGAAGTTATATCCTCGGGGCATCCTCAGTTACCATCAGCCGAGGAAAGATGGGGCTCTGTTGGTGTGGGCCTGCGGGAAGAATCAGAAACTCTACAAGACAGAGACCAGAGTTCCTAGTTAGGAGGTCCCCTGTAGGTGGTGGTACAGTCTAGTCTGATCCTTCATTAGAGACACCTAATTGAGCCTCAGAGACATCACTGCCCACCTACTGGTGACCATCTATTTACATAGAGCAGCCAGAGATGGCACAGGTTGTTATCAACATGTGACTCTCAAGTTTATGCAGAAAGTGGAGGACTTTTGGATGTGTCTTCTGGTGTCTCATTTTGGGTGCTGTGTACCTGCTGTGGGGTCTGGGTGTGTGGCGATTTGCTATCTACACCAACCCAGCCCTGGGGAAGACAAAACAAAACATAGATTATATTAGCAGGATAATAGACAATTGACAGCCCCTCTCTGTGTTGGTGCCACAGACACCACCCCAGAATCAGGCATGCCTCCACCACCCAGCACATGGCATCGATGCTCCAAAAATAAGATGAACATCAATAAAACTGATCCTGATAAAGCCAATATGGGAAGGGGAAAAAAATCCAATGTGAATCATACCCTAATTGTCAAGCAGGAAAGATGGACGGGATTATCACCTTCAAAACCTGCATTGATGGCACAAAGAAAGAAAATGACAACCTTGGAAAGGAAGGGCAAATGGCCAGAGGCAGGATGGAGCTGGGACAGGGAGTCAGGAGTGAACTCCTGAGTGCAAGGTATCTGAGTGCAAGATATAGAAGGTTGCCACCCCTGGAACTTCACGTGCATTCTGCTTATTATGTTATCAAGACAAAACTCATGCTCAAATTTCCAAAACTCAAGCAGTTCTAAAAGTTTCTGTCACCATTACCTTTTCTAATATGTGAAATTAAGACACAGCCAGATGGGTGGGAGGAGAAGGTAGATGAAAGGGGATATGGGCTGAGACAAGGATAATAAGCATCCAGACCAATATGGTAGCCACAGGTTACACATGGCTACTGAGCATGTGAAGAGGTGGCTGGTCTGCACTGAGATGTACCATAAGCATCAAATACACACTAAGTGGGGGGATCCCTGGGTGGCTCAGTGGTTTAGCGCCTGCCCTAGGCCCAGGGCGTGATCCTGGAGTCCCGGGATTGAGTCCCACATCAGGCTCCCTACATGGAGCCTGCTTCTCCCTTTAAAAAAAAAAAAAGTTTCTTTAAAAAGATACTGTTAACGATATATTATGAAAAATTGTTTAGTATCTCCAATATCATCGAATGATAATATTATCATATTATCATTGCTAAGTTAAATCAAATGTACACTAAAATTAATTTCACCTCTTTAAAAAGTCTTCTTAATGTGGCTACTCAGAAATTTTAAATTACTCATAGAGACCTTTATATTTCTTCTGAACAGTTCTGGGGTAACATCCACATGAGGTTGGGATTTGCTGCCTTTTTGCTGCCAAGAGAAACAGGAGCTGGAGAGGGAGGATTCTGAACCTGCTCCCAGTGCAGCTTGGGGAAATATCAGGGAAGAGGGGCTTCCCAAGATGGCTGGAGGAGGGGACATGAGGCTAGAGGAACAGATTTGGGTCAGAGAGTTAAGATCATCCCACTAAGATCAAGAACTGAGAATAAAATCAGGATGAATTCTCTACAGTTTTTGAGTCTTTCTTCTCCTGGGTAATTCTGAATCCTTTCAGACTCAAAAAGAAACTTCTTAAGACTAAAAATAATTTTTGGGATGCCTGGGTGGCTTAGCAGTTGAGTGTCTGCCTTTGGCTCAGGGGGTGATCCCGGGGGTCGGGGATCGAGTCCTGCATCGGGCTCCCCACAGGGAGCCTGCTTCTCCCTCTGCCTATGTCTCTGCCTCTCTCTTTGTGTGTCTCTCATGAATAAATAAATAAAATCTTTAAAAACAATTTCTAAAGAAAGAAACAAAAAAACTCTGCTTGGATTGCACATCAATTGATAAGGCTGGATTCATCAAACACCCTGAGAAAGCCTAGGGGGTTGATCATATCAGGACAGACACCCAATCCTGAATAATGGGAGAAAAAGATGACTATGGTGGGATCAAGATGCATAGATCCTGGTCCTTGTGCTGATGTGAGCTTCTCTTCTCATCTCCCTCAATGTCCTGTGTGTAGTGAAGGCATAGACATAATGGCTTCTGACAGTCTTTTCATCTTAAATTTCTAGAACACTTGATCCTTCTGCATGTCCTTCTTCCTGCTTGTGTGCCCAAGGGCTTGCTCTCTATCTCTCAAATAAATAGATAAATATTTTTAAAAAGAAAGAAAGAATGATACAGACCAAGTGGGCCTTTGAGGCCAGCCTGGCTGTAGAAGGGGAAGCCCCTGGTGCAGGGACACCCATTCTTGTTTGGGATCATGAGCTACCTTTTGCCCATTCAGGGACCTGCTGGAGAGCTGGCATCAAAAAACTGGAGGATGTGCCAGGATGCCAGTCAAGGTGTTCAGATCCCTGGAAAGGAGTTTTCCCCAAATAAATCCCATGAGTGGAGTATCATGAAGTTGAGTGTCTCCACTTGCCTGGATGGAGTCTGGGTTCTAGATTCACAAGGATGAGGACCAGACCTGGGTAAACTCATCAAAGTGATGTTTCATGAAAAGGACTCTTCATAATCTCTCATTTCTTACATCATTTCCTGACGCGGTCAACCTCAAAAGCACTTGAGGGGTTGGTCCAACCAGATGCAACCAGGGTCCCCGTGGCTCACTTCCTAAGGTAGAATAATCTGCAAGGGGACTAGCACCTCCATCTGTCTGCTGGGCTCCAAGTCCTCATGCTGCTCACGCACTTTCTCCATTCCTCCCACCTCACCTACATGTTAAATCACTGTGTTGAGCCTAAAATTCGCAAGAAAAGAGAAAAGCCCACAGGAGGAAAGTCAGAAAGAATCAGTGAGCAGATGGCCACGGGAGGAAAGGGAAGTGACATCACAGGTCACCATGAACGTTGAGTAACAAGAGCATGCCACCATGTTGACAGCTGGCATGCTTCTCTCAGTGTCCTTCCCGGCAGCCCTGGTTGGTCTCCAGCCCACTTCACTGGTGAAGGAATTCAGCCCAAAGAAGTTGACTTGAGCCTCTTTAGAGCCTGGTCCTGAATCCAGTCTCTGTATCAATAGTGTGGATTAGGGCCCATCCCCTCACTTCCCCAGACCTCAGTCTTTACATCTGTGAAATGGATGACACATGACCTCCTCCATCCCTTCCAGCCTGACTTCCTGACTGAGCCAAGGTGGGATACCTGTTTCCAGACACCTTGTCCAGACCTCTGCAATGACTAACCAAGCTGATTATGTTTATTATCTACCTTCCCACCAGAGAACAAGGTAGAGAAGGAAGGACATTACATACCTCTTTTCCTGCTTTCTCTCTGGTGTGAAATATAGGCTGCCCCCCCTCCTGCACATAAAAGCTATTTAATAAATATTTATCCAATAAATGATTGAGTGGATGAAAACAATGCAACCATATGTAAAAGAATGAGGTAGATTTATACATGCTAGTAGTGAAATTAGTGATCTTTTCAGAAAGAAGTACTTTTAACATAATGGTAAGCTTTCTGGCTATGTAACAAATAGCTTAAAATAGTCACTTTTGTGGAAGGAGATTAGTATATTGCAGCTGGGGAGGAGAAAGAGGACTTTTCATTATACATCTTCCTGCACTGTTAGAATTTTCTGAACACTGTATGTATTTTTTCTTTTACTCTTTCTTTTTCCTTCTTTATTTTTATGTCCAGAGACATTATATGGGTAGAGAATTATAGGGACTTTTCTAAATTAATGATGTTTTAATGAAAAGCCATGAGGTATCATTTCTGTCAAATTGGCAAAGGTTTCTTTAACTATTTTTTTTAAAAGATTTTATTTATTTTTTACGAGAGACACAGAGAGAGGCAGAGACATAGGCAGAAGGAGAAGCAGGCTCCCTGTGGAGAAACTGATGTGGGACTCAATCCAAGGATCCCAGGGTTGTGACCCGATCCAAAGGCAGACGCTCAACCACTGAGCCACCCAGGCATCCCAACTATTTTTTTTAATATTTTATTTATTTATTCATGAGAGACACACAGAGGCAGAGACACAGGCAGAGGGAGAAGCAGGCTCCATGCAGGGAGCGCAATATGGGACTCGATCCGGGGTCTCCAGGATCATGCCCCAGGCTGAAGGCAGGTGCCAAAATGCTGAGCCACTCAGGGATTCCCCCCAACTATTTTTTTTTAAGTACCATTCCCAATGTTGGTGATGGGATATGCTAAAGCATACTCTCATGTGTAGGAACAATAAATAGTATCATTACATATTATATTATTATGAATATTTCTATAAGGATATATATATATAATTCCTTATAGAAATAATTATGTGCAAAGTGTGTATGTTCAAGAATAGAAATAGCAAGAAATTGCAAACGGCCAAAATGTATAACAGCAGAGACGTGGCTAAATCAACTAATTACCTTCTTAAAGGTATACAAATCTTAAAAGAGATTATTTGAACCCATATTTAATAAGGAAAAATGTAAATATGCAGGTATTATATTTTTTCTTCTCTATGTTTATAGTTTCTAATTTTTCTATGATGAATTTTTATTTCTTCCATAGTTAAAAACTTTTTTTTAAAAATCGTAAACTTTCCATAGCTCCCGATTTGCTTAAAAAATAAAATCTAGGTCTTCTTGGTTCCCCATAGCAGACATTTTAGGACCTGGTCTCCCTGCCCAATCTCACCTGTCATCACCCTTGCCTCTGGCTTTGTGCTTCAGTACTGTGGACAGCAGCTCGGTCCCACATGCCCTGGCTCATCCTGTCCTCTTCACTTGCCAAGCACTTTCATCGACGTCACCCGGTTTACTTATACTTACCATTTAAGACCTCTTCATCAGTCGAGTCAACTTTGGGGCACCTGGGTGGCTCAAAGCCCAACTTTTGATTTCAGCTAAACGTCCAACTTTTGATTTCAGCTCAGGTCATGATCTCAGGGTCATGAGGTCGAGCCCCATGTTGGGCTCTGCACTCAGCAGGGAGTCTCCTTGAGATTCTCTCTGTCCCTCTCCCTTGTTCCCTCCCCTGCTCACACATTCTCTTTCTCTCAAATAAATAAATAAATCTCTTTAAAAAAGAAAAAAAGAGTCATCTTCAGGAAGCTACCTAATACCTCCTTGCTCTCTACTAGTGGGACACATGCCCATCCTCTCTGCTCCCCTGAGTCTGTGTATATCTTTCTCATTGCATCCTAGGAATATTTTGTCATAATATTTTAACATTTAAGTGTCTGTCTCCCCAACTAGTCTCTGAGCTTCTGCTGGATTGTGTCCGCACAAGTCGAAACTCTATACATAATGTGGTCGTGGATGAATGAATGAATGAAAACATGAATGAATGATTTCCTCCTACAACTCCTCCTCTTGGTACCTGTTTTCTGACAGTTAGCATGTGGTTAGTTGGGCCTGCCCAATTTGGATACCTCTGATTCAGATGTCTGAAGAGGTTGCTAACTCATAATATCAGAAAAAATCAGAATGGGAATCAACTGAGAAGATCCAAAACAACACTCTGTATAGAGTTGCATATGTTTGCCAAATAAAAAGACAGACAGTTTTTCATAATGAAATGTTAAATAAGGAGGCATAGGTGAAAGTACCAGCTGAAGGGCACCTGGGTAGCTCAGAGGTTGAGTGTCTGCCTTTGGCTCAGGTTGTGATCCCGAGGTCCTGGGATCGAGTCCCGCATCGAGCTCCTTGCAAGGAGCCTGCCTCTCCCACTGCCTATGTCTCTGCCTCTTTCTCTGTGTCTCTCATGAATTAAATAAAATATTTTTTAAAAAAAAGTACCAGCTGACATGGATGCTTTATTACGGGGTTGTCATCTCTCTCATCATGAAGCCCCCTGTGCCTCCAACACACAACCATAACTCACTTGCTCTTGCTCCTGCTCTTGCTTTTGCTTTTGCTCTCTCTCTCTGCAAGGTTTTTCTGAGTGACCCGCTCTGGTCCTAGTGAGGATGAAGCAGTTTCAATTTCATTTGTGACATGAGTAGAGATGGACTTTACTGTCCCAAAACTCTTTTCTTGACACTTGTGGAAATTTTTACACAGATCTCTCTCCTGACTTCATATCCTTTTGATTAGGTGGCAGCTCATGAGGTTGGAAATCTGACAAGTGAAGGACATGTTTGACCCTGTTGGTGACCGACATGTGAAATGCTCAGATCAATCCCACACTGTGAGGATGGTTCTGCTTCTGTGGACATATGAGCAACCGGACCAATTGACATTTTACAGGTGACTTTGATCTTGAATTCAATTCACTGAGTGTCAGGTGATCACAGATTCTTGTCAACTCAAGCTCCCTTTGTCTTGTTTGAATCCATCATCCCTCTGTTCATTTTCCTCCCCATTTCACCTGCTTACATACATTGAATAATAGATGCCAACTTCATGCTTTACTTATTAAACAGTTAATGTGTCTGATTGGTACTTGACTACCATCTTTACAATTTTTTCTTTTTTAAGATTTTAATTATTTATTTTTTAGAAAGAGAAAGAAAGCACAAGCAGGGGGTAGGATAGAGGGAGAGGGAGAGAATCCCAAACCGACTCCTCAGAGTCTTCCCTCCCCTGAGCATGGAGCCCAACACAGGACTCAATCTCACAACCTGAGATCATGACCTAAGCTGAAACCAAGAGTTGGACACTCAGCCAACTGAGCCACCGAGGCGTGCCCCTCCCTATGATTTGTTCTAATATGTTACTATAAAACACTGGCTTTTGCAGCTTGTATAAGGTAGCTGAGGCTGACCCAGTCACCCCATCACTCTGCAATCAACTAATATGCCCGCTGGGTTCTACTGGCAGAGAACTAGTCGTGCTCCCTCTTACAATTTATTAAAACAAAACTCACTGAGTTTTATAGATTTGCTTAACAATTACTATAGAGAGGAAGGAAGGATAGAAGGAAGGAGGGAAAGAAGAAAGGAAAAAGAAAGGATAGAAGGGACAGAGGGAGGGAGAAATTTATACATCTGGAGAACAAACAGGTTTTGGTTCAAGACTTCTACTCAGTGCAGCTAGGACTCTCTCAGCAATCCTGAAAGTAGACACTGCCATTCCCATTTCCACTTTCCTTCCCAGACACACAGAACCCAGGATCTGCCCTTGGCTTGGGTGTTAGGATGTATTGTGAGTTCATTTGCCCTAGGTGGCCCAGATTTACATGTAAGGCAAAGGAAAGTCAAAGGGTCAAATTCAACATTGCTGGGGATTTGCCAGCAATAAATCAAAGAACTGGCAACATAGAACTCTGAGCCATGAGAAGCCTGGTTAAGGGTATTTAGAAAGAGTCTCAGAGGCAAGAAAACAGCACAGAGAATGGGGGTTGGGGGGTGGTAAGAGCCTTTACAAAGAGCTTGCTTCTGAGCCTGGTGAAGGAGAAAATCACTGGAGGGGCACTAGGCCACTCTTGGTTATGGATGAGCCAACAGAATCAATGGCCCTGAATGCCAGCCCCAGCCCCTCGAGCTAGTAAGGACAGATTTAACACCTGTTCTGTCTGACACCAAATGCACCACACCAACTACAGGTGGGGTGACCGCCCTTCCCTCTGATATGCTGAAGTCAGGGTGGGGAAAACCTGGGAACTGAGAAGAAGCTGCAAGGAATGGAATTTTCAGTACAGTGACACCCAAGGGGTGCCTGGGTAGGGGAACTGCCAAGCCAAGCAGGAGTCTTCCTCTCCCTTCCCTATTTTGGGCCCTTCCCCTTCTCCCCTGCATTGACTTGGGAAATACAGAATTCTTTCCGCATTGGCCTGCCAACAGAGCAGATACGTGGTGGAGCTTGGAATCCAGGATGTGTGATTCCAGATGTGGCCATTGGGTGGAGACACACGGTTGTCCAATCCCTCTGGCTCCAAGGCTGAGCCACATCAAGGGGTTTACCCAAAGAGCAGACTTGCTGGGCTCTAAGTTTTAAAAACAAACCAACATAGGCTTGAAATAATTTTCTAGACCTTGATAAGAAGGTCCTGGGTCAGCTTTCAAAAGGACTCAGGTGCAAGTATTTAGAAATACCTTCCATCTCCTAGGTCCAGCTGTAAATATACTGATGCTTAAACTAACTTTTTTTTTTTTTTAAAGATTTTATTTATTTCACAGAGAGAGAGAGTGAGCACAAACGGGGGGAGTGGCAGGCAGAGGGAAAAGCAGACTCCCCGCTGAGCGGAGAGCCCAACAGAGGGCTCCATTCCAGGACCCCAGGATCATGACCTGAACCACAGGCAGATGCTTAATGGACTGAGCTACCCCTGCGCCCCTAAACTAACATTTTTTAATCCTGCAAATATTTATCACTTTGACACTCTGTATTGGGGAATCTGAACTGTAAAACAAGGCAAGGCATAACTGGGGGAGGACACCATCCTGTACCACTGGACACACAGCAGGACAGCACCTGGGTGTCCCAGGCTTGCTCCAGTGGAAGTCATGTAAACAGCCCACTCACAGAAGATTCTGAGAAAAAAATTATATTTATACAGATAAACATATAAAAATATGGCTATAAAGATTAAGGAAACAAATGTGGCAAATGTGTTAAGATCTTAATTTTTTTTTAATTTGCATGAGCTGGGCGGGAGTGGCAAGGGGTGGCAGAGGCAGAGAGAGAAGATTCTCTGCTGTGCAGGGAGCCAGACTGGGGCTTGATCCCAGGACCTGAGAACCTGAGCCAAAGGCAGCCACTTAACCGACTGAGCCATCCAGGTGCCCCAGGCCTGTAAATGTTTTTAAAAATAAGTGAATCTGGGATCCCTGGGTGGCTCAGCAGTTTAGTGCCTGCCTTTGGCCTAGGGCCTGATCCTGGAGTTCCGGGATCAAGTCCCACATCAGGCTCCCTGCATGGAGCCTGTTTCTCCCTCTGCCTGTGTCTCTGTCTCTCTGTCTCTCTGTGCCTCTCATGAATAAATAAATAAAATCTTTCAAAAAAAATAAATGAATCTGCAATAAAATCTTTAAAAAGGTGGGGAGGAGTGCCTAGGTGGCTCAGTCGGTTAAGTGGCTGCCTTTGGCTCAGGTCATGATCCTGCCTTCCTGGGATGAAGCCCCCACATGCAGCCTTGCGCTCCCTGCTCAGCAGAAAGTCAGCCTCTCCCTCTTCCTCTCCCTCTCAGTCTCCCTCTGCTGCTCCCCTGCTTGTGCTCTCTCTCTCTCCCTGTCATAAATAAAATCTTTTTTAAAAAAATAGGTGAATTTGGGTAAAGGATAAAATAGATGATCAGGACTTTTTGGTATTGTTTTCACATTTTTTCTGTAAGTTTGAAATTGTTACAAAATAAAGGTTTTTAAAACACCAAGATCCAGGAGTCCTGGATGTAAGATTCAGACTTTCTATTACCCCTCTGATTGGGATTTGTCATTTCAGGTAACTCAGGCCAGTGGTTCTTCTGTAAAATAAAGAAAGTCATCTGTTTCCACTATATGAATAAACTTCAGGTCGCCCATTCCCAGAAAGATAAAAAAAGAGAAGAAAGAAAGAAAGAAAGAAAGAAAGAAAGAAAGAAAGAAAGAAAGAAAGAAAGAAAGAAAGAAAGAAAGAGAAAGAAAGAAAGAAAGAAAGAAAGAAAGAAAGAAAGATAGAAAGAGAAAGAAAGAAATTGATTTTAATAATATATTTTATTTACCCCAGTATATCCAAAGCAGATCTTTGTGGGGGTTCTCTGGGCAACTCTGAGTTGTAGCCCAGCCCCACACCAGGTCACCATCCTCCTTCTCCCTCATCCCTGCCCGGGCCATCCTTTCCTGGCCCGAGGCTGGAAAGCGTTCTCTTGCTCCTCACTGTTCACTCAAAATCTCTGGTCTGTGCACATTCCTTCTTCTTCCAGCAAAGCCTTGAAGCTTTCGGAACTACAGAGGCAAGCAACCTTTCTCCTCTGCTTTCTGCTATGCCATGCCGTCCCTGAGGCGATGAAAACAGTAGGCCTAGTGGAATGGATTAGAACAACCAGGTACAACAGAAATGCATTGGGCAGCATTTTAAAAGTATTTTCTCTCCACAAAGTATTTTTTAAAATTTTGTTTTATGCACACGGGTGCACATGTGCGTACATGTGTGTGTGTGTGTGAGTTGTGTTGTATGGGAAAAGAGCAGTGGACAGGTCCCTAGTAAAAGAAAGACTTCCCCTAACCCTAACCACAACCCCTCCATTCCCACAGGAGAAACGATTCTAAGTTCACGGATTCCTCTTTCCAGGTTAACGCTCTGATCCTTCAGCATCTTCAGCATCAGTTGCTTGAGTGTAAGAGGGATTAGCAGAGGTCAGTGTAGGGCGTGATGGTTTGACTCAGAGGACTATGGAGTAAAGGCAACAGGGGAGGAGATTGTAGACTCTCAGTGGGCAGGGGCAGGATTTTATATCAACTGCCTTTTATTGTTACTGTATCATGTGATCTAAGCAAGCACCCTGCTATATCATTGTATCCTTACCACCAACATAGGGAGAATTTAGGGGTTTTTCAATTATAGGCTTATTTCCCATTTACAAATGAGAAACTGAAGAGGGATATATATATATATATATATGTGTGTGTGTGTGTATCATATATATGTGTATATATATATACGTGTCGTCATATCGATGATTGATAAATAGATGATAGCTATGTAGATAGGAAGGTACAAAGAATAGAGATAAATGTTGTATAGATGTATGCTATTTTTAAATATCTCAGGGAAGAAACATAAAAAATATTAACATTATTTCTAGTTGACTGAGGATAAGAGTAATAGCTACACTGATTTTCATTGTCCATTCTGAAATTTTTACAGAGAATGCCTGTAAATTTTTGAGTTCTGAATCATGTAATACATTGCCTAATTTCCAATAAATAAAGTTTAAAATATGGAATCAAATAAAATCTTGGTCGTGGCATTTCCTGACAAATCGCCCTAGAATGAATCTTTGTTCAGGGAAAATTCATCAGGTTGCTACTCTTCATGATGTGATTAGAAGATGCACATCCACAGGGGCCCTGGAAGAAGACTATAAAATAACTTTTAAAGAAATCTGGCTTGACAGAGATTGTTTTTCCCAAAGTCCTTCGGTATGCAGAACTTCCTGAAAGGGAGCTGGACAAATTTGTGTAGATTAGGGTGACAAGACTTCAGGGGGAAAAGATAAAGAACCAGCACACCCCCTTGTGCCATTAGACTTTCTCTGGAAAATTGGAATGGTCCTGAGACCCACTGTCGGGAGTGATATTAAGGACTCCCAAGGGGTAGCCACCACAACAGGTGGTCTACACTGGGAAATTTATCCCATACCATGCCTTAGAGATTCATGGGGCCGGGGAGTGGGGACAGTGTGTGACTATGACAGAAATACCCTCTTGATCTAGCTCCTACTATCACTCCATCCAATTTTGTTGGATGGTTGTGGTTGTTACAGCAGCTAGCATCAATTACACTTAATTATACCCTAGAACTTTGCATTTTACAGAGGATTTCTTCCTAATTGGTGGAAATTAAATAAAGATTTAAAATCTACTGAATTTGAAGAAGAGTCCTTCAAACACCCCCTTAGGTCTTAGATCCTACCTTCTACCATAGCCCTCTCTTTTAAATCATGTTCAGGTTTATTTCTCATACAGCATAAAGTTGGATAGGAAGTTACAGCAAGAAGATTTAACAATTATACATATTTATGCACCTAACAACAGACAGTTAAAATGTATGAAGCAAAAATTGACATAACTGAAGGAAGAAACAGATAGTTCTGTGATGATAGTTGAAGACCTCAATAGCCCACTCTCAATAATGGATATTATTGAGATAATATGAGATAATATGACAGGAAATAAATGAGGAAATGGAGGACTTGAACAACACAGTAAATCAGTGGGATCTAACAGATACGCACCCAACGCTCTACCCAACAACAGCACACACATTCTACAGTGCACGTGGGACATTTTCTAGGATCAACCATATGTGAGGCCATAGACTACATCTCAGTAGATTTTTAAAATAGATATCATACAAAGTATTTTCTCCATTATGGGATGAGGTTAGAAGTCAATAACAGAAATATATCAATACAGAAATAAACCCCGAAAATTCACAAATCTGTAGGAACTGAACAACACCCTCTTACACAACCAGCGAATCAAAGAAGGCATTAGGGGCAGCCTGGTGGCTCAGCGGTTTAGCGCCACCTTCAGTCCAGGGCCTGATCCTGGAGAACCAGGATCGAGTTCCACGTCAGGCTCCCTGCATGGAGCCTGCTTCTCCCTCTGCCTGTGTCTCTGCCTCTCTCTCTCTCTCTCTGTCTCTCATGAATAAATAAATAAAAATCTTTAATTAAAAAAACAAAGAAGGCATTAGAAGTACTTGTACACAAATGACAACAAAAATGCAACATACTAAACATGAGATGGATAAAAAGCAGAGCCAACAGAGAGATTTATGGCTATAAAGGCATATGTTAAAAAATGAGAACGATCTAAAATTAAAAACCTAACTTTATAATTTAGGAAACTAAAAAAAAGAAAAAAGAAAAAAAAAGAAAGAAAGAACAAAACAACCCAAAAGCTAGTAGAAGGAAGGAAACAATGAAGATTAGAGCAAAGATAAACAAGATAGAGAATGGAGGGGGGGGTTACCCAGAAAACTAATGAAATCAAAACCTGTTTCTTCAAAAAAAAATCAACAAAACTGACAAAATTTTGCCTAGATAGACAAAACACACACACACACACACACACACACACACACACACAGAAAGAAAACTGAAATTACCAGAATTGGAATTGAAAGTGAGAGCATGGCTGCTGACTCCATAGGAACAGATTTACAAGAGACTGTTATGAACAGCTATACATCAACTAAATAGGTAACCTAGGTGAAATGGGCAAATTCCTAGACCCTAGCAAAACTAAGTCAAGAAAAAGAAAGTCGTGGGGCAGCCCAGGTGGCTCAGCGGTTTAGCGCCACCTTCAGCCCAGGGCATGATCCTGGAGACCCAGGATCGAGTCCCACGTCCCCTTCATGGAGCCTGCTTCTCCCTCTGCCTGTGTCTCTGCCTCTCTCTCTCTCTCAATCTTTCTCTCTCTCTCTGTCTCTCAGGAATAAATAAATAAAATCTTAAAAGAAAAAAAAGAAAGTCTTGGGGCACCTGGGTGGTTCAGCCAGTTAAGCGTCCAACTCTTGATTTCAGCTCAAGTCATGATCTCAGGGTTGTGAGATTGAGCCCCACAGTGGGCTCTGCCCTCAGCAGAGAGTTGGCTTGAGCTCTCTTTCTCTCTCACTGGATCCCTCCCCCTACTTGCATGAGCTCTCTCTCTCTCTCTCTCTCTCTAGAAGAAGAAGAAGAAGAAGAAGAAGAAGAAGAAGAAGAAGAAGAAGAAGAGGAAAATCTGAACAGACTAATAACAAAATAAGGAAACTGACTTGTAACTGAAAATATCCTGATGAGATAAGCCTAGAACCAGATGGCTTCCCAGGCTAATTCTACCAAATATTTAAAGGAGAATGAATATCAATCCTTCCTACAATCTTCCAAAACCCAGAAAAAGAAGCATCATTTCCAGACTCCTTGTATGAGATCAGTATCATCCTGATACCAAATCCAGCCAAAACACTGAAAGAAAAAAAATACTATAGTCCAATATCCCTTATGAACATTGATACAAAAAAATCTTCAACAAAATACTAATAAACTGAATTCAGCAAAATGGTAAAAAGATTACACACCATGACCAAGTGGGATTTATTTCGGGGATGCAAAAATGTTTCAATGGAAAAGCTGATCAATGTAACACACTACATGAATAGAATGAAGAAGGAAAAAAATGATCATTTCAATTGACGCAGGAAAGCATTTGGCAAAATCCAACACTCTTTCATGATCAAAAATACTAACAAACTAGGAATAGAAACAAACTACTTCAACATAATAAAAAACCATGTATGAAAAGTCCACATCATACTCAATTGTGAAAGTCTAACGGCTTTTCCTCTAAGGTCAGGAACCAGGCAAGGATACCCACTTGTGCTTCTTCTATTCAGCTTAGAACTGAAAGTTCTGGCAGAGCAATTAGGCAAGAAAAATAAATAAAAGGCATCCAAATTGGATAGAAAGAGGTAAAATTATCTCTGTTTGATGATGATATGCTCTTCCATGTAGAAAACCCTCAAGGTTCCACCGAAAGAGAAAAAAAGTTAGAACTAATGAATGAATTCAGCAAAGTAACAAGATACAAAGACAACACACAAAAATCAGTTGCATTTCTACACATTAACAATGAACAATCTAGAAATTATGAAAGCAGTTCCACTGACAGTAAAATCAAAAAGAGTAAAATACTTAGGAATTAATTAAACCAAGAAAGTAGAAGACTTGTACCATGAAAACTATGAAACTACAAAACTACAAAACAAGAAATTTAAAAAGACACAAATAAATGAAAAGATATTCCATGTTCATGGATTGGAAAGTTTAATATTGTTAAGATGTCAAAACTTAAGATGTTAATACGGGGGTGTCTTAATGGATCAGTCAATTAGGGTCTGCCTTCGGCTGAGGTCATGATCCCAAGGTCCTGGGACTGAGCCCTGTGTTGGGCTCTCTACTCAGTAGGAAGACTGCTTCTCCCTCTTCCTCTGCCTTCTCATGCTCTTTATCTCTCATTCTCTGTTAAATAAATAAATAAAATCTTTTTAAAAGGATGTCAATACTACTAAAAGTGATCTACAGATTCAATACAATCCTTATCAAAATCCCAATGACATTTTTTGTAGATATAGAAAAACCCATCCTAAAATTTATACAGAATCTTATAGGACCTCATGGAATAGGAAAAACAATCTTGAAGAAGAACTGGGAAAAAAAAAAAGAGGGCCCACATTTCTGGTTCCAAAATTTAACTACAAAACCATAGTAATTAAAAGACAGTGATTCTGGGGCACCTGGTTGGACTCTTGGTTTCCCCTCAGGTCATGATCTCGGGGTCCTAGGATAGAGCCCTGTGCCAGGCTCCACACTCAGTGAGAAGACTGCTTGAGATTCTCTTTCTCTCTCTCTCTCTCTCCTTCTGCTCATCCCCCCCCCCGCACACATGCTCTCTCTCTCTCAAATAAATAAATAAATCTTAAAAAAAAAAAGACAGTTATGCTGACATGAAGTCAAGCATAGAGACCAATGGAGTAAAATAGAATCCAGAAATTAACCCTCATATGTGTGGCCAAATTATTTTCAACAAGGAGGTCAAGGCCATTCAATGGGGGAAAGGACATTGCTTCAATAAACATTGCTAGAAAAACTGGATGTCCACATGCAAAAGAATTAAATTGGTCTCTTACCTAACAGCATATACAAAAACAAACTCAAAATGGACCAAAGGCTTAAATATAGGACATAATTTATAAAACTCTTAGAAGTAAACATAGGTCAAAAACTTCACAACATTGAATTCAGAAATGATTTTTTTGGATCTGACCCAAAGATCAGAAGCAACAAAAGAAAAAATTGACAAATGAGACAGCAAGAAAATTAAAGTTTTGTGCATCAAAAATGCTATCAACAGAGTAAAAAGGCAATCTACAGAATGAGAGAAAATAATTTCAAATTATGTATCTGATAAGGGCTTAATATCCAGAATATATGGACAACCAAAATTCAACAACAAAAAAACACATTTCAAAACTGAACAAAGTCATGTAATGTAATGAGCACTGGGTATTATGTAAGACTGAAGAATCAGTGATCGCTACCTCTGAAACTAATAATACAGTATGTTAATTAATTTAATTTAAATTTTAAAATATACGTTTTTTAAAAACTAGACAAAGGATTTGAATAAATATGTTTCAAAAAAAGACACACAGAGGAAAAGATGCTCGCTGGGGAATGCCAATCAAAATTACAATGAGATACCACCTCACATCCATTAGGGTGGCTACTATCAAAACAAACAAACAAACAAACAAACAAACAGAAAAACAAGTGTTGGAGAGGATGTGGGGAAATTGGAACCCTTGTGGCCTGCTGGTGGGAATGTAAAATGATGTAGCTGTTGTAGAAAAAAGGATGACAGTTCCCCAAAAGCTTAAAAATAGATTTATCTAATGATTCAGCAGCTCTACTTCTGTGTATATACCTAAAAAGAATGGAAAGCAGGGTTTCAAAGAGATAGTTAAATACCATGTTTATAGCAACATATTCACAATCGTTAAAACATGAAAACCAACCACGTGTCTATCGATGGATGAAAGGATAAGCATAGGGTGATATATCCTCACAATGGGATACTATTCAGCCTTCAAAAGGGAGGAGTTTTCTTTAATACAGGATTGCAGACACATAGCAAGCATGGCTTAAATAACTTTTTTCTTCTCTCAAGATATTTCAAACTGTCTTGATATGTCTTAACATTAAAAGTAAGATTAAGAGTCTAGAGAAATGTGCCACTGGGTCTGGAGGCATGGACAAGACTGCTCTCTCTGTGCTTCAGGATCCTTGTCCATGAGACAAGGGAGACTCCATCTTCAGGGCCTTTGTATTCTCCCGAGCTCTCCGCCAGTTGTCCCCATGCCGCAGTGATCCCAGGCACTTCCATGGAGCTGTGATTTATAAAGGTATTTGGAGATACTATCCTATGGGAGCCACGTCTTTTCTCAGAGCCACATGGGAGACTGAATTCCCACTCTCCACATACAGCTGGAAGGAAGCAGAGAAGAGAGGAAGGATGTGACAAGAACTGGTGGGATGGAGGGTTCCTTGCGGGACCCCACTGGAATCCCATTCCCACTCATTGTCAGGGAAGCCAGCCAGGCTGATGGCACCCAGCTGCCTTGTTGATGACCGTCCAGGGGAGCAGGCTGAGTGGGATGTGGGTGAGGGCTATGGGGGCTGTCCCTGGGCTTCTGTGGCCCACAGAGACCTCCAGATGGTAGGGCTGGTGACACAGACTTATGTGTTCTTGATCACGCTGTACTGTGTCTCCTGCTCCAGGGTCCTCTGGGAGCGAATCCTGTTGGCCTTAGAATCCTCACTCTGGAAGTCAAACACCACAGATGAGTAGTAGGGTTCTTCCCTGGAAGCCTTCTGCTGAGAGAGAGAGATGGAAGGTTCAGGGAAAGATGGGGGAGGCATGGGCCCCCAGCTCAGGATGGAGATGGGGGCCACCCAAGGGGGGTGTGGGGGGATCTTCACAGTGCAAATGGGGATGCATCCTCTCCTACTGTCCCTCCCACACCCCTGCTTCACCCTACCTGTGAAAACACAGCACAAAGTCCCAGGCATCAGACCCAGGCTGGGGGATGTTACCTGGGATCTGCTCATTAATCATTAATCACCAAGTTAGAAAAACAAGGATGTTACTAGTCTCAGGGCCACATGTCTGGTGCATATCTCCCCTTCATCTTCTCCAAAAACTAGCCCCCGAAACTCTCCCTGAACTCTTTCACTAGCAGGTGGGTCCTGACCCCAGGGTGGGGGTGGGAGGGGAGCCTCTTCCATTTTCTGCTTTATAGTCACGATGCCTAAGGGTTGACCTACAGGGGGTCATTGATTAAAAATCTGAAAAGCAGAGTTGATACCCAAGAGATGATGGTACCAAAACAGTGGGAAATCTAACACTTACACGTGGTATACAGTGGGTGCTTAATAAATGCAATGATTTACTGACTGTTGAGCATCACTGGCCACATCGATAGCCCCGTCATCTCCCACCCCAGCTACAATGACACCAAGCTCTGGCAGGATCGACACCTTCTGTGTGGCCCTGTGCTGGAGGGGGCACAAGATCACCACGCCGGCCTGTCATTTCCCTCTCTGCCCCCTGCCACCCCAGGGTGGTGCCTCTAGCAGAGCCCAGGACCCCCATGTGGGAGCCAGGCCCTGGTACTCACCACTGTGCTATATTCCACCTCCACCTGCCTCGGTTGCACAGGCTCTGCCCGAAGTGGCCACATTGGCAGCTCCAGATTCGCATAGCAGAGCTCCCCTTGCTGAGTAGCCTGGGTGGGCAAGAGATAGGGGGTCTTGATGGGGGTCCACGGAGCCCCTCCATGGTCCAGCCCAGAGGAGCCTCTGTTCTTGCCTGTGTGCGGACATCTCCCCTACTCCCTTTATCCTCTGGGTGCCCCAGCCTCCCCGCCTGCCTCCCCCTTCCCCCGCTCTGGTCTTCTCTGGGCAGTATTTGAATGCCCCCCAACGTCAGCATCGAAGGACTCTCCCTCATTCCACTTTCTATGGCCAGAGCTCCAGAGAGGACCCAATGACCAGATCTTCCGGGGATCATTCTCTCTGCTCTGGGTGAGCACCCCACTCTATCCATCGATGATGCACTCAGCCCTCCACTGGCCAGTGGGATTGTTGAAGCTCCAGCTACCTCGGCACACCTCCAGCCCGTCTTACCTGACCAGGGGTCCGGAGTGGCTCTGAATTCTCACCAGCTAAAGAGACAAGAGAAGAGTTGGCAGTTTGAATCCCAGAACAAGGGAGGAATGGGGATCCCTATGAGCCATCGGGAGGAATAATTTCCCTAGAGACTTTGGCCCTGGGGACCTGCCACTTGGGGTCTGCCACAGGGGAGGAGTTCAAGGCTTTGGGAAAGAGTGAATCGGTTGAAGAGGGAAAAGACGAATGAATGAGTGAGTGGAGGTGTGAAGAAATGAACCAGCGGGAAGGCACCGGCTTGGGGAAAGTGGCCAAACGAAGCTAGTTCTCAAAACAGTCACTCGAAGAATGTTCCCAGGTGGTAAAAAACAGGAAAAGGACATCTGTTTAGGGACACCTGTTGGCAGGATGAAACAGTTCTGGAGATCTCTTTCACAAAAACATGAAAATGCTTAACATCACCAAACTGTAAGCTTAAGAATGGTTAAGATGGCAAATTTCATGGTAGGTGCTTTATACCACAATAAACAAAAAAAGCAGAACCAAAGGCCCTACCCCAGATGCATGGAGTCAGAACTGCTGGGGATAGGTTTGTGTTTTAGGAAGCCCTAAAATTTTTTTAGGGATGCTTGGGTGGCTCAGCGGTTGAGCATCAGCCTTTGGCTCAGGGCATGATCCTGGGGTCCTGGGATCGAGTCCCACATTGGGGTCCCCACAGGAAGCCTGCTTCTCCCTCTGCCTGTGTCTCTGCCTCTCTCTTTTCTCTCTCTCTCTCTCTCTCTCTGTGTCTCTCATGAATAAATAAATGTAAAAAAATTTTTTTCTAATTAAAAAAATAGTTCTATGTCCTTTGGGAGACATAGAACTGCAGCAAACCAGGAGAGGTCACAGGGGTCATCTGTTGTACTCCCTGGCCTGGGGGGCAGGCAGTACTGTCCCTCACACACAGGAGGGTCCCGTGGCTCCAAGGGGGTCATGGCTCAGGGCACACAGCCTCAGGCTTCCAGCACCTGCAGCGTGGCTCTGCAGGAGTCCTGCCTCGGGGTCAGGCTCTGCACATCCCTGGCCCCTGCCACCCAGGGACCCAGGAGCTGGTGGGCCGCGGGGGTGCGCACAGAGCCACAATGCCTTTGGTGTAGCTGCATGGCCAGGCCACCCCCAGAGCCCACCTCACTCCATGCACCAGGAGGAGATACCGCTCGACCCTCCAAGAGCCCCAAAGTCGAAGGTGAGACACATGGACCCTCAGGGGATGTATCCTTGGGAAGTGTTAGGGACCGGCCACCTGGCGCCACGGAGGGATAAGGCTGGTGGGGAAGAGACAGGGGGACCTTTCTTGGGAGGGAACGTGGCAGTGAACCAGCTGGACAGTAGCCAGCTGGACAGGAAGCATGCGGGAGGTGGAGGCCCGTCTCCCCTGGTCACACCCATGTCCCCTAGAGCCCCGCAGAGCTTGGCATCACAGCAGGTGCTCAGGACAGCAAGGTGAGGTGAAGCAACCGCCAGCAGGTGTGACAGGGCAGGCGGCAGGCTGTGGAAGAGGGGCAGGGACCATGAGGGGACAGGGGCTGAGACTTGCAGGGATGGGGCCGAGAGTCAAGATACTTGAACAGAAGCCTTTTCTCCTGTTCCAGAGGATCAGTGAAGCCAGGTGTAATCCCCCCCCCCCCCACACACACACATACTGTTAAACTCTGCAGTAAGAGACTTCTAGAACATTTCACAGCAGCAACAGAAATGATAATAGGTTAAATGGAAAAAAAAAAAAAGCTGTAAAAGAGAGATTGTGGTCTGAAGCAAACCATAAGGGAGAAATCATATCTGCATAAATAAACACTGAAAAACATCTGAGGGGGCCCCTGGGTGGCTCCATCCGTTGAATGCATCTGACTCTCTATTTTGGCTCAGGTCAGGGTCTCAGGGTCATGGGATTCCCCCCCCCCGCCCCCAGTCAGGCTCGGTGCATCATCTGGGGAGTCTGCTTGAGGAGTCCCTCCCCTCTGCCCTCCCCCACATGCATGCACACTTGCGCTCTCTCAAATAAATTTAATTTAATTTTAAAAAAAACCAAGGTGCTTCTATTTTTCTTCAACTCACTTTGTACTTAAATAAACTTATTTTAAGGGGAAGAAAGAAAGAAAGAAAGAAAGAAGAAAGAAAGAAAGAAAGAAAGAAAGAAAGAAAGAAAGAAAGAAAGAAGAAAGAAAGAAAGAAAGAAAGAAAGAAAGAAAGGCAGCTGGAAGGACACACCTCAACCGTCAGTGGCTGGTTTTCCCTGCATTTCTTATTTATTATGGGATGTTTCCTTCCTTATTCATTATGGGGGATGTTTTCTTTCTTTGTGCTTTTACTTATGTTTTGAATGCTCTACAACCATCCTATGTCCCTTTTGTAGAAGGAGGCTCTCTGGGTGAAAGGGCAGAGAGGGCTAGAACCCACAGGTCTGAGGCAATCAGGGCTGAGAAAGTCTCCGTGGGAGGTCACCACGCATGGGTCCGAGTCAGGAGAGGGCACTCGGAAGTGATGTGGGACGAGCAGCCGGGGAAGAGGAAGTGGTTTTCCTTCCCTGCTTCAGGCACACACATGCTAGGGCTGACTGTGCGTCTACAGGCCTCCACGGTGGGGAGGGGTGTCGGGCAGAGGGGGCGCCTCCCGGCCCTTAGCTCAGCCAGGCTCCCGGAGCACTGCGTCTGCGCTGCACGCACCACAGATGCCCCTGAGTCATGGAGTCAAGGCGTTTTAGAGTCGAGAAGGAAATGTAAGGCTCACATGCCATCTAGGAAAGAAATCTGCGCTCCTTTGGGTGACAGCTGGGCCCCCAGCCAGCAACAAGACGGTCACATCTGTTTCTTTCTGTGCCTTGCTTTATTTCATGAGCCCTTTGAGTTTACTAAGTGCTTATTTATTGAGCGCCAGACAGAGTGCTGGGTGCATTACAAGTGTTCTCTCTCTCTCTCTCTCTCTCTTTAAGATTTTATTTATTTAATCACGACAGACATGGAGAGAGGCAGAGACACAGGCAGAGGGAGAAGCAGGCTCCATGCAGGGAGCCCGATGTGGGACTCGATCCCAGGACCCCGGGATCACGCCCTGAGCTTAAGGCAGATGCTCAACCCCTGAGCCACCTGGGTGTCCCATGTGTTCTCTCTTTTAATCTGAGCCCAGAGGAGAGCAAGTGGGCACCAGGATGCCAAAAGCGTCTGGGGTGCCCTTGTAGCTGGAGATAGTAAAGATAGGTTAACAAATACCAACTCTGTGGGTTTTCAAGTTATGGCCCCTGACCATGAGGAGTAGCAAAGGCTGGTGGGGAGACCGGCAAGGAAGCAGGTGGGGAGAATCGGTGGTGAAAGGGGCATGATGGTGCATGTACAGAGGTGCAGCCAGGAGGGGCCCCCAGTTACGTTTGGGGAGCCAGGAGAAGGAGCCAGAGGAAAAGAAGTCTGAGGGCCTTGGAGGCCCACCAGGACTGAGCCAGCAAAAGGAAGCAGAGAAGGTGCTCTAGGGGCCCAGAGCAAACGCAGGAGAGACTGATGTCATAGCTGCTACCAAGTTGTAGGAAGTCGGGCACAGCTGCCTTCCAGAGTGTGGGCAGGGGGTGGGCAGGACCGGTTGTGGAGAGACCTGGACTTGTGAAGGTGTGGGAGGTTCTAAACAGAAGAGGGTGATGGCTTCACAGACAATCCTCCAGGGAGCCGCCTCCCACAGCCTGCATCCACCATAGCGGGGACACCTCCTCTGGGGTCTGGTCTCTGGGGTCACCCAGGGTGTGCGGTCTGAGGGTACACATTTGATGCCCATTCTGGGGAACAAGGACACAGAGCCTCAAAAATGAGAGAGTGTGCCCGCTCACCCTGCACCTGGCAGGGAGCTGACTCACCTTTGACCCGTCTGTGTCTGCGAATCATCCTCCAGGCCAGCAGCGAGCTTCCCCCCAGCAGAAGCAGCAGAAGTGCCAACAAGGAGAGGAGTACTTGGAGCCTAGAGGGGGACACAGGGCCGTGTCGAGCAGGCAGGGATTTTGTAGTCCCCCCGTTTATTTGCAATAGATAGATAAGGTCACATTTCAAAAAAAGAATAGTATAGTCTCCTTTGTACACACATGCAGTGTACTTAAGAACCTTCCAGGGGCCCCTGGGTGGCTCAGTTGTTGAGTGTCTGCCTTCAGTTCAGGGTGTGACCCCTGGGTCCTGGGATCGAGTCCCACATCGGGCTCCCTGCAAAGAGCTTGCTTCTCCTTCTGCCTCTGTCTCTGCCTCTTTCTGTGTGTCTCATTATTCAGATAGAAGAAGATCTAAATGTACATTACTTTCCCCTTTCTTTCACACAAAGGAGGCATAATACAGCACTATATATTTTTTTTTACTTAGCAATACATCGTGGACATCTCTCCATGTCTGTGCATAAAGAGAACCCCCACTCTTTTCCACAGCTTGCATAGTATTCCACGACAGAGACACACATTCCATTCTTCCCTCTTAATTGGCATTTCCCACAGTCTCTTGCAACTACAAACACCGCTACCAAAAGATCACCTTGTAGCTCTATCATTTCTTTTTTTTTTTTTTTAGACTTATTTATTTGAGACAAAAAGCATGCAAGTGTGTGCCTGCATGAGTAGGGGGAGGGGCTGAGAGAGAATCTCAAGCAGACCCTTTGCAGAGCCGGACACGGGGCTCACTCAGTTCCACAACCATGAGATCGTGACTTGAGCTAAAAATCAAGAGTCGGACACTTAACTGACTGCACCACCCACACGTCCCGCAGTTCTGCTGTTTCACACTTGAACAAGCTGCAGCAGGTGGGAAGCTGACTTTGGGTCCCCCACTTGCCAGGTCCTTCTTATACGTCTAGTTTGCATTCATCATGTTCTAGTCTTTCTCCTAAGATGCACCTCCCCCACACATACCAAATTGCCCAGGCTCCAAGCCACACAAAACCTAGCTCTGCCCCTGCATGTGCATCTGCAGTCAGCTCTGGAAGTGGTGTGTTCAGGCCTTAGCTAATGTTAAGATTGTTGCTTGGGTTAACAGGAGGCCCATGGAAGGGCTTCAGGGTGTCATATAATAAGGAGTCTGAATGGGACGCCTGGCTGGCTCAGTTGGTAGAGCACGAGACTCTTGATTTCAGTGTCTTGAGTTTGAGCCGCATGTTGGGTGTGGAGATTACTTAAAAAAAAAAAAATCTGGGGACGCCTGGGTGGCTCAGCAGATGAGTGTCTGCCTTCGGCCCAGGGCGTGATCCCAGGAGTCCTGGGATCAAGCCTCACATCGGGCTCCCTGCGTGGACCCTGCTTCTCTCTCTGCCTGTGTCTCTGACTCTCTCTGTGTGTCTCTCATGAATAAATAAATAGATAAATAAATAATCTGAATAGGCTTTGCCCTGGCTCCTGGAGATGAGGCTCTAAATCCCTGGGAATTCCCTAATAGTAGGCATGCCTTTGTAATTCAAGGACCCCTTGCATGACACTTGAGTTTATGCTAAGAGATGAGGTGAGCCAGGATTGGGGCTGGGCACCAGAAGAACCAACCCCACGATTATAGAAACCTGAAATTCAGGGAGCAGATCCACAGGGGCTGGGGACTGAGTTCAATCACGTGGCCAATGATTCAACCAATCACACCTGTGTAATGGAGCCCCAGCAAGAATTCTAGGCACCAAAACTAGGAGGAGCTTCCTGGCTGGTGAGCACATCAATGCCCAAGGCAGGTGTCGTGCCCCAACTCCCCCGGGAGTCAACAGGGAAGCTCTGTGCTCAGGTTCAACCTTCTAGACCTTACCCTATATGTCTCTTCATTGTCTGGTACTGGCCCTTATTTATCCTTTATGATAAAAGCATATTTGTAAGTACAGTGCTCTCTTGCATTCTGTGAGCTATCTAGCCAATCATCAAACCCAAGGGGTTCATGGACACCTCCAAATTCATAGCCAGTTGGCCAGAAATGTGATGGCCAGGGGATCCCCAAAGTGCTCTGGCATCTAAAGCCAGGCAGTCTTATGGGGCTGAGCCCCCAGCCTTCGGGACCTTTGCTAACTCCATGTGGTCAGTGCCAGAGCTGAATCACAGTGCACAAGGTGATGCCGGGAAAAGGAGTCTGGGAACCTCAGAAATGGTTTACAACTGCACGAGTTTTTCTGGAGAGAGACTCTTTAAGCATTGTGGGATTCTCCTGGGGGTTTATGCTCCAAAAGATCAAGAATCAGAAGTTTGAAGGAAGAACCCAAGACTCTGCATCATATAGCCTGGGCTGAAGACCAGCCTGCCTCTCCTAACTACAGGAGCCGGCAAGCCGCTTAACCTCTCTGAGCCCCTGTCTCCTCCTCTGGAACATGAGGCTGGTAATGTCAAAGTTCTAGTGAGATCAGAACATGCATGTAGGACATTTAGCACCTGCCTGGTAGGATCATCAGCCCTTATTAGAAGTCCCTTTACCTTCCATTGCCATCTCGGCTTCTCCCTGGCCCTGAGCGACTCCTGAGGAGAGAGCCCAGCTCCAGGACTGGGGACGGGACAGGGCACCTTACCCCAGACTCTGACTTGGCTGTAATTCCTCCTGGCTGCTTGCACTGTGGGTGGCTCCCGTGGTGGTCGGGGCAGGGGATGAGGAGGACCAGTACAACTTGGTCTTCATTTCAGCTGTGATTGTCGAGATCTGAGTTACAGTGATGCTGGCAGATGAGGTAGACATTGTTGCTGGCGTGGAAACACAAATCAGAGCCCGGATAGCTCTCTCGGACTCTCCCACTCACTACTTGCCAATACATTTTTTGTTTGATTTCACACAAAATGCTCACTCAGGGCAGGGGCAGGATGGAGGATCCTGGGGGTAAAGTCTCCCCAGGGCCCTCCTGAGCCAAGTGAGCATTTCCAGAAGGGACATGGGCACTGCACTGCTCGCGCTCAACAGTCCTGATTCCATCCTGTGGAGGAGGGTCAGGACCTCGGGAGAGCCCCTTGGTCACCCCTGCACTCCAGCTTCATCCCCCTCTGGCCACAGCCACAAGCTGCCTGCCTGAGACCTCTGTCTAACCTGCAAACCTGACCATCCTGGTTGGATGCTGCACCCAGCACCTTCACCGCCTGGCGCCACCTGCCTCTCCACTCAGCTCCCACCTGCCTGCAGCGCGGCTCTGGGTGTCCGCAGGGCTGGCACCAGCGCTCTCCCTCTCGTCTTTGTACACCTTGCCTTCTTGACAGCCCCTTCTCAAGATTAAGCCAAAAGGCCAGCTCCTCCAGGAAGCCTCCCTGACTCTCTGTCTCCTCCTCCTACACAGACACAGACACAGACACAGACACAGACACACACACACACACACACATACACACACATGCACAAGCTCGTAGCAGCCATTCCAACCTGAGACCCTTCAGGCAGCCCAGGTACTGGTACTAGGGGGCATGTGAGTGTGCACAGCTCACCTGGGTTCACAGACACCACAACGGAGAAGGTGGGGTCAACCCACAGTGTGTCGATCCCACACTTGTATGCTCCTGCATCGCCTTCTGTGAGGTTCTTCAAGGTCACTGTGAAGGTGAGGTCTGCAGGATGGTCCCTGATGGACACGCGGCCTTTCGTCACTTCTCTCTGTGACTCTGTGGTCTCCACGATCTTCTTCCACACACATGGGCTTTTGCACCAGTATTTGTCATGGTCTCTGAATCTCTCCTTGTACTGACACCGCACGCTCAGGGATCCCCCCACGGTGCCCGACACGGAGTCGGGGCCACGCAGAGACGAACAGCCTAGAAAACAGCCGAGTGTGGCCCCTCAGCAGACGGGCCTGGGTCAGGGGCGCCCTGGGGGTCACCCACCAAAGTTGCCCCATCTCGCATCAGCCACCCCCTTCCAGAACCTCCCCTTCCTCTTCCGTCACTCCCAAGATTTCTTTTATCACAGCAGCCCCTTCCTCCAGACCCCAGGGTCATGAGGTCTCATCTCAATAAACCCCAGTAAAGCCCAGATGAACAAGAGAACCCTCCAACTCAGGAAGTCGGGAGAGGAACACATGCATGTACCCCCTACCTGGGAAGAAAGAATAAGGTCGGAACAGAAATTAGGGAGCTAGGTCTGGGAAACGAACAAGGGGTGGTGGAAGGGGAGGCGGGCAGGGGGGTGGGGTGACTGGGTGACGGGCACTGAGTGGGGCACTTGATGGGATGAGCACTGGGTGTGATACTATATATTGGTAAATCGAACTTCAATAAAAAAATATATATATATATTTTAAAAAAGAAATTAGGGAGTTAAGGAACAGAAAACAGTGGAATTAGCATATACATTGGAAAACTGATTTTTCGAATGGGAGAGACAAACATTCTAGCGGTAGCCAAATCAAGAAAAACAGGAGAAACACATATACAATGTATAAGAAGAATAACCAGGGTTATTGGAAAGCCTCTACCAATAAGTCTGTAAACTTAGATGAAACCGATGATTTTTCTATATTTAGGAAAACATAGATTACCAATATTGGCCTGGAATATATATATATTTTTTGTGAAGATATATATTATCAAGTGAATATGCCTATTATCAAGGAGACCTTTCCTGGTGATGTGTGAGGTGCAGCACATATCAAAACATCACAGGGGGGACGCCTGGGTAGCTCAGCAGTTGAGCATCTGCCTTCGGCCCAGGGCGTGATCCTGGGGTCCCGGGATCGAGTCCCATGTTGAGCTCCTGCATAGAGCCTGCTTCTCTCCCTGCCTGTGTCTCTGCCTCTCTCTCTCTGTGTCTCTCATGAATACATAAATAAGAAAAAGAAAAAAATCATATTGTGCACCATAAATATCCACAGTTTTTATTTGTACCTCAATAAAGCTGAGGGGAAATGCAAAACAAACAAACAAACAATCAAAAAAACCTCTGTCTTTCAAAAAACAAAAAGAATAAAACCTGGACAGTTTTGTAAGTTAATTCTCTCAAACCTTCAAGGAACAAATAATTTCAACTTCATTTGCACATTTATAGAGAATATAGAAGCAGGAAAACCTCCCTAATTCTTTTCATGAAGACAGCATGATATATTGAGACTAAGATGCAGCTGAATTTCTTTTTTTTTTTAAGATTTTATTTATTTATTCATGAGAGACACAGAAAGAGAAAGAGAAAGAGAGAGAGGGGCAGAGGCACCTCGATCTCCATCCAGGCATCCCTGAATTTCTTTTTTTTTTAAGATTTTATGTATTTATTCATGAGAGACAGAGAGAGAGAGAGAGAGGCAGAGACACAGGCCGAGGGAGAAGCAGGCTCCATGCAAGGAGCCCAATGTGGGACTCGATCCCAGGTCTCCAGGATCACATCCTGGGCTGAAGGCGGTGCTAACTCACTGAGCTACCCGGGCTACCCCCTGAATTTCTTAATAGAATTCATCACTTTAATAGATCAAAGAAGAAAAACCAAAATAAGAAATAAAATAAAAAGAAGAAAAAATAATCATCTACATAGATAGTGTGAAAGGATCCAACACCCATTGCTACCATTTTTAAAAACATCTTGTAGGGACGCCTACCAGTGGGATTATTCTCATGAATAAATAAATAAAATCTTTAAAAAGAAACAAACAACAAAACAAAAAAAGTCTTGCAAAGACGCACAAGTGGATGCCTTCTTTACACTTAATGCGAAACACTGGACACCTGTTCTCACCAGGGACAAAGCAGGGATGGCCACCGCCACCTCTGTCGTGGGCATCATTCTGGCTGTGCCAGCCTGTGGCCAGTGAGAGAAACAAAGGAGACAGACGGATATCCAGAAGGAATGACAAACTCCCATGTAGGCAGACCCCAGGAAAACACAAGGACTCCCTGGAGTGGGTAAGGAACAGACTAGCCGTGCTGGGGTGACTGCCTCCAAATTAATACACAAAAGGAATAGCTTACCCGTGGACAACTAGTCAGCAAACAGAGTCGAAGAAAATGTGCAATTTATAATCGAGATAACCAAAAGGAATTTAAGTACCCCAGGGACAGACCTGCCAAGGCTGGCCCGCTGGTGTGTGGAGAGCTCCTGAGAGGCTCAGAGGCCAGATCCCCAGAAACAGAAAGCCCCTGCTCCCTGGAGAAGCCCTAAATCCCGGGACGCCCGGGTGGCTCAGGGGTTGAGCGTCTGCCTTTGTCTCAGGGCGTGATCCCAGGGTCCTGGGATCGAGTCCCGCATCGGGCTCCCTGCAAGGAGCCTGCGTCTCCCTCGGCCTGTGTCTCTGCCTCTCTCTGTGTGTCTCTCATGAATAAATAAATAACATCTTTACCAGAAGAAGAAGAAGAAGAAGAAGAAGAAGAAGAAGAAGAAGAAGAAGCAGCAGCCGCCCTCCATCTCTTCCCTCCCCGTGGCTTCTCTGCCCTCCCTTCGCTCCCACCACCTTCTCTGCTCTGTCCCCACCTCCTTGCCTTGGGGAGACAGAGACCCTGGCCCTCAGGCCTGGCCTCTCCCCATCACAGCCTGCTCCTGCCAGTCCCCAGCCCTCCCTGCACAAGACACGGGTCCCTACCCTCAGTGGCCTCTGGGGCCCTCTCCTACCCACTCTGCTGCCACCTGCCCTCTCCTCCTTCTTCCTGTAATAATTCATCTGAAACTTCCCACAAAGCCCATCGGGGCACCCGCTGTGGCCCATGGAAGGTCAGGTGGATGACCTGGGCCTCGTCTGGCCCCTCCAGGGTGCAGCCCTTCCATCCGTCCACATCTGTGCTGGACAGAGCACACCCCGCTCTGAGGTCTGGGGGACCGCCGCCTCCCCTGCAGCCCTGCCCCTCACCTGGGACCCAGAGAAGCAGCAGAGCCCAAGGCAGCCATGCAACCCCGCCGTTCCAGACCATCTCTCTGGCACAGATGTCACCTGCAGCAGAGCCAGGCGGCTTCGTGGCGGCTTCGAGGAGGAGGAGGGCCGAGTCTCCAAGGCTTCCACTTCTGCTTTTCTTCGTGCCGGTTGCTTCCTTGTTCAATATCTTTAGATTCTATTCCTAGAGCTGGTCAGAAAGTGAAGGGCACTGAGGGAGCAAAGCCTCTGGGGACGGTGACGGGCGAGCCCCACAGGACCCATGCCCCGTCCTACCCATCCCAGCTGTGTCACAGATCCCACAGGCATTTCCAGTACCGGGAGCCCTCCTGCTCCCCCAAGCGGCACAGGCCTGCACCCTTCCCCCCTCCATCACAGCCCCAAGACCACAGGGCCCAGTTTCCTTCCTTCTGGGCACAGTAATTCCTCTGGTTTCCTTGCGGTCAGGGTGAGGAGCCAGTGGGGTGGAGCCAGGGCCAGCGTCCTTCTCCAGGCCTGGTGGCACCTGCAGTGAGGCCGCCCCAGAGCGCTCCCCTACTATGAGCTCCCAGCTCAAGGCCCAGACCCCCAAGCTGGCACAGGGACCTCAGAGTCCCAATGATTCTTAGTCTTGGACACATGTCCTCAAGCTGTGACCTTCCTTCCTATGCAGTTTGTACTGGTCCCAGCTCAGGGATTCAGCAAACTTGCAGGGACCCCTCTCACCCTGGTTCACCTGGACCTTAGACTCCAAACACAAGTGCACACACACACACACACATCCTTGTGATGAGTGCCCTCAGCTTGCACAGTGTGGCCACATGAGCATAGGAAACCAGTCCTATCATGTGACATGTCATCTGAGAGCTTGTGGTTACTCATTCCCAGTACCACTCAGAGGGAGCCCTACACTAGCTCTGGAGGCCCAAGAATGCCCTCCCCCCCCTGCTCCTTGGGGCATTTTCACTTTCCTGCTCCCTTCTGGCCACAGGAGCACCTTTCCCGGGAAGGTACAAGAGAACCAAAAAGACTCGCCCATTCTCCTTTGCAAGGTTCCAAGCACGGAGTTAGGTAGGCACCAGAAAAATTTCTAGGACAATGCAGTCATAAATTAAAAGACTCATGAAGGGACGCCTGGGTGGCTCAGCGGTTGAGCGTCTGCCTTCGGCCCAGGGCATGATTCTAGGATCCCAGGATCGAGTCCCATGTCAGGCTCCTTGCATGGAGCCTGCTTCTCCCTCTGCCTGTGTCTCTGCCTCTCTCCCTCTCTCTCTGTGTCTCTCATGAATAAATAAATAAAATCTTAAAAAAAAAGAAAGAGAAAAGACTCGTGAAGCTCCAAGATCAAGATCTTGAATGGAACAGGAGACTGTAAGAGAGGTGTCATCCTTAGTGGTGTACTTAGTCTAATAATTATCAACTCTCCCCAGAGGTGCACCTTTTCCAATTTAACCACCAAAAGGCACTGCTATGGTCTCGAATGTCAAGGTTAGGAGGGGGACCCACCAGACTGGGAAGCAGGAGGCTAGGATCTCCTGTGGCTTGTCCACTTGGTGCTGGCACAATTGTCGGTAAAATATGTGGCTCCAGCAAAATGTCAGTGATCACAGCTGATCTGTGGTAGTAAACAGTATAATAATTATAAAAATACTCGAATGGGAGGTAATAATGTTGTTAGGCCAGTCTTTCCCCAAGGGAATACATCTTCACTCTAATGGAAGGCAATAGGGGAGTGCCTGGGTGGCTCAGCGGGTTAAGCATCCAATTCTTGATCTCGCCTCAGATCTCAGGGTTGTGAGTTCAAGCCCCACCTTGGGCTCCATGCTGGAGCCTATTTAATATATAAAAAAAATTTTTTTTTAATTAAAGAAAACAAGAAAGAATGGCAACAGGAAAATAGGGTTCAATAGGGAAAGAGAGATGTGCTTCACAAGTCTGTGGGGTGCGACTCCTCTTAGGATCACAGAGAAACATCTGGACTCCTGGAGGAGGAAGGCAGGGGTATCAGTCCCTGCTGCATCCACCCTGCTCACCCCAACGGGTCCACAGACATGAAGGAAGAAATGAAATGATGCATAATTGCCACACGAGGGGCACCTGGGTGGCTCAGTCCAACCTCAGGTCATGATCCCAGGGTTGTGAGATCAAGCCCCATGTCGGGATCTGTGCTGAGTGTGGAGCCTGCTCAAGATTCTCTATCTCCCTGTCCCTCTGCCCCATCTCATGCTTACTCTCTAAAATAAATAAAATATTTTTTAAAAATTGCCACACGATGTCAGAAGATTAGGGAAGTGATACTTTCCCCATCACACCCTAATAACCACATGTCTACACGATTTAGGGGAAGACAAGCCTGAGAGCCCCAGGCCTGAGCCCCCTTTCTCAGGGTTGAGGTGTGGGGGGGAGTCCTACAACCACAGGATCTTTCATCAAGTTCTGAGCCTCTTCCCAGTGTGGACGCACATGCTCGGAGGTCCGAGGGACAAGGGTGGACAGCGTGGGATGGGGACTCTCTGGGCGGACATGGTAGCAGCAGCCACTGCATTGAGTCCCGTGAATGGCAGGGGCCCCAGAAAAGACTTGGGGGCCATTTAGTTGTGAGGCCACTCGGCAGAACTTCCCTTTCCAATCCTTCACAGTCCCAGAACTGCCCTCTCCCCGGGGCAGTCGGTGGCTCCCACCCCCCTCCCTCTTCCTTTCTGGAGCTCAAGGCCCCTCCCGCACTGTGGGTGCCCCTCAAGCTTGGCCAAGAGGCCAAGAGGCTGGGAACTGAGGGCTGACCAGCAGGAAGCAGCCACATGACTGGCTGCTGTAGAAGAGGAGCTGACAGTTGGGGGAGTCCGTAATGAGAGGGGAGGGGGGACCCAGCACCTACTATGTGCCAGGTGCTTCGTCTCCAGGGGGTTAATATCTTCAGGGATCACTGGAGGTAAAAGGGTAACAGGGAATGAGAAGCAGTGGGGGAAGCGCAGCAGGGAAGGACCGGGAACTGGAAGCATCTGGAATCCGCCTGCCGCTCCGCTGGACTCCCTGGGACCACCTGCACCCACCTGTCTGTCCACCTCAAGGGAACCCACTCCCGCATGGCTGGACCCTCTAGGGACCCAAGCAGCTTGGCAAACCCATATTCCAGTGCATTCCATAGCCCCAGGGTCACATCCAACCAGCTAGTCATGGCCCATAACACACTCCCCTGCTTGGCCCTGGGCACGCTGTGTTCTAGACAGAGATGGAAATGTGGGTGAGCAGCTGGGTGGTGGTCCAGGCCAGAGGCCTGAGTGCGCAGTCTGTCCCCCAGAGGGCTCCTGAGGCTTCCTGTTCACAGAGCTGCTGCTCTCACAGGTGCCTAGAGCTGGAGGGAATGTGAGAATGTCTGCACCCCGGAAAGAGGACCAGCAAGGAGACCTGTCCCACAGGGGTCTGCGGAGCACAGCGGAGTATCCACTCGGGGCCTCCTCCTGGGTGTCCCCGGAGGGGCGCCCTGGGGCTCCTCGGAATCCCAGCCAGGGGGCCTGGGGCATCAGCAGTGGGAGGGGCCTGGGTCATCCCCCAAGGTCATTCCTTCACCTTCAGCCTCCTGCACGTCCCCTACTCATTCATTCAAGGCTGCACTCAAGTCATCCCCTCCGAAGGCACGCCTGCCTCCTCCAGGTGCCTCTGAGCCCCTCCTGCACCCCTGTCCCCCGCAGTGTCTGTTTCGGCGTTTGCTTGCCCAGGCTGGGGTGTCGCTGAATACCCTCCTTCGCACGGTAAGACTCCTTGAAAGCAGGGAGCCCCAGGCTCCATGCCCACCGCACTGCCCAGGGAAGGGAAACCAGGACTGGGGACAGGTACAGAGAAGCCAGGCCATCGAGGCCTCTCCCGTCCTCATGCCAAACTCCATCCTCAGGAGGAAGAAAGGGATAGAACTTAAAAGGGTGCGAGTGTGTTAAGATCCATCCAACTGAGCCCTGAGGATGTGAGCTTACCCTAAACCACTGCTCAGCAGAAACTAGGTCCGAACAGAGGCCAGCAGCCGGCACACCTAGAGGGGGCGCAGGGGCAGCATCCGGCGCTTGTGCCTGTCCTCTTCCGGCTCCCTAGGGACACACAAAGTGGGCAGATGCCCCGGGGCAGCCTCCTGCCACCACTGGACCCTCATGTCTCCTGCATCACTGCTAATACCCTAGGAGGTGGGGGAGGGGATCCAGCCCCGGAGGATGCACCCCACCCTACCCTCCGCACCCCAGTGGTGACATAGGGGGTAACGCAGGCTGGTCTGGCCCTGAGCTGCCTTCCAGCTGCAGGTGTGTCTCGGGTCAGTGGGTCGGCATTTCCTTCTGTGAAGTGGGAGCAGTACTGCAGGCCCTGTGTCCCCTCCTCCATGGGAGGCTCGCGGTGACAGCAGAGACAAGGACGCACCTGTCCCTCACTTAGGCTGCTGTTTGCTGAACTCATGCCCTGAAACGTGCTTACCTCTGCTCCTCACACTCATGAGATAACTCACTTGCAAGAACCCCAACTTCTGTCCACCATACCACACCTCTCGAGTGATTGACTGCCCAGGGCAGGGGGAGAGTGGGTGCTAGAAAGCAGTGGAGGGCACCAAACTACCACCCCAGGGCGTGAGACAAGGAAGAGGTTGTTGGGTAACTGAGGTTGACAAATTGATGGGCTTGCCCGGGAGTCCTCACTCCGTCGGCCTCCCCATCATCGGCTTCTGCTTCCTCCTCCTCCCTCACCCAAGAGCAGCCCCAGGCCACTTTCTGGGTAGAATGATGCCAGACAAACATAAAACAGTTCCTGTTGGCTCTTGCCCCTGTGCTGACAGAGGGTGGGGTGGGATGACCAGCAAGCTGTCAGTTCAAAAACTTCTAATATTGGCTTCGGGAAGCACATTTGGCCTCGAGTTTGACCATGTGAGCTTCTGACCCCCTGGGAATGACCCTACCTCGGGAAGGTCAGAGGCTTCCTCAAATGCACACACATGCACCCCTATAACCTCCTTGACCCCACTGCTTATCTGTCCCAGCAGCCTTCCCACAGACATTTCCAGAAGCTGATAGAATGCATGTGTCTCGAAGGGCTAGAGGAGGCAACTGAGAGTCCATAGGACTTTGCAGTAGGTGAGCGCTAGTTATAGACGTGGCCGTGTCTCCCTCCTGTTCCAAGGAGCAGGTAAGGATTATACGTGCTGCCTGCTGGTAAACGTGAAGCTAATTGTGTCACCTCACTTTGCCTGAGTCTGGTATTTCTTTCTGGTTTTCTGTACCTCCCTGAGATCCAGACAGGTTGGAGCCACTTTCATTTCCTGAGTCTCTTAGTATATCACAAAATGAAGAGTGTCTAAAAAAGGATTAATGAAAATCAGAGCATTTAACAAATCAAAGCTTTTCACATGCAACCTACACACACACACACACACACACACACACAATTACAAAGTTTATAAAAATATTAACTCACGGTGTGGGCTGGCGATGGGACCCAGATGCAGAGTTATGGGAACGATACTTTCCTTCCCAGCAGAGGAAGTCCCATAAACACCGGGACTTTAAGGACAAACTCACATAGGAATAAGGTCGAAACTAAGTTTGAAGAAGGGTTCTAAGGGGCAACTAGGTGGTCAAGTGTCTGCCTTTGGCTCAAGGCGTGATCCTGGGGTCCTGGGATCGAGTCCCACATCGGGCTTCCTGCAGAGAACCTGTTTATCCCTCTGCCTGTGTCTCTGCCTCTCTCTGTGTGTCTCTCATGAATAAATAAATAAAATCTTTAAAAAAAAAGAAAGAAATCCTCTAATATTGTGTTCCGGTAATGGTTGCACAACTATAGATTTACTTATAATTACTGAAATATACATAAAAAATAAGTTTTATGGCGTTATACCTAATTTTTAAAAAATAAATTTAGGGACACCTTTGTGGCATAGTCAGTTAGGCACCAGACACTTGGTTTCGACTCGGGTCATGACCTCAGAGTGGTGGGATCAAGTCCCACTTTGCACTCTGCACTCAGCATGGAGTCTGCTTGGGGTTCTCTCCCTCTCTCTCCCTCTGCCCTCCCCACCGCCTCTCTCTCTCTCTTTCTCTCTAAAATAAATAAATAAATTTTTAAAAAACAAATTTGAGGGATGCCTGGGTGGCTCAGTGGTTGAACATCTGCCTTTGGCTCAGGGCCTGATCCCAAATCCTGGGATCAAGTCCCACATCAGGCTCCTTGCATGGAGCCTGCTTCTCCTCTCTCTGCCTGTGTCTCTGCCTCTCTCTCTCTATGTCTCTCATGAATAAATACATAAATCTTAAAAAAAAAATTTGAGGCCCATGGTGAGTGTGAGCCCAAAGACCTTCTCTCTACTACCATCCCCAGCCATTTGTCTCTATCTCTGTAAGTCCTATCTCCCTCCTTCCTTCACCTGCCCCAATCTCCCTCAGTCCCTTCCTGGCACTGACCAAATGTCAATATTTCAAAGAGCTGATTCCTTCCTTCCTGCAGTGTGAGAGGAACAGGGAAGGCTGTCAACAAATCAAGTAGCAAAATAGTTTAAAAAAACTTCCAAGAGAGGGAATGGGTGTCTCCCTCTCCCCAGGAAGTGAGGGATGAAGCTCGGTGGTGCAGGGACTGCTTGTCAGTAGCGCTTGAAAGACGAGGTGTGCCCTGACCTGCCCTGGCCCAAGTCATTCCTACCTGGCTCCATTGCACCCTGAATTCCAACACCTTCCATGTTTCAACTCCTGGCTGCCCTCTCCCACCTTGGCTCCCTCCCAGCCCATCCCTGCCTGTCTGTTCCAGCTCTGGTGGGCCCACAGGGGACACCTGAGGGCTCCAGAGGATGGGGTGGTGGGGTCCAGAGTGAGCATAGACTGGACAGGGTAGAGCTGGGGCGAGCCCGATGGCAGACTGTGGGGCAGTGCCAGGGAGGTCCACCCGTCCCGGTCCTATTCCCAAGGTGGGGGGATCCAGGGAACACAAACCCGGCAGCGGGACCCAGCAGGCAGGAGGCAGTGCCCTCTGCACCCCCCGTAGAGAAGCTGCTCCCCCAGGACCCAGGTCAAGTCGGAATTGGCCAGCGACGGGCGGTCCATGTCGCCACCTGTCGGTGGTTGCCAGAGCTGCCGGCTTTGTCGGGCAGGTATAACTGGTCCATCTCTGCAAGCGGGGAGGCCCAGCGGCTTGTGTACACATAGCCAGGTGTGCGGCATTGATCCTTCCAGATCCCCCAGCCAGCAGACCAGGAAGAAGGGGAAGGCCCCGCCCCTTGGAGAGAGAATGTGGAGACTTCAGAGAGTGGAGGGGGGGCCTCTCTGTGGTGGACCAGGAGCCAGGGAAGGCAGGAGAGGGAGAAGCATGAAGAAGGGAAAAGGACAGAGGCTGCCCAGGAGGGATGGGAGACGCTGGAACTCAGACTCTGGGATGTCTTGGACTCCTGGTTCCCAGCCGGTGAGACCCAAGGGACGCTCAGACACCCATCCAGGCAGCCAACTCTAAGCACCACACCCCCACCCCCCTGGGACTGCCCAGCTGCCTGTTAGGTTGAGCAGGCTGTTGCTCTACTTGCCTCAATTAGACTGTTCTAGAAGAAGGGTGGGGCTGAGGCTGCAGGTGGGGGTGGTGGGGCAGCAGCCTCACCTCTGGGACTGAGAAGTCAGAGGCAGGGAAACTCGTCAACCTCCCTCCCCTCTCTCCCAGTTAAGTTCTCTACCGTAAGGCTCTGGGTTCGAGGCCCAAGCACCCCAAGGCTCCTCGCCAACAGGAGCCCCTTTCTGAACGTATGTTTCGGCCACACGGGGAGGAGACCCAAGGATCTGGTGTCCAATCCCCAATCCTTCCACAGGATCAGATCCACCAAGTTGGCTCAGAAAGTGAGTGAATTCTGACGATCATAAAGAGCAGGGACTCTGGATCTCACAGCCTGGCTTTGAACCCCAGTCCTGCCACTGACAAACTGTGCCATCTTGGCTGAGTTATCAACTTCTCTGGGCCTCAGCTTGTTCACCCGTGAAATGAGGATAATGGTCACACCAGTCCCCAGTGTCCACACCCCAGAAAGGTTTGGAGTTGCTATCTCTACTGGCTTTATCGCATCAACACCACCCTGCTGTGCTCCAGGGGAAGGTGAAGTGGGCCACAGCTTGTGCCTCTTCCTTAATCTCCAAAACCAACAGAGTAGCCTTCCTGGTCCTCGCTCTTCTGCAAGACAGCTCAAACTTCTTTCAATCCTTTTCCCAGGTCTTCTTTCCCCAATGACTAGGTGTCCCTTTCTCATCTGTCCCTCATCATCCTACAATAGCCATATCTTTGGGACCACTTTGCTGGCTCTGGCCCCACATGACGTCACACTTGGATGGGCTGCCCAGAACCCCAGGGTCTGGACAAGTCACTCCAAATTGACTTCAGGACAAGACCCGAGACACCGCCATACTTCTGAATCCACCAGGGGGCACTCTATGCCCAGGCATGGTTTATTAGTTTAGTTGGCAACTATTTAATGACCACCTACATTGTGCCAAACCCAGAGATGGGGACATGAAGATGAAACTATCTCAATTCTCCTTTCTGGGAGTTCACATTTTGGTGCGAAGCACATAAACAAAGACGGGAAAACAAAGGATTTCCTTAAAAGGTAGAAGTAGTACTCAGATCAAGGCAAAAGTCCCAGTGGCCTGGGTGGGAGGGGGCCTTTCCCTTCCATCAGACACAGGAAATGGTGCAGAGAAGTGGCCCCAGGGGTCCTCAATCCCAGCCCTGTGACCCTGCCTATGTCGGTCCCATCTGATTTCTGTTCTCCAGGAATTCTGGGAGAAGGATGAACAGAGCCCTTAAAAATTCCAGTAGGATATCCAGCCTGACCCCAAATAGAGCCTCAGTTCTTGGGAGGTGTGAGAGGACGACAGGCCTCATGTCCTTCGGCTCTCCTTCTTTCTACCCCACACACCCTGCCCCCATGGCAATCCCCAAAGTATGGAAAAGTGACGGAATGTTTCCCTGTGGGCCAGTCACCCAGCTGGTCCAATGCTCCCCCAGCAGCCTTTATAGGACCATCAAGGAAGTCAGGGGTGGGGATGGTATACAACTCATCCAGGTCCCCACCACAGGGCCCCCAGGCTTGACTAACTGTAACAGTCAGTGGGGTCCTGGTTAGGAATACAGCTTCCCAGGGCCACTTCAGACCTCCTGCATCAGGATTCTAAAGGGCTGGGACTGGGGATCTGTCATTTCAACAAGCTCCCGAAGATGATGCATACAATCAAACACGTTTAGGAAACTCTACTGTGCAGAATTTGGAATGCCTGGGACTCTATTTGGGCTCAGAGGTGGTGGATAAGAAAGGATTGATTAGGATAGGATAGGACAGGGGTGCCCGGGTGGCTCAGTCAGCCAGGCATCTGACTCTTGATTTCGGCTCTGGTCACAATCTTAGGGTCCTGAGGTCGAGCTCCACCTCAGAGCACATGTGAGCTCTCTCTCTCTCTTTCTGTCTCCCTTCCTCCCTTCCCTCCTTCCCTCTTTAATTAATTACTTAATTAAAACCTTATCTTAAAAAAAATAAAAAGAAAGGGCAGCTGGGTGACTCAGTCAGTTAAGCGTCTGCCTTCGGCTCAGGTCATGATCTCAGGGGCCTGGGATCGATAGACTTTAAGAGTTCTTTATACCCATGCAGGGGGATGGAGATAGGCAACTCTGAAGCTTCCTCCAGACAGATTTCCCTTAGGCTCCCAGAGGTCAGGGCCATTAGGGTGAGAGTCCCATTCGGGAGGATGGCCTTGGAGTCCCAGTGAAGAGTTTAATGCTGCACTCATTGTGCCTCTGCGTCCTTGAGCATAGATGTATTTGTTAAACCATTGTGTGAGCGACGGAAAGATATCTAATGGTTATGGTTCTGGCAGTCCAGATCCTTTCAAAACTGTGTTAAAATTAGGGAATGGCGGTCCCTGGGTAGCTCAGTCAGATAAGCACCCAACTCTTGATTTTGGCTCAGGTCATGATTTCAGAGTGGTGAGACTGAGCCCCACATCCTGCTTGAGGTTCCCTCTCTCCCTCTGCCCACCCCCGCCTGCCGCTTACACTTTCTATTTCTCTAATATAATTAAAATCCCGGGGGGGGAACAGGGTAGGATGGCTCGGACCACCTTTGGGTCACGGGTGAGGTTGCGGCCAGAGGCATCCCTGTTTACAGACCCTACAGCCCTAGCATGTGTCTTGTCTGGGGATGCTCGTAGGCCTGAGTCCTGGCAGACTGTGGATTAGGAGGGAGAAGGGCCTGGGAGACCCCAGAGAGGGGCAAGTATGCCCCAGGAGGGCAGCTAGAGGTGAAGAGGTTATGGCCTCTTTTTTTTTTTTTTTTTAAGATTTTATTTATTTATTCATGAGAGACACAGAGAGAGAGAGAGAGAGGCAGAGACACAGGCAGAGGGAGAAGCAGAATCCATGCAGGGAACCCGATGTGGGACTCGATCCTGGGACTCCAGGATCATGCCCTGAGCCAAAGTCAGACGCTCAACCGCTGAGCCACTCAGGCATCCCCAGGATGGTCATTTTAGAAGGTATTTCCTCAGTGCCTTGCCCCCAGGAATGACGGGGTGGGGGACCTCCCTCCTGCCCTGCAAGGCTGAACTCCCTTTATGATCACCATGAGCCAGAAACTGGTCCAATGGACCAGATGTCCCTTATGCCCTCCAGGGGGAACCCAATATTGTGTTCAGGTGTTACCTGAGGTCCCTGTTTCCTTGGAAGATGGGGTTCTCCAGCCTCCTGCCAGGGGTTCTTGGGCTCAGAGCTGGTCGGTGCGGCTCACTCCTGGGGGTGGCGGACACTTGGAGCAGTGCCTCTGTGACCCAAGGTGGGCAGATGGCCCTGGCTTTATAGCTTTCCTAGGGGGTGATTGTGGGCCCATCGTGACATCCAATCACAGCTCTCTTGCCTCATTTGGGATGATGAGGGGGCAGTTTCTTCCTTATTCTTTTATTGAAACATGAAAGATGAGGAAGCACACTCTCTCACCAGAGGGAACTTCACTCTTCATGATTGCTCACCACCAGCCCTCCCTTGACCCAGATCTGTAGCCCATATCTGGGAAGGGGTACACAGATCTCAGTGTTCTTGGCCTACAGACAATAGATAATTGTCTCCATTTATTAATGCCATCTGCTTTCCTGGAGGAGGAAAAGAATCTCAACATGGTTCCCGGGAGACTCAGCTCCCATGTGGGGGTATCCCACAGCCTGCCTGAGAGAACCAAGCAACCACATTTGCAAGACTACACTTGTGAAGGATGCCCTACCAGCACATGGCCTCTCCCTGGGGCCTGCTGCATTCCTCAAGCGGCCTCGGTTCTGGCCTGCGCTGACAGACCCACTCCCCTTCCGCTTCCGCCTTGTCCAAGACCAGCCCAGGGTTTCCGGCTGAATTCCGTCTCCACCCCATTCAATATGGTAGAGCCCTAGTACCTCAGAATGGGACATGATTTGGAGATAGGAGTCTTGACAGGAATAATCAAGTTACCATGAGATCATTAGGGTGGGCCTTAATCCAATATGTCTGGTGTCCTTATAAAAAGGGGACATTTAGACACAGGGACACAACATAAAGGAAAGACGGCATGAAGAACCACAGGGAGAAGACGGCCGTCTGCAAGCTGAGGAGAGAGGCCTGAACAGATCCTTCCTGCGGGGACCCTCAAAAGGAGCCAACACTGCCCACACCTTGATTTCGGGCTTCCAGCCTCCAGAACTGAGGCGTCCCATTTCTGTTGTTGAAGCCACTCCGTCCGTGCTGCTTTGTCAGATGGCTCTGGCAAACTAATGCACCAGGCGCCCTGCTCACTGGTCTCCAAGAGGACGGGACCTCCTAATGACTCAGAAACTCCCTTCTTGACTTCCATGTTCATGATCAAGAGAGAAACTCTCAGCCGGCTCAGGCTGCCTCAACCCCCGACACAAATACATTGGCACATGCACACACATGGGGTGGCTTTGTCAGCCAAGAACAGGCCAGGACCTTATCAATACGGTGAAGCAGGTGCAGAATTCACACGGGCTGCTCCTCCCAGACACACCTGGCAGACAGCAGCTGATGTGACACAGGAGGTGGGGTTCACGGATGACGGGGAGGGGGAATTGTGTGCCAGGGTTCAGGGTGGGGACTGATGTTGATGACAGGGTGGCAGGGAACAGGTTTTAATGAATATTGATGGAGAACTGATGAGCGAATGAATGAAAGGGTCAAACGTCATTCTCATGTCTGTATTCGCTGCCCTGAAGGACACGCCAGGCTTTCTAGTGATGAGCCACCTGCATAAAAACCCTGCAAGCGGTGTTGGCGCTCCTGTGTGTTCCATGGACACAAATCTAACCCAGTCTTCTCAAAATTGCAGTTATTTGGTTAGGTGGAGGTGGAGAGGGGGCGTTGGGGGTCCCACGCACCTACGTGTGGCGAACACACTCTGTCTTCCCAACCCCCCCATCTTTAGCCTCCTCAAAAGTCCGCTCAAGGGGAGAAAGCACTGGAAAAAATCTTGGCTGGGTGAAAGCTGCCTATCTTTCTTGGAGGATGTGCAGAGTGAGAGGTGTGGCCAAGGACTGCTGGGGTCTGGCCTTTGTGAAGGGCAGGTGGTGACAACACCTGTGGATGAATATAGGGTGAGCTCACCTTGGGGTTCCTTTTCTTTTTCCAGATTAATTTTTTTAAATATGTAATAGATTTTCATGGAGAAGGAAAGAGTAAGAGGAAGGAGGGAGAGAGAAAGGAAACAGGAGAAAGTCTTCTTGACCCTCATCTGCGGGACCCCAGTAACCGCCCTCCCCCCAGATTTTAACCTGTTATGGTGTCTTTTGACTCTGTGCAAATACAGGTATATATGAATATCCAAGGGAGGATGACACTGTTAAAAACCTTCTCTTTTTTTATTATTTTTATTTTTATTTTTATTTTAAAACCTTCTCTTTTAAGTATGGGATTGAGTTCTTTTGAAAATTCTACTTTGCCTGTAGGGTGGGGGTGGGGAGGTGGCAGTGGTGCCAAGAGCATCTGCCCTCACCCTCTTTCTGCCCAGCACCTGGCTGTGATGACTACCCCCAAACAGTCCTGGTTAAGGATCAGATGGAATCTTCTCTAGCTGGAACTGAGTCATTTTTTTGTCCGTCTCTCAAACCCTGCTCCCCTACCACCTACCTCGATGCGTATTGCTAGTGTGTGTGTGTGTGTATGTGCACGTGCACATGAGTGTACGTGCCTGGTTTTTGCTTCCACTATGGGAAGAGACAACACATCTGGTCAGCCCCCAGGGGTCCATATCTGAACCCCAGCTGACCAGGATGCTCCCCTAACCCTCCGAGCTGACAGCCCCAGGACTCAGCTGGTGGCCTCAGCCCACTGCACCTGCTGCCCCACCTCGGAGCCAGGAACCCCTGAGGCTGCTTGATGGACACATCCTGTCTCTTTCCCATGCCCAACTGTTAACAGGATTTGTGTGCCGTCAGTGCCAGGTACCTGGTCGTGCTTCTTTGAAGAATGAAGAGGTAGACCAGAGGAAGAAGAGAGGAGCAGCAAAGTTTATTGAGTGATAGGATAAAGCTCCCAGAGACGGAGGGGACCCGAGAGGGTGCTGTTTTGGTGTTCAAAGCTAAAGGGTTTTGTAAGCTCTATGGAGGAACTATCTCGAGCATCCTGAGTGGGACTCCTGTGGACAGGGCCGCTGAGGTGTGCCCATCAGGGCTTTGATCGCGAACCTGTCTACCTACTGGGTTATTGTTCACTGTCGCTGGCCTTTTGGACTGACATCTGGAGACTAACTGCCTCAACTTGTGATAGTGACCCACGGTTTACGGTGAATTGTTTTGTCTTAGGATGTTTTGCAAAGGTCACTCCTGTAGAGGCAGTTAGACAGGATGCTATTGTGGTGCTAAGCTGTAAAACAGGATGCTAGTGCGGTTTTGTCTTAGCTGTCCTGGCTTTTTTGCTTTCTAGTTGGGGACCCTGGGCTGACTACCTAAACGTCCAATCAATCTCTAACACATCTACACTGACTGCTAGTGGCAGAAAAACACCGGAGTTTTCCTGTGCCAAGGCTCCGCTCAACACCCACATCAGGGCAGGAGCCCAAAAGGTGTTTGCACAGTGAGAGGAGCTGGCTGGTCGCATGCTGCCCAAGTGTTCTCAGGCTTAGGGTCACAGTCTCTAGGTGGGCCTTGGGGGGGTCTGTAAACCAGGGTGGAGAAGGGGATCCAGGAATACCTGGATCACAGAGTCCTGGCTGGCAGAAGCTCCCTGTTTCAGACTCAGTGCCCTGCTTACAGCAGGCTTTATGTCCCCTATAATCCCGCAGAGGGGTGTTTACTCCACCCAAGTGACACTGGGCAATGTCTGGGGACACTTTTGGTTGTGTCCAAAAGTAGGGGATGGTATTGTTGCTGAGCACCGAGTGGAGGGGAGGGATGCTGTCAGCATCCTACAATGCACAGGACGACACATGGCACAAAGAATGATCCGGGCCCAATGTCAGTGGTTCAAAGCTGAGGAACCCTGTCCTACAGGCAGACTCAGGGCAGCTCTGGGGCACCCTGTGCCCCGAGGCCCCAGTGCACCCACCATGCAAACAAGAGCCCAGCGGGCCTCTCCGAGGGGATTCCTCCTCTTGGGAACCAAGACCTGCAGGCCTGGGCCCCCGCTGGGTGCTGGCCCAGAGACACAGGGATGACCGCTGTAGGTGTCGGCCTGGGTCCGGGGCTCACAGCCTAGGAGGAAACAGGAAAAAGTTCGCAGGCGACGGCAACCCCCCCTGCCCTGACCCGCCCCGCCCCGGACTGGGGGCTGAGCCGGAAGCAGAGGGTCTGGGCCAGGCCCCAGGCCGGCGAGCCCTGCCTCCCCACCAACCCCCAGCCGCCCGCGGAAGCGGAGCCAGCCGGTCGGGGCCGGCTCGCCCGGGCGGCGGGGATCAGGTTGCAGGGATGTCGGGGAGGGGCGCAGGGGGCGGGGGCGGGGCGCGAGGGCGCAGGGGCGCGAGGGCGCAGGGGGCGGGGCGCGAGGGCGCAGGGGCGGGGGCGGGGGCGAGGGCGCAGGGGGCGGGGCGCGGGGGGCGGCCTCGGGTAGGCCGGGGGCTGGGGGCGGACCCCCGCAGGAGGGCCGTGGGAGCCCCGAGTCGACCGCACCCCCACGTCCCAGCCCGGCGGGCTGGGTGCAGAGGGGGGCCGGCGGGCTGGGTGCAGAGGCTGCGGAGGGAGCCGGGCACCGCGCGGTGCGCCCCAAGCCCGGGAGGGCAGGGCCGCGGCTGGAGCGCTCGGTTAGGGACCCTATAAAATCTTGGCGGGCGCCGTCGAATGCTGAAGCTGACTTCTTCGTGCCCCCCGGGGGGCGGTGAGCCAGAACGGGACTCCCCGGGGCCCTGGTTTGCAGGGGCCCCCGGTGCGGCTGGGACTCGGCTCCCCGCGGCTGCGCGTCCACCCAGCTCTGGGCCAGCCCTTGAGTCCGGGCCCCGCAGGCGCATCCTCAGCACAGCGTGTGCCTCGAGGTCCCCTTCAACAGCTGGGGGCCCCGATTCCGGGGCTAACGCAGAGCTGGAGGCTCAGGATGCAATATATATATATATAATATATATATATATATTTTAAAGATATTATTTATTTATTCATGAGAGACACAGGCAGAGGGAGAAGCAGGCTCCATGCAGAGAGCCCGACGTGGGACTCGATCCCGGGTCTCCAGGATCACGCCCTGGGCTGAAGGCGGCGCTAAACCGCTGAGCCACCCGGGCTGCCCAGGATGCAATTTATGGATGAGGAAAGCGAGTCGGAGGAGCCAGCAAGAACGAGGTCCACGAGGTCCGCTCTGAGGAGCGAGGAAGCGTGGGGGCGGCTGGTGGAAGCGGGATGTCAGACCGTTAGGGATCCAGGAGGGAGCCGGCTCTCCCCGTCCACTCAGCCCTGGCCTGGAGTGAGGCTGCTAGCCCCCAGCGGGCAGGGACCAGGCCGTACTTCTCTCTGTCCCCAGATCAGGAGCTCAATAAGCATTAGCTGTTGCCTGAAGGCGGTTCAGTCTTTGACCCTCTTAAACACCACACCGACCCCTGCCAGTCAGGGTCTGTCCCTCTCCTTAGCATCTCCCTCCAATCCTGGCAACTTGCTATCCCACCCACTCTGGGGACCTCATGCCTGAGGGACAACAGAGAAAAGGGAAAATGGCACCTCTGGAGGCCAGAACACAGTGAAATCTGGCCTTGAAAGCAGCGGGCAGAGCCCTGGACAGCTAGTCCTGGATGCTCTGTCTTGGGGGACTCTCACGGAGTGACCTTGAGGAACTAGAAATGAAATATGAACTCAGGCTGTTAGTACCTCCATTTTACAGACCAGGAAACTGAGCTGCCCAAGGTCACAAAGCTGGGAAGCAAGAGCTGGGATCCAAACCCATAGCTGTCTGGCTCCTAGGTCATGTTCTCTCTGCAGAACCGCCTCCTGCTCAAAGGGCAGTTGGCTTCTGGTCCTCGCTTCCTTCCCTGGACCATGCAGTCACCCACACCCCACAGAAGGACCCACCACCCCAGCCTTCATCCATCAATATCCCTTCTCCAAGGAGAGGAAGGTCAGAGCCGCGCCCTCAGCCCAAGGATGAGGATGAGGTCAGAGCATTACCCAGCTGGAGCAGATGCTAAATAATTCATGTGGCTGCTGTGAAGCGGGGGCTGCAGCTTCCGGGAGGGCCCAGAAGGCACGCAGCAGACAGGAAACAAAATCTGGTCTCTTGCACCTGAGCCTGATCTCGGCACATCCCACGGGGCTGGAGAAAGTTTAGTGACAAAGGGTTGGAGGGCATGACCCCGGGCAAGTCATTTCACCAGTTTCTCGCTACTCTTATGTGAGGAGTGAGCAAGTGCCTGGAGCCAGTGTAAACCAGTATAAACCGGAATGCTGGGTGTGGCCCCTGGCAGGTCCTCAGCAGGGGTATTGATCATCCCCTGACCCAGCTCTGCCTTCCCACAACCCCAGTATCTCATTCAGAGGTGCCCCTCCAGCATGCCAGGCAGCAGCAGAACTATGACAGGGGCTGTCCCCCTCTCTTGCCTCATCCCTATTTGCCCAGACTTTGTGGGGGCAGGGATGGGGATTGGCATACATCTTGGCTGTTTCCGGAGGCCCGGTTTCCTCCCTTAGAATAAATCTCCAACCCAGAAAAAAGTTAATTGGAATCAAACAGGCTTTGTTGGTCGAGAAGGGAAAGACTGGGTTAAAAATACGTGTTAGGGGGCAGCCCGGGTGGCTCAGCGGTTTAGCGCCGCCTTCAGCCCAGGGTGTGATCCTGGAGACCCCGGATGGAGTCCCACGTTGGGCTCCCTGCATGGAGCCTGCTTCTCCCTCTGCTGTGTCTCTGCCTCTGTCTCTCATGAATAAATAAATAAAATCTTAAAATATATATGTGTGTGTGTGTGTGTGTGTGTGTGTTAGGGACACCTAGGTGGCTCAGCGGTTGAACGCATCTGCCTTGGCTCAGGGCGTGATCCTGGGGTTCTGGGATGGAGTCCCACGTTGGGATCCCTGCAGGGGGTCTGCTTCTCCCTCTGCCTATGTCTCTGGCTCTCTCCCTCTCTTTCTCTCATGAATAAATAAATAAAAATCTTTTAAAAATATATGTATTAAATCCTAGAAAAATTCTCAGTGAACACATGGGGATTCTGTGATAGTCATTCCTCTGAAACAGGCTAAGGCCCTTTAATTCTGAGCAGTTAGGGTCCAAACCACCCTGCTTGGAGCTGAGTGGCTTGACAGAGTGGGCGTGAAATGTATCGGTGTCATTCTGATATTCCCTGCAATAGGTTCTGCTCTCTGGTTTTCTTCCATTCCAAGCTCGTTTGTGATATAGCTGGACCCCTTGGGAGAAAGCATCTCTCTGCTGAAAAACACACCTGTCTCCTCCACTTGGCCAAGGACTAGAGGGAGCGGGGCCACTGGGCATCCCTGAGCCAGGCGGGCCTGGAGCTTTCAGGAGCCCATCCTTCCCAAGCCAACACTCAGATCCCCAGAGGACTCAGGACTAGGAACAAACCCACATTCACTGCAGGCTGCTCTTCGTGGCCACCTGGCAGGGCCAGGACTCACATGAGACTATTGCTTCAAAAAAAGCAAGACAGTGCCTTTATTATTCACTGTAAGGGATCTTGGGGCCACTAACCTAGATCAAGAAAAGTCTGAGGTGCACAGAGCTCCCTCTTCCCCTCCATCAGAGGGAAGTAATACTCCGTTCATGGAGCTGTGATCGGGCAATAGTGGTGATGGGGGGCATTTAGGGGGGCTGTCACAGGCAGCTGTGTGGCCCTACTCTCTGTAGGGCGTGTTAGCCAATTTAGCTCTGGAAAGATTCTCCAGTAACAAAGGCACAGGCTGCTGGGGGCAGGAGGGTGGCGCTGGAGAGCTGCGGGTCGATGGAGGGCAGGGTCAGGCCCGGGTCTTGTTCTCTCTCCCACCCTGGGCATCCAGAGGGGACTCTGCGCTGAGCACGGAGCTCCAGGGGCATACCTGGGGAGGCCCCTCTGGACCAGCCAGCTCTGTCTGGCTCCCAAGTGCAAGACAAAACCGGGAGACAATGATGCTATAGAGATCTCATTCCTGTTAGTCCGGAGCTGGGCACATCTCTGTCCTTAGTGCCACCATCATCGGGTCCTAAGGATGACCTCCACTTCCCCGGGTGGCTGTCAGGACCTTTTGGAGCATGTCGTGGGAGAGAACAGTGCCAGCACGCTTGGGGTGCCCGAGGTGAGGCAGAAATCTGTGCACCTGCCCGGCAGGCAATGGCACGAGTCGCAGTTCTGTGAGCAGCTGAGCCCCCCAGCCCCTGTGATCCAGGACTCTCAGCTGGCCCCTGAGAATGCAGCCCCAAGCCCCACCTTGTGTCTCAATGGGCCCCAGTTCGTTGCAGGTGGGGAAGGCATGGGGCCATGGCGTGCGGGGGCACGTGAGGGAAGCACCAAAGGGGCTCAGATCCGGCACCCACGGGCCACGAAGAGAAGCAGTGTCTGCCTAGGCCTCGGGCTGAGCTGTCCCAGCCCGGGGGCCTTTCTCGGTCCAGGTGGTGGCAGGAGGCCCTGATGAGAAAGCCCACTTCCGCCAGGGCTTGGCTCCAAACACCCAGGTGCAGGCGGGACAAGCTGATGCTGGACACCAGGACAGCCAGGAAGGCCCATGGTGGGAAGACGGGGCATCTGAGGATGGCCATCTGGAGAACCACAGCATGGGGACGCACGGGCTGACTGGGGGCAGGGCGCCGAGGGGGACAGAGGCGGGCTGGCCAGTTCTGTAGATCCTCGTGGCCTCGTCACTTGGGGTTCAGGAGAGGCCGGGAGGGGCAGCAAAGGGAATGGCCTAGGGCCCCAGCCCCACACCTCCGGCATCTCAGGCCCCCCCCTGCTCAGTCCTCGGCTTCAGGTTGGTGGCCTCCGGTCCCTCCCAGCTCCAATGACAAGGAGGGGAAAGGTGCTGGGCCCTGCCCAGCCCGGACCTCGGGATGCCGGAAGAGGGCTTCTACCATCTTGTTTTATTTTGCGGGGACTGAGCCTAAAGTAACCAGAAAGAACAAGCGTCAACGGGGACCCTACTGCTTGGGGCCTTTTACTAAAAACAGTGTCCGAGTCCCAGCGGGGCTGGTGCAATCTGACATCGAAGGGAAACTCTGGGAGAAGTTTGTTTTTCTTCCGGCAACCTTTCTCTCCCTTCCAACAGAGACATTTTTCTCCCCCCTACGACCGGCGTCAGAAAATAGCTTCTGACTCGTTGCGGAGAAACATTCCCAAGCTCGGGAGGGGCGGCCTTGGCAGCCCCTTTGCGAAGCCCGGGGCCGGTGTCCAAGGGTCAGAGCGCTGCTGCTCATCCAGGCCCAGGCCCCGGGCCGGGTCCCAGGGTGGGCCTCGGAAGACAGGGCTCAGGAAAACCGGGCCGGTCTTGGTGTGGCCACCTCGGGGGCCGCTGGGGCCTCTCTGGCCAGGGTCCGGGAAGGGGACACCGCTACCCTGCCTCTAAGGCCACATCCAACCCTAAAATGGCACGATTCTGGGATTCGGACTCTGGATAGAGGACAGAATGCTGTCCTGTCCACCTTTTGGCAGCCACGAGGTGTAAAAGGAGCTGATGTGGAAAGGCTTTGTTTACCATCAGGGCCTGAGCCAATGGACATGTTAATAACTGCCCAGGAATGAAGCCGACCGGAACGGGCCGACCCTTTCCACCTTTGGAAACCCACTTTGTAAACAGGTGCCGGCGCTCTCTGAGCCATGCACTTCCACCCATGCAAGCACAGCACGACCTCATAGCACAGGCCGGTGGTTCTCCACCGCGTCCCCTGAAGGAGCTGAATGGCCATCCTCCCCCAAGGGGGAGGTGAAGCTGGTCTACACCCCCACTCCCACCCCAGCAGAGCCACCTGATGGTGGGCCTGCCCTGGCCTCACACGCATGGCCAGTGGAGGGGATCCCGGAGGAAAGCTGCCTCATCTCAGATAAACCCAGATGCTGGACTAGACCCTGGACAGGAGCTCGGCCCGAAAGGTCACTCCAGTCACACACGACATGATACCCAGGCTCAGCTAAAGACACCTTCCCTGTAGGCAGGTGTCAGCCACTCAATTGCACGGGAAGAAAAAGGCGCAGTGGCTTTCACATGAGCCGGTTTTGGGGGGAGAGAGAGGAACCACCCACGGCCCATGGAGGAGGAGGCTCATCAGTGGCCCAGAGCCCAGGTCAGAAACGACATTCCCAGAGGAAGGGCTCGTAAAGCAAAAACGTGTTTATTAGGCACCCTTGCTCCTCACAGAGGAGCAAGACCCAGGACAGAGGAGCAAGACCCAGGACAGACGCGCCTGAGCAATCTCTCGAGGCTGCAGGAATCCCTCGGAAGACTCCAGAAAGTGTTGGCACTGACCGGCCATCACCCAAGAAGAACACTATCTGGCTGGAGTACAAAGCCGGGACTGGCTCCTGGACTCCACAAACACTAAGGAATGGGTGAGGGGGCCTCCCGGGGACACCCACCCAGACACTGGCAGCCAGGGTTGGCCTTCTGGCTCTGAGGCAGTTTTCCAGAGCCACTGAGGGGCCGGGAGCCATAGGAGAGCAGTGGGCTTCTCACCCAGGCCACGTCCCCAGCGCCCTCCCCCAAATCTGCCCGCCTCCTTCTGGCCGCCGACTCAGTCCCACACGTAGGGGTTTCTAAAGACCTGGGAGCTCTTGCCGTCTCTCGGTGGCGTGGCTGCCTGGTGGCTCTGGGCCGCATACATGTCTTCGGCCCTCAGGGTGGAGTTGGCACTGCCCATCACCTGGCTGTTGGCGGTGGCTCGTGGGAGGATGACGTCGTAAGCTCCTTCGGACTGGAAGGAAGGACAGGAGGTCTCACAGCCGGGTTCCGCCAGGGCGGACACACAAACACTCTGCTTCCTGCAGGGCTGCGCCTGCCAGCTCCCCCTTCCCTGCCCCCCTCACCCCCCAGCAGGGCCCCAGCTGTGGCCTGGGATGGGTGACTCCACCTCTGGAAGCGGAGGGGCTGGCCTGACCTCGAGCCCCCTCCCTCACCCCGCAGAGTGCCAGGCCTCTGGGCATGGGAAGAGGCTTCTGGTCACCTCGGATGGCCCTGGGGCTTCCTTATTTTCGGAAGGATCCTCTTCTCAAGCCCCCTCCCTCCTGCTCCCAGTTCCTGAGGGAAATCCTGGGGCCCAGTGGACAGTGAAGCACAGTGAGTTCTACTACCTGCCTGCTGATGCTCCCAGGCTCCCTTCTCCCCAGACTCTTCCCCGAGTCCTCAAATGGCAACAGGACACCCAGGGGCATCAGAGCTGTGGGTCTGCCTGGGTGAGGACAGCTTGGCCTGCCCACATTTCTTATCTCAAAGCCTGGGTGGGCTCGTCAGATGTGGAGACCTAAAGCTCAAATTCTCTGCCTGGAACCTGGCTAGAGCTGCAGCGGCCCTCCTCCCATGTGGGGCAGACACGGCTGTGAGGTGAGGAGGGTCCAGAGGCACCCATCCTAGCTCCTGACCTGGAGGGCAGGTGAACTTCTGGCCTCACTAGCCTTATCCCTAACCCCTGGCACTACAGGGCCCCAAGACACCTTCCGTCTAATCAGACCCGGGTGGTTCTCCCACTGGTTTGCAGTCGCCTTAGCTTGCCAGCCCCTAGTAGCTCCAGGAACATCTGGGCAAGTGGGGCTCAAACCTGGGTGTGCATCAGAATCCCCACCTGGGCACTTGGTTCAGCTCCAGCTGCAGCCACACCTAGTCAGGCTCCACCCAGTGGTGGCTCAGGAAATGTTTACCTGGGGTGGGGAGGAAGGGAGCCCCCATCTATGGTCTTTGCTGATCTCTGGGGTGGTTACTCCCATCCTGGGAGACTCCAGCAGATTCCGTGTTAGATGATACTACCGGAGAGATGCTAACCAGCAGCCCCATCCCACCACTGGCCTTACACAATTTGCATTTTCAGCAAGTTCCCAGGTGATGGTAATGCTGGGGGGTTTGGGGACCACGTCTGGATCCTTCCCCCCTTCCCCCTGCCCAGGAAGCAGGACTCTATGTGCTCAGGAGTGAGGGGTGGCAAGGGTGGGACAGCTCCTGGAGGAAGGATCCTGGGGTGGGGGGGGTCCATAGCGTGAGTGACTGTGACCAGGAGACTCTGCTCCTGTCCTTCAGAGAGACTCCTTGCCCCTCCCAGCGCTTAGCTGTAGGTTCAGCTTAGGGGCTGGAGCTGGAAGTTTCATATATTCACTGTACCTGCCCCCCACCCCCAGGGAGGGGGGTGCTCACGGCAGGGAGAGGGGGTGAGAACACCACCCTGCCAGGGAGAGGGGGTGAGAACACCACCCTGCCGACCTCCTTCGTTTCCTGTTCCCAGAGTCCTGCCAAGGCAGGTCACTGACCTCTCCCCCCAGCGACTGCCAGCCCGGGAGGAGGAACATATATGGAGCGAGTGAGAATCTAACCCACTGTCTTCCTGTTCCCAACCCCCCACTGGCTAATGGAGCATCTGGTTTCCAGAACCCAGGGGAGGCGTGAGGTCGAGAACTGAGAGCTGCCGCCTGCCTGTGCGGGGAGGGGAGCCAAGGCCCTCCTGGGACAGCTGTGGTTGAGGAGTAAGTACTTACCCAGACCTGCTTTTTGGTCCTCTGTGCCTTTGGGGGGCACCAAAGAATGACACCCCCCCACCTGGCTGAAACCTTGCTTTGTTCCTCCCTAAGCTCCTGTGGGTAACGCTGGCATCTTCCACCAGCCCGGGGCCCGGGTCATTGTGTGATGCCCCATAACCCAGGGCAGGTCCCCCTGTAGTGCAGCTGAAGGCGACGTATATATCGGCTCCAGGAAGCGGGCATCAGGAGCCGAGGGGCTCCGTTCCCGAGGCTGCCACAGCAGACAGAGAGGCCTGCCTCCTCCCTACCACCTCCACCCCAGCCTGCACCAGCCCGCTCGGGCTGGGCTCCGTGGCCCCGGCAGGGTCAGACATGTGGGACCCGACTCACCGGGCCTTTGTGCATCAGGGCCATCTCGGTGGGCTGGTACACGCTGGTCAGCAGCTGCCCGTTGTACCCACTGTATGGTGACACCGGTCTCTTAGCTGCAAAGAAACGCAGGTGCGGTTTGGGGGCTGGGCTCTCAGGCAAGGCTCCCAGGGGGCACGGGCAGGGAAGAGGGGGCTTGTCCGCCCTGGCAGTACATCTAACCCAGCAAGGAAGCCTGGCCAGGGGTGGCCAACCTGGGGGTGAGGCTGCAGGTGTGGGGGCCCCTGCAGAGACCAGAGTGCCTTTGTCAGGAGTCAAGGAGAGCACGATGCTGCCTGCCTTCCGCTCTGGCTTTTCTGCAGTGTGAGGACCCCCCCCCCTTTCAGCAAAGAAAAATGCTCCTGTCAGCAACCTTCACATCCCCATCCGCCCTCGGGGGGCCAGAGGCCAAGAGGGGCACATGGGCCTTCTGCGGCCTTCCTAGATGGCCAGGCTCCAGCTCTGGCCTTTCCCACTGCAGGCCAGCTGCCAGGAGGTAGGGGAAGCAGGGAGAGCCCCCACAGCCTGAGACTTCTCATGTTGTCCCAGGGCACAGCTGGCTGCTGATCCTCCAGGTCCCCAAAACCCAGAGCCCCACCAGGAGGTGAAGGTACATCCTGTCCTGTGGCACCCTGGCAAGTTTCCAGAACTATTTTCAGCTCCGGGAATACCTCCCCACGCCATGCCTTTGGGTATACAGTCGTCCAGATTTGCTTCTATCCTGCTGGGGTTCCCAGGGAATCTGGGGAAAGCTGGCAAGCAACCCCTAGGGGCCCGAGACCAGGCTGTGCCGTAAGGGTGGCAGGTGGGTGTGTGTCTCCTGCAGGCTGATGGCCCGCAGCTCTGAGGGACCACGGCTAGGGCTGGCTTCCTAAGTGCTGGGCCCACTCGATTGATTTTTCCATTTAGATTTAAAAAAAAAAAAAAAAAAGGAAAGAAAAAAACCCTCAAACCCTCACAGCCCAGAAGTGTTTGCCTTGAGAGGACAAAGGCTGAGGACTCCGCGGGCCTCATGGCCCGGCTCAGGGCGAGAGCAGGTGTGCGTGCACAAGCCCCGCCCCCACTCCAGCGTCCCCGGGGGGGGGGGGGGGGGGGGGGGGGGGGGGGGGGGGCGCCGCCACCCCGCTGGGCAGATCAGGGCTCAGGTGCCAGGCAGGATGAGGGTCACTCCTTTCTTCAAAACAGAGATGGTGGGGATCTGTTTGTAGAGGAGTTCTGATTCTGGAAGTTCCCCGGTCTCTGACTCAGACTTCTGGCAGAGACCCCAGACCTGGAGACCCACAGTCAAGCAGTTCAAGTCTTAAGTCCCCAAACATCTTGATCAGCCCAGTCTGAGTTTGGGGTCAGGGGTCTGTCCCAGTCCTTCTGACCTCCAGTTCCCAGTCATGTCAGCTAAAGGGGCCTGTAGCCAGCTGGCTGAGGACAGCGTGCCACAGGACACATCAGGAAAGGCACAGCATGTGGCACACAGTAGGTGCTCAATAAATGCCAGTGGTCCTTACAATCAACAAATGCCAGAGAAATATTCTTCCTTTTGGAAGCTGGGAGCTCGAGCAACTGGCCAAATGCCCCAGAGAAGCATCCCCCACCTCCCCCACCTGCTTCTCAAACTTCTCCCCACGGGGGCTTGGCACAGGCTGCAGAAACTTCACCCATTCCGGCCTCTTCCATTTCTAGGACGCCCTCAGCCTGACCCCTCTGAGGCTGCAGGGCTGGCTGGTGCCTAGTGCTGGGCTCCAACAGGAAAGCCCCATCCCATTAACAACGAGCCAGGATAGGAGCTTGGGGACAAGCCAGCTGGATAGTGGGTGCTGTTTAGATCAGGATGTGGCACAGTGCTTTTCTTAAAAAGAACAAAATCGGGGCGCCTGGGCGGCTTAGTTGGTTAAGCGTCCAACTCTCGATTTTGGCCCAGGTCACCATCTCGGGGTCGTGAGATGGAGCCCTGTGTGGGGCTCCACGCTCAGCAGGAGTCTGCTTCTCTCTCTCCCTTTCCCCTGCCCCTCCCCTAGCTTGTACGTGTGCTCTCGGGTGCACGCTCTCTCTAAAACACATAAATAAATCTTAAAAAAAAGAACAAAATCTTAACTGAGAAGACTTTTAAAGGAAACGAAGACTATGAATATGTGCATAATAGAAAAACAAGTCCTGGAAGGGTAGTTGTAATAATAGTAAAACGACAGTAACCCACACAGCTAATAGCTAATACTTCTAGAGTACTTTCCAAGTGCCAGGCACAGACATTAGCGTAATCTTCACAAGAACCCTATTTAACAGGGACCATCCTCATCCCCATTTTGCAGATGAGGAAACAGAGGCACATGGAGGTAAACGATGGGTCAGAGGCGGCACAGAACAGGAAAGAACGGGGTAAACTGGGAAGACAGCTGGGGAGGAATTACCTGTGGTGTTTGAAATTTTATAGTGAAAATACATTTGTGAATCACAGGAGTATAGAGAAAAAAATTTTTTTTAAATGGACTTTAGGGACTTTAAGGCAGAAACCTAGTGATAATTCGAGAACCTTCCATTTTGCTTGGGAGACCAGCGCCCCAGTCCTGTCCTGCCGTCAAGGATGTGGAGTGATAGGGGAAGCGGGGAGGGTGTCCCTTCACCTACCTGAGGCTGGCTCATCCATGGAAAATGCCTTGTTCTCCACAAACATACTCTGGCCCTTCTGCTCTTTCAGGATGGTCTCGTAGCCTACGCCCCGGGTGGGGTACATGTCCCCCTGGTAACTTTGCTCTGGGCTGGCCTTGGTCACCTGGGAGACCTCAGGGATGACATAGAAGAGCACAAAGGCCCAGGCATTGGCGGCGAGGGCGATGGCCAGCGTGGGGTCATCCCAGGTGGGGCTGTTGCGCTGCCTGTTGCCGTACGTGTACATGACAATCCACACCACCCATATGGCAATGGAGGTGGCCGTGGTGAGCAGCACGAAGGCCCCGTGCTTCCGCCAGCGCTTGAAGCGGCCACACACGACGGGCCAGGCCCCCGTGAAGGCGCACAGCAGCAGCAGCATGACGTAGATGAGTGCCATGACAAAGTCCATGTTGGCGATGGCGCAGGGGGAGGCTGTGACCCAGGTGGCACTGCTGTTGCCCCCAAGGGCCCTCGGCCACCGCCCCGGACCAGCGTAATGATCAGCCACTCGGTGTTGATGATCACCTCCACAAGGGTGAGCAGCAGAGCCACGGTGAAGATCACCCCAGCCCCGGGGCCCGTGGTTCTTCCGGGCCAGGAAGTTGAGGGCAAAGACATGCGCCACCAGGCAGGAGAAGCAGATGGCGAACAGGACTCCGAAGAGGAACCGCCGGGAGGCACAGGTGGAGAAGTTGGGCTTCACCACGCAGGCGAACACGAGGCAGAAGAGGCCCAGGGTCCCCAGCAGGAAGAACACCTGGGTCCCCAGGACGCTCCGCTTTTTGGTGTCCTGCACAAAGGGGAGGCTGGCCACAAGGATGATGGTGAGGACGAAAGTGGTGACAACTCCCGCCCCGGCCACTGCCTCCAAGATAATGCCCCAAGCCCCAGAACGGTCACACAGGTTGTAGTAGAGGGGGTTGAGGTCCGGGCTGCAGCCAGGTGGCACATGGTTCTGGGCCTGGGCCCCTGAGAATAGGAAGAGAGGCAGCCCCAGGCACGTCAGCAAGGCTTTGGGGATGGCCATCCTGGCTCCCAGGCCAGGCTCCAGCTGGGTCCCTAGAGAGGGAGAGAGAGAGAGAGAGACCAAGAGAAAAGGCAAAATCAGTCCTCCAAGGCCAGACGCTGACACACCAGTCACTTGCTTTCCCCTAGCCTGATTCAAGGCAGACAGCGCAAGCTGATCACGAGACTGTCCCCCTGGGCTTCAGAACCCTTCTTGACACAGAAGTCCTGGAAGGCATATCAACTGATCAGGGAAGCATGTGAGATGAAGCCCATTGGTCATCTCTGTCCCCAGTCATGGAAAAGGAGGCATCTGTCACTGAATTTTTAGGTTTCTCTCTCCCCAACCATAACCGGCATCTGAATACCACCCCCCCCCCCCCACCGAGCTCTTGCAGTTTGAGCTGGGGGTGAAAGGGCTTGGGAGCAAGTCAAAACCAAGCTTATCAATCCATTTAGCACTTTCTCTCTGCCCTGAGAGTCTCTGAGTTCAGCAGGCCGACCACCGTGCCCTTCAACTCCGCCCCGGTGATGCCCACATCCATGGCCAATCAGCCATCCACTCATTCACACAACAGGCACGTCATGAGCACCCGTGACAGGCATGACCTGCATCTGGAAAAAATGAAGAGACCAGTCCTCTTGGATTCCTACCCACCACCTCCCTTTGCCCACTCCCCACCCCCACCCCACCCCCACCCCCAGCCCAGCTCTCCTCTCCTCTTCAGAATCCAAACTTCTTTGTCTAGCTCAGTTGCTGGAGTCAAGGATAAAATAATGTCTCAGCTAGGGAGTTAATGACTTCATGCAAAAATCCTCCTATGAGGCATTAACATTTTAAAAGCAAGAATGGGGAAGGGCAATGAAAACCCCAGAGGAACTCATCTGTCACATAAGTCTTTAAGGCATTGTAGCTAAAAGGCACAAAAGAGACCTTTCATTCACGCCAGAAAGGTACCCTACGTACTACTCATTTGACCAGTCCCGATGGGCGGCTCTACCAAGTGCTGTAGATGAGCCGCAAAGACACGGAACCCCTGCTCTCGACACCAGCTGGACTGTCCCAGTGTGAAGTGGAGGTAAAGAGTCTGGCAGGTGGGACTTTAGATTTACTTGGAGAACAGAGAATCTCAATGTTCTAAACAGCCAGGTTCAAAAATACTACGAAATCCAAGCACGTACATAAAACCACCCTTATGTTGAACTAATTAGTTCTAACTGCCTCTTCCTCCTCTCTCACTTCTTGGGTCCCCAGAACTCTCCAGAAAGATGGCAACCAAGCTTTCCAGGCTGACAGTGACCACTAGTGGCTTGCAGGGGAATGGCATGATCCAACTCTTCCCGCCTTCCCTTCCTCCTTTGGGGGAGGTGATGCTTAGTCTACCCCCTTGTTTTCACCATTCCTAGTTTCCTAATTTCTAGCAGGTGAACAAAAGCCCTAAGTCTGTCAAGGGAAACTCCATAACTGATAAGTGGAAGAGTACCTACTACTGGATCAAGAGAAAAAAAAAATCAAAGATTAAGTGAAGCCGACATAATAAAAGTCATCAATTTGGGGGATCCCTGGGTGGCTCAGTGGTTTGGCGCCTGCCTTCAGCCCAGGGCGTGATCCTGGAGACCCGGGATTGAGTCCCACATCGGGCTTCCTGCATGGAGCCGGCATCTCCCTCTGCCTGTGTGTGTGTGTGTGTATGTGTGTGTCTCATGAATAAATAAATAAAATCTTTAAAAAAAAAAAAAAGGTCATCAACTTTCAAAGTCCTAGGTGCGCCTTGAAAATATCATAGGTATCTCGACCTTCTCAGCTACTTCATTTTCCAGTTAGGCTTGCTTTTCCCCCAAATACTACCTATCATTAACTCTTAATAAATGAACATCTTTATTATTTTCCAAACTAACTGCATGGTCAGAGCTCAGTTTCTCTGGACTTCTAAGGCAAAAGCACGGTTTCCCCTGCTTGGAGATTTAAAAAAGCTTTTGTCGGGGACTTTGTGTAATCGTAAATCAATAAAGCATAAACTGTATTTACAAGTGCTGGAAAGAAAGAAGAAGGGTGGAGGATTAATGGGCAAGGAGGAACATCGAACCACTCCAGGGAGAGAGGTCATTTGCAAGATTATATGCTATGGGTTCCTAAGCATTCAACCCCAGCTGGGGCATTTGGGGCTCAGAACAAAGCGGCCAGAACTTGTGGTAAAGTTGGAGAGGTGGAAGTAAGCCCTGCCTGAGAAAGGCCACCCTGATTGAGCCCCCAGGTATCTGCACATCTTCAAGCACTTCACCCTCTCCTCGCTCTGGGGGCCAGTTTAAAACAGGCAATTTTTCCAAATCAGAAAATATTTAATGTGCATCTGGGGGGACAAAGGCCAGTAGTTCTCAGAGCTCTGAGAGATACAAGGATGGACAAATATAGCCTCTGACTCGATTGTTTGTTGTTTTCTCCCTGACATGGTTTTTATTATTTTTAAAGATTTTTTTACTATTTAACTATTTAGAGAAAAAGAGTACAAGTACGGGGAGCAGCAGACAGGAGAGGGAGAAGCAGGCTCCCCACTGAGCAGGGAGCCAGATGTGGGGCTGAATCGCAGGACCCCTGGATCATGACCTGAGCCGAAAGGAGCCACTTAACCGACTGAACCACTCAGGTGCCCCTGGTTTTTAAAATCTAGTACAAGGGGCGCCTGGGTGGCTCAGTCCATTAAGCATCTGTCTTGGGCTTAGGCCATGATCCTGGGGTACTGGGATCAAGCCCCACGCCTCAGGGTCCCTGCTTGGTGGGGAACCTACTTCTCAATCTCCCTCTGCTGCTCCTCCTTGCTTGTGCTATCAAATAAATAAAATATTTAAAAATAAATAAATAAAATCCAGTACGAGAAATACGGTAGGTCTATGAGAAAATGATTAAGTGCCACCCAACAGAATTTGCCTCTGGGGGAAGGAGAGGTGCTACAAGAACACAGAGGAGGAAGCTCTTCCAGCTGAGGGGGTCAGAAAGACAGAATGGAGGAGACCTTTCAACGGCATTTTATTCAGTTCTTAGCCCACCTTCATGTATGAACGGAGTCTGTTAGGGGAGACAGACTAGAAATGCTACAGGGAAGGAGGTTGGGGCATTATTCTAAAGGCAATGGGGAGCCGCTGCAAGCTTTTTTTTTTTTTTTTTTTGGTACAAAGACGGCATAACCAGGGTTGTGGTTTAAGATCTGAATCTGGCAAAAAGCACAGGCAATTGATTTGTTGAGGACACATTCACCCGTTTAAAGATCGAGGCCAAAGGTAAAGCCAGAATGGCCAGATCTGAGAGAGCCTTTCCCAAATAAAATCTAAGGACTGCTTGGAGGTGGGAGGAAAGGACACCAAAGCTTAGGCTACAAGTTTAAATCTGATAACAACCATGTCATTACAAAAAAAAAAAAAAAAAAAAAAGAAAAGAAACACCAAAAAACCCCCAAACCAAGCCAGGTCCCATTTAGCTCTGTCACTTACTCTTCTGATCCCATCTTGCTCTTAGAAGTACACTCTTTTACCAGCATGCAGCAACCTGGCAAGCTCTCTGCCCCACCAATGTGGGGAACTTCCAAGGAAGGAAAGAGGAACCTCTTCTGGCCCCTCCTCCCCGCCCAGGTACCGAGCTGTTCAGCTGCCCTAAAACTTACCAGCCCCAGATGAAACAAGCCATTCCCACCCAGAAAGGATCCACGTCTCTGTTCCCAGGAAAATGCAAGGGTGAGTATGGACACAGAATTACACCAACTCAGACCTAGGGCAGTGATCCGTGGAGGCCAGCAGATTTAGAGTAGGGAGCTCAGAAGAGTTGTGCTGGTTCTCTGACCTCCAGGAGTGCAGATTCAGCCAGTCAACACATGCCACCTTCTACACGCTGGAGAAGGGGAAAAGCACTGCAAAGAGCAGGACCCAGCTCTGCCTAAGAGACTCTCCCTCCTACGAGTCCCTAAAGCCTAGACTTCTGGCTGTCTCTGAACCTTGATGGTTAAAATTCCGTGCATGTGTCTCCCCTACCAGGCTGGAAGGTCTGTGAGGGTTGTGAACAAGATAAAGACGGGATTTATCTTAGCATCCCTGCAGCATCTAGCGCGGTGCCTTGAACAGAGTAAGCATTCGCTGAACAGACTCAGTGCCTGCTTCTCCCCTGCCTTCTTCAGTGTGGAGTCACATCTCCTGTGTCAGGGCTCTCAGTGGGACCAAGGAGGGGAGTGAGAGGGGGACCTCCTCCTGCCCCATGAATTTCTCCTACATCGCCGCTGCAGCACAGCCCAGTCTCTCGGATTATTTCCTGGACAAAGGGGCCCTTTTGCTTCACCTCCTTGGAATCAGTCATACAAATATTTTTAATCATCTCTGAAATCAGCCTCTCCCCAGCTCAGCCACTCAGCCCCCAGCTCTGGTCTGAGTCAGCCCAATCCAGTTCCAGAATCCCCTTCCTCCCAGTTTCCCTCTCCAGGGGGGAAGCAGAGAGGCCTCAGCATAGTGGGGTGGGTTCAGAGGCCCAGCTAGCACTGACTGGCTGGATCAGAGGCAGTCAGGCCCTCTCCCCGTTCCAGAATAAGCCACTCCTCACCCCCCCGCCCCCCCCCCCCACCGTTCACACCGGAACCTGAGAAGCCCTAGGGCATAAGAGACCATCCTGAAGAGGGCACTAAGGGCTTCTTTCTTTTTTTTTAATTTTTTTTTTTTTATTTATGATAGTCACACACAGAGAGAGAGAGAGAGAGAGGCAGAGACACAGGCAGAGGGAGAAGCAGACTCCATGTACCGGGAGCCCGACGTGGAATTCGATCCCGGGTCTCCAGGATCGCGCCCTGGGCCAAAGGCAGGCGCTAAACCACTGCGCCACCCAGGGATCCCGCACTAAGGGCTTCTAAGCACCGCCCTGGTCTAGAGCTCCCAGGCTCTAGGATATGAGTAGGCTATAGACACACGGCCTGCAGTTACACTGAAGGGTGCCATGACCTCTGACAGCCCCCTCTCAAAGGCACCTAAGCTCACCCCAGGAAACCACAGAGCATCCTCCTTTCTCCCCGCTCCTCATCTGCCAGCACTCAGCAGCCTATCAGGAGAGATGGATGGACCCACCAACAGCCCTCCCACCTCCTCTCCCTGTCCCCCATCCCACCCCACCTTTCTGGAATCCTGTACTTAGGCCCTATCAACTTACCCCTGTCCAGTGGTCTCTGGTGACTAAACTCACCAATGAGAGGGGTTGGAGATGTGCAGTTAGGAGGTACCTCCTACCCAGGTTGGGAAGGGAGGGGCTTCTGGGAACCTCAGCCTAGACTTCCACATCAAGTGGGCATTTGGGCCAAAATTTCCCGAGCATTCCGAAACGTGGAAGCCTTCAAGGGTCTGCTCTGGAATGCCACTCTGGAATGCGCTCCACACCACAACCGCCCCCCTCCCCCACATACACATAGGAAGACGCAAGGTGGGAACCTCCAAGAGCACAAAATCCTATTTTGACACATTCTGCTCCCGGTGGATCAAGATCGTGGAGCTTTCAAACGATTGGCTTTTCGGGGGTGTAACAGTGCGCGGCGGGCGTCAGGATGGAGGGGCGCTACCCAACCCCTGCGGCTGCAAAGGGCCCTAGAAAAGCCCTGGAGGGAGGAGGGGGCAGTGGAGTAGGGATCTAGAAGCCAAGCTGCCATAAGAAGGGGCTCTTGGATGGTCCGATTCCAAACTTCCTATAGGAAGATTCTGAGAATTTCCCTCCTGGTTCCTCGGGTCTACACCGGCCTCCCCAACCCCCGGCACCGGAGAGGAGGCCGGCCCACCCGTGGGAGCCCCGACTGTGGGGTTGAGGGCAGCGCCGGGCTCCCCCCACCCCCACCCCGCCGGGTCCCCAGCCCACTCCGGTGTGCAAAGTTTCCGCGCCCGAGCGGAGTTGGCGCGGCGTCCTCCACCCTGGGGCTCCTGCCCCGGCGCACGGCCAGCCGGCCCGACCCGGCTCTTCCGGGCGGCGGAGGGGAGGGCGGGGCGGGAAGCAGCAGCCCTTACCTGGGACGGCCACCTCCAGCCCCAAGCGGGGCGCGGGCGCGGGGAGAGGGGCTCGGCGGAGGGCGCGGAGCCAGGCGCGGCCCGGGCCCGGGGTGGCGGGGCCCGCGCGGGGGTCGGGGCGCAGGGCCTGCCTCTCCCGGGAACCTGGGCCGGGCTGGCCGCGCTCGGTCGCTCCTGCTGGCGCTGGCCTCTCCCTCCGCGCTCTCGGCTCCCTGCTCCGGGCGAGAGTGGGCCGGCGCCTGCATCACCGTGACATCACCTCCATTCAGGCGCTTATCGGGCGGCCGCCGCGCTCCAGGTATGTGCAATCCGTTTGCACAGTAACAAAGCGCGCGCGGCCCTCCCCCCGCCGCCGACTCACCTCCAGGCTCCGGCGAGGCGCACTTTCCGGCCGGGGAGGGAGCTCGGAGTTTCTGGCGGAGCTGGCCCGAGTGTTGTTGCTGTTTACCGCCACGCCCCCGCACACGGGCGCGCGCACTCACGCGCACTCACGCGCACTCACTTTCAGGATTCGCCTTTCCCTCCGGAAAGCGGTTTGGGGTGCAGCCCAGCGCGCTCCCTCGCCCCGCATGTCCCAGCGCTCACACACGGACACGCGTGGGGCCCCCCGCGGTGCGTCTCAGCTAGCCTCGGTCACCTCCGCCCCGGCTCCCCCGTGGGGCACACACGCCGGGCACAGGTCGCTGCTCCCGGCTGAAGCGAGGCGCACACTCAGCAGAGTGCGTCTTTGTCACGCCTTCTGCGCCCCCTCCCCTCCCCGAGCGTGCACACGTGGACACACCACACACCGACAGTCCGCCTCCTCCACGAGCGGCCTTGCCCCCGGCACCTGGGTCACCAAACGTGCATGGGGCGGGGGGGGGGGGGCGCTGCGAGCGCGCCTGCCGCGGTGGGCCCGGCCGGGATCCACTCCGGATCGTGAGCAGACGGCGCCCCGGGCCCGACTTGCCTGCGCCTGGATTTCCCGCGACCGCCCCAGCACCGTCCAACTGAGCGCGCTCCCCTCCCGGCGCCCCCGTTCCCTGCTCCGACTTGTCCTAATTAGCCGTCACGGTCATGTTCCCCGCGGTCCCCTGCGCTCCGGGACGCCTCGGCCCTGACTCCGAGCCCAGCCCTCCGGCCGCCCGCGGACTCTTCCACGAGTTCGGGTACCCTCCCCGCTCCGCGCCCCACCCCCACCCCCACCCCCCACTCCCTGCCCCGGGGTCGATCAGCCGGTTGCCACCCTTTCCCCTCCGGCCCCGGGAATCGGCAGAAAGGGAACGACCGAACTGGGCGAGGGGATCCAGTCTGGGACGTCCCCGGCCCAGTAAACAAGAGGAGATTTTTTCCGGCCGCCTTCCCCTGGGGCTGCGCGCTCCGCGGGAGGTGGGCTGCGCGGCCCGGGGGCGCCCGGCGGGGCCTAGTTAGCTTGCACGCCAGGCCCGGAGGGGCCGCGCGCACCGGGAAGGGAGAGGCTGTTGGGCCTGGCCGGGGCCCAGGGGACGCGGAGGGAGGGCAGCCGCCGGGTCTCCGGGGTGCTGGTTCTTGTGACGCCGAGTTGCCTGGGGGATCGCCAGCAGCGCGCGGTCGGAGCCAGCCAGAGTCGGGGCGGGCGGCGGGGCGTGTTTGCACAGCCCCGAGGGCCCCCGGGTGGGGGCGGGGCGGGGGGCAGGCTGGGGGGAGGGCGTGGGCAGAGGGGAGGGGTACCTCCGGGGCTGCTGGTGCGCCTGGGTCTACGACAGGCAGGAGTCAGACTCCGGGAATCTCCGGGCGCTGGCGGAGCGATCCACCTCAGGCCTGCCCCTCCCCTCGCGCACCGGCTCCTCGGACTCCGGGAGAGTGTTTGCTTAGCGGCCCCGGGCTGGCGGCGGGGCCCGGGGTTTTCTAGAACCTGCCTCCCTCCCTGTGCCTGGCCCTCGCTTGCAGGTCTCGGAAGTGCGGTGATCACGGAGCTGTTTCCGTTCTTTTTTAAATATTAAGAGGAAGAGCGCGTTCTGGTGCCAAGTTGCGCGTTTCTCTCCCTCTCGCTCCCCTAACGCCCTGCACCCCCGCCCCAGCCTCCCGGACCCTCGCGGCGGGCTGTGCAGCCCCGTCCCGCGCTCAGAAGCCAACCCCTAAGTGAGCCGGTTACTCCCTGTGGCCTCCGGCTGTAGCTTTCATTAACCAGACACGTATTGCTGAAATCGGTTTGCTGCGAGAGCTGCCCATTAGCATAAGTGAAAAGGCGATTCCGAGGGCCAGGGATAGGGGCAGGGGAAGCGGGCTGGGAGCGGAGTTGTGGACCCAGCCCATCTTCTCAGTTTGCTTTCAAGCTTCTGGAACTCCAGCAGGTGCAGAGGACTCTCCCAAGAGGCAAGCTTCCCACCCCCACCCCCATCAGTCAATCAGTCTCTACCCAGGCAGGGGTCAAGTTGGGGTATCCAGTGCCTGGGCACCCCCTGGGAGCTGGGGAAGAGGCCCTCCAGCCCTGAGAGGTCAGCACCCCTGGAAATGTAGGGCAGGTTTCTGAAAAGGGTTTGCTGAGTCCCTTTTCACAGTGCCTGTCTCATTCTGGAACAGGATCTGCCTTTGAAACAAAGCAAGGCCCTTGGGGCAGATGACCCAGGGTTTTCAGCCTCCACCATCCCTGGTGCCCTTCCTTGGGCAAAGCCTGACTGGGTGAGGGGAGGTGGGACTGGAAGTCCGGATCCCGGATCTTGAGAGCACCCTCCACCAGCCCCCACGAGCCAGACTGTTGGGCCGCGGGGCTGCTGCTGGACACAGCCAGCCTGCATTGGCTAGAAGGGAAGTTCTGTGAGAGGTGTGTTGTCTTTCAAGACTCCAGGTATGGGGCGTCTGGGTCCCCAGATGCCATTCACTCAGTTTAATGACCCATAGGCATTTAAGCCTTTATGAACTCGTGTTTTCACCAAAAATGAACACTTTGTGAAGTCACCCCATATGGATACTGCCCACCCACCCTTCAGAGAGATCCTGGATTGATGGATTGTGGGGGAGTGCCTGGCTCCCTCTTTCCCCTTATATGGTGCTTGAGTTCCTGCTGGGCCATGGAAACTACTTTGATCCATCTCAACCTTCCTTCTCAGAGCTACCAGAGGCTAAGGGACTGACAAGGCCCAGGGGTCAGAAGCAGCTCTGCCACCTGCCAGCTGGGTGACCTAAACAAGTCTCTGCATCGGCCTGGGCTCTGCTTTCCTCTACTGTAAAATGGGCGTGATAAACCCACCTGGACATTTCACCCTAACATCCAGATGAATCTGATTCTAGAATGTTCCTCGCACAAGCCTGCCCCTCACAGGTGCCCAGAGGTCAGCCTCTCCTCTCCTATTGCATCCCCTGTGAACCTCAGTCCTGTCAAAATTCAAGTCCCATCTACTCTTGAGGAAGCTGCTTCTCTGATCTTCTTTCAATTCTATTTTATGGTTATCAGAATAGACTTATCATGCCATGCTCTGGGCCTTCACCTCTACTGTTCCTTCTTCTTCCACATCCTGTCCCTCCCATCCCCCCTTCTCTGACCAAAATTTTTACAGAATCACTGTTGCCTCAAAACTCAGCTCCAATGACCCTCTGTGAAGCTTTCCTCACCTTCCCCAGAAAGAACCATGGCAGTTGCTTCTTTACCCACAGCTTTTTCTCTTTTCCAAAATTTTATTTATTAGAGAGAGAAAGAGAGAGAGCGAGCACAAGCAGGGAGAGTAGCAGGCAGAGGGAGAGGGAGAAGCAGTCTCTCCGCTGAGCAGGGAGCCCGATGCAGGGCTTGATCCCATGACCCTGATATCATGACCTAAGCCAAAGGCAGATGCTTAACCAGCTGAGCCACCCAGGCGCCCCCCACCCACAGCCTTTTATGCATTCGTTCACTTATCATTACCCCAGTATATCTTCATCAGGCCTGACAACTGTCATCTCCCCAGTTAGACTGTGCCCTCAAGAGGGGGACATGTCTCATTTTGTGGCCCCAGGCATCTGGCACAGAGCCTGTCCATTGTTCTATGGTCAGGACAGTAGCAGTAAGAGTAGCGATACAGCCCCTGGAGGGTAGTCTGCTGCAGATTTTCCCCTGGTAACAGGGGCCCTGCCTACAGTTAGCACCCACCCTGCACACCACACCAGCCCAGCCCACTGCACCAGGCCTTCCTGGGGAGCAGGCAAGCCCCAGTGCCTTCTGGAGAAGTCTACTGCCCCAGGCCAACAATGCCTTACCTTCAGAGTCTGGGCAGGGGGCCTTGGCCACCTGGCTTGGGGCACAGGGGTGAGGAGGCTAGAGGTCAGTTTTGCTCCCTAGAGGGACTTCCTTTTGCATGGGTAGCAAGAGTCGGGGATTACAGTTGCAGCTGATGGACTCCTTCTCTCAGGAGCTATTTCCTTCTGCGGGGAGTGGGAGGCCTGAGCCTGGCCCCTGGGGGGCAGCGGGAGTTGAATGCCCTTGGTCTGGTGGCCTTGCCCCAGTGAAGTGAGAACAGCCCCTCCCTGATCTGAGGGTGGAGGCCCTTGGCTCCCTGACAGGTAGGTGCCTGGAATCTTGTGCCAGGCAGCTGGGTGCCCCACAACTGGCTGGTAAACAGATTTTGCATTTGATTTTTCCTTGCTCCCAGGCTCCATATTAACTCGTTACTGCCCAGCCTATGGTGTCTGGCTAAGTCTTCTTTTCTCTTAGGTTTGTATGCCTGACCCTTGGAATAGTAGGTACCCCCTGGTTTTTATAGTAGGAAGCCAGGGGCCTGGGAGCAGGCAAGTTAAACACTAATTCACCACAACTGGCTGCCCATGGGTGATCCCCCTGGAAATGTACCCGGAAGTGGGCCTTGGGCAGAGCCTGCTGGAATGTCACCTGATGCCAAGCCCACCCACAGTGGCCACAGGTCTGCTGCTCCCCATCCCCCCTCCCTGTCCATGGCTCAATGGCCACTAACCAACTGCCTGTGGAGGAGAGAACTGGATTTTCTGAGCTGTCCAGGTCTGGAGAATGTCCATGAACAGACAGTGGATCTAGGAACCAGGGTTAAAGCAAAGGGTCTGAGGGGTCAGGCCCCTCGGCCCACGAACGCCTTTCCAAAAACAAAAAAGAAACGTGTACACAGTACTGCACTTAGTACCCCTCACCTTCAGGAGGGGTCTCACCCCTGTCTGAGAACTTTTCAGGGACGGGATACCTGTTACCTCACTCCAGCAGCTGCAATGCCCCAGACTTATTACCTCCGTTACAGTCTACTCCCACTCCCCCCAACACCTCCAGTCACCCTGCAAACCCCCGTCCACTGGGGGACATTCCCTGACTTCACCCTGGTGCTCTGCTGACACCCTCACCAGCTCCCACTGCCTTGAATTGAAAGACGAAGCTTGCTTGCCCAGCATTCAAGGCCTCTGCAACCTACTCTCAACCTCGGGTGCCAGCCTCATTCCCCTCCTCTTCCCCACAGGAAATGGAAATGGCCACTCTAGCCCGAGAGGTCGGCTCCCAGTCTGGCCACTGGATTTGCCTTCCTGTGGCTGTACTCATGCTGTATCCCCCACTCTTCATTTGGGAAGCCCCCTTTGGGCCTCTCTCAACCAGTCCCCTTTTAAAGACCTGTGCTCCACCCAGAATTTTGGCTAGTGACCCCACCCTAGAGTTGTCCTCCCTCTGCTCCCAGAGCAAGCTCCCCTTCTAAGGCGAATTTGCTAGCCTAGCACTGTTCTGCATCGTTAATTATGAGGCTTGGTGGGGATCAGATTCTGATTTCATGTCTAGCCTTCCCTGCAGTCCCTAGGAGAGCGCTTTATAAACACAATTTTAAAAACAATAAAGGGGCTCCCGGGTGGCTCAGTAGTTGAGCGTCTGCCTTCAGCTCAGATCACGATCCTGGGATCCTGGGATCAAGTCCCGCATCAGGCTCCCCATGGAGAGAGCCTGCTTCTCCCTCTGCCTGGGTCTCTGCCTCTCTCTCTGGTGTCTCTCATGATTAAATAAATAAAATCTTTTTTAAAAAAAAGGCAATAAATACCAGTGGAATAGTGGGCTGACTGGCCAGGAGCTGAGAGACACCGCCTTCTCAAAGGGTAAGGGCAGGTCCAGGGTCTAGCCTTGGCCTTGCTGCCATCAGGAACCCACCACTCAGATCCCTGGCTCCCAGAATTCCAGGCCAGGAAGTTAAGAGAAATGCTAGCTAGTCTGATAACACAACACTCCTAATAGCTTGCCTCTGTGTCGCACTGTGCAACTTTCAAGTGTCTTTGATATTTGATCCTTGCAACCTTACAAGTTCAAGAAAGCAGCTATTACCTCCATTTCGTAGATTGAGAAACTGAGGTTCATAAAAGCCAAGCGGCGTGCCACGGACTAAAGCCTGTTTGTTTTAACTCCATGGCATGCCGCAAAGCGCTTTTCTCATCTCCCATACAGCTCTTACCTTTTCTGCCTTAACTAGTGTACGTGTCTTGTGTCCCCAACCAGGGTGTGAGCTCTTAGAGGGAAAGATGTGTCTGTCTCCGATCTACCTTTGTCCTCTCGATGCCTTGCCCATAGTAGGACCTCGATAAGTATCTGTGAGGGAGTAAATAGATGAAGGACCCGCACAGGCCCACATAAGAGAAGGACGGACGTTGGCAACGGAGCACCTAGTGTGGAGCCGACGCCCTGCCTTGTCCCCATGATCCCTTTGCTTCAGAAGCCAGCCTCACGGCAGTGCTGTCTACACTAAACAGTCCCCTGGCCTAGGCCAGGGCCACGTGTCTCCCTCTCCAACCCCTTCTTCCTTCTCTGACTCTGTTCTCCAGGTGGCCACTAGCCCTACAGTCACTCACGTCCCCTCTGCACACACTGCCACCTGCCCCTCCACCAGCCCCTCCAGCCATGACACAATTCTGAGCAGCATCCCCCCCACCAGGATTTGAGGGCACCCTCGCTCGAACTCAGCCGGGGGTGTCCCTGGAGGGCCAGGCTCGCCGCACTCACCAGGGATGGCGCTCCACCCGCAGGGCAGGACCAGCCAGCTGGCTCCTGGGCCTCGCCGTCCCAGCTGTTCCCCTCTTGCTGCCTGCTCGGGGCTTGACTCTCTCCCTTGCCGGAAGCCCAGCTGCGGCGGCCGAGGCTGCCGGGAACCTGGCCGGGCTATTCTGGGAGCGGGCTGGAGCTCTGGGCCGCCTGGCAGCAGCTGAAATTTCAACCCCTTTGGTTTCCACACTGTTCTTCTCCTCCCCGCTGATGAGAAGACGGAGTTCGGTCATTATGCAAAATTCAGAACCACGGATGGCGCATTTGAGGGTCTTAATAGCGGCTGTGGTTACGCTAAAGTGGGCCCTGGCCATAAACCACGTACCCTGCAGCCGCTGATGCAACGGCCTGCCCGCGCCCTGCGGTCGCCCAGGCGTAGCCGTGCTCCTCTGTCCCCATGCCCACCCTGCCCTTTAACCCCTCCAGACAAAGCCGATGGTGGAATTCCTCGGAGACCCTCTTCTCTTCCTTTTCTTTCTTTCCTTCTTCTTCTTCTTCTTTTTTTTTTTTTTTTAATTAAGACTGCAGGATTTGATTCTGCAATGTAAGCAATAAAGTATGAAGACTGAGTTTGGGTGACACGATTAGAGTCATAATTAACCCAAAGTTAAGCCCCCCTCTGATTAACCTGTTTCTGGATAGCCTGCTCTTAGAAGGCCCCGGAGATGATGGGCCGGCTTCATTATCCTCGTGGGGGGGTTGGAGGCCAGGATGGGAAGAGGGCCCCCCCACCCCGAGATCACACGGTGATGGACATATGGCTTAAGTGTGGCGTTGGCCCTCCTGTCATGAAACTGTGCTTTTAGAACCAAAAGGACCCCCAGAGTTGTCCAAAGGGCACAGAACTTGCTCGTCTGTGAAAGGGGGTAATAATTCCTGCCCCATGTGATTGCTGCAAAGATTATGCCAAACCACAGACCCGAGAGCTCTTGGCCAGAATGCCCATGACTTGGGACCTTCTGCCCCCAGGCTCATCTCCTTCCACTGCTGGTCTGTGCGAGGAGAGAGCGTCTCACAGAAACAGTGGTGAGGCTGGCTCCCTGGCTTTCTCCAGCCTCCGCACCCAGCTTCAGAACCAGTTCTATTGTTTAAAAAGCAGATTTCGGGGACACCTAGGTGGCTCAGTGGTTGAGTGTCTGCCTTCGGCTCAGGGCATGGCCCTTGGGGGTCCCAGGATGGAGTCCCACATCAGGCTCCCCGCAGGGAGCCTGCTTCTCCCTCCGCCTTTGTCTCTGCCTCTCTCTGTGTCTCTCATGAATAAATAAAATCTTTTTTTAAAATAAAAAGCAGATTTCGGGCTGCCTGGGTGGGTGTCCCTCATCCACTCCCATGCACTCTCTCTCTCAGTAGATAAATTAATTAGATAAATCAATACAATCTTTAAAAAACAAAAAACAGATGTCTGGACCCCATTCCTAATGTAGAACCCAAGTCTCTAGCCAAGAAGCCCAAAAGCCTGTTCTACAAGGTGCACAGGTGTGATTAGTGCTGCACACTGACCTTAAGAACCAGGGAGGCAGGGTTAAACCAAGAATTGTTCGAGTCAGCTATGAGGAAAGGAAGGGAAAATGCAGGCAAAATACAGAAAGCACGCATGCTCCGTGAAGGATCAGGTTCTCTGCTTCTCAGGAATGAGGGGCTTGGGAGCGTGAGTGCAAGGGTGGCACCAGGGTAGGAAAGCAGAGGTGATCCCCCGCGGAAGTGTTCCAGGAAACGAGAGCCTTGCAGCTTTCTCTATTCCTCCCCACACCCACCCTCAGCCTCTCCTGTGTTAAAGGCATGATTAAGGGTCAGGAAGTTGCTACGAGGCCTTTCCTCCTTTGCCTTGCCCTCCTGCCCCTTCCCCTAATATTTTCCAGCCCTGTCTGAAGTCATCCCAATGAGGGCGTGGTTCCTCAGAGCCCAAGGCTCACTCGGACTCTTTTAACCAGCGCTTCAGATGATGGTTGTGCTAGTAAAGTTTAAGAGCCACCGAAATACAAATCTCCCTTGAATTCTTCACCGGAGGAGGCGTGGGGGTAAAGTGATGGGCAAGACTAGGGGCTGAGGGGCCACTGCTGACCAGCGTGTGTGGTCATGGAGCAGTCTGGTTAGACGGACGAGCTCCTGGCAATGGGGTCTTGTTGGGGAGACAAGCAGCGAGGGTGCGGGGTGTGGAGTCCAAGTGGGGGTGGCACTGAAGTGGGAAGCATGGGCCAGACTCTTGTCTGTTGGAAGGTGAGGATTCCAGAGGCGGGAAGAATGCAGAACTCAAAAAAACATGAGCCAGTCCCAACAATAAGGCTTCATCGACATTTTTCTGGAGCTGATCCCACGTAGGTTTCTTCTTCCCGGAAGTCAGAGGCAGCCATCATTGAATTATTTTCTGCTGGTGTCTGGTCTTGCCCCTTGACACTCAACCTCCTCTTTCTAGAAATGGTAAGACTCCAGGAAAAAAAGCGGGTCAAGCTGAAGTGATGTGGGAGCCTCGGCTGCTGGTATGGGGTACTTGGGGTCATGGTGAAGTAGAGGAGGTAAGGCGATTTTCCCTCTACTCTTCTAGGTTCTCTGCTGGCAACTCTGAAATAAAAGACATGTTAACAAGAGGAAGACAAGTTTGTGAACACATATACAGGGGAAATGAGTAACTCTAAGAGCTGACTTAGAATGCAGGCCTAATGCTATCTTCAACTAAGACAGAAGAAAGAAAGGTGTGGGGAAAGCCAGTAATGGGGAGGTGACCAAGAAAATAAGGTTTGTTATGCAGATTGACGTGGGTGCCTCTGGGTTGATAACATTCTCATGATTTAGAGCTCTGTCCTTCTCTTCCTGGTACCGAGAGGGAGACACCCTTACAAACGGAGATTTCCTTTATAAATGTAAATGTTCCTTTACAAAAGGGTAACTGACGGTTTCCAGAGCTCCTCCGGGTGTCTGCTGTATCTCAAAATAATCGGCTCAAAATAATCCTTTTGCCAAGGAGGCATATTTTGAGAGGAGGCAAACTCTGCCACTCTTCAGTGACAATTTAGGAAAAACCACACCCAGTGAGCTTCTTTGATGTTTTTCCAAAGAGCTCACACCTGGCTGGTCTTTAGCTACAAGCACACCTGGAGGTTCTTTGCATCCAATTTCCATAGGTTGTCTTGCTCATTCAAAGGTATATTTCAAATGAGGCTGCCTTTTCTTACTTCTGCCCCCTTTTCCCATTGCCTTATTCACTGCGACTGTTTCCTGCTATCAGATGTGGAATGGGAGCCACAGACTTAGAGAAAAAAGGGGAGTGGGTACTTGTCCTACGGGAGCTGGTGACTCCTGGGCCTTCCCTTGGCCAAGGTCACTTGGATCAGCTCAGACGAAAGCAGCCCGAACGGTAGAGATTGATTCCCGACAGCCCTTTTGCTCTAATACCGTATTGCATTTCAAAACAGTTGTGCTGCTCTCCTGGGCATTTCCTAACCCGGGCTGAAAACAGTGGCTCGTTCGCTGTCCTTGGACCCGCTCTGTCAATGAAGTAGGGTCCAGAAAAGCCCCCTCAGAGGGTGTCCTCTGGCTGCTGCCTGGTCTCACCTGCCTTTCCAGCACCCCTCCTGCAGGCTCGGGTTCTTCCAGGGCCAGAGCCACAGTCTGACCTGACTGGCTGCCCCCCACCCCCAGCACCATGGGCATGGCCAGCTGTAGTCAGTGCTTCAATGGCCTGCTGTGGGGGGAAAATGGGAGAAGCTATAGACTCACCCAGAGTGCACCTGCAGTCACTCAGTTAAACCATGAGCACTGCATAAAGAGTCAAGAGACTGGGTACAGGACTCAGACTAACTTCTGAGTACCCGGCTGTGTAGCCATGGAGACATCTATTCACCTCTCTTGGGCTGTTTATCACCCATATAATAATGACAATGTTTAGTACTGCCCGGACTGTTTGGGTTACCTATTAACTCCTTTGATCCTCCAACATTCTATAATATGAATTACAATGGCTCTACCTGCTTATAAATGAGGCTTATAAATGAGGAAGCTCAGAGAGGCTGAAGTAATGTGTTTAAGGCCAAGAGCTCTGACCTTGGCCTCCTAACTCCTATGCATACATCTCTTTTGGGGTAGGAAAAAAAATGTATTGGCTATCGATAGTGCTGTGTAACAAATCACCATGAAATTTAGTGGCATAGAGCAACAAATGTCTATCATGACACATAGTTTCTGTGGGTCGGGAATAAAGGAGCGGATTAACTGGGGGTGTCTGGCTCAGAGTCTCTCATGAGGCTGGGGTATTGGCCAAGGCTGCGCTCATCAGGAGGGTGGACAGGGCTGGAGGGTCCATTTCCAAGATGGCACCCTTCCACGGGGCTGGTTGTTGGCTAGATGCCTAAGTTCCTCTCCATGTAGACCGCTCTCCATCGGCTGTTTGAGTGACCTTGAGACATAACTGTAGGCTTTGTCCAGTGCAATTTTCCTAAGAGAAGGCAAAGCAGAAGCTGAAAGGTAGCCACGGAAGGCACACACTGCCTTTTCCACAATATTCTATTAGTCACACAGGTCTGCCCTCTTCAGCGTGGAAGGGAACTACACAGAAAGGTAGATATCGGAAAATGGGGCCTATGGGGCCATCTTGGAGGCTGGCTGTCACAGACAGGAACAGAGCAGCTAACAGCACGGTTGGGAGAATCAAATCAAAGAATAGATGTAAACATGCTGTAGAAGCTTGCTAGGGCTGTTGTACCACAGACTGGGTAGATTTAAACCAGAAATATATCCTCTCACTGGTCTGGAGGCTGGAGGCCCAAAATCACGGTGTCTGCAGGGCCATGTTTCCTTGGAAGGCTGCAGGGAAGAATCTTTCTTTGTCTCTCCCAGCTCCTGGTGGCCGTGGGCTCACAGCTTCTGCCCTCCAATCTCTGCTTTCTTGTCACATGGCTTCTCCCAGGGTGGATCTTTACATGGCCTCCTTATAAGAACAGAAGTCATACTGGATTTAGGATCCACCCTACTCCAGTATGACTTTACCTAAACTTGATTACATCTACAAAGACCGAACTTCCAAAGAAGGTCACATTTACGGGTATGGGGGATTGGGACTTCACCACATCTCTTCAAGTAGGTAAGAGGGTACAACTCATCCCACAACACACGCCGTGTGGTGTGTAAAATACCATATACCTGTGAGTCTGTATTGTCCTTAATTTTTTTTTAAGATTTTATTTATTTTTTGAGAGAGAACAAGCAGGGGGAGGGGCAGAGGGAGAGAGAGAGCCCACGTGGGGCTCCATCTCATGACACTGAGATCATGAGGGGAAATCAAGAGTCAGACTCTCACCTGACTGAGCCACCCAGGTGTCCCATGTATTATCTTGAATTGCAGCACAACTGGTAGAAATTGTGATGGTGGGAGCTAATGGTTAGATCGGCCAGCCTGCTGGAGGCCATGGCCATTGTGGCCATTGGCACAGCCTTTAGGGCACTTTGAAGGTCCTGACTTCTTGGCCATTTTCCCAAGCCCAGACTGCTGTCTCTCACTGGAACTTACTCATACTTCCCAGTGGATTCTGGAGTCTAGCCACAGAATTTATCTCTATCAGATTCTTCCTTGGACACTCCATTCCCCTGAGGCTGATTCTGCTCCACGGCTTTTTCCCCTGACTGCCTCAAACGTCTCCCTGGCCCATGTCTCCCTCTCTGTTTCTGAAGCCCCTGTTTCTCTAAAAATTGTTTCTTGGTGGAGTCCTGGTGCCCTCCCAAGAAACACCACTCAGCCCCTTGTTCCTGGCACTCGCTGATTCCTCAGCCAAGCCAGGCACCCGGTGATGTGCGTCAGAAAATTGCCAGCTGGGCAGTGGTTTCCCGTCCCAGCTCTGCCTCCAGCAAGCTGGGTGACCTCCAGCAAGTTTCTTCACCTCTTCCTACCATAGCCTCTGAATTCGTCAGGTGTATTCCAGTGAATACCTACTGAATACTCCCAATGTGCCAGGCATGGGGCACAAAGGAAGCTGAATCACCCTCCCTGCCTCTAAGCATTTATGATCTAATCAGCAAGAGTAATGTCAACCAGTCAATGAGATACAGGGTGTTATACACGAGGTGCCATGGGAACAAAGACGAGGGTGGAGGGACTCCACGGTACTAGCTGGGAATACCGGTGGAAGAGTGTCCAGGAGAGAAGGAGCAGAGATGGGATTTAAGCTCAGTGCCAGGCTGAGTTGGACGGCCACAAATCCAGAGGTCACAACCAACAACCCTCAGTACCAATTCAACCTATAGAAATCTTCTGTTTTATCCACCCGATGTTTTTTTCCTAAAGATTTTATTTATTTATTCATGAGAGACACAGAGAGAGAGAGAGACAGAGACAGAGAGAGACATAGACAGAGGTAGAAGCAGGCTCCCCATGGGAACCCGATGTGGGACTTGATCCCAGGACCCCGAGATCATGACCTGAGCCGAAGGCAGATGCTCAACCACTGAGCCACCGGGGTGCCCCCCAAAAAAAGTTGAACTCTGAGGATTGTAGGAAGGTAACCTGATTTCAGACCCAAAACTTGAGACCCGACAAGTCATTCCTAACCTTGGTTTGTGCTTATCTTATGTGAACCTTTCCACACGGAACTGTGGTGGGTACGTAGCACCCCTGAAGGCACACTGGTCCTCTGCTCCCGTCCTGCTGTCTGCTCTGGCCACACTTGAGCTGTGGCACATGGGCACTGTGCATCATCCAAGGAGCCCTGATCAGAAGACGCCTGTTCTTCTTGTCCTTGCTCTGGAACACTTCTGTTTGTCAGCTCAGCATCTGATTTAGGAGCCATAAAATACGGTCAGGGTCATGAAAGCAGCACCTTCTGAACTGTTCTAGCCCCTGTGTCAGTCTCTTAGGACTGCCCCTAACCAGCTACCACAAACGTGGTGGCTACAAACCATAGCAATGAACTTTCTCACAGTTCCGGAGGCTAGAAGTCCAACATCAAGGTGTCAGCAGGGTCGTGCCCCCTCTGAACGCTCAATGGGGAGAATCATCCCTTGCCTTTTCCAACTTCTGGTGGCTCCAAGCTCCTCTTGGCTTGTGACCATGTCCCTCTGCTCTCGGCCTCTGACTTCATGTGGCCTTTCCCTCTGTGTCTCTGGGTCTTCTTTCCCGTTTTTTATAAGGACACTCATCCTGGGTGTGGGGCTCACCTTAATCCATAATCCGAGATCATCTCATTTTGGGATCCTTATCTTTTTTTTAAATAAATTTATTTTTTATTGGTGTTCAATTTGCCAACATACAGAATAACACCCAGTGCTCATCCCGTCAAGTGCCCCCCTCAGTGCCTGTTACCCATTCACCCCCACTCCTGCCCTCCTCCCCTTCCCACCACCCCTAGTTCATTTCCCAGAGTTAGGGGTCTTCATGTTCTGTCTCCCTTTCTGATATTTGGGATCCTTATCTTAATGATATCTCAAGCTCTTTTTCCAATAGGGTCGTATTCTGAGGATTTTTTTTTTTTTAGGGGAAAGAAGGAGATACCATGCAATCCTCCAAACCCCTAAATAATCCTGTTCTAGTTACTTATTGCCAAGTGACACACCATCCCAACATGTAGTGACTTCAAACAGCAACTGCCATTTTCTGATCTGTCATGGTTTCTTTGGGTTAGGAATTCGGGAGGGGCTTGGATGGGCTTGGCTTGGACAGTGGATGGAGCTGAGTGGATGGAGCTGAAACAACACGGAGCTGAGGCAGCCCGGGCCTAGACAGTCATCTTCCTTCCTGCAGCCTTAAGGCCTCTTTGCGTGACCTCCTGATGTGGGCTGGTTAGAGCTTCCTCACAGCACGGCACCCTCAGAGGTCTGACCGCCTCGTGGAGAGCAAGGCAGAGAACTTGCATTTTGTGGTCCAGCTTCCAGCATCACTGAGGGTCACCTCCATGGTGCTCTGTCATTGGAGGCGGTCACAAAAGCCCACCTAGGTTCACCCTAGCTCTCTGCTGGTGTGCATCTTCCTTTACAGATGCAGACGCTAAGGTGTGGCCAGGTGAGTAAATGCCAAGTTATCACAGCGGAGAGCCACACCTGTCCCTGGGAAGGTGGCCGCGGGGCCAGGTCTATAACCCATGCTTACGGTCGGTCAGCAGCCAGCTTCTCTTCCTCAAGTCTCTGCTCCTTCAACCCAGAAAATGGGCCTGATGGAGGCCACTGCTGCCCTCCAGGATGGTTTGGGCACGACAGGGATGCAGCACAAAGCAAGCCCGTGGATGGGCAGCCAGGTGACGTGGCTTGTAGCCCTGGCTCTGTCATTCCTCTTTGTGTGGTCTTAGGTAGTTTCCTGTTCTAGAACAAAGGGAATAATGCCTGCCTGCTACTTTCATGGTTTTCATGGGTGAAATGAGGTTCAGTATGTTGGAGTGCTGGGTATGCAATTTAATGCTCTTCACATAAAAGGCATCGGGTGTCTCTTTGAGTTCCTCAGAGTGTCACAAACATCCTAGCTGCTTTACGGATATTCATTGATTCTATTTTTTTTTTTTTTTAAGATTTTATTTACTTATTCATGAGAGACACAGAGTGAGAGAGAGGCAGAGACACAGGCAGAGGGAGAAGCAGGCTCCACTCAGGGAGGCCGACGTGGGACTCGATCCCGGGACTCCAGGATCACAACCTGGGCCGAAGGCGGCGCCAAACCGCTGAGCCATCCGGGCTGCTCCCTCATTGATTTTAATGTAAAGGTTTCCTACCAGTCCCCTACTTATGTGTAGGCCCGCATAAGTAGGGCCGACGACCAGGAAGACCATGGGGTCTGATCATCAATGAGGGACTGCGGATTTTGGAGCTTGGGCATTCTTAATGCCCCAAGTAGCCCATGAATAAGCCTGGGGATGAGGATGAAGGGATGAAGGGATGAATCCGAGTATTCCTTTCATGAAGGGCTGTGTAAGCAAGGCACCCCAAATTTAGTGGGTTCAAACAATTTACTTTCATCTCTCATGGTTTTGTGGGTCCACGGGGTTCAACTGACCGATTCTCCCCTGGTGGAGGAGGTGGTCTTCTCTCAGACACCAGCGGGGGCTGTGGTTGTCCAAAGGCCCGACTGGGCTGGAAGTCCCAGATGCAGCTCAGGGCTCCTGCGTGCGGCCTCTCTCCCCAGCAGTATGGCCTCGCCTTCTCAAGTGGCAGCTCGTGATTTCCAGGGCAGGTAGGAATCCCAGGCCTCTCAAGGGCTGGGTGCGGATCCTGCTCAGCATCTCTGCCATATTCTGCCGGTCAGAGCAGTTACCAGGCAGTCTAGATACACGGTGCGGAGGAACGGACTCTGCCTCTCGATGGGGTGGTCGTCCAAGGAGGGCAGGAACCAGTGTCTGCTCCCTTTAGTCCCAGAACAAGGGACGGTCCCTATTCCTCAGGCTCCTGAACTGCCCGGCTGAGATGGACTGTAGTTGTGACGACACAGAGGGCCTGGCTTTGGCTGGAGCGTGGGGACACAAAGAGCCCTTCAGCCGAAAAGCCACTGGGCAGCCTCAGCCCCCACCCCCCCATCACCCAGGTGCTGCTGGCTTGCCCTGGGCCAGGGGAATGCGGGGCCACCGCAAGCCCTGGGTGCCAAGGTCAAGGCCGCGACATAGAGGCCTCAACGTGGCCAGCCTCCAGCCTGGCCTCCCTCCCACATCCTGACACAGCTCTGACCAAGCAGTTGGATGGCTTCAGAGGGGCGGTTTCGGATCGTCTGCTGGACAGCTGTGCGGCCCAGGCCCCCATGTGGGGGCGAAGGGCAGTTTGAAGAGGCGCAGGGAGCCGAGCAGGCAGGCCTCTCCCTGCCTCCGCTGTGTGGCTGTATCTGGTTAACAGACACCTTGTCACCAGCGCCGTCCGGCTGCAGTTCTCAGGCGCCAAGGAGATGGAGCCTTGCTCTGCCAGCCTTGCCCCTCCTGCTTATTTCCTGACCTCAGATCTCTCCCTGGCTCAGGGCAGCTGCTCCCCTTAAACTTATAACACAGTCCCTGGCCTTCCAAAGCAAGAGCAGGCCACCAGCTGATTTCTAACCTTCCTGCATTCTTTCCCTGACCTTTGTCCCCTCCTACTAGTGTCCTTGGAGATCTCAGGGTGCTGGGCACCAGGTCACCGGGAACCACCTGCAAATATTCACCCGTGGTGTGTTCTTTTCCCGAGGCTGCCATAACCCGCCACCACACACCTTTGAAGAAACAGAAACAGATTCTCTCCAGGTCAGGAGGCCAGAAGTCCAAGATCAAGGCATGGGCAGGGTCGGATCCTTCTGAGGGAGCACCCACTGCATGCCCCTGTCCTGGCTTCTGGTGGCTGCGGGCAACCCTTGCTTGCGGACGCATCACTCTGGTCTCTGCCTCCATCTCACCAGGCCTCCTCTTAAGTCCCCGTGTCTCCTTTTCTGGTCCTTACAGGAGCGCTCCCATTCGACTCGATGCAGCATGATCTTGTGTCTGACCTTAATTATGTCTGTAAAGTCCCTATTTCCAAATAATATCACATTCTGAGGTTCCAGGTGGCCATGAGTTTTTGAGAGACAGCATTCAAGCCAGGACACGGAGGCATGGAGTGTTCACCCAAACTGCCCCCCCAAAGAATCTTCCCACCAGGACACTCGGCTCTCTGGGGCAAGGCAGGTGGGTACACGAGAGACGGGCCTTCCACTGAGATGGTGACTCAGTGGCCACTGTCCCCTTCCTCTGGAACGTGGAAACCCAGTTATTCCAACACACCTGATGCGGTTCCCAGGCTTCCTGGCACTCCCACCTGCTCTTCTTGGATCTGAGCTTTCATATTTCCCCTCGCAATCATAGTTACATCTGTGTGCCCTGGGGCAAGGGATTGCTCTCCTGAGCCTCAGTTTCCCTACCAGTAACGCAAGGATGCTACAAGCCACCTCATAGGGTTGCCCTGAAGATGAACCAGGTTTAACTTAGCAGCTCCAGGCGTGGCCCGGGCCATGGAAGGTGAGTCAGCCGGCAGCCAGGGCCGCAGGCCTGGCCTTGCCCTTACACGTTAAGTGTTCTGTTCAGGGCTTTCCGCGTGTTATCTGAGCTAAACCTCAGTGCTCCAGGAACCAGGTACTATTTTTATCTCCATTTTATAAAACAAGGAAACTAAAGTTTAGAGAGATTAAGTAACTTGCCCAAGGTCATTCAGTGAGTAAGTGGTAACAGCTCTGAGCCGAAACCCTGTTTTTCCCACTGCAGCCTGACCCGGAGGCCCCGAGGCGCTGTGCGTAAGAATAAACATATCTTGGCTCCTGGGCCCCAATGGGGGGGCCCCTTGTGACCCCCACCTTGACTGCCAGCGTGTTCTCTAGACTCACATACCCCGGGAGATGGATCATTCGCTGTTATCTCCGTAAGTGGCCTACCTTGGTGATCGTGCTCACTGGGGAGATCCCTGTTCAGGTTTAATTTAAAAAGTGGGCAAAGGTGAAGTGATGGATGGGGACGGGGGTGGGGGTCAGTTCAGCAAACACCTGCTTTCCCCTCCCTCTACACAAACTCTCCTTCCCTTTGCAGTGGTGGACAGCCAGGCTCTCGGGGAGCCTGGGATACCGACTGCAGGTCCCGAGGTGTTTGGAAAGATGGCTAATCCTAAAGGCTGCTCAGACCTGCCCTAGCAGGGCTCTGGTGGATTACAGCAGGGGTCGCGGAGGGCAAACATCATTCCATAGGCCAAATCTGGCCCCCTGCCTGTTTTTATAAATAAATTTTTACTGGAGCACAGTCACACCCATTTGTTGACAAATCTGTTGTCTGTTTTCTTGCTGCCTACAATGGCAGAGCTGGGAGATTGTGATGGAGACCCGGGCCATGATGTGGAAAATCTTTGTCGTCTGGCCTTTTATAGAAAACTGTCCACCCCTGAATTAGGGAAGTCCTCAGGCAGGCTACTTTTCTCTGAGATGATTTCTGTCTGGGCTTCTAGTTGGGCTGATAGGGGAGAGAAGAGAGTCTTTTTGTTCTGAGTCAGGACAGCCTGTTGGGGGCGGGTGTTAGTGTCTCTCCCAACTTGACAGGTGGGCTTGCTCACATCAAGATCAGGTCAGGGTCTAAGGTAGTGCTGACTCAAGGCCTGGATTACTCTTCCCCCCAACCCTGAGTCCACCGTTGGGCACTGAGCAGCTGCAGCCTCCAGCAGAGAACTACTGACTCCGAGGTCCCCGGTGTCCCGGGCAGAGGGGCTGAGAGCCTCTGTTACTTGAGCTTAGCTGTTAAAGTGACCCGGTTTATGCAGCTAGCTGGAGGGACCCAGACGCCCCACCATTCCTTCCCGTCTCCCCCTTCCAGGGGGACATCCTGGGGACCTGTCCTCCTGTTACACGCAGAGTGACAGGGCAGAGTGACAGTCGGTGGAGACTGATCCTATTAGAAACAATGGTGGTCTCTTTATGTGGTCCCTTTTCAATGGGATATCCTGGGATCCCCAAAGATTATGTCCCTGGGAGGGGCTGTGAGCAAGGGAGGGCCCCTCCTGGGTAGGTTCAAGGGTCCTGGAGAAGTCAGCACCCACACCCAGGCAGCTTCAAACACAAATAAACAAGTACAAATGCACACGGCCCCATTCCTCCTTGCTGTCCGGTAAAGGTATGCCAGCCCCTGGCTGTGCCCTTGGCCACCGAATACAGTTGGCCCAGGCTGGCCTCAGCGCCTGCTGGGCCGTCAGCATGCCCAGAACCCCGGTGCAAGCTGGCTCCTTGGGAGGCCCGCCTCAGCACCCAGCCCCCCGCTACTCTGGTGGGCTGCTGCCCCAGCAATTGATTTTTTTTAATGTACTCTGTGCTGACTTCGTTCTGTCCTGAAGCATCCCTCCCTCTGGCACCACGGCGCCCGCCTGCAGGCTGGTCTGGCCAGATACCCAGGGAGGAACATATGTCCCATACCTGGGGTTCAGAGGAAGGAGGGAGGAGCCGACTCACAGCCAACGGGGAGCCACCCCTTCGCTTTCGGTCACCTGCCCTGGATCCCAGATCCTCCTCCTGACCGATCTCAGTGGCACCCTCAGATGGAAAGTGGCCACACTGGGCCAAGCGACCCACACACGGGAGTAGAAGAGTAGCAGGGCTGCAAAATTCTGGAAGACCACAAAATACATAATTATGTTAATATATATAATCGTTGTGAACATATATAAACTTTTTTTTTAATCACAAAAGGAATTCATACTTTAAAAAAATGTGAGAGTTGTTTGAACACGAAAGACATCCTAACGGGCCCTCCCTCCTCCTTCTCCGTTTAACCCCATTCCATTCCCTTAGAGAGAAGCCAGTTTTGGCCATAGCTTTCCAGACATTTTCTGTGCTTCACTGTGTGTGTCTGGAAACAATTCCATGAGATGGGCAGGTCGGATAGGGAAGCTGCCAGTTTACAGGCAGCAAAATGGGGCCGTGGCAAGGCTCAAGACCCTGGGAGCCGAGGAAAGGCTGAAGGGAGGGAGGTCTCCAGTCCCAGGAAGGAGGCCAGTGGCATCCAGTGTCCCAATCCCCAGTGCTGGTTGGATCCCTGCATCAGGGAACCCACTTTCAGCTTCTACTCTCCTCCTAGCTTTGGTGTAGACTCGCAGGCTCACCTGTCCTAGAATCCAGAGACTTGGAAGGCAGTGCACTCAGACCCAACGATCACAGAGCACGACAGGATGGATTCCCACTCCACTTTGGATGAGATTATGTGTGCACTTTCTGGCACGATATTTGATCTGATGAAAAGCCGTGTTTCAAACGGATAAGTAATAATGCGCAGGGTAAGTCAGAAGTGTTACAATCCTTTTGCTGTCAGAGTAAAACACAAGTTCGTCTTGGGAGCTAGTGGGGAGCTGTCTGTGAAGCTTTTTATAAACACCTACCAACTCCACAGTGAGTAAAAGAAAGCAAATTTGCATTCGTCTTATTCCTCAGGCAAAATACAATCTGTTCTCCCAGGAAGCAAGGGGATGGCTGTTTTTTAAGTTTTCTATAAAATCAGCATTTCTCCCCTCCCTTAGAGCCTACACAAAGTCGGAAGTGAGTATGAAAGTCCTCGCTAGGACAAAGAGAGTTGGGGCATCATTGTAAGTCTATACCTGTGGAGTAATAAGAAAAATATTTAGGGGCGCCTGGGTGGCTCTGTCGGTTAAGCGTCTGCCTTCAGCTCAGGCCCTGATCTCGGGGTCCTGGAATTGAGTCTTGCAGTCAGCTCCCTGGTCACTGGGGAGTCTGCTTCCGCCTCTCCTCCCTCAGCTCCTCTCCTGGCTTGTGCTTTTTCTCCCACACTCTATCTCTTAAATAAATAAAATCTTAAAAAATATATAAATATATATGCAATATATATATATATTTATATTAGGGATCCCTGGGTGGCGCAGCGGTTTAGCGCCTGCCTTTGGCCCAGGGCGTGATCCTGGAGACCCGGGATCGAATCCCACGTCGGGCTCCCGGTGCATGGAGCCTGCTTCTCCCTCTGCCTGTGTCTCTGCCTCTCTCTCTCTCTCTCTCTCTGTGACTATCATAAATAATAATAATAAAAATATATATATATATATTTATATTATATATATTTAAGATTTTATTTATTTTTATATTAAGATTATATTTATGTAATATATATTTATATTATATATATTTAAGATTTTATTTATTTATACAAAAAATGTATTTTGTCTTTGTCCTCTGTTCCAGGTGCAGAACTCCTAAAGTCCTTGTCCTTTCCTAAGTGAGAGAAAGGGCTTTTGTTATTTGCAACAAGCCCTTTGGATCACAACTGAGCTTGTGCTAAAGTGGAGACTTAGTGTGGGGGTCCCTACGCAGCCTGTGGATTGGGGCTGGATATGAGGGAGAGCAAGTCATTAGACAAAGCAAGTCATTAGACATTAGACAAGACATTAGACAGAGCAAGTCATTAGACAGTAAGAGGCCCCTTCCACGGATGAGGGGCTATATAAAAGAACAAGACTTGAAAAGCTTCTGGGCTAGTGCCTCCACATGCCGGGAGGACGAAGCTCCCCAGTTCCATGGGGGCAAAAGACCTGAACAGACACTTCACCAAAGAGGACATACAGGTAGCAGGTAAGCACATCCTTAGCCATTAGGCAAGTGTAAATATAAAGCAAAACGAGATACCTCTATCCCCCTATCATACATGGTCAAATTTTTTTTTTTACATGGCCCCAAATTTTTTTTTAAATTTTTTTATTATTTATTTATGATAGGCACACAGTGAGAGAGAGAGGCAGAGACACAGGCAGAGGGAGAAGCAGGCTCCATGCACCGGGAGCCCGACGTGGGATTTGATCCTGGGTCTCCAGGATCGTGCCCTGGGCCAAAGGCAGGCGCCAAACCGCTGCGCCACCCAGGGATCCCGGCCCAAAATTTTTTAAACTGACCCTATTAAGCGCTGGCAGAGAGATGCGACACACCTAGAACTCTCCTATATAGTTGGTGGGAATGCAGAATGGTAAAGTCACTCTGGAAAACAGTTTGGCGATTTCTTATAGTTACACCTGAACACGCCCTATGACCCAGCGACCTCAATTTCTGTACATTTACCCCAGGCCAAGTTTTGTCGACCACAGTGCCAGTGACCATCTGGAGCCTGATCATTCTGCATTATGAGGCAGTCCTGGGCATCCTAGGACGTTTAGCAGCTTCCCTGACCTCTACCCACTAGACTATGCCGAGTGCACTGCAATCAAAAATGTCTCCAGGGCAGCCTGGGGGGCGGGGGGGCCCAGGGGTCTAGTGCTGCCTTCAGTCCAGGGCCTGATCCTGGAGACCCGGGATCGAGTCCCACGTCGGGCTTCCTGCATGGAGCCTGCTTCTCCCTCTGCCTGTGTCTCTGCCTCTCTCTCTTTCTCTCTCATGAGTAAATAAATTAAAAAATCTTTAAAAAAAGTCTCCAGACATTGCCAGATGTCCCCCGAGGGCAGAACTGCCTCCAGCTGAGACCCCCTGCCCTCTGAAAAGACAAACTTAAGCCTGTGCACAAATGCTTACAGCATTCTATTCATAATCACTTAACACTGGAAACAGCCCAAATGTCCTCCAGCACATGAATGGATGAACAAACTGTGGCACTGGGACGATGGAACGCGACTCAGCTGTAAAGGGAGCTATCGGCAGGTGCAATGAGAGGAATCTCAAAGGCATTATTCTGAGTGAAAAAAAAAACAGTCAAAAGGTTACATGCCATAGACTTTTCATTTCTATGACCTATTCTCAAAAAGACAACCTCCACTCCTTGCAGTGCATGAGGTTGCCAGGTGGGGAGGCCAGGAGTGGGGAGAGGGTGCGACTCCCCAAGGGCAGGCCTGCAGCGGGGTGTCAGGGCGGGTGGGGGAACTGTCCTGCCCTGGCCACAGTGGACGGTGCCATAAGTCTAAACACCAAAACACCAAAAGCAGCTAAAAGTCAGCTTTATTCTATGTTAATTTAAAAAATAAAGTGGGACACCTGGGTGGCTCAGCAGTTGAGCATCTGCCTTCAGTTCAGGGCATGATCCCGGGGTCCTGGGATTGAGTTCCACATCAGGCTCCCTGCAGAGAGTCTTCTCCCTCTGCCTGTGTCTCTGCCTCTCTCTGTGTGTCTCTCATGAATAAATAAATAAATAAATAAAATCTTAAAAAAAAAAAAGAAAGAAAACAGGTCTGGGGTATTTCAGTGGGAGTAGGGGGCAGGAATGAGAAGAGGCAGAGGGCCACAAACAAGTGGCCTCCATTGTTTGTTGGGGGTCAGGGGGCTGCTCTGGGGCTCCTTGCAGGACCTCGGGGCCATCCTTCCAGGAGCTGGGAGGGACAAGACGGTGGGAATAAAAGGGAAAGAGAACAGAATGTCAGGAGGAAGGCGCCAGCCCCTCTGTGCAGAAGCAGCACTGCAATACATGCAGAACACTTTTCTTTGTGATTCATGCAAGATTCCGAAGAGGTAGGCAGCTCACAGTGGGGCCTTCCCACTTAGCTCCTTTCAAACTCACAACAACCCTCTGAAGTGGGCGGTGGTCTCATCTAGTCTGGTCCTGCTTCACAGATGAAGTAATTGAGGGTCAGCTCAAGAGGCAACTTCCCCAGAGTCCCCCAGGTAGGATGCCGCTCACCCAGAGTTCGAGGCCAGTCTCTGACATCACAGCTGGTGCCTGAACCAGTCTGCACTGTGGCCTGGATCATGTTCTAGGCAGACATCACGGCAGGCAGTGATGTGAGTCCCCAGTACTCCCTCGGGAGGTAGGAAAAGGCGTACGGAGAGAGCCAGAAAACCTGGACGCAAGTAAGTCCTGGCTCAACCAACCTGCTGTGTGACTTCTGAGAAACCGCTTCCCCTCTCTGGGCTTCTATTTCGTCATCTGAAAGAAAGGGACTGCCCTGAGGATTGAAGGCACAGCACAGATGAAGCCGTCTGTAAAATGTCACACACTGCACGAGTGCAGGAGGAAAGGACAGCTCCCGTCCACCACCTCATTCTGTCCCAGAACTTGCTGGCCCCTCGAGGCCTGGGATTATTCCATTCCTTTCCTTTCTTTTCCTTTGCTTTACATTCCAGAGGTGGGGCCCACATAGTTGAAACTGTATTTTCTTTTTCAGTAGGTCTTGTCGTCACAGCTCAAAAATTTAAAGTTATGAAAAAGGTATATAATGAAAATGTTGGCTCCCGTGGAAGAGATGAAACCCGTTTCTTGGGTATCCATCCATCTAGAGATGTTCTTTTTTTTTTTTTTTTTTAAGATTTTATGTATTTATTCATGAAAGACACACAGAGAGAGGCAGAGACACAGGCAGAGGGAGAAGCAGAGTCCATGCAGGGAGCCCGATGCGGGATAAGATCCCAGGACCCTGGGGTCTCACCCTGAGCCGAAGCCGCTCCGGCTAGTGTCCCCATCTAGAGATGCTCTTAAGCACACACAACCGAACAAGCATATGCATTGTTTTTCTTTTACGATTTTTACCCAAATGGTAGCCTGTCAGTTCATTCATTCATTCATTCATTCACTGAGACTCAAAACCAGCCAGGCCTGCAGCCTGTTCTACTCCTGCTTTGCTTTTCTTCAGCTTTTCCACTTTACAGTGTTAACTGGGACGTGTGTCCAGATCCATATATCAGTGGTTCCTTTGTCCTGGCTGCTGTGTTCCATCACCTGGGCATACCGTAAGGGTGGGATCCGTCGCCTATGGAGCGCGCCTCCGATCCCTTGTCATTCTTATAAACAATGTCCCTAGGTCATTTCACAAACGTGCACAGCTGGGCATTATGCTTCTAGAAGGGGAATTGCTGGGTCACAGAATTTGTGCGTTCAGTAGATATTGCCAAATTGCCCTCTGTGGAGGTTGTGCAAGTTTAGAGTCCTGCTGGCAAAGCATGAGAGTGCCTTTCTCCATCCTTGCCAGCTCAGTGCATTGTCGAACCTTTGATCTTTGCCAATCTGCTGGGTAGAAGATGGGGCCTGGGTGTTGTTTTCATTTGATTCTTTTATTCCAAGTGAGGTTGAGCATCTTTTGAGTGCCCAGCCCTGGACCGGCTCCTCTCCACACAAAGCCGAGGGCCGTGGCCTTGACCACTACCTCCTCTGCAAGATCCGGGACTAGGTTTGTGTTTCTGGCCCCTAGCTTCTTGCTGAGTCACTCAAGAAGGAAAGGGCAGCAGGCTCAGGTTATTTCTGCCCCGGGAGCCATCTGAGCTGCCAGTCCTGGGAAGACCTTGGTCCCTGGCATTCTCTGCAGGCATCCAGCACCCATGCATACCGGATTGTTGCACCTGTCAAGTCCGGGCTCCCTGGTCCGCCTGGGAGAGAGGGGGTGTGCAGGTGGGGATCAGGGCAGGCGTGTTCACAAACTAGGCATGGAAAAAGTCTCAGCTAGACTTGGAGAGGCGACATTCGGAAGGAACGAATGAGCAAAGTCCCAAGCTGTAAGTGACAGAGTGAGAGGAGCCAGGCTGGGCGCAGGGGAGGGAGGGTTTAGTTGTTGGGAAAGGATCGGCGGTGAGCCACAGAGAAGGGGTCGGGAAAATTGGGAAGAGATTCTCACCAGAAATCTCCAAAGGCATCTTGTGTGAGATGCCCCCAGCCTCAGCTGCTCAGTTCACCACATCAAGGCTCATGGTAAGCCCTGCCCAGGGTCTGAAAGTGAGCACCCTCTTGGTGCTCCTGGAGGATTCAGGCCACTGGTGCAACCAACGAGAGGCATGGAGAGGCCGGGGACCCTTGCTGGCCATCTCTGTGAGGTGGCTTGGCATCTGTGGGGCAGCCCAAGTCAACTTGTAATTTAACCCCAGTGCCACTCTATGCATTAGTTGCGTCTTGCTCCCAGACGGAAGATGCCAAGAGGAGCCAGTGGCTAGGTTCCTGGGCCCTGGGGAGTCTGCCGCCGTTATTTCCAAAATCAAACAAAATGCAAATTTGCACTGGAGATTGCTGAGGCAGAGTCTTCCTGGAGCCCCGCGAAGAAGCTCAGGGCTGCTGTGTGAGTGCGTGATGACCTCTGGGCCATCTGAACCCACAGGAGAGCAGGACTGTGGCACCTGTGAGCTGTGGTAGAGCCGGGGGCCCGTTCTAGGCCACAACCTGGTCCGCAGCCCAGCCTGTCTGCTCTGCTGAAGCTGGTGATCCAGAGCTGCTCTTCAGCAGTGGACCGAGAGTGGGGGCCCCCTTGTATCTTGGATCCCACTTCTGGTCCATTCCGGGGCTCCCCGTGTGCTGCTGCTCTGTACGCCAGCTGCTGGTGCCAGGGGGAGCATCCCTGGGCAAGGGGCAGTGGGGGTGAGCTCTGCCTTCCTGCAGTGAGCTTCCTCCAGTCTTAGCCACGGCACAAAGCAGAACTTTCAAGAACCGTAGCCACAGGTGCTCTCCTCGTCGCCCCCACCGCCTCCCCCAGCCTCCCCGGGGGAAATGTATGAAAGTTGAGGTTGTCCCCCAGGACACCAAGAAATGCTTAATTGCTTTCCGAGAGCATTGTCACCTCTCCTCTCCAGTAGCCCTCTCTACCTCTTCCCCAACCACTAGAGGCCCTTGCTTAGAAATGAGGGCTGAGGACGTGTGCTCCCTGGCGGCGTCCCAAAGTAACCAGCAGCCATGCGCTGAACAGCAGCTCGCTTCTCCAAATATACTGCTGCACCTCCTTTGCTGAAAAATAAGAACCCTATGTTTGGGGGGAATAAATGTGCATTCTTCTGCGAGCCAGGCCCTCACTGACAGAGATGGATGGTGGCCCAGGCCAGCTGAGTCAGCCAGACTCTGGAGCAAGCAGACAGCGAGAACCAAGGCAGGGGTGGGAGCCAGCCAAGGAAAGTGAACTACAGAGATATTTAGAGGCTCTCATCCGGGTTAGTCAGCACCTTGTGCTACTTGATTCCAGTTGAGGGCCAAGCCGAGGGATATATGTGCTTTGTAAAGTGTAGGCTAAAAATCAGTACTGGACCTCAAAATATGTAATAATCATTCAAGCTATATATTATGGTTCAAATTATATATAACGGGAGGACGCCTGGGTGGCTCAGCGGTTAAGCGTCTGCCTTCGGCCCAGGGCGTGATCCTGGAGTCCCGGGACACCACGTGGAGCCTGCTTCTCCCTCTGCCTGTGTCTCTGCCTCTTTGTGTGTGTGTGTGTGTGTGTGTGTGTGTGTGTCATGAATAAATAAATAAAATCTTAAAAATATATGTATATATATATATAATGGCATAATGACTCAAATACCTTAGACATATATCTCTTACTCATATAATACACCAAAGCAGGTATTCTTTTTCTTTTTTAAGTTTTTACTTAATTTTAGAGACAGAGAAAATATGTAGGGGAGGGGCATGGGGAGAACCGTCTGATGTGGGGCTGGATCCCAGGACCCTGAGATCATGATCTGAGCTGGAGGCAGACACTTAAGAGACAGAGCTATCCAGGTGCCCCTCAAGGCAGGTATCCTTTTTTTTTTTTTTTTTAAGATTTTATTTATTTATTCATGAGAGACACAGAGACACAGGCAGAGGGAGAAGCAGGCTCCATGCAGGGAGCCTGACGTGGGACTCGATCCCAGGTCCCCAGGATCAGGCCCCGGGCTGAGGGTGGCACTAAACCGCTGAGCCAGCAGGGCTGCCCAAGGCAGGTATTCTTGATAGGCCAGTGGCTTTCCTCCACGTGGTGTTCCAGGGCCCCAGGCTCTTTCCATCTGGGTTCTCTGACATTCCCCCGGGGGGCTCATTGGTGTTTACATCCAGTTGGCAGAGGAGGAAGGGAAGCAGGGGGAGACACACCTTCTTCTAATTGGCTTGGCTCAGGTGTGGCACCCATCTCTTCTGCTCACTTCCTATTGGTGGGAATGAGTCATATGACCACACCTACCTGCAAGGGCAGCTGGGAAATGTAGTTTATGCCCCTTAATAACAACTTCCGAAAGGGGAGCATGCATGCATGGGTTCTGGTGGACCTCTAACTGTCTCTGCTAGAGGATGAAACTGAGGCAGTTAGGTCACATGACTGAGAGACACCAATTCATTCTAAGTTTAGGGAACTACCCGGAAGAATAGTGTGTGTCTTAAAGTACGGAGTCTTGCTTTGATAACTGGCAAGAAGAGAGTTTGCTTTTGCCAAGGACTAGAAGATCCAACAGCATTCGAATGGGGCAGAACTACAGGAGAGTTAGCAGAGAAGCGAACTTCTAAGAAACCTGGATCATTAGGCCTAAGAAGCTGTGCTTCAATGCACCTCCAATTGGTCTATCTATAAATTATTTGTGTCCAAACTTCCTGGCCCTCAGATTGGAACTGGGGCCTCTGGCAGAGGCTACGAGGACAAAGATGTGGATGCCTATGTGTGGACGAGGGACACAGAGTGCAGAGTGAGGCTGAACCCCAGGGTTTGAGGTGAAATCACAATGCTGCCCTTGCCTTCTCACCGGGGGTCAGCATGTACAACCTGGAGCTGTCCCTGTGCTGGCCCCTGTGTCAGCTCTCTATTGCTCACTAACCAATCACCATAACTTAGAGGCTCCACATGAGCCATTTAGCAGCTCATAGTTTTGTAGGTTAGAAGTCTGGGGTGCACTTGACTGGGTCTCTGCTTAGGGTCTCAAAGCCAAAGTCAAGGTGTTGGCCAAGCTGGGCTCTCATCAGAGGCTCTGGGGAATGATCTGCTCCCAGGGTCATTTAGGTTGTAGGCAGAACCAGCTTCCTGGGGTTGCAGGGCTGAGGTCCCCATTGCTGGCTCTTGGCTGGGGGTCTATCTGAGTTCCTAGAGGCAGCCCTAAAGTCCTTTCCATGCAGAGCCCCCACCTTCAAAGCCCATGACAGACCATCAATTCTTCCCATGCTTGGAATCCTGACTTTCCTTTAGCCGCCAGAGACTTTGCTTTTAAAGGGTTCATGTCATTAAGTCAGGCCCACCCACATGCCTGTCCTATTTGAAGGTCAGCTGATTAGTAACTGTAATTCCAATGCAAATCCCTTTTTGCTGTATAATTTTATATAACCACGGGAGCAAAACCCAAGGGAGGAGGTCATCTTAGAATTTTCCCTTCCATAGGACCAGAGGCTTTGCATCTGGGATCTTAGAGTGGTATCCTTTGGAGTTAAAGAGACTTCTGTCTTCTGGTCACAAAGCTGCTCTACCTGGTTCCACCCAGCCTCAGCACCTTGCCCATAGGTTGATCCACAAGTTGACCTACAGGCCTGGCCACAGCTCTTAACATATACAAGGGAGGTCTAAGAACAGAGAAATGCCCCCCACCGCTGGCCCTGCCAGTTCCTTTTTCTCAAAGCATCATGGGGAATGGGACACACACACACACATACACACACACACACACACACCCAAAAGAGAGGCTCTGCATCTGAAAGAATTAAAGGCAGGCTCTGCTATGGGAGCTCACAGCTCAGAGCTAATGGCCTGATTTGCCTCCTCAACACCTCTACCTGCCTCCACCGCACTCAGGTCTCAGGCCCTGAAGAGAGCCCCAAAGTTCTCCAGCCTCACCACCCTCTTGCCTCAACCCTCCCTCACACGCCCTTTCAGGGAAAGGCAGGCCCAGGCACTGTGACTTCAGGACTTGGCAGCTCCCCTGGCATTCCCTGGCCCAGTTCCTGGCCACCCAGAAGGTGCCTGGCCCAGAGAAGCAGCTCCTGGTTTGTCCCCCACAGATGGCGTGCCACTGGGGAGGGCAGGGGAGATTGGGGTGAGGAGGTCCTGCCCACTGGGCCACTTGCTGCTGCCTCTCAGCCAGGCCCCACCACCTCATCTCCTAGCCCTGCCTTTGGCCTGTCAGCTGGCCCAGCTTCCCTGAGGGTCTGCCCTTCACATGCTCCCAGCACCTTCTGTAACATGTGTCTAGATCCTTTTGAAGCCTCTTCCTTGTAGCAAAGACAGGTGGGGGGCCACCTCTCCCTCCACCTGGGCCTGCTCCCTTCCAGCTAGTCAGGAATGTAGGTGCCTGCAGCAAAAACCACTGAAAATGTTTTCTTGGCCGAGGGCCTGTCTCCTGGGGCCATGGGGCAGAGAGATCCTTTGTGTGGCCCCCTCTCCTTCCCAGTGAGGAGCTGGTGTCTTGGCCCCACCTGACTGGACCCTGGTCTCCCTTCTTGTTGGCAGGTTCTGGGGCCTGGAGGAATGAAGAGGGCCCCTCTTTGGGAGTCCAGTCCAATGGCTTAACCCAAAGCTCCATGCGAGGCCAGCTGCTGGGACCTGCAACTTTGCCTTTGCCCTGGAGCCCCATGGAAGACAGCAGGAGACACGGCGGGGTTCTCTACAGGCAACAAGGAGTGTGGGTGGCAGCGGGCTCTGGGAGCCCTCCCCATTCCATGGGGCTGGGACCATGCAGCCCGCTGGACAGGATTAGCTCTACAAGGATGCTCATCAGTGCGGTGTGCCTGGATGTGATGCTGGCCAGATGTGGAACTTCAAAGCTGAAAAGGAAGTATCTGATTGGCCAGATGGCTATCATTGTGCATCCAGCGTGCATTCACAGACGCATGGATAGTGACGCGCATGTGTCCCACACTGAGGAGTCAACTGGACCAGGCCAACTGCTGGGCTGGGGCCCCGGGTGGGAGTTGGGGAGAGGAAGAGGTGAGAGGCTGGGGGCCAAGACCCAGAAGGTTGACCTGTCAAGGAGTCAGGATGTCATCCTGGGGCACTGGGAAGCCACTGGAGGGCTTTGTGCAGTGACAAGGCCAGGACTGCATCCAGAAAGAAGGCTCTGGCTACAAGGGAGGAGGGCTCAAGCACGAGTCTGGAGGAAGGAGGTGAGGGGACCCTCTGGAGAGAAGACAGGCCAGTGGACAAGGCCCCTCCTCCCCCAAAGCACCAACAGTCCACGATGGAGTCTGCCAAGAAAATGATGCTAAATCTGATCTGGCACCAGGCGGCTCTGCTGAAGGAGACTTTTGTCTTCAAGCCCTTCTCTTTCCAGTTTTCTCCTCTTGTCTCCACTGGTCCCCCGCGGTTCTGCTTCTGTCCCCTGTGGTGCTGCTCCCTTTCCTCCTGGGCTCCCTCCCCTCTGCATCCTCAGACCTCTGCATGTTTTCTCTCTTTCCTCCTCCTCCTCCCCAGCCCTTGATGCCTGCCTCTTTCCCTAGGGAAAGTTTTTCAGGGGCCAAGCCCTCCGTTGGACACCCTTCTAAAAGAAAGAAAGAAAGAAAGAAAGAAAGAAAGAAAGAAAGAAAGAAAGAAAGAAAGAAAGAAAGAAAAGAAAGAAAGAAAAGAGAAGAGAGAAGGCAGTGGCTGGATGCAGGGCCCCTGAAATGTCTCCAGGCTCCGTGGAGGGCCCCTGCCCACTGCCCCCCTCCTGCAGCGAGTATGCCAAAGTCGGGGCGCCAGAGCCGTGGCGGGGGGCAGCGAGGGGCCAGTCGCATCCCCTTCCCCGGGCTTGGCCTCCCGATGCACAGCCTGTGTGCAATGCGCAGGTCCACTGACTGCATGGCTCCCAGGCTCTGGGACTGAGAAGTCTCTGTCAGGTTGTGACCACACCCCTCCTGTGTGTGAGTGTCTGTGTGTGTGTGTGAGTGTGTGTACACACATACATGCGCGCGCACATACGCAGAGACCTAAGGAAGCAGAACCAAGCCCTTGGAATTCAACAGCCATAACTGTTGCTCACCCCAAATCTCTTCCCTTCATAGCTGTGGCCCATCCACCCCAGGTGGGAGAGGACCTGTGGCTGGGGCCACAGACCCAGCGGCCACATTCAGAAGTGATTTCTTCTGCTTCTTTCCAAGGGACCAAGGAGCCACCTCGACCCACCTGACCAGCATAACCCAAGGGAGTTGGCATTAATCCCGGCCTCTCTTGGGCTCAAAAGAATCCAGATCACAATAGGTAGGGTTAGATTACTCCAGCCAGCCACTCACTTTGCAGACATAGAAACTGGGGCTTGCAGAGCTTGGGGCTCTGGGACCAGTACAGGATACATACTGGCAGCTAAATCACCTGACCCCCAGGTCACTTGACCTCCCAGGATGTCTGACCCCTACCCTCCAGGTCACTTGACCTCTCAGACCACTGCCCTTCTCCTGCCGTGTGGTTTTCCCTATGTGGAAAATCCTTTTTACTGTGCTACATAAAATAATTGCAGGGCATCCCAATGGGGTGGAGGCTGGTGGCATTGGTGTAAAAGAATTCCCCCAAGGCAGAACAAAAGAGGCAGAAGTTTATGGACTACATGACAAGGGAGCAGTGGGCAGGACAGCAGAGGAGAGTTTGTCTGCTATGAGGTGGTGGTGAGGGGCTATAGGGTAGAGTGAGGGAGTGTGAGGACAGGTGAGATTTTCCTTTTTTTTTTGGTAATCTCAGGAACTGGATCTTTATTTTTTAATTTTTTAAAAAGATTTTATTTATTTATTCATGAGACACACACACACACACACACACACACACACACACACACACAGAGGGGCACAGATACAGGCAGAGGGAGAAGCAGGCTCCATTCTGTGCAGGGAGCCTGACATGGGACTTGATCCTGGGTCTCCAGGATCACATCCTGGGCTGAAGGCAGCGCTAAACTGCTGAGCCACTCGGGCTGCCCTGGATCTTTTTTTTTTTTTTTTAAGATTTTATTTATTTATTCATGAGAGACACACACAGAGAGAGAAGTAGAGACACAGGCAGAGGGAGAAGCAGGCTCCACGCAAGAAGCCCGACACGGGACTCGATCCCAGATCCCGGGATCATGGCTTGAGCCAAAGGCAGATGCCCAACCACTGAGCCATCCAGGTGTCCTCCAGGAACTGGCTCTTAATGAGCCTGTTTTCATCAGCTCGGTGGTCACTGTGGTGGTCACCCTTTTGCCTTGTTCAACTTCTTTTTTTTTTTTTTTTTTTTTTTTGCCTTGTTCAACTTCTTAATCCTCAAACCTGTTGCCTAAAAGTGGCCTCTACAATAATCAAAGAGTCACTCTTGAGAACAGGGATGGAGATCATGGGGTCACCTTAGAAATCTGCCATCCGCAGGGCCTGAGGCTCCCATCCCCCCTACCTTCACCCCCAGGCCAGCTCCTGGCAGGAAATAGCCTCTTACACCCTGTCAATCAGTGAGATGGATCAGAATCCTCAATACATTGATTATAACAGCGGCACAGGCAGTGGGGTGGACAGACCTGCGGCAGACTGCTCTTGCATCCCAGAGGCCTGTTCCCTTCTGGCCCAACTGGCAGGAACCCACAAGTCTCAGGCTGTGGTTTCAACTTTCAACTCAGGAGCTCAGGGATGCTCGCAGGATGCCAGAGGGGAGAGAGCCCAGAACCCAGCAGTTCTAAGTGTAGGTGCCTTGGCAGCCAGGACAGCCCCACTCTCTTTTTTTACATTTCTACCTGATTTCCTCACTGGCATCATAAAAATTAGTGTTCACTCATTTAATAAATATTTATGGAGACCATGCTTAAGGTATTGGGATAGGAGCAAGAGACAGGGTGACAGGAATCTTGCCTTCAGAAGACTGGAAGGAGAAGGTTGTGCACAAAGCCAGTGGGTTCTTGTCTAAGTTCTGAAATGTATTGGCTCTGCAACTGAGCTGTCACCTAACCTTTCCAATTTTTGGTTTGCTTGCCTGAGAAACTGGGCTGATACGCGCAGGTTGTTGGTGACAGACTGAATATACAGATGGACAGTGGCCAGACCATCTATAAAAATAGAACTGTGACCCACAATCTGCAGCAACCAGCTCAGGAATCCAATCGTGGTTTGTAGGAAGCGGCCCAGGAAGCCAGCCTGCTAGCTGCAGAGTCAGATGTGCAGGAAATCGGACCACTATCTCTAGCAACTGGTCCCAGAAGCCAAACAATAATCCCATAACAATCGGCCCTAAATGGCCCCGATGTGAGTAGTGAGTGACAGCTTCCCTAATTCTTGTCCCTGCTTGGGACCAACCAGAGACAACCAAATCTGTATGCAACCACTCAATCAGGCCCCATGCCTAGTGAGGCCCCTCACTGCAGCTGCCCTGGCCACTAGCCTCTCATCAGGGCACATCTGAGGTCTTCTGTTTGTGCCACTATAAGCTTTCCTGCTCTCTGTCTCCCTCGAGTCCCTGTCAAAACACAGGTGACGGTGGCCGACTGCTTGTAGTAAGCTCTGAAGCATTAGCCTTTGCTTGTTCTCCTGTGGGTGGCTTTCATTTATTCCCATACTGGGGTCAAAGAAATGAGGGGACGTGGGAGTTGGTTAAGAGCCCAGGACTCTAGAAGCATAAGATTGGGAAAGATTCCAGGTAGAAAGATTCCCAGCTAGGACGTGAGTAGATGTTCCGAGGAGGTAAGTGGCTGGAGCCTCTTGACTTCACCGCCTGAACTTGTTCCGGGCCACTGATCTGAGCGTGTGGGAGGTATTTGGGGCTGCCTCCTCCAGGCCTGTTCTCCTCACGTGCAGCCACGTAAGCACCATAAGGACAGTCCTCAGTGTCCTTGGCACTAGAAGTGCCAGCGGCAGCAAAATGAACAAGTCAGAGATGTGGGGAGTGAGGCCCGGCTACCAAGGGCCCCCGGGGCAGGTGGCTTTACCAGCCCATCCGCAACTACCCCTTCCCTTCAGATTACCTCTGGGTCCGTGTCCAGTGTCTGGAGGAACACTTCTGAATGTCTGGACCCAGGCTAAGTTCCCACAGGCACAGGATGTCAGTAGGTTAGAAGAGCCAAGGCCCCCAATCCCTATAGTGGTGGAAGCTTTTCTCTCCCCAGCAGTGCTCCAGGGGCCACAGAGAGTGTGTGTGTGTGTGGGGGGGGAGGGGGGGCATTTTCTCCTTCTGCCCCCAGGCCTCCTCCAATTTCAGCAGACCCTGTAGGGACATCGGGGCCCCTCCATCCTGCCCTTACCCTCTCCCACCTGGACTGGCCACTGTTCTCAGGGGTCTCCAGTTTCCTGACTTGATCTAGTCTCCATAATGCCACCGGTGGGATCTTCCTGGAACACAATCAATCCTAAGAACCTTCGGAAGCTCAGCATGCCATACAGAGAGGCCTTTCACATCGGCACCAGCCCGCTCTTCCAACGTTACGCCAAATTACTCGCTGTTGTCACCTGACTCCAAGAGTTCGAATAAAGGGGCATGTGCTTGCGTGTATTTGGACGTGTAGACTTCCCCTCGCACGTCGCGTCTGGATCTGGGCTCTCTGCCAACTCCAGCATCTCCCCAAGCCCTGTACGATGGTTAGATGCACAAAGCCCAGAGATAAACGTGCTCGGATCCAAGCCCTGCTCCTCTTCCAGTGCGTGCTCTTTCTATTTTTCTATTTTTCTTTTTTTTTAAAGGTTTTATTTACTTATTCATGAGAGACACCGAGAGAGAGAGAGAGAGAGAGAGAGAGAGAGAGAGAGAGAGGCGGAGACACAGGCAGAGGGAGAAGCAGGCTTCCCGTGGGGAGCGCGATGTGGGACTCGATCCCAGGACCCTGGGATCACGACCTGAGCCAAAGATAGTGCTCAACCGCTGAGCCACCCACGAGTCCCCAGTTGTGTGTTCTTTGGGCAAATTTCTTAACCTCTTTGACCCTTAGTATGTCCATCTATAAAATGGACGTAATAATTCCTACCTGGTGGTGTTAGGTGAGGATTCTATGAGATGGTGCGTCTAAAACACAGCCTCGTGCCTGGGACATGGGAAGCGCTCAGAAGATGCTACGCATTCTACAAGGTGCCACATCTGGGACTGAGGAGCTTGCCCATGGAAGTGACCCAAGCCCCAACTAGTCCGACCTCCCCATATCACAGACAAGAAAACTGACCCTGCGAGGTTGGAAACGGCTTTACCCACAGTCATGCGGTGCATTGGTGTCGGAGAAGGGCCAGCGGTCTTCATTGTGTGTAGAGAGGGCACTCTGGGGAAGGGGTTTGGGTTAGTTGCCTCCATGACAGTTTGTGACACAGAAAATTCTAGAAGGGTGCTACCCTCTGGTCAATAGAACCAAGACAGACTAAAACCAGTAACAGCTGGCATGTCTTGGTGGCAGGCGATCCCTGGATCTTTGCTGGCAGGGCCCGCCACTCACTGGGGCAAAGTGAGAGCCCATCCCTCTGCTGGCAGGCGGTGCAGGACCGTCAGGCCTCAGGGAGTGGTCAGTGGGTCAGTTCCAGGACACATTGAGGCGCTCTTGGATCTGTCTGAGTGGCTCCCTTCATGAGGGGGGTGGGGGCAAGCCCTCTGTCCTGCTCTGTGATGCAGTGACGGTGGGGCTGCGAGGCCGAGATCTGCAGAATTTTCCAGGGGTCCCAGGATGGTGCAGACGCCCCACTGAGAAACAAACAAGTGAGCCAACAAAACATGGGCCCTGTGACCAAACATTGCAGTAGTCTGAGGGCCTGGAGGAACTGAGTCCTGTTGGTGCACAGGTTAAGTCCAGATACTCAATCAGCCCCCAGGGTCACCCCCTCAATGGCCCTCTCCCCATCCCGGTGGGGAATCACTCTTGGACCCTATCCCCAGCCCCTCCACGTCTGCCGTCCCAGGGGGACAGTACAGCACCCAGCACAGCGCTCACCAGCCATCTCGCCTCTGGCCACCTCCCGCCGGCCGGGTGGGCACCCAGACCAGGAGGGACACCCTGGCGCAGACACTCAGCCTTCCATTTCAACCCCACTAACACGTCCCTGCCCCTCTTTCCTCCAGTGGACCCTCGCCCCTTCCACCATCCCACCCCCCACGGCACCTGCCCCCCTTCCACTGCACTGCCCTCCCCCAAACTCTAAGGGGTGCTGTGGCAAATAGGGGCTGCAGTGCCAGGGCATCTTGGCATTCCTAGCTCTGCTGGCTAAATATACATCTAAGCGAGTCCGGGAAGGAAACACCACAGACCAGTTAACTCTTTCACCTCCAGCAGCCACCAGAGGGCTGACATGGACGGGGTGGGGCTGGCAATTCTGTGGAGGGGTGCCCAAGGAGCCTCTGCCCAGGCTTAGCTGGAGGGCAGGAGGACCAGCCCCTCACAGCAGGCCAGAGGGATGGGGGTCTTAGGGTTAGGGCTGGAGGTGGGGACCTGTGGGAAGGAGCCCAGCTGTGCCCTCACAACCCCCCTGCCCTGTCAACACTCTTGCCCAGTAGGAGGGCAGGTGGGCAGGTGGGGGCTCCCTTGCTCAGATCTCCTGGTGGCCTGGGGCTAAATCAGGCCCTAATCCACTCAGCTCTCCTTTTACAGAGGTGAGGGAGAGCCCTGCAGGCAGGCAGCCCACCTTCTTTGGGGTGGGGGTAGGGATGGGGGCATCAGGGGGAGCAGGACAGAGGCGTGAGGGCCTAGGAACACCCTCAGACAGGAGGTGAGGGTCTCATGGCAGGTTGGCCCTGGATCAGCCTCCACCTTCCCTTCCTCCCTACATGGTGGGTGAGCACCCCGGCACGGCGGCCCCAGCCCAGGCCTGCCTTCCTGCCTGTGCCACACATGCTCCCAGGGCCCCACCAGGCCGTCCTAGCTAGGAATGGGGGGCTGCAGACTGGTGAGGTCAGTGGGGCTGGCAGGGGTGGGGTGAGGACTAAGGTGTGGCAGGCAGAAGACTCTCCCTCCTGCTTTGCGACCGGAAGGAAGAACTCAGTGGGCTCCAGGGAAGGTTCCAGGCAAGGATGGAACCACCCTGGGTCCCACCTCTGCCCATGACTCACTGCTTATGACTCCCTCCCTCCTCACCTCCCCGGCCCCTTTCCCTCCATCCCTGTCATGTGGGGCCACTGCCAAGCCTCAAACTCCCTTGGATGCCCAAGTGGCTGCCACGGCCAGGAGGTGGGTCCAGGGCGGGGCGGGACTGAGCTGGGGTGAGTGGGCCCCCCGAGGCTCTGATGGAGGTCCTGGGCCTCTGAACCCAGGCAGGCTCCCCACAGCAGGGAAGGCAGTTCTAGAATCCCAGGCCAGCAGGAGCGGCTGGCTGGGCCCTGCCGTGGGTGGAGGGAGAAGCCAATGAAAGGGCCCTTTACACAGTGCCACGCACAGGAAACCATTCCAACCACCAGAATGATCTGGGAAAACTGCAGTGACCTGTGGGCCCTCTGGGCTCACCAACCAGCGTGGCAGCTGGCGTGGCTTCAGGGTGGAGGAGGGTGACAAGGGGACCCGCTGATCCCTCCCACCCAGCCACTCCCCCTGGTGACGGCTGGCTGTGCGCCCCTGGGCAGGCACTTTCTCCACAGTATCTTGGATCTTCCTACAAATCTGGCTTGAAGCCCTGTGGGAGGGTTTCCCAGTGGCCAGTCCTGCAGTGCCCCCTGCTGTCCTAGCCCCCAGCGACAGGCAAAAAGAGGGGGGGCCCAAGTCCCTCCGAGGAGCTCAAGTGTCACCATCCACAGGGGTGGGCGCGGGGAAAGCCAACATCCCCAAGACTCCGGAGTCAAAGACCGTCTCATCGTCGTCCCTGCCACCACATCTATAATCTGGCTGCCCAAAGGGCTCCGTGTTTAATTCAGTCAGTCCTGCTCTCTGGGGGGGCGGGAGGGGGGGGCTCCCCAGCCTGGGTCCTGTAAACAGCTCCTAGAAGCCTCTCCCCTTGTCCTCGGATTGCCCCCTCCCACTCTCCATCCCAGAGGATGGGGGCAGTTGTGAGCCCCTTTTACCCAGCCAGCCTGCCCCCTTTTGGGGGGGACAAAAAGGCAAAGAGGAAAGAGCCATAGAGCCCCTCGAGGGGAAAGCTCAAGAAAGCTGGAAGGAAACCGCAGAGGCAGTGCCAGGCCTGGGGGAGTGAGCTTGCCCTGGAAGTGCTGACGCCCCCGTGGGAGAACCCAAGACCTGAGCGCAGACAGCAGAGCAGGGGATCGTGGGCAGGCGGGCAAGCCAGCCCTGCGAGCCTCTCGGGGAGCCCCAGCGGGACGGAGAAGCCCCTGTGACCTGGGGGCCTGGGAAACCGGTCAGCGGCACATTTGCTCTCCTGCCCGAGAACAAGAGAGAAGAGGAGCAGCAGCGTCCCGATCAGGAGTAAGGACATAAGGAAAACTGTCCTGAACTCAGAGGTGCTCCCAGTGTGGACCGGAAACGATCCGCAGCTGACTGTGGGACACGAAGAGATTTCAGCAGCCGGGCTGGCGAGGGAGAGGAGGGTGAAGCGCGCCACCGTGGCCCTGTCCTCCTTCCAGAAGCCATTGAGAGTTACTAATAAAAATGCATGAAGGAAGCTTCAAGGGCAATTTTATTTATTTAATTTTTATGGAGATTTTATCCATTTATTCATGAGAGACAGAGAGAGAGAGAGAGGCAGAGACACAGGCAGAGGGAGAAGTAGGCTCCATGCAGGGAGCCCGAAGTGGGACTCGAGCCCAGGACCCCGGGATCCCACCCGGGCGGAAGGCAGGTGCCAAACCGCTGAGCCACTCAGGGGTCCCGCAAGCGCAGTTTTACTAGGACTTCACCTGTCGGGGATCTGCTTCTCCAAGTGGCGAGCTCTTCATTTTGTTAGGGGTTACACGGTTATGTAAGAGGAACTGTCAGTCCATCTTATCCGGAAGCTCTGATCGTGGTTTCCAACTCTGGCTAAGTCCAGGACCAAAAAGTTGTAAGTGACACAAAGCGGCCCTGCAGCGGCCCTTCTCCCAGTCTGCGGAGGAGCAGGAACCAGACCAGCAGACTCGCCCTTCTCCGGCTGGGGGCGCCGAGGGGGCTCCTCATCGAACCCCTCTGGGCTCCCGCATCCTCAGTCTTCCTCAGTCTGTAGGATGATGACTGTACCCAGGACGCAGGGGTGTTGGGAAAACCTGATGTCATCCCATCCTGAGGGTGTGCGCGAGGTCACCCTGGTTCTGGTGGCTCCAGCACCCCCCTCCCCTACCTGTCTCCACAAAGCCTCCCCACCTGTTTCTGAAAGTTCCTGGTTTCGCCAGTGCTCAGGAACTGGGGAGTAAATCGGTCTTTCCCAGGACAGCCCACTGGCCGGTTCAGAGAGTGTCGTGTCATTGGTCACTCCAGCGACAATGTTTTTTTCTGATTCTAGAGGGCTCTCACGGGTTTCTTACAGAGTGAGAAGAGGTTTGCTCCTCCACTGTGTTCCATTTGGTTCTGTATCAAAAAGGCGCCTTTTGCCCCCAGAAGCACTGTCCCCCATACCCTAGGGACTGCTCTTTCCCAGGTACCTGCCCTTGCACCCCCTCCTCCTTCAGCAAGGCAGGAAGCCCTGCTTCATCCAGTCCCGCCCACAGACACATCTGTGTGCACATGGTGGGGACCCTCTGTGTCCCAAATGTACCCAGGGTCAGCCTGGACCACGCTCTGCCAGCAGTGGTGGTGCTTGCAGGGCCCCCTTTTTTCCTCCCTGGACTCTTGGGGACCAGATATGTCCCAGAATTCACAACTTTTCCGAACAGAGAAAGGTCACGTGAGGCCTGTCCTATGTGCTAGATCTCGATCCCAGCAGCGTGTAGCTGCGGAGCCACTGTGTCCAGACTCGCTCGTCCTGCCTCAGGTCAGGTCAGGTTTTGCCGCTAAATGTGACTGTGGCAAGCTTGGGACAAACGCTTTGGTTTTCGGAACTCTTTAGAATTACGGATAAAGTTTAGAATTATGGAAAAAGGATGGAGGGTATGGTTCTGGGTATGGTTGAAAGTCCCCTGTTCCGGCGAGAAGAGGAAAGCTGAGCATTTATTTTGCACCGACGATGTGCTCCGCTCATGCATTTCTGGCTCTTCCGGCTAGGCCGTCCCACTAAGGAGTTGGGTGCTGGTGGGCCCCAGCCTGGACAGCCTGGACTCCAGGCCTGGACCTCCCCTTCGGGGGGAAAGGTCGGCTCTGCTTGACTGGGAAACAGAAAGCAGCCACTAATGTGTTTACCCAAAGCCCAGAGCAGGTGGGAGGTCCATCTGCTAATCTCTCCCAGCTGCCTCTCCCGGCTGGCACCACGGCCCAGAGGAGCGAGGGGCCCAGGAGAGGCTGGGAGGGGCTGGACAGAGCCCTGGGGACCCGTCTGCTGGGCCCTCCTCCCCGTGGTGGAGAAAGAGGCCTTCCTCCAAGTGGAGCCCGCTGAGTCCTCCCTTCCCATCCCCTCCTCCCCAGCCGGATGGCCAAGAAGGCACTTCCTGTCTCAGCGGCAGCGACAATGAAAACCCTAGGGCTATTCTGGGTCCTTGAACCTGTCCTGGCTCCAGGGCAGGGAGTTAAGTGGAATGGAAGCAGGATGCTTGAGACTCAAGCCGTGGTGTCGCCCTAGGGCTGGGACATCTAATCTGCTTTAAAATCACCCCTTTTCCCAAGCAGCGCCCCCCCCACCTCTTACCGGGCCAAAACCTCTGGCTCCCCCAGCCTTGAATATGCCTGGAATCCCACCTAGCTTCCTTGCATCCTGGCTTTGCCACCTGAAGCCAGAGAAGCGATGACTCGGGAATGAAAGGTAAGCAATGGGGGGTGCGGAGGCGGGGTGGGGGGTGGCTGGAAATGATTCATGTCCATCCATCCACCCACCCATCTTGCCGTTCATTCATTCATCCAACCCACGTTCACCCAGCCTTCAGAACGTGCCAGGTGAAGCGTCCGTCACAAAGGAATGCCTGTAGCACCGGCCACTTACTAACTAGCCTGTCCCTGACAGAGTCCTCTCCTTGCGCCGGGAAGTGGGGATTGCTGGTGAAGCTAAGGTGAGGGTCGGATAAATTGTACGCCCCTGCACCCGGGGAGCCACCCCCACAGGAGGGAGCCTCCCCCGCCGCCCACGTCTTAGTGGGCACACCACGAAGGCAGCAGTGTGGCTGGCCCTGAGCCACCTCCAAGCTCCCTGGTTGGGCCCTTGCTCTACATTTCTGCCCCTTTGGGAAGGCCGGGAGGCTTGAGCGCAGAGCCCGCCGCCGTGCCCTCTGGCCGCGACCCCGGGGTGCAGGGCAGGTGGGCGTCGTGGATGACCTCTCGGACGGTGGCCCGGAAAGTCTTGCTGACAAGGCAGTAGAGGCCGAAATTGACGGCGGTGTTGAGCATGGCGGTCATGTTGGCCACGTCCAAGGCCAGGTGCACCCTCCAGTCCCGGTGGACGGGGGCCACGTACAGGTGGTAGAGCATGACAAAGATCCGGGGCGCCCAAAGGAGGGCGAAGAGCGTGGTGACGCCCAGGAGGATGGCCGTACTCTTGCCCACCCGGGGCCGCGGCCCACCGTGGCTCCTCCTGCGCAGCCGCCAGATGATGGCCGAGTTGGCGGCCAGGAAAACACCGCAGGGGATGAAGTAGACGGTGAGGCAGTGGGCCCACTTGAGGACCTCGTCCAGCAGGCTGGGGGCGTCCGCGTCCCGCCACACGTCCAGCCACCAGTAGAAGGGGACGCCCGTCAGCAGGGCAGCTCCGAGGACGGTGGCGATGGCCCGGCGGCTCCGGCCCGGGGACGAGGCGGCCCGGTGGTGCAGGGGGTGGCACAGGGCGCTGTAGCGGTCGACCGTGAGCAGCACAGCGATCCACACCGAGGCGTGGTTGGCGGCAAACTCCAGGATGTTCGCCGAGCGCACCACGGCCCGGGGCACCTCGCGGGCCAGCACGGCCCCCTGCAGGAGGAACCCCACGAACACGATGACCACCTGCGTGACGATGTCCGAGGCCGTGAGCGCCAGAAGGTAGTGGTAGGAGGGCTTCCTGGTCCTGGCGGCCAGCCGGGCCAGGGCCACCGTGGTCAGGAGGTTGACTGATGACGGCAGAGGTCGCAGAGGGCAGAGGGCAGAGGCGTTAGAAGGGCGGCTCAGCCTACATTTCCGAGGCGTTATCATCGTCCCTCTCTGCCTGCTGGGCCGGGCGCCTCTTTTCCTCTTTCCAGACGCTTCTTAAAGCTCACTTTATCAGGGAGGCTAACCAGACCAGGCCTGCCCTGTCCATCCGTACACCACAGGCCACTGACTTCACCCCGGGGCAAGACCTCTGCCTTACACACAGGCAGGGGTGGGTAATCCCGCAAGGCTGAGACCACCTGTCCTTTCCTGCCTCCACTTCCCCACCTGCCCCCTAGCTCTGTTGCTTTTGGAATCAGTGGAGGGTACGGGAAGCTTTCAACCAAGCAGCCCTACATGAGCTTAGTCAGCCGAGCACAGTACCCACTGCCGGGGGGGGGCGATGGGGCTGGCTCTCCCTTCTGGTGAAACCTCAGCTTTAGCCGCTGAGCACCCCAAAACGTGGCCGCTCACTTTTACTCCCCGCTATGCTTTGCTCCCCAAAGACTCGGATCGCCCTATAAAGTCAAAGGGTATCCTGGTGTCTAAGATTCTGGGTCTCAGGGGTCAGCACAGAGGATGGGCACCCACGGAAGAAGGACTCCTCCCCCATTTCTGCCCACCCTCAGCTCCCCAACCCCAGCTTCCCCACTCACCAGGCAGCCCCAGGCCCAGCAGGATGCTGTAGTAGATGACAGGGATGACACCAGCCACACACGGGGACCTCCCTGGGATTTCTGGCCAATGGCCCTCCAACTCCTGGCTTGGCCTACTGCCGTTGGCTGTGGGCAGCAGGGTCGTTCGGAGCGGGCCGGCTAGGGAGGGCAGAAGGGGGGAGTGGGGCTTCGAGCTTTAGGTCTCTCTCCAGCCTGCTCCTGCCCCTGAGATCTATTCACCCCTACTCTCTGAACACACCCTGGTCAGGCCCAGCGAATGACAATCCCTACGGCCTGGTCCACCCCACCCCTCCGTGGCCTGACGCCCCTGTTAAAGGGAAGAAGTCCTCCGTGGCGTTTTTGCTGCTGTGGACACTATTTCTTCATTGTGTTGCTGGAGGTACCCCTTCTGCCTGGGAGGCAGGGCCCTGAAACAGGCTGCAGGCACAGTCAGGGGGGCAGGGGGGCCCCGTTTCAGCATACAGATTCCTGGGGCTCTGCAGGCAGGCTGCACGGCGCTCCAGAGCGGGGCTGGGGCAGCTGTGTCTTTAGTGAGCGGCCCGGGTGATTCTCACCCACGGTGACTCACAGCGGCCACCCGGCTCTCCTCAACAGCTGCCTCGTCTCTACGGAGGGACATTACTAGGTTTCCTGCTCTTCGTCCCTAAAGAGCAGCCTTCCTCGTAGGTTAAGCAGTCCTGGAGCTGGGATGGCCCTGGTTTTCAGACCGGGAAACAGTCCAAAGGAGTGAAGTGACCACATACTCTGGCCCTTGCTCCTCTCAGCCCACACTTTAGGTTTTTGGTTTCAAGGTCCAGCTTTAGATTTCCTGCTGAAGCCCCCCACCCAGTCGTCCCCGCCCCTCTCCCCACCCCAACTACACCTAGTTTTCCTGCCCCCCACTCATGGGTGATCAGCTTCAAGCTTCTTGATTCCTCACCTGTTCCTCACCTGCCTGCCACCGTCCTCCCACCCTCATTCTGGATACTTTACCTGTCTCCTGCCCCTCAAGCGTCATGCTCTTGGGTCCCGAGTCCTAGGTCACCTTGTGGCTTTTCTGGGGGTCCACACGGCTCCCTCCCGGCATCGCCAGCTCTCCAAGGGGTGGTTTGGCCCACAATTCTTCCCGCAGCACTGAGACTGAGCCGGTCAGTGCAGAGAGGTGGGGTGGTGGGAGGAGGGAGGAGGAGGAAGGAAAGGGTGGGGCCGAGGCTCAGGGGAATGAGTCTACACAGTGGATGCTGCCTGGAGCAAACCGGGATCCCCCAGGGTGCTCAGGCTGGGAGAGGGGCCTTGAGGAGGTGGCTGGCCTGGGGCTCTGGATAGGCTGCCCGGTGCCCCAGGGCACTCTGGAGACTGGCCTGGGCTCAGGCAGGGCATTGACACCCTGGGTGCCAGGACTTCAGGACGAGGCAGAAGGATCCCATCTGTGGCATCAAAGAGAGGAGGGCATAAAGGCGGGGGGGCGGGTGGGACCCAGTGCAGGGCAGGGGTGAGGCTGCCATGGGCAGAGCCCAGATCTAGAGAGAGGCCTCACACGCCAGGTTTGAAGGATTCAGTCCTACGGTGGAGGCAGGGGGTGGGAGGAGGAGGCTGCCTGGGGGGTTTGGGCCTGGAAGGGTGGCAGGAAGCTGTGGGCCGCGGTGGCAGTGGCCATTGGGAGAAGCCTGACCAGGCCGCCAGTAGCCCTGGGAATCCAAGACCCAGAGGCCCCCAGGAGCTGTTGTTTCCCTTGCTGTGGCGAAGTGGACCATTCCCCCAGGAATATGCAAATAAACAGCAGCAGGTGCAGCGAGCACTCTGGAGAGGCTGGAATCTGTGGCCACTGGCTCCCCCCAGCCCCGTGAGGAAATGACCAGTGCAGCCCACAGTGGGTGCCAGGGACAAAGACGTGGCCTGACTCCAGTCAGGAATCACCTGCCGTGCCCATCTCTGGGAATGAGCAGAGCTTCCGGACTCCCTAAGATAGAGCCCAGGTCTGGGGCTGGGGCTGGACCCTCAGCCCACTCCCACCTTCACACCCACCCTGGGCTAACACAGGGGACTTGTTGCCCTCTGGTGGCTGTGCTCCGACCCTGCACAACTCTGACAGTCCCCGGCCTTGGGCCCGGTCCTCTGGGTGGCAAGGCAGGACCAGAACCAGCACGACCCACTCAGATCCCCAGGCTGTGTCCGGGACCTCCGCCTGGGTCTGGGGAATTCCAGAAGCCCAGGTAATTCCTCAGGCCACCACCTCCCTGCACCAGGAGGCTGTGGGTGAACGAGGAGCTGCTGGCAGCCACGTTGAAAGGACCAAGCGTGTTCCCAAGCACTTACTCTTGTTCCTACAATTGTCACCCTCACGGCAGCCCCACAGCTAACCCTGGTGACCTCCATTTCACATAAGAGGGGACGGAGGCTCAGAGAAGTTCAGCAGCTTGGCTAGGGCCACAGAGCCACTGTGTGACAGTGGGAATTTGAACTGAGGTTTGTTGCTCCCTTAAAGCACTTGTCACTCCCTCATGCAACCTGCCCTGGAAGAACAGGTGCACAGGCAGGAAGAGGCCAGGGAGGGCTCAGGCTTTTGGGAGGAGGGGATGTGGGTCATACAGAGCACTCAGATGGGGGGGGGCATTGCAGTGTGTGTGTGGGGGTAGCGTGGTAGAGGTTGCTGGGGCTGGAGAGTGGATGTGCCACCATAACGGGACAGCCTGGCTTCCCGGAAGCTTTCAGTAGCCTGTGAGTTACTTCAGGGAAATATTCCTTTTTGTTTATTATTAGCGTGCCCCCCCCCACCGAGTACACGGGCCTGGAACCTAAACTCATGATCCTTTGCTCCCCAGTCTAAGTGTCTGAAGGCACCCTAGCTCAGGAAGGCAGATGTTACAGATGTAAGGGAGCCTGCACTCTGGGTAGGGCTGGGTCTGGGGGCCCACTGCTTTGGGGTGAGTATTGCCCCCATCCGGCGTCTGATCACCCATTCTGCAGATTCAGAAAACCATCCTGCCCCAAGCTTGCGAGAATTTTCAGTGGCTTTCACAGCACTAGAAGTTCCTTGCCCATTGGGAATCACATCTGTCTGAAATAGCTTCCCATGTAGGGTCATGGGAAAAAAAAAGTCAAGCAGAAAAATGGCATTTGAACTCAGGCTACCGTGAGATCTCAGACAAGTCACTCAGGTTATAAACACGCTTTGTCTCAGGCAGGAAGTAGCACTCCTCTCTGGGAATTGTTCTAGCTTGTGAGCTCATCAGACTCGCTCTCAAGGAAGGATGGAGCTTCCAGATCCACAGGGCAAAATAAATCTGAGTGTCTCAGATCCTCGATCTCAATGGCTGTGCAGGGCAAATGCCCTCCTTTCTCTCTCTGGCTCCAAGACTCTCGCACACTACACACATGATGCAGGTGTATGTGCACACACACACACACACACACACACTACACACATGATGCAGGTGTATGTGCGCGCACACACACACACACACACACACGAAGCAGGCACGCACTCCAGCAACTCTCAGACTAAGAAGCAGAGAACAGAGAATGCCTATTTCTGGAAAGCCACTTTCCAAATCATTAGAGGGGGTTCAGGGACAATGAAGTTAGCAATTTTAGGAGGTGGGGTTTGAGGTGACCCTTCCTAGTCTTCTTTTTTTAAAGATTTTATTTATTTATTCATGAGAGACACACAGAGAGAGGCAGAGACACAGGCAGAGGGAGAAGCAGGCTCCATGCAAGGAGCCTGATGTGGGACTCGATCCCGGGTCTCCAGGATCACACCCAGGCCGAAGGCAGGCGCTAAACCGCTGCGCCACCCAGGGATCCCCTTCCGAGTCTTCTTGGTAATCTGGGGCCGCCCGATCCCTGCACGCTGGAAATGGCATCCATCTAACTCCAGTAGGTAAATCTTAGCTTGGAGTGTACATGACAGTCACCCAACGTGCCTAGAAAATTACAGGCGTCCTGGCGTCTAAGTAGAGCATGAGAGATTGCGACATAGGTGGACTATACCTTCTAGAAACGCAGATGTAGCCCCAGGGAAGCTGGAGTTATGAAAAGAGTTTACTGAAAGCCAGTTTCCTGAGTACGGGGTTCTCTTACCAACGTCTCTTTATCGTCGATAACGTTCTTCCAGAAAATCACTGCGCGTGGAAGCAGGGATGCTCCGAGGCCCAGAACCCCCTCACACTGCGGCTCTGTCTTGCTGGGCCGGGCCGGGGAGGTGTACAGTCCATGGGAAGGGCAGGCAGGCAGCCAGGGGATGGTGGATTTGGACAAGGGGAGCCAGGCGTGAAGGTCAGGGCAGCCGGGAGGGGTTTCCGCTGGGCTGGATGGCTCCGTCTCTGCCAACCCGGACGAGGCAGGTGCCAGACCCAATTCTTGCTCTCTCTGCAGCTCTGGAGAGGGGGGTGGAGCTGTCGGCGTCTCTGTGCCAGCCGGGAGCAGAAATCAATGCATGGAGCTGGTGCCTGGGATCCAGAGAGCAGGGGAGGGCAGGCTCCATCCCAGGTCAAGGACCCAGCCTTGGGGGAAACTGTGCTGGATCTCTGGGTCCATCGATTCATCGAGCTTAAAGGACTCCCTCCCTGGAAGAGCTGGGCCAGGCCCTACTTGCTGCCCAAAAAGGTGAGGCCTCAACGGGACACACGGACACACCTACTCCCCTTGGGCTCTTGACACCCCCCCTTTTCCTTTGGATTTAGAAGAGCACTCCTCTGCACTAACCCAGTCGAGATGGTGACCTGGCTCTCTGCTTCAATTTCTCCTACAATCGGGGTGGGATGTTGGGTCTGCTGTGTGCGTCCTTGGAACTCTGGGAAGGGAAGTGTTATATTTGGAAGTTAGAAGCTGGTAAAAGAAGCCTTCTAAGAGGTAAGCGGAGAGACCTGAGGCACTGGGGAAGGTGAATTAAAGGAAGTGACAGGGCAGACAGGTGGGTACTTCAGCATCTCCAGCTCCTAGCCCAGGTTTGTACTGGTTGGGGGTGGGGGTAGGGAGCGCTCTCTGCCAAGGGCTAGCCTCTTGCAAGGTGGCCAGCCCGGCTCTGGGCAGAGCATTTCCCATGCACAGGTGCATGGTGCAGAGTGCTAGTGCTCTGTGCCCGGCCCCACCATCCTAGCTCACCTTCATCCTGGGGGATGACGGTCACAGTCCCCAGGGGACCCTCCCCAAAGGCCCATCACCCTCCCCAGGGCATGCCAGGGCCGGCCTCAAAGGGGAACGTGAAAGGAACACCAGTTATCCCATGGGTCCCTATTGGAGACCCTTGCCCTGCTCTCTGAGAGCTAGGCCACCCCAAAATGGAAGAAGGGGAGGGATGGGGGCCTGGGCCGCCACTTCCCACTTCTCCTCCAGGCCCTCCCTTTGCTGCCCGCTCACCAAGGCACTTTAGCCAAGCTGCTGCCAAGCACGCTCTGTGCCAGGACAGAGACTGGGCCTGGGGGTTGGGGGAGGGGACTGGGGACCCTCTGGGCCAGCAGCTGCCAGAGGTCCTGGAGCCCCTGGCCTGCCCTTTGGAGAGCCTAAACCCCCCAGGAGACAACCGGCTAGCTCTGCTGGGTGGTGGAAGACGTGGGGGAGCTCGCCGGATCTGTCCCCCTCGGGGGCCGCGGGCCACACAATAGCCCCAGGCTGCTGCTCCCTGGCTTAAGTGGTTGCCTGGGCAACAACTGGGGCCAGTTTCCACCAATCCTCGGCAGAGGCTGGATCAGGGGGAGGGAAGCCGGCCGGGAAGGGGGGCACCATCCCTTGTGCTGAATCCTATATAAGGAGGAGGGATGTGAGCGCAGTGGTCTGCGCTTCGCTGCCCCTCCAGTGAGCTCAGGGGCGGGGCACGAAGATGCTTCGCTTGGGCTGTGCCAAGCCTGGGTCCTGGGCCAGCTTCTGGGCCGTCCTGACCTTGGTGGGTCTGGCCACTCGAGCCGGTGAGTGGGCAGTGGGTGGGGTGGGGTGGGGTGGGGGTGGAGGGCAGGGAGGAGAGGCCGGACCTTTCGCCTGGAGGGGGCGGTGTCCAGCAGGCCGGGAGATTTGATCGCGCCCGCCCCGCGGAGGGAAGAAGGGCTGGGAGGCAGCAGGGGTCTCAGCGACAGGAAGACCAGCCCACCGCCCACACCGGACAGGTGGCCCCAGGCAGCCGTGGGGTGTGAACGGCCCACCCACCCGGCCCTCACCCTCCCCTTCTCCCGCTGCCTCCCTTTCTGTTACACACAGATGCTCTGCTCTCGTGTCAGCCTCCTCTCTGGTTGTCCCCACGGGCCAGGGGCCTGCGCGTGTGGGCGTGTGTTCGGGGGGTGCTCGTCCGCTGCCCTCAGACACCCACCTAGTCTCCCTCTGAGGCTCTTCACACTGTTCTCTGCTTGGGGAAGCGGCTGGCAGCGTTTCCTGTCACTGAGTTCTCTGTGACGGGAGTGCATGTCCCCATCTGACCCTCACACATCCCTGGAAGCCCAAGAGAAGGACCCGGGGTGGGCAGCCTGGAAGGGGGAGGCCGGGCTCAACACTCAGGTCCCTTGAGAGTCCCCTTCCAGCACCAGCACGCCCTCTGTGTCTTCTCTGGTCCCCCCACAAGCCACCTGCTGCGAGTGGACTTCAGCCTCAGAGGTCAGGACCCAGGAGGGCAGCTGGGCCTGGAAACGGCTTCCCCTCATGCTCTGCCTCGGTCGTCCCACTTGTGCTCTGGTCCCTCCCAACCCTCACTGCTCCCCGCACCCCTAACCCATCCTTTTCTAGGGCCTCTGCAGGGCTGGCACATGTCCTCTGGCTGGCTCCTTCCCGTCACTTCCTCAGGGAGCCGTCTAGGATTTCTGCACCTCAAGCAGCCCTATCCTGACTACCGTCACTTCCTTATTTATCACAATCCCAAACTAGAGTGCTTATTTGTGTACTTACCGCCTGTCTAAGGAGCTGGTTGGTGCTTTTCTCAGTAGGTGAGCGCGGTGGGGTTCCTCTACCCTTGTCTGGTGCTCTGGCATCACGGAGACCAGTTCCCAGGCATTCCGGTTCATGATCTCTCCTCGCCAGGAATCTACCCCCCTCTTGCAAGAGCATCCTCTCAGGGGCTGCTCAGGGTCAGGTTCATAAGCTTCCCCACCTGGGAAGTGCTTGTGTGCACGCACGCTTACCTCTGCGTGCTCCAGGGGCGCAGACAAGTATGCACACAGCCTCCCTAGGCCCAGCAGCCCTCCGCCCACACCCAGGCACACGCATCCCCAGGTGGTCCCTCTGCACCCCTGGCTGGCACCTCCGGCCCAGGGGCCTTCTCAGCGGTGCTGCCTTCCTTCCTGCTGCAGCTCAGAGAGCCGATGTTGGTGGCGAGTCCACGGGCACCTCCATCAACCACTCCCAGACGCTGCTCCAACGCTTGCAGGAGCTGCTGCGGCAGGGCAATGCCAGCGACGTGGTTCTGCGGGTACAGGCCGCGGGGACGGACGAGGTCCGCGTGTTTCACACGCACCGCCTGCTGCTGGGCCTACACAGCGAGCTCTTCCGGGAGCTGCTGAGTAACCAGAGTGAGGTGGTGCTTCAGGAGCCCCGGGACTGCGCTGCTGTCTTCGACAAGTTCATCAGGTGGGCGCGGATTAGGGGAAGGCTTCCTCCCTTTCCCGGGCCCTGGCTTCTCCGCTCACGGGGTCCCAGAAGCCCTGGCCTCTCAGAAGACATTATGTGCATCCCCCAGAGGTCCATCCCCCAAGGTCTTCGCTTTTATTCGTCCCTTCTCCCCCTGCCCTTCCCACAAATCCAGCCTGACTCCCTGCCCTTGCCTGCAAGTCCCGTTGGCTCTGATGCCCCCTACCAAGTGCTCTCAGAGCTGTTTCCAAACCTGGTGTTGAGAGCTTTTAAAAACTGCAGATTCCCGGACCCCGGTCTGGGTCATCTGGCTTCAGGTCTGGGGTTGGGCTCGGCAGTGATTTTTTTATTTTCAGGCCTCCGTGTGGTTTTAGCATCTAGCCAGGTTTCCAACTGCAGGGCCAGAGGGAATAAGCCAGTGCTCTCTCTCTCATCTCCTGCTCCCTGCTGGTGTGCTGTACGGGGTGGGGGGGCACCATTCACACTCTAGTCAGAGCAAGTAACCCTGTTTTAACAGTTTAGACAAGATGGGTGCAGAATACCAGGCAGCAGGAAGAGGCATAACACAGAAGGGGAAGGGTCTTCCCCCCCACCAGTCAGTTCCATGAAAGAGGTCTTCTCCCAACCCCATACTGTGCCTCTGCTGAAGGTGATTGGCTAGAATTTAGTCACATGGCCATGTCCACTCTAAAGGAGGCTTAGAGTCATCTTTTATTCCCAGAAGCAAATAGTTGGGCTAAAATGCAGCAGGAAGGGGGAGACTGGGGAGGGGGGCGGTGTTGGTGCGGCTCTCTCTCCCGGCAGCTCTCGCCACATCCCCATGGAGCGTGGGGCCTGGCAAGGGTGAGCAGAGGGATGGGAGCAGATGGGGACAGGGAGTGAATGAGCAAGAGCCACACCGGAAGAGATCCAGGGAGAAAGATGAGCTTGCAAGAAGGGGGGGGGGGCGGGTAGAGGGAATTAACCTGTGTGGAGGGCCTGCTTTGTAGCCAGTCCAGTTCATTCTCCCCCAGCTGTCACAACGACCCTGGTAACCCCTCTCCCCGGACGATTAGCAGAAGGTTCAGTGAAGTCAAATGACTTGCGCACTTGCAAGCACAATATGGATCTGAGCCTGGGGTTGTGAAGCCCAGGACGGGTGGAGCCTCGTCTGTCCTGTAGCCTAAGGCTCGGGGCCTAGTAGATGCCCAGTAACGATGCATCCTTTCCGTGTCCCCCTGAGAAATGGTCCTTGAGAGGAAGATAGGAAGCCTCGTGGGTGGGTGGGTGGGGCTGACCACAAGGCTCTCCATCCAAGGCTGGGTCCCCTTTGGGGGGGTGTCTAGGGGCATGGTGGAGGGGGGGCGCCCTGACCCCGCCCCATCTCTGCGCCCCTCCCGCAGGTACCTGTACTGCGGCGAGCTGACCGTGCTGCTGGCCCAGGCCATCCCCCTGCACCGGCTGGCCACCAAGTACGGCGTGGCCTCCCTGCAGCGCGGCGTGGCCGACTACATGCGGGCGCACCTGGCGGGCGGCGCGGGCCCTGCGGTCGGCTGGTACCACTACGCGGTGAGTACCGGGGACGAGGCCCTGCGCCAGAGCTGCCTGCAGTTCCTGGCCTGGAACCTGTCGGCCGTGGCGGCCAGCGCGGAGTGGGGCGCCGTGAGCCCCGAGCTGCTGGCGCAGCTGCTGCCGCGCTCGGACCTGGTGCTGCAGGACGAGCTGGAGCTGTTCCACGCGCTCGAGGCGTGGCTGGGCCGCACCCGCCCTGCCCCGGCTGTGGCCGAGCGCGCGCTGCGGGCCATCCGCTACCCCATGATCCCGCCGGCCCAGCTGTTCCAGCTGCAGGCGCGCTCGGCCGCCCTGGCGCGCCACGGCCCCGCGGTGGCCGACCTGCTGCTGCAGGCCTACCAGTTCCACGCCGCCTCGCCGCTGCACTTCGCCAAGTTCTTCGACGTCAACGGCAGCGCCTTCCTGCCCCGCAACTACCTCGCGCCCGCCTGGGGCGCCCCGTGGGTCATCAGCAACCCGGCCCGCGACGACCGCAGCACCAGCTTCCAGACGCAGCTGGGCCCCAGCGGCCACGACGCGGGCCGCCGGGTCACCTGGAACGTGCTCTTCTCGCCGCGCTGGCTGCCCGTCAGCCTGCGGCCCGTCTACGCGGACGCCGCGGGCGCCGCGCTGCCCCCCGCACGCCCCGAGGACGGCCGGCCGCGCCTGGTGGTCACCCCGGCCAGCAGCGGCGGCGACGCGGCCGGCGTGAGCTTCCAGAAGACGGTGCTGGTGGGGGCGCGCCAGCACGGCCGCCTGCTGGTGCGCCACGCCTACAGCTTCCACCAGAGCAGCGAGGAGGCCGGCGACTTCCTGGCGCACGCGGACCTGCAGCGCCGCAACTCCGAGTACCTGGTGGAGAACGCCCTGCACCTCCACCTCATCGTCAAGCCCGTCTACCACACCCTCATCCGGACCCCCAAGTAGCCAGGCGGGCCGCGGCGGGGAGGGGCGCGCACCATCCGGGGTGCTCAGGCCGGTCCCCTGGGTGGCCCGGTGCTGGTGGCCTCGGAGCTGGGGTGCAGGGTGGTGCAGCAGGTGCCCCGTTTCACAGCTGCCTCGGAGGCTGCGCTCTTGGTTGAATAAATCGATGCTCAGAGAGCAGAGGAGGGGATGATTGTACCACCCAGTTCCAGGTAAAAGCAGCCCTCCTAGGTATGCGGGTTCCCCCATCTTTCATTAGCTTTTACCCAGGGACCCCACCCCCACCTGGAACAGGGCAGGTAAGAGCAACGACATGGGCCAGCCTGGGAAAACTGGGGGTGGGGGATGGGGGACGACTCCAGGACCTCTTGCTCAAGTTTTCTCACCTTGAAGCCACGAGGCTTACTTAGCTGGGCAGTTTCCGAGCCCTGATTTCCAGAGGGTACCACCTCCCACCCCCGTCTAGGTAATTAGGCTTTTTATGGTCTGAGCCACCCTAGGTCTCTGACCTCTCATGGGAGGGAGCGAGGAAGGTGTGAAGGCTTGTGGGGTGGGGCATGAACGGACTTTGCCGGCCTCACCCTTCCTAGGAACCGGCTAGAGGAAAAACCCGTCCCCTCCCCCCCAGGTGTTTGTAGGTTGGTGCAGTGTCACCAGCCACAGGGGGATGGGGTGTCGGGAGGGAGGAGGAAGGCAGCTGGGTTGCCTCTTAATCAGTCATGGCCCCCCTTATACATTCCAGACAAGGTCTGGTTTCCAACACAACCATCAAGACCCAAATGGGATTTTATTGTTACACCGCCAAGTAACAAAACCAGATTCCCTCCTCTGCCCCAACCAGACTCTTCCGAAATGACTGTTGGCTCCTTCCCCAACCATCGGAGATACCCTTGCCCCGGATGTGGGCTCAGGACCCCGTCCCACTAACAGCTCCCTTCCCCCTTCCATCTCCAAGGCTGAGTCCGGCTCCAGGTCTCTACAGGGTTTTGGCAACAGGGTTCTATCCAGGGCTGGGAGGTCAGGAAGTCCTGTCATCCTGGCCATGCCTCCTGAGCTTACCTCCCTTCCCCAGTGGCACTGAAAGCATGGAGCTGCTGGGCAGACACCCTCATAATTCCTGGGTCTCAGGAGCCCCAGCTTTCTGAGAGCCTGAGCTCCTGCTCACAGGCGACCCCATCTGCCCAGCCTCCATCTCCCATTTTCTGCTACACCCCATCCAGGCTTGGGGGCAGGAGGGCCGGTTCCAGACAGGACCCCTCAGGTATGCCGGAAGCGTCCGTCTTTGCCGTGGGTGCTTGTGCCGTGAGCCAGGCGGGGCCCACGGGCAGCCCGTCGGGAAATACCAGCTGGGTTGGAGTGAACAGTGAGGGGTGAGGAGTCCCCGGGGCCTGCAACAGGGTAAGGGCCAGGAACAGGGGTTTAGGAATTCCTCTCACTCCCTCTTGGGTCACCCCGTGGCCTTGAACTCCCTGGGGGCACAACCCCAAGATGCCAGTCTCACAGATACTCCGTGAGAACCCGGTTTCCAGCAATGGGTAGCCATAGGTACGGGGAGCTCAACATGCCTCCTCCCTGGGCTGGCCAAGGGCTCCCGTCCCCATTCCTTCCTTGGGTGGTACTGACCCGTGCTCTGGCTTGGAGGGAGTTTGACCTTGGCCAAAGGCAGCATGACCTTCCCCAGATGCCGGGTACCAGGGGCTGGGTGTCCGCACACTGGCACCCTGTGATCCGAGACACTCTCCATGGGACGGGGCCCCAGGAGGTGTGTCTTGGGGCGGGAGAGCTGTGTGGGAGAACAGTGAGGTGAGTCGGGGCTGTATGGGATCTGCTACACGGATCTGCCCTGTATGCCTGCCCCCCTGCCTGCCTCCTATGCCAGCCTGGGGGACAGGGACTGAAGGTGTCCTGGGGCCTCTGGAGGAATCCAGCCCCCAGGTTCCCATCCACAGCAAAGGGGCGCAGACACGTCATCCCCCAGTCTTTCGTCTCACCCCTTGCCCCGTGACCTCAAAGGACCGGGACCTCCGCTTCCTCCTCTTGGCCTCCAGTGACTCCTCCCGTTTCTTGCCCGGGCTTTTCTTCTGGCCGCGCATCCAGGGCCCGGTGCCGTCGCCACTGTGCCCGGCTGCCTGGGACGGGGCCTCGCCTGTGCTGCTAGACAGGTTGTCCTCACTGGCAGCGTGCTGCAGGGTGGGGCTGGGCGGCCGCTTGCAGGCCAGAGGGCCGGGTGGCTGCTCTTCAGCCTCGCTGGGCGAGTGCGGAGACAGGCTGCCGCGCTCCCGGGCAGGTGGCAGCAGGTGGCGCCCCTCACCGCCCAAAGCCCGCGAGCGCCGCCGCGCAGCCTTCACCGAGATGCACTTGGTGCCGGTCAGGATCTCCTTCCTCTCTGCAGCGGGACAGAAGGAAGGAGCACCCAACCTGGGGTCAAGACCGCATATCCCTCCCCCTCCCACAACCTCCCACCCCCTCCTTCTCCTGCTAATAAAGGAGGACATGAGCAGATCCAGAAGGCCTGGGTCCCAATTCCAGCCCTCGCTTGCTATTTAAGAAACTTGGGGCAAATTTCTGAGCTTTACCTTCATCTGTAACTGGGGATGAAGTTACATCCTGAAACTAACCCTGTAGGGTTACTGTGAGGACTAACTGAGAAAGTGGGCTTCGGGGTGGGGATTCCATCTATATTTGCTCTTAGAATTACTACTGGGTGGGAAGGGGGGACAGGATCCTGAGTGCCATGTGCTCCCCATTCGGACTTCTGATTGTGTCCTCAGCCCTCTGTGCGTCCTTGAGCAGGTGGCTAATCCTCTCTGGGCACTGGGGCCTCTGTATAGAATGGGTAGCTCCAAAAGCTACCCATTTGGTGACAAAGGGTGTCACCAAAGGGTGACAAAGGCACACAAGGTGCATCCAGCAGCGCACAGGGCACGGACTGGGTGATCTGAACAGTTCAGATGCTGCTGGGCTCACGTTGACCGGGCTGGCAGGGGGCGCACCTTTGGAGGACAAGGGGATCTCCGACAGATTCTCGCTGCTGTCGGGGGAAGAGGTGATCTGGCTGCTGGGGCTGACCAGGCTGTCCTGAGTGGGGGCCTGCAAGTGAAGTGGTTGAGAAGACAAAGGCATTGGACCCACCAGGGGCCTCATGTCTTACTCAGCAGAGACAGCGGGGCCTCAGGGGTGAAGGCCATCTTGGGAAGGCTCCATCCCAACCACGGGGTGTCTACCCTGTGCCCCCACCCCCGGCAGTGGCGCTCCATGCTCACCTCCTGGGTCACCAGGCTGCCGATCTGGATGGGGGGTGGGGTGGGCACAGAGGAGCTCTTCACCTGCCAGGCTCGAGGACTGGCTTTGAACACGCGGTTGGCTTCACTGAGGTTGGCAGAGGAGGATGGCGGCTGTTGACTGGGCTGGACCCACTAAGGTCCCAACTCCACCCCAGGGTGGGGAGAACTGTTTGTGTGATGGGAGAGAGAACCTAGGGGTCCTGGCTCCAGACTTGTGCCACCTTCTCCCTTTCATTCCTGCCCATGGACTTAGCCCCAAACTGGGTTGGCATCCCTGGGATACGGCTCAGCGGGTGGTGGCTCAGGCTGGCAGGACTGGCTGGAAGCGGTCTCTGGCCTCACCTCTCCGCGCTGAGGGGAGGGAGGATGCTGTCCTGCAGGCGCTGGACTTCAGAGCTCAGCGTCTTCACATTCTCTGGGTCAGACTCTGGTGTCAGCGTGGCTCCTGCTGGGGTAATTTTGGGCAAGGAGCTGTCCTGGGGAGGGAAGGCGGCAGGGGGAGGACAGTCAGAAGACTTGGTCTTGGACCAGGTGACGGCAAAGGGTGACAAAGGCACGCAAGGCGACTAGGGCCTAGGTGTGGGGGAGGAGAGCAGTGGGTTTGTATTCTGGCTCACAGGGGCTAAACTGGGGTCTGCTAGGCATCCCCAGTAGCACCGCCTGATGACCTGGTCTTCTGGGGGGGGGCATTTGTGATTGCTCAGATAACCAATCCTGACCCTCAGACTCTGGGTGGGGACAAGTGCCAGAGAAGAATGCCCTGGGACAGGCACCTTACTGGGTCGAGGCTTTGGGCGGGGTGAGAAGGAAGGAGGGCCAAGTCCCTGGGGTGCCAGCCAGCCTGGTCCCATCTGCACCCCAGCGACCTGCAGGCACTGCCTGGGGCATCCCCCCCTCCATCCCTACCTGTGCTCATGCCCGAGCCCAGGCCTGCCCACGCTCCCACCTGCAGGGCCCTGGAGGCCACCCGGTCCATGATGGTGGCCCGCTCCAGGCTGCCCTCCTCCAGCTCCCGCAGGTACACTTCATACAGCTCCTCCAGGTGCTGCGGGACGGCCAGGTTGTAGTCTGGGGGGGGGGGGGGGTGGAGAGAGGGAGGGGCAGGGCTCAGCGCGTGCCCCGGGTCCCTCCGCGGGCCTCGGGTCCCTCCGCGGGCCTCGGGGGCCCCTGGGTGGCTCGGGGCGCGCGGGGCCTACCGTCGATGACCTGGCGCTGGCCTTGGATGATCTCGTCGCAGAGGCTGCGGTGCTGCTCCAGGCGGCGCACGGCCTCGCGGCGGTGGCGGAGCGCGCCGTCCCGGAGCAGCGCGTGCGACTGCATCTCCGTGTTCTCCACCTCGAGCTCGTGCACGCGGCACAGCAGGCTGAGCACCTGGCGCTGCTCCTCCGAGCCGATGCGCCGCGGCAGCGTCTCCTCCAGGCGCCGGCCCCGCGCGCGCAGCTCCCGGCAGCGCTGCTCCAGCGCCAGCTGGGGGCCGGGGTGGGGGGTCAGCGCCCGGGCTGGTCCTAACCCCCACACCCGACCCCTCCAGCCCCCGAGCACCCTCCAGGCTGAAGCCCCATTCTGAGCCTAACCCTCAAACCTTCGTCTTGGGCCCTGCAACCAGGGGCTGCCCCCAAATGGCCCCTCTGGACACACTTTCTGGCCACCCTGAAACAATCTGCCCCTGGAATCAGCTCCATGGATACCGGCCCGACCCCAGCCCCTCTGACCCCCTCAGGGCTCATCATGGCCCCCCAAAAGCCCCTGGTTTGCGTATGCTCCAGAACAGAAAGAAGATATCCATTATCTGGAAAAACCCTAATTAAACTACTGACTACCATTTTTTTTTTTTGAGTTCTTGGTATGCAAAAGGCATTGATTTAATCTCTCCAATAACCCCACCAGGACCCCACCAGGACTACTCCCATTTTGTAGATGAGGAAGCGAGTCACAAAGGAGGAATTTAGCAAGCTCACAGAGGATCTGAGGCCTGAGCTCCCAGGTCTGAGTCCTCCCGCACCCCATCCCCAGCCCCTTCTGGCGTGGGCCTCTCAGGCCATTCCCTCCTGCCCCCAGTCCCAGGCACCTTCTGCTTCCTCAGCTTCTTCTGCTCCCCCACCAGGGCGGCAATGCTCTCCCGGGCCGAGGCCACCTCTGGGGGCTCCAGGGTGTCTGGCTGGTCATCACCCGTGTCCGAGTCCTTCTCGCTGTCATCCTTGGTGTAGGATTCCTTCCGCTGCTCCTCCCGCCATTTGAGAGCCCTGCGGGACTTCTCGTGCTCCCAGCTGTCACAGCCCCACCCCAGGGAGGCAGGGGAGTCAGGCCGCGGGGTGGGGGGCATAGCGTGCGGCTACAGTTCCCAGCCCCTCTGTCCCAGGCCCCAGAGTGGGACGTGGACGGCCCCGGGGCAGGGGGTGCTTACCCAGCAATGGTGAGCAGGTGGCGGGAGGTGTCAATCTGGACCTCCATGGCGTGATTCTCCAGCTCCAGCAGGCGTCTCCGCACGTCCATCTGCTCCTGGAAAGCGCTGATAAGTTGCTCCCGCAGCTGTCCCATCTCGGCCTGCTCACCCTGCGCACTGTGCAGTTGGACCTCGGCTGCCCAGAGGATGCGGAAGTCAGTGGAGGCAGGAGGGTCAGGCCAGGAAGGTCTGGGCCTATTTGGGGCCCGCCCTTATCCCTTTCCTCTTCTTCTTCTTTTTTTTTTTTTTTTTTTTTTAAGATTTAATTTATTTATTCTTGAGAGACACACACAGAGAAGCAGAGACACAGGCAGAGGGAGTAGCAGGGTCCCTGCAGGGAGCCCGATGCGGGACCAAATCCCCGGACCCTGGGATCACAGCCAGAGCCAAAGGCAGGCGCTCAACCTCTGAGCCACCCAGGCGTCCCCCTCTTCCCTTTCTTCCCAAACTACTTCCTGTCTGACCAACTCGTCTCAAAAGACCTCCTAGATTATTACTACTTCCTCCCACACCCCATTTCCACATTGAGTCTTCAGGCTGCAGCCCAAGGGGGACTCTCATCTCCTCTGCATGAACTGGGCTTCCACTAGCCTTATAGCACCAACTATAAAAAGGTGCCCCTTAGACACTTGTCCTCTGTTGGAAAACCATCAAAGCAAAGACAAATCTACAAGAGAAAGGTACCCGTTCCGCTGGGCACAGCCTCACAGCCCTGAGAGTGGGCCCCCACCCCCCGCAGCTGAACGCTCAGATGTGTCTCACTTGTGTGATCTCATCTAATCTTAATTAACGTTAAATCTCTGGAACAGAGATCACCGTTCTGTCTGACACTTGAAGGACAGAAGGTGCAGAGCGGCTGAGTGATTAGCTAGCCCAAGGCTACCTGCCCAGGAAAGCCTGAGCCTGAGCCTGACCCCTGAGCAATCTGAGACAGGCTAGGAGGGCTGCCCGAGATGGGCTCCCACAAACGCAGACCCCCTCCCCCGCCCCCGTCACACACACCTTGGATGTGGCGAATGTCACCCCGCTCCAGCCGGCCCTGGGCCGGACCCCGCCCACCCTGCTCATCGATCTTGCATTTGAGCCTCTGGATCTCGCCCCGAAGGTCCGAGATGATGCTGGTGTACTGGGCGATGTGGTAGGAGACGTTGAGCAGGTTCTGCTTCACCTGTGGGGGCACAGCACGGGGGGCAGAGCAGGTCCAGTCACCCCGGATGCTGGGGCCAGCCTGCAGTGTCTTCTCTTTCTCTCCCCCCGCCCAACCCGGCTTCCAACCCCACAACCTATCACACTCCATGCCTCTACCAGACCCAGACTCCCAAAATGCTGCTTCCTCTGCTCATCAACCTTCAGTGACTCCCTACTGCTTGGGAGGAATGCTCTAATTCCTTCACCTGGACCCACCACTATCTCAGTTTCTACCTTAAAATTTTTTATTTATTTAATTTAGAGATAGAACATGCACGAGCCAGGGGAGGTGCAGAGGGAGAGGGGGAGAGAATCTCAAGCAGACTCCACGCTGAGCGGGGAGCGCCATGTGGGGCTAGATCCCACAACCCTGACATCAAGACCTGAGCTGAAATCAGGACTGAGCCACCAGGGCACTCCTCTCAGTTTTCATTTGATCACTGCTCCATCGGGAATGTTCTGCTCTGGTTGATGAATTGTCCTGTTGTCCCCACTCCTATCACAGATACCATCTCCTTCCTGCCCTTGAAACCACACGCTTACTGCTACCCACCTCTTCTAGAATGTCCTCCCCATCCTTCAGAGTCCCACTCACAGTCCCCAAAAAGCTCCACCAGGCCCTGCCACCCCATCTCCTCGTTCCTTCGCTGTCTCAGCATCTGCTGTTGGCATCACTTGCCACTATTAATAATATTCTGAACCATCAATGAATTGTTTCAGGGACAGGCCTCCTCCACCCGTTGAGTTTCCGGAGGGCTGGGGTAACACACAAAGCCCCTGGGACGGTGGCTGTGAAGTGTCGTGTTGCGGGAGTGTTGCTAAGTTCTATCTGGCGTGTGTCCATTCACACCCTTCCACACACGTGGCTTGAGAGAGGCTTCCGGGGGTCCTAACGCCTTTGCCCGAGGGTGACAACGTGGGCTCGGGAGGCAGGCAGGGCCACTTCTATAGGGTCTCAGTGTCATCCATCACTGCCCAGCTGGGAAGTCACTTAACTTCCTTCAGCCTCACTTCCCTAAACTTGGAGATGGGAGTGTAGGGAGTCGGGCCTCGCTCGAGGAGCAAAGGAGGCAACACAGGGAAGTGCTCAGAATCATGATGGCCTGACAGTTAGATTGGGGGCTTTGAAAATGTCAATGTCCGAATGGGCAACTGGAAAGGAAAACCGAGGCTGGCAGGGGATGGGGTGGGGGGGCGCTCAAGTGACCTTGAACAAGGTGGAGGGGACCCTCGGGAGCAGTGGGCTTCCAGCAGGTGCACACGCTTCCTGGCAGGCGGGGAAGGGCACGGGGTGACACGGGGCTGGGGAAGGAGGCCAGTGCCATGGTGGCCGGCTCCAGAGGGTGGGGTGGGGTGGCAGGGAGCCCTCCGGGGCCCGCATCTTGGCTCAGGAAGGGCCCTCACCCTGGTCTTGATGTTCTTGGCCCGGCCGGCGTAGGTCAGGGTGTTCCGGGACTCCTCGAAGGCGCTGCTGGCGGGGCTGATGTGTGCGATCATCACGGTGCGGCTGTTTCCGCCCAGGGAATCCTGGGTGGCAGGGAGGGTGGGCTGCGGTGGGCCCGGGACCGCCTCCCCAGGGTCCTGGGTCCAGCCATCCCCCCCTCCTTCTGTCCCTCCTTCCACTTCTGGTTTCTGTTCCAAATTTCCATTTGAAACTTTCCAGTATCTGACCCGGGTCAGTCCTCACCCCCACCCCTCCATTCCCCCCACCCCCGTCGCTTTCCCTTTCCCTCCCCTCATACGAGAGAATGAGAAAAGGCAGCAGCCGTGGCAGCTGGGAACCCGAGTGGAAAGGTGTCCTGTGGGCTCCCTCTCTCATCACCTCTAGCCTCTCAAGTAACCCCCAGGCCCCCCATTTCTGACTGCTGATGGTACTGCCCTTTCGGCTGGAGTGAGGGATGGGGGACAGGGGCCCCGGGCATGAAGGCTGAATGTGGCCTCATTCCATATGAAGAGCCCTGGGGATGGAGGAGGGGAGGGGAGTGGGGGTGGGAGGTGGGGATCCCCGACTCACACCCCGAGTTAGCAGCACAGTGGCCTCAGGCAAGCTCTTCACTTCCCTAATGCTTGGCTTCCTTGCTTTTTAAAAGGGCAGCAATCATGCCACGGTCCCACCTCCCAGCTTGTGGGCGCCCTGGTGGTGGCAGGCTGGTGGCGGGCTGGGGTGACGCTGCAGTTATACGGGGCCACAGACTCTGTCTTCCAGCACTTACTACCGTGGGCCCTGGGGAAGGCTACTTAACCCCTTTGCGCTTAGTTTTCTTGTCTGTAAATGGAAATAGTATTTCCCCGACGGCCGAGGTTGCTTCAGGAAGGAGGGAGCTAGTCTAGTTGGGTGAGGTCCAGCCAGGGGCAGGTCCCCAGACAGCAGACACTCTGATTCATGAGGCTGACGACCACTGGAACCCCCAAATCCAGGCAGGTCTTGGTCCCCTCAGACCTGCAGCCCTTGGGGGGGGGTGTCAGGTGCCGCGCCTTTCCTTCCCTGCTGCCCACTCTTGGGTCAGGGTCACCTCGTAAAATTTGAGTGTCAGAAAAACAAGGAATGTTTTTTTTTTAAGTATAAGTATATCCCAAATGTTGTATGGGACATACTTATGCTGAAACAAATTCTGTTGTCTATCTGAAATTCAGCTGTAGCTGGGTGGCCGTTATTTTTTAAGATTTTATTTATTTATTTGAGAGAGAGACGGAGAGTGAGAATGAGCAGGGGTGGGAAGGGACAGAGGGAGAGGGAGAAGCAGACTCTCCGCGGAGCAGGGAGCACAACTCGGGGCTCTATCCCAGGACCCTGAGATCATGACCTGAGCCAACGGCAGACACTTCACGGACTGAGCCACCCCGGCGCCCTGTATTTTTATTTGCTCAATCTGGCAGCCCTACTCCGGGTGCCCAGCGCCCCGGCCGGTGCAGCGGTACCTTCAGGAGCCGGGTGAGCTTGCTGTCCCGATAGTTGATGTACTTGTTGGTGCTCTTGTCGCTGAGCGCGTTGATGCAGTTGCCCAGCGCCAGCAGCGAGCGGTTGATGTGGGCGCCCTCCTTCATGCGCTGCCCGCGGTTCTGCGTCTGCAGGGTGAGCGGGGGCAGGGGACGGGCTTCACCGCTGCCCAGGGGACCCTGGGCCAAGGCCCCTCCCTCTCCCTTGGGGCTCAGAAATGTGGCGGTGACCGAGGGCCTGGTCTCGCCCTCCTCCCAGGGGTCATCGAGGGCATTCAAGAGGGTGAGAGAACAGGAGGGACGGAAGGCTTCTGAGGACCGTTGAGAGTCTGGCTCTCTGTCTCCCCCCCGGGGGACTGGCCCCAGGGCCCCAAGAATGACACACACAGCAGGAGGCTGAGGCTTCCCTGGTGGCGGCACCTGGCTCCAGGGCGCCCCGGGGTTCAGGGGAAGGAGGGAAGTGTGTGTGTGTATGGGGGGGGGGCAGAGAGAGAATGTGAGGGAATGAGTGTGTGTGTGTGGAAGAAAGAATGTGTGTGTGTGAGTGTGTAGGGAAATGAGTGTGCGAGCACACGAGTGTACGTGTGGGTGCTGGGTTCCTGTCCTTTCCTTGGGCCCACGGGGACAGTGTCAAGGCCGAGGAGGAGGCTCTGCTCAAAGCTGCCTGGCTCTCAGAGCTGCGGCCTCGGGGCACCCACCCCCCGCCCCGCTGCTGCTCCGCTGTGTCCCTCCAGGAAGGCCTTCCTGGGAGAGAGGGGTGTGCTTCCTGAACCCCCCTGTTTAAACCTAATCCCACATGTTCGAACATGAAATCTCCCTGGCCGCTGGCCTGTCCCTGACATTTGCTAGCAGTGACATCACCTGGCCTCATCACTGGGGGGACCGTGAAACCTCCCGGTTTGCCCGAAGGAGGAGGACCCGGGGCCTACCCAGTGGGGGGCACTGTTGGAACGGGGACACCCCCCCAGGCCACAGCACCAGGTAAGCAGGGCTTAGCGGCGGGGCCAGACAAATGCTCTGAGAACTGGCGATGGGCCTTCCTCTCTCCTCAATGTGGCAGGCAGGGCCCCCTGAGTCGGAGGGTCGTCTCCCCCATCCCAGCTCCTCATCTGGGCCCACGCACCCCCATTCCCGCTGACCTTCCTCCAGGGCCGCCAGTCTCCTTCCTGGAGAAACCCTCCTCATCCCCTGCCCTATCCTACAAACAGTGGGGATACCCCCTTCCCCTCCTGTTCCTCTGTGACACTCCTCAGTCCCTTACCAGGCTCCCCCCCGCCAGGATGGCTTCCTGCCGATCCCTGGGGAGCAAGGAGGTCAGCACCCCTGCCCTCTCCCCAGCCCCCCAGAACATTCTCCCCAGTCCGGGGGGAGCTGACCTCACCTGGGAGGCACGTTCAGAGCCCGCCAGGTCAATCATGAACAGGCGGCCCTGCCGCACCTCCTGCAGAACGTTCTTGACCCGGCTGCGCTGGCGCACAGCCACCTGGAGCACGGCGTGGGAGCGAGAGGACGTCTGGTTGGCAGCCGTGGGCTCCTGGGTCCTTTGCCGGTTCCCCTTCATGAGCAGCTGCATGATCTGGGTGCGCAGTGGGTGGGGAGGACAGCACTGTTGGGGGACCACGGGGTTGCCCCCGCGCCCTGCATCTTGGAGGCTGGGGTGGGTCAGTCTGGAGGCTGGTTGCCTATTACGGCCCGCCCTGGGGTCAGCGCAGCGGGGGCACAGGGGCAGGGGGCTTCGGGGCGGGATCCTCTGTGTCTGCCCCTGCCCCTGCTCCAGCCCCCCCGCCCCAGCCTCAGCCCCCACCCTGGCCTCAACCTCCCCCCCTTCTGGCCCCGTCCCAGTCCCTCCCATGGCCCCTGCCCTTGCCCCCGCCTCTGCCCCTCCCCTGGCCCCTGCCCCTGCCCTTCCCCCTGCCCCGGCCCCTGCCCCAGCCCCAGCCCCAGCCCCAGCCCCTGCCCCAGCCCCTGCCTGGGCCCCTGTCCCAGCTGAGGGGGTAGCGACTCCCTGGCTGCAGTCCTCTGTCCCCTCCTGCCCCACAGGGCAGAATGTCCCTCTCCACTGCTCCGCTGGCTGCACAAGACTTGCCTCTTTGGCATTGATAGTGGAGACCTCGGTGATCCCAGCCACCTGGATCACCCCTTTGGAGTCCTCTCTCAGCTCTAGGTACCCCAGGGCGGGGTTCAGCAGGTCCCGGATCATCTCATTGTAGATCTGAGGGGGCGGCCGGGGGAGAGGCGGGGGACAGGTGTCACCAGGAGCCTAAGGGCTGGAGGTCCAGACAGGGACCAAATCCCCATCCGTCTTGAGCGAGAAGGGGACAGGCGCTGCCACATTCTGAGCCCCAGCCTGGGAGCTCCGGGCTCCTCCCAGAGAAACTCTGGTTAAGGACAAAGACCCCATCCTTTCTATGGGCTGGGGGGTCAGGGGCCTTTAGCATCCACAGGGAAACCCTGGGCGGCCAGAACCCAGGATTCAGGAAGCTTCAGGACCAGGTGGGATCCCCTTTGCTGGCAGGCCCGGCGCTGAGCAGAAGAGGGGGACCTGACCGATGGCCAGCCCTTCTTGTTGCTAGGCAACCCTTCCGTTACTTCTCCGTGCACCCCCCGCCCCCCCCCCCCCCCCCCCCCGCAGGTGCATCTTGCTGGCTGAGTCAACGCCTGCTGGCTGAGGCTGCAACGCTTCCCTGCCCTTCCTGAGCTGTCACCCAGGAGATCATCAGCTCCCACAGGGAGTCGGGGCAGCCAGGAGCCAGTCGGAGTGCAGCCCCCTGGCATGTCTGCTTCTTCTGTCCCCTGCACACTGTCCCCTGGCTGCAGGGTGGTGGCTCTCCCTCGGCTGGGCGCTGGGGGCTGTGGCTGGTATAAAGGCCGGCAGGTTCCGGCCTTCCCGGGTATGTGGGTCTCACCTGTCCCCATGCACATGGTGCCTGGAGATGGCGTGGCAGGGCTCACACTGTTTGGGGAAGGGGCCCTTGGTGATGGCGAGGGGCTAAGCCATCTGGGAGGGTGGCTGAACGCTTTGCTTAGGGTCGAGGCTACTTTGACGTGTGGCATGATGGCTAGGGCTTGGCTTTCTTATTTTATTTTTTTTATTTTATTTTATTTTATTTTATTTTATTATTTTATTTCATTATTTTATTATTTTATTTTATTTTTTTCAGGGCTTGGCTTTCAAGCTCTAGGATCCTGAGTTTGAATCCCTGCCCCCTCGCTCACTGGCTGATGTTGGCCTAGTGGTGTAACCTCTCTGGACCTCAGATTTTTGCAGAGTGGGGCCGACATGCGTGTGGCTGTCCGAGGGGCCTCTTGCCTAAGCTGCGGTCAGGGGAGGGCTCACCTCCAGGTAGGACATGGACACCTCATACTCCATGTCGTTGCTGGTCTCCTCAATGGCACGGAAGAGGTCATTGAGGGTCCGAACATAGATGCCAGGCTCGTGGTCTGTGCCCAGCATGGTGTAGGTTTTCCCACAGCCTGGGGCAGAACAAGGTGGTGGGTGAGCAGGGTGGGGGTCGGAAGCGCGGCTTTGCTGGACAGGGGCTCCTGGCAAACCTGGGAACTCCCCGAAAATGGCCAGGGAGGCAGGAGGTGGGGAGGCTGGCGTTCTTGACTGGGGAAGGGGCCTCTGGGGTCAGAGGGCCCTGTGGGCATTTGGATCAGCACAATCCTTGATTCCCCAACCTCAGCTGGGGCCAGAGTAGTTCCCTGATGGAGGCCAAGGGGGCTTGGTCCTCCAGGGGACGGATGGGGCATGCAGTCTTGTCCCACGGGCTGGGCCCCTCCCTCACCTGTGGGGCCATAAGCAAAGACAGTGGCATTGTAGCCTGAGATGACGCCGTCGATGAGGCTCTTGGTAGTGGCCTGATACACCATCTCCTGCCGGGAAGAGCAGACCCGTCAGGGGCCCGGGGTACAGGCAGGGCAGAGCTCGCATACCAACTGGCGCGTCCTGGGCCCCAGCTCGGGCAGCTTCTGTTTCTGGGGCTCTCAGCCCGAGGAGAAGCAGGGGCGGGGAGTGGAGGCTGGGGGTCTCTGCTTTCGCCCCATGGGGGACACCAGCCTGAGAAAGAGCTCAGGACACCTGAGACACCTGCTCCCTACCCCTCCCTGCCCCGACGACGCATTACATCTGCTCCTGGGAGCATCCCCCAGATGGCCAAGACAGGGGTCCCTGGGAGGGTGTCAGCTTCCCCGAGTCTCTGCTCCCTGCACCAGATGGGCTTCACGCGCCCTCCTCCAGCTCCCGTGGGGGCCAGCCCGGGGGTGTGGCAGGTGGGTGCCCACGTAGGGTGGCTTCCGCACACCGACTCAGATGTGTTGGTGCAGGAGGCTGGGCTCAAGCCATGCAGGTACAGGCACATTTGCATGCATGAGGCCCCGGGAGAGTGGGAAGCCAGAGAGCAAGCAGTGGAGGGAAGGCTGAGGGTCAGTGGCAGGTCCCCTGCAGGCTCCGTCCTGGGTGGGGGGGATGGGAGGGAGGACAAAGGTTGGAGAGAGGCTCCTGTATGTCCCTAGGCCCAGACCCTCCCTCACCTGGGTGGCAGTGAAGTCAAAGGCCACGTCAAACAGGTAGGACTTCTCCCGGGAACGGTGTGCCCGCAGGATGTCGTCAGGGTCCTCCATCGGGTCCATGAGAACCACCATCTGCAAAAGGCCCCGAGGGGCCTCTGGCTGTCACCAGGGAGCCATGGGCTCACATTGAGGTCATAGGTTCCCGAGCCCAAGCCCAGCCTTGCCCCATCGGCTCCTGGGTGTCTGATCTGGGTGCCTGGCTCTGGATGCCCCAAGGAGAAGCCTCCTAACACCTAACATTGCCCCAAGGATGCTGAGAGGGCCATGAGGGACCTGAGCGGCCCTTCCTCTAATTGTGACACCACGCCCGCGTACCTCTACTGAAGGGGGAGGAACAGCAACAATGGCTTCCATTTATTACATATTTATTGTGTGTGTCGGGACCTGCTTTAAGCACTTTGGACACATAGACTTGCTCAACCCCCCGCTCCAAGGCCAGGTGGTGAGGCCCATAATCATTCCCATCTACAGATGAGGACATGGGACCCAGAGAAGTCACTTGTCTAAGCTCACGTACCAGCAGGTGGGGGAACCAGGACTCAAAACCCGGGATCTGGGTTCAAAGCCTGCAGCCCCTTCCCCACTTCTGTGCGGCACCTGAGACCCTCCCTGCCTCACCCCTCTGCACCCTGCCCTCAGTCAGCAGGGAGACCCAGGGGTGGAGCAAAGAGCCACTGACTGCTGGGTGACGGGGGCAAGGAAAGCACGCTGGGCTTGGGGACTGTCCACTGGCGTCAGAGAGGGAGGCTTGGGTTGACTTATCAATGGCCCCTGCAGCCTTGAGCCTGAGCTGGGGGTGGGAGGAGGGGCTCAGGGTTGGAAGCTAAGATGATGCTACAGGCTGGCCATCCCTGGACTCCCCTCCCTGCCAGGTAGGGGCATCTATGCTCTCTGTATGCATGTGGGGGTGGGGGGCGCTGGGAGGATACACAAGGGACCTCACCAGGCTCCTCCTCTGCTCCAAGGTAATCAAGGGACCTATTTTCCAGAACAATCTCCAAGCCTGCTCCACACCCAGCTCCACTCTGCCCTTCCCTTGACCTGGGTGTCCTGCGTGTGCTAAGCCCAGTCTTGGACTCTGAGGGAAGGAGCGGAGGAAGGAGGCTTGAGTCTTGGCCAGAGGTTCTGGGCCTGGGGAAGGAGGAGAGAGAGACTATGCCCAGACTCACGAAATGCCAGAAGACATTCAAAGATGCGTGGGAGGGCTGGAGCCAGGGGGCATTTAGGACAAGGTGGGAGAGTAAGTCAGGGCAAGGTCCGCATGCCCATGCTACCCTTGTTAGCAGAGTGGCGTTGAGTGGGCACTTTAACTGCCTGGGCCTGGGTCTCTTCCTCCGTCAGACGGGCCTGCAGGGCTATGGCGAGCCCATGAGATGATGTGTGTGGCGTGTGTGGGCACAGCACGGGGCATATGCTAAGTGCCCAAGGGTCTTCATTCAAGGGGATGTGAGGAGGGACAGCGGGGATGATGCAGGTGACACAGCCCCCCCTCACTGAGAAGGGGGCCACTGGGATGCCACGGGCTCTGGGCCTGCCTGAGTTCCCTGGGGAGCTGAGCTGCCAGGTTGGGTCCCTGTCCTCCTCGGGCACCCCACACCTCCTTGGGGTGCCGCCTGAGAGGCAGTTCTGTGTTCAGGAGCACCCAGGCTCATGCTGGACAGCGAGGGCAAAACAAGTCCCGGCTGTGCTCTGGGGCCGATGGTGGTCGCAGGCGCCCTCCGCTCCCAGTTCCCACTGGGTGGTAAAGAGGGAGGGAGTGGGCACCTTCACACTCAGCCCCTCCTCCTGGCATGTAATAACAATAGCTCATCTTCACCCACCGCTTTCACATGAATTCGTAATTATTACTCTCAGATGGTGACACTGGGGCCCAAAGTCACATAGTTAAGGAATGGTGGGGCCAGGACTGGAGCCCTGGAAGCCTGGCTCCTGGGCTCCCTCCCCACCATTGTGAACCTCTCAATGCTCCCTCTACTCCCTCGGGGGCCTTGCAGGGTGGGGTGTCGTGGTGGGAGGGTGTCCCCCTGCCAAGTGAGGCCTCAGCACCCACTATGCCCACCAGCCCTACCTAATGTGACTCTGGTGATGAGATGCTGACCAAAGAGGCAAACTGAGTCCCAACAGAGGACAGGCACTGAGGAGGATGGGCTGTCCTAGTGCCATCCTAGGTTGCACAGACCATGACAGAGCTCCCATCCTGGGCCGGTGACAGCCCTGAAAAGGGCTTGAGAACAGACAAGGCATGAGGGGCAATCACCCCGAGAGACAGACGGGCTGACAGTGAGGTAGCAGGAGGCCAGCCTGGAGGCCAGCCCGGCTCCATACCTTTGGGAGATCCACAGTGGGTCCCTCTGGAGGCAGCCCCTTCGAGTGCCAGGATTTAGAAGTTTCCGTCCTGGAAGGGCCACAGCTTGGGACTCCCACCAGACTCCTCACAGCACTTAGGTGTGTGTTGATGTCAACTCCCTGCCCCTTCACTACCTGGATGCTGGCAGTAGGTACACACCTGTGCTCACTGCACGTAGACTGGTCTGACTCTGGGGATCCCAGCAGGGCCCTCTCCGGGGATTCTCATGGAGGAGGGAGGACAGAGTAGGTAAGGCATCCCCCCAGGAGGCCCAGCCTCGAGAGTTTCACCTAGAAGTCTCATCCAACCAGGTAATTTCAGGTAGACCAGGTGGCAGGGGTGGGGTGTGGGGTAAAGCTCCAGATGGGCTGGGCAGGGGTTTTGTGCAGGGAAAGAATGAGGTCGCTGACCTGGCCCGCTCGCAGCTTGCCAGAGGCTGGGTGGCCACAGGGAGGTGAGTGCAGGGCATCCGGTCCCGCACTGTCACGTGGAGTGCCCACCTGTCCCCAGCCACCTCCTCAGGGCTTCAGCCCCAATGCCCTGCCAGCCTCCTCCAGGATCCAGTTCCCGTCTCAGGCCCCAAAGCCAACAGCATAAGCTCTGATCAAGTTTCAGACCCCAATGAAGACAGAGCCGCCTACAAGTCCCCTGGCATGGGTCCCAGTGGGGTGCAGCAGGAACCTGACCAGCCGAGCCAGCTCTCACCCCTGAGGCGCCAGCGCTCCTGCTGCCGCGGGGAGGGCCGGCCGGCCGAGGGGCACCCTCTGGGGGCCTGCGGTGCAGAGGGGAGGTGAGCAGCATGCACAGATGCTCACACCCACCGATCACCTTCCAACAGCCTCTGGGCACTGCCGAGTTCAAGGCACCCCGGACATTTGGTTCCTTTGCAGTCCGGGCTCCTGAATCAGTACATTGTCAGCACAGCTGCCGTGACCCCTCTTAAAGAGGTCTTTGTCTGGGTCTCCATCTGCCTGGTCCCCAGCCCACGCCCCCCCCTCCCGAGCATCACCCCCATCCCTGTCCACTCGGCCGTACAACGGAGTCCCTGTGCCCCTCGGCCAGGTGAACTGGAGCTGAGCCGCGGAGGGCTGGGGAGGGGGAGCTCCGGGCTGCCGCCCCAGAGAGCCGCACAGGGCACGCAGGGCAGGGGGGCCCTGTGTATACCAGGCAGTAAGGGAGAGGTGGTGTCCCCGTGGCTGACTCGACAGGAGGCAGAGTGTAGGGAGGGCCACTGATCCTGCCTTACGGCTACAGGAAGGCTTCCTGGAAGAGGTGGTGCCAGCACGGAGTCTTAAAGGATCAGCAGGCCTTGGCAGAGAGACGGGAGGGGAGGGGAACATTCTAGAGAAAAGCGTGAGCTAGGCCATGGGGTGAGAAGCAGGCTGTGGGCATCGGTTCTCGGCTCAGAAATCTCAAGGGGGTTCTTGTGAGACATGCAGGGTTTGGGGGAGCGCTCAGGGCCTTCCCTCCTGTCCTCACTCACGGGATCTCCAGAGCATGAGCCCAAGATGGCCATAGAGGCGAGCCACGTGCTGTTCCCTGTGCAGCCTCCAACGCACCCCCTAAATGTCACCCTGGCCGGCGCCCAGCGTATGCCTGAGGAATGTTTGCTGAATAAAGCCGCCTTTGGGGGAGCTCTGTGTGTGCCGGGCGCAGTGCTAAGTGCTTTGCACACATTTTCCCGGACACTCCCAGCATCCCTCCGCTGTGATGGGGAATCGGATTGCTGATATCCCAAAGCTGCACTGCCAAGCTCAGAGCTGGTCCCAGGATCCGGGCTCCCCCGAGCACCAGGCCACCCACCACCCCTGCCTCCCGAGTGAAGGAGCGGAGCAAAAGCAGCCTGGCTGGGCGAATGCCCACCCGCTATGCGTTGAACTGTGGCCTCCCCAGATTCAAACGTTGAAGTCCTAACCCCTCAGAACCTCAGAACGTGACTTTATTTGGAGACGGGGTCACTGCAGATGTAACTGGTTAAGATGAGGTCACACTGGAGTAGCGGGGGCCCTAAACCCAGTACGACCGCTGTCCTTCTGGAAAGGCCGAGTTTGGACACAGACACGTGTCGCGGGAAGAGGACCTGAAGGGACACAGGGACAAGACGGCCGTCTGCCAGCCGAGCAGGGAGGCCTGGACGCATCCTCCCCTCGGGGCCCTCAGAAGGAGCCAACCCTTTGGGCTTTCTGGCCTCCAGGATGGTAGGAGAATCGATTTCTGTGGTTAAAGTCGTTTCGTCTGTGGTATTTCGTTATTTTGGTCTTGCAAAGTGTACCATTACCCAAGGCAGCCTCACCCGCTGCAGGGAGGGGGGCGCGGTCTGTCGGAACCTGGCCCCTCCCTCAGCCCTGAGGTGGCCCTCACCTTCACCATCCCCGGGTCATCCTCTTTCCCGCCCATGGCAGGCTGGCCGCCTGCCCCTGGGAGGCTCCGGGGGGACATGGATCACACAGCGTCGACAGGGGCCTCCCAACGCTGGCGAGAGGGCCAGGAGCGGGAAGGCGGGCTCTGCTCCCCAAATTGCCCCAAGTTCCAGGCTTCCGGGCTCAGCAGAGGCCCCCTTGCCTCCCTCTCAGACCTGCTCTTAATTCAGGGCAGATTTTGCCCTTTCCACGGTTCCAGACATTGAGCCTGGAAGCCCAAGATCCATGGGGCAGGACGGGGCCTCGGGCTAGCGGGCGGATGTGTGGAAACTCTGTCCCCGTGTAGACCGGGCTCCTCCCCAGCATCTCCTAGGTGAGAAATACCTCGGACAAAGCGTAACACGAGTTCTTCCGGCTACGCGCCACTAAGCTGCCTGCGCTCTGCTCAGCGTTGCAGTTTTAATTGGCTTCTTCCCGGCCTCCAGGTGGTGAGACACAGGCCAGGGTTGCTCAGTCCTGGCACTACTGACACTCGGGACAGGCTCGCTCTTAGGGGACCTGTCCTGTGCACTGCAGGCCGCGTAGCAGCATCACTGGCCATCAGGTGCCAGTAACACAACTTCCTCCCAGCCATGGCATAGCCAAATGTCCCCTGGAGGGCAAGAATCAGCACCCCCCCGCCCCGCCCCGACACTGAAAACCTCTGACCTACATCATTCCTCCTCAAGCCTTTGAGACTGGCAGTGAAGATCTCCAAGGAAAGGGGTGCCATAAATCGGGTTTGGGGGTCAACACTGCTGGGGGACCTTGCGGAGACGACATCACCTCTCTGGGCCTCAAGTTCTTTCCAGTTAGAAGTTGGGGAGGGCCGACAGGGCCATCGCCTTGAGAGAAGAGCTCACACCAACACAACCAGCCTACTCAGGAAGCCCCAGCTGAGAGGCAGACTCTGGGAAGGCCCCAGTCTGGGAGATTCCAGCTCCAGTCCAGGGAGCCCGGCAAGCAGCCCCGTTATTCTCAGGGTGTAAACACGCCAGGGCAAGACTAAAGCTGACTCCAGGTGGGTAGCGCCCTTGTGAGGCTGCTTCTGGATTTTTGTTTGCTGTTTCTTTAAGAAGGAGAATTTGTTGCTGGTCGGGTTTCTAGTTGTAAAGGTACCATCCTGGGAGCGCTCTCAAGAATGGAGACTTTGAACCCAAGAAGGCTGTCCCCTTCAGGCTAGGCAGAAAGGATGGGAGGGGAGCCCACCGAGCTCATAAAGCCACCAAAGCCGAGCTGGCTGCTCAGCACAGAGCCACACCTGCCCAGGCCCCCACCTGCCTACAGGACTCTGGGGGCCCTGAGGCCCAGGATGAGGGGAGACCTCACCTCCAGGGTGTAGATAGGGCTGCATCCGGCATGGCTTGCAAACACCTCCATTGGAGTCCCCCAGGGACCGTGCAAGAGGCCGACCCCCAGGCACTGCCCAGAGTCACTGAATCAGCGTCTCTGGGGAAGCAGCCGCATGCAGCTGCTTCTTGACCTAGCACCTGCCTCGCACCCATCCAGTCACTAGGTGTGAGGATCCTACATCCTGGCAGCCTTATTCCCAAAGGCCAAGAAGTGGGAAACCACCCGAACACCCATCACCTGATGAGGGGCCAACAAAATGTGGTGCATCCATCCCCGTGGGATGTCATCCAGCCTCAAAAAGGAAGGAAGTGCCGACACTGGGGAGTGGGGAATGGGGGCCACCCTTGAAAACGTGATGTTCAGTGACGGAGCCAAACACTAAGGACCACAGAGTGCAAGATTCCATTTAATGAAGCGTCCAGAATCGGCGGATGCATAAAGATGGAAAGTAGACGAGTGGTTGGCTGGGGCAGGGAGAGGCCGGGGAGATGGTTGGGGAGAGGGTTGGTGGGGGGGCACAGGGTAGAGAACCCTCAGATCCCTTCCCAGTCACTCCCTGCCAGGCTTAGCTCTTTGGGGCAACAGGGCCGAGAAGCACCCGGAGGGTGGGTGGGTAGGGAAGGGGGCTGAAGGTGGGCGCCCCCCACAGCACCCATGTGTGACCCTTGGCATCTGTCACCCTACACTTTCTTTCTCTTTCGCAGGAGCTGTGCCTGTGGCTGGGCTCTTCCTGCCATGATCTCCTGTAAGCCTCCCAAAGCTCTCGGGCAGAGCGGGGCAGATTCTTAATGCCCAGTCTTCCAACCAGGACAAAGAGGCTGGAGGCTGGCCAGGACCTGAGGGCCTGGGTGTGGCTCCTCGGACAGGACCCCAGGAGCCCAGGGGTGACAGTGGGACTTGGAGGAGACAAAGGCTAATTAGGGGATTACACATATTGTCGGTGACTTAAATCCTGTAGGCAAACCACCTGGAAGGCAGGGAGGAGGGCCAGCAGGCTGTGGGCTAGGTTGGAGGTGGGGAGCGGGAGGGAGGATGTAGAGCTTCTCCTACCCGGGATCTTGTGGGCCCCAGCAGCCTCTCGGCTTGCACCTGCTCTCTCTTCGCGGTCGTCGATGGCATCCCCGAGGGGTCTGGGGTCAGGGTCCAGCCCCGCTCAGGTACTAGTAGAAGACCGAGCTCCTACCGACAGTCTTCCAGGAACACATGGGTGGGGAGGTGACCATTTGGGGACCGTTGGGGTGAGAGCTCTGACACAGGAGGCGGGCCAAGTGTCACTTACCTCTAGGCTGGAAGCCATCCCGTATTTCAGCCCTTACATAAACTACCATCTATTAGACCCCTACTGTGTGCCAGGCGCTTGGAAGCACTGTGCATACATTAGCCCGCAAAAACCTCCGAAGGTCTTATGATTCTGGTGCTGGATTGCAAGGGGGACCCTAAGACCACAAGCCTGCCAAGGCCCCCAGACCATCCCCTTTACGAATCTCCACCCTCACTCCAGCCTCCCCAGAATCCAGGCACACTGGCCTCCTATCCCCGGAGCACACTTTGCCTGTGGGAGTGTCCACCTCTGCAGAGCCTTGTTGCTACAACCTGAGGATCTCCAGAACAATGCCTAGCTCTGAGGGAGGCTGTCCTAGGACCCCTCATGGTGGCCCAAGCCAAGTCGGTCCACCTTTCTCGACTCAGAACCCACTGCGAACCCACGATGGGTGGGCCTTGGCAGCATGGCTCTCTGCTGACCACCAGGACTGACAGTGGCCCCCGGGCTGCTCTGCTCAGCGGCTCCTCTCACCCCCAGGTCCGCGACGGCAACATCCAGGGAAAGGTAACTCACCCAACACAGAGGGGAGGCAGAGCCCAGAATCCCAGGCTAGAAGAATCTGGGTCGGGGAGCTCCTCTGTGGCACTGAGCCACATGGACCAAGGCGGTCATGAGTAAGAGAGCAATGGAAAGCGGTGGGTACGGGGCAACTCTTCATCCCAGCCACACATGCAGGGCACCATGAGGCCGCTTGGGCCCTCCTGCATCTTGGCTAGGAAGAGATTCTGTGGCCATGGTGTCCTGGGGATGCTCCCAAGGTCCCCCCATTGGCCCTCCAGGGTCCAGACCTCAGGTGGAAGGAACAGCGCTACTCGGTCAGCGAAGGCAACGGAGCCTGCATCCCTGAAACCCCCCCAGGGTTGGAGACACAGGCTGGGAGGGTCAGGCCTGCAGACACACTGTGGGGGGCACCGGAGAAGGACAGAAGCCTGGGGGTGGGAAACGGGGTCAGAGAGGAAGGCAAGGCAAGTGGGCCCTCCCTCTGGCCTCTCGGACCCCTGTGTCCCCTCCTGCTTTCCAGGGCCCTATTTGTCAGTGGAGGGATGGCAGGGTTTTAGGAGGTTCCCAGCCTGCCACGTGCTGTGGCTATTCCAAAAACACAGGCCAGGCAAGCCCTCTTCGAACCCCGTGGGGACAGGAGGCGCTTGAGGCCAGAAGCCCAGAGCTTTCTCTGCAGGCCCCGGAGTCTCTGCTGACAGCCTCGAGCCCATACTGCTCAGAGGAGCCTCCCTGCATCTCTAAGCTGACAAAGGAGAAGCCCTGTTAGGACTGCCCAGCCCAGAACCTTCTTAGAGATACTGCTTGGCCTGATTGGGCGGGACCCTCCCTCTCTGTTCACAGGGACAGAAAGGAGCCAGTGTGTGGCGTGTGTGGGCACACAATGGGCTGCGCCCTAGAGAGTGCTTCCATCAACGCCAGTTAATATCCATCAGCCCCCACTCCGGCCGGGAGCCAGGAGCAGCCCAGAAAGAGAACCATCATTGTCCCAGCCCCGAGGACCTGATATTCTGGGGGACAAGTTGGACAAACAGGGAGTGGCCCCTGCCTGGAAGGAGGTTTCTTCCTCCTTCCTCCTTCTCGTGGGCCAACCCAGCAGCTCTGGGGAGAATTCGGCCGCTAATTGATGCTGTCCACTCACAGCTATTAACTCCTACTGGGTGCCAGGTACCAGGGAAGCACCAAGCAGGCAGTAACCTACAAAGACCTTCTAGAGAGGTCCTTACGGCGGCAGATGAGGCGGGTGAGGCTCCTAGAAGCAACCTGCCCAAGGCCACACGGCTGGCAGTGACAGGACCTACCCCGCACCAGTCAGGTGTACTCACCCTCCTCCAGCCAGGCCTACGCAGGAGCCAGACAGGGTCCTCCCAGCCACCCCCTGCTTTCTCCGAGGTCTCTGAGGAAGGCTACCCTTTCCCAAGAGTGAACAGAGGAGGGGCACCTGAGCGGCTCTGTCCATTAAGGGAGCCAACTCTTGGTTTCGGCTCAGGCCCTGATCTCAGGGTCCTGAGATTGAGCCCCCCATCAGGCTCTGTGCTCAGCACATAGTCTGCTTGTCCCTCTCCCTCTCCTCCTCCTCCTCCTTTCTCTCCCACAATCTCTATCTCTCATAAAAAAAAAAAAAAAATCTTTCAAAAAAAAGTGGCCAGAAGAAGAGGAAATCAGGAGGCTGGTGAGCCCGGGCTCTGCTGTGCCCATCGGAGCTGAAAGAAGAGGCAGGGGTGGGCACCCGTCCTTAGGGGAGCCCAGAGGCAGGCGGGCATGCAGGCTGGCTGGCCTGCCTCCAGCTCACGTCTCACGGCCCTTGGGCTTCCTGAGTCCAGCCCGCCGGGCCCAGCAGGTGCCCACTCGGGCCCTTCGCTGTACGGCGCAGTGCCGCTGGACTTCTCTGACTCGCCAGGATATCCTGGCATCTCGATGAGCCCCGACAGTCAGGAGAAACCAGCAGCAGCAGCCGCCGAGCCGTCCCCACCTCTGTGCCCACCCCCACCCCGGCACCTGCACCCTCACCTGCTTACCCAAACAGACCTCCGGGCCGTGGTCTAAGAGTGCGCCGTCTGGCCCCTGCCACGTCCCCCGTTGGCCCTCTCTCTCCTGCTTGAGCCACACCGGCCTTTGCTGTCACCCTTTGCCTTTGCACGTGCTATGGCCTCTGGCTGAAAGGTCTCCCTTCACGCACGTCCAAAGTACCCTTTGCCTCTCCTGCTTTGCCTCGAGCACCATCTCCTGAGGGAGCCCTCCCCGACCTCTGACCTCTGCGTCAATGACCTCTGGGTCCTGGCCCAGGACCACACATGCATTTCTCCACCGGCCTCTTTGGGGTTAATTCTTTGATTAGCATTTTGTCGCCCTGTATGGGACCCTAAGGTACCGGAGGAAGGGCAGGGTCTTTTCTGCTCTCTGTGGTTTCCAGCTCTGAGCGCTGCCCCAGTGTGTTGTGGGTACTTGGTAAAGATTTGCCTCCTGTGCAGACGGACGTGGGACTCGCCCTGCCCACCTCATCACAGCGACATGAGGACCAGGAGAACAACCAGATATCCAAAGACTTCACGAAACACAAACAGTCTTTGCAAAACATGAACCGGGTGTAGGCTTGAGCTCTAGACCACGTCGGGCCCATGGAAGGTATGTGAAATTTTTATGGCTGGATTGGGGAGCCCAGGCCCTCCCTCCACCACACACACTAGGGAAGCTTTCAGCTCTCCTTGGATCAATCTGGGAAGGCTTCCTGGAAGAAGAACCCTGGTTTTCTTGACAGTGTCATCAATGACACAACTAAGGGTTCAGTGGATGGAGGAAGGGTGATGCTGCAAGCCACAGGGGACCCTCCTGCCCCACCCGGTGAGCAGGTGCCTGCCCTGCCAGGTGTGAGCAGACCTCTGCCCTGCCCTTTCAGCCCCCAGCCACAGCCCCGGATACCTGCTCGTCCACTTTATGGGCGATGAGCGTGGCTCCTTCCTCCAGCTCTGCCACGCTGATGGGCCGGACCCGGAGTGCCACCTAGGAGGGAAGGCACATCCCCGAGATTAGAAGGAGAGGGCCGGGCGGGGCAGATGGAGGGACGAGAGGACCCCGGGATTCCCCTGGGCAAGCCCCCTGGGTACTCCCCTGTGCGGCCATCCCAGGCCCCCTTGGTCTTAAGGAAAACACAGTGGTTCAAGGCCACCACCCGGGTGGGGAGGAGGGGAGGGTCCACGGCAGGTGGGCACCGTGTGAGCCTCTGAATTTCCCCAGGAGCCCAGGCCCCAGGGGAGAGAGCTGACTGCTCCTCCAGCCTGCATCAGTCAAACGCCCAAATAAAGCACCTGCAGCTCCCCAGGGCTTTGAACCTGGAGCCTGGGCACTGGAGCAGCCCCGGTTGGTGGTGGGCCGGGGCTGAGGCTGGGCCCACGGAGCTTCACCTTGATGTCCTTACAACCTGTGACCGCGTTCCTACCCAGCACAGCACCATGGGGGTGCTCCCTCCTCTCCCCACTCTCCAGCCAGTAAGAGCTGGTGGGTCTTCATCCTGTGCATGCGTCTCAGGATGAGACCCAGAGAACAAGGGGGTGCATTTCTTCTGCCGGCCAAGGGGAAATGCCTGCTGGGTATCCTGATGGAACCTCACGCCAAGTAAGAACATCACCCTCCAAGGGACCTCTGCTGTCTGCTAGATCATCTTTACCGGCGGCCTCCTTGGCCAAACCCCACACCCCATGAGTGGGAGAGGAGGATCCTCCATCCCTGCCCCGGGGGGATGGAGGCCATGCAGGCCAAGGCAGCCATTTTCAAGAGGCACATTCTAAACTGCCAGAGAGAATATTCCAGAGCCTGGGGCTTTCTTGGGGCTGCGGTCAAACTCCTCTTTGGAGCCATAAATTTACCCTGTAGAGGCAGGGTGTCTGGGGGTGGCATTATCCTGCAGTTGGATTGTCACCCACCTGCTGGTGACACGGTCCTCCCTTCCAAGGCCTTGGGAGTTAGGGTATGGGCCACCCCAGGGTGAGGGAGGGGAGGGGCAGTGACCTTGGGGTCACTGAGCCTCCCCCTCGATGCTTTGACATGGCACTGCTGATAATCGGGAGTCTGTCTTTTTTTTTTTTTTTTTAAGTAGATTCCACACCCAGCATGGAGCCCAACACGGGACTTGAACTCACAACCCCAAATTCAAGACCTGGACTGAGAGCAAGAGTCAGATGTTTAACTGACTGAGCCGTCCAGGCACCGCCAGGGGTCTGTTATTCAGTCGCTACTTGCTCCGGAGACCCTCACTCACACCTCATCTGCCCCAGCCCCCAGGGCTCAGGGAGGCGGTGCGTCTTGGTTGCTTCCACACTTCTCTGAAATACTGGACAGCATCTGGGCTGCAGCCCAGTAACCAGCCTCTCTCAACCCCATGCCAGCAGCTCCAGCACCTGGGAGGTGGGGGGGGTCCTGTCTGCCCACCTCTGATTCCCAACCCCTTTAAGCTCCAGACCCCACAGGGCTAGGGGAAACTCCCGCTCTCCGTCGCTGCCCCTGGCTTTTCTATTTTTTTTTCCCCCCTGGCTTTTCTAGATCAGAGAGCAATCTCGCCCCAGAGACCCCTCTGCTCAAGCTTTGGGGTTTGGGGGGGTCCCCTGGTGGGAAGGTGTAAAGGGGGAGTGTGGGGTTGGAGCCCGGCTGCCTTCAGGCATCAGCAGGACGGCTGTGATACCTTCCTTCTTGGCATCCAGGACTTGGGGAAAGTTGCTCTGGACAGTCTCCCCCCCTCCAGCTCCCTCCTGCACCCCCACCCTCGAGACACAGGGCTGCTGTGACTGTGCCGGGTCAGGGCTATGGATGGGGGCGAGGAGGAGGTCGTCGGGGTCTCACCATGAGCTGCTGGTCCTTGGAGTCCCCGCTGTCCTTCATGCTTGCGGCGGGTGGAGGGGCTCAGGCGGCGACAGCGGGCATGGCCGAGCCGCCCGCCGCGGGTCCCTGGCAGCCCGGCTGCACCGCCGCTGCCTGACAACCCGAAACCAACAACGCGCCCGCGGCCAAGGGCGCCGACCGGGGGCGGGGCAAGGGGAGGGCCCCGACGGCGCCTCCCGCCCCTGCGCCCCCGCCCCCCGCGCTGCAGCCGACAGTGGGCCGCCTCCGCCGGGGAGGCGCCGAGCCTGCGCTGCTCCCGGCCGCTGCCGGCGCGTCCTTCCCGCCCTCGGGGGCCCTGCGTCCGTTTGGGAGCTCCTGGGCGTCCCCCTGCACCCCCTCCCACCTCCCTGCAAGGGGCGCCCGGCCGCGCGCGCACCTGCTGCCTGCCTGCCTGCCTGCGGCTGTCTGGGCTTCCTGGGGCTTCCAAGGGCACAGCGCGCATCGCATCGTGGCAGGGGCTGGGGTCTCTGGGGCCCTGTCTCCACCCCTTGTCCAGCGGCAGAGGCGTACAGAGATGTCTCTGCCCAGGCCGTGCCCCTGCCCGGTGCCGGAGAGCACCTGTATATGCCTCCCGGTGTTTCGCAGTAGAGCCTGCCTCAGTGTCCCCCGCTGCCGAACAAGGCCTTACAGGTAAACCAGAACCTAGGTCTGTGTGCCCTGCTGGCTCCCGGCCTGCTGAAAGAGCCACCATCCTGTGCCAGAAAGTGTGAGGTGCACGCTGCAGTCTACACTGTCGGTGAGCATAACAGCAATTGCACAGGGAAGGAGCCTAGTGGATAGATTCCCGGCCTCAGGAGGCCCTTGGAAAACAGGGCTCCAATGTGCATCCAACTTGCTAAGCCACGGAGAGCCGGTGTTTCCTGTCGCTGCTCTGGGCCTTGGTGTCCTCTGGGTCCTGTGGGCTCATCTCTCTTCTCCTGCGCCCCCACCCCCTGTGAAGCTGAGCCAGGCAGGCCCCCTGCAAAGACTGCATGAGGGAAACAGGCCGGGATCTCTTCCCGTGGCAGGAGCTGGGTAAGGAAGAGCCGTTCATTCCCCCGAGGCTGTCTCAGACAGCCTGGCACGCATCCAGGGGCAGAGCATGATGCCAGCCTGCACCCTGGGACTGGCTTCCCCGGCCGCCCCCAAGGAGCTTGTGTTCGGTGTAGTTATTAATAAACAGTCGCAGGGAGCCACCTGTGGCCTTGGATTGGGTACCTGGATAAGCCCGGTGAAGCTTGGTGGAAACCAAACACTCCTGCGTTGGGGGGAGGGGGTCCCCTAAGGTTTTGTCCTGTTCTCTGGCCCCCGAGGCTGCACACCACGGCTGGCTGGTTTGCAAACGGGCGTGCTGCAGCGAGAATCAGCTAAGCCTGAAGATGTGCATGTGGATAGAAACCGTGCAAATATAGTGAAAGGGAATAAAGGGGAAAGGAGAAAAAATGAGTGGGAAATATCAGAAAGGGAGACAGAACATGAGAGATTCTTAACTCTGGGAAACGAACTAGGGGTGGTGGAAGGGGAGGTGGAAGGGGGGTGGGGGTGACTGGGTGGCAGGCACTGAGGTGGGCACTTGACAGGATGAGCACTGGGTGTTATTCTATATGTTGGCAAATTAAACAACAATAAAAAATAAATTTATAAAAAAAATAAACACAGACACACAAAAAATAAAAAAATAAAACTACAAAAAAGAAAAGAAAAGAAAAGAAAAGAAAAGAAAAGAAAAGAAAAGAAAAGAAAAGAAAAAGAAACCACGCTCCCAGCTTGTGGGCCAGACCCTGCATCTATCTGGATCAGCCAACCGAGACCCCTGGTCATTTGGCCTAGGGCTCTTTTTTCTTTCTTTTCTGTTCCTCCACATGCATGAAGCCCACCCAGGATGGCCCAAGGGGGTAAAGTAGGAGAGGCTGCTGGGCAGGAGGCCACAGCCCGCCTTACCTAGAGACTCGTCACAGCGTTGTCTCTGTTCTCAAACCGAGTCCTCCACCCGCCTTCTGTGTTTGTCAACGACACCGCTGAGCCACCAGTCACATCAGTCACATCCCCTTTCTCTTCATCCTCTCTGTTCAGATCCTGGGGCCTCTACCTTTGCAAGTGTTTCGCCTTTCCATCGACACCCCCACCCCACCCCGCCCCACCGAGCTCCAGCTTTTAGCACCTGTCACCGGAGCAATGCACTGCCCCCCCTCGCGGTGCCCCTGCCCCCGGTCTTGCCCACTTTGAGGAGGTGCGGCTCTAACGCATAAGCAAAGGCAACTACCTCTCTCTCCACATCTCCTCATGCCTCCTTCCAGCCTCATCTCCCTGGGCCCATCACAGATGCAGGTTCCCCCCACACTGACTGCTTGCTTGTTCTCCAACACACGCGGGTCCTGGGTCCCACTCTCAGGCCTTTGCGCACATCTGTCCCCCTGCCTCTACGCACTTTCCAACATCTGTCAAACTCCTGCTCATCCTCCATATCAGACCCCTCTTCTCCACAAAACTCGACTTATGCCCTTAGGGACCCATGAGAGTGAGCTCCACGAGGGCAGGGACCAGGTTCAGTGCAGACCCTCCACACGCCGAGTCCGTCCGGGAATCGGATCCCTCATCCATTCCCGTTGCTTCTGTCCCTCCTCTGCATTCCCACTGCTCCTGCCCGGGGGCTGGGACCTCACAGTGTCCCCTCTGGATGGCCATAGCAGCCTGCATGATTTCTCTACCTTCCAGTCAATTGACCAGCATCGTCCTAAAAGACAGATCGGCATCGTTACTTCCCTCGAGATCCCGCCGTGGCTCCCCGCTGCCTTCCACACGGAGCGTGCCCCTGAGCCTGGAGTCCTGGCCTTCTCTGCCTCATCTTTGGCCCATCCCCTCGTCCGACCCCTGCGCTGGCCGTGCTCAACCGTGGGCAGCATTCCCGATGGGCTGCTCCCTCCGATCATCCCTGGAGGTCCGTCCTCCACTTGTCGGGCTGGCACAGACAAATGGCTTCTTCAAAACTCATCGTACACGTCCTTTCCCCCTTTTCTGAGCTCTTCAGATCTTCATTCACTTACTTGAAGATTCCAGTGGGCCAAAGGCTCCCCTCGGAGGAGGCCACTGCTGGGCTCTTGGATGTCGATGTCACCAGTGACCATTATTTCCACGAAACAACTGTATGTTCGGTCAGAAATCTGTGACATTCTCCACCTCCTTCCAAACCTGCCCGCAGCTGGAATCCACTGGTTGCGATGGGCCCTGAGCACTTTCTAAAACCCTGTGACTCTCTGGGGCCCTGCGACTCTCTGGGCCAAAAGTCGGCCCCTGCTTGTGAGAGGCTATGGCTACCTATAGCCTGGGAGGGCGAATGAAAGGCCCCTGGGAAACAAGACATCCATCGAGGATTTTCCTGTTTTATATATATATATTTTTTAAAGATTTTATTTATTTATTCATGAGAGACACAGAGAGAGAGGCAGAGACAGAGGCAGAGGGAGAAGCAGGCTCCATGCAGGGAGCCTGATGTGGGACTCGATCCCGGGTCTCCAGGATCACACCCTGGGCCAAAGGCAGGCGCCAAACCATTGAGCCACCCAGGCGTCCCCTGAGGATTTTCCTCTTAAGAAGCCCTCCTTCCTGCTAGCATCCCACTCGGAGCATACTGTGCATCCTGGAAGATGTCACTCTGTGCTATTGTCGTACGATATTTCCCTGTGTATTTGTCAGCTCTTGTCTCTCCCATTTGGCGTACAAACTCCAGGAGAGCAGAGTCTGCGTCTGGCTTGCTCACCACTCTGTGGTCTGTGGTCTGTACCTGGCAGGGTGTTGGGTGCAGGGTGCAGACCTTGGAGCTCAACCCTTTCCACCTGCCGGTAAGCTCCAGAGGGCACTGCCTCTGTCCACTGTTTTGTTTTCATCCCATAGGTTCTTAGCACTCAGAGGAGCTGGCTCTGGGGTCTCTGGTTCTGGGAGCCAGGGAAGAGCCAAAAGGGGTTCTGGTGTGACCCTGGGGGTTTCCAGTAGTCACCTTTGCCTAGCCTGACAGTCAGTGTCCCCCCAGGGGCCTCCGACCGAAGGGCCACAGTAGCCAGTACCCCACAGTAGCCAGCAGTAAATGTGGGACAGTGACCTCCCCCCGGTCCACTGGGCGGTCATAGTTGCAGGCTGAAGCGTCATCAAGTCGGCTGAGCAGAACAGGACCCAGAGAAGCAGCACGCTCTCCCGCAGGTGTGCACACACAGACGGGAGGGCCCTCCCTGTGCTGTGGACCCCAGGGCTGGCTGCCGTTGCCACCACTTTCCAGCCCTGCTCGGATGTGTTCCCGCATCCAGGCCCCACCGTTGACATTTTGCATTCTGTGCCCATGGGGGAGGGGGTTTCCAGCAGCCTCTGGTTCTCCAGTGATGCTTCGTGGTCTTGTTTTGCTTCCCTTGGAGAAGACTAAGCCGGTTCTGGGTGAGGCCGGTTCACAGGGAGGAGAAGTTCATGGCCGTGAGGATAGGCAGTGCTGGGCATCACCCCACAGAGCCCCCACTGCCCTCTGCCCGGCGATGTCACAGCTGTCCTGTCCTCCGCCATGCCCACTCCATCCCTGCCTCAGGGCGCTCTCTGAAGGTGTTTTTAGGCTCCAGCAGATGGCTCGCCCCAGCAGGTGGCTCACCTTTGCAAGCACCTGCCAAAGGCTCAAATCCTATTATAGAAAAGAATATTCTCCCTTGGAGTTTGTCATCCTAGCCACTCATGGAGGGGTCCGTCAGTGTCCTGGGGCTGATGCAACAGGCAGGGCACTGTGACTCTCTCCCCCGACAATTCATTTGCAGAAATATTTTTTCTCTAAGTCAGGGTTTCTCAGTGTATTGACATTTGGGCTGGATCACTCTCTGTAGCGAGGCCTGTCCTGTGCCTTGTAGGATATCGGAAAGCACCCCTGGCCTCCACCCACTGGAAGCCAGAAGCACCCCCAATCCCTTATGTCAATCCAAAGTGTGCATGTGCCCAGACATTGCCAAATGTCCCGTCGGGGGCAAAATCACCCCCAGTTGAAACCACGGCTCTATGGGCAGCTCGGGGGCTCACTAAGGCGCCTATCGCGGGAGACGGTACAGAGCGGGACACACAGCGTGTGGGCGCCCTCTGCTCCGATGGCAATGCCAGGCGGGGAGCAGAATCCTGGCCAGCCCACTCCTCTCCCTGGGACTCAGGCATTGGTCCCTCTCTCTGTGTCTCATGTGGCACATTGGTGACTTGGGGATTGAAGATGGGCATCGCACTTCTGGGGCTATTGTGAAGATCACGCACTCGATCAATATGGCCCATAATGATTATTTTATCCAAGTCTAGCCATAAGGGCAACTTGATGTTTGTTTTTCCTTTGGTCACAAAGGGTGGCTGGCCCTGGGTCCCTCCCTATTTTTTAAAGGCCACTCTGGGTCAATGTTCGGACCATCCGACACCCACAGAATGAATGGCAGTTGGGGGACTTCTGGTGCAAGCCGGCTCTGGGGGGCCCCCTTGCCTCCGGTGTTTCTGGTAATGGTCCTTCAATGCCCTGCTGTGCCCAGTTCCTGGTGTCCCCATGGGCCCTGCGTGTGCCTGTCGTGCAGGGTGGAGACTGAGCTGTCTGGGCTCCTGTCCCCGCTCTGCCCTGTGCTAGCTCTGTGACCCCGGGCGAGTCCTCATACTTCTCCCGGGATCTGAATGTTCCTCTGCAGAGTAAGGATAATTGGAATACCAACCTTCCGGGGATTTTTGTAAAAAGAATTAGATGAGATAACACGCAAAGCTCTCAGCACAGGATGCACCATTATTATTAATTTAATTTTGTAAGAATTAAGATAGTAGACAGCTTGCAGGCATCCAAGAATAATCCAACTTGTTGGCGCATCTCCTCTCAGAGGTAAACATGCCCGGGAGGGGAGGGGTGGTGAGGGACATTTTAGAAGTGGACGGACTGTGTTTCCCAGTTATATGTGGGTGGGGGGTCAGGAAGGGAGAAGGAGAAGCCCCTCTCCCCCGCGCACGGGTCTTTCGGAGGCCCCACCACGGTTGAGGCTAGCCTGCCTGGAGGCTCTGCAAGCATTGAAGGAAAATGATTATCCAAAAGCCGTGGGGAGGCTGAACCCAAGGGAACACACAAGCCATGGGGAGGCTGAACCCAAGGGAACACACGGGGCCTGGCTTAAAGGCCCAGGGTGTGCTCGGCTGGCTGAGAGGAGCCGTCCCCAGCTCGGGCATGAGCCTTGCCTCCTCCCTTCGTCCAAGGGGTCCCTTGGGACTGGCTTCAGTGAGTCAATGGGGGTCAGCCCTTTGCGGGGTGTCGGGTCGGGTCAGGGTAGCCCTGCTACCCCAGCCCTCCCTCCGCTGACACTTTAAGGGAGGCGCTCAGGGCCCACGAGCAAAGCCAGTGCAGGGCCAGGAGGTGGGAGACGGAGGCGTGGAGCGAGTGGGGCCGCGGGCACGGCTGACCTGACCCTTCTAGGTCGGAGTCTCGACATGGGCAGCTTCTTCCTCCCCTTGGTCCTCTCCTTCCACCTCTTCGTCTGCCTTCAGATCCTGTTTCGGCAGAAACAGTGCAGAATCGGAGACTGTTACCCGCTCTGTGGGCCTGGGAGCTGCTCAGAGCCAGCGGGTGTGGACGGCAGCAACGGCCTAGGGCACCTGACAGACTCGGGTACAAGTCCTACTTTTGTCGCCTTGCTGCCTGGGTGACCTCGGGCTAGCTCCTCCTGAGTCTCCTTGGCCCCCTCCCCTGTAAAGTGGACGTGATTCCTCGCAGGCTGTGACCCGGATTAGAAATAATGGGTATAAGGACCCAGCCCCACTTTCTCAGCCAGAAAGTGCTCCCCTAGTCCTAGCGGTGAGGGGGACACGGATGGATGAGCTCAGCACGAATCGCACCCGGACACCAGGCAGGGTCGGCGGCCCGGCCACCACACCTCCACCTTCCCAGGCCCTCCTGCCTGGGCCTCGGGCTCACTGGGCCCCGGGGCCTCCATCTGGCGGCCACATGCGTGTCCCCGGGACTGGCCCGGAGAGGGAAGGAGGGCCATGGGAAGTGTGGAGCCCACCTGGAGACTTAGGATTTCTCAGGAGGAAGGGAATAATGCCTCCCATTTTCCGGGTGGACAAGTTAAGGTCCACCTGCTGAGGCCACTTGCCCGAGGTGATCCAGGAGGTCAGCGAGCCCAGCTGGGGGCACCCAGGCCAGGGGCTCCTCCCCCGCTCCCAGTGTCCTCGCCCCTCCCCCATGCCCCACCTCTCCTCCCCACTGCTCCCCCCTGTGTCCCTGTCCCTCCTCCCCATCCCTCCTCCCTGCCCCGCTAGGGACCTACAGGCTTTGACTTCTTCATGGCTTCCACCTCCTTCTTCTTCAGCTCCGTGAAGATGATGTCGAAGAACTCCTCCTCGGCCTTGGTGACCAGCTCCTCCAGGGTGAGGATGGGCTCCTCCTCCCTCTGGTCGTCCTCCTTGCCCTCCACCTTGCCTTTCTCCTTCAGCCGCATCTCCCGGTGCCTGGCCTCCAGAATCTTCTCCCGCCGGGTCTCCCGCTCAAATATCTGGGGGACACGGTGACAGGGGGCCTCGTGAGAAGAAGGCGGTGGCCGGCTCCCAGCTTGGGACTCCGCTCAGCCCCGAAGGCAAGAAAGGAGGGACACTGAGGTGGCGAGGCAGGAGCGGAGCCGCTGAGTTGCGCAGTTCCGAGGGGTTCCCAGAACACAGCTGGTGGCTGTGCATGGGGGGCCCTAGACCCCGGGGACACCTGCTCCTGCTGGGGGCCGGGCCCACAGTCCCAGCAGAGCCAGGGTGTTGGCTTTCAGCTCCACAGTATGTGTGCACAGTGCTGGGGAGGCCCCACCGCAGGGGGGCCCCCAGAGGTGGGGTGGGGGGGTGGTACCCAATCTCAGCCTCCCAGCCCTCTTCCCCAGGGTCCCCGCCTTCCCTCTGTTTTCTCTAACAGCATCTCTGAGCCTTTGACAGGTTCTATTGCAAAGAAATGTCATCTGTGAAGCTAGACGCACTGTCCTATCAAACCACTTGGACAGTGACCAGCTGGGAGGGGAGAGGTGACTGGCCCAGGGTGGCTCTGCTACTATGTAGGCTACCGCGTGGGCTACTGGGTGGGCAAGCCAGGGCTGGTTCAGACACTCCTGACCCCACCTCCATGCTCATTTAGGACACCTCGCGGCCTCCCCAGAGGTCCCCGCATTTCCCAGGCGGTGAGAGGGGAGCCCGACAGTTTTCTCTGGCTAGCCTCCTCTGCTCCGGGGGCCAGGTCAGCCCGGGGCACGTACAGAGGAAGCTGTGTTCTTCTCGTTCCTCTGGAGTGTGCACAGCCCATTGGAGACTTCCAGCAGCGTGGTGGTGCCCAGCTGGGAACCGCAGGCGATGAAACACCCGTTGTCCTGCACCCGGAGGCAGAAGAGGGCCTCGTCACACACCTGTTGGAGGGGCCAGACAGACCTGGTTGAGGAGGAGAGACTTAGCTGATGATCTGGCCCCGGGAAGGGGCGCACTTAGCCAAGCTCTGTGTTCAAACACCCTCAGGGACTCCTCTGACTCATAAAATGAAGCTCAGGCTCTGAGAATGGCTGTCAAGACACTTTGCCCCCTGCCCTCCTCCCCTCCACCCCTCAGTCCCCAGCCCCATGTCCATCCTGCAGTTTCCCAAACCCGACACCCTTCCATGGTGCAAGGCAGCAGGGCTCAGCTCTAGCTCTGCAAACGTGACATTAGCTGAGGACAGAAGGGTCAGCTGCCAGGAGCCCATCCCAGGGCTGCTGAAGGGATAGGTCAGGCTTTCTGCTTCTCTTTTCTTTTTAAGTTTCTCCCAAGTGATTTTGCTGAGCCTCTAGGGCTTGAGGGCCTGGCTGTATGGGGAGTGGGGTATACATGACCTTCAGACTGAGGGCAGGTTCACATTGCTTGAACACAAAGTCCCAGATGTCCAGGGTCCCATCCATCTTGGTGGTGAAGAAAACTGCTGGCCTCACTGGGCTCCAGGCACCATCGGTGAGGTAAGCCATGTGGTACCTGTGGGGATCCTGGGGTCATCCCGCTGTGACTGGGAGGGACAGAGGGGCCACTAGCCACGGCTCTACTCATCCATGCCCCCTGGACTTTAGGGTCTCATTGCTGGGTAGGAAGTTCTTTCTTGTGTCTAACTTCTAATTATGCCAACCTCACTCACCAGCAGTTCACAGTGGGCATTTTAAAGGTTCTGGTGCTGAGGCACCTGGGTAGTGCAGTCAGTTAAGCATCTGACTCTTGATTTTGGTTCAGGTCATGATCCCAGAGTCCTGGGATCGAGCCTTGAATTGGCCTCTGTTTGGCAGGGAGCCTGCTCCTCCCTCTTCCTTTGCCCCTCTCCCAGCTTGTGCTCTCTCTCTCTCTCTCTCTTTCAAATCAATAAATCAATCTTAAAAAAACACAAAAAAACAAAACAAAAAAAGTCTCTCGTCCTGCCCAGGGGCTAGCCACTGGTGTTTCTCCACAGCTAACTCCAGGGAACAGGCTCATGTTGCTGGATCTGGGCCCAGTCTTTCAGCCGTGGGACTCACTGAAAGGAATCAGAGGAAGAGTGTGCCCAGAAAAGTTCCCAATATTGACATTAGAAGAGTGCTATATTTCCTACTTGGTAGGATCTAGATTTTTTGATGATTTCTGTGGTGGGGAATGCAATCAGATCCCTATCTTACACCATATATAAAATATCAACTCAAAATGAGTTAAAGATTTAAACCTAAGACCTGCAACCATAAACCTCCTAGAAAAAAACATAGGGAAAAGCTTCTTGACATTGGCTTTGGCAACCATTTTCTGGATATAACGCCAGGAGCACAAGCAATAAAGGCAAAAATAAACAAGTGGGGTACGAAAAATGAAAAAGCAACCTATGGAATGGGAGAAAATATTTGCAAGTCTTATATGTGAGAAAGGGTAACTATTCAAAATGTATAAGGAACTCCTACCAAAAAACTCAATAGCAAAAAAGCAAATAACCTGATCAAAAAATGGGCGATGGACTTGAACAGGTATTTCTCCAAAGAAGACATATAGATGACCAATAGGTTCATGAAAAGGTGCTCACCATCACTCATCATCAGACAAATGCAAATCAAAACCACAAAGAGATTAAAGAGAAGAAAAACAAAAGCACACACACGGAGATAGCTCCTCACACCTCTTAGAATGGCCATGATCAAAAAGACAAGAAACAGTGTTCCTGAGGATGTGGAGGAAAGAGAATCCTCGTCGTGCAGGGTTGGTGAGAATGCAAACTGGTGCAGCCACTGTGGAAAACAGTGTGGAGGTGCCTGAAAATACAAAACATAGAACTACCCTACGATCCAGCAATCTCACTTCTGGGTATTCATCCAAAGAAACTAAAAAAAAAAAAAAACAGAAATTGGATAAATTTCTTTGATATTTATCCAAAGAAATTGGATAAAAATCAGAATCTCAAAGAAATTAAAATCAGAATCTCAATGCCTGCACTCTCAGGTTCATTGCATCATTATTCACAACAGCCAAGAAATGGAAACAACAACCCAAATGACTATCAGCAGGTGAATGAATAAAGGAAATGTAGTCTGGAAATTCAATGGGATATTACTCAGCCTTAAAAAAAGGAGACCTTGGGCAGCCCGGGTGGCTCAGAGGTTTAGCGCCGCCTTCGGCCCAGGGCGTGATCCTGGAGACCAGGGATCGAGTCCCACATTGGGCTCCCTGCATGGAGCCTTCTTCTTCTCCCTCTGCCTATGTCTCTGCCTCTCTCTCTCTCTCTCTCTCTCTGTGTCTCTCATGAATAAATAAATAAAAATCTTAAAAAAAGAAAAAGGAGATCTTGCTATTGGCAGCAACGTGGATGGACCTGGAGGACGTTGTGCTAAGTGAAATGAGCCAGACCCAGAAAGACAGATATGACATGATCTCACTTATATGTGGAGTCTTAAAAAGTCAAACTCACAGCAGCAGAGAGTAGAGCGCTGGTTGCCAGGGGTGGGGGCGGGAGGGGAAAATAGGCAGGTGATGGTCGAAGGGTCCAAACTTTCATTTATGCAAGATAAATAAGTTCTGGAGACCTAGTGTGATCTGGTAGCGCCTCTAGCTAATGACGCTGTACCAAATAGTAAAATTTGTTAACAGGTTAGGTTTCCTGCTGCGTGTTCTTACCCCCTCCCTCCCTCCCAAGAATACTTATAATAAAGGGGGTAGGAGAGAGGTGATAGGTATGTTTATGGCTTTGATGGTGGTGATGGTTTCACAGGTGCAACTTATCCCCACACTCAGAGAGCTGTGGGCACTAAGGATGTGCAGCCTTTTCCATGTCAGTGACACCTCAGTAAAATGGGTGAACATCTGTATCTGCACATGAAATGAAAGAGTCTATATGTGAGATGAGTTGAGTCTATAGCTATGTATGAGATGGAGAGTCAGAACCTGGGCAGGTGGTGTGGTGCCCTCCAACTCACTATGGGACCGGGAACAGAGTGCTACCTCTGGACCTCTCCCTCCACCCTGTAGAATGTGGAGATTGGACTGGATTTCTGCTCCAAAAGCAAAGACAGGCTGAATCCTAAAGCCCCCCGGGAAATCCTTAGCATGCCTATTCCTGGGTCAAATGCAAGATCTAATACAGCAGCCCTGGAATCTGGACTTAAAAAAAGGGGACACCTGGGTGCCTCAGCGGTTGAGTGTCTGCCTTCAGCCCAGGGCGTGATCCTGGGATCCAGGGATCGAGTCCCACATCGGGCTCCCTGCATGGAGCCTGCTTCTCCCTCTGCCTGTGTCTCTGCCTCTCTCTCTGTCTGCCTCTTGTGAATAAATAAAATCTTAAAAAAAAAAAAAAAAAACTTCCTTAAAAAAAAAAATCCTTCCCAGGAGATCCTGATGCAACCAGATCTGGGAACCTTTGGATAAGAAGATGCCCATTCAGGTCCACAGCAGCACCAGCACTGCAGGAGTCTGTGCGTCAGCTGGAATGGAAACCCAGATTCACACAAATGAAGGCTGAGAGGGCGCCTGTCCCTCCACCTCATGCCTCTGCTCTGGTCTCTTGGTTCTGCGTCATTGCAGCATCTCTGGGGATGTGGCTCTCCCCGGCTCACCCAGGGGCAGTGGGGCCACCCTGAGGATCCGTCTCACGGCACCCCCCTTGGCCTCTCCTCTGAGCAGACTGGGGGAGCCCTCAGGCTCCTCTGATCCTCCTACAGAGCTCACCACTCTGTCCCTCTCTGCTCCTACATGCCCACCGTCACGGGAGAGGATACCCACCGAGCTGTCCTGATGAGGTGCCCAGATTCTTAATCCAAGCTTCCTGGGTTCAGACCCCACCTCAGCTCCTTACCAGCTGAGGGACCAGGAGCAAGTGGCCTTGCTTCCTCTTGGTTCTGTCCCCTGACGCAGACAAGAGGAGCATGAAAATTACCCCAAGGCTGTAATTATTGCCAGCCCAGGCTGTTTGAGGCACATTCCTTCAGGAAGTGGCTGCATTAGGCCACTCTTAGCACAAGCTCAGGCGTGTGTGGAGGGGTGTTCTCTCCATTTTGCACATGGAGGCTCAGGGCATTCCGGGGCCCTCTCTGTCCCTCTCCCCCTCCCTCTTACTTGGTCCACATGATGGATGACTCCCGGCTGTCCTCTGACCAGATGCGGGCGGTCCAGTCACCGACTGTCAGGAAGTTCTTTGGGTAGAATGGATTTCTCTGGAGGGCATAAATGGGGCCATGGTGGCCTGAGAAGGTGCACACAATCTTCTCGGCTGACGTCTTGGCCTTGCGGTTGCAGGAGATGACAATGCCTTGCTCGGTGCCCACCATGAACTTGGTTGGCTGTGGAGGGGGTGACACAGGAGTGGAAGGCACCATGAATCATCATCTCTGGGCTTCATTGTCCTGGCGAGCGGCCTGCTGGGGTTGGGGTGTTGGGATCCAGAGGTACTGGGAGGGCTTTTGGTGAAGGCCTCCGCTCATGCTGTTCTCCAGCTTCTCCTGAGGAGCTGGCCCCACCTGTTCCCCGATCAGATCCCACCCTCCACTAGCACCTGCTCTAGGGCCCCATTTTTTTTCTCAAGATTTTATTTCTTTATTCATGAGAAACACACAGAGAGAAGCAGAGACACGAGCAGAAGGAGGAGCAGGCTCCCTGCGGGGAGCCCAATGTGGGACTTGATCCCGGGACCCCCGGATCATGCCCTGAGTCGAAGGCAGATGCTCAACTGCTGAGCCACCCGGTGCCCCAAGGGCCCTATCTTAAGGGAGCCCTCTCGACTCTTCTAGGCCCTGGAGAGACTCATCAGCAGCAACACGAGGAACACCTCTGCATGTAGCATCATTGTGTCCACTAGGCCTTTTGTCATAAAGATCCTGAATGTCTGTTCACAGATAAGTGAATGACTGAAAGAATAAATAGTGTAAAACATGAGGCTGGAAGGGCCCTCGGCCAGCCCCCAGCTACTCCCTGCAGACCTGGGCTACACTGCATCCCCATGGCCATAGCACCGTTATTCACAGCAGCGAACACGGAAAAGCAACCCAGGTGTCCCAACCCAAGTGACGTGGATGGCTGCACAAAATGTGGTCTGTACCTACAGTGGAACACCACTTGGCTTTAAAAAGGAAGGAAATTCGTGGCTTTAAAAAGGAAGAACAGGGATGCCTGGTGGCTCAGCGGTTTAGCCCCGCCTTCAGCCCAGGGCGTGATCCTGAAGACCCAGGATGGAGTCCCACATTGGGCTCCCTGCATGGAGCCTGCTTCTCCCTCTTCCTGTCTCTCTCTCTCTCTCTCTCTCTCTCTGTGTGTCTCTCATGAATAAAATAATATCTTTAAGGAAAAAAAGAAAAAGGAAGAACAGGAGCACCTGGGAGCTCAGTCAGTCAAGCATCCAACGCTTGATTTTAGCTCAGGTCATGATCTCAGGGTCATGATATCCATCCAGCAAGGTGTTGGGCTTCACACTTAGTGGGGGGTCTGCTTGAGATTCTCTCTCTCCCTTTCCCTCTGCCTCTCCCTCTGCTCACGTGTGCACTCTGTTTCTCTCAAATAAATAAATAACATCTTTAAAAAAGGGGCACCTGGGTGACTCAGTTGGTTAAGCGTCCGCCCTCAGCTCATGTCATGATCCCAGCATCAGGCTCTCTGCTCAGTGGGGACTCTGCTCCTCTCTCTGCCTCTTCCCTCTGCTCATACTCACTCTTACTCTCTCTCTCTAATAAATAAAATCTTAAACAAACAAACAAACAAACAACTGGACTACAGGCTGGAGGTCAAAGGAAAATGAGGAGATAGTTTGAAAGGCCCAGGAGAGTGAGTGATGAAGTACACGGTGCGGCTCCTATGAGCTCATAATAGGGAGAAGCGCCCAGATCCGGGTGGCCCCTGTGCCGCCAGCCTCAGGCTTCTTGGCAGGGTCGGCATGGTGAGCCTGGGCCTTGACTCCGAGCCCTGGGTCTGAGCCCCGGGAGCACCGTGTTCTAGAGCGCATGACTTACCACACTAAGACTCATCCATTTATGGATGAGTGGTGTGTGATTACACAAGCTCGTCGTGCAAGACAGTCGTTAGTGTCTGGCCCACAGCCTGTGCTGTCACAGACGTGGGAGAGCTGGGGCCTAGCGGGGGCATGGGCACCACATCCAGCACCTGCTCTAGACATCCCTGATTTCAGGACAGGATGCTTCTCTGCATCATTTCTCCCTTCACTATGACACCCAGGGGTGGGGGTCAGCTAAATTGTCATCCACCCCACTTCACCCTCACTGGTTCCCCAGCCTCAGGTGAGGACTGTCAGGGCAGGGGTGAAGCCAGAGCACCTCTACCACCCAAGGACCTGGGAGTGATGTCACGTGACCTGAAAGTAAACAAGAGATAACCCCCAAGGGGGAGCCAGGCCTAGGCTTCAGCAAAACATAAACCAGGAATCAGCCCAAGACAAGACTCCTCTGGAAAAGTCAATTTCTTGCTTTGGAGAGAGTCTTCATTTGCTGCTTCTAGAAGCTTCTGTCTTTTGACACATTCACTTTACTGGTCAACTTTGATATTTCTTTATGGTTCCTCCTCCTTTTTGCTAAACGCCGTAACTGTGCCTGTGCTCTGTTTTCCAAGGAGCCTCCTCTGACCTCATTTCCCTCCCTAACGTCTCTTCTTTCCCCCCAGAAAGTGAAGTAACCCCCACGAGGCAGAAGCAGGGCCTGGCCGCTCCGTGTTGGTCTCCGGCAGGGCTCTTCCCCCAGAATGGGGCCTTTCTGGAATCCAGTCCTCAGTGAAAACCTGCCTTCCAAACCTGCCTTCCGCCCAGTGCAGCCACTAGCCAGGCGGTGACTTCGTGCAACTGAGACTGATTGGCTTCTTTCCGCGAGGAGCTCTGCTGTCCCCTGCTGTCCCCTGCTGGAAAGTCCTTGGAATGACCACGCAGGTCCAGGATGACCGCACTGGGGCCGCCCCTCTGTGGAGCAGCTGCCTGGTGCACACAGTAGTCCCGGGCTGGCCTCGGCTCTAGCTGCCCCAGGGATGGAAAGTCCTGGAAGGGAGAGCTGGGGACACTCACCAAGGTAGACTCAAACTCCAGGGAGATGGCTCCCAAGGCGCTCTCCAACTGCTCCTTCCTGGTAATGTCCAGGATCACCACCTCGGTGGGTTCGCTCATCTTTCGGATATCCCACCACATGACCTGATGGGAGGATGGGGCCACTGTGAGACCAGAGGTCCCTCCATTGCCCTGGCTTTTGCCTTTCCTACCTCCGTCACCTTCCTGGGGCCAGTCACTGGGGCCAAAGGGGTGGGTGTTAGAGGCGCCCCGCGACCTACAGGACAAATGCACTTTGAAGAACCACCACTCCGGCCCACGGTCTCCCCCTGGCTGATCATCAGGGTTATGGGCAAGCTTCATAAAACCCAGATGCTGGGGCCTCACTCCAGACCTACTGCATCAAAATGGCCAAATGTGGGCTCTGGAATCTGAATTCTTAGAGCATCCCCACAATATGGCAATACATAGCAATGTTGTAAACCCTGTATGCTTTTTTTTTTTAAGATTTTGTTTATTTATTCATAAGAGTCACACAGAGAAAGAGAGAGAGACAGACACACAGGCAGAGGGAGAAGTAGGCTCCATGCAGGGGGCCCCATGCGGGACTTGATCCCAGCACTCCAGGATCACACCCTGAGCTGAAGGCAGATGCTCAACCGCTGAGCCACCCAGACGTCCCGGCCTGTATGCTTTGATCCAGAAATCCCACCACATGCCATCAGTGTGCCTTTGCATGTGTGCAAAAACCTATATACAAATATACTCTTTGCTATGTTATTCCTATGATGACAACATATTGAAATCCACTTAAATGAATTATAGTATACCCAATGCAGTTTTTTTTTTCTTTTAAGTAGGCTCCATGCCCAGTGTGGAGCCACACGCAGGGCTCAAACTCACTACTCTAAGATCAAGACCTGAACAAAGGGCAGCGCTGGTGGCCTAGCGGTTTAGCGCCACCTTCAGCCCGGGGTGTGGTCCTGGGGCCCCAGGATAGAGTCCCACGTCGGGCTCCCTGCATGGAGCCTGCTTCTTCCTCTGCCTGTGTCTCTGCCATTCTTTCTCTCTCTCTGTGTCCGTCATAAATAAATAAAAAATCTTAAATAAAAAATAAAAATAAAAAAATAAAAAAAGACCTGAACAAAGATCAAGAGTTGGACACTTAACCGAATGAGCCACCCAGGTGTCCCCCTAATGCAGTTCTTAACAGGCATGGGGCACTGCTTTATGAAATAGGACATTTTCAAGATATACTAAGTGAAAAATATCAAGTGCAGTTATTTGCCTATGTGTAAGGTGTGCAGAAAGAGAGTGAAGACAGATGTATTCACTCCTATATACAGAGACTATCTCTGAAGGCAGCTGTAAGAAACTGAGGCAGGTGGGCACCTGTGGGGAGGGGGTTGGGAGGCTTGTGGGCAGAGGAGGGAGGAAGGTGTTTTCCTGTCTGCCCTTTTGTACCTTTTGGATTTTGTTCTATGTGCACTTACTCCTCAATTTTTTTTTAAAGATGTTATTTATTTATTTGACAGAGAGAGGGCTGCCTGGGTGGCTCAGCGCTTAAAGCATCTGCCTTCAGCTCAGGACATGATCCTGGAATCCTGGGGTCGAGTCCCACATCAGGCTCCCTGCATGGAGCCTGCTTCTCCATCTGCCTCTCTCTCTCTCTCTCTCTGTGTGTGTGTGTCTCTCATGAATACGTAAGTAAATAAAATTAAAAAAAAAAAGAATGTTTATTTGACAGAGAGAGCAAGAGAGAACAAGCGGGGGGGTGGGGGCGGACGGCAGCAGAGGGAGAGGGAGAAGCAGACTCCCGCTGAGCAGGATCCCAGATCATGACTGGAGCCAAAGGCAGATTTAGCTGACTGAACCACCCAGGCACCCCTACTACTCTTCAATTTTAAAATAAAATGCAAAAGGAAATATTTCCCCTGGGAATTCTGAAGGGGAACCAGGGAGGTATCACTGCTCCCCACATTCCCGCCCCCTACAGTGGCTGGCTAGGTACCTGCCCATCTGTGGATGCTGAGAAGCATTCAGTGCCGGTCTTCGACTGCAGCCAGATGCTGCCATACACAGGGTCTCGATGGCTGAACTCAATGGTGGACAGCTCCGCCACCAGGCTGCCCTTCCGGGTGTCCCAACAGGCTAGCAGGGGGGAGGAAATGAGAGGAAGGTGAACAGAAGTCCAGGCTCCCTTCCCTGGTGCAGGGAGCACAGCATGGAGGGATGCTGCTTCCCTTGGTTTGGCAGGTATGTGGTTTTTTAGAATCAGGACTCGATCCAAACCTGCCTGAGTTTCCTATCAACCCCCGAAGTTCTCACACAATCTCTATGCAAGCTTCACTCATTCCATTGAGCTCGTACCATGGTTGAGCGTCACACCAGGCCCTCGGGAAGCCTCTGGGAATAAGACTGTCCCCCTCTCCTTGAGAGGCAGGAGGAGGGATCGGCAAGTAGAGCTCGTGCTGGGATGGTCAGGGCAAGCACCCTGGAAGGAGTACGAAGGAGCACGGACCAAGGATGAGTCTAGGATAGGGGTGGGGGGGGCCAGCCAGAGAGAAGAGTGTCTCCACCCCAGGGAAAGGCTCCTGAATAGAAGAACGTTGAGGCCAGTTTCTCCTTCCCTTTTGTCCTCTGCACCTTGGCTGCCTCTGGTGGGAGATGGAAATGCAGCTCACAGACCCTTTATTCAGATCCATTACTAAGACTTCACCTCTTCTGCTTTACCAAAAAAGCCTCGGAATGTATCCAGTTTCTGTCTTGGCAGATTTTGTTTTCATTTTGCCATGAGTGTGCAGCAAGGATCCACTCTGTTACACAGAGCTATTTCTAGGAAAGCCAGTTTTGTAAAACGGCAACAAAAAACGTGATCCATGTTTTGATTTATGGACTCAAAGTCCAAGGCATTGGCCCCTGGATCTGCCTGGCCCAGGAAGGGGTTTTCCCTAAGCAGAATACCACTTGGGGGTGGGCCCTCCTTCAGTCCCTCCCACAGGCAGCAGAGCCCCAGAGTCAGGGCCACTCTGAGCTGGCGTGAAAAGCCTTGAAAGGGGTTATGAATAATGAGCGAGGCAAGACTCGTGAATAAATCATGGCACAGTGGCTCCACTCATCTTCTAAAGCCCTGGCACCCAGGTAATTTGGCAGGGAGACTTGTGGAAGCCTATGTCTGTTCTTGGGGAGGAGGTGGCAGGTCTTAGAGAGAGGGTCAGAGGCCTCAGAAGAGTGTCTAAGAAGATTCTCTGCCATCCTGCTCTTACTCTGGGAGGGAGAGAAGGGAAGGCAGAGAATATGTGAAGGGAGAAGGGTAGAGGGCTATTTTCAGGTCCAAGGTCGAGTCAGGCCTGGGGTGTGGCCACGGAGGCTGAGTGTCTGCTGCTTGGGGGCCAGGCAGGACCCACATGGGCAGCTTCCTTCCAAGATCCCTATGCATCTAAAACCCAGTTTTCTAGGTGTTCTATCAACAAAACCAGTAGACTAAGGATCTCTGAAAATCTCCTCCATAAAAGCATAAAAGCAATGAGAAAACTGGCAACAATCACCAGTCAGCTTTTTCGGAACAAGGTAGCCAAAGTGTTACATCCATCCAGAGAGTGTTCAGGAGAAAGCTGAATGCTAGTAAGGACAGTGAGTTTTGTGGCATTTTTAACTTTCCCTAGTTAAGACCCCACACTCTCCAAATCCCACGGTAGCCTTGAAAAAATAACATTCTGCCTTCCTGGTGAAAATCTGTAACCTGGCAGCCACAGGAGGGGAAAAGCAGCCAGAGCTCATTCAGAGTCTCCTGTCTCCAGTCTCCTATCTGACCTGTCTGGTGGTTCCCCTGAAAGTTGTATTCGACCTGCCTTGGAACTTGCCAAGTGAAAAAAAGTCTTATTATGGAGGCAACTGTTGGAAATAATGACAATTATAGGCAACTGATTAACTTCGCAGCTTCCTGAAGTAGTGGATAGCAGATAGGCAAACAGCAAACTAACCACTAAGCTTGAAAGGCAAGCCTGAAAAAAAAAAAAAAAGGCAAGCCTGGAGAACAAGATGTCTGTCAGGGTTTTGCAAAGCTCCAACACATTCCTAGAGATCTGGAAGGCCATATGCCCGGGTAGGGCTGTGTGTGTGCCCGGTTCTCTGCACACATTCAGGAAAGAACCGAGGAGGTCCTCAGCTCCTACTTCTGGTTGACCCTGAGGCTCTGTGCAGAGGCTCAGGAAGGGCTGGCAGTTGCCAGCTGCACACAAGCTCTTAGCAAAGAGACTAGTTGGCTGCAGGTGCTAAAGGAAATCTCTGCCCAGCCACTAAGCTAACCAAGCAGACTGTGGCGGCCACACACGATAGAGTACAGACGTCATAGAATTAGTTCAGAAAATTTACTGAAGAAATGAACAAGTACAACAAACTACAGCAATGAAAACAAACCCTGTTCAGGTATGAATGTCTGATTTTCAAAGTTCCCACTTTATATTAGGTAAAGAGGGCAATTTTCTTTTTCTTTTTTTTTTTAAAGAATTTATTTATTTATTCACGAGAGACACACATAGAGAGGCAAAGACACAGGCAGAGGGAGAAGCAGGCTTCCTGCCAGGAGCCCGATGTGGGAACTTGATCCTGGAATTCTGGGATCACGCCTTGAGCCCGAGGCAGACGCTCAACCACTGAGCTACCCAGGTGTCCCCAAGAAGGCAATTTTCTTTTTTATTTTTATTTTTATTTATTTATGATAGTCACACACACACACAGAGAGAGAGAGAGAGAGAGAGAAGCAGAGACATAGGCCGAGGGAGAAGCAGGCTCCATGCACCGGGAGCCCGACGTGGGACTCGATCCCGGGTCTCCAGGATCGCGCCCTGGGCCAAAGGCAGGCGCTAAACCGCTGCGCCACCCAGGGATCCCAGAAGGCAATTTTCAACAACAACAACAAAAAAAAGTTGCAAGTTATACCAAGAAACAAGAAAATATATAGGTAGGAAAAAAGGCAACAAATACAGACTGTCCCCAAGGAAGCCCAGGTGTTGGACTTACTGGACAAAGACTTCACATCATTAATTTTAAAGATGTTCAAAGAACTACAAGAAACAGTATCTATAGAAGTAAAGTATGAGAATGGCATGTTGCAAAATAAGAAATATCCATAAAGAAATAGGATTATTATTATTTTTAGAGAGACAAAGAGATGGTAAGCAGGGGAAGGGCTAAGGGGGAGGGAAAGAGAATCTCAAATAGAGTCCTCACTCAGCATGGAGTCAACACGGGGCTTGATCTCACCACCCTGAAACCATGACCCAAGCTGAAACCAAGAGTCAGATGCTTAACTGATGGAGCCACCCCGGCGCCCCAAGAGATAGGAATTCTTCTTAAAAGGAAGAACAAAATAGAAATTCTGAAGTTGGAAAATACATTCTCTGAAATGAAAATTCAGTAGAGGGGCTCAACAACAGACTCAAGCAGGCAGAAGACCGAGCTGGAGGTAGGTCATTTGAGATGATCCTGTCTGAGAAACACAAAGGAAGAGAAATGGAATTACCACAGCTGATTCAAGAAGAAAGAGAATGTGTGAAGCGATCTAGAACAGGTAAAGAAGGAGTTGTGCTAGTGGGGTGCCTGGGTGGCTTAGTTGGTTGAGCCTCTGACTCTTGATTTTGGCTCAGGTCATGATTTCAGCGTTGGGAGATCGAACCCCAGTGTTGGCTCTGTGCTCAGTGCAGTCTGCTTGAGATTCTCTCTTTCTCTCTCTCTTTCTCCCCCCTGTCCCCTCCCTCAGGCACAAGCTCTAAATAGATAAATAAATAATAAATAAATAGAATTTTACCAAAAAATGAAGGTGCATTAGCAGTTTTTAACTTCTGATAAAGAAGGACCAGATGTCTTCACTGGTGAATTCCACTGAATATTTATTCATTCATTTATTTATTCATGAGAGACACACAGAGAGAGAGGCAGAGACACAGACAGAGAGAGAAGCAGGCTCCCCGAAGGGAGCCTGATGCGAGACTTGATCCCAGGACCCTTGGATCATGACCGGAGCCAAAAGCAGATGCTCAACTACTGAGCCACCCAGGCTTCCCTTTACTGAACATTTAAAGGAGAATTAGTACCAAACTCTTCCAATAGTCAAAGAAGGAGGGAACGCATCCCCACTCATTGTGCGTGGCGGGAATCCATCACACCCATCCCCGTACAGGTGTCTCTGCCTGCCTCTCTCGAGATGGGGCTCCCCACGGGTCTCATTATCCCTTTGCCCCCTGCTACGCTAGCCCAGCTCCAGGCAGGTAGGCAGTAAATGCTCCTTGATTTTATACTTGACCTATCATTTTCTTAAAACTTTTGTTCTGAACTGGTTTTAGACTTACTTGAACTATTGCCACTAGAGACAACTAGAACTATTACAACTACTGCTGAGCTATGAGCAAAACACGACTCACCCGGAGGTCTGGAGTCCATCCCCTGTGGCAAGCTCCCACTTCCCTCTGTGCCCGAAGGGTGGCCCTGGGCAGGTATGTGGGCCCTGGTGGACAGCAGCAGGGGCTGGGCTGGCTCCCAGTGAAGCCCGGGGCCCCTCCTTACCGAGCTGCCCGTTGTAGCAGCCTCCCAAAAGCACGTGAGAATCTTTGGGGTTGTACTCCAAGGTGACAAGAGGAGAAGATGGCTTCAGGACAATTTCAGGCTTATTGGGATTTTCTATAAAACAAGCAAACAAAATGGTCCCACCAGCTCTAGAAAGAAAAGGACAGGGTCAAACAGCCCGATCCTTCTAGAGGTGGGAGTTGGGAAGCGGCGGATGGCGGGAAAGTGGAAGCCCCTCCTGTCTTTCTCCAGGCTGCAAGTTCTAGGCCCTGGTGGCCAGAATCTGGCACTCTTGACCGTAGGGACTCTTCTAGTAGTTTTATTTCTGGTAATCAGGAGTGCGTGTGCGTGTGTGCATGTGTGTGTCCATTCTGCAGGTTTGGTAGGAAACCAGGTATGACCACAAGTTTTTGTTTGTTTGTTTGTTTGTTTTTTAACACAAAGCCAACTCTCCTTGACTTCTCCAAACCAGTTTCTTGGTCTGTATAGTGGGGCTAATGGTGGGGTCCACCCCCAGGGTTTCTGTAAGCATCTGTTGGGCTGGTCCAGAGCGTCATGTGCTCCGTTCTGAGTTTGGCACCCACGCCTACTAATAAGACCTAATGTTTCTTTTCAAAATGGTGAGAAGGGACGGCTGACAGTGTGTAGCCCACCGTCGCTGGCTACCCACCAGGCACTTGCTCTCAGAGTCAGTGTTTCTGTCAATAAGGGTCTGTCCCTTAGAGACCTTATTAGCAGACCCTTATTAGTGGACACACTGCCCCTACTGGCCGTGGGTTAAGGACAAACGGCAGGAAAGGTGGGACAGAGGTGACTCTATCTGAATTGGGATTTGGGGGGGTCTGGTCTTGAATGCCCTGATCAAGGATCTGGAAATGAAGGGAGTTTCCTGCTTCTGACGTGGCTCTGGTTTGGCTGCTCCTGAACCTGGACAGCGAAGGGATGAGGGGCTTTCTGGGGTCCCTGGCCCCTCCCTGTGAGGGACCAGCCCTGTGAGAGTCCCCGGCCTGTAGCTTCTACCTCCCACTCTTGTGTTATGCTGGTCTCTGCCCTGCCCCCTCAGCTTTCCCAGCCACCTGAACCCCTTCGCTTCTCACCTAGGTCCCAGATGTACGATTCGTGGCTCATGCCTTCAGGTGCCCGTTGAAAATTCAAGCAAGAATATGCCACTGCCAACTTCCTGTTGCCATCCGGGTGCCAGGAGAGATGCGTGGCTGACCGCTTGATCTCCTGGGGATCCCTTTACCGGAGGGCAAGAGGGCAGAAGACTGGAGTGGAGTGAAAGGCTCCTCACACCTCTTATTTAATCAATTATTTCTTTTTGAAAGACTTTTTTTTTTCTTTTTCTTTTTAGATTGAAAGACAGCAGGGGAGGGAGCAGAGGGAGAGGGAGAGAATCCCAGTGCAGAGTCCTACTCAGGGCTTGATGTCAGGACCCTGAGATCATGACTTGAGCTAAAATCAAGTTGGACATTCAACCGACAAAACCACCCAGGCACCCCATAGAAAATTTAAGAACAAAGTTTAGGGGGATCCCTGGGTGGCTCAGCAGTTTAGCGCCTGCCTTTGGCCCAGGACGCGATCCTGGAGACCCGGGATCGAGTCCCACGTTGGGCTCCCTGCATGGAGCCTGCTTCTCCCTCCTCCTGTGTTTTTGCCTCTCTCTCTCTGTCTATCATAAATAAATAAATAAATCTTAAAAAAAAAATCTCTTTAAAAAAAAAAAAAAGAACAAAGTTTAGGGACTCCTTTAATCAAAAACCCACTCTCACCGGCCATAGATAAAAGGCATTGATAAATACTAAACCCATGGAAATAAAAAAATATTAAGTTCTAGTCCGATATTTTCATTTGCTTTAAGTTTTGGGTCTGAGGGCTGATTTCGCATTGCTATTGAAATAAAAGGGAAAGTGGAGAATCCAGAAATATTGCTCCTGGCTATTTACCCAAAAGAGCTGCAAACTTCTGTCCACACAAAATATTACATGTGAATGTTTCCAGCAGCTTTACTCATATTTGCCCAGACTTGGAACCAACCGAGACATCCTTCAGCAGGTGAGCGGATAAATAAGCTGGGGTCCATCCAGGCAAGGGAATATTATTCAGCATTAAAAAGAAATGAGCTATAAAGCCATGAAAATATATGGTGGAAATATAACACACATCACTAAGTGAGGGAAACCAGTCTGTAAAAGGCCATAAACTGTATGATTCCAACTATGTGACATTTGGGAAAAGGCAAAACCATGGAGACAGTAAAGAGATCAAGTGTTGGCCAAGGGCTTGAGGGTAGGGAGGGATGAATATATCCTGTGGGTGGACCACAGGATTTTAGGGCAGTGAAACTACTCTGTATGATACATTTGTCAAGACTCACAGAATGTGCAACACAAGGAGGGAGCCCTAATGTAAACTATGGACTTTGGGGTGCCATAGGCTATAGGTCATGTCCCTCAGATTCAAATGTTGAAACCTAATCTCCATGATGGTATTAGGGGGGTGGCTATGGGTGGTGATGAGGCCCTGAGCCCTTTAGGATGGGATTAGAACCCGACAAAGGGGCTCTAGAGAACTCCCTCTCCCTTTCCGCCATGTGAGTTCACAGCGAGAAAATGGCAGTCTGTGAACCAGGAAGTGGGTCTTCACCCAACACAGAACCCGACCACCCTGTTCTGAGACTTCCAGCCTCTGGAACTGTGAGAAAGAAACTTCTGTTGTTTATAAGCCACCCAGGTTATGGTACTAAGCACCTGAATGCTGGTTCATGAGGGTGACGGAGGCCCCACCCTGGGGCGGGGTGTTGATGGTGGGGAAGCTGTGGGGGTGCAGGGTGGAGGGGGTGTGGGGCAACTCTCCGTCCTTTTTTTTTTTTTAACTCTCTGTACTTTCTTTTTTTTTTTTTTTTTTTAAATTTTTATTTTATTTTATTTATTTATGATAGGCACACAGTGAGAGAGAGAGACAGAGACACAGGCAGAGAGAGAAGCAGGCTCCATGCACCGGGAGCCCGACGTGGGATTCGATCCTGGGTCTCCAGGATCGCGCCCTGGGCCAAAGGCAGGTGCTAAACCGCTGCACCACCCAGGGATCCCCTCTCTGTACTTTCTAATCAGTTTTGCTATAGGCCTAAAGCTGCTCTGAAAAATAAACTCTTAATTTAAAAAAAGAGGAGGAGGAAGGAGAACGAGCAAGAAGTAGCAAAGGCCTACACTGAGACTTTGCCCTTGAAGTAATCAGAAGGAACAAAGGAAAGTGGGGAGCCACACAGCTTTCTCACTCCGTGGTTCCTCCATTTCACTCCTCCCCGGGAGCACTGTTATAATAAGAGGAGTGCAGGCTGGGATCCAGGAGACCAGAGTTCCTTCCTCCACTGTGTGTCCTGAGAGCTGTCCCCTCTTGGGGTGGTCACCCCCTCATCTGTCAACTGTTGAGGCTGGATGGGACGATTTCCAACCCACCGTCCTGCTAAGGTGTCCCTATGGAAGGTCAGACCCCAGCAGGACAGCCCGCGCCCTGCCCTAGCCCCCTTCTCCTGGCCGCCCTTGGCCCCGTTCTGCACATGGTGACTCAGCCCTGGATCACAAAAGGGTCCTTCCCAGTTGTGCTGGGACTGGGTCAAGTGCTCCCCAGGACCCTCAGGGACGAATCTCTCCAGAATTGGCATTTGAGGCTAGCCACTTCCAAAATCACAGGGATATATATATATATATATATATATATATATATATATATATATTTTTTTTTTTTTTTTTTTTTTCAAGCAAAAAAAAAAAAAACAAAACAAAACAGAAAGTGCTACCCTATGTACTGTTCTGCACCTTGTTTGTTCTGGTTTGGTTTCACAAAGTAAATCTTGTCAGGGAAGGGGCTGCCTCCTTCATTCCTTTTTTGTTTTGTTTTTTGTTTTTTGTTTTTGTTTTTGTTTTTACTGAAGTTCGATTTGCCAACATGTAGTATAACACCCAGTGCTCATCCCACCAAGTGCCCTCCCCAGTGCCCGTCACCCGCCTCCTTCATTCCGACAGCAGTGTAGTATCCGCTGTGTGGGCTTCCCCGAATTGCTGGAAGCAGTCCCCTACCGGATTTAGCTTGCTTCCAGTCTCTGGCTAGCACACCCCCTGCGGCAGTGAATGTCCACTCACGCAGTGATTCCACACTCACGTTATCTATGGGATGGTCCTGGTGTCACACTGCTGTCCTTGGAGCTTATTATCAGGTACACTCCCGTGAGTGTGGGACAAGGGTCCCGTCTGCCCATAGTGCTGTTGGCTCACGGATGTCCCATATTTTGTACTCATTCTGCCCCGCAGGGATCGACCCGCCTTTCACAGAGCTCTGCAAATTCCCTTAGTCTTTCTCTGGAGTCAGTCCTCGTTCTCCCTCAACCAGACCTGCCCCCAAGGTAGGGACCAGTTGGATGCTGGGTGTTCCATCGCTCTGCTCCTTACCGAGCTCAGAGCGCAGATGGCATCGTACCCACGGCATGGAGTGGTCGGCAAGGAGTGGTGACCTCTGGAAGCACCCACCCCGTAGGGATGACAGAGATCGGCCAGACATCTGAGAGGTACCTGAAAACATTGATGGTTTTAGCTGAAGGGGCCTCCTCTGTCACTTCTACTGCATCCTCGTCGTCAAAATACTCCTGGTAGATGTCGATGGCATTATTCTGCTTGATGCAGTGCTCCATGATCTGAGGAGGACACATGCAGAGCATCTTAGCAGGAAGAGGACGTCCCTGCAGCCTGAGCGGGACTGCGATGGAGTCTGGGAGGGACAAGACATAGCCAGTGGTCTTTCCCCTTCCTTCCAGCCCATGTGTTCTCAATGGTGGTGACATCACCTCCCACTGGGTAAACACTGGTTGGGGGGGGCGGGTCAAATAATAGGACTTTTTATGTATAAAGCACAGACATATATAGAGGACATAAGCAATATACGAATGGCATTAAGATTTGATGGGGGAGGCGATTTGGAAAAAAAGGTCTGAAAAGGCTCTTTGGGGGACAGCAACGAAACAGGATGATCCCTCCATATGCAGCAGCTATCTCCTGGCTGGCACCCAGAGGGCCCTCTCCATTTTTCCAGATGTCCAACAAGGAAAAGCCCAAGCTCAAGTGTCTCCTCTTCCAGGAAGCTCTCCCCAATCCCTTCAGCAGGAAGTCAAATCTCCCTCCTTATGGAGCAGAATAGCCAGTCATCCCTCATCTTCCAGCATGTCTTTCTATATTACATGGTGATATCTTGGTCCTTGTCTTTGGCCTCCAGGGGATTACACACTCTTTGGGGCAGGATGTATGTGAGTTTTTGCTATTATTATTATTATTATTACAATTCATTTTTGGAGTCTCTGCTGTGCCTGGCAGAGGCTTGAAGCCCAGTCCAAAAGTGTTGAAGGAATGAATGAATGATCCCTCTTGGCAGGTGGCTGCTGGGTGGGGTTCTTTGGGGTCCTCTTTGCTCAAAGGGAGCACTTGTTGGACTCCTCTTGAAGCCCATCCAGCCCTTGCACCTTCCCGTCTTCCCCTTTGGCCTGCTATTGCGGACTGGTCTGCCTGCTTCGGTCTGGAAGGTTCCTGAAGGCAGTCTGTGTTCTTTCCCCGAGTAGCCACGGGAGCCGAGCACAGCGCCAGGCACGGCCAGGGCTTCGCATGCAGGCGGGGAGCCCCAGTGATGGCTGGGCCCAAGGGAGCCTTACCGAGCCGAGCTGCATGATGGTGTTGATGTAGTTCTCGTCCTTCTCCACCTTCTTCCGGAACCGGATGGTCTGCTCCAGCTCTAGGGGGTTCACATCCTTGGGCCAGCCCCCCTCGACGTGGTTAATCCCCCGGGTCTCCATCTCAAACCGCTCTGTGTTGGCCTAAACAAAGAGCCACGGCTGAGAACATGCCTGCCCCTGTGTCCCTTCCACCAACCAGGATCCCGGGCCCATCGACCCCAAGCCCTGGACGCTCGGGGATGGACCCATGTGGCCAAAGCCACAATGCTGTCAGGTTTCAGCAAGGATCTTTCTGGTCCTCGGGTGGTCATAGGTAGCCACGAAAGTGCCATCCTATGGAGCCAGCAGCTTTGCGGCTGAGGCCACTGGCCGGGGAAAATCCAGTCCTGACTTTATCTAATGGACCAGGGGAGCCCACCCGTCTGTTCTGTGCGATCCCAAAGAAAAAGAAGTGAATGAGCCTGCTCTGCTTTATCGTTTACAAAGTCACAGGAATTGAAACTTGGAAAGTTGGGAATCCGCAACTTTCTCCCCGTTCTCTGGGGCAGGGAGGATGGTGGATACAGATGTAGTTTACCCCATAAACTTGTTGCTTTGCCTCCTTTCTAATTTTCTCCTCCCATTTTTAAAATTGTGGGAAAATACATATAAATTTACCATTTTAACCATTTAAAAACATATGATTCTGTGGCATTAGGGGCCTTCTCGAGGTTGTATCACGATCACCCCCTTTAGTTCCAGAACTTTCTCATCACCCCAAGTGGAGACCCCAAACCCATTAAGCAGTCGCTCCCCTCCTCCTTTCCTTTCTAAGCCAGGGCTCACAAAAGCAGTGAGTCTTCACGGGGTGGACCCGCCGACAGGAGACCCTAAGGCCATCCTGCTTAGTTAGCTACTCCGTGGACAATGTCACCCCGGTCTCTGTGACAGCATTTAGCCCTGGGAAAGCAGGAAACTCAGTGTTTGAACCATGAGTTACTGGAACCACCCACAGTCAAGTGTGACTTTCACTGGGTTGATTTGGGACATGACAAAGTGGGTTCCCTCCCAAGCTAGTTTTCTCTCAGCGATGCCTGGCATTGTGCGAGGCGGCTCACACACCCGCTTTAGACGGACAGGAGCTCAAACTTCAACATGACGCTCCACTCTGGTATCATGGAGGCCCCTCTGACCAGAACTTTCCATGGTACCCTTTCCTTTTCACATGCTGGGCAGGTGCCTATAGATCTGAATCCCTACTCCCTCAGGATACCTCTCCCAGCTGTACCACACGCCTAAGACGCCTCTAGCAAGAGTCTTAGGGGTGAGACCAGAGCCCACAGGAGAGAGAACATCTTGCTTCATGTTCATCTGGCCCAGGGAATGGCTGGTCTGGGGTCTTTTCCTGCCCCTGGGCACCGCGGTGGGTCATGGGGCAATTCTGGAATTCTGGCCTCATACTTCCAGCATCTGCATTGGGCCACTCTAACTGGCTCCCAGTCACCCTGAGAGTCACCCAGTCCCACTTACCGCCCTGCCCGGCCACCCTGCCAGGCTACATGCTCACTGGTCTGGGCCCCCGGGGCAGGGACCCACCTCATGCTCTGACATGCTAGTGGAGCACTGGATGCCCTTGTCCACGGGGTTCCTTTCCACAAACTGCTCGGCCAGCTCGGGGTTGGGCGGGATGTCGATGTTCAGCTCGGCCTGGCGGTCTGAGAAGTTGCATTGCTTCCCAAACTCGCTTCGCTTCTTGACGTACACGTACACGATCTCCATGGTACCGGCTGCTGTGGGGGGCAGAGGGAGGGGGTGCAGTAAGGGGCCCCACGTGGCTGCTTCCCCGTCCCCAGGGGCATCACCAGGGGTGGCTCCAGGTTCCCAGTCTGGTTGAGGGGAGGGGTCAAGGGGGTAAGTTCAGAAGCCGCATCAGCATTTTTAAAAAAATCATTTATTGAGTAATGACTACATGGGTTATTTTTTTTTTTAATTTTTATTATTATTATTTTATTTATGATAGTCACACAGAGAGAGAGAGAGAGGCAAAGACACAGGCAGAGGGAGAAGCAGGCTCCATGCACCGGGAGCCCGACGTGGGATTCGATCCCGGGTCTCCAGGACCGCGCCCTGGGCCAAAGGCAGGCGCCAAACCGCTGCGCCACCCAGGGATCCCGACTACATGGGTTATTTTGTTCAGTTCTTGGGATTGCCCTCTGAGGTGGATGATAAAAATCTCCATTTTACTTTGAAGGAATCTCATCTCATGCCCTGAGTGCCCTGCCTGGGACCACATAGTTAATAAGGGGTGCAGCCTCTCTGACTGACTCCACAGCTCTTACTCACCAAATGATAGTGTTTACTGAATTAATATGTTCATTGGGAGGCAGGACGAAATACTGAAGCGATTACATTGCATGCACTAGACCTGGTCATACAGCACAGAGATTTGAGAGCCCAGGCGTCTCTGGAAACTCTCCCTCCCAACCACCTGATTGTCCACAAGACCACCCCTTCCTGGAGTTCTAGGTATGGGACTCTACCCTCCACCACTCCCCCCATGTAGAGCCTCCTCCCTCTACATCACTCCAACCATGATGGGGCTGGGAGTCCACCTGGGAAGGGGAGAGAGCCAGACCATTTCCCAACATGCCTTTAAAAGAACTGGTCACGACGGCACAGTGGAGAATTGGCAGGCAGGCTGGGCTGAACGCTGACTTCAAGTCCTGGCCCTGCCACTCACCAGCTGCTTGACCATGGCTGGGTCACCGGGTCACTCCCGCACCTGACACACTGAGCTGCTGAGCTGCTGAAACGCAAGGCTCTGAGAGTTGGCCACAGAGCCAGCATTTGTATGTAATGCAGGGAAGGCTTCTCTCACGGATGCTAACTGGAAGTCTTAGGCAGTTCCCATAAATTGCTCTTCTCTGCACTGTCCCCTGTCACATCAGGAGACTCTGTGGGGTGACTTCCATGACTGGCTGTCTGATGAGGTCTATGACATTGCACTATGGAGGTTAGCAGAGCTGCCCATTTGCTGGCCACTCCTAACTCTCAGAAAGTGTGTCTGTGATGGCAAGCTCCCCAGGGCTCGGCTCTCAGGTCTGTGAGGCTCTTGGGCCTGCAGGGAGCCCTTGGATGAGCGGGTGGGAGCGGTGGGGAAGACGGCCGTACAAGAGCCTTGCTGTGGTTTGTTTTACGACTGAAGGTTTTTGGTCACCCAGAGTTTAGCTTCTTGCCTGTGAGCAAGTATTGCTACCTTTGAATGAAAGGGGGACCTGGTGGGAACGTACTTGGAGGACATGTGTCCTGCTTTAAGTAAAACCCACAGAAAAATATCCAAACTTAGTAAACAGATGAAAAATGCAACAGAGATGCTAGAGGAGTAACTCATTTTCCCAAGCAACGTTGTATTGGAGTTTTTTTATTTTTATTATTTTTATTTTTTTTTTATATTGGAGTTTTTGCCTAAGGAGGCCCTCCGGGGGAACCCAAAGTGAGTCTATTTTTTAAATCTAATTACATAGACTTTTTAGGAATTCATAGGTTTTGTGAATGTCAGACTTCATGCTTTATATTTGTTCTTACAGTTTCCATTCTTTCACTTACTCATTCAGCAGACATTTACTTGAAGCAGCATAATCAAGAAGGTGCAGTACTGGCATAAGGACGGACATAAATATCAATGGAACAACATTGAGAGTTCAGAAATAAACCTTTATATTTATGGCCAACTTATTTTGAAAAAGGTACGAAGGCAGCTCAACAGAGAAATGATGGTCTCTTCAACTAATAGTGCTGGGCCAACTGGATGTTCACATGGGACAGAATGACCGTGGACCCCCTACCTCACACCACACACACACACATTAATGCAAAGTGGATCACAGGCATCAATGTAAGAGCTAAAACCATAACACTAAGGGGGAAGAACACAGAGGGAAATCTTCGTGACCCTGATAGGGCAGATTTCTTAGATAAGGCATCAGAAGCATGGTCCATAAAGCAAAAAACAATGATAAATGGGACTTCGTTTGCACCTCAGAAAATAACATTGGGGCTCCTGGGCAGCTCAGTCAGTTAAGCGTCTGACTCTTGGTTTTGGCTCAGGTCATGATCTTCGGGTTGTGAGATCAATTCTCATGTTGGGCTCCACACTGGGCATTGGAACCTGTTTCAGATTCTGTCTCTGCCCCTCCCACCTCCAGGTCAAATGCTCATGCTCTTTCTCTCTCTCTCTAAAAAAGCCAAAAAAACCCCAAATCCGTAACATTAAGAAAATGAAAAGACAAGTCAGACTTGAAGAAAATATCTGTAAATCGTATCTTAAAAAGGACTTGCATCTAGAATATATAGGCACCTGTGGGGTCCTTGGCACTGTGAGCAGTAGTCTGCAGGTGCCCTCACTGCATGCCCCCCATGGCCCTTCAGATACAATTCTTGTTCTGCATATGAAGAAGCCAATGCTCAGTGAGCTTAAACACCTTGTCAAAGGTCACAGCTCTTAAGTTGAGGCAGAGCCGGGGCCCAGGCCCATCTGGCTCTAAAGTGATGATCCTTAACCTTGGCTACATGCGTAGAAGCTCGGGGGTCGGGGGGTGGGGCGGCTGTTTATAAAATCACATTGCTCAGGTTGAACAGCAGACTAATGAAATCAGAATCTCTCCCTGGAATTTTTCAAACTCCCCAGGATAATTCCAGCATGCAGCCAAGGTTAAGAACTACCAACTTAAAGTGAGGGTTCTTAATCGCTCAGCCAGCCTGTCTCAAACCTGGGACGTTCGTTCACAGTATGGAGATTCCCAGGCCTCCTCTCGCAAATGCTGACCATGTGTTTGGGCTGGGGCCTGTAGTGTGTATTTTTCACAATCTCCCCTGGATGAACATTATGACCAGACACATGTCTAGTCTGCCTCCCCTCACCTCCAAGGCTGCAAGGAACCAGACCAGTGGGCCCTGGCTGGCTGGCCCCTGAGCTATAGGGCCAAGGGCCGTGTGACAGCCCAGGAGCGCGTGCCCGAGGTGGCCTTCGGCCTTGGAGCAGCTGAGGCAGAGGCGAAGGGGTGAGGGTGGGAAGGTTAACCCCTTGATCTCTTTGTATCCACATACATTGTTCCTCCAAGACAGCACCACCCCAACCCACTCCTAGGCCCAGAACGGCTCTACCTGAATCAGACTCACAGAAAACAGGATTTTCTGCTCTTTCTAACGGTTTGGAGACTGTAGCCAGGAGAGGTAGAAGCAATGGCTCAGACCCCAGAGGGTGGGAAGAGAAGTCCAACTTGCAGGAGGTGGCCCTAATGTGTTCCTTCTCTATGGGCAAAAACATACAATCTTGTAAAGAAGAACCAGTGGGTCCATTCTGGCCTCTGCCCGCACATCGTTGTGGGGCCACAGGGCGGCTCCTGGGTCCCTACCGTGACCGGCTGCCTGTCTCTCCCTCTGTTAAAAGACAATTGCTGAAAAAGCCAGCTCTTTGGACATACAAGGAGGCCTAAGAGCATGAGGAAACTCCAAGGACACAAAATAGCCTCTTTAGCCCAGACCATATTCGAAACAGCTTGCTTTCCTTCCCGGTGCCTCCCAAGACCAAGCTAGGAGCGAGAACAGAGGCATTGTTTTCTATCTGGAGGCAGACAGAGGGGACATTTAAAGGCTGGCCTGGTGACGGGAAGACAGCTCATTCAGGGGCCCAGAGCGGGCTCTTTTTCACCAGCCGGCAGAGCCCGAAGATGAATAGGGAGGTCAGCCCTGGGGGTCTCAGGAGGTCTCTCCTCACTTGGTGAGACAAGTGCCACTAGCTGGGCTTCCCCAGGCGGCACTGTCTGTCTGCAAAGGGGACCTCCGAGGGGGGTAGGGGGCAGGCAGGAACCCTGGCCTCTGGGAGTTGGGGGATGCGGTCCCCCACCCGTGGGAACCTAGAGACCCAGGGGCATGCGGGACTCTGCAGTGAGTCTCAAACACAAGAAACATAGGGCTGGAGGCGTGCTGGCTGGGAGCGTCGAAACTGCAACCGTCTCCCACACCCCGGGACGGTCAGATCGGAACCTTCACCAATGAGAAAAACTCCTCTTGTGCAATGACAGTGAGTAAAGTGATTCCTAGAAAGAACCTCCCTGACTCATGAGAAAGTGTGTTTTCCAAGTTTGGGGTGGAGCTCAGGGTGGGAGCTTAGTGGGGAGGCAAGAGGAGGGTGGCTGCTTTCCCTCCACGCCGGACTCCACGTAATATAAACACGAGAACACTTTCCTCTTCCTCGTGGTCCCTGGGGCAGCCCCCAGTGTTTGTGCCAGGGATTGATGGCCTCTGTGTGGCACCCGGCCGGGCTTCCTTCTCTCTTCCTTACGTCTTTGCGGATTTTCCAGAATTTAGGGTCTTAAGGGACTTACTTGTCTTCAAATGAGGCAGATCTCCCTAGGAACCCACCCCGCCCCCTAGCACCGCGTCATCCCACCTGGGCAACGCCATCGAGGCACACTGGGGTCAACCTGGGGGGAGCTGAGGCACGTGGATGATGAGGACAAGCAGAATGGGGAGGAGGACCCCAGGACCCCAGGCTGGCTGTGTTGGTGTCTACCAGCGATACCCCCACTACGACGCTGGGGGCAGACCATGCACTTTTCACTCACCCCTGTCCCCAGTGCCTGGTGCAGCAAGGAGCCCAACACTCCCTCCGTCCCATGCTGCTCCCATGCTGCGTACCAGCCCGGGCCCAGGGTTCTCCCCCAGAACCCTTTCTCCCCTCCTCTTCCATTTCTCATCAGAAAAGCACAGCCCAGCGAGGTAAAGATGTGAGAGGGGGAAGCGCAGGGTCTGAAAACCCGAGAACACCCCTCTGTGGTTCCAGACATTGTGATAAACTCTGAACGCGTTGCAGGAAGGTGGAAGCGACCCTGTGACCTTGAGCATGGTATCCCAACCCGGGCAAGAAGGTCCCGCTCCGGGCAAGGAGAAAATAAAACCGTGCATTTCAGGGATTGGCTGCCTAGTCGGTGATCAATAATTATGAATTCCCTGCCCACCCTTCTTATCAGAAAGCCCACCTCCTGCCATTCCAGCCCAGAACGTACTTCCCAGCCAGCCAGCTGTGAACCCTGTGGAGGTCTCCCCGGCCCAGCCTCCAGGAGACTTGGTGGATCAGGACCAGACCGACTGGGAGCACGGGGTGCGGGAGGGAAGCTGACCAGAACCTGCAGGCTCCTGTGACTCGGGAGGAGTGAGGGCAGCCGGGTCGGAGGGGCGGGGACCCCCAGCACCCAGCGTCCAGAGCTCTCCCGGATGGCTGCCCCCAGGAGGAGCTCCTTGCACCCTCGCTGATTACCACCCTCGGGGGCTCCCCGCTTCACTCCTCTCCTCTTCAGCCTCCAGATCCACCCCCGGCCCGCGTCCTTACCCTCCTCGGTCCGCTCCTGTGGCCCCCGGGGCCGCAAGGGAAGCACCTGAGCCTCTGCGCCCACCTGGCGCTGCTCAAACGGCTCCGACCCGCGGAGTTGACCTGTTGCCTAGCAACCCTGGCCGGGCCGGGACGCGGGGCGGGGCGGAGCACGTGACCCTCCTCTCCCCCAGCGTCTAGAGGAGGAGGTCTCCAGAGTTAGGAGAAAAAGTAACCGGGTGAGTGGTTCTCATCACACTGGAGATAATAACCGGCCGTGGGATCTCTGCCAGGTGCTTATCCAAGTCTACAGAAAGGCACTGGGCAGGATCCTGCGAAAATGCAAAGTATTGTAGTCCACGCCGGGCAAGTCCTGGGCCCTGGCTGGTGATGCCCTGGCTGGTGATGCCCGGCTCTGCTGTTTATGGGCCTGTGGTCTGGCAGGCTGTCTTACTGCTCCTTCCTATGGGATTCCTCGACCCCTCAGCGGGCATCTCCCCTGTGCAACCGTAGGCCCTGCACACTGCACAACCACGAAGCCTGACTACACAACCAGGGTGGATGCTCCTGGGCGGTAGGGGTGGGTGTTCCATGTAAACGCCCACTGAGTGTTCACTGAATGCATGAGTGAATAAAATGAAGTTCCTCCCGGGGATGAGGCAATGAAGCGAGATGGTCTAAACTGGAAGCACGGGGTTGGCGGTTAGCACACAGGGGTTTGGATCCCAGCGGGGCCACTTACTCCTTACTCATCATATGACCCTGGGAGAGTTACTTTGTTTTTCTAAGACCGAACGTTGTTCATCTACAAAATGAGGGGACAGGGACCCCGAATTGGGAGGCCCAACTGAGCCAACACAGCGGAGTGCCCAGGCCCGTGCTGTTGGCGGAGTCTGCACCCAAACCCAAGCCAGCCCTGTACTTGCCACCACAGGGAAGCAGGCTACCCAAGTTCAGGGATGGGCACTTGAGGTCGGGACTGGGGTAGACAGGGGCTGTGTCAGCCAAAAAGTGGGATTGGGGATTGGAATTGGTCTTGAAAAATGGTGATGAGCTGCAGGGGAAGGAGTGGGGAGAGCATTGCAGATTGGGGGGAAGGGTGATCGTGATGGAGAAAGACATTTAGGGTGGGGGTGGATGTATCATTGTGGCAGGAGTTGACAGTCCCTGTAGGGGAGAAAATGAGACGGGGATTTGCAAAGGTCAGCTGGGCCAGTTTGCGGGGATGTTCTGAGAGGCAGGCTCAGGCAGCTGGACAGCTTCCGTGGGTTTTTGGAGTTGAGAAATTACAGGGAGAAAGCAAATACCCTCCCACTCCTGTTCCCCATCTTCTCCATAAATGTGTCTTCATCGCCACCCATCTGCCTCTAACTGGGCAGGTGCAAAAAATTCCCAACCATTCTAACAAGCCCCAAAGTGACGGCTGCCACCAACAACCCCCCTCCCTTAGCTCCTGCTCCCACCAGTGCCTCCAAGCAAAGGGCTGTCTCGGGGTGGGTGCTGAGGGCGGTGATGGGGGCTGGGTGCGTGAGGATCTGAAAGCCACATTGAACTGGCTCTGTGCACTCAGAGGCGAATCAGACCCAGACAAAGCATCCAGAAGAAACAGATCGGCTCCACAATGGAGCATTGGCTGGTTGGGACTGGAAACACAGACATCCTCCTCGCCCTCCCCCCAGCCCTGGAGAGCTGAGACCCTCAGCACATGCATTAATCCCTGGGTGGGAAAGTGGGGGCACTGGATAGTGGAGAATGGGGAAATGGGAAAAGTTGAAGGAGTCCTGTGGCTGCCTTTTTCATATTATCGCAATGATTTATTACAGGTTCCCCACCCCCACCTGCAGGGTGCATGCTTGACAGGGCCTTGGACAGCTCTGTTCTCTGGCAAAGCAGCAGTCATCTCAGCCACCCTGGGAAGCCAGCATGAGGTCATGGAATTAGGAGATGCCCAGGCATCCAGATAAAAACAACTTTCAGTGTCTCCCGGATGTCTGCCCAATCACAGGGGAATTGGCTACTGAGATTCTTCGCTGAGAGCAGCCCCGGGCCCTAGCCACCCCTAGGTCTGTCCAGGATCCACTGTACTCCTGTCCAACCCTCACTATGATTTTTCCAATCTTTTTTCTATTATGGTAAAATATACATGACACAAAATTGATCGCCGTAACCATAGTTAAGAGTGTGGTTTAGTGGCATTAAGTACATTCACAGTGTTGTGCCGCCATCACCACCATCCATCCCCAGAACTTTTCCATCATGCATAACTGGATCTCTATACCCATTAAACAATAAGTCCTCATTTTCCCCTTCCCCAGCTCCTGGCATCCGCAAACCTACTTTCTGTCTCTGATTTTGACTACTCTCTGTACCTATTTTAAGTGGAATCACACATCGTCTTTTGTGTCTGACTTATTTCACTTGGCACAGTATCCTCAAAGTTCATCCATGGTGTAGCCTGTATCAGACTTCTCTTCCTTTTTAAGACTGAGTAATATTCCATTATCTGTATAGATGGCATTTTTTATTTTTATTTATCTACTCATCCACGGATGGACGCGAGGGTTGCTGCCACTTTTTTTTTTTTTTTTTACTATTGGGAATAATGGTGCTGTGAACCTGGGTGTACAAACATGTCTTCAAGACTGCTTTCGATTCTTTTGGGAAGTAGAATTAATTTCTGGGTTCTATGGTCATTCTATTGACTTCACAGAATTTCTTGATTTTTAATTTATTTTATTTTATTTTATTTTATTATTATTTTTTTTGATTTTTAATTTTTTGAAGAGCCTCCATACTGGTTGCTACAGCAGCTGTACCTTTTTGCATTCCTGCTGATAGTGCACAAGGGTTCCAGTTTCTCCACATCCTTTCCAACAGTTGTTCTTTTCGGGGTTTTGATAGTAGCCCTCTTAATGGATGTGGGGCAATGTTTCACCATAGCATTGATTTACGTTTCCCCAGCAATGACTGATGGTGAGCATCTTTTCATGTGCTTGTTGACCATCTGTATGTCTTCTTTGGAGACATGTCTACTCAAGTCCTATGTCTAGTTTTTTTTTTAAATTTATTTATTAATCAGAGATACAGAGAGAGAGAGAGAGAGGTAGAGACGCAGGCAGAGGGAGAAGCAGGCTCCAGGCAGGGAGCCCGATGTGGGACTTGATCCCGGGTCTCCAGAATCAGCCCCTGGGCTAAAGGTGGCGCTAAACCACTGAGCCACCGGGGCTGCCCCTATATCTAGTTTTGAATCAAGTTTTATTTTGTTGTTGTTGATTTCTCTATTTATTCTGGATATTAATCCCTTATCAGATATATGATTTGCAAATGTTTTCTCCCATTTCGTGGGTTGCCTTTTTGTTCTGTCAATAGTGTCTTTTGGTGGCTCCAACTTGTCTCTCTTTTTTTTTTTTTTTTTTTCCATTATTTGTACCTTTAGGGTCGTGCTCCAGAAATCATTGCCAAATCTGATGTTGTGAAGCTCTTACCCTATGTTTTCTGCTAAGGGCTTCATAGTGTTAGGTCCTACATTAAGGTCTTTTATCCGTTTTGAGTTGATTTTTGTATTTGTTATTAGGTAAGGGAGCAACTTAATTTTTTCCCATGTGGATATCCAGTTTTTCCAGCACCATTTGTTGAAAAGATTGCCTTTTTCCCCATTGAATGCTCTTGACCCCTCCTTTTTTAAATTAAAGATTTATTTATTTTAGAAAGTGGGGGAGAGGGAGAAGGGGAGAGAATCTAAGCAAACTCCCTGCTGAGCATGGAACCTGACATGGGGCTTTATCTTATGACCCTGAGATTATGAACTGAGCTGAAACCAAAAGTCAGACACTTAACTGACTGCACCACCCTGGTGCCTTAACTCCCTTGTTGAAAATCATTTGAACATGTCTTTGAGGATTTGTTTCTGGACTCTTTTTTTTTCCACTGGTCTCTGTGTCTGATGTCATGCCAGCATTTCTCTCTTAATTATAGTGGCTTTGTAATGAGTTTTGGAAACAGAAGTGTGAGTCTTTCAGCTGTGTCCTTCTTTTTCAAGATTCTTTTGCTTATTTGGGGCCCTAGGAGATTCCATATGGATTTTAAGATGCGTTTTTCTATCTCTGCAAAAAATGTCACTTTTCAATGAGGCCTTTGGGAGGTGATTAGTCATGTGATGGAGCTCTCATGAATGGGATTAGCATTTGTATAAAAGAGACCCCACAGAACTCCCTAGTCCCTTCTGCCATGTGAGAACATAGAGAAGAGGCACCATCTATGAACCCGGAAGCCTTGCCTATTTGTAAACTCAGTGAAGTCAAGGGCCAATTTGCCTTAGATGTTTCTGTAGTCCCCAAATTTAGAGAAGGTGATGTGCTTCTCTAGGTCAGCAAACTGTAAACTACTATAAGAGGAAATATTTTAGGCTGCAGATTAAGAAGAAAATCAAAGACATTTTGTAGATACTTATATGATAAGGGAGAAAACATTTCCCACACATTCTTGATTAACAAATCAAAATATAATTTTTCTGTAATACAGGCTTATTAATGAGAAGAGTGGAATTCTTTGGAAGGGAGATAACATTTTGTTTAACTGAAGTTCAGAATTAGTATTCTCTACTGTCAAAATCAGTTGCAAATAACTGATTTAAAAAAAAACATTAAAAAAATATAGAAGCTATGCTTACAGGTCATATAAGGCAGCAGGTCAGACTAGGCTCACAGGCAATAGTTTGCTAGCCCCTGTGCTAAGCAATCAATGCATTTTTGAAGGGAGAAAATAGAAATTTGAAAAGGAGAGGAGAGGAAGGTAAATGCTCCTGATGTGTGTGTATCTGTCAGTGGGCACACAATGTCTCTCGAGTGTTGCTGCATCAGCAGTTTAGAGCCAAGAGGCAGTGATATTGCTCCTGCTGCTTTGAAATATGAGACCTTGAAGTTTGGGAAGAGGGAAAACGCACAGCACAGCATAGTTTAGGACTGCTGGAGATGAGTCGGCTTTGGAGCAGGGACCACTCTGCCACTGCCCCACATGGCGAAGTTGGCCCTGAATGACAAACACACACCCCTGTTCCTGGCAAAGGCTCTGTTTACAGAGGGGCCCGATGAAGTTCATTACTTTGGGAGCAGGATCCTGGGTCTGGGTCGGGGCTGTTCAGAGATGTTTAGAAACAGTGAGACTGAGCTGGCAGGCTGGCAGGTAGAAGACTGCATGGCTTGGCAGAGAGGCCTATTCACCCCCCTCCTTTCCCTTGAGACAGGAATGCAGAAATGCAGCTCGAGGGGTGTCACACGTGGGGACCCAAACCACCCTGGAGCTTGTGCACTCCTATGTGGCCTCCTTCCTACTTCGTGCAGAGCCTGCCTGCAGCTTGGGTCTTCTCTGCAGATCCCAGAGTCAATGAAAGCCCACAAAGTGAATCTCATTTGAGTATTGAATTGCAGTTACCTTTAAAAAAAATCAGATTTGGCGGTGGGGGTGGGCGGGGGGGGGGCGGGGAGGCGGTGGGGGAGAGGCGCCTGGGTGTCTCAGCAGGTTGAGTGTCTAGCTATTGATTTTGGCTCAGGTCCTAAGATTGAGCCTCATGTCAGGCTCTGTGCTCATCAAGGAGTCTACTTGAGATTCTCTGTTTTCTTCTCCCCTCTAAAATAAATAAATCTTAAAAAAAAAAAAACCAGGGCGATCCCTGGGTGGCTCAGTGGTTTAACGCCTGCCTTTGGCCCAGGGTGTGATCCTAGAGACCCGGGATCAAGTCCCACGTCAGGCTCCCTGCATGGAGCCTGCTTCTCCCTCTGCCTGTCTCTCTCTCTCTGTGTGTGTCTCTCGTGAATAAATAAATAAAATCTTTAAAACAAAACAAAACAAATCAGATTGGTTTCTCCATTGCTCCAAGCCTTTTCCCCATTGCTCTTGGTGTCCTGAGCCGAGAGAGAAAGGCACCTGTCCTGTTAGATGGGGTGGGGGAAACATTCCTACTTCAGAAACGCCCTAGTTCTGACGCTCAGCTTTGAGGGATGAGCAGTTCCGAGGCTGGCATGTTCTGCTGTACAGAGCCCGTTGTATCACGTCTCAAGTGCTCCAAAGGATGCCTAAGCTGCTCCCTTCAGGAAGTTCCTTGAAATGCAGTTGATTCTGGGAACCTAGGCTGCTGTGCAGAAGAGTAAACAGGGTGTAGGGCCACAGGCACAGAGTTGGTGTCCGCCCTGTGCGAAGGGTACAGAGCATCTCAGGTGCCCCTGCCCAGAGACACCCCCATGGAGACACAACTTCGGCACAGAGTGCAGCAAAGAAAGACCCACGGGAAAGCTGGGTGAGCTTGCAGCAACCTCACATCTCACCTGGGGGATGTGACCACTGCCCCAACCCCATAAAATTGGACAGAGGTGCCCGGCTTGGGCTCTGGGTTGGACACCTGGGCTTGGCCGCTTGCTCCAAGTCCTGTCTTAGTTTTTGCACTGCAATCAGTCCCATCTGCAGAGAAGCCCTCCCTCCCATAACCCAGCCTGCAGGGAGCTTGCGGCACTCTCGTTATTTCCCGCTGCGGAGGAAGTCAGACGAGAGCGCACATTTTAGTACAAGTGGTTTATTTCTCCCCAGGTGAGGGCACACATGCATCAAGCAGAGGTGTGCCCACCTGGCTCCTTCAGGAACTACCCAAAGGATTCTAGTTTAGTTTATACGCATTCAAAACAACTCTACAGTCGCCAACAACAAAATGTTAAGAAGCAACATCTCGACGTCGCAGAGTTCCTATCTGCGTGCGACGTGGCCATACACAGATACGTTTATGGTACATGGTACATACAGGTTAACGCAGGTGAGGCAAGAGTCCAGGCTGCCTTATGGCCCTCTTCTGTCGTAGAGGTGTGGCTGGGCACCAAGAGCTGCTCTGCTGTCCGTGTCCTGATGGGAAAGTGGCTCTTTGAAAATGGAAATGGAGCCCTCGTTCCCAGCCAGGTCATCCCGTGTCCCTGGTTTTGGGTGTGCAAGGCTGCGTGGGCTTCCGTGCTGTGCACTCCAAGTTGCCAGGAGATTAGAAGCACCAGAGACCCTAACCCTGGATCCTCAGCAGGCAGGATGGTGGGTCATTTCCTCCTGGCCAATAAGCTACTTCTCACGGAGCAAGTGGAGCTCAGGGGGCCCAGGACAACGGGATGGAATGGGATTAGGGAAGAAGAGGCCCATCTCAGGGCAACACACATCACCATCCCACTTTGCTAAAACCTTTAAGACAAACTTGCCTGAAGACATAAGGGAGGGGACATTCACTTGGGCAGCCCCCAGGACAGGAGAGTGCGTGCAGTTGTCCCTCTAAGCTTTTCTGTCCTAAAGGGCCTCCCTCCTTGAACGTGATGAACCCACATCCCCACCAAGCAGCAGCTCGGGACAGTATGTCTCATGGTCTCTACTTTGTTTATAAATCTTCCCTTCCTTCAGATCCATAAAGAACTGGCTGATGCCAGCAAAATCTGCAAAGCAATGGCATACAACCCAGGGGTAAGGAATGAGCCCTACATCTATTGTAAAAACTGGATGCACTAGGAGTTTCAATTCTTTGGATAATCAAAATATTCAAAACACTGGGTGGGGGGAGGGAGAGTTAGTGTCGCTTTCAAAGTGTCTATTAATACCTGAGACTGTCCCTATCTGTAGTGAACAAACTCACAGCATTGATTCTGGAATGGAGAGGTGGTGGAGGGTGGTGGGAGAGGGGTAGAAGGTGGCAGCTGTTGCCCACATCCCCACAGGGTCTCACTGTGGAAGCCTTCCAGGGATGCAGCCATGGTCCCCGGCCCTGGGGCCACCCACCGCACAGCTCCCCAGCACCTTCCCTCTGTGGTCCAGGGAGGGTCCGTCTGGCTCCGGGGATCGATTTGGACAGTGTCCCATTGTATCAGAGACATCACCTGCCTTAATCTCCTGATCAGCCCGTCCACCTTTACCTGCAGGGAAACGCTGCCCACCAGCCGTGCAGCCGGGAGGAGAGAGGGGACTTGGAGACAATGGCCACCTGGACCCACGAGCCAGGCTGGCGGGAGCCAGAGGCCCGGCAATAAGATCCAGGAGGACCTACATCTCTCAGGTGATGCCCGACCTGGCCCTCCTCGATGCCAGCCCCCATCTGGTGAGGGAGAGGATGTAGGGGTGAGCGGAACCAGGCTCCCAGCTTCAGCTTGGCCAAGCACCTGGGGGCATTTCTGGCGTGGGCAGGAGGGCGAAGAGGGAGAGGCTGGCCTGAGTCACGGGTCTTCTGTCTGCCTGGGCTTTCGGTTGGGAATCTCGGCTGAGCTCAGGTCGATACCCCCGCATCGCTGACGCTCCTCCGCAGCCCGAGAGCCTGACAATCCCGTGGGCCGGCGCCCAGTCTCCAGATGCCTTTGGTTTCTATTAAAGAAACGCAGCTCGCGTTGGCCTTCATTCAAAACCAAACCGGCTCGGGGAGGCAGGCACCTCTGCAGACAGGGTGTTAGGCTGGAAACTCATTGCCGTAGTGTCTCAGGTGCTCGTCCGCCACGGACAGGTAGGTGGCCCTCATGCTGGGGGAATACTGTGCGAGAGAAGGAAGGGGTCCGGTCAGGGGTGGCCGCACAGGACCCTGCACCAGACCCCGGGCTAGTGAGGGTGCGGGAGCTCCCTGGGGACTGGGGGCAGGGTGGGTCTCTATCATAGGCGTTGTGGGAGCACTAGAGTGGCTTGGCCAAGGCTTCGTTGCTGGCCATGCCTCCAGTCCTGAGCCACCCGGACACCTGGCTCCCAGCCTCAAGTGCAAGACGCCCACAGGCCAGCCACCCTCCCTCCGCTATGGCAGCCACGTCCACTCCGGGGCCCACCACCAGCACCCAGGACCATGTCAAGTGCCCCAGTGCACTGGGGAGCCTGCCTAGTGAGTAGGCTGAGGGGATGGGTCCATGGACTCAGAGACCCACATTCAAATCCCAGTGACCCAGTGACACATCTTCCTCATCTCAGGACCTTGGCTTGGGCTCTCCACCCTCTGCCAGCCTCAGGTGCCTCCTCCGCAAAAGGGACCTGAGTGCCCTCAGCAGTTGCAGGGCAAGGACGGGATGCTAGCAAACAGGCGACGCCCCTCGCATGGTGGCTGTGCTGTGCATTACAAACACCTGGGAGCCTAAAAAAATCCTGATGCCCAGGCCATGCCCACCAATATTTTTTTTATTGAGGCCAAACCCACACCGCATGAACTTCAACATCTTAAGGTGCCACCAGCATTTTTTTTTTAAAGCTCTTCCAAATGCAGCCGAGTTGGAGAAGCAGTGACCTAACGCAAGGTAAGTTCTGACCGCAGTCTAGCTACGGCTCTGGGCAGAGATGGGGCTTCCCACGTGCCCACAGTTCACATCCCAGGACCTGATTCTGCATTTTGAACGAGCGCCAGATGCTGCTCGTCTGCTGACGTGGAATAGCAGGGTTCAGCAGGACCCGAGTGTCTCCTGGCCAGAGGCAAGTTTTGGGGGGTCCAGGTCCAGGCCATTGACACCAGAGGAGGAACACATGCTCCAGCTAGCGAGGGCTTGGAGGTGGGTGCTGGGGCTCTGCAACCCAAAGGTTCACAACCAGGGGTGATTTTGCCCCCAGGGACATCTGGCAATGTCTGAAGGCATTTTTGGTTATCCCAACTGGTGGCTAGGGAGCAAGGGAGCCACCAATATCAGACAGGTAGTGGCCAGGGAGGTAGCTAAACATCCTGCAGTGCCCAGGGCATCCCCGTCCCCTAGAATGACCCGGCCCATCAATAGCGTGGAGGGTGAGGAAGCCTGTATCAGACTGACGTTCTCCCCGGGGGCTTCCCAGACCTTCAGAACACGTTGGAAATGCTCCACCCCATATTTCCTGGGGACCAGGAGCCCATGTTGCAACAAGTCCTCAGATGATTCTGACACACATCCATGTGTGAGCGTCTCCTTGAAGTACTATTCCCCAAACTTCCCAGATGATGAGGATCACTGGCTGCTTGATACACTTAGAACTTCCCAGGTGCCGCCCCGGATCGTCCGCTTCAGCGAGCCTAGAGTCCCGGTACTGATATTCTTAATAATTGCCTGGGTCACTTTTGCCCGCCAAGTCTAGGACATGGTGCCTGAGAGGACACGAGGGATTTCTCGAAGGGAGAGCTGGGGGGAGGCGCATTTCCAGCCAATGGGACAGGCTGTACATTCCGACTGCCTTGCTTGCTATCACCCCCGTAGTGAAATCCCCGTCTGTGCCAGAGATGCGGTTGGCAGAGGGAGGGAACCATCCAAACATGAAATGTGCCAGTTGCCGAGTACTGAGGAGTGTTCAGAGCAGGTGCAGTGGGAGGGCAGGGAGAGCCAGCTGTGCCATCTATGGGGGTGAACATCCACACCCTCATGCTAGGGGTTGTGGTCAGCACCACCTGCCGATGCCTCTGCACCCCTTGCATGGCAGGTGATGGTGGGGAGGGTTCCTCCCTGGGGCAAGTAGAGCTGGGTGGGGCAGGGCAGCCAACTCTGAAGCAGTGAGAGTTCCTGAGCAGGTCTGAACTCTGGGGAGGAGAGGGACTCTGTCCTTGAGCCTTGCAAATAAGGTTAGCTCTTGATTATCTCTGCTAATGGCAGGGAGAGTGGCCTGGATCTTTCAAAACAGAAGGTAATCCAAAAACCATTTTTATTTGGCATCCCAGTGTACTGAGTGATTCTTCATGCACAGCAGCAGATTTCCCCCTAATTATGTTTCGCTCAGATTATTATTAAAATCAATCTGCATTCCTGGGCCTGCAGCAGCTGGTAGCAGGAGAAGGAACCCAGGAGGCATCTGGGTAGAGAAAGCCAGGGTGGGAATTTAAAATGTTGGCTCTGACCATCCCACTGTCCCTTCCTGAGGACCCCGGGACTCAAGAGCTGGGCCTGGGTCTGGGGCTGTGCGGCTAAGGAGAGCAGGGGAGGTGCTCTGGGCAAAACCCAGCAAGATGGGGTGATGGTGGGAAAGAAGGGGGACTGGTCAAGCTGGGGTCTCTCAACCATGGCACTGGGGACAAGTGGGGCTGGATCTGTGTGGTCAGGATGTGGTGTGTGTGGAAGGATGCTGAGCAGCATCCCTGGCCTCTACCTGCTAGGTGCTCATAGCACCTGCCCCTCCAATTGTGACAATCAAAAATGCCTACGGACAGGCCAAGTGTCACCTGGGGGCCAAACAGCCCTGGGGTGAAAACCCTGCTCAGAGGTGGCTCACATGCCACCTGCTGCACCGGACCTCCTCAGATTCCACAGACCAGGAGGGTCAGCTCCTCCCTCCAGGCCCCAAAGCACTTATCCCAAGAGCCTCCCCTCTGCAGGTCAGACAGGTGCTTGTGAGACACTGATTAGGTCTCCACCTCTTTCCCGGGAGCACCATCTGTGTTTGGGGCTGACTCACTGGATGCGAGGATCCTGGTTCTCAGGGCCCGGGCACGTCCTGCAGTCCCCAGCGCTTCTAGCTCAGCAGCTGGACGGCCCCTTCCAAACCCCCTGAATTCACGTGCCTCGTGTCCGGCCAGGCGGAGGCAGGGGCGCCTCCCCAACAGATGCTGAGAACTCTGCTGCGAACCTCTCCCCATCGCAGACTCCTGGACTTGCTCTCTGCTCCCCTCCCACCCCCACATCTTATAAATGCCTTAGCTTGTGGAGAAGGTGGGGTGGGAAGAGGGTGTAAAACAAACAGCTCCCATTTAGAGCATCTACGGCACCACACACACACACACACACACACACACAGTGATCGAAATTCCCCCCACAGTGAGGTGTGTGCTGTTACCATCCCCCTTCTACAGTGGGGAAACTGAGGCACACAGAGGCGACATGCTTGTCCAAGGTCACAGGGGTCATAAGCAACGAGCTGGGTGTGAACCCAGGCATTTGGTACCGGAGTCCGTGTCCTTGAACTGCACGGTCTCCTGTCTCCACGTGCAACAATGTCCTCTGGGAGAGGACAAAGCCTTTTCTCGGCAACTCCACCCGCTCCTGCCACCGGCTCCTGCCCCGGCCCGGCATCTCTGTTCCCTGGCTGGAGGAAGGGTGGTGTCCCAGCTGCCACCCCACAGCCCAGGGGGTCAAGGGGTTAAAGGCGACCCAAAGCCGAACCATTTCCCTCGAGCAAACAGGATGCACTCTTTCTTTAGATTATTTCCTTCAGCAAACTTATCACTGCAAATGATTTCTCTGTCCCTCTGAGATGTATATAAACCTTCTTATAGGCTAAACCAGGCTCTTGCCAGCTTTACGATCCGGGAACATTTTCTTCAGGGCCTGGGAGCCATCTCATTGGAAGGTAAGCATCACGGAGGACTGTCCCCATCTCTGTGGCAACTAGTGACACTGAGGGCCACCCTAACCTAACCGGCAGATGCTTACGATGGACTGGAGCGACAAAGGTGCTGTGGAGTCTTGCTTGGGGACAGGCATGCACTGGGGTGAGCCTGCCTTGCTACGAGGCGAGCTTCCTGTCTGCCACGACCTTAGTGGATCGTCTGGGATGTGCACGGCAGCCTCGTCCAACAACAAACCTGTTTCATTTTTGTCTACCTTTGCAGAGGAGATTCAACGGGTGGGCAGGAGGGCTCATCTTTAATCATTTCTCCCACAAGGGCCATAGGTGTGATTTTGCCCTGAGAGCCCAGGTTACCGTGGGAGGAGGGGAGCCTCTTCCGATGAGCGGCACGTTCTCGTAGCGTGGGTTCCCGCCGAAGAGCATGGCCTGGTTCCTGCGGGGCCGAGAGGAGAGCTCAGGACGGGGAGGCGTGGTGTGTGGGGACCGGGGTCCTCGGGTTGCTACAGGAGGGGCCCATGGGGGTGCAGGTATGAGCTGGTGCGAGCTGGGGGAGGGAGATGTGCCAGGGAGGAGGTGCGGGCAGGAATATCTGGGAAAGCACTTGGGGAGGCCCAGGAGGGAAGCAGCGGACGGGGTGACGGGGTGCCAGGGGCCAGGAGCAGCACGGCCTGGAGAAATACAGCTTCTGGGGCCTGCGATTTGCCCTGAGTGTCTATGCTGGAAGGCCTGGCATCTACAGGGGGTTCCTCGTCTGGCAGAGGTGCTGTCCTCAGAGCTAGCTCCCGGGGGGCTAGGCGGGGTGGCCCTGCCCCAGCCCCGACGTGTGGGGGCAGGTACAAGGGGATGCCCGGGGAGCCCCTGCCGTACATGTACTCCGAGACCGGGGCGTTGGAGATGGTCTGAGCCGGGGGCTGCAAACTGGTCTGGCTGCCCAGGCCGCTGCTGTAGCTGCAGAAGCTGCGAAGCTGCCCCCGAGGTGGGTTGTGAGCGGCGATGCGTCGGGCCTGGGGGTTGAAAGGGTCGTCACTGTCGATGTCGTCATAGTCTCTGTCCCTAGAACAACACACAGGACACAGCCGGCCGTGAGGGCTGAGGCTTGGAGGCAGCGGGATCCTGGTCTGCTTCCCAATCTTTGCTCCCAGGACTCTCTCTGGCCACACGTGTCCCTTTCAGGTGCCTGGAAAACACGGTCCTCTGCCCTGCCTCACACAGATCACTCCGCCAGTTCCCAACTTCACGTCCCCTCCTCCAGGAAGCGCCCCCTGCTGACCCCGTCACACTGACCCTCCCTGCCCTGCTTCCTTTTGTCTGATCTACCCAGAGGCACAGAAATACCATCTCACCTCTACCTCCTCAATGAGAATGTAGGTGCCCCGCTAACAGTGCTACCACCTATCCTTCTTGCCCCTCCAGCACCCAGAGCCCTCATTATCTCACACCACAAAGTCCTGCATGGAAAAGCGGACAAGCAGGGGGACACCAGGTTGTGGAATGACACACCGTCACCATTCTCAGCTCTGCTCCTGCCCTGGCTCCTTGGAATCTCCTTTTGGAGTCTGTCTGGACTCTTCCAGAAGCTTCTGCAGAAATCCAGCCAGCCCGTTCGGGCTGAATACCTGGGTCCCCTGCTGCCATCATTCGTCCCAGATTATCAGTTCCAGGCTAAGTCCCAGAGCAGAGCTTCCTGCATGCTCCCCCGGGGAAGCCCCCAGGCAGCCTACCTGGTGGTTAAGTGCTTCCAGGCCCGAGGCCCCGCACAGATCATGGTGGAGAAGGCCAGGGCAGCCAGGAGAGAGAAGAGGCCAAGGTAGAGCAAGCCCTCAATGCCATCATAGCAGATGCCAGCAAGGGCGTCCAGGTAGTCCTGCAGGAGAAGGACATGCAGCTGGAAGGCAGGTGGGGGCAGAGCCTGGGATCTGAGCTTGTCTCCGACACCCCCTGTCCCCAGGCCTGGGCCTGGCATCTCCTACCTTTCCCCATCCCAAGCCTTTTGTCCAGCCATTAAAGGTCCATACTCTGGAACCCAACAGCAGGGGCTTCTTGGGTTCACTTCTTAAGCACGTGCTGACCACCTACTGTGCACAAGGGTCAGCTCTGGGTATGACAGACACAGCTGCGGGGCAGGCGAGCCAGAAGACAGGCGACATTTAATCTAAGGCCAGCAAGGCAAGGAGTGGACTGTGCCTTGAGCAGATGAGGGAAGGAGACAAGCATGACATGTTCAGAAAAGAAAAAAGGCCAGCAAGAGACAGGATGGAGTGGCGCCAGTTCCCACGAGGCCTTGTAGGCACGTGAGCAGCTTGCATTTGATCAGAAGGTGACGGGATGTGAGGGAAGGGATGTGACCCAACTCACTTTTACAAAGACCGCCGTGTATGAAAGGTCATGGGAGGCAAGGGGGCAAGAGAAGGTGGAGGCCGTCAGGAGGCCACGGCTGTCACCCAGGGGAGCAGGGTGGTGCTTGGATTGTGGCGGAAGTGGGGAGAGAAAAGTGGACGGATTCAAGATACGCCTGTGAGTCTAGATGCTAGGATTTGCTGAGGGACTGGATGTGGGAGGTGCAGAGGGGGAGAGGATACACACATGTTCTCCGCTCTCAAGTCAGAATGGCAGGGTCCAAACCCAAACCCTTGACTTGATGGCTCTGGAACCTTCAGTGAGCTACTTTATAGATCTATAGCTCTGTATGTACGTATCTATCCATCCATCCACACATGCATACAGTTTCCTTATCTATAAAACTGCCCACGAAATAACATGTATTTCACGATATTAACTGTGACAACTAAGGATACAAACCGCCCAGAACAAGGTGAGCACCGAATCAAGTACTCAACAAATGGCAGCTGTGATCATTATATGACCCTTCATGCTAAATCTGTATGGGATGTGATAAGCGTCCACAAGCACTGGCTTACTGCTTGGGGTGGGGTGGGGGGCTCACATACACCCAGATTATTCCCCGCATTAGAGGCTCTCTGGTATTCCGAACTCTTGGAGAAATGACCTGGCAATGAGCAGGGGATGTCCACATGCAGCCAGGGAGATGGACAGGTTGACCAGATAGCTGGGAGTCTGGACAACTGGAGAATAGCCTCCTTCATGTATGTTGGGGTCCCCCAGTGTTCTAGAGTGAATCCTACCCCCATCCCTTGGTACCTTTCATTGACTCTCCTCATCTTAGCTACTTCAGAGAAACAAGAAGCCAGACACCTCTTCTGCCTTCCTACTGTTTGGCTTCTGTGCCATGCCAGGGCCTTGTGCAAGGAGCCCAGGCAACCACTCTCCTAGCATCTCCTGGCTTCTGTCTGGGAAAATGTGGTGTGCCCGGGTGCCCCCACCCGCCTGCCACCCAGGGCCACCCAAGCACCTTGTGTAACCCTCGGCAATCCAGCATGGCTGTCAGCTGGTGAAGGCTGGACTCCGATGAGTTCAACAGGAGCTGGATCCCGAGCAGGTCTTTCTGAAGCAGGAGGAGGCAAACACGCAGAGAGGCCAATAGGCAGACAGTGAGCGGTGGGGGCGGGCTTGCGGACACAACCCCAGGCAGCAGCGTGTGCAAAGAGGCCAGGGAGCGCTCTCCACAGCCTGGCTCTGCGGAGCCCTGGAGCTCGGGAGGGGTGGGGTGGGGTGGGGAGGGTGGTCAGGGTCCAGCTGGGGCTCCCCCTCTTCCAGCACAGATGCTGTGGGAGGCAGCCGCCTTACCTCTGCCGTGGGGAAGAGGGGCACAGCAAACTGCAGCAGGCCGGCCACCTGGATCTGCATGGTGGTGAGCGAGCGCTGGAAGACGGTCAGTGCCTGGCCGGGAGACACCACAGCCCTGCTGTGAGGCTCCGCTTCCCAGAAGCTGTTCCCCGGCAGCCCTCCCTGATTCCTGCCTTTCCCCTCATCCCTCAGGTTGACAGCAGCACAGTCTTCAAAGTGTGGTCCTCAGACTAGCAGAGTCAGCCTCATAAGGAAGGAAAAAGCACCCAGCCACCCCCCAGCTCACTGGTCGGTGCTGGGACCTGGGGTGCAGAGGAGGCTGTGGGCAGGGTGATGACCAGGCTGGGTGGGCGTACCTGCTGGAAGGGGCTGCTTCCGCTCTGACTGCAGTATAGGTAGTAGCGGGTCACCTCTGCAAGGCAAAGCTATCGGTGTCGGGCGGGAGCGCTCAAGCGACCGGGCCCTCACCCTCCTCAGTGGCCAAGCCAGTCCCCAAACTCCCCAAGGAGGCGCTTCTAACAAATGGCCCAGAGATCCCCCCCTCCCGGACCTAAGGTGTGGGGGTTGGGGGACGGAGGGGGGACCACAGGGCTGAAAGGTGTGGCCGGCCGCGGACCTGGTCTAAGTACCCGGAACGGCTCTGACAGCAGAGGCTCCGAGGGTTCATTACCTGTGAGGATCTGGCCCTCTGTGACGTTCAGGATGAAGGTGTCGGGAGCCGAGCAGAAGTCACTGGTGCCCTGAGCCAAGGAGAGACGGGGAGCGGTGGAAGAAAGTTCTGACACCAGCCCCCGGCGGGGAGCTGGCGCCCTCAGGCCCCACGGCTTGGACCCCCGCTCCGTCCTCCTTGGGCTCGAGTCCTGGCTCTGCCCCTTCCTAGCTCGGCCTCACTTATAACATGGAGAGAAAAACGCTACCCTCCCTGTGAATTCATCTAAGTAAAACACCCAGGAAGGCGAGTGTCGGAGAGCTCGCACTCTGCAGTGTTAGCTCTTACTCTGTGTCTGAACGATGCTTCTGGGACAGACCTCAGGGACACGTGCACATTGTACAACGCGTGTGGGGGAGTTACTGCACCACGGGCCTCGTTCATCTCGGTTGTGTTTTCGGTCTTGTTGTTATCAAGCTCCACATGCTTTCAGGGTGTCGATTTATGAAGCATCCCCCCTTCTTGCCCCAGACTCTCTTCCTAAAGAGTTATGTTGGCATTGAATCCATCTCTGGGCCTTTAGGTATGGGTTCTGCTCAGGATAAGATGGGGGATTGGGAAGACTGGGGGCTGGGGGTTAGGGGACGTAGGCTCCAGGCTCTGGCAGTGATGAGCTGGAGGGCCCGGGCCCCACAGCATGGCCTGGAGAGGTGACTGCTAAGGGCCATGAGGGAGCTGGAGTCTGCCCTGGGATTGGTGGCAGCAGGAATGCCATCCCCTGAGCCAGGCCTGGGGGTGCAGTGGGACACCAGGTAAAGGAGCCCCTCCCCATCTTTCAGAGCAGCCAGGGGAAGCTCTGGTCCTCCAACCTGTTCCTAGAACACGTGCCCTGCTCTAGCACATGCTCCCCAAGCAGAGGACCCCCCCCCCCCCCACAGCCCTCCACTGCGGGTGCCTCCTTCAGAAGCTGCTGTCTCAGGCTTCCAGGCTCGAGCTTCACGCACTCATCCACTGAGTGGATAAATACACATTTAGCACCTACTAGGTGCCACGTGCTGATCCAGGCATGAGATACAGGGCAAGCTGTATCAGGGTACTTATGGTCTGGAAAGGGTGTGTGTGTAGGGGGTGGGTTGGGGAATAAAGTGCCGCTTTAGATCCAGAGCTCTCACAGAGCCACGTCTGCACAAGCACGCACACACATACACCTGCGCTCACACCCAACCATGTGCTCAGGACCCGGGGAGAATTGCTCCACATGCAAATCACTCACCTACATCCATGAGATTGACTTATCACTACAGATCAGAGCCACTGTACCAGCAGGCCCGGGGATGCACCCCTACCCCTGTGGCTGGAGTGGCAAAGAGCGGGGAGTCAGACCTGAGTGGGGGAAGAGAGGCTGCCAGCCTGGCCTGGGTCACGGCCCCCAAAGTTTGGGGTCCAAAGAGCAACAAGAGGCCCCTGTCAGAGAGGCTCCCCTGGGGATGTGGCCTCCCACCCCACTCAGGCAGGTCTGCCTTCCAGACCCTTCAGTGAGGATACAACTTTGCTGTCAGTGTAGAGACAGGCCCCTGTGTGCACTACTCACAGTGGGGACCAGGGAAGAGGCAGGGGCACTGAGCACAGGCAGAGAAGCCCAGTGTCCAGCCCAGCTGAGCCGGCTCCGGAGAGCAGAGGTGACCGTCTGCAGGGGTCCCCTGCGCCCCTCACATAACGACCTAGATGTGTGGCAAGCAAACCAACGAGGTTCCTGCTTATTGAACATCTCCCATACGCCTCCCGGGGGTTAACTGACCCACCTCATCCATCAACAATCCTTGAAGGCAAGAGCTACCCTTCTCCCCATCTCCTCATTTCACACTTGAGGAAACTGAGGTCTGGGGAGCATCAGGATTTTCCTGGGGGCCCCCACTGGGGCGGCGGGCGGCCGGGGGGCAGGGTATGTGGAACAGGCAGGAGGTTCCAGAGGCCATCCTCCTACCTGCCTAGCGGGACTCAGTGAAGTGGGTCTGGCCTCCCCCTCAGTGGCTGGATTTGTGGGGAACGCTCTGCTCAGGTGCCCCGTGTGCCTGGATGACCCCTCCCCCCTGCCCCCAGCCCCCGTGGCCCCCTTCCTTCTTCCCTGGTGCTTTCTCCCCTCTCAGCCTTCAGCCCCTCCCCACATCGGGGTGGTTAAGGGGGTGGGCAGCACAGCACGACTTGGGGGGCCAAAGCCCAGAGCTCAGCTCCCCAAGCTCCCACCGGGAGCAGATGCTCAGGGGCACAGCTCCTTCCTGGAGGGGACAGGGAAGGAATGGGGAGGGAGGGGCTCAGCGGCTGTGCTCCTCTGTGCTCAGGCCCCACAGCTCTGGAGAGAGCAGGCCTCCCAGGGCAGGGCCAGCAGGACCACACAAAAGCTCCCACAGCAGCCTGTGCCGGCGGCCTCCCGCCCCGCTCATCCTCACCCCGCTCCCCATTAGGATGCAGCACGGTCCGCGGCCCTCTCAAAGGCGCATTCAGCTCCCTCACAACACTCTCACACAGGCCTGACTCAACAATTAGGGAAATGGCCTTCGTCGCCAGGCCAGCGCTGGCAGCCCTGGGGCGCCCAGCTGGGAGATGAAATCGCCCCTGGTCTCCCTGAACACTGGAGCCAGGGGAGAGGGAGAAGGCCCCGCTGGGCGGGAGCTGTCTCCCAACGGGCAGCTCAAGGCAGCAAGCTGGAAGCCTCCACCTCTTCCAGAAGGCAGAGCTGCCCGAGGCGCAGGAGAGCCCCCCCAGAAAGCTTGCCTTGTGCAAGCTTCCCTGTGTTCACACTTGTCCCCAGAGGGAGGCTGTCGGCCAGGCAGCTGTGCGTGTTGCTCTAGCCAGCAGCTGCTCCCTGGACTATGGACCCGCGCAGCTCCTGACCACGACAGGATGCTCTGGCGTGACCTGGGGCCTCCCCTCCTGCCCTTCCCTGCATCTGGAGGGGCTCCAGCCCTTGGGATGTAGGCTCATGCCTGTCTAGTTCTCCCTGAGGCAGGGGTTCCCTGAAACCCCCTGGTAAATCCTGGCCATCCCCTCACTCACACACACGCAGCATGCACCTCCGTGGTATCCATTCTCACATGTCACAGTGATCTGCGTACACGTCTTTCTCCTGCAGGCTCAGACTATGTCAAGGTGTCCTGCTGGGCACCTGGATCCTTGGGCACCTGGCACCACAGAACACCACAGGGCCAGAGAGTCAGCTGAATGAATGACGCGTGGACAGTTTAACCTGAGTGTCTGGTGCAGGGAAGACCAAACATACCCACATAGGAAGCTTCCCCCGGCTTGGGTGTTTTTTTTTTTTTTTTTTAAAAACACCCTCAGGCACCACATCCAGAAATACACACCATTGTGTCTCAGGCCGTGTGTGTGAGCCCAAGGCGACGGGACGGAAGGCAAGCTAAATGCCACATTCCAACATTCCCAGTGCCCAGGGAAGCTGGCCAAAGAGCGTGCTTCTGAAGCTTCTCTGGTTAGACCCTGCCCCTCCCCATCAGACCCGGTTCGTTCTTCACACCCAGAGAGGTCACCTGGCCATCCGAGCTTGGCCTTACAAGCAGCGGCTGGGAATGGGCCAATGGGGCGGGAAAGGAGTCAGGGATCAGACGTCTTAGCTTGGCTTTGCCCCCAATACCTCATGATCTTGGGTAAGCCTCTTCCTTTCTCTGGGCCTCTGTCCCCATAGGAAGGGCAAGGGGGCTGGTGGGGGTGATCCAAGCCCCATCAGTTCTGAGATTCTAGGTTAGGGCAGAGACCGGAAGCTGGCCCTGCCCTGGGGGCTCTGGACGGGACACAACAACTTGCCACCAGAGAGACGGTCCTGGTCAGACCATCCCCCTACCCCCACCCCCACTCACCACTGCTGCAGCACTGTCAGCGGCCAGAGACGTCCAGCTGAGGAACAGGCCCAGCACCCCACAGCACAGCATCCTACGAGAGAGGCATAGCCAGTGGGATCCAGGCACAGGCTGGCAGGCGGGAACGCCAGATGGCTGTCACCCCACCAACCTCCAGTGCCCTTCCTCCGAGACACCATCCTGTCCTCCCCTGGCCCCTGAGACTCTTGCAGTGGCCCCTAATAGCAGCCTGCTGGGCAAGAGGCATAGAGCCCAGTGCCTGGAGCATAGGTTCCTAGGCCGAAGAGAAACAGCCCGGAGGGCACAAGCTATGGGGAAGTGTTGATTAGCGATCCTGAAGGCTCTAATGCTTGGGCCACATTCCTTCAGCTGCTCAGTGGTCAGGCCTCGGGGACGGTGGGGACACATGGAGGCAAGCCCAGTCCTTGCTTGGTGACCAGATGGTAAGTCAATGGCTGCCGTCTCCCTCGGCTGGGGGCCAAGGAGGCGTCAGATGGTGGCTTCAGGCTGCTGCCCCCACCACCCTCCAAGCCTGGCCAGGCCCCCGTCTCTCTATGATGGGGACACCATCACCCCATATGCTTGCCCGCCTCCCCGGCCCCGCAGGCAGGGGTACTCACGAGGCCAAGAGACACCTGGAGCGCCTGGCCAGTCCCAGGCAGGCAATAAGGCAGATGACCAGGTCCAGGATGAAGAGCAGGAGGTAGGAAAGCCATCTGGGTGGATGGGGAGTGACAGTCAGGGGGAGGTGTCACCCCACCTGGTGCCCAGCGGGGAAGCCTGCACAGAAGCCCCCAGGCCCGCTTAACCCTTCGTTAGGACAAACTGCTCCGAGCCAGCAGCCGAGCAGAGGAGATGAGGCTGCGCCCCCCATCTGCCTGGACAAAGGGGTCACACCGAGGATCTAAACCAGTACTGTCAGCTAGCACTCTGCAGTGACGGGCATGTCCTAGATCGCTGCACTGCCCACTGCCTCTGTCCCGGCCCACAGGTGGATCTGGAGAATGGAGATATGGTTTGTGCAACAGAGACTTAATTTCTAATCTTAGCTGCTTTTGAGTAATTTAAATCCCAGTGCCGCATGTGGTAGTGGCTGCGCGCGCCAGGCAGGGCAGGTCTATGTGGTCTCTCTGCAGCCTCCCAGCAGGCACTTCTTTGGAGCCTGGTTCCTGTTGCCTCGAGAACTCTCACCGGCGTCAGATCAGGCCTGACATTTATGTCCGCAGATCTCAGAAAGGCCCTAAGATGCCTGCTTCTGTGACGAAGGCTCAGCCTGGCCTCCCCGAGGCCTCCCGTCTTTCCCTCCAGCTGCCTGGACTCACCACTTAGGGCCTGTACATTCCTTTCACCAACATTTGTGTCAGGCATGGGGCTTAGCGCCATCCGGGGTGCCTGGATGCGGGGGTGGCGGGGGAGATCCTTCCCTGACCACCAGGGAGCTCAGGCCAGGGCATCCCGGGGTACCCTTCACGCCTCGGGCCTCCCACCCCCAGGGCTGCGTGGACAGGGAAAGGCAGTCACACACCCGCTGGCAGACCCCGACGAGCTGCCTCCCTCCCTTGGGACTCAGTTTCCAAACCTCTACTGCTGGGTAGAAGGCTACTTGCTCACTAAGTCCAAAGGGTTGATAAGGCACGCCATCGAGGGATCTCCAAGTCCCTGCTTTCCTGTCCTCGAAAGCGCGGGCTGGGGAATCCAGAGTGCCTAAGTCCAAAGGCGTTGAACCGAGCCCAAGCAAAGCCCTGGAAAGCCCTGGAGCTCCTTTCTCTTCTGCAGAGGATCCCCAGGGGTTCCTCAGAACTGAGCACCAGCCTCATCTAACAGCCCCACACTGTGGGGTTGGGGGGGGGCAAACCGAAGGGACCCCCAAAGAGGGAAGTCTTTGGACCCTTATTATTTCTCTGGATGCAACTGCCAAATAAACGAATGGAGCCCTCCTCTCCAGTAATGGTTTGCTGCTCCATTAACAGCAGGGGGAGGGAGAGGAGTCTGGAGTGTGGGTGGGAGCAGGGTGGAGCTGGAAGTCCGAGGCTCCCAGAGGGAGGGGAGCACGCTGAGGCCACCTGGCAGCCAAGCCAGGCTCTTCCGGCCTTTATGAGTGGAGGCTGAGTGCCAAGAAAGGGTGCTAATCAAGACCCCTGACTCCTTGCCCAGAGAGGGGCAGGCCTGCTGCATGCAGGGGCTCCCAGGACTGGAGCAGGGGGTGTGGGGGGATGTGCAGGGTCCTCCCGCCATCACCGAGCCAGTTTTCCTAGAATCAGAGTCAGGGCAGGAAGGGACCTCAGGATCCCATTTTGCAGCCACCAGGCACCTCTCAAATCCCTGGTTTCACATTTCAAACCTAGAGGTTTCTCATTACCCCTCTCCCTGCTGCGCCCACGGGCAGGAAATCAGGTTAGGAGTGCCTCTAACTCACTCTTCGAGATCGTGTTTCAATGCGTTTTCTCTGCATCCACACCTCGTGTTGTAAGGAGTTCCTGGAAACAGCTCTGCGAGGCGGATGTGTTTTCCCAGAGGAGCCCAGCAGTGATCCGAGATGTGTTTCTAACCAAGAACTTGGCTCCGGCAGGAGCTGCGCGAGGCCCTTACTCCCAAAGCTCTCCTGGATCTGGCCTCCGAGGACGCCTCGGTCACACCCGTTATGAGCCTCTCGGAGAGGCTTGGCTTTTTATTGCCTCTGATACTTAGTCTTTGTAATCAAAGTGGTAAAAAATATTAGCTTAGCTGGAGGGCTCTGCTCTAGAACCATCTGGAAAGCAAAGATGGGGAGTCTGTTCAGGGGAGCCCAGAAGGCTGGCTAGCTCGAGGAATAAGGCTTCTGTTCCAGGACAGCCCGGGGAGAGGAGCCGGCAAACAGCAGATGGAGGAGGGGACACGACACCATCTGTTTTCAGGAGCCACCGGTGCTGGTGTCCTCAGACCAGGCCTTGTCTGCCTCTGCCTGAATGGGGGAGCTGCGGACGGGGGCTCAGAGGGGACCCCCTCGGTGACCCATGCTGAAACAGCTGAGATGCACGGCCACCACCCTTCCTCTCATTTTTAATGAAATCATCTTAAAAATAAGTCCCTTTTTAAAATAAAAAATAAAAAAAATAAAAAAAAAAAAAGTCCCTTTTGACATGCAAACTCTGACCGATTTCATCTTTGTCAGCGTCCGACGTCCGACGCACTCAGATGTACACGGCCTCGCTGCAGGCCCACTCGCAGAGAAAGGCAGGGTCAAAGCGGGCACCCACTCTCCACCTGCCCCGCACCCCTCCCCCACAAGTGAGGTTCCCAATGCTCTGAAACGAATGGCCTTCATGTCACAGGGCTAATCAGATGCCACTGTTTCAGGTCACGGGTCACGGCCAGTCCCGAGTCAGGAGTGTCAGGAGTTTCCGTTGCTTGGGAGAAAGGCAGTTTTGAATGTGAGAAAGGAAAACAAAAAAATCCCCACAAAACCTAGTGAGAAGCTGGATGTGACACCCTGGGGATGCAGGGGCTGCAGAGATGAGTGGGGAGCGGGGAGCGCCAGCCAGAGCTGGGGGCTGACTTCATGGGCTTCCCTTGCTAAAGGTCTGGCTTTATCCTGGGGGGAGGGTTGGGGAGGAGGAGCCCTGGACATGGTTTGGGGCGTGTGTGTGTGTGTGTGTGTGTGTGTCCAACCAGAAGCGTTTCCTCTGTGACCTTATTAGTCAGCCTGGGGTGGGGTTTTCTCATAAAAGAGAAATGAATCCAGAAAACCAGAGTAAATCGTGCAACGGGGCGGGTGAAGCCTCTGACATTTGCTAATGGCTTGATAGGAAACTAAGACATTTAGGGGGTCGGGGGTAGATCCAAAGAGCTGATACTTGTTCTGCAGGACTCATTTATCCATCCCTCTCCAGAGCCTCCCACCCTGCAAGGCACTGGGCCCTGGAGGCGCACAGATGTGCACTTCACCAGTGTAGAGCCCCCTTTGGCCAGGAGTCACCCAAAGCCAAGACTGCCTCGTCCTTCCTTGGCTCACCCCAGATCTCCACTAGGATCCTGCACACGGAGGGCGGCAGCGGGTCTCCAGTCAGCGGACCCGTGTCCAGCGCCTTCACCCAGGATGGTGTCTGGGGAGGCAGGGGAGACGTACACGGACTCCAAAGGTTACGGAGGTCCGAGTTTGTGTATCTGAGTATGGCAATGGTAGGGACCCTCAGCCTCCCATCCCTTAGGTTCTACAGAAGTGAAGCTGGGGCACCTCTGGGTTTGCTAAGAAGCTGCCACCGGGGAAGCTCTATGCAGGCGGAGAGGCCAGCGTCCCCCTGGCCCCCTGCACCCCTGTGGTCTGTAGGCACAGGGAAATCCTGCCCCACAAACCCCCCTGGCAGGCGAGGAACCTATAGACCACTGGCATCTCACCCAGCACCAGCCACAGAGGATGCTCGTCTCGGAGGAGTCCCTGGAGGCCAGCTTCAGCCCCTAGGGCCCGATCTTGGCACGTTACCGCTCCTTTACCCCTTTCTGGGTCTCTGGGGCCTGCCTGCAGGAGGCTGTCCACTACTCGGCACGCACACTCCTCTGACCTCAGTAACGGCTCACGAAGGCCTTCTGGCAGTAGCACCAACTTGCCTGGGCCCCCAGATGCAGGCTGGGACGAGGGAGGCCGCTGGAGCCCCCGGTGCCCCTCCCGCTGGCCTCTCACCTGTAGTACTCCACGTAGCCAGTCTGGTCGGCCAGCTCGGTCAGCTCCGTGGTGACCTCCCTCCACACGGGCAGCCCTGAGAGCTGGACCATGATGTTGCCGGCCATCTGCTGCACGAACTTCAGCGTCTGGATATAATCACCCCGTGCTGCAAAGATCTCACTGAGCCGAGCCAGGTGCTGCTCCAGGTCCACCTCCATCTTTTGGGTGGTTCCGGACACCTGGGGGAGGGCCAGGGTTGTGAATCTGGCCTCCTGGGGGCCGAAGCCAAGGGGGTACACATCCTGATCCTAACTCTGGAGTAGGAGGAGGCCTGCAAGCAGCAGGAGGACCGAGGCCCTGATGTCCCTGCATCCGGGGCAGGCCCGATCTGGTCTTAACCGAGACCCCGGCTCATCTGGGGATGAGGAAACAAGCAGGGGAACCCATTTTGCTTCCTTGACAATTCCCTTAAAACGTAACACCTTGGATTCTAAGTTCTTTTTCAGATTGCAGGATAGGACGTTTAACGGAAAAGCTCCTCTGTCGCTACCTGACCTTTTGTTCCCACTATGGGATTTCTAAATGCCTCCCAAGAGAAAGGGTTTGTTGTGGACCTAGCAACAGTTCCCGGCGTCCGGAGCCTGCGTGAAAGCAGAACAATAGGACTTTGAAATGACACGCAGGGACCGATCCTGCCTCTGAAGAGCCTGGACATGTGGCAGGAGGAGAGGGGGGCCTGTTCTGTGGGCTCACGCAGCCCCCCACCCCTGCCCGGCCGTCCTGCCAGGTGGAGGGACAGGCTCCCTCCCATGGCTGGGGCTGCGAGGGCCTTCCTGGAAGGAAGTGACTTCCTTCCAATGGCACAGAGGGAAGGACGATGGCAGTCCTGTCCTTGGCTTTCCAACAAGGAGCCCAGGTACGCGGCCTGGTACCAGGAAGGTGCTGCCAAACAGCCCAGACGAAGGGTCCCCGCCAGACCCAGGGACGTGGCCTGGGAACCCCAAGCTCGGCCCTCCAAGCCTGCGCTGAGTCCGCAGCTCAGAGGTTCCGTAGGCCAAACCCACAAACACGCGTGGCTGGAAGGCTGTGCGTGCGCCAGTCCCCGTCTGTGGGCTTGGGTCGCTCCCCCGGGTCTGGAAGGAAGATGCGATGCCACTGGGAACGGGCGGGAGCGTCCCAGCGGCAGCCCAGCAACGAGCCGATGAGACACGGCTCCTGGTGACCCACGGCTGGCGCGGTAGGGAGCTTGGGGGCCACTTTGTGGCCTTCCACATCTGCGCTCCTCTGTGACGCCCCGCCCCGCTCCAGAAGACAGAATGGCCCTCTTTGTTCTGTTCTGTTTTGTTTTTTCAATGTCAGCAGCTTTGTTCCATTTTCCGGCTTGTCCCTGGTTCTTCCAAGCTGGTGAAGGACTAACAGATATCAGAGAGCAGGGATGCTCCGGGTTGGGGAGCTTATGGCTTCACGCAGAAGGAAAAGACACACTAGCAGATGCCCTATCGCCCCAATAAGCTCTCCTTTCAGCTCAGTAAGGTCAATGCGCTTTATAGCCATTGATCCAAAAGGCGCTAGTACCACATGCTGAGATCAGAATATTTTTATGTTCCTATTATTACAGATAACGGACTTCAGAGCAAAGGGCTGCCACAAGTGGTCTGGGAACTTTTTCTGCAAGACGACTTTTCCTCCTTCCATAGCTCTACAGTTTTAACTTCTTAAATCTTTCCTTGAAAGATTCTAAGAAAAAAAAAAATTAAAAAAAAAAAAGAAAAAAAAAGATTTTAAGATCGAAAGATTCTTAAATCTCTCCTTGAAAAAAACGGAAGCCAATAAACATCTGCCAGGCCCTCTTTTCCCCTCTTGTCGTCCTCCCAGAGGAAACAAACAAATTAAAACCACAACATTGGGATCCCTGGGTGGCTCAGCGATTGGGTGTCTGCCTTCGGCCCAGGGTGTGATCCCGGGGTCCCGGGATTGAGTCCCACGTGGGGCTCCCTGCATGGAGCCTGCTTCTCCCTCTGCCTGTGTCTCTGCCTCTCTCTCTCGGTCTCTCATGAATAAATTAATAAAATCTTAAAAAAAATAAAATAAAATCACAACATTGACCTACATATAGCTCCCTGGTCCCCACTCCACCCCGGGTCCTTAGAGGGTTACACAGAGCTCCCAAGAGACAGGGCTGCCCTGGAGTTGGGGCAGAGTTCTCCTCCCTGGGGAAGAGCTCTGTGAGCAAGCAGGTGTCAAATCTCTTGTCCCCATAGGATGGAAGAGTGGTTCTCCAGGTGTGGTCCCTGGACCAGCAGCAGCAGGGGTGACCAGATATAAATTCTCAGCCCTGTCCCAGACCTACAGAATCAGAAACTCTGGGGAGGGCCCAGTGATCTGCAATCTGCATTTATCAAGCACTCCAGGGGATTCAGATGCACGCTTCAGTGTGAAAACCCCCAGGGCAGGGGCACCTGGATGGCTCAGTGGGATAAGCCTGACTCTTGTTTTTGTCTCTGGGCACGATCTCAGGGTTGTGAGATCTTTGCTGGGCAAGGAACCTGCTAGAGATTCCCTCTCTTCCCCTTCTGCTCCATCCCCCAACCCCTCTCTGTCAAAAAAAGGAAACCCTCCAGCAGAGGAGGAAGTTTCTCCACTTACTGAGGTTTTCTAGAAGGGCAGCTGTACCAGGGGAACGAGGGGTGGAGCCTGTGCAGGTTTGGGGGAGGGCCCTAGAGAGAAGGGCTAAACCGGAACACACTAGCTTCCAACCCTGCGCCAGGAATGTAACCTCTCCTGTCCCAGATTCCTCACCCAAGGGCTGCCCACAGGCTTACTGCTGGCTCTAACACGACAGTCCCTAGGAGCCACCCTGGCCACTGGAACATGTGGCTCAAATCTGAGTCAGCCAAGCTCACGGGGCCCTTATGTTAAGCTAAGACCCCGAGGGGTGAGAGGAACGCCTGGTTCCCTGAGTGAGTCACTGGAGCCCAGGCTCCCCCTTTACTGCAGTAGGGGAGGTGGATGGGGGGCACTGGGCCACAGAAAGGTCCCAGCTGGCACTCCCAAATGACCCTTTATGAGCTCCCCAAATCAAAGTGTGCAGGTGATCCAGTACCCTGTTAGGCCTGCCTGAGCCTTGGGTAGCACCCACCCCCCACCCACCCCGCACTGGGGCCCTCAGGGTGCAAGAGCACAGGGTGGAGCTTCTGGTCCAGGAAGGAGAACCCTGGTCCACCTCGCTCTGACCTGTGCTCCAAGTCCTGCCTTCCCCAGCCCCCACCAACCCAAGCCTCCTGTCTCCTTCAGGGTAATTAGAGGAACATACATAATTACGGTAATTATAATAATGGCACGCATTGTCACAGCCACTCCCACTCGGGGGGCTTTGTAGATTACCAGGCACTTTCATTGATATTATGTCCTCGAGCATCCTTTCCCCCCGTGTTTGTTTGGTCTTCACCCCTCGAATCTGGGGAGCCCTCCAAAATCTGCTCCCTCCCTTGCAGCTCTCAGGACCGGGAGTGTTGTGTGCCCACCTCGAGGCCCAAACCAGTCTCCCAGTGAGGCCCCAGAGCCCTGCCTTTCCACTGGGAGCAAATGCCTGGCCACCCAGAGGAGGCAGGCTGTGATCATCGTCAGGATGGAGGCAGCTCCTAGCTGGCTGGACCATCACAAAACCCTGGGACTCTGGTCATCGACTTTCAGGAATGGCGCAGAGAAGACGAGGGGCTGATGTCCAGGGAAACACAGAACCTTTCCCCTTGGGAACATGGGAGAGTTTGGAGACGTGCGGCTTGCTGTGCAAGTCCACATCTGGCCTGGAGCACTCAGCCCTCAGGGCAGATGGGCCAGTCTGGGGGCTTGTTCCAGCTGCCCCCCTGTACATTCTCATCTTACGGGATAAGGACACAAAGAACCCAAACTCTCCCATCAGGATGGCACTGGGATTCTCTCCTCGGTCCCTGGGGGAGACAAGGGCCATTCCTTATGGTGGTCACAAGTCAACCAGTGCAGGTCATGGCTCTGGGGCTTCCCCAGGCAGACTCTCCTTTTGGGGCTGGGTTCCTCCTCTAGGGGGTCTGGTGCCGGTGGGTGGAGGGAGAGCGGGCGGCAGGGCCTAGAGGCAGTAACCACCAGAGCCCCTTCTCCACCAGGGCGGAGGGGCCGGGAGGGTGAGGCCCCCATGCCTCCAGGGCTGCCCAGGCCTGTTTGGCCTCGAGGCCACCTTCAATGCCCCATCCCAGCCACCCCATCCTCACCCTATAGAGTGGCCTCTGCCCAGTGTCTGGATGACACAGTCTCCCAGCGATGGGTACCAGCGGACACAAGGGGTGACGGACAAGTGCTACAGGACAGGTGTGTCCCGATTTGGCATGGGACCCTCCACTCCCCAGAAGGGCTCTCTCTGAGGCCAGACGCACTTCAGCGGCCTTCCTGGGTGCGAGGACCAGCAGGGCTGTCTCTTTAAGAAGCGCCCCCACCTACCCCCAGGGCTGCTGAGGGATTAAGGCCTTAGAGGAGCTTAGGGAGAAGGAGGGGCAAAGAGGTCGAATCCTCTTCTAGCAAGTACCAGGGCAATGTCCAAATGCTCTGGCTGGGGCTGGACTTTGTGCTTGAGGCTGCCCGATGACACAAACTGGCTATTTGCTGAGGTCACCCCCCCCCGCCCCGTTGGGGTCCAGAGGGGATGGGGAACAGCATGGATATCCAGGGACTGGCTTCCCTGAAAATTGCCCTTCGCCTTTTCCATTGGGGCTTTTCTAGGGGCACGGGGTCAATCTGGAAACAGCCCAAAACACCTGCCATTTATGGTGCAAGTGACAAGCATCCGGGGGGCCAAGAGGCCAAGGTCAGTGTTGGAGAAAACCCTGGTAACCCTGCTTGGTGTCTCACTCAGGCCAGAGGCCCAGCAGCGTGGCTCCTGCCCTCAAAGGGCAGCACTTCCTCTGGCCAGACCACACAATCCTCCGTCCTGAGACCCCAGTTGGAACCGGAGTCTGGAGGACACCTCACCTCGCCACCCCTCGGGGTGCCTTAGTTGGCTCTGAAGAGCTTCATGCCTTGACATCTTCTGGACCCCATGATACTCCCTATACAGCATTTGAAGTGAACACCATGGGGTGGATTTTCACGTTCAGGCTCCCCTTGGACAAATGGGGAAGTGCTCAGCCCTCCTGAGGTCAACAGGGCTGGATTCCACGGCCGCCACCTAACCCCCCTGCCACCCTCCATGTCCCTGCTGGACCCAGCCAGCCTTTGTCCTTTGGTCCTCACCCGTGTCCTCACCACCCCTCCCTGCCTGAAGGGCAGAAATGGCCTGTTTACTCCCAGCAGGACCAACTGCAGCCCCAAGGGGAGGCCACCCCGCCCTCCCCGCCAGAGCCAAGCCTGCTGGGATGTGACTGGGGCCCTTGTTCTGAGCACACTGACCTCACGGGCTGCACCCGGCCCGGCCCGGCCCGCTGCCGCCCATGAGCCTTACCAGCGCGTCTATCCCGGAGAAGGTGTGGTTCGCGTTGTCCAAGGAGTAGATGAGCTGGTACACGCCGTCGTTGGTTTCGCTATTTCCATAGAAACCGACACCCACCGCAGCACTGCAGGCAAGACCCCAGACAAAGTTAGAGGCGACTCCCAGAGAAAGTTGTTAAATGAAAAAACAAAAAACAAAAAAAAAAACCTGTATTTTTTAGAGCAATTTTATTTTATCATAAGTAGCCATGATCAGCGTGGAGCCCAACGTGGGACTTGAACTCATGACTCTGAGATCCAGACCTGAGCTGAGATCAACAGTCAGGTGCTTAACTGACTGAGCCCCCGGCCCCAGGCGCTCCTAGAGTAGTTTTAGGTTCACAGCAAAGTTAAGCAGAGGTACAGAGATTTCCCATATACCCCTGCTGCCCTAACAGCCACCCCACTCCCGCCACTCCCCACCACACCGGTACATTCCGCACACTGATCCACCTACACCGACAAGTCAGTATCACCCAGAGTCCACGGTCCACCCTGGGGATCACTCTTGGGCTCGTGCATTCTGTGGGTTTGAGCAAATGTAAGGCACGTCTCCACCACTAGAGTAGCCTACAGAGTAGTTTCCAGGCCCTAAAAATCTGTGCTCCACCCCCCCTCCCCCACAACCCCTGATCTTTTCACTGCCTCCAACATTTCGCCTTTCCCAGAACGTCATATGGTTGGAATCCTATAGTTTGGCGCCCTTTCAGACTGGAGTCGCTCACTGAGTGATCTGCATGTAAGGTCTTTTCGTAGCTAAATACCTCATTTCTCTCTAGCACTGAAGAATATTCCATTTTTCTGGACGGACCACAGTTTATTTACCCATTTGCCTGCTGAAGGGCAGCTTGGTTGCCTCCGAGTTTGGGTGATCATGAACGAAGCTGCCATAAATACCCATGGAAGTCGGTTATGGACTACGGAGCTCTTTCCTGGGCTGTATGGGAGGGAAGGGAGTTCTGGAAGGTGACCCCGGTGGAGGGGGTAGAGGTGAAGGTCCCTGGCCAGGTTCCTGGCCTGGCTGGCTAGCTCTACAGAACATTTCCTTTAGGCGGGGAATACTACTACCGTCTTCCAGTCCAGCAGCTCCAAAGGGGAGGGGGCTGCTGGCCTGGCCTTTGGGATTCTGCGGCAGTAGGTCTGGGAACTCTACCTCTACCAGCTCCCAGATGACTGTCATCGGGAGGCTCGAGGACCACCAAAGTCTCTCCTGAAACTTCCAGGAGCTGGGGGACCCCACTTCCATCCTCTACCCTTTCCTTCGGCTTCCCCACAGCAGCCATGAGGCGGCCTGCTGTACTGAAAACTTCCAGCTGGGAGAAAGTTCCTTCTTACACTGAGCCGAGGCCCACCTCCTGGCTCCTGACTGTCCTTGGGGGCAGCCCGAAAGAAGCCTCCAATTCTGCGGGATGCCCTTCCGACATGAGAACGCGCTCCCCGTCCCCCTTCCCTCCTGCCATCCAGGTCAGACGCATGTCCTCCAGACCCTGGTCCACGTCACCACTGTCCACCACGTTCAAGCCCCTCTCCGACCGGTCACTGTCACTCTTACACGTGGCCCCCCCGTGAGGCACCCACAGCCCGGTGTCCATCCAGCTCTGTGCACTGGGGGCCAACCCTGGCACCCCGTCTCTGCACCGCTGACCCTGTGGCTCTACAACCCCCGTGGGGTTCCTCGCGGGAACTACCACTGAGCCCAGCCTCTCCTGCTTCCTGTAGCGCTGCGCTGGTTTCTGTTTTGTTTAAGCAAAAGCAGAACTTTCAGTCTATCCCTGTGAAACTGCATCTAGTTGGTTTTCGTCCAACATTCCAGCCTGGACAAATCATCTCAAATCTCGCCTACGTCATCTGCCTTGTTTCATCTGATGCGCACCACCGGGGTGATGGTGGGCGGGGGGGGCGGGGAGCAGGCATCTGGAGGTTCACTAAGCAGCCTCCTGAGTCTTCACCCAGAACACTAACTTTAGGGAGGGCGGGGGTGGGCGACGAATGCACACGTGCACACACTCGCACGTCTTCTTTTCTTGTTCAAGAGGGAGGATCTGGGATGGAACCCCCGGGGGGGGGACGTTTTAGAGAAACCTCCCCCCCGGGGGGTGCTCAGCCCTGAGCTCAGTGTTTCTTGAGAAGTGGTGCGTGGACCACAGGACGGAGTCGCCCGGAGCGCCTGTTATCATGCACGCACATGCGCTGGCTACCGTTTGGCATCCTGCTGTGTATTCTGTGCCTCCAACCAGAATGTTCAACTGGCTTTGAATCCACTTAGCTGCACCACTGTCCAGTCCCTGCTTCTCCGCAGCACTCATGGGGACCACACGTCCAGCTGAGATGCTCCTGCATGAGATGTACTGTAGCTCTATGAGCTTCTATTTAGTGACTTTATTATTTTATTATCATTATTATTTTTTTATTATGCTCTGAAAAAATACCTCGTTTGCTCCTTGCTGTTTATAACCTCCACTGGTGATCTGTGAGCACACTGTCATGATCTAGTGTTTTCTGAGGATTCAGCATCCAGCCAAAGCCTTTCCATCCCTTGCCCTGTTTTTGAGACCGGAGATATTCTAATTTTCTGCCTTCCCATAGTCTAGATTTATCGGCGCTGGCCCAGGAGGGCACCAAGACCAGAAATTTCCTGGACCAGAAATTGCTCTGGCTGTTTAATGAGGGACTCCCAGCCCTCTCTGGGAGTCACTGGTCCTACTGGGGCCACACAGACCATTCTGGTGGAGGGAAAAGACAGGATAAATGTGGTGGTGGCTCTGCCCATCTTTCCCCGTATAAAATCCTGAGCTTTCCTCCTATCCCTCTGGCCATTTTGGGAACCTGCGGTTGGTACTTCCTCTTATGGGTCAAATCTCCCCTCTTCTTACTAACAGAGCTCAACTCGATCTCTCCCTCCTGATCATCCCAATGTCACCTCAGATCCCTCTACTTTTACCTCTTCTACTCCCCTTCCCCGACCCTCCCCCTCAACTCCTTCCGATCTGAGCACAACTCCAGAGAAGGTGACTGGCAACCCTTCCACTTACTGCTGGTCCCCCAAAACCCTTGTAGCACCCCCACCCTAGCCCCCCTCACCTGCTCTCTCTTCTTTCAGTTCCTTAAATGTTCTGGGCTCCCTCCTGCCACAGGGCTTTTGCACACACTCCTCTTTCTTCTGCCTGAAGTATCTCCTCCCAGCTTGCCCCCTACCCTTGCCTGGTCCCCCTGTGGATCTTGGTGTCCATCACCCAGGAATGCCCGACTCAAACAGGCCATCCAGCTACGCTTGTTCCTTTCCTCTGAACTTATTCCCTAGTTTACTCAAATTAAACAAATGTGTGATTCTCTGCCTCTCTGACCAAGAGCTGCAGAAGGCAGATTTAGGGCCTGTGCTGCTTACCGCTGGCTCTCGCTTGCCTGGTACAAAGAGCATGTAGAATTTTGAAGAATGAATCATGCCACATGCATTCCTTCTGTTCTGTTTTCCTTAAACGGCCGGTAATTATTACTTATTAGAACGGACCTTCCAAAGTCATTCTTACTCTCCTAAAGTTTTCTTCGGTCATTTGCCGTGTTTTTGAAAAAAAATCTGAGTTCACACAGAGAGGGCTCACTGTGTAGTGAGCACAACTGGTGTCTCAGCTGTCTCCTGCCCCCCCTGCTCACCCCCACAGCAGGAGGCTTTTATTCCAGTTACTTGGTGGGAGCTCCTCTCTGCTGGGAGTCAAGACTCGTCTTTGAACTCCTGACTTAGAAGTCTTTCCTTGTTGTTTATGATTTCGGACCGGCTGCATGCCCCCACCCCCACCCCCACCCCAGAACCCAGGCCTAGTGCTCAGCACTTTGGCATTGCTGCTGCGCTGCTTCCGGTTGCTTCCTACCCTGGCTTCAGGGACCCTTATGCTGCAGGCAGGACAGGATGTGAGCATGCTCTGACGGAGAAGAAACCGCAGATGAAGTGAGGCCAGCAGCCCAGGCGCCCTCACTCCCAGGCCACTGCGTCCCGCCTGCCGCTCGTCCTGCTGCCCAGTCAGAGAGCTAAGTCCCGCTGTGGGTTCTTGGATGCAATGGGGCGCTTAGCAATGAGGGTCTCTACCCCAAAAGAGTGACCACCTCCAGGAGCATCTCAGGGTGGATCTCAGGGTGGATCCAAGGCTTTTGGAAAAATCTGTCGCCATGAAAACAAAAAAATACAACCAACTCCCCCAAACGGGGCCAGCATATTTTGTGGGTACTGCCTGGGCAATGTGGGATCTTGCATGGGGTTAGAAACCCTCAGGGGCCACCCAAAGCAAAGAAGGCCCAGCTCATGGCACTAAGAGATACTGATCTCTTGAGAAGATGGAATTGATGTAGACTGCAGTTGAATGTTTTCTGACCTTGCAGCTGGGAAGGTCCCAGGATGCAAACAGCAGACACCCCCTCTGTGCAGGAATGCCATCTGGTAAACTGCTCAAGGTGTTCTTTGTGGGGCCGCCAGGCTGAACACGACTGCTCAGGGCAGAGGTACACTAGGGAGACCCCATCACCACCCCCATGCATCGGATGCCTGTTGCTTGGCAAGAACAGGGACCGATTTCACCCTACGGAAGGCCCTGCCATCAAGGTACCTGGGGGCTTGGTCAGGAGAATGTGGCCGGGGAGCAGATGAGCCACTTGGGGTTGGGGGTGTGGTGGGGGCTGGCAGCAGAGAGAGAGGAAAGGGCATCAGGGTCAAAGACTAACCACCAGCAAGACCCGGAGGGTCAGGCCCACACAAGCTGACTTTTCCATCTGAGGGCACAAGGCCCGCCTCGACCCCTTGCACGCGGAGCCCCGGGCAGAGGGACACTCACCAGCAGATGAGCCCGGCCACCACCGCCGTCCAGGTGACACAGCACGGGTTGCGCCGCTTGGTCTGCACGGCCTCGTCCTGTCTGCAGCAGCACACGCAGACCACGTAGGCCGCGAGGAAAATGAGGTTCAGGCCCAGGCAGATGGCGGCCACCAGCCCCAGCAGCAGCAGTGACTGAAGAGAAGAGGCTCGGTGTCAGCACTTGGTCCCATGGCGGGGTTCGAGAAGCGCCCCGTCCGGGGGCCCTGAGCTCCCACCGGGGCTGTGGCTGTCCCCCCTCCTCCCCTGGTTGAGGCTCCTGGCCGGACACAGTGCCTGGCGCTCAGGCCCGGCGGGCAGAGGGACGGGAGGACAGGTGGATGCCGCGTGGACGGCGGAGGCCGGGGAGCAGGAGCAGCTCGAGGCTGGGCCCTGGTGGGTGGCTTACACCCCTGCATGAAGCCACAGACCAGGCCCCGCCCCATGGGCCTATCCGAGCCGTTCAAGAGACAAGGCAGGAACCACCCGCTGGCGGTGAGGGCTGTGGGTGCTGAGCTGCGTGGCTGGGGGCAGACAAGGGGAGGGCCGTCCCCAAGGGTCCGAGGGCCGTGGGCTCCTGGAGGACTCCGGTTTGGGCAGGATGTTTTGGAAGCTGAGAGGAACCTAGGACAGGGCCAGGAAGGGAGGCCTGGCGCACCTGCTTCCTCCAAGCCTCATTTTAGATGCTGGGGTCCCTCCCGGGGAGCGAGAAGCCAGCTCTGTGCTGGAGAGGGTGGGGGGGAGTCAGAACATGCACTGTGGGGTCCCATTCACTGCAGCCACAAAGGGAGAGCCATCCCTTCCCCGCTTCCCCCCAACCCTGGTGCCGGTGGTAGCAGCAAAGCCCCCAATTCTTTTTTTCAGCCCCCAGTTCTGAAGGGGGCAGGAGGTGCTGTCTCGGGCCAGCCGAGCATCTTGGGGTCCTACAAAGCGAGCTGCTGTCAGGACGTCCGGAGGCAACCCCCAACCCCCTTGCCCTCCAGTCTCTCCATTCAGCCAGATGGACGCCAGATGGCACGAGGATCGGTGGCCACCAGCCAGGCCGGGACCTGGCTGGCAGCCTCACCCTGCTCCCCACGTGCTCCCGGGCAGTCCCCGGGCCCGAGCCCCCCAGCACTCTAGTGCGGGCTGTTGGGCTGGGAGCCTGTTGCAGGGAACCCAAGCGCTGCTGGTGGCAACGGGCAGAGTCGGGCAGGTGCCGGGACCTCCCGGTCTCAGGGGGAGACCAGACCTGGGTCGGACGGTGCACACACAGGAGGCAACCCTGCCAAACAGAGGTGGGGCCTGCAGTCCTCAGGCCAGGGCCATTTTGGGGGGACGGGCAGACCCTCAGTGGTGAGGCACCTGCTGGGCCTGCCCTGTCTTGAGGTCTGCGAGGCCCCGGGTTGGCCTTCGGACCTGATTCATTCTGCTCCTCTGACCATCTGGACCTGTGGCTTCTGAGCCTCATGGACAAATGGCCAAAGTGGTGGGGACAGCCCAGAAGAGGGCCAGAGGGATAGCTCATTTGGGAGATGGTGGAGGTATCGTAGCAAGAGCTTCACCTCCACCTGGGATAAATGTCACGGGTACCGCAGGACCTTGCCTCCTTCCCTCAGCCGCATGGATGGCCTCGTGGACCCAAACACATCACTCCTGCTGAAGTGTCCCCAAAGTCCTCATGGTGTGGCCAGGCTGGGCTCCCGGCCTGGACCATTCGGCCTGTCCTGTGACTGAGGCAGGAGGCCCCCCTCCCCATCCGGTGAGACAGTGAAAAGGAGCTGCCACCTGGGCGCCCCCCAGCCCATGCCCCCTCACTGGAGAGTGCCAGGCCAAGGCGAAGGCGGCCAAAGAGGACGGGCGTTAGGGGCCGGCTACTCAGAGTGAAGTTCATCCGGCACATAGGGACATCTCTTGGAGCGCTGAATCTCGTTAGAAATTCAGGGTCTCAGGGCACCTGGAGGCTTAGTTGGTCAAGTATCTGCCTTCAGTTCAAGTTATGATCTCAGAGTCCTAGGATCAAGCCCCACGTAGGGCTCCCTGCTCAGCGGGGACCCTGTTTTTCCTTCTTCCTCTGCTGCACCCCCTGCTTGTGCTCTCTGGCTCTATCTCTGTGTCAAATGAGTAAACGCAAAAAAAATTTTTTTAAATACTTTATTTATTTATTAATGAGAGACACAGAGAGAGAGGCAGAGACACAGGCAGAGGGAGAAGCAGGCTCACTGCAGGGAGCCCAATGCGGGACTCGATCCCAGGACCCCGGGATCATGACTTGAGCCGAAGGCAGATGCTCAACCACTTGAGATGCTCAAGCCACCCAGGTGTCCAGTAAAAAATCTTTAAAAAGAAAGAAAAAAAGAAGTGCAGAGTCTCAAGCCTCGTTCTGGACCCTAGTGAATCAGAAGTGCATCTAGAGATGATCCCAGGAGACCAGAGTCCCACTCGAGTCTGGGGAGCACTGATGAGTGTCAACAGACTTTCTCAAGCCTTTTCCAGAAGCTTAACATTTCTTGACACAGACCTGCTCAGCAGAGCCCGGCTCTACAGGGCCTCCTCTACCTGAGGAGAGGACAGCAATGCCACACTTTGTCCTGGCCACCCCCGTGCAGGCCCCTGAGGCCCCTCTGCTAAAACCCGGGGTTCCCCTGACCAATCTGCAAACCACCGGGCAACGTGCCTCCCCCACGAGCCACGAGCCGGCAAGGCCACGCCTGGTCATCCACCCTACAGAGAGGAGGCTCGTGTTCCCCACACGACACACACGCGAGTGTCCACGGCAGCTTCCTACAGTGGTCCCAGCCCCAGAGCAGGAACGAACAAGCGTCCACCAGCCGGAGAACAGACACACAGGACGCGCTGTGGCCCGAAGCCCTGAGCTGGAATACCACGGAGCCGCGGGAAGAAAGCCACAGCCACCACGGGCGGCGGATGGTCTCAGGCCCGGAGGGTGGGGGACGCAAGCCAGGCCAAGCGGCAGACACAAAGCACCAAGTCAGAGAAGGGCACCTACAGTGAGTGACGGGTGGGCACAGGAGCCACCCCTGGTGGGGATGGCCCTGGAGGGGGCTGTGAGGGGCCCCTAGGGGGTGGGGACGGTCTCTCTCATGCACCAATTCAGGTGCACACTTCAGGCTGTGCACTTTCCTGTAAGCGGTTCCTGATGAAACAAAACAAAAAAAGCAACAGACCCAGACAGACCTTTTGTGTACATTAGAGCGTGGGCAGCATCCAGACCTCCTCCCAGCTGGTCTGGACAGTCCCAGTCCCAGTCTTTCCCCAAACAGGAAAAGCCACGACTCTACCACGTGTCCCACCCGGCAAGGAAGCACCTCCAAGGAGCAGTCTAGATGTGGCTTGGTGACGTTTTAGTCTCCCCAAAGCACAGCCAGCTGGTGTCCTTGGTCTGTGCGGTAGCTCTCCTGCTTTCTGTTCTCAGAGCCCGCTCGGGCCCCTGCACCCCGCCCCTGCTGCAGCCCAGTCCCAGGGGCAGGGCCTTCCCAGCCAGCCAGCCAGCCGGCCGGCCTCAAGTAGGTGCACATCCCACATTCCCATTTGGGAAACCCAAATGCAGGGCCCTTTGGTTCGCAGTTTGCCTCCAGGACTCCCCCATGGGGTGCTGGGTGACAGGGGTGGGGGAGCAGGGCACAGAAGGAAGGGAGGAGGGAGGAGCTGGAGGGAGGAGGGAGTGGTAGCAGCAGAAGTGTCCCCCCCCCCTCCCTGCCACCTGGGTGTCACCTGCCAACATCTAATAGGCAATTATTTTCCTGCCCCTAATTAACACTGCAAGCCCCTGTGGGTGTGGCAGGTGGGGGTGGGGGAGAGCAAACCTCCCTTCCAGAGGGAGCTGGGTGCTCTGCTCACCTGTCCCCTGCTGACTGAGCCTGGCAGGCAGGTGCCCACCCCAGGTGTGCCTCCACCGGGCCAGTTGGGTGCCCCCTCCCTGCCCTGCCCAACACTCAGCCCACAGCTCCACCGCGGGGCTCGGCCTCCAGCCTCTGACCTCACTGAAGTGACTTCAATTCGTTCTGGTTTGCCACTTTGTGATGAGAAACCCAGAGCAAGAAACCAGGCCCAGGCTGGGGCAGCACTCTGGGAACGCTGACCCCGAGGGACTTCTGCACTCGGGGGAGGAGGTGGTAGCCTGAGACCCCCACCCCCCATCCCAAGAGGTCAGGAGACAGCTAGAGAGGGGGTCAGCCTAGGGGTGAAGCCACAGGGAGGGGAGCTGGAGCCCTTGGAGGGAGGGGTTAAGCCCCCCCCCAATGGCCCTCCAGCAGGGGAGAGGGGTGCAGCGTGATTGTCCGATGACCATGACTCAGTGTTCAGGCGGGATGAATGGGGCTTCCTCATCCAACTTGGGCTCCTGGGCTGGGTTCCCAGCCTGGCCTTTCCTCCTGAGACCTGCCCCCAAGGCAGGGGGTGGGGGGACCCCAGTGGTGCTGGGGCTAGCCCCAGCCTGTCGGCTCCCCTGGCCTGAGGACACACACTTGGGACTCTCTGCGGGAGCCTAGGAACGGAACCACCCAAAGTTAACGCATGAAAATACATGTCTAAATGTAAAAAGTTAAAAAAAGTCTCTATCTCCTCATGCATGTCCCCAAAGAATGGCTGGTCCACGAAGCAGGGAAAGACATGGGACAGGAAGCACACGTGTGGCTCTTGCACTTTGAAAGAGGCAACCGTTAACATCTGCACAGCCTTCTGGAGCTTACTAAGACATTTCAAGTACATTAGTTCATCAGCGCCTGGCCTTCCTGTAATGGGGGCAGGGGTGGGGGGCTGTGGGGAAGCCGGAGGAGGGAACTCCAGTGGCTTGTTCTGGGAAAGACACAGAGCTGAGCTCAGTGGTTTTCTCCAGGAAGAGCCCCTGCTTCCCCAGGAACGTTCTGGGAGCTGAATTTGCTCAGATTATTCCAGGTCACCAGGCGAGCTGCTAGTCTGTCATTTCCACTCTTCTAAGACCACCTCCCCTCCCCTGCTTTTTTTCCAGATCCCTGCACAGCTCTTCCCTTCGGAGCTTTCCTCCAGGCCTGCACCTGCCTCTTTCCATCCCCACACGGTCTTTAGTTACGCACGCACGCACCGCACCACAAGCCGGTACCGTTCACTTGGACACTTGGGGCATGATCAGAGTTCATTCTCTGATCGCTGTCGGGAGAAGAAAGTCTCTTCCTTCTGTATCACCCCGAGGAGTACTGTCCTTGGACACATGACTGAACCCCAAAGCCAGCCCGTCTCATGGTTTGTATCCCTGGGTCCTACTACGTGCTACGGGACCCGCTGGGTACTTAGCACGCTGCATGGAGCATCTCATCGAACACTTGCAGATGAGGGGAGTGAGGATCAGAGAGGTGTGGACGCCTGCCACGACACACAGTAAATGGTAAAACCAATCGGGAGTTCAACCCAGACAGCTGGATGGCCCAGCCCCAGCCCTACCTACTCAGCTGCTGGAGCCTGGAGCCGAGGCCCTGGCAGCGCTGGGCATCACGTGACCCTGAGTCTGGCACAGCATTTGGCCTTCATCAAGTTTGCTAAGTACTCAGATGACTGACAGGAGAAGGTGCCCATCCATGGCGTTAACTGACCTGCCACGTGGGAGGAAGGGAGTTTTCGGGAGAGACCCACGGTCAGACAAATGGGCGATTTACCCAAACAGGAGCCACGTCAAGCCAGACTCCGCATCCGGGCCCACTGCAACCACATCCCACTCAGGGCCCTCAGGAGGAGGGCCGGGAGGGGCCTCCCAGGGTCGGGCTGCCAGGAGCAGTGGCCCACGGGAAGGGGATGCCCTCTGGAGTCATCTGATGCCCAGCACAGTGTGCCAGGGTCTACACGGAGAGGAACAGGGCCGGGACTGTGAGCGGGTCCCTCTGGCTCAGCTGCCACCTCTCCAGGGGATGAGTGGGGGTGGGGAGGTTCAGGCCCCGCCAGCCACAGCTGCAGGCTGGACAGGTGCTGTCTCTGGGGCCATCGAGGCAGGGGAGTGCCCGGCCACCACCCCTCGCACATCTAGAGGTGTTCTTGACTCAGCCAGTTTGGATTTCCTCCCTAGGAGAGGAGAAAATTATGGTTGGAGACCCCAGGTACAGGATCTAGGGCGCAGGGTTAGAAACACAAACACACACACACACACACACACACACAGAGCAACAGCACAGCTGTCTCAGAAATCATATCCGCCTCTTTTCATGCATTCATTGGGAGCGGAAGATTCCCTGGAGCTATCCCCAGGCGGCGGCATTCTCAGGGAACGCTGACTTCCTCAGGCAGAGCTCGGGAGAGGGAGGGCAGACACGGATTAGGAGGGGGCCTGGCCCGCCCAACCGCCCCGAGACAGCAGGAAGGGGTCCTCATTCTCCCCTCTTTCTGGAAGGGCAGGCACCTTGTGCCTGCGGCCTGAGGGCCACCGGGACACAGGAGCTATTATTAGACTCCCTGTCCCCGGTGCACTGCAAGCCCCGGGCCGGGTCAGGGGAGAGGCAAACAGCTGACACCCGGCTCAGCCTGCAGAGACTCAGCAGAGGCCCCCGCTCCCGGACCTGCGGGGTGGGGCAGGTAGAGGCCACCGGGGGTCAAAGTCCCAACACCCCAGCGTTGCTCTCATTGCTCTCAACACGTGGGCTCCCTCCCGGTTTTTTCAGCTTGAATCTTTGACCCAACAGTGCACTGACTCAGCTGGGCCACAGGGGCCCGAGCAGGCTTGGCCAGACCCGAGCATCTTTAGCTCTGCCCCGGCTGCGAGGTCCGGGGAGCCCCTCCCCACCCAGGGGAGGACAGACGGCAGAGGGAAGGGCCCGCAGGGCGAGGAAAGGGCAGAAGCGCAGGGCTGGGGGGAGTGGCTGGCCCAGAAGCGGGGACCCCAGGGTCCAGGGCCGTGCAGCTTCCTCCCCGGGGGGGAGGCCCCCAGCCCCGCCGTCCAGGAGGGGCCCAGGCAGAGGTGCGGGCGGCGGCTCCCGCCCTGCAGGCAGGGGCTGGGCAGGAGGGGGCTGCGGAGTCGAACTCGGAGAACAGCTTCTGCTCCAACTTCTCCCCGGCCACGCACCCCCGGAAAGAGCGCGCCCGTCTGGGGACCCGAGGCGCCCCTGGCATCCCCACAGCTCGCGCCGGGGACCCCCCCCCCGGCTCCAGGCACGAGGGGGCACGAAGGTCCCCTCCCCCGGCGCTCGGCCCCCGCGCCCTTCCTCCCGGTTCCCCATCGCTGGCAGAGCGCCCATCTTTCCAGCTTCCCCGGCCCACGAGGTTCCGGAGGCCCGAGGCCAAGCGTCCCGGGGGAGAAAGGGACAGGGGTGACGAGGCTGCGGGGGAGCGTAGGGGGCGGGCCGGCAGGGGCTCGGGTGGCGCGGCGACGTGGGGGCCCGCCGTGGCCGGGGTCCGCGCGGCGCGGACTCACCTCCCGGTAACTCTCATCGCGGGGGTTGAATGTGCTGTCCACCGGCTGCAGGCGCAGGCCCAGGTGCGGGACGCTGTGCAGCCACGACACCCACCAGGGCGCGACGTACTCCACGCGCGCGGCCGGCATGGCTGTGCCCGAGTGCGCCCGCCTGCTGCGGCCGCCGCGGCTGCCCGGCCCGGGACGCGCGCCCCGGCCCCGCCCGCCCATGCCCCGCCCACCTCGGGGCCCGCCCCCAGGCCAGCCCCGCCCATCCAGGACCCGCCCCGCCCGCCTCAGGCCCCGCCCATTCAGGCCCCGCCCCCTGCCCCTCCCGGGCCCGACCCGCGCCCCGGGCGCGCCCCCGGGCTGCAAGCAGGGGCGGGGACCGTCCTCGCGAACCCGCAGAATCCAGAATCCTGTTTTGGATTCCCTCCTTGCCCCGCGGTCGAATTGAGGTGGGAAGAAAAGGGAGAACTGCCCCCAACGCTCCTGTTTCTCCCCGGCCGCCTCGAGGTCCCGGGCTTCTCGTTGCTTGTTCTCCAATCAGGAGGTAGCGTGTCAGCCCTGGCTTGAGGGGCGACGCGGCCGCTCCCAGGGCTTCCAGAGGGAAGTAAGTTGAGAGTTTGGGGACTGCCCAGAGCAGCAGCCTGCCCCTGGGTCGCTGGTTGTAAATTCACTCTCAGTCGTTTATGGAGCATCCGCTGTGCAAGCCACGTGGCCTCAGAGAAGTCAGATGTGGATCCGTCCCGGGAGCGCCCAGTGCATCCGCCCCGACCGCTAGCTGATGCTGCTTTGGAAGCACTGGGAGCTGGGGAAAGCGCTGTGATTCTTCCTGGCAAGCGGCCCGGGGCGGGCCTCCTGGAGGAAGGGGCCCTCCAGGCTGGAGGGAGAGGAGGAGAGCCCTGGGAGTGCCCGGAAAGGCTGGCCTTCTCGGGGAGACACGAGGCCATCCACAGCACACATTTACTGAGCACCTACTATGTGCCAGGCACTGAACAGGGCAGATGAAAACCCTTGGCCAGGGGTACGGTGCTTGGGCGGCCGAGCGCTTGGGCGGAAAGCAAAAGCCGAGCAGGGTCAGCGGACCAGGATGCGCTTGAGGGCAGCTGCTGATCCATAAACTCTTGTGGATGCCTGGCCCTGAGTATGCTGAGCACTCACAGAGGCCCCAGGCATGAAAAGGAGGTTCTGGAACTGCAAACAGCAGTGGTGTTATTGGGGCACAGCAGGGGGAGGAGGCAAGGAGAGGTGAGGCTTGAGACAAGGACAAGGTCAGGGTAAAGGGACACCTGAGGTCTAAGTGGGGGCGGAGGAGTTAGGGGTCCCCAGGGATTGGGCTGGAGTTGGACACAGTCTGGGGGGTGATCATGAGGGTCAAGGGCAGCGACGTGGCTGAGAAAGGGGACTCCAGAGAAACTCCTGAGTTTTCAGCTCCGGGGAGCTGGGTGTGGTGCCCTGAAAAGGTGGCTGCCGGAGGAGGCATGGACCACAGATGTCCCTACCAGGACCGCTACCAGAGGTCCAGGGGCCAGGAGAGGGATGGATCCCCACTTGTACTGGTGGTCCCAGTTCCCTGACCCTGACTGCGGCTGGCTCATCATCTGCGCATGCCCAAAGCTGAGCCGCTGAGGGGGCCACAGAAGGCCCTAGACCCCTCCTTTTCTCATAGGGTTTTTCATGAATTGAACAAACTTTAGCTGAGCACCGTCTCGGTTCTAGGGAATTCAGTGACCGACGAAATATCTGCGTTCTTGTCTGCATGGGGTCTGGAGCTTACCAGGGGAGGAAAGGCAGCTCTTCCCCCCAGTGATGAGCTACTCATTGCTTTCAGGTCTGGTGTTGGTAACGGGGTGTCCTGGGCAAGGGTTCTGCGTAGAGACAGTACATTATGAGATCGGGTGGTGGGGGTGTAAGGGTGTAGAAGGGGAATCAGAGGTTGAGTGCCCCCCTCCAGGGCAGTGGTGTAAGAGGGAACTTTTCCTTGTGATGGAAACAGAAATTCTGATTGCAGGCGTGTTTATACAACTCTAAGTGTTTGTCAAAAGTCATAGAATTGCACACCAAGAAGGGTGAATTTCACTGTAAATTTTGCCTCAATAAACCTTACTTTAAAATAAATACCTTTATTTATTTATTTATTTATTTTAAAAAAGGAGGGGCGGGGGTGGGTGGAGATAGGCAAGGGCCATTTCCCCCAAGGGCCTGGTAAGGATTTTGGTCTTTGAAGCCGCCTGCAGAGGACAACGCATCTGATGCAATGTCCTGGGAGCCCCCTCAGCAGGCGAGCTTTGACACCCGGCATGACGATGCCGCCCTGGCACCTCCGTGATGGGCCCTGCTTGGTGCCACATGCACAGTCTCCCCTCCTGTCTCTCTCCCTGTGAACAGCACAGAAGGCCCCAGCTGCTGATCCTGCCTCCTGAACGCGCCCGGAAGTTTGGGGATTTGGCATTCCTCTAGAAGATTAGAGTCACAACAGTAGCTGTAAGCCTGCAGGGGAGGGAGGGCAAGATACCAGTGGGAGGGGCTGGCTCCTGGGAGCCGCTGGCCCTGGGGATTGACCTTGAACCTGGTACAGGGGAGTCCTGCCCAAGGGGGTGGGGGTTGGTCCCAGAGAAGGAGGAGGTGGGGCAAGGGGCAGGCCTGCACACAGGCTTGAAGACAGACCACCAAGGCTAGCCTTCAGGACCAGCCAAGTGGGTGCAGCAACCAACACCCAAACCTGCTCTGCCAGTCTGCACCCAGCCAGACAGTGATCCTTCTGGCTTCTTCCCCAGAGGCCTGCTGACCTAGGCAGGCGAGCCTGCGGAGCAGAGCAGAGCAGAGCACAGGAGCAGGAGACCTCCCGGGACTCTTCACGGAGCTGAAGTGGGAACAGCACTCCTGCCCGTTCCCAACCAGCCCCGCGGCCCACACCTGGCCACTCAGCCCGTGTGCAGCAGCACTGGGCTCACCCGGGCCGACAAGCGGACCTCGGCAACTGCTTTGGCCACCTGAGGGCTCAACATCTACCTGGGCACCAAACCAACTTACTCAGAACGTCTGCGGTCAGCCTTGGCCACCGTGGCGAATTTTGAGCAAGCGCCCCAAATGGCTCCAAGGCACCAGCCAGGGCTGAGAACCCCGGCAGGAAAGGGTGCCTTCTCCAGGCACGGAGGCCAGACACATGCCGCAGGGCTTGTCTCCTAGGAGCTGGGGCCTGTCTCTGCACAATGTGCCGGGACAAAGGGAGTCCAAGTGGCAAGCCTTCCCTCTCTGCCTGGGAATCTCCAACACCCAGAGAACGGGGAGGCCTGGAAGCCACGGAGGCCGCTCCATCCTGGGTGGGTCGCTGAGCACCCTGAAGAGACCCACGCCTCTCACGACTGGATTCAGGTTCCCTTACAGCCTTACAACTTCTTTAGGAGAAAAAAAAAAAAAAAAGCCACCGCAGCTAATTCAGGCACTAGGCTACTTGGGAGGGGATTTTATCCTGCAACCATCTCTAGACCCGCGCTGGAGACCGCTCACTAGGAGTGTGTCGCCACCTGGCGGCCTGTCCAGACATGACCCGCATTCATCTCCAAATTGCCAGGTGCCACAAGGGGACGGAACCGTCACTCTTAGGTCATTCCCCCCTACGATAGACCGAGGTTGTCAATGCCGGATGTGCCACAACCACACGGACACTCGGGCAACGTCGGGAAAGGCAGCCTGGCGGACCCCACTCAGCCGCCTATGAACCAGCCCTGCGCACGGCGCCCGGCCCGTGGAGGCAGCGTTCCCGGTTTCCTCTGCTTAAACCACGTGCACCAAAAGGAGGAGGAGGCCCAACCCCACTGCTTGCCCCTGGAGGGGATTCTATGAGGCGCCGCCTGCTGGCTGTGGGGCACCGTCGCCCGCCATCAAAGCTGATCTCAGGGCCTCTTCTGATAACTGTCCCCTTCTTGATTTTTCCGTGACTCCGGGCAGAGACTTGCAGTTCTTCCCTGGGGCTGGTTATCGGTGCACAGCGCTCAACAGTGAGGTCATTTCTCGGGAGCATGCTAGTTGGCAGGCGGAACCTGGATTCAATCCCCAAGGAGTTGGGGCTGGCTGGGACCTGGGCTGCCTTCATGCTGGGATTTTGGGCCCTTACGAGCAGTGGGCCACTCACACCCCTCACCCTACTGCCATGAGGCCCAGGGTCACACTTCCTGCAAGAACCCTGGTTCCTCCCCAACTTTCACCTGGATTTAACACACTGGTCTTTCAGTCCCAGATCTTGTTCCTGGTTCCTCTTCCCTGGGTGGCCCGCTTTGCTGGGCTAACACTCACCTGCTCTTACCAATCATCTTATCACACCCTAAATGTTCTTAAGCTCCACGTTACCTTGAGCAGCACTTAGGAAACAAAGGGTCTTAGTCTGAATAAAAAGCCTCAGCCTCTCCTACACGGTGGATCTGAAGGCAGAGCTCTGTTCGGAGGATGGGATGGCTCAGCCTGTAGCTATTTCCAAGAAGCTAATCAACTCCACCCTGTAACTATCATCTTCATTAATAGGAAGCTCACTTTACCTAATGGACTTTTAAATGCTATGAGGGCATCCTGGGTTACTTCCACAAATATCTCTGTTTCCATCTACTTATTTTCAAACTTAGGCTAAGAGGATGGTTTTATTTGTCCACTGAAGTCACAGCGTAAGATGAGGGATGCAAATAGGTGGCAACCAGGAGCCACCCCCCCCTTGCCCCCGTTCCCACCCAAAGCCATGACCAAGTAATATTTCCCTTCCCACCCTCAAAGACAAAAGACGTTATAAGAATTTTTAAAATTTTAATACAGTTCAAATCAGTGGGCCAGGTTCATTTTAGCTCCTTCACTGCCAAACCTAGAGGAAAAGAGATACAAAAGTGAGTCACCTCGAACATACACATTTTATTTAGTTACTCTTGCTTGTCTGGACTTTGTACTCAAGCTAATAAGGGTGAACAAAACTCAGAAATTAAGCAGAAAATGGTGGTTGTGCTTAAAATATTAAGTTAATTGAAATTGTGAAATCAAGCCTCACATCAGGCTCCATACTGAGCATGGAGCCTGCTTAAGATCCTCAATCTCTGCCCCTCTTGCATGCTCACTCTTAAAAAAGGTGGGGGGCTGGGGTGACTGGGTGATGGGCACTGAGGGGGCACTTGGCGGGATGAGCACTGGGTGTTATGCTATATGTTGGCAAATTGAACTCCAATAAAAAAAATAAAAAAAAAAAAAGAAAAATTTTAAAAAAGGGGAAAAAAATTAAGTTAGCGTTAGGGGTGCCTAGATGGTGCAATGGGTTTAGCATCTGACTCCTGGTTTCCACTCAGGTTGTGATCTCAGGGTTGTGAGATCACGTCCCATGTGGGGCTCCACGCTCAGCAGGGTCTGCTTAGGACTCTCCCTCCCTTTGCCCCCCTCACCCCCACCATGTTTTCTCTCTAAAATAAAGAAACCGGGCAGCCCTGGTGGCGCAGTGGTTTGGCGCCGCCTGCAGCCTGGGGTGTGATCCTAGAGACCCGGGATTGAGTCCCACATCGGGCTCCCTGCGTGGAGCCTGCTTCTCCCTCTGTCTGTGTCTCTGCCCCTCTCTCTGTGTGTCTATGAATAAATAAATAAAATCTTAAAAAAAAAATAAAATAAAATAAAGAAACCTTAAGGGAGTAAAACATAAAACCAAGTTAGTGTTTGATCAACAAAAACAACCAAAACACACATTCCCTCTCTCGGCCTTCATGAAGAGCTCTCAAGAAGTTCTTAGAAAGCCAAGCTGCACTGGAGACCTTTCCACTGGAAGCAGCAGCCTCTGAGACCACTCTGCACCCTAGGCCATCTCCCTGCAGTCAGGATGGCTAAACCTAGGCTCATGGCCTACAGTAGTTAATTTTCCAATCTGCAAAACTGAGGATCGGTACCAGCATCTACCTTGTAGGGTTGTGGGGAGAAGGAAGAATTATCCAGAGTAAGTGTTAGCTGTTACTATTCTGGGTCAGAAAAGGACGGACAGGAGTAAAACAAACTGTCCTCTGGCCAGGGAAACATTCTGGTATGGGATGTAAACTCTGAGAACCACAAGTATTCATTCCTTGCACTACCAACAGCAAGAGAGATATTAAGACAAGCTGCAAAATGGACTTTCCTCAATCTGGGGACTACTTAAGAAACGCAACAGTGAAGCACGCACCTTCCACATTTCTGATCAGCCCCCCAGGATTCCAGGCTCGCTTACCTGGGGGCAGAGACTGCTTGAGTTTCTCTGCCTTCTCTTTGTCTGTGATGACCAAAGTATAAAGATATCGGCTGCATCGAACTTTAAACTTCACATTATCCTTATTCTTCTTGATCTTGACGGCTACCAAAGAGACCAGAATTGGCAATTAAAGTTATTGCAGAAAAGCCATCACGCAGTTCACCCATTTTAAATTTATGCAGAAAAGCGGCATTTGTGGCAGCAACCGTGGTCAGGGCTGTGCTTACCTCCCTGTATCGTCCCCTTTGTGGAAACAGAAAACCAGAGGTCCTCTAAGACTTCAATATTTTAGAGTGTCAGAAACCTACAGTTCCTTTATATCAGTGTCAGAGCCTAAGACTTAACGGTAACTGGTTTACACACAAAAACATAGGAATCTGCTACATGGAACACCACCCGAGAACATTCTGTATCCATCTTATTATTTTTAAGATTTTATTTATTTGTTCATGAGAGACACAGAGACACAGGCAGAGGGAGAAGCAGGCTCCCAGTGGGGAGCCCAATGCAGGACTTGGGACTCCGATTACCAGACCCTGGGATCACGCCCTGAGCCTAAAGCAGGTGCTCAATCGCTGAGCCACCCAGGCGTCCCTATCCATCTTATTTTTTTAATTTTTTTTTTTTTTTTTTTTTTACGTTTTTATTTCTTTATGATAGTCACAGAGAGAGAGAGAGAGGCAGAGACACAGGCAGAGGGAGAAGCAGGCTCCATGTACCGGGAGCCCGACGTGGGACTCGATCCCGGATCTCCAGGATCGCGCCCTGGGCCAAAGGCAGGCGCCAAACCGCTGCGCCACCCAGGGATCCCCATCTTATTTTTTTAAAGGATTAACAGTACCTCATCAAATGAGGAAGTGGATTATCTGCTCTGATCAAGAACTTTCTACCTCTCTAATTATAGGAATAGGTTCTCCGCCCCTGGGGCAATGGCAACCACTTCCTTTAGGATACCCATCCCCTTGCCCGAGTTATGCGCTAAAGCTTTTCCTTACATTTTAAAACCCATTTTCCAGGCTCTGGCCACTGGAGGACACTGACTTTCCTGAAAGTTAGTTATTTCATGTATCCATCAAAACTCATCTTTAAAGATTTTATGTATTTATTCATGAGACACAGAGAGAGAGAGAGAGAGAGAGAGAGAGAGAGGCGGAGACACAGGCAGAGGGAAGCAGGCTCCCTGCAGGGGGCCTGATGTTGGACTTGATCCCAGGACCCCTGGGATCATGCCCCGAGCCAAAGGTAGATGCTCAACCACTAAGCCACCCAGGCGTCACTCATTCTAACTTTAAAAACAGCCATTATTACAAACTCACTAAAGTGCCAATCATGAATCAGGTGGCTAAGGTCCACTCTGAGGCTCCAGCGTCTCAGCCTGTGTGCCTCACCAGACACGCACTCAGCCCTCACAGAAGCAGGGAGATTAACCTAGACTCACAACTCCATCTCTGCTGGAAACTGAAGAAATGAGGCACATCACAGGAGAAAGCACTCAAGCCTGCCCAAGGCCATGGCTGCCTCAGCTTGTTTTAGTAAATTCAACAAACTGGGTATTCATTCAAATCAACCTGTTTTGCTATCTTAACATTCCTCTTAAAGCTAAGTGCACTGCATGGCCCCTAGCAGCTGGCGGACGCCTATCAATTAAGTTGAACATCTGTAAGGAAGACATATGGAGCTCTTAAAAGAAAAAGCTTTATCCCACACCACCGTACTGCGCAGTACTTCACTTAGCAGAAACAAGGAATCTGTACGCCAATGTTCAAGGGACCAGGATTCGAAATAGCCAAAAGGTAGAAACCACCCAAATGTCCACGCTGGATGAACAAGCTGTGGCACACCCGCATGATGGAGTATTTGGCCTTAAAAAGGAAACTGACAAATGCTTCACAACACGGATGAACCCCAAGACCCTGGCTAGATGAAGCCAGCCAGTCATGCAAGGACAAACACTGATTTCCTTCACTGGAGCATCTCGAGCAGTCAGATCCACAAAGCAAGCAGAATGGAGGAAGCCGGGCACTGGAGGGAGAGGATGGCGAGTTAGTGTTTGAGTGTAGTTTCAGTTTTGCAAGGTCACAAGTTCAGAAAATGTAGCTCGAAAGGTCCCTAGTGCCAGTGGACTGTACACCTAAGTGAGGCTTGTGTTATGCCTATTTATAATTATGAATGTTTTGAAATGCTGACTCAACAAACACTGAGCACTCTACGGTGTCCACAGGACCATAACCCCGGACCCTCACAGGCCACTCGGTCTAAAATCAGGATCCTGAATTCCAGTTCTTCTTCATAGTGAGGAGTCTCAAGGGTCCTTAAGATGTGAGCCTTGCACCAATACCTGGGACAGATGCTATTATCAGCCCCCCTTCAATGGAGGAAAAAGGTAGTGTTGTGTTTACATGTGTTGAGGACAGCTACCTGACAGGATTAGGATTGGAGCCAGGCAGTGACCCCAATGTCCCCAGTCTGAACGAGACAGTCACAATAACCTCTTTATAGCACGACAGTGTCACTGGTCTCTGAAGAATCGGACAGGGCATGGGACGCCTGGGTGACTTAGTGGTTAAGCGTCTGTCTTCGGCTCAGGTCATGATCCTAGGGTCCCGGGATCGAGTCCCACATCAGGTTCCCCGCAGGGAGCCTGCTTCTCCCTCTGTGTTTCTGCCTGCCTGTCTCTCTCATGAATAAATAAATAAAAATCTTAAAAAAAAAAAAAAAAAAAAAGAATTGGACAGGGCAGATGCTCCTACCTGTTCCCACAGATGACAACCAAACAGCCCTAGAGGATCACAGGCAGAGGGACACTAATAGGACCCTCCGCATCCCCGTGAACCAACTACAGCGCTCTCCCCACGCTCCCACCACTTCATCCTTCCACTGACAGAGCATTAGGGCCTTGGCCACCTCAAGCTGTCAGCAGAACACGGCTCTACTTTCACAAATGACTGATGTTCTCTTGATGACACATCTGTGAGCAGGAAAGGAAGCTTTAAGGAGCATTTGATGTGGCAGCAAATGAAGACTATGGACTACCCAGCCCCCCATGTGAATTCAAGATCTACACAGTACGAGGCATGAGCCCCCCCTCCCACCAGGGGTGCACCAGTGAGAACACAGGGCACCGGGGGCTGGTACTTGATCCACCCAAAGCTTGCTGCTGTAGGCTTCTGATGCATCGTCCCCTTTTCCTTATTCATGGGCGAGGGAAACTAACTCCTACAGCTCCCTGTGCGGGGCCTGTATCAGGAGAAGCGGGCCTAGAACCCATCGCGGCACCAAGGTCAGGGTTCCCGGACATGCGTTTCCAGACTTGCACCTAGTTAAGGACTCTGCTCGGACCATGTACCTTTTCTGAAATAAGGATGGATTAAAAAATGCTCACAACTAAAAAAAAATGCTCACAATGAAGAAGGGAACACAGTACCCAACAAAGTTCTTTCTTCTGGGAAACAGGAGAAAATCCCTGCTCTTGGCAGCCAGGCATAGGCTTCAACAGCCGCCCTCGGTCTGATACTCCGGAAATGAGGGTCTGGGGGTAAAGGTCTAGGAAGGAACTGGAGGGAGGTCTAGGACAGGGACGGTGTGTGTGTGTGTCCAGGGTTAGGTTAGGGACCAGAGGAAGGACTGCGGGAAGGTCTAGGGCATGGCCAGGGTGGGGGTCCCAAGGTGGAGATGGGGTGAAATCTAGAGTGCGATGGAGAGGTCCAGGGTTAGGGACCAGGGAAAGGTCTAGGGTAGGGATGCTGTGAGATTGGGGTGGGGGGTGGGGGGCGCAGAGTTATAGACCAGGGGAGGGGCCTGGGAAGGTGCAGGGTTATGGATCAGGGTAGGGATGCTGTGAGATTGGGGGGGGGGGGGCAGAGTTACAGACCAGGGAGGGGAGGGACTGCAAGAAGGTGCAGGGTTAGGGAGCAGGGAAGCACCAGGGTAGGGATGCTGCGAGATGGGGGAGGGGGGGCAGAGTTACAGACCAGAGGAGGGACGCGGGAAGGTGCAAGGTTAGGGAGCAGGGAAGGTGTGGGGTAGGGATGCTGAGGGATTGGGGGGGGCGGCAGTTACAGACCAGGGGAGGGACCTGGGAAGGTGCAGGGTTAGGGAGCAGGGAAGGACCAGGGTAGGGATGCTGCGAGATGGGGGGGAGGGGGGGGGGCAGAGTTACAGACCAGAGGAGGGACGCGGGAAGGTGCAAGGTTAGGGAGCAGGGAAGGTGTGGGGTAGGGATGCTGCGAGATGGGGCGGGGGGCAGAGTTACAGACCAGAGGAGGGACGCGGGAAGGTGCAAGGTTAGGGAGCAGGGAAGGTGTGGGGTAGGGATGCTGAGGGATTGGGGGGGGGCGGCAGTTACAGACCAGGGGAGGGACGCGGGAAGGTGCAAGGTTAGGGAGCAGGGAAGGTGTGGGGTAGGGATGCTGCGAGATGGGGCGGGGGGCAGAGTTACAGACCAGGGGAGGGACGCGGGAAGGACCAGGGTAGGGATGCCGGGGCGGGCGGGGTGGGGGGGGGGGCAGAGTTGCAGACCAGGGCCGCACGCCCGGGCCGACCACTTACATTTGGCGTCCTTCCGCCGGGCCGTCAGCAGGAAGTCCTTGATTTCCTCGATTTTGCGAGGCTGCAACGCAAAGCCAGCGCTGGTGAGCCGCGCGGACGCCGCTTCCGGCCGTGACCCGAGCACCGCCACCAGCTCCTCACGGGAACCGGGGGCCCCCGCCCCCCCGCCCTCCCCGAGGGGGTCCAGCGCGGGCCACACTCACCATGGCAACGGGGTCGCGGGGGTCAGCGCGCGGCCGGCACCTGCGGGGACACCGACGTCGGCGTCAGCGGGGCGCGGGGAGCGGCCGCGACCCCGCTTCTCCTCCCCTCCCCCCGCCGAAATGCCCCGGCCGCCGCGCTCCAGCCTCCTTCCCCGCACCCGCGGCCCACGCCCGGGGCCCCCAGGCCTCACCCACTCGCGGATTACCCCGGATGGCCCCCCAGGCTCCCTTTACCCGCAGAGACACTCACGGCAGGCGGCAGGAATGGAGAACGGAAGAGAGCGAGACTTCCGTTTCCGGGCGGTTAACCCCGCCCTCGAAGGAAACCGGGTACGGTGTCTGCCGAGGGTCTAGAATCATGATGGCGTTCGTCCTTTCCCATGGCAGCGCCTCTGCCCCCTACTGGCCGAGACTAATAGTGCCGACCAGGAAGAAAATGCTGGGCCGCTTCCCTCCCCGCTGCCCTTCCCTCCACTGTCTTTTCCTTCCCCGTCCCCAGCCCCCTCCTCCGCTTTGCTAGGCTTGATCTCACATCCGGTTTAAAGACCCAACACTTATTATCCACCACTCTCTTTAGACGTGTGCACTGAGCATCTTTTGCAGAGATTTTTCTTTTTCGCATTTAAATAAAGGGATCCCCCCTGTGTGCATTTGTGAGCCTCTCTGTAGGGCTTTCTCCTATTTCCTTGTGGTCACCTTCTCTGCAGACCTCTAACCTGTCCCGAGCGAGCAAGGTCCTCTTTTCCACTTGCCTCTTCCAGTTCCTTTAAGAACAGGTGTGCATAAGGGTAAATTAATACCTCCCAGTCGCTGACATTCATGGGGCACTTAAATGGGGCATCTATCCCCTGGAGTCTCCCATCTCCAGGGGCACCGGGGAGAGGCGGCTCTTGTCTTCACCCCAATTTTGCCCGCCGGGGAGAAGGAAGGCTTGTCCTTGCAGGAAGGGGTGAAGCCGGGATTGGAACCCACAGAGGGCAGATCCCAGGCCCCGGCTCCTGGCGGCTGCTTTGGGACCCGGTGCACCAGACCCGGGCTGGCAGCTCTGGGAAGGCAGCGGTGCCTTTGCCCCTTGGGTTCGGGTCCCCCCAGCTCCATACCGCGTCTGGATTGTTTTCTCCCCAAGCATTCACCCTCTGCTCTCGCACAAGCGTCTTTTCAGGCGGGCTCCGGGAAACCCGAGGTTATCGATTTTACTTTTATCTCCCCCTTTGATTTCTATGTTTCGATCTCTCTACAAACGTCTACGTTTGATTCTATTTGTCCCCCCCCCCAGTTTAATAACTGCACAACAGGATGTAATTGCCGCGTGTTTATCATCACCCGGCGGCCCACCCGAAGAGATGGACCGCCTCGCCGTGAACTTTACACTGACCTCACTCTTCTCCATCCCTCCTTCCTTCCCTCCCTCCCTTCCCTTAGAGGGTCCCAGCTGGAGCATCTTCCTAGACTTACTGGGGATTCAGGGAGGGATGAACCGGCTGTCCTTGCCCCAGGGAGGTCACAAAGTGCTCCGACGGTGTAGGGAGCCTCTTAAAAGAAGCCGAGCTGTGTGTGTCTAACTCCAGATCCATCTGGGTGTCAACAGTAGGAAATGTTCATGGGGAGGAGCCTAACTTTACCTTGCCTGAAGGTCGGGGTCCAGTCTGGGAATCATGGGGCCCTCAGCTCTGACCCGAGAAAAACATCCCCAAACTCCACAGCCTGATTTTGCCAGTCGTCCTCCATCCCAGGCTGAGGATTTTCTGGCCTTTTGTTCTCCGGGGCTCAGCCACAGGCAGCCAGCCACCCTTCCAGGTGGTTCCAGGCGCTTGCTTGTGCTGTCCCTACTGATACTAAGTCCTGCCCAGCTTCCACTCCCCCTACGGCAGGACCCTTCACCTCCACTGCCTGTCACTTATCACTCCTGCAGCAGGTCCTTGCACACACCTCCTGATAAACTGTGTGACAGTTTGAACTTTGGAGAAATTTGTGCTGACTTTTCTTTGAAGATAAGAATGGGGCTCAGCGTTCTGTTGATAACTCTGGAGATTTTATCTATCTGTCTATCATCAATCAATCAATCAATCATCTGGTAGGTACTCCTTGCTGACGTTGATGTGGGAAACAAAGGCAGAAGAGAAATTATTACATGTCCTCGCTACCTACAGCCCATTGACAAGTCCACAAAACAGGCAGAGTGACCTTCCCCTAGGGACGCAGCTGCCTCGATGCTAATACTTTGCTATAGGGCAAAAGGCAATCTTGGCCTGACCCCCAGGATCCTGTAAGTCTACTTTATTATTTTTTTTAAATTTTTTTTCTTTTTCTTTTCCTGTAAGTCTACTTTAACACACAAAAATTCCTTTAGAAATTTCCTTGAGGGGCTCCTGGGTGACTCAGTGGTTGAGCATCTGCCTTCTGCTCAGGTCTCGATCCCGGGGTCCAGGGATCGAGTCCCTCATCGGGTTCCCCACAGGGAGCCTGCTTCTCCCCACGCCTATGTCTCAGCCTCTCTCTGTGTGTATCTCATGAATAAATACATTAAAAAGAGAAATTTTATTTCCACCCCACCTCCCCGCAAGATAAATATTGGCAATCATCCCCCAAGCATATGACCCACCCATATACATTGGAAGGGTCTCATGACTAGGGTTTTATTAGACGGCAATAAAGGACCCTTTCCCAACAATACGTGGCCCCCTCAAGGTCCTGGAAGGTCCAGGCTTGGCTCCTTCATGTACTTGCTTCTAGTGCGAAGTGTGTGGGGTGATACGACCTCTCTCCTTCCTCATGGGGCTTCTATGAAGGCTCCATGGGATACATGAAAAACTTAAGGCCCAGGCGGTCCAGATCGGCTCCAGGAGGTCTGGAAACAGCCCCAGGCTCTGGATGTAGTGCCCGACAGTGGCCGGAAGGTGGCACCAAGGCCCTGCCTGGACATGGAAATTAAATGCTCCTGTGCCTTCCAGAATCGGGGGCTGCGAGTACTCATATAAGTGACAAGGAATGTGTGCACGGTATTTCATCCCTGATGGGGTGCTTTCGTATCTACTATCTCATTTAATAACCTCCAGGAGGCACCTGCCTTTGGCTGCTGGCGGGACTGGCCCTCAAGACACCTTGGGGCAGGGGTGGGGGATACAGGGGGGTGTTTGTATTAAACCCTGTGGGTTTTCAGCGGGGCGGGGGGTAGTTTGCAGTCCCTCTGGCTGAACCCGGTTACCTGGGAAAAGGATGGGGAGACAGGGAAGGAGCCCAGGGTGGGCACTGGGGCTGGTGCTTCTTGGAGGGGGTCCCATGATGGCGAGACTATAGGAATGTGAGCGACCCCCTCCTCCAGCACCCACCACCCTCAAGTCGGAGAGAACCTCAGGGGCCCTGACCCGAAAGCCACAGAGCAGGACTGGTCAGACTGGAACAGGATCTCTCAAACTGGGCGCCACACACCTTCGGGCCTGGCTCATGCTCCGCAGGGGCGGGCGTCTCGCCGATCATTCTAGGAGGGTTAGCAGTCCCTGCCCCCCGCCCCCACCAGACACCAGACCCCCACGACCCTGACGAACAAGCGCATCCCCAGACATGGCCAGACGTCCCCTGGCGGCAAAATCGCTTCTTGTTGAGGGCCACCGGCCTAGAAGGACAAGACCAGGAGAATATTCATTATTATGATGGGTGTCTGGTCCCCCTGGGCCTGTGGCCAGGTCGCTTCTGGGCACAGCCCACTATCTTTGACCCCACGGTCACTTCTCGTTTTTTTTTTTTTTTTAAAGCTTTAATTTATTTATTTATGAGACACACACACACACACACACACACACAGAGACAGAGGCAGAGACACAGGCAGAGGGAGAAGCAGGCTCCATGCAGGGAGCCCGACTGGATCCCGGGACTCCAGGATCACATCCTGGGCAGAAGGCAGGGGCTAAACCGCTGAGCGGCCCAGGGATCCCCCTGACTTCTCGTTCTGGAGGCTAGCCCTTTGTCTGGGCTGCTCCAAGGATCAGCCTCCTCTGCTGCCTGCCTGGGGCTCTGGCCGGCTGGCAGGGCGGGGTGTCAGGGGGGCGCGGGGAACACAGGGCAGCCCCGGGGGCCGGAAGCTCACAAAAGTAGGAAGAGGATTCTCCTCCTCAGTGGGTTGGAGGCCTGGTGTAGGGGTGGGTGGGGTGGGAGAAAGGGCTCTCGGCCCCCCACCCCGCGCCCCGACCTTAAGGGGTGCGTAAGGGGGTGAAGGGCCACCTGCCCCGGGAGCTCACAGATGAAATGGATTCCAGCCAGTTCCCGGGAGGCCGCTGTCAGCCAGGCCCTGTGCGGGGCGCTTTCCCTGTCACAGCGACATCCTTTCGGCCCAGCTTTGTGCCAGGCCCCTGCAGGTGTGACAACACAGATCCCGCCGATCTGTCTGCATCTCAAGGGACTCCCAGACTGGCGCGGGCGGTGGTGGTAAGTGCAGTCTGTGCTCCTCATGGTAGGACCAGGAGGGGGCCCTGGGCGGGGTGGGGCAGGGGCGGGCGCTGATCCAGGCTGGGGATGGGGCAGCCCCAGGGAAATCCTCCAGGAGGAAGGCACCATGACGCTGATTCACAAGGGAAAGGAGCCCCCCCTCCGCCTCCGGCCCCGTTGCAGCCTCAGATCAGCCTGCCAGAATGTGCAAACCCTCAAGGCAGATGAATTCCAGGAGGGCTGGAAGGAAGAGGCGATCAGACTGGGTGGCATCAATCCAAGAGGTCTTCCTGGACGAGGCATTGGGATATAGGATGGGAAGAAAGGTGTTTCGGGACGCCTGGGTGGCTCAGTCGGTTAAGCATCCAATTCTTGATCTCAGCTCCAGTCTGATCTCAGGGTCATGTGTTCAAGCCCCACATTGGGTTCCACGCTGGGCCTGGACCCTAGACAAGAAAACAACAGCAGCAACAACAACTATTTCTGGAGACAGTCTCAGGTTCAGATCCTGTGTCTGGCTGGGAGACGTTGAGCCTCGGCGGCATCTCTGAGCCTCGGTCTCGCTGTGGAGGGGCACCCTGCGCTCCTGCCAAGCCTCCTGGGCCACCGCGCCAATTTTGCGCAACCTGCACAACCGTCTGCGGCTGCCCTGCTTATGAGAAACCAGAAGACACGAGGAACAGAAAGTGCTTAGCCCAGCAGCTGGCTCTGGAACCGTGAGTTGAATGCGATCCCGGGCAGGAGCTGCCAGCGGATTTGCAGAGCCACCACCTGGGGCAGAGCAGGCCAGGCCGAGGGCCGGGCGTCCCTCCCTCCCCAGGGCTGGCGGTTGAGGCAGGTGGAGGAGGGCACCCCTCGGAAAGCCGGCCTGGGCTTCTCTGGCGGGAGCCCCGCCCGATGACACCTCCTCACCCCCACCCCCCTTGCACGGGCCCCTCAGTCTGCGAACCGCTTCCATGGTGTCCAATCCGTTACCATAAAAAGGAGAGATTAGGTGCCATCCGCTGCTGAAGAAAATGATACCGGGCAGAGGGGAATCCATCTTGAGCGTAAAGGACAGTCACCCCCCCTATATATCAACGTGTGCAGGGGTGAGGGGACGTGGGAGTAAGAGAGAGAAAGGGCACAGTCCCTTCAAAGTGAGGGACAGGGGCCAGCCTATCGGCTTGTATGTATCTTGCATTATGCAGCGGGAGAGAGAAAATCCATGGAGCTGTCAGCAGCTCAATGCATTCACACTGCAGACGTCCCCATCTCGGGATGCTCCAGACGGATGCTCCAAATTAAAAACCAGGGGAGGGGGAGAGGGGCTGAAGGGGTGGGAGATAAACACCCTGACAGACCAGAGGGAAGGAAGGAATGCAACTGAGGATCTGGGAAAATTAAAGTCCATAAATCCTGAGGCTCAGGGAGCGTCCTGGGTGCGAGTGATGGGAGACCCTGGGTCTGGGGCCCCCTCTGCCAGGTGGGAGTCCCCAGGGGGGATGGGGGGTGTGGGCAGGCCTCTCAGAGGCCTCCTCCTCTGAAGGAGCCGGTGGTGAGTGGGGGAAGGAGCATGAGGGTGGGGGAAGCAGAGAGATGTGGATGATGCCCTTATAACCTGGGGTGGGGGTGTGGGGGGGTGTGAGGGGTCCTCTGAGTGGGGGGCAGGTCTGTGGATGGTAGGAGCTGCACAGAGGCAGTGGGCAGTGCTTTGCTCCCTAATTGCTCCCTCCCATGAAGCTCTGGCCTCTGCTCATCATTCCCTAGGTGGTGCCCACATCCCCTCCTGTCCCTGTCTGTTTGTCTGGCTCTTGCTGTCTGTGAGTCCACGTCCTGCCCTGCTTTTCCGGCAGCTTCAGAGATGGTTGCCTTCTGCCCCCCTCTCATCAGGGGCTGGGGGCTGGTTCAGTCCCTTCTTCTGGCCCTTGGATGGCAAGCTCATGGGGGAGCCCGAGGATGTCCGTCCGCATGTCCTTCCAGAGCGGGCCAGCTGCCGTGCACACTGCTAGAAGGGCATGAGCTAGCGGGCCAAGGGCCTGCCTGTCCCCACCCACCCATCCATGCTCCCCACCACCCCCAAGACCCACCTGCCCAGGGAGGGTCGACAGAAGAGAAACCCAGAGCCAGCCCCATGGGGGGTGTGGGAGGCCGACAGGTGCCGGCTCCAGGGGAGACCCGCTTCCCACCACTCCATCCCCACCCCCACCTTTACATCCTTCTCGGTCCTGACAGGAAACAGGTGCAGCACTGGGTGACTGGAAGATAATTTTAATAAAGGAACTGGCTTTGAAGGCGTGGGCAGGTGCATGAAGGAGGGAGGCAGGTGGGAGGGGGTGTCACCTTTCCAGAGATGGGGCTGTGGGGAGGGAAGGGCTGCGTGACTGGGGCTCAGACCTTCAGTGGAGCTCCAGCCAAAGGACGAGCTCAACCCAGCAACCTCTCAGGAAGAGCTGGAGAATGAATCGCTTGAGCTCTCTCTCTGTCCTCTCCCTGGTCCTCCTTCCCTCTCTCTCTCTAGACTCCTGCCAGGGCACCCCATTGGCCGAACCAAACAGGGTCATGGTGGTCTCCCTTGGGGCATGGAGCAGGGTGGAGGTGTTGATTCAGAGACAGTGGGAGATACCCCGTCCACTACTTCTCCCCACAGAGGGTCTGCTTCCACCCTGGGGTGGCCTTATGACCTATGGCCTTGTCACCATGGGTCTTTTTCATGGTCCAGGACAGAGACGTTCCCCAGGGCTCAGAAGGCTGTCTTCTTTCCTGCGCATCACCCAAACAAGTCCCCATGTTCTTGATCCCCCAAACCCAGGCCAGGTATCCAGGTTAATGTGTGTGTCAACAGGTGCAGACTTACTTATTCTGTGCACAGGTAAGCCCACATACGTGCATCCTGTGCACAGGTGAGCCCACCCGTGTGCATGCTGCACACAAGTGAGCCCACACACATGCATCCTGTGCACAGGTGAGCCCACCCGTGTGCATCCTGTGTGCAGGTGAGTCCGCATACATGCGTCCTGCACACAGGTGAGCCCATCTGCATGCGTCCTGCACACAGGTGAGGCTGCATGCACGCACAGCCACACAGCCACCTGTGCTTCCAGAGAAACAGGTCCAAAGCTTCACGGTGTTACGTCACCCAGGACAAGTTCTACCAATTAAACTGGTGACCGCGTTTCCAAAAGCAATTACTGGACGGCTGCAATGCCTCCCAAGGGGAGGAGATTACAGAGAGCGCTCAAGGCTGCTGCGTGGCTGGAAGCAGGGGCTCCAGGGGTCTGTGGGCTGCCTGTGTCTGAGGACCACGTGCACGTGTACCTGCCTCAGAGCACGTGCGTGAGCTCCGCCCCCCCGCCCCCCGCAGAGGAAGCCAGAACTGGGGAAGGGAGATGCCAGGGTTGTAGCCACGGAGGCTGGCAGCCCCACAGCTAGGGTGGGAACTGGGTCACTATTCCCACATCCTCCCTGGATCCTTCTCTGGGGTTTGCAAACAGGGAGAGAACCAGTCTGTACAAAGTCAGACTCGATCCCAAGGGTTTGGGGAAGGGGCATGCCTGCTTGTGAGCAAGGAGAAGCAAAGTGGCAGGGGTGCCCACCGAGAGAAGCCTTTGCCACTGCCTCCTCCTGGGAGGCTCCCCGCAGCCACACCACTCCCTGCTGCCTCCGGGATGGCAGCGTCTTTGGAGAAGGAAGGGTGGAGGCAGAAGGGGCCCCGGCGACCGTCCTGCCTGGCTAAGTCTCTGGGAAGGGGGCTCTCCCCGGGGGCTGCGCCCACGTCCTGGGGTGACTGTTTCCTCACCAATTCCACTGCTCTCAGAGCCCTGGTGGAGGGGACATGGCAGTTCCTTCACTCTGTCCTTCCCTCTGGGGGACACCTGGGTGGCTCTGTGGTTTAGCATCCCCCTTAGGCTCAGGTCATGATCCTGGGGTCCTGCGATCCAGTCCTGCATCGGGCTCCCAGCATGGAGCCTGCTTCTCCCTCTGCCTGTGTCTCTGCCTCTCTCTCTCTCTCTGTGTCTCTCATGAGTAAATAAATAAAATCTAAGACAAACAAACAAACAAACAAACTTCCCTTTGAGCCCTTGCTGGACGGGCTGATCTATTAGTGGAGCAAGATAGGTGCAGTTGGCCTGTTAACTGTATCTTCATCCCAGACCTCCAGGGAGAGGGTCTGAGTGGCCGCAGTCCATGGTCAACATGGCCCAACCCTTGAATTTAACCTTCTAAGAGCAGAGGCCTGGGTGGGACCAGAAGAGCCTGGGTATGTGTGTGGCTGACTGGTATGACCACATGAGACCCGGAGAGGAGGCCTGGTGGGACAGCCATGAATGAGGAACTCTCCCTGTGGCTTCAGGAAGACCAGGGAACAAGAGCTACCACTGTGTTGACTGCCTAGTAGGCATCAGATGCCATACCAGCTGGTCCATGAAGATCATCTCCTATAATCCTTACAATAACACCCCCCCACCCCCCGTGAGGCAGGATTCCAATCCCCATTTTACTGATGAGGCCTCTGAAGCACAGAGAAGTTAAGCTACTAGCCCAAGGCCATACAGCTAGTAATTAGAGGACCAAAGGATGCCTCATTGCTTGGGCCTGGAGTGTTCCCTTGTGGAAAGCCTTTTGCCTTTCTCTCCAGGGACTGGGTGGGTCACAGTTGCTAAAGAAGGGCCAAAACTGAGATGACTCATTTAATCTGCAAATATTTGTTGAGCGCCTCATCTGCACAGGGACTGAGGTTCTAGAGATGCACAGACATGGACACATTTTTCTTTTTTTTTGTCCTCATGGTGCTAGCCCTCCAGCCTGGGAGATGGGCTTTCTGCCCTGTGCCCTTCTCAGAGCCAGCTCCGCAGCTCCTGCTGAGGGGGTGGGGGTGGCTGTGCCCTGCTCCCCATGACTGTGTGACTTCCCCCCATGGCCTCAGATAACTGTACTAACCCGGGGACAATCTTGGGTTTGGAATTAAAATCGAGAGGCTCTAGTGTGTGGTGGATTGTTCTGGGATTTCATGCAAAAGAGCAGGCAAAGGCCCCTTCTTTGATGGGGGGAAGGCACAGAACTTTCTGCCCCAGGTACGGTGAGGTCCCCTCCCCACATTCCCACCTTTTCCTGCAGCTGGTTTTAATTGCTTCCCACTTTTGGAAATGGAATAATCCTTAAGGTAGAGGTCGTGGTTGGGGCATGTGATCCCCTTACTGCAGGAACACAGGAGAGGGGACTGGGCTCCTGCCTCGGGATCTCAGCAAGTGTATAGGATCTCAGCAGGCTGAGAAGAGAGGCAGGAGGCTTTTTAGAGACTGAGAGGAGAACCCAGCAGAGGGAACAGTACATACAAAGATGGGGGGAGACTCAAGACATGCCCAAGGGCCTTCTGATATGGGTATGCTGGCAGTTTAAAATCTGGCTTTCTTCTTTGTTTTCTTAAGATTTTATTTATTTGAGAGAGAGAGAGAGAGTGAGCGAAAGAGCGCGCAGAAGTAGAGGGAGCAGCAGAGGGAGCACCAGGCTTCCCACTGAGCAGAGAGCCTAATGTGGGGCTCTATCCCAGGACGCTGGGATCCTGACCTGAGCCGAAGGCAGATGCTAAACCAACTGAGCCAGCCAGGTGCCCCTAAAATCTGGCTTTCTGACAAAAAAAGTTCTTAATTTGTAGCATTTGCCAGTTCCTACGGTGCAAGTGCTCCCCCTGTAGCTGATTCCCAACTGTCTGTGTGAGGTCGACTTTTGAATGTGTAGCAAGCAGCTTTCACGAGCTGGTGTAAGCCAGTTCCAGCAGGGCACGCATCGGGTCATGTGCCATTGCCTGAATGGGGGGGGGTGTGGGGGGGCATGTGGGAGGATAGGTGGGGAGGACGAGGAGGAGGATTGAGACAGGATCAGGAAGGGTTTTGAAGGTCACATTTGGGAGTTTGAGCTTCCATTCGGGGTGGCGGAAGCCCAGGCCCTGACTGGGTGACGGTGGGTGTGTGGGAAGCAGCAGCTGGAGGCTTTCTGCTGTCCTCCGGCCTGGCCTTTCTTTAAATTGGTCCCCTGAACCACCCCCAGAGGGTCTGAGCCGGGTATTAGGCCTGGAAAGGGGTGTACAGAATGTGAGGTGCATTCTTTTCGGATGAAGAGGGAGAAGAGGAGCCCTAACTCACCCCCAGCCAGCCGCACCTTGGGGCCATTCCTCATCTTAATGAGCCCATCCAAATCTCGTTTGCTAATGAGAGATTTAATGGTCACAAACTGACAGGCGAGACAGAGAGGGGGGACGGGAAGGTCGTTCTGAAGAGGAGCGTGTAGCTAAGCGCCATCTCCCACCTGCCCACCCGGTGCCGGCCCAGAGTGGGCGAGGGGTGCGAAACAGGGATTGGCTTGACCTCACCTCCACCCGGGGCTCCCGGCTGGCCCCGCGGGCCAGCACCGCGCACAGGGCACAGCTCTGTTCGGCGCTACCACCCTCTGCAATGTCCTCCATGCTCCTTGTGCACCCTGGTTTTCCAAGGCTCAGAGGGGAGGTCACTTCCCCCTGGAAACCTTGCACGCAGCCCCACATGGGTGAGGGCCCACGACGTCTTCATGCCAACTTTTGCACAGTCTCGTAGCACCTATGTCAAGGTGCTAAAATGCTACCTTTCCCTGGCTGTTTTCCCTACTGGTTTGTAAGCACCTTGAGTGGATACTGGATACTGACCACATGCCCAGCATTGTGCAAGCCATGAGAGAGTCTCTTGAGAAATGAATGAATGGATGGACCAGTGAATAAGTGAGTAGACAGAGGAGCTGGGGAAAGAATGCATGAATTCTGTGTTAGATGAATCAATCAATGGATATAGAATCATGGCCAGGCAATGGAAAGGGTGGGTAAGGATTTGGATGCAAAAGAAATATCCCATCCCTTAGGTGGCATACACAAGACAGACAGGGATATCAGAACAGAGATTTCCAGAAATCTCCAAATCCACTCCCCCATTCTTCCATCATACAGGTCAACCCACAATAACAACTACACATTCCAGCATTCTTTGCAGTTAACTGTGCCCATGTGTCTACCTTGTAGCCAGTGGGGTATAAGGAGAAGTGGCCCTTCTCCTGCCCTTCTCTTTCTGTTCCTCCTTCCTGTTGGTTGAACTATGGGGGGTGATGGCTGGAGTTGGACTTGGAAGCCAGCCAGCTGGGAGCAACATGTCAGAAGAAGGGTGAGTCTTGGGAGGACTGTGCAGAGCAGATCTCGACCAGCCCTGGGTTGCAATGGGAGAGGGAAATTAGCCTCTAACTCTTTTTTCCGTTATTTTAGGTTTCAACGATCAACTGAATCTAATCCTAAGTAATCTATGTACCACTGTGAAAGAGAGGCCCAAACATAAAAGTAAAGAGCAAACCAGCACAGCGCAGAGCATGGAAGCCAGCGCTGAACAGGCTGCCTGAGGTTAATCCAGGGGGGCATCGAGGCTAGATCTTGAAGGGGGAGGAGGCACATGAGGAGTAGTGTGGTGCAGTAATTGTTGGAATGGTGACTGGGCTCCCAAATCCTGGGCTCCTTCCTTCCTCCAGCCTGGAAGACCTGCTTGCATCTTGTTCTGTGGTCAGCATCCTGGGAAAGAGGAAGGTACCTGGCGACGGCTGCCGGGTCCGGGCAGCCAGGAATCCTTGCTGGAGCTTGGGACATAGAGAAGACCAGAGACCCATGAGTGCAGCTCTGGTCTGCAGCAAAGAGCACTGGACAGGGAATCAGATTGTGTCAGATTGCTGGGTGTGGGTGTTTTCTCCACTTCCTCTCCCGTGTTGGAAGGCCCTCAGTCGGCCATGGCTGGCTGCTGGGTTGTTTGTGGGGCAATTCCTCAGGCTGGGACTGGGGGGGGCCTGTAGATGTGAGGCTGGCTCAGGATGGGACATCTTCCTGTGGCCTGGTTCTGGGAATCTGTAGAGCTTGGAGAGCAGGCTCCGATGGTAGGTGTGGAAGGCGGAATTCTAAGATGACTCCATTGACCCACACTATTGTATGATCCTCTTCCCTGGAGCGTGGCTTGGACCTATGACTTCCTTCTAACCCATAGACTATGGCAAAGGTGAAGGTATTTTGCAGATGTAATTAAGGTCTCTCTAAACAGCTAACTTTAAGTTTATTAAAATGGAGATTACCCTGGGTGGGCCTGACGTAATCAGGGGAGCTCCTTCAGAGCCAACCTGAAAATCGGAGGCTTCTCTCCTGCTGGCTTTGAGGCAGCCAGCGGCCAGGGCTCTAAAGCTGTAAGGAAATGGATTTTGCCAAGACCTCCGTGTGTCTGAAAGAGGACTCAGCCTCAGAGGAGACCCCAGTCCCAGCCCACACCTCGAGTGCAGCCTGGCGAGGCCCCGACCAGACTCCTGACCCACGGCAGCTGCGAGATAATACACGTGTGTTGTTCTGAGCCACTAAGTCTGTGGCAATTTGTTACCGAGCCATAAAAGATTCGTACAGAGGGTCAGATACGCCTGGACGGACCTGCTTTGCTCCAGCCCCCGCGGCCCGCCTCTGTCAAGCTGGGAGATGAGGCTGGAATCACTGCTCGTGGCGACGTGACAATGAGACAGAAAATTAAAATCCAAGAAGGAGCGATTCGCAAACTGTAATCTCGGCAAACAGTGGCACTTAGATTTCCTGTTATTGATCCCCTCAGTGGATATTCTCCAATCTCGTAATTACAGAAGGACTTTTTCAATTTGGGCTGAATCGCCGCCCCCTCCCCAGCCCACCCTCCACTCCCCTCCTTGATTCCTTTAAACTCACCATAAAGCAGGGTAGATTGTATGCACAGTAGATTGTATGTGGAGTCTAAATAAACGGTGCTAATCATTGTAATTGAAATCCGATCCCGGCAGCGGGACGGCTCCTCCGAGCGAGCGGCCATCCTCCTCTTATCTCTCTGGAGCAGGGAGCAAATCCTGCCTTTGGCTGGCTGCCCGCTGGGGGACTTTGGCTTCTCCGGCTGACCCCCTGCGAGTTCCCAGGTGCCGCGTGGTTGCTGGGAGATGCAACCGGTGCCGGGACCCCCCTGGGCTGAGCTAAGCTTGTTTATCTCCCCGCATCCAGGCACGGTCCTGCGAGAGCGCACACTAGGTCCCTTGTGCCCGGCTCCTGTTGGCCGCTGGACAGTTCCCCCTAGTGAACCCCGAGGTTCCCAGTGAGGGGTGGCCAGCTCTGTCCCCCTCCTCCAGGAACAGTGGGCAGTGACTGCAGACATTTCTGGGTACCCCCAACTTGGGAGGATGGGGTTCTGCTTGACGCTAGTGGGTAGAGCCGGGGATGCTGCTAAGCACCCCCACAGGGTGCAGGGTGACTCCCAGCACGAAGAGTGGTCTTCGCCCAAAGTGGCAGGAAGTAGTGTGCGGGTCGGGGAACCCTAACTGGAGCCCTGCTTGAGCTCATCTCTTTCTGTGGAACAGAAAGGACAGAAGTAGCCAGAGGTGAGAGATTTGGGGCCATCGGACTTGGATGGTCACACACACCCTCTTCCCCAGACTTGGTTCAGACATCACCTCTTCTGGGGTCTCCGTGCCACGGCCTGTGTGCCGCGTCCCTCCACAGTGATATACAGGTGGTCTCCTCCGCGTTTGTCATCCCCTACACAAGCTAGCTGTTCAGGAAATCATACTAACTCAGGATGACACAGGTCCAGACAACGGTTACCTTTGGGGAAGGCAGTGACAGGAAAGGTCAAGAGGGGGCCTCTGGGCTGGTTCACAGAGCTGGTTCACAGAGCTGTCCGCTTGGCAAGAATGCGCCATGCTCTGCGCTTACTATCTGTGTGTTGTCTGAGTGTATTTCACAATTCGACAGAAAGAGTAAAAAGATTTGGCTTCTGTTCAGTCTGGCCCACCCTGCCCTTGATTTTAACCTTATCCAGGGGGAGACTGTGTCTGACTTCTCTCTATAGTCCTCTGTCTCTTTCATCTGGAACCTTCAATCCCTCCCAGACAGCTCTTCCTTTGTAAGGGGGTGATAATAATGATATTTGCCACATGTATTTTTTAAAGATTTTATGTATTTATTCATGAGAGACACACAGAGAGAGGCAGAGACATAGGCAGAGGGAGAAGCAGGCTCCACGCAGGAAGCCCGGTGAGGGACTTGATCCCAGGACCCCGGGATCATGCCCTGAGCCAAAGGAAGATGCTCAACCACCGAGCCATCCAGGCGCCCCTGCATATGGTTTTAAAATATTTTTTTCCATCTCAAATTACTTAGCACCCTGCCTGGCACCTAAGGGCGCGGCCTGTGTTATTATTAGCAGTTTAGTGAAAGTTTGCGGAATGACTGAATGATCTAACTGGAAGCATTCGCACACCTAAGCACCTGCACCTGGCTGCCCCACGCCCCGGTTCCCCAGGCCACTGTCATCCTCGCTGTTCCTGTGTGGGGGAGCCCTCAGGCCACAGCTTCCTGGCCTGATTCCTCCGTCCAGAGCCCCCTCCCCACAATGTGCTGGCTAAGAGCACGTTAAGGAGAGATTGTCCCACTGAAGTAATTACCAATGCAGGCATTAGGGAGACATTTAGCACTCACTGAAAGATATTTTTCCCTAGCAAGCCCATTAAACCCCAGCATTTAACCAGGAACCACAAATCTCAGCCCCAGGGAGACCCTGCCACTCCTTACCCGGGAACGCGGGGGAGCCCCTGGCTTTACGGTTTTTGCTTCTCATTGCTCTTTTCTCCAGTTTTCAGCAGGAAAAGATAACTCCCAGGCTGACTGATGGACCCCCTGTGGCCCCTGAGGAGCCAGAGCTCCTTTAGCTTCTAGGACATCTAACTGGCTGCTGTAGGGGCAGCAGGGCTCCTTCCCTTTGGGCACATGGCCAACACCGAGGGAGGGCTCACTGGCTTGGGTGTGGGAAGGGGAAACACTCAGTTCTGAAAGCTGCTAAACTATATGCTCCACTCACGGTCCCCGTCGGAGGGGAGGGGCCGCAGGGGCTCCCCTCTTCTCTTCTATGGGGCTCTCCGTGACTCCAAGACTTGGCCGAGCCTGTTGGAACCCTGAATCAAAGTCTAAGCCAAAAGCAACCCTGCAGATGAGACGGGAGGTGGGTATCTGTCCAGGAGGTAGGGCTTGGTGACACTGCGTGGGAGGTGGGACACAGTCCACACTTAGAGACAGTGGCCGTGGCAGCAGCTGGGGTTTGGAGGAGGATGACCAGACCCAGGGCCAGCAGAGCAGCAGCTGGGGCCTGAGTGAGTGTCTCCAGTGTTCTTGTCTCATCCTTTCCATACATCCTCCCTGTTGGCTGAGATTTGGTTCCTTGACAGAGAGACTGCATGTCCTCATTTGCCCAGGATAGTTCTGGTTTATGTCTACTGTCCTGGCATAATAACTAGCGGCTCTTCCTTTCCCTAAACAATGTCCTGGCTTAGACCTTAGGTCACACAGGGAGAGCACCATGATGGCATCTGGGGACCATCTGGACACGAGATAAGGCTGGTGGAATCATGATGCAGGGTGTGGCTGCGGCCTGGGCCAGTCCCCTAGCTGCTCCTTGCCTGTCCTCCACCAGGCGAAGGCAGAAATTGAGAGGAAGCATCTCAAAACTTCCATAGCCACTGACAAGGTAATTGCATGCCTGTTGATTTAACAGTAACAAAAATTAGGCTTCTTTTTGTGAATTATTTGAATTTTTTTTTCTAGCAATTCATGTTTATACTATTTGCACAGAGCAGGAATGGCACAGACACTTTGGAAAAACAGTTTGGCAGTTCCTAAAAACGTTAAACATATGACCTCTTTGCTTAAAGCTACCATATGATCCAGCAGTTCTAGGTTTATATATACCCTAGGTTTATATATGAAAATATACATTGTACACGAATGTTTATTGCTGTTATTCCTAATGGCTAAAAAAGCGAAGCAACCTAGAATGTCCATCGGGGCGCCTGGGTGGCTCAGTCAGTTGAGCGTCTGCCTTCAGCTCAGGTCATGATCTCAGGGTTCTGGGATCGAGCTCCATGTTGGGTTCCCTGCTCGGCGAGGAGTCTGCTTCTTCCTCTGCCCCTCCTCCTGCTTGTGCTCCCTTTCTCCCTCTGTCAAATGAATGAATGAAATCTTTAAAAATAAATGAATAAATAAATAAAATGTCCATCAGCTGGAACAGGTACACAAAATGTGGTCTACTCATGCCCCGAATATTCTCCAGCCACAAGAAGGAAGGTACCAGTAGCACCTGCTACAACGTGGCTGAAGCTTGAACATACTTTGCTACGTGAGGCAAGTCAGACCCCAAAGGTGTATGATTCCAGTTTGGTGAAAGGTCCAGACTCAGTAAATGTCTAGAGAGAGAAAGCAGGTTAGCAGGCTAGTGGGTGCTGGGTGCTGAGGAATGATTGCTAATGAGGGTGGGGTTTCTTTTGGGGGGATGAAAATGTCCTGGAATTAGGTAGTGGGGAGGACCACACACCCTCGTGAAAATACTACAAACCCCTGAGATGCACACCTTAAAAGAGTAAGCCTTATGGTTTGTGAATTATGCCTTAAAAAAATTTTTTTTTAGAGTATTGATCCCCCACTGGTGGGTGACTGAAAAGCTGGTCCTGCGCTACCTGTGGCCGAATGGCACGGACCCAGTTCACCTTCAGATGAGGAAACCGAACTCCAGCCACGGGGAGGGGACCCTGTCTTCCGGCGGTGAGCTCAGCATTGGGATCATCAGCTTATGTCTGCTCTGCTCCCCAATGGGCAGTTCTGGGCATCAGTCAGCTCATCAGCAATGGGGCACAAGGGTGTCTGGGAAACTCTGGAAGTTGGTCCTTACGCCTCCCCCTGAAACATGTCTCCAAAAAAAGGCTGTTTCTGGGGAGGGTGGGAGTGGACGGGCCTGCCTGGCCTTGGCTCTCTTGCCTGGCTCCCTCCTTCATGAGGAAGGCATGCGGGGCTGCTCACAGACAGGGAGACCAGGGGCTGGTTTCCCTGCCCCGCGGGGGCTCCATTGGCTCTGCCAAATCCAGAGGAGCTTGCAGGCAGGAAGAGGTGTGGGCAGCACCCGCAGTCGGGGCTACCTGCCGCTCAGCACCTGGCCTGCTGGCCCCTGAGCAGAGCAGAGTCGGTCTGCAGCCAGGACGAATAATGACAGCAATCACGATGGTGGCTGGAGTTGTGGGCACCTGCTCCAGCCTCGGTTCTATGCTAAGGGCGTTGCAAATACTGTCATACCCTGCCCCCCCCCCGCCCCGCCCCGCACTGAGCCTCTCGGTGGGTGTTACTATTTCTAGGGTACCCTGCGGAAATCCACTTTTCGAGGGAAGCAGCTACCTCGCTTGCATGCAGGGCTGCTAGGCATATCCTGCACCGTGTGCGCTCCCCCCTCTGCCTGCACACAGAGAAGAGAGCTGCCTGCCGAGGGAGGGGAACAAGTCTGCGGAGGGGGACCCGCAGGAAGAGCCATCTGAATGTGTGTGGTGGGGTGCCCATGCCTGTGCAGGGTCACCCACGTTGTCCCTGCCTGGGCAGACCTTTGGGAAGGAAGCTGGCGCCGGTGCTGAAAACCCCAGGGCCCAGTTGGGAGGGAGGCAGGGGGATGGACCCGATGACCCTGCAGTCTTCTGGACTCTTGAGTCTGCTGTGTGGCTTGCACAAAGGAAGTTCTGGGAGACTCTGTGGGTTCCAGGCACCCTCTCCTAACTTCCATGCTTGTGTTCTGGGTACTGGGCAATTGGGGTCTTGGTCCAAATGGGGGGAACCAGGATGGACATAGGATGCCTGGTCTTTTTTGGGTTTTTAGGGAAACATGGGGGCCTGTTGGGGCCCTACATAGAAAGGATTCCAAACAAGAGCAAGCTGAGGCCTCTGAGGGCATGAGGAGCAGCTACACCAGGGAAGCTTCTGGAAGCATGCATTAGGGCAGGGTCTGGAAGAGAAGGGAAGGCGGCCGGCAGGAGGAGGGAGGTGGAGGCTGCCGGTGGGGGGCATTTCAGGACATCCCACCATCATTTAACTTTCCTTCCGTGGCTCCGTAGCATCACTCACTCCGAATGCAGATCATAAAAATTACAATTGATGTTTCAATTAGTTATAATTTACAGAGCGATTACATTTAATTTCTCTTTTATTGTATTTTAATGGCTTCAAATTTCTTGTTGATGAGATTCAGCTCCAGGCTCGGAAGCCAAGGCCGGAGGGTGGGGAGGGGGCTCGGGTTCTTAAGGGGGCAGGTGGGCTAGAGATGGCTCCGGGAGCATCTTGCCTTCTTGGGTCCCCTCCGCAGCCCCACACAGTCGCTCCTCAGACTTCACTGTCTGGGGCTGGAGAGTGGGCGGGAGGAGGCCTGGGGCCCTCCCTGCGCCCTGCGGGCATCTGTTGAAATGATCCCGGCTAATGGACAAGGAGTATTTGCATCTTCCTAACTAAGGATCCGGGGGGGAAAGAGGTGGAGGCAAGGGGAGGGGCTGGATGAGGAGCCAGCCTGAGACCCTGGCTGGGCTGTGGCCAAATCGATGAGCTGTGCCGCTTCTGCAGGCTTCTGGAACCAGAGGCCACCCACCGAGGGGCTCAGCCTCCGAGCCTGGAGCACAGACAGCAGCCAGGCAGAGCACATTTGCATTCCTTGGTGCCCAGCTCGGGGAGCCCTTGGTCACCCCAGTCCTTAATAACTCAGGAAGCCACAGCCTTGGTTTTCTGGCCCCCAGCTCCCAAGCAGTTCTTTTTGAAGCTTCTAGTTATTTGGAAGAACCTCCCTGGCATCCGGCTCCCAGCGGGGAGGATGGCTGGAGGGGTGGTGGGGTGGCGAGGGGCAGCTTGGCTGCCGAGGAAGGGACCTCGGGTGCGCAGTCCTGAAACCGTGGCCTCTCAGCTCTCCTTTGGTCCCTGAGGGGCTGACCCCACGCTGGGCTTTTCTGCCACTTGGTGACGGGACACAATGCCACCCCCTTTGAAGAAGCTTCAGAGCGTTTCCCAGGAAGGGTCCCAGATCAGTCAAGAAGCAGCCTGGGTTCTGCTAAGATGGTGAGCAGAGAGAGAGGACAGCACACGGGGCTCCCCTCTTCTCAGCTTCCCCAGGTGCTAGAGGAGTCAGCACCTCGAAGCCCTGAACTGGGGGCCAGAAGCAGATCAGAGGCCCTGAACCAGGCCGAGGAAGGGTCCGCTTTGGAGAAGCTGCGCCTGGCTGCCGGTTCAGAGGGGCTGACTAGACGGGGCTGGGAGGCTGGGGTCCCACTTGCAGTGGGGAGGGCTGAGGCCCAGCTCCTGCAGCGGGGGTAGGGGGGTGCTGATGGAGAAGACCCAGTACCCAGTACCCACCCCCCCATGCCTCGGGGCTGTCCTGCGCCTGCCCCTGGCCCCGGTCCCCGGGCACTGCCTGGCCCACTGGCTGGGGGAGGGCTGCAGAGATGGGCCTCATCCATCCAGCACACGGAGGGTCGGGAAACCTTATCAAGGAAGGAAATGTCTCGAGGAATGGAAATTTCAGTCTGGAGAGGAAGGGACCAGAGGGTGACTGCACTCTCCGACTTCCAAACAATTAAACGAGGAGGGCGAAGACCCACTAGGGCTTTTACGTCCTGCTGACCCTGTCATCTTTTTAGGCCAGAGAACCAGCAGCTCTGTCTCTAGCGCTTCGCCGGCTCCCCAGAGCGCTTAGCTTTCTGACAGTTCCAGTGTCCTCAGCAATGACTAGCAAGCACTCCAGTTTTTCCTAATTAATCAGATAAAAAAAAAAAAAGAAAGAAATAGATCGTTTATCAAGGGTTCTTCTCTTTATTCAGAAATCCCTCACACTGTCTGAATGGGGGCAGGCTGTTTAGCTTCTGTGGGCCTCTGTTTACCCATTGTGGTGGTGGTGGTTGCAGGGAGGGGGGTGGCGTTAAATTAGAAACCCCCCAGGAAAAAAAAGAAAGAAACCCCCCAGGACCATTCACACATGGGCATGGCCAAGGCACTCGGAGAAGGAAAAGGTCCCCTGCAGTGAGCCGCGTCAGTAGGCGTGGCTTGGAGAAGTGAGCTGGGTCCCTGTTTCCAAATAAGGCCACACTCTGGGGTTTCCGGTGGACGTGCCTTTTTAGGGGTGTAGGAGTCAGGGCAGGCTGCCCCCAGTTGGGCCCCTTTAGCATGAAGACTATCTTGAGTTAAAAAGCAATCCAAACCGGGCTGATTCAGAAAAAGTTCCTTACCTACCCCACCTCCCCCTCCACTGCCTAAAAAGAACTCAGGCAGAGGACCTGCTCCGGGAACAACGCTGTCACCATGGACAACTTTATTAGGATATGACCAGGGAGGCCAAGCAGGGTGGGAGCTAGCAGGGCCTCCTGGACCCAGGTCCTCTCTGTCCCGTTGTTTCCGAGTGGCCCAGCAAGCATTTCCCTGCTTTTCACCTTCCCGTGAATTGCATTTCTTCTGCTTGAAGTCCCAGACCCCTACCCCCTCCTCCTTAGTTCAGGGTGACAGATGTACCTCACTGCGCCTGACTCTTTTTGGTACTTCCGTGTCTGTGTGGATTCCCTGCACGTATGCTATTAAATTTGATTTTCTCCTGTTAATCTGTCTCGTGTCAACTTGATTCTTAGTCTGGCTGGAAGGACCTTGAGGAGGACGGGACATTCTTGCTGCCGGACAGGGGACGCTATTCTACTCACTGCACCTCCGGAGCGTCTGCCTGCCTGTTCCTGGTAACTCACCCACCTTCATTCGGGGGGATCGCCTGCCCCATTCTCCCCCTTTGTCTCAGGATTCTGGTGGGCTGTCAGTGTCTGTGTCCTTCACCATCCGCCTGGCCACACGGACAGACGCATGACCCCTGGGCGATTGAACCTGTCTCTCGGGCCATGGAAATGGATCCCAGGACTGGGGATCTGAGTCCCCTTAGAGTCACCTCTGACATATTCCTTGGGGTGTCTTCAGTGGGAAAGAGAGAGAGAGGGAGAGAGCCCCCCAGGACCCTGAGCTAGGATCATGCCTGCCTGGAGAGGCCCGTGTCCACCTCCCTCCGTTGTGCTGTATTACAGGGCAAGGCTGGTGACAAAAAGCAGCAGAAGCTAGAGACGGGGACGTGATGATTGGGGTTAAGAAAGACAGATTGAGAGAAGTGGGGGAAAACCTGACACCATCCTCCCAGAATCCAGCCTGCCCACACCCAGCTCCGCGGCTTATTTCCCGACATAACTATGGGGGCCACTGAACCCCCCTTCTCTGCTCAATTGAATTTGAGTTTCATTTTTGTCACTTGCTGCCAAACAGTGTATGAAATAATGAGTAGCCATTGGTGGCAGTGCTCAAGGAGGCTGGGTGAGCAACCTTCAGTGACGGTATCAGATGGGATTCCTGCTTTGGGCAGGGGGCTGTACTGGATTAATGGTTTCAATAAGCACTTATTAGGCACCTCCTGTGTGCTAGGTACTGGGGATGCAGAAACGAAAGACAATGGTGAAGTCGTCTCGCATTTATGGAAAGTAGGTCAGTTACAGGATGTGGCGGGGGGGTGGAGGGGGGAGGCTTAGGTAGCTAGCAGGTGGTGGGGTGGGAGCCCTCTGCAGCTCAGGAGGTGATTCCCTGTGCTTGGCACACAGCAGGTCCTCGGGAAGCATTTGTTGAATAAATGAGTTTAGATTATTGTGTGGTTCACCTGTTTATGATGACCAGTTATTCACCCTGCGTGCATCTTCTTCCTTTGCATACCTGCCCTGCAGCGTGCGCATGCGTGTATGCGTGTGCAAACACACACACACACACACACACACACAGTCAGCTGCCTGGTACGGCTCTGGGCACCTGGGACTGCTGAATAAGCATCTGTGGTCCACATGATGGAGCGCTGGCAGATGAATGATTGGCAGAAAGCTGCTTCCATATATCTTGCTGTCTGTGGCCCTCCCTGAGCCGGCTCCTGGAATCTGGCCTGTGCTCAGCTCCTGTGATTCACTTTGTGGATTATCCATGACGTGTTCCGTCCAAGGTCTGTCTCTCCTTGCCCCCCAGGAATGCTTCTGGGCCGTCTTTAAGGCACACATGGCCTTTACTTTTCTCTCTCTCTCTCTCTCTTTTTTTTTTTACACACAGCCTTTTCCACAGTGTTTTTTTTTAAATATTTTATTTATTTATTCATGAGAGACAGAGAGAGAGAGAGAGAGGCAGAGACACAGGCAGAGGGAGAGGCAGGCTCCATGCAGGGAGCCCGATGTGGGACTCGATCCCAGGCCTCCAGGATCACACTCTGGGCTGAAGGCGGCTCTAAACTGCTGAGCCACCCAGGCCTCAACAGTGGTTCTTGACCCCCTTACTATGTGGGGGCCTTGGTGGGGGCACTTCAAGAGGATGGGGAGGGAAATTGCAGAGGGAAGCGTGGGCTAGGGGTCTCCCTGTTTCTAGGTACTTCTATAGTTGTCCTACCTGGAGGATGACTCTGTGCTGCAGGTCCCCCGCGGAACACTAGATGGCGGTGTTTCTTAATGGATGGAGGGTGGGCGTCTGGAGCAGGGATGCTCAAGAGGGACGGTCTAGACTCTTAAGGGATGAGGGTCCGAGTTATGCCCATTTTAGAGATGGGCACGGTGAGTTCAGGGAACACAGCCAAGGCATAAGTAAGGGTTTCTCTGGATAACACGCAGCGAGCCAAGGGACCCCAGGTTCAGCCTGTTTCTTTAGCACCTTCCTCTGCAGGGGTGCCTGGGATGGGAGCAGCCACATGCGAGTGGGAAGGTGCCAGAGGAGAGGGGTGGTACTGGTGAGTCACATCCGGTAAGGGTGAAGGCGGCCCCAACATGGAGCGGGAAGACCCAGAGGGGGTCTGGCTGGCTAAGGAGGCAGCGGGAGAGAGAAGGGAGCCAGCCAGGTTGAGGAGGCTCCACTTCCAAAGCAGATTCCATCCCACAGTGAATTAAATGCAGCCTTAGTCTCATTTCTCTTGGGGAGGTCCATCCTTCCAGTCCCCCCCTGCCCCTCCCCAAGTATCCTTCAGACCTGGCCTTGTCCCAGGTGCCCAGGGGGCCCTTGGTGAGTGTGCCTGGTGGAGGTCGTTGATACCGAGGAATAGGGGAGCAGGTGGAGAGTGGCCAGGAATGGGAGGTGCGCTCCGAAGCGCATAGGGGCAGACCTCAGGATCCTAGAGCCTGAGGCAGGGATAGGGATCGGCTCCTGGGTCCCCAGTACAGCGGCGATGACTCAACACCGCTTGGGTGGTGGTCGCCTCCATTGGAAGTGATGGGGGCATCTTGGGGCACACCCGACAGATGCTTATGTGGTTTAACCAGAGATAAGAAAGTTATCTGCTGCCTACACTATGTTCCCTATGAGCCTGAAGTTCTATTATTAGAGACTGATTTATTTAGGTCAAGCCATGACTCCCCCCACCACCCCCAGGAGTTTTACATACAGTTTCTTGCATGTAATAGACCATCCAGTAAATATTTGTCAACTGAGTCTCCATTAAAATGAAAATACCCTGAGGAGAGATAAACCACTTTTGTTTGCGAACATTTCACTGTGAATTAGTTTATCACACTAACTAGTGCCCCTAACAAGTTTCCTGAGAGGAAGAGACACAGGCCGCAGATGTGTTCCGAGGAGGTACCTGGGGAGACAAAGAGGTTTGGAATTTGGGCCAACACCAGAGGCAGATGTGCCTTGGCTGAGAGTGAGGGCCAGTGCGCCCAAGGTCATCACAATGACATTGGGGGTGTCTGCTGCCGGCAAATATGACCGTACCCCTCCTCGGTTGAAAACTCCCGAACGGATGAGCCCTGGGTGTTATTCTATATGTTGACAAACTGAACACCAATAAAAAATACATTTATTAAAAATAAATAAAATAAAATACTCAAATTCAAAGAAGAAACTTATACAAAAGAAAGAAAGAAAGAAAGAAAGAAAGAAAGAAAGAAAGAAAAAGAAAAAAAAAAGAAAGAAAACTCCCGAACGATCCCCATAGTCCTCAGGTAAATGTTCCAAGGTTACAAAGGTCCAATTAATTATTCAAATTTAGCTTAGATGTCACTTCCTCCAGGCAGTCTTCCATGACCCGTCCGTCCAGTGCAGACAAGGTTTTCCTTCTACATGGTGCTGTGCTCTCATAACACTTATATCAAGGAATTCTAAGAGGTTAATAAAAAGTAGTACCTGCTGAGAGGTCCAAAAAAAAAATTCCAATTGTATAGGAGGCTTCTAATAAAAAGTGACCGTTGTCTGCCTGTACCAGTCGAAGTCCGGTCAGGAAAACAGACACCACGTCAGTTATTTTAGCAGCGAGAATTTGCTATGGAGAATTGGCTACCCATGCAGTGGAAGATTGAAAAGAGAAAGAACGCTGAGGTAGCAGGGACACAGGAACTGCAAAGAGAGGCCATCACTTCTGGGGCGGGCCGCACAAAAGAGGGGGGTTACGTGACCCCCCCTGAAGCTTGAGGCGACTGCGTGGAGCCAGGCTCAGACCCCCGCTGGGGGCCACTGGCTAACTGGTGCTGCTGTGTTTGCAGGTGTGTGATGATGCGATGACGATCGAGCAGAGTGACGAGCAGAGTGTCACCCTTCCTCATGGCTGAGTAGTACTCCAGCGCACACGTGGCCCGCACCTTCTTTATCCATCCATCCATCTATGGGCGCTTAGGTGGCGTCTGCATCTTTGCTCTTGTGAATAATGCTGCAGTGGACCTGGGGGTGCTCGTGGGGGGCTGTTGGTCTTGTCTGTCCACTTATTCTTTTTTTTTTTTTTTTTTTATTTATTTATGATAGTCACAGAGAGACAGAGAGAGAGAGGCAGAGACATAGGCAGAGGGAGAAGCAGGCTCCATGCACCGGGAGCCTGATGTGGGATTCGATCCCGGGTCTCCAGGATCGCGCCCTGGGCCAAAGGCAGGCGCCAAACCGCTGCGCCACCCAGGGATCCCTGTCCACTTATTCTTAATGCACCTTCAGCACCTGTTGCTCCGATACGCTCCGTGGCAACCAGCCCTTTCCCATCCTCCTTGTGTCAGTTGACACGTCACTTTTTTGGAGGTGCCTTGATACCATCTAAGGGTCCCTGCGGTGTTGCCCTCTGTGGCTCCTCACCCCTGTGTTTTTTTCGTGCTCCCTTGACATGCTGTGATTCCTGCATTCATACGTTGGCTTGTCTGCGGTCTGTCTCCCAGCCTAGAATATCATCCCTACGAGGACAAGGGTTGCCTGGCACGTCCACTGCTGTGCTACCTGCCCCTTTTTCCATGAGTGATGGACGGCAGGGGGGTGGAGAGGGGCCGGGTGGCCCGGTGACACTCAGCCTGACCCTGGGGAAGGAAAAGAAGTTGAAATTTCTGAGCACAACCAAGGGTCGGTGGTCTGATCTTTGTATAGAGAGACGGGAGTGTGTGTGTGTGTGTGTGTGTGTGTGTGTGTGTGTGTGTAGGGGGTGAAGCTTGCTTTGAGTCAGAAACCCAGCTCTTGTCACATCACACAGGAAAGCCTGAAGGAGGGGAGTGGGAAAGGTGCTAAATAAAGCCAAAATCTCATTGTCTCCGGTCTTCTGATTACCAGGTACTTAGATTGCAGGTTACACAGTCAGCAGTGATGAGCTGTAATTGCAGATGCTTTCCATGGTTATTTTTCCCCTGGAAAATAAAGTGATACCTGTAATTTCCCCAAAGATGTGCTCCAGTCTTCCCGAGACTCTGTCCTGAGACAGAGGCTGGGCAGCCTTTACTACCCCGTGACCACGGGGTCCCCTCTCCCCTTCTTGGCGAATGGGTGGGCTGGCTAGGGGTTTCCTGGTCTAGATCCTGCCGCCAACTTGCTGGCTAATTCTGGACCTCAGTCTGCCCATCGGCGCTATGGGTTTGGGGAGGCAAGGTGGGTGGGGACTGAATCCCAGGAGAACGCAAGGATGTCATGGAAGGAACTCTTGGGAGCCAAGATGAGCAAGCAAGGTGGAGAATCCAGGAGGCCTGGGAGTCGGCATTGGCCCCAAGGAGCAGGCCACGATGTGGTGATTATCAGTCTTGGGGCAGGGGCTGCCCGCATCAGCCTTGGACAGGGCCAGAAAGAGGTCACAATGTCACCGTTCCCCAACTCGCACCCATGCCCCCAGCTCCAGGTTACTGCTAACCTCAGGGGAAGCTCAACCTCCACCAGCTTGGTCCTGCCCGTTTGCCAGCCCGCTTGCTCCACCTCTAGGACTCGCGATCGGAAATTTGGAGCTTCGAAACTGCCTGGTCCTACTGCCCGTGGTTGAGGGGGTGGGAGGGGAGGACCCCTGAGCTCGCTGCCCAGGGGACTCTGTGCTCCTGGACCCCCAGGGGTAGCCCCAACTGGGCTTTCCGCGGGGACCCTGTGACACGCTGACCTGTTCATGGTGCTGGGCTTTGGGGCTTGGGTGCTTTGGGCTTCTGGGGGGCTGGCCCGGGCCCCAGGGACCTTGCATAGTGTTGTTTTAATGGGAAGATGTGCTCCAAGCTTTCAGGTTCCAAACAGCAGATTTTTCAAAGCACTTTTGGGGCCAGGCCTATTCCCAAGCTGGGGACGGACAGCCTGTGCTGGCTTCCAGGCTCAGGAAGACAGGTGCAGGCAAGCGGGGCTTTCTGCTCTGCATGACCTCGCTTGTCCAGCTCCTCCGTTGCGGAGTTCCCTGCTCCAGGCTCCCCCGAGGTTCAGCTCAGTCTCCCGATGGGTTGCTCCCCCCGCTCTGTACCAGTGTGCGCCCAGGGGCCACTGGGGTTTCCCTGGGCTTGTAACAAGAGACGGGAGGCTCTCTGATGTACCACCTTCTCTCTTTCTTTCTTGAACGAGACCCGGAAGGGGAAGACAAACTTTCCATCTGGGTAGAAGTGATGAGTCATTCCTCCAAGGTCCGTAGGAAGATTCATCTACAGAGCAGGCATCTGGTACCTGACCCACATCCACTTGCCCCACCTCTGATCCAGGCCGGCAGGGAGACAGTCCCCCGCAGGCTTCCTCCGGCTCCTGCTGTGGTGCCTCAAGCAAGGGCACGGATCTGTGTTTCTGCCCCAGGGCTGCTGTGCTGCAGAGGATGCTAGCGGAGCTCGGCAGGCCCTTGTTCCCTGCTGGGGTGGGGGGTGGTGTGCAGGGGACGTGCTGGGGCAATGGGGCATAGCTCCTGCCCCTAGTGCTACCCGGGCACAACCCCAAGGAGCAGTCTGTACTATTCTCAGGACTGGTCTTGGAGGAGGTGAGACCTCAGTGGCCTGGCTTGTTTGGATTGCTTTAGTCTGTCCCTGTGTCATTTCCTTCCTTCCTGCTCCCTGGGGCCATCTCCCAAAGAAAATATCTGCACCCATGTCCTCATCTCAGGCTCTACTTTTGGGAGAACCCAGGCTATGATGCCTACCTTTCAGAGGGTCACCAGGGGGAACAGGGCAATAGAGAGGAGCTAAGGTTTTGAGGTCCAGGTCAGTTCTCAGGCTGGGCTGGGGTACTCCCAGGGGGCAATGCAGCAAGCAGGAGATGAAAAGTGCCTAGGGACCTTAGCGGGCTCTTCTAATTTAGGTTGACAGTGACCCGAGCCTCTGGACCTGGGCTCAGGAGCGCCAGGGGGTCACCCACTGCCTGGCCACTTGAAGTTGCACAGGTAGGGCTCTGGCCTGGACAAGCATGGGAATGTGCTGAAGTCCTGTCCCTGCGACACGGTCATGGAAACTCTGTAACACTGAGCTGGGCCAGGATGGCTTCCCTCACTCCCGCTTTCTCTTTTGGCTTCAACTTTCCTTGTGGTTTCTCAGTCTGATCCGTTCCTTTGCCCAGCGTGCTAGTCTTCCTAGGACTGCTGTAACAGGAACCACAGACTGGGTGGCTTACAACAGCAAAAAAGCATCCTCTCACGGTTCTGGGGGCTGGGAGTCAGAAGTCAAGGTGTCAGTGGCCATGCTCCCTCTAAACCCATGGGAGGGACCCGTCCTTGCCTCCTCTCTTTCCCCCACATTCCTTAGCCTTCTTTGACTTGTGGATGTATCGCTCCAATCTCTACCTGGCCATTTTACACCCATGTGTGTGTTTATATCCAAATTTCCCTCTCACATGGGGAACGAAGTCCTAATGGATTAGGACCCACCCTAAAGACCTCATCTTAACTCGGTTACATCTGCAAAGACCCGGTTTCGAAGTGAGGTCACTCTCACAGATACTAGGGGTGAGGACTTCAGTGTATCTTTTGGGGAACACAATTCAACCTATAACACTCTTCCGCATTGGTGCCTGGGCTAGGTTGGGCTGACCCAACCTGTCACCTTTGTTTCCCTCCAGGATGGAGGGAGCAGATGAGAGAGGAAGGGAGTGCATGGGGTAGGCAGGGCACAAATGTGGGGAGCAATGAGAGAAAAGGAAGAGTCAGGATGCTGTGCTTTCAGGTGACCTCTCAGGTAGCAAATAGGTGTCCAGGCTTTTGGGATAGCCTCCAGGTATTCAGGGAAGGGTATCCCATTAGCTCCCTTTTAACTGTCTTAGAAATAGGCTGACCAACCTTGTTTGCCTGGGATTTTCCTGGTTTTGGCATGGAAAGACCTCATCCTGGCCTCATCCTGGCCTCATCCCCTCCAACCTGGCAAACCAGTCCTTTTGGTTATTCTCCTTGGAGAAAACAGGGATGTCTGGCTGGGAAGTGACAGGGAAAGTCCATACAAGTTACATCCTGGTCACTGAGGAATGTGTGTCCAGCAGACGGTGAGGTTCTCACGGAGGTGTACGGGGGATGGGGCAGGACACCAACCCAGAACGTGAGGCAGGTGAGACAGCCGAGTTTGGGTTTTCTTAATGTAATCTCTATGCCCAACGTGGGGCTCGAACTCATGACTCCAAGATCAAGAGTCGCATTCTCTACCCATTGAGCCAGCCAGGCACCCTGATGGCAGAATTTTGAATCTGAGCAAACACTGGGTTTGTCTCAAGGTATCTCACTGGGTTTAGAAAGGACCTTATGCTGTTTAGTCCGGAGATGTGGTTTAGGTTTGGGTTACTCTGCTCCTGGACAGAAGTTTCCAAGGAGACCCGGAAGAGTGTGGAACAGGAACAAATGGGACAACAGCTCACTTAGTTTCTTGGGGGGCCCAATTTATGCATTTATTTAAGAAGCATTTATTGAGCATCTACTATGTTCCAGAAACAATTGTAGTCCTTTGAGATATGTCAATGGACAAAACAGGTAACAGTGGCGGCCCTCATGGGGCTCACCTTCTCCTGGGGAGCTGAATGCGACAGTCATAATAACGGAGTCACTTTCCTGGTATGTTAGGAGGCCACGAGAGCCAATGAAGAAGAGAAAGAGCAGAAGCCAAGTGATATGGGAAGATGGGGAGGCGGGGGAGCAGGATATAGATTAAGTAAGTGGTCAGGGGAGGGACAATTCGAGAAGGAGACACATGAGCGGGAGCAGGTGAGTGGTGGCTTGCCCTGCGAGCTCTGGGGGTGGCCCATCCTTCGTTCTTATTGGCAAATGATACCTCAGGCTCCCACTGTCCTCACTCAGGCCCCTGGGAAAAGAAGGTCCAGGGCCAAGTCCATTCGGTCTGGGTCCTTTCCCTGCAGGGAGATGACTGGTCTCTTGTCCAGGAAGTCACAGCATCCATCTTAGTGTGACACCTTAGAAGCATACGTGGTCATTTAAGGGATCCCAAATTGGGTTCTTGGGGCCTCTTGGAAGCCTCCCTTCAGCACGTGTGACTTTGCCTTCATTTTCAGGCGTGGTGCCCCTTCCCCCTATCATCCCCTGTGAGGACATTCTCCTAATGGGGTGATTTCATGCAAACACATTAAAAAAGCCGCAGTGCACTAGGGAAGCTGCCATAATCCTTTTGTGCAATATCTCTGTTCACTGCATTAATGATCCTCTCCAGATTACCCATTTCCTAACAAACCATTAACACAGAAAGGAGGCGAGGAGGGGAAGAGGGAAGGAGGAGGGAGGGGGCTGAGGCAGGGGCCACCAACTGCACAGCTCAAGCTAACAGCAGACCGGGTTCTGCATGCCCCCCTGCTTCTTCCATGTGGGGAGAAGGCAAGGGCTGTGGGGCTGGCATCTCTCCCGGGGACACGGACCCTCATGAGACAAGGAGGGGTTCTCTGGTCCCACTGTCACTGAGAAGACATCCAGGCTCTGAACCAGGCCTCCCGGTGAGGGCAGCTCTGAGAGGAGCTGGGTCAGTGTCCAAAGGGGAGGGAATGAGATTGAGAATCCCACCTAGACTGGGAATCCCTAGACTGGGAATGAATGAAACGAGTGGGTTGGTTCAGCATCACCCAGGCCATGAGCAGGGGGGCTGGGATTTGGACCCAAGTGTCTTTAGCTGTGCAGAGCTCACTGGTTCACCAAAGCCTCCTGCTATGGATAAACCCTTTGGGGTGAGGCATGTGTTGTTCCTGCTTTCTGGAAGATTGCTGATGGCCTCCTGGTCACCCTATCAGTCGCGCCCCTACAGGGTAAGATTGATGACTCAGAGTCATCCTCACAAATGAGCGCTTCCCGTGTCCTGCTTCCTGCATGCTCCTCTGCTCTCCTGTTCTCCTTGCACCGGGGGGTTCCCCTTCGCCCCCAGGACTGTGCTGTGCCCAGCAGCATGTGGCCCCGTGCTGGACCCTGTGCAGACAGGAGCCTCTGACTCCAGGCCTTTCTGGGAACTGCTTTCCACCCTCCGGCCCCCAGCTCCACTTCAGGCCTCACTGGCCGTTCTCATGAACCAGGGCAGAAAGTAGCCTTCTCCAATAGGAAAGCATAATAAGATCTATGGGATTTAATAAGATCATCCAAGATTTGGCTCTACTGCAGTTTTCTGGTGACACCGCGTTCTTTGGGGAGGTAAATTTCCTTCTCTTTAATCCACTGTATCTTAAGCAGGTGACCCACTCTGTGTTATTACAAGCAGGTTATTATTACCATAAATCCTTCTGCTTCTACTTCTTCCATTTACATTAAATATAGTCTCTGTTATGGCGCCTAAATTAGCTTTCATACGAGGAAATCTCTGTGTAATTTAAAGGAGATGGGGAATAGGAGTGAGGTTGGGGGAGGGGGAGGGCCAAAGGGAATGGGTATGAAGGCTTCTCACCCCAAAGAAGGACGAGGCCTGGGCTCACTCCTTCCTGATGTGCTTGGAGCCCCGAGGAATGGGGGCATCCCTGAGTCCTTTCACCCCTTCATTTGTGTATTTGGAGAATACTTGCCAGACAGGTGCAGTGCCTGGCCACAGGGATCAAAAACACTGGAGACGCTGCACGATTCCGATTATATGACATTCTCCAGAAGCCAAGAAGATGGAGACAGTAAAAAGATCAGGGGTCACCAAGGGCTTGAGGGAGACAGAGGAGAATGAAAGGATGAGGCACAGAGGATTTTAGGACAGTGCAAGATTCTGTATGAGACCGCAGTGATGGACACATGTCATTGTACGTTGGTTACAAAGCGTCAACCCCCATGTAAACTATGGATGTTAGTTAACGATAACGTTATCAGTTTTGGTTCATCAGTCGTGACAAGAGCCACACTAACACAAAATATAAATAATAAGAAATCCTATGGGCATGGATGGAGAGGCTATCTGGGAACTTTCTGTACGTTCTGATCAATTTTTCTGCAAATTGCTTTTAAAAAAAGAAAGTCTATTAGTTTCCAAAAATAAAAAATAAAAAAACCATGATGGAGAGAATGTGGGAGCCTATGATAGTGTCCCAGCCTGGTGGGGGCAGTGTACCCGCCCAATGGTTTTCTCTCAAGAATTTGTGGGAGCGCTCCACGTCGGTTTTATTTTTTTTATTTATTTTATTTTATTTATTTTTTTCCATGTCGGTTTTAAACGGGAAGCTCTGTTCTAGGCTTTAGGGAGACAGTAATAAATATGACACAGTTCTTGCGCTCCCAGAGCTTACATTCGGAGATGGGGAGTCTGGCACCAAGGAAGTAACCCAATACGTCAATACGAGGAGTTGAGACAGTGGAATGTTCTATGGAGAAAATAAACAGGGAATGTACACGATGCTGTTCATTCAGGTCAGAAGCTGGGAACAGTGTCTGTGCTGGATGGTCTCTGTTTGCTCCCCCAGATTCTCTCTCCCACTTTGTCCAGGGGGCTGAGTGGAAGTAAACTCCGATTCTTTTGTGGAGAGCATCTGCAGGGACGAGGGAGGGAGGGAGGTAAAGCTGGGTTTTTCCCAAGATTCCCACTCTGGCAAATAGATCAACACTCTGGCAGATAGTTCTGGAAATGGCTCTGTCTCCTTGCCCCCCACATCAGGCCCAGGGGTGGTACTAGCTCCAGGCATTGCCTTATACGTGGCAGTCTAGCTACACCCTTAGGTTTGGAAGCGGTCCTCTTATTGAACTGGCCTCCAATGACCCAATTTGACTGCGCCATGTCTTTTCTATCAGGAATCTGACTGATGGTATCTCTCTTAGGAACACAGTCATGCAAAGGTCTGGGGAGAGCTCTGGAAGTGGGGGCCATGCAAATGCAAAGGCCCTAAGAGGGTATGGACTTGCTGTGTGGGTGAAACCGGAAGAAAGGAAGGCTGGTCAGGCAAAAGCTGGGTGAGTAAACGACTGAGTTATGCAAAACAGGGCCCGAGTCTAGTTATGGCTTGATCCTTGTAGGGTCAGGCAGGCCAGGCAGAGAGTAGGGTTTTCCATTTTTTCTTGAACTTGTGATTTTTAAAAAAATATATTTTAAAGGTAAAATTTACATAAAGGGGAAATGCACAGATCTTAAGTGTCCAGTTTGATGAGTTTTGACAAACGAAAACACTGGTGTATCTGAACCCCTTTCCAATCAGAATATAAAAATTCCCAGGGCGCCTGGGTGGCTCAGTGGTTGAGTGTCTCTGCCTTTGGCTCAGGTTGTGATCCCAGGGTCCTGGGATCGAGTCCCACATCAGGTTCCCGGCAAGGAACCTGCTCCTCCCTCTGTCTATGTTTCTGGCTCTCTTTGTGTCTCTCATTAATAAATAAATAAATAAAAATCTTAAAAAATATATTATAAAAATTCCCTTGTGCCGCCTTTCAGTTAATTTTACCTCCTCTAGAGGTGATCACAGCTCTGATTTCCATCACCATTGATTAGCTTCGCCCATTCTTGAACTTTACTTAAATGAGGTCCTACTGTAAGTACTCCTTTGTGTCGGTCTTCTCTTGGTCAGCGTGTTACCTGTGAGACTCACGCATGTTCTGCAGGTTTCAGCAGTTCCATTCTTTGTACTGCTGAGGAGCACTCCACTGCACAAATAAACTACGGTTTGTTGGTTCATCTCTTGCTAACGGACTTTTCAGTTGTTCCCTCTTTGTGGTTATTATAACGCGGATCTGCATTTTCTTGTACAGATGTTCTTGCACACCCACGTCATCATTTGTCCTGGGTAAATGCCGGGAGGATGGCCCACCGGGTAGGTAAATGCTTGACAATTTCCTAAGGTGATCGGACCACTTTATAAAACTCCGACACCCGTGGGTGACAGTCCCATTTGCTCCATGTTCTTGTCAATGCTGGTTCTTGCCCTTTTGATTTTAGTTGTCCTAGTGAATGCGTGGTAATAACTCACTGTGGTCTTAATTTGCGTTTCTCTCATGACTCATGATATTGATCATCTTCTCCTGATCATCTTCTCCTATGCTTCTTTTGCAATTCTTTTTAATAAAAGATTTATTTATTTTTAGAGAGAGAGAGTGAACGAGTGAGTGGGAGGAGGGGCAGAGGGAGAGGGAGAGAGAGAATCCCAGGTAGACTCCCTGCTGAGCTTAGAGCTGGACTGGACTCGGGACTCAATCCCAGGACCCTGAGTTCATGACCTAAAGTGAAATTGAGGTTGGCTGCTTAACTGACTGAGACACCCAGGAGGCCCTTATTTTGCAATTCTTATATTTTCTTTTGTGAAGTGTCTGTTCAAACCTTTTGCCCATATTTTTTTATTAGGTTGTATGTCTTTCTTTTATTGATGATATTGTTCTTTGTATATTCTGGATGGAAATCTTTTGATATATATTTGCCATGTATATACACATATGTGTATATATTTTTTATTTTATATAAGTATAAATTATACATTTATTCATAAATTTATAAATAAAATTATTTCTATATATTTTATTTCTACATATTTTATATATATACATATACATAAAAATTGAAAAGAAAAAATACAGAATGAGATAAAATATGTATGTATATATGGCAAATATGTTCTCTCAGTCTCTATTTTTTCATTTTCTTTTTTTAAAATTGAAGTCTAGCTAACTTCGAGTGCTATATTAGTTTCAGGTGTACAATATAGCAATTCAACAATTCTATAATTACTTAGTGCTCTGCTCATCATGATAAGTATATTCTTAATCCCCTTCATCTATTTCACCCAATCCTCACCCCTCTCTGGGAACCATAGTTTGTTCTCTATAGTTAAGAATTTGGTTTTTGGTTTCTTTTTTTTCTTTGCTTGTTTGTTTTGTTTCTTAAATTCCAGATATGAATGAACTTATATTGTATTTGTTTTTCTCTGGCTTATTTCACTTAGCATTACACCTTCTTGTTGCAAATGGCAAGATCTCATTTTTTTTTAAAGATTTTATTTATTTATTCATGAGAGACACACACAGAGAGAGGCAGAGACATAGGCAGAGGGAGAAGCAGGCTCCACACAGGGAGCCCGACGTGGGATTCGATCCCAGGTCTCCAGGATCACATCCTGGGCTGAAGGTGGTGCTAAACCGCTGAGCCACCTGGGCTGCCCAAGATCTCATTTTTTAATGACTGAGTAGTATTTTATTGCATATATATATATGAATATATATATATATTCATCAATGGATGGATACTTGAGTTGCTTCCATATCTTAACATTTGTAAATAATGGTGCTATAGACATAGAAGTGCCTATATCTCTTTGAATTAATGCTTTCATTTTCTTTGGGTAAATATCCAGTAGCACAATTATTGGATCATATGATAATTCTATTTTACATTTTTTGGGGAGCCTCCATATTGTTTTTCACAGTGACTGCACCAATTTGCATTCCCACCAGCAGTTCTCGAGTGTTTGTACTTCTCCACATCCTCATCCACACTTATTTCTTGTCTTTTGATTCTAGCCATCCTGATAGGTTTTGATTTCATTTCTCTGATGATTAAGGATGTTGAGTCTTTTCATTTTCTTTTTAAGATTGAGACATAATTGACATATAACATCGTATCAGTTTTAGGTGTATGACATAATGATTTGATATATGTGTATATTGTGAAATGATCACCACAATAAGTTTAGTTAACATCCATCACCACATGTATAGTTACAGCTTCTTTCTTGTGATGACTGTTTTTCCATTTTCTTAATGGTATCTTTTGATGAGAAGTGTTTCTTGATACTGTTTAATTTGATCATTAAAAAATGATTAGTACTTTTTGTGTCTCTTCTAAGAAATATTTGCCTATCTTAAGTTTATAGGAGATTTTCTCCCCTAAGATCTGTAGTTTTAGCTTTCATGTTTACATCAATAAGCCTTCTCAAATAATTTTGTGTATGGTGTGAGGTAAGGGTCAAGGTTTTTTTTTTCTATAGAGATACCCAGTTATTTCAGCATGTTTGTTGAAAATATTTTTTTCCTCATTGAATTACCTTCGTGTCTTTCAAAAATCAATTGACTATGTATGTGTGAGTCTATTCCTGGACTATGTCATTGATTTATTTGTTTGCCCTTATACCAATAACATACTGTCTTATAGCTTTATAGCAAGTCTTAAAATTGGGTAATATGAGTCTTCCAATTTATCCCTTTTAAAAGATTGTTTTGGCTAGTCTAGTTCCTTTGCATTTTCATATAAATTTTAGACTCGCCTTGTCATTTTCTACAGAAAAGCCTGCTGAGATTTTGATAGGGATTGTCTTGAATCTATAGATCAATTTGAGAAGTAGTTACATCTTAAAATACAGAGTCTTTGAATCCACAAATATAGTATATAATCCATTTTTTTTAAAGATTTTATTTATTTATTCATGATAGTCACAGAGAGAGAGAGAGAGGCAGAGACACAGGCAGAGGGAGAAGCAGGCTCCATGCACCGGGAGCCCGATGTGGGATTCGATCCCGGGTCTCCAGGATCGCGCCCTGGGCCAAAGGCAGGCGCCAAACCGCGCTGCGCCACCCAGGGATCCCTATATAATCCATTTATTTAGATCTTAAAACTTTGCTTTTTTTCAGCAGTGTTTTGTAGTTTTCAATATAAAAGTCTTGCACAGCTTTTGCTAGGTTTATTGGTTTATTCCTAAATATTTTACATATTTGGATATCATTATTAATTGGATCCGTTGTTTTCATTTTCTAATGGTTTTTTGTGTATAGAAAAAACAAATTTTTGGTATATTGATTTGTTTTCTGCAATTTTGCTAAATTAACTTTAGTTCTAGTATTTTTATTAGATTCTTTCATTTTTTAAAAATATAAATAATTATCGCAAGTGTTAAAAAGAGTTTTCTTCTTCTTTTCCAAGAAGTAGATAGTTTATTTATTTAATTTTCTTGCCATATTGCTCTGGTTAGAACTTCCAGTGCAATGTTAAGTCAAAGGGCAGAGAGCAGAAATCTTTGTTTCCCCCTGTCTTAGGAGGAACATATTCAGTATTTTGCCATTAAGCGTCATTGTAGGTATGTTGTACATGCCTTTTATCTGATTGAAGTATTTATCCTGCAATTCTTAGTTTGCTGAGGGTTCTATGTAAGGAGTGGGTGTTGAGTTTCTGAATATTTTGAGATCTTGAGCATTTTCTCCTTTGATTCATTAATACACTGAATTAAATTGCTTGATATTGGAATGTTGAACCAATCCTGCATTCCCAGGATAAATTATATTTGATTGAATTTATACATTCATATACATAAAATGTGTTATACATTTTTATATATTGCTGTATTTATTTGCCAACATTTATTAAGAGGCTTTAATTTTTTAAACTATGTTCATAAGGTATATTGATCAGTAATTTGCCTTCTCATACCATCTATTACAGGTTTGGGGTATAGGATCGTGCTCATCGCATAAAAAGAGTTAAAGAATGTTCCCCTATTTTCTATATTCTAGAATTTTATGTAAGATTGGCATTATTTCTTTTTTATATGTTCAATACCTTTACCAGTGAAGTCATCTGGGCCTAGAGCTTTCTTTGTTGGAAGATTTTTTTTTTAAGTAGGATTTTCATCTCTTAAATAGGTATATAACTGTTTTCATTTCTATTTCTTCTTGAGTTAGCTTTGATAATTTCCGTGTTTCAAAGACTTTGTCCTTTTCATGTAAGTTGATAAACTTTTTTCCTAATGTTGTGTATGATTACCATTTGAGTTTTTGTAGGATTTGTAGTGATATCCTCTCACTCATTACACTGGTAAATTGTGTTTTCTCTTTTTTTCTTGATCAGCTTTGGTAGGGGACTATCAACCATATTAATCTTTGAGATGAAGCAAATTTTGAACCTTGTTAAATGTTTTCTATTTCATGGATTCTTGCTATTACATTATATATTTTATTATCTTTTTTATTTCCTTTCTTCTGCTTACTTTGGTTTTAATTTCCTTTTCTTTTTCTAGCTTCCTAAAGTAGGATCTTAGATATTTGATTTTAAACCTTTCTTCTTCTAATAAAGACATTTAAAGGTATAAATCTCCCTATAAGCACTGTTTTAGTGGCATTCCACAGATTTTTAAAAGTGAACTTATTGAAGTATGAATTGTACAAAATGAAATTCACCAATTTTAGGTGTACAATTTACTGAGTTTTGACTGATGTAATTACCCATGCGACTACCACCACATCCAAAATATAAAACATTCCCATCACCCCTCTCCCTCCTCTTCCCCTCTCCCTCTACCCCCTCATCTCTCTTCCTCCTCCTCTCCCTCCCTCTTCCTCCTCCTCTTCTCTCCCTCCCCCCTTCCTCCCTCTCCATGCTCCTCCCCCTTCTCCATTCACCTCCCCTCTCCCTCCTTCTCCCCTCCTTCTCCCCCTCCCTCCCCCTCCTCTCTCCCTCCTCTTCTCCCTCCCTCCTCCTCTTCTCTCCCTCCCCCTCTTCCTCCCTCCTCCTCCCCTCTCTCTCCTCCTCCGTATTCCCATCACCCCCTCAAAAGTGTCTCTTTTAGCCAATCCTCTTCCTGCTCCTACAGTCACTGGTGATTTGCTTTCTATCATATCATTTTTCCTTTTCTAGAATTTCATGTAAATTATACAGTATATAGTTATCTTAGTCCATTTGGGCTGTTAAAACAGAATATCACAGCCTGGGTATCTTATGAACAAGAGAACTTTATTTCTTGTGGTTCTGGAGACTGGGAAATCCACCACAAAGGCATCTGCAGGTTTGGTGTCTGGTGTGTCATGCTTCCTGGGCCATTGATGACCATCTTCTCCCCGTGTCCTCACAAGGCAGAAGGGAGGAGGGAGCTCTCTGGTGACTCTCATAAGGGCACTAATCTGCTTCATGAGGGCTCCACCCTCATGACCCAATCGGCTCCCAGAGGCCCTGCCAGACTCAGCTGGAACCACCCAGCTAAGCCATTCATAGATTCCTGATGTTTACATTGTTTATTTTTTTTATTTTTTTTTTATTTTTTAAATTTTTATTTATTTATTTATGATAGTCACAGAGAGAGAGAGGCAGAGACACAGGCAGAGGGAGAAGCAGGCTCCATGCACCGGGAGCCCGATGTGGGATTCGATCCCGGGTCTCCAGGATCATGCCCTGGGCCAAAGGCAGGCGCCAAACCACTGCGCCACCCAGGGATCCCTGATGTTTACATTGTTATGTGAGATAATAAACATTTGTTGTTTTAGTCTGCTTAGTTTCAGAATAATTTTTTACACAGCAGTATATATTTGTATTTATATATATCCATAGGTAGATTGATAGGGTTTAAAGGAGTTTAGAATTAAACAAAATTAGATTTCTTTAACTGTGAGACTTCTCAAAAGCATGTATTATGCTGCCACATACCATGAGGGTACAAAATATTTAAGCTTTCCAAAATTTATTTGACTGCAGATCCTTTGGGCTCTATGCATTCTCTTGCCTCTTCCTGCTTTTACTTTTTTGCAGAGCATCTCTGGCAACTAGTTTGGAGGAAACATGCTGGAGAGAAGGAGGAGGAAAAGGAGGAGGGGGCAGAGGAGGGATGGGGAGGAGGGACAAGAGGAGGGGGAAGGAGGGGGAGGAGGAGGGATGGGGAGGTGGGACAAGAGGAGGGGGGAGGTGAGGGGGAGGAGGGAGAGGGGGAGGAGGGAGAGGGGGAGGAGAGATGGGGAAGATGAGAGGGGAAGAGGAAAGTGGAGGAGGAGAGGGGAGAAGGAGGAGGGAGAGGGGGAGGAGGAAGGAGGAAGGAGAGGAGCAGAAGGAGGGAGGGGGGAGGAGGGAGAGGGGAGGAGGAAGGAGAGGGGGAGGAAGAAGGAGAGAAGCAGAAGGAGGGAGGGGGAGGAGGGAGAGGGGGAGGAGGAAGGAGAGGAGCAGAAGGAGGGAGGGGAGGAGGGAGAGGGGGAGGAGGGAGGGGGAGGAGGAAGGAGAGGGGAGGAGGGAGAGGGGGAAGAGAAGAGGTGGGAGGAGGGAGAGGGGGAGGAAGAAGGAGAGGAGCAGAAGGAGGGAGGAGGAGGAGGGAGAGGGGGAGGGAGAGGGGGAGGAGCAGGAGGGAGGGGGAGGAGGGAGAGGGGGAGGAGGAAGGAGAGGAGCAGAAGGAGGGAGGGGGAGGAGGGAGAGGGGAGGAGGAGGGAGAGGGGAGGAGTGGGAGGTGGGAGGAGGAAGGATGCCACTTTGTCTCTTCAATCTTAGTTTCATTGTCTGCAATAAGAATTGGATTTAATAACCTCAGGACTCTGTGCTCTAATATTTTAAGCCCCCCCCCAACCTGGTCACTCCTCAGCCAGTTAGGGCTCACTGGGAACACTGGGAGCCAGATTAATCAAGGAGGCTAGAAGTCATAGGTATGCTAATGCTTTATGTTAATGACTGATGAGAGCGGGTAATTGGAGATGGCGGGATGGTGCAGAGATGCGGAGGAATTTCTGTTCTTAGAGAAAATATTGCATTCAAAGAGCTTAAGAATGATTAATGGAAGGTCTGGAATTACCAAGAGCAACCAGTAGAAACTGGAGCAGGAACTGTTCAGGGGGAATAACCTTGAGGAGACAGTGGGCCTGGGGCTGGGGACATTCTGTGGACCCGAGGCAAGACGGGACCTGGACAGCAGCTTGGATGTGGCTCAGGGCCTGGACGGTCGGGGTCGGACCTCTGTGCGCACCCGGCCCCCCTCAGCCGCATCTGGTCGCACCCCATGCCTGCTTCCCACCTGACTCGGGGGCCGGGGGATCTCGGGGGCCTGGGAGAGACCCCGAGGGGAGAGGGATCATCAGCACATCAGGGCCGTGTCTAGAAGGGCACTGTTTACAGAGCTTGATTGACTGGTCCCTTGGGTGCTGTGAAAGGGAAATGACCCGGGTTGAAACGAAAGTGGTGGTGAGGCTGTTTCCTTGAAGGAGAGAGAGCCTGGGTGTCCTCTTCATGGGGACCCCTGGGGAGGGGGGCACTGCATCCAGACACTTCTCCTGGGCGCGCTTGTCTCTTGTGGGGGCCCTGAACCCGCGTTGCAGAGCCAATGCGTGGGTCAGTGGCCTGTCTCTTCCTGTGGAGACCCGCATGGTTGGGATTCCGGGCGCTGCCACCGGGCATTTATAATCCTGTCAGTGGTGGATGAGGGATGGGGAGAGCACGTCCGCCCGGGAGGCCCTGCCCTGAACCCGGTGCCGCTGATCGAGGCCGCCTCCCGCCTCTCCACCTCCTCTGGTGCCAGGCCCAGGGCCCAGGACCCACCCCACCTCCCCACCCTTCTCACCCAGGCCAGGGTGCCCCCAGAGAGCCTGGCCCCTCAGGCAGTCTCCCGGGGCACCTCCGGCCATTCCGGCTCCGGGGTGACAGATGGGGCTGCCCACCTCCTGTCCCCATTCCTGCCTCATCCCACCCTCACCTTCCAGCCGACGTGTGATGGGAAGAGTCGGGTTGCACGCACGTGTCCCACGGAGCCTGGGGTGAGGATGCCACAGGCTCACGGGGAGAAGACGAGGCGAAGACACGGGGTGCCCCCGACCCATTCTGGGGGCCTTGTCCTGGCCTGACCCCGAGGAGCAGGGCCCCGATCCTCCCCGCCAGCAGACAGAGCTTTCCTTAGAGCACCTCAAGCCCCTTAGTCGGGTTCCTTCCAATCCGGGAGGTGTCGAGGTCTTCTCGCTCAGGTATCTCCAGACTTCACACGAGATCCTCTGCAGTCTTGGACGCAAATGAAACCCAACCCAGCAACCCAGTGGCTCAAACGGATGGAACTAGAGCTGCCCCCACTTACAGGAGAACAGCGAGCCCTGCTTGCTCACCCTGCCTTGGCCGGCGGCCCTCCGAGAGGCTGTGAGGCACCCCTGGTTCTCCCTAGAGGCCAGCCTGAAACCTGGTGATGCAGGAAGCCGGCAAAGGAGTTCCTGTTTAGCGGCTACGAGCTCCAGGTCTGCAAGCTGGAAAGGGTTCGGGACGCAGGGCCACGGCTGCAGGCTAGCAGCGTGCCCCATACCTCCCGCCTCAACACTTAAAAATGCTTAAGGCCGTGAGTTTTATGTCGTGCGTATTTTACCAAAATAAAAATGAAGACAGGACACCATGTAGATGACGCAGCCTCCTGTCGCAGATGGGAAGCTGAGACCCAGAGGGGGATGACGGACCGTCCAGTTTGTGAGCTGCCCCTGGGCTGGGTCAGAACCCAGATCTTGGGGTGACCCCCCCAGGGCCTGGCTTTCTGCGCTGAGCCGCTCTCAGCTCAGGCCCCGTGGGGGGTAGGGGGAGCCCCAGGCACAGAGCGGAGGCAGCAGGTGAGCGGAGGCCCCAGAAACAAGGTGGAGGTGGAGGAGGGGCCCCTCCTGGAAGTTCTTGACAGGAGGCCCCCACAAACCTCACCCATTTTGGGTGGCTTGCCGCAGTTTCACCAAATGAGTTTTTTAATTGCTTGATTTACTTATCTCGTCTCGGATCTGCTGATATACTCTGCTGCCATTTAATTGCTTGAAAAGTTGAGCAGTTTTTCATGTTTTAAGGAGTGCTGAATTGTATAATTAAAACACTAACAGTGTAAATCAACAGTGCAGAAGAAAGACAGCAGAGAATTAAGCAAGTGTGTTGGCATAATAATAAAATCAAACCGGCATGAAGAGGGCCCGTTGCCGTGAAGGTGCTGAATACTAATGACACCTGTGCCTGGGGTGGGGGCGGGGCTCACGGGACTCTGATGTGCACCCTCTCCTCCTTCTGGGCGGATAAGGGAGGTTGCTGCCCATGGAAGTGGGTGTGCTGGGGGCACGGGGCGGGGCACAGCCTCTGTCCAGGAAGGGCTTTTAATTAGCATGTGGGAGGTAGTGAGTGCCTGGGGCCGAGGCCTTGGGGCTGGGTGGGCCAGGCCGGAGGGCAAGGTGGGAGAGGCAGGAGTGGGGGTGCGCTCCCCCAGGATCTCCCTTTCTTCCCGACATTGGCCTTGGCCGGTTGGCATTAGCTCAAGGGGATGGGCAGCAGGTGCTGGGAGTGTGTCATGTCTTCCCTCCCTCTGTCCTTCTGCCTCTCTCCTTCCCTCCCTCACCCCTCCTCCCCGCGGGGTTCATGCCCACCGTGAGACAGTCAAACGATATAGAGACACTTAACACCAAACTTGAAAGCTCACCCTTGCCTTCTCCTGAAGCCCCTCCTGCCTCTTCCCTCCCCATCTGCAAGGTAGAGGGAGATGGGAACAGGGGTGAAGCGTGGAGGTGAAGGCTCAGGCATGGATCCTGGCAGGACTCACCTGAACCAGCCCGGAAACGCTCAGGTTAAAAAAACAGGTGAGCATTTCCTGAAGAGCACAAAGTGGAACACTGGCCCAGGGAAGTGCTCTGTGAAAAAAGAGTTTTGTAGCCAATACTTCTGGAAAGTGCTAAATTAGAACAAAATATATATATTTTTTAAATGCAAGGTTTCTGCAAACCTTGAGCTTGCTGATGCGTCTGGTCTCCTTGCCTCCCAGCAGGGTAAATTCGCTGACCGTGAAGCCTGTTGGTTCAAGGCTCATGAATCTGCAGCCCACGGAGGATGGCTTCCAGGGATGACGCTTTGGGTGCTGGTGAAAAAGCACTTTCCTTCAGTCGTTGAGCTGTGGTCACATCCCAGGCTGATCACTGGTCGGCCAGCTCTGTGACCTTGGGTATGTCCTACAACCTCTCTGGGCCCTGGGTCCCCCGCCTACCCAATGAGAGGGATGCTTCCCATTCCTGGTCTGGTGAGAGGTAGGGGATGCTGGATGGGAATGAGGTCAGCCTGGGGCTGACAGTGGGGCCAGACCAAGCCTGGCAGAGGCGTGCTCTCTCTCAGCAATGCCCACTGTCCCCCCTTCCTACACCACCAAGATATGACAGCTCTTTTTTTTTAAAGATTTTATTTATTTATTCATGAGAGACCCACAGAGAGAGGCAGAGACACAGGCAGAGGGAGAAGCAGGCTCCCTGCGGGGGGCTCAATGCAGGACTCAATCCCAGGACCCAGGATTATGCCCTAAACCAAAGGCAGATGCTCAACCACTGAGCTACCCTGTTGCCCCGATATGATGGCATTTAATGATGCAGTGGCTCCCGGAGCCCTGAAACCCAAGACAGAAAACTGGGCAGGTGCTGTGGCAAGTTGGAACCAGCTGGACACGGGATGGATGCTGGATGGGGAGGAGCAAAGCTGATCTGTGGAAATGTGGCCACTGGCAGGGTAGGGAGGAGGGGAAGGTGGGGGAAGGCATCACCTGGGCACAGAAGAGAAGGGTGTGGCCAAAATAGTAATCATGATAAATAATATTTTAAGGTAATAAATAAATAAATATATATATTAAAGATTTTATTCACTCATGAGAGACACACAGAGAGAGAGAGAGGCAGAGACACAGGCAGAGGGAGAAGCAGGCTCCATGCAGGGAGCCCGGTGTGGGACTAGATCCCGGGTCTCCAGGATCATGCTCTGAGCCGAAGGCAGGCACTTAACCAGCCAGGCATCCCAAGGTAATATTTTTTAAAGAGCCAAAATTAATGCCAAAAAATATCTATGACCAACAAAATATCGACATTTAAATAAAAACATGATCCAGTCCTGCACTTGCATAACTCGTTTCTCTGGCCTTCACCCCGATCCTGGCCCCGAGAGCTAATAACCATTTTGTGCACCTGCAGAGGGTTCCCCGAGGGGCCTCCCCTTCAGCTGGACAGGACCTCCATCTCCTGTGAGTCCTCAGGGCACCGAGCCCCTCTTTCACGGCACTTGTGAGGCGCTCATTCGTTTACCCCCATCTCTAGCTTGGAATTCCTGAAGACAGACCATGTAATGGGCTAACTGGGTGACGGGCACCAAGGAGGGCACTTGATGGGATGAGCACTGGGTGTTATACTATATGTTGGCAAATTGAATTTAAATTTTAAAAAATGTTAAAAAAAAAAAAAAGATCCATTTCCCCAGTCCCACACCCTGCGTGTCCACGAACTGAGTTCAGGAGTGAGCTGTGTGGCCAGGGTTGGGCTGCTCCCTCCTCGATGCTGGAACCCTCCTGGTGAGGCTGGGCACGCCTGCTGGGGTGGCCCTGGGGCCCCGGGGACTGAGCTAGTCGGTGTTATGTCCCTAAGTGGGGAGGGGTCTGCTGCAGTGGAGAGCTCCTGGCCGCTCTGCTACGGTCACGCCGACCACCGTGGATATCCCCTTTATAGGCATTGCCCCATTTGATCTCTCCGACAGCCCTGCAGGTTGGTATCAATATCCCCATTTTGCAGATGAGTAAATGGATACAGTTAAACTGCAGTTAAACCTCTGAAGGTTGGGACGCCTGGGTGGCTCAGTGGTTGAGCATCCACCTTTGGCTCAGGGTGTGATCCAGGGGTCCTGGGATCGAGTCCCACATCGGGCTCCCTGTAGGGAGCCTGCTTCTCCCTCTGCCTGTGTCTCTGCCTCAATCTCTCTGTGTCTCTCATGAATAAATAAAGAAAATCTTAAAAAAAAAAAAAAAAACCCTCACAGCTTAAAAAGCTAGTAAACGATGGGGGCAGGATTTGACCCCACGTTGGCCACATGCCTAACCTCTGAGGTCTGCTGTCTCAGAAGTGGAGATGGGGACCCTCTTCACATCTGGGTGGGTGCTTTTCCAGACTGGTAGGCTCCTGAGTAAGAGATGGGGAGGGGGGCTCTGATGACTGTTCCTCTTGCCCACGGAGAAGGGGAGAAGGAGAGGATTTTTCTCTGGAATCCCTGCACACGTCTGTCCATCTACTGTCCCTCTGGGGCATCCTCCCTCGCCCCTGCCCCATGTAACCCCCCACACTGGGTGGGGCTGCTGGGAGTTGTTCTCATTAGTAAAATTGCTTCCAGGCCTGTTCCGGCCTTAGCCCACCTATATTGATAAGTCTTCGGCTGCAGGCTTATTATTTGATATTTATACCACCCTGGTCCTCACCTTCATGATGGATGGTTCGCGTGTCAGGATCAATATGGCCCTCTCACATTTACATATGTGTATTATTAATAAACAGTAAGTCACCCAGGCAGCCCAGCTCTACTGGATTTTCTGTCCCTTGCATCAGGCCAGATGGCTGGTATTGATCTGTTTGATCAGGAGGGGACACAGAGCAGAGCACAGAACATTCGGGGCGGAGGGTCTGGAAATCACAGCAGTGCTGTCCGCACTACTGCTCCGCCCTGTGTCTGACAGTCCGGCTCCTTTGCACACTCCGGGGCAGAGGAGGACCCTTCCTGGGTTGGGGTCCTCTGCAGACAGTGGTCGCCAGGCTGGTGGATGGCTTTCTTCTTGTCCACCTTGGCCTCTCCACGCCCACTGCCCTCACCCAGGGCCTTAGCAGAGCACACCTGGGCACTGGCTGGCCTCCTAACTGGCCTTCCAGCCATCCCTGCCCCGGGTCCCACTCCCTCTGCTAGGAGGCGTTCCTTCCTGCGGGATCCCTGTCTGGAGGAATCACCATGCTGCTCTGAAATCCCCTGTTCTTTCCACATACAAACTCCTCGGTCTGCTTCCAGATCCTCAGTAATCTACCTGCCAGCTGACCTGTTGTCACACTTTTCCCTAACCTGTAGCTTCACTAGCCTGACCCTTCATTCCAACTCCCACCCCCCCCCACTGTTTATTCTGTTCCCCACACCCAGAACACCCTTCCAGATGTCTCCATCATTACACAATCTATTTGTGTTTCAAGGTCAGCTCAAGTCCCACCCATCCCATGAGGTGCTGCCTGACTTTTCAGGTGACCGTTAACTGCCTTGCCCCTCAACATCCTCTTCTCCATTCTGTTGTCCATGCAGCAAATATTTGGCAGTTGCTTCCCATGTGCCAGAGCACCGGATTAGCTTCTGGGGTCTTTTTTTTTTTTTTTTTTTTAAGATTTCATTCATTTATTCATGAGACACACAGAGAGAGAGGCAAAGACACAGGCAGAGGGAGAAGCAGGCTCCATGCAGGGAGCCCGAAGTGGGACTTGATCCCGGGACCCCGGGATCATACCCTGAGCTGAAGTCAGACGCTCAACCGCTGAGCCACCCAGGTGTCCCAACTTCTTGGGTCTTAATGGTAACAAAAACTAATCACAATCCTCAAGAGCTCGGAGTCTAGTGCAGAAGGAAGACATCCATCAAAGAGTTGCAGAGAGGAATGCAAAATTAAATAGAGGTTAGTCTCATGAAGGAGAGATACCAGTTAGTACCAGTGGGGCTCGTTAGAGAGGGGTTGGTCAGAGAGAGGAGAAAAGTCTTCTTAAAAGCGGGTATTTCAGGCAGGTGAGTGGGAAAGCATCTCAGGCTGAAGTGACACTCAGGTTGAGTGACACGACCAAGCTTTTTACTTACCTATAGTTGTGGAAGGAACAACAGGTGCAAAAGCCCAGTGGTAGGAGGGAGTGCAGAGAGTTTGGGAAACTGGAAGAAGCCAGTGTGGCCAAAATATAGCAATCAGGGCAGTGTGGGTGGAAATGGATTGAGGTGGGGTGGGTGAATTGGGCAGGGGCGAGACCTTGCAGGGCCCTTCGTAGGTGGTGTCAGGGAATGGTTCTTTTTCCTAAGATCACTAGGAAACCAGCAGAAAGTTTTAAAAAGAGGCAATTTGATTTGACTTGCCTTTTGAAAAGAAAAGCTCACTGTCGTTGTGTGGACAATAGGTGGGAGGGGACAAGGCTGGTGGTAAGGAGGGCCAGTAGGGGACCAAGGCAACAGTTCATGTAGGAGATGATGGTAGGGGGGCGGCAGTGGGGATGGAGAGCAGTGGACCGGGTTGAATGGTATTTAGGAAGCAAAGCCATCAGAACTCAGTGACATTTGGGATATGGGGGGTGGAGGAGGAGGCAGGGTGGTCAGTTTATGATTCATGACCCTAGACAGAGCCACTCATCAGCTGGGGAGAGTAGTAGAATGTCGAGTTGACGGTGGTGGGTGGGTGGTACATAAGCCGGGACATGGATGGATGGAGGTCAGGGTCTTTGAAGCACCCAGGAGGCAATGTTGGATGCTCAGGCTGGGGTGCAGAAGAGAGACTTTGCCTGGAGATAGACGGCACAGAGACTGGGGTGGCAGAGATGAGAGCCCTGGAGAGAAAGAAGACAGGGAGAAAAGAGGACCAGCGCCAGGTGCTGGGGACGCCCCCCCACCCCCGCCGCACCGTGTGCTGCCTGCAATTCTCTACCCCTTCCAGTCCATCTCCAGGCACACGGTATGCGCTCCAGAAGGCGGCACTGAGCGAATGAGTGTACAGTCCGTGGTCTCTATCTGGTTGGCCCGCCAGCTGTACTGAAGGCAGGGCTGTGTTTTGGCTTTGCCCCTGCCCTCCCTTGCACTAACCCTCATAGTACCAGTGACAGTGGGGTCCCTTCTTCATGCCAGGGACTCAATCAATGGTCTCCTCGAGGCTCATCATCCAGATAAGGAAATGGCCTTGGAGTGGTTTCTACTTACCTATGGTTGTGGAACAAACCACTCTAAAACGTCGTGTCTCCAAACAGGTAGCATTTATTTTGCTCCTGACCCTGCACTTTGGGTGGGACTTGGTGGGCAGCGTGGGGACAGCCCGTTGTTGCTCCTCGAGCATCCATCGATGGGGCTGGAAGATCCATCTTGAAATAATTCATTCACACAGCCGGCAAATTGGGTCTGGTCGTTGGCCATGGAACACCATCCATAAAACCTTCCCATGAACAAAAAGTAAGCAGAACATGGCCTTTTCCTGTGGGAGGGATTTTGGCCATCCCAGCCTTATGTCTAATTTGTCCCGAAGGCCATCCTGGGTGACACCCCCCGCCCGCCCCCCCCCCCCCCACTCCACTCTCCACCTTCCATCTGGCCTGAAGAACAGCTTGGACTTGCTGGGTTCCCCATTGGTCATTACTGATCATCCTATTTCCCTCCAGGAGAGTGTCCGCTTTCTCTGTGACATCATCCCCTTGGATATTTACCAGGACAGTAGCTGTTTATTTTGCTCTTTGTATCCTCACTGTTACTAGAAAAGATTTAAAGCAGGCAAAGCGACTGCATAAAATATAAGAAGACAAAAAAAATAAAAAAAAATAAAATATAAGAAGACTAATGTAAATACAAAGTTTGAAGGAAAGAAGAAAGGAAGCAGGATGGAGCAGAAATAGACCAAAAAAAAAAAAAAAAAAAAAAAAAAAAGGCATGCCTGGGTGCATTAGACGTTGAACTGGGTTTGCTTCAAAGTTTTCCAATAATCAGAGTGCAAGGAGCTGCATGGTCATGAACATGTTCACGGTGGCCAGAAGATGAAAAGGGCCGGGAGTTATAACTGAGCTGGAGGAGAAAGCATTTGATCCAGAACTGAGACAATATTGCAAATGAAGCTGCTTTAAACATCCCTGGAATCCAATCCTTGGGGGCAATTTTGCCTCCAAGGGGAAGATTGGTAATGCCTGGAGCCCTTTGGTTATGGCAGCTGGTGGGGAGGGGGCTTGCTGCTTGCATCTAGAGAGCAGAGGCCAGGGATGCTGTAAAGGTCTACAGTGAACGCACGGGACGGCCGTCCACCCCCACAAAGGATGACGTGACCCAGAATGTCAACCGTGCCTGGTCGAGAAACTCTGGTCCAGCCCTTTCTTTGGGCTGGCGACAAAGCACGCCTTAAAGGCCAATCTTTTTGGCTCTTTTGTAATGAGTCCTTCTTGGAAAAGACTCAAAATTCCCTGGCCCGAGATCCTCCCTTCTCTGGGGGGAAAGAATACTGCTTGAGATTCCTTGAATCTTAGAATGAAAAAGCTAGATCATTGAGGCCAGCGCCCCCATTGGTCACCACGTTTATGCTGCCCCGCCGGCGGCGTCCTGCACTTGGCCAGAGTCTCTGGGGGAGATCCTGCCTTTTACAGGCTCACAGCCCAAGAGCAGAAACCTTCCCCCACCCCAGGGTGGCACGGATTCTCTGCAGAGTCCCAAGATTGGCTCCGAAAGAACCAGAACCTCAGAACGGGAAGAGGTGAGCAGGAGCCTGATGGACTGGGGAGCCTTTCCGCAGGGGACCCCCTGTTCCCCACACTCTTTCTGGGCCCCAGGGTTTGGCACAGACTTTCCCCCGCTACCAGGAATGTCTCTCTGTTCTCTGAAAGGTGGTGTGATCTAGGGGAAGGAAGCTGTGCTCCCTAGAGAGCCCTGGGCCCCGTGTTCTGGAGCAGACACATGCCACATGCCACATGTGTGTCACTTTTCCACCGTGCAGCCTGGGGGTGGGCTCTTGCCCCCGAGCCGATGAACAGACGCATCCTGTGCTGAGCATGGCACAAAGCAGGTGCCTGGCCGTGCTGCCTCCCTTTCCCTTCCTGTGGGAAGTCTGAAAACATGGCCTTAACTTGTTTATGCTGCTTCTCCCACCAAAGGGTGGGGTCTATGTGTCCTCCCCTGGCATCTGGGCTCTGTCACACGTTGGCCTACAGATGTCGGTACAGGTGACACTGCATCTGTTTCTGGGCCTGGTCCTTGAGTAGCAGGCGGCTTCCACTTCCTGCCTCGTGGGACAGTCACTCCGGGGCCTCAGTCGCCACGTTGAGAGGAAGCCGAGAGCCACATGGAGAGGCCAGTGTGGCGTTTGGGCCCACGGCCCCAGGGACAGCCGTCACATCTCAGTGAGGGAGCTTTCAGATGGTCCTGGCCCCAGCTGTCAAGCCCCCAGCCTGCGAACCACCTCGGCTGCTGCCGTGTGGAGCCGAGATGAGGGGTCTTCCCGAGTCCTGCCCAAAGTACAGATTCAGAAGCCAAAGAAATGATTGCTGTTTGGAGCCTCCCAGTTGGGGGAGGGGATCTGTTACGAAGCAATGGATGGATGAAGCATGGCCTTCACGTCCTTTCCTTCGAGTCATTCACCAAACATTTTTTAGCAGCTGACATGTGTCAGCCACACTGTAGATGCTGTAATTAGAGCAGTGAGAAATGAACAGGTATCCTTACCCTCTTGGAGATGATGTTCTAGCAAGGGAGACAGACAATAAGTAAATAAATAAATAAAATATTTAAAAACATCAAATAGTGGTGGGGAAAAAAAACGAAGCAGACAAGGGAACAGGAAGCACCAGGTGCCAGGGAAGACCTCACCACACAGGTGGCATTGCATAAAGACACGAAGGAAATGAGAGAATCAGCCACGTGGGTCCCCAGGTGGAGGGAACAGCAAGTGCAAAGGCCCTGTGGCAGTGGTGTGTCTGGAATGTGTGAGGAGCATCCAGTGGAACTGGATGGAGTGTGTGCAGGGGCAACAGTAGAATATGGGACCAGGGTGGTGGCAGTCAGATTGCGTAGACCTATGGACCCCTCCCAGGACCTTTTTTTTTTTAAAAGATTTTATTTATTTATTTATGAGAGACACAGTGGCAGAGAGAAAGGCAGAGACACACAGGCAGAGGGAGAAGCAGGCTCCATGCAGGGAGCCCGATGTGGGACTCGATCCCAGGTCTCCAGGATCATGCCCTGGGCTAAAGGCAGGCGCAAAACTGCTGAGCCACCTGGGCTGCCCCTTCCCAGGACTTTTTACTCTTGTGGGGGTTTTGAGTGGAAGAGTAACACATCTGAACAGGATCGCTGTGGCTCAAAGATGAAACCAGGGAGATCGCTTAGGAGGCCACTGCAATGACCCGGGGACAGTACCTTCAGCCAGGATAGTAGTGATGGGGGTGGTGAACAGTGGTCAGAATCTTGCTATATTTTGAAGGCACAGCTACCAGCAGTTGCTGAAGGCTTGGACACGGGGGGGCGGGGGGGGGGATGGCAGGAGAGCAGCCAAGGCGGCTCCTAGGGTTTGGTCTGAGCAAATGGAAGATGGGCTCGCCCTTTACTACAACGTAAGATGGTAGAGGAGGGTTTGTGCACGAAGGGAGAGGTTCAGAGGCTCCATTTGGGGCACGTTCAGTTTGAGATCCTGCGGTCCACAGCCTCCATGATGACCCCAGCGTCCCCCTCTTCTTGTACCCACCGTTGTGTGCCCCCCCCCCCACACACTGTGCCAGGGTTGCTCTCTGTGTGACCGATGCAACATGGCAGAAGTGATCCCGACCCCCTTCGGAGATTAGGTTGTGAGACACTGTACCTCCTGTGGGTGTCAATCTCTGCCTCGATTTCTCTGTTGGACCACTGGCTCTGGGGGAAAGCCAGCAGCCCCTCTATGAGCAGCCCCATGGAGAGGCCCAGGTGGGAAGAGACTGAAGCTTCCAGCCAGCAGCCACGGGAGTGGACATGCAGGTCGAGCCAGAGCCACCCGGCTAGGCCGCTCCTGGACTCTGGACCCTCGGACGCTGTGTGGGATCGCAAATGTCGCGTGTTTTAAGCTGCTAAGTTTCGGGGTCATTAGTGGGTAATCAGTACTGATCTGTATCGAACATCCAAGTGGAAATGTCGGGTAGGCATTCCAGATCTTCAAGTCTGGAAGTCACAGAAGCGGTTCAGGCTGGGATATACATTTGGGAGTCAATATACAGATGATATTTCTTATTAGAAGATTTTCTTTATTTATTCATGAGACACACACACACACACAGAGACTGAGAGAGAGAGAGAGAGAGAGAGAGAGAGAGATGCAGGCAGAGGGAGAAGCAAGCTCCATGCAGGGAGCCCGATGCAAGACTCGATCCCAGAACCCTGGGATCATGCTCTGGGCCAAAGGCAGATGCCCAACCTCTGAGCCCCCCAGGCGCCCCTACAGATGGTATTAAAAGCCACCCAGAGCAGATGACTCCCTCTGAGGAAGCTTTTCCGTCTTCTCCCCTTCCAGGCTGTGTCAGATGTCGGCCTGGGCCTTTGCTGTGACGCTGCGCTGGGATGACTTTGCTTTGTGCCCGATCCCGCAGCACATTCTGGAACAACTTTGTTTTCTCTGTGTCTGCTTCTGAGTCTGGCATGAACTGTAGATACTCCATAAATGCTGCGGAAAGCACAAAGGCATGCTGGGCCTTGGAAGGAGAAGCGGACGTGGGAAGTATTCTGGTGGGCCCCCCTCCAGGGGAATGTCCACCTGCCAGCTTCGGCCTCTCAGAGCCTGCAGGGTGGCTCCTTGCCTCGAAAAGGCCCCGTTACCCTCACGTGCAGCCAGAAAGAGGCTGCATTAGTATTCTCGGGGAGCCCTCAATCAGGGACAATTACCTCTCATGGAGTGTGTGGGGCGGATCATTCTAGATCGTGTGCTTCGTACTGTTTCTTAGAGTAGTCCCTCAGGATTAAGCCGGGTCCCCCTCTTTGGTAGCCAGTTTATTAACAGCGCTTTCCTGGCTGCCTTCCCTTCTCTGGATCACCTCCCTGCTCTCCTGCCGGGTCCCCCGTACTTCTCAAATCCTTCTCCCAGGACCTGCTTCTCGGGGAACCAAACCACGACTGTGGAGAAGCAGGATTGGGAGAGATGGAGAAGTGAGGGCTTCCCACGCCAGGGAGTGGCCCGGAGGGAGGGCTGGGCAGTGCGCACAGGGCATCCTGGAGCTAGGTCCCCGGGAGTGTGACCCTCACCGATCGGCAGGGAGGACTGTGGGCTTTCCAATGCTGGTCCTGGTCTTTTTTTTTTTTTTTTTTTTTTAAGGTCCCGGTTTTGGAGCGTTGCTGAGCCACACCAGGTGGGGTGACCTCTGATCGGGAAGTTCTGCCCCTGGCCTGGAGCTTGGACTCCGCGGGGTCTCTTTCCTCCTTGAAAAGGGAGAGGGGTGGGGGTGAGGCTGGCCGCCCCAGCTCGCAGCCTGCAGCTGGCTCCACCTGGAGTCGAAGAAAGCTCTCTGCGCTGGAGGATGCTCTTCTAGGGCAGGATGACACTTTGCCAGCATGTCGGCGCGTGTGATTGCGTGACGACCCAGAGCCGAGAGCATCTGCTCTCCTCCAGGCGGCTTTCCTAGAGAGGTGGCAGGTGGAGAGAGATGCAGAAGCCTCCATGTGGTGGCTGGTGCCCGGTTCCCCGAGTCCCACCCAGCCTCCCCCCTCTGCCCAGGGCCTCTTCAGCTCCGGGCTTCTAATTCTCCTGCTCTGCTCCCAGGCCCTTGTATCACCTCCCTGTGTCTGGCTGCTGTGTCCTAAGGGCTGCAGCCCCCCACTAGTCCTCCCACCCATGTCCTAGCTCACCAGAGGTAGCACCCACATGTGCAAGCAGATTCATGCCATACCCGGCACTGCTGGGCACCCATCGTGTCCCAGGCTGGGAGATTCCACTGGGAGCATGGAGAGGCCCCCAGGTGGGAACCTACAGCTGAGAGAGGAAGGCCCAGCATCAAGAACTAGAACAAGGGACAGTAATCAACCCCCCCCACCTCCAGGTCGTGGTGAGGTATCCCCTTCAAGGGCTCCTCTGTGCTTGATGCTTTCCTGCACATAAACTCACCAAGTCCTCCTAACTACGTGGAGGAAGGGACTACCAATCCCCAGATTCATGGTCCTCCTTTCTCCACTGCTCTGAGCCTGGGGGCCAGGTCTATGCAGGCCGCATCCCCTAGGCTCTCTTGACTCAAGCTGCTGGGCTGGGGGCTGCAGAGGGCAGCAGCTGGAAAGGCGGGAGGCAGACTGGGCATCCCCTACTCCCCCTCCCAGGTCACAGCTGGCTCCTCCATCAAAGGCTCCATTCTGGTTCCCCGTTCGGAGGCCTTGTCTACAGCAAGGTGACGTCTCTGGCTTTCTCCAGGCCACTCACACCCGTTGCATTTCCAGGCGTTTCTCTGCCCCTGGGTGGGCCCTGTAACCTTGCCTCCATCTATGGCAAGGGTCCCTTCCAGGGCCAGCTTTATTGACAGGTGCCCTGTGCAGTCACCCTGCCCAGAAGGCACCTCCCCTGCGGAGGGCAAATGCTGCCCTGTCATCATCTTTTTTTTTTTTTTTTTAAAGATTTTATTTATTTATTCATGAGAGACACACACACAGAGAGACAGAGACACAGGCAGAGAGAGAAGCAGGCTCCATGCAGGGAGCCCGATGCCGGACTCGATCCTGGGTCTCCAGGACCACACCCCGGGCTAAACTGCTGGGCCACCCAGGGATCCCCATCATCTTGAAATTCTTAACACGTTTTCAATAAGGGGCTTACATCTTCATTTTGCGCCAGATCTGCAAATGGCCTCTCCTGGTGCCTTCGCTCAACTTTCCGGTCGCTGCCAGGGGCCGTCCGCATCCTGGCCGGTCCACTTTACATCAGGCAAATGGCATTTGAAGGAAGCTCAATAACCAGGATGAGGCCACACGCCACTCAGTGGCAGAGCTGGGATTTGAACCCAGGACCTGTGCCTCGTAGCCTGTGCTCTTTCCAGTTTGAGGAGCCCAGTGATATGCCTGTGATGGAAATTGCAGGAAACTTTGCATACACACTGATTGCTTCTCCTTTGATGGGAAAGTGACGAGGCTTCCTGGGGCCTCTATTTCTCTGCTCATGATTCGGGCTGTTTTCCTGATTGTCTTGGCCCAGCCTGGTTCAGAGCCTGCCGCCTGCGCGGAATCACTAATGCGGCTGCCCTGACCTCCTGGTGATGGAGGGCCACCCCCCCCATCAACCCTGCGGCTCCTGAACGGGGTGCCTGCCCAGCCCCTGCCCACCACCTGCTGCTCCCAGCAGAAAGAACCTCACTCCTGTGCCGCCGCCGAGAAGCTGTGGTCCTGACATGACGGATGAGGAACGGAAATTTGGAAGGGGCTCAAAGCTCTTGCTGGCTGCCTCTAATTTTATTTTGAATAGAAGGAGAAAGAAAGGGGGCACCAGCAGACAGGAGCTGTTTCCCCTGGTGGGGATGAGCAGTGAATCAAGATAAATGGAGGCTCTTTTCGAGAATTTGTTCAGACCCTCAAACTCTGCTTCCCCTGGCAGACAAATCCGTGCCTGGGGTGCCGGGGCAAGGTGCAGGACCCTCGGGGCCTCCACTGATGTACTGGGGGTCTGGAGGGAGGGTTTCACGGTTCCTCTCTGTCTTTGGTCCTGGCCTTTGTGGCTAATACGGTCCCTTTGGAGCCCAGTGGACGTTGGGAGGTTAAGGGGATGGACACTGACCCCTAATTAGACAAGTGGGTTCATTTGCTCTTTCATTTCTCGCAGCCCTGCAGGTACAATCTTGAGTCAAACTAGAAGGTTCTGGCTTTCACGGAGGAAGTAAGCTTGAGACTTGTCTTACCGCTTCTCAGCTGGGTGACCTTGAACAGGCTCCCCAACCTCTCAGGGTTTCACGGAACTTCTAGAGGCGCAGAGAAAATTGCACTGATTTCTGGCGTAGATGTGAGCCTCCGAGTTGGTGCAGATAAAACGCCTCGCCCGAGATCCGCTGCAGGATTCAGACCCCAAATACACTCGCTGCTGTTATCTGGCCGGTGACCGCAGGAGCCACAAGGCACAGGGAGGGGAGGGTGCGAGAGGAATGGTGTCCCAAGTCTGTGCCCTGTTTGTAAGTGCCCAGTGATGGGAGGTGGAGGGTGCAGGGTGGGGGGGATCCCCCAGACGCCCCACCCCTAGGAAACACAATTCAGAGAAAAACACCCCCCTGGGTCTCCGCAGTCTGTGTTCCAGCTGTAGGTTCGCAGCTCCAGGGGGGACCCGGCTCTCCCCTCGACCTCGTTAAAGTCGGAGGGGTGTATAAATCAACCAAAATAATTCACGACGATCATTAGCCACTCCAAGGCGGCATCTTCTACCGGCAGCTTTAAATTAAAAACGGCGCAAAACTGCGGTTTTTAAAACACATCAGCTCTGTTTCCTCCCCCCTGCCTGCTGTAATCGAAGGCTGCTGGGATCTAATGAAATGCATTAGCATCTCCAGTCCCCCCTGGCTACTGGTTACAGGAAGGAGGCTGCTTTGCGGTGGGGAGTGGAAGAGAGGTGTCGGGAGGCGCGGGGGTGCCTCCCTCCTCTCCCAGCCCCTGGTGCGGAGCCTCCCAGCCACGGGGCTTGCATGCAGTGGCCGTGCTGCCCAGGGACCACCGAGGAGCAAAGGGTTCCCTTCGCCCGGTTTCCCTTTCTGCACCTGCAGAGGCCTGGCGCGCGCCGGGCAGCCCCACCCTGGACCCCGGGCCAGTGGCGCACAGCAAGACTGTCTCCATCCACGTGGGGCCTCTCCTCCTCCCCAGGCACCTCTAACCTGGTGTCCCCGTCATGCCCCTAAAATTGAGCCAGCTGGGCATGCAAGCCAGAAACTTTGCAGACGTGGCCGCCCCCTTTCTGCAAAAGGCCGGAGAGGTTCTTGCGCCCCTCGGTCTCATGCGCCTGGGTGGCTTCCTTCTCCACCTGGACGCTGCAGAATTTGGGTGGAGCAGCTCTTTCTCACTGGGGCGCTGCCTTGCACCTTGCAGGGTGCTTGGCTCCTGCGCACTTGACCCAGTGCCCTCCCAGTCAGTGCAAGGAGGACAAATGCCCAACGGGTTACGTGTGCCTCGCGGATACGGCACCTCCCAGGTGGAGATGCACTGTGTTTCGTCACCGCCGCCAGGTTCAGCCACTCTCTGCTTAACTCTGATTTTTCTGAAATAAGCGCCGACGGACCCTTTCCTTAGAAACCCTCGCTGTGATTCTCCGTCGCATTGTCACTGCTCAGGTGTGTCTGCACTGGGGAGTACGGTTGGGGGGTAGGGGACCCCCGGCATTACCCTCCCTGGCAAAGTTCCAACTCCTTAGCATGGCACCCACTGGGAGAGTTGCCCTGCTGCCCGAACCCTTTGCTCTGCTCTCCTAGGCCGAGCCACATGCCTGCTGCTTCGTCCCTAGCTCACGGAGGCTGTGCTCGGTGGCCCTTTGCCTGTCATGTCTCACTCTTGCAGCATCAGGCGTGCTCGGGCCTTTGGCCAGGGCCTGGGGTTGCCCCCTTTCAGAGGCAAAGCTGAGACTCCCTGGGAGGCTCTTTCCAGCCCCCTGCCAATGCTCTAGAACCTTCTTACAACTACCCATTCATTCATTCATTTGTTTGTTCACCCTTGATTTGTGTTCTGACGTCCCTCCTGGTCTCTTCCCCGGGCTTTCTCCACGGTAGGAGGAAAGCGTCCGGACAGGTACAGCTGGGGCGCAAGAGGGTTAATGCCCGACAGTGGGGACGGAATAGGTGGGCTGCATGCTTAGGTCAGCAGGGCGGCTGTAAGGTGCAGGGAGCCCAGTGTCCCTTGGTGTGGGACCCTTCATTGACTCTCTCCCTTCCTGTTCACTCTCCCTGGACCCTCCCTCCTGCTTCCTGGGTGCACAGGAGTCCTCATCACAGCCTCTGTTTCCAAGGGACCCAGATGGAGACCAAGAGTCTGGCCCAGTCTGGGATGCAGAGAAAGAGATCTCGGCACCTGATGCAGGTGGGAAGAAGGGATGCCATGTCCTCCGGCACCTGCTCACCTTCACCGCCACCCCCACCTACCATGGACGGAGCGCACAGGGCCAAGGGCCTGCTGCAGATGGCCCACTGGTGAGGACAGAGCAGGACACCAGCTCAAGGGGCTCTCCGGGCTTTCCTGTCCAGACCAGCTCCTTGCAGAGTGGGAAGGTGGCAGGCCCTCCCTGGGTGCGGGGCTGTGTGTGTGTGTGTGTGTGTGTGTACTGTACAGACTCTGAATTGGCCAGAGTTGCTGAGCACCAGGTCAGGGGTCACTGCTCCAAGCAGGAGCTGCTGGTAGCACAGGGAATATTCATATTTCTTGGGGTGGGGCAGGGAGGGCGCACAGCTGGACCCCTGGGGGCTTGAGCAAGGTGGGGGCCTCCCCACCTGCTGGACTGACTCACCAGACAGCTTACCTGCCCATGTGTCTCCTGCAGTGCCTTGCAGGTAACAAGTGCTCAAATTAACATGGGTAGAAATAGAGCAAAACCCCCCACATCAAAATTGGGAAACAATCCTGCTGGGCAGGCCCGGGCTGCCCCCTTCCCCTCTTCGGGAGCAGGGCCCTCGGAGAGCCTGGCATCCTGCTGTCCTTGGGGGTGGCTGAGAGATAGGGAGGAGAGGCAGGGAGGACAGCCTGTCATAGGGTGGGGGCTTTGATCCTTGCCCCAGATCACGTCCTGGTGGTCGTGTCCTTACCCCTGGCCCGCCAGCCCTCGGCTCAGCCCCTTCCCCCAACAAAACAGCCTTCAAGGACCACCCGCCCGCCTCACCCCAGCCCTGGCTCCTCCCATCCCCACCCCAGTCCAGACCCGCCTGGAGGCCTGGGTGGCAACCATATGTTTAGGATGCTTGATTGCTGCTGTTGTGAGCCAGAAGGGCTGTTTGGGAAAGGGTACTCAGTCAAAGCTGTGTTTATATACACAAGGGCCGGCGTCTTTTTATTATGCATAATTATACGCTTCTTAATGCACAGGCTTTCCGAGGCATTCCCCCCCCCCCAACCTCTCCCCCCCCCCCCCAATAAGCCGCAGCAGGGAGGGTGTGTTCGGGGTGGGTGGGGGCCCAGAGACGGGGGCGCCCTCCTCTCCTTGACTCCGGGGCCTCTGGGTCCGGCTGATAGATGGCTGCTGGCTCGCTCTTCCCCGGAACTCACTCTTCCGAGGGGATCCGGGGAGATGAGACGTGGAAACGTTGCAGAGCGTGTTGTGAAGCCTCTGATCTCTCCCTCCTCGTCTTTGAGCCGAAGCCTCGGATTTGCACTCCTCACCTCCTCCCGCAAGGAAAGCGTTAGATCCTTCCCCACCGCCGCAGCTTCTGGAGTCTGCACCCTGCAATTCTCTTCTTCTAAACTTCCCAAACTGGACTCCGAAGGCTGACATGGCATTTTATTAGCTGATCACGAGAGTCCAGGTGAAGCTTCTGCTAATCAGAAAGATCATAGTGGTGGTGGCGGCTTTGGGTTTGTACAATATAACGGGGCTGGGCGCCCTGGGTTCGAATCCAGACTCCGCCGTCTACACCATGGGTCAGCTGTGTGACCTTGGGCTGGCCATTTAACCTCTCTGAGCCCCGGTTTTCACGTTGGTAAAATGGGAAAAATATTAGCTCCCCTCGGCATGTCGAGCACCTGGAGCCTGGGAAATGCTTTGTCAGTGAGGATTTTGGCTTCATCCTTGAGGCCTCCGGCTCCGCTCAGACGCAGTGAACACTCACGAGGTAGTTATCGCAGCAAGGAATGAATGAGCACTGGGTTTGGAATCAGGGTGTCTTTGTTTACCAGCCACAGAGCCAGGCGGTTGTGGGACGTCTGAGCTTCTTTGAGCTGCAGGTGATGAGCTAACAGATTGGCCCACAAGCCTGTGAAGGTTCGGCTAATCCAGAGACATGAGGCTAAAGCACAGATGATGTCGAGCGTGGAGCCCGATGCCAACACATGCCCCATGTTACTGAAGGCTGATATTTCTGCCAGTAGTAGTTGACTATTTAAAAGGTTTTGTCTTTCCATCATCCCAGGTGACGGAATGAAACAACCCGAGGCCTGCGCAGGCCTGTCTCCAGCCCCGAGTTCACAAATAAGAAAGTGGAGCTTCAGAAAGATCAGCTGGGGGGATCTGAGCTCTTGAAGATTGTGATTAGTTTTTGTTACCATTAAGACCCAAGAAGTTGAGACACCTGGGTGGATCAGCAGCTGAGCGTCTGCCTTCAGCTCAGGGTGTGACCCCGGGGTCACAGGATCGAGTACCACATCGGGCTCCTTGCATGGAGCCTGCTTCTCCCTCTGTCTGTGTCTCTGCCTCTCTCTCTCTCTCTCTCTGTCTCTCATGATAAATAAATAAAATCTTTAAAAAGAAAAAAGAAAAAGAAAGATCAGCTGGATTTGCCTGAGCTTGCACAGCGCCCCCCCGCCCCTCCGCCCAGAGCCTGGATCCCCCCACACCCTGTGCCCTGCTCAATAAACAAGTTGTTACTTTAATTCCAAAGCTAGTTGTCCAATTCTCTGAGACTATCCCCACACTTTTAAATGTAGGAGATGCTGGAGCTCTGGGGTGTTCTGTTAATCCACCCTCTTCTCCCTTCCTCAAAGCCTGCTTCCACCAAGAAGCCCTCCTGGGATAAAGTTATCCGCTTGGTCTTGAGAACCCTTTATTTTCAGGGCCTCCTACCCCGGCGACTTGGGGAGACTGAGGAGACAGTGAGACTTGTAGGTTGATGCTGAGATGGAGCTCACCTTGGAAGAAGTGGACAAACTCCCGTGTTGGGTCAGGACACTCGGGATGTTGGGAGCATCCGTGTCTACCTGACATGTTCTGTGTCAATGATTTTATCCTATGGCCCATATTGATCCTGTCCGAACCCCCTGAATGTCCTATATTTAGCTTTGGCCCCCAAACATGACCAAAGTCATGCAGGTAGAGCTATTTTTCAAACTTACCTGGGCATTCGGTGTTTTTATTTGCTAAATCTGGCAACTCTAGATATTGGTGACTTCCCTAGGTGGGAGGTGGCATGGGGTGGGGGGGCTGGGGTCCTCCTGACTCCCCACCACGGTGCCTGGGACCAGCCTTCCTTCTGGTCTCGCCACCTCCCCGCCCGGCAGGGGCAGGACTGGCTGGGCTCTGAAGCCAGGGAGAAGCCAAGCGCCTGGGGCCACAGCCTGGATGAGCCTGCAAATTGGCAGTAAAGGAACCGTCCTTGGTAATAGAGAGATTTACCATCTGAAGGGCAGCCCCTCCCTCTTGAAGAGGCGATTAGTTCTGAAGCACTTTCCTGTGGGTTTGTTCCAGGGACATCGGAGGCCCCCATTACTCTCTCCCCTTCCCACCCCCAACCATCCCCCAGAGATTTAGAACCTGGAGGTGATCTTCCTTCTTGCTTCCATTACTTCAGCGCCTGAGTTACGAGCCTTTATTCCTCCAAAAGCTCTTCACTCGACCTCAGGCTGCAAAATCTAAGGAGCTGTGGGAGCGGCCTCCTTGTGGTCGGGGTGGCACCTGCCCTGGACCCGTGGGGGCACCGGGCCTCCCTATTCATTTAGCTCATTTATAGGCTGGTTCTCCTGCCCGCCCCGTAAGCTAACCACCTTGGTCTAGGCCTCAACCTCTCTGAAATGCATTTTCTTATTGTGTAAAATAAGGCAGTGGAGACGGATGCCTCCTAAAGCCTCTCGCAAAGCTGTGATTCCTTCCTGCCAGCTTGGACCCACTTGGTACCCACTCCCCCCATAAACAGAGTTAGAGGTCACGGCCTCCTGCCTCCTCCCGCTTGCCCTCCAGACCTCCACCTCACCTGGCCAGGCAGAGTCAGCCCCTCAGGAGAGGGAGAGAGGGAGAGACAGAGAGGGGCAGGAGGTGAGGATCGGGGATAGGGGATCAGGCAAAGCTAAAAGAAGACAGGAAAGGACAGACTCGGTTGTGATTCTCTCACTCAATGAACAGAGCACATTAAGGATTAATTCCCTCCCCTCTCCTGTTTACTGTGGTTTCTCCCCCCTCTGGTGCAGGGACGAGAGGCTTTGCATCAAGATTAGTTGTTTCACAGTAAGGCTGCAATTTGCCCGACGCGTTTGTCATTAGGGGAGCCCAAGCACCGTTCACAGGAGCTTGAGCCCCTTGTCCTTGCTTTGCTCCCCGGTGTCTGTCCCTTTCTCATGCAGACAAACAGGGTCCCAGAGGGAGATGGAGTCTTCCCAGGTTTGTAGGTTGGGTGCACTGCTAAGGTCTAGGGGTGGGGGGGGGGGAGGCAGGGTCAAGCTCACCCTGCAGGCCTGCCCTCCTGAAAGGCTGATGCTTCTGTCTCTCCAGAGGGCCTCTCTCTCTCTCTCTCTCCCCCACTAGCGGCCAGACCAGGCATGTGGGTGAGCCAGGACGGTCAGCAGCACCGCCCGAGGGATGGGGAGAGATTTGCTGCTCCCGCCCAGGTCGGCCAGTGTGGGGGAAGGGAGAGAAGGCAGCTCTGATAAGGATGAAACAAAATGAATGTGTTTTCAAAGTTTCCCCCAGGCCCCAGCAGGATTCTGCAAAACTGTAATCCTATATTATAAATAGATGGAATTGCCTTTTTTTTTTTAACCCATTGGAGATGCAAAGCCAGCTGCTCTCTCTCTCTCTCTCTGTCTCTCTCAAGACAACTGACAAAATGAGAAGGTAAGCTGCCTATTTGTCTCCGCATCCAGATGCGGTAAAGGGAAGTGCAGGGAACTGTTGGTCCCAGAGGCCTGTTCTGTTTGTTTCTGAAGCTTGGAGCAGTTCAGTGCCCCCACCAGCGATCGGGTCATTCAGTTCAGAAATAGACTGATGGGTTGGGACAATATGAAGCAGATGGGGCAACCGGTGGCTGCCCTGAGTCCTCCCTGAGACTCCTTTTCCCACCAAGGGTCTGGGTGGGCATTATTGGGACGAAGCTGGGAACACCCACCACCATTGCATTTAAAGGTCACAAGTGGGGGGCACCTGGGTGGCTCATTTGGTGAAGTCTCTGCCTTTGGCTCAGGTCACGATCTCAGGGTCCTGGAATGGAGCCTGGCACTGGGCTCCCTGCTCCACGGGGAGCCTGCTTCTCTCTCTCCCTCTATATGCTGCTCACCCTGCTTGTGCTCTCTCTCTCTTCTCCGTCAAATAAATAAATAAAATCTTAAAAAAAAATTTAAAAAAAGTCACAAGGCCCATCATCAAAGTGCCTGGGCACAGAGCCTAATGAAACCCCAACAAGGGGACTGGAGTGATCCCAGGTCTGTGGGGCCACTGAAGGATTTTCAGGTGATCAGATGTGTGTCTTAGCTGCCAGCTGCCATTGGAGGTCACTTGGGGGTCGGGGTGGGTGGCCAGGAGTAGGGGATGGAAGATTGAGTGGAAGCACGCAGGAAGCCTGGCTCGGAGTGATGGTGATGGGCTTTGCAAGAGTAGCGGGAGAGCTGGGCTTGGATTTCAGGCCTGTTGAGCATGGCAAGCCACGGCTTGGTGGTCCCTGGCTTGGGCACTAGGTGGGCAGGGGTGTTGTCCACTCAGGTAGGGGATGGAGAGTAGGAGCCAATCTGATGAGTGGAACTGGAGACATCCTGAGTTTGAAGTCCTGAGCTCGGGTGAAGGGTCTCAGCCATCTGGCCAATTTGGTGATATTTAAATGATACCTTCAGAAACAACAACTTTTTATTTTTTATTTTATTTTATTTTATTTTATTTTATTTTATTTTATTTTATTTTATTTTATTTTATTTTATTTTTTAAAGATTTTATTTATTTATTCATGATAGTCACAGAGAGAGAGAGAGAGAGGCAGAGACACAGGCAGAGGGAGAAGCAGGCTCCATGCACCGGGAGCCCGACGTGGGATTCGATCTCGGGTCTCCAGGATCGCGCCCTGGGCCAAAGGCAGGCGCCAAACCGCTGCGCCACCCAGGGATCCAGAAACAACAACTTTTTAAAAGGTAACTGGAAAGAAGCAGCCAGAGGGGTGAGAAGCAGGAGAGCACGTGTGATAAGAAACAGGAAAGAAGAATGTATTAGGGCTTTCCAGAGAAACAGAGCCAATGGGATATTCATATGTATATATGAGGAGATTGATGGGGATGGCTCCTGTGATTCTGGAGGATGAGAGGTCCCGCAGTCTGCCACCTGCAAGCTGGGGACCCAGGAAAGCCGGTGGTGTAGTTCAGCCCTGGTCCAAAGGCCTGGAACCAGGAGCTCCAACGGCCAAGGGCAGGAGGAGTCGGGCATCCAGCTCTAGAAGAGAGAACTCACCTTTTCTTCTCTCCCCCTTTAGGTTCCATTTGGTCCTCAGGGGACCGGATGGTGCCTGCCTACACCGGCGGGAGCAGATCTCTTCCCCCAGCCTGCTGAATGGAATGCTCCATCTCTTCCAGAAACCCCCTGATGGACAGACCCAGAAATAAGGCTTCCCCAGCTGTCTGGCCATCCCCTAGCGCAGTCAAGTTGACACAGGAAATTGGCCATCACAGAGAAAACCCAGAAAGCTGACAGCATCCACCCCTTCTTCGCAGAAGCCGAACAAGTTCTGAAGGGGTGGCATAGGTCCCATTACACTTGTCATCAAGGCAGTCCCCTCTGTCCTTGGTAAAAGCGGGTCCAGCGGAGAGGTGGGAGCAGGTACCTGGTCACGTAGGTTGGGGGTGGATGGGATCTTCTGGTATATATTCTTAAGGCATTTCTAGACCTTTGCATCCTCCTGCCCCCTGAGGTCGGAGCTCAGGAAAGCAGAAAGCAAATTATTGGTGTCTAATAGTTTACCAGTTGTTCGGGACACCAGCTGGCTGGAGTGGGGGGCCCTCAGGACGGATAGTGAAGAACAGTAGGAAGTACCAAAGTGCTATTTAAAAAAACCCAATATAGGAAAGCCTGGGTGGCTCAGCGGTTGAGCATCTGCCTTTGGCTCAGGGCGTGATCCCTGTCCCAGGATCGAGTCCCACATCTGGCTCCCTGCATGGAGCCTCCTTCTCCCTCTGCCTGTGTCTCTGCCTCTCTCTGTGTCTCGCATGAATAAATAAAGAAAATCTTTAAAATAAAATAAAATAAAATAAAATAAAATAAAATAAAACCCCAATATAACCCCAAGAACCATAATTGTCATCCCACCCAGGTGGGCAGACAGAGCCGGTGACAGTCAGCTGCTGCTCAGGGTCACTTGGTTGGGCAGAGGCGGGTTACCACATGGTGCAGGCCGCTGTCGGGGGAACAGTCAGCATCCCCGGGCCACTCCAAGCCCCTTCCTCCCCGTCTCCACTCTGTGAAGTGTCCCCCACCTCGACCCCAGGTCTTTCCTGAGCTTCTTCAGTGGCCTGAGCATCAGGTGCAGTCTACGGCTGGAATGAAGAGGTTGCTGGGAAGCCAGTGTTAAGGACCTACTGGGAGCCACTGGGCTATGGGGGTGCACTCCTGTCCGGGTGCACCTCCATGGCCCCTGCCAGGCTGCTGGGCCAGGCTTGCCAGCTCCCGGCTTTGTCCAGGGCATCCCAGAGCCAAACGGGGGCTTTGGAGGGGGTGTCCAAGGGGAGGGGCAGCCCGACTCCCCCAAATCCCGCTCACCCCGCCAAGACGCCTAAGGGTCCGTTTGCTGAGTTCACTCGGTGCCTTCCACCCCTCAGTCCTTGTTGACCGGTTTTCACTTTGTCTTCATCGCGGCGTTTTAAGGAAGCGACCTGCAGCCCATGAGAGGTTCTGGAGATGGTCAGGCCCAGAGGCTCACTCGGGCTATTTCGTGTAATGAGGTTTATGGACGAACGAGGCCATATGAAGGCGGGAGTCCCAGCGGGCCCAGGAGCAGCCAGATTGTCGGCTACCAGCCACCACATTGAGTGCAGGAGGAGATACACAGCCTGCGTCCTGGAGGCTGGAAGGGGGTCATTCTGGGTCACAGAAGCTCTGGGAGCGGGGCTGGTCCTGGGCCCTATAAAGATAGGACGGGCACATCTAAGGCAGATCAACAAGGTGCACATGAGAGTGGGGACCCTCTCCCATTCCTACTGTGGCCCCAGAGCCCCCACGGCGGGCCCACGCTCTCTCCCATCAGGCAGCCTTCCCGCCCTGCAAACCCGAAGGAGCCCAGCCAGGGGTGCCCATCCCCACTGGCCCGGGACCCAGGGGCCAGCTGTGTCACCTACACTCTGCAAGTAGGGAGGGAAGGAAGGAGGGTGGCTGAGACTCATGTCTTGAGTGGCCTTGCGGGGCTGTGCCCAGCCTTTCCAGGGCCTTGTGCCGGCTGCCGGTTCTCTCTGCTCCACCCCTACTCCTCCCTCCCACCCTGGCTCTCCCCTCCTCTGCCCTCCCTGTGCCTTTCCCTCCCTACCCCCTTCACACTTAGGCAGCCAAGGCGAGGGAAGAGGAGGCCCCTCCTACAGGAAGCACAGAGACTGTAGAGCTGAGGGAGCAGCTGTGGCTGTGGGATCAAGGGGGGACTTGCATCTACTCAGTTGAGCCTCACTTCTTAGCTGCCCACTCTGTGCCAGGCCCCCCACTACGTGCTTTACAAACCCGCGTGGAGGTAGTTCTTTCTGCCAGTATACAGGTAAGAAAATGATGAGGCACAGAGTGGTTATGTGACTCGTCCAAAAGCACACAGCTGACAAATGGGGGAGTCTGCTCTGAACCCGTGTTTGTCTGACCCAGAGTTCTTACGCAAACCCACTACTTTATGCTCTGGTGGGGAGACAAGGGACTCCTTCTGACCTTCAGCTTGGTGGGCCCAGGGACGGGAGACCTCGGTCACTGACATCCCAGGTGGAGTCTGTAGGGAAACCCATACCCTCTCTCTCCCCAGGTGGGTTGTCCCCTGGGCTTCTTCGGGGGCAGAATCAGCCCCTCATCCTTTCCTCTCCTCTCTCGGCCCTGCCCAGCGACGCTTCACGCTGACTCCTCTGTACATCAAACTGGCCACCTCTCCTTGGGTCCTTCCCCACTTTCCAAGGTCAGTCCTGATTCATATCTGCCTGGCCACGTGGGTTCCAGGGCGACCTGCCCACCTCCTTGGGCAAAGCCTCCCCCATCCCAGGAAGGGGATGGGCAGGGTCAGCCTCCCTGAGTTACTCTGGAGGCTCCTCTCTCCTCCTGGCCAAGCCCAAGGCCTTAGAGTTGACTTGGGTACATCCAGGATGCCAGGCTTCTCTGCAAAAATACCAGGAGTGGATCCCACCCCCACCCCACAGACCCCCGTCCCGGGGAGGCCTGCCTTTGACGGCACTGCTGGTTCTTAGTTACCGTCTTGGGAAGTGGTGGTGGCCCTTGCTCTCAGGGAGCTGGCGCCTCCCGAGCCCCGATCCCCTCCCCACCAGTGGGGGGCCAGGAGGCCAGGTCATGGGAGATCATTTCTGGTGGAAGGAAGCGGTGCAGGGCCTCTGCAGCAAGACAAAATGTAGGACAACAGCCCTTCTGGCTCACTGCTCGTGCTATTGAAAACAGCACCAGCCAGAAAATACTTGCTAATGGCCTTCTCCCAATCTCCTTCTAGATAATGATAAATAATGTGTACTTTTAGTTTGGAATTGAAACTCATCTCTGTATTTCTGGTGTGTTTCACATGTTTCCCCCCCGCCCTTCTCCCTCGGGGTCTGAAAACTAGATATTTGTGCATTTGCTGTGTGCATTTATTCCCTGCCAGAAGTTGACATATAGACTCATTAATTCCTCCACACTTGTGCTCACCCCCAGACACTCACCTGGCTGGACCAGGAGGGAAGCTGCGTCCCAGTGGGCTCTTCTAAAGGAATCCTGTGGACCGGACCGGGGGACAGATATGTCCTGGATGTGGGGGTTTGGGGTCCCTTTCAGTGATCTCTCATTCCTCTACTCAGGCGTGCCCTGAGGGTTACATTCCCTGAGTTTCTGATTCAGTAGGTCTGGGATAGGACCCAGAAGTTGCATTTCTAACAAATTCCCAGGTGATAATGGTGCAGTGGTCCCAGAGACCACACTTTGAGAACCACTGGTCTAAATCCTTGCTACTCGGGGCGCCTGGGTGGCTCAGTGGTTGAGCGTCTGCCTTCGGCTCTGGGTGTGGTCCTGGAGTCTGGGGATCAAGTCCCGCATCAGGCTCCCCAGGAAGCCTGCTTCTCCCTTTGCCAGTGTCTCTGCCACTCTCTCTGTGTCTCTCAGGAATAAATAAATGAAATCTTAAAAAAAGAAATCCTTGCTACTCAAAGTGTGGTCCTGGGACCAGCAGCTTTAGCATGACCTGAGAGCTACTTAGAGATGCAGAAGCTTGGGCTCCACCCCAGGTATAATCAGTTTTGCATTTTAGCAAATCCCAGGTGATCTGAATGTGTATTGCTTTGGAGAAGCATTGGCCTAGGTGATTATTCAATGTTCCTTTCAGCACAGTGGCCTTGATCTTGACTGTGCATCAGAATCTCCTGGGGAGCTTTTAAAACATCTCTAAGCCCAGGCTGTGCCCCAGGTCTATTAAACCAGCACCTCTGGGGTGGGGTTCAGGCATGTGTGTTTTTTAAAAAGCTTCCCTGTGATTGCAGTGCATGGCCACCCCTGAGAACCGCTGCTCCTGGTTCACCTTGAAGGAGACTGCAAGTCATGCTTCTTTCCTTCATGGCTGCTCACCCATGCCCACTTTTCTGGCTCAGAGAGAGCTCAGCTTTGCCTGACCCAGGGTCATCCATCTTTCCGGCGTGCTTCTGTGGGCTTCTGTAGTGCATCCTTCTCTCTCATTTCAGTTGAGCGCACTGGGTGGAGAGTTGGAGAAGCAGCAGAGGCAGCAAGAATTGCCCGAGCCAGGCTTTGGTTACCCCGTGGGTGTGGTTAGAGCAGCACCCACAAAAGCCCACTTTCCGTGCTTCTGAAATCCCACTGACGTTCCTTTGAATTAATTGCAGAGTATCAAACACCGAGCCAACCTGTGATCACTGTCCCCTACCAGTCCATGACAGACATCACTAATCAATCAGGGCATGCGTTCTCATTGAGCCCAGAGGTGGCTCAGAGGACTTGTGTCTGCAGTGTTCCAGCATCCGGGACCAGTGGGACATGGCGGGGCTATGGAAGCCATTGACCTTTCCAGGGTGGAAAGCATCTGCCCCCTGTCCTGAGGGGGGCAAGAATCAGGTTATTGGTGAGATAAGCGTGACTTACTCATCAGCTCCTAGAAAGAAGGAGCAGGTTTCCAAGCGGAAGGGAGGGTGGTAGCAGAGAGAGAGAGGTCTGGAGAATGGGTCACTGTCCTGGAGGCAGTTCTGGGATGCCAAATTCAGGATGGGGCTTTTGGGGAGAGGAGGGTTCCTTCTTCTCGTGTTTCTCTTGCCTCCACTGCAAGGTGTGTGTATGGGGGGATTGGCCAAGAGGGGAAGAGAGGCCAAGGGCAAGATTCTCCAACTTCAGTGCTGTACCTGGGGCTGGGACTGGGTGTGACGATTTGGGGAAGGTCTTAGCTTCAGCCAGGTTGGTGGAGGTGGGGTGGGGGGAGACCCTCACTCAGTGCAGGAGGTCCTGGCTGGAGGGCAGCCCTGGGACCCCCACAGATGACAGTGGGAGATTGCAAGGCAGGCCAGAGGCTCTCTTCTGCCCAGCTTGGGGTGCTGGTGGGGAGCTCCAGGAGAGGTAGAGGCAGATGAGCATGTCTCCCCACCAATCCTCTTCTTGGCTACTCCCCAGATTGGATTTGTGGAAAAGAGGATGGAATTGTGGAGCATGTTCTCCAGAGCAACAGGGGCCTGCTCTGCGGAGGGGAGTTTAACAAAGAGGTAGGCCAAAGAGAGGAGACGGAACCTCTAGGTGGGGAGAGAAAGAGGACAATAAAGGAGATGAACCAGAAGACGGTTCTCCTTAAGGGCTGTGTGTTCATTCACTCGTGATCTCCACATTTCTCACTGAACACCTATTCTCAGGCCGGCTAGAATCTGGTTAGTCCTTTCCTGCGGGGATGAGTCCACTTTGGGACCACCTTGGTAGCACTGAGGTTGGGGGCAGAGGAGATCTTACCAGCTCAACAGCTCGAGCTGCTACCACAGACACCTCAGCGCACCCTGGCTAGAATAAAGGAAGCCGAGGAACCCTGGCCTTCCGGCCTTCATGTGGCTGAAGAGGCAGAGGGGACCTCTAGTGCAGTCTGTGAGTGAGACGGGGTCTCTCACACTACTGGTCCAGTGGAGAACCCTGTCTTCAGAAAAGGGATGAAGACCCAGATCCGGGCCCCCAGCTGCCCTAGCCCGGACGGGATGCAGCCAATGGGGTGCGTGTCCAGGTAGCGGACACCCCAAGGATGGGAAGCCGATGCAGCGTGGAGCATCCTCCGGACACACGGAGGGTGGGTTTCATGAGGTGGTTGGCTAAGAGGCAGGGGGCTGGCCCTGGTGACCTAATGGGCCCTGGAGAGCCCCTCCATGGCCTGGGCACCCCTGTAGTCCAGCAAATCTCCTCCCATGTCCTGGAACCATCCAGCAGGAGGCTTTGCTGATTTCTAGTGACCTTGACTCGTCCCCCTCCCCACTTGAATGGAGAAGCATCTGCACTGCTCGTCATCTCTGCCAGTCCAGAGCCAGCCTTTCAAATGACCTGCTTCATCCCTGGCTGCGGTCGGAGCCTGAGAAGCGATGCGCTCCATTTCCATTTTTTCCTGAAGGCACCCCCTACCCCGGCCCCCATCCCTCAGTGTCTTGGGGAGCCATGGGCACCCCCTCCTGCCCCTCCCACAGTCCTGCCTGCACTTGCCTGGCTGCCAGCAGAACCCAGGCTGCCTGGATGGATTGACTTGTTGGAGAGAGTATTTATTTTAAGAAGCATTTCACCCCGGGTTTTGCTGTGCTTGGCTTATTACCCATAAATATCAACTAACAGAAAAGGGGTGGCCTCTGGGAGGAGTGGATGTTTTGGATGGAAACCAAGAGCTGACATGTTCCCTGGGTGGGAGAGACGAGGGAACAGTTCCCATAATTGGCCTCTACAGGGAGATCCAAACGCATCGTCCTAAGATCCTAGAGCGCTGCCACCGAGGCAGTCCCGCGCCACAGCGCGCACCTGGGAGGGCCTGGACCTAGCTGGGCGGGCAGTGACCTCAACCCCGGGCAGGGATTGAGGGACAGAGGAAGGGGTGCCCTGAGGGTGGGGTTAAGGACCAGGGCTTGCAGGGGGCTTCGTGGAGGGGTGATTTTAGCAAAGGTGTGGCTGAGTGAGTTGAAGAGAGGAATGGCCTTCTGGGAGGGGAGCAGTAGGGCAAAGGCGTGGGAGTCCGCCTAGGGGACTGGCTCCCCAGGGGAGGGGGTGGTGAGGAGTTGGGCTGAGGGAGGCAGGGACGTGAGGGCCCCTTTCTGCAGAGCCAGGAGGCAGCCTCGTGAGGCAGTCCTGGGACGGGGAGGCAGCCAGTGTGACTCGGTCACTAGCCTGTTCTTGCTCGTCCCGGGATGCTGCTCCTGACCGCTGGTGCGGTTTAGGGACCATCACCTGTTTCTCTCTCCTCTCCTTTCCTTTCCTGGAAATGGAAACTTCCTCTGGAGCTTGGACATAGAGGAGGGTCAGGATAAGCTGATCCAGTCTGCAGGGGGGTGGAGTGACCGCTCTGAGACCTTCCCAGGAGGAGTCTGGCTCCTCTCACCCCCTCGCTCCCTGCTGTTCCCATGGAACCCAGGGTGCTCCCAGGAGGGCCGCTGCTGGAGGCAGTTTGGTGACTCCGATATGCGCCTTCTAAGGGATTGTGGACTGAAGTGTGTGTAGGTGTGTCTCTGTATGTGAGAGCATGTGTGAATGTCCGCGTGTGTGTGCCTGTGTGGATAGGGGGTGGATCTTGGACCTCCTGCCCCAGCATCAAGAATCCCCTGAGCCCCACCCCTGAGGCCCAGGGCAAGCCCCGACCCACAGCCAGCTCCACACTGGCCTGTCCCCACATTTAAGGCAGAACTGACTTCCTGGCAGGAAGGCCACCCTGACTGTCAGCCCACTGAGGCTTTTCCTCCTCTTTGCACCAAGCTCCTCCTCGACCACCCTCCAAATCCCTGATCCTTAATCCCCAACCCCCCAACCCTCCCAAGGTGGGCCCAGACCCAGACCTTGACGCAGGTCACTGTTAATGAACTTCACTCTTCCCAAGTCCCTGGGGATAGGCGTGTGACTCACGCCGTCCAGTCGCAGGACCCCAGCCCTCAGCCAAAGGGCTGGAGAGCAGGGCCAAAGTCCTTCCCCGGAGCTAGTCTGTCTCTTGCTCAGATGCTAGTGTGGGGAGTTGGGCGTGTGGGGGGCCTGGTGGCCATCCTCACCACCATGTGAGAGACAGCCTGTCTGTGGCCACGACCAGCAAATGTGCACATCGACAGGGGTGGGTGGGTGAGGAGACAGGGCCAGGTGGGGATGAAGACTGAGGCACAGGCAGGGCCCATATTGGTCCCGAAGTCCTGGTTCCTGTGATCTCTCTTCTTATTCCGAATCCTCCCAGTGACAAGAGCCCATAAACTCCCCTTTGACTAGAGCTGGAGCTAGTTGAGCTCATTCTCAGTCACGTGCAGGTTAGAGTTCTGAGTGATATATTGGCCTTCACAGGCCATGTCCTGGCCCACCCACCTGTCCCCATTCTCTCAAGTGGCCAGGGTTCCATTATACATTCCCCGTATTGTCCTCTCTCTCCTCCTCCTGATTAGAATCAAATGTCTGTTTTTCAAGCCTCTCTGTCCCTCTCCCCTTCCCTGTGCTGATAAGACATGGGGCCCTTGCCTTTCTCCCTGCTACAGAAACAAAGTAGCATATGAAGTAGCATAGAGAAGTTTCTAGATGTCTGGGCACTACCAAGGTTGAGAAACCTTGGGTGAAGACATGACTCACGTTGTCTTGGTCATGCCGACATTGAGGGCAAGGGGGCAGGACCCAGGAGACAGGAGGAGTGTGGCATTCCGGGCTCCGGACTCTGCTTCTCCTGGTGTGAAAGCCCCCTTCATCCATAGCCCCTGCCCCTTCTCGCTTCTGGCATTTGTGCCTAGTAGGTGTCGGCCAGTTTACTATTTCTATTACTTTTTCAACATGGAAATATCTGGGATTTTTTTCCCCTTTATAAAAATAATTCCTCCTCCATCCCCAGACCACATGCTCGAATTAGACAATCCTGGCAAGGAGAGGACAGTTCATCCAACCTTCTGCCCAATGTAAGAGGCTTGGCCACAGCAAATGACATATGGTGAGTTACTGATGCATGTACGCTGCCGAGACGGGCAGCTCACTACCTTGTGGGGCGGCCTTTCCACTGCGGGGCAGCTCTAATTGCTGGAAAGTTCTTCCCTTTGTTTAGCTAAAATCTGGCACCAAGATGCCCTTGGTTGAAGGCCTGCCCTCTGGAGCACTGCAAAGTCAATCTGTTCTTCTTGCACATGACAGCTTTCACACCGTTGAAGACAGTTAGCATGTCCCTCGTGCATTCTCTTTTTCTCTGGTCAAACACCCTGATTTCTGAGAAGCACATCAGAGGTGGAACGGCTTCAGAGCCCTTGTCGGCCTGGTTTTCATGCCCTCCAATGCCCCTCCTGGAGACTCATACCCAGTCAGAGAAATATTCTCTGGAGATGCTCAACCCCGTGACCAGCCAAGGGGACACAGTGGTCCCACGCTGCAGAGTTGGCATTGTGTGTGCATCAGAGTTGGCATTGTGTTTAGCACATTCCTGGGCCCATCCCCTGAGATTCTGGATCAGTAAGTCTGAGACTAGGCCCCAGAATAACTTTTAAGCAGAGCTGCACAGCCAGTTCTGTTGATAAGCTATTTTTTTCGTAGGAAAATTGAGGTGTGTAGGTGGGACGGGATGGGCGGGGCACCATGCAGCCAGTGGATTCAGCAGGACTCATCTGTTTGCAAGACACAGAAACCCAGCATAACTAGCCTATGCAAACAGGGGATGTTTGGGTCCAGGAGCTGCAAGGGATCCTGAGATAGCAGGAGTTTGGTCTCTGGGAACGGGATCGAGGACTCAAAGTTCAGTGTGGTGACGAACATGGCCATAAGTAGTCCAAATTCATATTCTCTCGGCTTATTGACCTCAGCTGGAAAGGTATTCTGTTCCTCTCCACACCCACCCCCTGCCCCCAACCCCGCCAGTATCTTTAATTTAATTCTAGGGAAGGATTTTTATTGGTCCAACTTGGATCTCCTTCCAGTGATCATCGTTGGCACAGAGATGGGCTATGACAATTGGATCATGGAGCTACCCTTGCCCTACACTGGAGAAGGATGGGGACACCAGGTGAGGGAGAGCAAGTTCTCAGGGAAGGGATGCTGGCCACATGTCCATCATAGCTGACCTGCAGGAGGGCCATCTAGGGTTTTCTTACGAAAAGAAAGGTCTATTTCAACTTTTGGATGGAGGCAGCATTCTTCTAGAAATAACAGGATTTTTAAGGGCCTTGTTATGATCACCAACTGTGATTAAAAAAAAAAAAAGAAGGATGTTGGGGGGACCACAAATGCTAGTCTAGTCATTTACGAACCTCGATTCGGCCTGCAGGCCCTGGTGGGTCCCATCTGTCTGGGACTGGTCTCTCCTTGTTTCACTGGCACGAACCTTGTCTCGTCCATCATACTGAGGCCTGGGACCATAGACATGTAGCTTCTCTGTTTCTTCTCTTACCCATTGTCCAGCATTTGTGTGCGGTTTACATGTTAAAGAGAGTGCATGCACCATATTTCATGGTTTTACATCTGTCTACTCTTTCCAGTTTGCATCCCTCAAAAGCAGGGTCTATGTCTAGTATGATTCTGACATCACAGCATAAACTCAACACCATGCCTTGGGGTGGCATAAATGGCTAGCTGACCAATAAAAATACGTGCCACCATGGTGTAGGACCCTTGCTGGGACATAGCTGTCTGGCCAGGGACCATGTTTCCCAGTCCCTCTTGCATCTACGTGGGACCACACGGCTGGTTCTCATCAATGGAACATGAATGGAAATGCTGACTGTCACTTCTGGGTCAAGGTGGTTAGTTAAGCTTTGCATGTAAGATTTCCACGCTTTCTGGTTTCCTCTGCCAGCTGGATGCAGAGACTCCAACAGAGGTCCTCCAGGATGTCCTAGGCACAGCTGAGCCTCAAGATGGAAGGGACCTAGGTCCCTGAGTCACCACCTGGAGGAGAGTCTCTCAAACATTCTAATTAATCAGCGACATCCACATTTAATTTCGAGTGACTATAAAATACACATTTATTGTGTTAAGCCATTAAGATTTTGGAGCCGACTGCTAATATAAGTTACTGATTACTGTACTAGGCTCCGTAAGAACTGGAGGGGGTGTGTGGCTGGGTCTGGAGTGGACTGCTCCACAGCCGACCACTCTTCTTTCCTACATGGGTTCATCTACTGATTCATCCATGTGCTCCTCCATCCTTCCAGCCAGGCACAAAGGCAGTGTGCTTGCAGGGAGCAGATGTGCTGGGCTTTCTCACCTCGCTCCATGGGTTCCACAGGCTACAACCCCCCCCAGCTCGGGGGCAGGGGCTGGCTGGTCAGGGCTGGATCCTGGAGAGGGCACAGGACCAGAGCCAGTGGTGCAAACAGGAACCTGCCAGTGAACCCAGCCAGTACACTGCCAGGGTGACCTTGAGAGGAGCAAGGAGCAAAGAGAAAAACACAGAGCCGGCTCCCTCCTGTCTTAGGGTCCCTTGAAGGCCCCCTGCTGGTGGGAACTAGCTGGGCACCGCTGGCAGAGCAGAAATGGGGTCCTAGCCCAGGGCCTCACAGCTCAGAGTGACTCTCAGGTTTGGACTTGAGTGGCGACAGCTACAGAACCAGCAGAGTTTTTAGCTTGAATCCTCTGACCTGACTGCTTTGCTGTGAGGCACCCTCTCTGGAGCCTAGCACCCTAGGAGCCAGTTCATGTCCACAGCCTCCCTGCCAGTCTGAGGGCTGACATCCTGGGGACACACCTGGCCCAGGGCTCCAGGTCCTAGAGAGATTCAGGAAGACAGGCTCCAGAGAGAGTGTTCATGGTCTTTGGTGCAGCCGCTCCGCCGCGGGGTGTTCCGGGTGCTGGGTGCAAAGGTGAGATGAGCTGTGTGGGTTCCCCACCACCACCACTCAGAGGAGCTGCGGGAAGGCTGCAGCTCCCCTGGGTCCTCCTAGGAAGGCAGCCGTGGCCTCTCAGCGATTTGGCTAAGATTGAGAACGCAGGATGGCAACACTCCCTCTCATTGCCGTGTGACCTTGAGGGAACGAATTACCTTCTCAAGTCTTGATTTTCTTCCTCTGTACAATGCCCCCCGAGGGCCGTCATGCAGTTTGGGGGTAACGCATATAAAGCACAGTGTCTGGCACATAGTAGACACATGATAAGCGGCAGGAACGGTGATTATTCAGAGGAATCGGGGATCCCAGGAGTCTGTCTTTGACCTCGAGACTACTGCAGTGGCCTCACTTTATGGGGTGGAGGGCCCCCAGGGAGCAAGAAGTACAGACAGAGAGAGGGAACATGGGTGCCTGAGGCTCCTGGACCCTCCCCATTCCCAGGCAGGTATTGGGGGTCCCGCTACCGAGCCCGTGGGTGTTGGGGAGTGGTTGTCCCACCCTGATGAAGCACTTGAAGGCCCCCAGCACAAAAAGAAACTGTCCTGCCCCATGGCAGCCTCCCTTCCAGCCTGTGGTGGCCCCAAGGAGGACTGTGCAAGTACCTAACCGTGTGCATAATTTCTTGATTCCGCTGCAGTGGAAGTTTGGATCAGAGCGAGTGGGTGTAAAGAATGTCAAGCAAGATTCGATTACAATTTTTATTTTGGAAAAACCTTCATCAAAATATGTATATCTAATTAGGACAATTACAGCACAGGAACAAAAAACTGATTAAAAATCAGACACTCCATAAATTACAAGTGTTTTTCTCCAGCTGGGGCACATCTCCGGCTGCCGAGCTGCAAGGCCAATCAATGGGGCCGGCGCTCTGGGAGCAAGAGGGGGGAGGTGGTGACTCTCAGGACAGGACTGCAGGGGGTGGCTGTTGAGAGTAGGCTTTGGGGAGGGGTGGTCCCGCCACCACCTGACTGTCACCCAGGGCATGGAGGCAGCTGGGCCTGCTTAGGGACAGGAAGAGCTGCTCACGGGTGGAGGAGCAGGGGTCTGGTGGGGTCTGGATATGGCTGTGTGCCTGTGTGCAAGTGTGTATGTGTGCATTTCGTCGAGCCCGAGCAGCAGATCATGCATGTGCACACATGTACGATGGCACGTGAGCATCTGTGCAAACATCTGTATCACGGCCGGAAGATGCAACTGTCTGGGCAGAAGAAAAATGCACAGCAGCATCTGGAGCGTTGTGCCAGCGGCAGGCGTGGTGCAGAGGGAGAGCAAGCAGGCAGCTTGTCATACGTGCCTGGGCACCACCAGCTTGGGATGGGCACCAGGCCGGCAGAGCTGCCCTTTTAAAATGTCGCAAAAAGAACAGGCCACCACACAAGGATGTCCACACCCCAATCCCTGGCGCCTGTAAAGATGTCACCCTCCGTGGCTTAAGGGACTTTGCAGATGTGATTAAGTTAAGGATTTCGGGACGGGGAGCTCATCCTGGATTACTTGGGCGAGTCCAATGTCATCACGAGGGTCCTTAAAAGTGAAAGAGGGTGGCTGGAGAAGGAGATGTGACAGCAACGGAATGATTAGAGACGGTCTATGTCATCGGCTTTAAAGATGGACCACAAGCCAAGGGATGAGCATGGCCTCCAGGGGCTGGAAAGGGAGGAAAAGCAATTGTCCTTAGAGCCTCCAGGAGGAACACAGCCCCGCTGATGTTCCGATCTTAGCCCTCGGAGAAGGTGGGACCTTGCACCCACTGAGCTGTGAGTCCATACACGTGGGCCATTTTAAACCGCTGCGTTGGTGACCATTTGCTACAGCAGCGACAGGAGAGGAGAGGAGCGCCGAAGGGATTTTGCCCTTTTCCATCCAGGTGGAGACATCGGACCTCAGAGGCGCCAAGTGATTTGCTGGGGTTCCCGCAGCCAGCCGGTGGGGGGCCACGGTGTGAGGCAGGCTGACCTCAGAGCCTAAGTGGGCCTCTCCCGCCTGTTGGCCCAACCACGCCGCCTCCCGCAGAGCAGTCGTGAGGGCCGGACTTCTCATTCCCAGGCCAGCTCCCAGCTCAAGCCCCCCTGCTGCCGTCTCAGAGAAGATGGGATGGGGGTGGGGGGCATCTGGGATGAGCGCATTGAAAAGCTTGGACAAAAAAAAAAAGAAAAAGAAAAACTTGGACAGGTTCCAGTTAAAGCCATGGTCGAAGGTGGCTTGTGTGTGCGCCCTCCGAGGAGAGGAAGGGGCTTATGTCTGAGCCCGAAGCCAGCTTCCAGGCAGGGGGTTCTCTGGCTCCCCAGCCCATCCCACTCCAGCCTGCCTCAGCCCCTCTGCTCCTTCCTCCCCGCTCAACCCCAACCCCCCTGAGTCTGCGCTCCCGGGGTCCGAGCTTCAGCAGCTTCACGGCCTTCAGAAGCTTGGGGATAGATTACGCGGGCTCAGAGCCTCGCAGCCCTGGGCAGGAAGGCGGCGGGGTCATGGGTGGAGAAGCCCCTGGCCCCTGACACCCTCTACCCTGCTCTAAGGCCACCCAGCATGCCAGGCTGTGCCAAGAGTCCTAGAGCACCATCCAACACGGCCCGGGGCGGAGGGGGATGCCGGCAAGAGATACTGGCTGAGGAGCCAGGCCAGCTGGGTCCCATTGCTGATTCCCTTGGGAGGCTTGCTTGACTCATTTCCCCTGCTGGGCCTTAGTTTCCTTGTCTGTAACCTGGGCTACTTAGAGAACATTCTAGAGATTCCCTCTAGCTTAGACCTGCTGACCCTGCTGGCTAGGGTTCTCTTCCTGTCTGTGATAGTCGGGCATCCCGGGGCCTGTGCATGGCTCTCTCCTGTTTGCATGTTCTTGAGGAATGTGGCTATAGGGTGAGGGCAGCAAGGGGCTTGAACTGAGTGTCAGGGCTGCCTCCTGGCCTCCGGGGGATGGAATGGGGACAGTGAGTCTTGCTTTGCAGGAGGTTGCCCTCAACGGCCATGGTGAGAGCCATCCTCAGATATAGCACCCCACTTTTTACATCCTTCCTCACCTCAGAAGATGCTGTCTCCCAGGCCTGCTCTCCTGGGCTTCTTCCTCTGGCCCCAGGGAGGGGCTTTTGTGTGTGTGGTGACAGAGAGGCTTGGCTGGATCCACTCTAATGGGATCCATGGACTTGTCTCAAGCAAGATTCCGATTGGCTGGCTTGGATCATGTGATCTTCTTGGAACCAGTCACTCTGACCAGAGCAATGCAGTAGCATGACAGCTCAACCTCGTGATCACATGTGTGATGTCACAGGATCACATCTGTAACCAGTAGGCGGGGTCACTCGGGCTACCATGTTTGAAGCCCCTAGAATCACATGTAGCAATGATGAGTTCCCCCAAAGAGCCTCAACCAAGATGGAACAGCATGTTAGGCAGACAAGAATATTTTCCCCAAATGCCCACCACGTCCCAGGCCCTGTCCTGAGGGGCTCCTTGGGACATCTATTCCAGATGACTTAGGGAGTCGATCCGCTTTACCTGGGACAGGTGAAGTCATCCCTAGCTCACACCTTGTTTTCAAGGGACTCTGGAAAGAAGGTCTGTGCTTGGTGCTCTAAGGTCTCCTCCACTAGGCATGGGGGAGACTGAGGTGGCTCTAAAATGCTCCCCTAATGGCCACGTCATTCATTCTGTGCTTTAGCTGGCATTCTGTGGCACCTTGGCACCCAGGCACCATAGTCCCAGGACACCCCAGTGTGTGAATATGCGTGTCCGTGTGTGTGTTGTGAGGGTGGTGACTGTCAGAGGCTTGGGACTCTCAGTCTTACAGACAAGGGGGCGGCAGGGCAAGAGGGCGATCTTCAGGACCACTGCTGTGTCTCTGGCCCTTGTCCTACAGCGTCTGCAGCTCCCTGATTATTATTCTGGGCCCAGACAGAGGCAGCTGTGTGGCAGTAGGGGAAGCTGACAGACAGTGACAGGTGACACCGGCTGCTGGGTCTTCCTTCTGTCAAATCCGGCTCTGCTATCTCTGGTGCCCCGGACGGCCCTGCGATGCCCTCTGGCACCTTCTTCTCCAGCCCCCACTGAGGCCAAAGTAGGGGGGGCGGTGTCAGGTGTGAAAGCCCCGATGCTGGTCGGTGCCTGTTTGCTGCTCCAAGGGCCCCCCTTCATGCTTCCCCTGCTCTGCTCAGCATCACTGGGGCTGCCCACGGCGGCTGGCTCCTGGCTGGTTTTGGCCAATGCTAGAGGTTGAAAGTTCCTGTTCCCCCAGATTCTTATGTTGAAAACCAACCCCCAGTGTGATGGCATTTGGAGGTGGGGTCTTGGGGGGGTGATCAGGCCATGACCAGGGGGATCAGAGCCTTAATGGGCGGGACTCGTGCCCTTACAAGGAGACCCCAGATCGGCCCTCACCTTTGCCACCTGGTGAGGATGGAGAGGAGGCGGCCGTCTATGGAGCAGGACGTGGGCCTCCACCAGACACCTTGATCTTGGCCTCCAGCCCCCAGAACCGTGAGGATGAGCCGTCTGTGGTGTAATCCCAAGTCTCCCGGATTTCCATGAGAACAGCCCGAACAGATGAAGGGCCTTTCTTGAGGCCCAGGCAGGGAGAGCTGAGGGCAGGAAGGTGGAGATGGGGGGTGTTTCTTCTCCTGTGTTTGCTTCTTGTCCTGCTCTCTTGAGCTTGAGGGAGCCGGCTCCTCCTGTGGCTCCCACCCGGGGTGCAGCAGCTTTGTGCCGCGCTGGTCCTGAGTCCCCTCACCGTCCGCTGCCGCGCTTCTCAGTTGTCTTTCACCTGTGTGGCCACGTCCCCATGTGCATGATTCCCCTTTAGACCCTCAGAGTGGCATCTGCTTTCTGCTTGGCCTCTGATGCTGCCATCACCTGGTGGGGCCTCAGGCGAAATTCTCTTCTGTCAACAGCAAGCTGTGTGACCTTGGGCTAGTTGCTGTCCCTCTCTGGACTCAACTATTCCTATCTGTAAAAGGCCAGACAGTGGCCCCTGATGAATCCTGGACCCTCTGCCAGGAGGGTCTCTGCCAGGCTTTTCTAGATGCTCTTCTGGGGGCTCCTTGGGCCCCCTGGTCCCCTAATAGCGCTCCTGTGATCCCCTAAAGCTGTTCCACCTCCCTCATCTGGGAGGTGTGAGCGGCGGGAGAGACTCACTCAAGCAGCTTGGCATTAATTCCTAAAGCCCACTTCCCCATATATGCAGGGCTCAGAATAGGAGGGGGCAGTCAGAACCACAGATGCTTTCCAGAAGGATCTCTCCTCCACGGGTGGAGGAAAGTAAGAGGCGAGAATGCGATGGTGAGGTCTGGGTGGAGACCCCTGGGGCCCCTTCCCCGGGAGCCTGCCTCTCACCCCCGCGAGCCTAGACAGAGGGCACTGCGGGGCAGGGGAAGCCACGGGGAGCGGGGAGCAGGAGGGAGGGAGGAGGAGATCAGAGCCGAGGCGAGGCCTTGTTTTGGGTTTGAAATGCCCAAGCTGTTAATTTGAGAATAATCAATGCTAATTTGCACATATCTGGCTGCTATAGCAGGTTATCTATTTCCCGTCAAGATGCCCCAGAAGCTCCCACGGCTCTTCCCCAGCGCTGTCCACCCAACCTCCCCCTGCTGCTGGGAGGTGCTGCGGGCTGGCCCGCCGGGGAGCCGGTGGTCCCCCCCCACCCAGATGCTGAGCCCAGCCCCAGCTGCCAGCGGGGCTGGAGGCAGCCCAGGGGGCTGGAGAGGAGAGGGCTAGGGGGCCGGCCAACGCCTGGCGGGAGGAGAATTAAGCAGAAGTGCAAATTACCCAAACCCGTGATTAACATTTCTTCCAAATCTGCATGAATATTAAAGCGCAACCCACCCTGGTCCCCACACAATGAATTCTGCATGAATCTTAAGATAAATCGTTTGGATAACTTAGCGGCAGCTGTACTCCCCTGCTGCCAGCTGCCTCCCAAAATCATTTCAAGGCGGGTAAGAGGGGAGAAGGAGGGGAGAGTGAGGGACAGCGGGAGGGGGCACAAGCGGTGCTTGTCACTTTGGGTCCTTCCGCTCAGGCTTCGGGGCCTGAGCTGCACGTGAGGAGTGGGGTGCACGAAGCCTGGACTTGGCCGGTAGTGAGGGCTGGAGCGGCAAGTGCTGCAGCCACCGTGGAACCTTTCTTGAGTTCCCGGAAGAACCCCCAGGACGTCCTGAGGTGCCCGCTCCATCCTCCCGCTTCCCCTAAGGAGCAAACCAGCCCGCTCAGCCCTCAGCCTGAGCTCCACCCTCCTGGAGGGCAGCTGCTCTCAACGGGGGTGATTATTCCTCCCCCCCACCCCAGGGGACATTGGGGGATGTCTGGAGATATTTTTGATGATCACGATAGTATTGAGAGGGTAGAGGTTACAGATGCTGCTAAACATCCCATGACATGCAGGACTGCCCCTCTCCCCCAGTGACAAAGAACGGTCTGGCCCCTAATGTCACCAGTGCCCAAGCTGACAGCTTACTTCGGTGTCTCCGCCTTACCAGGGGGACATCTGGGCTTCCTCCCAACCTACCCGCGGGCTAGAAGTGAGTTACCAGGGGGCCCTGGGTGGGAGCTGGGAGTCAGGTTTTAACTTTTGGAGCCTGGCAGCGTCACCACCGTGACTATCATTGTACCAGGCAGGGTCTCCGCGCAAACAGATGGCACCAGCTAGGGGTTCCAGAGAAGACAGTCTGATGAAGGGGCCGTTTGTACATACTTGTGTGCTGAGCTAAGGGAACGAACACGGTGATGCAGAATCTGGGGACCAGCACCAGTGGGGGAGGCTTTACCACCTGGACGGCCAAAGGGGTGAGGGAGAGGGGTGTTTTTACCGGAGCCTGCGGAGTCTGGAGCCCTGGAGAAGGGGGGTGCTCCAGAGCGGCAGTAGGCCAGGAAGAAGGGGGGTGGAACCAACACCCCAACCTCTCTCTCCTCTTGCCCTCAGCCTCGTGCCAGTGCCTTCGATTGGTCAAACCCACCTAGAAGCCAGGGACCAGAGGATCCAGTCAATTGGCCTGTAGAGGGGGCCCTTCCGGGGTGCAGAGCAGAGAGGAGAAAGAAGGCCTTCAGTGGAATGGCAGCCGGGGGCAGGGGGTAGGATGGGGTAGGAATGGAACCAAGAGTGGCCAGGACATCCTCCTTCTCAGCACCACGGGAAGCCACCAGGAGGGCACCCTCCGGGAACTGCTCCCAGGTGCTCAACACATAGAAAGAAACCCCACGGAACAACCCGCATCACAGACAAGAGTGAATGGCAACAAAATGCCTTTGGGAAAAGTCCAGACTTTTCCAGTGGTTGAGCTAGGGTTAAAATGGATCCGCTGGGGAGGGAATCTCAGAAAGAGCTTCAGTAAGCCAATGGCGTGCTGGGATTCAATTTACAAAAATGCTGTTTAAGCACAAATGCGCAGGAGCCCATCCACTGTATCAAGGGAATTCCACTTATAATAGTCAGAGGAAGACCAACCACCCCGGCAACCCCCAGCGTGTCCCGAGGTGGGACGGGTTCCTTGGGGATGGCGGGTTGGCATCTCCAGGACTTACTGAAGACTGGGTGTGGGTGTGATGGACAAAGGACTGGAGAGTGAACATTCAGGCTTTTGGCCTGACAATGGGGGCACAGTGGTGGTGCCTCTGGATGTGGGAATGACGGGGACCGGGGCTGGGAATCGGGTTCTAGTGGACTCCAAAGCCCCACGGCCCGTTCCCTTCCCTGTTCCAGGTGGTGGCTCTCCTCCCTGGCTGCAGGGAGGTTGGCAGCATTTGCAGAGCTGCTGGGGTACCCTAGGAAGAGGTTTGGCCCTGAGAGTACCAATGCCCCCCCCCCTCCAGAGGTAAGCAGACTGGAGGGGCTGCCTCCCGTTCCCTGTCTTAAGCAGCAGCCTAACAAGAAGTAGACAAACAGGAGCGCTTTTCAGCTCAGCGGGGTGATGGGGGGAGAGAATTAAAATCCCATTATAAAAACACTGCAGAGGCTGCTGGCAGCCTTGTTGATGATCATTTACACCAATGTGCACACACCGAAACCTTCCTTGCTGTGACTCAGGCCACACAGGCAGCCGGGGAGAGCTTTCTGGAGTGAAGTCAACCTGGCTCCGCCACCTGCCTCCTTCGGGCTTGGGACATCAGGCAAGCAGTTGAACCTCCCTTGGTCTCAACTTAAGTTCTCTTGGGTGCGGGAAGCCTTGTTTCTGTTTGCTCTCCAGACCACTCCCCACTTTTTTTCTTTTTCTTTTTCTTTCTTTTGCTTTTTCTTTTTCTTTTTTTTCACCTGCATAGTGCCTGGCCTGGGAGGCTGGCCTCTGGCTTGCTGGAGTGTGGCGCCACCCGGAGCTCCAAGGGAGGGCCAGAGCAGGGGGCACTTTGGCTCCTCGGCTCTCCCTGCCAGGGCTGGCTCGGCAGAGGCTGTCAGTGGCCTTTCCCCTGTGGCCACCTCTGCCTCCAAGTTCTCCCTTAGCGTCATCAGCCCTGGGTGTGCAATGGCTTCCTTCCCTTGCAGTGTCCTTGGTACCCCCCAGTGGGTCCATCTCGCTCCCATTGCCTGGGCCCCTCAGCCTTGCTCCACCTCCATCAATGGTGCGTCCATTTGACCCTCCTCCATCAGCGCTTTCAGGTGGGCCCCCAGCTTCCTACCAGGACCCCGACAATCCACCCGCCACAGGGGACTGGTGGTGATGGTCAATGCCACAAGTGTGGGAAGGTGTCTAACGCAGGGCAGGGTCTGGAGAGAGCACCCGGGGAGCGGGGTTAGGACTAGACTGTCTGGGGTTTTGTCCCAGCTCTACCCCTCAGTAACTTAGCTGTGGGACTGCAGACCCCTGGTTATGCTCTCTGCTGCTTGTTTGCCTCTAAAAATGATGATGGTGATGATGATGATGATGATGTTGTGACAAACGTCACAGGGTGGTCGTGAGGATCGAATAAGTAAATTCATGTGAAGTTTTAAAATGGCACATCACAAAGCACCAGAAACATCAGCTACTCCGTGTTATGGTGATAGGTTCTCCCGCATCTTCCAGGTCACACAAAAGGCTCAGTCAGCAATCAACCTCCCTCCGTCTTTGAATAATGTGATTATGAGACAGTTTCTTCTGTGCTTAGGACTGCGAGGCCATCTCTGTCCTAGGGGAGGCCCCTGCTGCCCAGCTCCTGTCCCTCAAACACCCATTCCTGAGCGCTCCAGTGAGGTCTTGGGAATCCGGACTGTGGTTTGCTGAGGGTCTGCTTAGTCATAAATGTGTATCAAGGGCCTAACATAGGCCAGGCACTGCACTGAGCCTTGGGAATCCTGTGTTAAACCTACAAAGACTCTCCTTCTGCTTTGGGGTACTCTATTCAGTTAGGATCAGAAATGGCCCCTGAGCCACAGGAACTGGGCGAGAAGTTGAGTGTCAGTGGCTCTAGGGTTCTTGGCTGCTTGGATGAGTTTGGGAATGACTCTATAACCAGCTGTGTCCTACAGATGTCACATGCTACACTCATCTTCCTTTGTTGGACTTGGCACGATTCTGGCCAGAGGCCTTTCTTACAAAGAAAGTCCATGAATTTTAACTACCACCGCCACCACCACCACTACTATCACCATCACAATGATAGCAAGCAGCTTGTCCTCTTTGAGCCATCTTTTCTCCAGGACAGAAGATGGCACAACAGGATCGTTGGCAACCTTCTTTCTCAGGTTCTTCATTTTTAGGTCCAGAAATAGGTTCTCCTCCGGTCCCCAGGGGCTAGGTGTGCTCCACGAAAATCTTAGAGTGAGGCTTTCAGAAAAGAGGTCAGGCTGGTTTGGCCACTTGATTAAGGTCTGCTTGAGTTTATAAGGCTTAGGACCTCTATCACTTTTCATTCTCAACTTCCCCGCCCCCTGTACCTCACCTGTGCTCCCTGCATGGGCTCTGGGGCAGGAGAACCTGCTCCACTCTAGCTGTGTGACCTCAGGCAAGTTGTTGAAACTCTTCGAACCTAAGTTTCTATATTTATAAATGAGAATTAGAATATCAGCTTCAGAGGCTCCCGGGGGGCTCTGGTGGTGGAGCGTTTGACTCTTGATTTCAACCCAGGGCCATGAGTTCAAGCCCAGTGTGGAGACTACTTAAAAAAATAAATAGGGGTGCCTGGGTGGTACAGTTGGTTGGGTGTCCGACTCTTGATTTTGACCCATGTCATGATCTCAGGGTCCTGGTATTGAGCCCAGCTCTGAGTTCAGTGAGGGGTCTGCTTGTCCCTCTCCCTCTGCCCCTCTCCCTGCTTGTGCTCTCTCTCTTTCCAAAAATAAATAAATTAAATCTTCTTCTCTTCTTCTTCTTCTTCTTCTTCTTCTTCTTCTTCTTCTTCTTCTTCTTCTTCTTCTTCCTTTTTCTTTTCTTCTTCTTTTAAAGAATACAACTTCATAAGATTGTGATGAAGTATGTCAGTAAACCACTTGATCTAGTGTCTGGCACATAGTAAATCCTCCTTGGATTCTGTCTCTCCTCTTTATTTATGTTTAGGTACCATCTTCATGGTTATAGCATCTTTGTCTTGTTCATGTTATCCATAGATGTGTGACAAACCACCTCAAACTTAGTGATATAAAACAATAATCATTTATTCTTGCTGCCTCTCATGGTTTGGGGGTTATCCAGTCAGTTCTCACTTGGATTTCAATCAGAAAGTTGCTGGAGTCATCCTGAAGACCTCCTCACTCTCATGTCTGGTGGTTGATGCTGGCTTTTGGCCGAGACCTTAATTGGAGCTGCCTGCAGGGACACCTATACGTGACCTCTCCATGTGGCGTGGGCTTCCTCACAGCATTGCAGCTGGCTTCCAAGAGGAAGCATCCCAGGTAGCCAAATGGAAGCTCTGTTGCCTTTTTTGGACCTAGCTTTGGAGGTCACATAGCATCACTCCTGCCATACTATGCTGATTGAGGGAGTCACTAAGGTCTACTTAGGTTCGAGGGAAAGAGACTCTTCATCTTGATGGGAGAAAGGCAAGTCACATCATGAGAAGACTGTGTAGGAGGGAGATACTGTTGCCGCCATTTTTGGAATATAATCTTCCATAATTTTATCCCTTCAGTAGACCTTGATATTTTCTTGTCCTCAGATAGTCAGCCTCTTAGCCCCCTTGGTGGTACTTACTGGGTTAGACGATACCCTCTCCCCACCCTTTGAGAAATCTAGTCCATTAGGAAGAGCAGTATCCTAGAAGCACAAACTCTGGTTCCTTGACTCAACTCTGTGTGGTGCTTCTGAGGCAGTCTGGAGCTATTCACTGCTCCATCTCTATTTCCATGCCTTCAGAATTATGGAGCTTCAGAGGAAAAAGGATTGTTTATTACAACTGAGTTTTCCACTCTGGTTAGCTCAGCACTTCTCCACCCAAAAGAAGAAAATCAAATCATTTTATGGGATCAAGACTGTGATATCCACAGCCACAACCCTCCAAACACCAGCTTTTCTGGTTCAGGAACTCATTCCCAAAAACCTCCTCTCTGGCCCACCATCATCCCAGAGGCCAAGAGGCCCCTACACTTATCTTTTCTTCTATCCTTACTGTATTATCTCTTGCTACATAACACATTACCCTAAAATTTAGTGGCTAGAACCAACACACATATAGTATTATCTCACAGCCTATGTGTCAGGAATCCTGGTGCAGCTCAGCTGGGCCCTAGGCTCAGGAGGTCTCACAAGGCTGCAAACTGTTGGCTGGGGCTGCAGTCTCATCTGAAATCTTGGCTGGGGAAGGATTCACTTCCAAGCTCACTTGTGGTTATCATCAGGCCTCGGTCCCTCTCTGTGTCTTGGCTGGAGGCCTCCCTCATTTCTTTGCCATGTGGGTCCTTCCACAGGACAACTCTCAACCTGGCAGCTTGCCTTGTTACAATGAGAAAGTGAGCAAGCAAGAGAGTGAGAGCAATATGGAGGTCACAGTGTTTTATAGCCTAATCTTGAAAATGACATCTTTGCCGTATCCCATTCCTTAGACACCCAGGCCACTGAGTCCAGCCCACATTCCAGGTGAGGCCTTTGCATAAGGCATGAATACCAGGAAATGGGGACCATTGAGAGCCATTTTAGAAGCTGCCTACCACAGTCTCCATGGCCACGGGATTTGGGGGAGGCAGATGTGAGAGTCTCAGCTTTGCCAATAATAAAAGTGGTTAGATGTTGTACATGACTTTTCATAACAGCATTATACAGAATAACCAAAACATAGAAACAATCCATATGTCCATCAGTGGATGAATGGAGAAGTACGATGTGGTATATCCATACAATGAAATATTATTTGACAATAAAAAGAGATCAAGTACTGATACATATCAGAATATGGATGCACTTTGAAAACATACCAAGTGAGAGAAGCCTATCACAAAGGGCCGCATATTGTATGATTCCATTTATATGAATTGTTCAGAATACGTAAATCTACAGAGATAGATAGATTAGTGGTTGCCGGGCGCTGAGGGAGATGGGGTTGAATGGTGGTTCTGTTTTTGTTTGTTAGTTTGTTTTGTTTTAGAGAGTGAGAGAGAATGTGTGAGAATGGGGGCAGGGGCAGAGGCAGAGGGAGGGAGAGAGCCTTAAGTGGGCTCCACACCCAGCATGGAGCCCCGACTTGGGGCTTGATCTCATGACCCTGAGATCATGACCTGCACTGAAATCAAGAGTTAGGTGCTTAACCAACTGAGCTACCCAGGCACCCCTGAATGGTGGCTCGTAAATGATAACCCCAGAACTTGTGAATGTGACCTTATTAGGAAGAAGGGGTCTTTGAAGATGTAATTAAGGATTTCAAGATGAGATCATCTTAGATTTAGGGTGAACCCTAAATCCAATGACACGTATCCTTGTAAGAGAAAGGCAGAGGGCGATCTGGAACTGAGACATATAGAGGAGATCACGTGAAGATGAGGGCAGAGACTAGAGGAGTGGGACCACAAACCAAGGAGCACCTGGTGCCTCCAGAGGTGGAAGGGTCAAGGAAAGATCCTCCTCTAGAGCCTTTGTATGGAATGTGGCCCTGCCAACACCTTGATTTCAGACTCTGACCTCCACAACTGTGAGAGAATCAATTTCTGTTGTTTTAAACCACTGAGTGTGTGGTAATTTGTTACAGCAGCCCCAGAAAACTAATTCAGGGGATAGTGGCTAAAGGGTACATGGCTTTTTTGGGGGAGGGGTGATGAAAATACTCTAGAATTGATTGTGGTGATGGCTACACAACCCTGTGTATAACCTAAGAACCATTGAGTTGGATATTTTAAAAAGGTAGGTTACATGATATGTGAAATATATCTCAATAAAACTAAAAATAAAGTGGTTGGGGATTTGCCCATCTTCCAGCAAGGCAGGGCCAGAGGCAGACCAGAAGATGGACAGCCTTGGGTGGTTCCATGCTGCTAAGTCACTCCCCTGGACAGTATTTGTCTCCGCTGACCCTTGTCCCATGTCCCCAGTCAGATTGGTGCCATATAAGGAGGCAATGTGCTGAGGAGATGATCACACCTTCCCTGTTTCCTCTTTCTCATACATATTACCATCCCCTCCTTTTCATGTTCAACTTTCTCTTCTCACCCTGCAGTTTTCACTCTGTGCTGCTACCCCCCGCCACCCCATTTTGTGTGCCGGCTTCATCCCCCTTTTCCCCTTCCCTCACCCCTTCCAAATTGTAAAGCTCCAGGGTGGAATCCATTTCCAATCCCTCAGATGTCAGGGGAATTGAAAGCATGGCAAATATTTCCGAGATCTAAATTACACCGACCCCGGAAGGCAGAACTTGCAGTATAATCCAGGTTATGAATTGTAAATCAGACGCCATGCAAAGTACTTGCAAAAATTCAATAAAGCTTTTGCTCCCAGCACAGCAAAGCCGGGCCTAAGGAAGCAGGAGGAAGCAGCTGGGGAAAGAAGGAAGGAAAGGGAGGCGTGTGATGGGGTGGGGAGGGCAGAGGTGGGCGGGGCTGCTCCAGCACCCAGGGCAAGGCTCTCATGGCCAGCAGCTGCCCCCTGTTCCTGTTGTAGGAGTCAAGAGGTCTCCATGGCCTTTGGATAACACATCCTCCAAGATTTAATCCAATCTTTCAAATAAGAATATTATATTTACCAGGCAGGCTAACCTAAGGAGGCAGTGGAAGTGAAGGGGGGCTTCTGGATCACTCATTTGGCATCAACTGTCAGACTGCCTGTTTATACAAGTTGTTACTGAGATGCTTTTACAGGTCCATAGCTGGTGACAGTCACCAATACATATGTAGTAGAGGATGCCCTGCCTGATATGAAATTTGTTTTCATCTCTCTGTTAGTGAGAAAGAAGTCAGAGAACTCATTGTGGATGTAGCCACAGTGATATGGCCACCTCTTAGAATGGGGAGGGAATGCAGCAGACCCCGAGGCTCATCTAAGAGTCTTATTTAGAAGTGAAATTGAAGAGCAATGGCCTCACTTTGTGGCTAGAAGGGGGTGGCACAAAGGCTTTTAGGAGTTAAGGACTGGCTATTGCAAGAGAAAGGAAAGGAAGGGGGTGGGGGCGGGGGGTGAGGGGAGAATCAGCACAGCCACTCACTTCTCTGCTGGATGCCAGGGCTGGAGGTACACAGAGGTACAGCATTTCTGCCAGCCTGAGCTGGGAGCTTACTGGGAGGATCATATTTTGTACAGTGACATTTCTGGAGCGCAAGAAGGTCAATAGTCCCATTCACTCAAGAATTGAAGAGAAACAAGAAGTGAGTGGAGATTGGGTCTCGCTGCTCACACCTGCCTTCACAGGTGTCACACTACATCTGCACAGATGACCCATTGATTCATGTCACATCCACCTGCTGCACACTGTGCTGGCCGCCAGGATTATAAGGGTAAAACGAGGTCCTTCGTTGAGCAGCTCTGATGGAGACAGGTTGAGTCCTGCATCCCTGCCTCCCAGGTGCTCAGAAGATCCAAGTGTTGGGTGCCAACCTCAGGGACAGATCAGGTGCTGCCCTTAGTCACAACAGAACTATGGAGCTGGTATAAAGGAGATTTGAACCGCCAGTGTTGGGAGGGGCTGCCAACACAAGGCTTTAGGAGGCCCAAATGTTCCCAGCCTATTAATAGTCATGATGAGAAGGATGTGGAAAGCCTTCTCTTCAGGTGCTCAGGGCTCTGCCAGGCAATTAAAATGCAGCATTGCACTCGGCTCTAATGAGGACACCATTAATATTGGGGGCAGTCCTAGCTCTGGGCTGCATTCTGTAGGACCAGCGAGGACCAGTGAGGCCTGGCCAGAAAGAGCTCAGCACAGTCTTTTTCCTGTGTAAAAAGATCTCTGTCTGTCTGCCTGTCTGTCTCCTTCCTTGCTTCCTCCTGTCCCCTGCTCGCCCTTGAAGATCATGGAGAACATGCAGTGCAGGTATGAACCTGAGTCTGCTTAAAACACCCAGGGCTTATGGGGCTCAGCTCTACTACCTGTGGACCTTGGGCAAGTGGCTTCCTCCCCAACACACACAGCATGATCCATACCTCTTGATATTCATGTGCTTGTTTAATTCCCACCGCTCAGGTGTTGGCTTCTAACCAATAGAATACAGGAAGGGTGATGGAATGTCACTTCCATGATTAGGCTCTATGAGATTTCAATCTGATTGTTGGCCGATTGTTAATTCCATTGCCTTCTGGCTGGCATGCTTTGATGGAGCAAACTGGCATGTTGGAGAGGCTCACATGGCAAGGACTGACCTCCTGCCAACAGTCAGCTAGCAGCTGAGACCCTCAGTCCAACAACCCTGAAGGAACTGAATCCTGCCAACAACCACATGAGCTTGGACTTGGACCCTTCCCCACTCAAGCCTTCAGATGAGACTACAGCTCTGGCCAACACCTTGATTGCAGCCCTAAGGTGGAGGATGCAGATGAACCAGGTGTGGACCCTCAGAAACTATGAGATAAAAACGGTGTGTTTTAAGCCTCTAGATTTTGGGATAAACTGTTACCCAGCAAAAGATAACTAAGACAGCAAATGGTTTAACTTTTCAGTTTTTCATTTTTCATCTGCAAAACAGTCTTGATCCTACTATCCTATAGGACTATCCAGAGGATAGACTGATTAGGTGCCTGTAAGGTGTGTTTTACAGTGCTGAGCACCCAGGAAACAGGGACTAGCAGCTTCATTATTAATTTACATCCTCCTAAATAATAATGGCTGTCCTGGACCACTGTGTTTAGAACTCCTGCGCTGCCTCACCCTTAATGCACAGACATTTATGCAGCTCACTCTCTCTGTGTCCAGTCCTGTCCCAGCTGCATCTACGAGAATACCAATGAGATCTGATAGAGTGCCTCAGTAACAATGTCTGCTTGCATTTATTTACTTTATTTTTAGTTTTAAAAGATTTTCTTTACTTGAGAGTGAGAGAGAGTAAGAGGGAGAGCATGAACAGGGGAGAGGGGACAGAAGGAGAGGGAGAAGCCGACTCCCTGCTGAGCAAGGAGCCTGATTTGGGGCTCGATCCCAGGACCCTGAGATCATGACCTGAGCCAAAGGCAGACACTTAACTGAATGAGCCACCCAAGCAACCCTGCTTACATTTATTTATTTTTTTAAAGAGTTTATTTTTTCATGGAAGACAGAGAGAGAGAGAGAAGCAGAGACACTGGAGGAGGGAGAAGCAGACTCCGCGCAGGGAGCCTGACGTGGGACTTGATCCCGGGTCTCCAGGATCACATCCTGGGCTGAAGGCAGCGCTAAACCGCTGAGCCACCCAGGCTGCCCCCTGCTTACATTTATTTAGAGCTTTCCAGTGTACAAAGCTCACTAATATTGCACTCGCTTGACTGGCAAAGTAGCCATCAGGGTCCTCCCAAAGCAAATTCACTTGGGGTATGTTTTCAGAAAGGACAGAACCCATCTTCCTACTTTTGGGCACCCTCCTCTGGTTCCTGTCCTGCCTAGATCTTAAGCAACTACTGAAGATTAGAGTTTATAGGGGATTTTTTTTATTGAGGTAAAATTCTCAAAAGTTAAAATTAATCACTTCAAAGTGTACAGTCCTGTGGCATTTAGTACATTCCCCATGTTGGACAGTCAGTACTTCTATCTAGCTCCAAAACAGTTTTCAGTATCATAGAAGGAAACCCATAACCATTAGTCAGCCCATTCCACCTCCTGCCCCCCCAGCCCCTAGTCTCCTTTCTGTCTCTGTGGATTTGTATATTCTGGACATTTCATATAAGTGGAATCATGGACTATATGGCTGCTTGTGTCTGGCTTCTTTCACTTAGCATATTTTCAAGATTCCATGACGTAGTGTGCATCAATGCTTCATTCTTATTTATGGCTGAGTAATATTCCACCACATGGACAAACCAGATTCTGTTTGTGGTAAAGGAAACAGGCCTGCTGCAGGAGGAGCTGGCCCAGGTTACATGAGCCATCTGCGGCTGAGTCAGAGCCAGGACTGGTGATGTGGCTCTGGTGGGCTGATGTTTGCCCATGTCTGAGGTCTCCTTCTTAGCACATTGCTGGGCCACATTTACCCTTCACAGTTTGGGAAGGCCAATGGTGTCAGAAACTCCCAGGGCCGGCCCCTAAAAATCTCTTGAACAATCCTCTACACTCTGTCCCTTAGCTCATTGTGCAGCTGGCTGTGAGTGATTTAGTGCAGGGACCCTGAGGACGAGGGGTCAGTGGGCCATGAGTTGGAAGGAGTCTAAGACCCGCAGGGAGTAGAGCCCATTCACCTCAGTAGGAGTAAGCAATAAACCTTTGTTAAGTTGCTGATTTATTTTTTAAAATGAGCTCAGTGGTGATTTTGCCCCCCAGTGGACATTTGATAAAGTCTGGGGACATTTTTGATTGCTATGATTGGGAGTTGCTACTTGCATCTAGTGGGTAGAGGCCAGCAATGCTATGAAACATCCTGTAGTGCACAGAACAGCCCCTACAACAGAGAAACCCCAAATATCAGTGATGTCATGTTGAAGAACCTGGCCTTAGCTAGTGTATCTGTTTTCTAGTTCTGGATCTTTCTGTGATGTCTGCTCACCTGACCTGAGTTCTAACCACTCTGGGCCATCAGGTACCTTTCCCTGTCTGACCTCTGCTCTGGCTCTCCTCCTGTCCCATCACCGACCTGGCCATCACGGTCTGTCTCACATCAGCATCTCTTCTTGGACCCATCACCTGACCAGACCCTCCCAAGCCTGCTGCTTCCTTCTGTGAAGGCCCTGCCAGCTCGCAGCTCCTCTGGCTTCTTCTGGCCTCTGTAGTGATGGTGTCTGCTGCATTTAGTCCTAGCCGGAAGCTGCCCAAGAAATGTGTCAGTGAAGCTCCAGCTTCTGTGTTACACCAACAACAGCTGATCCAATTTTTCTTAATTAGTACATTTAATTATTAGTAACATTTTGCTTAAGTAGAATTAATTACCCCATCACCAGCTCTGGCCAACTATGTCTTCTCACCATAGCTTCCTATTGATATGCTACTGAGGCCATATTCTCCACTCTCCCTCTGAGGGAATGGGGCTTTTGGCAAAGGCTCCTGGGAGTGAAGTCCCCACTTTGTGCACCTGTTGAGTACACCAGCCAAGATATTAAATCAAGCGAGAAATTGTGGGTGGGTGTGGCTGAGCCCCAGGTGGGGACAGAGAGACAGCTGCCCAAAACGATTAGCGTCTTTTTTCCTCTGGGCTGAATCTAACCCCTGGAAAGTTAAAGTTTTCTTTTCTCTTCTTTCCTTTAAAAAATATTTTATTTATTTATTTTAGAGAGAAAGAGCAAGCATGAGTGGGGGCAGGGTCGGAAGGCAAGGGAGAGAGAGAATCTCAAGCAGACTCCATGCTGAGTGAGGAGCCCGATGTGGGGCTCAGTCAGTCCTACAACCCCAAGATCATGACCTGAGCCAAAATCAAGAGTCAGATGCTTAACTGACTGAGCCGCTCAGGTGCCCTTGGGAAGTTCCTTTCTGCATGTGGCTGGGAGATTCCAAAACGAGTATTCAGAGCAACTATTCAGCCAGGGGTGGTGGTGAGGAGGCAGACAGTGAGGCCCATTCTGCTTTTGTCAGCTACCTGCTTCAAGGTGGTCAAGAAAGAAGGTCTCAGCCCAGCTAGCATGTCTGGATTTTTCCAGAGGCTCCCACTTTTGGATTCAGGCAAGCAGCATTCCAGGAGATGCCATGGGGAACAAGAATGAGTGTAGCTACTCATATACCTTATCAACCTGCTCTTGCTTCCAAATGTACATTGAAGGGAACTCAAGAACTATTGGAGCTAGCCAGTTAGGGCAATTGTTTAAACTAGAGTTCTCAAATGTTCCAGAGAGCCTGCATCCCAGGAGATGCTCTGGGATGAAACAAAGGAGTAGATTCAGAGCCACTAAAATTTGGGAAACAGTGCATTCTACATGCAGCTCTTAGAGTCATGTGACCAAGCCTGTGGATTCCAGTGCTCTCATCTCATCCCATCACCCAAGGATGCTTGACCCCAGGCAAGTCACTTATTCTCTGCATCTTGGTTTACTCAGCGGTAACATGGGCATAAAACAGCACCGACGTGTACGGTGCTTGGAACATTGGACTGTGGTCTCCTTGGGTGATTATTATTATTATACCATCATTGTCATCATCATTATCATATCATCAAGATGATAAAGGATCTGAGAAGCCCTGAATCTAAACAATCTGTTAATTTTCATTAGCTCAGAGCTTCCCAAATTTATTCAACCACAAAAACTTTCCAGACCTGTAGAACCCCAATTTCTTGGGACATATTTAGGAAATGCTGGTCTAAGCACTCTAGGGCTATGTTTTCCTGGAAGGTGTCTGGAAATAACCTGTAATTTACTGTGCAAATGCATTCCAGGGCTTGACCTCCAGACCCCTCTTCTTGATCAGTTCTTCAGCATTTGGGTCACAATGGGCCAAGATGCTCCTCAGTTTTGTGCTATTTTCTCATGGTTCTCTAGCCTTTACTTTGTGCCAGGATCACCTCAATAAACCACCTCCCATGGTCAGGGCTCAAGTCTCCATGGTACCTAGTTGAGTCCATGGTTCTGATAGTGTCAAGTATGTTAGTCTCCAAACATCTTATCCACTTCTCCATGTTGATCTGGAGATCCTTTGGGAATCAGGGATCATCTTGAGTCTATGTCCAGGGATGAATGAATGATGGGTGCATAACCCATAGTGCCAACTGAACAGGGCAGAAACAGAGAATTCCACCCAGCTCCAGTCCTGGCTGGATCAGGGCCACCACCTGCAGCAAAGACCAGGGTGGAGTGGAAGGGGCCCTAAATTTGGAGTCTGAAAACTAAAGTTCAGATTCTAGCTTGCTGGCAGCATGACCTTAGATGAATTGCTTAACCTTCCTGATCCCATCTGGAAGATGGAAATGCCTATATTCTCCAAGACCCCGTCATAGGGTTGTGTTGAAGATCAGAGCAGATGCTATATGGGAAAGCACCTTGTCCTGAGGAAAATGCCATGGTGTGACCCCTTGGCGCTGTCATCCCATTCCTCCCTCCCCACCCCCTTGCCATCATCCCAACTGGGACTGGCAAGGCGAGCAGGACAGAAGCCTGAGCAGTCACAACAATGTCAGGAATGAGCATTATTATGTGCTGTGACAATATTTGATGAATTTATATGTGCCTAGGGGAGCAGACTAAGTAGGTGAATAAAGTGAGAATATTCTCTGTGACAATCAATATTCCTTCAATTGAACCATCTCTGCAGATCTGACATTTTGATTTTTCTGTTTTTTTTTTTTTTGGATGTATTAAATGGATTTATGCTTCCATATAGTGGAAACAGTGGGGATAAGAGGTGGTGGCAGCATCAACAGGTTAGGTGCTTCGGAGGCACCTGGGAAGGCTGTTGGGAGTGGATTCATTTGCATAAGGATCCCAGAGAAGTAGCAGCCGATGCCCCTCCATTGGGCTCACCTGGCTGCTGTGGTGCAGTTCTGGAAGGCCCCAGCTGCCTATAGTTCTTCGAGCTCCGGCATGAGTGCTGGGAAAGGAGCCAGTTCAGGCTCAGGAGCCCTCCCGCCCTGGCCCAGGCTACCAGACAGGGGCTGGATCAGCTCTGGACAGAAGAAAGAGCCAGATGACTTCTCCAGGGCCTTTCTGGGGTGCAGGTGAAGCAGACAGGCTCTGACTGCTGCCTGGGTTCAGTTGCTGGCTCGGTCCCTTGCTAATATAGAAGTTCATGACCTTAGGCCACGTTCATAATATCTTTTGTCTCAGTTTATCCATTCGCAAAATGGAGCTGATAATAAAACTAACTTGGACTGAGTACCAATCCAAGGTAGGTGTCAGGCATCCTTTTCAGAGCTTTCCATGGTTTGATGTACCTAATCTTCACAACACACCAATGGGATGGGTATGATAATAGTCCCATTTGCAGATGAGGAAATGTAGAGACATAGCTATGGATTTTAGGCAGCTGAGGGTTTGAAATTCAGCTCTGTCACTGAATGCTATATAAGCCACGATTCTTCATGGAAAAAGGTACAACTCAAAGGAGCTCAAGCAAAAAAAGGGTGGCAATATTGACTTGGTAGCTGGGAAGGACATTGGGGTTGCTCGAGGAATCCTAGAAAGGAAAGGCTCTAAACTCTTCCAGAATGTTCTAGAACCTTCTAAAGTCTCCAGCACGTTTGGGGTTGGAAGGCCCCCCCTAGTCTCACCTGCAATTTTGCCGTCTGTCGTCACCTGTCACTGTCTATCTCTGCTCTCTCTTCTAGGTTGCTTTGTAAGGCCAGATGGCACAGAGCTTGGAGCCATGTCTCTGGAATCTGACTGCCCATGTTTGTACCTCGATTGCCACTTACTAGCAATGTGACTTTGGGCAAGCCCTGCAGCGTCTCTGAACCTTTGTTACTCATCTGTAAAGGGGAATAATGATACAACCTTCCTCCTGGGTTTATTAAATCCTCCTCCTCACAGGAGAATTAAATGAATTACTATATATAAAGCGTGTGGAGTAGTGCCCGACATGTGGTAAATGCTCAGTCAAGTTGGGAGTCAGAGTTCCTCGGTCAGATTCTTTTCCTCCATGCGACAGGCAGCCTTAGCTTCACCAGATCATCTGAGATCATTTTTGTCCCTGAGCCCATGAACCCATCAATCCCCCATAAGGATTCTGACTGTCCGCTCCTGATGTTAACCACTATCATCAGGCCAAGTGAGATGCTAAGATGGCCTAGACCTGGTTCAAATATTTATCCCTGAGAGGAAATTTGGAATAAGCCCAAAGATCACCGGTGTCACCAATGGAAAACCAGGCAGTTCAGAACATGTTCTCACAGGCTGGTTCTAGCCTTTCCGTGTCTTGGAGCTGTTTTATGACTCTGTAAATTGTGGATAACCGAGAGAAGTGCGAAATAACTCTTGTCTATAGACATGCAAATAAATTCTGTCTGGTGGTTCAATTGATTTCCTTCTTTCTTAAGGAGCAAGTCACTTGCAGCCTTTGTAAATTCACATCTACTTTCTTTTGCTCTGTATAAATTTATGCCTTTTAGATTTTTCCTTTGGATTAGCTGTAACATCTGCCTGGTTCCATCACTAATATTAAGCCAAATAAAATCTTTAACATGTGTTAAGGTACGACAGTCGCAATCTTGCCTTTTGGGCCAAGTTATCCTTCAACACGTCTGGCGATTGGAATGTTCACTAAGCAGACCACAAAATAATCACCACGCTCGAGTGTCCTAATGGCGTGAACTTCATCCACTTACTTCCCCTCCGGGCCGTAGTTTTATCATCCACAAAATGGGAAATACTGACTGCATACCCCAGGCGATGCTGTGAGAATTTCTAAGAAACCTATGAAAGTGTCCAACCCACATCTGGGCACACAGGGGACGCACAGTGAAGGGGGCCGTTGTCACAGGCACGGTGCTGGTGTTGTTGCTGGTGTCACAGATGGTCCTGGTCATGCATCACGGGTGTTGGAAGGTAGGGGGAGGGACAAGAGGCAGCATGCATTCTCTGGGGCTCATGTGGCTGGCACCAAAGAGGAGACTTCTCTGAGCAAAGCCACATGTGCCCTGTGTCCTAAGAGCCTCCAGAGATGTCAGTGACCACATCCCTCCATCCCCCAAGTGCACTCAACGTGGAGAAGAGCCACAGACTTAGGAATTCCAGCTTGGGGAAGTCCAGTGACATGGAGACAAGGTTTGGACTTGTCAGGACACATAAGGGGATGGTCGGGGGGACGCAGAAGAGAGGTGGGAACATGAGTGTGGCTGCTTATTTCTGGGCCAGGCATATGTGAACACGTGGCTCTGGGGACAGCATCTTCCATGCTGCACCTGTCAGCTTGGCCCCTCAGCTGTGTGGCCTCTCCGATAGCTTGAATCCATTCCTTTGGACTGGAGGAAGCCTCGGTGATCTCATCAAAGTGGGTCCGCCCTGCTAAGGGGAAGGCCCTACTGCGTATCAGGTGGTAAGTGTTGAACTCTGTCAGACAGCAGCCTGCGTACCTGACGCATTGCCCAGCCAGCTTTAACCGCAAATGCATTCCTAGCTTTCGCTCTTCCTGGCTTTGACCTAAGGATGAGCAGAAATAGTTTGAAAGTGTTCATGGGACTTTCTCCTCCATCTTTCCCGTTGCATCTTGTGCTTGCCTAGCTAGGTGTTGGGTACGACCACATCCAAATTGACCGTGCAGCTCAGCATGCTTAGGGTGAAAGATCCCCCAGTGCTCCCTTCCGCCCTCATCCTCGGTTTATACTCGCCCGACCTAGCTGGGTTCCTGGGAAGCCAGCTGGAGGGCAGGAGAGTCACCTTGGCCAGCTGACGAGGGGTGGGTGAGGGTGGCGAGGTGATCCTACATAGCGTCTGGGGTCAGGGGCCAGCGGGGCACTGGGGCTCTGTGGGTATGTCGGGAGAGGGCTTTGAGTCTTGGGCAATTGGAGAGAACCAGACCGACTCACCACAGGCTCACACGACCAATGATGACTTGGAAAACTGACCGTGGGCTTTATCAGGTAAGACGTGTGACCGAGGAGCTCGCCAGAGGCAGGGGATGGCTGTCCTTCCTGGCTCGAGGACACAGCTGGCCACGTCCCTCCCCGCTCCTACTCAAGCTCATCATGCCCTGCCTCTGCATTTTCCTGAGTCATCCAAACAGGCTCCAGTGACTCAAACCCAAGTTGCTGGATCAGACAGGGCTGCCATACAGGACTCCCCCCACCCCAACCCCTTTATCCTTCCCATCCTGCTGGTGGAGACGGAGTGCCCCTCTTAGAGACCAACGAAGCAGCAGCATAAACAACAGTGCGTGCACCCTACGTGGCCTGGTGATTTCCCTCTTATTCTCCCCTGCTTTTCCTCTGCTCACCTGGACTGGCCAGAAAGGCTGCCTCTTCCAACGTCCCCAAGGCAACCACTCTGTCAGCGAGGACTCTTGAACCCACGGCAACCTGCCAGATGCTGCTCCTACAAGCCAGCTCTTACTGGCTGGCCGTCTGCCAGCAATGCTGCTGCCCTCGGTGGGTCATGATGACCTCTGAGGAGGGTGCCAGACCCCAGCATGCACTCGCTTCTGCAAGAAGGTAACCCAAGTCCCAGAGCCTCCTACTTCTGTTTAAGTGGATTTGATGTCCGCTTCAAGAGGGTCTCCTGGGCACACAATGATTCTGATGGGCCTTGGAAATGAAATAGGATTTTGGCTGACCTTGGTTGGGGGGGTGTCCCTCTATCTTTCTTTTGTTCTCTGTGGTGACCACCAAGCCTGGCCTAGGGGTTCAACCTTTCCCCATTTCTTCCCATTTAGAACTTCAGGTTTTTTTTTTTAAGATTTTATTTATTTATTCATCACACACACACACACACACACAGAGAGAGAGAGAGACAGAGAGAGGCAGAGACAAAGGCAGAGGGAGAAGCAGGGAGCTCGATGTGGTACTCAATCACTCCAGGATCATGCCCTGGGACGAAGGCAGGCGCCAAACCACTGAGTTACCCAGGGATCCCCTAGAACTTCAGTTTTTGACATCCATGTCCCTTTATCTCCATCCATCCATCCATCCATCCATCCATCCATCCATTTATCATCCATTCACCCATCATCCACCCACCATCCACCCATCAATTCATCCCACCATCCACCCACCCACCATCCTCTTATTCACCTGCCCATCTACCCAGGAACCATCCCCTACCCACCCACCCATCCATCCACACAACCATACACCCACCCACACACCCACCCACTATCCACCCACTCACCCATCCATCCATAATCCATCCACCATCCATTCACCCACCATCCCCACCATCTACCCATCAGTTCATCTAATCATCCATCCGCCCATCCACCCAGGAACCATTCCCTACCCACCCACCCACCCATCCATTCACCCACACACCATCCATCCATTCACCCATCCATCTATCCATCCACCTACCCTACATATCTCTCTCTGCCTTTTCCCCCTTTCCTGATATCAGCTAGAATTTCCCCAAAGAATTTCAGTAAAAATTAAAGGAAATAATTATACAGGATATGTAAACCTTCCTATTCAAACTGCAAACAACGCACAATACAGTCAGACTTCCAAAATTCTACACACTGGTCTGATCCCCTGGTAGCTGAGGCTGTCACTCCTGGTGTGGTATAGTGGTTAAAAAAACCACTTGAGACCAGATTGCCTGGGCTCAAATCTCAGCTCTGCTGCTGACCTTGTGGCCTTGGGCAAGTTTGTTAATGTGCCTCAGTGCCTCTTCTGTAAAATGGGAATAATAAAAGTAACTCTTTGAAAGGACAGGTACGAGAAAGAAACCAATACTTAATCTGTGCAAAGAACTTAACCAGGCCTCGGGATAGAGTAACTAATATGATACCGGAGGGTCAGTTCTTATTATTACTAGTACTGGGCACATCAGCTCTGTCTGAAATCCTTCCCCATCAAGAGCCCCCTAATTTGGGTTCTTGGCAAGTCCTCCTTTGATGTGAGGCTGCTGCATACGGCTGTACAGGTTGCATACTGCACACCCCAACTCTGTACACCCCTGTCCCCCGCTTGCCCCCAGGGAGGACTTGGGGCAGCACTTCAGGCAGACAGTCGCAGCAAACAGTGTCTGCAGTAAGACTGGGGGGTGACCTGCAAGGTCCTGGATGGATCTTACTACTTCAGGATGGTGCCCAAGGATCCCTGCTGTTCCCTGTGGCATCCCCTCCCCTTGAGGGTGGGCTCACCTGCTTGCCTCTAACCTGGCACAAGGGATGGGATCCGTGATCAGGTTACAAGAGACTCCTCTCTCATTTGTAGGCTCTTTCTATCGCCGCTCGCCTTGCACGCTTTGATGGGTTGAGCTGTCGTGTTGAAAGGCCCACATGGCTAGGAACTGAGGCCTTCCCCTCGGTAGGGGTGTCCCCCAGACTTCTCGACTCACCGCAGATCCTGCACGGAGAGGTGCACTGATCGGATCTTTCAGGCTGAGTCCACTTGTCTGTTCCGAGGCAAGTTGTGTAGACCAGGAGAGGATGTCAACATGTGTGCGGAGTGCTTTGAACTCTTGAGCATCCCAGATGCTGTTTCAGCATTTCCCAGAAAAGCAGGCCTTGAGATCAGTGTCCCGATCGAGTTCAAGGCTGCCGGTGGCTGCTGGCTGCGGGGAGAGAGACTACCTGTGGTATTCGTGTGAATCCTTAACCTCTGCAGAGAGGACGGGAATTGGTGTGACCCCGGAAGACTGAGTAGCAGCAGGAGAGACTGATGTGTGATGTCTTGAAGAACTTCCAGGCTGTTAGGAGTCTTAACAATTTCTTTCGGGTGACAAGAAGAGGTAGCCAGGGGCCAAGCAGCCCTGGAAGCTGGGGTGAGACAAATGGCTACTTTTAATCTTCGGCAGCAGCTGGGCTTGGCCTTGAGCTGACTCACCTCACAGACATTCATGACCTGTTGGGAGCAAGACGCAAACAGAGCCATCATCCAACATCGCGTTGTTCTCTGTCTTAGCGAGAACAAGGGGTGGGCAGTGGATAAAACAAACAAGCGGAGGAAAGAGATTTCATGTTTTTCTAATAGAATGAGGTAAGGAGCGGAAAAAAAAACAAAACAATTTCAGCCCCGTACTTCTGAGCTACCGGCACAGGCCCCCCCCACCCCCGGCAATAAGAACCACAAAGCCAAGTTCGATAAAGATGAAGAACAGCACGTCTGTGTCTCTGGAATGAGCTGCGTGTCCCCAGTGAGGCCTGGAGGGGAGAGAAATGAAGGGCTTTTGGAAATCGGCCACTTTTTTGAGGTGGTGGACGCTTCTGGCTCTAGGAACGGAAGGGCCGCAGCAACAGCAGATGAAGGCTGCCGTGGGCCTGGGCCTCAGAGGTGCACGGAGCCGCTGTGACAGGTGTCAATCAGCATTGACAGCCGCTAGGTTCAGCTGCCATGGCTTTGCTGCCTCTCAAGCCTTGGCTGCAATCGCCTCGGAGTGGGATTCAAGAGAGGGGCAAGGCAGGAGGTTTAGAGCCTGCTTTTGGGGGCATTTGGCTCCCGGCCTGGTGGTACCCGGAGCGGCTCTCTGGCCCAGGGCGGCACGGCCCCTCTGTGAGCCTGTTTCTTCATCCGTAACAGGCAGAGGGTGGGCTAGACCAGTGCTTCTCCTCCCTGGAGGGGCAGGGCCCGGGCATGACTGGTTGTGCAAAATTTTCCCAGGAGATTCTCACTAGCTGGGTGGAGGCCAGGAGTCTCCAGGCCTGGAGTCTACACAGCTGGACGTTGACCCTTGACAATCTCTAAAGACTCTCCCACCAAAATGGGACAATGGGACACCAGGCAGCACCCTGGCCTGCTCCCAGACCTCTCCACTGGGAATAGCTGAGGACATTGAATCCCTGTAACTGGGGTCACGCTAGGGCCCCTTGACAGCCCTAGGGGAAGGAGGCCTGCATGGGATGATGCAGTGGCCACAGGGACCCAGGTGAACTGGCGGCAGGCTCCAGCTCGGAGGTCTGCAGGGTCAGCCTTGAGTCCGATTGCCCGGCTTCCCGGTGGTGTGACTTTTCTAGGCCCGCTTTCTCTGCAGGGTACAGGTGATAATCATACCTGCCTCACAGGTGAGATCAGACAGGATGCTCAGGACAGTGGCTGGCACATGGAGGTAAGTGGTGATTGGTTCCCTGTATGGACTGCATGCTCCAGGAACACAGGGCTGGCCCGTCCTGGGTTGAGGTTGGCGAACCCGGCATCCAACCGAAGGCCTGGTATGCGGCAGGCTGTGCCTACACTTCGGTGGATGTATGAATGGAAGGGAAGAAAATGAAGGAAGGGAAGGAAAGAGTAAGACAGAGAATGAGAGAATGGATTGCCTTTAGACGCTGACCAGTGACAGAATGTGCCTGGCGTGCTTCGAGGCGGCCCCTCCAGGGAGAGGGACCCACAGAACAGGCCTTGCCCCTTGTCGTGAGGGGGGAGAGGAGGGGAGGCAAGGGAACCCGTTCCTGACGACTCCTGAAAACCAGGCCTCTGACCCCATAAGCCCAAATCAACACGAATGCCGCCGTTGACCCCCTAAGGATGGGGGGTTGGGGCTGGGCTCCTCTAACAAAGCAGGTAAAGACAACCCTTTTCACTTATCCTTTCTTTTGCTGTCACATCAAAGCCATTTTATTGGTGCAGTTTTGAGAAGTGTTTTTTAATCTCTCCGATGATAGCTTCCCTATATGCTCTTGTTGTAAATCACGCGGTGATCGCACGAGCCCCCCAACCCCCATTGCCGACCTCGGGGGGGCTCCGCTGTGGAGTTCCATACTGACATTTCCATGACTGTCTACCTCTTGCCCCTGTTTCACCCCAGCTGCGGGTTCCTGCGGCCTGCAGGAGCCTCAGCCACACGTGGCCGTCGTCCTGGGGACGGCCGTGGCAATGCCTGCCACCGCCTTGGGTCAGGTGGGCCCTTCAAAGCAAACCCAGATCCTCAGGCCTCCCCAGGAGCAGTTTGCCTCCCACTGCCCCCCTAAGCCCCCCACCCCCTCCCCCACCCCAGCAAGGGGCTCAGGGCTCTGGGCTCCCGGCTGTGCGGCCCTGCCTCCCCAACCTGTTGGCAGCACTAATTGCCTGGCACACCAGCAGCTCTCCAACACGTCACCAGCCTCCCCAGCTAATGACTCATCCTTGCACGGCCATTTGTTTGTGCTGGTTTCAGACAGACTAATGCTTTTAATGGCACATAATCATTTTTCAGAAGTCATTTGATGCCACTAATCATCTCGGTAATACGCCGCGATGGAACGCATAATGACATTCGGAACAGGACAAATGGCAGCGTGATTCCTGCCTTCCCCGCTTTAATCTATATTTTACCACATGCCTGGCTGTTAATGACACCGGGTGCCGTTAATAAACAACTGCCTTAGGATTTTTTCCCCCTTGGGGGTTTGGAAGGGCAGTGGGGCACCTGTTAAAAATAATTCCTTCGGGGAGTGACTTGCAGGAGTCGTGAGATGAGGAAAGCAAGCAGCTGGCAGAGGCAGCTTCTAGAAAGACTTGCCCTTCCCACCCAGGGGCCAAGGCCTGGCTCGGATGTGCTCTGCTCAGATGAGGTGTGTGTGTCCAATGAGAAGAACAGATGAAGGGAGTACCTGCAAGGTAGCAAGTGGCCGAGGATTCTGGGCCAGGGGGTTTGAAGTGGATTCTCTAGTAGGAAGGTTCCATGGAGAAATGGGTTTTCCCAGAGAGAGGTGTCAAGCAGGCCCAGGGAAGCCTAGCTGGGGTGGGCACTGTGAAATGTGGCAGATACCCAATGGAAGGTCTTCTTCTCATCCACCAGGGCCTCTGGTCAGGGTGAGGGGCTGGGGTCAGTGTGAGGACCCTCCTGAGGCCTCCCAGGGGTCTCATCAGGCCGGGGGTACTGGACATGTGCCATCTTACCCTTGACCCCGGTGCTTGGGGCTCAAGGAAGGGTGGGAGTAGCCTGAGACTGGCCTGGGATTTCCATTCTAAGATGGTTCTGTTTGGTTGCAAAGTACATAAAATCATGGCCCGTGCAAGGCCCTTGAGTCTGAGAGGCTTAAATATTTGCCATCCTCAGATCGCTCCTCCGGCCCTACTTCCCTTATGACAAATCTTTGGGAAATGACTTAAATAACACTTTTTGCTCATGTCTGCCAGAGAGTGACAGGGGATGGGCTGGACACCACTTCAGGAGACCAGGGGACAAGGCAGAGGGTGCATGTCTTGGGTTCTGGCAACAGACCATTTCCATTCTTGGCGTCCCACCCTCCTGAGAAGGGACCTCCATACAGGAGGGCTAGTTTTCTGTTCCACCTCTGTCTCCTTCTCTTGGGTCTCCGGGAAGACAATGGCATCCCAAGTCCCATGGGTAAGTCCCTGCACATTAATGACCCTGGAAATCTGGGGCTGGGGTATTGGCAAGCCAGGGGGAGCCAGCACGGGCCTGCAGAGCCTGTGGATGGCGGTCCAGGAGGCTAAGAGCAGGCTTGCTGATGTCAGAGGCCAAGATCTCAGCCCTGGCTCCATCACGTAGCAAGTGTGCAACGCTGGGCAGGTAACCACTCATTTATACAAGGGCATTAATGGCATCTCACTTGCTGAGGGTCCCGTGAAGATGAAACAATGCATGTGAAATACTGAGCGCCAAGTAGGACCTCGTGCAACATTAGTTATTCCGGTGGCAGCTCCAGACTCAGCCCCCCGGCAAGGGGACAACCCGACCTCAGATGCGGGTTGGCGGATCAGGACAGGAGCTTGAAGGGACGAGGTGGGCAGTCCCCACCTTGGGGAGGTGTCCGCGAGCGTGGGGGTCTGCAGCGGGTTCCCCTTTGCACCGTTGCAGCCCCCGGGGGCTGTGCAGTCTCCTGTCGGTATTAGATCAAGAAGATGCACAGAGATTCGGGGGCAAGCCATCTGTTAGCAAGCGGGAAAGCCCCCGGCGTCCTTGCCAGTGTTTAATAATTTAGCGTAAGCTGCTGGATGAGGGCTGACCGGAGCTCTGACATCCATTTTAATAACGCACTTCTGCACCCTCCTCAGATGCCCGCCCCAGGGACCGGGGGCTGCCACAAAGCCCGCACATCCCCATCCACCCCAGCCTCCCACTCACAGGTGGGGCAGGTGCCGAATGCAGCCCCATGGGCCTGGTTCCAGGAGAAACCTCTGGAACACAGGCTCGGGGAGCCTCTGGCTGGGACGGCCATCCCGGAGGCGCAGGCTGTGTCAGGCCGGCCTACACCAGGGCCGCTCAGGAGGGCTCTCTCCAAACCCAGATCGGCAGTAGTAGCTGCCACTTGTGAGTGAGCAGCTCCTCTGTGCATACGCTGGCTGTCTTCCCTTGAATGATCTCATGCGGTCCTCCGGATCTTGAGAGCCACACATGGGTGTCTTATAGACAAGGAAACCTGGTCTCGGAAAAGTCAAGTAGCTTGTAAAGCTAGCAAGTGGCAGAACAGGGATCCAACCTGGTGATAGAAGCCAATATTCCCGTTCTTCACCGTGTTGGAGAGCTGCACGTTCTTCTCAGCTAAATAAGAAACTGAGACTGGGTTTCTGGAAGCTTCTCTCCCTCCCTCCCTCATTCCTCCTTTCCTTTCCTTTCCTTTCCTTTCCTTTCCTTTCCTTTCCTTTCCTTTCCTTTCCTTTCCTTTCCTTTCCTTTCCTTTCCTTTCCTTTCCTTTCCTTTCCTTTCCTTTCCTTTCCTTTCCTTTCCTTCTTTCCTTTCCTTCTGCATTAAATATTGCTCTGATGCTTCTTGTCAACTAGGCCTAAGCTAGAGGAGGAAAAAACCCCGAATATTATCTAGGCCACCTTCCTGCAGAGTGAAGTCCAGTGGATGCGCTGCCTGGGACCCCAGGAGAAGACGATCCGCAGTGATGCTCCCCCAGTCCTGAATCCTCCATGTTGGGGTACCCTCTGACGGCTCAGGCCGAGAAGCGGAGTGTGAAGAGGGCAGTCAGTGCTTAGAGAAAGCTAGGCCAACCCTCAAGGGCCTAAGCAGGGCCTCAGGGCCTTGGGTCGCTCCTGCGTATCTCCCTGGGGACGTGGAGATTGGCAAATAGTTGCTTATCCTGTGCTGCCCTAGGACTTCTCCGGGGCTGACAACGGGAGGCTGTGAGGTGGGGCAGCGGCCTCGGGGCAGTGCTGCCTGGAGCAGGAGTGAGGGGCAGAGGTGGGGGGTCCGGGGATGGGGTGGGGTGGCAGCAAATCCCAGACTGTATGGTCTGTACCCCTGCCCCCCCGACCCCACCCTGCGCCTCCATTTCTGTTTTTACGGCCCAAGTACAAATGATGGAGAGTGGGCATGGGAGGGCAGCAGGCCGTGGGGGAACTATATTTACTCACAGGCAATGGCTGGCATGTCTGTCTAGTGAAACCCGCAATTTCATTGTCTCAAGAGCACAGACGTGCCAGGAAAACACATCTCCGAATTGCCTCTTCTTTCTGCTTTCCTCTATTGGTCCCCCAGGGTCTTACGGCTGAATCTTCTCTCCCTGCACAGCCTAGGAGGGTCATTCTTCTAGGGACACACACCCATGAAATGAGGGGTGGGGGATGGTTTCAGCATCAGGTGCAGGAGAGCCCTGAGCACTCACCCTGCAAGGCTGGCGGAGGGATGATCTGGGCCCTACGCGCTGGGTGCAGGATCCTGTGTGGTTTTCCATGGTACCTCAGCACCCTGTAGGCTGCCTGGCCCCCAGGAGGAACTCTGGAACTGCTGGTTCAAGAAATGAACAGAAGGTGGACAGACAGCCCCATATATGGTGCCCAGGCCACCCTCACCTCTTTCTGGCTCTGTGGTCCTTTGTTCTCATTCCTAAATGGAGATCATGGTGCCTGCCTTCGGGTTTTTTCTGAGGATTAAGTGAAATCACAGCCGTTCAAGAGTTTGGCTTAGCGTAGGGTAAGTGCCCATTGAACTCTCCCCCCCCCCACCACAAACCACCCACACTACATCCACACAGGGGGAGCGACCGGGCACTAAGAGACCCAACGATTGTGCACACAATCACATGGATGCATCTGAAACAAAGTTTTCTAAGCAAGGGAAACCAGACTCAAGGCTGCCCAGTGCACATGACCTGCTGGAAAAGACCAAGCTATGGGGCGGGGGAGGTGGGGAAAGACAGCTGGGTGGTGGCCGAGGCCTGGGGGAGGGAGTACGAGTTGACCACAGAGGGCACGGAGGAACTTTTTGGGGTGATGGTGCTGCATCTTGCATGTGATGGTGCTGCAAGATTATGCATTTGTTAAAACTCCCAGAGCAATTCCACTTTTTAAAAGGGTCAACTTTATGGAAATAATATCTTAATTAAAGGAAATGAATCAAAAAAGTCTATGGACCCTGAAATGATTAAGAAAAAGAATCCCAAAAGAGCCTCTCTGGCCTTTGGAAGACTCATGTGGTCGACTGCGTCCTGATTACTTCCATCACCTGCTCCGAAGGCCACGGGGCGGGGGGCGGGGGGGCGGGCATCAGCATTTGCTGCCAGTGGGGAGAAGGAGTCCAAGACCTGGCTCAGAGGAACACTTCTCTGGGGGGAGGTAGCCAAAGTGGAAACTTCACACCCGGACGCCCGAGCTTTGGCTAATGGGGGCCCCATGGTTCATGTCCGGGAAATAACTAATGGTACCGGGATCGTCAGGTTAAGAAAGCCCGAGCCCATTAGGGAGGTAGGTGGAGGACATGGGCTGATGTGGAGCGCCCGGTGGGGGTGCATTCCCTGCCTGATGGGTGGCTTCAGTCAAGTGGCAAACCCACGGGCGTAAGCTGGCGTCCCGTGATAGGTCAGTTGGAGTTGCAGCAGGCCGCAAAGGTCCTGTTAGTACCTCCGTCATTAAGCAATATCGACACAGGTAATTTGCTTCACTCTTTGGATGCAGAGTTAAATGACTCATCATTATCTTATTAATGCAATCAGAGGCTGAAAATGAAGCCTGAAGCCCGACTGGCATTTCGCCTCAGCAGCACTTTCTGGAGGGGTCAGACGTTCAGAGACCTCTGGCTCGCTTCCCTGACATTTTCTCTCACTTCCTAAGACCTCGAGCTTTGTCCTCCTGCCTCCCGGGATCGCTGGGCAGGTGCTCTCTCCCGGGATGATGCTCTGGACCCGTGAGCTACCCCCCACCCCCCTGAATCCTGGCCCCTGGGGTGGCCACTTTGGCAACCGGGCTGGGCTTCCGGGAGCTGCCCTTCTGTAGCCTCACAGGAGTGGCGGGGTCGGGGTGGGGGGGGGGCCCAGGCTTAGGTTTGGCTGATTGGAAGAGGGACCACCTCCCGCATACCTGACCTGAGCCACGCTGTCCCATGGCCAGTACTGTTCCTCCCTGCTCTGTGGTTGTGCAACGAGGGCTTGGGAAGGGTGTGCATCCAGCTGTGAGTAACAGCGCCCAGCTGCAAGTGGCAGATGGGAGCGTCTTCCTCCTCCCACGGGAATCTGGAGGTGCATGTTCCGGGGGCGTCAGCACAGTGATGCCCGTGCTCTGGGCGGACAGCCTCTTGGAGTTTTCTCAGCCTTTTGGCAGCAGCCCAGGACTCACCTCCTCACCCATCTGTTGAGAGGCAGCCAGGAGTAGCGGGCAACAGCTTCTACAACCTCTCCCTCTCCCTCTCTCTTCCTCCTCCTCCTCTTTTCCTCTCTTAAAAAATAAGGTGAGGCAGGTGCCTGGGTGGCCTAGTTGGTTGGGCATCTGCCTTTGGCTCGGGTCATGATCCCGGGGTCCTGGGATTGAGTCCCGCGCTGGGCACCCTGCTCAGGGAATCTGCTTCTCCCTCTACACCTTCCTCCTGCTTGGTATCTCTCTCTCACGTTCTTTCTTTCTCCATAAAACAAAACAAAACAAAACAAAACAGTAAGGGGAGGAAATCTTTCCCAGAGACCCCAGTGGAGTCCTCTGGGTGTCGTCCAGGCTGTGCACATGTTCCAGTCCTAGCTACAAGGGACTGGAGAAGGGAGTCCCTGGTGATTTTAACCCTGGGGGCGGGAGGTGGTCTTTGCAGAAGGAGGGTGGGAGGGTGGCGGGAGTACCTTGCCCAACACCATCACCCAAGAGTGCCCGGTCGGTGTTTGTGTTGTCCCCAGAGCACATTCTCTCTGAAACTCTTAAGCCAAACTGCAGAGTCCTCCCTCCCTAGGCAGTGGGGGAGTAAGGAGAGCCAGAATCAGCCTCCCCGTTCGGAGGCCAAAGAGCTCGGGTGGGAGAAGGTGGTGCACACACAGGACCCCGAGCACCCCTCTAAACCCATGTTCCCGGCAAGCCCCGCCTCACAGAGAACCTCCCCAAAGTTCTGCTATGGCCTTTATCACTGTGACCAGGGAATCAGCGGTTCTGGATGAGAGAACATTTCTGATTATGAGGGGCTTTCTCCTCTCAGCGGGAAAATCCCTCACATTTAACCACTTTTGAAAGAAATATTTCTAAAATGTGTTTCCTTGTTCTTTCCGCTCAGTTTCTGTCCTTTGAGATGGGCCAGCATCCTGGGCACCTGGGTGGCTCAGTGGTTGAGCATCTGCCTTTGGCTCAGGTCGAGATCCTGGGGTCCTGGGATCGAGTCCCCATATCGGGCTCCCTGCAGGGAGTCTGCCTATGTCTCTGCCTCTCTCTGTGGGTCTTTCATGAATAAATAAATAATCTTAAAAAAAAATAAATGGCCACCATCCTGCTCACTCCATTGATTTGGAGGGTTTAAAACAAACAAAGTAAAACCCAAAACACATGAAACCAGAGATGTTAGGTTTTTATGTTCTATCACATCAGGAGATCCAGGCAGCATGGTGGGGTGGGCGGGAGGGGGGCTGTGAGTCTCTATTCTCTCCTCTCTAAGCTTATCAGGTTCCAAAGAATAGAGTCCCAGCGGACTGTCCTCAGCACCCAGAGGGCACTTCCTCTTTTGTTTTCTGGTCTAGCTTCCCTGATAGACAAAATCGCTGATGGCAGGGTGACACTCCACACCTCTGGCGGGGGAGGCCTACAAACTCGCAGATCTGCCCCGGACGGCAGCCCCGGCCTCTGGGACTGTCCCGGGGCCCCCCAGCTGTCAGCCGGGCCCCTCAGAGCTGCCCGGGTGCTGCCTCTGGCTGCTGGCACCCACTGCGGCCCCTCCTGTTTGGGCAGCCTGACGTCTGGCCATCGTCCCAGCTCTACGGGACCACAGCAGCCAGGCTAGCCCTCCGCCCCTCCTGAGCGTCACCTTTTGAGCATCACGACAGGCACGCCCTGGGAAGCGACTGCGGTGTGTCCCTTCCCTAAGAGGCCGAGCCTCTGCGCTCTGCTGGTTAGCGTGTTCTTTGATTTCTTCCTTCGTTTCTCCTTGCTCGTCGGGATTGCTTTGGTTTTTATAAGCTCTGCCTGATTTGGAAGGTAAAAGGCAAGAAACAAAACTTGTGAAACCAGAAACATTAATTTTTCACACTACACTACATCAGAGGCTCTGGACGGGGGGCTGCGGGCCCCTTCTCACTTCTCCTAGGGAATAAAGCCTGGGGCTTTCCTTAAGATGCAGAGGGCGTCTCCTCCTACATTTCCAGCCCCTGCCTCCCCGTCGGATGAAACTGCCGAGGGGCTCACTGTCGGATGCGGGGGCATCGCTGCGTGTGTGGGATGCTGAAGGATGAGCAGTCACAGGGACACGCTGTAACCAAGCTTTCAGTGGCTTTGAGGAAGGAAGAAAAGCAGATGGGACAGGAAGGCAAGTCAAGAAAGGGAAAGGACAAGGTTAGCTCACGTTTATTCAGTGCCTCCTCTGCCTGCCAGGTTCTTTGCACACCTCTGGAGGCAAGCACTTGTCCCCCCATTTATGGGTGATAAAACAGAGGCAAAGGCGGGGGGGTTAGGGAACTCCCCAAAGCTCACCAGCTGGGAAGAGGCAGAGCTGGAGGATTTGCAGACACCTGCATACAACCCCAATGTCCTGGAACCCAGGCGGGCAGTGTGGCTCAGTGGTCTGCACCCGAATGAGGCCCGGGAGTGTGGGATCCGAGCTGTGCCCCGAGCCTCTGCTGAACCCCAGCAGGCCTCAATTTCCCTCGCTGTGCAGAATTGGCCTGAGCTCATTGCCAGCTGCCGCCCACGGTGCAAGGGGCTTCCTGCAGGCCATATGAAAACCCCGCAGGCTGTGGCTTCTCCCTGGAAACAGGGAGGCTGGGTTCTTCTGGTCACGCGATGCAGGACTGTCAGCCTTGGGGATCAGGGCTGGGCTGCACCCACCGGGCCGGCTGCAGGTAGGCGGAGGAAAGCGCCGGCTCTACTCTGGGGGCCTGGCAACCGCCCGGAAGGTGTCTGTGGGCATGGCATCTGCAACTACTCCCTGCATCACACCTTCTTCCTTTTCTTTCCTTGCACTGGCTCCCAATGCACCCTCCCTGCCTCCCCACCTCTCACCCCGAGGAGAGGGCGGGCTGCTCAGGTAGAGGATGGAGAGAGCGCCTTGTCACACACAGTCCGGCCATGGTCCCTCCGGCGAAGGCCAGACCTCTAAGTAGAAGGGGCCAGGGCTCAGACCAGGTCTCCTCCTTCCTGTCCCATCTGGAAAGGACCAGAGGAGACTCAAGGAGGCCCGGAGGGATTCCAGCCCTGCTCAGGTGGGTGAGCTCCCAAGTCACATGTCAGGTATGATCCTGTGGCTTGCCTGAGCCTCAGGGTTCTGTCCATGAATCATCTTCTGGAAGCCTCCCAACCCTCCATGGAGAAGGCTGTCCGGCTGCCAAAAATTCCGTCACCCAGTCATCTCAAACCAGCAAATGAGTTGGTCGTGACATTCCGGTTTCCACGAAGATCAGAAGCTCGGAGGGCCCAGCGGGCCAGGCAGGCTGGACTAGTGGCGGTCACTCTGAGTGGCTTGAGGGAGAGGCCCAAAGAGAATCAGAATAATAGCTCACATAGAGCGAGGGCCACCTAGGTGCCGGGTGCTGCGACTTACCCGATAACCGCACTTAGCTGTCCTAACTTGCTTACGAGGGAGGTTCTAACGCTCAGCCCCATGAGGAAGATGAGGAAGCTGGGGCACAGAGAGCCCAAGAAGCTGCCCGAGATCACACAGCGAATGAGGAGTGATGATGGAGCTTAAGCCCCCATCTCTGGCTCCGGTGGCCTGGCTTTCCTCACGGCGCCAGGTGGTTCCAGCAGCCACAGTGAGCTCTCCGTATTCAGGACGGAACAGTTCCTAGGACACTGGCACTTCAGTTGGCACCAGAAGAAGAACCGAAATAGGACACGCCAAATGGATCCAGTTTTGCCTGAAGTTCAGCCTGCAAGGTTTCGAGGTGCATCCCGGGGCAGGGAAGCAGATTAAAGCTGGGCCCCAGGCACTCCTTACCCTCGCTGCCTTCCGCCCCCTGCCTTCGCCCCGCTCGACGAGCTGTGCAGTGTCAGGGTCTGACTTGGCTCGTAGGGCTGGTTTTAAAAAGGCATCTCACTCATGCTATTGAGATTTCAGAAATAAATGCTCTGCACCACTGATCAGAACGCCCGGAGTCAACAGAGCCGGTGACATCTTAAGAAATGCACCCGGTACTTAAGGCTTTCATCTTAATTATACATGTTCAAATCATAGACAGATTTTCTCCTTCTGGTCCTGAATATCAGAGCTGCCAAATCCAATTGAATCATCTTCTTTTAAATGCATTTTGCAGTATGCGTTTTGCCGTTTCCCAATTTCCATTGTAAACGAGCACCAGAATTGTGCTGAGGGCCCTTTTCTTACAGGCTGCATTATTCAACCACCAAATGAAGAAAGGAAAATGCTGATTGCAAAAGAATTAAAAAGTGGTCCTGGGCAGCCTCGAGGCTTTGGCTGGGACTGGATGTGGCCAGGCCCAGGAACTGGCTCTGTTAGGGGGTTTTGGTCTCTTTTCCCCAGGCAGGGATGGTGGAGGGTGGTGTTCCTTGGACGGGCTGCACCGTGGTGCCAAAGAAGTCGGCTCTCAGGCCTGCTTCCTGGGTTGGGTGGGAGAGAGGGCCGCGGATGTCGGCAGGACCGATGTCACGATCTTCTGCGTCGATGCCACCTGCTTTAATTTCTGCTGTGGCTCAGATGTACCAGGGGAGGCAGCTCCTGGATGAGTCCCAGGGAAGGATTTGACTATCACAAGCAGTCCGGACGTCAGCGCCCTTGTCCACTGGCTGTGCCCACCTGTTCCGCCTTCCCAGGAATGGGGTGGGGCGAGGGGCTCCCAGGTTGAAGGTTGTGACAGCTGCTGGGGTGCGAGGAGGATGAATGCCTGGGGTTCTGCTAAGGTCTGACTTCTGTTTCTTTGCTTCTTGTCCTCTCTCTGCTCCAGCGGGCACTCCTCAGCAGGATCTGCAATGGTTCTCTGCACCTGCAACGAGCACCTGCTTTCTCCTTTATATGGATTTCATCTAAAGGCCAAAGCCCAGGCAGGCCCAGTGGTACAGCGGTTTAGCACCGCCTGCAGCCTGGGGTGTGATCCTGGAGACCCGGGATCGAGTCCCACGTCGAGCTCCCTGCATGGAGTCTGCTTCTCCCTCTGCCTGTGTCTCTGCCTCTTCTCTCTCTCTCTCTTATGAATAAATAAATAAAATTAAAAAAAAAGAAAAAAAAAAAAAGGCCAAAGCCCTGGCCTGCCAGCACAGAGGTCGTTGGGCCCATTTCACAGAGGGAAAGAATGTGCTTTTGCTTCAGACAGGGGCTCTGGAGCTCGGCTGTCAGCAGCTGGATCCCAACCATGGGCAAATTTCTCAACCAGGAGGTGACCAAGTCTCCAGGGTGGAGTCCTGCAAACAGGATTCGCATCCTTGTAAAAGGGACCCCGGAGAGCTCTCTTGCTGTCTCTCCACCACAGGTGGCTATAGCAAGAAGCCAGCAGTCTGCAACCCGAGGAGGTTCCTCCCCAGAACCCGAGCCTGCTGACACCTGGTCACGGACTTCCAGCCTCCAGTGCTGTGAGGAATAACTTCAGGTTGTTTACAAGCCCCCTCCCCCTGCCCCCGGCCTGTGATACTTTGTCGTAGTGGCCTGGACTCACTGGGACAGTTAGAGAACCTCCGCTGGGTGCGACACATTCTGTGTTGTTTAATCCACCATTTGTCTGAGTCAAGGGCACTCATAGGTGAGAAGAGTGAGCTCCAAGACTTTAAAGGACTTATAAAAATCACGTGGTAAGTACAGAGGCAGGAATTGAACCGGCTCTGACTCGAGCTCCTCCCTATTTCCCAACTACTGACAGGACTGCCCAGCTACCCTCCTCGGGGTAGCTCCAGGTTTGAGCTGCTCTGACACCGTCTCCACAATGTCATTCTGTCCTCACCTCCCACATCCCAGCCAGGGCTCCGGGCTTTAAAATTTGGGGGTCTCTCAAATAAACAAACAAAATTTTAAATATTTTTTAAAAGGGGGCACCTGGGTGGCTCAGTCAGTTAAGCATCTAACTCTTGATTTCAGCTCAGGTCATGATCTCAGGGTGGCAGGATCAAGCGCCGTGGGAGCCTCCCTGCTCAGCACAGAGTCTACTTGAGGTTTTCTCTCCCTCTCCTTTTGTCCCTCCCCTGCTCTCTCTCTCTCTCTCTCATTCTCTCCCTCTTTTAAATAAATAAATGAAATCTTTAAAAATTGAGGGTCTCTTGAGGTACCTGGGTAGCTCAGTAGGTTAAGTGTCTGACTCTTGATTTCAGCTCAGGTCATGATCTCAGAGTCATGAGATTGAGCCCTGCATCAGGCTCCACCCTGGGTGTAGAGCCTGCTTAAGATTCTCTCTCTCCCTCTGCCCCTCTCCGCCTAAAAAAGTTGGGGGACATCACAGCTCCCTTAAGAAACTACAGTCCTGGACTCAATCACACCAGCCACAGAAAATTCCAAACTACTTATGAATAATGCCACACGGGGTCTCAATGTGTGTATTAAAAGGTGGAATGTAGCAGTTGTGGGGATGACTGGGTGAGCCCTCTGAAGCACCCCTACTTCTGCCCCAGAAGCAGCAGGAAGGCCAGCTACATGTCTTCAACAGCCCAGTTCAACCTGAAAATGCAAGCCTCCTTGATAAAAAAAAAAAAGCAGAAAGGACGATTTTTTCCTTTCTTTCATTAGTCTCCTTCTCTCTGTCTCTCCATCTCTGCCTCTCTCCATGGGTCAGGATGTTTTTATTTGCTATTTACTTGTAGCACTCCTTCCCTATGGGAACAGTTGTGGGTGGGTGCAGACGCACAGGGGCCCCATCCCACAATTCGGTGTGTGGGTGTGCATACTGAGCCCCCGCCCCCGACACCCAGGCCCCCATCAGGGATGAGAGGCCACAGCAGTTGCTGAAAGGGTGGGAGAGTGGGCGGCTGAGAAGCACCCCCAGGGAGATGGGGGAGCAAGGAGGTCCCCAGAGTACCCTTCATTGTCCCACTGGACTTCATGTATAAATGGCGAGTTCAAAGGTAAAAGTATTAAGACTTAAGATGAGACCCTTCGAGCATGGAGTGCTATATGACAGCTGGGGTCATGTGCCCATGAAGCTGGTCTTGGTGGCCTTGGAGCTGGTGTGCTCTTAGAAATGCAATCACATCGCCCTACGTCCCTGGCCACTTGCTGGCAGTTGGCTTTTCTTTGCACAGGCAAGATTCGCTGGGTTACCACCCAGCTCAGCACCAGGAGGGTCAGTCTTCTGCTCCGTGGGAGGCACAGCTGTCTTTAGGCAACACCCGCCCAACACACGGTTCCCCCAGGCCCCAGCCCGGTGCTCGGGAAGGCCCTTCCCTGGTTCTACCCAGGCCTGGGACTCCTCTAGGTGAATCGGCAGCAGCCAAGGCAGCGAGCTGTCTGATGCTACTCTACATTTGCGTTGTACGGGGATGAGTAGATAAAGGTGCTAATAAGACAGAGTGCTAATTAATTGTGGCAAGCTCTGTAACTTTGCTATTTAAGGCTGAAAGGGAAAGGCATTTATGGGTTTTTTTCCCTTCCACCAGCCCTCCTATACAATTATTTCATCTGCGGCAGAAAATGTGCAGATCGCTAATAATTATTAAATCTGATCATTCTCAGCCTCCAAGCTGCAGACAGCATGCTGGCACATGCCCAGCTCCTGGCCCCACCATCGAGTTCAGATGAGGCAGAGGGAGGGGCGCTGACCCTGCTGTCTCCGGGGGATGGGAGAGGACTGGGTGTCTCTCCACGGTGCACCTCTCGCCCCTGGCTGGAGAGAAGCCCTTCCTTCTGCTTTGCCACGTGTAACTGTGCACAAGCCTTCTGGCTTCTCTGCGCGTGTTGCGAGTGGCAATCACCCCGGAAAATAACTGGTGGACACGCACCCACATCTAAGACGTGTTCTCAAGAGCCTTCACTTCTGGACAGGTGTTGTTAATGACCGAGGGCCCCAGGGTCCAGGTGAAGAAGACGCTGGTGTCTTCATGGTCTGCAGACAAGCAGAGTCAAAGAAGATGAGCTTTTAGACTCGGAGCTCTGAGGGTAGTGGCTGACTCCCTCAAAGGGTTAACCGTACAGGGTTCCCTGAAGGAACATTTTAGAGGCAGAAGTCGGTGCATTAGGCACGTTTCTGGCTTCTGTAAACCTGATGCTTTAACATCTGCCCTGCACACACGGGCCAGACACAGCCTGAGTCACCTGGCCTTGCTCCCGTCACCCCTGTCCCTCCAGTGGGCACAGTCCTCCTCCTACAGGCGTACGTTTCAAATGAAAACCAACCAATTCAGAGCCTACACCCCTAGCCACCTCTCCTACCAGGGCTCTCACACGCCAGGCCACTAGACACCTGCTCTCAGCACTCCAGCGGCTGGTGTCAGACAACTCGGGATGGCCTCAGAGCCCTCTGAAGTTTCTCAGGCTAGCCACTCGTGCCCACAGTTCCCTCTCCCTCTGCCTCATGACCAACTCTGGTGCTTCTCCATGTGGCCTCCCTGTGGCATGCTGTGTACCTTGGGATCTATGAGTATAATAAACCTTTTTTTGGGGGAAGGAGCACGCTTGAGCTTTGTGTGTGCACACACAAGGGGAAGGGAGGGGGAGAGGGAGAGGGAAAAACAGAATCTTTATTTTTTTTAATTTAAATTCAATTTAGTTAACATAAACCATATTATTAGTTTCTGAGGTAGAATGTAGTGATTCATCAGTTGCATAAGACACCCGGTGCTCATGCCATCACGTGCCCTCCTTAATGCCCGTCACCCAGTTACCCCAGCCCCCTACCCCCCCTTCCCTCCCACAACCCTCAGTTTGTTTCCTATGATTAAGAGTCTCTTATGGTTTGCCTCCCTCTCTGTTTTCATTTTATTTTTCCTCCTTTCCCTATGTTCATCTGTTTTGTTTCTTAAATTCCACATATGCGTGAAATCATAATAGCATTTGTCTTTCGGAAAGGGAATCTTAAGCAGGCTCCATGCTGAGCGCAGAGCTCGATGCGGGGCTCGATCTCAAGACCCTGAGATCGTGACCTGAGCCGTAATCAAGAGCCGGATGCTCAGCCCACTGAGGCGGTCAGGCGCCCTGAGTATAGTAAACTTTTTGATGGCAGTTGGCATCCCCTCCCCTCCCCGCCCCCCAGCAGAAACAGCCCAACTGAAACAACCGGGTTAAGGGAATCAGCAAGGACCAGTGAACCATCGGGGAGGAGCCAGGGAGCCGCAGGCCGAGGAGGGGGCATCGCTGATAGAGGCCAGCACAAGCCGGTGCTTGGGGAGTGGGTGCCCGCCAGGTGTGGCCATACGGAGAGGAGCGGAGTCATTGCCAAACTGCAGTTCTGCAGCGAGAGGGTGGGGAATAAACACCCCTGCTTTTCTCTGTTCCCGGCTCTGGACACCAGCCAGGGCCTCCCTTCGTGTGAGTGGAAGCAGACACCCGAGGTCAGCTCCCGGACCCCCAGGAGGGCAGAGCGGGGCAGAGGGATCGGGTGTGTGTGTGTGTGTGTGTGTGTGTGTAACCATTAAGAAGACCTTTCTTAGTGAACAGCCAGGTGTTTGGAAATGGACGGGGGGATTCGGAGAAGTCTTTGATATTTGGTGTCCGAGCAGACGGATCCAGGGTGGGTGGATCTCAGGGTGGTTTAGACCAGCACTTCTCGAACAGTGCTGTATACACAGGACCCCTCAGGGTGCTCAGCCTGTCCTGGTCATCCGTTTCCATCTGGCCTGTCCTCCTAGCCCTCTGTCCATCTGTTCATCATTTTGGAGGGCCTTTGAAATTCATGTTTCTCCCTCCACCTCACGTGAGGGTGGATAAAAGCATTTCTCACCATCTGGCCAGGAATCAACTTCTCTAAGATAGCCTGACCCTGAGTAACTTAAAAAAGGGTAAGTTTAATTGGCTGTAATTAACACAAACAAATTGGTTTGACACCAGTGTTCCTTCTCCCCCTGAATCTGTAGTTCCTTTCTGGACTTGCCAAAGAAAAGACCCGGAAGGGACTTTGAAAGGTGGGTGGCTCTGTGGGCCCGTGGCTCCCAGTCCCCTGCGGTCCAGTGGCTGGGGTGGGGGTGAGGCGGAGGGTGGGAGGGAGGGGTGGCATCCAAGTTTGCTGCCATTTCTTGGACCTTTGCTCCGAGCCTGCCGCTCTGCTGGGGTGGCATGGTTGCCTCGGTCACCCTCTCCCTGCAGAGGCCTCACTCGTCCCTCTTGATGGAGGAGGAACTGAGGCTGGGCTGGATGTAGCAGCAACACTGGACCTGGCTTTGTGTCTGATTATAATGTCAGCGCTCCTTGTTCCCCGTCCCGAATGGCCCCCAAGCAGGACGATGACCGTGAGAGGGAAGGGAGGCCTCCCCTTGCTGCTAGGTCTAAGGGAGGGGATGAAATCTCAGCAATCCAGATGGATAGTACTTTAATGCAATATTTTTTAAAAAATAAAAATTAGGGGCGCCTGGGTGGCTCAGTGGTTGAGTGTCTGTGTTTGGCTCAGGGCATGATCCTGGGGTCCTGGGATTGAGTCCCGCATCGGGCTCCCTGCAGGGAGCCTGCTTCTCCCTCTGCCTGTGTCTCTGCCTCTCTCTGTGTGTCTCTCATGAATAAATACATAAAATCTTAAAAAAAATAAAAATAAAATAAAAATTAGTCCAAGATGTCCATGATGAAGAAATTATTCAGATTCCGAATGAAGGCAGGGTCTGTTTGGGCAAGGATTAGGGGAGGGGGGTGAGTGCCGGGGTGGGGGGATCTGGTCTTTCTCTAACACCTGGACATCTTGTTTCCCATAGATTTCCAGCTCAGGCCTACTCTACACAGTGGGGAGGAAGGGGGAACTGAGTCAGCCTCCCTTCCAGCCCCTGTAGATGGGGTAAAAGTGCTTCCCTCTTGGGTGTGCAAAGGTGTTAAATAAACGTGAGCTTCTTATCCTTTCCTTGTCCTGACTTCCCTTCTTATCTGAACTGCTTTCCTTTCCTTCTTCAATTATGCTTAAAGCTTGGTTGCCCCCGTGCCTGTGAGACAGCTGGTCCTTCAGCATCCCACATGTGCAATGATTCTTCACGTGTCAGATGGCGACACCCTTGGCCATCTCATCTCTGGGAAGGAAGCATACTGAGATTTGGGGCATCCCCTTGAATTTTGTGCTAAAGGTTCACCTCAGCCCTTCATCAAATGCTTAAGAAAATCTTTACCCCTCGTCGTCCCACCTGCCGGCCTCCCCAGTTGGGCTCACCTTGGTTGCGTTGCAGGGAAGGGAAGTCCCCCCCCCAATCCCACTGTCCTCAGAGGCAGGGGAGGGTCCCAGGGGTGGTCAGAGCCACTTGTAGATGCAAGCAGTGATGATGCTGTCACTGTCCCATGCTGCCTCATTTTCAAACCGAGGCTCCAGAATGCTTAGCGGTCTGGTCTTCTACCTCTTTGAATGATGTGATGCCTTCCAGAAGTGGGGTGGGGGGATGGGTTAAGATCCAGAGTGGACCTGCTTTCTGGTTTAGTTCCCTGGCAGCAGGTGGCAGGGGCCCCAGGGTGTCTAGGAGGCTCAGGGCCCCGGGAGACAGGAAGGCATGGAGGAGGGCACGATCCGTCTGGACCCCTCTGCCCTGTTGTGGGAGGGTCACCTGGCCTTGCTCCTTCTCCCAGCCTGCACATTGCTCGTCTGTCCTGGGGGCTGCCTCCGGGAAGGGTGCCCCCCCAACTGTTGAAGAGCCAGCGGGAGCTGTGGGGCTGAGCGGGTCCCTGTCTCCCTAGACGGCGGCTTTGCTCCCGCTGAGCGGAGAGGAAGGAGCACTGGGCTCTCTCCCCAGGAAGAGCGTGAAGATTAATTAGGCAAGCCTGTGAAGGGCTTGGAAGTGAGAAGTGTGGCCTTTTCCTCTCCGGGTGCCTTCCCCGGGGAGGAGACACTTCAGTGGGGCGCCGAGAGCTCCTGGGGCTCGGCCTTAGGAGGAGACTGTCCCTCCCTCCTTGCCTTACCCTCCTCTGTCCCCCAGACCAGGAGTGTCCCCTCCCCTCTGCCACCTCCCCCAGCAAATCAATTTCAGCAGGGAAAGGAACAAGGCTATTACAGTTAACACCGCTCCGCCCGGAGTCGCTGGGTCTTCGCTATTCATCATTCCTAATTAATTAAAAAGTAATTACTTATGGATCCGACTTTCATTATTTACACCCCCCAGGCTGTGAGGATATTACTTTCCTCTGTCCCTCTGGTACCCTAAGCTGCTCTGGTGCCAGCAATTGCAGTGCCAACCATGGCGAGGACCGATCGCTCGTGGCCATCCTCGTTGGGGGCATCCGAATCCCCATCAGAGGCCACTCAGGCCTTGGGGGTTTGCAGCTCCCCCTGAGAGCCCAGGAGGGGACTTTGCTCTGCCTGGCAGGTGAAACTTCTCAGCACCAGAGCAACATCCAAACCCTGCTACCCCACGTGTGGTCACGGATCAGCAGCAGCGGCAGCAGCAGCAACGTCACCTGAGGACTCATCACCTCGGCAGACCCTCCATCCCCCTCCCACACCTGCTGGATCAGAATCTGCATTTTGACAACATCCCTAGGGCCTCTGGCGGGCGTTCAGGTATGAGAAGCTCCGTCCCAGTGGGCAGAGAGCAGAGCTTGTCTGTGCCGACTCTCCCGGGTGCTGCGCGCACCCTGCAGGGGTGTACCACACACCACCCCGCGTGGGGCCTGACTTCTGGTCCCCGCCCGCAACCCCATGCGCCCGGTGGGTGTGATCCGTGTACCAAGCCCCTCCGCCCCCTCGCCCGGGGTCCTCAGGGTGCTGATTCCTGCCTCATCTGCCGCATGAGGCTGTTGTCAGGATTAATCAGGATAATGTATATGAAAGTGCTCTGGAAACCATAAGTGGTGCTTCAAACAGCGTTCTAATAAATGTTCACCTGGCCCATCGCCGTTCACCAGCTTCCCGGGCTGCTCCCCGCAGTGGAGTCCTTTTCAATTCCTTTCCTGCCCTCAAAATTTATTCATCCAGAGTTCGATCTGTTCCCTCCTGTCTGAGCGCGTGTAATCTGGTCAACGAATCCCGGCTAATTACTCATGGGTGTGGGGGTGGAGGTTTCCCTCCTCCTGAGCCCATAACAGAGCTGCCCTGGAGAAGGGCATTAGACACCTGCGGCTTTCTCCCCTCGGAGGCTTATGAAGTGTGCAGACTTGGGTTAAAAGTGCCGTCTCCGTGCATCACGTGTCCTCAGGGGTCCAGAGGGGATGCTTCCCCTCTCGGAGTGGCTGTGAGGAGTCAGCGAGCTCCCTGGCGTCCGTCCTTCAGTTCACTGCAGTTGTGCTGATGCTGGTTGCTTCAGTCCCAGGCTTGGCCCCGGCATCGCCAGACCAGGACACACGGGGGCCCGGGGGTGCCTGGGGAAGTCAGATGGCTTTCTCACATCCATGGCCAGGGCCATCTAGGCAGAAACGGGGACCTGAGGACCCAGTCGTGGAGGCTACTCCGGGGAAGTCTAGAGGGGTGAGAGGTTCTGATCCTGGCAGCTACCCTGCCTGAGCAGGAACTCTGGACACGTTCAGCAGGATCGTCCTGCCAGGCTCCTGAAGCGACATTGGCCACACGGAGCGGCTGTTCCATTCTTTTCTCTCATTTCCGGTGAATCTGCTTGGTGTTCAACCGTGTATAAGACACAATCAGGGGATGCCTGGACGGCTCAGTGGTTGAGCATCAGCCTTCAGCCCAGGGTGTGATCCTGGGGTCCTGAGATCGAGTCCTACATCAGGCTCCTTGTGGGGAGCCTGCTTTTCCCTCTGCCTGTGTCTCTGACTCTGTGTCTCTCATGAATAAACAAAATCTTAAAAAAAAAGACACCACCAAAATGTAGGGGTGCCTGTGTGGCTCAGTCTGTGAAACATCTTCCTTGGGCTCAGGTCATGATCCCAGGGTCCTGGGATCGAGCCACTCATCAGGCTCTGTGCTCAGCATGGAGTCTGCTTGTCCCTCTCCTTCTCTCTCTGCCCCCTGTTCGTACTCTCTCTCTCTCTCTCAAATAAATAAATAAAATCTTAAAAAAAAAAAAAAAAAGACAGGACCAGAACTAGAGCCGGGGGTGGGCAGTGCAGGGGTGGGGCAGGAGGGGGTGGAAGGAAGCAGGGTGGGGAGTGGTACAAGAGAGGAAAGGAAAGACAGTCCTGCTACAGGTGATCCTGGCAGTTCAGACAGTGAGCCCTTAGCTGGGGCTCTGTGCTGGGGGGAGGCAATCACCTTCTGGAAGGTGGAATCTGCAAATCTTAGATAAGAAGACGCAACAACAGCACCTTGGCCAGGCCTCGGGTCCTTTGTCAATTGCCTCTCCAGACCCCATTGAAATTTCACAGACGACACTGGCATGAACAGCAGCTGGCCCACCAGTCCTGAGGATGGAGCCCCAACCCCCCACCCCCACCCTGGCGACACCCAACAGGACCCACAGGATCATGTATTGTGGTATTAATTAGGATACTGTTTTCATCGCAGTGGAGAGTTCAGATGACCTAGAATGACTTGGTTGGGTTCTACTTCCCCATTCCAGGGTGTCTTTCCACTTGCCTGTCCTGGGGGCACTTGCAGGGCTGAAAGCCGAAGCTGTGAACACCACCCTTTGTCCTCCTGCTCCTGGGAAAGCCTTGGCTCACCGAGCAGACTGTGCCAGGTGGCCCAAAGTGAGAGAGACAGAGGCCCGAACCTTTGCAAGCACAGAGGCAGAAGCAACAAAAGGAGGGAGGCTCCCCATGAGAAGGAAGGGGGAGATGGGGGTGTCCTTGCGTTCTGCTCCCTTGAAAATCCCTGGGTGTGGGGTTGCAGGGGCTGCCGGCCGGGCACCAGGGCTCCCCTCCTCAGCAGAGCCCGAGGCTGAACCCGGCACAGAGGCTGTGGAGCTGCCCCCCTTCAAAGGGCTCAGGGCAGACCACACACTCCCCGAATGTTCTATCCTTCCAGGGACTGCTGTTCCTTCATAGGATCCTGGGGAGGGAGGCAGCAGGGCAGGAGCCCCAGCGCTGAACAAGAACTGAGCTTCCTGCCATCCCCACAGGAGTCAGGTTTGGAGTTAGATCGGATCTGAATAAAATAAAGTCATGCACCATTTCCTGCCCTCTCGAGATGGAGGTTGCAAACGTATTCCATGGCATAACACTGGGAGGAGGAGACAGGATTACTTCATTAAATGAATGGCTTCCATCTCCCAGGGAATCCATTGCTCGGTCCATCTGTTGCCACCTTGCCTGGTGAATGGACATGGTGGAGGGAAGTGACCCAAGTGGGGCCAGCGTTGGGCCTTGTTAAAGTGTTCAGCCATCTGTGTTGACACACGCATGGCCTGGAGGAGCTCACCCCTGAGATGCTCTGGAACAGCCCCGCCGAGCCACCCGGAGGATCCTGTTCTGGGTGAGCTATTCCCACAGCAGGCTCTTCCATGTTTTCCACCAAATGCCCACGAGTCAGGCAGCAGACATGGCCTGGGGAGACCTGAGGGTCAGGGTCATGCAAAGCACTTTCCAACAGCTGTTGTAAACCACACGGGGTCTAGCATTTGGCATCCTTGCTTCCCCGTTACCAGCAGAGTCCCCACCCCCACGTGGCAGCAGGGAGTCCAACCTGTTATGGGTTCCTCACTGCAAGGATTGCTGGGAAGTCCCGAGGAACCCTTGGGTCATCTCAGCCACTTATGGAGATTCATCACTGCCCTGTGCGTTAGGTCTTCTTACAAAGAGTGTCGCAGGGCTGCTGCCCACAACGTACCCCTCATTGTGCCCAAAGTACAGCACCCCTACATTTGTGTGTGCTGGAGCCGCCTTACACAGGCGTATGGGTGCAGATGGTTGAATTTCAGGAATTTTTAAACTGTTGTGGGAGTGCAATGGACCTTGAAGACGGTGGACCTGTGCAGGTCCACTTATATGTTGTTGTTTTGTTTTGTTTTTATAAATACAGTACAGCACTGTAAAGGTATCTTCTCTTCTTTATGATTTTCTTTTTAAATTTATTTATTTGAGGGAGAGTGAGAGAGAGAGGATGTATACATGCACAGAGGGAGTGGGAGAGGCAGACTCCCCACTGAGCAGGGAGCCCGATGTGGGGCTCCATCCCAGGACCCCAGGATCATGACCTGAGCCGAAGGCAGACGCTTAACCTACTGAGCCACCCAGGGACCCCTTTCTTATGATTTTCTTAATAATATTTTTTCCTCTAGCTTCCTTTATTGTAAAAATAGAGTGTATAATACACGGAACCTCCAAAATAAATGTTAATTGACTATGTTATTGGTAAGGCTTTTGGCCAACAGTTGCTATTAGTAGTTAAGTTTTGGGGGAGTCAAAAGCTACAAATGGACTTTCAACTGGGGGCAGCACCCCAAGCCCCGAGTTGTTCAAGGGTCAACTAACTGTATTTACACTATGGAAATTGGCAAACACTACAAATGAGGGTCCCTTCTTCCTTTTTGGAGAGCCAGTTGTTAACATTTAGCAACTAAGCACCAGGTACCCCATTCATTACCTGTGGACCGAACCTTTTCCCTGGAGGCTTGGAGCAGACAGGGGGAATTATAACCCAGGAAAAAAAGCACAAGTGGCTTGCTGACCCCAGGGCCCAAGGGGTCCCCTCCTCACTTCAACCTTCTTAGGCCCCCCTCTATGGCCTTGACTCAGGCCTGGTATTTGAGATAAGGCCACTTACCTCCTCTGGGGAGCGCTCGAGCGGCTGTCCCCTCTTTAGACTCTGGGCCTCCAATTCTCTGAAGCACGTTGGGAGAGGAAATTTTATTCTTACTTTAAAGCACTCATGATTTCAGAGGACACTTTCATTGATATGCAAAGCATTGGTTCGTCTTCCGTCAAACTTATTAGCTCCTCATTGTGTTCTTTCTCGCTCTGGAAGTGGGGGCTAGCTTTGCAAAAGCACGAGGCCCATTAAGAGGGTCACCCCCCCAAACAAGGGGCCAGGCTGCTCTCATCGGGAGATTCCAATTTGTGTCTCTAGATTAAAAAAAAAAAAAAAGAAAATCTACAACCGTAGGAAGCTTTAACAACAGGACTTCCTCGTTGCCTGGGCATCTCTGAGCCTGTGTGCATGTGTGTGTGTGTGTATATGTGCACCTGCATGTAGGTGCGTGTGTGCGCATATGTTCATGTGTGTGTGTTGAACTTTACCTGAGCCCTGTGTTCCTGAGAACCAGCAAAGATTGAAGGGATCCCCTCACCCTTTTGTTCCTGAAACTGGCTTCCTGAAATAATCCTTCCCCACACGCTAAGGTTCAAGGACTGCTGACCAGGCCAGCCTCCAACCCTCCGAATTCTCATTGTTTGCCTAATAAATGATTTGCTGAACTGCTTGTCCCCACTGATCAATCAGAACAAAATACTCCTCAGCTGAGTTAAGCTTCTCTCCTTCCTCCAGGCCTGCGAACGCTGGGCCGCCCTCCGCCTGAGCCTACTACACACAGGCCTCCTGAGAGCAGGCTGGCCTCAGGGCAAGACCTTCTCTGATCTACTCTTCCATCACGCCACCTTTCATCCCACTTCCCTCACCGGGTTCCTTCCCGCCTTGTGTTCTCCTCCCCTACAAGAAAACTCCTTTTGCTGAGCTCTTGGGACGCCTGTGAATCTCACGGTCAAAGCCTCCTCCCAACCGCGGTGACCCCTGCCCCTGTAGCAACGGGGGTCCCCTGCAGTAATAATCCTTTTGAGCAAAGTCCCTCCTTACCGAGTCTGAATTTGTTTTCATCAGACGCCAGTCTCCCCAGGGGTGCCTCGTAGGCTGAGGGGAACCCAACGGAGTCAAAGCTGGGGCAGAGCAAACACAGGTCTCCTAGGAAGAGTCAACCATGGGGAGGGCATGGGGGTGGAGGAAGGTTAAGAAAGCTGGGGTGGGGGGGTGCTACCTGTGGGCACAGAGAGGGATGAGGCGTGCTTCCTGCCTTCTCAGGAACCTCACCGAGGAAATGAGACTCATCCTTGCAGTGTTACAGAGCCTGACTCTGTTGGGAGGAAAAATTTCCCTCTACCGGCTTAGGTCCGTTGCTTTATTTCACATGCATGCGGGAGTACTCTATGAGGAGTTGCTCTCCAAGCAGCCAGGGGTGAAGGTTTCTAGACCAGCTTTAATGGGGGTGGTGGAGGGGGGCACACTTAGGGCTTCCGTGGGAAAGCATGGAAAGTTCTGCCGTAGCTTGTGTTGCAGATGGAATGTCTGAGGCCTACCTATGCGCACCTTGAAACCCTCGCCCCCAATGTGATGGTATTTGAGATAAGGCCTCTGAGAGGTCAGAGGGTTAGATGGTGTCGTGAGGGCGGGTCCTCACCATGGGCCTGGTGACCTTGTGAAGAGGGGCTCCAAAGAGCCTGCTCTCTCTGCGCCAGAGGGTGGCCGTCGGCAAGCCAGGCAGAGAGCTCTCACCAGAACCCTTCTGGACGGGCATCCTGGTCTTGGGCTTCCAGCCTCCAGGGCTGTGAGAAAATTAATTTCCGTTGCCGAAGCTCCCGGGTCTGTGGTATTTCGTGGTGGCAGCTTGAGCAGAGGGAGACAGGGCGTTTACACAACTGTCTTGGAATGCCACGGTGTGAAAGGTCAGTGGTCTCCCCATCTGGAGACGCACTCAGGGCACGGTTAGTAGCAGCAGGATGCTCCGGGGATCTCTGCTTTAGTCAGATAAAGGAAGCCCAGAAAAGGCTTCCTGCTGCATTTGCTTTATCTCAGAAGTCCTAGTTTTGAGTCAGCTTGGCATCATTCTGGTGGGTTGTCAATCCCTTTAACTCCCGACTGTCTCCTGTCTTGTGTCAGTATGGACAGCAGGCGGGGAGGGGGGCGGGAAGGGGTCCCGGGGGTGCACTTGCCTTGGGCTTGGCCCCTGGGAAGAGGTAGGCCCCTCACATGGGCAAGGCCTCTCTCAGAAGCCTTTCCCACGCCTGTCTCCGGGGGCCCCAGGCCACTCGTCTGGCACGGCTGGGCCAGAGGCAGTCCAGGAGGCTGAGTGATGGGCCCATATGAGGCTGCATCCCTAGGAGGAGAACCAGCCCCCCACTTCCTCTTCCTTCCCCAGGATTTGGACAAGCAGAGACCAGCAGGCTTCATGTGCCGGGGCGGGGGGCTGTGGGTGCAGAGGCGAGAGGAAGCACCCTAGAGCGGCGGGGAGACTGTGCGTCGGGGACCCCCATGGGGCGGGTGGGCTGGGTGGAGGTCATGAAGAATTTTGAATATCAGGACAAGGAATTTGGGATTGGGGAGTTTAGAAGTCCTCCTTCAAAGGTTCTGTGCATTTATGAATTTTTACAATGGCAGGCGTCACATTTACAATAAAAACAAGATTTTTGGACAAAGGAGACAAACAAGGGAATAGCGTGCTCGAAGTGCAGAATTAGAACGGGGGAGGAGGGGGCGCAGAGAAAACATCTAGACGATTCATAGACCCGAAGCTTTAGTAGCAGGCGGGTAGGAGGGAATCAGACGGCGGCGATGCCTCCGAGGGCGCCGTGGGAGAAATGGGTGTGTATGTGTGTGTGTGTGTGTGTGTGTGTGTGTGTGTGCGCAAAGTGCTCTTTGAAGAAATCATTGAGATATTACGGTTTGCATATTGGGGGGGTCCTGGGCAGCAGGAGGGTCCCGGGCAGCAGGAGGGTCCCGGCCCTCACCACCTGGGGGTGCCCCCGCCAGCCGGTAGTTGACCCCGTTCGGTAAACCGAGGCAGGTGAGCTCCGAGCCCCTCACTGGGCTGCTTTCTCGGCCTCGGGGCCTTGAGGCGGCTCAGCCTGGCTCCATGCCCCTTCCTGTGGGGACTCGGTCGGTAAGTCTTTATTTCCTGTGCCTCGTGGCTTCCGAGTGAGAGATCAAACTTTAGAGGGAGCTGAAAAAGCAATTAACTTCACTCAAAGTGGAGGATATTGTTTTGTGCCACCAGACGATTTTTTCCCCCAGAAAAATGACGCCCTCAAAATCAACATTTGATTTAGTCTTTGTTCGTTTTAAGAATGATGTGAGGATATGAACAGGCAACATGGGACTTTATAAAAAAAAATGATGCAGCTGAAATAATTTTAAGGCTGGATTTCAGCTTTGCATTTGCTTTCTGGAAAGCCTGTACCAATTTACACTGCACCAGCGTGTCTGAGGAGGGCCTGGTTCTTCATAACCTCAGCAGCAGTGAGAATTATAATTTAAAAAAATGTTCATTTGACAGCAAAATATTGCTTTGTTGTGCGTTTCTTTGTTTACAGTGAAGAGGAGCATTATTTCCTCTGGTTGTTAACCTCTCGCATTTCTTTCTTGCTTTTCGTAATAGGCTTCCATCTCTGTCCATTTGTTCCTCCTCATTGCTTTGCATGAGCTCTTTACATATTATAGTTAATGTCCCTCCATCACCGTCAGGGGTCCTTGTTTTCCGCATCCCCATGACCCGACTCTCTAAATTTATAAGGTTGCAGAGGGAACCAAAGTTTGCCCGAACACAACAATATCCACTCGTGGGCTGTCCTTGCACACCCCTGCCACACCCCGCTGTAGTGTCTGCCCCTCCCCTCTTCATCGGACTTGGGGGCTGGTCTGCTCCTGTTAGCCATATGTCATAAACATGCCTGAGTAGCACGCAAAACAGTTTCGAATTTTGCCAAAGATGCAACATTTCTCGAGGTTGATCAAAGTGATTTTGGAGAATTATCTGAATCCCATGCAGGGCTACTAGCGAGTGAGGGAATAGCAGAATCCAGCCGGTTAACAATTACAGAAGAGAGAAATCTCGCAGGCTGATGAAATGACAGGAACTTCAAAAGAGAGAGATTTGAATTTTAGAGGATTAAGACAGGCCATTGGGAAAATTGATGACGCCTTCAAATATTTTTTGCAAAAATGTCCTCTTTATGATTGTGCTGTGAAAGTCAAGTGTGGAATCAAGGATGTTGTATCAAGCTATCAGACAATCTTGTCAGAAAAATTATGCCCCCCAAATCAACATTTGACTTATCCTTTGTTCACTCAAAGAAATGAAGAGTTGCAGTCCCGCCCACCTTTGTGAAATGTAAGCTATGACAACTGTTCCGCAATTTGTAGTTTCTCTTGAAATGGAAAGTCACAGACATTTCTTTCTTTCCACCTTTGCAATGGAGTCACTTTGTGGCCCTTGGGTCCTAATCCCACTTTTTCTGGAATAACGAGGACCTTTGAGATGCAGGCTTCTCTGTAACAAGAAGGTCTGCTAATCCCTGTCCCCAGTTTGCGGCGCTGTGGGCGCCCCGGTACAGTCCCAAAGACCCAGTGCAGGGCTTTTGTCTCAGTCAACCCCTCTGGTGCCCGGTGGTCTCCTTAGGGCACGCAGAGGACATAGGACTAGGGGACATGAAAGCATTTCCTTCCCGGAGGCCAGGAAGGTTCATGGTGTGAAGGATCCCAACCCTGGCCACGCTGGTTCCCATGAACACAGTGGCTGGGCACCTGCTGGCATGGCTCTGAGCCACAAGGAATGGCGGTTCCAGCGCACACACAGGTTTGTGAACCTGGCCCAAAGTGCTGGAAATTGTTCTGTGTCAAACTGCTCTTGGATGCACGAGCGATGTCCTTGCCGTGGTTTGGCTGGACTGTGCATCACGCCGTGTGTCAGGATGGGCTCCTGTGTCCAAACCTTGCACGAAACCTTATTTCCCTCTTTGTCTCCTTGGGGCTCTGTTCTCTCTCGTCTTGACCCTACAAGCTGTTCCTTTTTCCCTCTGCCATCCTGATGGCTATCTAAAATATTTTCCTACCTCTCTGCCAGCAGAGGCTGCCCTAAATTCCTACACATACTCCTTGGATAGGTTTTTAAAGAAATGGGACACAAATTAAATTGCATTTTTAGCAGGCATTATATTCTTTTTTCAATGTGCTTCTAATGCTTTATGCCACAGGGATGTTTCATTGTCCCATAATTCCATCCCTTGGTCTTTTTTCCTTCATGACTTCCCATTGCATTTTTTTTTTTTTTTTTTTTTTTTTTTTTTTTTTATTTATTGGTGTTCAATTTACTAACATACAGAATACCCAGTGCCCGTCACCCATTCACTTCCACCCCCCGCCCTCCTCCCCTTCTACCACCCCTAGTTCGTTTCCCAGAGTTAGCAGTCTTTACGTTCTGTCTCCCTTTCTGATATTTCCCACACATTTCTTCTCCCTTCCCTTATTTTCCCTTTCACTATTATTTATATTCCCCAAATGAATGAGAACATATAATGTTTGTCCTTCTCTGACTGACTTACTTCACTCAGCATAATACCCTCCAGTTCCATCCACGTTGAAGCAAATGGTGGGTATTTGTCATTTCTAATAGCTGAGTAATATTCCATTGTATACATAAACCACATCTTCTTTATCCATTCATCTTTCGTTGGACACCGAGGCTCCTTCCACAGTTTGGCTATAGTGGCCATTGCTGCTATAAACATCGGGGTGCAGGTGTCCCGGCGTTTCATTGCATCTGTATCTTTGGGGTAAATCCCCAACAGTGCAATTGCTGGGTCGTAGGGCAGGTATATTTTTAACTGTTTGAGGAACCTCCACACAGTTTTCCAGAGTGGCTGCACCAGTTCACATTCCCACCAACAGTGTAAGAGGGTTCCCTTTTCTCCGCATCCTCTCCAACATTTGTTGTTTCCTGCCTTGTTAATTTTCCCCATTCTCACTGGTGTGAGGTGGTATCTCATTGTAGTTTTGATTTGTATTTCCCTGATGGCAAGTGATGCAGAGCATTTTCTCATATGCATGTTGGCCATGTCTATGCCTTCCTCTGTGAGATTTCTGTTCATGTCTTTTGCCCATTTCATGATTGGATTGTTTGTTTCTTTGGTGTTGAGTTTAATAAGTTCTTTATAGATCTTGGAAACTAGCCCTTTATCTGATATGTCATTTGCAAATATCTTCTCCCATTCTGTAGGTTGTCTTTGAGTTTTGTTGACTGTATCCTTTGCTGTGCAAAAGCTTCTTATCTTGATGAAGTCCCAATAGTTCATTTTTGCTTTTGTTTCTTTTGCCTTCGTGGATGTATCTTGCAAGAAGTTACTATGGCCGAGTTCAAAAAGGGTGTTGCCTGTGTTCTTCTCTAGGATTTTGATGGAATCTTGTCTCACATTTAGATCTTTCATCCATTTTGAGTTTATCTTTGTGTATGGTGAAAGAGAGTGGTCTAGTTTCATTCTTCTGCATGTGGATGTCCAATTTTCCCAGCACCATTTATTGAAGAGACTGTCTTTCTTCCAATGGATAGTCTTTCCTCCTTTATCGAATATTAGTTGCCCATAAAGTTCAGGGTCCACTTCTGGATTCTCTATTCTGTTCCACTGATCTATGTGTCTGTTTTTGTGCCAGTACCACACTGTCTTGATGACCACAGCTTTGTAGTACAACCTGAAATCTGGCATTGTGATGCCCCCAGATATGGTTTTCTTTTTTAAAATTCCCCTGGCTATTCGGGGTCTTTTCTGATTCCACACAAATCTTAAAATAATTTGTTCTAACTCTCTGAAGAAAGTCCATGGTATTTTGATAGGGATTGCATTAAACGTGTATATTGCCCTGGGTAACATTGACATTTTCACAATATTAATTCTGCCAATCCATGAGCATGGAATATTTTTCCATCTCTTTGTGTCTTCCTCAATTTCTTTCAGAAGTGTTCTATAGTTTTGAGGGTATAGATCCTTTACATCTTTGGTGAGGTTTATTCCTAGGTATCTTATGCTTTTGGGTGCAATTGTAAATGGGATTGACTCCTTAATTTCTCTTTCTTCAGTCTCATTGTTAGTGTATAGAAATGCCACTGACTTCTGGGCATTGATTTTGTATCCTGCCACGCTACCGAATTGCTGTATGAGTTCTAGCAATCTTGGGGTGGAGACTTTTGGGTTTTCTATGTAGAGTATCATGTCATCGGCGAAGAGAGAGAGTTTGACTTCTTCTTTGCCAATTTGAATGCCTTTAATGTCTTTTTGTTGTCTGATTGCTGAGGCTAGGACTTCCAGTACTATGTTGAATAGCAGTGGTGAGAGTGGACATCCCTGTCTTGTTCCTGATCTTAGGGGAAAGGCTCCCAGTGCTTCCCCATTGAGAATGATATTTGCTGTGGGCTTTTCATAGATGGCTTTTAAGATGTCGAGGAATGTTCCCTCTATCCCTACACTCTGAAGAGTTTTAATCAGGAATGGATGCTGTATTTTGTCAAATGCTTTCTCTGCATCCAATGAGAGGATCATATGGTTCTTGGTTTTTCTCTTGCTGATATGATGAATCACATTGATTGTTTTACGGGTGTTGAACCAGCCTTGTGTCCCAGGGATAAATCCTACTTGGTCATGGTGAATAATTTTCTTAATGTACTGTTGGATCCTATTGGCCAGTATCTTGTTGAGAATTTTTGCATCCATGTTCATCAGGGATATTGGTCTGTAATTCTCCTTTTTGGCGGGGTCTTTGTCTGGCTTTGGAATTAAGGTGATGCTGGCTTCATAGAACGAATTTGGAAGTACTCCATCTCTTTCTATCTTTCCAAACAGCTTTAGGAGAATAGGTATGATTTCTTCTTTAAACGTTTGATAAAATTCTCCTGGGAAGCCATCTGGCCCTGGACTCTTGTGTCTTGGGAGGTTTTTGATGACTGCTTCAATTTCCTCCCTGGTTATTGGCCTGTTCAGGTTTTCTATTTCTTCCTGTTCCAGTTTTGGTAGTTTGTGGCTTTCCAGGAATGCGTCCATTTCTTCTAGATTGCCTAATTTATTGGCGTATAGCTGTTCATAATATGTTTTTAAAATCGTTTGTATTTCCTTGGTGTTGGTAGTGATCTCTCCTTTCTCATTCATGATTTTATTAATTTGAGTCTTCTCTCTCTTCTTTTTAATAAGGCTGGCTAATGGTTTATCTATCTTATTAATTCTTTCAAAGAACCAACTCCTGGTTCTGTTGATCTGTTCCACAGTTCTTCTGGTCTCGATTTCGTTGAGTTCTGCTCGAATCTTTATTAACTCCCTTCTTCTCTTGGGTGTAGGATCTATTTGCTGTTTTTTCTCTAGCTCCTTTATGTGTAAGGTTAGCTTTTGTATTTGAGTTCTTTCCAGTTTTTGAATGGATGCTTGTATTGCGATGTATTTCCCCCTTAGGACTGCTTTTGCTGCATCCCAAAGATTTTGAACGGTTGTATCTTCATTCTCATTAGTTTCCATGAATCTTTTTAATTCTTCCTTAATTTCCTGGTTGACCCTTTTATCTTTTAGCAGGATGGTCCTTAACCTCCATGTGTTTGAGGTCCTTCCAAACTTCTTGTTGTGATTTAGTTCTAATTTCAAGGCATTATGGTCCGAGAATATGCAGGGGACAATCCCAATCTTTTGGTATCGGTTCAGACCCGATTTGTGACCCAATATGTGGTCTATTCTGGAGAAAGTTCCATGTGCGCTTGAGAAGAATGTGTATTCAGTTGAGTTTGGATGTAAAGTTCTGTAGATATCTGTGAAATCCATCTGGTCCAGTGTATCATTTAAAGCTCTCGTTTCTTTGGAGATGTTTTGCTTAGAAGACCTATCGAGTATAGAAAGAGCTAGATTGAAGTCACCAAGTATAAGTGTATTATTATCTAAGTATTTCTTCACTTTGGTTAATAATTGATTTATATATTTGGCAGCTCCCACATTCGGAGCATATATATTGAGGATTGTTAAGTCCTCTTGTTGAATAGATCCTTTAAGTATGATATAGTGTCCCTCTTCATCTCTCAGTACAGTCTTTGGGGTAAATTTTAGTTTATCTGATATAAGGATGGCTACCCCTGCTTTCTTTTGAGGACCATTCGAATGGTAAATGGTTCTCCAACCTTTTATTTTCAGGCTGTAGGTGTCCTTCTGTCTAAAATGAGTCTCTTGTAGACAGCAAATAGATGGGTCCTGCTTTTTTATCCAGTCTGAAACCCTGCGCCTTTTGATGGGGTCATTAAGCCCGTTCACATTCAGAGTTACTATTGACAGATATGAGTTTAGTGTCATCATGATATCTATTCAGTCTTTGTTTTTGTGGACTGTTCCACTGAACTTCTTCTTAAAGGGGAATTTTAAGAGGCCCCCTTAAAATTTCTTGCAGAGCTGGTTTGGAGGTCACATATTCTTTTAGTTGCTGCCTGTCTTGGAAGCTCTTTATCTCTCCTTCCATTTTGAATGAGAGCCTTGCTGGATAAAGTATTCTTGGTTGCATGTTCTTCTCATTTAGGACCCTGAATATATCCTGCCAGCCCTTTCTGGCCTGCCAGGTCTCTGTGGAGAGGTCTGCTGTTACCCTAATACTCCTCCCCATAAAAGTCAGGGATTTCTTGTCTCTTGCTGCTTTAAGGATCTTCTCCTTATCTTTGGAATTTGCAAGCTTCACAATTAAATGTCGAGGTGTTGAACGGTTTTTATTGATTTTAGGGGGGGATCTCTCTATTTCCTGGATCTGAATGCCTGTTTCCCTTCCCAGATTAGGAAAGTTTTCAGCTAGAATTTGTTCAAATACATATTCTGGCCCTCTGTCCCTTTCGGCGCCCTCGGGAACCCCAATTAAACGTAGGTTTTTCTTCCTCAGGCTGTCGTTTATTTCCCTTAATCTATCTTCATGGTCTTTTAATTGTTTGTCTCTTTTTTCCTCAGTTTCCCTCTTTGCTATCAACTTGTCTTCTAGGTCACTCACTCGTTCTTCCACCTCGTTAACCCTCGTCGTTAGGACTTCTAGTTTGGATTGCATCTCATTCAATTGATTTTTAATTTCTGCCTGATTAGCTCTAAATTCTGCAGTCATGAAGTCTCTTGAGTCCTTTATACTTTTTTCTAGAGCCACCAGTAGCTGTATAATAGTGCTTCTGAATTGGCTTTCTGACATTGAATTGTAATCCAGATTTTGTAACTCTGTGGGAGAGAGGACTGTTTCTGATTCTTTCTTTTGAGGTGAGGTTTTCCTTCTAGTCATTTTGCTCAGTGCAGAGTGGCCAAAAGCAAGTTGTATTGGGAAAAAGAGAAAAAGAGAGGAGAGAAAGAAGGAAAGAAAAGAGAAAGAGAAAAAAAAAGGGGAAGAAAAAGAAAAAAAAAAAAAAAAGAAAGAAAAAGAGAAAGAAAAAGAAAGGAGAAAAAAAGGGGGTGGGGGAAGGAAACAAATCAAAAAGCAAAACAAAACAGAAACAAAAACAAAAACAAAAACAAACAAAGAAAAAAAGAACCACCGGGGAGTATCTTCTGATTCTGTGTTCTTTAAGTCTCTTGGCTTCTCCTGGAAGTTGTCAGTCTAGCTGGTGTTCTGGGGGAGGGGCCTGTTGTGCTGATTCTCAGGTGTTAGCAGTTGGGGGAGCTGTTGTGCCCCTGCCTGGTGCAGGGCTCAGTGGGGGTTGTTTACCCCGTGAGGCCGCAGGAGGAACAGCCCCAGTGGCGGGGCAGCTCTGGAAACCTGGATTCAGCTCCGGCAGGAACTCCGTCTGCAGGGCCTGGAGGCTCCGGGGCGGGGCCGCTGATGTGCTCAGCTGGGGCAGGAGCGTCCTCGCTGTCCTGGGCCCTCCCGGCCTCTGCCTGTCCCGGGGGTGGCGGGATCCTGGGCTGTGTCCCGGCGCCCTGTGCTCCGGAGCCTGCGCTGTTGGATTCGCGCTCCCGGGCCGCGCAGCCCCCTCCGCGGAGCCGCCGCCCGAGCCCCTCCGAGCTGCTCCTGGAACCGCGCAGCCCCCTCCGCACGGAGCCTCTTCCTCTGCCCGAGCCCCTCCGAGCTGCTCCCGGGGCCGCGCAGCCCCCTCCGCGGAGCCGCCGCCCGAGCCCCTTCAGCTGCTCCGGGTCCCGCCGGGTCCCCCGTGCGCGCTGCAGCCCTTAGGGAGCTCGGCGCACTCTCCTGGGCGCGCAGTTGCTGTTACTGTCCCGGGGAACCCGAGGGCATCCCCGCCCTCCTGGGTCCTGCTCCAACTCCCCACGAGCCCCTTTCCGCCCGGGAAGGTCGGTGCAGCTCCTGCGTCTCCGGGACGGGGCTCTCCTGTCCTGGGGACACTCGCCCCGGCCTCAGCCCGGCTCCTCGCGGGGCCCCTCCCCCTTGGAGGCCTTTGTTTCTTTATTTCTTTTTCCCCGTCTTCCTACCTTGATAGAAGCGCGAACTCTTCTCACTGTAGCATTCCAGCTGGTCTCTCTTTAAATCTCAGGCCGAATTCATAGATTTTCAGGATAATTTGAAGCTTTTCTAGGTAGTTTGGTGGAGACAGGTGATTTGGAGACCCTACTCTTCCGCCATCTTGCTCCTCCCCCCCATTGCATTTAAGCCTTGAGAGTCCTTTAAATATTGATTTGTGCTTTGATTTTTAAAAATTTTAATTATTATTATTTTAATTTTTGGATGGTTTTCCATTTAGTTCTCAATATATCTAGAATGTGTTTCTGCAGACAGGGGGAGGCGCCCTGTTTGGTTTCTCATGGCCGTGGTAGAGGTGTGCAGAGACAACCACGCAATCTCAGTGGCATGTCCCGTGGGCCTCCATTCTGGGGTTCATCCATCCTCCGCACGTTGGCTGGGTGGTGCTGGAGGTCCTCTGGGGCTCAGGGGAGCTGGACTCAGGCTATGGCTGGAATTAGGTATGTTCCACGTGTCTCCTGTCCACCTCAGACCAATGAGCTGGTACCACGTGTTCTTTCCCTAGGGGTGGCCCAGACCTGAGAGGGCAAGCTCATTTCAAGCCTTTGCTTACTTTGCATCTGCTTGTATCCCCCTGGCCAAAGCAGGTTCAACAGGTAGGCCTGATGTCAAGGGTGGGGAAGGTCACCCCGCCTTCCTTGAGGCCATGGCACAGAAACGGATGAGTCATTCTACCACAGGGCAGTGAAGCACCCAGCTGGAAATTCAATCTAGCACACTAGTCAATTTTTCCAGCACCATTTTGAATGGGCCACCCTTTAAAATTCATTTTACGGGCCTGGGGAAGCACCGTGAAGGAGTAACCCTGCAACGCTCCTTGAATCCCATTCTCACAGATCTGGTGGGACACAGAGGGGCAGTGGAAGCCTGAGGTGACTCAGCAGCGGCCGCTCTGGGCTCTTCGAGGCACTTCTCCATCCAAACAGCAGATCTAGGGCATTGCACTCCTGGGTCCCTCACAGGTCATCCCGGGGCACGGGTCAGCTGGGTGTGAATGCATGAGACGTGTGCACGCGCGCACACACACATGCATGTGGCTGAGATGATGACTCTCTTCAAGGCCAGTAATGATAAGAATAGTAATAAAGACAGCTAACCTTTTTGTGCTCTCCCTAGGTTCTAGGCGCTGTTTGAGCTTCTACACGGGGAGGTGTGTTGGGGGAGGCTGAGCATTGATTACTCTGCACAAAGAGGCCATTGTCCTAACCTTTCCGTTTCCCTGTATGATGATCAGCTGCTCCTCTCCTCTCCTCTCTGCCATTTAATAAGGACGAGGCAGGCAAGAGAAGATGCTGTAAAATCCAATTAACTCAGGCTTCAAAAGGCACGGTCTCCATGTGGTGCCAGCTCCCTCCACCACAAACAACAGTCAGGCGGGCTGCTGGCTTCCCAGAGGCAGGTGCGCTGGGGAGGAGGGCTGCTGTGCGCATCCCGAGTCTCCAGGCAAAAAGGCCCAAGGTTAACATGACTCCTTCCTCCCCAAGGCCGAGCTGGGGAGCGGAGAGTGCTGGGAGGGTGTGATGCATGGTGTGGGGCCTCCGGTGGCCCCCTCCCCTGCTCCCTCCACCCCCCCACCCCCCGCCCCTTTATTCCCACCAAACTCTCAGCTCTCTAGAAGCCACCACGTGCAGTGCATCCGCCCCGGCCTCCGAGGAAGGCCGCTCCCAGGTTAGCAGAATCGGTCCCAGGCCGCGTGCTGGCAGCCAGAGCCCATCTCGGGGAGCGGGTGGGAGCGGGCTCTGCTGCAGGCAGATGTTTCCGTTCGGAGCGGAGATGGGGTGGGGGGTGTGCAGAGCCACGTGTGCAGATGGGTGGGAGCGGAGAGGGAGCCTGGGGGGCTGTGAGCAGGAGCAATGCAGATGGTGTCAGTCGAACGCAATTTCGGTGGCAGACGATTTTGATGAAGCGCCGTGCAAACCTGCCGCAGCCCGCGAGCTTTTCCGGTGCTTTCCGCCACCTCCCCCGCCCTACAGCCAGGGTTTCCACTGGAACCATCCCCACCAGCCCCCCATGACTGGGGCCCGCCTGCCTGGTGCTCCTGATTCCCGGCCCGGCCCGTCCCTGACCTCTGGAAGCTTCCCACCACTCCTGCTAGGCCTCCAGAACTTTCCTGCCTTTGGCATCTCGCGCCTCCTCATGCCCCTTCCACCGATAAATTTCCTCCACCTGCCCGGGCTTGAAACCCACCCGAGATTCTTGGACCCCCCAGCCACGGAGGATGGGCCTGTTTTCCTCTCCTTGTATCTGTACCCCCAGCCCCAAGATTATGGTGCAAGTAACTCTAGGTCAGAAAATGCCAGACAACATCTGCTGGGATCTCTTGGGACACTCACCTTTGGGTCCCTGAGCTACCTGGAAGTTCAACTCCCAGGATGTGAGGAAGCTCAGATGAGGTGAAGAAGCCGGGTGCAGGGGCTCCCGCGGGCAGAGCCCAGCCTCAGTAAGCATCATCCTCTGGACAGGTGATGCTTAGCCTCCAGGTGGTTCCAGCCTCCCACAGGTGAGTCTCCCCTGCCATCGGGCCTTCCCAGCCGAAGACCCAGATAATGGAGCAGAGACAAGTCATGCCTGCCATCCTCTGTCCAAATTCCCATGGAATCTCTGAGCATAATAAAATGGTTCATTTACGCCACTAAGTTTTGAGGTGGTTTGTCATGCAGCAAATGGCACCGTTAGCAATCGCCATTCTCACTAAATCACACCATTCATCTTGGCATCTCTGTCAGGCTGGCACAGAGATACGCTTCAGTATCTCAAACTACCCCTGTCATTGTAGGGAATTGGAGAGGGTAGAAAGGGTGGGTTGTAGAGGGGACTCGTCACAGGATCGCCAGTTAAAATACAGGGTGACGAGTTAGATTTGGATTCCAGATAAATTCCAGAAATCTATTCATTATAAATTTGGTATAAGTATATACCAGGCAATAGTTGGAATATACTTATGCTAAATGAATTATCTGCCATTTATCTGATATTCAAATTGTACTGGGTACCCTTATTTTTATTTGTAAAATCTGGAAAGTCTGAAAAGTAGAGGCCCAAGGTCCTGGACGCTCTTCCCAATGTCCTAATGCTCCGGGAAGTCATGTTGCTTCCGCAGCAGGCAGCAGGGGCTCCCATCTGCACCTGTGCCCAGGACATCTATCCTCATAGCACAGGCCCTGGGGTCTTGTCAGAAAAGACTCCCAAGACTTCAGGAAGCTGTCTACAGGGGCCCGAATGATGGCAGCCAGAAGAGAAAGCTGGCTCTGCCCATGGGTTGAATTCCTTGTTCCAAGTGAGGATGGATTCATTCTCTCTAGAACAAAATAGAGAGGTGCCCACCTAGGTAGGTGCTTCTCCCCATCCCAGCCTGGTGCACCTCTCTTCTGGTTCCCCGGAGCTTCCCTGGCTCTTGCCAGACAGAAGAGAGTAAGAGGGGTTCCTTCCTTTTCCCAACCAACCAGTCCTTTAATTCTAGCATTTGGGTTCATTACCCAATAATGAAAACTGGCTCATTCTCAGTCTGCTGCTGTGTCTTCTAGATCATCATGGCCAGAGAAGTCTCAGTCTCTCCATCCTGCAGTTTGCTGTTTTACTTTTCACCAGCTCATTAGCCCAAGCAATAATAATGAGCCCATCTATTCCTTCCTTCTCCCTCCCATCTTGCCCGGGCCCTGATCCCAGGGGAGAGCTTGGCAGTCCACCCCAGGCAGCCCTGTTTTAAGTAGTGTAAACGGGCCCTTGGCTGTTCATTCATTCATTCATTCATTCATTCATTCATTCAACAAATATTTATTGAGTGCTTAGTAGAGGCCAGGTGCAGTAGCTGGGGCCAGGCAGTACTTGGAAAGTCAAATGACAAAATAAGCAAAGGAAAAGTCATAAAAGAAATGGGGCCACCTCTCCTTTAAAATAAAAAGATCTTATTATTTTATTTGAGAGAGAGAGAGAGAGAGCTCACAAGCAGGGGGAAGGGGTGGAGGGAGAAGAAGACTCCCCACTGAGCAGGGAGCCTGACCCAGGGCCCCATCCCAAGACCCTGAGATCATGACCTGAGCTGAAGGCAGATGCTTAACTGACTGAGCCACCCAGGTGTCCCACCACCTCTCCTGATACAGGGAAGAAGTGTCTGAGGAGGGTGGGGGATGAGTGTGAAGAGCGGAGCCTAGGTTCCTGAAACACAGGTAACCTGAAATCCTAATTAAAAGATAGCTATCACCACCCACATCATTCTCTTTATCCTCATAACAGATTTAGAAGGAAAAAAAAAAAAACAGGATCAGGGTTGGGGTGAGCAGCTAGCGAGCAGCTAGCACACACTTCCACCATCCTCTCACCGTACTAGTTACTAATGCTGTGTAACAAATCACCCCAAAATGTAGTGGCTTAAAAAACACTTGTTTATTATCTCCCAGTTTATTCTGGTTGTCAGGAGAATCCAGAAGCAGCTCAGCTGGGGGGGTCGTGGTTTAGTATCTTTCAGGAGGTTGTGGTCATGATGTCTCGGTGTTGGCCGGGGCTGCAGTCTGGGACTCCGCGTGCAGAGCAAGTCACTCAAATGGCAGTTGTTGGAGGCCTTGGCTCCTTGCTGGCTGCTGGCAGGGGAGCCTGGGCTCCGTTCCACGTGGGCCTCTTCGTAGGGCGGCCTGCAACATGGCAGCTGGCTTCCCCCAGTCCGCAGTGTCTTCCATAACCTAACCTCACACATGCCACGCCACGGCTTCGGTCATATTCTCTTAGTCCCAGAAACCAGCCCTGGTGCAGCATAGGAAGAGACTGCACACAGATGTGAGTACCAGGGTTGGGGGGGCACTGAGGTCATCCTAGAGCCTGGCTACCACACTCACTTTTTCCTACTGCATGCCTCATCTCCTATTGTGTCCTTGGTCCACGTTCAACAAGTACTTATCGAGCATCTGCTAGGTGCAGGCCTGACCTCCGGGAATTCATCAGTGATTGAAACCGATTCATCGATTGAGACCGATGCAAACACCTGACTGGGCTCACGTTTGGCTGTGGGCTGAATACACTGCCAGTTCAGTGAAGGGGATGCTGGGGGCCGGTCTCTGAGTGTGTCCCCTGACGTGTGTGTGCATGTGTGTGTGTGCATGCGTATGCACTGCGCGTACATGTGTGTGCACCCCTGTGTGCACATGCACATGTACATATGTGTATTGTGTGTGCACGTGTGCCCATGTGCGCGCACATGTGTTCATACATGTGTATATTGTGTGTGCATGTGTGCCTCTGCAGGTGTGTATGTATGTGCCTGTGTGGACATGTATGTGTGCACATGCATGCATGCATGTGTATATTGTGTGTGCATGTGTGCCTCTGCGGGTGTGTATATATATTGTATGTGTGCCTGTGTGCACATGTATGCATGCATATGTGTGCATGTGTGTATATATGTGTAGGTGTGTGTATTGTGTGTGCCTGTGTGCACGTGTGTACATATGTGTGCATATATGTGTACCTATGTGTATATATAGTACATGTGTGTACATGTATATGTGCGTGTGTAGTGTATGTGTGTGTGCATGTGTGCCATGCAGGTGTGTATGTATATTGTATGTGTGTGCCTGTGTGCACATGTGTGTGCATACGTGTGTATATTGTGTGTGGATATGTATGTGTGCATGTGTGCATCCGCGGGTGTGTGTATATTGCATGTGTATGTGTGCACATGTATGTGTGCATGTGTGCGTGTCTAGATTGTATGTGTATGTGTGCATGTTGTCCCTGTGTGTGTCCATATAGTATATGTGTATGTATGTGTGCACGTGTATGTGTATGCTGTGTGTGTATGTGTGTGTGCACACACGTGTTCTTTCAAGAGCGTGGGGTCTTCTCCTTCCTCTTCCATACTTGCCGCTCTGTAATGCTCACATGTGCTGCTATTGCCGAAATCATGTCTGGAGCTCCCTTTTGGAATTACCTGGAACCCAGGTGGATTCTTTCCAACATCCCCAAAGGTAATAAAGCAGTTTCTTTGGAACCAGCTTCTTTCTGGGGGGGGGGCAGTGGTCGGTGACTCGCCAGTTGGAGCTTGCTCTGGTGCAGACTAATTCAGAATTCAGCAACCACCCCTACCTTTATCCACTCCCCCTCCCCCACAGACAGCTAAAGGTAAAACATTTCTCACGAACCAACTCCAAAGTCAGTTTCAAAAGGTGAATTTCAAAACAAGATGCTTTCCATAATGGCCACATCCCTGGAATAAATGTACAACTTCCCAGAGGGACCATTTGAATAAAATGCCCTCATTCTGTTGGAGGAGTTCTGGAATGTTCTTTCCAAAAACTTTTGTTACTTTCTACTCAGACCTTATGGAGATTCCCATTCTCTAGTCTTTTTTTTTTCTTGTGTCGGTGTTGTGTCCGGTTTTCACGGGTTTTGTTGGGAGGGGGTGCTTTTCAGGGTAGGTACAGAGGGGTCCTCCTGTCATCACCACCTTTCGGGGTGAGCTGGAAATTGGGGCTCCGGTCTGCTTGGGGCCCCGCAGTCCGCCTTTCCTTCTGGCCCCAGAGTGCAGGTGTCCTCGATGGGCCTCTTGCCACTGTTTGTGGGGAAGCAGATGGCGACACACAGAATTGTGTGACTCGGTCTCTGGCACATTACCGGCCTCCCCCCCCCACTTCTCCTATCATGTCACATAAGGGTGTCTTTATAGTTTGGTAAACAATCATTCCGTTTGATCCGCGTTCAGCCCGCCCTCTCTTCCTGCTAGTACAAATAATTTGGCAACATAAACACTGTCATCGGTGACGGTTTGCAAGCTCCTTTCCATCAAGTGCGCTTTATTTATTTATTAAAAAAAAAAAAAGGAAAGAAACTCTGGAAGATATCAGAGTGGGTTATGTTTCTTTCTTCTGTCTGTAGAATTTCAGGAGATTTGATAAAAAGTTCTGACAGCTGGCAAGCTAAGGCTGCTTTTTTTTTAAGTGAGGGCTAATAAATATCCTCTCAGATCAAGAGCGAATCCAGGGCTGGTGGCTGAGAAGGGGGTTGCCCCCCTCCCCGTGCTGTTGTTACTGCGCCACGTGCAGAGCCCGGCTCGGCTAAGCACGCTGGAGTGGCATTGAAACGAATCCAATACTTCACCATCTGGCCCTGATTGTAAACATGTGTATACAAAGTGAGTGTCACTTCAGCTAATTCACGAGGGCCTGGCTGCCTTGGCGGTGGCTGCAGCTGTCCCCAGGGTAGGAGGCGGGAGCGATGGCCCCAGAGGCCGGCCGGGCACGCAGGTGGGCGGCCAGAGGGAGGCCGGGCGGCCGGGCCCGCGTCCACACTTCCAGAGGGGCGGCTCTCTGGCCCCCACTTTGGCGCTTCATCATTCTCCATTCAGTCCCTGAACACCCGGGAGGCGGGCCGGGTGACCCTCCCGTTTCTCTAGTCAAGAGACGCACACTTGAGAAGTTAGCATTGAATCAAAATAAATCCCTACCAGCAACTTCTTTTTCATGCCCGTGCGACGGGCCTTTCTGCTCTTGTCTGCATAGATTTCTGCTATTTCTGCATTTGCTGGGCACAGGGAAGAGCCCCATCTTCCTCCCTCTGGGGTGCAGGGAGCTAAGCATGAGTTGTCTCTCAAGGGCGGAGCCCTGGGATCCTGGCTAAGTTGGCATAATCCGCCCCCCACCCCCATCCTGGGCCTCACTTTTACCATCTTTCAAATGGGATCATGACCCCTACACCTTTGTGTTCGCTTGCAGGGGCCTCCCAGCCCTGGCCCCCCGAGTGGATGAGGGGGATGGTTGAGACAGGTGCGTGCCGCTGAAGGCGGGTCCAGCTGGGAGGGACGAGCATCTCGGTGCACACTCAGAAGTCACCGCTTGTCGGTCTTTGCGGCTCACGCCTGTCTTTCCTGCACCGCTTGCCACCTCTCTTGGAAAGTTTTGATTGGGTTCCACCTGGCAGGTGTAGCTGTAGCTGCTGCTATTGCTTTGTTCCAGGAAACAAAGAGCTGCTCCCAGGAGGCCAGGTGGCAGCCTGGGTGGGCAGGCCCCTCCCTGCCCCTCCCTGTCCCCAGGCCCTCGTCGCCAGGGCGCCAGGCTGGCGGCTCAGTCGGTTAAGCGCATCTGACTTTGGCTCAGATCATGCATGATCCCAGGGTCCTGGGATTGAGCCCCGGTCGGGCTCCCCGCTCAGCAGGGAGTCTGCTCCTCCCTAGGCCTCTCTCCCCCTGCTCATGCTCTCTCTCTTTCTCAAATAAATAAATAAAATCTTAAAAAAAGAAAAAAAGAAAGAAGAGCAGTTTCCCCTACCCTCTACGCACCCCCCTACTCTGCCCAAAGGAACCAGGGACACGTCTCCTCAACTCCTCCCCCCCCCCCATGCTGCTCAAAAACACGACAGATTTAATTTTCTACACGTGTGAAAAAAAATGTACTTTTCCAAACAGCCCCAGGGACACCAAAAGGGAGAGAAAGCTAATTATCTTCTGCATTTTCTTGCACGGGGGAGAGTGTGGCAGGAGGGATGGGAGAGCAGACATGGGCAGGGCCAAGCCAAGACAGTACCTCAGAGGGCAGGGAGGTGGCACTGTCGGCACTTTGGGAAGTGGGGGTCAAGGCGGGGAGCGCGGGGAGCCTGTGCTTCCTGTTCCCAGAGCTGGCATCCAGAGCCTGTTGACAGGACCCTGCGGCCACCAGGCAGCCCCACAGGTGCGGCTCGGCCAAGGTCAGCGGCACGACAGCCTGGCCCTGCTGAGCTGGTGCCACGGGGAGGCCACTGAGAGGTGGCCTTTGGGACACAAAGCCCTTCTGTTCCCTCCCGGGGCCCAATAGCAGGGGCCGGCAGGAGGCAAGGCTCCGAGGAAGAGAGTAGTGACTCCCAGGGAAGGGGGCAAACAAGGGCCTGTGGCAACCCAACAGCCCAAACCTAAAGAATCAAAATGAGACAATTCTACTGCATGACACCCTCCCCATGACAGGCGCCTAATTAAAGCTGGACAGAAACAGGCAAGAAAACCACTTAATCTAGACGATATTTGCCTTGCTAATTTAGGTGTGCGAGAACGTGTGTGTGTTTTCCTGTTGGGTGAGTGTTTATAAAATCTTAATTAGGTTGTGTGTGTTGGAATAGAGATGGAAATACGTCTTTTTTTTTTTTTTGGTCTTTTTTTTTTTTTTTTTTTTTTCTGTAATGGTCTCACTTCCCCAGGGGACATTAAAGCTCCATACACAATATTCTCTGAGCAGGGAAAATAGTAATGGCCTTTGACGATGGGTTCTAGGAGAGGAGGAAGAGGCTCTGATTCAATCACAGATGGATGCCTGATAGCTTATTTTTTTTTTTTAAATCAAAACCCCAAATTGGACTTAAAGCAGCTATTTATAACCTGTCAGGAGAAGCCAGCATTTCAATATCCATCTCATGCTGAATAAATTTTTAACGACCTTTAATGTGACAGCTAAGCAGGGGCAGAAGGCAGGCACCACGCCGTGCACGCAGTGGGCATCGGGGGTCGAGGGGAACGGTGGAAGGGAATGTGGGCAGTGGGTGCGGGAGATCCCTGGACACCTCTTCCCTCCTTCTCCCACCTTTGCCCAGCCAGCAGCGTCCCACTCTTGGAACCAAGCTCCAACACCCCCTCTCTCTGGCTCACTCAAAGGGAGCGTGCCTGGGGAACATGAAAAGGAACAGCACGATTGCAGGAGAGAGGCCCTGCGAACAAGAGGCTCGGCCTGGCTGAGATGACAGCCTTGGGGCAATTCAGGCCGGCCCTCCACAGAGGTGGCCCCTTGAAAGCAAGCCGACCACCTGGGTGATGCGAAGGGGCTTGCGTTCAGGGGACAGTGCCAGGGATGTAGACAGCCAGGATGCAATGATCGAGAATGACAACCATGGAGCCCATCTCCTAAGCCGTGGTCTGACTCCGGGAGAGGGGCCAGGTCACTCATGTGTTCCATACCCTTTCTAGAACCTGTTTACAGGCCCCTGGCACCTGCAGCTTGTAATGAAAGCTGAGATCTTCTGACATAGGACCAAAGGATAGGGTCCTCCTGACAGACGAATGGTGTTGCTCACCAGCCCTACCTTTCCAGTGAGCCAGTCAAGGTGCTCCCGTCAGGCAGCTCAGCGCCTGTCAGGCAGGACTGTGCATATACATCCCCTGCATCTTGTGAAGCTGCACATTCTGATTCAGTGTGTCTAGGGACGGCCTGAGATTTTGCCTTTCTAACCAGTGCCCAGGTGAGGCTGAGGCTACTGGTCCAGGGACCACACTTTGAGTGGTCTAGCGCCCAGAGCAGCGGTTCTGGAATAGGAGCCTCACTCATCCATCTGCCTCACTCAGAAGTCTCCTTGAAAATACAGATTGCTGGCCCCACCCCCGGGGGTTTCTAATGGAATAGGTCTGAGGTAGAGCCTGGGAATTGCATCTCTAAGGAGCTCAGGTGATATGGGGTCAGGAGATGACCCCTCTGTGCCTGAGGCTGAGATCCACCCTGGGAGCTCGGGGTTGAGCAGCGGAGAGGAGACGGGGACAGGACGTGTGACGGACAAGGACGCAGCCTTCCTGACGAGCAAGTGCATGCCAGGTGCTGCAGGTACCTGCAATCGGGCTTGGAAGAGTCGGTCAAATGCAGATGAGTGGGAAGGAAGGGGGCATTCCGGGTGGAGGCACCTGTTTATGGAGCCTGCGGAAGTAGAAGAATGCCAGGACGTTTGGAGGAGAGCCACCTTTCCACCCTGCTTCCCGCATGAGGATCACAGAGGGAAGGACTGTCCCCCCTCTGCCCGGACCAGGAGCTGCTCACCCGTGACTGCATGTTTTTAGAATATCTGGGGAGATACCACATATTACTGAGGCCTCAGCCTCTCCTCCAGAGATTCTGAATTAATGGGTGGGACCTAGACGTAGTGGTGTTTTTTTGTTTGTTTGTTTGTTTTGTTTTTTTGTGGGCTTTTTTGGTTTTGTCTTGTTTTTTAAAGTAAAGCTTCTCCAGAGATTCTAATACACAGACTTGAGATCCTCTGGCCTAGACCCAAGTACGTTCCCATTCATCCAGCTGCAGTTTGTCGGGGAGCTGGGCAAAGGATGGCCCCTCCCTTATTTATCACACCTCTGCCACATCCCCACCCCCCACTCCCCCCCCCAAAGCAGGTAGCTGAGCATTTGGTAAACATCTGCCTTGTTCCACCCAGAGCAGGGTGACCTACTTTTTTTGCCTGTGGCTTCCCTCGCATCGAGGGGCTCTTGGGACGGAGGGGCAGATGGAAATGTCAGCATGTCTGTGTTGATGCTGCATTTGGGTGTCACCCAAGCTCTTGTTTCTCTGTCAGATTCCGGATGCGGTATTTAGATAGTAAACTGCTGCCGCCAGGCACTTGCTGCGGGGATCAAAGCATCCGGCAGCATCCAGAGACGTCCTGGGGTTCTGGCTGCCAAGCGCTGGCAGCTCTGGGCTTAGGGCAGGATGAGGCCGGTGCACGGGCTGTGTCAGCTCGAATACAGACCCGTGCGGGAAAACGGCACACCTGGGGAGATCCCGCTTCACCTCCAATGCCCACTCTCCCGGCTACCGGACGGCAGGCTGGGTGCGCACCTGGGCACCCCAAGCTCCCCTGAGACCTGGGCCAGGCTGCCATTCACTCTGATGGCTGCCGTCTCTGGGTCCCGTGACTCCGCATCCTTCACCGTGAAGGGAGATGGGGCCCTGTAAGATGAGGAGGTCATCTTCGAAGGTTCCATCGTAAGGGTTTCATCATGGAGATCAGATACCTGGAAGGAACCCGGGGGCTCAGGACTCTCCCCTCCTTTCCTTCCACGTCTTCCCTTGAGGGAAAAGCAAAGAGAGTCTGCCCACCCTCCCTTCTATGGTCCTTCAGATTTGGAGGGTCTTGGATGCACCTCTAGCGTGTCTTCTGCGGACCCCAGACTGAGGAGAGGCTCCAGGAGGAGCTAAGCCCGCATGAGGTGTCTGGCTCCGGGAACAAACCCAAACACAAGGGCCCTCCTGGGAAGTGGCCCTGGGTGTGCTCTGCCAGTCCCCAGCCACTGCCCGCTGCTGGCCTTCCTACAGGCGGCAGGGGCCACTGAGTCTCTCCACCCAAGCCCTCAAAGGCCTTCAATGGTTTCGTGTGCCCCCTCGCACTTCTCAGGAGGTGCTGCTATTGATATCCCCCTGGTTGGATTTCTGAAAGAACAGTTGGCCTCATCTTGACAAGAGTTTGGAAGAAGCATGTGGCCGGGATACAACTGGGTTCAGGTTTTGGCTCCATGCCCTCCTTCTACCCAACCTTCGATTCTTCCCCTTGATGCAGAGGAAGTGAGATGCTAGCCCCTCCTCACTCCAGCACAGGCACCTGTTTCCAAACTTTGAGAGGCTCTGGTCCTCCCATTAGGACAAAGCCCCCCGACTCCCGCCGCAGACCCTGGATGTTTTTTGTTCTGAGAGGCTTGGGACATTTCTCTAGCCTTCCAGCCACTGTTCTATTGGCTCAGAGAGGCAGGGAAGGGAGGTGGGGAGTCCAGCAGGAAGGGGCTATTTTGCACATGCTCATGGAAGCACGTGACGGAAAAGGCGGGAGGAGACCCCCCTTCCGCGGCAATGGGAAGGGGCTGTTCCCTCCTAACATTTTGTTCCTAAACGATGTGTGGCTGCGGGGTGGCCGCCACAGGAAGTCATCGGGCGGGGTCCCGGGAGTGGTGGTTTGGGGGCAATGGCAGGGATGCCCCTGTCTTAGCGCCCATGCATCCGGAGTGCTGGGTGTGACTTCTGAGACAGGCCCTGGGTGGGAAGATGAGTCTGTTGGGCATGCATGCAGGGGTGAAACGGCAGACAGAGCAGACAGGGACTCAGCACCTGGGGGTAACCCCTAATGTCCCTCCCATTCCTGAAAGCCTGGGCTTCTAAGTTTCTCAGAATAAGGAATAACTGAGAGCACCTCCCAGTCCTCATCCTTGGGAGCTTCCAAACAGGACACCTGTTCCTTGCCCCTCAGTGCAGAGAAAGCAAACAGCAATGGGAGCAGGTGCAAACAGAGCTGATCCCAGCTGCTTAGCCCTCCTGGCCCTGGGCCCAGCCTACCTTTATCTGTGCCACTGCCTCCCCCCCAGCCACATGGCCCCATTCTGCGCGCCCCCTCCCCTGCTCGCACGGGCCCTCCACTGGCCATCTCGCCCTGGATCTCAGGTAAGCTCCAGCTCGAACACGAACACCGCGCCCTCCATGCCACCTTGGTGTCTTCCCCTCGGCCTCCTCTCTACCCCTCCCACCTGTCCAAGCGGGAAATAATCTTCCTCCTTGGAATTCTCGGAACACTTTTTCTATACTTGGTCATGGTACACATCAATTCCTCCTTTTTATCCGAGTTATCTACCTGCATATCTTATATCATCTCCGAGTTGGCAAGCTTCTTAATGACAGGAGTCATACCTCACCCAGCTTTATGGCCGCACTGCACCCAGCCCTGCAAATGTTGATTGAATGAATAGAAACTCAACCTAGTGACATTCTGGGGACGTGTGTCACCATGAGAAGGTTATTCATCTCTGCCTTGCTCTTGCCTGAAATTGGGGCTCTCTTTTGGTCGAAGGAAGGTGGTGGGGTAGGCTCATTCCTCTGAGTTGTCCATCAGTCAACAGGCATTTCCTGGTACACACCATGAGCATACTATGTGTACCATATGACAGCAATAGGTGCTGGGGGCTACACACAGGATGGGTCACAGGTCATTGTCACTGTCCACCTCCCAGCCTCTAGTAGTAACAACCCCCTGACTCCGCAGTTAGTTCAGCTGTGGACAGTGATAGGAATCCCACTGTAGAGCCTCCCCCAACTCCACTGTCCAACTCCCCCCAGACCTGCTCTTCTCCTCTACTTTGCGTGTCTTTAATCAGCCTTGTCTCTTTTCTCTGTTCCTCATTCACTCTGTCCATCCTCTGTGTATTGTTTCTTTTTTTTAAAGATTTTATTTATGTATTCATGCGAGGCACAGAGAGAGAGGCAGAGACACAGGCAGAGGGATAAGCAGGCTCCCTATGGGGAGCTCGATGTGGGACTCGATCCCAGGACCCTGAGCTGAAGGCAGATGCTCAACTACTGAGCCACCCAGGTGTCCTTGGTCGTGTCTTATACACAGTTGTGGGTCTCAATCTCAGGACCCTAGGATCACGACCTGAGCCAAAGGCAGATGCTCAACCACTGAGTCACCCAGGTGCCCCCTGTGTATTGTTTCATATCACAGTGTCTGTCACACTTATGACTTCTATGGTCAAGGCCAAAGTGAAAGGCCTGATAGCACAGTGGCTTACAGAAGAAAGTACATTTCTCTCTCACCTGGCATCAGCAGGGCCTCTCTGCTTCTCTCTGGGTCATTCAAGATCACATTCCTCCACTGTGTTGCTCTGTCCATTCCTAGGTATTTCTGCCATAGACATGACTAACAATGGCTTGAAGTGGGCTCAAGCTGTAGGATGAGAAAAGACAACTTGGAGAAGGTCTTTGCTCGGGTGGTACCTTCTCGATGCGGCCCATCATGAGCATTCTCATACTCAGTTTTCTGCGGTGATGGTGTTGTGTAACAAACAACCCCAAATTACAGGTTGTGGTAGACAGCATTCTAAAAATGTCCCATCAAGATTCCCATGGGGTGCCTGGATGGCTCAGTCGGTTGAGTGTCTGACTTTTGATTTTGGCTCGGGTCATGATCTCAGGGTCATGAGATCAAGCCCCGTGTTGGGCTCCATGCTCAGTAAGGAGTGTGCTTGAGAGTCTCTGATTCTCTCTCTCCCTCTGCCCCCTCCCCCCAATACATAAATAAGTAAGTCTTTAAAAAAAAAAAAAAGATTCCCCTCCTATGGCTAGTCAATTGAACATGATTCTGGGCACTGCTGCGAACGGATTTTGCAGATGTGAGGAAGGTGACTCATCAGATGACCTGAAGCTAGGGGGATTATCCTGGAATATCTGGGCAGACCTAATGCAATGTCATGAACTCTTAAAATCAGAAAGAAAGGCAGAAAAGTCAGAGCAACGGGACAGAAGAGGGAGAAGGAAGATGTGGGAGAAGGGGACACCAGAGACATTCCAAGAGTGAGAAGCCTTCTATGTGCCATTGCTGGTCCTGAGAAGTAAGGACCAGCCAGAAGCTTCTAGAATACAGCAATGTCCAGCTGATGTCCAGCAAAGGAATAGGCCTTGGTGTTAAGACCTTCTAGAAATGGAATTCAGCCAGCAACATGAATGAGCTTGGCATCAGAGTCTCCCCAGAGCCTGTTGGGAAGAACCTCACTGGCTGACACCTACATTTGGTCCTTCTAATGGCCTAAAACTGTCACATGGCCTAGGCTGGATCAGTAGGGTGGGGGAAATGTACTCACCTATCCTGGGTTGGGCAGTGGTGGCAGATGGCTAAGTCACCGGCAGAGAGCCACGATACAGGATTCTGCTAGAAGGAGGGAGTGGTAGGTTCACTGGGACACGTCCTATGACGTGGTCCCCCTGGAGCTCTCACCTCCTCCGAAGACGGTTTAACTCACCTACATCCTATGTTTACTGGCAGTGTGTATCTCACCACACTGGAAATGCATGCCCCACGAAGGTAGGACATGCTGTCCGCTTTGCTGCCAAATGGATCTTCGAGCACTTGGATCTGACCTGGAGCAAAACGAGAGGTCAGGAGACATGGGTGGAATGCACAAGTGAGTGAATGATCTGAGCTGCGACACCATCACCAAAGTCCTCATCGTGGTCTGGGACTCATTTTGTGTACGGGAAGCCGCCCTCCCTCCCCCCAGGTGGGGTGGACAGAAACCTCATCACGAGGAAAAATACACTCGGTTTCTAGGTCTGGTCTGGAATCTCCAATGGTCTCAGGGGGTTGTTTGCAATTCTAAAAATAACCCTCAAAAAAAAAAAAAAAAAAAACCTGCTGTTCTCACAACCCTTTTCTCCCTCCTGGCTGCTGGAGGAGCCCGTGTCTATAAATTCAAACAATAGGGCATGCCAAGTCCCCAGAGGCCTCACTTACGGAGCTAAAATAATAATCCCGGGGTTTTGGCAGGATTTTCTGGATACCGTTTGGCTTCGCTTGAGCGTGAAAGGACTGGCCGTCCCTGCCAAATGTAACCACCATGCCAAAAAGCTGGCCGAGGTTGTTAGCGCCTTTTGGAGTCAACTAATTGGTGTATTCAACTGGTGTTTGTTGGGTGCCAGGCATGGGCATCTGTTAACCCCTGCAGGCCTCCCAACAGGAGACGTTGTAGCCCGTGCTGTAGAGACAGGGAAGCCACGCAGCTGGAGGTGATGAACCTCAGGGCTTAGCCTGCCTCTCATAGGCCAGGGCTCATTCACTTCTGTGGGTGGATCATTCCAGAATTCCTGAAACTGGACTTGCCCAGGGTGTGACCAGTATGGCAGTATGGTGTGGCTGAAGCCGTGGTGCTGGTGTTGTGTGTGTGTGTGTGTGTGTGTGTGTGTGACAGAGACAGAGACAGACAGAGAGAGAGAGAGAGAGAGAGAGAGATCTTCCATAACCTATGATCTAGTTCTTGGCACCCTCATTGCAGAACTTTTAAAGGACTCCTGGACTCTGAATATCATGGCCTGGGGGGGTGGTAGTGAAGGTGGTGTGAAAGAGCACATATAAGGGACGAAGGGAGGAGGGCTGACTCACTCACTACAGTCTTGACTGGGAACTCGTTGTCCTAAGAACCTGGGGTCCTTCCCAGAACCCACCATCGTCATCACCGCCACAACATCATTAATAACATTTATTGAGCATTTGCTATGCATTAGGCGCCCGCTCAAAAATCCTATAGCTTAGGTGGTATAATTATTCCATTTTACAGAAAAAGGAGACTGAGGCTCAGTGTAGGATGGTGCCCCCACTCAGTAAGCAGGGGAGCGGAGTCGGCCCCTCGGCTGCTTCCAGGGCCCTGGGTCTTAATCTCTATGCTACCTAACGTCTGTTAGAAAGTAGAACGCTGCATTTATGGAGTGCTCCAGAGTCACCCACTCAGGAGTTAGCGAAGGGAGCCCTGAGGGCAGGGCCCTGGGGGGACCTGGGATCAAGAGGCCCTGACCTCCCGAGGTGGGGGAGGGGAGATTGATACTGGCAGTTGTATTAAAATGCAAATTTCTGCCTTGCTTGCTGGTTTATCATCTGACTCGTTATACAATTTGCCAGTTATAGAAGAAAAATTACCATAATGGGGCCCTGGGGAATGGTTGTAAAAAGGAGACCAAACGTTACTTATCGGCCGTTCCACTACAATTATCTACTGCGTTTGTTCTTTTCCTCCTCGGGGAAAATGAAACCATCAGTGCCAGCGACGGGTGCTGACCGCCGGAGGGAGCACCCTCTGAAGGGGCGTGGAGGCAGAGCCTTTGATTTGCTCTGCACCCCTTTTCTCCCCCTCCCAGTCGGCAGACCCCCCCCCCCCCCCAGCTGGTCCCTTGCTGGGGCAGCTCCCTCTGCAGAGAGAGCAGGGGTGATTTTCTGCACAGGAAGAGAGGCGGAGGGCAGGCAGGTGGACTTGAGCCGTGTCCTCTCCCGGGAGCACCCTTGGTGCTGAGCTGCGGCCAATCTGAGGGACCCACTGAGCGTCTCTCCCCAGACTGCCCTGGTGCCGCTGGGGACCCCGCAAGGCTGCAGGTAGCTGGGCTTCCGCAGGGGTGCCCTTGCCTTGCGGGCTGCACCCTGCCGAGCGAGCACCAATACCCTGGGGCCCTGACAACTTTGGGGGCTCTGAGATACCTTCTTCCCTAGCCCGTATCTGCCAGCCTCACCCCGCTCGTGGGCTCCTCGCAGCCAGGTGCTCGGTCTTATTCAGCTTGCTTCTTCCAGCAACTAGCTTAGCGCTGGAGACATAATAAGCAGGAAATAAATATTTGATGAATGAATGAAAGTGTCCGTCTGTGAACACATGTCTCTATGTTTTCAGGTTATTCTAAAGTTGTCTTCCCCATGGTCTGACTTCTTTCAGGTCCAGCCAAATCTTCTCCAGGCCCTAAGGCCTCTGATGATTTTGTAGGCTTCTATAACCAGCATATTAAAATAGTCAGGGGAGCAGATAACGATGTTCTGAAGCCCATGCATACTGTTCAGATATTTTTACTTTTTACAAGCCTTAGGCTTCCCTATCATTCTTTTACACTCCACAGTGGACTTAAGGAATTTTTTTTTTTTTTTTTTTTGGTCTTAGTTCCTAGAGTACCGGCTCCTCATTTATTTCTGCCACAGTATGACGGATAAACCTTCAAGGCTCCCCTGAGTTCAATTTACAAAGGACAAATTTAAAGCGATGTACTAGAATCTCTGAAAGTGTTAAGCGGGTAGCCCTCCGACATCTGGTTTCCTGGACTCTGCGAAGAGAGAGTCATGGCTTGACTCTTGGAGTTCACCCCATTTCTTACAAGTTATCCTTAAGCTGGGGGTATGTGTGTGGGAGGTTGCCATGCCCTGGTACCTGTGGTCAGGGAGCTAGAGGGTCTAAATGCAAAGTTCTAGTTTGATATCTGGCTGTCCGTCCCTTTTAGAGGCAAAACTAATAAATATACATTCCCAGATGGCAGGCAAGTCGATTCAGCAGCTTTGTAGAGAAGACTGTGCATTATTTGTACCTCTAAGCCTTTTGCCTAAGGGACCAGACATTTCCCTCTGGCCCGAAGGTTCTTTTCCAAAGAGGAAGATGAGGGTATGAAGTGGGAGGATGCAAAGCTCTTCTCTGACATCCCCAAATCTCTAGAGCAGGTGTCAGCAAACTGTGGCAAAATCCAGCCTGATGTCCTGCAAGGTAAGAATGGTTTTTACTTCTTCAAATGGTTGAAAAAGTCAAAAGAATAATATTCCATGACATGTGAAAATTAAATTCAAGTGTCAAGTGTCAATGTCCACAAATAAAGTTTTATTGGATACACAGCCATGCTCACCTGTCTCTGTGTTTAAGGCTGCTTTCCCACGACGGTGCCGGAGCTGAATACTTGTACAAAGACTGCTGGGCCTGCAAAGCTGAAAATATTTACCATTTGGCCCTCTGCAGAAAAGGTTTGCTGACCCCTGCTCTCCTGCCCAGGTGACCCTTCTGCCCCTACACCCCATGGTGTCCCCTGGGCAATCTGAATGTCATGGGAAATTTTCTTTCCTTTGCAGTAGATTTTCTCCTACCTTACTTGCACTTTTTAAGAGGAAGAGGGAAAGTATTGAACGATGACATTGGCAGCTAGTGATTCTTGGACTCTTACATTTTTTGTGACCTAGCTGAAGTCACTTAATTTGTCTTGGGACCTCATCATGCTCCCACTGAAAAATACCACTTCCAGGGCAGCCTGGGTGGCTCAGCGGTTTAGCGCCGCCTTCAGCCCGCGGCGTGATCCTGGAGACCCAGGACTGAGTCCCACGTTGGGCTCCCTGCATGGAGCCTGCTTCTCCCTCTGCCTGTGTCTCTGCCTCTCTTTCTCTCTCTGTGTGTGTCTCTCATGAATGAATAAATAAAATCTTAAAAAAAGAAAGAAAGAAAAATACCTCTTCCAGAAAACGATGGGCAAGTCAGACCCGCTGGTAGGTCGCTGCCGATCTTGCCACCCGAAGAGCCTGACCTCTGAGGACTGGCCTTCTTGAGAGTGTTCTGTCTCTGCCTTGGATGCGCTTGTCCTTGTTAAACATGCCACAATTTTTGGCTTTGAAAATATTCTCGTAACAACAGGCACGTAGTATTGAATGTTCAACTGATAGGCACTTATTCAGCACCTACACGGACAAATGCTGTACCGCACACTGGGGAGATATGGGAAGATGTAGAAAGATGAGGACCCTGGGTTCTGGTAGTCTTAACCCGTGTATCTATTACAGGCACAGCCCAGCACAGGACGGAGACACACCCATGGGTACTGGGTGCCCACCGCATGGGTGCTGCTACTTTGCATGTGGTTCTCACAACAGTGTCCATGGAAGACAAGAGCCCCCTTTCCAGACGAGGTAACCCAGGCTCAGTACCAGTGTCCCCCATCCAGTACGTGGTCTTCAATCAGCTGGTGTCTGCTGTCCCCTTGCCAGTAGAGAGCATAGTCTCAATGGAGAAAGGAACAGAAAAAGATGGCACCACTGTGGCTTCACAGACTCAACTCTGCAAAATGGAAAGGGAATAGGGAAGGGTGAGCTGGTGTATTTTGGAAAACATCTCCCACTTAAGTTTTAGGGTCTACTCAAGGAAGAAATTTTCTAAGTTCTCTGGTCCCTGCTGTGCTTCGTTTTTAGCTGGGCAAGTGCTCGCAGGAGGGTGAGGTGATAAATTATTTCGTTCTGCTTTGAAGTACTAGCCGGCATGTCTGTCTTCTTCGCTGGATTATAAACTCCTGGTGACAGGAACAGTCTCTCAATCAACCATATATCCCAAGCAAACAATTTTTAAGTACCCACTATATGCCAGGCACTGTGCTCACTGTGGGGTACAATGCTTTGTATGCAGTAGATGCTCAGGAAATGCTCATGAAATAGAGGAGTGTCTGCCGAAATTCATGCCAATGCTAGGCCTTTTCTAAAAGCCCCTGGGACATACCAGAACTCTTAAAAAAAGAGGATGACAGAGATATTTGGAATATCCATATTTCCCCATTCTCCTACTCCACCCTGCATCTCTGCTGTGACAGGGATGTTCTATCTATCACTAAGTGGGGTCAGCAGGTTGACGCCAGATTTACTGTTTCTTCCTAAATCTTGTCCTGTTAATCCATGAAGGAGGTGAAATTTCTTCTCCAATCCCTTTCTCTTTGCTCCCAGGATGAACCAGGTGGGCATCCTCTTGGCATCTACCACTAGGAGCCATCATCCAGACAACTGCCCTCCTAGGGGCTAAGCCAGGAAATGAAGGCCAGAGGCTCATCTCGAAATTCCAGTTTCTAGTCTGAGGCCACATTGTCTTCTTGGACAATTGACAATAGGTGACCTTGCCCCTCATGCAGCGTGTGGCCTTGACAAGATAGCCTCTCCAAACACCATCAATCAACCCAACATCCATAAAAGAGGTATGCCTGAACAAGTGGTCATTTTGTAGCCATCTCTCGTCTTGAGAGTTTGGGGTGGTGGACAGAGCCCCCAAGAAGAACAAATCTCTTTAATGTTCAAAGAATGTACCCTCCCAGACCCTGCCACCTCTGTCCCTTCCTCTTTATAGCCCACAAAACTGTCAAAGTGCAACTTGCTCCCCAGACACCATACTACCCCTTTGAGGGCAGAATGTGTCTTGCTCAACCTGAGAAGGGCAGGACAATGTTTGCGGCTTCCAAGGTGATCTCCAAGGGTCTTGGGAGCTTTGGGAGAGTTTGTGAATTTGTTGACCCTGACTTTGCACAGCATTACCCGTATCCCTTGCTCCCACCCCTTCTGGACTCTGTCCACTTGAGTTTTTGAACTTCAGTCCTCCCGTCCTGCCACCTAGGCTTGCCTTTGGGATTCAGGGAGAATCTGCATCTGTGAATTTGGAATGTCTAAGTGCATGTTATAGGGACAAAAGCAGGTTCTTCAGTCTCCATGTTATTGCCATTTGGAGCCTGCTCCTCCTGTGACTCTGTGTGTGTGTGTGTGTGTGTGTGTGTGAGCGTGTGTGTGTATGTGGAGGGGGGTCTGTCCTCTGCACCCTATGACGGTTTTATGGCATCTACCCACCAGACACCAGTAGCACTTCCTTCCTCTGGCTGCGACAGCCAAAATATCTCCAGACATTCCTAATGTGGCCTTGGGGCCAAGATCACCCCTGGCTGAGAATCACTGAGAAAAAGGAAAAATAAATCATTAGTATTTTTTTTGTTTTGTTTTGAATTCACGACTATGCCACAAAAGCTGTGTAGTGACCCACAGCCCTTGACCTTGGGTCGTTCCATTCCCTATTAGCCTCTGGGCTCTCACCTTCTACCAGACCATCCTGACCACCCCCTACATATATCCTTCCTTCCCCCAACAGGCTTCATGCCCCCATTAATTCCACCCCCACCCCATGGGGCAGCCGCTCCTTAAGGCACAGGGAGGCACGCTGGTTAGCGGCTGATGGGTGAATCGACACGGTAAAGGGTGAAGGGAACTGGCATGGGGGTGAGCAGACCAAGAAGGGGTGGGTGGGGAGCTCAAAACTATAGGATGTCATAGTCCGGAGAGAGATGGGATTTCTGAGTAGGACATAGGAGGTGACTTCACTTGTTAAATATTTAGAGCTTAACAGGGAAGCGGTTGTTTTATCTCCTTCAACCTTCTGACTAATCGACTATTTGATTAACTCTGAATCTCTTTGCCTTTTAAATGTTTAACTTTATAAGTCGTTGTCTCGATTGGTTAATGCATTCCATTGTCTTCTCTTCCCTCCAGGGCTGGGTGTTCTCCTCTGGCTGGGGAGGGGAGGCAGCCAGCCTTTCCTCCTGGGGGCAACCCACGCTGCAGTAGAAGAGAGGTGACAGCCATCAGAGGGAGACCCCAAGCTGTTGGGTCACATGAGACCAGATCCACAATCTCGGGCTGAGCTGATTGACCAGCACATATAGCACGATCCTAACTGCACTTTAGAGTGTGGATGTAGAGGTGCACACACACACACACACACACACACACACACACACACACACTCTGGAGAAGTCTTGAGACAAACGTCTGGAAATGTTCACAGTGTAGACCCCCGTGGAGGAGTACGTGATTTTAATTCTGTTGCTGATGCTTCTGCATACAGTTCAGATTTTCTGAAATCAGTATGTATTACTTTTAACCTGAGAATAAGAACCATATTCAGTGTTCTTCACTTTGTGTGATTACTATCATTATTTAATGGTTGTGGAGGCTGAGAGGAGCAATGTGTGTCTTTGCTGGAGGGTAATGACCACACGGGGACAGCAGACCCTGTGATGGGGTGGGGCAAAGGCAAGCCTCCCCGTCTGGGGTTTGAATTCCTGTGATTCCACAGAAGCAGGAGAGTGCGCGTTTCTTGGGTACAACTGTCCCCAGCCCCTCCCCGCCATGTGCCTCACAGTCTCTGCTCCTGTCTGGGGCATCTGGAACCCTAGTAAAGACATCTAGCCTCTGTCCTGAGCCAGCCCCAGCCCCCGCACAGCAAAGCTGCTGCTCCTCTTGTCTCCCACTCCTCTCACTCCCCTGTGGCACCTGCAGTGGAGAAAGCCAGCTATAAAGAGGAAGAGCCCCATACTCATTAGAGACAAACTCCCTAAGATCAAGGGAGGGTAATGGCCCATTTTCACTGTTGGTAATGCAGCCCTAGATGGTGTGACCTGTTACACACTCCACTTACTGGAGTGGATTTGCAAGTCAGATTTTTTAGGGCGCTTCTGAGTCCTTTGGCTTCTAAAGTGAGTCCCTGCTGCCTGCCAGAAGCATTGGAAGAAAGGCACTGTCTGGAGGTCTCAGGGGGGCCGGTGAAGAGATAGAGAGACAGTTTCAAGGGTTGAGGCCTTCTCCAACAGGTGCTTTGTGGTTGGCATCGGGCCTACCGAGAGGAGGAGTGAGTCCAGAACATCATTTTTTTTGAAACATTGCACGGATTCTTACTGTGGCCTAGGGCCGCACGAAGCCCCTTGGGTACCAACACGAGAGATCTGCCTTGGGGTGAGGTGGGGTCCCACCTGCCGGGCTCTCTGAGAACCTTCCAGTGCAGTTGACTGACCTCCCTCGAGAGGTGGTTCTCTCGACCCCTGTTGCCCTATTTTATGGGGTTAAATGGGTGCCAAGGGGGCTGGGAGGGGGTGGGGAGTGGCCCAGCAGGAGGCCTAGCTGGCAGGCTCTGTGCCCTTGGGCATTCCCCCATTTTAGGCAGAGTTCTTCCTTCTTACAAACTAATTCTACTTAGATTGCGGTTTTTTTTTTTAAGGTTTTATTTTATTTATTTGACATGCAGAGAGAGGGAGAGAGAGTGCGAGTGAGCACAAGCAGGCGGAGCTGCAGGCAGAGGGAGAGGGAGAAGCAGGCTCCCTGCTTCTCCATGTGGGGCTCCATCCCAGGACCGGGGGATCATGACCTGAGCCGAAGGCAGATGCTTAACCCACTGAACCACCCAGGAGCCCCTAGATTGCTGTTTTTAATAAAGGAGTTTTTTTCTGCTCAAAATAATTTAAAAGACTTCTCTCTAGAGTATTTCTCAATTCAAGTCAATACCTATTTCTTCAGTCACCACCACATACAGCAAATGGGCTAAGCACTAGGCAGGATTTGGGGACAAGTTCTTGGAGATGATACAAGATAAAGGTGTCTGGCCTCAAGGAGCTTCTGTTTTCAGGCTCAAGGAGCTACAGGTGAGTTTGTAATTATAATAAACCCACACGTGGAGAGGGAGCATAAACAGAAGTTATGGGAAGGAAGGACCAATTCCTTTTGGGGAAACCCAGGGTGGCTTCAGGGTAGAAGTGTCATTTTGAAGCGTAAGCAAGGTCTCCATAGGTCCTGGGGGTCAGCACAGAAGGAAATAAGAGAGAGAGAGACTCGATGCATTTTGCACACACGGTTCCGGAAACACGCAAGCTCGGAAGAAGAGAGCTCACAGGATTCTCTTGGGCTGGGCAGCCCCTCCTGGAGGGCACCAGTTTCCCTCCTGCCAGGCTATCCTGCTTCCCAGCAATACTTCCACGGAGCTCCTCTCCCAGGAAAGAGTTCCCCAACCGACCAGGAGGATCCTGAGCTCGCCAGCCTTCCTCAGTCCAGCCTTCTGTGTACAGTCAGATCAATTCATTTGGAATTTGTGATGATTTAATCCGAGTGGGGGTGAGATTCAGCTTCGCATTAGCAATCTGGTTCTTACGCAAATTATTTCAGTAAATAAAATTTCAAGGCCAGCTGCTTATCCTACTCCAGCAAGCCCTTATTTCGGGCAGGGGGACTCCAGAAGAGAGGAGTCACAAACGGAAGATGCAAGGGCCTGGGCTGGGGCACCGCAGCCAGTCTGCCCCACTCCAGGATAGCCTGGGTCTTGGGGACCGAGCCTCCATCTCGCACGGAGTCAGCGGGTCATCAAAATGTGATTCCTGCCTGGGCTCCCTGGATACGAGTGTTGAGGCAGAGGTCCAGCCAAACTTTGCTGGCCACCCCCTCCCTCATGCCCCCCCCCCCACACTTACACGTGGACATAAAAAGTAGATGAGGAGAGAGGCCTGGAGCGGGTAGCAGCAGTGTCCTGCAGGTCCATCCTCACCTGCTGTTATGTTAAGCTTTCGAGCCTGCGGTACACCTGATTTTGAGTCTTGCCTATACTGCTTACTAGCCATTTGACCTTGAGCAAGTGAGTTACCCTTTCACGGCCACACTGATATGTGATTTGAGTGTTTATTAAGCCCAGACACTGTACTTAGGGCTCATCGTGTATAGATTTTATTATCTCCGCTTTGTGGATGAGGAAACTGAGGCACAGGTGTGTGTGTGTGGGGGGCAGTTAAACAATTTGCCCAAGGTCGCACAGCTGGGAAGAAGTGCCTGGGTGCTCTTTATCTCTAGGGATCTCTGGGAGGGGTGATGAGTCACCAGAGGTAAAGCACTCCACCTCAGCACGGTGAGTGCTTGATAAATGCCTGTTATCACTGTTAATCTTGTTTCCCCTCTGCTCCCCGCCCCCTCTCTCCCTCTCCCTCTCCCTCTCCCTCTCCCTCTCCCTCTCCCTCTCCCTCTGCCTCTCCCTGTTGGCTGAGGCCACGCCAGCAGAGCCTCCGTGGAGGGTGGGGGTGTTCAGGGTCCTCCGTCCACCCTGGGAGGCTGCCCAGGTGATGCAGGAGCCCATAGGACTGGGGCGGTCTGGAGGGGAGCGTAGTCTCCTGGCGAAGCCCTGATTGGAGCCCATTTACATCTTCAAACTCAGCTTGGAAAACCACCATCCATCAGCCAATGATGGTGTAAATTGCTTTGCTAAATATATTTCTGGGTACATGGTAAGTAAAAATATCATGAATTTAATAAGGCTTGGAATTCACATTTTTCCAATCCTAATTAAGTTTCTGCTCTGCTTTGGACGCGTGCTCTTCTCTTCGACAAGGTTGGGGAGGGAAGAGGCTTACGTTTACTGTGTGGCTGGCTGGGCCCAGCTAGGTGCTCTCCACACCTTAGTGCATTACAACTCCTGCAGCTGGATGCGGCTGGGGTCATTATTCCTGCTTGGTTGAGGCTGAACTGAATCTCAGGGAGGAGGCCCTCGCTAGGATCATGGCCAGGAGTCAGGATTTGTGCCTCATTCTGGCTGCCTCCTCCTGCTGCTCTCCTCTGGTCCAAATGGGTCAGTGAGGTGGCCCCTGTGGTCCCAGGGTCCTCAGACACCAGCCTTGGGTGTTGTATTCCATGGCAGAGACCCATGGGTGTGACAGCAGGGGGCAGCGCCTCTACCCGGAATGGCTGCCAGGGAGGGATGTTTGATTTTATGGGTCATCTTGGGGCTGGGCCACGGTGCCTAGGTATTTGGTCAATCATTCTGGACGTTTCTGTGAAGGTGGTTTTTGGATGAGATTTACATTTAAATTGGTGGGCCTTGGGCAAAGCCAATCGTCCTCTAGGATGCAGGTGGGCCTCACCCTATCAGTTGACGGCCTGACTAGAACAAAGACTGACCTCCCTCGAGAAAGAGGGAACTCTGCCAACAGATGGCCATTGGACTCAAACTGCATTTATTTCCTGAGTCTCCAGTCTGCCAGCTTTACCCTATCAGATGGGCTTGCCAAGCCTCTGTGATCACATGAATCAATTCCTTAAAATAAATCTCTCTGTCTTTCCCTCCCTCCCTTCCTCTCCCTTCTTCTTCCTCCCTCTCCTTCCCTCTCTAAATATATTCACATCTGTTGGTTCTGTTTTTCTGGAAAATCCCAAACTAATACAATCACACCCGAGCACCGTGCCAGGCCCTCCATCCACACTAAGCCTTCTCCAAGCTGGGGAAAGTGGGAGCTAATGCCGCCTTTTTGCAGATGAGGAAATGGGGGCGCAGAGAGCTTGAGCGATTTGCCCTGCGTCCTGGCAGAGGGGTTGAGAGCAGAGGGGGTGCATTCCGGTTCTGAGGCACGAGGGCCGGCGTTGGCCTGTTTCTTCAATCACGTACTGGAGCAAACACCTTCCCTATGGGGTTATTCTGAAGGTTAAACCGGGGGACGTCTGCAAGGCAGGTAGAAAAAGGAGCCATCAAAAGTGGGCTCAGAATCGAAATCACAGCCCGGAGCCCACAGCCGCTGGGCTCGCCGCCTCTGCACTCCCCATCTGAGAGCCAGGAGGTCGGTGGTCTCGATGTCTGGGCCCCCGGGCAACAGCTAGACTCCTCCCGGCTGCCAGGCCCCGACACGGCGGGCAGGACGCACCACGTCTGCGGGACAGGCGGCGGGAGGGGTGGCGGTGGCCCTCGTCCGCGGAGTCTGCTGTGTAACTGTCCACAGAACATTAGCCGCACATTACAGAGTTATGTTCCATAGCGCGATGTGGTCCCCAGACGGAAGGGATTCCCAAGGACGGGGCGAGGCAGGGAGGCCCGGCTGCCTTGCCTTTGCTGGGCTGGAGGCTGCTGCGAGGTGTTCCTGCTCAGTCCAGGAGGGTCCCCCAAACACCGGGGGGGGGGGGCAAGCCCACCTGTCCTGCCGGCCCCCTCCCTCCAACCTCCACCTCTACTGTGGGTGGGCTGCAGGACCCCAGGCAAGGACTCCGAGGTGGCCCGTGAGCACGTGAGTGGCTGTGTGACCCGGCCAACGACTTCTCCTCCGGCTCCAGCTGAGGATCTGCGCTAACTCTGCTTTAACACCGTACTGGCAGTGCCCCCTTGCTTTTAGGACAAACTTGCCCCCGAAGGAGGGGAAAGGTGCTCCGTACATCTGCTTTTTAATTTTTTTTAATTTTTAGAAAAATATTATTTATTTATTTATTCATGAGAGACACACAGAGAGAAAGAGAGAGGCAGAGACACAGGCAGAGAGATAACCGCGTTCCCTGCGTGAAGCCTGATGTGAGACTCAATCCCAGGACCTCAGGATCACACCCTGAGCCAAAGGCAGACACTCAACCACTGAGCCACCCAGGTGCCCCAGTACACCTGCTTTTATACTCAGAGAGCTGACCCCCCTCTGCACCCCTCAGGGCTCAGGAGGTGCTGCAGAGCCCGCCTCGGGGGACCCAGATCCAGCCCCCTGTGTGACCCTGGATAGGCCGCCCCGTCTCCAGAGCTGTGTCTCACTTTGCTCCCCTCTGAAACGAAGACCTCCATGATACCCACGTCACAGGTGGATGTGAAGTTAAACGAATGTGTGCACGAGCTTGGAAAACGGGGTGACCCCCCCAGATGTCAGTTAGCTCCTTGCTACCGTTAGCGATTAGCGTCATACCCACCCCAAACTGGCCGAAGGATGGAGGAAGCTGGTCCTGCTCAAGCGCACAGTTCGTAAGGGAAGGCTGTTCTCTCCCTTCCCAGAGGAGCAGGATGGGTGGCTCCCTGGCTGATCCCGGCTGACCGATAGTGCCCCCAACAGATACTCCGGCGGCCTTGTGCACCTGAGCAGGGCGGGGACAGGGCTGGTTCCAGAAGCCGGGTCCCCCAGGGACAGCCAGGACACTGCCTGCTCTCCCACCATTGCTGGGCAGGGACGGAGTGAACCCCATGGAGGGGAGCTGGGCTTCAACCAAGTTGCACATGCCCCACCCAAGAAGGCCTCCTGCCGGGCGAGAATGGAAGGATGGGGAGCAGGGAGCTCCCAGATCAATGAATGAGGCTGTAGGGAGGCCCCCACCGGGTCTGCCCGCCCCCGAACAGTGGGGCCCGGGATGGCGGTCAGGCCTAGAAAGGCCACCAGCCAGAGGACAGCCTCCAGGACAGGAGGGGGAGGGGCGATGAGCTGACCTCACGCCCCACCTCCAGCCCCGCACAGCCGAGGCCAGGTGTGGCGTGCTGAGTGCAGATGGTGACAGGGACAGAGGACCGACCAGAGCTCGGATTTTCACAGAGACTGAAGTTTCACAATGAATCAGCCTAAGTGCTGGGACGAGACAGTTCTAATAAGCGGGCACGGCTGAAATGTGTATAATTTGGCCAAATGTCTTTAAGGGAGTAGGCAGGGGGGACTCGACAGAGGTAGTTAGGGGGAGTTATAGGGACGCATAAAGCCGCTTCACGGGTGTCTCTAACAAGTGGAGACTCCTCAGTAAGTGGGTTCAGTGTGTGTGCGTGTTTAGTATTTATCTTCTGTGCCAAGGAGCCGCATGTGCGCTCTCCTTGCGGGCGGTGGGTGACATCGCTTGTCGGCGCACTGCAGGCCCCCAGCAAAGGCTAGTTTCGTGGATTAATGGACGGGCCTCGGCTCCCCGACCTTGGAGCCCAGCGGAGGGGAATTCAGAGCGCGGGGGTCCCCGTCTGCCTTCCACCTGCTGTGGTCACACTGGCCTGTCTGTCCATCGTGCGCCTGGGCCGGATTAGGGGGCGTGGGAGCCGGGGGGGAGTCTGGCGTGTGCTTCCGACACTCCAAGCATCTGCTCACTGCGGTCTTGAAATGGCAGAAACGTGCGTGTCCCTGACAAAGGTGGGAGGGGACAGAAGGGAAGCGTGTCTCAGGAGTGGGGTGGGAGCTGCACTGGCGTCGGGGTGGGGGGGGCAGAAGGGGCAGGGGGGAATGCTGGCTGCACCACCGAGGAAGGGTGCAACCCACCCCCAAGGCCCACGCCACCCCCCCCCCCCACCCGCAGGAGCCTGCTCTGGGCTGAACGTGCTGTGGCTGGGGGGAGACGCAGAGCACAGGCACCTCCCTCCTCCTCCGCGTCTCCTTCCTTATTTATCCCCTACTCCTTCATTTTCCTAGAAAGCTTGAGCTACAGAGGAGAGAGAGCCATAACCTCTCATGAGCGCTGAGGCTCGCTCTGAGGCCCACGGAGCATCTGCAGCTCAGACTCTGGGGGTGCAGTGGGGAGGGAGCCCCCGGGCCTGCCAGCTTCAAACCCCCATCATCAGCCTGGGCCCCGGGACCCCTGGCGTGCAGAGATGCTGGGAGAGGGCGCCTGGTGGACCCCAGATCCTATTCTCAGACACGCAGGCCCTTCCTCTCCGCTTGCTACAGCTCGTGCACACACACACACACACACACACACACACACACACAAGCACACACACCTGGAGTCCAAGAGGCTAAAATCGGGCCTCTGTCCTCATTTGCCCCGAGCCACATCTTTCTCGCTCTTGGGCATCAGTCACCCACTGAGCCGTGTGACCATGGCCAGGGGTTACCGTCCAGGTCCTGCAGCCGGGGGACAGCTCCCGGCTCCCCGGTGGGCAGGCCAGGGCAGGGCCGCTCCAGGGAATCCAGCCCGCGCCCCGAAGCCCCTGCGGCCCTGAGCTGTCCCCGCGGTGGCACATGCTGCGCGTGGCCGGCTCTTCTCTCCCCAGCACCAGCCTGGCAGCCGCAGCCCCAACCTGCCTTGACCTGCCCCATCCGGGGACGCGGGCGCGGGGTGGGTGCCGGTGCTTTGTGTGCGGAGCTGCTTTGCCCTCCCGGAGCCGGCTTCGTGCTCCGGAGACGCTGGAGCTGCCGAGCTCAGGATGGAGGCATGTGATCCTACAAGAGGTATTTTTAGCTTTCTCATTAACCGAGTGCTTTCAAATTAGCCTTCTATTAACCTCAAAGGAAAATGAAAGTGTGTTTTTTTTCTTCCCAGAGAAAGTCTCCTGCAGAATAGCAAGGTTTCCATGATTCACGTTTCATGCGCCTCGAAGCCCTAATGAAGTTGGATTCTCTAATATCTAACTTGATGGAATAATTGGTCCGTGGACTCTTCCACAGTAAGAAAGATCCGCCAAGCAGGGGAGGGGGTCTCTCCCTTCTCATCAAACATCCTTTGTTTCTGTTTCCCCTTTGCTCGCCCCAGATCTGCCCCCCACCCCTTCCTTGGGAAGGGTCCACGCCACCTGCCGGCCCCTCCTTCTGGGCTCCTCTGGGACCGGATCACCTGTTCCGCACCCCTGATCCCAGACTGCCGCGTAGCCCCGCTGCTCCTCTCCGAAGCCCTGTCCGGACCTCGAGCCTTGCGACCAGGGTCACAGAGAAGGCCCCTTGACTTTGGCGGTGTCCCTCAAAGTGGGCTCGTCGCCGTGCATCCAGAGTTCAGGGAGAGGAGAAAAAATAGCTTTGCCATTTCCCAGCACAGTCGGGGAGCAAGCACGATGAGGCTAATCCAATTGCCTCTGCTCCCCACCGAGGGGCAGGGGTGACCTGCCAGCGGCTTTCGTCCTGGGATGGTGGAGATGGGCCTGCCGGAGCGAGAGACACCCCGTCCAGCCACTCTGGGCAGCCCTTAGGTGGGTGGGCACCTGCCAACAGACACCAGGGAGTGCCCAACCATGCACGCCCCCCGGGGAACTGGAAGAAATGCTGGGGTGCTCCCACCGAGGGCTCAGGCCAAGGTCTGGATTGTTTGTCCGTCGGTCCAGCCTGCTGATGGCCACTCAGGGCTTGACATCTCTCTCGAGGGTCCCTCCCTGTGGGTCCTCACCTCTGACTGCCTCTCCACACCCCATCTCTCTCCCTCTCTCCCCCTTCACCCAGGGGTCCGTGCCTTCTAGAGCCATCCTGCTCGAGAAGGGCTCTGGGCTTCTCAACTGAAGGCCCCTGAGGGACGCGATCTGCTTCTCAGTGGCATTTTGCTCCATGTGGGAACGGCCCACGGAGCACCTTCTGTCACGAGTGTGGGGTGCTGCTCGGTCCCTGAAGAGGCCCACGCCACCAAGAGGGGCTCCTCCCTGGAGACCCCGACCCAGCCTCCCCGGCCCTCCCCAAGTGGCTCGCCCATTCTGGTCTGCATGTGGCCGGCTTCCTGGAAGCCTGAGAAAGGACAGTTAGGCCCACCATGTATTTACGCCACCAGAGAGAAGATCGTGGGGTCACATCCCCACGGGTGACCCCTACGTTTCCAGCTCCTGGCCTTCACAGCCAGCTGCCTCCCCGCTGTCCCCATCTGGGGGGCTCCTGCCACTTCAAAATTGAAACGTCAAAAAGCAAACTCGCCGCTTTGTTGTCACACGTCTTCCTTCGTATTTCCGGCCCAGTTAATGGGGTCACTCGGCCCTGTCACCCAAGCCAGAAACGTAGGAGTCACTTGGACTCCGCCACGAGTCCCGTCCAGCCTGCTCTGCCCAGCGCTTCTGTCCGCACCCCACCGGCCTGCAGCCCCCCGGGGGTCAGGGCATCACAGGGCTCCCTCACCTTGTCCTCCTGCCACCAAGCTCCACCTCCTGAGTCCACGTCCCTCTCTGTCGCCAGAGGGCTGGCTCTCAAATGTGCTTCTGAGTGGGCTGTGCCCTCGCTGGAACCTTTCAGTGACTCCTGGTTGCCGTCCCCGGGTCCCCAGGAGCGGTGCCTGCCCACTGACTGGGCTTCATCCAGCCACTCTCCCCCACGCGCCGAGCCAGGCCCGAGCAGCTGCCTTCCCGAACCTTCCCACCGCTCCTCACCTCTGAGCTTTCCATGCGCTGCGGCCTCTGACTGCTGTGCTCTCTCTTCCCTGCCCACCCAGCGAACTCCTACTCATCCTGCAAGAGCCCTTCAACTATACCCTCTTCTGGGAAGCCGTGCGAGCTGATGAGTGGTTCACAAGGCCTCATGGAAGCCCTGCCTGTGACCACTTGACGTCCCCAGACCTCACTGTCCTCCCAGCTGAGGCTCCCGGGTCCTTGCCCCCGCGGTGCAGTAATAGTGCTCTCAGTTTGCGTCAGGGCGCTGTCATCCTCCCAGGCTCTGCAGACACAGCCGGGAGTTAGGTCGGTGTCCCGTGCACCATCCTACCCTCCTGCCTTCCTTCTCGTGTCTTCTCAGGACCGTGAGCCCTGGGCACGGCACTGCTCCCTGGGCCTGAGTTCCCCCTCCTCGGCCGGAGCCTCTGGCGCTCCCTTCCTCCTCTGCTGCTTCCCCTTCTTCCTCCTCCCCCTCCTTCCCTTCCTCCTTCCCCTTTCCCCTCCCTCTCCTCCTCCTTTCTCCCTCTCCCTTCCTCCCCCATCTTCCCCTTCTTCCTCTCTCTTTCCTCTTCCCCATGCTCTCTTTCCTCCTCCCTCATCCTCCACATCCTCCCCTTCCTCCTCCCCATCTTCCCCTTCCCCCTCCCCTTATTCTCTTCCTCCCCATCCTCCTTCCTCTCTCTCCCCTCCTTTCTCCTTCCCCCTTTCCTCCTCCCCATCTCCCTCTTCCCCATCCTCCTTCTCTCTCCCCTCCTCCCTTCCCCCTTTCTCCTCCCTCTCTCTCCTCCTCCCCATCTTCCCCTTACCCCTCCCCTCATTCTCCTCCTCCCCATCCTCCCCATCCCATCCTCCTTCTCTCTCCCCTCCTCCCTCCTTCCCCTTTCCTCCTCCCCATCTTCCTCCTCTCTCTCTCTCTCTCTCCCTCCCCATCCTTCCCTTCCTCCTCCCCTCATTCTCTTCCTCTCCATCCTCCTCTTCCTCCTCCCCATCCTCCTTCTCTCTCCCCTCCCCATCCTACCCTTCCTCCTCCCTCTCTCCCCTCCTCCCTCTCCTCCACCTGGCCTGCAGACCCCTGTGCCGCCCCCTCCCCCCAACTGGCCCCTTCCCTTCAGGCCCTCATTAACACTTCCACCAGAGCCGGGTGGGGAAGGAAGAGGGTGGAACCGAGGGTTTACTCCTCAGCAATTCAGGCCAGAGCTTTGGAGGGGAGGAGGTTTGGCCCACTGGGCGTCAGAGGCTGGCGGGTGGATTTTCCATTTCCCCTTTTCCTGTTGGACCCCTGCCCTTCCCTCACTCTTGCACCATTGTCCGTGTTAGTCCACTTGGGCAGGCAGCAGCACTGGTGAGGCTCATTTTGAAAAAGACTCAGACATAAAAATCTAGTCTTAAAGTCAGGTAGGGGGTAATTAGTCACATCTCAAAAGAAGCCTTATGTTTCAAAAGGCTCTGCTGCAGGGAGCCCGTAATTAGCTCGCTCCCCTGGAGTATTGACATCAGAGTGGGACAGTCAGGCCAAGTTGCATTCCTGTGTGTGCCTGGCCCCCAACCAGCTTATTTTCCTTCCTGTGAGTTAAAGACCTTTTCTTTCTTTCTTTCTTTCTTTCTTTCTTTCTTTCTTTCTTTCTTTCCTTTTCTTTTCTTTTCTTTTCTTTCCTTTCTTTTAATTAATTTCTTTATTATCATGCCTTCTCTGTGAGGCAGAGGAGGAGCATGGATGGGTTGACTGTCCTTTCACAGATGCAGAAAACCAAGGTCACAACTGCAGAGAAAACAGGACCTAAGGAGAAGCCAAACTGTTGGTTCTGTCCAGCAGGTGTAACCTTTTCTTCCCTAGGAAGAGAATTCCTGGCATATTTGGGAAGGTCACAAAAACAGCTAAAAACCCTCTTTTCTGCTGTTCTAAGCACCTAGGGATGGCCACAGGACCATGTTCTGTTCATGGGAGGTGAGTGACTATGTTTAGTGGAACTTCTGGGCAGGTGGCCCAAGGGAAGCTGGCTCAGCCAGGAGGGCTTGCTGCCCTTTGATGCCCTTCCCACCATCTCCCTCCCTCCTGCCTAGAAGGTGATGGCTGGAGCTCCAGCAGCCCGGTTGGACCAAATGGGAGCCTTGAAATGGAAGCTCTGCACTAGGCTGGTGGAAGCAGAAAGAACAGAGGGCATCCGACTTCCAATAACCATGGAGTTGCCTTGTTGGCCTCAGATCGCTTACCTCTGCATTTCTTTTGTGTGAGGGAAGAAAGAAGCTGCCATCTTGGTTAAGCCACTGTTAGTTTGGGATTTTGGGTTATGTGCATCTGAGCCTAATTCTAGCTAATAAATTAACTTTCATGACTCTCATCTTCAGGACTGTACCACACCCGCAGCCTGGAGGCAGATGAGATAGAGTGGGTTTGCTCAAATTATGGATCCAAATTATAACTTGCCCCCACTCTGTTGCTTTTTGCCCACTGCACCACCTTTTCCTTTGGACTCATGGGTGTGAACAACCTGCTCAGGGAAGACTTTAAAAAGGGGGATCCAGGGGCTCCTAGGTGGCTCAGTGGGTTGAGACTCCCACTCTTGATTTCGGTTCAGGTTATGATCTCGGGGTCCTGAGATCGAGCCCTGTGTCAGGTTCTGGAATAAAAAGTGGGATCTAAGTCTTTCCTGGGGCCACTTCACTCAGCTGAGCGCACCCCCAGGGTAGCAAGTGCACCTGTGCTGATTGGCTCTTCCCATGTGGCCACGCCCACTCTACCAGGCTCCACCCCCAACCAGTTACTCCCTGATGACTTTGGCAGGTATTGCTCTTGCTTAGGGGATGAATTAGCAGGAACAAACCCACCTGGCTCTTAAAAAGGGTCTGCTGGAATGGCCTCAGGTCTCAGGCTAGGTCTCAGGCCTGTGCAGATCGCACTTCCCGCTCCCTCCCTTCCCTGCAACATGCTTTCGGGTGTACCTCTTACCATTTCTGAACTTCTTGATTTGCCCACCATAAAAGAAATGAGTTGAATTGATCTCTGAGACCCCCTCCTAGTTTTCAATTGCCAGGATGGAATGAGGTCTGACTGGGAAAGCCTACGACCCCATAGCTTTCAGCTGGGACTTTGACCTGCTAGCCTGCTGTTCCCGGGGCCCCCCTCTCAGTTCTGGCAGCTTCAGGGAGGCAGGGAGGTGGTAGTCTCTCCCTAACCTGAAAGATCTCTCTTCCACGGACTGCCAGGTGACCCCTTCTCTTGAGAACCTTAGTGGAAGGGGGAGAGGATGCTGGGCCAGCTGACTCTCTTCCCCACCTTTTATTTCTGAAGCTTTAAGGGCAGGAAAGCCATGGAAGAGTTGGTTTTAACACTTAAGACATCTTCCTGAACCCTACCACTGGCAAACGATGTTAAGGAGCCTCTGAGGGGCCCAGAAAGGGGGGCTTGAAGCCCACATCCATTAGAAAGATCCTCATTAGCAGAGATGGTTGCATGCCTGTGGCTCTGAGCTGTCCGGGGGTCTGGCTGTGTGCTTCCTGACTCCCTGGCCTTCCTGGATGGACCTCTCCATGTGTCCCAGCATTGTCGATACTTGTAGGCTTGACTTGCCCTCTGGGCCCCAGTGAGGTAGCTCGTGGTTCTTTCCAAGCGCTCTGGATGCTCCCTGTCTTGTTCTGGCACCAGTTCCCTCCAGCCTGTGATGGTTTTTGCCTCCCAGAGGTGAGTGCCTCCTAGTCCTTCCACTCCCAGAGCAGAGAAACACTGGCTGGGAACCTGCCCTCATGTCCCCATCACGGGGGATTAGCCCAAGCAGTGACCGAGTCCCTGGGTCCCCAGATGCCACTCAGTGGCCTGCTTTGTAGAAAATGTCTGATCTCAGTTCAAAGTTGCAAGGGAGAGTATCTGGCCCGGGGCCCAGGTTCCACTCTGACCCTCACGTCACGTCCTTGTCCCCATTTCCTTAGGATTCCACCTGCTGTTTCCCTCCTATTGATGGTTATGTTCTCTATTCCTCAAAAATTCCAGAAGAAACTCAACTGTCTCCCTTGGAAATGCCTTTTTGACATGTCTCAGAGCTCTTCAAAGTGAAGGATTTTTTTTTTTCCCTTTATAACATTGCACAGCTGGAAGGGACCCTGAAGGTAATCTGGTGCAAACCCCTCCTTTTGCAAATGAGAAAACTGAGTCTCAGAGAGGGGAGAGCTGGCTCACATTTGCAGCTTGCTCAGGAAAGAGCTGGAACGCTAGGTCTCCCAACCCCCTGCCTTCCCCCCCCCCCCCCCCCCCCCCCCCCCCCCCCCCGCCACTCTGTCTCATGCTGGGTTCCAGCTCCAGGCCTGACTGGGGGGACCAGGAGGGCAAGGTGGGACTCCCTCCCTCATGGAATACTTCCAGGGATCTCATCTGTTCAAAATGTGTAAAATCACTAGCACTGCCATGGCTCTAAGAATTCTCTGTGCTTCTTTCTATATAAGACATTTCTTTTCCATGCTTGACCTTTAAGGATTCATCCTGCTAAGAAATTCTTTCATGGGATTTTGGACTAGGATTATGTACTTGCAAGCTGAGGGTCCAGGCACTTGTGAGTATGTCATGTGACGGGCAGCTGAGCCGGAGAACATCTTGGGAAGGACAAACCACTGAGCCGGATGGCTCTTGGGAAGGACAGGGATGGAGGAGACTGGGCTGGGAATTGGGGTTGGGGTCAGGGCCAGCTGCATGCAGAGGTTGGTTTTCCAGGCTGCTCCCCATGGCTCCTGACCCCTCAGTGCTGGGGCAGAGGAACTCAAGTAGAAATGAAAAGAGTGGCTCATACAGGACTCTGAGTGGCATTGGAGTGTAATGTGCTATTTCTGTGCTCACAGGAACAATCTGTAGGCCAAAGGGATGTGGAGAGGATGGTAGAAGACTGTCTATTTCCATAGCACAGGAAGCAGGACAGGACCCCAGCACCACTGTGACATTCATCAACAGTACCAGTGTCCTGATGGGCATCTAATGCTATTGATTAGGGTCTTGGTTGCCACCGTGGGCGTGAATGCTGGGGGCGGTGCTCATAATTTTCCAAAGACAAATGCGAAGACCCAGAAGATTATATAATCATCTCCAAGCTGAGAGACACAAAACCAGCACCTTGAAGTGGATCACCCAGGCTTGCCCTCGTATCTAGCTTTTTCTTTTTTGAAAGAGAAAGGAGAGTGATTAGTCTTTCTTGAGTTCTTTCAACACAATGACCAAAAAAAAAAAAAAAAAAATCTAGAAAATAAATCTCTGGCTGTAGAGAGGCAAAGAACAGGCTGCATTGTTTGTTCCTCTCAATGCCCTACGACTAGTAGTAGCAACGAAAAATATGACCAACTTAGAAACTCTTTGTGATCCTTTAATACCATGGAAAAATAAGCTGAGAAAAATGAAGGGGAAGTCTCAGACACCCACGTGTGTGGAGGCATGCCTGCACACCTACGGTGTACGTCCAAGAACCCTGTGGTGTCTTGGCAATAGCAAAGACCAGATGCATACTCACTGGAAATCAGCTCAATGGAAATTGCCGGAGGCAGCGTGGAGAACAATCCTCGCTATCTGGGCACCCAGACCAGACCTGCCGCAGCTTCCAGAGTAGAAATGCAATCCTAATCAATATTGCAGTCATGACTTGAAATTTCTTCTCCATTTGCAGGTCCTTGGATTCAGGTTGGAGTGGATACCCTTCAGTGACCTACCTGGGAACCAGGGGTTCAAGGCCACCTGCCTGGGAACCTGTGCCTGCCCTGCAGTGGGTGAAGACCTAGAGTCGGGGTATGGGAACACTTGTTCAATGAACTGAGGGATGGCAGGGAGGCTGGGATGGGCACACAGATGGAGGGCTGGAGGGAAGCAGGTGATTGATGAAAGAAAATGCTCAGAGATAGAGAAAAACCAGACAGGTGGGGATGGGGACAAGCAACGCAGGATGTTTACAAAACCGAAGGAGATTATAAGGCAGGGCACATTGATGGAGGCCGCAGGGCCTGGGGTGTGGGGGGGCATGAAGGCCAAGGGGGTGGAGGCAGGCCAACTAACCAAGGCCTGGGACCAGGGACCTAATAATCCTTTAGGGATGTATCTAGGCTGGGGGAAGACTGCTGGAGAGGCAGCAGGGGCTGGATTAGGAAGGAGCAGTCCCTCTCCTCTGTAACTGTGGGGCCAGGTTGAAAAGGATGAGAATGAGGTGTGTTTGCGGTGATGGCAGTGGAGATGGGAGGCTCGGTAGGGATCCATGTGACACACACAGTAGGCGCTCAATAAATGCCTGTAGAAATTTATGAATACATCGCAGTCGACACAAAAGTACTGGCTTTGCACTAGTAGCTGTAGCGGAACAGCAGCTATTCCAGAGAGTTATGATGGTGATAAAACCAACCGGGGCTGCTGACAGGCTCAGAGGAGCCAGGGCTCTGAGGTTCGGGGTGTGAGTGGGGAGGAGGAAATGTGCTGGGCCAGAGAGACCTCAGTCGCTAAGGAGCCAAATGCCAGGATGAGCAGCAGGAAAGGAGGGTAGGTGAGAAAGGAGCAGTTCCTTAAAAAAAGCATCCTTTAGGGCTGCAAAGCATGGTGGGCTAACCTTCCAGAAACCAGGTCTCTAGGCAAATGCAAAACAAAGGCAGATCCTGGTGAAGAATGACCTCCATGCCCTCTGGCACGCAGCTCACTTCTTGCCCTGCTGTGTGATGGTCTTGCACCAGCAAGGTGGACTGGAGGAAGGCTTTGTACAACCTCCGTATGTCTTGCAAGTGCAGCTTAACATTTATGGAGCTCTTCATAGGCTCTGCTTGAGGGCTGAATGTGTGTATCCCTCCAACATTCAGATGTTGAAACTCTCACTCCCAGCGTGATGGTTCTTGGAGATGGGACTTTTGGGAGGTAATTAAGTTCAGATGAGCTCATGAGGGTGGGACCGTCAAGATGGGATTAGTGTTCTTACTGGAAGGGGAAGAGACCAAAGTGTCCGCTTTTTGCCATGGAAGGATGGAGAGAGAAGGAGCCACCTGTAAGCTGGGAAGACAGCTCTCCCCAGAACCTGACTTTGCTAGCACCCTGATCCTGGACAGTCTCTTGAACTGTGAGAGATACATGCCTGTTTTTTAAGCCCTGATTTTGTGGTATTTTGTTGTAGGAGTCTGAGCTGACATGCACTGTCTAAGTGTTTTGTACAGAGTAGCTCGGCTAGTCCTCCTGTGCCTAGGATGTAGGGATTATTCATACCAGCCATCCTACAGATGAGACAACAGACTCAGGGAGGCATGAGCTAACCGGTGTAGAGCCAGGAACTAGACACGGACCAACTGGGCCCCTCCCCAGAGCTGCCTCTTCAAGCAGGTGATGGGTGCTATGGTTTTATTCAGTAGATGCAAAGGCCATAGGGACCTAGCTCACGATGCTGTAGTAGCCTCCATGTCTGATTCTAGAAGGCATAAAGCAAGAGGGTGTGGGCTGCAGAGACACATACACAGTGGTTCAGATTCCAGCTCTGCTTCTTATGATCCATGCAACCCCAGTGTCCTCACCTGTGTAATTCCTGTGGTGTAGATTAGAGAAAATGTATATCTAGAGCATTTTGTGTGCTGAGCGACAAGCCTATGAAAAGCCTTCACTCAGTCAATCGTGCTTCACATCCTAAGCAATGATAGGACCTGATAGAACCAGCTAGTTCCAGTAGCCTGAGCACCTGCTTTCTCTTGCCTCGGTTTCAAATCCTTGGAGCATCCTCAGAGCTTATACTTGGTATGCCTCTTCTCAGCTCCTGTGGTAGATTTCTCCTTGTTCACCTGACACAGCCCAGTGATTAACCTCAAATGGACATGAAGGTCTTGGTCCTCAAGACCCTGATCCTGAACCAGCTGGGTGTCTGCCTTCCCGGAGGAGGAAGCCCCACAAGCAATGGCTGAGAGGGGGAGCAGCACTGGTCAGGCAGGGTGCGCCCAAGCAACTTAGTTTTGTTGGGGTGCTAATTGCAAAGTGGGGCCTGGAGAGGGATGCAGGGACATTTGTACCCCACCTTAAGGAGCTTGAGTTTGATCCTGTGGGTGATGGGAGCCTTTGAGGGTGTTATATAAGAAGGCTATGGGGTCATGTTAGGGAGCTCATGCCAGTAGCTGTGAAGAATGGAATGGGGGAGAGTGAGACGGGAGGCCAGAGGTTGTTAGGAAGGTACAGTGAAGGCCCTAGGAGGTCTGGCTCATCTTCAACCTCGCTGCCTCCTGCTTGCTCTGCTCCTGCCTCACTTTCCCCTTATCCCTCAGCCCCACTAAGGGACTCTGGACTGCAGACACATGGCCTTGTGGCCACCTCTATCTGACACTTCCCCTCAGGTATCTGCATGGCCTTCAGGTCTCCACTCAGATGCCATCTTATTGGAAAAGGCTTCTGCAAGCCCTCTGCAATAAATAAAACCCTGACACCATCATTTTCCATCCTCTGATCCAGCTTTCTTATTTTCTTCCTTTGCCTTTATTGCTACATGACATATTTATTCATTCATTTATCATCTGTGTCACCCTGCTGAAATGTAAGCCACCCGAGGCTTTTCTCAGCTGTCTTCCCAGAGCTAGATGCTCAAATATGCATTGAATGAGTGAACGAATCAGGGTGATAGCATTGCATGGAGCTAGCACAACCTGACCTTCAATGAGCAGAAAGGTAGTTCCAGGCATGATTCAGCTCTGCATACCTACACTCGGTAAACATTTGATTTTTAGTTCTAAGCACTGAACACCAGTCTCCTTCATGGGGGAGAGTGGATCATCACTAGAAATAAATCCCCCAGGAGTCTTTCGGAGGGAACAGTTTGTAGAGACAGCCCTGTACAGATAGTTGTGGAGCAACCTGACTCTTGTGAAGACACACCAAGGGCTCTTTGTCAGTTTGTGCATTGTTCCTTCCTGCGATGACACTGTTCTTGAGTAGTGAGTAATTGGAGCCTCGGGGCCACCTTGCATTTTGTGGATAAGCACGGCTCTGACACACTAGGTGAAGTGCTGGTATAAGAAACAGAGCGTCGCAATGTGCTAGCACAAACCAAGAAGTCAATAACTGCTTGACATTCTGGGGAGCAAATACTCACTGGTAGATCCAACACCATGGAAGACCTTTTCTTGGTGGGCACTAAAGTGGTTTAACAATGGTTGCTTTTTTATGGAAAATATGCTTGAAAGGAATGCTAAGCCCCAGGAAAGCTAGAAGCTGTTATCTAGTTTTGGGGTCCATGCGGGAATGTTTGCATGAATTTTATCTTAAGAAGGATAAATAAGCAGCCCTGATGCCACAACATCAAGTGTGACATCAAAAATTATGACATCATAGTTTCCCTCCCTCATCTAGGTATGAGATGATTCAAAGGGACTTACTCCTTAGGTGCTCCCATAGACTGGACAACTCCTTTAAAATGTCCCACACCAGGAAGTGTAGAAAGCAGAGTACCCATGAAATGGTAGGGAGCTCTCAGAAATGCCATGGTTTGGGTCTCTAGGTAACTTATAAGCACTTAGAGAACCATCACCTGTGATTAGCTGTGGATAAATTTGGGGAAGCTCTCATTTCTGGCAAGACCTTTTCTTCAACTGGAATCTTAAGTGGCTGATTGCAGATATCTCAAATGCACTATAAATAGATCTAAAGGAAGAGGAGAGTCTTCTGTCATCAACATTATGGTAGATACTTTTCATGCTGTAGTATTTAACTTTCCCAGCAACCCTACAGGATAGATACTATTATCCTAACATATATAGATGAGGAGACTGTGGCTTAGAGAGATTAACAAAATTTCCCAAGGCCATACAGCAAAAAAAAAAAAAAAAAAAAAATGGTGGGACTGGGCTTTGAGCTCATGCTGCACCCACTATGCAATATGACTTCTCAACACCTGTATGTACATCTGCTATCAAATTATTTCTGGACTGTTCAGCTTCCATATGAGTGTAACATATGGGTATATATAGGTGGTTTAAGAGGAATATTTTTTTAATGAATGATGATAATAATGCTGATTAGATGTTCAAGCTCTACCATTTATTTTCTTTGAGGAAAACAATAAAATTTGTTTTTAGTTTCCAAAAGGATTGCAGGAAAGATGGGGTCCTGATGGGTTTGTGCTGGTTTTCTCTTGGATATTCTACATTCCTTGGAGAACACTGACAACTCTAACACTGAGGTATTGATCACTTTGGACTCTGAAAGCTAATAGTATGAGACTAGCCTTCGAGTTTCCTCCATATAACAAAGAAAGGAAACCTCTCCTCTCGAGTCTTATGCCCCAAAACTAATAGTTTTAACAGCACAAACTGGGGAACACTATACTGTCAATAAAAAGTACATGATGGTAGCTTCTGGAGTCTGGCAACAGGGTAGTAACTTGGTCAGAGTAACCCTTTACACACAATAATTACATAACCTTAAGTAACCCTTCTACAAACAATAATTATGAAACCTACATAAAATATAAAAAGGCATAGAGGAGCAATCAAAAGTAGGCAGGCACTGGAGGGGAAATCTACCCTTGAAAGATTAACTGCATGAGTACACTAATATGTGTGTTTCAGACTTTTTGCCTCGAATTCTCAAATCTATACATAAAGTGAAATGTCAGGAAGCCATGGCTGTACTTAGCTGAGGTGCCAGAGGACAGAATTCAGGGCTGGAAGAAAGCCCCAAAGTGAAGAGGAGAATCCTTGAAGGAAGGGGGCCACAGAGGAGGTGAGCCCTCAGATCTATATATAAGATCTCCCCATATTCTTATCATCTCCAAGACATGTATATTCAGGGAATATCCAATGGGGTCCAGGGGAAAAAAAGTAGAGGCTGACAGTTGAAGGAACTGAGTGGAGATTTCAGTTGCTGCTGTGATGAACTTTGGAGATTGAGTCCAGCCGACTTAATTGTCTGCTAGAATAAAATGACAGAGAACAGAACAAATTGGACTCCAGAGACTACAATGTAGCATTCAAAATGTCCAGTGTCCAATAAAAGAAAAACCACTAGATAGGTGAAGAAAGAAGAAAATGTTACTCATACTCAAACATAAAAGACAAAAAAAGCAATCAATAGAAACTGACCACAAGATGATCCAGATATTGCAATTAGTACAAAGGAATTTAAAGCACTTGTTATGAGTATGTTCAAAGACTTTTTAAAAAATTTATTTATTCATGACACAGAGAGAGAGGCAGAGACATAGGCAGAGGGAGAAGCAGGCTCCCTGTGGGAAACCTAATGTAGGACTCAATCCCAGGACCCCAGGATCATGCCCTGAGCTAAAGGCAGAAGCTCAACCACTGAGCCACCCAGGCATCCCTGTTCAAGGACTTAAAGGAAAAGATATACATTATGAAAGATAGGCAATCTCAGTATAGAAATATAAACTATAAAAAAAGTACCAAGTGGGAATTCTAGAGCAGCTCTGTCCAATAGAGCTATTTTTGCAATGATGAAAGTGTCCCATATGTGCACATTCCAACACTGTAGCCACTAGCCAAATGTGGCCATTGAGCACTAGAAGTACGGGCACTGTGACAGAGGAAGAGAATTTTAATTTTTTTTAATTTGAATTGATTTGAATTTAAATAGACACACAGTGACAACTGCATAGGGCTTTGCAGTTCTATGCATGAAATGTACATAAGTAAAATGAAAGGATTCCTTGAATCACTTAGTAGTATATTGGAGATGAAAAGAGAAAGAGTCAGTGAATTTGAATATAAATGACAGAAATTTTCCACTGAAAAGAATAGAGAGAAAAAAAAAAGGGAGCAAAATTAACAGAGCCTCATAAACATGTGGAATGATGTCAGGATGACACATGTGTGACTGGAGTAGCAGCAGGGGAGAAGGTAAGATGGAGCAGACATATATTTGTAGAAATATTGACTGAAAACTCCCCACATGTAGCAAAAGACATCAGTTCACAGATTCAAAAAGCTCATTGAATGAATCCTGAACGGGACACCCCAAGGAGAACCATGCTTAGGCATATCTTAATCAAATGGCTGAAATCCAAGGCTAAAAATAAAATCTTGAAAGTAGCCAGAAAAAAACCAACACAATTAAGCTATACTAATGATGGCTGATTTATCAAAGACACAGGAGGGTAGAAGACAGCAAGCAATGACTTAAAAATGCTTTAAGGAGGGGCACCTGGATAACTCAATTAGAAGAGCATATGACTCTTGATCTCAGGATTGTGAGTTTGAGACCCATGTGGGCATAGAGATTACTAAACAATAAATAAACTTTGAAATGCTGTAAGGAAGAAAAAAAAACACCCATTACCCAGAATTCTATACCTAGCCAAATTATCTCTCAAAAATAAAGGCAAAATAAAAACGTTTAAAAATAAACAAAAACTAAAAAATGAAAACATAAACAAAAACTAAGAATTCATTACTAGCAGACTTGCACTATAAGGAATACTAAAGTACATCCTTTAGGATGAAATGAAATGACACCAAATTCTAACTCAGATCAGCAGGAAGGAACAAAGGAATAAATTAATAAGTATATGGGTAAAATATAAGAGAAGTTATCTCTCAGTTAAAAATACATATATCAGGGGTGACTAGGTGGCTCTGTTGGTTAAGCATCTGCCTTTGGCTCAGGTCATGATCTCCGGGTCCTGGGATGGAGCTTCATGTCAGGCATCCTGCTCAGCGGGGAGCCTGCCTCTCCCTTTCCCTCTGTCCCTCCCCCTGCTTGTGCTCTCTCTTTCTCTCTCTCTCAAATAAATACATAAAATCTTAAAAAAAAACTTTTAAAAATAAAAATATATGTATCTGTTTAAAACAAAACCTGTAATACCACATTGTGGGTATTTTTAAACATAGATAAGAGGAATACTAATAGCAAAAATACCACAAAGGATAGAGGGGCAGGAAATGGGACTACCCAGCCACAAAACTCTTATTGTTGATGTGATGTAGTGAAATATGAATTCTAAGTACACTAGGATGAGTCAGAAGGTGTGTGTATTCCAACATTGAAAAAAAATGGAATACTAAAATACACTCACACAAAAGAAGGCAGGAAGGTAGGGTAGGAAGAAGAAAGCAGATGAGATGGATGGGAAGCAAATGGGAACAGGGAGACTAGATCTAATCACATCAGTAATTTCACCAAAACGAAATAGACTAAAACAAAATCTTCTAAAAAGCATAGATTGCCAGACTGGACAAAAACATAAGACCCACTATAGATATGCAAGAGGTGTGTTTTAAATATTTTATGTATTTATCTATTTAAAGAGAGCTAGTGCACGAGAGGGGGGAGGAGCAGAGGGAGGGGGAAGGAGAATCTTAAGCAGGCTCCACGCTCAGTGCAGAGCCTCATGTGGGGTTCAATCCCACAACAGCCCCCACCCTGAGATCATGACCTGAGCTGAAATCAAGAGTCAGATGCTTAACCCAGTGAGCTACCCAGACGCCCCAAGAGATGGACTTTAGATGTGAGGAGATAACTAGGTGAGGAGGAAAACAATGTGTAATGAAATATCAGGCCAACACTAACGAGGAGGAAAGCCAGAGAGACCATATTCATATCCAACAGATCAGGCTCTCTGATAAAGGCATATCGCTGGACATTTCATAATGGTAAAAGGGCCCAAACATGAGGAAGACACTGCAACCTAAAATATGGATGAACCTAGAAGGAAGGCTCTCCAAAATCACACCGCAAAACTGTCAAAACTTACAGAGGAATGAGATAAATCCACAATCACAGTTGGAGATGTTAGTTAGCACCCTGGCCTCACTACTTGATAGAACAATTAATTAAAAATAAATCCCTAAGAAAATAAGATACTGAAAAGAATATCAATTACTTCACCCTAATGATATTTATAGAGCTCTGAGCCGAACAAGTATGGAATACATTCTCTCCCAAAGTACATAAAACAGTGGAAAGACATATGGGAGGCCATAAACCAACTCTCAATCATTTTATAAGACTGAAATATTACAGAATATATTCTCTGGCACAATGGAATTAAATTAGAAGTTAAGCACAATAAAAAAAAAAAAAGGAGAGAGAGCCAGTATATTTGGAAAATAAAACAACCCTTCTAAAGAACCCATGGGTTACAGCAACAACACCACAAAGAAAATTAGAAACCATTTCGAGCTGAAAGATGATGGAAATATAACACATCGAAAGTTGTGAAATGCAGCCAACTCAAGGCTTATAGAGAAATTTGTAGCCATAAGTGGTTATATTACAAAGGCAGAAAAGTTTAAAATAAATGTCCTAAGGTTCCAATGAAGCAGCTAGAAAAAGACAAGCAAATTAAACCCACAGTAAGTAGGAAGGAGGCGGTCATAAGGAGCAGAAACCACAGAAGGAGAAGAGAGGCAAAATATAAACAAAGTCAGAAGTTGATCCTTTGAAAAGATAAATAAAACTGTGAAACCTCCAGTAATACTTACCAAAAAAAAAAAAAAAGAAGAAGAAGAAGAAGGGAAAAGACACGTCGCCAGTATCAGGAACGAGAAAGGGCCAGTCACTGTGGGGTGAACAGACGTGTAAGTGTTAACAAGGGCTATTGTAAGCAACTTTCTTCTAAATTGTTTGACAAATTAGATGAAATGGACCAATTCCTTAAAAAACACAACTGAATGCAAACTGACGCAAGGTAAAATAAGACGTCTGAGTTTCTGAGAAATTGAATTTGTTATCAAAAACCTTCACACAAGGGAATGCCAGGCCTAGATGATTTCGCTGGCTAATTCTATCAAATACCAATCCCAATTTCATGTACCCTGTTTTCTTTATGAAAAGAGGAAGCTGATAAATGTATTGTTCATAATAGAGGGAGAACGAAAAGTTGCAACTCATTTCGTGAGGCCAGAATAACCCTGCTACCAAAACTTGACAAAGACGGTACAGGGAAAGAACAGCACAGAGATGTTCCTAGTGAACGTGGATGCAAAAATACTTCACGAAATATTAGCCAATTGAATCTAGCAATGAATAAAAAGGCTAATACATCATAACCAAAGGGAGTTTATCTGAGGAATGCGACACTGGTTTCACATTTCAAGAATTAATTCACGGCAATTCGCTTTATTAACGGAATACAGGAGATTCACAAAAGGCGCCTGATATCGAAAAAGCGTGTGAAAAGGTTTAATGACATTTACAATTTTAAGTTTATACTGTATGTATGTGGGAAAATAACCAAGAGAGTAGATCTTAAATGTTCTCATCACGAGAAAAAAAAAAAAAAAAAGACTCTCTATGTGAGATGATGGGTATTAACTAGACTTATTGTAGTGATCGGTTCACAATAGACACATGTATCAAAGCATTATGTTGTATACCCAAGACCAATACATGTTCCATGTCAGTTACATCTCAACAAAACTGGGTGGGAGGGGTGGAATTTGAAACTCTCAGCGAATAATACCGGAAGAGAACTTTCTCTGTATGATGAAGGGCATGATGGAAAACTAAAGCTAACATCATGCTTAATGGTGGGGAACCGAATACTTTCCTCTTAATACTGGAACCAAGGCAAGCATATCTGCTCTTACCACTTCTAGTTCACATTGTCCTGGAAATTACGTCCAATGCAATAAGGCAAGGAAAAGAAACAAAAGGCATATGGCTAGAAAGGAAGCAGTAAGACTTTTTTTATTTGTAGACAATATACTTGTGACTGTAGAAGATCCTCAGGATTAACCACAGAACTACTGTCAGAACTACTGAGTTAAGCAGGATTGCAGGCTACCAGGTCAATATGCAAAAGTCAGTTGTATTTTTATGTATTAACAAAAACAATTAGAAAATTACTCTGGAAAACTGTGTGGAGGTTCCTCAAAGAGTTAAAAATAGACCTGCCCTACGACCCAGCACTGTTGGGGATTTACCTCAAAATACAGATACAATGAAACGCCGGGACACCTGCACCCCGATGTTATAGCAGCAATGTCCACAATAGCCAAACTGTGGAAGGAGCCTCGGTGTCCATCGAAAGATGATGGATAAAGAAGATGTGGTTTATGTATACAATGGAATATTACTCAGCCATTAGAAATGACAAATACCCACCATTTGCTTCGACGTGGATGGAACTGGGGGGTATTATGCTGAGTGAAATAAGTCAGTCGGAGAAGGACAAACATTATATGTTCTCATTTATTTGGGGAATATAAATAATAGTGAAAGGGAATATAAGGGAAGGGAGAAGAAATGTGTAGGAAATATCGGAAAGGGAGACAGAACGTGAAGACTCCTAACTCTGGGAAACGAACTAGGAAGGGGAGGAGGGCGGGGGGTGGAGGTGACTGGGTGACGGGCACTGAGGGGGGCACTTGACGGGATGAGCACTGGGTGTTATTCTGTATGTTGGCAAATTGAACACCAATAAAAAAATTATTATAAAAAAATGAAAATTACTTTGTAAATGTTCATGTGCAGTATCTTTGAAAATACGAAACAGGAATTTTATTAGTCTTCTTGGGCTACCATAAACATAGTACGATACACTGAGTGGCTTATACAACACACATTTATTTTCTCCTAGTTCTGGAGGCTAGGAGTCTGAGATCAGGGCAGCAGGAGGTTGGGTTCCGGGAGAGCTCTCTTCCTGGCATGCAGATGACCACTTTCTTGTTGTGCCCTCCCATGGCCTTTCCCTGGTGCAAGAGGTTAGAAAGACAGAAGGAGAGAGAGCTCTTTTTCTTATAAGGCAAATCCTATCAGATTTCACTGGATAACTACCCTTTTGACTTCATTTGACCTTAATTACTCCTAAAAACCCTATCTCCAACTATAATTACACTGGGGATCAAAGCTTCAGCATTTGAAGTTTGGGGGGTTGTAATTCAGTCTATAGCAAAGCTAAATGCCAAAAGATCCGCAAGACCTCTATTCACAAAACTGTAACATGTTGCTGAGAGAAATGACAGGTCCTGTAATCATAATAATAATTTCTGCAATGTGTTTTTGTCATTTCTGTAATAAAGAAATGGAGAGATATACCATGTTCAAGGGTTGGACGAGTCAATATTGTCAAGATATAAATTCTCTGCAAATTAAAGTATAGTCTCAGTCCAATCTCTATCAAAATTTCCCCAGACTTTTTCATGAATATAAATTGATAACATGCTTCTCAAACTCATATGGAAAAACAAAGGGCTGAAAACAACCAACCAATCTTGAAAAAGAAGAGCAAAGCTAAGAAAATCTATACTTCCTAACTTCAAGACAAACTATAAAGTAATCAAAATAGTGTAGCATTGTCATAATAATAGACTAATTGGTCAATGAAACAGAATAGGGAGGCCAGAAATAAACTTGCACTTCCATGAGCAATTGATTTTTTGACAAGAACACCAAGATATTTCAATGGGGAAGGGAAAATCCTTTGAACCAATGCTGTTGGAACAATTTGATATCCAGATAAGAGAAAAGAACCGCAAGTCTTACCTCAAATAGTATACAGAAAATAATAAGAGATGAATGTAGAACCTAAAAATTAGCATTGCACAGCTTATGGGGGAAAAAATGAGAGTATCTTTGCCATGTAGGGGTAGTAAAATTTTTTTAGATAGGGCACAGAACATAATAACCATAAAAGGAAGAAATGAGAAATTAGCCTTTCTCAAAGCAAAAAGCTTCTCCTCATCCAAAGCTATCATTCATAAAACTAAAAGCAGGCCGGAAACTGGGAGAAAATGTTCATGAAACACATATCTGAAAAAGGACTTGTGTTTAGGACATAGAGTGGACGTCTATAATGCAATAATGAAGATACAAATAACTCAATACAAAATGGTCAAAAGATGTGGAGACACTTTATAAAGGAAGATCTATGAATAGCCAATAAACACATATAATAGTGCTTGACATTCTATTCGTCATCAGGTAAATGCAAATCACAACCACAATGAAGTGTTCTACACACCCATGCCCAATAGGCAGGCTAACGTCGAAAGACCCTCCACACCAAATGCTGGCAGTGAGGGGGGCAGCTAGAAGTTTCACACGTTGCTTGTGGGGTGTGTGGAATTCACACCACCTAGGAGAAAGGTTGGGCAGTTTCTCCTCGAGTTCATCATGTACCTATCCTTTGATCCCATAAAAGTCCACTCTTAGTTGTTTATCTAAGCAACACGGAAGCATGCGTGCACGAAAGTCTTGTGCGTAATTATTCTTTGCAGTTCTGCGAGCATCACCCAAACTGGGAAGAATGCAAATGTCTATCATCAGAAGAAGGGATACATGGGAAGGGAATAGCACACTACAGAAGACCACCGAGCAATAGAAAGGATTGAACTGGTGATACAGGTAACAGCGTGGAAAGATCTCACCAAAGTTACGCAGACAGAAAGAGTCCAGACACAAAAGTATGCCTACTGTATGGTTTTATTTATATACATTTTTGGTGAAAAAAAAAAATCAAGCTAGTGGTTGCCTGATGGGGGTGGTGGTGGAGATACTGACTAGGAAGAGACCCTACAGATCATTCTAGTCCTATATCATAATAAGGGGTTGGGTTTGATGGGGCTCAGAACACACTACCCCTAACTATAACATCTTGGTACATTCAACGTTTTAAGCTTAAGGAATTTTTTTAAATGGCAGAAGCAAGAAGCTCACTCTGACCTTCCCACCTCTCCCTTATTCCCTGAAATTGGTCCTAAAACTCCCATGTGAAAGGCTCCCTTTCTATGCCAGGAGGAAGGAAGACATTCTTATCACCAGAGATGGGGAATTTGGGGCCAAGAAATCTGTACAAATCTTGCTAAACTAACCTTTCTCTTTTCTTTCTTTTTCTTTCTTTCTTTCTTTCTTTCTTTCTTTCTTTCTTTCTTTCTTTCTTTCTTCCTTCCTTCCTTCCTTCCTTCCTTCCTTCCTTCCTTCCTTCCTGGAGTGGGGATGTGCAGAGGGAGAGAGAGAATCTTAAGCAGGCTCCATGCCCAGCACAGGGCTGGATGTGGGGCTTGATCTCACTACCCTGAGATCATGACCTGAGCCAAAATCAGGGGCAGAAATCTGTGCCCCTGTTATTCTTTTGTTTTTTTTTAAACTGATTCTTATTTTTTGAATTACCTGTTACCCATTTATTATCCCTAGTGCAAACCCCTTTGTCTAGTCAATTCTTCACGAATTTATTGGTTTTCTTTCCTTTTCTTTTCTTTCTTTCTTTTTTTTTTGTTTAAAAGGTGTAAAAGTGTCCTGCTGTGGTCACTTCTCTGAGTCTTCCTTCTCTTATGAAGGCTCCCATGTACATGTAAAAATGGAATAAAACGTGTAGACTTTGCTCCTGCTAATCTGTCCTTGCCAGTTTAATTTTCAGACCCAGCTAGAGACAGAAAGAGGGTCAAGGAAAACTTTTCCCTTCCCTACAGGTTGTATGAGCATATCCATTTGTCAAAATCATAGAGTGAAGATTTGTGCATTTCAGTGCATCTAAGTTTTATCTAAGAAAACTGCAGGGCAGCCCCGGGGGGCTCAGCGGTTTAGCGCTGCCTTCGACCCAGGGTGTGATCCTGGAAACCCGGGATCGAGTCCCATGTCGGGCTCCCTGCATGGAGCCTGCTTCTCCCTCTGCCTGTGTCCCTGCGTCTCTCTCTCTCAATCTCTCTCTCTGTGTCTCATGAATAAATAAATAAAAATCTTAAAAAAAAAAAAAACTGCAAAAAAGAAATCAAGAGGAGGGGTGCCCCGTGGAAGGAGGGATTGCTGGGGCTGCGTGATGGGTCCGCAGGGGTTCATTCCACCATTCTGTTTATAGATTTGTGATCTTTTCGAATACAAAGAAGGGAATGACAAAAACGCGTTGGGGGCATCCCATCCTTGGCTCAGGGCCTTCTGAAAATGATCAGAGAAGCGCCTCCCGGAATGAAGACACGATCCCGCCAGCGCTGGTGTTCGCCGTGCCCTCTTGGCCGTCTGTATACGCCTGCAAGGGATGTAATATCTGGAGGCATCTTGCCAAGATCTGTCTGAGAATGGCACACCCCTGAGCTTTGCTGTCATGCGAGGAGTCAGGATTGGCCGGGACGAGGGATGTAAGCCGCTGACAGTTTTCAGGCTCTTCCTGACGGTTTGAACTGATGCTTCCTCAAGGTGACCCGACTTCAGCAGAGTTGAGCTGGCCTCTCTGTCTCAACGCCGAGGCAGCCGGCCCGGGAGCTGGTCACTCCTCATCTGTGGGCCCTGCTCCTCAAGAGCTCTGGACAGATAGGAGCCGGGCCGGTTAAAGCACCTCCTTCCCTTCCTGTGACATGGGGATGTAGGGCTTTCTCCCCTGGGACCTCCTCCCCCACCATTCCTTATAGGTGTCGATTTTGGTTCCTTTAAGAGCCACTGATGGCGGGACACCTGGGTGGCTCAGCGGTTGAGCATCTGCCTTCAGCCCAGGGTGTGATCCTGGAGACCCGGGATGGAGTCCCACGTCAGGCTCCCTGCATGGAGCCTGCTTCTCCCTGTGCCTGTGTCTCTGCCTCTCTCTCTCTCTCTCTGTTTCTCATGAATAAATAAATAAAATATTAAAAAAAAAAAAAAGAGCCACTGATGGCAAGTTTTCTCATTTCCCATCGTGAGAGGGTGACCCCCACCAACGAGTCATCTTGGAAATTCCAGGATGCCTGCAAAGAGAGGCAGCCGCACGGCTCAGCCAGCGGGAACGGTGCCTTCCCCAGAGCCAGGGTGCTGCTGGGTGAGAAATGTATGTGTGATCCCACCAGGCTGATCAGATGGCAAGTCCTCTGTGATGCTGGGAGCCAGCCTGTTCTTCCCAGGGCCTGTCCTTCCTCCCCACGGCCGCACCCAGCCCTTCCCTCACCAAATCCCACCACTGTCTGGGGCTAGGCTACATACTTTGCTTCCTTGCCTTTTCTCTTAGCTTGCCTGGAGGTGACATTGAAGCAATCCAATTGGGACGCCTGGGTGGCTCAGCATTGAGTGTCTGCCTTCGGCTCAGATTATGATCCCGGAGTCCTGGGATTGAGTCCCACATCAGGCTCCTGCATGGAGCCTGCTTCTCCCTCTGCCTGTGTCTCTGCCTCTCTCTCTCTGTGTGTGTCTCTCATGAATAAATAAGTAAATAAATCTTAAAAAAAAAAAAAAAAAAAGCAATCCAACCTATACATTCCTCTCTCCACCCCCCACCCCCCCAGGGAAGATGCTTGTTTTTTGTTCACTTGAAAGAGAGAAAGAAACACTTTAAAATATACATACAAATTAAGAATTGGAAGCTCATATTTCCTTCCCCCTCACCTCCTGCCTGAAAACGATTTGGTGCATTTACTTCCTGAGTTGTTTTTTTTTTTTTTTCCTCTCCTTGTACACTGTTTGGATCATCAAGGGAGCACCTCCAGAGAGACATCCCAGGAAATCGGCTGGTGGACAGAATGTTCAGTAAGGCTCCCCTGTCCCCCACAAGCGGCTCCGTAAATCACAGGGAGTGTCTGCCGGAGTCTGGTCCGCCTGCGGTGCTGGAGAGCGCATTTATCGAGCTTGCTGTTGTAACAGGATTCTTATCCACATCATCAGAGAAGATAGCAGGAGGATGCTGGCAAGGGTGAGAGGCCACTAGGCAGATGGTCCTTTATTGTGGCAAACTGCTCCTTTAATTTCTGTGACAGAGTAATACAGACTCCCAGGCTGCGACCTTTTCTCAGGCCATTATAGAAGTCAAATTGGCTTCAGTCAGGAGGCATCATTGCAAGGCTTCATCATAACTCCACACAGAAGGGGACCCCGCGAAGTGCCAGACAGGAACGAATGGGCCGATCCTGCTGGCATCCACAGCACCCAGAGAAGGGGAACCTGGACAGGTGGTGGGGCTTGCCGCAGTGTAGACCCGCAGCCCCCCGGAGCACCCTGCCCTGAGATGGATGGATGGATGGCCGAGGGGGACGTGGGCTGTGCTGGTGGGGTTGAGCAAGGAGGTGGTGATGCACCCGTCTGGATAATCTGGGACCCCCAGATGGCCCTGCACTGCAGCAAGGTACGGCTTGAACTCCTTGTGGCTGTTGGCTCAGGGAGTTCCCGAGCTGGGCAGTCGCCTGGGACCGTAGGGCTCTCTAGACATGAGGCCTAGTTAGGCCAAAGGACCCGTCAGAGGTCACAGAGCCAGCCAGTGGCTGAGCTGTCCTCAAACCTGGGCCTTCTGTCCCCCAGCCTAGTATCTGTGCTACTTCCAGTGTTTTAAAGAAGCTTGGGAGGAGGAAAGAGAGAAGGGGGGAAGGGGAGAGGCAGCTGCTCACTCCAGGGATATCGTTTTTTGGGAGCCGAAATCCTAGAGTTCCAGCAAAATCTCAAGGAGCCTTCTTTTCCTAGGGAAGCCTTCGCTGCTCTCCAGAGGCCACGGGCCCTGGGTGGGGGCGTCCCTGGAAGCCAAGGCCTGTAGGGGGCACTGTTGGTTCGGCCGATGCTTTGGTGTGAGCCAGACTGGTCCTAGACGGCGGCGGTGGTGAGACAACCCAGAGCTGCCCAAGTGGAAGGAGACACGGTCCCAGCTGCAGCTCCGCCCCTAGTTCCCTGGGGACCCCGGGGGCAAGGCTCGGTTTCCTCCCGGCCTTCATCCTCAGTCATCATCATCACCGTCAACCATGACGATGCGCTTGCTACACAGCAGGCAAGATGCGGGGCATTTTATGTGGTTCCTGTCATTCGGTCCTCAAGGCAACCAGTGATGTCAGGGCTAATGTCACCCAGCTTTACAGATCTGGAGACCAAAGGACATCACTCCCCCCCCACCCCCCCGGCCCCAGAGTCTCTCCTGGATCCCACCCTGGAGGATTCTATGCTGCTCTGCTGACTGCGTTTGACTTAGCCAGAGTGTGAGGAAACGGGGCAGAGACTGGGTGCATCTGGGTAACAAGGGCATCATCGTATGCCGTGCCTCTGAATCCATAGACAAGTTTGGGGAGTTCTGGCAACTTCTTTCTGGGAAATGTCTGCAGACTCCTTCTTCTCTTTGCTTCTAGAAACAGGGGTAAGAGGAGCCAGGGCATGGCAGCCAAGGCCATAGCATAGACAAAGGCCCAGTCTCCAGGGCGACTCCAGTTCTGCACCAAGAGAGGGCCCCGCATATGGGACTCCTCCAGCAGCACTGTCATCTTCCCAGAAAGAAGGGCTCCCCAGGAAGGGAATCAGACGTCCCCCCTCCCCCCCGGGGTCTGAAAAGGAATAGTGTTTGAATCCTTACCCTAAAAGGTAAGAAAATGTAGCTAAGGAGAAGCACCATTATCTGCCCCCCCCACCCCCACCCTGAAGGCCACCGGCCAGAAGCTCTGCTGCTCCCAGAAGCGTGTATGGAGGAGCTGCCCTCGCCTGAGCTGTCACTCTGTCCAACGGGGGGGGGGGGGGGGGGGGGGGTGACCTGGGCCCGCGGCAGGTTTCCTCACTGTGGCATGAGGGAAACAGTGTCCTTGCTCAGAAGAACCATGGCCTCGTGGGGGGGCGACGGTGATAGGATCACACGTCCTCTGGCACGCGTCGACTGACATGACTAAACCCACATGGGAAAGCTGCTGAGGCTGAATCATTACACACGAAGGAAATGCCCGAGGAAGAGGGAGATCGGAACGGAATGGAAATGTTCCAGAAAGTATCCTAGAAATGAGTTTGAAGTCAGATTTTAAAGGTCACTTCCTCCCACCCACTTACCCAACTTGACCGATGCCCTCACTCTACCCAGGCCTGTGCTAAGTAAGGCCCAGGGAAGGTGATGCTGACTCACTCATTCATTCATTTACTCATACCACACCCGAAAGTTCAGGGTTTGCTCATGCAGAACACATAGCGAGAGCTTGCAGGGACGCGGGGAGACCTTCCAGGGCAGGGGCCTCGGGGCACAGAGGCTGTGAGTCAGGAGGTCTGCAGAATTATGAGCAGTTAAGGACATTGGAGTTCTCCCTTTACTTACAAAAACATTTGTTTTATTATTTTTTAAAAGATTTTATTTATTTATTCATGAGAGACACAGGCAGAGGGAGAAGCAAGCTCCTCACAAGGAGCCTGATGTGAGACTCGATCCCGGGACTCCAGGATCGCAACCTGAGCCAAATGCAGATGCTCAACCACCGAGCCATCCAGGTTCCCCCCCTTTTTTATATTTAAATGATCCAAGGGTTTCAACAAGACTGACTTGAAGTGCTGGGCTGCAAACTGGAAGTTGCTGCACATTCTTACTCAGGTAAGCTCTTACTCAGGGCTACTGGTGGAGGAAATATTGTTGAAGAACGTCCTGTGTGTCTTGCACCGTGTTGGGTGAGTTGGACAAAGGCAGACGGGGACACGGTGCATGTCAGGCCATCAGCACCACCACCACCGTGGGGCCCACAGGCTTGTTGGCCACCTAGCTCAGGTCCCACCTGCCTCCCGCCCTCCACATCCACTGTACCCTGTGTGGCCGGGAAGTGCCGCCGAGCCTCCATCTCCGAGTGTGTGCGTGCATGTGAGAGAATGTACATGGAAGGGTTGTGTGGCGTGCTGGTGCTCGTGTGGGTGGGTGTGAGCCGGTGGGAGTGTGTCTGTGTGTCTCTGTGGTATGTGAGTGTGTGGGTGCATGTGAGCACATGTAGGCGGGAAGGGACTTTCTCGGGAAGCAAAGCGTGGGGACAGGCTGGGCCTGCGGCCCATGTTTGAAAGGCCATCGGGGGTTGCGCTGGGTGGGCCTGGCTGGAAACCCACGTCGGGAGTGCCTGAGATGGGCCGGAGGAGTGTGGCTGGGGACCCACAGGAGGAGAAGGGAGAGGGCACGAGGGAGGAAGGTGTTGGCGGGACCGCACCTGTTGTACGGGCAGAGACAGCAGCAGAGCCCACCTGTGTCCCCTGGCTGGGTGAGGGGCAGGTGGCAGGGGTGTCACCACAGTGAAAGCTGCAAGGTGGGTCACTGGGTGTGAAGCCCGGGCCGGTCCAGGAGGCACTGGGGGATGACAGCGGGGACAGGATGTGGCCCTGGGTCGGCACCACAGATGTGCTCCCTGTGGAAGTGGAGCGCTTGTGTCGCAGAGTGGCCAGGCCACCCAGAGCAGGGCACTGTTCAGGCGGGGACGGGGGCCGTGAGGCTGCTCACCTGCAGCCTGGACACCCGAGGTGGGGGGACCTCCAGCCGGTGGGGCCCTTGACAAGGGTGCGGGAAAGGACCCGGGAGGGAGGTGGCTGCATCTTCAGGGCCCACTAGGGCGGCAGCACGGCCTGGAACGCACCTGCTCCTGGCCCAGCGCGTCTCTTCCAGGCTTTTTGCTTCTGTACCTGCAGATTATTCAGCCGGGTGAGGGGGCCTTTCTGCAGCGCTTTGTTTTCTTAAAGAGCAGCTAATACAAACCTCAGTGGGTTTGTCACTCGGTGTTGCCTTCCCTCTGCTGTTTGTTTTCTCAGCAGACCCCTCCCGGCCCCCACCTCGAAGCTATCTCGTGGGCTGATCCACGCTGGTAATCCTGGGTTCTGGCATCAGAGCCGTTGCTATGGGGACCTGGGGATTCAGCATTCTGATGATGGGTTCGGTGGCGGCATGAATGCGAGCAGGGGTGGGGGGAGAGGGAGGGGAGGCGGAAATCTCTGGATCTCTGCAGGGAGGTGACGAGGAGGAAGTGGCAAGGGGGTGTCGTGGTTTCCCGGGCTGCTGTAATAAAGCACCACAAACTGGGGCGGTTAAAATAACAGACACTGATTCTCTGGCAGTTCTGGAGGCCAAATCAGGGTGTGGGCAGGGGTGGTTCTCTCCGGAGGCCCCGATTCTGTTCCCTGCCTCTCTCCTGGCATCTGGTGGCGGCTGGCAGCCCTGCTGTGCCTTGGCCTGGGGACGCACCCCTCCAGTCTCTGCCTGGGTCCTCCCGAGGCCTTCTCCCCTGCGCGTCTCCCTGTGTCTGCCCCTCCCCTGCCTCCTGTAGGGACGCTCTTCACTGGAGGCCCCTGGGCGGCTCAGCGGTGGAGCACCTGCCTTTGGCCCAGGGCATGATCCCGAGGTCCTGGGATCGAGTCCCGCGTCAGGCCCCCTGCATGGAGCCTGCGTCTCCCTCTGCCTGTGTCTCTGCCTCTCTCTCTGTGTCTCTCACGAATAAACAAATAAAATCTTAAAAAAAAATTAAAAAGGACACTCTTCATTGGATCCGGGGCCTACTCTAAATCCGGGATGATCTTTAACTACATCTGCAAAGTCCCCTTTTCCAATTAAGGTTGGCTTTATCGGTTCCAGGGGATTAGGATGTGGACACATCTCTTTGGAGATCACTGTTCACCCCACCAGGGTGGAGAACTCACACGGCAGTGCAGCTTTGCTGCCTCGAACCTGAGGTGCCGGCACCGGAACATTCAGATTTGGTGAGTGGTTCTGCTGGACATGTGCCTCTTTGCACCAGCGGATGAACCTGTTCTTCTCCCAGAGGGCAGACCCTTTGAGGTATCCCGACTGATGCAGAGACGCCGAGGTTGAGCTTCTGAAGCTCAGCATCACCCAGTCCCTGGGGAGGGGTGCAGCCATGGGTGTCAGCAGTCAACACTCCCAGCAACTGGGGCTGGGTGTGTCGGTCCCCGAGGGGAAGGGGGTCCGTGCCTACTGCAGCACCCAGCACGGGGCGGGGTGCACAGGTAGTCCCGGCAAATGCTCAGCGGTTGTCTTTTAAAAGGGGGTGGTCCCTTCTCCTTGCAACAGTTTCCTTCCTTGACCTCCCGGCCCCCAGGGGCCCTGCTTTCCCTCCCACTGCCCCCCCAACTGGCCTCCCCTCCTCATCACCCCTCACCTCTCAATGCAGGTGCACCTCAGGGCTCGGTCCTCCAGGGGCCCATCTCTGCCTATTACGCACACTCTTATCCATCTCATGCCTTTAAATACCATTTATAAGCTGAAGACTCTTAAATTTTTATCTCCAGCTTGGACCCCGCGCTGAACTCCAGGCTCATATATTCAACTGTCTCCTCGAAATCTCCGGTTATATATCTCATAGGCTGTGGGTGCCGCGAGAACTTTCCACTCACACCTTGGCTGGCAGGAGCGCCGTAGCTGACAGCCACTGGACCCCGCTCTGGGGTACCCCGAGGCCATGCACCCCATGGGCTCCTTCCAGCCAGTGATTACTCCTGGGGGACAGGCAGAGAGAGGGTACGGGGCAGGCCCATGCCTGTGGGATGGGGGCACCTCTGGTCGGAGATTTAGGCTCAAGGACCCCACCCTGGCCTGGCAAGAACATTCTCAGAACTGGGTGTGGCTGGAGGGTCTTCCTCCCCGGCTTCCTTCCCTCCCCATCTCCTCTGAAGGCCAGCGTCCCAGCCAAGGGCCCTCCCGGCCCCCTCCGACTCCCCGCCCCTCATCATCATGGGCCTTTCCCCCACCATCCTAAGCCTCTCCCACAGCCAGTCCTGTCCTGGCGTCTGTGCCCCGGGAGGATCCAAACCCACACCTTTGCAACTCAACTTTGGCTTGTCTTCAGTCAAGTCAACCAGCTCCCTCTTCCCCTTAAAAACAAAACAAAACAAAACAAAACAAAAAACAAGACAAAACACAAAACACTTCTCTCACGTCTTCAAACCTCTTCTCAATAAATGGCAATTCTAACTTTCCAGTTGCTCAGGTCAAAAAACCTTGGCGCCCTCCTAGAGGGTCCCATCTTTTCTCCCTTGTCCAATCCAGCACCAAATCCCGTGGGCTCCCCATGTCGGAGCCTATCCAGTGGGACCCACAGTGGGTCCCCTGCACCTGCCCACCTGGATCGTCCCAAAGCTTCCCCAGCAAACCCTTGCCCCAAGCTCCTTGCTTCACTCTTGTCCTGCTCCCCTCTCGGGCAATTCGTAACAAGGGGCTGAGCTGTCCTGTCCAAATGTCAGAGTGTATCCTGGGGGAGCCACTAGGTCCCACGGAAAAGCCACAGTCCACACAGCGGACCACAGGGCTCCCCGGCCCCTCTCGCCGAGCTCTCCACCCCCTTATGCCAGCACAGCCTGTTTGTGTTTCCTCAGGCCCATGCCCACCTTCACCTGCCCTCTAGGTCCTTCTGCACGTCCTCCCCCAACATGTGAACTCCTAGATCCTCTCATCTCACTCAGGTGCCACCTTCTCGGGCTTTCTCTGCCCGGCCCACACCACACATCCTGTTCTCCTGCCTGTACAAACAGTAACGTATTTTTACTTTTTATTTTAAATATTTAAAAAATATATTTATTTATTCATGAGAGACACAGAGAGAGAGGCAGAGACACAGGCAGAGGGAGACGCAGGCTCCCTGCAGGGAGCCCGATGCGAGACTCAATCCCTGGACCCGGGATCGTGCCCTGAGCCGAAGGTGGATGCTCATCCACTGAGCCACCCAAGTGCCCATATTTTTAGTTTAAATTTGCTTATTGGGTCTGATTCCTGCCCCAAGAAGGGAGGCTCCATGGACTAGGTCCTTTCCCTCTCTATCCTGGGTCTGCAGGGTGCGTGGGGCACAGCAGGTGCTCCGCAGAGACTTGTTAAGGGAATAAAGAGTGAACTCACTAAGGCACCTGACCCATAACAGTATTTGATAAATATTGGCTTCCTAAAATTGAGTTTGCTTTTATTTCATAAAATTCAAGTGACTGTAGAGCAGAAACAAGAATTACCTATAATCCCACTGTTTTGATACCCCCTATTGACATTTTAAAAAAGATAAAAATAATATATGCACAGTTGGAAAATCCTATTAGGTATCACAAGGCATAGAATGAAAAGAAAGAGCCTTCCTCTTAGACCTCCCACACCACCCCCGGCAACCCCGCAGGGCCGTTGTTTCCTTGGGCTGAGAAGGGTCCCATCCACAGGGGGGGTAGGTGTGGCTGGGGAAGGGGCCAGAGACCCTGGGAAGCACTCGGAGCAGCAGGGAGCTAGACTACAGAGGGGTGCGTGTTTGTTCGAACCTTAGCGCCCCCCCCCCCCCCCGCCAGCACAGACATAAACTGAGATTTTATAGTATCCTAGATTTGGGAGAAAATCCCCCTGGGCAGGTTCTGCAAAGTCCAAATCTCCAACCCCTCTCTCTCCATCCTTCACTACACCCCAGCTACTGTGGCCTCCTTCCCATGGGCTTTCCCGCCTCAGGGCCTTGGCACATGCTATTCTTTGCCTGGAAAGACCTCTTTCTCCCCATCACGTGCCAGCTCCCACTCATCCTTCTGGTCTCCGCTTACATCAGCGGTTCTTACATTTACGGAAGCACCAGACTCACCTGGAGAGCTTAAGTAACAGCCTTGTCGCCAGGGTTTCTGATTCAGTAATTCTGGGATGGCCTGAGAATGTGCATTTCTTTTTTTCTTTTTTTTTCTTTTTAAATTTTATTTATTTATTCATGAGAGACACAGAGGGAGAGGTAGGCTCTCTCGGGGAGCCCGATGGGGGACTCGATCCTGGGACTCCAGGATCATGCCTTGAGCCAAAGGCAGAGACTCAACCACTGAGCCACCCAGGCATCCCAAAATGTACATTTCTAACAAGTTCCCCACTGTTGCTGCTGAGGGGACCCTACTTTGAGAACCACTGGGTTAAATGGTGCTTTTTTTTTTTTTTAAGACACTGGCGCCACAGGCCTCCCTCCCCCACCTTTCTAAATTAGGTCTTCTTGTAGCACCATGTGCATTTTCTTCACACCACTTATCACAAATTTTTAATTATATGTTGATTTGTGTTTAATGAAGTTCTTCTCATCTAGACTGCGTCAGACTGAGGATCTGGGCTACACTCCTCCATCCTTTCTCGTATTAAAACAAGAAGGACCCATAAACAGATATCGTATCCGGTTAGTCTCACTTGCCTCTAGAAGGGAGGACTTTAATATTTATTGGACACTATTCATTGCACCATAATAGAGACTTTAGGAGTAATAGTGACCAACAGTGACCACCTTTTATTGAGCACCTACTCTGTGCCAGGCGATGCACTTGGAAAGGGTTTCTGCTTGTTTTGTTAATTTATACCCCCCCCCCCGCCCCGTGATGCTTAACACATAAAAGAAGTAATGAGTGAAAATAGACAAGTGCCCAGCATGGGACCTTTTCTCCTTTCCTGGAGGATGAGGAGATGGTCATCCTGGGACTGAGTTTATAGCCCTTTCTCCTACCTGGGGGTGTCTGCAAGGGGTTAGGAGGCTGGGATCCTTTGGGGTCTCCAACCTGGTCCCACTTGCCCGGGAAGGTGGACAAGGCTCCTGGGAGCACAGAGGAGCGTCTCCAGGCGCCCTGCAGAGGCAGCGGAGAAAGACAGCCTTCCTTCCACTGCCTTTCATACAACAAAATAATAATAATGAGAGATGGGGCGGGGGCGGGGGGAGCCCATGGACTAGTTCATTTCCATTACATGCAAAGCAGAAAATAAGAAGATCAAAGCAAGGCCAAAAAGAAGGAGACAGGAAAATAAAAGGAGGGGGACCCCGAGGCGGGAATGGAGGAGGTGAGGAAAGAAAATGCAGGAGGGGAGTATCCACCTTGGAAATTGGCTCTCCCCTTCCTAGGTGTCCATGGGCTACCTGCCAAATCAATTGATTACATCTGTAGGCAGAGTTGCCTTTTTATTTCACACCAATTTTCACGGGCAGCGTAAGATAAAAATGGAAGAGACGGAGTGAATGGGAAAAGATGATTGAATGTTGATGTGAAAGGAAAGTACTGGGAAGAGGGTGACCGGACACGCGGCTGCGGGAGGGGTGGCTGGCGAGGGCCGTCTGCACCATGGGGGTCTCCAGGCCCTTCCTTCTTTTCTTGTCTTTCTCACCTGTTATAGTTTTTGAAAACTCCATTTCCAATCCCAGAGGCCTATGGGTTGCTGTGCCCCTAGGCAGAGGGGGCCGGTGCACTCCCCGGGGCCCCAAGGAGGCACTGCTCTGCCGCCCTGCTTCGTAGATTCCTTCCCCCCCCACTCCCAAAATCGAGGGGCTGCCTGAACTTGACCCGGTCTCTTCTGCTCCTGGAGCCTCAGTTCCCCCACCTGGGGCACAGCGATAATCACTTGCTTGGCTGTGGTGCTGGGGAGCGCTAGCACGTGAGAAGTTTGAGGTGTGCTTTGCAAAAGGAAGGGCTACAAGCAGCGTTTATAATCTGAGCAAATAAAGATCGGATACTGCACCATCAGGGAATAACGGGCCCTTACTAGTACATCCCGTAGCCGGCTGGCCTGGGTGGGCCCCCCGGGGGCCCAGCTTGCTGCCGTTCCCCTAAAAGTATCCTACACCCAGCTGGACATCTGGTCTTCAAAGGCCGGATGGCCAGGCTGTTGGGGGGGCTGTGTCCCAGAAACCCCTTGCCCTGAGGCTACTCACCAGGGGTGTTGGGGGAGTAGGGCCCTATCAGAGAGCCCTCCAAAAAAAAAAAAAAAAAAAGTGCAGCCCGGGTGGCTCAGTGGTTTAGCGCCATCTTCAGCCCAGGGCCTGATCCTGGAGACCCAGGTTCGAGTCCCACATCAGGCTCCCTGCAGGGAACCTGCTTCTCCCTCTGTCTGTCTGTCTGTCTTTGTTTCAGTGAATAAATAAACAAAATCTTAAAAAGAAAAAAGAAAACCCTCCAAATCTGAAACAGTGTTCCCCAAGGATCAGAGGCAAAAGGGGAACCAGGATACGACCCCTCCCAGCTTTTCCTTCCCCACCCCAGCTCCATGGGGAACACAGCCACCTGTGCGGGTGTAAGCAGAGTCCAAGCTGGGAGCAGAGGGTGGGATGGTGGCTGCACCATCTCCGGGAAGGGGGCTGACATTCAGTGCCAGGCCCCCGAAGTGGCTCTGCCCCAAGACCCTGAGGCCCCGTTGCAGGAAGGGCAGAGCAGGGTGCCGCCACCACCTACACTGCCGCCGCTTACTTGCGCCCGCCGGACCTGGCCTGTCAGCACGGTGGGCAGTGTCCTGGGATGCTGAGGGCCGTGGGTGTTTGAAGAAGGTCACAGAGGTGGGGAGGCACCCAGATGCGTGCTGTCCGTCCAGGGGTCCGAAGCTTCTCGGGACAGGGGCCTCGGCATCCGTGGGGGCTCCTTACAATCACCACGCAGAAAGCCAGTGCTGAGAAGTTCCTTATCAAAGGACCCACCCAGCACCCCCATTTTGCAGAAGAGAAGAATAAGGCCTAGAAAGGGTCGCATCACAGCATGTGTAGGGAGTGGGTTAGAGGCAAGGGGGAGGCTAGACTCTGGGTTTGCCCACTCCCGTTCTGGGGCTTTCCCTGTGCGTGTTTGGAGGCGTGGGAGCTACGCTCGGGGTTACGTTTCGGGGAAGCAAGTCAAATGCAGAGGCCCGTATTCGCAGGCCGAGTTGAGCGTGGTTCCTAGGACGAGAGGGAAAAGGGACAATTAGCTCTGCCTCATAAACTGAGTATAACGTGCCAGGGGGATGAGAGTGGGGAGTTTTGTGCAACACGGGTGGGGCTGCGGCCTGTGTTTCTGCGCAGGGTGCTCACGCACCTGCTGTGAGAGGGGCGCACAGCCCGTGGCTGGTCAGCTCTCTCCGGCCACAGCCCACCCTCCCTGGGGGTGAGGCCAGGATGGGGTCTGCTTAACACTCGGTCCCTCCCGACCTCTGCACAGCTGGTGCCCGGGAGAAGGGTCCTGTGACGGGAAGGCGGGCAAATATGGGGCGCATCTCCCAGGTGTCCCTGGATGTTGCACTTTTTCCTGGTCTCCTTCAAAGCCCCCATGACAATGTCCCTGGGGTGGGAGTGGAGCAGAGGGGTCATAGCTTTTCACCTGACGTCTTGGTTCAGAGGCTAGTCCCCAGCAAACAGATAGGAAGGGAAATTGAGGTAGCAATCCTATTCTCACTGATCGGCGAGTGTTACTGACCGTGGCAGACCCTGACGGTGGCCTGTCCACCTGGAGGCCACCCCAGCCATGGTGGACAGGTCACAGGAAGGCTGCTGAAGGGCTGGGGAGCCTTCTGCTTCCACTGCTGGAAGCTGGCTTTGTGGAAGCGAGCTCAGTACCCCAAGTCAGGTGCAAGTGCTGGAACTTAAATCCCTAAGCGAGGCTCTCAGCCCAGAGGGACGGGAGCTGATGGAGAAACACAGTTCGCTTTTCTGCTCTGCACCCTCCCAGAGGCCCCCAGATTGCTGAGCCCCCGGCTGCCCACAGCAGGGACCTGCTCACTCATGAGCACCCCCTTAACTAGCTTTCCTCCCTCTTCCCTCACCTCTGCGCACTCTCCGCGTGCTTCCGGGACCACCTCTCCCAAAGAAACCACTTGCGCTCCAATCTTTGCCCAAAGTTCTGCTTTTGGAACTCATGCCAAGACACCGAGACCCCGAGCTCCCAGGCATGGGCTGTCCTGGCCGTGTGGCATTAGACACGTCCTGTAACTTCTGGGAGCCCCTGTTTTCAAACGTGTAAAATGAAGGGTCAATGCTCTATGGCTCCTTGGGAGTTTGTTTCTTAATCATTAAGAAATTAAATTCATTCAAGACTGCCACGGGGCAAAAATGTAGGCTGTGTGCTCTGGATTGCAAGATTAAAGATCGATACAGTGTTGTACAGAAGCAAGTGTTAAACCGGGTGACAAATTTTAACTAGAGCTCGGGATCAGAAGAAGGGAGGATGTAGTCAGAGAAGGCTTCCTGGGAGAGGGGGGCTTTTGAGCGAGTCCATAAAGGCAGAGGTGGGTGGTGGGTGGTGGTTAGGGTGGATCCAGGTAGTTTGAGGCCCACAGCGGGGGAGCAGAGCATGGAAAGGGGCCTCCAGAACCACAGTCCGAGGGTGCAGGCTCTGGCAGGTCCAGTGTTATGGGCTCTATGTTTGTGTCCCAGTGAAATCCACACGTTGAAGACCCAACACCCAGCCTGATGGTATTTGGAGGTGGGGCCTTTGGAGGTAGTTAGGTGTAGATGGTCATGAGGGTAGGGTCCCCACGATGGGATTGGTGCCCTTGTGAGGAGAGGACACGGCGGGAAGGCAGGTGCCTGCCAGCCGGGAGGGGGGCCCTCACCAGGAGCGGAATCTGCCCACCGTTGATCTTGCACGTCCCGGCCTCCAGAGCTCGGAGAAATAAATGTCTGTGCTTAAAGCCCCATCTGTGGTATTTTGTTACAGCAGCCCGCGCTGACTGAGGCACATGTAGCAGGGCTTTTCCAATCCTGCATGAGCAGCACCGGACCACAGGCTACTACGTGCATTGCTGTCTGGTAGGTGTTGGGATTGTGTGGATGTTTCTGTTTTGATGACTATCCATCAATTTCTGGAAAGTCAGGAGATTGGAACCTATGGATAATTTAACTACAAAGACACTATCCATCCACTTCCCTTCCCATGTCGGCCCAGCTCACTCTAGCCCATCCCGTCCCACCTGTGTATGAAGGGACTTGTGGCACAGAAGGGGACTCTGGAGACCAGTCCCCTTGGCACAGCCGGCTGGTGCCGGTGGAGGGGAGCTGCCACTGAGACTCCCGTCACAAGAACCTCAGAGGTGGGAGATCCTGGACCTAAAGACACGAATGGTCTAAGAGGCTCTGATTATGGAAGCAATGTAGACACTCCTGTTTCTAGAAGGCCATTTCTGGTCTCTCCTGGGTCACTGAGCCAGGACTGTCTGGGCAAACAGCTCTGGCCGAGCTTGTAGGCTGGAGGTCAGTCCCACTGGAGCCGTGGTCAGTTCTACTTGGGACTCTCAGGACCACCTTGAGCTGGACTATCTCCCGTTTGTCATGACAGTGGCTTCCCGGCCGCTCTGAGAGGCAGGGGAGTGATGAGGACAAGCACCTGGTTCGGTGGGCATGCTGCCTTCCAGCTGTGGGACCCGGGAAGCCTTCTTAACAGGGCTCTGCTTGTCCGCCTGTGCCGTGGGGCTGAGAAGAGCGTCCGTCTCGTGGGCTTGCTGTGGTGACAGAAGAGCCACGTGTGTGAAGTCCTTAGGGTAGCACCTGGTACTCAGCGAGTGCAAACAGTTGTTAGCTGTTACCCCACCAGCCATCTATTCTTATAGGAAAAGGGGCATCTGGCATTCTGGGTGGGAGTCCCCAGGCTCTGGGGAGATTTTCAGACTCAGAGTGAGGGGTCAGAGGCCGCTGCCTGAGGACAGGCCCAGTGCACACATGCTGGCAGTGCACCTTCTAGAAGGCCTGTCAGAGATTGGTGACCCTCTGAGGCCTGAACTGCTGACCTAACTCTCAGCAGGCCAGCTTTGGCCCTTGCCCACCGAGCTGAGTCCTGTCTTTTTTTTTTTTTCTTCTTCAAGATTTTATTTATTTATGGGGGTGGGGGGGCAGAGACACAGGCAGAGGGAGAAACAGGCCTCATGCAGGAGCCTGATGTGGGACTCAATCCCGGGACTCCAGGATCACACCCTGGGCCAAAGGCAGGCGCTAAACCGCTGAGCCACCCAGGGATCCCCTGGGTCCTGTCTTACACTAGGTTTAGGATAGGACCTGCATGATTCTGGAGCCCTAATGGGGCCAGGGAGGTTTAACGATTGCTGTCCAGCCAGCGCCCTCACCAGCCCTCCCCTCTCTCCCCCTTTCCCCCTTTCTCTGTGTGTGTTCCCACAGAGGAGGCCGAGCTGTGAGGTCTAATACCGCCTGGTTAATGGCTTATAGATCGTTGGCACATCGGGCCCAATAGAAGTGCCTGTTAAGCTTGGCATTGAGGGCCTGAGTCAAATGGCCCGAGACAGATTTGTGGCTATCTTCCAGGCGACGCCGGGAATGTGCTCCCCGACAGGACTCCAGACTCCCACCCAGCGGGAAAACCCAGAGCAATGGAGGGAGCCTTCCAGGGAGGCCACAGAGCCCTGGGGCTGCTGCAGAGCTCTGTGGTCTCCCCTAGGGGTGTAGGAACCCCTCAGAAGTCAGGATGGAATTGCCTGAGTGGACACTGGGGTCTCAGCAAAGGACAGATGTCCACATTTGCCTAGAAACAAGTCCAGGAAGACTGACTAATTAGCACTAATTTGGAAAGAGGCAAGAATGACCTAGTAATGAGTAATAAATTCTGAATTATGCTTTAAAACATAGTTTTACCACTCTCAAGTAAATGAGCTGCAACAGATTCCTCTAGAAAACATCCAGGGTGTATGAGGACGTGTGCGTGTGTCTGCGTGTCTGTATGTGTGTGTGTGCATGTGTGTGACAGAGAGATAGAGAGAGAGAGCACTAAGAACTCATTCTTGTCCTGAAGGAATTCCCAATATGCCCTCGAAAGGGTGATACACAATTGTATTACTTGGCATTTAGTAAAATTAAATTAACAAAATGGCGAGATGAAGGTTCTTGGGGACCTACTGGAATGAGCAGATGAATGATGTGTAATTGCCCATCATGTGTGTGTGTGCAAGCTGGCATTTTTGCCGGGCTGGTGTGCAGCTTGCTGTTTTCCGTGGGTTAAACATCTCCAGTGCGCTGTGCCTCATGCTTTCCTCTGTTGCTTTGCCATCCCATCTCCTCACCTGAGCAGGTGCGTTTCCAGCCCAGCAAGTCTGCTCAGCTTGGCTGCAAATCTGTTTGTTCATCAGGGGACAGAGTGCAAATGGGCTCTTGGCCAAATATGTTTGGGGGCCCTGGACTATAAATCTACTCCTTGTCATCAGAGTCTGGGTTCTCCCAACTTAGAGAAAATTGCTAAAAGCATAGGGACAGGCTCAGTGTCTTGTACGTTTTCAGAGCTGGGGTCCTCCCCTCTCTTGGGCCCTTTAAGAAGTTCCTGGCATTCAGCTCCAAGGAGGACGTTTGGCATTTCCCTCTCCTTGGCTGGCAAATTGTAAATTTGGATATGAGCAGAAAATATAGTGACATCAAGGTTATTTGGTCCCGAGCTGAGAAGATGGATAGCCCTCAGCAATCCAGCGTTTCCCCATCTCCTCTTGGTTTCCCCTCTCTCCACTTCTCTTTCTTTTAGCCTTTTTTTTTTTTTAAGAAAACATTTTTAGAGACTTTAATAACTGTGGAAGGATGCTGTAAGGCGGGCAGGGAAATCTATCATTTTTATTCGGTTGTGCGCGATAAAATGTAAGTTTGGGCAATAAATCTTCTTACCTTGAGGGGAAAGAACAGCATGCCTGGCCATTAACACAACTCTCATTTTGGAGATTTTAATGAATGAACGAAGCCAGGATCTGGGTAATTGATAACTATGGTTCCACCTCCTTGGTGGGGACTCTGGGTTCCAGACTCAGGCTCTGGCTGGGGACCAGGCTTCCCTCTTTCCTCCAATTTAGGCAACTGCTGATTCCTGATCTCTTTCTCCCTCTGCTGGTATTGACCATCCTATGATTTCTAATCAATGACTCGCCCAATACATATAAAGCACCCATTGTGTGCAAGACACCATGCTTAGCACCAAGTAAGGTGTAAATGAGTATATCAGAGTCCTGGGCAAGTTGTCCCTAAGAAAGGCTCCCTACCAGGATCTGGGGGAGAGGGAGGGGGTGTTAGGGAGGGGCAATGAGTGATGGTGGATGCTGGGGGAGGGGTATTTGGCTATGTGGCTCAGAGAAGGTTACTGGGGAGGAAAGGAATTAGAATTCTTGTACTTTCTCTGGAGTTTTAGGTAGTGTCTTGGGGTCTGGTTTGAAGCCAAAGCCTGATCCTTACTAATGGGAATTTGGTGGGGAGAGAGAACTCTCTCAGAGCCTAAGTCATCCTCTACTCCCAACTTTTCCACTGACCTTAAGAATTTTTTTTGTGGGCTCTTTCTCCCCAGCACCAACTCACTAGATGCCTTTCCACCTCGCTGGCCACAGTGCCCTGGGAACATGTCAGTGGATGAGGCACGGGTCTTGGTATTGGCTATGGGATGCAATTTTGGGTGCCAGATATGTTAACAATATTCTTTTGGTCTTTGCTCCCAGTATCCTAAAAGGAAAGGTAGGGATGCTGCCTCAGTCAGCTCAAGCTGCCATAGCAAGATACCAGGGGCTTGAACCACAGATATTTATTTCTCACAGTCCTGGAGGCTGGCAAGTCCAAAATCAAGAAGCCAGTATAGTTGGTTGCTGGTAAAGGCTCCCCTCCTGGCTTTCAGAAACCTGCCTTCTTGCTGTGTCCTTACATTGCAGAGAGAGAAAGGGCTCTGATCTCTCCTCCTCTTCTCATAAGGAAACCCATCATGAGGACCCCATAGTTAGGACTAGCAAAACCTAATTACCTCCCCAAGGCTCAGCTCCAAATACCATCACACTGGGGGTTAGGGCTTCAACATCTGAATTTGGTGGTGGTGGTGGTGGGGTGCACACACATTCAGCCCACACGGATGCTGTGGTGTCAGGCTCTAGTTTCTGCTCTGTTGTGGGTAGGTCAGTGGGTGGGAGTCTAGAAAGTGGACAGGAGGGGGAGACACCTCATCTGCTGGGCAGGGAATGTCTACTCCCTGCTACTGTCACACCAAGCTTGTGGCCAGAGCTCAGGAGGATTTAGGCATTGCTACCCCTGCACCCATAATCCAGGGCACCTTCCTCAAGTCCTTAGCTTTTCATCAGCTACCCTCCTCTCTGGACCCCCCCTAGCATGGGCACCTCCAGCCCTTTTTCTCTCCCTGTGGCTCACCAGTGCTCTGGACTTGGCCAGCAATAAGTGTCTTCAACATCCTTGATGCACATATGGTTCTGTAAACAGAGACAGGGCATCCAATTACCCTGGAATTAACCTGTTTCTGTCTGTGGATCAGACTTGCGCTGTTTGCCCTGGGCATCACCCCCGATGGATGTGAATTTTCTCCTTCAAGCCCCAGCATGATTCACGAGTGAGTGAGTGGGGAAGGCTTCCTTCCCCTAGGGCTGTGCGCACAATCCCGTTTACCCCTCTATGTGGTTGATATCATGACTCCTGTTCTAAAGATCAGGAAACTGGGGCTGAGGGACGCCTGGGTGGCTCAGTGGTTGAGTGACCCTGCCTTTGGCTCTGGGCATGGTCCTGGAGTCCCAGGATCGAGTCCCACATCAGGCTTCTGCATGGAACCTGCTTCTCCTCCTTCTGCCTGTGTCTCTGACTCTCTCTGTGTGTCTCTCATGAATAAATAAATAAATAATTTTTAAAAATAAAGGAAGCTGGGACTGGGAACAATTTATAAGTGGTAGAGCCAGAATTTGAGGCCAGGTCCTCTGTTCCAAGAGCCTGAACCCTTCCTAATATATTGGGATGGCTCCTGAGCAGGGACCTAGCTTTGGCTGGTGCCCCCAATTCAGAATTGCCCTCAAACAGAAAACATGAGAGAATAGAAGAGGCCAATTACGTTTAGATGGAAATGAGGGCATCATCCAGCTCTGCCTAAGGTTGGATTGGTGGGTCGAATCTGACACCTTGAAAAAGATGGCGGCTGATGGAACTCTTCAGATTGACATAAGCTTTTAAAGGTTGTGCATCATACATGAGTCCAAGGCTTTAGGGCCGAAGCGTAACACATGACTATTTTGGTGACTCGGAAATTCCCCTGTGGAAACAAAGTGAATATCCCTTGCTAGAGATTCAGGTGAATAAATTACAGCACATATACACACTATTGCAAACAATTAATTCGAGCTACAACAGAGGATTTAGAATTTCCCCAAGGTACGTATGGTTGAATAAGAAAAGCGAGACATGAGATACCGAATGTCATCTAATACAATAAAACAAACAACGACGATAAGGCTCCCTGTGCTTGTATAATAAGTATATACATGTGGATGATGTGCACAAAAATCATATACATAGGGATCCCTGGGTGGCGCAGCGGTTTGGTGCCTGCCTTTGGCCCAGGGCGTGATCCTGGAGACCCGGGATCGAATCCCACGTCTGGCTCCCGGTGCATGGAGCCTGCTTCTCTCTCTGCCTCTCTCTCTCTCTCTCTCTCTCTCTCTGCGACTATCATAAATAAATAAAAATTAAAAAAATCATATACATAGATGCATGTATGTATAGGGTAGTGTACGTGATGATGAAGGGAAATATGGAAGGACCCCTCCGGGGATATTAGCATGGATCTCCAATGGTTATATGGATAAAGGAGAGAGAGACTGAAAGGAAAATCACATTAACAAGGCAGAGAGAGAGAAAATAAAAACAGACTGCACACACACACACACACACACACACCTATGCATATGACAAACCTTTAAACCTTTACATAAAGGAAAATGCACTCAGATAAATACGTGCAGGAAAATTTTTCAACGTTTTTTTTCCCTAGAGCAAAAGGATTGTTACCATCCAGATCTGGGTGAAGAAACGAGAGAGGGGAGGGCCCAGAGGGTGTCTTAGGGCACTGTGCAGAGGCCATGGGACAGAGAGGGCCACGTCACAGGCTCTCCTCTGGCAGTATAATGGGAAGGGCTGGTTTATTACCCCTTGGCTTTAAAGCTAGCAGAAGGAGCTGTGTGATGTGGAGTCTTCTCGAGCTGCTGCCTCGGAGGCCCCTCCTGGGTCAAGGCTAAGTAGAACTTTAGGAGGGTGACACCTGCTACCACTAGGAAAACCATAATACTTATCATTTAAGCAGGCATCCTTTTGAGAGTGAAGGGAGAACTATTAATAATGATATCAAACAGGTACAAAGCGGGCCTGTCCCTGGCAAAGCTCGAGGCAAGGCCATACTAGCCACAGCCCCTAAGTAGGGGAGCTTGGGGCCAGGGCAAGAGGTCTATATAGTAAATTCATTATCTTCTCCATGAAGGTGTTCATATATCTAGAGCTTGTACGTGTTACTGGAGTCTACCAAGATCGAAATGATGCGTGATTATGGTACTGTTCCGGGAAGACACGGGGCTCTTGCTTCAAGGTCAGAGACACACGGTGAGGGCAAGGGAGACTTATGATGGCCACAGGCTCTGCTTGACCAAACACCAAAGCCCTGGGCTGAGCGAGTCTGGGATATCTTCCCATGGGTCTGTGTGGTTGACCTGGCCTTCAGAAGATGGAAAAAATGATCAAGTTATGCTGCTAGAGGACTTTGTACCTGAAGTGTCCAGCATCCTCAGCTTGGAATATAAAATTAGTTTATGCCTAATATCTACATTAAGTGACTGACCCTCTATCCAGCTATCTCAACAAGGTCTTATTCCTTTCCCAGGGCCCTTCTTTCAAGCACCCTGGGTGCCTTATTTAATTCATGGTGCCTACATAAAAACTGGCGCCTGGACCAGGGGAGGGAGAAATGGAAGGGAGGGGAAAAATTATGTTTCCAAAACATCTACTGATCTGAGATGCCATGATCAAGGGCTACATGATGCACTTTCCTTGGTTACAGAAGGGAGGCTACTTGAAACAGCATAGAGAATCAGACTAAGACAAAAGGAAGCAGAGTCCAGAGGTAGAGCTGAGGGAAAGACCCGGATGATTCTGTTCAAGCCCCTAGATCTAGTCATGCCTGAAGTCCACCCCTCAGTGCTCCAGGATGAGTAATCACTCCCTAAATTGCTCATGTCCCCATCCTGAGAACCTGTCAGTATGTTATCTTATGTGGCAAAAGGGACATTACAGATATGCTTAGGTTGAGAGTCTTGAGATGGGAAAATCATCCTGGCTTCCCCAGGTGGGTTCAGTCAAATCACAAGGGGTCTTTATAAAAGTGAGGCAGGAGGGTCAGAGTCGGAGGAGATATAATGGCAGAGGCAGCAGTTGAATTTATGCTGTTGCAGGAAGGGGGCCATGGGCCAAGGAATGTAGGCATTCTCTAGAAGCTAAAAAAAAAAAAAAAAGGTGAGGAATGAATTCTTTCCCAGAGCTTCTAGAAAGAGCAAAGCCTTGCTGGCATCTGGATTTCACCATGTAAACTCATTTTCAGACTTCTGAGCTACCTTCAGAACTGTAATACAACAAATTTGTGTTGTTTTAAGCCACTAGATCTGTGGTCATTTGTTACAGCACCGGTAGAAAATGAATATTTTTTTTAAGATTTTTTAAAAACTTATTTATTCATGAGAGACCCACACAGAGAGGCAGAGACACAGGCAGAGGGAGAAGCAGGCTCCCTGCGGGGAGCCCGATGCGAGACTCGATTCCAGGACCCTGGGGTCATGCCCTGAGCCAAAGGCAGATGTTCAACCACTGAGCCACCCAGGTGTCCTGAAAACAAGAATTTTCTATTGGTCCAAATTAGCTTGTATTAGTGTCAGTTTTCTATCATTTAGAGCTGAAGGATCCTGACTAGTACATCAGCTGCAGGAGGACTGGAGCTTTTTCTAGTGTGGCCCCATCCTGAACTTGCTTTTGTGTCCCGGACGTAAAACCAGAGTCGTAGGGTTGCCTGGGTGGCTCAGTGGTTGAGCGTCTGCCTTTGGCTCAGGGCATGATCCCAGGGTCCTGGGATCGAATCCGGCACCGGGCTCCCTGCAAGGAGCCTGCATCTCCCTCTGCCTATGTCTCTGCCTTTCTCTGTGTCTCTCATGAATAAATACATAAAATCTTTAAGAAAAATAAAAAATAAATAAACAAAACCAGAGTCACGGAAGGCACATCGGGCAACCTGTCCCAGGTTCCTCTTCTGCCATCGAAGAAAGATTCCCAGCGAGGCCCGGATGGACTGATGGCTTCCCTGGGGCCGCAGAGGAGTTTTCCACCCCTCACAGGTTCTGGATGTAGAGTCCACGGACAGGCCGCAGTGCGCTGGCGAGCCCGGGAAGTTGCAGACAAGAACACGGGAGCGTGTGAGCATGTGCGCAGGTGCCTTTCTCCCTCGGGCTCCCTGGGGTGTGGGGGTGTCCAGAACCCTGTCTCCCTGGGGCTGCCTTTGCCGAGGAGGCTACTGGGCCAGTGGGTCCTGTGCCCGTGTCCCCAGGGCTCCACGCCCACCTCCCACACCGTTCCAGCACCCCCTGTGCCCCCCCACCTCCATGCGTATCCGCATCCCAGCCAGGTGCCCGGGGCTGCTGGTGGGAGCCCTCTCTCCCGACGGCGCCACACCGACACCATCCAGCCTCCCAGATCTGATTGTTTTGACAGCTTTGGCAAATGACAAAGCAAAGGCCCCATTTGGTGATGAGAAAAGCAATATTGTGGCAGGGACGTCTCGAGTCTTTGGAAATCAGCGATAAGTGAATTTGCATCCACTTAGTAGTAAATAAGCCTGGCTGGCCCCCCTCTCCAGCTACTGCAAGGGATGTGGATGCCCGTGGATCTGCCTTATTATTTTACGGTGGAGGGAAGGGGGAGCGGGACGAGGGCGAGGAAGGCAAGGGAGAGAGAAAAAGATTAACAGCAATTTCTTGGGGAGGCAAAAAAAAATCGAGGCTGGCAAGTTTTCCCGTGTTTTGCCAGGATTTCTTAGCTTGTGGCTGGGGCGCGGGGAATCAAGGGGGGGCAAATCATCTCAGGGAAAGGAATAGGCCTCTTTGGTCCCATGCGTTCTGATTTAAAAGACTCCGAAGAACCCTTGTCGTGACATGCCCTCTAAAACCCTCTTTTAAATTCAGCTGGGAAGGACCAAGGAAAAGATATACAGGCCTTTGCAGGGAGCAGAGGAGGCCGGCCCCATTCCCCGCCCCCCCCCCCCAGACATTTGCCAGGCTGCCAGGGAGGAGGGTTCCATGCAAATCTGTTTAAATCCCAGGGTTAGTAGCTGCTGGGAAGAAGAACGCTTTATCCTTTTTAAGAATAAAGTGGACACTATCTCTTTCCGATTGGAGAGAAGCCAGTAAGTGAGTGTTTTATGATCTCCGCATAGGGACGCCCTGAGTGACTCTCTTCTCTTTTGACTTCTGCTGCCCGGATGGATGCTGTGGGCGAAGAAAGGGGGGAGCAGGATCACCTCCACAGCGGGGCACGGGAGGGGGCTGTCCGCACGCCACTGCCTACCTGGGAACCACGGGCTGTCTGAGAAATGGAGCAGCCGGGGAGAATCAAGACCAAACTTCTCACCTCGGCCTTCAAAGTCTCTTTGATTGGATTCCCAGCTGCGTGCTGACGCCAAAGCCTGGAAAATGTCTTGAACAGGAAGGGGCAGAAGCGCCCCCCACCCAAAACTCTTTTTTTCTCCTTTTTACATCACCTCTGTTTCTTCATCAGTGGAAGTTCTTAACTGCTTCTTCCCGCTAGGTTCGCTGTTAGGCTCAGATGGATGCTTTTGCTGCGACACTGGAGCAGTCGGCTACACAGACAACTGTTCCGGGGACATTTCCAAGGAGAAAAGTTTCTAACGTTCTTCGTGGCACAGAGAAGCAAGTGGCTTGCTAGCGGGGACAGGCCTGGAGGAGGCGCCTCCTAAAGTTTAGGAGTTGCTTCACGGTGACCCTGGTCCCACCCTGTCACCCAAGGTCACCCAAGGTCATACAACTAGGAAAGCACTATGCCTGGAATCAAACCTGGCAGGGGTGGGGGTGGGGCAGCAGGGGGTGAGTGGTTCTTACCTTTTCACCATACTGCCTCTCTCTAATAATCATAGACAAAACTACCTATTAAATAATAACCAAAACATGCCAATAAGACTCCTTAACCAAAGTCACACAGCCAACAAGTAGAAGGCCTTTTACTCTGTGCCCACCTGACTCCAGACCTGCCTCTGAAGGCTTTCAGCACATGCCACCCCAAAATATGCCATGTGGGCATATTATTTATTTTTTTAGAAGTTTTTAAAAAATATTTATTTATTTATATTTATTTATTTATATTTATTTTTAATTTTTATTTATTTTTAAGATTTTATTTATTTATTCATGAGAAAGAGAGAGAGAGAGAGAAAGGCAGAGACACAGGCAGAGGGAGACGCAGTCTCCATGCAGGGAGCCCTATGTGGGACTCGATCCTAGGACCCAAGGATCACACCCTGAGCTGAAGGCAGACGCTCAACTGCTGATCTACCCAGGTGCCATTTATTTATTTATTTATTTATTTATTTATTTATTTATTTGAGAGAGAGAGAGAATGAGAGAGCATGAGAGAGTGCAGGGGCAGGGGCAGGGATAGTGGGAGAAGCAGAGGGAGGTGAGAATTGCAAGCAGACTCCCAGCTGAGCACAGAGCCCAATGCAGGGCTCCATCCCACGACCCTGAGATCATGACCTGGGCCAAAATCAAGAGCCAGACACCCAACCGACTGAGCCACCCCACCAGGCACCCCCCGGAATGTTGATTATTTTGAGCCGAAGGCTTTTAAGAAATCGCAGATTCAGGAAGAGCTCTTCGACCTCCCTCCTTCTACCTGGGAGCAGATCCTAATGTTTCCCACGAGAAAGGAGCCCTCCCTGCCCCAGGAGGAGAAGATCACTCTGATCCCCAGACATCAGAGTCAATGCTGGTTATGGAGCTCTACGTACAAACCGACCCATGTCACCCTGATCTTCCATTCTTTTCCCCCCACGTATTTCTCAGGAACTGTCCTACAATTTACTGCCTGTAGCCCAGACCCCTTTGTCTTTGTTTAAAAAGATATAAGCTTTTGGTCTAATGGCTTCTTCAGGCATTCATTTTCCTTCTGGAGACTCCCATGTCCACGCAAAAATATTAATGCATTTGTAAGCTGGTCTCCATGTAATTCTTAGGCCAGCTGCAGCACCGAAGTGGGTAGAAGGGAGTTTTCTTCCCTCACACATTCTTTCTATACAACACTGGAACAGTCTGCAACACAGACAACTGTTCCAAGGACATTTTTTCTTTTGCTTTCTTTCTTTCTTTCTTTCTTTCTTTCTTTCTTTCTTTCTTTCTTTCTTTCTCTCTCTCTCTCTCTCTCTCTCTCTCTCTCTCTCTTTCTTTCTTTCTTTCTTTCTTTCTTTCTTTCTTTCTTTCTTTTTAAAAGTTTTTATTTATTTATTCATGAGAGACACAGAGAGAGGCAGAGACATAGGCAGAAGGTGAAGCAGGCTCCCTACTGGGAGTCCAATGTGGGACTCAGTCCCGGGACTCCGGGATCACGCCCTGAGCCAAAGGCAGACGCTCAACCACTGAGCTACCCAGGTGCCCCCAGGGACATTTTCAAGGATAAAAGTCACACACTCAGCCGCTAGACAGCCTAGCCCAGACAGAGTGCTGCTCTGGGTGAAACCCAGTCCTGGGCCCTCAGGATCCTGGTCCCTGTCCTCAGAGAATGCGGAGTCCAGTGGGACGGCAGACATAGAAGTGGACAATAACAAATGGATCATCTCCGCTCTGAGTTGGCCAGTGTCTCACCTGTCAACAGCGGGAAGCAGGTCCCCATCTTTTCCATACATGGCACAGTTGCTGCTCTGAGTGGAGGTGGCTGCCCAGCTCCATTACTGGAAGGCATCGGGACCTGGGGGAAGGCGGCGGTGGGGGGCAGGGCAGACTCTCCCCCTGCTCCCCGACAGCAGCAGAGGATGGGTTTTCTCAGCAGCCAGCCAGCCAGCTGCGCAGGGGGCGGGGGGGCCCCCATGGCGCTCACCTGGTGGCTGCTCCAGGCTTGTTTACTGTCGCATTTATTGAATCTGACTAGTCTGGAAATAATTGCACTAATATTATTGACATTAATAGTACACCAGGATGTATTTATATCTTGCTTCTCCCTGAGCTAGAATTTGAGCTCCTCATCGCTCTTGCATGAGTGGTCAGAGGCAAGCAGGGCTGCTGCACAGATGGGGAGCTCCAGGCAGGCAGAGGATGTGCAGGTACCACACCTGTCTGGGAGACAGCGGGCTGGGAGCCGGGGGAGGCTCAGGGCCCTGGACCTGAGACCCTGAGGTCTCCACGAGCTAGAACCGTCCTGCTGTGGCCACCCCACAGCTGGCTGCTACGGCACTCCTCTGCAAGTGGGACAGGGAAGTTCTGATGTCATTTTTGGGAAAGGAAGGTAGGTTCCAGGTTCCCCTAGAGAGCTTCCCCTCCCTCCCCGGCCAAGCACGCTGGCCCACGTCAGTGCGTTGATGGAGCTGCTCTGCTGCTGGGCACTTTACTCTCTGCACTTATTTTGCGGGGTCTGCCCCCCACATCCATTTGTCAGTGGCTGAGAATCTTCGCTGGAAAGAGGGAGCACGTGCCTGAGGTTCTCCCGTCGGTGTCCGATAGTGTATGACTTGTAAATCGAGCGGTGTGCGTGAGTGGGTGTTTAATTTCCAAAATACGAGCAAACCTGATTCTCAAAAATCCAGACTTTTTATCATTCACTAGGTTTATTTTACTAGCCACTCGGGATTTTAATACAAAAGGCTCCCTGCCTTTTTCTTTTTTTAATTCAAAAGAGTACATAAAATGTATATATCCAGTTTAAAGAAGAATAATAAAATAAAAACATCCATATATTCACCATTCAGCTTGGAAGAGAGAACACTGCCGGAAGCCCAGAAGCCCCCTGAGTATTTGCTCCTCATCACAGGCCTCTCCCTCTCTGCCAGAAGTAACTGCTACCCTGTTTCGTGCTAATCATTTCCTTACTGGTGTTTTCTTTTTTTTTTTCTTTTTTTTACAAAATTTTACCAGGCATGTATGCACTCCTAAACAGTATATTATTTAGCTCTCTCTGAGTTTTGAACTTTATATAATGGGATCACCCTGCGTATTTTCTTCTGTGCCTTGCTGCTTCTGCTCAACACTACTACGTGTTGGATTCTCTCATTTTGAACGTGAGCAGTAATTTATTTATTTTCGCTTCTACATAGTATTCTATGTATGAATATGCTGCAATATGCCGCAATTTGTTGGCCCGGTCTACTGCTGTTGGAAATTGTGGGATTTTGACAAATATCCATACGTGACTCCTGTTTCTGCCCTGGGGGCCATGTCCTCAGTGCCACAGCATTGACATCTTCCAGGAACTTGTTACAAATGCAGAATTTCACTCAGCGTAATACCCTCCAGTTCCATCCATGTCAAAGCAAATGGTGGGTATTTGTCGTTTCTAATGACTGAAGAATATTCCATTGTATACATAAACCACAGCTTCTTCATCCATCATCTTTCGATGGACACCGAGGCTCCTTCCACAGTTTGACTATTGTGGACATTGCTGCTGTGAACATTGGGGTGCAGGTGTCCCGGAGTTTCACTGCATCTGTATCTTTGAGGTAAATCCCCAGCAGTGCAATTGCTGGGTCGTAGGGTAGCTCTATTTTTAACTCTTTGAGGAACTGGGGGATGGGGTGACTGGGTGACGGGCACTGAGGGGGGCGCTTGACGGGATGAGCACTGGGTGTTATGCTATATGTTGGCAAATCGAACTCCAATAAAAAAGTATACAAAAAAATTTAAAAAAAATAGCCTGGAGGAAAAAAAAATGCAGAATTTCAGGATCCCCTCCCAGACCCGAGGAATCAGAATCTGCATTGTTAACTAAATCGTAGATGCATTAAAGTTTTGGGGAAGCATTGCTCTAGAACATGTAGGTTTATACCTAGAAGTGGAGTCGTGGAGGGCTAGGGCAAGCACATGCCCCACTTGATAATGAACGGGCAAGCTGTCTTCCAAAGTGATCACGCCGGGTCCTGTCTATGCAGTGAAGCATGACGGATGTTCTGTTTTCCGCAGTCATCACTCTTGGCGTTGACTTTTAATCTTTGCCCATCTGGAAGGTGCGAGATGGCGTCTCTCTTTGTGTTTTCCCTTTTCCTTTTCCCAATTTCTAGCGTGTCCTGGATGATGCCAATGCTCTTGCTCCAAGGACCACACTTCGAGTAGCAGCCAGGAGTCTTGTCTTCTGTGTGTTTCTGGGCCGTCATGCTTCTCTTCTAGCAAATGCCTAATGTTGTGGCTCATTTTTCTATTGGGTTGGTTGTCTTTCTCTAATTGGCTCATGGGAGATATTCTGTTTTGGACTTTTACACCATGGTTCATGTGTCAGGGCCATGCCACGTGTTCCGCACACCTCTAACTCTTCCAGGCATAAAGAAGGGCAAATTTCCCAGCCTCCTCTGTGGTTAAATTGGGACCATTTGAGGCTGAGTCCCAGTTATAGGAACAATAGTCATATTAGTTTGCCATCGCTGCCCTAATTAAATACCACAGACTGGAGCTCCTAAATAGCAGTAATTGATTTTCTCACAGTTCTGGAGGCTTGAAATCCAAAATCATGTTGTTGACAGGTTTAATTTCTTCTGAGGCCTCTCTCCTTGGCTTGCGAATGGCTTCTTCCTAGCTGTGTCTTCACAGGGTTCCTTGGTCTGTGCCTGTCTGTGTCCTAATCTCCTCTTCTGATAAGGATAATAAAGGTATTGGATAAAGACCCAGCATTTGGGACACCTGGGTGGCTCAGCGGTTGAGCATCTGCCTTCAGCTCAGGTTGTGATCCTAGAGTCCTGGGATCAAGTCCCGCACTGGGTTCCCCACAGGGAGCCTGCTTCTCCCTCTGTCTGTGTCTTTGCCTCTTTCTCTGTCTCTCATGAATAAACAAAATCTTAAAAAAAAAAAAAAAGACCCATTGTCCGACCTCATTTCACTTTAATTACCTCTTACAAGCTCTGTCTCCAAAATTAGTCACCATGTGAAAGCCCAGGGTTGGGAGTTTAACACATGATTGGCGGGGGCGGGGGGCGGGGGGGGGCGCTGGTGGGACACAGCTCAGCCTGTAACAATAGTCTAAACCTTAAAATCACCCCACATGATCTTCTAGCTCTTTCTTTCCCTTTCGTGGCAACATTGGAAGCCACGTGTTCGGGGTGTTAGAGCCCCAAGAGGGAAGAAGCAGCCTAGATCCCTGGGTGACTGCTTGGAGCAGAGCTGCTGGTTCCACTGCTAAGACATCGTAGTGAACCCAACCTTCAGTGTGCAAGACCACTGAGATTGGGGGATTTGTACTGCACACCCGTATATTCTCTCCTGATGAGTGCAGGTTTGGGATCCTCCCTACACTGTGAGTTTTCTTGCCAACATTATCCTTGCCTAGTTTTGCAATTGAGGCGATGCTAAGCCTTTGAAAATGATCTGGGCATGTTTCCTCATTTTCTATTATCTGGAAGAGTGGTTCCTAAAACATTTGGTGGAAATTGCTGATAAATCATTTGGACCTGGTTTTTTTCTTTCTGGGAAGATTTTTAACTAATGATTCAATTTCTTTAAAGGTCATTAGACTCTCCACGTTCTCTGTTCCTTCTTTGGTAAGGTATATTTCTTTTTAAAGAATGCATGCATTTTGTCTTAGTTTTAAAATGTAAAGTTTTCCATAATAAAATCTTTTCATTTATGAAATCATTGCAGGCTTTGCAGTTATGATCTCTTTCGAATTCTTAATATTGTTTATTTTTTTCGTTCTCCCTCCCCACCACCTTTTTATTTTCTGCTGATTAATCATGCAAGGGAATCAACTTTAGAAGGCTAATTTTCCCCCCAAAGAATCAACTTTTGGCTTTGATTATTCTTTTCTATTGCACTTTATCTTGTACCTTTTATTTTGCTCTTGACTTTAATTTTGTATTCCTTTGCTTTCATTGGATATATTCTGCTTTTTTTTTTTTTTTAATTCTTAGACTGGATACTTAAGGCATTAATTTCAAGTCAAGTTAAATGTTTATGTAGACCGAATTCTAATATAAACAATATAAGGAAGGGGCATCTGGCTGGTCAATCCGTGGAGCATGCGACTCTTGATCTCAGGTTGTGAGTTTGAGCACCAGTGTGGAGCCTACTTTAAAAAAAAATTAAACAATATAAGATCTAAGTTTCCTCTAAATACTATTCTAGTTGTACCATTACAATTTTTATAGAAAATAATAGAAAATAATTTTGTTGTGTGTTTATTCAGATTTCTAGTTTGTAATTTCCATTGGAATTCCTTCTTTGACCCATAGCTATTTAGATTTTTTAGAATTCCAGATCTCTGGATTTTTTTTTTTTTTAAGATTGTATTTATTTATTCATGAGAGACAGAGCGAGAGGCAGAGACACAAGCAGAGGGAGAAGCAGGCTCCATGCAGGGAGTCCGACGCAGGACTCGGTCCCATGACTCCAGGATCATGCCCTGGGCTGAAGGCAGGCACTAAACCACTGAGCCACCCAGGCATCCCAAGACCTCTGGATTTTTAATGGGTGTGTTTTTGTTATTAATTTCTTACTTGAATGCATTAGAGTCTGGGAATATGGGATTCTTAGGATTTGTGGAAGCTAGCTCTATGGTCTGGAACATATTTTTATATATTTTATATTTTATAAACATATAACCATTCCTCAGATGCTGTGGAATGTGTATCCACATGTATCCTCCTATGTTGGGTATAACATTCTATGTGTGATCATGAGAACTTCCTTATTTGCACTGTTCAAATGTCCTATATTCTTGGTAATTTTTTGTCATCCTGATCAGTTAATGAGATGGATATATTAAAAATCTTATTGGGGCACCCAGATGGTTCAGCCTGTTAAGTGTCCAACTATTGATCTCAGCTCAGGTCCTAATCTCAGGGTCTTGAGTTCAGGCCCCACATTGAGCTACACAATGGGCCTGGAGCCTACTTAAAAAAAAAAAATTACATAGATAGATAAATAAATATCTCTTACTATATTATGTGAATTTTTAAACTTCTTGTGGTTTTGTCATTTTTTTTGCTTTATGTATTTTGAACTTTATTTTGATGCATAAAAGCTTAGAATCATTATATTTCTTGATGAATGGAAACTTTTATCATTATGCAGAAGTCTTTTTAATTTTTAGTGATATTTTTGCCCCTAAGTCTAATTGATCTAATTCTAATATATACTTTACCAGCATTCTTTTGTTTAGAATTTTCTTGGTCTCTCATCTTCCTTTGTTTTTTGTTTTGTTTTGTTTTGTTTTTACTTTAACTTTTATGTTTGACTTTCAATCCTCATGTTTTTTTTTCTGTGTCCTCTAAATCACATTTAGCTAGATTTTTAAAATTTAGTCTGATAATCTTTTGACTAGAGAATCTAATTCATTTTCATTTATTATAATTGGCATACTGAATTGATTTCTACCATCTATTGAATGCTTTTTTATTTGACTGGATTTCTCTTTTTTTTCATGCTTTCTTTTAGAAATACTTCTTTATTTCTGTTATTATTATTATTACTTATTCCATTTTTCCCATATACTTATTTGGGAATTATGTGTTCTATGCCTATCTTATTTATTGGTTGTTCTAGCTATTTTATGTACGTACTTGGCTTAATAAGGTTTAAAGTTAATCAATACATTAACCATTACCCTTGGCTATCCCAGCCTCTTTGCTTTCCCATATAAATTTTAAGACAAACTCCCCAGTTTCTATAAAGAAGTCTGCTGGGACTTTATGATTGTGACAGATCTATAGGATCAGTTTGTGGAAAACTGACCTCTTGATAATGTGACCACAATATTCATCTCCATTTATTTAAGTCTTCTTTGATTTCTCTCATCTGTGCTTTGTAGTTTTCAGCATATAAGCCTTACATATCTATTTTATTGTTTCCAGCAATATTATAAATGGTACTTTAAAAAAATCAATTCCCATTTGTTCATTATTAGTACATAAAAATATGATTGATTTTTAACTAATGGCTTGTATCTTGTGTCCTTTCTGAACTAACTTATCAGAGTTAGTTGTAGTTTTTATATATTCCTGGGGGATTTATATGTAGTCAACCATGTCATCTGTGAATAGAAACAATTTTATTTATTTTCCAGTTGGTATGCCTTTTGTTTCTTTTCTTGCTTTATTTTACCTGTAAGAACATCTGACAGAGGAGCAGTGAAAGTGATCTCATCTGATCTTAAGTGGAAATCAGCCTTTTAAACTGAGGTATAATGTTGGCTGTAGGTTTTTCACAAATAAATCTTTTCATATTGAAAAAAATTCCTTTTTCCTCCTTGTTTATTTAGAGCTTGTGTTTTATTTCCCCATTTTTTCTTATTAGGACCACATGTTAAATTTAGCCAAATTATTTTTTTGTATCTCTTGAGGTGATCATATGATTTTTCTGTTTTAATCTGCAGATAGAGTGAAGTACACTGATTTATGAATGTTGAACTAACCTAGAATTCCTGGGATAAACCACAACTTGGTTATATTATCATTTTTATTTTTTCCTATATTTATTTTGCTAACATTTTGTTCAAGATTTTTTTTTGCATCTTTGTTTATGAGGGCTATTAGCTCATATCTTCAGTTTAATTTTTTTCCTCTTGTTTAGTTTTAGCATAGCCTAATATTGGTCTCATCTAATGAGTTGGAAGTGTCCATTTCTATTTTCTGGAAATGTTTATGTAGACCTAATATTATTCCTTCATTAAATATTTGAAGGATTTGCCATGGGGTGCATGCAGTCATCTGAGCATGCAATTAGCCTTGTGGGAAGGTTTTTAACTGCAATTTTAACTATGAATTTAATTTCTTTGATAATTGAGGTTATCTATTACCTTTGAATGAGCTTGGTAATTTGTATCTTTCAATAAATGTATCCATTTAACCTCAGTTACTGAATGTGCTGTCATAAAGTTGTTCATAACATTTCTTATTATCTTTTTAGTGTCCATAGGATTTGTAGTGATGTCTCTTATTTAGTTCTCATTGTTGGTAATTTGTGCCTTCTTGTTTCCTTTATCAGTCTGACTAGAGGTTTATCAGTTTTATTGATCTTCACAGAGAACCAACTTTTTATTTCACTAATTTTTATCTCATGGTTTTCTTTTTCCATATTATTGATTTCTACTCTCCATTATTTCTTTCCTTCTGATTTCCTTAGGTTTAATTTTTTTATATTTTCTTACAGTCAAAATTTAGATAATTGATTCAAGACATTTCTTTTTTTCTGATACAGGTGTACAGTATAAATTTCCCATGAAACACTGTTTTAGCTGCATTCCACAAATTGTTATATGTGGTGTTTTAATTTTTATTTAGTTAAAAAAATTTTCTAACTTCTTTTGCAAGCTTTTCTTTGATACATTAAAAGTGTGTTATTTAATTTAATATTTGTTGATCATCCAAATATCTTTGTTACTAATTTTTATATTAAATCAGTTGTAGTTAGAGAATATGTATAATTTCAATTCTTTCTAATATGTTTTGTGTCTCAGAATATAGTTTATTCAATGGAATGTTCCACATGTGCTTCAAAACAATGTTGTTGGTTGGAGTTGTTGTTCTAAATATCAATTAAGGCAAAAGGGTTGATAATGTTGTTCAGGTCTTCTATAACCTTACTGACTTCCTGTTTACTAGTTCTCTCAGTTACTAAGAGAAGAGTGTTAAATTTCCAGTTACATTTGTGGTTGTATTTACTTCTTTTCAACTATACCAGTTCCTGTATGTATTTTGAAGCTTGGCTGTTAGGTATTTACACTTTTAAGATTATTATGTCTTCTTGATGAATTGATCTTTAATCATTATGCAATATCTCTCTTTTTATAAAGGGTATAAATGATATTACAATTTATTTTTTTAATGTTTTTATTTTAATGCAACATCTTTTTATTTTTGGTTATATTTCCTGCTTTGAAGTCTACTTTTAATAAAGCTGTTCCAATTTTCTTTGATTAATATTTGCGTGGTTTCCATGAGTATATATTTCTCCGTCATTTTACTATAGGGTTTTTAAGATTTTATTTATTTATTTGAGAGAGAGAGAGAGGGAGGGATCTGAACAAGAGTGAGAACACACATAAAAAAGAGGGGCTGAGGGAGAGAGGGTAACAGCACGTATTGAGGACAGGATAAATTTTAGTATACTTACAAAGGTGATTACCTAATTCAGAGGTCACAGGAAGGTAAGCTCCATTAGCTTCAGTGAGGATCTTTTTTGTGAGTTGAATTCCCACTGTATTCCCAAGGCCCAGGTCAGCATCTAGTACATAGATGCTCCATAAATTACCCTATTTATGCCTTTATATTTAAAGTATGTTTTGTAGACAACATAAAACTGAGTCTTGCTTTTTCAAAATTCAATCTATCTCTTTCTTTAAAATATATTCTAGTTACTTACATTTCAATTATTTACATTTAATGGCTGATATGATTTGTTTTAAAGTAAAATAATAGAGGGGCACCAGGTGGTTCAGTCAGTTAAGCTTCTGCCTTCAGCTCAAGTCATGAGCCCACGGTCCTGGGATGGAGCCCCACATTCAGGTCCCTGCTCAATCATTCTCAGACATATTGGTGGGAAGCATGTTGTGGAGCAATCTAGCTAATTTTCTCTCACAAACAGTGGGTCATTGGCTTAGACTAGTTTCTTATGGGGCAGATGGATTTGCTGCCAAGCTTCTCAGAGGTGCTGGTTATTATTCGACAATCTGGTGATGCCAACATTGATGAGTAATAATAGTGCGTGGAACCCAAAACAAGCAGCCACTTGGTTTGGTTTCAGAGAAGTGTAAATATAGTAGAAAATTCTGATCATTTGCCAAGACCTAAACATTTTTTCTCATAAACCTCTTATTTTAGAATAGTTTTAGTTTTACAGAATTATTGCAATGATAGAGCAGAGAGTTGCCTTACACTCTATTCCCATGACTCAATTTCCCCATGACTAACATGACTATGGATATTTGTCATAATTAATAAGTGAATGTTAATACATTATTGCTAATTAAAGTCCATATGTTACTCAGATTTCTGGACTTTTCCCTGATCTTTCTTTCTTTCTTTCTTTCTTTCTTTCTTTCTTTCTTTCTTTCTTTCTTTCTTTCTTTCTTTTTCTTTTCTTTCTTTCTTTCTTTCTTTCTTTCTTTCTTTCTTTCTTTCTTTCTTTCTTTCTTTCTTTCTTTCTTTCTTTCTTTCTTTCTTTCTTTCTTTCTTTCTTTCTTCTTTCTTTCCTGTTCCAAGATACCACATTGCATTTGGGAGTCACATCTCCTTTGGCTCCTCTTAGTTGTAACTCAGATTTGTTTTTGGTGCCCTTGATAGTTTTGAGTATAGTTTGGTCAGTTATTTTGTAGAATGCTCCTCATTAGAATTTAATGTTTCTCTCACAATTAGATTGGGGTGAGATGTTTTGGGGAGGAAGACCACAGAGGTAAAGTGCTATCCTCATTATATCGTATCAAAGGTATATCCTCATCATATCATATTAAAGGTATATATATATCAAAAGTGAAAGTGTTGACTTTATCTACTGTAAAGTTACTCTTTTCTGTCTCCCTTCCCATTCTGTTCTGTCCTCTTTGGAAGAAAATTGCTATGTGCCTCCCATTTCAGGAGTGGGGAGTTATTTTCTTCTCCTTTGGGGTGGAATAGCTACATAAATTACTTGGGATTCTTTAGCATAGGATATTTGTCTTTTCTCTCTACTTAGCTACACTTTGCAGGTGATGGTGATGTACCCTCCATGAGTTTGGGAAGTCAGGTTTCTGGTCATCAAGTCATTGGTGAACAACAAGGGTGCCGATGAGCTGAGATGACCTGGGGAACAAGCTAACACCGCAATGTTGAAGGGGCATAACAGTTAAAATGGTGGGCAATTGTGATGTGCAGTTCCAAATACCTTCCCAGTATGGGGAGTGATGAACTGGAGGACATTTTGTTTGGCTGAGCACCAAACAAAATGGGTTGAGGTAAGCAAACGAGGGAGTGGAAGCTGGAGCAGAGATGAATGATTCTGTCTGTAAGAAGTGAGAAAATTGAAATTCTGAGGGGACTCTGGGATGCCTTGACAGTAGAGACAGCAGGGCTGGATGCTGGACATGAGAAGCATCTGAGAGATGGGATTTGGAGAAATGTCTAACATGGATTTTTTTTGTTGTTGTGGGGTCATCAGTTTGACTCTTCTTCTCCCCAGCGGAGTCTGGATTGCTCATTGAGGTAGGGTTGAGTGTGTGTGTGTGGTGATGGTGGTCGGCGGGGACTTGAAGACATGCCAGGTTCTGTGTTGGTGGAGATGCAGAAACAAGTAGCCCATACAGACACTAGGGGCAGAGAATGAGCAACTGGCTGCTATTTGGGTTGCAGGGATGATAATATGCCTAGAGCTGCAGAGTCTTACACAGCTCTATACATGGTGCCAATTACCCTCCTGTAGATTCTAAGTCAGTCCCATGGGGAAAGCAGAGAGATGGTACAGATATGGAAACTGGGCATGGTGAAACTGCTGCCTGCCCAAGGTCGCTGTTGGCCAAGCTGTAGGGACAGACCCTGATGTCCTGACACCCCTCCCTCCCCACTCAGTGTCCCTTTCCTCTCTCTACACCACATCCTCCCACCTTTCATTAGCCCCTCGGAAAGAGCCTGTTGTTTATTGCACAAGTAACAGCAACATCAAAGTTGGAAAATTCCGTTCGAGTCCAGGGCTCTAAAAAACATGCCCCAAGAACCAATCCACTTAAAATGCAAATTCCGCTGACACTAATAAGCAATATATATACACATGCATTTACACATGCAAATGAGCAGAATGGGGCACAGGACTTTCCTCCACAGCATCCGCACATGATTATGTTCAAGACACTCCATCAAAGTGAAGCAGAGAGGCCACCTCCCACACGTCCTCGCCAGGCTCGAACCTTCCGAGATGCTCAGGGCCTGTGGGCAATACACGTGGTCCTTCAGAAGCCAGAGCATCTTCCAAGTTCAAGGCTTTCTATTACATAGCTTACATCACAACACTTCTCTAAGCCTCAGTTGCTGCCCTGCTTATCAGGATCCTGCTGGTCTTCCTTATCTGCCTGTCAAATCTCCCTCAACCTTCAGGTCCATGAGGTCTTCCAGAAAGCACTTGAACACAACTGCCCACGTCAACCAAACCAGCATCTGAACTCAGAGCTCATGTCCTCATTCAGTCACCCTGGACTCATTTTTAGCACCAAACCCAGTTGCCAAAATGGGCCCTCCCCAAAAGATCTCTATGTTCCTGTTGCTTTGTGTTTTCCCTTCAAAGTGTTGGGAGTCCCAGCAGGCAGATAATACTGGAGGTCTTCCTAATGCTGTCTTCAGCCAGGGAGGGAGGGAGGTCAAAATATATATATATAGCTTTTTGTAGAAGGTGAGAGACCCTGATGATACTCAGGTGTCTCAGGCATTTATCCCACAGCAACAGGAGATGAGCTTTTCCACATACTTAAACTTTCAATGGCAATGTCCCCATTCTCTATCGAAACATTTTTTTGGCCATTTTGAGTGGAAATAATTTTTTTTCTGAATTACTTACCTATTCAACTGCCTTCCTAAATGATGCTGAGCTCTAAGGGTCCTTGAGATCAACATTAGAGGTCTGTGTGACAATGTAGATCCTTATGGGGTCACTGGGCCACCAGCCAAAGGGGCTCACAGCTCCCTCAGCCCTGCCTCACAATGACCCCCACTGAGTTCTTTTGCAACCCAAACTTCCCTGGAGCTTTTGGGGATTGGGGATGAGGTTAGGCAACAAAATTGCATATTATTCTTTCATTTGGGGGAAAAAAAGGTGTATGTATAAAAATGGCCAGAAGAGCAAACACCAAGATATTGGAAATTATCTCTTGATGATAATTCATGGGCTTTTGAGTATATCAATAAATACTGCTCTACCACATGTATTTTAATGTTTGCATGTAGTATTAGAATTGCATGTAGTTAGAATGTAGTATTTCATCATGTGGATGTTCGAAAGGGTTCTGAACTCTTCTATTAGCTGCTTTCCAGTTATTTCTCTGCTATACATAATGCTCTGATAAAGTTCCTGGCACACACATCTCTGTGCACACTCACTTACTTAGGGAGATTTCTGGAAGTAGAACTGCTGGATGCAGGGCAAGCTCATGGAAGTTTTTTACACCTGGTTTCCTATTGCCCTCCAGCACTATGGCCCCATCTTCCCTTCCCTGGGGCCATGTGAGGCTCCAGCTTCTACCTGTGGAAGCAGCGGCCCTCTAGCCCGGTTCCAAGGCTGGTGGGAGTGGCGCTGGTTCTCTCCTTCCAGCACTTGCAGTGGTGCACACACAGCCCGCTCCCAATAAATACTTGTGGCTTATTGAATGAGAGCTCTGTCTCCCCAGCCCCAGCCCACCCCCTGGCAGTGCTGGTGCGAGCCTGTCCTCCTCCTCCGCCAGAGGCAGGTAATAGATGGCCGGGAGCCCGCCCCAGCCTCGGTCTCCGGAGGGTGATGAGGGGCAGGACAAATGCGAAGTGAGTGGCAATATTTCCTGAGAGCAGGAACGGGGGAATCTATCACTCCACACCGGAGTCCCCGCAGACCAGGAAAGGAGCATCCATGGGAGAGTGTGCGGTGTGGGACCAGGGGTCAGGGTGGGGAGCCCCAGGGCACCAGCCGGGGTGGGGGGCGCCAGGTAAACTCACAGTCCCTCTCTCTGAGCAGGAAGTAGCCTTGCAGGCCCTGGAGTGGAATAAACAAATGAAAGTTTCTGCATAGTTAATTCCTGGTGGCTCAACAGCCTCTCCAGGCAGGGGTGGGGGGGGATGTGGGAGACAGCAAGAGGAAAGGCAGGGGGACGCCAGACAGAGGCTGTTTGATGAATGCCTAGGACACTCCAAATTCACTGCCAGGCACTCAAATCTTTCCGGGCTGTTCCAGGTCTTGTAATGCCTCCCTCCTTTCTACTTTCTTCCCAAAGCTTTCATCCCCAGGCTCCCCTAGGGCCCCTGGTGAGGTAGGAAGGCTGGCTAATCACCAATGGCTAATCTCCAACTAATCACAGCTGGAGATGCTTCCCCTGCTGCTTTATTTTGTGGTTGCTGTTCCTGCAACAGAGAGACTGGACTTCTTTATCCTCGGCTGAGGCTGAGCCCGCTGCAGACTAGCCTGCAATCACCAGTAACCTACTCAGAGCTTGGACTCCCCACAGCCAGGTTCCAAGGTCATGCGAAGCAGATGCCTCCAATCATCTTTGACTGCTGAAGGTCCTGAGTGGGTCTCTAGGGAAGATTGATTGTGTTAATGGCTCTCTGAGTGGCCTCTGTGAATCCAGGCCCTTGGTAGTGACCTCCCACATGCCTCAAGAGTCTCAACTAGGATGTGTGACTTGCCTGACCAATGAGACAGAAGCAACCTTGACTCAAGCAGAGCTTGGAGAAGTGCCTGTGTGTTGCTACCATGCACCTGTGCTTCCACCATGAGATGGACTAGTCTTCTGGAAGGATGCGAGAAGCACATGAAGGACAGCCACTCTGTCACAACCCAGGTCCTTCTGGACCAGCCAGCCACTGACCAGCCTGGATCACAGCTGCATGAACAAGCCTAACCAAGATGAGCAGAGCCCAGCCCCATTGCCCTGAAGACTCATAAGAAATAACAAATGGTCATTGTCTAAGCCAGGAAGATGTGCAGTCTTCTGCAGTAGCTGACTGATACATCTCCTTTACATAAAAGCCATTCCAGAGATCAGCCTGAAGGAAGTCCGGCTGGGCCCTTAGCATATGAGAAATCTTGGTAGGCTCATGCTGTATATCCAACGCCCAAGGTCACAGGGGGAGGCTGGAGTTGATCTAAGACGCGTCAATCAAACGTAGGCACTGAGAGTTGCTAGGATCCTCTAAAACTCTATTTCAATTCGATTTTCACCAAATCACACAAAAAAAGAGAAAAAAACACAGGCTCATTAGAAAGATAACAAACAAAAGGACATGAAGTTAAACACTCCACTTTACTGTACCATCTACTTCTACCCTTTCCCCTGCTTGTCGCTACTCTGATTTCATCCCCTGAAGGAAGCCACCATTAAGCACTTGAGGTGCATCCTTCCAGATATTTTTCAATGCACACACACATGGATGTAGATAGACTTCTTTTTCAAAAAATGGAATAACAGTAAAATATTGTTCTGAGACCTACTTCTTTTACTTAATGGACCACCAGCAGGTCTAGCTCATTCTTTTTAATAGGTGCATAGTATTTCAGGGCCCAGACATACTGTAATTTGCCACATCCTTATAGACATTTAGATTGGTTCAAATTTCCTTACTGTAACTGAAACATATATAATATATTCATGTACTTATGGTGCTATTTATAAGTCACCTAAAAATGGAGCGGCTGGGTCAAATTTTAATACATATTGCTAAACTGTCTTTGAAAAATAGTGGGTGGTATGAGAATGTCTGTCCTTCTACACCATGGTGGAAGTCACTCATGAGTGTCCAGTCACTCATGTTGGCTAGGATGGACTTTTTGCCAATCTGATGGGAAAAAAAATACCACCTCATTCTAAATTACTTTTATTGGGGATCCCTGGGTGGCTCAGCAGTTTAGCACCTGCCTTCGGCCCAGGGCGTGAACCTGGAGTCCCCGGATCGAGTCCTGCATCAGGCTCCCTGCATGGAGCCTGCTTCTCCCTCTGACTGTGTTTCTGCCCCCATCTCTCTCTCTCTCTCTCTCTCTCTCTGTGTCTCATGAATAAATAAATAAAATCTTTAAAAAAATTAAAAATAAATAACTTTTATTATGGGTGACACTGAAATAGTTTTAAATATTTATTAGCACTTTGCATGTCATTGTTGGTGAACTCCTGTTTGTATAATTTGACTATTTTCTCTGTCAGCTCATGATTGTTTTCTTATTGGATATGGCAGGTCTCTATGTATTATGGCTATAAACTTCTTATTGTATACATCCCAAATTTTTCTAATTTCATCATGTCGCTATCTCTTAGATAATCCCATTAAACAACCCAGAACTATGGATCTTGATTCATTCTCCAGGCATTTGGTCTCTGTTAAAATATAGGAATATCTAGAGAAGCAGGGTGTGAGAACCTGCTCTTCCAACTTCTCCGCACCTCTGATAGCACCACTTGTGGACTTAAATCCCTCTCTGGGATCGGCTTTGGTGATGTTAGGGATTATTTACAGCAAATGCTTTTGATATCTGATCCTGTAACCTCTCAACCCACCTTGAAGTTTACCTGCAGCTGCAGTTGGCAGTTCCTGGTTAGGCTATTGGCCCCCTATCTCGAATGCCATGGCAGCTGTCTGCTTTTCTGCCTGAGATCTTTCCCCAGGGCCTCAGGATCTTGTACAATCTATACCACTTATGCACAGCACAGCCTGAAAGCGTCTGGGGATTGAATGCCCCAGGGGTAAGCTTCAACAAATGGCGGACAAGAGTCAGGACAATTGCTTCAGCTTCCCCATCACTTGGAGGCAATCCCAGTCATGTTCTCCATGGTTCCTCAGCAGGTCTCCAGGGGGACGGAGAGTAGGTTGCTGCTGTACTAGAGTTCTCCAGAGAAGTAGAACCAATGGAATGAGAGGGGAATTTATCATAAGGAATTGGCTCACATGATAATGGAAGCAGACAAGTTCCAAGATCTGCAGTTGGCAAGCTGAAGACCCAGGGGAGCCAATGGTGTGGTTCCAGTCCGGAAACCAGCAGGCTCGAGACTTGGGAAGAGCCAATGTTTCAGACGGAGGCAGGAAAAGACCAATGTCCTGGCTCAAGGCAGTCAGGCAGGAGGAAGTCCTCTGACTCAGCTTTCTTGTTCTGTTCAGGCCCCCAGTGGATTGGATGGGACCCACCTACATCAGGGAGGACCATCTGGTTGGCCCAGTCTACACTGGAGACGCTAATCTTATCCAAGAACACCCTCATAGACACACCCAGAATAGTGCCTGACCCACTGTCTGGGCCCCACCATGTCATGAAATTAACCACCACCCTTGTCCCCCATGGGTGTCTCTTTAATGATTTCCCTCCCCTCCTTTTCCGTCTTCTCCACCCCTGACTTATGCTTGTTGGTAACCCTCTGAATAAACCACCTGCTCCCAAGTCCTTATCCTGGAAACTTCTTTCCAGGAAACCCACCCAAAGACAAGAGAGGAAGGCAAAGCCTTCCATGCATGGATTTCACGTAACATGGCTGTGCTTTTGCAGACCTCTGACAAGAGGATGACTTTTCTCAAGCCCCAGTGCTGGAGCTGGAACAGTGTTTTTCCTTCTAGATGAGCCAAATGTTAGCTAGGGACACAAGCCCACGGAGAAGAGACCAAATAAAAGTCAAGCCTGTTGTGACCTCACTTTCTATTTTCCCGCAGCCCAGTGTGAAAGAGCAGAAGGTCCCTCGCAGTTTCTCAAATTCTGGACAGGCCTCAGGCCTGCTGCCATCAGAGCTGGGGAGGGGATGTAAACTTCCTTCTGCCCTCTCAGCCTCTGTGACTGGGTTCAAGAATTAAACTGCCATAAGAGGGGCACCTGGGTGGCTCAGTGGTTGAGCGTCTGCCTTTAACTTGGGTCATATCTTGGGGCCCTGGGATTGAGTCCTGCATAGGGCTCCTTGCAGGGGACCTGCTTCTCCCTCTGCCTATGTCTCTGCCTCTCTCTCTGTGTCTCTCACGAATAAATAAATTTTAAGACAATCTTTAAAAAAAATAAGCTGTCATAAGACAGATCAATAGAAGAAAAGCATGCAGGTTTTATTTAGTATTTTTTACATGCATACAGGAGTCTTTGTAAGGAAAATAAGACCCAAAGAAGCAATCAGGCCCCAAAGCTTATATGTCTTATTTATTTATTATTTATTTATTATTTTTTTATATGTCTTTTTTAAACAAAGACTGCTAAATTATGGGGATGGGACAGCACCACGGGCCCCAGGCCAGGTGGGGACAGTGACCAGGAAATATTTGAGAGAACTGAATGGAAGACTGGGGTGATTTTGGTAGGTTTGTGTGTACAGCTCCGTAACTAGCATTGACTCTGATCTCTGGTGATCAGAGTGTTCTCCTCCTGGAGCAGGGAGGGCTCCTTTCTCATGGGACATGTTAGGACCTGCTTCCAAGTAGAAGGAGGGAGGTCTGAGAGCACTGCCTGAAACTGGTGTTTCTCAAGTGCTTTGGGCTCAAAGTAACCAGTGTGCCAAAGCGGCATATTTGGGGATGACATGTCCTGAACCCCTTCACGGGCATAGTGCTGACAGAGGAGGCCCCAGAAAGCTAGACCCTTTCTTGGCTGGCCAGAGTAGGAACAGCACTTATGTCAATCGGCCCCCAACAGGTGCCCCAGAGAGAGACAGCTCCCTCCTAAAAGGACCAACTGGATAAGGCTTTGTGGGAACTGCGCCCCAGGCTCCATGGAGATGACCGGCCCATCTTGTGGGTAGGGCTGGAATCTGTAGCCAGAATAGCAGAGGCTAGCATCGCCACCCCATCCTCAGCCTGGGGTTCTTAAGGCCAAAATTACCCGCCAGTCCATCCAAAATAGATGCTACAGTGCAAGGAGAGCACTAGTCCATGAAGTCAGACCGCTGCATTATCATCCTGGGGCATCAGGCCCTGGTCACCAGCCCTAGGTGCCCGAATCACCTCCTGTTTGGTCCAGAGATAAGAATGTCTCTTTCCCAAAGGGCACCTGCTTAGGAAGCCCTGGCCCCGGGAGGGGTTTCTTGTGGAACTTTACCCCGCCGAGACCTCCCTGAGCTATGGTTTACAATTATGTAGGCGCCCAGGCCCAGGCCAGCATCTCCCACGACACCCAGGAGTGGTGGACAGTTGTGGTCTGACGTCAGTGGTGCTTCTTCCCTGGGTTGTGCTACTTTGGCATCCAGGTCTTCAGGCTGTAACCAGTCGTGTCCTTTCCTCTCATTTGCCCTCCTCCCCCACCAAGGTCCCCTTCCCAGGCTGCTTAGGGAACCCTTATTTCCTTTTACTTTTGGATGCAGAGCAAGTCAATGTTTCTTTGTTGACAGACCCAGGGGCCAATAGGCCCAGGAAGCTGTTTTCCCAAAACAAAAGAGGGAGTAACATCTTCCATCACCTGGGAGAAAAAGACTCCAGCTTTTAAAATAACTGCTTCTCCTGGGTGGCTTAGCTGTTGGGCATCTGCCTTTGGCTCAGGTCGTGGTCCCGGGGGTCAGGGATCGAGTCCCACAACAGGCTCCCTGTGAAGAGCCTGCTTCTCCCTCTGCCTGTGTCTCTGCCTCTTTCTCTCTCTCTCTCATGAATAAATAAATGAATCTTAAAAAAAAATAACTGCTTCTGGTAGTTGGCTAGCTAACCTGGACACATAGGAAGGATCAGGAAGGTGTGCAGTGGTGGGTGCACAAATGGCCCAATGGTGGCGTGGGGTGGCGCCAGGTAAGGACTTGATACCAGCCCCGGGAGACCTGGAAGGGGGCACAGCCCGAGTAAGTGCAGATATGGGGAGCGTGGGGGTCCTTGTCCAGTAGAGACAGGGCCTCAACCCCTCGGGCAGGAGGGGTGGGTAGATTCCTGGAATTCGGTTCCTTTTTCCTTTTTCTTGGGGGAATCCAGACTTCTCTGAAGCCAAAGGCTTGGAGATCACTGCTCACCTGCCTGGAACCAAGAAGGCAGCCCCTTTGGCCTAAGGAGTAGGAGGAGGGGCCTGGGTGAGCTGGGTTGGGGAGGAGGGCAAGTCGTCTCCCTTCTCCTGTCCTGCAGTTGGCCTGGAGCTCCCTGGACTGGGAACCCGACTCTGAGCAGGTAGAAGAAGAAGCAGAGCCAGGAACCACCTGGAGAGAAGCTTCTCCGGGCCCCTGCAGATTGGCCTCCAGCGAGCTCGGCCGAAGCCTCACCCCCTAATGGTAGGCAGCGGGAGGGCCCGCCGGGGAGGCACCAGCGAGGAGGGCAGAGTGCCCGGGGGCCCAGGAATCGGCCTCTTCTCTAATGAGGAAGTAATTCAGTTAGCTCGGATTTCCCTGTCAGCAGCTTTTATTAAATGCAGGAGCCACCATGCTCTTAGGGATGCAGAGGAAAGCTCCGAACCAGCGGGGATCGCAGGGCTCAGTGAGCAAGGAGCCTGGCAAGGTGTTAAGCAGATTAAAAGGTGGAGGGGGGGGGGCATGAGAAAAATAAAGAAAGGAGAAAAAGCAAAACGGGGCAGCAGACAAGGAAATCAAGCACAAAAAGGCTCAGATGAGGCGGAGGCAGGGGGCCCGCATTCCTCTCGGGCCTCTATTGTGTTCCCCGAGGCCTAATCAGGAGCGAATACAATCGGGCCTCCTGTGAAAGGCCCCAGTCAGGTCTTCCCCCGGCCCTGCAGCTCCGTGCGGAATGGAGGAGCACAATAGCCTCGCGGAAATAAATAATAACACGGGCAGTGCGGCTTTGCAGGCCCCAGACGAGAGATCACAGTGATGTGCCAGGCGGAGGTGCCCACTGAGGCACAGCCGAGGCTGCCAGGGGCCCAGGGGCAGCTGTTCAGGGCTGAGGTACCAGGTAGGGGCTTGCTGTAACCAAAACAGACCAAAGTAACATTTACTGTGCGGTTTTCAGTACTTTTGTCCATATCAACTCTCAGCGACCCTATTAAGGTATTATTATCCCTATTTTACAGATGAGGAAACTGCGTCTCAGAAAGATTAATTCAGGGATTAGTCAACTATGGCTTATGATCCAAATCTGGCCCGCTTCTTGTTTGTGTAAATAAAGTTTTATTAGAACACAGACACATTCATTGGCCTGTTGTCTGTGGCTGCTTTCAAGCCACAGGGGCGAGTGGAGTAGTGGTGACAGGGCCTGTGCAGCCTGCAGAGGCTGAAATGTTTATTCTCCAGCCCTTTAGAGAAAATGCTGAGGACCTCGAGGTTAAATGGCCTGTTCAAAGTCACAGAACCGGAAAGAGACTGAGCTGGCATTTCAATCTAGCTTTGTTCCTGAAGCTCTGCAGCAAAGGGGTGGGGGTTGGGGGACCTTAAAAGGGCCCAGATGGGAATGGGTGGTGTGGGAAGGAGGGAGATAGAATCAGCCCTTCTGATCCAGCCGGATACTGGGTGGTGAGGGCGACAGGGGCAGAGGACCCTGGCAATTGGGGGTCTCCAGGGAAGTGTGGTTCTTTAAAACCCCTTCGGCAACAATCCTGCCTGCCAAGATCAGCCTTTCTTGTCCTGAGAAAGACCAGTCACCCCTGGAGCCTGGAGGGGGTCCAGCCAGCCTTGCAAGATGGCGCTGACCCAAGCCTGCAGGTCTCCCTTTGTCCTTGTCTATCCTACGTTGAGACTAGTCGGCATCCTCTGGACTGGAGTTTGCCTGGCTGCTTAATTAGTGCTCAGCTGAAGCTTGGGGGAAGCAGGGGTGGCTGTGCGTGACCAAGGACAGACAGCAGAAGGCTCAGCTCCCAGCCTTGGATGACAGGCAGGGCTCTCAGGCTCCTTCACTGCTCCTGCCGATGATGATCACATCACAGGAGCTTGAAACCCAAGAAAGACATTGAGTCCATCTGGAAAACTATGGGCTGAAACACCCCCCAGGCAGATAACACCTGCCCTCCTGCAACATACAGTCTGCCAAAAGGGATGGGGATATGGGTGATCCGCCCAGAAAACATCTCCAAATGTGTTGGGATAGCCTGGTCGGTCCGTTCTATACACGACGGCTAGTGACAACGGGGTGTACTATGAATAATTGTAAACTATAAAGCCAGTCAGCAGGTCCTTCATTCAGGAAGCACTGATTGAGCACCTGCCACGTGCCAGATGCTGTTCTAGGCTCATAGGAAACAGTGGTGAGCAAACAAGTCCTCTGAAACTTACCTTTCAGAGAAGGAGACCAGTCCAATGTAGTTAATGCATGATGTAATTTCAAAGTGCAAAAATATTATGAAGAATCAGGCAGGGAAGAGGCTTAGAGGCGAGACCCGAGTGAAGCAAGGCAGTGAGTCATGCACAAACATAGGGAAAAGTGTCCCAGGCAGAGGGAATAGCTGATGTGAAGGCCTAAGTTGGGGAAGAGCCTGGTGTGACTGAGGAACGGAGGAAGGCCTGTGTGCTCAGAGCAATGGAAGACAGAGAGAGAGAGGTCAGCAGGGACAGGGCACATGGGCATGGAGGCCGAGGGGAGGACTTTGGCTGTCATGGAGAGAAATGGAGCTGTAAAGTAGAGGCCGGTCTGGAGGAAGTTTCCTCCAAGAAGGAGCAGAGAGATACGGTACTAGGCAGAATGAGCAGGGGCCTGGGAATGCTTTTTTTTTTTTTTTAGAGATAGAGCTTCCAGTGTGTGTGTGTGTGTGTGTTGGGGGGCTGGTGCTGGTGGAAGTGACCCAGGAGGGGGAGATGATGGTGACATACGACAGGGAGATGGTTATAGTAGCAGGCCCTGCACAGCAAAAAGAGCAGGCTAAAATGGGGGGATATGGTTGGGGTGGGGGCAGAGTGCATGCTCCTACAGTTTATCTACATTTCTTGTCTGCATCCCCACTGGGAAGGTGACCACACACCGGTTCTTTTTTTTTTTTTTTTTTTTTTGGAATGATTCTTAGTCCAGTCTATTTCCTGGTATAATTAAAAATGACTCTCCCAACTGTCCCAGTTTGGACAATCACTTAAGTGGCCATTCTTCCTATGAGGCCAGTACCATTTGTATGTCCATGTTACAGATGAGGACACTGAAGCAGAGGGAGGTGACACAACAGGTCAACAGTTGAACAGCCTGTACATCAAATGAGGTCTATGACTCCAAGTCCTTGAGCCCTGGATCCCTGCGGGAGAATGTTTGGTCCCGAGCACAGGAGCAGATACTAAGGAGCAGAAGATAAACCGCCCTCACCCCTTGGGCAAGTCTACTCATGAGAAGTGATTAGGTTAACAGCTAGGCATGGGGTGAGCGTATTAGAATCTGCGCTCAAATCATATGTGGCATAAGGCCAGTCTGCCTTTCTGGGGCAAGAGCCATTAAACATGTACCTTGGTTATAGAGAGGCTGCTACATGTCTGGAGCTCTCCTAGGCTTCCTGAATTTCTAGCTTGAGCCTATCCTGTCTGATGCCTTCAGGGGCTCTACCTTCCTCATGCTACGGTGACCATCAGGTCTGATCCTATTTCAAAATTCAGTTTAACCAGGAAAGGTTCAAGGTCATGGCAAACTGGGTCCTGCTACAACCCTGGTCCTGCACCAGGAGGAGACATAACTCATTTATCATGGCATTCTTTATGGCTTAGCTGGGGATGTGCTCAGAACACTTCTTAACATGGAGCTCCTGTCACTCCCCCTTTATCAGTCAAATTTGATCTCCTAAAGAAACCTGTGGGCCATATCTTTTTTTTTTTTTAAGATTTTATTTATTTATTCATGAAAGACACAAAGAGAGAGAGAGAGAGAGAGAGGCAGAGACACAGGCAGAGGGAGAAGCAGGCCCCATGCAGGGAGCCCTACATGGGACTCAATCCCTGGTCTCCAGGGTCATGCCCTGGGCTGAAGGTGGTGCTAAACCACTGAGCCACCCAGGCTGCCCCCCTGTGGGCCGTATCTGAGGCAAAGTTCTCCTTCTTGGTAGAAGTGGAGTGAATGGTCTGGAAGGGTGCTATCCTTAGGATTTTTTGGTGGTGCTTATCCACATCGTTTCTGCCTTCCATTCTGGAGCTGGGACCCCTGTGCTCAGCAGGGAGAGCAGGAAACAAAGCAGAATCAATAGGCTCAGGTCAAACAGGTTTCTCCCTCCCCTTAGGAAGATGCATCAGCTATCATGGCAACTTTCATTTTAAGCCCAGACCAGCCACTTTCTTCTTCCTGAACTGTTTTAAGTAAATTGCTACCTCTTTTCTCTCTTCCCGCACCACCCTGTAACTATTTCTAGACCGATAGACCACAGATCAAGGCCTAGGTACACGGGCAGATGGCTTCCAGCTAATAGGTGATGGAACTTCTGTGATCATACCAACAGATGACCTCAGTTATATTTACTTCTAAAAATCGATGGAAAAAGAGAAAAAAAAATGCAGATGATTCTTTCTCACTCAGTATTTTCATAGTTATAAGTGCTATTTGATGACTACCTAATATATGTCAGGTATGTGATGTGTAGAGGTGCCAAGTTCTTTGAATACTCCACATCCGTGACTTCATGCAATCTTCACAAGAATTCTTGCCAAGCAGTGATTGTCATCTTCATTGTACAGATGAATTATGTCCCAAATCCCATGTCTAGTAGGAGATGCGCATTATGTGCCGATTCTGTTTCCTCCTCCACTCTCCAGAACTTCCTAAACCATATAGGAGTCCCACAGACCCTAGGAGGTGTGGATTAGCACTCAGTTACCAGCCATGGATGGCGGGTGGGGAGTGAAGGCAATGTTTCAGTCCAGGAGAACTGATGACCTCTCCTCTGGGAGCCCTGGGAACAGGAGCCAAGCAACAGGAGTTGCGGATGCTGAAGACCATGAAATGTCTGAGCTGCAGATTGAATGGCTGGTCTGGGGCCATTCTGGGAAGGTGGTGGTCTCACCTATGCAAGATGAATGAGAGACCCAGATGCGGTCTGGAGTGGTGACCTGGAAGCCCGTCTACAAGCCCATTGTCCGGGGCTTCAAACATAATGACTCAAGGACTAGCACTTTCATTGATCTTGATTCTAGATCTTCCCCCAAATTCTGGTTAGTCTGAGGGCAAAACCCCTGTATTCTCATTTTACTGAGGATGACACTAAAACCAGGAGAGGTGACTTGGCCAAGGTCATATAGCTGGTAAGTGACAGAGTTGAACCCAGCTGGGGGTCACTACCTGTGCATGGGGAGTGGAGGGGTCGTGTCTGTGGATTGTCCATGGAAGGTTTTCCCCTTTTAGCTTCAACCAGCACCCAGCTTGGTTTAGCTTCATGTAGCTCCACCTCACCTCTGATGACCAACAGTGGGGTGACCTGGTAGGCTATGATTTTTACTACAAAACGATTCATACATGCCAGAAGAATGGACAATATGCAAATAACTTGTAAAAATAAATAAAATGAGGGGTGCCTGGGTGATAAGCATCTGCCTTTAGCTCAGGTCACAATTCTAGGGTCCTGGGATCAAGTCCCATGTAAGGCTCTCTGCTCAGTGGGGAGCCTGCTTCTCCCTCTTCCTCTCCCTCTGCCCGTCCTTCAGCTCATGTGTGTGCGCGCTCTCTCTCTCAAATAAATAAATTAAATCTTTTTAAAAAATTAATAAAATGAATTCCCATGAACCCAGCTTTCAAGACAGAATGACAATAGTGTGGAGGTCTCTGGTGTCTGTCCTCTTTGGGGTTTCCCCCCAGGGGACAAGTCCCATGCTGAGTTCTGAGTATCCCATCATCTCTTACTTCTATACAGTTCTACCACATGCATTTGCATTCCTTACAATGCATGATTTTGTTTCCATATTTTTGAACTTAATGTAAATACCATCCTCGTTAACCCTTACACAGGCTTACTAGGTGTTCATTGAAGCCATGCACATCCCTTATGAGGTAGGCATTATAATTGTGCCCATTTTTTTCAGATGAAGGCAATGAGGCACGGGAAGTATAATGAACATGACTAAGGTTCCATGGAGAATAAGGCGCAGAACGAAGATTTGAATCCGAGCAGTCGGCTCCATATCTGTACCTGTTACTATGATATGGTGGGTGTCACACTGGAGACAGTGCTATTTCTGTAGGTGCCTGTGGCTGCCCTTCGTTCATCTATGTATGGCACAGCGTGAGCCCAGGGGGTCGGGAAATGGAGCCAAGTGCACGCTGATGGCTTTCCACCCCTTGGATGCTGGCTACTGTTGACTCCCTCTCCTCACCCCCACCAATCACCCCATTCTTATAGGAGAGACCTCTTTTTTACAAGTAGATTCAGGGACAGTGACCCTCTGCTCACTCACCCAAAGCCCCCTGCATATGAATTGTGATGGATTAAGGCCTATTTGATTCCCTTTGCCAGTGCATGATTAGGGTGTGCACAGGGGGTCAGGGGCTCATGGGCTAGGAGGCTCTGAGCAAGGCTTTCCTCAGAAGGGTTTCCATGGAGAAACCTGGCAAACACCACCTTGCCCAGAGATCCAGGTTTGCATACGTCATGTGAAATCGGGTCCCCCTGATATGATGGGATGAGAAAGCTGCTTTACCTCTATGGTCTTCTTCCCCCAAAACCCATAACTCCAGTCAAACCATGAGAAAGACACCAGAAGTGAGCTTCTAGTACATTCTACAAAATATCTGACCAGTGGTTCTTCCATCCATTGAGGTATCAAAATCAAGGAAAGACAGCGAAGCTCTCACAGACCCGGGGAGACTGAGGACACCTGATACTGACTGCAGTGCAGTATCCCATCCAGGACCTCAGATCAGAAAAATTAGTGAGACCCGAATAAAATCCCCAGTTTGCTTAATAACAGGTGAAACTGGGTGTGGATTATAGGAACTCTATGCTCTACTTGCCACTTCTCAGCAAATCTAAATGTATGCCAAACTGAACAATTTATTTATTTATTTATTAAATTATTTATTTATTTATTGATAGTCACACAGAGAGAGAGAGGCAGAGACATAGGCAGAGGGAGAAGCAGGCTCCATGCACCGGGAGCCTGACGTGAGATTCAATCCCGGGTCTCCAGGATCGCGCCCTGGGCCAAAGGCAGGCGCTAAACCACTGCGCCACCCAGGGATCCCAAACTGAACAATTTAATTAAAAAAAAAAAGTAATGGTGATAAAGAAATCACACCCAGAAGGAAGGATCTTCCTCTTTGCAAGACCATACCTTGTGTGATAGGACCACAGGCCATCTGGACACCATGAAGTATGACATTAGTCACCTGCTAAGGGCAGCAGAGCAAGGAGAGAAGAGAGCACCTGAGTGTCTGACAGTGTCAGCAAGCCTCTGAATGATCCAGTTTTGCAACCCTACTGCCCCCATGTTTTCTTTATGGGCAATAATAAACCCTTGCCGTTAAAGCACTTTCAGGTAGAGTTGTTGGTGTTTGTTTGTTTTTCCCATTACTTGCAGCCGAAAGCATCCTACCTGGTCCATTTCAAAGCCCAGACTTGTCCCCTGGACCAACCTGTTACCTGTCACCTGCCTGTGCAACCCTCCCTTGGTCACAGGTTCTGCTGCCCAGAGCCCAGGCACCCTGGTGCCCGTCAGTCCTGTGTGGGGCTCCAGCTTAATTAATCTTGTGTCGAGCACGGGTGCTCGTGGGATCCTAGCGGAGTCTGGGAAATGATTGTGTTGGAGCGAAACAAAAAGGAACTGCTCGTCTGTGACAGCTGATATTAAAATGACGACAACTCACATCATACCCAGAGTCAGTGCATTATATTCCTAATAAATAATGGGTTACTGCAGGTTAAGTGTCTGTCGCCGCATTCCAATTGTTGATATTTAATTAGCTCTAAAATTAAAGTGTTCTTTTATTGCCACACTGCTAGGACTACTTTATCCCTAATTGATTGAGATTAAAGTGTCTCCCAAAGATCCCGCGTCCCTTTGTCAACCCAAATGTGAGAGGATTTTAATGAAAACGTTTGACATTTCAAAGTGTGACATAAATATCTTTAAATTAAGCAGAAAATGGTGGTGGTGTTATATTTTGTAATCAGGGTGCTGATGGGTGAGGAAACATTTAACATGGATGGAGTTTTATGAGTGGGATGATGGTTAAGGGTGATTAGGGTTGGCCGTGACAAGGCACTGGGAAGGGTCAGCTTTCTTTTATTGGAGATACATTGGCTTGGCGTTGTTTTCCAGGTTTGGCACCTATAGAAGGGAAGCAGCAGGAGCGTGGCTTCCTCAAACTGTTTGTCTGGAGAGTGGGGAGGGTAAGAAGGATTGTAGAAAGCGGACCAGCTTCAGGGCTCAATGTGCGTTTAAACCCAGCTCTGTCATTTATAAGGTGAATGACCTCAGTGAGTTAGGTGGTCCTCTGAATTTCAATTTCCTAATGCTCAAATCGGGATAATGGCACCTACTTCTCAGTGCCATCACGAGAATACGTTGAGATCGTGTTGGTGAAAGAACCGAGCCTAGGCTGTAGCTATTATCAGACCCTTATGTAAACTTCTGATTTCGTATTTGAAGATGACTTAACTGACCATCTATGAGAAGGACAGAGTGTGGCTCTCACTAGTTAAGCTTGCTACACACCCAACTCCAGTCCTCCCCACCTTGGTGACATCTTGGGAAGCTGGAAGGGCCCCTCAGCCTGGCTCAGCAGATGGTCTGAGCCACCTCTTTGCCTCTTTCTATGTAGCATCTTTGAGCCAGGTGCTCCTGGCTCTCCTCTCTGACTTAGATCTGGCCCAAATCTCAAAGACGAATGCATGTCCCACCTCCTCCAGTTGATTTCCTTGCATTAATTACCTATCACTGGGTAACAAATTACCACAAAACTCAATGGTTTAGACAACATGCACTTATTAGGTCACAGTCTCTGTGTGTCAGGAATCTAGGCATGGCTTAGGTGTATCCTCCTTTTTTTTTTTTTTTTAAAGATTTTGTTTATTTATTCATGAGAGACACACACAGAGAGGCAGAGACATAGGCAGAGAGAGAAGCAGGCTCCATGCAGGGACCCTGATGTGGGACTTGATCTCAGGATCCTGGGATCATGACCTGAGCTGAAGGCAGATGCTCAACCACTGAACCACCCAGGTGTTCCTGTGTCCTTCATTTCAAGGTCTCTGACGAACTGAAATTAAGATATTGGCCAGGGCTGGGATCTCATTGGAAGTTTCAACTGGGGAAAGACCCACCTTCAAGCTTACGTGCCCACGAATTGGGAACACAAGCCTTGACCTCAAACTCAGTAGCACCACAGTATAAGCAAGGAGCTAACTAGAGGACAATGAAGTCCACCACAGATTGTACTCTGCCTTCCCTCAACCTCTGTCCTCAACCCTGTCTCCTGATTTCAGCTCTTCCTGCAGACTCTCTGGTCCTGCAAGAATCTGAATGGCCATCCATGTGATAAGCAATATTTACAACCAGATGAGCAGTGAAGGCTGATTTCATTCATTGGGAAGGGCTCTTAAAGGCTGAATTCCACTCCCAACTATGGCTGGAGCCACCTCCACAAGTGGTGCCACCTCCCCTGATAATCCATTCCAACCAAAGTAGTCACTGGAAGTTTAAAAGCTTCGTCCTTAATAGAATCAAACCTATCTCCTCGTTGCTTTCACCAGGATCTCTGTGGGCCCCTTTAACTACCCTTGTGACAGTTTAAGTGCCATGTGTCCAATATTCTGCCTCTGGTCTACTCCACACACAGCAGAATTGGACTAACCGACCCCACATGGGACCATGTGACCCCTTCGGACCCATGAGTTGAGTCACTTCTGGGCTGAGCATTTAATTGCTAACGTGGAGACTCACTATAGCTCTCTTTTCCCTCTGTCATGTTGCTCTGCAAATCTCCTGGTGGGGGCTGCTCCATCTGCCTGGATTCCAGAGCAAGGATAATGACAACGCAGCCACAGATCCCCTGGGGAAATATAACAGGAATTAGAAATAGATTTTGAATATTTGCATGACTGAGATTTTGGGGTTGTTTGTTATGAGAGACTCACCTGGTCTATCCTAAGTAGTACACCCTCCTTCTCAGTACCACTCTTTAGTTTTATGTCCCAGCCATCCAGGGAAGGGCAAGTGGGATAAACTCTGGGGAAGTTGAGATGTTTCCTTGCAAGTCTGCAGATGTTTGCTCCATTGGCAGTTCCTCAGTTGCAGATGCACAGCATGAAGGCTGTAGGAAGCCAGAGGTAACAAGCTGCAAACCTGTATAATCCCATATCCCACTGAATATGGCATAAAACCCACCGGGATCCTTACCACAAACAACATAACCTCCTGGAGGCTGTACACACACCGCAGATCTTATTTGGGCCCCACACATGTATCAGGTCCGCTTCACTGCTGCACATTGGCTCTTCTTCAGCATGCCTGGATTTTAGGGAGAGAAATCCTGCACTTGTGCACGTCATGCTGTTCTCGGCTCACACTAGGCTCGGGACATTCATCGAGTGGAAAACAAACCCTGGCTGTGGTGCAAGAGGGCTGGTGGGTACATTTGCACATCACACTCTTTAGTCTTCCTTTCCATAACTTTGTCATTTGGTTGAGAGAGGATACTGGGCCAGAGAGAACACAAAAGGTGTTATTTTCTGGGGTTTTGACTATCTGCTAAAATAAATCGCTTGTCTTGTGAAGTTCAAACACATTTATGAAAAATAGCAGATGCCTATTATTTGACAATTAGCTTTGGGAATAGAAAGCTAATCAGAAGCATAGCTCTGACAGCAGTGATCTGATCCTGTTTTCCTGAAGATATCTACTGATGCTCATTAGCCACAGCACACACTCATGCACACACACTCTTGCACACACACACCAGGTCTCATGCAGCAAAGGCACTCACAGCCTTATTCATTTCTTTATATCTCTGCACCGTCACCTTAAGGGAATGAGAGAACAAAGACACACAGGTTCATATCCCAGGGGAGGCCCAGGCGGGAACATTGGAGATACCAATCCTCAGAGGTGTCCGCATGCCCACAAGCAATTTAAAAAAGTAAATGGGGGTCAAACTCTATCAGGGAAAGCCAGTGACAGAATGTCTATGGCCCAGGACATAAATCGTGCTCAGGCTCTCACTTCTAGAATGCTGCCTTCCCTCTTATCCTATCATGCAGGATTTCCATCTTCCCTCCAACCCAAATTCCAGCATCCACGCCTGGCCTGCAGACAACCTTGCCAGTTGCATTCACTTTGCAGGTGGCTTGCTTCCAGGGTAGAAGAAACTTGGGCAAATTGGGAAAATCCCCGAGGTACAGAGGCCAAGGTAGAGGTCCTCAGGCCCTTGCAGAAGAGGGATGGGATGTTGTCTGGTTACAGCCATCTCCAAGCTCCTCTTCCCTCTCTGACAATTCGTCATTACCCACAAAGGCATCTGTGCTCTAAGAACCACATACCTCTGACATTCACCAAGCTGTACCTAGGACTGTGCCAATCATGACAGGATGGATCATTCTAACTCCAGAGCAAACTCTTACAACTGAATCTGCCCTACACTGGCACAGAGATTACCCTAAAGGATTATCTTCCTGAGCGTGGGAGGCTATGCTTCGGAGAGCACATGGGGAGCCTTCCAGGCTGGAGGGACCACTCAGCCATGTGCATGGATGGTGGCCAAGGAAAGGCTTTTTCAACTGCATCGGTGTATTCCTGCCGAGACCTGTTTTATGTTCTGACTGTCCATAATGGGATTTAACTGTAATGATTTGGTATTGAATTCCCCTTAACAATCAGGGGGAATGGATCCTGACTGTTTGTAAATGTGTTTGCAAGTAGTGGAATGATTCACTCTGTATGTGCAACTCTGCTCCTGGTGTGCCAAAAGTGGGAGTAGTCAGGATGCTGGGCCGAGGGGAAGAGGTGGGCTTTGAGGATGTGGAACTAGACCTTAGCTTTCTGGGCTGTGATGGGTGGGTGTGGAAGGCTGTTTTCTGCCCCCAAGGCCTTCCTTCTATGGGCTTGCGGTAAGACTGGGTTGTGTGGGTGGCATGTCATGAATCATATGTGCTCATGTAGGTTCAAACTTGGGCCATGATGGCTTAGAATAACAAATGTCATCAATATTTATGTGATATATTGGATAGTGACAAATATTATATTTATTACCACTGCTCTGACCTGAGTATTTTATATGTCTGCTTTAATCTTCATAATTGTCCTGTGAGGTAGGGAATATTGTTATGCCCCAGTGAGAGAGCTGGTGTGAAGTCACTTCCCTGAGGTTATATAGCCTGGGATTTGAATCTAGGCTATCTGGCTCCAGAGTTCATGCCCCGACTACTATACTCTACTGCTAACTATAAAATCTGGTATGACCTGGTATTGATCAGAGGTCAGCGATCCTTTACTGTGTAACAAATCACCCCACAATATAGCAGCTTGAGAAAATACACACAATCTCAGAGTTTCTGGCATCAGGAATCTGCGTGTAGCTTAGCTGGATCCTCTGCTTTGAGGTCTCTCAACCAAGGTGTTATCTATGGATGAGGTCCCACCATGGATAAGGTCCCATGGGTGAAGCATGACAAGGGAAGGACTAACTTCCAACTTCGCTTCTGTGGTTGTTGACAGGATTTCAACCCTCGATGGTTGTTGGGCTGAGAGCTCCAGTTCTTAGCTGGCTATTGGCTGGAAATCACCCTCAAGTTCTTGTCATGCAAAGACATCCAGCAAGGGAGAGGGTCTGCTAGCAAGGTGGAAATTGTCATCATTTAAAACTAATCTCAGAGGTGGCATTCCATAACCTTTGCCCTATTCTGTTGGTCAGAACAAGTCACCAGGCTAGGCCACACTCACAGAGAGGAGACTCCAAGAAAGGAAGATCAGCCGACCGTAGAGGAGTAGAGGGCTGTAAGCTCCACTGCCCACAACCCAAGTCTAGGGTTAGGTAAACATTCTGGAAAGCTTAAAGCTTTTCTGTCAAGGTGCAGAGCAGTTCCCTTCTATTCCCAAAGCAGTTCCCAGAGAGGGCAACCTCCTGGTGGGTTTTTTTTTCTTTGCCCTCTTGCGTAGGAGTAAAAATGAGTGGACAGATCCCATTTCTGGAAATGGCACTAAGCACTGCGACACAACCCTCTGTTTAAAACCATTTCCCACTAGCATGTCCCTAACTTCCCATCTACCTCTTGTAGTTGAGAGGTTGGTCCATTTGTGAATGACATTTACTGACATTGACTATGTAATCGGCACAGTGCATACTAGCAAAGACCCAGAGATAGAACACATAGTCCCTAGCTTTAAAAGAGCTCAAGTGTTAACATCCGGGCAGAAAATCTTCTTTGGATGCGGCGTAGCTCAAGGAAGAGATGGCTAAACAGAAGCCTTTTCAATTGCAACCAGGCGCCATGAGTTTACAACAGAGGTTAGTGAAGGGTGTGTTGGGAATTCAGAGGAGAGTGAGCTCATCCTGCCTTGGAGGGGGGCTGTGCTTATGAGGATTTTTTCCAGGGGGAGGTGATGTTTGAGCTGGATATGGAATGGTGATGAGAAATTGAGGAGGTGGCGGAGGAAAAGGAAGGAATCCCCAGACACAAAAACACAGCCTACACAAAGGTCTGGAGGCTTGAGAGAGCTTAGCGTTTTCTGAGACTTCGAAGTCATCTGGTGGGGGTGTGAGTCAATGTTGCAGGACAAGGGTGCATCAGGTGGCTGAGAGCATGTCCCAGGGGCTGCTGTAAACCATGCTGCAGAGGTGTGGGAGTCTGAAAACTGCCCTCAGTTTCAGTGATTTGCTAGAAGGACTTTGTAGAACTCAACAAAACATGTTCTTTACTCATGGTATGGTTTATTACAGTGAAAGGACACAGATTAAAATCAGCAATGGGAAGTGGTACATGGGGCAGGGCCCAGGAGAGGCCAGGTGTAGGGCTTCCAGGTGTCCTCTCCCATTGGAGTCGCACAGACAGCATTCACTTCTCCCAGCCATGAGACGTGCTAACTAACGCTCACGGAGTATTGCCAACCAAGGACTCTCATCAGCGCCTCAGTGTCCAGAGATTTTGTTGAGGCTTAGCCATTTGATCTAGTTGACTGCCTGCATAGTTGACCTAAGTTTCCAACTCCTCAGGAGTTAAGCTGATACCATGTGGCTCAAGACCTCCCCAGCCACCACCCCTGTAAATCACACTGGAACATAGGCTACCTGGCTGTCCCAAGACCCACAGGTTAACAGACATCCTTATCGGGCAGGACATTTCAAGAGCTTAGATTTAACATTCCGGGAGCTGAGGGCAAAGGCCAAGCAGGTGAGGGCAAGGTGAGTCAGGAACAGACTAGGTCCCTGACCTCAAGGAGCACTCATCTTAGTGGGGAAGGTAGATCAATACACACACATACTCTCAATGCACAAAACCACCACCGCTGACAGTTATTAACCAATAAAACTACAGGTGGTCGTACATGCTGGGAGGGAAAGACCTGCGATGTCTCAGCGAGTTGAGATGATGAGCAGAGATTTCATGAAAAGAGTGAAGAAGGAAGACATCTCTGTAACTTTTGAGTTACGACCTCAATGAATGAGGATGAGCAGTCATGTAGTGTAGGAGCTAGAGCAAAGGCATTCGGGGAGACAGAATGGCAGAGACAAAGGTGTAGAGGGCTTGGTGTGGTCGAAGGAGAGAAAGGAAACTGAGGTGGCTAGAAATATTTAGCCAGAGGGGGAGAAGGGCACACGAGAAAGCTAGACAGGATCATTATGCAGGAGCTTTGCAGGTCACCGTAAAGGGTTGGAAATTTATTCTAAGAGCAATGAACATGAAGCACATGATTCCAGCCAGCTGATTGCATTTGATTTCCAACTCCAAGGAAAGGGTGATGAGCATGAAGCACACAGAGCATCTAAAAACAAACCCATACAAAACCAGTTATCATGCAGGAAGGCACCCCGGGGAAAGGGTCTCTTAGAGAACCAGCTCAGAAGACGCTCTGGGGAGAAAGAGAAGTGATAGATGAGACACAGAGAGACTCCCGGAGGCAAGAGGAAGAATCTAAGACCCTCATCGCCCTGCAGAGCTGGAAAGCCTGCTGGGTGTCTGGTGGCTGCTGTGTAGCCGGTGATGGCAGGCAGAGGGGCAGAGTCTGAGTGACATTCCGGGGACCTTTCCTCGTCCTCAGGCATCCCAAGAGAGCCGATTGTGCTCCGTGCAACGTTGCGAGCCTGGGGTGGAAGTCTGTGTGCGTGCGTGTGCACGTGTGCATGTGTATGGGTGAGGGGGAGCTAATTTCTTGGACCTATTTCTGCGATTAAGTGAAATGTCATGGTCTTGGGACTCAACTTTTATAGACAGGTCTGTGCAAGATGTCATGTGCATGGGTGACTTCCCCAGGGGGACAGAGGAACAAGTAGAGAACCTGCTTCCGGGGGCAGCTGTACCACCTGCAAGCTCTCCGTGAATGCGGCCAAGGAAGAAGGGACTGCAGTGGCCTGAGCTCTGGTTGTGCCCTTCAGGGGCTCCCGGTCCCCTCCAGGACAATAGCAGAGGCTGCTTAGGGAGTGGTGATGACCCTAATGCTCAGGGCACAGAAGCCCCCACTAGCTCAGGGCGTGTCTGTGTCTTGCAGCCAAGATGCCCAGCCGAGCCCGCTCCCCTGTCTGCTCCAACCTCACTGCAGCTTGGTCTTGGGGGAAGGTCATTCTGGCTCCTTCTTCCTTCAGGGCCACTGGGTGGATCTGCAACTGCTCATGATGGGGGGGGGGGGGCAGGCAGGAATAAAGCAAGGTAAGGTTGATAGTGTCATCGGAAGGTGGGGACCGAGCATTTCAGGCTTCTGCCTCAATGTCACTTCATCAGAGGGACTTCTCTGACCTCCTCCCCCGCCCCAGACAGAATCGCCACAGCCCCCGGGGTCCCTTCCCCATTCAGGCCTCCAGGACCATGCCTCAGACTTTCTGCCCTGCGGTGTGGCCCAGGAGGCTGACCAAGGAGACCGCATCCACCAGGCCCCCTTGCCCTCTGTCCTCCCGTTGGGCTTGGCCACTGGGAGTCTCCGGGAGGCAGCAGGTGCCTCCTTAGTGGATGGCAGGTTGGACGAGGTCCTGTTGCCTTTACAGCTCCGGCTCGCTCCAGGTTTTGGAACCTGCTCTTCTCTTGCTCCTGCAAGCCTGGGAGCCTTGCCAGCTGGCTTCCCACTCCGGCTGGTCCGGGGTGACCGACCCTCTCTGATTGCTTCCTCTTGACCCTGCCCACCTCTTCTTCCCCGTATGAAATCTTCCCATTTATGTGAGTTGAGGACTCGCCTGCTTCCTGCCTCATCCCTGACTCAAGCCCTCTCCTCCCCATGATCTTTATCACATCCCCCCGCCGCTGCTTTATTTTGCTGGGAAGCGCGGATCCTCGCCTTACACTGCACTGTATGTACTTATCGGCCTGTCTCTACGGGCTCTCTCCCTCACTGCGATGCGGGCCGCGTGCGGGCGGGGGCTCTGCTGGGATCACTCGGGATCCTCGGGGGCCCAGGACGGAGCAGCACCAGCTGGACGTCTGTCCAGTGAACACGCACCTGATCTTGTCACCCCTCTGTCCCACCGGCCCTTGGGTGCTTCCCCGGAGAGTTGGGGTTGGCAGGGGTGAGTGAGGCTCTCGGGAACCCAGGCCCCGGGGTGGGGTGGGGAACCTCGGAACACGCCAGAGGCAGGGAGGGCCGGAGCTCGTGGGGAGCGGAGAAGCGCGGCGGCTCTGTCGGGGGCCACAGTCACACTGGGAAATCGAACGCTTTCACCTTTATTAGCGCTGATAAAAATAATAGTCCATCCTCCAGGCTTTTAAATCTTACTCCATCATCATTTTCCAAGCGAAGCTGCTGAGTGTAGCGGGAACGACAGGCTTGATGAGGGTAAATCATCCTCGGTGGCTGGAGCTCCTGCCAGCATAAGACTCCAGGGGGAACGGAAGTTTTCCCCCCGTTCACCTTGCAGACCACCTGAAGGATGGGGAAGATTCTTGAGGGCAAGGGCTGGCTCTTCGGACATTACCTCTCTGTCCCCAGCTTGGCCCAGCCCCCAAATAATAATAATTCTAAGGCTGAAGCCCACAGATTGTAGGCCCGGGCTGCCTGGCTTCAACTCCTGGCTCTGCACTTACGAGCTGTGCAAACGGGGCAGGTTATCGCCCATCTCTGGCCGTCTGTTTCCTCTTTGCTAAGACGGAGAAGGTAACAGTGGTCGGTAATCATGAGATGACTGTGGGGATTAAATGAGTTAATACAGATAGAGTGCTTAGACCGGCGTCAGGTGCATGTAAGTGCCCCGCTCATTTGTTGGCTATTATTATTATGAATTAGAAGCTTCCTCTGTGTCAAGTGTAACCCAGGCAGGATCTCATCATCCCTGATGAGCAGATGAGGACATTGAAGCTCGGAGAGTTTAATCACCCGTATCCAAGGTCACACATGCCTTGTTGAGGGCAGAGCCATGATTTAAGGCAGGCGGAGGGCTTCCTGGTGGCTGCCCCCGGTGGCTTTCCCATGCCGCTCCCCAAGATGAGTCACGGGCTACGGATTTGGGCCGGGGCTCGATCAAGCTGTCAGAATTCAGCAGAATCCCGGGGAGACAGAGGAAGAGTGGGGCTAGGGAGCCACAGGGCAGGGAAGCAGCATCCCTGTGTCCCAGACACTCATGGGGACCACACTCACCTCCTTCAGATTCAGGTCCCCTGGGGACCTGAATGTGTTGTCTCTTCTGGAATGCCAGATGGGGTGAGTCGGGGAATGAGAGCAGATGCCAACCAGATGGGGCAGGTCTGGGGGGTGGTCTTGGTGGAGTAAGGAAGGCAGGAGGGAGCACGCGCCCCCGAGTGCAGATGCCCAGGGACACGCACACTCCGCCACAGACCGCACCATTCGTATCGATCTACCTCATTTTCAGAAGCAAATTGATCTTGGCTTTTAACAACTTACGTAGGACAGAGAAGTCTCCGGAAATCTCTTCATGTGGCAGACAGCCTGGGGCCCCCGTGTTTGTGAGCGGGTAACTGCGAGGCCTCCCACCTCCCCTGAATGCCAAGGTCAGTGGCAAAGCTTCCCAGCCTCAGCTGGGGCCTTGGGGGAGACCGCGGAGGCGGCAGGACAGCCGAGTGACAGGGTCTGCTCTTGCTTCTTGACCAGCTGATTTTCCCCAGACCTCGTGGCTGGGGAGGGAGCGGAAGTCACCAGGGCAGCAAGGTTTGGAGATGTGGGGGCGGGTTAGGAAAGCAAAGCCCCCTCCCGGGGAGGAGGAGCGGGAGGCCACTGGGAAGGCCAAGCACCCAAGAGGTAGGTTTCGACCAGATAATTCTGCACAACAGGCTGGCCTCCTCTCTCTCAGAAGAGCGGCCCTGGAGGAACCGTCTGCCCCTTTGAGAAGAGCCCGTTGCTAAAAATGTCAAGACTATTTACTCACAGAGCAGGTGACAAGAGCTCCTCTCTCCAGTAATTAAACAGGAGGGCACTCGATGTAGAGCGAGTGTCCCCATGTCCCTGAGCAGAATGACCTGAATGCTGCAGACAGGGGGTCATCGCAGGGTCCTCCTGGCCCTCCTGGCGCCCCCGGCGGGTGGGCTTGAGCCCCGTGAGCTCTGGGTCCCCCGGGGCGCCCTCTACCCAGAGAGGTGACTGCCGTGTCCCTTAATAAAGGGAGGGACGTGAGAGTTATTACCTGTCACGTGAACCCAAGATGAAATTTAGCAGCCCGAGGTGGGCATTCACCACTGATCCAAATCCGTCTCCCTGCCAGCTTCAAGTGCTGCTTAAAAAGCTAATATATAATTTAAATGTGCGGTTTGGGAATGGGCTAGCACGGGGCGGCAGCGCAGACTCCACCGTGGGTAAAGGGCCCCGGGGGACGAGTCTGGAGGGAAGAAGGAAGGCACGGGTGCTAGGTCTTTGAGAGAAGGTGACCAAGGTGTGGAGGGGCGCAGCTGCTTTTCAGCCAGACACGGAGGGCAGAGCTTCCCTGGGAAGGCCCAAGCCTTCGAGGGGCAGTGGACTGAGGGAAGGGGGGGCGCCCCTGGCCTCTGAGCAGAATGCCAGGGTGACCCTGGAGGGAGCGGTGCCCGGAGGGAACCTGCAGGTCAGCAGGAGGTGAGTCTTCTTGGAAGAATCAGCCAGAGTCGGCCCCTCACTGCTGCTGTCCCGAGCTGCGCAGGGTCCTCCCCCGCAAATCCATGTCCTCCTGGAACCTCAGAATGTGCCCTAAATTTGGAAATAGAGTCTCTGCAGACTGAGTTAAGATGAGGTCATATTATTGGTTTGGGGGAGGGAGGAACCCTATATCCAATGACTGGTGTCCTTATAAGAAGAAGAGGAGAGGACAGAGAGAGACACAGGCGAGGAGGTGATGTGAAGCCAGAGGCAAAGGTTGGGGTGACGAGTCTCCAGGCCCCCGACGCCATAGAGGAACAGCTCCTCCCCAGGGGGCTCCAGAAGGAATCAACCGTGCTGACACCTTGATTTCAGACTCTGGCCCCGAGAACAGCTCTGTTGTTTTAAGGCCTCTGGTTCATGGTAATTTGTTGCAAAAACCCTGGGAAACTGAATGACACCCCTATGCCTCCCCACTCCCCCACACCCCCCCACACCCCACCCCTGCCTGTGCAACCAAGTCCTGGAGGCGGACCTGTGGCCTGTCAGGTTTTATCCACACTGACCTAGGGCTGTCCTGGGCATCTGGGCCCAGCCCTGGACATCTGTATGGCTTGTTTTTCCTTTTTTTTTTTTTTTTTGCCACTCGCAGTATGAGTCCCCATCTTCCCATAGCTGTATGGATTGGGCAGGACCAGTGTCCCAAATCCCACTGGGCAGATGGAGACATAAAGGCCTGGCTGTGGCTTTCTGCGCCACACTTGGCGACAAGTAGGACGTGGAATAGGCCGGGTGCGTGGTGAGCCCGAGTCCCTGGGGCCCAGCAGGGTCCTCACTCTGCCTGCATCACGCACGTGACGCCAGGAGGGGCACGTAGCATCCCGCCAGGAGGGGCACGTAGCATTCATGTCCCGGGGGGCCCTCCCTTGTCCTCACTGACACCAGGCTAATGTCCTGGTCTCTCCTGCATGACAAGGACTGAGCTCCCCTTCGTCCTCCCTTAGTGCCACCCTCTCAGCTGCCCCATATGGGGAGACTTACTCGCCCTTGTCTCCCGGACACCGGTTCGCGGACCCGGCCAGGACCTGGGGACGAAGCGCTGCTGGCGGCCTGTGGGCAGGCTCCCCGGGGCAGCGAAGGGGCCCTTGGCTTGTCGCCGGGGGTGCCGGCAGCCTGGGCACCCCGTAAGCACATCGATAATCATAAAAGGAGGTAAAGTTTATTGTCTGGGCTGTTCTGGGTTCTGGAGGCGAAAAACAATGTATGAATTGCAACGATGAAAGATTTACTGCGTCTGTCAGCTGAGATAGAGGGGCTGGCTGGAATTATTGCAGCCGGGAAGAATTGTGTTTTAGGAGCTGCCCCAGGTATTAATTTGTGGCGGGCTTATCCTGTCAGGAGCCTACAATGCTCATGGTGTCGAGAAGTAATACTTTACAGGGGCCTGAGCGCCAATTGGTTGGGAGTGGGGAGTCTGAGCCCTGGAGGCACCTGATCCCCTTGGCAAGGTTTTCCAATAAGTTCCAGATGAAAAGCGTGAGGCTGCTGAGTAATATCATCTTCGGAGACTCTCAAACCGGATTTGTCCCCATCTATTGCCCCAGCTCATGGATCATCCTCCTCCCCGATGCCCAGAGCGACGCCTTCTCTGCGGCGCACTCAGGCTGCAGGCTCCGAGGCTCTCAGCTGATGGCCCGGCTCCGGAGTCCCGGGTCCGCCCGACCCTCAAGGCTCCAAGGCCTGCGACCCTCCTTCCACGGGTCCAGAGGGAAGGGCCGAGACAGCAAGGCAGCAGGACAGGATGTTCTGTGCTCCCCAGCTGCCCACCCCCATCCTGGGCACCTCATTCCTCGCAGCCTGGAGATGAAGTCGGTCCCGCCAAAGAGTCGGTTGCCCCAGTCCTTCCACCCTTCTTGGTCTCGGGGTGTCCCCGTCCAGTCTGCGTTTTGCCGAATGCCAGATCCCCAAACCAGAAATAGCTCAGAGGAGCATAGGGCTGCGCTCTCTCCTCTCAAGCCTGCGTCTTACTGTATTCTGAAGGCTTATTCACACCCTGTGAAATGCTTCTTCTCATTCACCCTCTCGCCCTTGGTCTAGGCCCTCCCGGAGCCAGAGTACATAGAGCGCATACAGCGGAGATTGGGACAGAGTGGGGCGAGGCGGTGGAGGAGAGGGGAGCTCCTGGCCCTGTGCAGGGGGGCCCAGCTCCCGCCTCCCACAGCAGCAAGCGGGAGCCAGCCGGAGTAGACACGACCAGTCCCAGGAAAGAGGTCACGGAAGGGACAGAGTTCATACCATTGGGGGCCTTTCTGGCTTTGCAAAGGGTGGTGGAGGGGCTGGCCCAGCTGACATCTGGGGTCTCAGAAACCATTGGAAGAGCCAGGTGGCAGCCAGCTGTCAGGACTCCGGGCCGATGAAGAGGATGTCCTCGGGGAAGCTCCGTGGTGTGGACTCAGGCCTGAGCTGTGCCGGGCTGGGGGGCAGCCGCAATCCAGGAACAACCGAAAAAAAGGTCTTAAAAAAAGAGGGATCCCTGGGTGGCGCAGGGGTTTAGCACCTGCCTTTGGCCCAGGGCGCGATCCTGGAGACCCGGGATCGAATCCCACGTTGGGCTCCCGGTGCATGGAGCCTGCTTCTCCCTCTGCCTGTGTCTCTGCCTCTTTCTCTCTCTCTCTCTCTGTGACTATGATAAATAAATACAAATTAAAAAACAAACAAACAAACAAAAAAGAGCGGGTAGCTCAGCAGTTGAGCATCTGCCTTCGATCCAGGTCATGATCCTGGGATCCTGAGATCGAGTCCTGCATGGGGCTCCCTGCAGGGAGCCTGCTTCTCCCTCCGCCTGTGTCTCTGCCTCTCTCTGTGTGTCTCTCATGAATGAAGAAATAGAATGTAAAAAAAAAAAGAAAAAAATCTAGGGACAGCCAGGTTTGCTCCTGTGGATCAGCCGTGTCTCTGGAGGTCGGGTCTTCCCTCTTCCCTTTGTCTCCAGGGCAGAGGGCCAGGCAAGCCCTGCTCAGCACCGGGTGCCGTTCGGAGGAGTCCCCCAAAATGCTTGCCTGGGGTGCACCAGCTCCGGACCCAGGCTCCAAGGACTTGGGAAGGCAGCCAGAGCAGCGAGGCCCGGGTCCTGAACCTGAGATGGCCAAGCGTGTGGGGGCTTCCTCCCTGCCTGAGGCCGGGGTCCACTTGGCCAGCGTGGGGGTGCTGGGCTAGAGGGGGGCATGGAGGGAGTGCCTGGGGCTGAAGCTTTGCCCTCGGGTCCTGGCTGGGATGCCTGGCCCCTCGTGATTCAGAAGCTGCAGTCGGAACAGGGCTGGACCAGCATCCCTGAGCTGGACGCACCAGCCGGGGCTCCTTGTGGAGGGGACAAAGGGTCACTTGCCTTCCTGATGAAGCCAGGGCCACTTCCGAATGGCGACGTCTGCCGTCGTGGAGGAGGGGAGGTCTCACTGAGTCACTGGCAGGCTACCCAGCCATGAATGGCCAGCCGCTCACTCTTCCAGGGCAGCGAGGCCTCCTGGTCCACCAACGGGCCCACGGCAGGCTCCACTTTTTTGGTGGCTTCTTGAAGGCCTCGATCCCTGGTACTGCTCAGAAAGGGGCAGAAAGAGCTGCAAGGGAGGGGAGGACAAGCTGGTTCCACCCTTGTCCTTGACTGAGGTCAGGGGAGGCAGTTCTGGCCTGGGCATCAATCTGTCTGCCTGTGGCTTAGAGCAAAAAAGTAAAGGGTACATGGGGTGCAGGTGTCCTCATGGTCAAAAGCAATTTAAAAATGACAGAATAATTTTCTCACATTGATCAGATCCAGCAAAGGTAGGATTTTTCTCCCCTCTCCAGCCCCATCATCCTCACTCCCACTGTTAGACTCAGGAGAGGAAGTCTTTTCCAGCCCCCTGCCCTGTGGCTTCAGGGTTACACCCAAGGTGCCCTCGGTCTCTGCAGGAATCTGACCTCTAGGGAGCGATGGCGAGAAGAGGGGTGCATAGGGGAGGCAGTGGGTTAGTTTTGTTGGGTGGGTCTGCTGGGTCCGGGCCCAGACCTGCTCCCTCGCCAACAGGACCTCTGCTGGGTTTGCAGGACTGATCACTGGTCATGGCCTTTGTCCCACCCCTGAGCCTAGAACCAGCTGAGTGATGATGGTCCCATGCCATAAAAGCTGGATTGGCATGGGGGTGGGGCCGCAGTGGGCTTCTACTTGCTCCTGGCTGAATTGAAAATACCCACCCCACCCCACCCCCCAGAATGGCAGCCCTGACTGGCTTGGAGGAGGACGTCCCTGCATCATCGGCTCTTTATGGGGGTGCACAGATCCAATGGCAACCTTCCCATGGATCAGAAAGAGAGAGTGAGGCCAAAGGAGCTGAACTGGGTATTCTTGGCCAGTCACCCTCCCCAACAGCCTGGCAGACGTGGAGAAGCAGCAAGTGAGAGGGATGGGAGAGGTGGGCAGGGCTCACCTTCCATATTCTCGCAGGAGCATGCGTGACTGAGTCAGGGGGTCGTCAGTTCAGGACACTGCATGACCTGGGGTTCGCCACACTCTAAATGCCAGTAGCACTGCAGGGGCACTGCGAACCGCCCCCTGCTGCGTTTACAAATGTCCCCTGGATTGGGAGCCATGGAGTCATGGGGCGCTGCACAAGGGGAAGGGCAATGACCACCCGCCTTCCCATCTGTTCTGGGTAAGACCCTGGTTGCAAACCCCCCACACCTCCCCACCTTTTGCCAGTGAAGAGGCAGGTCCAGGGCCTGAGGCAGGAGAGAGAGGGTCCCGGAGGCTCAGGTGACAGAGAGAAGCAGGTGACACTCAGGTGCAGGGCCAGGTGTACTGAGGACTTTAGAAGCCAGAGCGAGGCGTTGGTGTTGGCCCAGGCTGCGGAGAGCATTAGGGAGCAATCGGGCCGGATTTAGGAAAAGTGTGGCCTGTTTAAGCCACAGGTGAGATGGAAGTGGGGGGTTCTCCTTGGCTCCCAAACACCCCGAAATTAGATCCTCTCTCAGTGGTGTTCTTGGGGCTCCCTTACTGCTTATTCCACGTTGCTGAGAATGACCTGGGGCTCCTGTCAACCCCTTGCCATACCCCACCCCGGGGTAAGACCTTGGTGCAGGCCCTCCCTGAGTCCCCTGTAGCTGGGGGTTCCCGGGGAGTCCTTCGGTGCTTCACTCACAGTAGACACACGGTGATCTTTGAACGAAAGCATGAATGAACGAGCGGATGGCTTACAGCTCTGGTTGCCCTGCCCCCCTTATTCCTACTCCCCGGTCCACCCCTGACTTGGCTCCACAGACCCCTAAGGCTTCCGCAGAAGCAGGTCCTTTTCTGCCTCGACCCCAGGTCTCTCCAGTTTGGTTTCTGCTGGAAAACAGCGGCCTCCCCCACGAACCACCCTCCTGGCCTCCGTCCACCCTGGAAATGCTGATGGCTTCATATTTACTCCCTCTTGCCCTTCCTCCTAGCCTTTCCCCTCATCAAGTCCGCTTTGGAACAAATTATCCAGTTTCTCCCTGACCTGCCTTTCCTGTCTGAAATCACCATTTCCTAAACAGCTCCTCCTGGATTCAGACGAGGACCCTCTCTCCCTCCTGCCTCTGGCCCGGCTCATCGGGGCCTCGCCCCCTCTGCCGCCTGGGGCCCTTCCTCTTGAAGGGCTCACAGCATGATTTGTTTCCTTAAAACCATCCCCACCTCTCTGGGAGGACCCCACCATCCTCCACCACCACGATTAACTTCCTCAGAGGCTCCCTACTTATACATGAACGTGAGTGCGGGCCCTGCCCGGGAGAGATCCCTCAGTCTGTAACTATTCTGTGGGGCGAGGGAGGCACTGCTGTCACCGTAGGATCTAGAGATGAGCTCCGTGTGTCGAAGGCGGTGGTAGATTCCTAAGGGGTGACGGCTGTCTGCAACCGCCGTGGGTGGGAGAAGGGGTGAGCTGCCCGTGGCTGGCTGTATTCAAGCACTGAGTGGCCTCTGAGAAGTCTTTGGGAGTTCACAGGGGTGCAAAAAAATAAAGAGCCATTTCAGATCGGAGACCTCTGGGTAGGAGGGGAGAAGCCAACCCAGGTGCCCCTGTGAGGCTTCAGCCCAACGCAGAAGGGGTCGGGGGGCCGGGGGCCAGGAAGAGCCTCGGTACAGCCTCTGTGATGGGAGCAAGGAGCCGCAGGGACGCCGGGCTCTGCTGGGCTGTGGAAGGCAGGGATGAGTGGCGGCGTTTGGGTTGTGCTCAGCAGGAGGGGCCACGGGCCCTGCCACCCTGCTCCCTGGGAGGCGGTGGACGCAGAATTTCTCTTCCTCCTGTGGGACGCAGGGCCCGCGTCCCCCAAGTGGCAAGGGACTGCTCATCCAGACCCTGGGTTGCCGTGGCCCTGCCGGGTGGCCTTCACTCAGCCCTTGCTGGGGGCCAGGGTGAAGACGGACGTGCGTGTCCACACAGAGGGGCGGTGTCTACACAGAGGGGCACCTGCTTCTCCGGGAAAGACCAGCAGCCAGCGACTCCTCCCAGCTTCTTCCATCCGGTTCTCCCTGCAGCCCCTCTGTTGTGACTTCTGTGCTCTTTTTTTCCAAAACCCCCCTCTGACTTTTCTTCAAACGTGGGGGACTCCCCAACCCAAGTGCCTGGCACACAACAGGCACTCAATAAGTCTGGTCTTAAATAAGTGAATTCCATTAGATGCCTTAGGCACTGTTGATGCGCCAATTGTGTTTTGCAGAGTTGGCCCCACTTATAGCATCTACTGCACGGGCTCTTCCTTCAATCTGACCTTGCGGCTCCCCGGAGCCCGGAACCTGGGAGAGCTTCTGTGGCTGCCCTGACCTGTTGAGTACAAGGAAGTGACACCGAGTGACGACACGATAAAAATGCCACCCACTTCCCCCTTGACCTTCTGCAGACACTTGCTATCGGAACAGCTGCCATGCTGTTCGGAAGCCCAAACCGGCCCACGCGGAGAGACCCCACGTAGGTGTGCTGGCTGACAGCCCAGCTGAAGTCCCAGCCAACAGCCGGCACCAACCAGCAGACCTGTGAGTGAAGCCGCCTCCAGATGATTCCAGCCTCACATTCCTGAGCCGCCCTGCACCTCCTCGTCTCCCCGGCTGGACCCCCGGACGTCAGAGAACAGAGACAGGTTCCCACCGTGGCCTGTCCTGACTCACAGAAATTGCCAGAGATAATAAAGTGGTGAGCGTACGAATCCGCTAAGTTTTGAGGCGACTGGTCACCCAGGAACAGGTGGTCCAGACAATCCACTTCCAATAGGGAGCCCTCTGCTGGCCTCCCTTCAGCCTGGCTTACCCGTAACTGCCTTTGGAGAGGGTACAGCCTCCCCTTGACAGCCAGTGGTTGCCGGGGTAACCGGGTCCCCTGTGCAAGGTGTGGGAGTAGACTTTTCAAGGAAGTGCCTATAGCTGCTTTTCTTAGAAGAGAACACTTGTGTTTTCAAGGCTTGACCAGCACACAAAAAAAATCCAAAGCTCTTCCTTCTGGTTCTTATTCTAGCACCAATTCTTACTATTTTAGACACGTCTGCTATAAACTGAACGCTTGCGTCTCCGCCCCACACCCAAAATTCATATGCTGAAACTCAACCCCCAGAGCGACGGTGTTTGGAGGTGGGACCCTTGGGAAGTGGCCAGATCATGAGGGTAGAGCCTTCACGCACGAGGCTAGGGTCCTTATAGAAGGGGACTGTGGAGAAGTCCTTTCGGCTCCTGCCAAGTGAGGACACGTGAGACCGAGTCCGCCAGTACCTTGATCTCGGACTTCCAGCCTCTGGAACTGTGAGAAATAAATGATTATTGTTTCGTCTTGTACTTTGTTACAGCAGCCGGAGCTGACCAAGGCAGCATCCTTCCCTGTCGCCAGCTCTTGGCCTCCCGGTCTGCATACGAAGCGGGTTGGGACAAGGTGAACTCTTAGGTCCCTCTTGGCTCCGGGCTGCTGTGAGTCGATTGGTTGACCCTACTGTTCGAGTGGGCTCTGAAGCTGACCGCGAGCGTTTCAGGGTTCGGCACAGGCACAGGGGAGGCCGGCGATGCCACGGAGGCAGGGAGGCTCTCCTTCCTTCATCCGGTTATTGAACATTAACCGGCCAGGTCCTGGACCGAAGTAATTAATAACACTCTGAGCGTATCGGCTTTCTTTATGATTTCCTTGTCTCTGCTGAGGGTCATTTGCAGATGATTAATCTAAATCATTATTTAGATTGTGTCTAATCATGTTTTCAGGCCAGCATTGATAACCGCAGCTGTCTAATCTGAGAAGGGATCATTCTCCACGGAAGGGGCCTCCTCGTTGATGTTGACCCTAAGAGGAAGGGCACTTCCCAGGGTTAGGAGACTTGAGTTGACTGGGGCCTATAAAATATCCCACCTGGGCCCCCAGCGCCAGGTTGGTTAAAGAGACTGGCCTCATGCTCGCTTCCTCGTCATGTGACTTGGGAAACTCCTGCCCTCTCTGAGCTTCCAGTTCGTGGGAAAATACTGTCCCTTCCACCAGAAAACATCCTGCCTTGGCATTTCATGCCTCCTCAGTCCCAGCCTGGCCAGCTCCTATTCATCCCTCAGGCCTCAGCTATGTGGCACCTCCTCCGAGAAGCCTGCCTGGAATGCCTCCCCATCTACTGCTGTCGAGGCTGTTAAAGTGGCCCACCTGTGGTCTCACGTGCGGAAGGTACTAGGTCCGTCAGGGCTGCAAGACACACGTCGCCGTCCCTGCCAGACTATAGATGCTCTCCAGGGCCGAGACCAAGTGCGTTGTGCTTCTTGATCTCTTCTCGGCCCTCAGCACAGCTCCCGGCCCATAACAAGAGCTCAGTAAATATTTGTTGAACAAATGAGCAGAGATCATGCCAACGCCCCCGTCTGCTTCTGGTGATCTGGAGGCGTGACAGGTGGGCAGGCTCTCCCGCAGCACGGGATGGCAGGCGGAGAGGTACGATTGCCGTTAATGGGGAGGATAAGCTCCAGATGCTTCCAACTCCTCGGTCGAAGGAGAAGCCAGCGTGTAAAGGCAATCTGGATCTCCCCCAGATGTGCACACTCTGAGCAACCCGGATGGAAGTGGCACTCCCCGGCAGGTGCAGCCAGGGTTCTAGGCAGCAAGGTTGAGATCAGGGCCTCTAAACGCTGCAGAGAGTCTTCCTGGCAAGAAAAGAGGGAGAACTCTCCGTCCGTCCGTCCCTCCCTCCCTCCCCAGCTCTACCTTTCTGCTTCCTCAAGGAGAAGGGGACCCAGGACATGAGGCCTGGGGGCGGGGAGGGGCTGCATTCTACAGGGGACACCACACCGGGTCTGGGGACAGGTGAGGGGTTGTGTCTCCCATGTGGGGCTGCTAGCCAAGGGATGGTCGGAGGTCACTTTTTAGGGATAAGGGAGGAAAACGTGGTCCGTTGGTGGGGAGGGAGGGCCAAGGAGAGAGGTGAACATCCCGAGTATTGTCAACTGCAGGCTGGCTTCCCGGAGCTTCTAGGGCAACGGGACAGGCTGGGCAAAGCCCTTGGTGTTATCTTGAGGAGACCTCGCAGTCATTTTGTGCAAGAAGCAAGCTGCCCTGCCTCCACCCCGCGGCAGGCTGCAACTCTATAAACTCTCTCCAAGTAAAACCCCAGGGCATAATCGGGTGTGGAAGGCTGAATCAAGTGTGGGTATTACGCTGTGAAAACCCCTAACTGCCTGGCCCGGCAAATGAATTAGCTTGTTAAACAAAATACATACATCTGCATACATTTGAATACATGAATAAGATCAGCTCAGACCCTGCCCAGGCCCAACTTCTCCCAGAAGGAGGAGGAGGAGGAGGAGGAGGAGGAGGAGGAGGAGGAGGAGGAGGAGGAGGAGAAAAAAGAGGAGGATCCGGGAAAGAGAGGCTTGGCCGGCTCCCAAGGCTGCCCCTTAAAGAGCCCATGCCTTTGCATGCTTTATTTATAGATTAAATACAAAAAGCGTCTCCCTGCTGCATTAAAAACTACCCATCAAGGCTGAGGACTCGAAGGAGCAGTAAAATCAATCTCGCTGCATAAAGACAACAGCAAGCAATTGGCATGACATTTTAAGTAAATGCTACAGCCATTTGTAAATGTTCATTTTCCGGGAGCCCCCATCTATTATATGACAGCTCTTTTCTTAGCGTCCCGGTGTGAATTCAGTGGGTTTACAGATAAGCCCGTTGAGGAGAATGGATATCAAGATGTAAAGTGCTATAATACGGACAATTTGTTACTGCTGCACCAAGTCGCTCCGTCATTATGTAGTTGCCTCTCAAAGGGTTGGAACCACCTGGCTATTTTTACTCATTGGAGTTAGTCAGCAAGGGGGTCTGAATTTGGGGGAGAGGAAGTGGGTGAGGACGGACGGGCACAGCGGCCCCGAGGTGAGGAGACTTGATAGGGTCCTTGGGGTCCGGACTCACCCTTTCCAGATGCTTCTCCCTCAAAGAGGCCTGGACAGGAGAGACATTTCCCACCCCCGAGCCTGCTTATCCACAAGGTCCCAGGTCCCAACAGGAGAGGGTCCAACAGAGGCCAGAAACCTGAATTATGGGGCCGATCACCTGTTGCTCAGACGCCCGTGCTTCCGCGGGGAATGGAGCAAAGATCAGGCTCCAGAGGACCCCCCTTCCCTGGGGTTCCAGCCCGGCTCCCTGTCCCTCTTGGCAGAGGTGGCCCATCGGGGCTGGGGAATAGCCTGGCAGCTGCATGGCAACCTGCTCCGGGACTGCCCAGGTTGAAATATGGCCTGAGAGAAACTGAGGTTCCCCTGGCCTCATAACTCACTGCTTCCTCCGACAACCCAGATGCTTCCAGGGAGGAAATAAATGACCCCCTCGGTGAGCCTGGAGTTGCGTCGACGATGTGCCAAGCGGAGCAGATGACAGATCACAGCAGGCTCCCCAGTGGGGCTGATGGGAGGGCCCCCCTGGCCCTCAGGTAGTCAGGAAACCAAATGCCCAGAAATCCAAGTCCAGCTTCAGAAAAGAAGGAGCGCAAAGAGATGGACCACAAGGCTGGTCATTTAGGTCGGAAACCGCAGGGGACCTAGTTTGCAGGCAAGTCCCCTCCCAGATGTTACTGGCTCTCGTGCTCGGGCTGCTTCTCTTATGCTGTTCATCTGTCCATTCATTCAACCAACACTTGGGGGCCTCTTGGGTCTTTTCTGAGGCCCTCCTGGCCCTTCATGGGCTTTAATTTCGGCACAGAGCAGGCCATTTAGCCTGTTAACCCTTCCAGGGTACAAAGTATACCCCTGCCTATTGGTGTCTGGCACATAGTAGGACACAAACAGCTGTGGAACAAATGAATGAACAGATAAGCACATGTACACACCCACACACCCATCTGCTCCTAGGGTGCTGCTTCCTGGGGCTGGTTTCTCAGCAGGGCCTCTCCGGGGTGGGCAGGAGGATCCTGCCTCTCACTGCGGTTTGTTGGTTTGGACCCAGCTCTTCAGTAGACAGTGTCAAATTCTAATTGGGGTTTGGCATGAGCCAGCAGGAGCTCCAGCAAGTCACTTCCCTCCTTTGTTTGGGAAATGTGGCTACGTGATCTAAAAATGCCCTTCTAGCAATTAGCTCCCCTGACTTCAGCAGAGAAGAGGCCAAGCAGACCGGGGGGGGGGGGGGGGGATGTGGACACCTTCCGGGTTAGGTGTGGGGGTGGAGGGTGCTGCATCTGAAGGGTGCCGTGGCTGGCTCAAGCTCTGTCCTCAGTGATGGTAGCTGGTGGTTTCATCCTTCAGGATCCAGATGAGGAAACAGCTGCACCTACCAGGGAGCTGTGAGTCTCTCCAGAAATTCTCTTCTGGGCTCTGTTCAGCCTTCTGGATGCAGGCGGCTGAGAGCTGTCGTTTCTCAGCCCTATTCTATTCCAGCTCCCTGAGAGTATGAAGGTCCACTCAGCCTTGTCCCAGAAAACTCCTCTGGGGGGTGTCTCATGTCCTGGGTGGGGGGCCCAGGTCCTCTGAGCTACCTTGGCAGTGATGCTCGGAGCCCAGTCCTGTGGCTGCTGGGGCGCTCATGCTGCATGGAGGATGCGCTTCTGTGGAAGGGGGAAAAATGTCAAAGGCCTGTGACATGGAACTGCCCTGGTCCCTGACTGAGGGAGGGAGGGAATGGTGTGGGGTCAGGCGGTTGTTCCCCAGGTAATGAAAGTTTGCGTCCCTGGACCGCTGTGTCCAGTCTGGCCTGAGTGGGAGTTGATGAAGAAGTGTCTAGGTGCAAAACTCAGTTCTTCTTCTAAGATAAATAAATGAGCAATTGCCAGCCGAGGTGCCACGGAGAGTACTTAGCTTAATCAAGCAGTGTCATCCCCGAGGTAATTTCGAGGCCCCATTCATCACGGCTCTTTCATCCTCTCTGTGTCACCGCTGCTAATAGTTCGTGCTCAGGCAGAGAGTTGCCAAGCAAACTTTGAGTCACGTCCTCATGTCCACCCAGCCAGCTCTTGCATCTGTGGGTAGAGGCAGCGTGACTTTCACAGGGGTTGACAACCAGGGATGCTCAGGGACTGGTGAACCAGAAAGGCCACTGGCCACTGCCACACCAGTTGGCCGTAGCCAGACATCAGAGAAGAGGGGGGTGATAGTTGGGAGGAGGTCCCTTCTTCCCTGAGGCTGGAAGTCCCTAAAAATTGTGAATTCTCATTATTACAACAAACCCAGGAGGGGAAAAAAAGCAAACAATGAAAAAGCTTATCATTGGGTATAATAAAAGTATACATCACATACTAAGGGGTTTATAGGAGGAATAACTAACCCACGTCTGGTCAGCAGGGACCACTAAGTCTGGTCCTGGTGCTGGGCCTTTGCACTTGCTGCTCCTTTGCTCTGAAACTAAAGTGGCATCCTTCTTGCCATTTCAGACTCAGGCAAACTGAGAGATAGGACAGAATGATGGTCATCCAACCAAGTTATGGATGATGATGGGTTTTGAAAAAGCTCTGGCCCTTAGGAGCTGCAGGGTTTTACACATATTTCCCAATCTCTCTGTCCCTCTGTTCTTCTGATGATCTCACTGGGCAGGAGAGGATTAAGTGACAATCCCCGGGCTGGGACAGGACATTAAAAAGTGGGAGCCAGTGATGTCAGCAAGATGGCCCCTTCTTCCCCGTCAGTACGCCGAGTGAGCAGAGGTTCACAAGCTCCTCTTGTCAGAAGTGGGAGTCGGCCACAGAAAAGTGGGGTGACTTGCATCGAGTCACATGGTAGGTCAGAGTTGGGAACAAGGTCCGAAATCCCAGTCTCAGCTCTCATGGTTTCCATAGCAACAGATCCCAACCTGGCGACGAGTAGGCTTGATTTGGTGACATCCCGGAGTATATAAAATTATCTGAAGGCCATCACAAAATAATCAAATCGTACGCTCTCCTGTGCTCTCTCTTGGTGGGGATGTCATAAAGGTTTGACAACGATGACAAGATGTCAGTTTGGTTCCTAAGGAGTCAGACATCCAGGTTGAGCCTGGTGAGACGATTTCTGCCTTAACTCTGACACGGGAAAAGTTCGAGTCAGATTCAATTGTTTGTGCCTTTCTAATTAACCCCCCGATGCCCAACTCCAGTTGCCCCAGACCCTCCATCTCTAAAAGTCACTGGTGTCCCCACCCCGCCCCCAGCTCCAGTCAATTGCTTCCATGCTCAAGAGCTCCCCTGCCCCACCCTGTCCACCAGAGCTGGACAGAGTGGCCAAAATACGAAGGTTGAGCTTCGGAAACTGTGACGGCTGGAAGAATCACCTGGAAAGCCTGAGGAAATGTGGGTTTGGATCCAGCAGGTCTGGCGGGAGGCTTGTGATTCTGCATTTCTAACGAGCTCCCGGAGGCCGTTGCTGGATGGCTCTTTGAGTTCCAGGTGTTAAGTACTGATTCTCCCACTCTGGAGGGCCTCGGAATCACCTGGAAGATTTGTTCAAATGGATCCCTGGACCCCACCCCCAGAGTTTCTGGGTTCAGCTGGTCTGGGATGGAGCCTGAGAATTTGCAGGCCTAACGGGCTCCCAGGTGATGCTGCTGCGGCTGCTTCTGGGGAGCACACACCTGGAGAATCATTGCACTAAAGGCTGCAAGTGGCCAGGTGATGCAGCTCCCTGACTCGTGACACCTGTGCACTGGCCAGGTGTGTCCACTGGACTTCCCGTGCCCTTCCCGTCCCCCTCCCGGGATGAAGCTTCCTCTGTGAGGCCACCTTCCACCGCAGGGCAGAACCACCCCTTGGTCCCTGCGTTGAGTACACACACACACACACACACACACACACACAGAGCTAGAAGGAGAGAGACTGATTTTGCAAAATCTGCACAAAAATTGGCTGAATTTATGTTTCCCCTGCAAGAGAAATGCTGCCGAGTGGAAATAAAATGCAGGATTCCTGGGCACTTCTATTACCTCTTCATGTCACCGGCAGTGACTGATGGTGAAAAGTAAGATTGCAAACGGAATCGCTTTCGCTTTGCCCAGAACAAACTCCAGCCGGCGACGGAGCCTCCTGCAAATCTGTGGTTCTCCCAAGTGTCACCGACAGCGGCTCTGAAAGGCGCCGGGAGAGCAGCCAGCCTGCAGGAGACAGCCTTCACCGGGCCCAGGCCCCGGGGGCCCCGTCCTTCACCTGAAAGCAGGGGCCCCTGCAGGCGAAAGGGAATCCGGGTTGATTTAATGCGGTTCATTTTTCTTCCTTGTTTTAATCACGGAGTAATAATAATAATAAACTCGCCTTTATATAGTGTCTTTCATTGCCAGTGTATCACCGAGCACTTTACAGATTTAATAATAGAGTTTCAGAAATAAATAATGGGGAATAATAATGGGAAGGATAAATAACGTATTTATGGAATTGTATTGTGGTTTATGGTGGTAAACAATCCCTCAGACAGCCAGCAGCCGGAAATTAAGAGGTTTGGAAAGGAGAAGGGGACCGAAAAGAGAGGCGCCTTCAGGTAGGATGTGCACCGGACTGGGGCCCCATGCAGGGGGGCAGAGAGAAGGGAGGGTGGGGGGCTCCCCAGTCACAGGGCAGGGCTGGGACGGCAGCGCGGAGAGGAGGGTGGATTCTCCAGAAGGGAGGGTGAGGTGCCTGATGTTGATGAGGGCTCAGCCCCGCGTAGGGCGGCGGAGGAAAGAGGATGAGTGACAAGCTGGCCCAAGTGGCCGGGCCACCAGACCCCACCTGGCTCCGTCCTGGATGCAGGGCTGCCCCAAAAGCTAGGCCGCTCCTTGCTGGACCGGGAGCCACACTTCCTTCCCTGCCTGTGCCAAGCCTTCCTTCAAGGATGCTCGAGGCGCATTTTGTGGCCACCCCCGCTGCAACCTGAAAGGGGGCCCTTGAAAAGAAGAGAATGTTATATGGAAATTGCTCTTACCGAGTTGGTATCCCTCCCTGGGCTTCTAGCAGGTGCCTGGCTGGAGGGATCGGCGGGTCAGACGTACAAGGGGAGGGGGCAGGAAGAAGGGACAGGCACCTGGCCCTGCTAGCACCCCCAGGAGAAAAGATCGGGATTTCCCTCTTGCTTTGTCCCTCTCCTCGATGGTTTGATGATTAGAGACTTAATCCGTGAAAATATCAGCAGGCCCAGGTTCCTGCCTGATTGGTTTTTGCCTGGCAACGTCCTAGGAGCTTTATTTACATACATTGTCTTTTTCTGTAGATGAGGAAATTGCTCCATCGCAGCCGCACTGAAATCCTTCTGCACACGGAAGATTTCAGCAGAAGCCGGAACGAAGCCAATGTCAAGTGCTCAGGATCCGTAAGTGTAGCTTTGGCCTCCCCGGACCTGTTTCCAGAAGCCACAGTCCCAGCCTGTGGGTGAAGTGCCAGGCTCAGTGGCTGAGGCCTCGAGGCCCGAGACCTGGAGGCAGAAGCTGTGGGGGGCCAGTGCGGGGGGGGGGGGGGCAGGTTGGTCACTGGGGTCTGGACCGGCTCTCCGGTGCTGGGCTCCAGCCAAATGGCCCCATACAGGGAGGCTGCTCCAGACACGTGCCCTGCTTTGGCACCGACCACTGCCCGCCGGGTGGCCGCCTGGAGTTGTCGGGGCCCCTTGGAAGTTCCTACTGGGATGGCTTGTTTCCCTCAGAAAATTCTGGACTTGCACGGGCTTGTAAACAAGTGTGCTCACCTGGCTGGCACCTTACATGGACCTTAAATTTATTAGTCCTTTTTATTGTCTTTTTATTGTCCTGTAGGAGGCTGATCAGTGACTCACTGAGGGCCCGTCTGTCTCCCCAGAGCATCTCCAGGGTCTGGATGCTGAGCGGATGTAACTCTGGGCCCGGTGTCAGGGGCAGGAGGGCAGGAGGGCAGGAGGGCAGGAGGGCAGGAGCTTGGTGCCGGGCGCTATCCCTTCCCAGGCCCCAGCCACCACGGATTCATTCCACGCACGGTTCCTGAGCACCCACTGTGAGCCAGACACCGCACAGCACCTGCTGGGCGTATCCGAGAACGAGCAGGGTGGAACCGCACTCTCAGTAATCCTAGGACTGACTATATGATTATAATCCTGCGAAGAGGGTCAGGGCTCTGCGTAGACGCCCACACAGTGGACATTTACGGAGCCTCAGTGTGCCCATCTGTAAAATGGCAGGGACTCTGAGTTTGGTGGTTCAGCAGCTTTCAGCTCCACCCAGGAACGCAGCAGACCGTCCAGCCCAGGCCCTGCTCTTGCCTTCAAACGCTGTGCTCTGACTGTTGTCATGGAGGCATTTGTCACCGTGTCCTCCTGTTGTCACCGTGTCCTCCTGTCAGCACTGGCAGGTTGTGCCCAGATCTCCTGCTGGGAGTACTGGAGTCAGACACTGATTTGCCTGTTACTCTGTACAGCGCAAAGCCTCCCTCCCCACCTCCAACCCCAGGGGAGGGCTCCCTGCTGGGGACCCAGGCTAACCCCCTTGGGGCTCTCAGATCACCCACTCCCAGGGTGCGGGGAGCTGGAAGTGCCAGCTCCTCCATGTGGGCCTTGTGTCGTCAGCCCTGCCAGGCCCCCTCCAGGGCGCCCCCCCCCCCAGTATAAACCAAGGAGTCCCTGTAGGAGCCTGAGAGCGAATCGAAGAGAAAGCCAGGTGACAGAGCAGCAGAGTGGGGATGTGCCTGGTCACTGCTCCTGGCGGAGCCTTGGAAGGAAGCAGGTCCCCGTGACGCCCAGCCCAGGCAGCCCTCCCTCAATGCTCAGCCCCCTGCAGGCCGGTGGGTCTCCTTGTTGAGACCACCTTCTGTTAACAAGCCCAAAAGGCAGCATTAACGTGGGCTCCAGCGCCCCACAGGTGCGACTCCAACCCAACGCCACCGCCAGTGTGAATTTAGGCAATGTGCCAACCCGGCTCAATTTCCTCATCCATAAAATGGGGATAAGCCAAGCAATAGTGACTTTGGAAGATTTACAGTTAAGGAGTAATCTTCAGGGCTTGAGCTGAACCCTAGGAGCACTGATCCTGCATCCATCCCCGCTCTGAGCTCCTAGACCCAAATGGGGATCAGAGGGACCGGCTTACTGGCCGAGGGCCAATGACTAAAGCAGATCGGCAGACTCCAGCCCATGGGCTCAGTCCGGCGCTGCTGCTGCCTGCTTTTGTGGATAAAGTTTTATTGGAACACAGCCGTGCTCCTTCACTTACGTATCGTCTATGGTTTCTTTTGCACGGACTTGGGTTGTTGCAACAGAGATTCTTTGTGCGCAGAGACCCAAAAATATTTACTCTCTGGACCTTAGCAGGAAATGTTTGCAGACCTGGTCTCTAAAGTCCGGGACCCCTGAAAAGGCTGAAGTATGCTCCGAGGGTCAGAGTTAGGGTTTCCTACCAAAGTCCCGAACTTTTAGACTATCCAGGGGAGAACTTGGCTGGCCAAGTGGAGTCACTGACCACCTGGGAGACCCCATTGTGGGTGGAATGGAGACCTGGCACCAGGAGGTATAGAGTGGTGGCCTCCCGGCCAGCCTAGGGGATCCAGTCCCTCGCCCCATCCCAAGCATATTGACTGGGCTCTGATGGGAAGCCAAGCAAGGGCCTGCCCTTCCCATCTGGCTCTTGGTGGGCAGTGCCACGGAGAAGGACCCAGTGTCCTGATAGGGGACACGGCCCAGTTGAGGTCAGGTTTCTTCCAATCAGATCTAGCTTCTCCTCTTTTGGGAGGAGTGAAGATTGTTTCCCCAACATGCCCCTGTGAGGACGCCCTGAAAGATTCTCATCTTTAGAGCAAGGTAGAAACTTAACAGCTGGAGTAGAAGGCCCCATGTGCCCGAGACACTGTAAATGTTCAAGAATGCAAGCTCTCGCTAACTATAATAATCAAAAATCCAAATGTCTCCCTGCTGCTTCTCCTTACTGATCCTAATACAACCTTCTGACAACTTAGAATAAATATTCCCTTTTCAATAGGACAACTTTTTCAAATTCCTTGAAGACCCTTGCCCCCAGTCACCAAGGGGTATAGTGGCAACTCGACGGAGTAGAATTCTAGCAGTTTCCATCATAGGAAGTTGCCTCCCCATAAATAATAGGTTTCTTTGTCTTAACGTTGAACAGATACACTGTCGAAATGGATATATAGATCTAAGCCTGTGTAGTTGTCCTGTAAACCATAATCTTTCATTAGAACAACTTTCTGGATACATTGAAACTTACCACCTGGGGTAGAGAGTGAGTTCTCAGCTGGTCATCCCCATATCAGGTCAGGTAAGAGGCAAACCAAAGTAGGCATCAGAGGTTTAATTTGGTTGCTGCCTCTTGCTGGCTGCAATTATATGCTTACTCACAGAACTTAAAGGAGCCACTCACCTCCGTGTGAGATGGAAAAATGATACCACCGACCTGTGGGATACACGTGGTCCCGGCCCCCTGGCCACGCGCGGCGCAGACAGAGCGTGCTAGAGGAGCCTGCGTCTGGCTTTGCAGACCCACATCTGTCTGCAGTGCAGTCCTTGTATTCTCTATGTATACCTTTGATAAATGGCTGTACTTTTATATTCTAATTGGTAATAGAAACAACACCTCCGATGCCCAGGAGAAGCCCCAAGTCCCAGCCCAAGCGGGAGATGAAAGGGTTTCCAATGAGGGGCAAAGACTCTTAAAGGGAAAGAAAATGCGGATGGAGGTGAGGGAGTTCTCAGACCAGGGGAAAGCCTGATCTTGAAGGTATGAGAGGGAGGGCTTCCCAGGCCTGGAAACCAGACAAAAACAGCGGCATCCGTGGGAATCAGGTGAAGGGTAGGGGTCCAGGGAGTGGGAAGCAGGGGCAATTCTCAAGTGGGGAGCTAGCGCTCTTGAATATCCAATGAGAAGGCCAGGATGAGGGATGCCTGGGCGGCTCAGCGGTGAAGCATCTGCCTTTGGCTCGGGGAGCGATCCTGGAGTCTCGGGATCAAGTCCCACATCGGGCTCCCTGCGTGGAGCCAGCTTCTCCCTCTGCCTCTCTCTCTGTCTCTCATGCATAAATAAAGAAAATCTTAAAAAAAAAAGAAGGCCGGGATGTGGCCAGACACAGTGACAGCCAGCCCTGCAGGGCGGCAAGTATAACCTCCCATAAGCCAGACCAAACTGGCCCAGATGTGCTCTGAGCCTGCCAGTTCCTTCGAGCTTCTTAGCACCTCTGACACATCCTCCGCTCCCATCTCCGGCCCCCAGCCCCCACCCCTTCAGGAAGGCAGAGCTCGTGCCAGGAGCAAGAGCAGACCGAGCAGTAGAGCTGTCACTGTCCTGTAGATGACGGCACTGGGATGCGCCCTGGTCCCCGGGTCTCTAACTGCGTGTACCCATCCAGGTCAGTCCTTGGGGGAGGGCCAAGCTGGGAGCGCCTGTCTCAGGAGCTCCTGGATAATGCGGTGGTCTGTGGGTGTGAGGGCCACTTTGAGAGCAAGGAATCACAGGGAGCAGCGTTACTAGGACGATGGTCTCTGCAGTCAGTCAAGGGTTCAAGTCCCAGATATGCCTACACATTATTATTATAAGGCTCTGTGACCTTGAGAAAGTTACTTAACCTCTCTGAGGAAAGCTTTCTTCATCTGTCACGTGGGGATAATACTGCATCCGAGGCTGGCTGAGCAGATTCGGTGATGTCAGTCAAGCATGGTTGGGAAATACTAAACACCCAATCAATAAATAGGAGGGTTTAAGCTGTTACTGAGAATATATCGATATCAAAGTCTTATTAGGAAGATTGGGGCAAGAGAGGAGGAGCATGGTCTCGAGGCTACTGCCGCAGGAGGCCACCCCAAGCTCTGGGTGGTGACCCCAAAGACAAGGTGCCTCCCTTCCCTGCAGCCGAGATATCAGGGAGGAAGGGAGACCATCAGCAGGGCAGCCTCACCCTCTGCAGGGCTGCTGGCCACGGGCCTGTCACAGAAAGTTGTGTGGTCCAGAGCGAAGCCAGTGGGCAAGGTGGGGAGGGGATGAGAGCAAACTCCCCACTGATAAGGTGGATTTCCTGGGACTGAGTAGGAGATCGGGCCCAGAAGGAGGAGGGAAAATTTTCTCACATGTTCATCCATTACTACCTACCTGCTATCACACAGCTGCAGGTGCAGCCCAGGGGCTGAGCCCCATCATCACGGCAAGTCCCAAGACTCCCAGAGCAGAGCATCCTGCCTGAGTCGATTCCCAGCTCTACGGCGGCCTGCTTGGAGCCCCATCGTTTGGAATGCATGCGTGTGCGTGGACCTGGGTAGGTAGCGAATGTGCTCATCTGGGGACTGTCTGTAGAAAGGGAAGAAGCTGGAGGAACCCACCCAGAAGCGGGTCAGCCCGGTTCGAGGAAAGTCCTTGCTGGCACCTGGCTCTCTAGAGCAGGATTTCTCAAGGCAGGCTCTGCTGACGTGTGCGTGGGACCATCCCATGCCCTGTCGGATGTTTAGTAGCATCCCTGGCCTCTACCCACTCGATGCCCAGAGCATCCCTCCCTGAGTCGTGACAATCAGACACGGCCACAGGTCGCCCCAGCAGTCACCCCAGTTGAGAACCGCTGCTTGATACATCCTCTCCTTGGACCTGTTACCTCCGGAGGAAATGAGGGAGGGGTGGACACCAGGGTCTGTGAAGTTGGCGGCAGACAAGGCTCCAGTGGCCAGATGGGCCCCACTTCCTCTCTGCAAGCTACCTGGCGTCAGTCATGGACGGCACCTTGCAAGCCTTCTGCACTGAGAATTTAGTGCTCGGCCTGGCAGCTCCCTGGCCTCCCGGCCTCCTCTGGCTCTGCTGGGCGAGGCTCCACGTGGAGGAGGCTGAGGCATGGGGCAGCCTGGGAGGACGGGCCCAGCAGGCAGCGGCCTCCACCCCATCTTGCTGTGTGTGTGTCCAGGGTGCCCCACGGTTCCTGGGAAAAGCAGCTCCTGCAAGGGCAGGGCTGGAGTGGGCGCTGGGAGTTGTGCCGGCGAAGCCAGGGGGACGCGGAGGCTGAGTGGAAGAGAATGTTATCACAGAAACCTGATTTTTCTACACACTCTATCAGCTCCCCATCTGTTCCTTGATTAAATGTATTACTGTGCTCCCTCCCCACATGCCCGCTGCCAGGATGTCTCCGGAGCCCTGATTACATCTGTGGAGAGAGCCTCAAACCTCACAGATGAGCGGGCCTATCGATCAGCCTGGCAGTTGACGTTTGTTTTAAAATCTGGAGGAGGGTAAAGAGTGGGGGCAGAGCTGGCTGGGGCCGGGGGCTGCAGGGAGCCTCTAACCCCAAAGGGAGGGCCCTCCATCCCTTTCTCACCTTAACGAGCCGCGCCCACAGCTTTGGCTGATATCAGACGTTGATTCCTATAGCTCTGTGACCTTGGGCCAGCCGCCCATCCCATCCCTTTGCAGACTGTTTCCTTCTCTTTATCCTGGGGGATGTTGAAGCAGGTGACTATTTAGAGTCACTTGCAGAAGCAACAGTCTGCAGCCTTGCACCTCCAAGCCTGGTGTGTGGGCCAGTAGCCCCGCATCCCCTGGGCGCTTGTAGGGAATGCAGGCTCTCAGGCCCAGCCCAGGCCCACTGACTTGGAATCTGCCTTTTAACAAGACCCCCTGGGGCCTCCCGAGCACATTAAAGTGTAGAAAGCCAGCTTCCATGTTCCATCCGTTTGACTGCTTCCGAGATGAACATGTAGGAGAAATCCCTCAAAGGAGAAGATTCAGTATCTCCTCTGGCCTCAGAAAACTTTTATTGGATTTTCTTCCTGCACCAAAACCTTAACCCTGACAAGGAACCGGCTCTGAAGTCCTAGCTGTGGTCTGAGCCCCAGGATGAGAACATTCACTGGATCAGGTCCCCAACAAAAGCTTGGGGATTAGAAAGAGAAGCAGGTCCCACTTCCTGCCCTTGGGGAACCCACTGGCCAGGATGGAAAGATGCCAGAAAGAAAGGCCCATTCGGTGGGATCCTTACCAAGCACCTTGCTCCCTCATCGTGGGATCTGAGCAAATCCCCAAGAGCAGCACCAGCCCCCCGGGACTGTGTGTCCGTTTCCTGGAGCTGCTGTAAAAACTCACCATGATTCTCTCGCGATTCTGGAGGCCAGGGTCCGAAATCCAGGTGTTGGAGGGTCGTGTTCCTTTGGGAAGCTCTGGGGAGGGTCCCTTCTCATCTCTTCCAGTCACTGGCGGCTGCTGCCAACTCTTGGATTTCAACCTGGTCTTCACACCACCTTCCTTCCTCATGGAAGTTGAGGCTCCCCTGCCTGTTTCTAAGGACAGCTGCGATGGCATTTAGGGCTTGCCCGGATTATCTCGGATCCTCTAGTCTCAAACTCCTTAATTTGCTCACATCTGCAAAGGTGCTTTCTCCATATTAGCTCATGTTTGGGGTCTGACTTGGCCACAATATCTTTCAGGGGGCTATGATGCAGCCTACCACGTGCCCCAGTCAAGACCTGGCCTCACTGTGGGATCCTGGATGAGTTACTCAATATGAAGGAGCCTGTGCCCTCCCTGAGAATTGGGATCGTAATCTGCCTCCATCCCCCACATGTGCATTGGCATTCCCTGGGGGATCTGTTCAACACAGCCAGGCTGCCCTCCCCTAGAGTCTGCCAGTGGGTCTGGGGAGAGACTTAAGAATGTGCATTCCTGATAGGTTCCCAGGTAAGGCCGAGAACTGCGGGGTTTGATGAAGTGATGCATGTAAGGGACCTAACAAAGTTGCACCCCAAATACGTACTGAAGAGCTGAGCGTGGCTTGCTGGTGAACAAGCCACCACAATGATACCCCCTTCTCCCCCTACAGCAGAAGACCCTGTCTCCCAGGAGAGGGAGAGCCCCTTGGGAGCCCTTTGTGATTTAACACAGCGCCGCCTTCACAGCCTGGGAGCCAGGCGCTGTGCAGGGGTGGGCCTCACCTCTGTTGGCCCTCGCTCCCCACGTAGTCCTCAGGTGTAAATTAACAGCGACCAAACGTGCGTGGACCGAATGTATAGGAAGGTAAGAAAGCATACGGAGGGGAGAGCTTCGATCCCTTCTGAAGGAGGCCCCAAGGAATTGGCATTGGCCTTCGGGGTTTGGGGAGGGAGGCAAATTTGCCAGCAGCTCTGGAGCGAGTGGGCCTTGTGGGCAGAGGGCAGGGCATGTGGGGTCGTATGAAACATCAGTGTGGCCAAGTCTCCAAATCCTGGAGCTGGGGAGTACTGGACGTGGGCTGGGGACCTCGGCAGGACCAAGAGAAGAGCAGTTTATGCCTCACTTGGCAGCGAGGACCTGTATCCTGCAGGCAGCATAGGGACATTCCGGGGCTTTCTTCGAGAGGGTGACTTGGTTTGCTACGTGTTGGGGAAGATTGCCCTGTGGCAGTGTAGGGGGCGCGGCGTGGAGGGACGAGGGAGAGCCTGGACACAGGAAGATCATCTGGGCAGCTGGCAAAACAATTCAGGCCGTGGACGAGTAAGAGCTAGACTGGGGCACGCGCCAGGGGTTGTCTGGCCGCTGGCTGGAGGCGTGAGCGAGCAGAGAGCAAATCACCAGTGAGGCCACTTTCATCCTGCCTCGGAAGCGGGGGGCTCAGAGGCCGGTGCAGCGATGCCCTGGTTGCCCTTGGGCAAGTCACATGGCAGTGTCGGCTTTGCCCTTCTCAGGGGAGCGGCCCAAACTTCCCGGGCACCTGTCTTCTCCTCTCCACTCCTCTCCTGGGGGAACAGCGCAGCCTCTGTAATGAGAGCCGCAGGTTCTTCCGAGTGTCCCCCAAATGTTAAACTAGTTAATTTCTGCGGAGATTTTTCTTTAAGCCAGCATGACACAGGCTTTAAATCAATGTGAAATCCGTTGTCTGCAGACCCACACAGAGAGGGTCCGTGGAGGACGGGCACCAATTATTCTCATCAGTCAATGGGGACAGGACAGGCTGTGCTGGGTGTGGGTTGTGGTGGGGAGAGACAGGCTTCCATGCTGGGGATGGAGTTAGAAGCCCGGGGCCACCCCAGGGAGGCATTTTGGGGGACGCCCCCGCCTCAGAGTGGGGTTGGGTGAAAGATGGAAAGTCATTTGAAAGGGTTGGGTCGGGCTTGGGGACACTGAGGTCCCCACCATGTTCAGCAGTAGCAGGTTCTCAGAGCCCACTTCCCCTAGGATTTCCTCCATTAAATACATACAATGGGTCACATAGGAAAGAAGGGGTGGTGTCTGGGCTGGGTGGGTGGTGGTGGGGGAGGCGGCGGTGGTGGTGGTGGGTGGAGGGAAGGTCAAAGGGACTCCTTCACAGCCATTTGCAGCCTGCTCCGGAGCTCAGGATCACCGAGAGTATTTATGAATACCATCAATCTTGCCCCCACTACAAGGAGACAAGCCAAATTCACTGACTCCATCTTCCTGCCCAAATGGCTCTCTTCTCCTTCAGAATATTGCTCTGTAATAATGCCCATCCTTGCCATCCTCCCGCCCTGGGGAGGTTTCAAAGAGTCCGCCCTAGAGCAAAGGACTCGGGGAAGTTGCTAGAATGACACTGACCCTGAGCGGAGCACAGGTGAACTGGGGAGGAGGATTTGGGAAAGCTTCAAGGGCGAGCAGCAGAGTTTGTGCATCTGGGGTAGCCCCACATCGAGGGCAGGGGTGCAAACTACAGCTCTGCTCCACCCACTCCTCTCCTTCCCCCCAATAACCAGGGCCAAGTCAGGGTGACCAGGTGTGACCATACCCCGACAGCCAGGGCCAAGCCGGTTGACCCAGCTTGGCCAGTCATACATTCCGGCTCAACCTTCGGAGTGAAAACACGAAGACCCAGTTAGAATTTGTTTGAACAGCAGCTGTGTCCAGAGACCTTGGTGGCAGAAATGACACAGCCAGATGGATCCTGCCGCCCGGGCCTCCAGGACCCCCTTGCTTCGTACTTACCCAAGTATTTTTTTACATTCTCCCATCGACTCTGTGCACCTCCATATCCTTCTAGAACATTCCCTCAATCAGAACCCTGATGGATTCAGGAGGAAGTTCTTCAAAGTCTGGGAAAGACAAAACACTAGTTCCCGTGGAGGGTGGAATGCAGTGCCCTTTGCCTGCCCAGAGGCTGGCATGGGACGCTGAGCTCCCCACCTGCTCCTCCCACATTGTCTGCCACAGTGGTTCCCTAGCGGAGGGTGAATAATAGCAAGCTGACTTTGATCCTCCTTTTTCTCCCTGAAGAACACGAGGCTCTTTCATGCCCTGCTCTTGCTTGTGGCCGGGGTGCCGGCAAGCTCCGGGAAGGGGATGCTCAGGGCCCAGCCTGTGCCCCACAGCGAGGCAGAGGTGGTACTAAGATTAGCAGCAGAACATTCCCTCCCTGTGCCGAGAGCAGCAGCCGGGCCTGGCTTCGGGCAGGGATGGTCTCCAAGAGGTCGCTGGGCGTGAATCGTAACGCCTCACGCCTACAGGCCCGAGTATTATCCCAAGCACTTGACATAAACGAATTCATTGAATCCTCTCTGCAGGGCCACGCAGCAGGTTGGTGTCATTGTCCCTACCTCAGAGTCGAGAGAAAAAAGGCGTGATCCTACACAAGGTAACGTGGGAGTACGTGGTGGGATTTGGCCCTGGGTGCATCTGGCTCTGGGCTTCAAGAGCCTGCAGAAGGCTGAGCAGGACAGAGAGGAAGACGGAGGCCTCCGGAACCACGGGGAGCAGCAGGCCTGGAGTGGGGGTCAGGGTAAGGGGCATCTCTCTGGCCTTTCCATTGCTGCTTCTCAGATGGGCGAGGGCAAACACCAGGTCCCTGGGGCGGCCCCCGGCCCTCCCTGGCCTACTTTAGGGCACACACACTCTCCCCAGAAGGGGAGAGTGAACCAACGTCTGGGAGCCTGCTAGGGATCAGTTAGAGCAGACAAATAAGTCCGATGGAGGCTCCCCGTCCCCAGGAACCTGGAGAAAGTGGCCTGTGTCTCTCTTTCACACCTGGGTGGGGGGGCACGGCCACATCCTCGAGGCCCCCTCCAGCTCCAGAATCCTGCTTCTGTGGATCTGACGTCCAGACTGAAGAGCCGCCCACTGTCCCATACATGCTGTGTCTGTCCCAGGTGCAATTTCCGATCCCCAGCAGAGAAAGCCACCTCCCCTCCCTCCCTTCCTTCAACTTTTCAAAGCCTTTGGGGTTCGGAGAGAAGCTGAGGAGCTCTGCAAACAGCCTGCAACCTTCCGGTCTGGCCAACGCAACAGCATCCATCGGTCACTCTGTCCCCGTTTCATGGAACCTCATTACAACTCTGCAAGGCGGCCACCGCTCACTGCACTGTCCACGAAGTCCAAGCCTGGAGAATCTAAGTAACCCGCCCGGGGCTTGTCGCTTTGAAGTGACAGATACCAAATGTGTGTGCGCTCAGGCTGAAGTCCAAAGGGCTTTCTGCAGGAGATAGAGGAGGGAGGGGGACCAGGCAGCCGTGAGCCCTGCTCCGGAGGTGCTGGGTGGCCCCTGAGCATGGGGAGCAGACCCCCTGGGTGGCCTCTCACATCCAGAGAGCTGGCACCTGCTGGGGGGACCCCAAGCTACTGGCCAGAGGCAGTGAGGAGGGTCAGAGATCAGAGGTCTGAAGAGAGGGGCCCAGTAAGCAGCGGAGTGAATGAGCCCTGAGCGTGGGCACGGAGGGGTCGGAGGCGGGCAGGATGGAGAGCTGCAGTGGGGACGCAGAGTGGGGGGCCTGTGCCTGGAATGCAGACTGCTTCTGGATGCTCTGACCTCGATACCTTCGGCTTGACTCCAGCCACATGGGGCCGTGCATGGCCTGCAGCTTCCTCCTTCTCCCACCTCCCTGGGGCTCCAGTGATCTGTAAAACTCACAAACCAGTGCTCCGTGGCCACCCGCCTCCCCCCCCCCACCAGCAGCAGCACTCTCTGCATCCATATACCCTGAACCTGGCCCCTCCTGGGCCTTCCGGATTCATCTTGCACACTCCTCACTCCGGCCGCTCCCTGCAAAGTGCCTGGCAGATGAAAAACCCACGGATCAATGCCAGAAAAATGACTGTCTCCGCTCACCCTCGCCAGGGAAGAGGCTTTCAACTCGCCCACCTGGGGTGCGGGAAGGGAGGTGGAGTGCTTTAATCTCTTAAACTCTGTTTTCTCTCAGGGTGCATGTCCTGCAGCTCGGGGCCGACTCATTAATGTATCTGTCACCAGCCACGGAGGCAGCCACGAAATATTGATGTAGCCATTGGGACGTAAGGGCAGCTGGTGAAATGTGGCCCTGGCCATGATTTTGGGGCCCACTCCCGGCGCCGTGGCACTAATGCACCTCTGCATTAACGCAGGCTTGTCAGATGCCACGTGGAGCGCCCGATTTAGGATTAACGGCCAAGCATCGCGCCACTTTTCATCTCCAGCTGGTGAATATATATTACGGTTGCATTCTTGCCACGGCTGGAGTTAAGGAGGTGCCGACACCTCATTGAAGGCTTGGAGGAAAGCATCCAGCTCACAAACGATTTGGCTCCCAGGTCCAGCTCCGCACAGTGGCTCTTCCTCCCCACTTCCCTTGCTGGATGGGGAAAGAGTCCAGGGAGAAATGGGCCTGGGGATCATGGCAGGTTGGAATGCAGGCCTTGAGCCACTAAGAGTTTGCACACTAGCTCCCCCCCAAAGCTCTGTGACCTCAGGGGAAATTACTTAGCTTTTCAGAGCCTCAGTTTTGGGGCCGTAAACCTACTGGCCTCAGAAGCCGTGGAAGATCACCGGGGTAAGATGTTGAGTGCCAGGTCCACGTGGGTTACGTCAGGCAGTGTTCTAGGTTCCAGAGGCTGATGCTGGCTGGTTTAAGCGGCAAAAAAAAAGCAAGCTAAGCTTCATGGTGATGCTTCCAGAACTGCGGCCAACATCACACCTTGGGACTGGTCTGGTGAGGATCCCCCACCCACCTCCACAGAGCCCCAGGGGCATTGGAATCAGGGTGCCACCAAAGCCACCACACAATGGCTGTCCTCTGGGAACCGGATGGTGACTACTCCCCATCCCTATGCCCCCACCTCACCACCACACACTCTGCCCTCGTCCTGCTTGTCTGTGTGGCCAACTCCAGATGCAAAATCCCAAAAGGGTGCTTCTGATCGCCAAGTCTGGTTGTGAGCAAGGGAGGCTGGCAAAGGGAGTCCCTGGCACTTTGAGATCCGATGCTGGGGACTTTTCTCCAAACACAGGGAGGGGATTTGGATTCTGGACAGTGCAAATTAATCCATTTGTACTTGTGTTCTCCAGTTCTGATCTGTCCAGTGCTAGAGACTTAAGTCAACCCCAGGGAGACCTCTGGCTGCACCTTCCCACCGCATCTCCCCAAGGCGGGCCTCTGCCAGTGGCATTCCATCGACCGGGGCAATGGTGGGGGCCCCGAGGAAGAGACCTTTGGGGCTCGTGATGCAAAGTACACAACCCCCATGCACTCTGCAGAGGATTCTACAGGCAAACAGAACCTGCGGAACCAAACAACAGTGTGTGTACGGTTATACATGTGTACACACGAGTGTGTGTGTGAGTGTGTGCATAGGGAGATTTATTATGAGGAATTAGCGCACACGATTGAGGAGGCTGCGAATTCCCAAGACCTGGAGTCTGCGCGCTGGACACGTGGGGTAGTGGCGGGCTGAGTCTGAAAGCCGAGAACCAGGAGAGCCGATGGAGTGCGTTCCAGCCTTTGAGCAGCAAGCTGGAGACCAGAAGGACCCTGTGTTTCGGTTGAGTCTCAAGGCAGGAATCGCTGATGTTGCAGATCCGACAGGCGGGCAGGAGGAGGCCCCTCTTATTCAGCCTTTTTGTCTTATTCAGATTTTCAGTGGATTGGATGAGGCCCACCCCCATCAGGAAGGGCCATCTGCTTTACTCAGTCTACTGATTCAAATGGTAATCTCACCCGGAGAAGCTTCGCAGACACACCCAGAATGATGGTTGACCAGATGTCTGGGCATCCTCCACCGCCTCCACCTCCCACTGCCTCACCCTGTGGCCCAGGCAAGCCTACACAGGATGAACCATCGCACCCACCCAGGGAAAAGTAACCCCCATCTAAGCAGAGAGCAGCCAAGGGAGGGGGGCGATGACGCCGATTTCCAAGATCCTGGTCCTGAGTTCAGAGATCCTTTCCAAGGACGTGTAGACTAGTAGTGGTTACAAGCCCACCCTGGATCCTGCCCGCCTGAGTCCCTACCCTGTCTCTGCCATGAAGTGAGTGGGTTCTGCATGTCTCCGCTTCCTCCTCTGTGAAGCAGGGATAATAAGCAGCCCCTTCCTCGGGGGCTGCTTGGAGGACCAAGTGATTAATAGATGTAAAATGGTCAGAACGCTGCCAGGTAAACAGGAGGCACTCCGTAAAGATCGGTTATTGGCATTCTCCCCCAGGAGAGGGGCTGTTGGAGGGCAGTGTCGAGGGGGCTTGATGAGGCGGGGAGGCTGCTAGTGATGAGATCACATGGAAATGTCACAGGAGGGGCACCTGGGTGGCTCAGTCCCTTGAGCATCCTGACTCTTGATCTCAGCTCAGGGCTTGATATCAGCATCGTGAGTTCAAGCCCCACGTTGGGCTCCACCCTAGGGGCACGGAGCCTACTTTAAAAAAAAATGCCACGAGAGCTGAGACTGGGCAGCCAGCTTCTACTTGTCACCCCCAGGGCCCCTTGGATGGACATTGTTGGATGGGGGCTTGTTGGATGGACATTCCAGGGGACATTCCAGGCTGGGAAGGGGCTTGTTGGATGGACATTCCAGGCTGGGAAGGTCCAAGGGTGCAAAGAATTTTCCCCCTAGCCCAGGCACCGCCCTGCCTGCTTCGGGAAACAGAGATTTCCGCTCAGCTCCTGCTTCCCCGAGGTGTCTCCATGAGCACCCGAGTCTGGTGCCAAGTCTAGTGCCAACCTTGGCGCGCGGGAGTTGTCAACCATGCTTTCTCGAGCTGGCTTGGATCTGTTGGCCCTGGCATGCTTTCTTGTCCCCCTGAACTGGCCTTTGGCGATGGACCCTCACCCTCCTGCAGTCTCTGGATCGCAGGAGAGATCTGGTTCCATGCCAGTGTCGGCCCAGGATTATCTGCACCCACACTCTGCCTCCACTTCTTGGACTGCTGTCCTGACAGCCACTGAAAGATAAAACCCACATTCTGATTCCTGAGCCCCTTGGACTCTGGGGCAGCAGGACTGTGCTCGTCAGGGACCCCAAATCCCAGGCCCACAGCCCAGGGGAAGTGAAGGCATCTCCCCTCCTAGTAAAGATCGCCGAGGACCCTGGCACACAGACCCAGAGGCAGAAGAAAGGGTGACCGCTCCTGGGCCTTCCAGAATTCAGGTCCCTAAACCCCTTTCCTTACTTTTTGGGAGAAGGGCCACCATCTCTCGAGGACATCACAGCTGGTGAGACCAGAGCCCCCGGGACCACCCAAACTGTCCCTCTTCATCCAGAGAACACCCTCTTCCAAACAGAAGTCAGTGCCCATCCAGCACTCTGGCCAGGCTGTGGGAGAGGGGGCCTTCAGTAGCTTGGGTTTCCCCAAAAACAGGCCCTGAGATGAGGATGGGGAGCAGGTGGTTTATTAAGGGGCTGACCCAGGAAGTAGGTAAGGGTAGGGGTTGTGAAATGGGGAGGAAGGAAATCTCATGAGGGGGTACATGCGTTTGTGAGAGGGTTAGCGCTGCAGGGACCTGGGGTTCATCCTGCAGTTGGGGGGGGGGGGTCGGAGGATGGACCTATCTGCCGGTGGCCTCTGCGGCAGACCCAGGGGCCATGGATGGGCCTCGGCCTCATCATCCATAGGGGAGCGCCCCTGGAAGCCCAGGGACCTCCCTTTATGTGCAAATAAGTGGCCAGGGCTCATTCAGGACTTCGAGGCTTCCTGCCCCAGGATGACCCAACCAGTCAATCCTGCCTCAAGGCCCCTCCTCCTGGTCCCTCCACCGTCCCCTCCCGGGGTGGCCTTCCGCACGGCCAGGCAGGGTCATTCTGCTTCCTAGGAGAGGCGAGAACCTGGCCAGGGCAGGGAATCCAGCTTCCGTAGACTGAGGGGAAGGAGAGAACGGAAAATAAAGAGCCCTTAAAATCTCCCTCAACTGTTTAAGGATTGGAGATCTGCACTAAATCTCAAGAAAAAGGAGTAATTACGCTGTCAGCAAAGGTGATATAGTTTTTAAGACTCAGTTCCACAGCCGTAATTTTTCCTCATCCTCCTCGTGTCTCCTGGGGGATTTAGGGGCCAATTACCTGTCAGTTTGCTGAGAGGTGCTGTTCCCAGACAGGAAGGCATCACCTGCCGAGGCTTCTGTAAACCCTACTTGACAGCACGGGTGGCTGGTGGGGGGAGTGTGCAGGGTGCACGGTCTTCAGTGGGAAGGGAATGTCTTGCAAGCTTCCGGGAGGAGCCCAGGAGCACAGAGCCTGGCTCCCCTCTGACCTGCCCTGAGCCAGGGAATGCCCTCTGGATTCTCCGGGTGAGGCCACCCTGGCCAGCGGAGGAAGCGGCGAGGAACTCCAGCCTCTCTGGACGGTGGGGGGCCTTCTAACAGAACCCAAGCATCTTAGGCCCGGTCAAGCCTTTCAAGTCCGGTATGGGGTTGCCATACAGAGGGTTGCCATACAGTCAGGGTCAGCCCGCAGGAAGCACTGGCCCTGTGTGATCTTGAGTAGTTACCTAACCTCTCTGTGCCTTCGGGGAAAATGGGCTCAGGATGGGACCCACCTCATCAGATTGTGGGTTATCATGATGTAGTCTTACCCCTATCTCATGCTTGATTCCTGCCACTGGGGAGTGGGGGGGGGCTAGGGAGGGAGGGTCCCCAGCCTCTCTTGAATACCTTGGTGGCCGGGGAGCTCACTAAGAGGAGAGGCAACCCATTAGCACCTTGACCCTCCTGGCTGATCCTGACTGGGTCAACGTGCTCTGTGGTTCTCAGCCCCCTGGTGCTGCCTTCACCCTCAAAGATCACATCTGTGCTGCTTGCCAAGTTCTACGGCTCAGCTGTCACCACCACACCGCCGGCCCCACCCAACGGGGCTCACACTTGACCCTTCCTTCAGTCCTCATGCTTAGGAAACAAAGTTTCTGCTTTGCCAAGAATGTCCTGCATCCCCGGCCTGGGTGACCTGACTCCAGGATGCCTTCCTAGGCTGTCAGTCCTGAACTTGAGAGATGCCTTTGAGGATCAGTGGAGTCAGCTCATCTTTATCCCTTTTTCCACTTGCTCCTTGTTCTCAAAGCCATGAGTTCCTTGGAGCTTCTCCCTAGAGGAATATTGGGCCAGGAGGCCCATTAACTTGAGCTTCCTTTTGGCTTGGGCTTCTCTGGGGGCATGTTCCCAGCGGCCAACAGAGGATGCTGTGCTCCATGTCTTCATGGGCCCCCAGGGGTGCTTCAGATTCAGGGAGGGTCTCACCCCAGGAGCTCACTTCTCTTGCTGGGTCTCCTTGTTGTCCCAAGGAACATCCCATGGGAGGGGAGTAGGCTCCAGTGGTGGCGCGCGGGGACGCTGGCCAGACCTCAGTGCGTGTCAGCACCACATGAAGCCAGGGTTTTGCCATGAAAGCCTCCTCCGTTGTCCTCCCACCCTCTAGGCGGGGCTCAGTTTCATCACCAAGACACAGTATAGCTTGGTGGTTAAGATCGGGGGACCCTGGAGCCAGGCCAGCTAGTTCAAATCCTGACCCCCCTACTCCCAGGACACATGACCACTGACCCATGCCTCAGTTTCCCCTCCTGCACAACGGGGATGATACTTGGGTTGGTGTGAAAGTTAAATCAGTCGGTGCCTGCAGAGCATTTGAGGCATGCCTCACGGCGGGGGTCAGCCCACATCCAGACTGTTTCGGTAATTTGTCTCTGAGCCCAGACTTACATGCTTCTCAGGGATGCATAAGCCCCGCAGGTAACCAACCACCTTAGAGCGCGGTCTCATGATTATTGCTACTCAGCTGTGCCCCCTCGCTGCTCCCCCAAGCTGCTAATCAAAGGTTTCATCCCACCCTCCCTGCGATTTCGCTGATCTGCTTATTCACCTGGCCCTGACTCGGAGGGTCCGCCTCCTTCGGGAAGCCTTCCTGGGTCTGAGATGAGAGAAATGAACTTCATTCATGAAACCCTCTAGACTCAGCTCCGCATCCTGGTGGGACTTACTAGTATTTGTTAACGCTCTCTGGTTTCGAGCCTTATAACTTATTTGCCTGGGTTAGCTTTCCCTCGCCAGGTAGGCCTTAGGGAGCATTTAGATGTAGAGGGTCCCGGCCATCCCCTAGCCAGGGCCCTTCCTTCGTCGGAGCCAGTCTTCCCATCACAGAGCTATGGCTGAACAAGCAGCAGAGGTGAAAGGTACAGATTTGGAGTCAGGCCAACCTGGGCCATAACCCGGCCTGGCCTCTTGTGACCTATACACACAGGACAGGCATCATGACCTCAGGTTCTACGTCAGGAACGCGGAGATGAACAATACCAGCTCCACACGGTTACGGAGAGACTTCAATGTGACAAGTCATGCCAAACACCTGGCACTCAGAAATGCTCAGTAAATGTGTTGTTTCTATTTTTACTGGGAAGCAGAAGGAGAGGAGAGCTCACCGCCACGTCTCCATTTAGGGCGTTTGATCATAACCGTGCCGGGACACCCAGGTTTCTGGGTGGGGAGCAAAGCAGGGACGGGTCCCCAAGTACCTGAGAGCCAGCAGTGCTCCTAAGAATGATGGGGACTGGGTGTGTTAACCGTGCATGATCCAGGCAGTTGGAAAAATAATTAAGTGCTAACTTGTCATTTTTTTTAATGAAGTTCTGGAGTTAGAGATTTATAATTGCTAATGAACCAGGCTAATAATTAGTTGCTTTATAATAAGGGCGATGATCACTCAGACAGAGGCAGAGAGAGCCAGGCTCTGGCCTAATTTTTCTCCTGTAATTATGTGACATGCCCAACCGCCTGGAAGTCCTCTTACCCTTCCATCCTTCTGCTCCAGCGCCCTGCCAAGCTTCCCTGGCACCGCCCCCACTTCCCACCCCCCTCCAGCTCCTGGACCCTGAGTGCCCAGCACTCTTGCCAGGCAGACTGCTTGTCTCCCGCACTGTCCTTGACACCTGTGTCCACCCACCCTTCCTCAGGAGCCCGTGGAGGGGGGCAGCTGGAGAGCTGGTTCACGCAGGGTGGAGGGCTGGGTGAGGCTGACAGCCAGGCAAAGAAGGTGCTGATGGAGAAGACCCTTGTCTCTGGGCTCCTCCTGCCCCTGCCCCTTCCACCTTGGAGAGGGGGTGGAACTTTCTGTCCTCCCCCATGGTGGCTTAGAGCCAGGGGGAGGCTGGCAATAGGACTGTGTCTGGAGCAGGCTGAGAGGGGGCCTGAAAATGCTATGAATTTTACTACTCCAGGTGATGGATCAGGCCGGTGAGCAGAGAGAGGAAACCAGCTCAGACAAGTCTCAGGCTTCAGGAGCCTCCCTGGTTTCTCAGAGGCAGAGTGGAAGGAGCCCGGGGTGGGTGGGAAGCCACGAAATACGTTTCCGAGCCTATGCCCGCCATTACCTGGGTGGGCTGGGCCAGTATCCTGACATGCCAGAGCTTGAGCGTGCCTGGGTGTAAAGTGATGGGGCTGGCCTGAGAAGGCTGAGGTCTCCTCCAACACTGAGCCTTTAGGGCTTGAGGGCTCTGGGACCCAGGCCCAGGCGTGGCTTGCAGAAGATTGCAAGAGGACGCAAGCATATCCCCCCTCTGGCAGCCCCTGGGATGCGGCTGGTCACAGGTAGAGAGGGCCCCGGGGGGCCAATGAGAGAGCTGATAGAGGCAGATCCGGAGGGAGGCCCCTCTCACACTGTCTGCTTGTGGCCCTGGATTTATGAGAACAGACATTTGTATTGCTGGGTAGAGACTGGAGCTCCGAGCAGCTGGTGTCTTTATCCTCAGGTGCTTGGTAACTATTTTGAATCGAGCAGATAAACCATAACCCGGGGAGTTCACTCATTCTTCCATGATGGGAATGGTCATCTCTCCAGCCCCACCCAGACCTCCTGGGGCCTCCCAAGGCTAAAGGCGCTCTCTCTCTGTCACAAAGGAGACCGTGCACGAACCACAAAAGATCAACTCACCTGAGGTGGGCTTGTATCTTGGAGCCCTCGATAAGAATTAGGGGGGCGGGAGGGGTCTGCGAACTTGAATGGGGAAAAATATACATCCTTATTTCCATTAACCTTCAATAAAATGTAGCGTTTCCTTTAATTACGAGTACAGGTGACAAACCACAGAACAGCAGCGGCATTTGAGACTTTTGCACCAACAGAAAACACAGATATTTTCATATCATATTACAGTGTGGCAGATATCTCAAAATATTGTTTATGCTCATCACTACTTTGAAATTATGATAGTTATTAGCCTGGTAGCTAGATCTTGTTTTTTAATGTGTTAATAAAAGAGCACATGAATTACCATGTATTCGGCTTTTAAACTACAAATTGCTACAGATTTTTTTTTAATACTTTGATAGCCGTGTTTCAATATAATTGCTTTCCCTTGTGAATCTATGCATTTTTGTTCTCCCTCCTTCCTCTCCCCAGCCCGCGTTCAAGATCCACCGTGTCTTTCCCCATCCGTCCCCAGCATGGGGCGGGTGGGAGATTTGCTATTGAGAGAGACCCATACCTCTTGCTGGGGGCTTGACACAGGGGAGGTTGGAAATTCAGGAGGGAGCAAAGGTGTTAGTGTGAACCGGGGACTAGGAAGGAGAAATAACAGGGGAGAAGGTTGGGGCTGAGACCACGATCCCTGCTGGCTGGCTGAGGTCTGAGCGGCGGGGCAGTGGGTGGGCGGTCTTCCCAACCAGAGCCCACACTCCTGGTTCTCACCACATTCTGGATTCTGTAACACATCGGATTCCATCGCTGGAACCAGAAGAAGGAGACAGATGGAGTTCTGAGTGTGCCTGGCGGTGGGGTTCGGGGTAGGCCACGCTATGCCTCCACCCCAATCCACAGCCCTTGGATGCCTACAGTGTGGCAGCCAGGGTTGCAGAGAGTGCCACTCATGGGTTCAGCCGGACAATGGGGTTTCTTGGCCCTGACTCTGCTGCCCGCTTCCTTCCGAGATAAAGAGCACTTTCCAAGAACACACTTTTGTTCACTCATTTGGCAAATGTGCCGAGAATCTACTAAGTGCGTGACACTTCACAGCCTTTGCTATCATGAGCTCAGCACAGAGCATAGAGCTGGGGTGACACCCATTAGGCAAATGCGTGTCCATAATTAATGACACTTAATTAATAAATAATAGTGGCAAATAATTGATGGTCAGGGCAGTGAGTGACACGAAAAGAGAATGTCACGTCTGATGGCAAAGCCCAGCTCTCCGTGGGCGCCTGGAGACTGCCACTGATTTTTCTGTTTTGCAGCAAATTTAGAATTCGAGATTAGATTCCCCGGACTTATAATGGTTGCCATACACCCTGGATTTTCATAGCGTAGCTCTGATTTCAAGAATTCTTTTCCTTTGTGCGCGTAGACCCTCGAAATGCCAATATTCCAGCCGTGGTGTCCACTGCCATCCTCGACACGTGCACATGCTCACAGATCCCCGCAGGCCGTGCGTGGATCCTGGTCCGGGGTTTGGAAGAGGTGTGGTTGGGGCATCAGACTGCTCCCCGATCCTTGCGTCCTGCCCTCTCCTGTTTCAGCTCCCCCTGTCCACCTCAGGCAGTGCTTTTGCAGGAAGGGAAAAGTCATTTTGAAATGAGAGCAAACCAAACAGAAGGCAGAGGTAAAGCTGCGGTAGAAAACGGTCATATAATACACTCTTGAGCCAAATAGGAAAGAGAGTTTCTTCCCTGCCATTTGTATAGATAATTGAGCATTTTCTGTTTCCTCACCCAGTACAGTCCGTCTTCAAAGGCTCTTTGTGTGCATTGGAGGGGCCGACTAAGTTGTGAGCAGATGGAGTAATTGGGCAAATTACATGTGGATGTAAAAAAGTCTCTCCACTTGGAAGCTGCAGGGCTCGGCAGGGGACGCGGCCAGCAGCCTCCCTGGGGTGGGCTTGGGCAGGGTTGTCATCGCTTCTGCGTTTCAAGTAAGAACAAAGATCTCCGTGCCGATGGCAGGTGTAGAATAGACTTGCCGTCCTCCGGGAAAACACTGCACTCGCGGTCACGGTTCCTAACGACGGTGGGCAGCAGCTTCGTTTCTTGAACACATACTAGGTGCCAGGCCCCTGGGAACACGGTCCTATGGGGTTGGCCTCACCCGACCCTCACGGCCCCGTGAAGCACGTGCTGTGTGTTAAATGTGAATCTGAGAAAATGAAGGGGGCTCAGTGTCTCACTGAACATCTCTCACAGCAGGTGAGTCCGGAGAGAAGATCCAAATCTGGAAGCCTGACCCTGGCCTCACTCCGAGCCGCCATACAGTGCTGTTAAGGGCAAAGGCACCCCCGAACTTGGTAGAGGGAAGGGACACAATCCTAGGCACACTTTTAGAAATGGGGTAATGCAGCCTGGCAAAGGCTGATTGGGAAAAGAAGGGAAACCGACTCTTGCTGACATCCCATGTGTGCCTGGTAGCATGCCAGAAGCTTTACCTACAATTTTGGTCTATTCTGAAAACAATCCTATGAGGTAGGCATAATGAGCCCCTTTTTATTTTTTGAAGATTTTATTGATTTATTCATGAGAGACACGGAGAGAGGGAGAGACACAGGCAGAGGGAGAAGCAGGCTCCATGCAGGGAGCCCGATGTGGGACTCGATCACGGGTCTCCAGGATCACGATCTGAGCCAAAGGCAGATGCTCAAGCACTGAGCCACCCAGGTGTCCCCAGTCCCCTTTTTAGAGATGAGAAAATCCAGGCTATACCATAACCCGAGAGTATAGTCCGTATAGGTAGAGCCGGCCTCCTGACACTAATGCTCATCTTCTATTCATTCCTTCATTTGGCAAGCCAGCAGGGTAGGCGGAGGCAGGAGGTCGGTAGGGAACAAGCAGCAGAAGCATCAAAATAATTCATTTAAGAATTGGCTCTAAATGTCTCCTCCAGGAAGCCCACAAAGATTGGTATTCATCCGCTTTGGCTTAATACCATCTGAGAGCCTTGAGCCCAGCTGATCCTTAAAAAAAAAAAAAACACAAATAAACACTTGTTGAAACTAGTGAAAAAGTGATGGAATGAAGGCACACGGATTTCACCATCCCCTTAAAAAGAGCAGGTGTTCTCTCTTGATTGGGGTCGTCCCGCCCATCTCTTTGGCTCTGGTTCTTTCCTGTCTCTCTCGCTTTCCTGCCTTCTCTCATTAAGAGCTAGAAGGGAAATATGCTACTCCAATCCTCCAGCTGCCTCCGCGCTGCTGTTGAGCTTCAGAGCACAGTATTTAAATCCTGTTAAATAACCTGTTTTCATGGGCAATCACAGCCAGGTTAGTAAATTCCCCACACGCTCACTCTTTAGACGAAACCGACATTCCGGGTCCGCAGAAAATTGGCCATTGTCCCTTAATGGTGGAATTGAACAGTACCGATGGTTGCACTTTAAAGGAAAGTTGTTCCCATTCAGACAAAAAGTTCAGCCCGCTGCTCTGGAAATTTCCAGTTCATGGCCCATTTCTCTCCAGGTATAAAGGAGAAAATAAGTACCCTTGCAAGGCAAGTGATTAATTTTAGCCAGCATGTTTGAGGCCCCCGCAGATGGCTGGCTCTTGGGCCCTGGCCAGGTTGAGGGGCGGGGGGGCGGGGTGGGCGCCCATCTCTGGGATTTCAAACTGGCAACTTCTTGGCTTCCATGTGACTTTGAGGTATAGAAGGAATATTCCTCTTCTCACACTCCTAAAGATGGAGAGGCAGCCAGTTAACCGGGAGGCTGGTGGGCAGTTGCTCATGTTTTTCCTGAATCTTGGTGGCTTTGATGGTGGCTTCTATCAGGATTGTCACCACCACCACCTCCATGCCTTCGTGAGGCACCACCATGTGTATGGCTCCAGGTGAAGGGGACCATGAAAGGGTGCTAGGAGCAGTCGTGGTTTGCACATGCTGGGGAATTCAGTAGACTTGGTTATTGTTCCCGAGCTGGCTCGGAAGGTGTCCAGACTGCCCGGTCGCTAGAGGATGGTATAGCCCGAGAAATGGCATCACCTTCCTCCATTTGCCCCAAACCAATCACATCTTGTGAATCCATCATCTATCGCTGGGTAACAATCCCAAACTTGGTGGCTTCAAACAACAACCATTTATTTATTCAGTCTGGACTTGACAGGTTTCTAATTTGGGCTGGAATCAGTTGGTCTGGGTCGTCTTCCTTGTGGACCAGGCTTCTCTGAGCTCAGAGCTCAAGCTAATGGCTGGCCGGTCTGGGATGGCTCAGCTGGAATGACCGGGGCCCCACTCCATGTCAGGCGTCATCTTCTGTGGGCTGGTCAGGTTTGTCCACAGGTGGCCTCAGGTTCAGAAAGCCAGACCAGCAAGCACAGAGGCTTCATGGCTGTAGAACTGGACACTGTGGTTTCTACCACATTGTCTTTCTTGGCCAGAGCAGGACACGAGGCCATCCAGAGTCAAAGGGTGGCGTAGCGGGTTAAACAGTGTCCCTCCCAAATTCACATCCACCCGGAACTTCAGAATGTGACCTTCTGGGGAATTGGGGTCTTTGCAGGTGTAATGAAGTTATTTAAGGTTCTCCAGATAAGATCATCCTGGATTTAGGATGAGTCTTAAATCCAATGTCTGGGTTCCTATAAGAAGAGATGACACAGAGACAAAGAGCCATGCGAAGTCGCGGGCAGAGACTGGGGTGCCAAGGAGTGGTGGCAGCCACCGGAAGCCAGGAGAGAGGCAGGGTATGGCTTCTCTCCTCAATGGCCCTGCTGACACCTTGACTTTGGACATGTCACCTCCAGAAAGGTGAGAAAATACATTCAGTTGTTGAAGCCACCCAGGTTAGGGTCCTTTGTCACAGCAGCCCTGGCAAAGCCATACGGGTGGGAGGTGGACCCCGTCTCTTGCTGTGAAGTCACACTGCGAAGGCTGAGGGGATAGGGAGACGGGAGAAACGGAGCCACGTTTGCAGTCTTGCACCTTGGCTTCCCGTCTCCGCTCTGTTGGCAGGTACTCTCAAACCCAAGAGCAGCCACAGGATGCCAGGCGCCAGACATCACTTCACCGAGCGGGTGCTATTCGGCCCCAGCCTCCCTGAGGCTGCAGATTCCCTGCCACATGCAGTTCCACATCGCCTACATCGCGGAAGGGGCAGAGGAAGGCAGGCAGCCAGGAGACGGAGAGCACCGCCGTGCTAGGTACAGCACCGTGCCTCTGGGGCATCCTCAGCACCAAGGTCCAAGTGGCCTGCGATGACGGGACCAGACCCCCGTCTGTGCCTGTGCTTTTGGATCGACTCAGACCTCATGCTGGCGAGGGGCTTTGGTAGAGCCTCGTTCTCGTTCCACTGACGCCTCAGAGAGAGGCTTGCTCTCTTGGGAGTTCAGACGGTGGCTCCCACGTAGTTACGCACATGTGTTCTCAATACCCATCTGGCATCCGTGTGCAGCGTGGCGCAGCGGGCACTGGACGACCGGAGCCTGCCCTTGAGGGCTGCCACTGGCACTGAGGCTGTTGAGATGGGATGTAGGTACCATCGGGTGCACCAGGGGCTGGGGCATCAGGGGTCACCACCCACGCACTGGGGAGGCTGCTCACGGGCCCCTGCCTGGATTGTGTCCGGGCTTCCTCCTGTGGCCGACCTGGTGTTCCCTTCCTCCTTCCTCCTTCCTGAAAAGTTGCACTGGATCAGGCAGTGGATTTCAGCATTAGGGTGATGAGTAAGGTAGACCAGGAGGCTGCCCAGAGCACTTGCACATCAGTAGGGGAAATGAGTAAGGAAGCAAAAAAACCAACCCTCATTATAGCAGGTGGAGGGGCCGAAAAGGAGTCAGAAAGGTACTGTGGGAAAGGACGACTGGGGTTGGGGGTGAGTGGGAAGAGGGTGGAATTTGAGCTGAAACATGAGGGACGGGGTATCCTAGGTTAAATAACGTTCCCCCCCCCCCATGCCTGTTTCCTGGAACCTCAGAATAGGATCTTATTTGGAGATAGGGCCATTGCAGATGTAATCAGTTAATATGAGGTCATACCAGAATAGGGTGGGCCCCCAATCCAATATGACTGGTGCCCTCGTAAGAAGAGATGTGCCATGCACAAAGGAAGATGGCAGGAAGATGGCCATGAGACAATGCAGGCAGTGATCGGAGCGGTGCCGCCGCAAGCCAAGGAATGCCAAGAGTTTCTGGCAAGTACTGGAAGCTGGAAGAGACAAGGAAGGAGCCTTCAGAGAGAAGGTGAGGCTCCCCACACCTCGGGTTCAGCCTTCTGGCCTCTGGAACCGTGAGAGGACCAACCTCTGCTGTTTTAAGGCACCCAGTATGTGGTGTTTTGTTACTGCAGCCACCGAGACTAATGCGTGTCAGGAGCATTGGAGGGAGAGGGAGGTATTAGGACGCCTTCGGAAGGACAATGCCAGGTCTGCGGGGCAGCAGGGAGGAAGCCGGAGTGAGCCGCACGACCCAGGGGTGCAGGCAGTGCCCGGCCCAGGGGTGCGGGCTGCCGTCAATCATTTGGATTGAATCTTAAGAATAGCGGGGAGTCATCAAAGGATTTTAAAAGAAGGAAGAAACATGATTTGAAGTTTATTTTTAAAGATCACACCAGCTGCTCTGCGAAGAGTAGATTTGAAAGAGACTAGAGTGGAGGCAGGACAGCCGCTTTGGACCACAATCTGGAGCTCCCCAAGTGGTCGGATGGGGAGCTCCGCCATGGCCCGAGGTCCCTCCCCGAGCCTCGCACCCGGGAGCAGCGAGAACACATGTCCACGCAAACACCTGCACACCCACGTTCACAGCAGCATTGTTCACCGTCGCCCAAAGGTGGAAGCAACGCCAATGTCCCTCAATGGACGAACGGATGAACAAAAAACAACGTGGTCCATTCATGTGATGCAACATCATTTGGCCACAGAAAGGGATGAAGCGCTGACACCCCAGAGCATGAACACACCTTGGTAACGCCGCGCTGAATGGCAGGGGCCGGTCACAAAAGATCCCACGTTGTGTGATTCTATTTATACAAAATGTCCAGAACAGGCAAATCCATCGACAGACAGTATATTAGGGGTTGTTTAGGGCAGGGAGGGCTGACGGCTAAGGGGATGGACACGATGAGGGTGGGGGAAGGAAGGTCAAGCTTGAATTTGGGCATCTTAAAACACGGTGTTGAGTGGGGGAGGCCAGACCCCGAGGCCACCTACGGCACGACTCCACTCACATGACGTCTCTCCAACAGGCAACTTCTCAGACACAGCGAGCAAAGCGGAGATCCCCAGGGGCTGGAGGAAGGGATCTGAGGCCTTACCACCTCATCATTGCAGAATTCGTCTGGAGGGACGGAAACACTCCAGAAACAGGCAGCTGGTGATTGTGGCAAATTCGAATGTGCTCAGTGCCGCTGAATTGTACACTTAAAAAAGCTTAAGACGGTCAATGTGATGTGATGTGATGCATGTCTTCCCGTCATAAAAATCGAGGTCGAAGAAGTGAATGAGAAGGGACATGGTGAAGGCAGGGAGTGCAGGCCAGCTTTGAGAAGTCATGCCAGGAAAGGAAGCGGAGACGCTGAGCAGAAACTTTGAGGGGGTTGGAACTTATTTGGAAATAGCATGTGCACAGACGGGGGGGAGATGAGTCATTCCAGGGGGAGGAATGAGAGGGAAGGAGCAAGGTCCCTCGGAAGTCCGCAGGCCGAGCATCCTTAAATTGTGGGCTGAGGCATCTGCGGGCCTCACTTGCCCTGGTCCCAGCCTTCCCTTCTTCTTGGAACCCCCCCTCTGGGGCTTCTCGCTACCCCCCGCCCCCCAGGCCACTGGGGCCTCTCTCCAGCCAGCTGGAACCAACCTGTATTTGTCACTTGGGATCTTGTTTCTGCTGTTGGGCGCCCCCATTCCTTCTCTGAGCTGGAAACTCCTGAAGGCAAGGGTCTGGTTTGTCTGTCCTCCAGGTGTGCTGGCGAGGAGGTGGGACTGATCGGGCTCCTGGTTCCCAGATCATTAGGGACTTTCCAGCCCCCTTAACTGCAGGCTAACTGGCCTCCCAGGGCCACATCAGCAGGTCCCCTGTTCCCCCCAACCCCGACCCGCCTCCACCCACCATGCTCATCCTCCACAGACCCCACCCAGTGCTTTGATCCTTTGGACTCCCAATTTCCAGAAATGGCTCCTTTCATAGCGCCAGGTTCAGAATCCTCATTCAGGACCCCACTCAGCCTGGGCCGTCCCCCGACCCTGACCCTGATCCCAGCACACCCCTCCTCAATCACCTAAGCCAGCTCTGCTCTAAACCAGGGTTCTCAGCCTGGGCACTATGGACGTTTGGGGCCAGGTCATTCTTTGTTTTGGGGGATTTTGCAACATCCCTGGCCTCTACCCCACCCCACCCACCCTGATGCCTGTGGCATCCCATCCCAGTGATCCTAACCAAACACGTCTCCAGACCATTGACCTCTGGCCTCCAGGAACTATTGTCCAGATTGAAGATTTTGACCTCCACCCTCTGCCCCTTCATCAGCTGGAGGAGATGACCTGCGTTTGGCCCGGTGTTCATTCCCGGGGCTCCCTTACTCTTTCAAACTCTTCTCTAATTGCCTCATTTGCTTCCACCTGCTCCCCTCCTGGGCTGCCCAGGAACTCCCTGGCCAGGCCTGGTGCAGCAGCCTGGGCTTCCAAGCCCTGGAAGTATAGTATGGAGGCCCCCTGACCCATCCTCCCAGCCTGTAGCACAAGCCGGCCTGGCAGCAGGTGGTTCACTGGATCCTGGGGGCTCTGCACCCCGAAAGGTCCCAGCCGACACGGGTTCTTGCTTCCTGCTTTCCTGGGTAAGATACAGCCAGTGGTTCTCAAACTCTGAAGCAGTTGCTCTCAACCCTGGATGCATATATTTTCATCACTTTTAGAGAATACAGAAGCCTGACCCCCAGCCTTGGTCTAGGGGTGAGACCCAGGTGTGGGTATTGTTTACGCTCCACACATGATGAGAAATAGCTCTAGAGTGGGTGAAGATACCCTGAAGGACTCTTCTAAAATCAGGCTCCTGCCTCACCCTTGCCCCCCTGGAGATTGTGCTTCTAGAAGTCCATGGTAGGGCCCAGGAATCCTTAACAACAGCACATGAGGGATCCCGATGCGGGTAGCTGGGGGAACACAATGTTTGGGGCTTGGTGCTGGGGGCTGCATACCCTCTACCATTATGAGTCTTAGCTCCCCAGATCCTCAGCATGCCTCCTGGCTCAGTCAGGGGCCCTGTGACCGTGTGGGTTGGGTGTGGGTGTGCATAAAGTGAAGCCCTTACAAAGAAGGGCGAGGAGCCAGCAGGTGGGTGCCCCATGCAGGAGCTGCTCCAGGCACCTCCCATCCCCCTCTGGCCCCAAGGACCATCGGGGCCACCTGGGGACACTGCCCTGAACTGCTCTGAAGAGGAGGACAAGGTGTGCTGGGCCAGAAGGCCAGGGAGGTGGGGGCTGACTCCTCCTTGGCCTCATGATCACCCCACGCTGATGACCACCCTGCCCTGCCCTGCGGCCCACAGAGAGGGAGAAGAAGAATCAGGAATGGAGGATCAGGCCTGGGTGCTCTGACAGCCCCATCACCGTGCAGTGTCCAGTGTCTAGACCGTCAAGTCAGAGAGAAGCAGATAGAACCCTTCACGGGACAAGAGCTAGAGGCCACCAGAGCAATGATTATGTCCACTCCAGGTTCCTGCTACCCAGGCCCTGGCTGTGTGATTCGGTCCTGGGTGGATGGTACATGCAGGGAGCTGTTCTAGAAGCTTCCATCCATCCACCTGCTCTGGGACAGCTGTTCTCCTTCATTGGCTCTTTCCTTGACCCAGAGTCCAGGCAGAGAGATAGGAACAAAGACTAGAAACTGGGACCCTCTGGCCTCTTCGAGCCATGAAAACAAGAAGAGCCGTCCATTCCATCAACGGAAACTCTTTGCTTTCAGGTAAGGAAACAGAGCCCGGATAGTTGGAGGGCAAACCTGAGCCTAGAACCCAACACCGGTGTGCCGCCCGTGGCCTTAACCTCCTTCCTCACCCCATCAGGACAACCCAACCCTAGCCACGCCTGGGCTTTGGGCCAACCTGCTGGGATGTGAAACCACGCTCTGCCAAAGACTAGCTGTGTGACTCCAGGCATGTGTTTCAGCCTCTCTGGGCTTTGCGTGTCCTCATCCATCATTGTGGATAATAATAGCACCTGCCTCTTGGGGTTGCTATGGGGATTAAGTCTGGCCATTTGATTTATTTGACCAATACTTGCATTAGGTGTTTGCCACATGCCAGCCACTGTTCCAAGCGCTTCATAGAAGTTAAAGCACTTAGAGTGACCCCGACGAGGTAGGTCCCACATTTTCTACCTAAGGAAACCGAGTCATAGAGAGATTGCACAGCTCAGAACTAGTAGGGGTGAGATTCAAACCCACGGTCTGGCTCAAGGGTCCACATTCTTAACTTACTTGCCCCATGGACTCCTGCTAACAGATGCCGGAAAACAGTAGACGCCTGTTTGCAAGATCAATTTTTCTTACCAGTGAGCCTGACCTGCAGGAGTTGAGGCTGATGGTGCCTCTGACCTGTGGTTGTCAGCTGCGGGCCTTCCTCAAGCTCCTTGTCCCCCACTTGCTCACGGAGGAAGAAGCCTCAGCTCAGGGAATCTGCAGCCATCCGCCCCCGGGGCGCTGGCGAGGGTGGCAGCCGGGTCCCTTTCCATAAGTGATGAGATCTCCCTCACTCACTTCGCCTGGCCCCGTGCGGGGATGCAGGCCAGGGGCCGCTCCCATCCTCCTGGGCCCCTGCTTCCCTGCAGCACCCCCGAACCCGTCACCACCTTCCCCAAAGGCGTGGGAGGTGCTTTGCAAAAGCGCCCTCAGCCCAACAGAATAGAGAGCATCACTGTAAAATTCTGAAGAAAAAGCAAGAAAAACATTCAAATAAAGGGCAGGAGGCTGCCTTTGGGGGGCCGGGGGAGAGTTGGGTGCATGCTATATGTTGGAGGGAAAGAGGTGATTTCCCGGCAGCTGACCGTGTTCGCCCCACTTCTTCCCTCGGGGGTCCTGGAGGTTAAGATGGGGATCGGGTGGCCTCTGCTGATGCAGGGTCACGGGTGGGAGAGGAGGCCCACGGTTCAGCCCTGGGTGCCCCCAGCTTCAGGGAGAGATCTAGGAAGCTGAAGTTCTCTCTCTCCCTCTTTCCTCTTCCCTCCTCACCCTTCCCCTTCCCCACCTCTCTCTCTCTCTCTCTCTCCCTCTCTCTGTCTCCCCTGCTCCTCCTCTTAATTGCTTTGTGTTGCAAACCTTTCCAGCATCTTGACCCTTTGTGCCTCCCAAGAAGCAGTAAGGCCAGGGACAACTGGGAGCCCTCCAGGTGAACAGATCTGGCCTGCTCCTTCACCACCAGGCGGGCGAAAGGGACTTTTTTCTTTTCTTTTCTTTTTTTTAAAAGATTATTTCTTTATTTATTCACAAGAGAGGCAGAGACACAGGCAGAGAGAGAAGCAGGCTCCATGCAAGGAACCCGACGTGGGACTCGATCCCAGGACCCCGGGATCACTCCCTGAGCCGAAGGCAAGACGGTCAACGGCTGAGCCACCCAGGTGTCCCAAAAGTGACTTTTTTCTCCTGGAAAGGAAGGTGAGCCCACCACTTTAGATTCTCAGCAGGTACCGCCCTCTCTGCGTTTGGGGCCTGAGCTGCCTTGGGCGAGCCACGCACATCAGAACAAAAGTCAGCATGAGTTCAGGGAGCAGGACTCAGGTGGAGACTCTGAGCCCCCTCCTGGCCTCAGGGGTAGGTCAGCTTCATGGGAGCTCCTGACACCCCACTTGTCTGCTTGGTTTGCTTTACCTCCCCTTGGCGCACACAAGTTATGTAGCCAGGCCTGCCTGCGGGGTCAGCGTCCCACAGGCCCTGGACACTGAAATTAAGGGGCTCCGTCCTCTTTCCCCATGGATCGGCATCTTCAATACCAGGGCTTCTCCACTGTGGCACCGTGGGCATTGGGGCTGGATCCCTCTCTGCGTAGCAGGGGGACAGTTCCGTACACGGCACCATGTCTGGCCTCCACCTGCCAGATGCTAGTAGCACCCCTCCCTCCAGGCGTGACAACCCTAAACATCTCCAGGCATTTGCAGATGTCCCCTGGAGGGAGGCACAATCACCCCAGGTTTATAGGCCTAGATTTCAGACCCCTCTACTGGGAGAGCAAGCAGAGAGGTGAGTTCTTCAGATGAATATAGAAAATTCTTCATGGGCCTTGTCCTAGGCTCACTCTGACGTCATCATAATAAGGAAATAACTGAGGAAGAAGGCTGTGACTTCTAGGCTAAGAGAAGACCCTGCCACATTTCTGGAGAACCCCCCAAGGAATGTTCCAGAAGGTTGGAGAAGGCATGGGCAGGCAGTTCCCAGAGGTCTGGACTCCTTGATGGAGCCGAGTCCAGCTCCCTGTCCTTCTCCCCAGCTTCTGAGTGTGCCTTCCTCCTCCGACTCCTGAATCAAGGCATGTCCGAAATTCTGCCCACAGGGACGCCCAGGGGACTCAGTGGTTGAGCAGCTGCCTTTAGCTCAGGTCGTGACCCCGGGGTCCCGGGATCAAGTCCCACGTAAGGCTCCCTGCATGGAGCCTGCTCCTCCCTCTGCCTGTGTCTCTGCCTCTCTCTCTGTGTCTCTCACGAATAAATAAAATCTTTTTTTTTTTAAAGGAAATTCTGTCCACCACCAGCTGTGTGACCTTGAACCAGTTTCATGGCCTCTTGGGGTCTGTTTTCTCATCTACAAGATCAAGCTAATCCTTGGGGAGTTCCAAGATCAAAGGAAACCCGCGTAAAGCCCTTGGCACAGTGCTCCACGTCAGACAGCTAATTTTTCTTTTCTTCTCCTAACCAACTATGAGCAAGTCCCTCCCTCACCTTCTAGAATCTTCCTTTACCCTCACCTGGGCCACAGGAAAATCAGCTGACTCTCCCAAGGAGGCAGAGAGCCCTGGGAGAGGATGGTGAGCGGAGGGCCAGGAGTTTCAGCAGGCACCGCCCGAGAGGAAGACGGAGAAGAAGACTTTTTCGTGCTTTTGTGAGTAATTAAAACCAGTGTTTGGTCCCTGTGGTACCACAGTGAAGGAGCTGTCACAAAACTAGCTTCAAAGGTGGCGGCATTCCCCAGATGTTTGCTCCCGACTCCCGCTTCGTAGCATCTAACTCCCCACGAAGGCGCTGCTGTGGCTGCGGGCAAGGCCGGACCCGTGCTCTCCTTGAAAGGGATCAAATCCTCTCTCAGAAATTTGATTTTAATTGTGGTTGTTCTTGTTCATCTTGAAATTCATTTGAGGCTGTAGATCCACTCATCTCACCTCGAGCTTAATTCTACAAGGATTAAAGCGACCGGAGAAATCTTACTTCTGCATGTGGGTAAGGGAGCTGGGGTTCTGAATCCGGGCAGGCGCTGGCTCATGCAAAGAGGGGGGGCCTGGAAATGGTAAGTTAAGGGCTCTAGCTCCCCTTCAAAACTCCCTTGGGGATCCCAGGGGGGATGGGCCCAGCGCTTCCAGATACTGCAAGGCGTCTAAAGGAAGCATGGTTCTGTCCTCAAGGAGCATCCGATCTAAATTTTTTAGGGAACAGATGCTGACCAGTTTTCCCAACGCCACACAGAGCAAAGCAGGAGAGAATCTTCCAGAGAGCCAAGCTGGATGGAAGCAGCTTTGTTGCTACAGATTTTGGAGCTGGCTGAGTTCTGTCCCCACACCCGCCCACTCCTTTATTTGCAAGAACAGTTCTATTTTATTCTTCAAAAACCCCAGGAAGTGCCATCTCCCCTGGGAAGCCTTCCAGGAATACCCTCAAAGCCTGAGCTAATCTCCCCCTGTGTACTGCACTTACTTATCAGTCCTGTTTGTGTCTGGCTCCTTTTTCATTCATGAGATTCTTGAAGACAGAGGTGGTTGATGTTTTTTCTCCCCCCCCCCACCCTTTGCTTGTATCTTTGACCTTTATCTGGCAATTGAATGTGGCTACAAGAGCCACTTAAGAGACGGGACCTGGCCCAGTGGCTTCCGGAGGTCCCTGTGTCCCCTTGGAATTTCGAAACTGCTTTTTCTCCACAAGATGAATCCTTGGGCCATTTAATGAGGAAAGTGAAAGGATCATTTCCTGACCTTAATATGCAAACTGAGATTTTTCTCAGCGGTTAATGATCAAAGGGCCGCCCAGCCTCCCCAGGCACAGGACTGGGAGGGCTCTGTAGCTCCCAGGTTTCATAAATGGCTTTAAACGTTCAGATAGCCCGGGCCTTCATAATTAAATTTTACACATTAATCTGAGTGGGATCTCTCTGAAGCACTTCCTTTGAGTCCTGCAGGGCTAATGCAGGGAAGCATCGGTCAGGGCACAGCCTCTTGGCAAAATGGAAATTGAATGATCGCCCATCACCTGCAGGTGGCACTGAGGTGGCTGTGTGCTCGTGAGGGTGTCCTGCTGACCTTGAGGGGCGTCGTGGGAACACCCTGTGTCCTGTCAGTGGGTTGCCACCCCTCATGGGCCTCATCGGGCCAGCCCCCGTGTAGCCAGGACCATGTGCTCCTCTGCCAGCAGACCGTCTAAACGGACTGCCGTGATGGTTCGGGCTGACTTGCGGACTCACCCCTGTCTGGCATCAGGAGGAGTGTCTCCCACTCCTCCCGGGTCAGCGAGTTTTGACTGCGTCGAGTCTGTTGAGGGGGGGCAGTCCAGGGTACTCACCATGATTCAATCAGCTCTATCTCTGCTTATCTTGTTAAAGCTCGTGATTCTAGAACTTTCCTCTCTTCTACCCTCATCCAACAACTCCTTCCTGGAAGCTTAGAAGGGTGGAAGTCTCAGTCCCTGGGTGGGGGTTGTTGAAATTGCTTTGGGATTGTTCTTTAAGGAGACCGATTGATTTATGCCTTCTCTAAGAGGTTCTTGTTTGGTGACCCCTGTTCGGGAAAGAGTAGAAAAGAACTATCATTGGTTGAGCACCAAGCCAGGCCCTCTTAGCCTTGCTCAGGTGGCTGTGAATGAGTCACCTGGTAACCTGTTAGATGCAGACCCCAAATCAATGGCTCTGGGGCAGGGCAAGGTCCTTCATTTCTAGTGAGTTCCCTGGTCCAGTGCCATATTTAAAAGGCAAAGGTCTATGAACCATCTCATCCCACTCTGGCTGCAGCCCTCCTTGGAGGGCACGGTTTTGTGAGCACCTGCTATGTATGTGCCAAGCAAGGAGATCAGCTGTGCTGGGGGGCGGGGGGCACTTGGAATTTTCAGTGGGCAAGCCAGGACCAATTGGCCATTCCCCAGGACAAAAGTTAGTGTCTGCCTTAGAGTAAATGGGCAAACTGAGGACTACAGAGATCAAGGGGACAGAAACCCAAGGGAAGGGAAGCTTGTGGTTTCAGAAGGCACAACAGCCTTTTAGCAGTTCTGGATTAGGAGGATGGGTCGTTTTGTGTTGTTCTTCCCACTTTTTGGAAATGGGGTGTTATGGTGATCTCCCATCCTGGATGCAATGCTATGGAGTCCATAGGCTTTGAGGCTCAGGGTGGTGAGGCGCACTCTTGCCCTGGTGGAGAACTGTGGGCCCAAAATTCAGTGCACATAGGAATCGCTCCGGGGAGCTGGTTCACAACCAGATGCCCAGAGTCTGCAGTGGGGCTGGACACCTGGACGCCAAGCAAAGCAGCTCAATTATAATACTCAGGTCACCCTGATACAAGTGACACATGGATCTCTTTTGGGGAAACTGTGCCCCACATGTTCAGATTAAGAGCAATAGCTAATGTAGCACGTGGACCAGAGTGACCTTAGAAACCCTGTTCGCCAGAAAGCAGAACCATTACTGAGTCTTTAATTATAAATGACATCATGCGACTGAGATGTGCTCTCTGTCCTCCAAAGCACTTGGACAACAACTCACGTTTTGGGACATAACAGAACGAAACAATTACAACCATTTGGGTAAAGAAGAAGCAAGTTTTCTTAAGCATCATACCATGGGGCAGCCTAGATGCCTGGTCTGTGAAATCTCATTTATTTTTCCATCAACCCAAATAGCTAGACATTATTATTATGTCCATTTAGAGCTGAGAAAATGCACTCAGCAAGGTTAATGAATCTGTTCAAAGTTGCATGTGTATATTGCAGCAAGGACTGAAATCCGTGTAGCCCACGGTCTTCGCCTATAAAATACCACCGTAGGAACTCGCTGTAAACACTTTGACCCATTTGTTTAGCCCGGTTAAATGCAGCTCTAGCAGGAGTGCCCAGGGCGGGCAGTGAGAGGCCACAGTGTTCTTGCACGGAAACATTCGTTCATCCATTCCCCAAATACGACTCCTCTGCATCATGCAGGGCATTGGCACAAAGATGGCATCCTCAAGCATTCCCAGGCCTCCTGCCACCTGGGCCTGGTGTGAACGCCCAATGGCACCAAGAACTTGCCCAAACACTGTGCTTAAGAGGCCTGGCCAAACTTCAACCTGCTTTCCATCTGAGATCAAGTATGTCCCTGAAGGGAACCCTTGCTCAAGTGTTGACTTCCTTTTCCTTTTTTTTTTTTCCTTTTCCTTTTTTAAAGATTTTATCTTTTTTATTTATTTGACACAGAGAGAGAGCACCAGCAAGAGGAGCATCAGGCAGAGGGAGAGGGAGAAGCAGGTTCCCCCCGGATCAGGGAGGGAGCCTGGTGTGGGACTTCATCCCAGGACTCTGGGACCATGACCAGAGCCGAAAGCAGATGCTTGATCAAGATCAAATCTTGATCCTCCTTTTTCACGTCCCTGGAGTGCCTTTGTCCCCTCTCAGTTCTCCCTGTCAAGCTCTTCGGCGTCTTTGTCCTGGCTGGAGAAGAGCATGTTTACACTGGCCAAGTCATCTGAATGAAACCTGTCTTGCTGCTGTCAACGAGCGGCCCATGCTATTTTCCTCTGAAGCCGGCTTCCTTTAGAACACAGAGATGAGGTCAGAGAAGGTTCTGGAAAGTGGATGTGGGTCTTGGACTCCTGACTAAGGAGTTTGGACCTCGTCCCGTGGGCAGTTAGGGAATAATTTTGCTTGTGAAGCCAGGTAGAACAAGTTAACATTCTCTTACTTGAGGGTTCTGAATATTAACAAGAGCCAGCAGGTCCCCGGAGTCTCCTCCACCAGCGTTTCATACCTCGATTTCCAATGATTCTTCAGACGACAGGGTTCTGAGCCCTTCCCCTCCCCTTCCTCCCCGTTCTGACTATTCTCTCCGGATGCCCTCAGATTGGCGAAAACCTCGTCTTCTTAAAATATTCTTCTTGAACCGTCCTTCTGTGTAGTGATGAATGTTAAAGCTCTGATAAGCTTGACCTTTAGAAGGAAGGCAGTCTGTATCGGAAAACACACGTATTGACTCAAGTATGAAAAGTGAGTCAATGTAAAAGTGGTGGAAGGGTTAACCAACCAATAGAGGCTTTGGGAGATGTCTGCCCAGCGTCCCTTCCCTGCATCCTGGTCATGAACCCAGCTCCCTGGTCGTGGGACTTGAGCAATCAGGGACTGGCTCCTTATCCAAGAGACTAGGCGAAGCCATGAGAAGCCGTTCCTGGGATTTTCCATAGTAAGGCTGACAAGAGACGCCTTCTTTCCTCTTGGGTCCCTGGGAAAATGAGGTAATCTTAAAGCTGCCTGTGGCCATATTCCCCAGCAAGTAAGTAAACTCATTTGCAATAGATGGAAAAAGAAGTCAATAAGCAAACAGGACCCCAAATTGAGAGACAGGGAAGAGACTTGACTTCCAACAATAAGAGCTGCTTTTAACCCAAGCTACATCAGGCAGTTCTGATTCCTAGGGATTTGGGGCAGAAGGGGTGGTGAGGGCATGTTAACAAAGCAGATTATGTAACCCTCTCCTTTTGACAAGGAAAAGATGGGCACCCAGAATTATGCTCTGGGCAGGAGGGGCATGGGGGCTTTCTGCTATTGGTTAAGAGCCACTGTTGTCTTGGGATGGGTTGGATTTTCCTTCATTGAGATGATGGATCAGTTTAGCAGAAAGTGCTTGTCAAAGGCAGGGAGGTGGGTACTAAAAAAAATTCTCAAGGTGGTAGAGACAAGAACTTAGCCTCCCAAGGGAGGTAAGAGGTTTGCATGAATTAAGACACATTCTCATAATCATGAGCTAGATCTGTGTCCCTCAATGTCGACTCTACATTAGTCACCTAGGAAGCTTGAAAAGAAAAGAAAAGAGAAAAAAAAAAAAAAAAGCCCCTTTCCTCACCAGACAGATTTAATTGTTTGGGGGGTGGGACCCAAGCACTGAGTATTTTAAAACCTCCCCAGATGATTCTCAAATATAGTCAAGGTCAAGATTAGGTCAACAGATCTCAGACTTCGGCAAATATCAAATTCACCTGGAGGGCCGGTTAAAACAAACTTTGGGGCTTCACCCCTCAGTGTGTCTGATTCACCAGCTTCAAGGAAGGGCCCAGGAATTTGCCTTCCTTTTTTTTTTTTTTAAAGTAGGCTACATGCCCAGTATGATCCCAATGTGACATCTGAACTCATGACCCTGAGATCAAGACCCAAGCTGATCAAAAAATAAAATAAAAAAAAAAAAAAAAAAAAAAAAAAAGAATCAGGCTGCTTAACCAACTGAGCCACCCAGGTGCCCCAAGAATTTGCCTTTTCCTACTAAGTTCCAGGGTGCTGCTGCTGTATGGAGACCCAGAGTTTTGTCTTTTTTTTTTTTTTTTTAAGATTTTACTTATTTATTCATCAGAGAGAGAGAGAGAGAGTGAGAGGCAGAGACACAGGCAGAGGGAGGAGGCAGGCTCCATGCAGGGATCCCGGGTCTCCAGGATCATGCCCTGGGCCAAAGGCAGGCACTAAACCGCTGAGCCACCCAGGCTGCTCAGACCTAGTGGTTTTAATTCCGCTTGATAAATTAAGCCTTAGCTAAGAAAATACACAGGTGTCCTTATTTCTTGAAATATTTGGGTAACTATCACGTTATCACATTGACATACCATAGTTCATAATTCTAGATGACCTCTTTTCATGATTATTTTAACAAAATGCTGTAGATTCTACTTTTAAAGGAAGGATAACTAGGAGGACTAATTTGCTTGTCAGCCCTTCTTCTGGGGGGGCCTGTCTCCTTGGCCCACTGAGCCTAAGTGATTTGGGATGGAGGGGGAAATCTGCTTTTCTGGGAGTAGCTTGCCGGCACCGCAGACAAGATGCCAAACAGACAACATTTCTGAGCGTCGGCCTTCTGAATCAATCCCTAGTGTTTAAAACATTAAAAACGAGCATTCCTAAAAACAAACGTTGTGAACATTGGCCATTTTTCAGCTGAGCAGAGCAGCCATACTCCCTCCCTAAGTGACAGGAATTCCCCCATTGTGAGCCCCGGGACGGCCGGTGATCAACATTTCCATTCTCCACCCCAGAAGTGGGATGAGCACACACAGCCCCTGGGGTCCAGGACATTAAGGTTCCCAGCCCAGCCTTGAGTTTGGAGGGAGAGATGTGGGGTTCTGGGGGGAGGTGAGTGAGTAATCCTTGCAGGACGAAGGCTGAGCGAGTCATGGGCTGGGACAGTAAGTGGTGGCTGTGGGGCCGTAGTGCCCTAGCCATTTTGTTCTGCATGCTTTCCTTTCGTTTCCTTTTGTTTTCCCAGCCTGGGTCTCCACCCTTCCCATCACCTCTACAAGCTTCCTGCTTTCTTTACAAAGCAGTCTCTTTCTGTACAAATTGGGGTTGTCTTCTGTGGCTTGCTACTAAGAACCCATCCAACACACAAAAGGGTTCCTAGTGGGTGAATACCATGATGCTGGCATCAGGATTTTTAGATGGCCATGGCATAGGGCGGACAGAGGCACTGGGGAAAGATCACCCCAAGGATATCGGTTGGTGCAGAGGACAGCCTGCATGAGGGGAAGCTTAAGCGACTGATGGAGGTAGTTTGGACAAGAACCAGGGACCAGCGTTGGCCATACAGGGAAGAGGTAGCACACCAGAAAGTAGATGGAAAGTGGTAGCTAAGGAGCTCCTGGGTGGCTGGCCCTTCCCCAAAGTGACAGTTACGCCAGATAGAACATTCTATTGTTGGACTCGTGGCAGCGATGGTTTAATTAAATCATCCCTGCCTTTTCTCTTTCTCCTTAGGCTGGTAAGAGGATTAGCATTTCTCCCTGTTTTTAACATTGGTTAAATATCGACAGGACCTCGCAGGAAAGCCACGAGCAAAATGCTATCACCATATTTCATGCGATCTAAGACACCACTGATTATAAGGTGCATCATTATTTTATGCAGCAAGAAAGGAAAAAAAATAAATTGTTGCGTCAGTTGTAAAATGTGTCCAATTCCGGGAATATTAAAATATGAAAAGACTGTGTCTTAGCATCAATAAAATATGGTAATAATAATAAAATACTAATCTCGGCTCTTATTTATCAAGCCCGATGCCAAGCTCTTGGCATTCATTTCTGCACTGACCCCTCAGGAGCTCTACGTGGCAGGTGCTATTATGGTCCAGAAAATGTGAAGCTTAAACAGTTGAGTGAATTGATCCCCCAGCTAGTGAGTAATGGGGTGTCAAATCTTGGATTCTCTGGGTTCTTGAGAGTGAACTGAAGGAAGAGTGGGAGTCCAGAAAGGAAGAATGGTGTCTTGTTTCATGTTGCTAGAAACATAGATGCTCAATAAATAATTGAAGGGAATGGCTGGTCCAAACACGTAGAAGACGTTCAGTTGGTATCTGATGGTGAAACAACCCTTTCTGGAAATCTAAGCATCAGGTAATACGCGAGCACATTCCTCTTCTGAAAAATGAAAGCACTGAGGTTAAGGCTAACGTCCCTTTACCTTACCTTAATCACAGTCCTGTCCCTTACCTCTGCCCAGAGGTCAACAGTACAGCCACTTTGGTTGTATCCTTCTGGATGTTTCTATGCCCCTATATACTTATGAGGAAATGTGTATATTTGCACATATATGGAAAGCACATGGTATCATACAATGGGGTTGCACTATTCACTTTTTTTTAATTAACTTTATTGAGGTATAATTTGCATAACACAAAATGTACTCAGTGTGATTATTTATTTATTTATTTATTTATTTATTTATTTATTTATTTGATTGGGGGAAGGGCGGAAGGAGAGGGAGAGAGAGAATCTCAAGCAGACCCCGCACTAAACATGGAGCCCAACATGGAGCTCCATCTCACGTCCCTGAGATCATGACCCTAGTCGAAACCAAGCTAGACACTTTACTGACTGAGCCACCCAGGCGCCACTCTGTTTGATCAGTTTTGACAAATGGATAACAATAAAGACACGGAAGCACACAAAGTGTCCTCATGACACTTTACTTATCATCCCCGCCCTCACCACCAGCCCTGGGCAACCTCTCCTCTGCTTTCTGTCACCTTGGGGAGTTCTGTCTTTCCTAGGATTTCATATAAACGGGGTCACACGGTGTGTACTCTTTGGTGTTCTGCATCTTTTGCTCAGCATCGTGTTTTGAGGTATTTGTTGCACCTACGACCTAGTCATCCTCTTTTGCTGCTGAGTAGAGTTCCACTGCTTAAATTTGTCACAATTTATTTACTCATTCTACTGGTGGCCGGTGGGGTTGTTTCCGGTTTGGGGCTTTTATGAATAAAGCTCTTATGGAGATTAGTGTACAAGTCTTTGTATGGACATACATTTTCACTTCTCTTGGGTAAATGGATGAATAGAAGTGGAAATGCTGGGTTATATGTGAAATGCGTGTTTAGCTTCATAAGAAGCTGCCAGATTGTTTCCCAAAGTGGTTGAACCATTGTCCACTCCTGCCAGCAATGCAGGAGACTTCCAGTTGCTCTACATCTTTGCCAACAGCTGGCAAGGTCAGTCTTTTTTTTTTTTGTTTTTTGTTTTTTGTTTGTTTTTTTGGTCAGTCTTTTTAATTCTAGCTGTTCTAATAGGTGTATACAGTGGTATCACATTGTAGTTTTAATGTGCATTTCCCTCATGACTAATAATGTTCAGCAGTTTTTCATGTGCTGCTTTTGGGGGAGGGAGGGTGTCTGTTTAAATCCTTCTCCTTTTTTTCTATTGAATTGTCTTATTACTGAGTCATAAGAATCTTTTGTATATCTTGATTACGAGTCTTTCATCAGATATACGTGTTGTAAATATTTTCTCCCAGTCTGTAGCTTCCCTTTCCACTGCCTTAATGTTATTTTTAAAGAACAGAAGTTTCAAACTTTTGAGGAGCACAACTTATCTGAAATGTTTATGCCTTTTGTGTCCTAAGAAATCTTTCCTCATCCTAAGGCTACAAAAGTTCCTTCTATGTTTTATTCTAGAAGTTTTACAGTTTTAGATTTTGCATTCAGATCTGCAATCCATGTTGAGTTACACTGGAGATAAAAAGATGACAAGATTTTGTCTCTGTATTCAAGGAATTTATGGCTTAATGTGGGAGATACAAGAGCCAACCAGCAATTATACTACAGGGTTGGAGAGTGCTAGAGAGAGGCGTGCATGCACGCATCACCTCCCTGATCACATACATATAAGTGACTGCACATAAAAAGCTAATACTGCAAGGTGTGATCTCATCTTGGAGCCAATTAAACAGTATATGGTGTGAGGTAAGGGTCTGGGTTCATTTATTTGCTATGGGGCTGCCACCATTGACTTTGCAAACACTCCTACCTGGTCTCTAAAACTGCCATCAGACAGGCCTCCAGCACCTGCCATCTTGACAAATTGAGTGGCCGGTTTTTAGTCCTCCCCACTTGGTCTCTCTGCCGTATGCCACCCTGTGAGCCACTCTTTCTTTGCTTCCAGGGCACCATATTCCTCTGTCTTTCCTCCCACGCCCCTCCTTGGCTGGCACCTGTGCCCCACCAGAGTGCAACTCCAAGCCTGCCTCCTCTCTCTCTTTCTTCCTCTCCCCTCCAACCCCTCCCACTTCCCTGCCTCCTCAGGTATCTTGTCCAGTTTCATGGTCTTATGTACCATCCATATACCAAGAACACCCACGCTATTATATCCTTTGCCAACCCATACGTTGTTCTTGAACTCCCAACGTTGTTTACTCAAATCCACCCATCTCCATCTCCATGTGTTTACCTAGTGGACACTTGAACTTCCATATGTCCAAAGAAGAACCCCTGACTCCACCCCTTCTCATACTTGTTGCTCCCTGACTTCCTGCCCCTGAGTTAAATGGGACATTACTCAGGCTCCTTTGGGAGGGGGGGCATCCTGGCTGGGGAACGTTTGTCACACCAGTTAACTCTCAGCATGCACAAATCCACGGAAAAGGAGTGGGCTCTCCATGACTCTGGCCCTCCCCCTCCCATTCTTCATCCAGGTACCACAGTTATTGATGTCCTGTGTGGGAAGACGAAAGAGGCTTCTATACCTCAAGCCTCATTGTTGTTCTGGGGCATCTCACATCCCTACAATATGGGTCAGCACGTTCATTATGCTGGTCTGCCTTCCCCAGGGCACAGGCCACCCGGATGCTCTTAGATGGGGATAAAGAGGAGCCAGTATTCCATGTATAGACTCTTCTAGTTCAATGCAGAAGAGACACCCACTGATTCTCTCCCGCTTCCCAGTTCCTGCTCCCTTCACTGCCTGTCGAATTCCTACCCATCCACCAGAGCCTGCTTCGGGAGTGAACCCACTGTTGGCCACTGTATGCAGTGCTGAACTTGCCCGCCTCGAAACACTCCTACCCTTTGCCGTCTGCACTGCTCAATTGGCATTGGGCAGATCATACCTTGTAGAATTAGCTTTTTATATGCAATCACTTAAATTTATGTGATTAAATTAAAGAGGTGATATATGTGTGCACATCTCTATCCAGCGCTTTCCACACAGCGTCCTAATTATCAGCTGGCTTGTGTGTCTTCCTGTGCTTGGCTGTGAGCTCCTCGCATACAGATGTCCTCAGCCATCCCTGTACCTCCAATTCCCAGCACCCAGTAGGTGCTTAACAACATTTGAGTGCATGCATGTCTGAAAGCCGTTTGTAGACTGTAAAGCACCAAGCCCCTTTGGAGCACGGAGATGACGAGTTGATGGTGCTGTTGACAGGTTCTCTCCCCGCCGATGACCGTGTTTTCTTCCTCCGCCAGCTCACCACAAGACGCAGCCAGGTTCCCATGGGCCTGGTGGGCAATGCCTTCTGTTCCTGCCTATGAGTTTTAGGGAGATTCTCGTTGCTTCCACATGCAGCTGCTAGATTAATCTCTTGGAGTGTGCAGCCAGAGCTCTAAGCCGGATTCAGAACAGAAGTGGCTTGCACTGCTCCGCCACTTGCCAGCCGGGTAACCCGGGCAGGTCTCCAGCGTGCTGGAAGCCTGCTTTCTCATTTGCAACCTGAAAGTGCCCCGGACCATGTCTCATCTCAGTGCGGAGGCTGTGTCACCGGGGGGCCAGGGAGCACTTGGGTGTCAGCTAGATGTTCACAAATGCCACGGCCTCATCCGCGAGAAGCCTGGGCCGAGGGAGGGCCAGGGGATCAGTGATCAACAGCAGCACGGCTGTGACAGGGATGAAGCTCGGAGCAGAACCAATCTGCCTTTAAAATTCCAGGCCAGCGGTGTGTGCTTTGGATAAAGTTCAGGTAATTGTGCCTTCAGCTTGTCTCCTCCCCCTCCCCCGCCTCTCCCCTGCTCTAGCTGACAGAGTTATAATAATTGGGTGCCGCTGCTTAAACTCATCAGCTCCAGCTTCCTGAAAGGAACGTTGCAATTAGCAGTCCTCACCCTGTAATAAAGCCTTTAATATCCACTTTCATGGTTCATATTGCAGTCATTCAGGCCTGTCCCCTTGCACACAGCCTGTCAGGCGGCGGGGCTGGGTGCCCACGAGGGAGCTGCCCCGCTGAATGGCTCAGCAAACAATCGCTCCAAAAGCCCAGCAATCCAGGCCAGGCAGCTGGGGAATGGCGCCGGGAAACGAGAAGGGATATTTCTGCCCTCCAGGGTTCTGGAAGGCCGACGAAGGGGGTGGGACGGACAAGGAAGATCAGCCTTCCAGCAGCTCTCTGAGCCTCTCAGGGATGCGCTCCTCCCAGAGTCATGTTTCTTGCCGCTGCTAGAGATTTTTTTAAAGAGAAGCAAAACAGGTGGAGGTGGTATTGGGGCTGGTAATGGAAGATTCTGGATCCCATGTCTGAGACTGTGTGCACCTGCTGGGGCGAGTCATGGAAGTAGGTGAAGGAGGCTGTTTCTGGATGGTGACAGCACGGTGGGCAGCAGCCTCAGGTGGAGCCTCTGACCGCTCTCACCTAGCAGTGGCCATCCCAGAAGGCACCCGGCCTGCCCTGGGAAGAGCATCCCCTCCACCGTGTGACAGGCTCATGATCGGTCTCTCACTTACCCGGGGGTCAATTTATGAATATTTAATGACCACTAACTATGTGCCAAGCACAAAGATAAGTAAAGTATAGACCATACTTTGAGGAACCAGACCCCCCCCCCCGCAAAAAAAAACCCAGTTGTGATATGTATGGTAGCGAATCCTAGCGGTTGGCATAAAAGTAGCCTGAGCTTCCTGGAGGAAGTTTTTTCCCAAAGGGGCCATGACAACATTCCATCCCACATGCTCTCTCAGAACTTAGCCACTCCCTGATTAAGAGGAAGAGTCTGGGGGCGCCCGGGTGGCTCAGTGGGCCAAGCGCCCGACTCTTAACTTCAACTCAGGTCATAATCTCAGAGTCCTAGGATCGAGCACTGCTTCAGGCTCTGCACTCAGCAGGAAGTCTGCTTAAGATTCTCTCTCCTGCCTCTCCTCTCCTCTCTCTAAAATAAATAAATAAATATATTTTAAAAAGATTTTATTTATTTATTCATGAGAGACACGCAGAGAGAGAGAGAGAGAGAGAGAGAGAGAGAGAGGCAGAGACACAGGCAGAGGGAGAAGCAAGAGAGAGAGAGAGAGAGAGAGAGGCAGAGACACAGGCAGAGGGAGAAGCAGGCTCCATGTAGGAGCCCGATGTAGGACTTGATCCCAGAATTCCAGGATCATGCCCTGAGCCGAAGGCAGATACTCAACCACTGAGCCACCCAGGCATCCCAATAAATAAATCTTAAACAAACAAACAAACAAACAAACAAACAAACAAGAGAAGTCTGTGTCCCCTTCCCTTGAAACTGAGCAGGCCCTTGTGACAACCCCAACAAGTATAAGGGAGCAGAAGTGATGCTGCCTGACCTCCACGGCTAGGTTATGAAAGGCCAGTGAAGCTTCTATTGACTTCTCTCTTGGGGAGCTCATGCGTTGGCACTGCTGCCATGCTGGGAGGAAGCCCAGGCCACGTGGAGAGGCTGACAGCCCTTCCTAAGGTCCCAGCTGACTGCCAGCACCAACTCTCCGACATGTGAGTGAGCTTGCAAGGTGACTCCAGCCCCAGCCATCATCTGCTGGCAGCCACATTAGAGACGGTGAATGAGGACCAGCTGTCTGAATCCGGCCAAACCCAGAACTGTGAGATGTAGTAATAAGATGACTGCTGTTGTTTTAAGTTACTGAGTTTGGGGTGATTCATGACATAACAAAAATAACAGGAATACTGCTTCTTGAGGTACAACAGACGCTGACCAGATGGTGGATGAGTGGTGGTCCAGGCAAAAGGAAGAGACATGCAAGGCACAGAAGCCTGAGCTAGATCCTCACAATTAGAGACCCACAGGAGCTGGTGCCTGCTGGGGAGGGCAGTCAGGGGGAGGGCGATGCATGCAAGATGGGACCGCACAGGGTTGGGACTTCATCCCATACATCACAGGGAGTTATGGGGCTTTCAAGCAGGAGAAAGACATGATCATCTCTGGATGTGGGAAAGAGGACCAGTAGCAATGTGCACAACAGAATGGAGACGGATGAGGCTTGTTCATTCGGCAAATATCTATTTCCCTCCACCCATGTGTCACCTCTGGGACAGCCCCATGGGGAGGACGAGCAGGTAGGAGGCTCCTCTACAAATCCGTTCTAGAAAGCAAGACAGCAGCAGTGAAGATAGGAAAGAGAGCCCTGGGGATAGGTAAAGTAGAGGATCAGGTTTATGGCCAGACAAACACGAGAGATGAAGAAGAAGAGGGATTCTAGAAAGCCCCTTGAGTTTCTGAATTGTGGGAGCAGAGGGATGCCGGTCCCTGAACCACAACACAGGAGGAGGGTTAGGGAGGAAGATAAAGGGTTGCATTTGAGACACCGTGGTTTTTAAGTAGATAAAGATATCCCACAGGCATCTGGATTTACAAAATCTGGAGTTCAGAAAAAAAGGACTAGGCTTTAAATACAGATAGGAGATTGTCTGCACCATCAAGCCACAGGAGGGCCATAAAATGGGAAGAGAGGAGCGCCACGGGCAAAATCTTGGAGAGAGATCGTGCGTGAGGGTGGAGAGAGGCAGAGGAGCTGGGGGAAGAGGCAAAGAGAAAGAGCAGGACAGGTGGGCGGCTGGGAGGGTGCCGGAAGCCAAGGGACAAGGGACGGAGAGTGCATGGGAGGGAGGGGCGGGGATGCGGCACAAGCATATGGTGACAAGGTGGCTTCTGGACTCCTGTGTGTGTGCAGTGACAGGAGGGGCGGGGAGAAGACAGGCGTTCCTCTCCAGAGGAGTCCCTTGGGCAACCATCTGTCGGGGCAGGGATTCTTGACCACCAAGGGAAAGACCTAGCCCTGGTGACAAGCCACACCTCTCGTCTGAAGCGACCAGTGGGTAGAAAATGGGGCAGCAGGGACGTGGGAGACCAGCTACCCCAGTCACCCAGCACGGGCACCATTCTACAGGTGAGGATGTTGGGATCCACAGGCCTTTGCTCCAAAAAACCCCTGGGTCCCAGATCCCCAGGCCGATGTTCTCATCCTGCTTCCCCACAGAAATCCCAAGAGTGCCAGCAAGGCTGAAATTTCTCCCCAGCTGACTCCTCTTGGTCTTGGGGTGATTGCTCTAGCTCAGGCACCTCCCCTCCCCCCCCCCCCACCCCCGACCCTTCCATCCTTCTCCAGCACGGGATGGGCTTCTCCTGCTCTGGCTTCTGCAGCAACCGCCTCCTCCCCACCTTGTTGGGCCATCGGAGCTCCAGTCCTCGCCCCTCCAGCTGTCATCAGCTCGCAGAGGTACCAGAGTGGGCGGTGGTGGGCTCAGGAAGGCGGGCAAGGTAGCGGAGGGAGGAGACTGGAGGGGGTGAGGGGGCCAGTCGAGAAAGGGCATCAGGTATGTAAAGCTGCAGTGCTCTCCCGGGACGCCCCCTCCACCCGCCCACCACCACCCTGCCTGTCCGCCTCCCACCTTCCTTCCCCAGCACCATGGAACCAAACTGCATTAAGAGAAGGCAGGCAGGTGCTTAGCGTCTCTAATGTGTTCCATTACAAATGCTCCACAATAAGGTAATTATGTTAGAAAATAATAAACGTGTCAGTCTTTCTGGAAATATTTTTACTTCTAGCGAGGGGGAAATAGCACTATTGTTTTTCAAGTGCATCTCTGCTCCTGTACATATTAATTAACTGCGCTCCGGCTCCACCACCTCACGGCATTTGTATTATTCATAAACGTCTTGGGGCTGCAGTAACTTATGTACTCCCCTCCTCAGCTTGGAATCATTTTTTAATTTCAAGTTCTTTTTTGACTAATTGCACTTGTGGTTTGTGCCTCCTGTACCAGAGCACCATTCCCTGGTTTTTTTCCCCCATGCTCTCTTCTTTTCCTTCTCCCTCTGCTTCTCCTAGGGTCTCAGGCTTACAGGATCCTTGTTAGGTCCCCAAAAGAGGCAGATTTGGACTTTGGGTTGGCGGGGAGTGTCTAGGGGAATTCTGGGAACCTGCATTGGCTGCCACCAAGCGATGGTCTCAAACCTTCCTCCTCCTTTCCATCCTCCCCTTACTCCTCCTTACACCTCACCTCATCCTTTTCAAGGAAACCTCCCAGAATTATTCCACACTTCTCATTAGTTCTTTACCTTGCACGTCCTCTTGCACTTCCAAAAAAAAAATGAATAGATTTTACTAGTTCAGCAGTTTTCAATTTACAGAAAAATCGAGTGAAAAGCACAGATTTCCCCTATACTGCCTGACTGCACCCCTATTTCCCCTGTTACAAACACCTTCACTAGTGCAGTATATTTGGTGCAGTTGATGAACCAAAATACATAATTATTTTTTAAAGTCTATAGCTTTCATCACGGTTCAGTCTTTTTTTTTTTTTTTTGAAAAGATTTATTTACTGATTATTTTGAGAGAGAGAGAGAGCACATGTGAGCTTTGGGAGGAGGGGCAGAGGGAGAGGGAGAGAGAGAAAACTCAAGCAGACTCCCACTGAGCATGGAGCTCCATCCTATAACCCTGAGATCATGACCCGAGCTGAAATCAACAGTTGGATGCTCAACAGACGGATCCACCTAGGTGCCCTGGGGCTCATTCTTTGCGCTGTATGGTTTTTGACACAGGCGTGATGTCTTGCATCTACCATCACAGTCATGCACAGAATAGTCCTGCAGCCTGAAGAGTCCCCTGAGCTCCACCTATTCTTCCCCTCTTCTCTGCCCCCTACTCCTGAACCCCTGGCAACCACTGATCCTTTTTTTTTTTTTGCTGTCTCCATAGTTTTGCCTTTTCCAGAATGTCATAGGGTAGGAATCCTATAGTCCGTAGGCTTTCCAGATCCCCTCACACTTCATGATTCGAGTCTTCTTGAGTTGGTGGTGTTTAGAGTCTGCCCCTGTCCCAGGCTATGGACTCCAAAGGAGCAAGAACAATGTTGGCTTCATGGAATCTTCCTAGCTCTCCCTGGAAATATGTAGACACACACTGGGATGTTGTAGACAGATGCACGTCCACCCTGCACTGGATGGTTAGGCCAGATGGCCTTCAAGATCTGAGGTTCTAAAAACAAACCAGGTGTCTGGAAACATCTTGCCCTAGATGCTCATCAAGTCCACCTGGAACAGGATGTATAGGGTCCAAGAGGGTGGTCCCAGCTCAGGATGATTCCTGAGTGTCGGTCTGCTTCTGATTAGTCTGAAGGGATAGGCAGTGATGTTGAGTCCTCAGAGAGGAATTGGTTGTGACATAGTTCATTTACAGGGAAGTAAGTGGGTTGGTGATTGTAACGGAGTTTTCTTGATCTAATAAAAGCACGAGGTTCTCTGGCTGTACACAAATACACCCCTGCTGCCCCATCTCTCTCTTCCTTTCCCTGAATATTGTCTATTGACAATATCTCTGGAAGGGGCAGTATTTCTGATCAAGCCAGATGTCTCCTCCCTGGTCCCAGCAGGTAAGGAGAAAACTGCTCTAGAAGCAGCCATTCCTCCACATTTTGTTTTTAGCCAAGATTCTAGAGAACCTACAGGCCTGCAGGCCTAGTTCCATTCTTTCCCCATGATGATGACAAATCCTTCAGAGTTGAAACATCTCTGGAGACCAGGTGTGATATTATTCTTACTTGTCCATTTCAGGACCTCCTGGTTGAGAAAGTCTTCCCGACTGAAATCTGTATCCTTTAGACAAAAACTAAAGTATATCATCATTCGTTGCTCTGCTCGCTCTGGAGTAGAGACAATGGCTGAGTGGCGGTTGACAAGGCACAGAGAGGACCGTGACCCAGGAATTCAACTTAGCGGGTAGATCTAAGATACTCAGATTGTGCAAATACCAGGAAAACATCTGAGACAACTATCTTTGCAGCAGATCCCGAGAGAGAGTCCCATGCCTGGGTTAGAACAGTTCTGGAGAGCAGGGTTGGTGAGCTCCGGCCCCAGGCACACATGGCCCTCTCTCTCCCCTGATCAACCCCTCAGCCCGTCCTGAGTCAACAGTGTTGGCTACAAAGGTGCTGATTTGAAGCCTGGAGGGTGATTCTGTCCCAACTGACTCAGGATAGTGATTCAAAATAGATGGTGCTTTTTCCGGGCTTTGAAAGCCTTTACCTCTGGGCAACTTCTCCAAGCCTTCTTCTGCTCTCTCACTAATGCTTTTGTTTTCACATAAGGAATTAAGTTCTGGACAATGGCTGAGACTTTGGGTCAGATGTATTTTGGTCAGTGTCCTCACAGTCTCCATATCAGAGGACACATGGAAGCTAAATAAAGTCCTTCAGGCTGTGGGCACGCACTGCCACTACCCGTCTCTTTGGGTTGGAGTGTCTGGATGAGGCTCCCTCCCACCCACAGAGATTGGATTACAAGTGGCAAGAATCCACCAGGAACAACTTCTGGCCGAGCAGCCACTGCAGCTGGGAGGGAAGAGGGCCACCCCCAGTCCTGGTGTGTATAGCTCCAGCTGCCTTGCTGCATCAGGGCCCCAGCTGGTGCCCGCCCATCTGGGCCCCTGGCCAGTCCCAGCCCGACACCCTCTAGCTCCGCCCGGCTGGCTCCTCTGCAGCCATTTCTGGGAGGAGGTGGGGGACTGGGATGGGAGCCACAATACCCATCCCCGGAGCCCCTACACCATCCCACTCACTCGCAAGGTGAGGGGTGAGGGTGCCCTCACCCCCTTGGCTCCCAGGTATGATCTGGGTCCTCCATCCTCACTTGGTCTGGGTGCCAAGCTTAGAGCATCATTTGCATCTACTTCTCGTTTGCTCCTGCACAGCTGCTTGCCAAGCCAGCCGCGTGGGAGGAGACCCTCTGTGAGCAGAAGCCCACTCCGGGGCAAATGGACAGGGACTCGAGTGGAGTGAGGAGTCGCCCTGTGGTAGGCATGCCACATGTGGATCTGCGAGTTTGCCATTGTGCTGCAGAGGACAGCCCCTCAGCTTCTAAGCCACAGATCCCAGGACTCAGGTGGGACCCAGGTGGGACTCAGGTGGGACTCAGCTACTTTCAGGTTTTGTGGATTTCAGGCGACGTAGGCTCCTCGAGCCCCCAGGCTTCTCACCCCCTAAAGCCTTGTATGAATGTTGTGAAGATAAAATGAGACACTGTTGTCGGTAGAGGCTCTTGCTGGATCTTGGTCAATGGTAGCTGCTCAAATAGTGTCCGTTCCTTTCGACTGCCTTCTTCTGAGGCTGAAAGAACACTTTTTGTCTTCTTATCCACTGTTCTGTCCTTCCCTCCTTCCTGCCTTTCCCTTTCCTTCTCTCTCCTTGCTCTGAGTCACCTTCTTAGCATGGAGACTTTGTATTTCTCATGCATTTCACTGAGCAGTAGAGCTTTGCTGCTCCATCTATTTTCTTACCCAATAAATGTTTATCAGACAGATACTCAGCAGCGGGCCACATACTGGGCACTTGGGTCACACTCATAAGAAAGCTAAGCATGCTTCCCACCCATGGAGAAATTACAGTCTGCTGAGGAAGGCTGATGTTATACGAGTCATTTTCATAAAGAATGAAAATTAGCATCACTCGGCGTGAGGCTCTAAGTCTGGTCCAGGCAATCAGGAAAGGCTTCCCTGAGGAGGCAGCACCTAAGGGGAGTCTGAAGCCTCGGGAGCTCCCTCTAACCCATGCGTGTTGTCTTCCGCTGTAGGCACTGGTTTCATTATCCTCATCAGATTCACCACCTCTGCTTGTTTATTTATGTATTCACACTCACTTTATCTTCCAAAGGATTCCTGGCACTCACACGTAACTCCATGAAGTAGAAAAATATAATAAAACATTGAGACCAAGGAAAATAAAGAAACCTAAGTTCAGGGGCAAAGGCAATATGCTGCTGCTAGAATGACGAGGACCTATATGTTACTAAAATTGCACCGCGCATTTAATTCTGCACATCTGAGCAGCTGATGCCAAAAGACAAATCAGTTACAAAATTCTCATTGTCCTTCACACCTCATTTTTCAAGAAAATAAAACTTTTATGGGATGGATCTTCATATGGTGGATGCTGAGCAAGAGACACCACCAACTCTATCATTTCTAGAACAGACTCAGCAACAGAAGTTGTGGGGATGGTTCTTAATGGTCTTTAAATGTAGGCCAAGGGGTGGGGGATCTCTGGGTGGCTCAGCAGTTTGGCACCTGCCTTCGGCCCAGGGTGTGATCCTGGGGTCCTGGGATCGAGTCCCACATCAGGCTCCCTGCATGGAGCCTGCTTCTCTCTCTGCCTGTGTCTCTGCCTCTCTCTCTCTGTGTGTGTCTCTCATGAATAAATAAATAAAATCTTTAAAAAAATAAAATAAATGTAAGTCAAGGGGTCATTCAGAAACCAGACAATTAATTCTAAAACCTGGAAATAATCTGATCTAATCTAGGGCAAAAGGGTTCTCAATCTGCTGACATCAGAATCACCGGGAATGCAGATGCTGGGACCTCTCTCCTGAGGATTCTGGCCAGCAGGTGTAGCTTCTAACTTCAGAAGCTCCCCAGCAGTTTCTGACTTACAGCCAATGTCGAGAAACACTGATGGCTACCAGGGATCACTGTTCCTTGAAGGCCCAGGACCCTATAGGGAGCTCTGGGGTTCTATTCAGTGACCTCTGGGCTCCCCAACCTGGCTCTTAGAAAAGCCAGCACTTGGGGCCAAGACAAACCACAGGTGCCCAGACTCTTCCTTTAACCCACTCTCCAAGGAAGGAGATGCCCATGGAAGGCATAGGTTGGTGAAGTGGAAGCAACGTGATGATGTTTTTCATTAATGTCCTTTAGTCCCAACGCAGAGGAAAGGAGTAGATCAGCTGAGCCAGGCCGAGCATCTCTTTTTCTTAAGCTAATTAATTAAACCACAGGTCTGTCCAGGCTGAACTGATTTTTTTATTTTTCCTTCTCCAGGGCTGTAATGTCAGATCTTCCCGCTCTGGAGGGAGGGGAGCGGGTTCTACACACACTCGGCAGTGAGAGGGAGAGCATGAGCCTGACATCTATGCTGCAGGGTGCTCTGGGAGAGGAGGAGACAGAGGCAAGAAAGTGCTGGCCCTCCTGGCTGGCCCACAGAGAAGGGGTGCTGATGCCTATGCTGGGTGAGCCACCCCTGCAAGCACATTCTTTACACAGAATGACTTGCCCCAGAAGAGGGAGATGAACTGTAAATTCCTTATTATGAGGACAACAGCCACCTTATTATGAGGACAACAGGGCAGTTCTGCTTTCCTGGCCTTATATCTGGGGTTGCTCAAGAGTTTCTTAAGATCTCATTTGAAACAGGGGTTTCCTCAGCTAACACAAGAACTAAAACACAAAACAAAACTAACCCCTCGCCAAATGCTGAAGCCAGTGATTGAGACAATGAACCGTAAGCTGTTCAGATGAGGCTTTGTGAATATTATTTTTCCCAGCCCAACTTTTGATCAAACTTGATCCAGCAGACAGTTTGGGCCTCTGTACTTTAATAGAGTAGGGCTCTGGGGTGTAAAATTTTCTCTGTTGCTAAATAAGAGTGATTCAGACGCTTTGAACAGTCAACCAGGAAACAAAGCAAAACCATGTACCAACATTTTGAGAAAATCAATCAACCTGATGTGCGCCTTGGTGTTTATGATGGGTTGAAGCATGTCCTCCGAAATGAATGTGTTGAAGTCCTAAGCCTCGTATGTTGTGAGTGTGACCTTATTGGAGATAGGGTCTTTGCAGATGTAATTGATTTAAAATCAGGCCATCCTGAGATATAATCCAATGGCTGGTGTTCTTGTAAGAAGGACATTTGGACACAGACATACACACAAAGGAGGAAGCCATGTGAAGCTGGGGCAGAGAATGGAATGAGGTGGCCACAGCCAAGGCCATAGTACCTGGGGCCAGCAGAAGCTGGAAGAGGCAAGGGAAGATTCTCTCCAAGGAGCTTCAGAGGGAGCACTTTCCTGCCAATGCTTTGATCTTGGACCTCTAGCTCGAAGTTCTAGACACTAGAACTATGAGATAATAAATTTCTGTTGTTTTAAGCCACCCAATTTGTGGCACTTGTTAAGGCAGTGCTGAGGCGCTAATACAAAATTGTTTTTGTGAAGAGTAAAGCCTTCAGTCAAAAATGTCACCTGAAGGGCACGCCTGGGTGGCTCAGGGAGTTAAGCATTTGACTCTTGATTTCAGCTCAACTCGTGATCCCAGGTTCTTGAGATTGAGCCCCCATGTTGGGCTCTGCACTCAGCAGGGAGTTTATTTGGGATTCTCTCTTTCCATCTGCCCCTTCCCTCACTCTTGCTCTCTCTTTTTCTCTCTCAAATAAATAAATAAATCTTTTTTTTTTAATGTCCCCTGAATAGACAGTATCCCATAGAAGTATCTACAGAAGCAGGTACTCCATAGGCAAGGTCAGAATTTTTCCTAGGAAATCTTGCTATAGTCCCTGGGGCTAATTATAAGCATTCAGACACTTGCTCCTTCCAGGAACTCGGTAGCATTATATATCCCACCCAGGTAGTCTCATCACATGACTTGTTTTGGTCAGTGAATTGTGAGCAGAAGTGATGTCTGTTATTTTAGAGTGTGTGTCTTGTCATGTTCTCTTTTCCCTCAGTTCAGAGAGTGTCCTGGCAGCCTGGCTCCTAGATTGGGATGATGACCATGTGGAGCTGAGGCTCAGCTTGGCTACATGTGTGTATAAACTGAGGGAGACCTAAATCCTCATGTTTTTAAGTGACTGAGGTTTTCAGGGTTGTTTGTTATAGCAGCATGACTTATCCTGTCCTAGCTAAATAATCTGGCTCTATCCTGGCAGGTGAACGTCTGAGGTCCCAAGGCTTTATGTGATGATTGGGAATGGCTGTTTTTCAAAGCAGGAGTTACCAGATACTCACTATGGTCATAGATAAATCTCCAATGAAAATCATATGATTTTGCATCTGATTTCAAGGGTGGAGCTACTTATAAATCCTACAGGCAGTTATAACACATCCTACATAACAAAAAAATGAACCTGTAATAGAGTTACTAGAATATAAACCCATCATGTTGGGCAGGTGGTAGGCACATCTACCTGCAACAAGCTGCTTCGTTTTACAGTGGTTATTTCTAAGCCAGTTAAGCTGACAGGAGTTAAGTAACAAGCTGCAGTCGGTTGTATCTACTTCTGCCCTGTGACAATGAAGTGATACCATAACAAAAAGGAAGCCACTGATCTTTTTTCTATTTTCTATAACAAGAGGACATGCCTCCAGCTAATCCAAAAGGAGTTTCAAATCATTAAAATATATATTCAAAAGGAAGAGGCCAGAGCACAGTCCTGTTTCACATTGCTCAGAATTATCACCAGATCTGCTGGGTGTCTGACACTTAGAGTAAGTCAGTAAGTAACTAAGCCACCTACGTTAAGCTCATAACTGTTGGCCAATAACCAACTCCTTCCATGAAGTCAGAAGTCATGGCAGGCCAATAAAGCTGCAAACGGTCTGAGGTTTTTCTTATCAGATTTCTCCAAGATGAAAAAGGGTGTCAAAGTGATGAAGAGTAGAACAGCCTGTTGATTTCCCTTCTGCCTCTCTGGGACAATTATTGGTTTGAGAAACCTAGATTTATAGTGTATCTAGCAACCTATTAAATCTGTAGTTTTAGGGAGAGCAGTAGACAGACACTTTGTTAAATGGTAGAGCTAGAATTCCTATATTCACTCATACACTAGCAATAATGAAGATAAACAGTTTGGTACAAAGTCCCTTACCAAATTCAACCTAAGGTAACAAAGTTCCCTAATCTGCCCTGTAATTTCTTAATTGCAGCTCTACCTAGAAACACATTTAAATTATGTAATTTAGGGTTTACTTACAAATGGACTATTTTCCAAGGTGAAGGCAGAGTGAATGGGAACTAGTAACTCAGGACTGGAAGCAGTGGAGCTGTTACCACCCAAAGCTGAGAGGACAAGGGGAAGGAACAGTCCATAATTCAGAACTGACATACTGTGAAAGAGGCTATCACAGGAAGAGCAATGTCCTTTTGTGGTGGGACCCAGCCACCCTGAGGTGACCCTAGGGTGGTGGCCAGAGGAATGAAGACTTGGCCTCTCTCTCCTCTCTCCCTTTGATCTGTGGCCAGACTCCCTCCATTGAACCCAGCTGAAAACCACAGAGCCCATGGGAGCTCATGGGTGTAATCCACTCAGATCAACCACCCAGGGCCAGAACGGGGTGCAGAAGGTGGCAGGGGTTGGATTTGGAGCACAAATAGATGACCCACCTCATACACCATCCACATTACTTGTCTATTATAACGGCTTCCTTCCCACATTTCCTTTCCACTCTTCAGGGTGCTATGTGCACGCGTGTGTGGGTGTGTGTGCACATAGGCACTTGTGTGCATGTGCCTTTGTTTTGGTAAACCTGACTCTGGAATGGCAAGATCCATACAGGCCCAAGTGTGGAATTGATAACAATGGACTTACTTAGTCACTGATCCACTGATAGTAAATGAGAACAGAGGCCACTCTTTGAGGCACCCAAAAAAGTATTTTTGAATGATCCCTGGGCATCAGAATTTCACACTGGAAGTCAGAAAGGCCTCACTTTTTTTCAGGGCTTCTCAAAGTCCTAAACAATCAGGTCTAATGATTCATACTGCTCTCAGTAGATCTTTCCTGGTCAGGCTTGGCCATGGACTATCTCAGCCAGGAAAAATTGGGGTGGGTGGGTATTCCTCTGCCCCTAGGTGAGCACCATAAGACATGATAACCTCCTGAAGATCAGACCTAAGCCTCCAGAAACCCAGGCAATGTTGGTATCTGCCCAGGGCTTCTCTCTGAAGCCCTGGGCAATTAGTTCCTCTTTAGAAGCTCTGCTGCAGCCTAAAGAAACTTCCCCCAAGGGGCAGATCCTTCTCAGGAGTTGCCAAGGTTTGGGGAAGGGGAGCTGGAGTCTCTATGCCCCCTCCCTGGCCGGGCTCATCATTCAGGATTTGGCCTAGGGCCACAACGGTGGTCCACATGTGCTCCTCAGTGACCCCAACCTGGAAATGAATGGTGTGGCTCACTCTGGGGCTTTTTCACATCAACACATATCTGGGGGCAAAAAAAGAAATTGGTGGAGAGGGCAGGCTGATGGCAGGGAGAGAAAGAAGGAGGGAGAGGGAGACAGAATGCAAGCACGTATGGGTGAGAAAGAGAAAGAAACTCACAGATTTTAAATATAGGAGTATAAATATTTGAAAATCTGGGGTGCTGTACATGTGCAGAAAATGCAGATTGGGTTTCCGAAGTCAGATACAGGGAAGCAAAAATGTTCATTCTCTCGCAATGTTGTGAAGGGAAGACTGTGTCTATTAAAGACTCACATACATGCACACACATGCACACTCCATTACATAAGTGTAAAAACAGTGACTCATAGGCACAGAAACATGCATGTCAACATCCAAACATGTAGACAGAAAAATCCCTTAAGATACGTACAAGTATCAGCCTTTTGCTCAAAGGCACTCATCCATCCATTCATTCCCGATTATTTCTTGAGTGCCTCCTATGTGCCAGGCACAATGGTGGGTTGTGAGGATACAGTGGTGAACAAGACTACGCGTCCTCTCCTAACGGAGCCCATAGCCCATTGACACAGCTGAGATGTACCCCCTACCCACCCCACGCGCGGAGCTGGAGCGGGGGTCTGATATGGAGGTGCACTGGGAATTCTAGGCTGCACTGCACCCACATGTACCCTCTAAGAAGGGGAAGAGTTTGCATATTTGTCGCTGTGTCTCAATACCATGGACCCTCAATCCCTGATCCGTGAAGATAAGGAACAAGCGAGCTAAAGTAAGAGCAAATGAATAATTAAGTGAATGAATGCATGTCCTGCCAACCAGCAGTAAGGTAGACATGGCCATGGGCTGCCCAGACCTCCAAATTCCATTCTGTTCCTGGAGAACAGCCTCCCCCAAGGCGCTCAGCTTTGAAGGATCAACTAAGGAAGGCAATGAGTGTTTCTTTACAGCCAAGCTACCTGCTAGCCTCTGAACCTCCAGGGCTGTGATAAGAGGTGGAGCAGGGGGCTAGTCAGCCTGTGGCTTGAAAGCCAGACTCTCTTGCTGTGCTTTGCAAACCTGAGGCCCCTCCATCTATCCCCGAAGGGATGGAGCTTCATTCTTCTTTTGACCTGGAGTGATCCCCCACCTCCCAAATGATCTTATCTGGGGTTCCAGACTCTTCACAAAGCCTGTTGGGAGTCTTCCAGCTTCAGAGGTAAAAGATGTAAGTCTTTATCAGTTGGTTCCTGGTGAAGCTCATTTAATAAATTCCTTACTGCCCCTCATTACTATGGAAAGGGGAGCCCTGATTACTGTCAGCAAGAGCAGAGGAATGTGCTTTATGAGACCATATTCCCATCCTGCTCACTGTGTGTGTGTGTGTGTGTGTGTGTGTGTGTGTGTGTGTGTATGTACTTGCTCATGCAGGAGTTAAGATGGGGTCAGGCTGTAGCAAATGCCGTGGGTGCCCACCCATATCCTCAGACCCAACCATTTCATATTCTCTGCCCAGCCTCCAACTGCCATTATCTGCACTTCTTTGCCTGAGGGCTTTTTCCAAAACTGTAGAAGGCTGCTCTGCCCAGAGGAGCTGAGGAATTAAGACCCTCTGGGAGCAGCCCTTAACAAAGGACTTGTAGGAATTTGTATTTAAACACCCTGTGACCTTGTTCCCTAGGTGGGATGACTCTGAGGTTGTGGTTTTCAATGTCTCCTAATGTTTACCTGTGAGAATAAGAGCCAATCCTCCATGGGGTAGGTAACTTAATGGCACGGCACTTAGTTGGTCACCTTCCCTCCCTTGTTCTCCTTCCCCACACCTTCCCCACTCTCCATTGCCCTCCACCTGGTGTCTGTATTTCCCAACTCCAAGCACTGGAATTCTTCAGGGGGAACTCAAATTAACACATATGCACACCAAACTCCTTGCAAAGTCTGGCTGACCCTGGTCGATGCTGGCAAACTTTCCTTGGACAAGTTCAACTCCCATAAGGAGCCAGCCCTCTTTGGAAGGACAAATCAGGGGCTTTTCAAGGGAGATAAATAGTATCTAAAAAGAGATATGGAGGGCTGTTCTCTGCTCTTGAAATATGAAACTTAAGTCCAGACTGCAAACAGTTTTCAACAGTTTTCTGGGGTCCCCCCCACCCCCACCTTTCACTGTCAACTCAGACCCAACACTTACTTCCTGAGACCAGCTACTAAATGGAGTAACAAAGCCTCCTGAAGATTCTGGTGGTTCTCTCAGGGGAAGAAGGAAAGAATTACCAACCCCAGGGAGTACCAGAGAGAAGGCACAAGTTTTTTGGGCAGGGAATGAAGGGTACAACTCTTAACCTCTCAGTAATCAAAGAGGCAATCAATTTACGAATGCGTGCAAACATATTCCAATGTTTAATATAGAAAGAGCATGGCTTCTTTAGAGGAAGACTATGCTAGAAGGCAGCTGGTTAGGGTTTGGGTGGTGGGGATGGAGGATTCCTAAAGCACACAGGGTGTCTTTTGGAAGTGATAAAAGTGTTCCAAAATTGATTGTGGTGATGGCCGCATATACCTGAAAATATGCTAAAACCATGAATTGTACACTTCACATGGATGAATTGTATGTTACAGGAATTATATTTCAATAAAGCTTTAAAAAAAACAGATGGTGGGTGTAGAAGAAAGAGCTTTGCTTTGGGGCTGAACAGACATGGCCTTGGATTCCAGCTCTGCTATTTACTAGCTCCACATACAAGACATTTAACCTCTTTGAAACATCAACTTCTCAAAGTGAAAATACTTCACATTAGGGGTTTTTGAGCAGATTTAAGACACTTTATAAAGCACTTAAAAAGTTCCTGGCACATAAATAGTGGTTAGTTTTTTTTTATCATTTTAATAATAATAATTAACAGCTGAAAATTATACAGAACCTGCTACTAGAAATCATCATTGCATATTAAATTCTCTTTCTTTAGAAGAGAAGGTAATTAGTAATAAGAGGAAGCCATCCTTTCCAAATTAAGTTTGGCTAGAACCTTAGTTGGTTTAAGTAAAGATTCAGGTAAAAAAAAAAAAAGAGTAGAGAAAGAGATACAGTGTGATTATACCCTGTCTTTTTAAAAATTCTTACCTCAAAGAGAAAGGAAGGGATATGCAGATCATTAGTGTTAACACCAGAAGAAGAATCAGTTCTCTCTAATTTGGAAATCAAGTAGGTAAGAGGCTTCTGACAACAGTAGTGTAAGTGGGTTTGGGGTGCTGACAGAACCCACATTTGCTTATCAAAGCCTAGAGACTGTTTTGGTAAGATTGAGTGAGATGCTTTTGAAATGACAGAGCATATAGCTTAGTAGAGCTTAAAAACAAGTAGAATTTGGAACCAGCAGGATACAATATTGTGCCCAAGATTTGTATTTAACCGGATGAATGCAGAATGAATTTGTTTATTCATCTTATAGAAACGGGAAGGGAACTAATTTGTGTTATTGTTTCGTATCTACAGGAATAGGAATCATGGCTCTGGAATATGTGTGTTATTTTGCTTTAATATCATCTTTTGCTTTTCCATCCCCTAAGTGCATAGGTGTCGGAGGGAAACAGGCTTAGATGAGGATGCCAAATCCACCACAGGTTAACAAGTTAAGCTGGCCTGTCTTGATGGAGGCAGAAGAAATGAGACTCAAGGGTCAGAGACCAAAGAGTTTATCACAGTGACAGTGGTAGCCAGAGCACTGTGGTTTTCCCAATATCTCCCTCTACTACAGTTCCCATAAAGCAATGCAAAGAGGACCAGGTCATACGTGTGCACACAGCTAGGATGTGTTGCCACACAGGTACCCTGAGCTTAGGGACCCGAATCTTTTATAATGGGCAGTAAGTATGCTTCCCCTTTGCTCCCAAGGACAACATTGTATCTTCCAAATAATTATAATTATAATTATAAAAAAAGAATAATAATAATAATAATACCTTTATAAAGGTAGTCAGCATCTTGGCTCACAAGAAATACAGAGATGTGAGAGGCTCGTGGAAAATCATCTCCCAACACAACACAAACAGCGGTGTGATCTTGAGCCTCAATTTCTTCATCTATAAAATGAGGATGATAGCCATCTGGCACACAGTGGGAGCAGAACAAATGAAATACCAGCGTAGTCTTTTTATTTTTTTTAAGATTGTATTTATTTATTCATGAGAGACACAGAGACCTAGGCAGAGGGAGAAGCAGGCTCCTTGCAGGAAGCCTGATTTGGGACCTGATCCCAGAGTGGTGGGATCACGACCTGAGCCGAAGGGAGACGCTCAACCACTGAGTCACCCAGGCGCCCCAACATAGTCTTTTAAGCATGATGCTTGCTGCACAACAGACATTCGAGAAATGTTAATTACTTCCTCCCACAGCCTCCCCCTTCAGCTGAAGGACAGTTTAAGGAAGTCTTTATTCTGTGCAAATTCCACCACATTGTACCAACTCTCATTAGAATCCATTAAGATAATATCCATATGAAAACCTTGCCATCATTATTTTGTTTCAAGATGGCAGCCTACCAGGCAAAGAGGAGCTGTGTCTTGATTCCATTAGCAAAGAAGCAAACTCGATCATTTTCAACCCAAAGAGTCACCATTGAACAATTCAAAACTCCTAAATCCTCCAGCTCGGTGCTTCTCACACTTTGTTGCATGTTTAAATCACCTGGGGAGCTTTAAAAAAAAAAATGCCACTGCCTCTATTACCAATGAAATCAGACTCTCTAGGGGAAGGACTCGGGCACCAGGAGTTTCAAAGACTCTCCAGGTGGTTCCAGTGCACAAGCCAGCGTCGCTCTGGCGGTCACGCAGACACTTAGAAGAGTCTGCACGTGCTACCTTGCAATTCTTAATCTGTTTCTGGAGTGTAATTGCTCTAACTCTGAAAAGGTCACCAGGCATTTGCAGGTGCTTCACGGAGCCCAGCAGGGAGCAGTGTGGCCTGGGCAGAGGGACTGGGCACCCAGAGGAAATTGAAAGGGGGGGGGTGTTCATTCTCTAGTAGAAGTTAGGGGAGCACCCCTGCGAACTCTGGAATTCTAATGCACCCTGAAAACAGCGATCTAGACACACTGGGTCCTCAGTGTGGGCTTGCAAATGGGCTCCGTGGTCTTGGCTCCACCCGCCAAGCATCAAACATTCTGCATGCACACTTGAGCTTGAAAAAAAAGTTAAAAAAAAAAAAAAAAGAAAGAAAAAAGAAAAGAAAATAGCTCTAGTCCTTGCCTTGCTCCCCAGCAGACTAGATTATAGGATTAACTCTTCACCTTCTGGCCGGGCTACCGGGAATTCTATCTCTTTTCTTTTTTTTAGGTATAAACAATCAATAATAAAGATTTTCTCACTTTCTTCTCCCACCTTTCTTGGGAGTTGCTGTTTAGGTGGTTACTTTTGTGGGCTTTTGGGGGCAGATCTAAAGGAGAAACAGAGGCGAGGTCCAGCATCCGGGATGCGTCAGGGCTCCTCAGGGCTCCTCCGTGGCCTGCTCTGTGTTTATGTGACTGTGGCTCTGTGAGGCTCCATCGTGTCGGTGGTAAGCAAAGGGGCTTCAGAGCCCCCAAAGTCAGAGTTGTGAATTGGCTTCGAGTTAGCATTCAATCCCCCTCACTCACAAACACGCGAACTCCTCAGGTAATGGAGACACCCAACGTCCAAACGAGCCTAACTTGTCTACATAATTCGGGCTGTGCAGCGAGTTATTGACACTCAGGTGAACGTGGGCTTTCTGGACCTTGCCCCAAGGAAGCCTGCTGGGTGGAACCTTTGTTTCCAGACCGGGGCTGCATTTTCTCCTTAATGCCTCTCTGCGACAAAGGGACCAGAGCGTTAGGGAAGCTGGGGGATCTGCTTTTCCCCAGTTACTGAAACTGGAGCCATGGTCCCCGCTGAGACAGGCTCTCAGAGCCACTTGGCACTGGGGCTTCCAGCAAAACTGGGCTGCTGGGAGGGAACCCTGGAGCCTGATGTGGCTGGAAGCAGGCACACGAGCTGGCAAGGGCAAGCTTCCCTTTTGGCCACACCACCAGAAGGTGGAGGCAGGCTGCAGAAACAGGCCAACTGGGGGAAACCGAGTCCCTCCAGCTTCCCTTTTGGCCACACCACCAGAAGGTGGAGGCAGGCTGCAGAAACAGGCCAACTGGGGGAAAGCAAGTCCCTCCATGACTCAGGAGGCTTTTAAATCATAGCTGCTTGGGCAGGGGTTACGGGGCCTGAGTAGGAGTTTGGGGAAGGGAGTTGGAGGCCATCTTTCTCCAGCTGAGCTCAAGGTTTGTCACAACTGGCTAGGTGAGGGATGGCCACCCCTCTGTTGCTACTTCCACCTTCCCGATTTCCATTATGTGGGGATGATGGTACAGAGACAAGAGCTTTGTTCTTTCCCTCTTCTTGGGCACCTGCTGCTCCCATCCTGCCCACCCAAAGGCTCCAAGGCCTCTGTGAGTGACATCACAGGCCTGTCACCGAGGAAACGGGCAGTGAGCTCAGGCAGCAGGGGTTTGCTGGCTTCAGGCAGGGAAGGAGGCTAGTGGAGACCCAGGGGGTCAGGGTCTCGGGAGTGGAGCTCAAGAGGGATTAGAATTGATGCAGGGAGGACAGGAATGTAGCCACAAGCTTCCCAACACAGGGCCAACTTCGGGAAGGCATGGAGGCCACCGAAAAGCTGAGTTGATTGTCCCTCCCTGCAGGAACCTCCTCCTGCCCAGTGCCGCGCTCCAGAGGCTGATTGCTTATTCAGGAACTGTTTTCTACTTGTAATTTGTTGGCTCAAAGGTCGGGATGGACTTCTTAGGAAGACAGATTTCTTCCTGGCCAGTCCTTGGGGACCGAGCTCTCAAAACCAATTGGCCCAAATTTCAGCCTTAAGTACCCACTGGGGTGGGTGTGGCTCACAAAAGGAACAGCCAGGGGGTGGGGCTGCTGGGCTGTGGGTCCAGAGGGCCAGGGACCCACCTGTGTGGGAGAAAGGAGGGCCGGGGAGGCGCATGGAGCCCCAGGAGGCAAGGAGAGAGGGCACTTTATAAATCATCTGCTCCCTTTTAAAAATGGAGTTTAACCTCCCTCAGCTTTGCTTTTGAATTTATTAGCAGCCTCATTTCCCTGGGTAATAATTCATTATCTCCTTCCCAGCCCGAGAAGCAGTGCTGGCCCAGAAGTGACATTACCTTCCACACCTTTAAGTAATACCCTTTTAGCTGTGTCATCTTCAGATCACCCTGAACCTGGCCCCACAGCCCCTGAATGCCCACATGCCCCACGGAGGTGGTGGCGCCCAGGGGCCCCAGCCTGCCTGTTTGCTGATGTTCTTTGCACCAGGCCTCTCTCTGGGGCCCGAGGCTCTCTGCGCTGGGAAGCGAGACAGCAGCAGGCGGGTGGTGAGATAGAGCCCTGCTGTTGGAGTCAGAATGGAGATAACTGCTATGAGGGGATGGGGGGCGGGGGGACCGAGGGGAGGCTTAGAGGGGGCCACACGTGTCAGCTTAGCTGGAGGATCTGAAAAAGCTATTTCAGTCCCGTCTCCGAGTGGGAAACTGGCAGATGCCCTTCTGTGGAATGAAAGTTTTCTCTTTCTCCCCATCTCCCCTGCCAAGGAAGAAAGCTTGATTAACAGGGGGTGTGATGATGCTTTTTCCCTAGGAAAAAGTCCTTTCCCCAAATCCCTTCTCTCTGCACATCACAGAAGAGACCCGGCCCTAACGCCAAATCTGTCAGGCCGGCAAGAGGAGGGGGCCGCTTGTTGGAACCACCTGATGCCCAAGGCCAGACCTATGAAATCAGAAGCTGTGGGAGTGGGACCGGATGTCAGGATTGCTAAAGTGCTCAGGTGATCCCAAGCTGGGCCATGTCTGAGCATTATCGCCCTACAGCCTTGCTGCCTAAGTGCCGTCTGAGACCCCAGCATTAACTGGGAACTTGTTAAAAATGCTGGACCCAAGCCCCACACTTGGCCTGAGGAAGCAGAGTCTGCCTTTTAACCAGATCCCCAGGTAACACATGAGAATCTTGCCCCATGGGTATTGAATTCCCCCAGAGGAGCCGCCTGTAGACTTAGAGCCTTGCTACCTCTTCCTGCTGCTCTATCAGCCCTGCTGTGCTGGGGGAGAGGGTGGGGTTGGGGCTCACAAGTCCCCAGGATAGGAGGGAAGGCGACTCTTAGCCAAGGTCAGCCATCGACCTGACAGAGAAAGGGGCTGGAGGAAAGGGAGGGGGCGAGCAGGGGACCCTGCTCGCGGAACACATGCAAATGAGCATCCTGGAGCCCTGTGGGATCAGGGCCCGGGGAGAGGCTTGCGACCCCACGGGGAAGACTGAGAAATGGTGGTAGGGGTGGGATCTGCCAGTGAAGATCTGTGGCTGAAGGTCCGTCCTGGCTCTGCTCTCGGCTGCTGGAGCCCCCCTGGACCTCTCAGTTGGGGATGTTCCTACCATCTCCACAATAAACACGGCACACCCAAGACGTCTTATCTGCCTTTGAGACGCCCCTCCCCTGGTGGCTTCTTCCTCCCCTTTGGGCTCCCCCTGGTCCTGTTTCTATCCCAAAATGGAGAAAGCAGAGCAATGAAACCAATACCCAGAGGTCAGAGTTCAAGGTCGGATTCAGTCACTCACAAGTCACATGGCTTTGGGCAGGTGGCGTATCTTCTCTGAGCATCAGTGACTTCATCCTCAAAACATGGGAGGAAGGAGGCCGGCTTTGCTGAGTGGCGACGGAAACAGGATGAAATACAGGTGCGCTCCTCACACCGTGGCCGCACACTGTCGCTGCTCAAATGCACATGCACTTACCAATGTGGGCGAAGCCTGAGTCGTTGGCACAGACCAGTGGTCCTCAAGGTGGGTCCCCTGAACCTCCATGTGAATGGGCCCTGCCTGGGACCCACAGAATCAGAGACACCAGGTGGGGCCAGCGATCGGGCTTCAACAGGCACTGCAGGTGATTCGATTGCACACTCAAGTGTCAGGGCCCTTGGTGTGACCAGCAAATGCTGCATCTAAATAAGCCACGAGTCACCGTGTGCTGCCTTCAAAGTCACACTGATTTGGAGGAGAAAGAATATGTGTTATAATTCTCCGGAGGAACAGAGCCAATAGGAGAGAGGGTCAGTAGAGAAAGAGACAGATGATAGATAGATGGGAGAGATGAAGAGATTTATTATAAGGAATGGGCTTGTGTGATGGTGGAGCTGGATGATGGAACTTTCCGTGATCTGCCGTCCACAAGCTGGAGTCCAGGAAGGCCACTGGGGTAGCTGGAAGGCCGAGAGCTGGTGGCATAGATTCCAGACCGAGTGGAGGCCCCACACACCACGAACACCGAGGGCATGAGATCGATGTCCCAGCTCCAAAATCAGACAGAGAGAAGAGAAGTCAACCTTCCTCTGCCTCTCTGGTCTAGCGGGCCCTCAACGGGTTAGGTGAGGCCCACCCACACCGGGGCGGGCCACCTGCCTCACTCAGTCCACCGACTCCAACGCTAATCTCTTCCCCACACCCCCTCGCAGACACAGCCAGAAATAAGGTTTGGGCAGCTGTGTGGTCTGGGCGTCCCCGGGCTCGGTCAAGCCGACACAGAAAATTCACTGCCCCACAAAACCAATAGTGAGAAGAGGCAGCTTGCAGGTGCCATGTAGGAGACTCTCTTCTCTTAAACCCCGAGCGTTGGGCACTGACATGATCCTCGCTGTGCAGAAGAGAACGGAGGCTCACAGGGGGCCAGTGGGTGGGATCTGAACCCAAGCACTCTGGCTTCAGAGGCTGTGGGCCAGGTTCCTGGTGATATGGCCCAGGATACGGGGGGGGGGGGGGGGGGAGCTGAGGGAGGGGCCTGGAAGCCCAGGAGCGGGGTGGCGATGGGGGGCAAAGGTGCAGGAGCAGGAGGGAGCAGGGTGTGCCTTGTGACAGAGCTGGAGCTAGAACCGCTGTCTTTCAGTTCCCAGCCAAGAGCTCCTTTCCCTGCCCTGACCACTGCCTTGCCCTGGTGCACCCAGGTGTGGAAGCCACACGTAGGCAGATGTGCCCAGGGCTGGCTTCCCTGTGCGGTGACTTCCACCCACCGCAGCAGGCAGGACCTTTGGCATTGGAGGGGTCAAAGGTCAGTCCTAGGGACGCCTGCTTTGGGGGATTATCTGCGTGCAAGTTCTGTATTATACTCTCGTGGCTTCTTGTACTTTTTTTCATGACATGTCTCACAAGTGCAAATGAAAGATATATCCTGTTGTTATTTGTTTTAAAGATTTATTTATTTATTTGAGAGAGAAAGAGAGAGAGAGAGAGCGAGGGCACAGAGGGAGAGGGAGAAGGAGCAGCAGACTCCCCCACTGAGCAGAGAACCTGATGCGGGGCTCGATCCCAGGACCCTGAGTTCATGACCTGAACCGAAGGCAGATGCTCAACTGACTGAGCCCCCCAGGCGCCCCTATCCTGTTGTTATTCGCTCGTGCTCTTTATTACCTGATAGACCATAAGGTCCAGAGGGCAAGGACGAGAACTGTCCCGATATGTGGAATCCCTAACACAGCACTGTGCCTGGCACAAAGCAGACCACAGTTGCTGGGTGAACGAACAAGGAATGGGCCTCAGTGTGCTCAGCCCTCACACTGGAATTATTTATTTCCACGTCTGCTGGCCCTCTGCACCAACACCCCTATGAGCACACAGTCTGTGTCCACTCTGCGCATGTCATCCCCAGAACACTGTGCACAGGGTTTTGCCGGGGACGATGGCTAGTTTTCCATGCACCTTTGGAGTGGAACCCAATCAGATTCTAAAGTCCGGTGGTTCCTACCACTCCTAGTATCATCATCCCCGCCCGGAAAGGAGGGAATGCCGACTCAGGAGTCTCTAAAACACTGGACTGGATTTTTCTCAAGGTTCCTTTGTCAAAATGCACTCGCAGATTATCACTCCTTGCGGGAGGGCCGGGGGGTAGGAATAGGTGGTATCCTGTTTCCCGGGTACCAGGACCGAGCTGGGGCAGGTTCAGGCCTCCTCAGCAGCTTAACCCATGGAGTGAGGGCTGAAGCTTCCAGGTAAGTAACTGCTGTGAAAGGGCTCCGCTTAACCCTCCTTTTTGCAAACCTAAGATTGTGAGTCAACCTTCAATTAACCTCTTCTCCCAGATTCCACTCTATGCAAAAGGTTTTCTTCCAAAGGCTGGGAAAGCTATTTTAAGATTATGTTTATTATTGTATTGATACCAAACCAGAATAGGTCAACTCTCTTCCTGCACCACCAGAAATACCTAGTCCCAGTGGCCCAATTGGATGTAAAGTGCCACGCGGCAGGGGACAGGGGACGACTGTCCCTAGGCGGGTTCCTCCCCAGCCTCCCCAGCCTTCCCAGCCTCCCCAGCCTCCTCCCTCCCTCGTCCATCAGGGCAGCTGCAGGGAGGCATCAGTATTTTGCTTGGGAATTCTCTTAAAATGGGGGTGCCTGGGTGGCTCAGTTGGTTATGCAGCTGCCTTTGGTTCAAGTCATGATCTCAGGGTCCTGGGATGGAGCCCGGCCTTGGGCTCCCTGCTCAGCAGGGAGCTTGCTTCTCCCTCTCCTTCTGCTGTTCCCTCTGCTGTGATCTCTCTCTCTCTTTCTCTCTTTCAAATAAATAAATAAAATCTTAAAAAATTTTCTTAAAATGATTAGCTCCACCCTTTCTCTCTTCTCTTCCATTGCTCTCAACATTTCCAATCCAGCCCACAAACTTTGGTAGGCAAAATGGTACAAAGAGACAGTCTAGGGAAGTCTATTTCTGGAGAATCATTAGGCTCATATACCAACCTTATTTTTATCCCAAACTTATTTTTTTCATGAACTAATAGGTCAGTTGGCTCTGTTCAGGGGCACCTGCCAGGAAAGGGTAGTGGGGTGGGGGTGGGAGGTGATGTATAAAGACCCGAGAGAGATGATGTGGATGGCTCAGGGCAGGTCACAGTGATAAGGGCCTCTCTGCTCCTCCAAGGAGGATGCGTCGTGGAGATATTGATTTGCTTTAGTCTGTGTTCTCTTTATATTAATGAAGTAGCAACTCTGATATTCTCTGAAATGTTCCAGAGACGCATTCACTGACTGGGGACAGTGAGAGCTACCATTTCTCATCCAAGGAGTGAAGAAGGTATTAATGGATAATGAGGAGGCTGAGGAGGGGAATTGATGGGGGAGTGGATAAATAAATTATGACATATCCATGGTGGAATATTATGCAGCCATTAAAAATAAATACATGCAAAGAATATTTAATGACCTAGAGAATGCTCACAATACAATATTAAGTAAGAAAAAATAGGACTTAGAATTGCACATTTAGTATAAGCCCCATAACATACATTGACATATATTATAATATGTTATATGTTATAATATATATATAACATATGTATTATATATTGACATATATTTTGAAATAAATATACCTAATGTTTCCTTCTACACATGTCTGAATTGTGCACATTCCTGGCAATGGGCTTTTATCCCATCTAAAAGTTTCTTTATTTCAAAACCTTTTCAAAGCACAAAATAAGACATTCTCCACACAGAAATAAATTCTAATTATACAAAAAATAAATAAATTCAAATTATAGAGAAATGAAAGTTGTTCCCTGCCATAACCACTCTAATCCCTTGATAGTCTCCAGAGCGTTATATATCATGCACACACATACTCTCTACCCATCTGTGCATACACATGCATACACATGGGTGATGTGTACATGTGTGTATAGATATTGCACATATTATATATAAAATATACAGATAGGTGTGTGCATGCATATGAATTTTAGCACTAAAAGGAAAGTAATGAGATAAAACTGTACATATACATGTTATTATTCAGATTTTTTATGGGGACAACTGGCTGCTTTTCATATTAAATTTGCTTTTTTTTTTTTTCCGGAACACACAAGCAAGTCACATTGAATGTAGAGACTGAACCTGCCATTTCTCCTTGGCTCTCAGCTCTGCATGCTGTGCTCATGTACACACCTGAACCCCCCAACCCCAGGGCTTTTTTCTAGTTGAGGGAGCAAGGAAGACACAGGTCAGAAGTGCCAGAGAGTGAGTGACCCTCAAAGCTCCCAAACAACCCCACGCTCCGTGGGGACAGCTGAGGCGGGTTCCACCCCATTGCTTCTCCAAACCTGGAAGGCCAGACTTAGGCAAGTAGGCCAGAGCCTGGGCCTTTGTATTTTTACCGAGTTCCCCAGGTAAGTTCCTGTTATGAACTGCATTCGTCCCCACATGACTGTGTTTGGAGATAGAGCCTTTTGGTAGATAATTAAGGTTAGATGAGATCATGTTTTCTGGGCTCACCTATCAAATAAATGACTTCTACTTGAATCCGTACATGATAGGCAGAAGGATGGCTCTCCAAAGACCTCCATGACCTAACTCCTGAAACCTGTGGATATTTTATCTTCATGGTAATGGGGACTTTGCAGATGTAATTAAATTTAGGATTCGGGGCTGGGGAGAGAACCCTGGGTTATGCTGGTGGGTGCAATGTTATCACAAGCATGCTTAACAAGAGAGGCAAGAGGGAATGCGGTCAGGAAGCAGAGGTCAGAGGCTGGAAGGGGCCACGAGCAAGGAATGCCAGCAGCCTCTAGAAGCTGGAAGAAGCAAGGAACAGATTCTTCCCTGGAGCCTCCAGGAAGACACACGGCTCTGTTGACACTTTGACTTAGCTCCTAAGACCCATTTTGGACTTCTGATCCCCAGAGCTATAAAACATCTGTGTTGTGTTAAGCCACTAGGTTTGCGGTAATTGTTACAACAGCCAGAGGAGATTCATACGTATACCTTATCTCAGGGCCAGCTTTTGGAGGAACCCACCCCAAGACTCAGAATTTCACTCCATATCGTGTCTCCACCAGGTCTGGCTTCCCACAGTGGGGGCTTTTCTACCTTTTACTTACATACTCAGAAAAACATTCTCTTTTTCCTAAAAAAGTAAGCACCATGGTTATAATATGTAGTGAAGGACGCCAGCCGAATCCCTACTGTATGCCAGGCACTGTCTATCACTGAGCAAAACAAAGATTTCTGCCCTCTTAGAGCTTCTGTTCTGGCAATTCTGGTTGGAGAAGGCATCAAATAAAACACTTAAGAAATAAGTAAATTATGTAGCACATCAGAGGTGATGCATGCAACGGAATAAAGGCAAAAGTACACCAGGGGAGGGAGATTGGGAGGTTTGGGGTGGGGCCGAGGAGCCAACTGCATGTTTAAACACTGCCCAGTGTCCATCCCATTCGATGTAGTCTAATTTAGTAATTATTTATTTCACCCTTACTCCATGTCAGGCTCTAAGTACTTTAAAATATTAAGTCATTTCATCCTCATTGTAACCCTACGAGCAAATGTCAACATTACCCCCATTTTACAGATGACAGGACTGAGGTACAGAGAGGCAGAGGAACACTCACAGTGTCAGATGGCTCGCAAGCGGCAGAAAAGGGATTTGAGCAAGCAACGAGGATCTAGTCTGAGCTCTTACCCCTGCACAAAGCTGCCTTTTGTTTGTTGTACAAACTTTAAGGCAGGAAAGGAGTCAACCACGCAAAAGTGTCTGTGGGAAAAGCATTCTAGGCAAAAGGAACAGCCAGTACAAAGGCCCCGAGGCAGGAGCAGGCCTGGGTTTTGGGGCCACATTGGCAAGACGGCCAGTGTGGCTAAAAGGGATGAGCAGGGGGTGATGGTCACTCAGGCCACAAGCACAGAGCCTTGAGGTCAAGTGAGGACTTGCTTCTCCCTCTGTGGGAAGGAGGGGGCTCTGCAGGGCTCTGAGCAGTGGGCAGCTTGCTCTGGCTGCTGTGTCGAGAGTGGGCTGTCAGGGCCAGGGAGGGAGAAGAACCAGCCCGGGCTGGTGGTGGCTCGGCCAGGGTGGCCGCAGCAGCCACGGAGAGGAATGGTGATGAGACTCTGGCAAATGCCAAGTAGAGCCGACAGGATTTCCTGCTGCGTGGGATGTGGAACGTGGGAGAAAGAGAAGCATCCGTGGTGGCTCAGAGCCACGGCCTGAGGAGCTGACGGGAAGAAAGGCCTTGCTCTCGGCCACAATGCAGGGAGTGTCTGCTTGTTTTCCAACAAATATGAAGATTCCCTCTGAGGATGGAATCTCAGCATAACAAGTTGGAATCACAATAACTGTGTGCTACGGAGGTGTCACATCCAGGGAGGATGGGCTCTCAGAAGAGCCTGCGGTGGAAATGAGCTTGGTGCTTTCCAGATCCAGCTCACCAGCAGGCCTCTGCGCACGTCGGGAGGAGCGTCGGGAGAACTCGGAGGGCTTGGGGCCAACACCCAAACAGGTGCCTTCAAAGCCAACCTCAGGAACTGGAAGGAATCACCTCCTAACTGCACCCCCACCCCACTTGGGAGGTGAGCAAATGGCACTGTAGGACCCCAATCTCACTCCAGCCCCCGCTGTTGGGCCGCATCTGGCTTTCTGCCCATGAAACATCCATATGATGGAATGTGAATTACTCCAACTGTCAAGCCTCTCAGCTGCCATTGTCAGAAAAATGGGGCGGGCATTGTCAGTGGTTTTTAATTGGTTGCCCAGGAACCATCAGACATCCTATTTCTTTGCAGGGGGGAGGGAACGAGGAGCCATCTTCTGAATAGAGCTCCAAGCAGAAGAGACTCTTCATGCCAAAGACACTTAAAACTCCCCTCCCATCACCACCAAGCTCCAAGGCTTCTGACTGTGGCAGAGAAAACATAGCCAGGCAAGACGGTCCAAAACAGGACAGGAATAGAACGCTCAGGGTAGAGAGACAGAGAGCTAGAGGGTCTCGCTGTCACTGCCAACGTTTGCAGAACATACGGCAGGGAGGCAGAGCCTGTCAAGGAAATTAATCCCCGAAGGAAAGCAGGACACACAGATCAGACACTCCTTGAGCGTGTAACAGGGACAAGGACTTCGTAACATCGGCCTCCGAGCAGGAGCAGGAGCAGGAGCAGGAGCCCAGCTCAGACTGCGCACGATCCAATAACACAGGGACTGAGACAAGACCCTGCTCCCCCACCCTGACCCGCCCCCGCCCCCAGCCGCAGTGTACCCCCCCCCCCCGTAGCCAGGGGGCGGCTGTGGTTATCACAATGAGTATCCAGAGGCAAATTTGCATGCAGACTGTAAAATCCATGATTGCTGTAGTCTGAACGTGTCCGCCCTCCAAACCTCTATGTTGAAACTTAACCCCCCAAGGTGGAAGGGGTGAGGAGGTGGGGGCCTTTGGAGGTGACTAGGTCCTGGGGGTGGGGGGAGCCTCGGGAATGCCATTTGTGCCCGACTAAAGCCCCCAGAGAGTTCCCAGCTCCCTGCAGCCGTGTCCACCATGTGAGCCCACAGACAGCCTGGGACTCAGAAGCGGGTCCTCCCCCGACACGCTGGCAGCCTGTGCTCACACTTCCAGCCTCCAGAACCGTGAGCAATGAAGGCCTGTCGCATACACGCCACCCGGTCTGCAGCGCTCTGTTCCAGCGGCCTGAACGGCCTCAGACAGTGCTCCCCAATCGTGGCTTTTGTCAACCCGCGGCACCCCAGGTCAGAGGGCAAACCCCCTCCCACCTATTGACACCCGTCCTTCCTCCGGGTGGCCGTCTGATCGGCATTTGCTAAGTCCTTCCCCACACCCCAGGCACAGCGCACAGAGTTCTCAGGGCTCAGATGGCAGGCGTGGCACTCTCTCTGATGGCGCTTACAAGACTAGCCCCCTTGAGGGACCACTTTTGGCAATTGGAGCCCAGGGAACCCACATCCGGAGTGCAAGCCCTGGGGAAGCCACCACCCCGGACATAGGGATCTCAGTGTCGTCCAGGGCCACCCCTGCCCCGCTTCTCCCTGTTGGGATAATTCTCTTCTTTCCCTGCAGTGGGGGCCGGGCAGAGGCTGGGGGAGCCCTCTTGTCAGCTGGACCCCGCTCATAATCTGACCCATCCCCATTTCCACTTGCTCGTGAGGACAGTGTGTGTTTGGGGAAGGGGAGGGCCTCTTGAAAGGTTTTTGTTTATCGGTCAATCTGTGAACAAATACCTATATATGGTTTCGTTTGTGCCAGGCCTGTGCTAAGCACTGGCATATAACAGGCTCTCAATAAATATTTGTGGGCCTTCGGGGATATAAACCTTATGAGCCTACCTGGGCAGAAAGCCAGCTCCCATCTCAGTATTCCCAGACATCTTCCCTTGAAGCCGTGCGCTGGGAGAGAAGGCAGTGGCCAGGTGGAGAAGGAGGGGACCCGGGCTCTCTGCGTGGTGCCCCCACACCCTGGGTATGTCTCCCGGGCCTGCGGTGCAAATATGTCCCAACCTGTCAGCAACCCATTCCTCTAGGAAGAGCCCTCTAGGCCAAGGGCTTTGGTAGATACAAAGTCCCCTTGCGCCAGGCTTCGCGCCCAGGCCCGATTCCTATGCTCCAAGGAGTCGCTCGGGCCTGTCTGCTGCGGTGAACTCGATCTGCATTTGTGACCGGCCTGTCACACGGGCTCCAAAGTCTCGTGTGTTAGAGCTGATGGATTGCATCCTCCCAGACAGGTGCCCACATCTGGGCAGACCGGTATCCACGCAGTCACACTCGGTTATAAATATCTATAGAGTGCAATACCAAATAATTGTGGGGCATATTTCACCCTGCCTGTTGAACACATTGCAAGAAAGGAATTGATCCCTGCTGTTTCATTTATTAGATGGTGTAATACCACAAAAATCGTTTCCACAATATCCCAAACTAAATCATTTATTCTTGACAAAAATCCAATAAAGAGCTCAATCCTTCTCCATAGGCAGATAAAGCACAGATTAATGGGGCTGCCTAGATCAAAAAATGCTGGGAAAATGAAAGCAAGATAGAGAGAGAAGGCCCCTTCCTCCTCCTCACTTCCCCAAGGCTGCCTGGGCTCAGGGTTTTATTACAAAAAGCCGCCTAAGTATTACAGGCTAATCCGTAAATCCCAGCCTAGTAAAATATGTGACGGATTTGTAAATTGTGCCCTTTACAAATCTGATTGAACTTTTTTTTTCCTTTTTTTTTTCTGGAAGTTATGCCTCTCTCTTCCTGCTTTTCTCCTCACCTCTCACCTCTCCGGGTCCCCGTGCACTCAGCTCCCTCTGCGACCCCTTTCTGAGCCGACTTCAGGAGCGTGGAGGTTGTTAGGCTGTTCGGGTGCAAGAGTCTGAGAAAACCGTCGGCCTCTTTTTGTCCACTGTCTACAGGGAAGTCACATTCAGGTGGTGTCAAGGCCAGGGCCTGGCATGGCTGTTATCGGGGGGGCTTGGGGCACCCTTGCAGCCGAGTGTGGACATGGTAAGGGGGCCAGCAGCAGCAGGGATAGCCATCGTTTCCGGCGGAGAAAGAGTGGGATCAAGCTGGCGGTCCTCAGAGCCACAGACGAGCTGGCCGGAAGAGCTCTTGCAAGTGGATCTCATCGTGCCCGTGGACTCGGAAGCCCCCGTGGCAGGTGGGTCTCCAAGGCCGGCGGAGTGTACCCATCCCATGCTCTCCTCTCTGTGTGCCACATCTGGGCAGACCAACCTCTCAGCTGGCCCGGGACTGAGGGGACTCTCAGACATAGGCCGTTCAGTGCAAAAACCAAACAAGTCCCCATGAAACTGGGAAAAGCTACTTGATCTGCCCCTCCTCTGCCCAAAAGTTCTGGTCCATCTGCACTGCGAGAAGCCCTAAATTGCTCAGGCCGGCTCGTAACTCTCCCTGCCTTAACCACTTCCCTTGCAGGGTGGGCGTCCACGGTCTGTCACCCACTACCTGTGGACTTTGGCAAATTGCACAGGCTTTCTCAGCCTCAGCATCCCCATACGACGAACGGGGATAGATATTTCTCTCCTACTCTGCAGGGTCGCCGTGTGAATTCAGACAGACAACGCAAGAGGAGGGCGCTGAACAGGTGCCTGGCACAGAGTAGGCTCTCGGCCCTGTCACCCGTCGGTGTGGCCGTCCTCACCATCATTTGAATGCATCTCCTCAAGGAAGGCCGTGAGAAGAGGAAGAATGGGGAACGGCCCTCCCGAAAGCCGGAGACGTGACACGCTGCCCTCACCCACGCGCGGGTAGCGCAGCCCCGCGGCCCTGCAGTCGGAGCCCTGGCTGAGCCCAGATGTGTCTTGAAAGGAGCCGCTAAGGCAAAAAAGCAGCTGGGAAGCAGATGATGGGCTGGGGACCAGGTCTCTGCCTGGCGCTGTGCCTTGCCTAGTTTTGATCCCGTGGGGCCACACCAAGCACCCCAGGAAAATGACTGTTTCCTTTCCTTAAAGATTTCCAAAGGCAGAGGAAAGAGGGAGTTCGGATGGTTGCCCTGGCACCTCGCCCCAGCCCTCCCCACACTCAGGTCTGCTCAGCCTGGAAACAGTGCTGGACGGAAACAAGGAAGAGGGAAGGGTATGCTCCCCGGGGGGTCGGCAGCCTGGAATGGCATCGTGTGGGTTCTGGAGGGACAGACGTGAGGAAACAGAAACAGAACCAGAGCCCTACCCCCCCCCCCCCGCCCTGACCCTCCATCCCTGCGCATTTCCATCACTGTCCCTGGATGCAGTCGTCCCTACGGTTGCAGACTGATGACTGATGGGAAATTCTTTCTGCTGCTCCACAACCCTCCTTTCAAAGGAGAAGGGTGCCCTTGGAGCAAGAGGTAGAAGGCTGCTCCCAGCTGTTGGCTGCTGCCCATCTGGCACCTTTACTAGGTGGCAGGAGCATAATGACATCAGTGACACTGTGTCTCATTTGGGTGCAAGGATGGACCCTCTGCACTTCCCAGGATGCGTGAGAAAAGAGAGCTGGGGGGACGGTTAGGCTCAGGGGAGACACAGCCTCTTGGCTGGTCCCACAAGAACCACAGAAAATCCTAGCTCTTTTGGGGAACGTAAGAGGCTGCAAGGAGGCAGGTGGTCCAGGGAGTTCAGGGAGAGCAACTTGTGGATAAGAGGTTCGCTTTCGGGATCCCCAGGTGGCGCAGCGGTTTAGCGCCTGCCTTTGGCCCAGGGCGCCATCCTGGAGACCTGGGATCGAGCCCCACGTCAGGCTCCCGGTGCATGGAGCCTGCTTCTCCCTCTGCCTGTGTCTCTGCCTCTCCCTCTCTCTGTGTGACTATCATAAAAAAAAAAAAAAAGAGGTTCGCTTTCCAAGAACATTTTAGACAAAATGGGGTTCCCATTTGCTGGGCTTCCAGAAGCAGGAGGATGGACCACATGACCTCAGCTTGCTCCCATGGAGCCCAGAGACCACCCTTGGTCACTGGGAACAGCCAGCCTGTGTCTCCCCACTTCCCTCATTAACCTTTATCCCTTGGTTCCCCGCCGAGGTCTAATCCTATTTCCTGCATTCCAGGTAGTTAGCCTGGCAACCCTGGAGAGCCACTCAGCTGTCCCCTTCCCATGCCCCAGCTCAGCGGGCAGGGCTCAGAGAATGGCCTCCCGCAGCCCCCGGGTGTGTGTGTGGGGGGGTCTCTCCCGGGGAGCGAGGAGCGATGCCTCCTGCCCTTTTGGTTCCTGGCGTCAGGATGCAATGATTCAGGTTATCCTGTTGACAGGGCAGCGGCACGGTGGCCAGGAAAGGGAATGATGGGGCGAGGGTGTGTGTGTGTGTGTGTGTGTGTGTGTGTGTGTGTGTAGGGGGAGGCAGGGCTCACTGCCCTTGTGGAGCTGGAGGTGAACAAATCAGTGGAGACATTCTCTTTTGGGGACTCGAGTAGTTCAGGGGCGTTTGAAAATGACTATATACTGAGATGCTTTCTTTTCTGGCATTGAAGAGGCATAGAGGAACCCCGGAAAGTGGGGCCCCCCTTCCGTCGGGTATGACAGGAAGTCTACCCCTCCACCCACCACTCGGAAGGCTCAGGTTGTCCCGTATGGTACTGGGTGGGGAGGTCTCAGTAGATGGCACAGCCTGGGGCCTGAGTGTGGGAGCCCCACCACCACCACCCTTTGGCCCCCGCGTTCACACCCCTGCTGCCCCATCGTGGTCCACAGAACGACCGCCAAAGCTCCACTGGGGGGATGGACGTGGGTCTGGTTCCCTTGTGGTAAAGATGGCAAAGGGAAGGAGAGCAGTGAGCCAACCCAAGAGACACGCGAAGCAGGGCCCCCATCCCGCCACCATACCAAAGCTTGTCCGCCTGGGCCTTGGCAGCTCTGGGCTCCAGGGCCCCTGGCACCTCCCATGAGGCTCGAGTCCAAAGCCCAGAGATGCAGGCGCCCAGGCCCCGGGGCAGCGCCTCGAGGACCATCAGGTGTGATGGGTTGGAGGGACCAGCCGGAGCAAACCCAGCAGAGTGAGTGTGAGCATCGCAGTAACCCCTTATTTATTGGGCTTCTCCAGCCCCACGAGCGCCGGAGCTGTTCAATATTTTATTGTTGTTGCACCTGCTCAGGCAGCAGAGCTGCAGGCATTTTTGATAAATGGATTGAAAGGTTTGTCTAGTTCTGCTGAAGCTACTCTAAGTGCCTCTGTATCTTCCACTGAAATCCTATTTCCCACTTCCTACAGTGATTCCTCTCCCCTAGTGACTCCTCTCTCCCTGCCCGCTAGCTGCTAGCCCTCCTGCACTCTCCCCGGGGCTGCGTCTCTCGTGCACACACACACACACACACACACACGTACGCGAAGATGCACACCTGCACACCTCCAGGCACTCACACATTCATCTGCGCACATGAGCTCTCAGGGCACCGCACACAAGGAGCCAGAAGGCGAGTGTCCCACTGATCAAGAGGCATCGACGACAGCCAGGCCCCTGGGAGCTCACACTCGCTCTCGTGTGCACGGATGTCTTGAAGCCCCCAGGGCGTGCCTTCTGGGCCCCCGGGGGTCCCTGGGTTCTGCACGAGTGCCCCCAAGGGAGGGCGGCAGGGACCAGGGCCACCCAGGGCCAGGGTCCAGATGGACAGGCGTGGGCGGCGGCCCAGGGACCTCTCGGAGCCCTCCCACCCCAGCCCCCTTCCTTGCCCGTCGGCCTGCCACCCCCACCCGGCGCTGGCGGCCCCACGAGGGCAGCCGGAGGCTTTGTCCCAGCCACATCTGAAACAGCTCAGGAGCTGCTGCGTCTGGCCGCCAGCCTGTTCCAGAAATAACTTGCTGGGCCTGGCTGCTCGCCCTCCTGGTGATGTCATTGGCCATTGGCCCAACCGGTGAGGTCACAGGCTTCCCTTCCCTTGGCGCTCCCTCCCGGGTGGAGCACGGACCCTCATCACCGAGCCTGTCTGCACCCCGTCCCGTTCCAGCCCAGCCGGGCAGCTGAGGCGGCCTCCTCCATCGGTGCCAGTTACCCAACAGCCTCTCACCTTTCTGTGCCCCCACTGGGTTCTCCCTCCTGTCGTGATGTAGTTTCCAGGGGACAGCAGACGCGGGAGCCACGGGGTCCCACTCCCACCCGCTGTGTGACTTCAGACAAGCCGCTTAACCTCTCTGTGCCTCCGAGTTCTCATCTTCACAGTGGAGATAACAGGAAGGACTTACCCCAAGGGTTGTTTTGAGGCGCACATGGGCTCATGCACGTGAAACACAGGGCCTGGCGCCTATGCACGCAGAGCGTCCGTCGATTCCGTGATCCCATTTCCCTGTTGGGGGGAAGACAGGGCATGCCCCTGTGTGTTGCGGGGAGAGGGGAGTTCCAGCTCTGTGATGCTCTGTGGCACTCTCCTCGCCCGCCTGGCTCTTCCCCACTCTCCCAGCCGGAGCCCGCTTTGTCCCCTTACCCTGTGCCAGGGGCATCCTCTGCTCATCCCAGGGCGGCTGCCCTGGTACCCGAGACGACAACAGGGGCACTGCGCGCACTGTGGAAGCAGCTTCTGTAGGGAGTGCTCTGGGGCCCTCCCCGAACCCCTGCCTGCGGTGTCTCCAGCAGCAGCAAGCTGGCTGCCCCCCTGCTCAGCGCTAAAGCGACCCCCACACACCAACACCACAAGCCACAGCCTGACCCAGCAGGACCCCTTGGCCCCTGTCTCCAAGGTTTGGCCCTCTTCTCCACTCATGTGGGACTTATTCATCCTTTAAAACTCTAGGTCAGGGCACCTGGGTGGCTCAGCAATTGAGCATCTGCCTTCGGCTCGGGGCGTGACCCCAAGGTCCTGGGATCGAGTCCTGCATTGGGCTCCCCGCAGGGACCCTGCTTCTCCCTCTGCCTGTGTCTCTGCCTTTCTCTGTATCTCTCATGAATAAATACTAAAATCTTAAAAAATAAAAAAATCTAGGTCAAAAGTCCCCTTTTCCAAGAAGCCTTCCCAGACCACTTCAATGAATGAATCACTCGGGGCCATCCTAGCACTTTCCTCCAAACCCAAACGGTTTGTCAGGACACGCCCTGATAGAAAGTGCTAGATACCAGGCCGTGTCCATTAGTAGAAAGCTTCGGGACAATCGTAGGAAATAGTTACTCTGATTACACTTATTTTCTCGATGGAGAAGCTGAGGCGTAGGGACATTAGCACGCTGCCCAGGGTGGCGGGGTTGGTAGCAGAGGCAGGGGGCCTGGTTCCCTGGCCACGCCCCCTCCGCTGGCCCCGCGGCCCCAGTCACAGCTGGTGAAGCTCCTGGTACCCCCTAAAGTCAAAGAGAGCCTTGAGGCCAGGACCCCAGTTTCTCCAACGTGGCAACCCCTGTGACATCAAGCCGGGTCCTGGCACACAGTAGGTGCCCAATAAATGCGGCCTGAATGAGATCAGCTCCGAACGATAGGCCTTGAAGCCCTTCTGCGTGCACTTTGAAATGGGCCTCCAGCGCCCGTGTGCTGGGCACTCGGGGGCCTCCCACCGCGCCCCCCACCAGCCTCCGCCCGGCCTTCACACCCGGCGCCTCTCCCGGCCTCCCCAGGCTCCTGGGCCTGCCTGTTTAAAACTCAGCCCCTGTCGTGCGACCTCTGTCAGCCGGGAATTAATTCCCCGGGTTCCCACTGCATAAAAACTAAACTCTCTTTTTATGGTCTCTACATGCCTTGGCCTTTCCTTTTATTCAGGTCCCTCTGCACTTCTGGAGAATAAATAAATACGGTGTAACTTTTATCAGCCTTGATCGGCGGGAGCCCTCAGGGCTGGCTGGAGCCCCCGCCTCCCCTGGGTGCCTCGGGGAGGCAGAGGGATCTGGAGGCTCAGGTGCTCCGTCCCGGGCTCCCCGGGCCTCCACCGGCCAGGCAGGGCTCCCTCCGTGGTCCTCTGCTGCCCCTCCTGCCACAGGCTCCTGTGAGAAGCAGCTGCGGGCCCCATCTTGCACCCCCCCCAAACCCGCTGGCAGCCTCTGGAAGGGACCCGAGGGCATTTCGGGGGTGGGTCAGGCCCCAGCCGGCAGAGGCCCGGCCACGGGGCACGGGGTCTGCGGCCACCCTGGGGAAACGTGCCCACGCCAGGGGGACCCAGCCTTGGCGCTTATGTCTGCAGGCCTGGAGGCAGGGCCCCAAGGATGTCTCCATCTGGGAAACAGGGATGGCTGTTTTCCCAGTTCCCAGGGAAAGACGCGTGAGGGTCCCGCCAAATACTCCGCTGGAAGGAGGGGTGTCACGGTCCCCTCAACCTTGTGTCACAAAGGAACATCCCTGCAGACGGTTGTCTGAATCCAGCCCTCCATTCTCGGGGCGTTAGTGGGCTCCGATCCCCTGGTAGGAGCTGGTCGCCAGGAGTGTGTGTTTGGCCCCAGGGATGGCGGCTTCGGGGACCAGGCAGGTCACTTTCCGACGCGCCCCGGAAGGCCGCTCCACGCCGCAGCCGGGCTCCGCAGAGAGGCTCGCTGCTGGGCTGTTCCTACGTCTGGGCCTTCCCAGATGCGACCCCGCTGCCTCCCTCGGCACGCCCCTGTGCAAAAGTTCCTGTAGCAGCTAGACCGGAGATAATTGCTTAATTAGGGGGAAATTACCTAAATTTCAGCAGCACCGGGAGCAGCCCTTGAGCCGTTCCACGGAAGCCTCCGAAACCCAGATCCTCGGAGATGGGACAGCGGCCCCTCAGCACCCACTCCTCCTCCAAGGACACCACCCACGCGGTCTGGAGCCCTTCGCGCCCGCACCTGCACAGGCACGCATGCCCACACGCACATCACCCCTGGCACCTTCTCGGCGGGGCCCTGCTGACGCTGGCGGGCTCGTGGTCCCACCGGACACAGGAGCGCGGGGCCGGGGCCAGGGCCAGGTAGCAGACGCGGCAGGCATTACGGTCGGGTCTATGGCTTCGGCTGCCGCGACCCGGGTCAGCCCTCAGAGGGCGCAGCAGGCCTAGACGGCTTCACAGAACCAGGTGGGAGTGCGGATTCGGCCGCTGGGCCGGTTTGCTGACCCCCGTGGAAGGCTCACTGCCGGGGATCCGGCCAGTGCAGCCTGCCTCGGTGGTTCCCATGGGGTGAGGAGGGCGGCGGCAGCCAGCCCAAGCCACGCAGGCTCAGGGAGCTCCGAGAAACGAGTGTGCGCAGCTGCGAGGCTGGCGTCGCAGATGTGGGCTTCGGTAGGGGTGGGGGGTTGTGGGGGGCGGACAGGCCCCGGCTTCAAGTCCTTGCTCCGTGATCTTGGGCCAGGAGGGACTGAACTCTCCGAGTTCCACTTGCTCACCTCCAAATTGATAATATTAATCATCCCTTCCTTTCAGGGTCACGGTGGCGGTAATGGGGTGGCGCGTGGAGCTGTTTGGCCTGTGCTAAGTGCTTAGCAGGTGTCGCTTCTAGGAGTGATAATAGAGTCAGTTTTGGCCGTAGTGCTTTGGCCTTCGGGGGAGTCTCTGCAGGGAGGTTATAGGATTTCTGTCCCTTTTTCCCTCTAGACTTGTCATTACCTTATCTTCCCTTCTGATCGAGCTTCTGGGGGTCCGCTGAGCTCCTCTGAAGTTTCAGAGGGAAGCGGGTGGAGAGCCACAGAGTGGGCTCCACAGGTGGGCAGCGTCTCTGGCCTCCCAGCCACCCTGGAGAGAGGCCCACGCAGGCCTGGCGAGCTGACTGTTGCCCCCTAAACGCCGCACTGGCCTTACTGGACCAGTCGTTGGGTCCAAAAACACAGTGGGGGCTGTGCTGAGGGGGGGTCGCCCGCCCCCAGGCTGCCCACAGGGGATGCTGGACAGCAAGCACCCGGGCGCCACCTCGGCCCCACACCCCCATCCTCCAGCACCTGCTTTATTCTTTTCCCTCTTCCTAGGCTGCTTCCTGCCCTCTAAGTCTCCTCTAGACAGGGACACTCAACCAAAGTCACTCCCCACTGCCCCTGGGACCCAAGTGGCCTTCTCTGTGGCAACCTCAGGGCCCCGGGAGGGAACCTAAACCCTAATGGTGACAATGAGCAAGAGGGTCCTGAGGTCAATTTGAAAGCAGTTACAATCCACGGACCCACGATCCTGGGGGATAGGGAGCCAGTGGGGGCAAACGCTCAGGAACAATGGGTTCAGGGGACCCCCGAGGAGCCACTGTACCGCGCTGCACTTGGGACGTTTCTGGGAGAACAGTTCCACCCTGGGATACCAGAGCCGGGGTCGAGACGGGCGGCATCCCTGGCACAGGGCAGGGCTGGTGCAGATTACGGGCTGGCCGACAGGGTCGCAGCCACCTGTCTGCCGGGAGTCCGCCCCGGCCTGGGCGAGGGACACGTCTTTTTTTTTTTTTTTTTTTTTTAATTTTTATTTATTTATGATAGTCACACAGACAGAGAGGGAGAGAGGCAGAGACACAGGCAGAGGGAGAAGCAGGCTCCATGCTCTGGGAGCCCGACGTGGGATTCGATCCCGGGTCTCCAGGATCGCGCCCTGGGCCAAAGGCAGGCGCCAAACCACTGCGCCACCCAGGGATCCCCGGGACACGTCTTTAAACTGTGAGCAGGCGTGGAGTCCAGATACCAGCTTCCCTTCAATCGCAGTCAAATACCTTGTGTGCCTTAAATAAACTGCTGAGGGGGGTCGGACTGGCGAGAATGCAGGGAGGGAGGAGAGAGCAGGACCCAGATCTAGGGGCAGCCTTGGCCACAGTGGGAATGACCACCGGGGAATTGGTGAAGACGTCTTTTTAGGCTCCCTTAGCTGAACTCATGGCCACAGCTGCCTGGGGTCTGCTTCCCACCCACGACCCCCGGCAGCCCCTGCGCCTGCCCCTGGGCTGCTCCAAAGCCCATGAAAGCCTGCTGCTCCTCCCCGACCAGATTCTCCACCTCCCTCCTCCAGGTGGGTGCTTTGGGGGCTTAGGGGGCGGGACTGAGCAGGGCCGTGTCACTCCCAGGGCTCTGGTCCTGGATCAAGGTTGTCCGTGTTGATGCTCTGAGGCCCAGGCTTCCGATCAGATGCCAGCCACGGGGCGCTGTAGGTGGGCTGGCCCCTCGCCGCGCACAGCAAATCCGATTTCCTCCACCTGTGCTATTTCTAGGCCCGATCTGCTTGACTCACTGTCCTTGCACACTCCTGACCTTCGAATCCACGTCCGTCTGCAGCTGTAGCGGCCTCCCAGACCCGAGGCCTCACTAAAGGCCCCGTATCTGGCTTCTGGCCTCGTTCCCGGGAGCCCAAATCTAGCCTCTTATCCCAACCCCGGTCTCTCTGCCCTGTACGTCCTTGCCTCCGTCCATCACCTGCTGCTCCGGCAAATCCAAAATCCCACCCGGGTTCTGCTGCCCCGCCTCCCCGCATCTAGGCCCCGCATGTCTCCTCCCCAACACGGGGAATGCCCGCCCTCCTGAGGGGTCTCTCAAGCCTGTTCCCGCATCATCTTTTGTCTTATTGCTCTCTCCTTCCAGCTGGTCTCCTTTCTCTAACACGGTGGTTCTCAGACGGTGGCCCCAGGACCAGCAGCGTCAGCAGCCCCCGGGGCGGGGTGTGAGGGCTGCAAATTCTCCAGGCCTGCTGGCTGAGAGACTCGGGGGATTTCCACAAGCCCCCCCCCCCCCCCCCCCCGCCCCGGCGATTCTGAGATACTCAGGATTGGGAACCGCTGTGTCCAGCGCACCCTCCCAGCAGCTTCCAGACCATTCTTTCTAAAACCCAGGCCAAGACCTCACATTCTCTTGCTCGGCAACAGCCCATGACTCTCTCGTGCCTTCAGAATTAATTTTCAATTAACTTCTTAAGCACAGTGTTCCAGGACCTTCGCCATCTGGCCCGAACCTCCCTTTCCAGCCGCCCCGCTCTCCGTCCCCTCTGAGCCCAGCCCTTTAGGCACCAGGTAACCGCTTTGACAATGGAAGCTCCAGTTCAAATGCTGCCCACCCTGGGAAACACTGCCCACCCTCCTCATCCTCCTGGGACCCTCGGCCCCGCTCTCAGTGCTCTGAGTGCCTTGGGCACGCCTCTCTCCTGACCGTTGTTCTCAGGTGCCATAAATACCTGGGGACACATTGATCTCCCCCATCCACTAAGAGCTTCTGGAAGCAGGGCTAATGGGCTTCCTCAGCCCCTCACTGGGCTGGTGCAGAACAGCTGCCAATACATACCCACTGGTGACAGGAATGAATCTAGCTCTCGCTAGTACCTGCCAGAGACCCACCCTCACCCCCAGCCCTCCTGCAATGCCACCCACCTGACCACCTTGATCCAGAGCCCACCTGCCTGGACACTTAGGGCCTCCTGGGGCCTCTCTGATCCCTCCTGTACTCATGTGGGTCCATCTGGGCCAGCTCCCTATCAGCCCAGTCACCCCACAGCCTAGCTGGGCATAGGGGGAGAAGGAGAGACCCTTCCGGGGTCACCAGTGAGCTTTCCCCAGTACAGGGCTGCGGTGGGGGCCACAGCATCTCCCTGAGCACCTTTCCAGTGATAAGTCAACCCCGACAAACAGGAAAGCCACGGGGACCCTCACCAGCAGCCCATCCTCCTGTTGCATAAGATGGTAGGGGAGGGTTTGGGGTGGTTTTTATGTCTTTTGCCTCCGCGCGTGCATGTGTGTGTGTTTCCCCACTAGGTTTGCCTTCTTAATTATGTCCGTTTACAGCGATATTAAAATGAGTCTGTATTCCCCGTATGCACAGAGACCGGTGGGCCAGTGGCGGGCCGGGTGGCTGAAACACGCGACAATCAAGCCTCTCCCTCAACCCACAAAATGAACAGTCCCCAGGTAGGTAACGGAGAGTTATGGGAATGTTTTCAGTGGGGCCTGAGCGACCCAATTACCTGCTAGGGGATATTTTCGACCTGTCAACAAACTCTCCCTTTAGGTGTGTTTAGCAAATGGATGGAGCCAGGACGCACGGCGGGGCTCATGCAGGCTGCCCAGGCCGCGCTGAGGAGCACCTGCACTTTAGTGGCTGGGAAATCACAGGGGTGCCTGGCTCTCCTGGCGGTGCTGCTCTCGAGGACCGGGTCCAGACACCCCCTCCTCGCCCCCCACCCTAGCCCCGAAGCCCCTCCCAAGGGCACCTTGCTCTGGCTCTCCCCACCCACCAGGGCCTCCTGTGTCCTTCAGACTCCAACGTGCCAGATCCCCCTGGGCCAAGGGACTGTGCTGTCCTCTGTCTGCAACCTGAAGTCCAGTTTGCCAGTTAGATTTCGGATGTGATTAAGCGCACCCACACCGCACCCAGGACGACACCCAGGAAGAGAGCCAGCCTGTGTGCCCTCTGTGGCTTCTCCAGGACCTCAGCTTCTGTGATGGGGCAAAGGAAGCCAGACCTGGCCCTCCGGCTGTCCTCCTTCCCTGAACCTGGCACTCAGGTCACCTAGCAACCTTGACAGGCGGCCAGCCTGGCCAATCACCTGTGGCCGATAACACCCACCCGCTTCCAGGGGCTGAAGGAAGCGCCTCCCCCAGCGCCTCCCCCTACCACCCGTCACCCCGCTAGGCCACCCCACCTCCCCCTTGGACGGCCCCCAAGAAAGCAGGCCCGGTGACCAGTGTTTCTCACCTCACCCTCTGCTCCCTACCCAAGGCCCATTCTGCGGCTTAATCTGTGACATTTAACATAAATAGTTTTCTATTCCCAGCTGACCTTTAATGGCTTTTATCATCAGCTGTGGTTCCTGGCAGCCGTACAAGAGCAGCTGACTGCTGCCTCAGTCTATTGCAACAGAATGCCCAAGGAGGCCCCACGGTTCCCGCCACGTGAAGCCCGGTGGCCCCCGGAGATGTCTGCCCAGACCTGAGCCCGCCACTCTCCGCCCGGAAATATCATTACACGTTTCAATTAGAATTAGTGGGGAAGTCAGTTATTAAGTGGCCCGTTATTATGGTAATGGAGACACTCCACATTAACTGGTGCAGACCGCTCTGGCCTTCCTCTGAGGGCCACTTCTGAACCCCCCATCCCTCCCTGATGCTCAGTGGCAGTGCAGCCGGGGAGGCAGGGGACGCCTGGGTGGCTCAGCGGCTGAGGTTCTGCCTTTGGCTTGGGGCGTGATCCTGGGGTCCGGGATCAGGTCCCACATCGGGCTCCACGCAGGGAGCCTGCTTCTCCCTCTGCCTGGGTCTCTCATGAATAAATAGATAAATAAAAAAAAAAAAAGAAAGAAAGAAAGAAAGAAAGAAAGAAAGAAAGAAAGAAAGAAAGAAAGAAAGAAAGAAAGTGGGAGGCAGGAGGCAGAGCCGGTGGGTGCTGCACAGAGGTCCTCCCTCTGCTCCTCTATTCCCCACCCCCAGACGCTGTCCCCAGGAGGTGACACTGACACACCCTCTGGCTGAAACCCCGAATCTCATCTGCTAACCACTGTCGGGGCCGGTGCCCACCGTCGCCAAACCCCTCCCGGCTCCTTTCCTCCTGCTCACAGATGTGTTCCCATCACGGAAAGACTCCTGCAGAGGTTTGGGATGGGTAAAGGTCCTGCCGCTCATAAGGGACGCCAGGGGTGCCACAAGACCCCCTAGGCTGGAACGGTCTGGTCCCAGCTCTGGTCCCATCGAGCCAGGGGAACTGGGGCATGTCACGTGACCTCTGCAAGCCCCGCCCCCCCTCACCCTGTGATGAAAGGTCGAGTCAGGAGTTTCCGACATTGCCTTGATCAAGCATGCCCACAGGCCGCGGCCTTCCCTGATCGGGGTACTGGTCTGCTGGGAACTGAATTATGTCCCCCCCAAATTCATGTTGGAGCCCAACCACCCCTCAACGTGATGGTATTTGGAGATGGGGCCTTCAAGAGGTAACTAGGTTAGCTGAGGTCGTGAAGGTCCCCTATGATGGGATCAGTGCCCTTCTGAGGAAGTTACCAGATCTGTCTCTGCGTCCCTCCCCCGGCGGCTGCACAGAGAGGTCCATGAGCACAGTCAGACGGCGGCCGCCTGCAGACACACAGGAGGAGGCCTCACAGTAAGACCTACCTGCCGGCGCCTTGATCTGGGCCATCCGGCTCCCAGAAAGGTGGGAAATCTATGTGTGCCAAGACCCCCGTGTGGTGTCGTGCGACAGTCACCTGAGCTAAGGCAGGGCCCCTTGAGGCAGAAATTCTCCACCTGAGGCAGGTGTGTCTAGGGGAGGGGGCCCATGTCAGTCTTCTCGGGGTGGGGGGGCTCTCAGGGGTGCCTTCCGCTGTTGGACACTGCCTCCCAGCCGGCTCTCCATGTCCCCCCCAGGCCCCTGCGGGCACAGCAGGGCAGAGTCCTGGTGGCCGTCCATCCCAGCGTGGGATGAGCCCTGGGGCCCCTGAGCCCCAGCTTCCTTGTCCAGTTCCATCTGATGAGGGTGGATAAGCTCACACAAGAGAAGCACGGGCTCGGGGCCTGCAGGGCGGGCGTGTGCAAGAGCGGCTGTCACTGCTGGGCTGGATCACCACGGGGCGGCGGGACACACAAAGCCCGCGGCGGCTGCCTTTCCCTGGGATCTGCTGGGTGTGCAGGAGGAAGGAAAACAGTGACCCCAGGGGCAGAACGAAGTGAATAAGATAGGATGAGAAACTGGAATGGAAGCCAATGACTAGAGGGAGGGGGAGACCGAGAGACAGGGAGAGAGACAGAGACAGAGAGAGACACAGAGAGATAGGGAGAGAGATGGGGACCAGGAGACAGAGACAGAGAGATAGAGACGGGGAGATAGAGAGATAGGAAGACAGGTAGAGGGAGAGACAGAGGGAGACAAAGACAGGGAGACAAGGAGATGGACACAGATGCAGGTGGCAGAAGGGAGCCGGGGACGCCCCGTAACCAGGAAGGGCTGTGTGAGGCGAGGTGGGAGGCAGGTGGAGGGGAGGTGCTCTGTTCTCTCCTGCTCAGCTGCACCAGCAGAGGCTCTCGAATGAGAGGAGCCCAGGCAGGACAGAGGAGCAGGACAGGGCCGGAGAGATGCAGGCCAGCCAGCTCACAGCTAGGGGAAGGGGAAGAGGAAGGGGAGGGGAAGGGAAGGGGGAGGAGAGGGGGAAGGGGAGTGGGATGGGGAAGGTGAGGGGGGGAAGAGGAAGGGAAGAGGAGGGGGAAGGGCAGGCGGCCAGAGAAGGCGAGCTCCCTGAACACTCCCCGGTAGTTGGTACATCCGTACAGGTACATCATCGTGGTCCTCAGGCCTGGGCTCTGGCTCCTGGGGGAGGGGCCTCTGGGTTTGATCCCCTCATCTCTGGACGAGGCCCACCGCCCAGGAGTGTGTCATTAGGACGCACTGTCCCTTCGCAGCAGCTGGGCTGTGGTGCCTCACACAATGAGAGCACAGGGGGAGCCGGGGCGGCCTGGCGGGTGGGCTGGGCTCTTAGCTGGTTTATTTGCTTCTCTGGGCGTCTGTCCTGCTTTCCTAGGGGTGGAGGTACCGCCCGGGCCCCTGGGGGGACTGCCTCTCTCAGGAGGCCGTGGAGCTTGTCCACAGGGGCTTCCAAGGGACCAGGGACCCTGCCAGCATGCCGTTTCCCTAACCAAGGGGCAGGTGACAGCCTCAGCGGCCTGAGCCCCAGCCGGAGAACCGTCTACCTGCCAGTGGCCTCAGAGCAGGGGTCCCTCTTCGGAGTCCTTTGGAGCAGGGTCATCCCTGAGCACAGGGACCTGGCCCCTCATGCGTCTGAGCCCCCACCCCAGGCCCCACCTCTGGGGTGGGGGAGGCACGGATCCGTCTCCTGTTTCCACTGGCTGCACAAAGGCACGCAGCAAGGGAAGGCGGGCCATGTGGACAGGGACAAGAGATTTGAGAACAGGCTTGGAGGTGGATGTCTGCAGAGAGGCATAGGTGGTTCATTTTAACCGTAAGTGACGCAGAAATCAGTGACCATCGCTTGCTGCGCAGCCCGCACGCTCGGTGTTGGCATTCAGGCAGCTCTGCTGCCCAGAGCCGGCCACCCCCCTCCTTCTCCCCAGAGCCCCAACTCTCCTTCCCTGGGCAGGAATCTCCCCCTCCACCCAGCAGTGGCTGGAGGGTCCTTGGGATGACGGTGGTGCATTTTCCCCTCCTCCCGGGCCTGCTGCGTAGCCCCCGCTGGGATAAAAGCCGGAGAGAAGCCTGAGTCTAATCACCCTGCTGCTGGAGTCCCAGGGCTTTTCGGAAAAGTCTGGAGTCAATCAGAGCCGGGAGAGGGGGCCCTGTCCAGGGACCCCCTGACCACACCTGGACTCCCACATCCCTCTGCAGGCACCAGGGGCAAAGGTGTGGCTGGGAGGATAGGACACCATGTCCTGGGTCTGCAGGATCCAGGGTGGGGCTGCCTAGGATTGTGACAATCAGCGCAGGCTCCGGAGTCCACGAGCTGAGCAAGCCGGGGCACATCTCTTATTCCTCCGAGCTGGATTTTCTCCTCTGCTCGATGGGCAACCACAGAACCCTAGAATCGTACAGAGGGGCTTCAGGAAAATTGAGGAAGACCGTTAATGCAAGAAGAGCTTGGCCCACAGGGCCAGGTCCACAGTGTAAACTGTAGGGTTCCTTCAGCATCTTCCCGTCAAATCCTTGAACCCCAGGTAGGACGAGGGCCCAGGCAGTTTCAAGATCCTAAATTGTGCTTTTAAAAGGTGCCTTGGAGGTCTTATGGCCCACCCTGTTCCAGAACCATCCACGTCAGCCACCACCTCCATCCCATCTCTTTGCTCAACAGCATTCCTGGGAAGACTGAGCTACCCGAGTCTTAGCAAGACTCGCTTCTCCTCCTGCCTCCAGGTAGTGGCTGTGCTCATTCTGGAAACCACCCATGAGCCTCTCCACTACTCAAGGTGTGGTCTGTGGATCTGTCACCTTGTCGTCCCCTGGGAGCTTGTTAGAGACACAGGATGTCAGGGCCCCACCGGACCTGAGGAGTCAGATCCTGTGTTTGAGTTCGACCCCAGGTAACTGTGAATGTGGAGTTTTTGAGAAGCACTGACCTAGGAGACCCTGTGGCTCTCCCCACGGTGTCAGGTCTCAGCGATGTGTCATGAGGAAATGTGAGCTACCTGCATGTAAGTGATATTAATAATAGTTATAGTAACAACATCTACCAAAAAATTGCATTAAAAAATAAATTTAAAAAAATTTAAAAAAAATTTTAAAAAAGAAACTAGAGCTGATTCAAGATGAGTCCTATTGTGGCGTCACCCGCCCATACTTGTGCTCTGATTTGCCTTCCTGGGTGAGAGAGTTTACAGCGGTGACCTGCGTACATCTCTGAGATGCCCATGGAAATGTGTCCTGCGGAAGGACCTGTTCCCGAGGTGTCCTTCGGGAAGACGGGAGGAATAAACCATGGATCCAACCCAGCCTCCCTGAGCAAAGCAGGATTCCTGCCCAACAGCTTCCCAACAGGCGGTGGGTCAGATGGTGAGCCCAAGGCGGCGATGTCATCACCCGACGGCCCTCATTCTTGGAAAGTTCTTGTTCACGTTCAAATAGGAACCCCTGCAAATCCCACCCACGGACCCTCATTCAGTCCCTGACACCACACAAAACCAGCCAAACTCCTCTTTTATATGCTGTCTGTACTCGTTTCCTGTGGCCGCCCTAACAAATTGCCAGGAACGGGGGGAGGTACGGGGGAGATTGCCATGACAGAAATGTATTCTCTTACACTTGCGGAGGCCCCAAGTCCACAGTCAAGGTGCTGGCAGGGTGGCACCGCCTCCCCCCCCCACCCCGACCCCCCAGGGGAGAGCCAGCTGGGGTGGCTCTAATAGAACATCGCAGACCGGGGGCGGATACAACACACATTTATTTCCCCCAGTTCTGGAGGCTGCAAGTCCAAGATCGAGGCACAGAGGGACCTGGTGTCTCTGGTGAGGGCCCTCGAACTGGATTGCAAAAGGCGGTCCCGCCGCTGTGTCCTCGCACATCAGAGAGCAGGTGGCCAGGAAGCCAGCTCTGGTGTGTCTTCTTATCATGAAGGCTCCGCCCTCATGCCCTGGTCACCTCCCCCAGGCCCTCCTCCTCATAGCATCACACTGGGGGTTCTGATTCCAACATTCAAGTGGGAGAGGGGCACAAACTTTCTGTCCCTGACTCCTTCCTGCTTCTTCCAGCTTCTGGAGGCTCCAGGTGTTCCCTGGCTTCTCCGGTCTCTGCCCCTTCCTGATGTGGTCTCCTTCCCTGTGTGTCCGAGGAGGCTCGGCTCTCTCTGCCTTTCTCTTATGACACCTGTCACTGGATTGAGGGCCCCCCTTGAATCCAGGATGGTCTCATCCTGAAAGGTGCGGTTACATTTTCAAAGACCTTTGTCCAAATAAGGTTGCATTCACAGATTCTGGAAGTTAGGAGTGGGCAAATCTTCCAGGGGCCGCCATTCCACCCACTAAATGTCCATTGAGATTTTTTTTTTTAAGATTTTATTTATTTATTCATGAGAGACACACAGAGAAAGGCAGAGACACAGGTAGAGGGAGAAGCAGGCTCTATGCAGGGAGCCCGATGCGGGACTCGATCCCAGGACTCCGGGATCACGCCCTGGGCCGAAGGCAAATGCTCAACCCTGAGCCACCCAGGCGTCCCATCCATTCAAATGTTTAAAGACGAGCTCTCCGTGTGTCTCCTCTTCCCAGGTGACACCGAACCTCACCATCCGTTCACAAGCCTTCAACGTGGCCTATGTGAAGCCTGGCTGACCCCCACCAGACACGGGCAGAGGCCTGTCTTCTCTTCTGCTGGTAGAAGAGATGAAGAGTTTTAACCTATTAGGATGAATGACATGTGGCGGGCTGTGGGTGTCATGTGGGCCGAGTACTTGCAAAAGGAAGTTCCCAAAGCGGGCCCAGACTAGGGTGAGGTAAGCGAGAGCTCCTGAAATTGCAGGATCAGCACCCGATAGCAAGCGCTGCCTTCGATCTGTCCTCCGGGCACCTCCTCCTCTTCCCTGTCACCCTGGCCCTGCCCTAAAGAGGCCAGCCCGGGTCATCTCTGTGGTAAATGAGGGGGAGACTCCCCACACACCTGCTGCACCGCCTCCCGCACCCTGCAGCTTCCCCACCAGGTCCCCAGGGATCTCAGCTCCTGTCTCCGTCCTGTGCGGAGCAGGGAGGGTTTTGGGGAGAGAAACCATATGTAGCAGAGTGTGCCTTTCTTGGGGGGCCTCGGCTCCGCACCTTGTCCACAGTGGAGATCACATGGGGCCCCTGGGGCTGGGCGGGGTGCATGTTCCAAGGTTGTGGGAGGTATTCCCAGCCTGAGCACAGGAGCCTGAGTCCTTCCCCAGAGGCCAAGGAGGAGTCTCGCCCAGGGAGGTGCCCTCAGGCTTCACGCAAGGGGTCTCCTGCTGCCGTGCCTGGTGGCGGGTCCCCGGGTTTCCTCCCCTCCTCCCACTCCATGGCCCTCCTGGCCTCTACTGACGGCTTTCACACGCACAGCTCTTTTGCAGTTTGCAAAGCACTTTTCCCGTGGCCTTTAATTGGACCTTTACAGCGACCTTGACATTCACTCATTAGCCCCGTTTAACAACGATGAACCTGAAGCTCAGGGGATGAGCGGGCTGCCCCAGGCTCCAAAGGCCCAGAACTGGGGGGGTCAGGCCTGAATCCCAGTCTGTGCCCCCAGATCTCTGCTGCTCCCCCCTCACCAAGCACTACAGACTCAAAGTCCAGCAGGAGAGCCCTGGGGCGGGGGGGGGGGGGCAGCGGCACGGACATTTCTTCCAGCACCTATAGGGTCACTTCTTCTGACCAAGAGGAAGAAGCGGTGAAAATCGGGGCTCCCTGCCTGACAGGAAGGGGATTTGTCTGCTTTGCAGAGCTTTGCCAAGAAGCCCGAGGAGACAAATAGCAGGTGTCTGGGACAGGACAGGCCCAGACAAAGCCAGTCTGCTGGCTTCCGCATGCTGGGGAATCCTCACCTCCTCCTGCCTCAGAGCAGCGGTTTCTCCAGCCTACCTGAGTCGCCTCCTTCCCAGAGGATGCTTAGCCAAGGCCTGCCTCTGTTCTCGGCCATCCCTGAGATGGGACTGGGGAGGTGAGGGTGGCATGGTTCATGGATCGGTGGATCTGGTCCACGAGACAGCTGAACATTCTCCAACTCAGCCTCCCTGGTGGGCTTCCGGCTCTAAGGGGCAGGTGCCCGGAGCCTCCAGCAGGACCAGCTCATCTGAAACCACTCGAGAAGCTCCAGGGAGTAGCTCTCCACCCGAGCTGGCGGAGAAGGCGTGGGCCCCAGTGCGTGCCAGCAAGATCCAGACGCAGCAGGATAATTAGCACTCGTGGGTGCTGAGGCTCCGGGGCAGCAGGGCCCTCTGAGTTCTGAGCTGGCTCTTGCCTCCGCTGCCAGCTGCACCGTATCCACATCAGGGCACGGGGGCCCAGGCACCGCTGGTCCTTGGGCTTGGGTCTTTAAGCCCACCTGGGTTGATGCTGCACTGTTTACCGGTTGACCTAAAACCGGTGACTCAACCTCTCAGAGTGTAGGCGTCCTCTTCTGTAGAGGAGGCATAATAATAGAGCCTCCCACCTCGCTGGTTGTCAAGAGGATCCCATTAATTAATTGATGGACACAAAAGTACTTTGCATCTGTGAAGTACCCGACAAGTAAGGTTACTGTCAATGCCATGACTTCATTTCAGGTCTGGAGGCCTGGGTGGGGCAGCAGGAGTATCTTCTGCGAGTCCCTTCTGCCCTCCTTCAGACTCACACCAGTTACCCAGTTTCCAATAATGATGCCAAGATTCACTGCTGTTAGCGCGTGCTGAACTGTGTCTCCCCAAGTTCGTAAGTTGAGGTCCTCCCGACCCCCCCCCAGGCCCTCACAATGGGACCGTATTTGGAGCTAGGATCTCGAAAGAGGTGATTTAGTTAAAACCGAATCATCTTAACCCATTAGGTGGGCCCTAACCCAACCCAACGATGGTGTCCTTCCAAGAAGAGGAAGTTTGGACACAGACCTACATCGACAGGAAAAGGTGGCCGTCACAAGCCAAGGAGGTAATTCTCAGAGGAAACCGACCCTGCTGACACCTGGACGTCAGATACCCAGCCTCCTGAATTGAGAGAAAATAAATTTCCATCATCTCAGCGGCCCAGCCCACGGTGCTCTGTTAGGGAGCACTCAGAGACTAGTACAGCTACCCCCAGCATGGGTTCTGGGAAACGCTGACCGGCAGGACGTCAAGAGGGTCTGCGTGAAAACAGGGCTCGGTAGTCAAACGAGCCTGGGAACCACTGGATTGAACAAAGCTACGTGGATCTTTTTCTTTTTTTAAATTGCAAGACTCCTCACAACTATGACAGTGCTAACAAGTGCTTTGAATATCTGGAAATGGATAGCCTGTGCAGTACGTCCCAGGCTTACTTGAACTTGGAACCCTTCTATTGTGAGGCAGCCAGGAGATTTGTGTTCTATAGGAGCACGCATGGAAACTACTGGCTCCGAGGATCATTTCGTATCAGGGCTCTGCCCTCTATCACCACGTCCTCCTCCTCCTCCTGCCTCTCCCCACCTGCTGGGGAAGAGCTAGGAGCCTGGACCAGTGGGGGGATGGGGCGGGCAGGGTGGGTACCCCTGGGCCTGAGCCCTCTGTCTGCTGCTGGAGACTCAGTAGGTCTCCCTTATCAGACAAGCAGCCGGCCAGCCAGAGCTCTGTATTTTATGGCCCTATCATGTGTGAGATCTTGCCCATTAGGGAGAAGCTGTCAACGCAAAACATAGATTTCAAGACACACTTTCTACTCCGGGATTATGAATAACCCCTCCAATCATTAGAACCGGAGCATTTTTTTAAAAATCCAATTTGTTTCCCACCTCGAAACCCATTTACTTTGCTTGCTTCCTGCTCTCTGTTAGGAAAGGGGGCTGGAACCTGCAGGCTTCCAGAATCCTAGCTCTAGAAACCTTGCATGCCCAGAAATAGGGCCAGCCCCTCATCTGAATCCTGAATTTTCCTGGAAATGATCTGTCATCCACTTTCCACAGCTCAGCTGTGTATTTCTAGCGGACGGTGTCCCCTCTCTAGTCAGAGCTAGAGAGAGCCCTGTGGGCTGGGCCACTGACCCCAAAGCAGGACGGGCATGACCCAGACGGGCCTGAGTGGGATCCCATAGAGACATTCCCTTCTCCCAGCAGGGAATTTGGGAAGGTGCTGATTTTGATTTGCCAAGACCTAAAGCAAGGTGTAAACCCAAGATTAAAAGAAAACAAAAATACAAAGTAGGCATAGGGCATGAAAAATCTCCATTTCTGTCTGTGTCCTCACCAGCGAAGGAGGCTGGCGCTCCTCCCCACCCCCACTCTGCGGCCTCATCGCTGCAGTAAAAGTGACACCAGAGATTCATCGGGACGCGTGCCCTTGCTCGACTCCCCACAGCCTCCGCAGGGACGGGAGCTGTTCATCTCTTAGGTTCAGTTTGCAGCCTCCAAAACCCTGGGGAGGAGCGTCTGGCCCTGCTCCGTGGTCCAGTGAGGCCTCGAGAGCCCTCCCGAAGGCCAAGGCCAGAGTGGAAGTGACCTCTCGGCGGACCAGACAAGCGTCCTGGAGGCTGGGGCTGCAGAGGCCCAGGCCGGACTGTGCGTCGCGCACCAAGCCCTCATTCCTGCCCCGCTGGCCCTGCTGCGCTGGGACCCTGTCGCCCTCCCCATCCCGGGGAAGGTCGGCACCCCGGATTAGGGGGACAGAGGCAAGCAGCTGGGTACAGCCCCCTCCCCCGGGTGCTCTATGGGGGGAGCACAGGAAGGAGCCCAAAGAGCCCAGAGGAGGTGGTGGCTGACCCCTGGAGGCATCTGGCAAGAGTCGGAAGACAGGGCCACTGCGCTGGACTCACAAAGACAGTGAGGAGGCCATCGGGCAGGTGGGGGGGGGGTGGCTCTCTCTGTCCCCTCCCAGCTTCCCGGAATGGCCTTATTCATGTATTAATGAGAAAACTCATTGTTTTCTTTCTATCCCCTATGATGCCTAAAATCTCCATCCTCCGCATAAAATACACTCCGGGAAACCAAGGCCTCTCGTTCCTCTGTATGTCGCAGTGCTTCACACGGTGCGTGGCACACAGTAGGCCCTCAAGTATACGTGTCAAGTGGCCGGAGACTAAGGCAGAGGGAAGTTAGGACACGCGGGAGGGCCGGGTGGAAATGGTTCAGGTGAAGAGTGACAAGTCCCGGCCCTGCCCCCCTGGTCTTACAGAAAATCTCCTTTAGACCTCCCACCTGGACAGGTAGGGACGGGGAGGGGTGGTACGGACCGCTGGGCTTTACTGAGAGATCCATGGCCGTGACCTGTGCTCCTTCACGGCTCCCAGACGCTCCTGCCACAGAGAAGGCCCCAGGCCAGGTCCCAGTGGGCAGGAAGGGGATGGCAGGTGGCTGCCCCCTGCCTGGCGCCCTCCTCAGATGCCTACATGGCCCAGCCCAGCGTCTCTGGAGCCTTGGCCGCTCCCATTTCTGCCTCTACTGAGCCTCGGTCCCTTTTAGCTCTCATTTGTACGTGGGCCTCAGCCCAAGCAAAAGATTCAGCGGGAATCCGGCCGGGTTCCCAGACGCTTAATTGGAGCTGGGCTCTTCATTACCTGCACACCTGTTCCCCAACACCATATGGTCGGAGGTAAATAGACTGTAATTGTTTATCTAGACTCCATCCTGCCGTGCATGAGGGAATGAGTACGGGGCTGCGGCCCCCCGGCTCCCCCACCACCAGGCCTGCTGAAGGACAGAGCTCCCCCCGCCCCCCGACTTCCACATCCGGGGCCCACCTCGGGGCAGCTTCTCAGCCGGCTCCAAGGAAAGGTCCCCGCCGGGCTACACTGGCCGTCGGGTGCTTGGCAGCCGTGCCCCCTGCCCCTGCCAATGTGGTTGAGCAGCCGGGCACCTCGCAAGGCCTGGGCTCATTTATCTCTTTCCCGGGGAGGCTGAAGGATGTCTGAGCAGGCTGGGCTTCGAGGCTGGCAGGCGGGGGCCCGGAGCTCAGGCTGCCACGCTCTAACTCAGCAGCTTTGGGCACGTTTCTTAATATCTCAGAAGCTTGGCTGCTCGTGTCTAGCAGAGAGAGAGGTGCTGACCTCTGCACCACCGGGCCGTGGATGACAGAAGGAGCTAAGGTCCACAGGGTGCGTGCGGATGGGTCCAGCAGCTGCCAGGAGCTCTGGATCTAGGGTGACATTCAATCCTCATGGCAGATCTTGGAGGTGGGGGCTGGGATTATTCGCACTTTGCGGATGAATGAACACATGGAGGCTCGGGTGGGCTCAGCCACTTGCGGGTGCCATCCAGCGGGAAACCAGGGGAGCTGGACGTCTGGCCCAGCTCTGTGCCCTCGGGAGCCCGCGCTCTTGGCCAGCGCGCTGCATTTATGTTATGAGGTGGTGCATGAAAGGGGCCTGGCTCAGGGCCAGGAGCACAGAAGGAAACCAATAAATGCCCATCCCCTTCTCTCTGCCCTTCCTTTGGGGGCAGACACACACGCCCAGCCCTCTGGGGAGACTGCCCATCATCTAGATCTCCAAGCCCCCAAAGGAAAGGACAAATAGGACAATCCCCGCCCCCTCTCAGGGCTCCCCATCTTTGCTCCCTGGCTGGTCAGCTGGGGGGGAGCTGGTCCTTCCCCAAGGTACCACCGCCTTGACTGCCCCCCAAGGCAGAGCAGGAAGGACAGACCAAAGAGGCAGTTACTAGAAGTGCCCTTGACTGAGGCGGGCTCCTGGCCTCAGAAGAAGTCAGATGAAATGATCTGAAAAAAGGACGAGGGGCCCTGAGTATTTTTGGAAAGATGACCTCGTGCAGGAGGCAGAGTGCTCAGCCCCTGCAGAGAACCAGAGGCCCCGAAGAGCCTGGCACTACCACCACCGGGGGCCTCATTTCCAGGCCCAGAGAAAGGACTCCTCACTGTGTCACTACCTGGGTGCTTTCCCTTGCCTGCCCAGACCTGCCCCACCCGCCCCCAGAGGCTCCAGGAGGATGGATGGCTTCTCCAAGCCCAGGAGAAGGGATGACATGTCTTCTTAATCTGCCCTGAACTGATCTTTAATATGATGAAGAGCTTCCAGACCTTTCATCCCTGATGGATCCCCGTTGTAGCAGAGACACTGGCTCCTGCCTCAAGCCTGCCAAGTCAGGCAGGCAGCCTCGTGGTGGGCTCAGAAGGCGGCTCAGTCAGCAGCAGCTCTCCCCAGACCCAAGCCTTGGACCAGGCCCCGAGGAGGGGAAAGGACGAGGCCTGATTCCCGTCCTCCCAAAAGCTGTCATCCTTCTGCAGAGATAGATGTCAAGTCCCCCACGACACACATGCTTATCAGACTTAAAGATGAGCTCCTCGACTCAAGTGTATGGCCGCCAGGAAGCCCGCAAGCCAGAGGAGCAGAAGGGTAGGGATGCTGGAGGCAATGGGAGTAATTAGGGAAGTCTTCCTGGAGGAGGCGCCCTGGGGGGGATGAGGATTTCTGATTCTCATAGGCTCCCCCCATTGCTCTGGGGAAGTTAGGGGCTGAGGCCAGGGCAAGAATTCTGTGAAGAAGAAGAAGAAAAAATATGTAAGAAAAAGAGAAAAGAGCTTTTCCTAGCAAGTTTTTCATCTGCCCAGGGGGGATGCCCTTTGAAGAAAAGCCTGGAGCCCTGAGCAGCAGCAGCTGACTCCCACATCTCCGGGAAGGGGAAGGAGTTTTAAAAGATATTTAAGCTTCTGCATAAATTGGCCCCTCAGGGGATGCTGTGGGGTTCTGCCTCGGGCCGGCCGGGTGAACACAGGGATATTTTCAACCCCAGGCAGCAGGCAGGCAGCTGCTGGAGCGGCGGGCGAGGGGCATCGCCCGGCCCCCACGTGGAAGGGGTGCAGAGTGTCCCAGAAGCAGGGACTCTCTGACCCTTGGGAATACGAGCCTCGGAGGAAAAATCCTATTAACTTAAAAAACTGAAAATAGGGACGCTTGAGTGGCTCAGCGGTTGAGCATCTGCCTTTGGCTCAGGGCGTGATCCTGGGGTCCCTGGATCGAGTCCCGCATCTGGCTCCCCGCATGGAGCCTGCTTCTTCCTCTGCCTGTGTCTCTGCCTCTCTCATTGTGTCTCTCATGAATAAATAAATAAAATTAAAAAAAAAAAACCAAAACTGCAAACAGGAAGAGGGGCGTGGGTGCCCATGGTGGCACGCATGAAGGGGAAGAGAAATAAATACATGCTGGCCCCTTGTTCCGTGTGTGGAAGGCCCAGTGTGCACAATAGCTCATCATCAATCCTCAGAAACAGTCCCACAGGGCCGTAGTGTGTGGCTCCCATTTCCCAGGTGAGGAAATTAAGGGTCCGAGAGATCAAGTCACTTACCTGAGGTTACACGACCAGAGAGAGGTGCCAGAGCTGGCATTTGAACCCGAACCATATTCTGTGCCTTTCCGGATGCTCTACTTAAGGTGGAAGCAAGGGAGGGGGAGCAGCTGGCCAGGGTCCCTGGTCCTCAGCACACTGGCTGGCATGGAACTGGGCCCCCGTCCACCCGAGGAGATGCAGCGACAGTCAGGGCTGGCGTGGGACGAGGGGAGGAGGACCCCGCTGATCGCGGCATGCGTTTCCAGACCCCACGGCCCACCCATCAGCCTTGACCAGTGTCCTGCCCACCGGACAAGTGTCTGTGACTCTCCTGCTGGGAGAGTCTCAACCCACGCATCACGGGTCAAGCTCAGAGGCCTGGGGAGCTGATGCCCTTGGGAGCTGCCCGGTCCGTATCAGCAGGAGTCAGAGGACAAGAGCTCTAGGGTGCTCACCCCTTGGATGGAAGAGCTTTGGGGTGCTCCTCACCACCTCCCACGTTCCCAGTGCCGTGGTCGCCCAGGCGGTAACCTGCTCACAGCGCAACATCCCGTATTGGCTCCCTTTCTCTCCCAGTCTCATTTCTCCACCCAGCACTGGGGCTTCCTGGGATCACACTTTGCAAATACTCTCCATGCCGCGTCTCGGGGCAGCTTCTGGGGAAGCCGTATTCAGAGCCCCCCATGCATGTTCTCCTCCGACCCTACCTTCTCAGAGCCTCCTGTCCACCCGACTCCCATTTATCAGGAAAGAGACAATAGGTTTTCTCCTTGCAGAGACATAACTAATAACCAGACCACAAGGGACCAAAGACACAGGCATCAAATATTACACAGCCAGAACGAGATCCGTATCTTTCTCTCTGTAGCACCCGCGCTTTATCCTTACGGCCGCGGCCGCCTGGCCCTCTCATTGATGAAGTGCGTTATAAGTGCTAAGTAATAATAATACCGTAAAATGCCTCAGTGCTCAAGAACGGGCTTTGGGCTCCAGATAAAATGCCAGACAGACAGATTAGCAGGCAGAGGAAATGCTCTGGGAGCCGTCTCCCCACAGCTCCCTGGGCCTAATAGATAGGTCCAATCAGACCACTTCAATTACTACTTGGGGGCTAATAGCAAAAGCCTGATTAAATCCCCTGCTCCGGAGCCAGTGTGACAGTGCAGAGCTGATGACAGCCAGCTCTGGAGGGGCTGGGACAGGGCGACCCAGCACAGGAGGGGAGAGAAGTGTGCTCTTTGGCAGGGCGAGCCTTAAAGGCCGTGCAACCAGTCTTCTGGACAGATCTGAGGCGAATCCCCCTGCAGCTCCCCACCCAGGCCTTGCTGAGTGAGGCGTGCCCAAAGCCGGGGCAGGGCCAGGATCCTCAGGGGCCCTCTCTGGCTCCCTCCTTTCCTTGGGGCTCTGGGGAGAAAGGCAGGAAACCTTTTCAGCCCAGGTAGAAACTTTCCACCAGGGGAGATTCGATTTTCCGTCCCCTCTAATGATGAGCAAATAAAGGTACCCTGTCAGGATCAGCGAGAAGCAGAAGGACGGGCCATCTGCTGGGCTGGGAGGGGCAGCTTGGACGAAGGAGGTGGCTTTGCCTCCGTGGAGAGCCGGGAGCCCCAGGTAGCCCCAAGCAGCGAGGTCCTAGCTCGGAGCTGAGACCACAGTAGAGGAAAGTCCACCTGCAAGGTCAGAGCAGGGCCTGCGTGGGTTGCGGGTTCCAGAGGCCACGACTCAGGCTGAGGCCGTAAGAAATGGGCGGGAAGGAGAGTGAGGCTGCCCTCCACTGGGGGAAGGAGAGACAGGTGGGAACACCACTGGGGCCACGGTGGGGCAGGTGCCCACCTCAGTTCTGTATCTTCCAACCACCTGCTTCCTCTGTCTCGTGTCTGCTCCAGCAGGAAATGTCAGAATCACTGCTGCTGCGCGTGTTTGAGAAACAGGTAGGAACGGACCCCTGGCCCAAGTACAAACGTCTCGGGTGTTCTGCGGAGCTAGAGAATCTTTTTCCATACAGGGCCATTGACCCCCTGAAAAATATTTGACTCAGGTTCAAATCAAAAAAGACAGGAGGAGGAGAAGAAAGGGGTGGGGGAGGGAAGGGGGAGGGGAGAGGAGAAAGAGGAGGAGGGGGAAGAGGGAAGGAGGAGGAGGAGGGGAGGGGAGAGGAGGGGAGGGGACAAGAGGGGGAGGAGGAGGGATGGGAGGAGGGGAGGAGGAACAGGAGGGAGAAGAGGAAGAGGGGTTGGTGGGGAGGAGGAGAGGAAGGGAGGGGAGAGGAGGGAGAGGAAGGAGGGGAGGAGGAGGAGGGAGAGGAGGAGGGGGAGGAAAAGGAGGAGGCAACCAAAACAATTGACATCAAAATTCATATTAGATGGAGAAAATAAGAAAATGTTTGATTCTTTCATAGTCTTTGAGAGAATAGAACAGTGTGAATGAAGCTGAACATGTGTTTTTTGTTTTTGTTTTAATGAGAAGCAGAAAACACTGTATCTGGTTCTGCACAACTGCTAGTATTTAAATACTCACAACAGGGTTTGTGAATCCTGAGGGAAGGGCTGTGGGGGGGCTAGGGAGGGGCACCCCGTAGATCCCCTGCGCAGGGAGGCCTCCAGGCCCAGAGGCAGTGAAGCCCCGGAAGGCGCCCCGTGCTCACCAAGAGCACAGAGCATCCCCGCATATGGAGACTGAGCCCATAGGGTGGAGGCCCCCGCGGCCCAGGGGCAAACTGGAGGAAACAGAAGCACCAGTGGGCGGGGGGCTGGGTCTGAAGCTGTGAGGGGCCCCGGGTTTGACCACGTGGACCAGGGAGGGGAGAGACCCAAAGCCAGGAGAGGGTGCTAAGTGCAGAACGAGGTGGGTGAGGGCCTTGGACCCGGGAGGGGGGGGCCTGGGGCTGCCATCGAGGCAAGAGATCAGCAGTGATGGACGGACGGCTGGGGACACATTAGAACGTGAAGGAATGGCTCCCATCCTGGGGGGTCTGCGGGCAGAGGGCGGGGTGCCTGTGGGTGTCAGGGGGCGCGGCTGGCTCTAGGTCTGGGCCAGGCACCACGTGATGGCTTTCCAGCCCATGCCATCCTGCCGACGTCCCAGTTCCTCGCCCATCTTCCTCCTCAATGACAGGAAGAGGGGACCTGCGTCTTGCTGCTTTGAACAGGCCCTCCAGCCTCCACTCACTCCATTTCCTGTTCATCCCATCAGTGGGCAGCGGATTGGGATGCTGGCGTGGATGCACCGAGGGGTCTGCTCCAGCTGCCGTAACAAAGCACCACAGGCCGGGCAGCGTAAACAACAGAAATTAATTTTCCGATGGCTCTGGGGGCCAGACTGTGGGCAGGGCTGCTTTCTTCCGAGGCCTCTCTCCTTGGCTTGCAGACCCCCTGTGACCTCATGGGGTCATCCCTCTGTGTGTGTCCGTGTCTGCATCTCCTCTCTCTGATGAGGACACCAGTCCTGTTGGATTCAGGCCCACCCTGAGCACCTCATTTACGTGATCACCTCTTTACATGCAGTCTCCATCTCCAAACACGATCACCTTCCGAGGTCCTGGGGTTAGGACTTCCAGATGCCCACCCCCCTTCATTTACCCAGATGAGGGGAAGACACAGATGGGTCGCAGGCATCTCCAACACACACGCAAAGAGAATGTCTTTCTCCTCCAGGGATTAGTCAAGGTCAGAGTGAGGTCAGGATACAAACTGGTCACTCAGCCTGACCCCTCACTGCCATTGGCCTTGGGAGCCATGCACTGTTGGGGTGACCAGGAGCAAAGTTCTTATAAGGAAGTGGGGTGGGACTGGGGCTAGTGAGGGTCACTCCCTCTTCTGAAAGGATCCCAGGCACCAATGGCTGGGCGAGGGCTCTCAGGGGCCCACCTACATCCAGGGTAACCACCATGATGACAAGAAGATAGGAGGCAGGCTACCTGGGTTTAGTGTATGATCTTGGCCATGGGACTGACCCGTGGCTTAGTGTTCTCATCTGTAAAATGGGACAAGCACAGCATCCACCTCGCCAAGGGGACTGAATGGGATGGAAAATCCTTCCAAGGGTGCCTGGCCTCTAGCAGTGCACATCAGCTATGGCACATGGAATGGGATGGGTGCTCTATTATTCCCTCGACAGCTAGCATGAGATACCCCTTAGAAGGAGACCTGCCTTACTTCTGAAAATTCCTTGGTAAGGCCACTTGAGGTAGACCTGGGACCTAGGAGGGGAAGAACCACCCTGCAGGAGATAGGGAGAAGCTGACTGGTTGTATGGAAAGGGGAAAGAGGGCAGAGCCAGAACCAGGAACTCACAAAGTTCACGAAGCCAATGAATTATGTCCTATATCCACGTCTGCTCCGGATAATGTCCCATGGGGTGGCTGCAGGTATGACGTGGAGGGTTTGAGCCAAGATTTCCTAAATTTCTGAGGGTTAGGGAGTTCTCCATCGCTCACTGGGCATCGGTGCGTCCTGATTAATCAGCTGGAGGCCAAACAAGTGGGCCAGGCAACCGAGCTGGCTTCCCATCCACACGGTCCCCCGGGGGAAGGAGGGGGAACCTAACATCTCAATAAAACCAAATAGACTCCAGCATCGGGGTTCTGGCCTCTTGGGCGGCCACACGGCCCACGTAATTTCCCCCAAATTGCAAATGGAAAAGACAATTGGATGTCAGAGATGGTTTGAGTCTCCGCTCAGGCCGGTGACTTTTATGGAAAGCTGGTGCAAGAGCCTCCAGGCCTGGGGAGAATTTCCCCAGTGGCAGCGCTCGGCTTCCAACACGCCTCTCGCCTCCCCAGCTGGCCCTGCTCTTGAATCCAGCGTGATTGTCTTCGGAGCCCGTAATGGAATTTTATCAGGGATCCCTGTGACTGGAGCACTTATTTGCAGCCTTCTGCCGGCAGCTCCAGATAGAGAATGCAGAGTATGTGCTGTGGTGTCAGAAACCGTGCCTGGTCACCATCCATCATCCTGTCAAGGCATCACTCCCAACAGCCCTGCTTCCAGCAGAATCAGGTTGGGGACTTTCCTCCCAAGAATAACAAACAGTAGGGAAGGCAGGTTAGGGAGCCTCTGCCCCGCCTCCCTCTCCCCACTCCGTCCCTTCATTACAGGTGAATAGATTTGGGTTTCTCCATGCTGTCCCACCAGCCCCCCTTTCCCTTTTCTTGAGCCTAAAGTAGCAAGAGTCACCAACCCTCACCCGGTTCTAGAAGCCTCTAAATATCACCCTGGGTTTATATCTTAGCCGGTAGGATATAAAGATCGAGATAATAGAAATTCTTTGCATGTAGAGAACATTTATAAAATTCATCCATATACCGTATCCCATTGATCTTTACGGCCACCCTATTAGGGAGGAATCATTAAATCGGGTAGGCAGATGAGCTGAACGGGGCTCAGAGAAGTTTTGGGGCTTCTCCAAGGTCACACAGGGAGTCAGAGAAGTCGGGGCTTGAAGTGCTGGTGAATTCATGTCATCCTGCCCACTTTCTGCTCTTTACGTGGCCGTTCTTTCCTCCCCCGACTCTCACCCCCCATCCCTTTCCCTGCCTTTCTGTTACTGTCTGTCTTGCCAAGCCCGGTCGCATGGAATGAGGCCTTGGCCATCTCAGCAAGGTCCTTGTCATCTGCAGGAGGAAGAGACTGGTCTTTACCTGTCTGCCTCACCTTCTCTACATCGTATCTTTCTGGGGGAGACAGCAGGGAGCTGGGGGGGGGTGGTTGTTGCAGGGAGCAGTTACTCTCTTCCATCTGATAGACCCAGGAGCCAGGGTGGGCACCTGCCTTTGCAAACGTACAGCGAGATGAAGAGGCCGCGAGCAGGCCCCCCGCCCCTTCCCCGGCATGGAGCAGCAGCATCTCCAACCAAGAGTCTCAACACCCAAGGGAACTATAAGTGGTCCGTTTGAAAACACCACCAGCTGCCCCAATGGAAGTCCTTCCAATGGAGTGATGGGGTGCACCGAGGTTTCACTCTTGCTTACCAAGTACTCCTGGAGCACTGTTTCCAAACCCAAGTGGTCCCACCGACTCCAGAAAGAGGGAGAAGAGGCAGGAAAGAGGAACATAGCAGGATGTAGGAGAGGTCGGTACAAGACACATGCCTCCACCCTTGGGCCTCTCATGGAGAAGCACCCCTATGACCTATAGGGGCCAAAGCAGTGCAGGAGGAGGAATAATAGCCCCCCCCCCCAAAGATGACCACATACCGGAACCTGTGAACATTACCTAATACAGTAAAAAGAGAGAGAGACTTCACAGATGTGACTAAGTAAAAGTTCTTGAGATGAAGAGATGATCCTGGATTATCAGAGTGGGCCCCAGGTGCGATCGCAAGAGTCCAGGGGAAGGAGCAGAGGGAGATTTGAGCACCGTCGGAAGAGGAGAACGGGCGTGAACACAGAGGCTGGGGTTGGTCTGCAGCCGCCAGGCAGGGAGCGTGGGCAGCTGGCCCAGCTGGAGGGGCGAGGAACAGATTCTTCCCTAGAGCCTTCAGAGGGAGCGTGGTCCTGTCCACACCTTGACTTTGGCTCGTTGAAACTGGTTTTGGACTTCTGGCCTCCGGAACTGTGAGGAAGTACATGTCTATTATTGGAAGCCACTCAGTTTGTCACGACTGGTTACAGAGGCCACAGAGCAGAGATGGGAACAGAGCTGCTGGTAACCCCAGGGACTAGCAGATCCGTCCACGGGGAGTAGACAGTAGACCCAGGTTTGCAGAAGCGAGGCCCCCAGAAGAGCAAAGGTCTGTACATCTGGAAGGGGAGGCAGCAACCGGGTGATGACAGGCCTTCCCTTTCTACCCAGATTGAATATGATTCTCCCTACCTCTCCTTCTCACACTCCTCCACCTGCCAAAAGGGCACTTGCCCTTGCCCTGCTGTTTCTCTGACATTTATACCCGAGGCTCTCGACGTGCACCCTCTCCCCAGTGAGTCCATGTCATCTGTGTCTGTGATCTGTCATAGGGGACCTCGTCCTGAAATGGGGGCCCCAACTGTGCATCACCCATCACCCAGTCTGACCTGGGTGACAGGTGTCCACCTCACAGCCATAGCCATCCCCCCTTCGTGGGGAGGAGACTATGACCCGCACATCTGCTCTGTGCAGAAGATCCCACTTTGACTCAGGACTCGTCCTGATTTGGGGTTTGTGGACCTGAGTTCCTGTGGACACTTCTCCTTCCCCTTCATATCTCCCCTGGTCCCTCACACACTCAAAAGAGGCACTTCTCAATGGCCTTGCCCCCACTGGTGGGGGTGATGCCCAGAGGGGGATGGAGTGGGGAGAGGTGAGGCTGAGGACAGGAGAGCATCATGGAGAGGTTTCCAGAGATTCAGCTGGAACACAGAGGGTGAGGAAAACAAAGGGTGGGTGAGTGCCGGGGGACCCTGGGAGAGAGTTAAAGCAGAGAGAGAGACCAACCAGGAGTGAGGATAGGAAGCCTGCACGGTGACAGCCCCCTGAAGGAGAAAGCGGGCTCTGTAGAGGAGGAGCAGGTGGGCAGGTAGGAACTGGACAGCCTTTAGAGGTGCTTGGCGTCAGGTGGCAATGGTGGAGTCCAAACAAGGTGGTTGGGCAATGGAAACAAGACTACAGAGAAGCCTTCATTCATTCACCTATTCATTCATTCACCCAGTGAAACATCGAGTTCTGACTCTGTGGGAGGTGTCATTCGGGCTGAGCTCTGATAATTGAGATGGGCAAGAAATAGTCCTCCACCAAGGCCATCGAGCCTGGTGGAGAACCTGTCAAACTAGTAAATATGTGGCACTACAGGCGCCATGTCGGGAGGTTGACCAGGTCCAGTAGGGGTGAGGATGGGAGTCTAGTCCCCTGGCGGGGAGTGCGGGGAGAAGGTTTCCTCATCGTGGTGACCCTCAACTCGAATCTCCAAATAGAAGTAGACAGTTGCTACACAGACAAAGGGAGGGGGCACTGTCTGAGCAGGGATTTGGGACACAGATTTGACATCACCCCAAACAGGGCAAAATTGGTTCTCGGTGGGGGGGCAAAAAAACCATACTCTTATGTCTAAAGGTGCATAGATATATCTGGAACATAAATAGATATGCAGGATACCTATGGTATGAACATTTCACGGGGGGAGGTGAGGAGGAAAAGAAGATTGGGAAAGCCTGGCCTGCACCCCGAGAGTCTGGCCTAGGACAGCAAGTTAGCAGGTGGCATAGATGGCACTGAGTGGCGGCAGCGGGAGGGGGTCAGCGACTGGTATAGAAGAGGAGGACCCAGGAGAAGGGAATCTGCACACGCCCCAGGCATCTGTGTCTGGGTTGCTGGAAGGGTCGGGATGTAACTTACTAAAATGGACGTCATTGACGTGAGAGGTAACAGGGGTACCAGGTTGAGTAGTGTCCTCCCCCCTCCCCCGAATTCATGTCCACCTGGAACCTCAGCGTGTGACTGAATTCAGAAATAGGATCTTCACACTGCAATTAGTTAAGATGAGTCACCCTGGATCTGATGACTGGCGTCCCTCTAAGGAGAAGCGAGGACACACAGAGACACAGGACGGGAAGAGGCCGTGTGGGGATGGAGGCAGGCACTGGGGTTGAGAATGCTACGAGCTTGGGGACACGCAGGATTCCAGAGGCCACTGGGATTGGGAAGAAGCAGGGAAAGATTCTTCCCTAGAGCCTCCAGAGGGAGCGTGGTCTTCTGACGTTGCTGTTGAGCTTCCTGTCTCCGGAACTGTACGAGAATAAACCTCTGGTGTTTCTAAGCTACTCAGTATGTGGCGCTTTGTGTTGGCAGCCTGAGAAAATGAATACGGTGGGCTTAGTTTGGGCCACGTGAGGTTGGAGGTGCCTAAAGGACGGGAAGCTTGCGAGGTCCAATAAGGAGCTGGCTGTGGGGACCTGAAGGGAGGCAACGAGGGGTCCTGCTGATGCCACCAGCAGGCGGGAGGTAGTGGAGAGGAGGGACGTAGCTGAGATTCTTCAGGGTGAGAGAGGACGATGAGAAAAGCAGAGGGCTGAGGACAGAACCCCAAAGGGCTAATGCCAGTTAGGGACAAGCATAAAAAGATGCCTTCCCAAAAGAGATGTCAATGAACGAAGGGGTGCGGAAACTAGAGCGCGGTCCCAGCACCTAGGGAAGGTGAGAATAAAACTCAACGGAAACACCCTGCGTCCCTAGAGTGGCTGTGCTCAGCACCGGGCTCCGTGGGGAATGCCAGCCGCGCTGTTGTGGCTCCTATTCCAAGGAGACCACAAGAGGACACAAAGCCAGATATAAAGAAGCAAAATTTAAACTACCCCCGAAGAGTTAACTATCAGTGCGAGGCTACCAGAGGAAAAAAAGATTAAAACAAAAAAACAAAACAAAACAAAACAAAAATACACAGCGTCTCAAGGCAGCACAGTGCACGACTAATTAAGAAATGAATTGCACAGGCTGGAATTGTATAAAAGTTCAGAGGACAAGGAAATGCTTAGGGCTTCAATTGTCAGGGATGGGTTTGCTGAGAGGACCCGGGTTTTGAGGAAGGAGGAGTAGAATCTGCACAGGAAGAGATGGAGGGGGGTGCAGGCGGGCGGAGGGAGGAGAAAAGACCAGGACTCAAGGCGTACTTGGGGATGCATGGGGGGCAGGTACCTGCCGGCCGGAGTGGGTGCTCGGCGGCGGCGGCCCCTGGAAGCCAGGGCAAGAAGGGGAACACGAGGGCCTGCGTGTCAGGCCGACGCTTCTGGACTTATCCTGCCAATGGATTAGAACAAATAGAGGCTTCTTCAGCAGGGAGGTGATACATCCAAAGCAGGGCTCCCGGAGTCAATCTGCTGGCAGGATGGCTGAGAGGGGGAGATAGAGGGAAGGAGGGGGCAGGACTTGTCAGAAACCGGTGACTGTGATCACGAGGTGGGGAGGTGACGAGCTGTACGTGAATGGGGTGTGGGCCACAGGCAAGCGGAAGAAGGGAAAGAAGTTTCTGGGGAAGAAAAGGAGGCCAAAACCAGGGTGCAAGAATGGGGGGCGGTGGGGGGAGGCGTCAGTCGGGTTTCTGCGTCTGTGGAGCTCACACCAGGGGCTGAGAGCCCCCAGCCGCTCACACCTGCCCACCCAGGGCCACTTTGTTCACTTTCTTTTCACTTTATTTTGTTTTCCCTTCCTAAAAATTTCTGCTCCGATATGGACAGTGGGGCTGGAGTCTGGGACCTCTGAGCAAGGCATCGAGGATGGGGCAGGCGGGGGATCTGAGCCTCAGGAGGGTGCTCACCCCCCACCCCGGGGGAAGGACGCCAGGACCCAGGATGGGGTGGCCCTGGTGTCCGCCCTCCCCAGGTGACCCCCTCCTTCTGCAGCCCGCGGGGCCCGCGCTTCCTCCTCCTTATCGCCCGCAGCACCTTCTGCGCTGAGCTACTGAAGCAGAAGCCAGGAGAAGAAATCCATTCTGCAGCCCTATTTCTCAGTCTCTCCCCTGGCATGTTTTAATATTTCTGGCTGCGTGCACAGAATGTGGAGCGAGAGAGCTCGGCCTTGGGAGCAGAGACTTCGGAGGGCCGCCAACCCCTGGAGGACCCCCTTTATCTACAGAGCGGCCCCACCTGAGGGGGTCCCTGGGGCTCACCTGGCCATCATCTCTGGTCCCCACCCCACGCCTCGCCTCTGCACCGTTGTTCTCTTGGGCTTCCCGCGTCTCCCAATCGCCCGACTGCCCCGCTGTGGGACCCCTTTCCCCTCCTGCATCCACAGCTTCTCTTCTGTGGGCCTATTAGCTAGTGACTGGTGCATTAGAAAATACCCCCAAACCCGATGACTGAGCACAGCACATTTATTGTCCCCAGATGTCTCTGGGTCAAGAATCTGGGCGTGGCTTCACCTCATCCTCCGCGGCAGGGTCCCACCGGGAGGCGGGCAAGGTGTAGGCCGGGCGCTGGGGCTCATCGGCAGGGTCCACTTCCCAGCTCACTCCGTGGCTGTCGGCAGGACTCGATTCCCAGCGGTGGTTGGGCCGAGGGCTTTGCCAGCCGGCCTCTGGGGCGCAGAGTCCTTCCTGCCTTGCCTGCATCTGGTTGGGCTGCTGGGGAGGAGGGACAGCCTGTTAGGGTCTGGGCCTGGAAGAGGGGGCCTCCCTCTGCCCAGATTCCATGGACAGGAACCCAGTCACCTGGGCACCCCCCGTCTGGGAGCGGTTTGTGGCGATGGCCAGAAGAGGACAGGAACGTCGGTACACAATTCCCCAGCCTCTGCTCCGGGCAGAGGTCATCGAACAGAGTGTGATGGTCAATTTTCTGCGTCGGGCCCGGGGACGCCCAGACCACACAGCTGCCCAAACCTTATTTCTGGCTGTGTCTGGGAGGGGGTGTGGGGAAGAGATTAGCGTTGGAGTCGGTGGACTGAGTGAGGCAGGTGGCCCGCCCCGGTGTGGGTGGGCCTCACCTAACCCGTCGAGGGCCCGCTAGACCAGAGAGGCAGAGGAAGGTTGACTTCTCTTCTCTCTGCCTGACCTTGGAGCTGGGACATCGATCTCGTGCCCTCGGTGTTCGTGGTGTGCGGGGCCTCCACTCGGTCTGGAACCTACGCCATCAGCTCTCGGCCTTCCAGCTACCCCAGCGGCCTTCCCAGACACCAGCTTGTGGATGGCAGATCACGGAAAGTTCCATCATCCAGCTCCACCATCATGCGAGCCCATTCCTTATAATAAATCTCAGCGTATATAATGAGATCCATGGCCTATATAATATAGATGGTATGATATTATATAATATGTAATAAAGATTATATAGTATAGATGTGCACACAGTATTCTATACCACAGGCTTTCTCTAAAATAAATAAATAAATAAATAAATAAATAAATAAATAAATAAATAAATAAATAAATAAAATCAATCTAAAAAAAAGAAAGAAAGAGCTCCAGAGACTTCCATAGAAATGTGATGTGATGAGATGTGTTACCACGTAGCTATGGGGCTCAGGAAATCGTTGGTCCAGCCACGGGATTGAATCTAGAGAGCTGAGATACGAGTCCCAGATGTCCCTTCCCACCACATACCAAGCCGCGTCCTGGACACTTGACATGCACCGACTTATCTCAACCTCCCTGCACCCCATGTGGTGGATACTGTTCTCAGCGCCTCAGCATCTCTTACCGATGCAGAAGCCGAGGCACAGAGAGGTTGAGCATCTGGTGTGAAGTCACACAGCAGAGCCCAGAAGCCAACCCAAGCAGGCTGGCCCTAGAGAATCTTCCTCTTAACTATTATGTGCTGCCTCACCTGTTACGTGGAGATCTCAAGAGTAACAGCCTTACCCTCTGCACGGGAAGATGGGGAAGATCCAAGGAGACATGGTATGAAAGTCTTGGGGAAATATCAGCTATTGTTGGTGGGGCTTATAGGTGGAAACATTCACCTGTGGGTGAAATGTTCCCAGGGAACAGGTGGTCGCTCTGTCCCCCTCCCGCCGACACATACCCATTGCCTCGCATCTGACACCCTCCATAGGGTAGGGCCTGTCGGGCTTATTTATGGCGACACCCCACCCTCTCCCGAGCAAATCCTTCAGTGCGTGCCCACCTGTATGCGTGCACCTCTCCCGGGTTTTCCTGGACACTCCTCCAACCAAGAACTGCCAGGTCTCAGACCCATCCAGGTTAATACTGGCCCCATTCATGGGCTGTGATGGTTCCTTGGGCCACCCGGTATTCATTCCCATTCTTGGGCCTTGGGCATTAAGAACCTTCTTCCATCCTGTTCAGTGCAGAGCTGGCAATCGATGGGCACAGAATTGGTTTGCAGATCACCACGAGATCCACGTCAGGCCAACGAGAGTCAGACCCAGAACTTGGCTCGTATTGATCAAGGGAAGAAAGCTCACCCACTTCCCCAAGGCAGGGAGCTGCCTCAGTTGGCTGAGCGTGGAGCCAACGCAAAAGGAAGCAGAGCTGAGAAATCAGGAAACCAATCCTTGATCATCTGGGCTCCTGGATTCAGCCAGACAAGTGGATATTTTGGTGGAAGGAATCATCCCTTCCCTTTTGGATTTTCTTAAGCCATTTTGAAGTGGGTTTCTGTCATCCTCTAGTCTTTCTCTCTCTCCCTGCTCTTCTGCCAACTGGCTTCCCAACCCCCACGGGGTCCCCATCCCACATCTGCTGACTTGGGCTTTGTGAAGGAGGCCAGGCCTGCTGTGCTCTGGCCTGAGCACCCGTGTTTGCCACAGTTCAGTGGGTACCAGAGAGTCTGGGACCCTGGGAGCTGCCTGCTGCCCTCCTGCTGTTCGCTTGGCAGCACCAAGCTCAGCCACCCCCGGCCAGAGAGCTGATTTTGCATTTCCCCACAAAGAGAGAACTAGGGTGTCCCTCTGCATGGGTGCATGCCCCCTGCCTGTCCAGCTCCCTCTACATTCGGTGGCCTGGCCCTGGGGTGCCCAGGAAGAGAGCAGCGACCCAAGGGGCCCATGGCACCCAGCAGGTTGGTTCATGCCTCTGGCTGGGACCTTAATGAAGACAGAGCTGCCATATTGATCCAGCGCTGGGGCATCTATCAAAAACCTTTGGCCTACAAGTCAGTAGTCTGCTGCCTTCTCTGCTCATGTTGTCAGGAGCACAAATAAATGTGCAGTGCGTCATGTGACCCAAGCCCGTCCTGTTCTTCAAGGCATGGAAAATGAGTCCTGACCCTGGGAGACGAAGGGCACATGGGCCCCACCCTCACGGCAGCTTTCTTTGTGTCTTCAGGACTAAAAACTCATTTCTCTGGAAGCTTGTCCCACTTAGCCTTACTCTGCCTCAATGTGGCAGATTCAAGGGCCCCCAAAGGCAGGCACCAGCCCTTCTGGTCCTAGCCCTTCCAGCTCTTGGACCTTGTTAATTAACCTCTTTGGTCCTCAGTGTTCTCATCTGTGGGAAGGGGCCATAGTAGTACCTACCCATTAGGGTTGAGCACAAGACAGACCCAGGGGATGGGTGAAAGTGTCGGGCCCTCGCAGCATGAAGAAGATGGAGGTGTTATCCATGCAATTGTTGCACACCATTGTGCTCATCGCCACTGGGCTGGGCCTCCACATCACCTACCCCTCAGTGTGCACAGGTCTTTTGCCACATGCGCACCCACACACACACACACGCACACGTGTGTGCTTGTGCCTATGTGCATGTTCACAAGCACATATGCATACGCACACACAAATGCATGCACACATGTGTGTGCACACACTCCCACACTCATGAGTGCACACACATGCACATAGGTGTGCATGCATGCACAAATACATGCACACACATGTGTACACACATGTACACACTCACATGCCAAGTTCATATGTTCACCCCTTCCCAGTTCTCCCAAAGCAGAGAGAAACGGGGCTCCCTGCTCGGTTTCCCCTCCTGGCCAGCACGCAGGGCCTCTGTCCTCGCCCTGCCATCAGCAGGCCGCCAGGCCGAGCACACACACGCCTGCAAAGCCGAGCAGGTTTAGGAAGGGAAATCTTGTTGAAAATTGGAATCCTAATGCATTTCAAATAGGAGTGAATTTTGCATTATTGGCTGTTTGGGCAGAACGGCGTGGCCGCCTCCGCCTTGGCGTGGGTGAGGGTGAGCGGGGCACGGGCACAGTGAGCGCTCAACGTCGGGGGCTGCGTCTGGGTCTGTCATGGTCCAGCCCAGAATCTCAGGAGCAGCAGTTTTCGGGTCGTGGTGTTACTGGCAGCTCCTGCGGGCGCTGCCTGGGGACAGCGGGATCCTTCCAGCACCCGAGCCCCCTGCAAGGCTTTCTGTGTGATTGCTTTCATGCGGTTGATTTCCAGGTTTCGGGTTCACTTGGTTCTGAGAGTCTTATACCTGGTTCTTCCAAAAGGGATGCTCAGAGCAGGGTTCCAAGGCCAGCCAGTCCCAGCTGCATCCGGCCCTTTGTCCCATGCCCTGCATGGGAAGCAGGAGCATCTGGGTCTCGTCCGTCCTTGGGTGGCATCTGGCAGGACTGCGGTTGGCACTGCCTGCCCCCTCCCAGGGGACGAAACCTCCCAGGAAGCCCCTTCACCTCTGGGAACTTCAGCAGGGCTCCAGGATCTCAGAGGCCCCTTCTAGGGGCGACGGCCTGAGTGTTATCCGCACTTCTGTAGCTGCACAACATCCCAAGTGGGCATATAGGGGAGAAACAGCTGAGGGCAAGCTTTCCCTGGGCGGGCCCAGGACTGGGGGTTTCACCGCTGGACAGTCTGCTCCATCGGGTCCCCAGATTCCCTCTCTCAGGACTTCCGAGCAGAATCCTGATTTGAGAAAACGAAGGGAGCTACTCGTTCAAGTGGCAATTAAATGGCTCTTGTAGAGGTGCTGGGCTTGTGCTGAGAGCCGGGCAGAGGCTTTAATGAATTGCTCCAGCCCCTGGGAGCCTTGTCAGCTCCATCGATCCACGCTCTCTCACCTGAGAGAGAAGTGGCAGGAGGAGCCAGAGGGACCCGGGGTTGTGCAAGGGACTGACCCCAGGCTGAGGGAGGATGAGCTTCCCTTTACTCCCCCGTAGCACACCTGCCCATAACACACGCACAATCCGGCATGCACAAAGATGCATCCCCAGAAGAAAGTGGGGGGCCAGTGGACATGGGAATCCCATCCCCGTTTGCCTGGGACACCTCCTGTTTATACCTGCTGTTGTGGCATCATTATGAATAGTGGTCCCTCCTAGATTATGTGATGATTTCCATGGTCACCTACCTAAGGGAAGCTTAGACGAGAGAGAGAGAGGCAGGAGCGAACTGAGGAAATGCTACAGAGGATGGAGATCTCGGTCCTACCCACTCTACTCTCCATCCTGAACGTGGATCCTGGACAGCGATCCCTGGGACTCTTAGGGACAGGCTAGTGAAGGTCACTGTATCCTCCTGCCTAGAACTAGGATGGCCCTGTGTCAAGTCCAGGGACACAAGTCATGGAACACTCTGATTTAAAGCCTCTGACAGGGTGGCAAAAACCCTTCACCTTTAGGCAGGCTGAATGATCATCTCTGCTATTATAATCATTACACGATTTTTTTATCGAAGTATCTGCATACTTGTTAGGGTTTATCTGCATCAGTGAAACTTTTTTAAGCTGCAAGTTCCCAGGACACGTGCAGAAAATGAGTTTCCTCTTGAGGGTCAGGTCTGGATCTCGTTGTGAATCTCTCCCCGGGTCATGGTGTTAAGAAGGATTCTGAGGCGATATCCCTGTTGAAGGTCAGAAGACCATGAGCTGTGTCTGCGTGGGGCACGGGAGACGGAGTGGTGACATCGTGCCTGAGCCACCCGGGAACCCCAGCAAGATGCCTTCTAGATGAGCATCAGCTCTGCTGAGCCCAGGGCCAAGCATGGCTGTGACACATCCAGGGTTGATGCTTTGACATGCTGCCCGCCTCTATGCCATCTTCTCCCCCTGCCAGACCTCAGCCCGTACGTTCTGGGGCAGGACAGTGGGGAGCTTGGCTTGGGGCTCTCCCTCGGGCTCTCAGAACCTGACACCTTGCCTGCTTATTGAAAGAATTGCACGCTTCAACAAAGAGGCCGTGACACAAATGGTGTCTTAGCTCTACAAAGCCAAGACAAAGGCTGCTACTTCCATGGCAGGTGTTTCTTTGAGGTCCGTTCGGTCTCTTGGGCCACAACCACCCACCCAGGACAGGATGTGGTATGTTAGTGGGTATCTAAGGAAGTATTTGCAAACAGGCCCATTTGTTCAAATGAGAACCAGCCTCCCCTCCGTGCCTGGCGAGGTTGCAAAGCCTAAGGTATCGGAAGCTCGGTCTGAATGGTTTATTATTTGTCCTTTCAACCAACTGCAAATGAGAACTCCGTGTGTTTGCTCTACTGTCAACCGTCTTTCAGATCACGCTGCCCTTTCAGGAGACGGCAAACAAGATGCTCCTCCATGGTGGCCATTCCCAACAAACTCCATAAAGGATGCGTAAAATGGGCTGTCACGATGGAAACAAATTAGGAACATTTGCAAAGCTTGCTCATGAAGGAACACGAGAACAAAGTGAGCTTTAGGGGCGTGGGTGAGGGACAAGTGGCAGTGAAGTCACTGGGGCTCCGTTCCCCTATTTGTAAAGTGAGAAGGCTGACCTCTCCCCCCGCCCCCCAAAAAAGAAGGCTGAGCCCCATGGTGCTGTGCCTGGACCGTGGTCAATGCTGAGACTACCCAGGGAACAATCACGACGGCCGTGTTTTGAGACTGACGAGCTCAGAACCCCAGCAGCTCCACCTCCCCCGTGTCCGGGTATCTGGCTGGTGTTAAGGCCACGCTTTGTTCTCTCAATCCAGTGAGACCCGGTGTCGAAATCTCTTATCTCAATCCAGCCCAACTCTCTGCCTCAAGGATTATATGGCTGAGAATCCCAACAAGGATGTGCGGTCTGCTTTGGGGGAGATGAAGGCCGACGAGCTCTTGCCCTCTGAGGCTGTGGGGTTTCACCTCATACACGGGCTGGTTTATGAGCTTTTTCTGGACGTCGGTCATGTTCCAAGCTGGTCCAGAGAAAGGCTCTTGAATAAAGGGGTTCTTCTTTCAGTGGGTCATCTCTGCTCCACGGGCCTCTCCTCTGTGCTGAGGCCCCAGGATACCCGCAGGTTCTTGGTTTCTGTCTGACGTGCCGTGCAAACAGCCCAGAGACTCACAGCCGCTGACCTTTGCCATCAATGGACTCTGTTGGGGTTCATCCAGGTTCTGCAGGCAGATCAGATGCACCTTAGGGGATGCAGGACCTCCAGCAGGGAGGAGGAAGGTGAGGCTGGGGCGGGGAAACAGCCAGAGGAGCCAGTTACCGAGCCAGCCCGACCTGGGCAGCCGGAGCTTCACCCTGTGGGCATGTCTGGGCCCTGCGGGGGGCGGGGTGGAGGACTCCCCATCACTGCAGCCGAGGACCTAGGTCACTGGGGCATTTGCACACCCACTCTCCTCCATCACTGTTGAGGGCTGCTCCAGGAGAGCAGGGTAAGTCCCCTCTTCTGGCAAAGCAAACTTCTTGGGCTCCAGAAAGAGCCCTCGGACCAAGAAACGATGCTGAGGGCAGGTAGAAAGTGACAGGAGACACTCGGCACGGGGTGGCCAAAGGGGCACAGTGGGCATCTCCTACCTCACCTCGCCTGCCCTCCTTGTGCGCCTGTCCCATCCTCAGCGTGGTCACTGGGGACGGAAGATTCGCATAAGCCTCTCTGCTCGGCGCCTGTGGCCTCTGCCCTTCCTCCCGCTGCCTCCTGGGCCACAGAAGACAATAATATGCTTCTAGAAACATATTGGAAGTCCTTAAAGCTATGACCCAAATGCAAGTGCCACCCCCCCCCCCCACCCTGGGCTGGAGACAATTAGGAGCAGTTACAAAAGGGCCGCTGTGTCCTTTTCTTTCTGGCAGCAGATGTTCCTGTCATGTGGTCTGAAGAAGTCCAGATGTGTTTGCGAAGGCTGCAGAGCCAGGGCCTCCCAGGAACCGGGATGAAAGAGCAGAGACCCAGCAGCTGGTCTGTAAATGAGGCCGGTGCCGACCGCGCCTGGGCCGGGGGCCTTCTCCACGCTGGGGGGCCGGCACGTTTCTATGGAGAAGGAGCTCGAAAGGGCGCCTGGGGCCCCGAGGCAAAGCAGATTGCCCTGGGGTTCGCACTGGCAAGGGGGGCCCAGGCATCTTCTTGGTCGGCGCTGCGCTTGCATCACAGAGCTCGGTGCAAATGTACATCAGAGAAGACGGACGCGTGCACGGGTTGACAAAACAGCGTGACCCAGCCTAGCGCTGGGGAAGGGACCGTGATGTGGGGCTGCCCTGTGGGGAGCTCTGGGACAGAGGCGTGGGTTGGAAGTGACGGTTCCCTACATGCTCGCCCCCAGCTCTCTCCACTCACCAACCTCGAGAATCCTCGTCTGCGCCTCCCTCCCTCACCCGTCTTTGGAACGCTCCACTGTCAGGACGCAGCTAGAGTCTGGTCACTGCCTCTGTTGTCACCACGGTCCCAGCTGTCATCGCCTCTGTCCGTATAAAAAACACACGCCCACGCCCCATCCCCGCGCAGCACCCCCTTCTCTGCTTGAAGTGACCCCTGGAACTTTCTATTTTTTTAAAGATTTTATTTATTTATTAGAGACACACAGAGTGAGAGAGAGAGAGAGAGAGAAGCAGGCTCCGTGCAGGGAGCCTGACGTGGGACCCAGTCCCAGGTCTCCAGGATCACGCCCTGGGCCAAAGGCGGCACCAAACCACTGAGCCACCGGCTGCCCACCCCTGGAACTTTCTCTGCACGAAACACATACACAGGTGTGTGTTTCTCTGGCTACGATCTCTGTCTCTCTCTTTCTTCCTAGCGGACTGAGTCCTCGGACTGGATCTCATTTGGCCTCTTACACTTCCCAGTGTGTTGAACAGTGCCAGGCACAGGGCCCCGACCTACTGGTTGAATTGATCCCAGCCAAAGACCCAAGACCCCATAGCTGGTCACTGCTATGGGTTCATCTTATCCCCCTGCTCCAGGGCCCAGAAGCAATTCCTAATCTTTTCCCCGTCGCTGGAGGGGGAAGTAGCAATCTTTGCCTATGAAGCTGGAGAATGGTAGGAAACATGCGGGTAAAAACACTGTTTTTAATCTACCTCCATGGGATCTAGTGTGGAGAAGGGGCTGGGGACACGTCTGTGGGACTGAGGAGCCAGCGTCGCTTCCTCGTAGCCCAGGTTGGCTTCTCCTTCCTCAGTGTTTCTCAGCTCTAGAGCTTCTCTCTCTCTGTTTTTTCTTTTCAAAGATTTTATTTATTTATTCATGAGAGACAGAGAGAGAGAGAGAGAGAGAGAGAGAGAGGCAGAGACATAGGCAGAGGGAGACACAGGATCACGCCCTGAGCCAAAGGCAGACACTCAACGGCTGAGCCCCCCCCAGGGGCCCCCCGGGAGCTTCTCTCAGTGAATGTCTGGAAGGTGGTCTCGGAGTGGGGTTCCTAGGGCAGCTGTGGGACTCCAGACCCTATATCCTGACACCTGCCTGCTATCTCTGGATCCACGTGCCTGACACATGGCGGCTGCTTGGTGTTGCCAGATGACGCCTGAATGAATGAGCGAGTGAGTGAATGAGTGAAGGAGAGAAAAGGCAGGATGTAGACATCAGACCGAAGTCGGCCAAAGCCTCCTAGGACCATCTGGGCCCGCTCAAAGCCGGGTAGGGCTGGATGCTCCGGGGTGGGGGCGGGGGCAGACGCATCCCCACCCAGGTGACCCGTGAGACAGGGGCACCCAGGTGCTTGCAACAGCCGCGTTGGAGCACAAGCGTGACTGCGGGCAGCCGCCCAGAGCCACGAGCAGCCTGGAGCTCCAGCGGGCGACAGGCACGCCAGAGCCATCGGAGAGGCTTCCGAGCCCTGGCAGGTCCAATGCCGGCGGAGCCCTAACTCCACTCAATTGCAATCTGTGTTTATGGGCCCATAATCAAATGGAAACTGAAAGTTCCTCATGAGAATCATCTGTCAGAACTGTGTGGTGTCCAGGCCCAGGCTGGGAGACTGGGTTATAAATACCAAGCTCTGCTCCAGCTCTGCTCTGTCTCTGGGGACGTATGGGTCATTTTTCAACCCAGCACTAATCCGAGGAACACGATCTTTCATCAAACACTGCGCCTAACAGGCAGGGTGCTCCAGACCCTGATTGTCCCCAGTGGATCAAGGAGGCAGGAGTGCTCACGGGAGATGAATCCGTGAGCCAGACGCCCCTCTCCTGTGGCCCAGCAGCCCGCACAGCCACCTGCGCCCTGGTCCCCGAGCGGGCAGGTGCTGTGCTCTCGCACACCTCCCGGCACCCACCAAAGGTTCCATCAGACAACCGTCTCCTTTGAAAAAAATGGTTTTTCTTATCACGTGGGTGCTCGACGCAGTCAACATGGAGAACCCAAGGGCACGAGGAAAAGAAAAACTGCCCATAAATCCATCACCTGGAGGAAAACTCGTAACATTTGGCGTACGTAGGTTTTCCAGACTGTTCTCTCCCCCTCCCCCAGTTGTTTTCTTTTATTAAAATATCTAATATTGTGCATAGTGCTTTCCAGCTTGCTTCCCTGCCAGCCCACGGAGCGGTTATAGTGTGACCATGCGGCCCCATCACTGTCCTCCCCACGGCCTGATTTTTAATAGCCACGTTAATTTTCTTGGTCAGTCCCCTTTATTGGACTTTGGTTTGCTTCCAGTACTCTGATAGCATAACGATGCCGTGAAGAACATATTGTAGGTAGATCTTGGTGCAAATCAGATTATTTCCTTAAGATGGATTCGTAGGAGTGACATCACGCCGGATCAAAGAATACGGACATTTTCTGTCGTTTGTCGCTTTCTTTCTTTTTTTTTTTTTTTAAATTTTATTTAAAATGAGCCTGTCACTTTCGACGCTAGCCCTCATTGTGTGCCACGTCTTTAGGAATAACCAGATGCGGGATCCCTGGGTGGCGCAGCGGTTTGGCGCCTGCCTTTGGCCCAGGGCGCGATCCTGGAGACCCGGGATCGAATCCCACGTCGGGCTCCCGGTGCATGGAGACTGCTTCTCCCTCTGCCTGTGTCTCTGCCTCTCTCTCTCTCTCTCTCTCTCTCTCTCTGTGACTATCATAAATAAATAAATAAAAAATATTAAAAAAAAAAAAAGGAATAACCAGATGCTTCTGGAATAACATTAACCAACGATCACTGTAGAGTGATGGCGGGGCCAGGAAAGTGACTTACTACTACTGTTCGTCGCAGGCAGGACGAAATGAGGCGTCCCCTGTGCTAACTCTGGCTGTTTCCAGAGTCGTGGTTTATCCGCTTGGGCTACTGCAGACCTGAAGACACAGTCACGGCCGGGGGGAGCGAGGCCTCTTAGAACGTTAGCCCTGAGCCTCCAAACTCCTTCCGACTGTGTTGGAGGTTTAGGGTTTACCTAAAAGGTAACATCAGACCTGCTCTTTGTTCTCCAAGACTACGGCGGGGCTTAATCCTGTGATCTGGGAAGGGCGTTGGTCTGATCAAGTGTGAAGGGGAGAGGAACTGGCTTCCCTGGGGAAAGACCCACAGAAGGAGTAAGAAGAGCAATTAGATGGGGGAGGGTCTGGAATTCCCTGGGATGGTAAAGAACACAGAAGCCTCTTTCCTCTGGCTGAGAAGTACGCAAGCTTGTGTGCACAGGCCCGTGATTGAAAGGTTGGAGTGTGCGTGGGGGCCCATTGACATGCACCTGCCGACTCAGGGCTGGAGGGAAACAGGGTCACTTCCCTCTGCCCTTTGCTGTTTACTCTCCGTTCATCCATTCCTTGCCCGAGAAGTTTCTCTGGGGAGCTACACGTCAGGACACCCGGGGGCAGGACCCCCCTTCTGGAAAACTGCAAATAGGGATACAATTGTCTTTGAGGTCCTCCAACCTTCCTGGCGATGCCCCCGCCCCCGCCTCGTGTCCCTTCCTGGTGATGCCCCCTTCCCTACCCCGTCCCCTCTCCTGTGTCCCTCTGGCCTCCAGCCAAACCACCTGCGGCTGCCCTTTATGGGCAACAACACAGACTTTCAGGCCAGAGAGACCTGAACCCAGAACTCCAGCTCTTGTCTCATGTGCCACCTCCTAAAAGTCACTAAACCCTTTTCTGATCTTCAGTTTCCTCATCCGTACAACAGGAAAACGAGGCTTGCCTGCTCTCTGTTGCTGCTGAGGGGGGTGAAACAAGACGTCTGATCAATGCAGAAGGGCCCAGCTCACTACGTGGCATGTCACTGATGCTCAGGGGACGTTATATGCCATTTTTTTCCCCAATCTCCTAATCCGGGGCTGCCGTTCCCAGAAGGGCTCTGAGCCCTGCACGGTGGCCTTGGTTCCAGCCTGCCTGCTCTAATCGCTTTGGAAAACGATTAGATCAGCTACAGGATGCTAAATGTTGATGATCCTTCCAGGAATTCATCTTAAGTAAATAATCACGGATTTGCTACAAAATTGTTCTTGACAGCATTATTTATGATACCTGAGAACCAGATGTGATCTAAATATCAAGATACAGAGGACTAAATAAAATATAAAACATCCGCAAGAGGGGATCCCTGCGTGGCTCAGCGGTTTAGCGCCACCTTCGGCCCAGGGCGTGATCCTGGAGACCCAGGATCGAGTCCCATGTCAGGCTCCCTGCATGGAGCCTGCTTCTCTCCCTCTCTCTCTGCCTGTGTCTCTGCCTCTCTCTCTCTCTCTCTCTCTGTTTCTCATGAATAAATAAAATCTTTAAAAAAAAATCCACAAGATAAACGTCATTCCGTGTGAATTACTCCCTTCAAAGTAAAAAGATGGCAAACTCCCTTTCAATATCCATTTGCATTTCCTTAATTGTTTTAGTGAATCACTGAGCATCTTTTTGTTCATTGGTTTATTGTCCTATAATACTGCTTACCCATGTCCTATCACTTCTCTAGGCTTGATTATTCATTTTTTTTTTCCCCTGATGGGTGGTCTGAGCTCTGCGTACATGAATAAATTGGATTCTTGTCTTTGGAATTCGGTTCTAGTTATTGTTTCTCAGTCTGCCCTTTGCGTTTTGATCTCATTTTGTCCCTTGCCCTCATCTTCCCCACATTAAAGTTTCAGTTTTTCTGTCCTAGATTAAGCAATCTTCTTCTTCTTTTTTTTTCCTAGATTAACTAATCTTCTCCTAGACCATTCCTGGATTTTTGTGCCCCGCTCCGAAACCTGCCTTCCACCGCCACGGTTTAAATATATTGACTCGAATTCTATCCATTAACTTTCATTACATCATTTTTCCTCTTTAACATTGAAAACCTTGCTCCATTTGGAATGTGTTTTGGTGGAAGCAGTTAGGTAGGGGATCCAGGTTTATTTTCTCTTTCCCAAAAGGTAGCCAATTATCCCCGTAGCATTTATTGGATAATCCCCCTTTCAGACAAATTCTTTAAATAAATCCTTTTGGGGGGGGGTGTCTCAAAATCCTTTGAGAATCTGATGAAAGCTCCAGACCCGCTCCCCAGGAAAAGAAAATGTACCTATAACACACGCTAAATTTCACCAACAATTTCAACGGAGCCCATGAACCATCTACAGCACTGTCACAGACTCCTGGGGAGTGTATAATCTCGGGCTAAAACCCTTTATTTTAGGTGGAAGAAGCAGTGCCTCCATGGTGGGACTCCAGGCTCCCATGCAGGTCAGCGACAAAGCGTTCGGTGGTGGAGAATGTCCTGGGAGATTAGCTTCAGGACCTCCTCCGGGCAGAAGTCACCTTGGCCTATCCTCAGGTGTGTGCGACAACGCCAGGATGCCACCATCCCTTGTCTTCGGAGCTCAAACATTTCACTTTCTAGTCTCCTGGCTCGGAGCATCCAACAGACGCCAACAACTTCGACAGCTGCACAGCCTTCTTTTCCTGGAGGGGAAGGGGCTCTTGTCAAGCGACTCTTCTCCTGAGCCCATTGGCAGGTACAGGTACGTTGCTTCATGTGACTCAGTTTCCCTTGAGCTGACTTAAAACTGAGCCCACTTGAGACTCCTTTTTATCCCAGTCTGCCTACTGGTCCCAACACCTGCTCCTTGTGGTCAAATACGCCACTTTCACATGCTCCTCCTTAATTCTCCCCCTCTGCTGAAGGCCAGCACTCGCCTTCGGCTTTCTGTCCCCCTGAGGAATAAGAGTCGGTGCTGAGCTGCCCCTGATGCACCCTGTCAACCTGTGACTCCGTGGCTGCTTGACCAGGCCACGGAGCTTGTCTGAATGGCCTTTCCTCTCTGCGATCCCGTGGAGCTCTTCCAGCACCCCCTGGGGCTCAGCAGAGTCTCAAAATTTGCTCCTGGGGGCTTGTCAGGAATGTAAATACCCTGACCCCGCCCAGACCCTCTGAGTCAGAAAAGCTGGGGCAGGGGCTCAGCCCCCCAGGGAGGACCAGCTCCATCACTTGCAGGGCCTGGCCCAAGGTGAAAACACAGGGGCCCCTTGTGCGAAAATCATGAAGAATCTCCCGATGGCAACAGCAGAGCATTAAAACCTCCAGAGAGTGGGGTCTTTCTGGGCTGTGACTGCTCCTGTCACAGGCCCACGGAGCCAGCTCTGCCCCCAGGTGACACTAAACACACACACCACGTTGAGAAACGCTCACCTGGCTCCAGGGACGGTGCCAGCGCTCCACAGGGTCTGTCCTCTCATAGGGACCCCATCGCGGGCACCCCCCTCCCCGACACTCTGGAAGCTGTTCTCCAGTCCTCCCTCCTAGTGTTGGCCTGTCACATATGTGTCGACACTCTCATTAGCATCACTGTCGGCAGCAGTGGGGGGGGTCTGGTTCCCACCTTTGCTGGATTACAGAAAATCTCAGATCCAACTTACTTACTGGCACAGAGATATGTCTTCCTTCCAAACACACACGTTCAAGGTGGATCCAAGCCTGATCAGAGCGACAGCCAAGTTGTCAGCTGCCTGGCGTGCAGCAGCCCCTCGGCTCGTCCTGGGAGCTTCTGGCAGGGTGACGGGACCAGGCACCTGATACTGTGTCACTGAACCTGTCCTGGCCACCCACTCTCCGGAAGCTCCACCCAGGCACGCCACCTGTTCCCAGGCCCGGGACCTCTGCTGCCCCTGACAGCCCACATCCAGGCCTGAGCCCAGGCCGCTTCCTGTCCCTGTTTCTGGCTCTTCCTTTCCTTCCTGTTTGGTGAGCCTCAGGACAGGGACCTGAGCCTCTGGAATAGTGTCTGATGGAGGGGAGAAGGAGGGAGAGGTCGTGCCCTGGGGAGGAAGCTCTGACCAGAGCCTTCTAGCTCAGAAACCTGTCTCATTTCAACAAACCTTAATTTAGCATCTACTTAGCTCCAGTGTGGGGCACTGGGGATGGCATTAGTGAAACCTGTCCCGACTCTTCTATGGCCTATAGCCTGGGCCCTGCAGATGGACACGGTGGTCACAGTCATGCACCAGAACTGGCTCAGACCGGCTCATACTGGCCCATATCAGCTCATACTGCCCCGAACCAACCTGCAAGAACCAATCACCAAATTTTCAGGAATAATGAGAGACCACTGTTAAAGTGTTCATAGTGTGAAATCGCCATTATTGGAGTGTTTACACCATGACAATTGGCAAATGCCACCAATCAGCCTTTATTTTTTTTCTTTCTCTTTCTTTCTCTCTTCCTTTCTTCTTTCTTTCTTTTCCTTTTTCCTTCCTTTTTTTCTTTTTTTGGAGGACCACTGCGGCTGTAAGATGGTGGGCAGGTTATCCATCCTTTCTGAGCCCCCATCATCACCAAGCCATTGTGAGGATACCATGAGAGTAACCACAGGAAGTGCCAGTAATTTGCAGCCAACACGGATGCTGTGTGCTCAGCCGTGTAACACGGTGTTGCAGGCACAGACACGAGGAAGGGGTAAGGCTGCTTGGGGAAGCCCTGCAGGACGATATGGCCAGGTGTGGCTGGTAGGCCAGGAAAGGAGAGGCTTCCGGCCCAGGGGATGGCCCGCCCAAAGGCAAGAAGGAGTACAGGGGCTTGAGACCCACCTGAAGCAGCCAGCAGATGGGACAGGCAGGGGAGTGGGTTGGAGACAGGATGCCTCCAGGCCCTGTCCTGTCAGCCTCCAGGATGACTCACTCTCTCCAGAGATGGCAGGGAGTGTTCCCAGAATGGAACCAGGAATCGCCCCTACCGACCTGTGCCACCAAGTCTTAAAAGTAGAAGGAACATGGACCGCTCCCCAAGATTCTTGACTGCATCCCCTATTTTTTGAAGGTTTTATTTATTTACTCATGAGAGACACAGAGAGAGAGAGAGGCAGAGACAGAGGCAGACATAATCTCTGCAAGGAACCCAATATGGGACTCGATCCCAGGACCCCAGGATCACGACCTGAGTCAAAGGCAGATGCTCAGCCATTGAGCCATCCGGATGCATCCCACTACATCCCCTATTGTCTCAAGATTTCTTTTTTTTTAAAAGATTTTTATTTATTTATTCATGAGAGACACAGAGAGAGAGAGAGAGGCAGAGACACAGGCAGAGGGAGAAGCAGGCTCCATGCAGGGAACCTGATGTAAGACTCGATCCCGGGACCCCAGGATCATACCCTGGGCCAAAGACAGGCGCTAAACTGCTGAGCCACCCAGGGATCCCCCTGTCCCGAGGTTTCTGATGCTGGTTCCCACCACCCCATTCCCTACAGCCCCTTCTGAGATGAGAGTGGCCAACGTCCGCTGTCTTGCTCACACCGTCCCTACATACCACGTACATCTAGTCTACACACTTCCCTCTGAGGGCTGGGACATGTTGGTACCACCCCTTGGGAAATGAATGACTCCGGAGATGAGTCACGATAGACATTCTCTCATCTGTCCACCCTGCCCCCACCACCACCCTCTGCCCCTAGCAGGACATCCCCCAAGAGCAAGCCCGTGCCATTCCCACAGGCCAGAAGGGGCCGCTGCTTCCATGTGCCTCTAAACTGCCTGGGTAATAGGGCATCTCTCCAGCCCACCCCCTTCCTTCATCTTCCAGCGGAGCAGCAGAGAGTCCATCCCTCCACACCCCGCCAACGACAGTGTCACCTTCGGAGAGACTCTCCTCTGAATTTCAGCAAGCCAGGGTAGCTGAAGGGGTTCTGTGCCAACTATGTTCTCATCTTAGAAAGCCAAACAATTGCCCTTTGCTAGGTAGTGGTCAAGGTCTGCAGAGGGAGCTCGGCCATTGTCACGGCTGTTAAAAAACACATTTAAATAATATTATGTGACCACCTTTAATGCCATCCTGATGACCCCTTCACACAGGTAGGAGACGTGAGGCCAACTTGGTCTGTCTCCTACACCTTCAACATTCTAAGGAGTGCCCAAACCATGATGGGTTGAAACCAGCTTCTGTTCTTCTGCCAGAGGGGAAGATCTGGGTGAGGATGTGTAAACACATATAAGTAAATGCCAATCATGTCAATGATCCCCACTCCTGTGCCTGTGGCAGGCATAACCAATGGAGCCCCGATCTCGTTCACTGAATCCAGATGCAACTTCCCGTTCTTTACAACACAGCAGCTCCCCCAAGCCAGCGCTGGTTTCTTCGTGCCAGAATTTGAAAGGAGTTCGCTATTCCAGGTCAAGGTTAACGTTTTGGACTCTGAACACAATTGTGGAAGAATGGTTTTCAAGCCCCGAATCTGGGCATAAAGCGCAGAGAAGTACCTGATAATCTGTGCGGAACACTGTGAACCAGGAGCTTTAACTCTGTGATGTCGTGCTAAATTGTATCCTGTCTTCTATGAGATTCAGTATCGATCGGGTGTCAAAAGACTGAAAAACATGTGGAGAAAGACTGAACAACTGAAGAAATGATATACATTAACGTATTCTATTGCAAACTGAGAAAAGATCTTCTTTGTCCCTATCTCACCAGCAGAACAACCTTCCAGTGTGTAGAACCCAAGACTGTTCAGAGCAGAGACCAAGGATTGCAGCATCGAAGAAAGAGCATGGGATTGGAGGTCAGGGGTGGGATTCTGGCCAAGCTCTGCTGGAAATGCTGTGTGACCTTGGGCAAGATGCTTAACATCTCTGGGCCTCAGTTCCTTCATGTGTAGAGTGGAGACCATGATGTCTACTTTGTGTGGCTACTGTGGATTTCGAGAGCCACAACACGTGTGGAAGGTGCTGCCTGAGTCCCGAATCACTGCTTCTGGGACCTGGCTTGGGTGGGGAAGCGACCCTGAGCTGAGGCACAGAAGATGGATCACCTCCTAGTGCTGATGAGAAATCCCAGTGGGCATATGCTAGTCTGATTGGAGCACCCACCTTTGGGGGAACCAAGCCCTGCACATTCCTCCAGGGATGGGCTGGATCTGCTCAGAAGGGGTCCCATCCATCTGCTGAACTGCCCCATCCTTGGAAATCTTTCTTCTCCTTCCTTTAGTTCCCTTCTCTAGCTACCAAGGCAGCAGAATCTCAAGCAGGGTCAGATCAGCTTATCTGGGTGAAAGCTACCCAGGAAAGTGGCAGAGGGCCTGGTCTCTGTGCCAGTCCATCAGCTAGATTTGGCAGACAAGGGACACATGCTCAAAGAGGGTTCTCAGGGAGAGTTTGAGAAAGGGCACATCTGTGGGAGACCCAAAGGGATGGCGTGGTACCAGTGCCCCATGTCTGGACGGCGAGGGGAGGAAGCAGGCGCCAGAACCCTGGCGGGAGTGACCATGGCCGAGGGCAGCCCAGCAGGAGCTGTGGCCTTTGTAGAGGAACCTGGACAACTCCAGCAACTGCATGGAGGGAACTGGGGAAACACACACACCCCACTCGCTCCTCCACTTACCTGTGATCTCCAGCGTGCCTCCCACGGTGCACCTTGACAGTCTCTGGGACAGCCGGCCCCTGGAGCACAGAACAAGGTCGACAGGGTGAGAGGAGATCCAGAACTGGGCAGAGAATACCCAGTACCTCCAGGAACTAGAGAAGTGCCAAAGCAGAGCAAGCAGACCTGGGGGCGGCCACCAGGTGAGGGTCCAAGAGAATCACAGATGCCTGGAAAATGGAGAGGGAAACCTGCTTCACGGGAGTGAAGGGAGCCTGGGAACCATCAGTCACACTCCATGAGGCTAACATTCCAGCCTCCCTTTTACCGTTGCCTTGAACACAGGCCGGTGGGACCTGAGGGGAAGCCTTTTGGAGCTTCTGGAAAAGATTTCACTTCCTGATACACTGAGATACAGGTGTAGAAACTAAAATTTGATACGGCTCTGTGAGGAGCTACGGCAGCCTTTTTGCAACCATGAGGGGCCACTGAGAGGGCAGAGCATGAATATGGAAAGAACCTGGGTCTATGCTAACATCGCCGAATCATCACACAGCTCTGGGACCACTTTGCCTCTAGGCTTCCTGTTAGGTGAAAAAATAAATACCCTTGGCTTTTCGGCCACTGCTAGCTGGGTCTTCTGAGATGCATTTGCAAGTATCCAAGTTGATAACGTTAAAGAGGCGGGACTATCTTGGGCGAACGGACTACGTTTGGTTGCAGTTGTTCACCACTACGTCCCGAGGCCGCAGCAGAAGGCCCGACATGTAGTAGGTATTGGCTGAATATTTGTTGAGTGAACCAGCAGTGACTGGATGGACCCCTGACATGCGAGTGTCACCAAGTGTCACCTCCTTTTCTCTCTGCCTCTCCCAATAGCTCAGAAGAATTGCCTCTCCCTGTGGGAGGAGAAGGTCGGGGACTGTCAGAGCATCTTCGAGGGCGGGCGCAGGAAGGCCATGCTGCTACACACATACAGATGACTCATAAAGACGTATTTTTACCCCCTTCAAATGGTGATGTTCCTGTAATAAAGAATTTAATAACCCGCTGTGCCTGTGCGCAGAGAAAACTCATTTGTTTAATAGGCAGCAGTTTGGCTTTGTCATGTTCATTTAGTTTTTAATGACACACAGTTGTGCCAATATTGATTTTAGCTTATAGGGACTCAAAAAATTTACTGTCTAGATGGATCCAAGATGCAACCATTTCATCTTGCCTGCTCTGAAGACACATTGCCACCACCACCCCCCGCCACACACACACACCCCAGCCCCAGCCTGGGAGGGGCCCCGTGGGCACGGGGGTCGGCAGTGCAGCGTGAGAATTGATCACCTCTTCATTGGCAACACCTTCCCTGTCTGCTCTCTGCCGGCCTCACCTCTTGCCCTCATCAGATGGGAGTGAGGCTGCTGCCGTGGGAGGTGATATGTTTTTCATCTTGGAAAGCAGAGCAGGACTGTGTCAAGGAAACGGGAGTTAATTTTCCAGGCACACTCTCGGCAGCAAGTTATTTGTGTGCGTGCTCGCGCGCGCACGCGTGTGCAGGCGCCTGTGCACCTACACCAGCTCAAGCCCGAAGCGTGCATCCCAAATAGGGCAGAGCCCTGCCGATTATTCAGACTGCAAATGTCATGGGGGCCCGCTGGGGCCCAGTCATCTCTCCTGAACATTACTTACAATTTTGTTTTTGTTTTTGTTTTTAACTGGGGACGATATAAAAATAGCAAAAGGGATCACGGAGAGAGCTGAACCTACTTTGTGTTTTCTGAACAGTCAATTTAAGCATAAATACATACAGTAGACCCTTGGCATTTGTGGGTTTGACATTTGTAATCTCAACCGTGGGTAGCTTCCGTTGTCCGAGAGCTTCGCTGAAGAATGGTGTGGAATAACCATGATCAGCGCGGCCTGCGTGCCAGGTGCGCAGCCTATTGCAATTTGCAAGAATTATCTCATTTAATCTTTACATCACCCATCTACACCAAGTGAATAGGTAGGGTATTTATGTATTTATTTATTTATTTTTACTCCATTTTAGAGGAAATTGATGCTTGTGGAGATAAGGCTATAGGGCCAAAGTCACAGAGAATAAAGGACACCAAACCTGGGTGCTCTGCAGTTCCTTGCATTTTTTTTTGAAGATTTATTTATTTTAGAGAGAGAGAGAGAGCTCCCGAGTGGGAGAAGGGGTCAAGAGAGAGGAGAGAGACTCTCGAGTAGATGCCCCACTGAGCCGGGCACCCGTTGTAGGGCTCCATCCCACCACCCTGAGATCATGACCTGAGCCTAAATCAAGAGTTGGACACCCAACCTACTGAGCCACCCAGCGCCCCCTTGCATTTACAATGATCCTGAGTCCAAGTCCTCACCGAGGGCTGTAAACTGGCGTCCAGAGGGTGTGTCACTTGCCTGGCAAGTGAGCCCAGCTGAGCAAGCAGTGTCTGCACCTGCAGGGAGGAGTGAGTGCACGAGTAGGGCCGCAGCGTCACATCCAGGCCACGGCCACACACATAATATTTGTTTTTCTGAACTCTCCAGACTTTTCCCCGGGGGAGCCCTGGGATATTTGCTCAGTGGCTGCCTTTCATAACCTTTGTGTTGCCATAAAAGTAAGGCAGACATGAGGGAGAAAAGAGATAGCTCTGTAGATAGCACATTATGATAATGAACCATATTAAATATAATTTCATGTCGTTGGCCTATTTAATCTATTTATGTAAGTTTTAGCGAGTGCTTTATTCATGACGGGAGAGTCATTGAGGATGGATTCTTAGATTCACGGAATTCGAAAGGCCCTATCAATCATCCATACGAGTCCTGTCCCCAGAGAGGTAAAGTGACCTCGTCAAGGTCATGCAATTAAATTTGAAGTCATGGCCTTTCCCAGGAAAGGTGGGCATCAGACCCCTTGGTAGATGCAACCCCACAAGAACCTCGGTCCTATCCAGTAATTACTTTTTGCATGCGTCGTTTCAACTTAGAACACCATTTCTAGGAGAGCGCTCGCCATGCTCATTAACCACCCACCCGCCACCCACAGCTGCCGCTTCCATGCCCGCCGTGGCTGGCTTTCATCACTCTCCTTCTGGATGTCTAGATCCTCAGCACAGCATGCAAGGTGGCCCTGTAGGGGCTGGGCCCTGGGTTCCGCGCTGCCCTCCCCTTGCTCCCCACCCCGCAGCTTCACTGGCTTCTTTTCAGCGTCTCCTTCCTGCCACAGGCCCTTTGTGCATGCCAGCACACTCCTGTGACTCCTGGTGACATTCCTCACGGCCTTCAGATTAGTCAATCAGCCCTCCTCAGGGAGGCTTCCCTGACCTCTCAGAGCCCGTGCACGCTCATAGTGTTTCAATGGAGCACTGACCTCAAGCATCATTTTGTGTTAATTTCTAAGAGATTTTTAGGGGCACCCGGGTGGCTCAACGGTTGAGCATCTGCCTTCGGCCCAGGGCGTGATCCTGGAGTCCCAGGATCGAGTCCCACATCGGGCTCCCTGCATGGAGCCTGCTTCTCCCTCTGCCTGTGTCTCTGCCTCTCTCTCCGTGTCTCTCATGAATAAATAAATAAAATATTTTTAAAAAATGTGTAAGAGATTTTAATATCTGTCTCTCCTACCAGACTGTAAACTCCACAAAAGCAAGTTCCAATGCCCTATTCCTGTATCACTAGTTACCCTCGGATTGACCGGTTTAGTACCGTGGCGTTTTGCTCATGATTTTGTGGATGAGGAATTTGGAGAAGGCTCCACCTGGCAGGTGTCACTTGGATCTCAGCTGTTGGCCCGAGGCTGTGGTTGTGAAGGTTCACCTGGGCTGGACACCCGAGATGGGGTGCTCACCTTGTACCCCCTGCAGGTGATTGTCGCTATCTGGAAGCTCAGCTCGGCTGTCAACGGCAGCACCCACGTGTGGCCTTCCCAGCACGGGTGTCCCCGGGGTACTCGAGCTCCTTACAGCCCCCAAAGTAGGCTATGTGGCTTCCCTGATCCAGCCTCAGAAGTCCCTCAGTGCCGCTTGGCTTCAGTTCCTTGCTACTGGTTACAAGCGAGTCACCGAAGCCACTCAGATTCAAACAGTGGGCAGCAGACCCCACCTCCACCAGGGTAGGGGAGAGGCAGGACCCCACTGCACAAGAGCACGCGGGACGGGAGGGGTTTCTTGCAGTCATCCTTGGTAAATGCGACCTGCCACAGCAAGCACAGCGCCTTTTTCCTTCCTGCCTTTGACTCCGTGGCGCCCAGCACCAATCTTCAAAAATTACTTGATAAACAAATGGATATAGAGGGGCGCCTGGGCGGCTCAGTGGTTAAGCATCTGCCTTTGGGGTCCTGGGATCAAGTCCCGCATCGGGCTCCCCTCAGGGAGCCTGCCTCTCCCTCTGCCTGTGTCTCTGCCTCTCTCTGTGCGTCTCTCATGAATAAATAAATAAAATCTTAAAAAAAAATCAATGGTTATAGATGGACGGTTGAGTAAATATATATAGTACTATGGTCCGAATGTCTGTTCTCTCCGAAGTTCACATATTGAAACCTAAGGCTCCGGGGGATGGTAAGAGGAGGTGGGGCCCTTGGGAGAAGATCAGGCCGTGAAGATGGAACCCTCACAAATGGGATTCGCGCCCTCCTAGATGCGGCTTCGGAGAACTCCTTCTCCTCTTGCACCAAATAAGATGCTATGAGAAGTCTGCAACCTGGACGACAGCCCTCAGCTGACCGTACTGGCACCTGATGGTGAACTTCCAGCCTCCAGAATTGTGAGCCGTGGGTTTCCATTGTTTATAACCCCCCTCACCCCCCCCATCCCCCTGGCCTGTGGCATCCTGTTCGAGCAGCCCCGGACCCACTAACCCATGCCGGAGAAAAGGCAGGCGGGCAGGCAGGCTCCAGAAGCTCCGTTGAGGAAGGCGGGGTAAGCTAGCGTGGGGGCAGTGGACATGCCCGTGGCGGCAGGAAGGCTCGTCCTCACTAGCAGTTCACATCCCGTGTTCCTGCCCAGCAGGTGGACCCCCTCTTCTGCAGCCCCCACCCAACACGCTCGGGGAACCCCCTGCTCGTCGACAGGTGGGTGTGCGCTCAGGACGGCGGACTCGTTTCAACACCATTCAGAGAAAGATAGAATCAGGAAACATATCTGCTGTAAAAAACACACAACAGCCAGAAACCAAACAGCCTCCTGGCACCTTTTAAGGCCCAGAAGAAATAGAATTTAATTCTCTACGCATCTTGATTTGGCACCTGTCACAGCTGAGGGGTGACTGTGTTTTACGCTGCGTCACACGGCCGGGGGCGCTCGGAGCAGAGACAAACATATATGTTCCTAAGGCCAACAGTTCAACAGCGAGGACAACTTTGATTTACTCCCCTTGACGGGGGGCACGTTAATAACACTCCAGGCACCTTTGCAAGTCGACCCATCCCGGTTCTCGCAGCAGAGTGGGGCTCGGGCCGAGATCCCAGACTGAGGTTTGGTGCAGGCTTCGCCTCTCCTTGAGCGAGAGGGAGCCTCTCCCGGGGCCTGTGTCATCATCCCTGGTGTCCCTCCCCTCACCCGTCTAGCAGGCTCCTGGGTGCTGGTGGCCGTGTGGGCAGCTGGGGAGAGGCTCCGACCAGCATGCTGCCCGCCAGGGCACAGCCTCTGCACCCTGGTCAGGCCTCTCCTGTGAGCCGGCCTCCCTGCCTCCGCACACCGCACGCACCCCCCACGGTCAGCAGACCTCGCTCCCCGCGGCCCCTGGGTCAATCATCCCTCCCGTGGTACACGGTGACAATGGACAGAAAATTATATCGACAGGCCCTTATTGAATATAATTACTGCACAGGAGCCACCTTGAACCCATGGGCCAGAGTGGAACTCAGCTGTGATTCAGGAATATGCCCGGTCAGTAACCAGGTAGTAGTAGCTCCAGGTAGGCTCCCGGTCTGGAAAGTCCAACTAGCACATCCTCCCTTCTGGCGGACGTCTTACCTGCTTTAGTAGATAGCACTCAGCAAACAGCTCTTATGGGCTTATTATTATTAGGTACTTGGACTCCAATTGCATCCTTACGAGGTGCACAGGACCATGTCTTACTTCCTGACGCACGTGGGAAGGTTCAGAGAGATGCGTGGAGGTAACACCGCTGGCGAGTGTCGGGGAGGAGACTGTGCCCCGGTGCCCAGTGGCCTGGGCCTGTGATTTGGAAGCCGGAGCTCCTCCCTGATTGCAGGGCGGCCTCCTGCTGAGAGAGGGCTCCTCCCGGGGACCAGGGTGGCCACCCCGTGGTGCTGAGGTTTGCCAAGCGCTTCCCCGGTGGGAGTGGACTGGACGCAGAGATCCACGCGCAAACCCAGGCCACAGTCGGTTGGGGCTGGGGGCCTCCGTCTGCGTTTCTGTCCGTGGTCCTTGACCTTCCCGGGGGCTCACGTGGGACGGGAGGGGCCTCCAGCCTGAGCGGCCGGGACCTGCTGGTATCAACTGCTGCTGGGGGACCGGGGCTGCACGGCTGTTTCAGGCGCTTTCTGAGCGTCCCCGCCCCACATCCTAGTAACTAACCACCCGGTGAGGTAGGTACTGTCCTTGTCCCATTTTACAGGTGAGCAAACTGAGACGCGACAAAGGTAGGGAACTTGTCCAGGACCACATGGTGATGGCTGGTGCAGCCACGTAACTGGGGGCCCCCAACAGGCCCCCCCCCGCAGCCCCCCGGCCACCGTCTCACACGGGGGGACTGGCAAACAGCAGTCTCACCTGGTTTCTGCACGGGCTGCCCCCTTAGGCAGCAGAAACTTATTTTGTCCCACGTCTGAAGGCTGGAAGTCCAAGATCAAGGTGTCTGCAGGGTTGGTTTCTTCGGAAGCCTCGGTCCTTGTGTGCGGAGTCTTCCCCCCGGGCTCGTGCGTCTCTGGTGTCTCTGTGTGACCAAATTTCCTCTTAGAAGGACACCAGTCAGACTGGACGAGGGCCACCCTAATGGCCTCATTTCAATTCCGCTACATCTCTAAAGCCTTCGTCGTCAAATATGTCACCATCTGAGGTCCCAGGAGTCAGGACCACAACATACGAATTTTGAGGGGACCCAAGTCAGCCCATGGTACCCAGGAACTGGGGAGGGGCTAGGACCCGGGGCCGAAATGAGATGAAAAGATTGAAAGTGCGTGGGGTTGTGTTCCCTCTTTCCAGAGGCCAGAGTAGGTTTTCTTTTTTCTAAAAAGGAGGACAGTGGGGAAGAAACAGCCTGCAAGGGTGGTTCCTGGGCACGTGAGGACGCAGACCGTGACGTCAGGAGGAACCCAGAAGGCCAGGGAAGAAGAGGAAGGGGAGAGAGGGGAGCCAGGCAGAGATGGGGCAGGGTCTGGCCTCACACTGGGATCCCCAACCCATTGCACTGGGAGCTCTGGAAGGTGAATTGCACCACAGGTGTCCTCTACCCCCAGGGATGGATGAGGGGCTGGGGGACACTGCACCTGGCATCTGTGGGCCATGGGCCGTGGCCACCCTAGAGGGCATCTCGGACAGAACAGCCCTCTGCAGAAGATCACAGGCGAGTCTTCCTAGCAGACCCGAGTGTCAGGTGCACCGCCTGCCTCAGGAGACCCAGGTGCAGCCTCAACAGCATCTCCTCTGGGGGGGCCGCCTGCCGTGTCCCCCAGGCTGTGGCACGGGGTCCCCTGGGGGGTGAGAGAGAACCTGCTTGCAGCTCACTCCCCGGGGAACCTGCAGGGTCACAAGGAAGAAGCATCTGGAGAATGGCCCCGGGGACCAGCCTCCACCATCCCCTCTCCTTCTACCTGGGTTCTCCCCACTAAGCCCAGACTCACTTTTGGGGGCCACATATAATCACAGGCTTAGACTCAGACTTCACCCTCGCCTGCACACTGTACTGGCTGGGCACCAAGGGCCAGGCCCACGCAGGCTCCGTGAGAGCACCACCCCCAAGTCCAGTGCTGGGGGAGCAGTGACCTCCTGCGTCCCCACCTCCAGAGACGGCCCGGAGGACCCACCTGGGCAAGCCGTCCTCACCCGCCTGTGGCCCAGGCTGCCTCTGCCGGCCTCGCTTACGATTACCACTAGTATTTGTACGTTCGGTGCCGATGGCGTGGCCGGCACTGTACAAGACACCGCGAAGACCAGGTCCCACCCCTCGGGGCTGATGGGCCAGCCGGACAAGCAGCTCCTCAGCACACACTCGCTAAGACTCTGTCTCTGTGTCTCTTGTGAATAAATAAATAAAATCTTTTTAAAAAAATTTTTATTTATTTATTTATGATAGTCACAGAGAGAGAGAGAGGCAGAGACATAGGCAGAGGGAGAAGCGGGTTCCTCACAGGGAGTCCGATGTGGGACTCGATCCCAGGACCCCAGGATCACAACCTGAGTCGAAGGTAGATGCTCAACCACTGAGCCACCCAGGCGTCCCCAAAGAGGGACTTCCAATGGGCTTGGAAGCACATAGAAAAGACTGCAAATCCTACCAGCCACTGGCCACCAGCACAGCAAGGAATGCATCTAGATCCTTCTTCCATTGCCCCACCCATGGTGGAATTAGAGTAAAATACAGAGCAGTCACTAGACTGGAAATAGAGGTGCATATACAGTATTCAGATGGATTATTGATAGTGCGATGATTGATAAGTCTGCTTCCAGACATCAGAACCACCCTGTGTTACCCACTTCCCACGCTTGTCGGAAAGATGATACCATGAAGCAACTCGTGTCGAGTGCTCCCTACGTGTCAGACACCATTCCGAGAGCTCTACTCTCATCGTTAGCTCATCCAATGTCACAAGAAGACCAAGGACGGGGGTTATTTTGTTCATAAGGGATAGATGAGGACATCAAGGCATAAAGTCACCAAGTAATTCAACCAACGTGACACAGCTTGGAAGTAGAAGAGCGAGAGTTTGAGTGGGAGCAAAAAGAGTTAGGACATGCCCTCACGTTGACCGGGAAGGACATAGCCAGTGTCCCACATGTTGTGACCTGCTGGTGGGTGGTTGACACAGACCCCGGGTCAGATGGGTTTGGGATTTGGAGATCAAGAGACCTCCTGGCACTTGGGTGCCCCACCTAAAACCAGCAGGTGCACAATCTCCTACAGCTGCTCTAAGAGCAGTGTCTGATAGAACAGCGGTGCTTCTGAGCCCTCTTTCAGTCCCGCGCGTGTGTGTGCTGCGTGCACGCGTGCGTGAGTCCACGTGCATGTACGTGTATAGTCCGGGGCCTATTGTTTTCCCCATGGTGGAGAGTCAGATACAACTGGGGCCAACCAGAGTGTGCATGACCGTCCCCCCGTTTATCTTCCCACCAGTTCCTGAGATGCCATCGGGCCCCCGCCAAGGCGAGGAGACAGACGCGCCGTCACAGGACCGGGAGCCGCGCTGTACTCACGGCCCTTCGCATCCCCTGGTTTCACAAAGTACAAAAATAGGAGGCAAGCTCCAGACAGCTCAGATGCCGGGCTCAGACAATCGCAGCCAAGACAGAGAAGGGGAGGGAGGAGAGGAGGAACACAAGGAGAGGGAGAAAGGAAGGAAAATCGGCCACTTAAGGTCAAAACAGTGAGAATAACATGAAAACGCTGCCAACGGAGCGGAAGCAAGACGCCTTCGAGGTTGGAAATGTGACAACAGAACTGTTGTTGCCTCTGGGCTGGTGTCACCGCCGTAGTCTCTCCAAGGATGGGATGCTGGACAGAGGGCTGGGTGGGGGAGGCCAGCCGGCTCGGGATCTCAGACGGGGGTGCCGGGGGTCTCCCAAGAAGGGGTGGGAGGGTGCCACGTGGGCCTCCTCCATTCTGGAAGGCTGACGGAGGAGAGCTCTGATGGATGGCATTGATGGGATGGCATGCAAATGTATGCAAACGAGGCCTGGGAGAACCGGTGGTGCTTTTCTTTATTTGTTTATTTAGTTGAGACAGAAGAAATATATGCTCATTGTAAACGAATCGGAAAAGATATGCGCAAAGAAAGAAATCAAAATCCCTCATTAGCCCACCACCCAGAAAAAACAAAACAGCATTGCTAACATTCGGGTGTATATTTTTCCAGATAATTTTCTGCCCATACATATATAGTTGAGAGGTTTTTTTTTTTTCCCCTAACCAAAATAGGTTCTTACTTTACATACTGTTTTGCAACCTGCTTTTTTTTTCTTACATTGAAAATACATCATAAATGTGCTCATGGCACTATAATTTATTTAACAAATTCCCTATTGTTAGAAATACGGATCGTGTTCAGCTTTCTCAGCCAAGGTTAAAAGATCCCATGATTCAGTTGCGGGAGGCAGGCTGAAAAGTACAAGAGATGGGGAACACTGACCTTTAGAAAATTGTGTGTGGGGTAGGGATTGGGGTGCCCAGAAGAAGCTCAGACCATACAGTTCCGGAAACAGAATTATTTTTAATCTCTCAAGGGCGCAGGGAAAAAATTGCTGCCCCAAATTCAGACCAGAAGCAAGTCATCTAGAGCCCTTTTCGTCACCCCGGCAAATAGGCCTCTGGGAGGCCTACCCTGCTGCAGGCAAGGTTAGGCAACTTCCCAGGGACAAGGGGAAAGGAGACACAATCCCACAATTGACCCATCTCCTCTTAACATCAAGAATTTGGCAGATCCAGCGCCAGAACCCTACACCAGCTCTCCTAAGGAAGGACAAATGGAAGCAGAGATCACCCCCATCTGATGGGAAGACACACGTGAGGAAGAAGGAACACACTCGTTTCAAGGAGAAAACAATGCTCCAAGCAGATTGTGTGTCCCAGTGGAAAAGGAGCAGGTTAAGAGGTTTGCTCTGTTAGCTTTAGTTGAACACCTATTATGCGCCTGACTCTGCGCTAGGCCCCTCTGCATATAATACTCATTTAATCCTAAGAATGTGGCTATGAAGAAGTTGGCTTTCTGTGGATGGGGCCTCGAGGGAAGGACCAGAGAGAGGGTCACATGGGTCATTCAAGGGCAGAGCTCAAATGTGGAGCCCCCTCCTCCGAGAAGCCAGAGAGGCCCCAAGTGGAGGAATGTGCAGTGTGCAGAGGGTGGGATGCGGGAGGAGAGGCTGCTGGGGAAAGGTGACTCTGGAAAGCTGCTTTGCCCAAAGGAAGGGGAGAGAAAGGTGAGGGCATTAGGGGAGGGAGGGCAACAGTGTGCAAACCAGGTGGGAGGGGAGGCGGGGGGCTGGGGGGGGCTCTGAAGATGGGGTGAAGACAAGCCGTCCTGAGCTTGCATGAGCAAGCAGGGGGCTGTCCTGGGAGCCCCAGAGGGCAAGGCAGGGTGGGACCAGAAGGGCAGGAGAGAGGCAGGCGTGGTGTCCGCCCGCCTCCACGGGGGGACTTGGGAATCAACACTCAGAGCCGGAGCCGGGCTCCTCGCTGCCCCTTCCCCCTAATTACAGCTTAGGGCCCCAAGTGAAAGCCGCTTTGGGCAAGATTTATTAGGCTTCTCCATTGCACTTGAGCTTCATTTGTTTTGCTCCATATTTGCTGGTGGCTCTGACCCAGCATTAATGGCCTATTTGGAGTCCGCGATCCTCTCGTGTCCTCTCTGAGGCTGGAGGGGGCATCCGGGCTTTTTATTTGCCCGTGTAGCTTGCTTTTTAATTACACCAAGTGGGCAGAGCAGGGGCTCTGGGCAGAGCAGAGGGCTGCGGCAAATATTTATCATTATTGTTAGTATTTTCACTAATAATCCTGGCAAATGAGAAACTGGAATCCAGAGGATCAGGGTTGTTAATTGAAAAATAATGCCGAGAGGAAAAAAAAAAAAAAAAAAAACACAGACACACACACACAATGTGGATGGCGCTGCGAAAGGGAACAGAAATGCAAGCTCACCTCTTCCCCGTGTTTGGGGATGGGATGCGCCAGAGCTCTTCTTTCCCTGCAGGGAGGGCTGGTCCAGGCCCTGGGAACCCAAGACAACATCATGGATTATGTCTTCCTAAATTCTGGAAAACGAGGAATGGGTTTGGGAGTATTTAGGAGCTGCAGTGACTCCTTAGGGGGGTGAGGGGCGGGGGGGGGGCAAAGTTGAACAGACCTCAGAGGAGGCATAGCTGGAGACTGCCTTTGCCATCACCTCCTTGAAGACCCACTGCACCCCCCAGACTGGTGAAGGCGAAAGAAAAGGTAACACACAATGTTGGTGAGAATAAGGGGCACTGGCTCTCCACCACACTCCCTGCAGGGGGAGAATAAACTGGTAGACCTTTTGGAGGGAATGGGGGGGAAGCCACTTGAACCCTTGAAAGTGTGCATTCCTTTGACCCATGATTCTCAGCCAGCCCCCTAGTGAGATGAGAGATAAGGGCAAAGATAGGTCTGTCAGCAGGACTTGGAGACAAAAGTCCCTCAGTCCTCCCTTAAAGAGAAGGATCTGGAGCTGTGCTGTCCCCTAGGCTGGTTGCTAGAGCCGCAGGGGGCTATTTCAATTTAAATTCATTAGCCACACTCAGTCCCAGGGGTGTGCTAGTCACATTTTAGGCAGCACTCAACAGTCACATGTGATGAAGGGCTGCCATATGGGACAACGCAGGCGTCGACGTTACCATCACCCCAGAAAGTCGTACTGGCCAGCACTGGTCGGGAAGTGCACCTCCAATCCTGGTCTCCACTCAGCAATGCAGAAGGATATTTGTTACAATATAAATGTCATCGTGTGTTGACATATTGAAAATTCTGCATTGCTTCCACATTGACCTGAGAATGGGGACCAAACTCGTCTCACAGGGTCCTCTCTGACCTCACACTGGGCCGATCTCTACCTTGTCAGAGTTCAGCCACACTGACCTCCTCATAGGCCCAGAACGTGCAAACCCCAAGGCCTTTCCACCAGCCATTCCCTGAACCCACAACCCTCCCTCACTTGTCAGTCCTGGCAGGGAGAGGTGGGTGCAGATCTGGAAAACGTGCCCAGAAGCAAATATAGCTAACCAGATCCTGGCAAGCAGGGGTCCACAAGTCTACCTACCGTTCCCTCAGTAGATGTCTGCCCCCTAGAAACTGGGGGTCCTCTGGGTACCATCTTGGCCTTTATTCAACAAGGGGAAGGTTCAGGCTCAGAAGCTATTTTTGCTGGTCTGAGGATAGTGAGTGCGATAAGAGAGAAGAATCCAGAACTGTGGCCCACACCCACACCCACACACACCCCCACTAACACATGCTCCTCTGCCTTCTCTGCCTCATGGTGAATATACGAATTGACAGGCTTGGATTTCAGTCATTGTATCCATGTCTCCATAGTCATCATCCCAGGCAGTACCAGTGAGTGTTAGAGGCGGTTTTCATCAGCCTGTCTGGGCTCTGGGCCCCCTGGCACTGGAACAAGCTGTCCTTCCCTCCACCGAGTCCCCAGCACTCGGGCTCCCACCCTGAGCCATCGCTAACCACTCCCAGGACTGTCTCCCCCGTACAAGGCAAGCTTCTTAAGGACAAGCCCTGTCATATTCCTTTGCACATCCCCAGGCCAGGCTGAGGGTGTGGCATCCAGCAGGTACTCAATAAATACTTATTTTAAAAAAAAGATTTTCTGTATTTATTCATGAGACACACACACAGAGGCAGAGACAGAGGCAGAGGGAGAAGCAGGCTCTGTGCAGAGAGCCTGATGCGGGGCTCCATCCCAGGACCCCGGGATCACGACCTGAGCCAAAGGCAGATGCTCAACCGCTGGACCACCCAGGCACCCCCCCTTTTTTTTTTAAATTAGAGGTAGAATGAATCTTAAGCAGGCTCCACGCCCAGCACATAAGCCCAACACCGGCCTCAACCTCACCTCCCTGAGATCTTGACCTGAGCCGAAATCAAGAGTCGGATGCTTAACTGAGCCACCCCGGAGCCCCCGGTAAATGCTTAGTCTACATGGTAGGCCTTCGAATTCAGCTCCTCAGATCCGGCTGTTCAGTTGAGCCCACCAGTCTGCATAAGATGGTCCTGTGAAAAGCCATGAGAAGCTTATAGCTGGGATACTAAATCGAGTGGAGGTGTTCCTAATGATCTTAATGGGTGTTATTATTTTAAATTAACTAATTAATCTGATTCTAATGTGCTCCAACAGCATAGGGCCATCATGACCATTATCGTTACTTTATAGCTCTGACGAATCGAGCCTTAAGTGGTAGAAGCGGCCGCCCTGTTCACTCGGCCTATTACCATCATGGCCCGTCTGTATACAAACGTCCAGGTGGCATTAAAGACACCAGGATTGACACTAATGTATGTTAATAGTCATTGAGTCACTCCCGAGAGGGTAAGAGGAAGACAGGGATCCTAAGATGTTCTCGATCCTAAGCTCTCTGTGAGGTCCCTCTCCTCCCTCCGTTCTTCCTCACTCTCGCTGCTCAAGATTAGGACAAGCCCCCCTCCCTCCAGCACCAGGGCCGATGGCATCTTTGCTGGTTGACCTCCGGGCCCCCCGTCCTGGAAACCATCGCCAAAGCACAACCAGATACACTGTCCCAGGTCCCAGTTCCAATCTGGCTTCCAGTCCTCTCTTCAACCTACCTCACCTCTCTCAAACCCCCTTTCCAGCCAGGGTCCTTGGTGGAAGCCCTGGGCTGGGTCCCCTGAGGGCACGTGCAGTGTCTTGGAGCAGACGCGTGGGTAGGGATAGAACATGATGGGACAAGTGCCAATTGTGATGGATGTGAGGAGCCATGGCACTCGGAGGAAGGGGCCTTGCGAGTCTTGGTGGAGGGAGGGAAGTCACCTTCTCAGAGGCGATGATGTTTGTGCTAAGTCTTGAGGATGAGCCGTCATCCCAGTCACATGTCTACACCCACCTTGGAATCTTTGGGTGTCACCCCTCTCTGCGTGAGCTTGCTCCTCCTCGTCTCTGCATACATGAGGTCTCCTCCGGCTACCACATACTCAGCTCAGTCCCATCACCCTGTAGGGGCCCCTGGACACCTAGCCATGGTCATCTCCACCTCCCTACCCCCCAGGCCTCGGTCACAAGCCACCTGCTGCACTCACAGGCTGCCCCGTTTAAGGGATTTGATCTTTCCAGAGAGCTACAAAACCCTTTGCTAAGTTCCCATATCTGGGGTGTTTTTCTCCAAATGCTTCACCACCTCTTCACCTCTTTCAGGTCTCCACTGCAGGTCACCCTACACCAGGGACCACCCTATCCAAATGACCCCACCCCTCCAAGTGCTCTCTATCCCCCTTCCTTAATAAAAAATATAAGTTTTTCCTGACTTACTCTGCTCCCTGGCCCTTATTGTCATGGAGTATACTATGCACTTCATCTGCTTATGGTTTGCCTCCCTAGGCTGGTTCCAAAGCCGGTGCACTCGGCAACCGGTTGATTGACTGACTCTTAGTGACCCTAACGGTCTATATTAAATCAGTCTTCAGAAATGTTAATGTGCACGAGAACCACCTGGAAATCTTGTTAAAATACAGATTCTGATCAGTAGGTCCAGAGTGAGCCTGAGGTCCCACATTTCTAACAAGTTCCCAGGTGATGCTCATGATGCAGGTCCAGGGACCCCAGCTTCCCACCCCATTGAACAGCAGGGGACAGGGTGTGGTGCTGATCTCCAGACAGAGGACCCTGGGGATCCCCAGAATTGCACAAGGTGTGGGAGGCAAGGCAGCAGGCTAGGAATCCATGAAGGGTGCCAACTATTGCCTGAAATCAGAATCAATTACACGCCTTTCAGACATGTGTATCAGGATTCCTCGTGCTGTGGGGGATGAATAAAATACGTTCATTTAAAAGCATTACTGAATCCATAGTAACTTTTCATTGTTGTGCATTTTCTCAACTGATAGATGCTAAACAGGTGGGGAGGGGGTGTTAAAAAGGTTTTAAGACCTGTTTGGAAGATGCCGCGGCCTTGTGTCCTGCTCCCTTCAGAGGCTGATTGGCAGGAAGCAGGTGTTACAAGGACTATCACCCTGAGGGCCCTGGTGGGGGACAGAGACACACACACAAGCACAGAGGCCGGGCGTGAAGGGCCTGCAGGAGCAGCCTCTCCTGGAGCAGGCCAAAGGATGCTGTCACCTCGGAATGCTCTCCGGTTGGCATGGCAACAGTTGTCATTCACGTAAGTAGCTGACCCATATTTAATCAACAAGAAAACAAGGAGAGTGGACGAGGAGGGAGAGGGGGTACACCGACCGCTCCTCACCTGGCCCGGAGAGCTGGAGCCCGCTCCGCGCATCCCTGCAGCCACGAAAGCAGCCCCTGTGGCAGAGCCCTGGTGCTGCTGAGCATCCCCGGTGCCACTCTGTCACGCTCTCCCCACGTGTCGCTTTAGCCAGCCCAGCCAAGGACACTGAGGTCAGTGCTGCATTCCCATTTTAAAGAGGAGACAACGAGGCAGGGTGGGCAAGGCAGGAGGCTACGGATCCAGGAGGGGTGCCAACTGCTGCCTGAAATCAGAATCAATCACATGCCGTCCGGACACAGGTATCAGTACTCCCCGTGCTGTGGAGGACGAACGAAATGCGTCCATCTGAAAGCATCGGGGACGTTCAATGACTTGCCCGAGGTCACACGGCCAGTGAGCGGCTGTGTGGGACTCAGCATCAGTCACCGAGGTGTGGTGACTTGAATCTGGTTGCCCTTGGCGCATAATTTAACCGATACGATATAGTCGAGACAGCGTCGATACCCAGCCCAAGCTTGAGAAAGCCCACAGCACCTGCTCTGGACTCTGGGGAGACCACCCAGAGAAGGGGGGGCTCTGATGGCGCACGAGGAGGACAACAGCCCAGCCAAGCCCGGAGCCCAGCTGACCTCGGAAGGACGACCGACGACCAGGCCAGAAGAAGATTTGCCCGGCGGAGCCCAGTCCGGGTGGCAAAACCACACAAGTGGACCGAATGGCTCATGCTTTATGTCGCCGAATTTGGGGCTTATCTGCTTCCCAGCAGTAGATCTCTAACCCAAGTGGGTCTCTCTGAGTGGCCCTTAGGACCTGCCCTACCCCTCTGGCCAGGCCCACCACCAGCCACTCTCCTTATCCCTCCTCTTGCAAGGTGCGCAGATCTTTCCCCTGCCCCCCCCGCCCCCCAGCCACACAGAATCTCTCGTTTCCCCATCTTGCTGCAACACACGTTTCACTAAACCTGACTTTACCTCCACAAGGTGAATCATGCACTCTTTCCCCGCCACAGCTCGTCCTAGCCCAGCCTCAACCGTTTCTCACCTGGATGATCGTAGAACCTGCCAACAGGTCCCACCACACCCCCTCTTGCCCTCTCCAGACCGTTCTCCATGGGCTTCTGACTCTGTCACCCTTTTTGTTTCTTCTTTCCTGACCTGAGAGACCCAGTCCCCCTCAGGTCCCTCTGCTGCCCCCCGCCCCCCCAGGCACATTGGACTCCTCTCTCTTTCCCACCTCAAGGATGTCCTGAGTGAGTCTCCTTCCGCCTGGAATACTACTCTCCTCCTCTTCTCCAGGGTCAATTTCGGCTCATTCTTCAGGTCTTAGGTTTTTTTTGTTTGTTTGTTTGTTTTTGTTTTGTTTTGTTTTGTTTGTTTTTTGGGAACAGACGGTATATTTTACACACAGTGAAATGCGCAGAGCTTAAGTGTACAGCTTGATGAATTTCAACAAATATATACACCCATGTAAGCACCACCCAAATCGAGATACGTGGAACATTTCCATCAACCATCACATAAATTAGGGTATACAGAACGTTTCCCTTATGGCAGGAAGTCCCCTCAGGCCCTTTCTGGTTGTTTCCCCCTTCTGATTCCTATACAACCACTATGTGCCTTTGCGTGCAAAGCCTCCTGGTGGACTCACATTTTTCGTTCTCTTGAGTAAAGTCCTACAAGTAGAAGTGATAAGTCGAAGAGCCGGTACATGTCACTCGATTCAAAACCAACAGTTTTCCAGAGCGATCGGACCAGGTCACATTCCCACAGGCGGGCAGTGTGTGAGTTCTGTTCCCCCTACACCTGTGTCAACACGCATCAACACCCCGTAGTGTCGCGCTTTTTACTGTGCAGGGGTAAAGCTCAACTTGACGTCTGCCTGCTGCCTAATGACCTCCAGCATCTTCTCATTTTTTATGAGCCACTCAAGTATGCCCTGATGTGAAGAATCTGTTCAGGTCATTTATCCACATTTCATCCTACTGTTTGTCATTCATCTATCTATCTATCTATCTATCTATCTATCTATCTATCTATCTATCTATCTATCAAGTAAGGTCCATGACCAACACCAGGCATGAATTCACGACCCTGAGATCAAGAGTCACATGTTCTACTGACTAAACCAACCAGGCGCCCGTGTCTTTCTATTATTGATTTCTAGGTATCCGTTTTTTAAAATTTATTTATTTATTTATTCATGAGAGACACAGAGAGAGGCAGAGACACAGGCAGAGGGAGAAGCAGGCTCCCTGCTAGGAGCCTGATGTGGGACACGATCCCGGGACTCCAGGATCATGCCCTGAGCCAAAGGCAGAAGCTCAATGACTGAGCCACCCAGCGCCCTAGGTATCCATTTTCATACTGTTCTCAGTTCTCTGAGGGCATCCTTCCCCCACCACCTGCCCACCCCCCACACCCATGCACCCACTCAGACTTACATCCAAGAGTTAGAGGCTCTCACAGGACCTCATGCTGGCCTTGAGGCCTCGGTTATGCTTCACTCAAGTGACATATCCTATTACGCGGGTATATGTTAGTCTCCCAGCAAGCCCAGCTCCACAGGGGTCTGGACCACATCTGCCCTCGTTACTGTTGAATCTCCAGCTCCGAGCACAGTCCTGGGCACAAAGGAAGCCCTCAATGATTTTTTTTCACTCAACCAAGTTTTTTTATTGAGTGTCTACTATGAGTCAAGCAACATTACAATGGAGCATCACAGTGAACAAGGCATGTGAACTCACAGAGCTGCCATTCTGGGCTAGGGACAGGGGTAGGAAAGGGCCAGTGAAGAACTACACCCATAGATTTAGGGGGTGCCAAGTCGGAGTAGGTGTTTTGAACTAAATAATAAAACTGCGAGAGACTAGAGAGTGACATTGCATATGATGATGGGAGGATCCCTCGGACAAGGTACCATTTGAGCAGATACTTGAAGATGAAGAAGGGAGCCATGGAGGTGCCTGGGGCAGAGGAGAGCCTAAGGGATGCACAGCAAGGTTTATATGGGAAAAGGGGAGCGATGCGTGGGGAGTAAGGCAGAGAGATATGAGGTAGGGGGATGTCACCTAGGGCTCGGTGCTTTAAACCTCTCCCCCGCCCCCCGCAATCTGCTGGAGAAAAAGAAAAAAAAAACCTGCATATGCATGCACGTGCACACACAGGCACACAAGTACACACTCAAACAGAACATTCCAGAAATCAATTTTTATCTTTACTAGACATAATATGCTCTCCAGCATTTTTTTCTTCTTTGCTCTTATGTTCCATTCTGTTCTATTTCATATCATCAAAATGCTGATCATGACCCTCTACATTGATTTCATGACCTATTAATAGATTTCTATGTACATGGAAAAGATTCTGGATGAAAAGCTGCTGGGAGATTTTGAACAGAAATGTGAGGCAACCCGACTTGCAGTTAATTTTTTTTTCACTTAAGTTTTGTATCTTAACAGTTTTATGGAAGAGTGTGAACAGACACAAAAGCAGAGCCCTTGGAATAAGGTGACCCACGGATACTCTCATTCAGCTCCCACAATTAGCAACATTTTACTACCTCGCCTTCCAGAATCCCTAACCACTCGTTTGCTGAGGCGTGTTAAACCAAATCTCAGACGTCGTATCATTTGCCCTTAGATACACCCATATGTATTTCTAGCAAATAACAATCCAATTTTCATACCCAGCAATATTTTAATACTTCACCCAGCTCATGATCAATCTTTCTCAATTGTCTCAAAAACGGGTTTTTACAGCTGGTTGCCTTGAATCAGGGTCCAAACAAGGTCCATACATTGCGTTTGGTTGGGATCTTTCTTAAGTTCCTCTCTACTTCCCTTCCTCTCTCTCTCTCTCTCATATTGAGGCTTCCGTTACCTAAAGCGAAATGAGCAATTTGATGGGGTTTGACAATTGTACACACTCACGCAACCACCCACCCTAATCAAAACTTGGCACATTTTGTCACCTCAGAAATTTCCTCGATGTTCCTTACCAGTCAACCCACACTATCCTCACCCAAAGGCAACTGCCTTTCTGATTTCTATCACCATAGATTTGCTTTGCCTGCTCTTGAAGGTCGTATAAATGGAATCACACGGTGTGTTGTCTGGCCTCATTTGCTCACATGCCTGTGAGATTTATCCCTGTTGTTGGGTGTATCAGTACGGAGCATATTTCTTCTTATTATGGAGTTGTATCCCATCGCATGGATGTACTATAATTTGATTATCTACTTTCCTGTTGATAGACATTTGAAGTGTCTATTTTTAGGCTCCTTTGAACCTTCTTGTTTACGTTTTTATGTTTCTTGAGTAAAACTTTGTTGTTGTTTTTAAGACTGTCCTGGTTCTTCTGAATCCTATTTTTATGTAAATTCTAGAAACAGCCTGTCAATCTCTATTAAGAAGCCTGTTGGGAGTTTAATTGGAGTTGTATCAAACACATAGATCAAGAAATGTTGATTCTTGTAAGGGCGCCTGGGTGGCTCAGTTGGTGAAGCATTCGACTCTTGATGTCGGCTCAGGTCATGATCTCAGGGTTGTGGGATCGAGCCCTGCATTGAGCCCCAAGTCAGGCTCTGCACTTGGTGTACAGTCTATTGGTCCTTCTTCCTCTACCTCATTCGCGTTCTCTCTCTCTCTCTCTTTCTCTCTCTCTGTCAAATAAATAAATAATTTTTTAAATGTTGATTCGTCTAATCCATAAGCAGGGCATAGCTTTCACTTAATTAGATCTTTTTAAATTTCTCTAAGAAATGGATTGAGTTTTCAGGGTGGAGGTTTTATATGTCCTGCGTTAAATTTATTCCTAGGTATTTGAATTTTTCTCTTATGCCATTTTAAATCTTGGGGTTTTAAAATTTTTTATTTTCTGTTCATTGCTGGTACATAGAGTATGACTGAATTTTGTATATCAACCTTGTATCACACAGTCTTGCTAAACTCACCTGCTAATTCTAGGAATTTCCTGTTTGCAATCATATCATCTGTAAATAACGACAGTTTTCTGCTTTCTTTCCAATTTTCGTAGCTTGCATTTATTTTCTTGCCTTATTATACTGGCCAGGCTTCTAGTTCAAGGCTTAATAGAAGCAGCAAGAACAGACATCTTTAGGGACACCTGGGCGGCTCAGTGGGTAAGCATCTGCCTTTGGCTCAGGATGTGATCCTGGAGTCCTCAGATGGAGTCTCACATCAGGCTCCCCACAGGGAGCCTGCTTATTTCTCTGCCTATGTTTCTGCCTCTCTGTTTGTGTCTCTCATGAATAAATAAATAAAATATTTGAAAAGAAAAAATAGACATCCTTGCCTTCTTTCTAATCTTAGAGGGAAAGCATTAACTATGATTAATTACATTAACTGATGTTTCAATGGAAAATCAGTCTTGCATTCCTGAAATAAACCTATTTGGTCATCAATACATTATTCTTTTTAAGTATTGCTGAATTGAATTTGATGATGTTTTCTAGGGATTTTTGTAACTAAATTCGTGAAAGGTATTGATCTTTAATTTTCTTAAAAAAAGCTCTTTCAGAATTTGGTATCAGGGGTACGTACGCTAATGTCATGAAGTGAGTTAGGAAGTGTTCTTTTATCATCAAGTAGGATTCGTATTATTTCTGCCTTAAAAGTTCAAAAGAATTCACCAACAAAACTCTCTGCAACTTTTGTTTTCTTGTGAGAAAAGTTTATTTTTCAGATTCAATTTCTACAATTGATATAATAAGGTTATTCAAATTTTCTATGTCTCCTTGTAACAGATTGTGTTTTTCAAGGAATTTCCCCCATCTCACTGAAGTTGTCAAATATATTGGCATACAATTTTTATATCATTATCTTATCTTTTTAAGGTTCATGGGATCTGTAGTGATGATGCCTCTTTAATTCCTGATGCTGGCAATTTGCCTCTTTTATCATTATCAATTTTATTAATCCTTCAAAGGACCAACTTCTTGGTTGTTAGCCATCCTTATTGGTTTCATCTACTGCTTTTCCATTTTATATATTATGGGTTTCTGTTTTTTAATATTTTCATCCTTTTATTTGGGATTTAGTTTGCTTTTTTCCTAGCTTCATGAAGTGGATTTTATTTCATTTTAATGTTTTTATTTTTAAGTAGTTTCCACACCCAACATGGAGCTCAACATGGGGCTTAAACCCAAGACCCTGAAATCAAGACCTGAGCTGAGATCAAGAGCCAGATGCTTAACCAACTGAGCCACTCAGGAGCCTCTTACAGTGAACTTTAAATCTTTCTTATTTTCCCTTATTTTAATATAATTTTAAATACTTTCTAATCACTTTTGTGATTCTTTCGGACCAATAGATTATTTAGAAGCATATTGCATAAATTCCAAATATTTGCAGATTTTCTAGAATCCTGTTGTTATTGATTTGTACTCTGTGTAATGCTTACAGAACATACTCTGTGAGGTTTCATTTTTTTAATCTTTGAGACTTTTTTCAAAACAATCCTGCACATAACCAATCTTGGTGAATATTCATGTATATTTGAAAGGTATGTGTATTCTACAATTGTGGAGTGAACTGTGATGCATAAATATTAGCTATATGTTGATTGTATTGCTCAGCTCTAAGTAGTAGTATTGTTCAAAGCCTATATGGCTATTATTCATGCTTTGCCTATTTATTGTGTGAATGAATCAAGGAGCATTAACATCCTCAGCTATGATTGTGTATTTGCCTATTCCCTCCTTAGTTCTGTTTATTTCTGCTCCATGTGTTTTTAAGTTCTATTATAGGTACATACAAATGTAAGGCTTTTTGGTCTTCTTGACAAATTTATCCTTTTATCAATATGAAATGTAATGTGATAAAATACTGGTAATACTCCTCATTTTGAAGTCCAATTTGTCTGATAATCTCTAGCCACCCCAGATTTCTCATGCTTCGTGTTTGCATTAGGATGGCTTTTCCTCTTCTCACCTTCTCATGACTTTAAATTGTTTTTCTTGTAAACACCACATAGGCATACCTTGCTTTTATCCATTTTGACTATCTCCATCTTCAAATTTGAGAGTTAGCCTTTTGTAGTTTTAAAAATTATTTAAATGGTTGAATTTAAGTCTATGTTCAATATTGACTTTCTATTTATCCTGTTAGCACTATTTGTCTATTCTCCATTCCTTGCTTTCATTTTTTTTTATTTTTTTAAAATTTTTATTTATTTATGATAGTCACATAGAGAGAGAGAGAGAGAGAGAGAGAGAGAGGCAGAGACACAGGCAGAGGGAGAAGCAGGCTCCATGCACCAGGAGCCCGACATGGGATTCGATCCCAGGTCTCCAGGATCGCGCCCTGGGCCAAAGGCAGGCGCTAAACCGCTGCGCCACCCAGGGATCCCCCTTGCTTTCATTTTAAAATATTTTTCAGCATCCCACTTTATCTCTTCTATTGATTTTTTAAAAGTAATCCTTCTTTGTGTTAGTTTTGAGTAGTTACTCTAGATTATGATATGCATCTTCTATGTAACATAATTTACTTCAAAATCATCTCATACCGCTTTAGAAACAATGTAAAAATCTTCCTATCTGCATAATGCACTATGCTGTTGCATGTTTTATTTCTATGTAAGATATAAAGGCATAATACATTGTTATAATTTTTACTTTAGTCAGTAGTCTTTTACAGAAATCTTAAAATATTTTTTCACAAAATATGAAAATAATTTTTCATATTTGTAATTATCCACAGATTTACACATTTTGGTGCTCTTCATTTCTTCCCACAGATAGAGGCTTCCATGTAGAATTATTTCCCTGAGTGAAAAACTTCTTTTAGCATTTCTCGTGGTGTAGGTGTGCTCGGCTTTGTCATCTGAAAATGTATCTCTTAATTTTTATTTTTGAAGAACACTTTCACTGGGCATAAAATTCTAGATTGACAGTTTGATGTTTTTATTTTTAACATTTTAAATATGTCATTCCACTGTCTGCTGTCCTCCATTTCTAAGGGGCCACTCATTATCCTAATTGTTATTATCCTTAATATGTTAAGTAGTTTTTTAAGTGGTATCTTTAAAAAATGTCTCTGCATCATTGGTTTCAGCTTGACTACAGTATGACTATATATGGGTGTTTTTAAATATATATATATATATATATATATATATATATATATATATATATACTGATTGGCAGGGCACCTGAGTGGCTCATTTGGTTAAGTATCCAACTCTTGATTTTGGCTCAAGTCACAATCTCAGGGTTATGAGATTGAGCCCTGTGTTGGGCTCCACACTCAGTAGGGAGTCCACCTAAGATTCTTTCTTTCTCCTTCTCTCTCTGCCCTTCTTCCACTCACACACACATACTCTCTCTCCTCCCTAAATGAATAAATAAAATCTCTTTTAAAAATATTTATGCTGATTGGAGATTGTTAAATTTCCTGGATATGCGGATATCCTTGATCAATTTTGGAGTATTCTTGGCTACACCTGTCCAAATATTTCTTCTGCATTTTACTCGTTTTCTTCTGGGATTCTAATGACATATACTTTAGATTATATTGATACTGTCCCACAGGCTCAGATAATCTGTTCAATTTGTTGTAGTTTTTCTGCTTAATCGGAAGATTTCTATCGACCTGTCTTCAAGTTCATGGATTTTTTCTTTCATAACGTCCCATCTGATATTAAGCACATTTAGTAAATTCTTTATTTCTGACTCAGTAGTGTTGTTTTAGAATAACCATTTGGTTCTTTTTTATAGTTTGATGCTGAAATTCACCATCTGTTCACATATGTTATTTGCCTCTTGCACTGGATCCATTAAAATATTTTAAATTATTATTTTAAAGTTCTTGTTTGCTCATTGCAACATCTGGAATATTGTTGGTTCTGCTTCAATGACTTTTTCCCCCTTTTGATTATAGATCACATTTTTTCTGCTTAATCAAGTGTTTTGTAATTTTTAATTATATTTCAGACATTGTATATAAAAAAACAGTAGAGACTAAAGTACATAATAATTACCAAAGTGGGAGGCTGAGTCAACTTCATTTGTGGTTAAGTTGAGTCGCGTCTGGGCTTCATTGCACCTTTAGTTACCACTGGCCCACCACTGACTTTAATGTTTAGAGGGCTGAATAGAACTTTTCCCTGAAGTTTGGAATCTGAATACCAGTAAGTCTTCTGAACCACAAGCAATCTCTGTGTTTCAGAGCCCAAATGTTTTAGATCTACTTGGGAGTCCTTTTGCTGGCCAGCTCCACTCTTGGCTTTCTTTCTTGGATAATCTCTCTCTACCTTGCTTCCCTGCCTTGGCTGGATATTGTCTTGGTGAAGTCCCAGTACACATTGGTAGCATCTCTCATGTCTCCTGACCTCCCTTCATCCACCTCCATACTCTTGGGAAAGAATTAGAAGGTATGATGGGGTTCCATGGGATACAGATATGTCATGTCAGTCTCTACCCACCCATTAAAAGTTATTAGTTTTTTAAGATTTTATTTATTTATTCATGAGAGACACAAAGAGAGAGGCAGAGACATAGGCAGAGGGATAAGCAGGCTCCTTGCAGTGAGCCAGATGCAGGACTCAATCCCAGGACCCCAGGATCACACCCTGAGCCAAAGACAGACCCTCAACCACTGAGCTACCCAGGCATCCCTAAAAGTTATTAAATTAGGCCTGATTCTTTTTCCCACCATCTGCGGTGGGCTTAGTCTTTCCCCCTGCCATCCCCACAGTCATGGGTCTCTTCTATCCTAGGAACAATTTGTAAATTTCTGGAATTTGTGTCCTCAGCTCTCTGACGGGTTTTATAAGATATGATTATGTCTATAATCCAGCTTGTTCTCATTTTTAGGATAAAAAGAAGAGTGAAGTGGTCTCTTAAAACTTTCTACATCCTAACTGATAGCATAACACCTTTCTAACCAGAAGCAGATGTCTTAATAAATAATTATTAAAAAAAATTAATTATTAAATGAATGAATGTTCCCTCTGCCTGGGCAGCTCTGTGCCCCTTGTCTGTCTGGAATATGTTCTCTCGGCCTTTGCCTCTTCCTCCTTGAAGTCTTTGCCAACTTCCCTAGTAGCCTTGGGCACTTCTTCTTCTAGTCGCCTCTGTTCTTTGATTCTGCCTACATTAATGCTATTTTTCTTACTATGTCATAATTGTTTGCATGTCCGTCTTCTCTACTGAACTTTGAGTTCCTTGAGGGCAAGAACCCTGTGGTTAATAAATCACACACACACACACACGCAGATATACAGTAATTACTAAACCAATATGTGCTTATTATAACAACTAACACATGAATTTTTATCTCTTGTGTCCAGGTCCAGATCCTAGCGTCCTAGTCTGACACATGGTAAATACAAAATATGTATTTGTGGATTAATGAATAAATAGATAAATGAACAAACTCCCTGATTTCTGTTCTGAAGTTGCATCTACCTAAGATATGGTTACCACCTACTCACGTGTGACCTTTTATGTTCTGCTTGGCTGGGGAAAGGAGGGTGTATGTGGGCAAGTATTGATTGGCATGTGCAAATCTGTAATTCAGCCTGAGTATTCTGAGTTTGTGGTGTTTGCTTTAAAGATTATATTGTTGGCAGCACAAACCAGTGTCCAGAGATGGCAATAGGCATAGGATTTTGGAATGCTCCCAAAGTCAGCCCATGGACAGTGAAATCTACTCTGAAAGGGAAACTGGGCTTTGAAGGTGAGCTGCTGTGCCAGGAATGGTCTTCAACAAGGCAGGCGTTCCCTTTTTCTATTCTTAGAATTTCAGATCTAGGGGAGGGTAAGAGCACCAAGGGCATCTATTCTAACCCTTTAACCAAATCCTCCTACCTCTCCTCTGCCCCCAGAATTCCTCCTTATGACACAGCTGCTCACTTATACATGGGATTTGGAGTCAAACAGACCTGAATTCCAATCTCAACTCTTAAATTCTCTATTTCTTCATCTGTAAATTGGGAATGTCAATGCCTACTACTTTCGAGTACTCAGGGAAATCCTGTTTGTAAAGTACCCGCACTGAGTTTCTTCTCTTTCCCAGCATCCTCTGCCACTTCAGTCTAAACATCTCTCTGTTGTCACGAGAACAAGTCCTGCCAGGGTAGGTGACCATGCTGTCTAGAAAGTCACCTTCATTCCCTCTCATCTCCATCATTGCCAGCACTACCTCATAGTCCAAGGGCACCCTGGGCAGTGCATGACCTGGGGACAAAGATGCTGGGACAGTTCCGTCAACAGGTTACTTGGAACTTTAAAGAGACCAGGGAGAAAGAAAGGAAAAGAAAGAAGATAGGTAGGGTTGATGAGCCACAACATGCACACTAGAGGGAGTAAAGTTAGGGTTGCCTACTGGAGAGCACAGACAGTACTTGTCCCTGCCCAGAGACCCTCCCCAGGTTCAGCCCTGCTCCCCATGGAACCTCCAAGCCAGACTAAGCATGGACATGGACAAAGAAGGGGGTCAATAGCTAAAAGTGAGGCACCTGGGTGGTTCCATTGGTTAAGTATCTGCCTTCAGCTCAGGTCATGATCCCAGAGTCCTGGGAGCACTGGGTTGGGTTCCCTGCTAAGCAGGGAGTCTAATTCTCCCTCTCCCTCTGCCTGCTTTTCCCCTTCCTTATGCTTGCTCTCTCTCTCTCTGTCAAATAAATAAAATCATTTTAAAAAACTAGCTAAAAGCATGACCAATAAAGACAGATAGACACACAATTTGATGGCAAGAGAGTCCTTAACCTCCAGCCACACATTGAATTTTTTTTTGTCTTTCTGGGAACGAGAATAGAGTGGAGAGTGTCTGGAAATGAGAGCTGGGAGTTCAGGTGGAGAGTTCTGACCCCTCCTGACCCAGCCAAGCAATAATGAGCACAACAAAACAAAAGGAACTGGGATTTATGGAGCACCTGCTAGGTAGGAGCCAGGTATGCATGCACATCTCTGATCCTCACAAAAAGGCAGGAAGTATCCCCATTGTATGGATGAGAACGCTACAATCTGTCAGTAATGAAACCTGGATGTACTTCTGGGAGCGTCAGATGCCAAAGCCTGAGCTGTTAGTGGTATGCCAGCCTGCCTGCTCTTCAATCACATGAGCCTGAGTGGGTGAATTGGGTTTGTACGTGCAGGATGGGATGAGCTCACCATAGCTGCTTCAGTCACCAGGCATCTCTTTCTAAAGTGTTTTAATCTTATGGTGCTAAGTGTGACACTGTGTGTGTGTGTGTGTGTATGAGAGAGACAGAGAACACACATGGGTGTTTCTCTTCTTTCATAATAATGGATAGCAATTCTGAGAAAGTCCCCTTTGCAGGATTCAGGCTATGTTGGGGAGTTTGTTTTCCCAACTCCCTGCAGAAAACTTAATCAATTTTAGAGTCAGCCCCTTCTGTACCAAGATGACAACTGGGAGAAAAGGGATTGGTTTTTTAGCTGCTGGGTTTGCTGGATAGCCCCCCCTCCCACCTCCACCGGGCCACTTATTGACATTGAAATATCTCAACAATAAGCAGCTATTGACGGCCTCTGAGGTCAATACCAAGATTCATTGACCCAGGCTGCAAATATGGAAGGCAGCAAGTCCAAGGTCACTATTTACCTGAAGGGATGAAAAATAAATCTTGATAAGAACCAAAAATAGAAATCAATATGCATACTGTGGTGTGCATTGCATTACTTCTTTCCAGCAGGAGGCTATTTTAGGAGGTTTCAGGGGCCCCTTTGCCATCAGAAGCTGAATTGGGGACTGAAGAGGAAGTAGGAAGAGAAAATGATCCCTTCTCTCATTGCCCTGGCCAGGGAGAACTGGCAACCTACACCACTGGGGATCAGCCCAGTCCCCACAGAGAATCTCAGCTTCTGTGACTCCAACCACTCTGGCCATGTCCTTAAGAAAGAGCAGAGTCGAATTTCCTAACCACATGAGCTGTTGATGGTTGTGGCAAAGTGGTCATCTCCCCGAAGCATGTTTCATTGAACAGGGCCAAGAGAAACACCAATCAGAGTAATTAGCATGATCTTTACCTTTCCAGAAAACCTGTGCTTCTATCCTGCTGGGGAAGGAGAGACCAAGGTCTAATCAGTTGCTAGATGCAGGTACAGTGAGATTGAGGTGGCCAATTGTGGAGAATGCATCTCCCTTTTTAAGCATTCTAAAGCTTTAAGTTGCTGTGTTGTGGCATTTCCATTCCTTTCAAGGCTATTTTTATTATTTGTTTAGGCTTAATTAACTTTTTTCCCAATTACAAAAGAAATTCACGTTCTTTGTAGAAAATGTCAAGCCTATTTGTGATGATCCTTTTAATCTCACCCAGAATATTCAGGCTCTCTGATGAAATGAGGAAAGTATGGGTTTTGAATTCAGATAGATCTGAGTTCAAGTATCAATTCTATGACTTAGTAGGTGTGTGGTCTTGGGCATGGAAAGGAATGATTTTCTGCTGCCATCTCCTGATATATAAACCTCTTCTGGGATGTCGATATGCAAATTAAACTGGGATTTATGTAACATACCCAGCAAAATGTTAAAAATACGGTAGACAAACATCTGACAAGTTTGATCACAAAATAAATACACATGCAATAAACAACATTAGAAACAGAAATGGGAACATAACCACTGAAGTGGAATTAAAAATCGTAAGAGCATACACCTGTACTCCTTTATTCCAACAAATTTGAAAGTTGACATGAAGTAGATGACTCCTTTTAAAAAAAAGATGATCAAAATTGATTAAAGGATAGGTATCAAGTCAATATCCGTATGAGTTGGGAACCAGTTAGAATATAGACAGCATGCTAGGTCTTTCATACCAAGGGAATTTAATACAAGGAATTGGTGGCATAGCTGATGGAAGAGCTGAGAAACCTCACAGGGTTGTCTAGCAATGGTGGGAAGCTGGCAGGACAGAGGGAAAGGGTATCTCTAGCAAGGGCCAGTCCGGTGGGAGCTGGCCCCATTCAGGGGGATGCTGAGAACCAGCCTGACACCACGGAGGGGGTTCTGCTGCTTCAGAGATGCTACCCAAAGCAAGGTGGGAGAGGTAATACTCTTGCCTCTCTCCACTCACCTTCTTTCATCTTTCAACCAGTGCCTCCCACTGGCCAACCTGCTTGGAAGCTAGGAGGCAAGTGAGCCTGGAAATGTAGCTCCTTGAGATACAGAGCAAAGCAGGGAAAGGATGGGGATTGAAGCTGATGACAAACAGGACACAACTGGCTCAAGGTCACGGTTCCAGGGAGCTGATAGGAGAGCTCTATTAAACCTTTGGGCAACAATTGATTCTTATGAAATATGAAGTATTCTGGAACAAAAAAAGAAATCCATATGTTCCTAATTAATGAAATAGCGGGACCCAGATCCCAAACACAGAGTAGCACAAAAAGCAAGCGAATGCCTAAAAGCTAATTTTGTTGTTAAAAATTAGAGGCAAAAAAGAGAGAATAGGTCTAATTCACCCATGTACTAAAATATGTGTTATACTCAAGTTTAATTTGCTTTAGGAATGAAAGGATGGTTTGATATTAGGAAATACATTAATGTCATTTTTACATGAATAAATTTTAGAGGCATTCTGATCATTTCAATGGAGAATAAAGAGAGATTTGATAAAATCCAATGATTTTTCTAGTTAAAAATGACAAGTGTTGCCAGTTATGACAAGGTTTTATTTTGCAGAATTCAAAGCTGTGGTGGGCAGTCATTCCTCCCACCCCCTCATTCTCAAGAGGAAAAATCAATCAACCTTGTATCTAGCCTCATCTGATGCTCACATGGCCACTGGGAGGGAAGGTTTGGGTTTATCTGTCAGTTTATCAGGCAAGCCTCTCCTGTTACCATCGAGTCTTTTCCTGACATCAAACTGTCTCAATAATAAAAGATTTATGGAATAAGAGAAACATTTTTCAACCTGGTAGAGTTTCCTTCATACTAGAGCAAAGCAACCACAGATATCGTACTTAATACTTACATATGAAAACCGTTCCCACTAAAACTGTTTTTGTTAAAAGTTTAAATGCTATTGCTCCTACCACTTAACACTGTAGTGGATGTACAGACTCGTGCAGTGAGGAAATAAAACAAAATCATGTTTACGTCTTGGTCCAGGAGAGACCCAGCTGTCACTATTTACACACAATATGATTACCAGCCTAGAGAATGCTGGAGAATCAACTGAAAACCTCTTAGAACAAATAAAATTAAGTTGAATTTAAAGTCAACATACAAAATCCAATAGCTTTTCTCTCCACAAGCAATAACCAACTGGCAAATAACATGGATGCCACTCTCAATTACAATGGAAACTATAAAATACCCAAACAAATCTAATAAAGAAATTTTTAAAAAAAATGGCCAAACTTCACAGAAGGACACAAAAGACGGTGTAGACAATATTCTATGGAAGATTCAGCCTTGAAAACACATTAATTCTCTTGATCCTACTATATAAATGTAATGCTATCTCAATGAAAATCCAGACAAGAGACCTTTTAACTTGATGAGTTGATTCTAAAATACATATGGAATGGGGCATGTAGGCGGTTCAGTGGTTTAGGGATCTGCCTTCAGCTCAGATCATGATCCTGGGGTCCAGGGATCAAGCCCCACATCAGGCTCCCTGCTCAGGGGGATGCTTGCCTCTCCCTCTTCCACTCCCCCTGCTTGTATGCTCTCATGTCAAACAAATACAAAATCTTTAAAAAAAAAAAGATAAAATAAAATACATGTGGAAAAAGCGATGCCCCAAAATAGCTGAGAAATTTTTAGAAAAGAAGCACAGTGAATAGCATCCTGCCCTATTAGGTAGAGAGACATACAACACAGGCATTTGTTAAGATAACTTAGTAATAATGCAAGAATAGGCAAGCAGAGTAAAGGCCAAAAACAGATACATTATGCAAGCTGCTTTGGTCTGAGATTTAAGTGACATTGCAGCAGGAAAAGGTCAGTATTGGCAATCAACTTCCATCCCCTTCAGGGCAGGGGAATTGGGTCCTGAATCACTTCTTACACAAAATAAACTCAAAATAAATTAAAGATCTAAACGTAAAATCCAGCCTTTGAAAAAAAAGCATTAGATTAAGACCATTATTATTATTGTTTAAAGTGCTGGAGCACCTGGATGGCTTAGTCGATTAAGCATCCAACTCTTGATGTCAGCTCAGGTCATGATCTCAGGGTTTGGGGATCGAGCCCCACAGCATGCTCCACAGTAGGTGTGGAACCAGCTTAAAGTTCTCTCTCTCTCCCTTCCCGTCCCCCACCTCTCTAAAAAACAATAAACAAAAAGCTACTCTCACAGTAGAGAAAGATTTCCTAAGAAGAAACATAGAATCTAGTATCATAAAAGAAAAAATATATATAATTCAACAAATTAAAAAAAAAAAAAAAACGAAGCCAGAATGAAAGTGCCAGTCTGGGAGAAAATATTCACAACAGAGTTAACCAATAAGGGAAGAATTCATACGATGGATAGAAAGCATCTATGAGTCGATACAAGGAGCCAAAACACTCAATTTAAAAAAATGGGAGAAAAGTTGCAAGTAATTCACAATCGTAAAGAACAAGAAAATGGCTAATAAGTATTTTTCAAACTGCTTGCTATTAAGTGGGAATCAGAAAAATGCAAATGAGGATGGGAAGCTATTTTTCTATTTGCCAGTTTCACTAAAATGAAAACTGTAGAGTGCTGGGTACGCCCACTCACCTTCTGCACACACAGGTTGGGGTAACTGCCTCCTTCTTCCCTTTGGTTTCCCGTCTCCTAGGAGGGGCTGCTGTTTCCTGCAGTGACTGCAGTGAGGTGACCTCAGCCTCAGACACACATTAATGCCTGTGTTATCTCACTGTCCCCTTCTGTTCTTTTTTAACCCCTTAAACACCTGTATAATTAATTCCCCGGGCTAAATTCCTTCAACTTGAAATCTTTAATGTCGCTCTGTTTTTCCACAGGGGAGTAATTTAATAAATGGTAGTATATTCTTATTAAGCAATGCTATTGTGGTCATTACAAAAAAGGGGGACAGACATAGAGGTATTATTATGGAAATATTCCCAAGAACATACTATCAAATGAAACAAGTCATAGAAAAATATGTATAGAATGATCCAACTCAGTTTTTTTTTTTAAGATTTTATTTATTTATTCATGAGAGACACAGACAGAGAGGCAGAGACCCAGGCAGAGGGAGAAGCAAGCTGTCTGCGGGGAGCCCAATGTGGGACTTGATCCCAGGACCTCAGGATCACTCCCTGGGCCGAAGACAGATGCTCAACCACTGAGCCGCCCAGACGTCCCTCTCCAATTTACTTTAAAGCGTATACACACACACACATGCACACACACACACACACGCACATACATAAGAAAGTGACAAAATTGGTACATGAGCGAACAGCTATCAGCGAGACCCCCTAGAAAGGGCAGACAGGCTGAAAACAAATAATGGGAGAGACCCACTTTTTTTCTGTATACTTTCCTGCTGTTGGAAACTTGAGAAATATTTTCTAAGAGACAAAGAGGAACATCTTCTGTTGTGTTTCCCAGAAGCAGAACCCCGGACAAGGAGTCTTGTGCATATGATTTTTTGATAGAGTCCTTCTTGGAGGGAGAAGCTGTAAGGAAATGGTGGCGGGGGCGGGGGGGGCGTAGAATAGGAAGGGGAAGCACTCTCAGCAAGAATGTGGGTTTTGCTGAGGTCCAACCTCAGAGGGATTCCATGGGGTTCTCTGGATCATGAATGATACCACAGAGCTAGCCCCTCTCAAGGCCAGGGAGTCAGGATTTGTGCCCCAAGAGTCATCAGTTGCAGGCTTCCTCTGAGTAGGGATTGGATATGACCCACCCCACCCCCTAATATCTCCAGGCAAGGCAATTCCTGATGGGCAAGGTCTTAAGGTCCCTCTCAAGGTCAATTTTCTGGACAAGGACACAACCATGACCTCGAGCAGTCAATACTCAGCTAGGTAATTCACGCAGCTTCCTAGTAAAAGGATTCAGGCCAGGACACCAGCAGCCTCTCGCTTTTCACATTGAGTTCACTCTATCTAGGTCAGCTTCTCCAGAATTCTGTTTGGTCACAATTTCTGGGGAAACTGAAAAGAGGAAGGTTAGTGGGACACATCCTTTCCTCGCTGTTGCAATTACTCCTGAAGCTATAGCTAATCCTCACCGTCTCCCTCCTCCGGCACCCGCTCTAGATCACACACCGCTGCCTGCCCATCTAGGTGGCTTGCCTGGGGACTTGGAGCCCTTGGATGCCATGCTTATTAGGCCATGGTTGTATTTGCCTGCTGCCAATTAAAAATACCCACGGAGTGCCAAGAGCTGCCCAGGGTTGGTCACCTAAGTGACCAACCTATATTCCGCCCTGCTCCCTTATGGGATAGCTCTCCTCACGAGCATCGGGAGAAAAACTCTCTACTTCCTTTGCTGAACTAGTAGGAGGAAGATCCTCAAGGGAAGGAGCAGCAGCCATAGCTTTAAGTTCAGAGAGTTTCCTGTGTCCCCTGCTGGAATCATCCTCCCTCTGGGAGCTGTGCTCTAGACTCACAGGCCTGGGGGATGCAAGGGATGGGGACCGTATTACCCAAGCGAGTCCCTGGGAGGCACAGGGACTACGACAAATCCTACTTCCACCCCACGGTCTTCGAGCCTGTGAATTCGGTCTCCCAGAGGGAGGAGAGGCAGCTCTATGTGACGATCGACGGTTTGAGGCACATGCCACATTCTGCACGATGGCACCCCATCTTCCCCGTCTATCCTTTCAAATCCGCCCTGGGACCTCAGCAGCACTTTTCGGAGGCCACCTTGCTGCTCTATCAGATTTCAGCCTTGGGTGGTGCTGTGTGTGGAAGGAGATTCAAACATGTAGCATTATGTTTTTTCTTTCCTTTGGAGGGTGTTTCCTAGCCATGTGCCAGACTCCTAAAAGCATCACAGATGTCACAGACTCCTCAATTTTTTTTAAAGATTTTATTTATTTATTTATTTATTTATTTATTTATTTATTTATTCATTCATTCATTCGAGACACAGAGAGAGAGAGAGAGGCAGGAACATTCATTCGAGACACAGAGAGAGAGAGAGAGGCAAAGGGAGAAGCAGGCTCCACGCAGGGAGCCCGACGTGGGTCTTGATCCCGGGTCTCCAGGATCATGCCCTGGGCCGAAGGCAGGCACCCAACCGCTGAGTCACCAAGCTGTCCCAACTCCTAAAGTTATATTGGGTTGTTTTCTACCCTCTGGAGAACACATGTTCTACCAAGGTATCTGGAGCACTCGCCTTTCCTGCTCATGAGGTCCAGTGGACATTCTACCACCCACGTAGTGGCCAGTGTCACATCTGTAGAGCATCCAGACATCCGGATCCTCTTGAGACTGAGCAGGAGACCTAATGCAGCCCTGAGCCAAGACTGTGAATGTTTACCCTTGTCTGTCCCAGATGAATGTGAGTTGTTTCCAATCCTCTTTCTTGAGGGGTAGGGAAAAGAATGCAGTTGCCAGATCAGTAGCTATGTACCATATAGCAGAGGCTGGGTAATTTGTTCTATTAAAGATTTTGCATTAAGCCCAGCCGCCACGGTTGGAGACTGCTTAAGTTTGTGGAGGTCTCCCGTTATCTGCTGCAGCCCATCAGGTTTTGCAGGGGTCAGACGGCACGAACATGATGAGGACTACCACCCCGCATCCTGGAAGTCTCTGAGGTGCGGATCTCCACCATTCTTCTCCGTGTGCAATATAGTTTTTGATTTGTGACCTTGGTTGGGTGGGGGTGGGATGGTCAGTTTCAAGGACTTCCACTTGGCCTTTTCCATCAATCTAGCTGTTTCCGACTACGATAGCATGCACCCGTAGGCCAAGGTGTAAGGTCAGGACTGTGCCAGCTTTGAAGTATGTTAATTCTGATTACATGTCCATGAACCAAGACAATGACCACCAGTTGGGTCCATGAACCTGGCAGAGTCACTGTAAGATGACTCTAGGCCAGAATTCCATTTATTGCCTCTAACAGAGGCGCCATGGCAATACTTTGGGTCCCTGGATATCACTGTCAACTTGTTTCCAACCCTTGGAACCTAGATACCATCCCCCCTTTTCCTGATGCACAGTTGCCTGAGCTAATGGACTATCTTCTAACAATGGAGACTAGGCCATTTCCACAGGTGCCTGGGGGTTCGGGTGATGTCGAAGGAGTTCCTAATTACAGCTACATAGGTATCGCATTCCTAGATCTCAGGCCCTATCCTGTTCTGTTCAGGGCCCCGACTTCAGCATCGGAGACTTGCTGAGGCTGAGAACTCAAACTTTTTTTCAAGTCTGCATCTCTTAATAGTAGACACCAAGCCTAGATTTCAGCATGGCCAGTCTTTCAGCTGCAGGAGATAAGGCCCTCACTGATAAAGAGGTCCTATGACTTTCACACGTTGCTCTGAAATGGCGATTAATTGACTTGATTAATTATTTTCTTTCTTTGATGGCTCTCAGAAACAGCCTCTCATTTCCACAATCCTTGAACTATACTGTTCAAATATCAGAAATATTGCAAAAGCTTGTGCATCCCCTTCCAACTGTGAGCTGTCACAGAAACTCTACCACATGCTAGGAACTGTGAATCCCACCACGCCCACCACCACCACTAATGTTAGGGTCCTCTTTACCAGCAGGCCATCCAACTCCAGATCCCATCCTTGGAGTTGGCTTCTCCTGGCACCAACTGTTTTAGGTCAGGTCCCCTAGACCGGTGGTTCTCAAAGTATCATCCCTGGACCAGCCACATCAGCATCACCTGGGAACCCATCAGAAATACAAATTCTTGGGCCCCAACCCCTAAACAACTGAAACAGAAACTCGGGGTGGGGCCCAGCAGTCTGTGCTTTAAGGCTGAGAAACACTGCCCTGGAAGCAGAGCTTGAGAATTCTTGTGCAAATGATTTCTCGAAGGAAGGCTTTTGGGAGGAAAGAAGTGAGAAAAGCAAAATAAGGCAGAGGAAGGAGCCAGACCCAGATAGGAGTCTTGCTGAAGTTCTGTTCCAGCCCCATTCCACAGGAAGCTCTGGAGCATAAATAGTACCATGGACTTGTCCCCCCACACTCCCACCCCGAGGCAATGAGGTTCAGCTTTGTACACCTGTATCCCTAGCCATTGGCCAAGTAACCCTCCACCCCCAACCAGAAAGATTGAAGAAAATTTCCAGGCATCTCCGAGTAAGGCTGCTCCAGATGGCTGTGGGCAATTCTCTGAAGAAGGGACAGCTGTGAACTGTTAGCAGCCAACGCTTACAGCTCTTGAGGCGTGCACACAAGGCTTGGTGGAGGGCATCTGGTTGGGGCACCGATAGCATCCACCACACGGTGCCCAGAGCTTGTTAATTTTCCTCGTAGCACAAAAACAGTGAGACAGAGTGGGGCAATAGAAACCATCCTAGGCCAAACTGGGCCAAAAAAAGGTGTCACATGTGGTATTTGATCCTGGCACCAAACTATAGCTGTGTGTCCTTGCATTTGTCCTCAGCGCCCTCATTGATAATATGGGACTGATAATACAGATAATACATTTCCCACGGGGGTGAATGTCATGTCAGTTAAAATATGTGAAAATGCTTTGCAAACGGTAAGTCATAAAGGAATATTATATATTTTATGCTTTCTGTTGAGTAGAAAAGAAATCCACAGTTTACCTTTGGTGGTAAGGATTTATTAGTTGAGGCAGAACTGCTGGGCCATGGGGTTGAGTGTTTTCATCCTAAGTAGATATTGCCAAATTGCTCTGAAATGATATCAATTTCTACTCCCACCAGCAGCAGCACATGAGAATTCCCATTTCCTTCCAACCTGGCCAGCTCCCTCTCATTTATTTTAGCCAGCCTAGTGGGGATGAGGGGCACGTGCATAGGGAGACACAAGTTCAAGTACATCCTTTCTAGCATTTTTTGTCAGATACAATTGGAGATAAGCCAGATGCACCTCATTAAGGGAATGAATAAATCAATTGTGATGTATTCATACAGTGCGTTACTATATAACAGTTACGATGGCTGAACTAATACATAATATGTATGCGGACGCACATATATATGACAATGTTGAATGGAAAACATAAGTTGTACGGCATTATATAGCATATTATGCCATTTACATACATTTTTAAAAACACATAAAACAATACCATGCATTGTTTATGGATGCACACATTTGTAATAAAAATATTAAAAATATGCACTTGGATACATACCAAACTCATCGCAGTAGTTACTTATGGGGAAGGAAAGGGAGGGAAACACAGGAGACTTTTATCTTGCCTCTAAACTTGTATTCCTTGATAAAAGAGATAGGATCGTTACAAATAATAAGAAAAAAACGCTCACGTGTGTGTATCTGGTGTAGCGGCTACATGGTTCTTGTGTCCTTGGTACTTTATTTTTCATCTTAATTATTGTTTTAGTTGCCGAGGGCAAACTTCTTCAGAAAGGGACCAAGGATGTGGTGGCCATCTCGTTTCATTTTGCAACAGTGTGCTGGGCGTGGGTGTACACGCAAGTGGACAAAATAACCGTGCTCTTGGCCCTCATGGAGCGTATGGCCTCACGGGGAAGATATACCAAAATTGTGGTGAGGGCAAAGATGCAAAATTACAGGGTGCAGTGATAAAGTAAATTAGGGAGGTTAAATTTAAATTGGAGCACTGGAAAGGGCATTTCTGGAACACTGGTTTTAAATTGAGGACTGAGGGTTAGCAGGAAGTGGCCAGTGGACCCTCAGGGGAGGACACTGACTTCCAGGTCTCCCGGGAGTGACCCCGAGGAGAAGCCCCCAGGCAATGCAGAGCACAGGTCCTGGGGATGGTGGGGGAGGGATAAAAGGAGCTCCTGGGGAGGGGGGATTGTGTGGCAGAGCCTCAGGGAGGGAGAATTGGACGGCAGGACACTAGGCCAGAAGCATTGGCAGGGCAGGTTCAGGCTGGAACTTGCAGGCTGTGGTGAGGATGTTTTTGTTTTCTTAATTTTATGAGTAATGGAGGATCTCTACAAGTGTATTTTGTAATCTGTTGAGTAATAAAGTATCCCTGCAACTTGTTTTTTAGCTTTTTCATTATGAAATTTTTCAAAGGCGTGCAAAGGTGGAACAGTAGAGCAAACCCCTGTGTGCCCAGCTTCATCGTGACCAAGCTCACTTTCCTGGTCCACCTGGTATGATTTGGGCAAGAATCCAACACATCACTTCGCATAGAAATATTGCAGGATGTACCTCTGAAAGAGAAGCCCTCTCTTTTTTGGGGAAAAAGCAACCAAAATACAATATCACACCTAAAAACTGAATAATAATTTTTGAATAGCATCAAATATTTGAAGCATTTTAAGTAGGAGAATCATTATGTGATTTACTTTTAGTGAAGCTTCCTGGCTTCCCTGTGCAGGGTGGATCTGGGGCCTGGCAATGGGGGCAGGAAATTAGGGGGCCACAGTAGACGTCCAGCCAGGACTTGGAAGCTGGACCAGGGTGGTGACAGAGGAAGGAATGGAGAAAAATGCAGATGCAGGTCTATTCGGGAGGTAGATGCACAGACTTGGTGATGGATAGAATGTGGAGGATAAGACAGGGACATGCCAAGGTTTGCCCTTAGGCTCTGTCTGGAATATGAGGGAAAGTGTAAGTGCCAATTGCTGAGATCAGGACGCTGGGTATGCAGTGGGTTGAGCCTGCCATCCCCTGCCCCTCCTCCCCCTTCTTCTTCACATCCTTGCAGGCTCACAGCAGCATATCCTGGGAGCAGGAGGCCTGGTATAAATGCTGTGCAGGCTGAGGCTTTAGACCAGGGGAGCAAAGAAGCCATACAGTTTTCCAGAAGGGCTGTGAATTGTCTGTGGACAGGCAGGGGCTTCATTCTTGTTTGAGGAGTGAGTTGTGTCTCTCAAGCCCCCGAAGATGTTTTCACACCCTGGCCCTGAGCAGTCATCTCTAAAATATTTTTGTGTAATGAGTATGAAAGGAGAATGGTGAGCTTTTCATACATTAAGGCAATCACACTGCTAAGATGCCCCCAAACTGACATAAATACTATAGAGAACATGGGAGAGATATAAGACTGTGCCAGGGGTGCTGTAAGCTTGTACGATGCCTTTGCGTGAATTAGAAGAAAACATCTCCTCTGGCAGATGTAGCCCCCAGGCACATGATTTTGAGGGTAGAGAGTATCCTTGTGAAAATGAAGAAAAGGTATTCCTTTTTGTGGTGCTGCAGGTCCTTGTCCAGCTGCTCTTGGGCAGTAGAAGCAACCAAAGCAATTATTCATAGTGACACTAGACTGTGTCCTTACCTATAGCAGCTTTTGATCTGATTTGTGAGATGAGGACCACATTGCAATAATTCTATTATTTTAAGCTTTGTCTTGGATTGGTGTATGTGTACACTGAAAGGAGGGTCTTGGTCAGGAACTGGATAGATTCAGTAGATTGACATGGAACAGAATAGTCAGGAAAGACTCATGAAAGTGACCAGATTTGAACTGAGCATGTAGGGAAGATCAGGAGTGGGCAAATATCCCAGGTGAGGGTATTTTTACCCCTTCTTCAGTGGGATAAAGCAACACCAAGTTGTCATGAAAGTCAAGACAATAGCACAATCCAGAAAGGCTGCAGTGGCCTGCCATGGCTGGTGCCCGAAGAAAACCTTCCAGGAAAGTTTTTAAGAGCAGTGAGACAAAAGTCAGATTTCAATGGGTTAAAGAGAGGTATATAAAGAAACAGAAGTAGAACCTGTTTTTCATGAGTTCAAGAAATTTGGCAGGAAGAGCCAATTGAGAAATGAGATGGTAGCTGGAAGAGGCAAAGGGTCAAGTGAAGCTTTTTCAAGTTGGGAATACCTGCTTCTATTTAAAGGTATAATGAAAAATGTTAGTGAAAAGTAAAAGACTGAACACACCTGAGAGGAACAAGTGCACAAAGAAGGAGAATCCCTTGGGACTTAGAAAGTTTCTCATCTTAGACAGGAGGGACACCTGATTTCTAAGCCTGCAAAGATGAGAGGATGGCTCTGGGGACCAATGTAATAAGTGACAGTTAAGGAGCATAGCTCTAGTCATTTAAATCAATATGAAGCAAGAGTGGATTAAAGCAGCATGTCTCCAGATGTAACATGCATACATGTCACCCAGGGATCTTGTCAAAATGCAAATTCTGATTTGGTAGGTCTGGGATGAGGCCTGGGAATCAATATGGCTAGCAAGTTCCCAGCTGATGCCCATGCTGCTGGCCTTCAGGTACAATATTCAACCACTAAGGGTCTTAGGAAGTGGAAACAGAGAATATGGAGAAGGGGAAATGATCAAAAACCCTAATCAAAGGAAAGTTCCTTGAGGAGAATGAACATTTCCAGAAAGAATGGGCTTACAAAGCACAATGAATGAAAAAAGACCAATATGGCAATACATCTCAGTGACATTTCAGAACCAAGGCAGAAAGAAGTTCTCACTGGAGATAGCTAACAGGTTGCCTGCAGAGCCAACTGGTATCTACATTTCATTAGAAATGCAGAGGCTCAAGTATCTACAATGTTCTCAGGGAAGGCTACTTTGAACCTAGAAATTTATATACCCAGCCAAACTATCACTCCAATGAGCTGCTACTCTGATGGGAAGCACAACTTACTCAACCTTATGGATTCTGTTTCTATGTCGTCTTTCCATGAGTCTACTGGCAGGATGGCAACCTGAAGTTCAGTAAAAGTAAGGAAGTCTAGAGATATGGATCAGATTTTTTCAACTTTATCTAGAGGAAGTCAAGAATTGAATGAGAAAGGAAAAAAATGAGATCGGAAGAGGCCAATGGCAGAGACAGGAAGTATTGAACTAGAAGTCGAGGCAGAGTGGTGGGTGCCCAATAGTGAAGAGGCTGCCTCCTCCTGCATGGAGAAGTAGGAGTGGGAAGGACAGGTGAGCCTGTTCTTTGAAATCATCTTTGGTGGAAACTTAGAGTTCAGTTAAGATACAGAGGCAAATTCCCATGGCAAAGAAATTGCTTTAGGGTAAAGGAAATGTATGCTCATAAAGGAATGGAATTCACTGAATGCAGTAAAAAAACAGGTTGCAGAGAGATCAATTTGCAGGGGATGAGGTAGGTAATGCTAGGATGTGGAATAGGACAGCAAGGACAGTGCAGCCTTGGAAAAGGCAGTTAAGGTCAATCAGGGTAAGGGAAATAAGGGGTTCCAGGTAACCCTTAAACTTTTTAAGTTTATAAGAATCATGGAGATTTAGCCCTGAATAGCATACACGACAAAGGTAAAAGGAAAGAGAAAGGGACCCAACCTCAATGTTCCAAACTAAATTTCCTGGTTGGGTTGATGGGAGCAGCAGCCAGCAGAGCTCCAGTAGCCTCCACAGGCAGACCGAATCAGGGCAGACCTGCACCACGACCTTTTATATGTTGGGGTCTAGCAGGCAAGGGGGAGACACCTGATGAGGCCATGAGCCCAAACTAGTGAAGACAGGCATGGAGCGGAGGTGGTGTGAATGAAAGCAGAGGAAAGAGGAAGTCCAGAGAGGTCTGCTAAGGCAGACAGCATGGACCTACAGCCTGCAGGGCCCTAGGGTGAAGAGTGTGGTATCATTATGCCAGGCTGGTGCTTCCATATCTACAACAGAGAATATTTGTTCCCTGGCCCACTTCTTATATTGCATAAATTCCTGCTGGGTATGATTTCTAGCCAGATACAAGTCAGGTGATGGGAATCTAGGATAATCCCCCATCACTGAACTGCTGTCCTCGAATGGCTTCAGGCAAGTATGAAAGGGCAGGCTGATGCTCGTACCTGCAAGATAATGGTATGAGCAGACCTGAACAGGATGCATGCTGTCAGAATCCGAGAGCCTAAGACATGTATGGGACCCCTTGCCTTCGTTTTCTTCTAGAGCAAGAGTTGACAAACCTTTTCTGGAAAGAGCCAGATAGCTAATATTTAAAATCTCTCTGATGCCACACCTCAGCTCTCCTCCACTCTTACATTTTTCCTTCTTAAAAAATGCCTCCATCTTATCCCAAGCATGGGTGGTAAACTTTGGTCTTAGAATGTAAATTGAATCACATTTTATTTTATTTATTTTTTATTTTATTTTATTTTATTTTATTTTATTATTTTATTTTATTTATTTTATTTTATTTTAGATTTATTTGTTCCAGAGAGAGTGTGATTGGGGGAGAGGGGCAGAGGAGAGAGGGACACGCAGACTCTGTACTGAGTGTGGAGCCTGAAGAGGGGCTCAAACCCAAGACCCCAAGATCACGATCTGAGCCAAGATCAAGAGTTGGCTGCCCAACCAACTGAGCCATCCAGGCACCCTTTGAATCACATTCTATATGCAATGGCTTTTAAGAAGTCTAGTGTAAACTTTTTTTTATTGAGAGAAGAGCCCCTTTCAGAAACCAAGAAAGCAGACCGAGCTCCACCACAGCACCCCTGAGAATATGAATTGCATGGTTCACGAGAAGTACCTTCATGCCTAAAACCCATGCTACCTTTCAACTCAGTTCTGCAAAACCTTACTCCTTAGAAGTGGAATGAATGCATGAGTTTGTATACATTACAGACATTAGTAAAGGCCTGGGTTATCTTCAGGAAGTAGTGAATGTTGACTATAGATATGAGAAAATACACATTTGAGGTGTAAATAGCTTCATTTGCAAGGTCAAGGGAAGTAAAGACACAGTAATGAAATTGAAAGACTGTTCACGCTTCATACACATTTTCCTGTTGTTTTGATTTCATTAAACATAGATCATCGCTTGATCTGACTTTGATTATTTTCCACGCACAGAGCAGAACAGGCAAACACCCCTGCCTTCAGGGTGCTTACGTTCAAGTAGAGTAGATGGGTCATAAATCCACTGGCAAATAAAATCAGTAGTTCAGATGGTGGTAAAGTGCTCAACAAAAAAAGGTAGGAAGGGAGAGAGGGGTAGGGTTATGTGTGTGTGCGTGCCTGTGTGTACGTGTGGTTGGCGAGTCCGAAGGGTGCCATGCAGCAGAATGTGCCCTGGAGTGACCCGACCACCAACGTCTCTAATAGGTCAGGGCTCCTGCTTTGCCAGCGTTGACTGTTTTGAACATCACCCTCTGAGTGGGACTCTTTCTCCAAAATGATTGACAGGGAAGATCCCTGGCCAGCCACCTTTTAAAAGGAGCCTCAGTGAAGGTGAAGGAGTGAGCCATGTGGATGTCTGCAGGAAGGGCATTTCCGGATCAGGGATCAGCGAGTGCCACCAGGTGAGTGTGGCTGACGCAGACGGCGCCCAGGCAAAGGTACTCGCCCTCTCAGTTGCGAGATCTTGCCTTTGATGCCTCTGAAAGGCAGATCCACGGTTTCCTCTTGTACTGAGCAGATGAAGTAAACCCTGCTCAAGTTCGAGTTCATTGCTCTGTGGTTTTGAATGGCCCTAAATGATTCTAAATTTTTGTCCAATTTAAAGATCAATGGCCCGGCCACCCAGAGGCAGGCTTCTCCGTGGTGCTTTCATTGTAGACGCATTAAAGACATTCGTGAGTAAAATGTGTGCTGGGTTCATTTCTGAAACTACCACAAAGTACCCATTCTGCCCCATCCAACTTCCTCCTTCCTGGACCTGGGGGGCAATGTGTGTTTACAGCGCCCCCTCCTGGCTGGCATTGGCACCGCGCTGCTGGACTAGGTTTGGCTGCACACCCCCTTCCCCCCTCATGCTTCCCCCTGGGCTCAGGGTGGCTGAAACTGGCCCAGATATAGAAGATGTCTATGTTTCCTCCTGCGTTCACTTTCTTCCCCAGCCTAGCCTACATTTAGCAGCTTTATTGTTTAAAAATGCTGTCTCCTGTGGTCTGTTAACCTCTATTCTCTCCAGCTTGCATCTGGCTGCCGACCAGCAAGCCGCTGCACACTTCTGCACCAGTATTGGTGGGTTTCTGCTCCATCCCTTCGTGTCTCTTTTCCTCTTTCCCTGGAGAATCGGTGGGTGCACGCAGGAAGGAACACGGCAGACAGAACCCCAGAACCCAGGCCTTAGGGGTCACGAGCGCCACGCGTGGTGGCTCTGACCTTAGCACAGAGGAACGGAAGATGCAGACTGCCTCGCAGCCCAGCCCAGGACATGCCTCGTCCGCTTAGGCTCTTCCTCACATGGAAATAAAAGTCCATGATAACAGGGAATTGAGGATGGGAGTGGGGCCTGGATTAGGGGTCGCTGTGGGCTGGGTGGGTTGTGCCCCTTTCCCTTCCCCAGTCTGACAATGTATTGGGAAGTAATTGGGTTTAGGTGAGGTCATGGGTCCTCCTAAGAGGAGGACCTCCTAAGAGAGAGCTCTGCTCTCTCTCTCTCTCTCTCGCTCGCTCTCGCTCTCTCTCTGTCTCTCTCTCTCTCTCTGTCATGTACGGACACAGCAAGAAAGAGGCCATCTACCAGCCAGAAAGAGAGCTTGATCTTGGACTTCCCAGCCTCCAGAACCGTGAGAAATAAATTTCCGTTGCGTGAGCCCCCAGCGTGCGGTGTTTTGTTACGGCAGCCCGAGCTGACTCAGACGGGGACCCAGGGCCCCCCCATCTCTTCCAATGGAGATTAATAAACCACTTCTATCCATTCTATTCCTTCCCTTTCTCCATCTTCAAAACGGAACAAAATGAAAAAAAAAAAAAAAGGAATGCCATTAATTATTTACCGGAAGACGTGTTTCAAGGCAATTAGTTGTCTGAGTTCCCTTCAGGTGGAGCATGGCTCTCCTGAAAATCCCTGCTGGGAGGCGGGGAGGGAACTGTTGCCCAGCGCTGTCCTCACCAACCCTGAGAGCCGCCTGGAATGAGATTCTGGAAAGGGTGGGCTTAGAGGGAAGCACGCACGGGTGTGGGAAGTATTTGTGCCCCGAAACCCCATACTTTAAAGGCCACATCCCCCCTGACTCTCCTCTGGCCACTCATCCATTCTCCTTCCAGGCTGAGTTGTGTCTGACGCTTCCCCCCTCTTCTTGGGGCTCACTCTTTCCACAAAATGACCACGACGGTGGGCTTCTTGGTTGAGGGTGGTTCCCCGTGTGACTTGGGAAATGGGCACCAAGGGGTGAGGGAGTAGGAGGAGGTGTGGGTGGGGAGCAGACACAGGGCCTCTCCCTTCCTGTCCGGTGTCACTGCTGCCTGCTGATCCCTGCCGGTGGAGGCTGTGCCTGATTCTGCAGTTGAACACTTTGTTCTAGTTGCTGTTACATTTGAGATGGAAAATAGAAAAAATATACAATAATCATATTGGAAAGCTGACTCTGCCCTGCCTGCCCTTTGGTGTCTGTGTGTGAGATGGGGCAGGGGATGGCCTTGATGCCAAGGGATGGTGGGGCAAGGGGGATCTTGGCCTTCCACGGTGTCAAAGGGCTCCGTGTGACCATCCTGGGCTTTGTCTCTCTGCTCTTGGCTGGCGTGTGGTGTGATGCACCTCCCACCAGGAGCTCGCTGGTGAAGTTCTGCAGTAATCTCTCTCTCTCTCTCTCCCATTGATTACATGCAGAATGAGAGGCTAAGAAAGTGGTCCCACTTGGGGTCTAAGGAAGGTAATGATTTATTCATTCATTCATTCATTCATTCGAGACACAGAGAGAGGCAGAGACACAGGCAGAGGGAGAAGCAGGCTCCCTGCAGGGAGCCCAATGCAGGACTCGATCCCAGGACCCCGGGATCACGCCCTGAACCAAAGGCAGATGCTCAATCGCTGAGCCACCCAGGTGCCCCAGAAGGTAATGTTTTAAACATGCATCATCCACTTGGAAAGGCGTGAAGCCAAGTGACCCAGGCCTTTCCTCCCTCTCTTTTGCAGTGAATCGTGCCACTCTCTGCTGCTCTGTGCCCCCACCACCACCTCCAGTTTCCAGAGTGAAATGTATGGAGGAGAGAACCTTCTGGAAACAAGGCACCTTCTCCAGAGTGCTGGCTCTGGGGGTGGAGAGAGACAGTGATACCAAGGAGGGAGAAGACCCAGATCCTGTCCCGAGTTTTCCAGGACAGCTGAACGCACAGAACCAAACTGGAAGGGGCAGGACTGCAACGGGGAGGCAGCGCAGAGCCTGGGAAAGCCGCGCAGCCCCTCCTGATGCAGCACCCACCATTCCTGCTCGGTCTGCAACCTCTAATTACACTGCTGGTGGCAAGAATGAGGTCATGGTGTCTGCAAGTGACTTTCCCAGTAACGAGCCCCTCTCAAAGGGGCAGGCTCCCAGCTCAGCCCCCTCCTGGGCCCTCAAAACTTGGGTAAGAGGCAAAATCAGATACTTCCCTTCCTGTATGTGTGTGTGTGTGTGTGTGTGTGTGTGTGTGTGCAGGCTGAGGCCAAACAGAATCCTCTTCTCCATCTCAGATGGCTGGAGGCAGAGATTGCTGAAGAGCCGCCTATGGGGTCCCAGGCTCCCTGCTCCCTACCGTGCAGACGTGCCTGGAGACTTCCAACCCCTGAAGAGACCTCCCTGACCGCTGCCCCCTGGTTGGTGCCTTGCCCTGGCTTTTGGGGATCCAACTCTCCAAAGAAGGTACAGGGGGCTCCACATGGTTGTACAACCATGTCTCTTCACACACAGAGAGAGAGCAAATGCTGTCCAGGGCCCCGGGAGCATCCAGCGCAGACTCCTGGCTGCTGGAAGTCTGGCACTGGGCATCGAGAGGGTGGAGTCCAGCAAGGTTTCAGACAAGTGTGGCCCTGTGAGTTCCCTCCTCTGAGAACCCTGATCCAGCCTTCCTGCTGTCTCCTGGCTGGCCTAGGAGAAGTTCCCAGCAAATCCAGCTCTCAGGCCCCCTCTGTGAGCCAGGAGTGTAACAGCACCCTGCACGCCGGCTGAGCTCCAGCTCGGGGAGGGAAGAGCGTGGATGTGGCGTGTGAGGCCACAGCTGGGCATCGCCGAGAAGCTGGCAGGGGCATGGCCACCAAGGGAAAGGACGACGGCTGGCCATCCTTAGGCCGCCCGTCCCTGAAGCCCTCCCATTTACCAATCAGCCAGCCAGGAGGACTTCGGCCTGGGATGCAACACAAATTGCCAAGGGAAAAAGTGAGAAAATAATTTGAATTAGGTGCTTGGAAGGGCTGTGAGGAAGGCAGACTAGCTTCTCAGCCATTTTCAGAAAACACCCACAGTTCCTTTTCCGAGGCAGGTGAAATGAAGTAATGAAATGTTTGCTGTCGCTGTGTCCACATCTCAGCAATCAATAAATAAGGGGCTGCCCTCTGGGGGTGGTGCGGCCCCTAAGGAAGGAGAGGCAACAGTGAGGCCAGGTGAGACCACTAGGGAGAGAGGAAGAAAGTGGCCTGATAAAATGTGGAGGGTCTCAAGGGCTCTTCGTTCCCCAGCAAAAACCCCCAAGCGGTCAGGCAGAGGTTGCCCATGTGGCTCAGCAGTCTCCAAGCCGGAGGAGCGCAATCTTTTATTGGAGACCCATAAAATATTTCTATTTCCTTTAAAAATCAGGGAAAAAAATAATAAATGGACTTTCAGCTTGGAAAAAAACGTTTTAATATGTAATATTAGTATGTTCGTCTTTATGCCAGCAGTCTTGAAATAGTATTTTTTTACATCGATACACTAATTCTTATTCTTTTTTTAACGGTGAAAAAAGAGTCCGTGGAGGCAAAGCTGTCTAGTGCCCAGAACACTTGAATGGGGTCCTGCAAACCCTACCCAGCTGGCTTCTTCCATGGTGGGTGCTGGTTCTGCTCATTTCTGGGGGGGGGGGGGCGCACAGGGGAGAAAACCTCCAACCCTTCTCCTCTGTGGCTCCCTCACCAATTTTCTGTTCTCCTACCCTTAGCAAACAGAGCTCCAAAGAACAGAAAAGAAAAAAAAAAAAAAAAAGAAGAAGAAGAAGAAGAAGGAACAAAGAATGCATACGCCTTGGCACCAACTTCACTTTCTCAGCCATCTGTAAGTCCCAGGCCTTCCTTTTGTCTTGCTCTGGGCCCTGAGCGTTTCCAGATTCTTGAAAGCCTGACCTGGGAAGGGGGTGGGGTGGGGAGTGGGACCCCCTCTGCCCAGCACAGCCTCCCCCCCCAACACACCCCGTGTCTCGGGAGGGGTGGTGGGGGTCCGGGCTGCGGGAGACGCAGGGATGAGAGCAGGCCCGCGGAGCGGAGGGGCGCGGGGCCGGGCCGAGGGGCGGAGGGGCGGAGGGGCGGAGGGGCGCGGGGCGCGGGGCGCATCCCTCCCCGCGCGGCGGGCGCGAGCTGGGGCGGGGGCGCAGCGGGTCCCGCGCGGCGGCCGGGCTGCGGGGCTCCGGCGGGGCTCGCTCCCGGCCTGGCTCGGGGCCGCCGCCGCCCCCTCCCCGCGCGCCCGCTGTCTCCAGTCGCGGCCACGGGGTAGCGCTCGGCCCCCCTCGCCGCGTCTCCGCCTCCGCCCGCGCCGCGCTCGTCCCCGGCTCACGCGGCCCCCGCAGCTCCGGCTCGGCGCAGGCAGGAGCGGCTCTCCGGACGCCGAGCCCGGGAAGCGGAGGGCGGCGGGCTCGGCGAGCGGCGGCGGCGGCGGCGGCGGGGCGGCGGCGGCGGAGGCTGCGGAGGCGGCGCGGCCCAGGCGCAGGGGCGGCGGGGCCCGTGCGTCCAGGAGGCGCCGCGCGCCCGGAGCCGGGGCTGCCCGCCGGGCTCTCCGCGCGCCTCGCCCGGAGCTCCGGCCAGGGCGCGGCGGAGGGCAGCGCCGCCCGGCTCCGTCCTCGGCCGGCAGGAGGCTCGGCGCCCGGGCCGCCTTCCCCGCCGCCGGCGCGGACATGGGCGCGCGGGGCTGCGCGCCGGGCCGCGGGAGCCGCAAAGTTTGCTAGTCCGCTGGGCGCGGAGCCGAGGGCGCGCCCGGGCCGGCGCCGCCGGGGGCACCGAGCCTCCCCGACTGGGCGCCGGGGCGCGGGAGCCGAGAGGGGCGGCTCGGCCCCGCCGGATGCCGCCTGCAAAGTTACAGAGAAGAAAACTTCGGCTCCAGCGAGGCTCGGCCCGCTATGCCAGCCGCGCCCCCCGCGCCCCCCGCGCCCCCCGCGCCCCGCGCCCCTGAACGCAGCCCCGCGCCCGCGCCCGCGCCCGCCGCCGCCGCGCTCGCCTCCCGCCCGGCCCCGGGGGCCCCGCGCCTGCAGCGCCGGTGACTGCGTCCGCGCGGAGGACCCAGCCAGGGGGCGGGGAGGGCGCGGGGGGCGGGCAACGTGGCCACGGAGGAAGTTTCCTGAAGTTGCCGGCTTATTCCGGAGCCCGGCCCGCCACCCGGCCGCATCGCGGAGGCCGCCCCGCCCGGGAGAAGTCGGGAGTTGGGGCGCCGCGGGGAGGGAGGAGCCCCGAATCCGAGAGCGGGCTTGCCCCCTGCTCTTGGCTCGCCCCCGGGCCTTCGGCGCGCGCCGCCGGATCGGACTGGGACAGCGGACCCGAAGGAAGGCTTGGGGTCGCCGGCGTTGCCCCTCCCGCCCACCCACCGACCCGGGCCGGAGCGGCGTGGACAGTCTCCCGGGACCCCCCACCCCGCACCCCCGGATTATAAAACAGCGCGGAGGACACCCCTGCAGGGCCGGGCACCATGTGGGGGCTGCTGATCTGGACTCTGCTGGCCCTGCACCGGATCCGTGCGGCCGCAGCCCAAGGTAGGAGGGCCACCCCCACGTGGGGCTGGCTTGGGGGGCTGGCTTGGGGGGCTGGCTTGCAGGGCGGCGGCTCCTGGACACCGCGCTTGGCCTGCGCAGAGCCTCTCCAGGGAGTTTCAGGAACCCCCCACTCGAGTTGGGGGGCTCCCTTTTTTGGGGGGGTGGGGCCGCCTTTCTGAGACTTGTGGCTTCCCGGGGAGGGAAGGTGGGGGTCGGTGTTGGGAGCGTCGTCCGGGGTGAGGGGAGGGGTGGAGCGCCCCCCCCGCCGTGGGTGCCCCCCCCCGGGCCCGCGTGGGTGCGGGGCTCCGCGCCCGAGCTCCCCAGCCCGGGTCCCCGGGTCCGCGGGAAGGGCCAGGCCCCGTGCCCGGCAGGCGCTGAGCGCCCGGGGCCGGCCGAGTGGGGCGGGAGCCCGAGTCGGATCCGCCGGCCGCCCCGGGGGGACAGTCTCCGGGCCAGGCCGCGGGGCCGGGGGTGCTCGGCTGAGCGGGCCTCGAGCCCGGACCCACGCTGGGTGGGGCGGCCCCCCTGCGCCCCCGGACACACGCAGCATCCTGCCTGGACCTCCCCCTCCGCCCGCCGCTCCTGATTCTCTGACCTGTGGCTGCCTGGAGCAGCCCCTGCCTTGGGGGCGGGAGGGGGGAGGGATGGGGAGGGATGGGGAGGCGCTGGGAGGGTCCGCGCTGCCCCCTCCGGAGGGCGGATGCCCAGACACCCCCCGCCCCCAGTCCTCGGGCAGGTCCCAGCGGGGGAGGCCGGCTGCACCGCCGCTTCCTTGCCTTTGGGGTTCGCAGACCCAGACAGTGGTGCCAGCGGTGTCCGAGCGGCGCCTGCTGGGGGCGGAGGGAGACGAAGCCCGACCGAGCTTCAGGACTCGCGGGGCTCGGCCTCCCGGTTCCAGGCTCCAGGCTCGGGAGCTGCCTGCACCCACCCGGGGGCGCCGGAATGCGGAGGCTGCATCCCGACCGGGCCCCACCCCAACTCTGGGGTCGCCCGCCAGCGAGGGGGGGAGGTGAAGGGACCCCACTGCGCCCAGCGTCAGGCAGTCCAGAGAGCCGAGATCAAAGAGATGAGAATAATCAGCTCTCACTCACCGGGTTGAAGGGAGGATTTTATAAGGTAATTTACGTTAAACCACTTAGAAATTTTGTAAGGAGCCCTGTAAATGTAAGGTAATAAAAGTTATTATTAGTTTTATGATCATCGTAAAATCTTCCAGCAGCCTGCGGACCTTAGAGGTCGGCTGACTCTAGCTACCACTTCGCAGATAGGAAAACTGAGGCCCAGAGGCATTAAATGACTTTGCCCAAGGCTGCTGCGTGCACCGGGGGCAGAATCAGGGACCTGGTGACTTTTGGGCCCTTCTGTCCCCGGACCCAGGACCCTCCGCAGCTGTCGTGGGTTTGCCAAGGGCCGGGCCCTCCTTCTGAGGGTCCTGGGAGGACCTTGCTGCTGGCAGAAGAGGAACAAGGTGCAGCCTGCCCTGGGGCGCCTCACAGAGTTGCTCCGAGACGCCCGTGGGGCTCCTGGCCGAAAGCCGGGAGAGAGGGAGGACTCTGGGGGTGTCAGCCCCAGCTGGAGGCATCTGACTTCATTACTGTATGGACTGTGGCAGTGGCATGATTTCCCCGGGGCAGGTGGCTCACTCGTTCTTGTCCACGCAGGCCCAGGCCCATGAGGAGTCCCCTGGGCACCCAAAGGTCCTTCCCTCTGGGCCATCAAGCCTCTATCATGTCCCAGCCGACCCTGTCCCATCCACCTGAGGCCAGGATCCACCAGTCCGGCTGAAGTTAAGGCCCGGCCACTTCTGTCCCCGTCCTCCTGCTGGAGGGGCTCGCCCTGTCACCATGTGGAAAGACTGATTGATTCCCTCCCTCTCTGGTTCTCTTGTTTGCTGCCTTCTTGAGTGAGGCTGCCCAGGTCCCCTGCTGCTCCGTTTGTGTTCTCTGGCTCCGAGAGAGTGTTTTCCAGCATCCGTGGGTACTCTCCATTTGTCTCCTGGCGGCAAACCATGCAGGGGATTGTGGGAACTTGGTCTTGCCTGGACTTAGGGGTGCTGTGTTGTGTGTAGGGGGCCGTGGGGTGTGGGGGGGTTAGGGTCAGGCCATGGGGAGACTCAGTTGAGGGGGGTTCCTTTCCTACCTGCTTTAGGGTTAGAAGGTGGAGGTTCTCTTTAGCTTCTCTTTTGAGGTTGAGGCCATGCCCTTAACCCTTTGGGGGTAGTTGAAGCTGCTGGCACTGTTTGTTCCTTCTGAGCTCCTGAGCCCTTCAGTCATGTGTCTCCAGTCATGACACAGAGTGAGGGCCCAGGTGGCCTTCCTCCCTGGGGCAGACCTCATATTGGCCACCACTGAGGATTTTATCTAGACCTTGGCTAGTGTTTTCAGCTGCTGGACCCCAGCAACATCACCTGCCTATACTGAAAGCCACTTTTTAACCATTTCCCCCAAAACTCCGACAGTTCACACCCATTTCCTAAACTAAGTGCCGCGATGTTGTAGAAAGAGCGATTCCAGGTATTTGAGGGAGCCCGCCGCAAGTGCCTGGCACTTAGAAGGCGCTTCATAAAGGGGAATAGGTTTTTTTTTTTTTTCCCTTTTAAAGATTTTATTTATTCATGAGAGACACAGAGAGAGGCAGAGACATAGGCAGAGGGAGAAGCAGGCTCCCTGCAGGGGGAGCCTGATGTGGGACTCCATCCCAGGACCCCGAGATCACACCCTGAGCCCAAAGGCAGACGCTCAACCACTGAGCCACCCAGGTGCCCAAGGGTAATTGTTCTGATGATGATGATGATGATGATGATGATGTTTTTACACTGTTAAGCCCGACCATGAGGAGTAGCCCTGGCCACCCACCCACCTTCTACTTCAGAGGCTGCATCGCGGTCCTCAGTGGCCCTCCGGCGGTGCTGGGCTCCACTCCCAGGTGCTCTGCCTGGAAATGTCTGGGTGAGCCTGGATGTCTGCATCTTAGCCAGCTTCTCAAAAGATTTTTCGGGTGCCATGAAAATTAATCGCTGGTGGACATCCCAGGGAGGCCCAGGGGCTGAGAGGAGGGCAGTAGCCAGCCCAGCCATCTGGTCCAGAAGGTTCTTTCGAGAGAACGGTGCCTGGGGGAGGGACAAAAGGGAAGTGTGAGCTGAGTGAAGCAGGCAGTGTTGGGAAGCCCAGCTTCGGAGGCTCCTGAAGGTTCCAAAGGGAGAAAGTTTAGTGCTGGGAGCTAATCACAATAAAAGCCAAACAGCACGCGAGGGAGCGGGATGAAAGTTTAATTACATGGTGTGGCTAAGCTGTAATTATTAATTACTGACAGCAAAAAATAACTTATTGATCAGGGCCTCTTGCTAATTACCACAAGGCCGAGTGTCGTGCTTGCCTGGGGCTCAGCTGGTGCGTGTCAAAGCCCCACACAAGAGTGGGCCAGGGGGCATCCCTGCTCCCTCCTGTGGCTCTCTGCCCCGCACCCCTCTCTCCCTCGCCCTGTGCACCCCTGAGCTTCAGCTGAGGAGTCCAGAACATTCTGGCTGTGGCCAGACGGGTGGCACAGTTTGGTGTTTCTCCTGGCTGCGGGATATGGCCCCTGCACGGAAAGAGCAGACTCAGGACCCCTACCCAGAGGCTGAATCGTGCTGGCAGCCTGACACCTGCCTCAGAAACCCTCCCTTCCATGCATTTGTTCAGCAAATAGTTATCGACCGCTCTCTCCCTTATGTCCTCTACTGGAAGGCCAGAGTAGGGGCCAGGAACCTTGTTCCATCGGGGAAGGGCAGCTGGGAAAGAGGCCAAATCCTTTACAGCAGTTCTCTGTTTAAACAGTGCCTGAACGGCCGACTTTAAAATGATGTGTTAAACTGCATATTGGTATGCATTTGACTTTGTACCACAGGGCACAGTTGGGCTTTAAGTTAAACAGTAAGGGAATGAACTTGTTCTCTGTTCTGAGGACTTGAAAGAAACCCAAAAAGCCGACTAGTGTTGTCCTCTGCCCATAAGCCTGGGACTACTGGCCGTCTGGCGTCTGCTTGTATCCCCCTAGTGACGGAGGACTCACTACTTTACAGAACGAGCTGGTTGTTAGACTGTTAGACAGTCTCCCTGTGGCTGATTATCCTGGGATTTGGCCGTGGTTGAAGAAGTCCTCTGATTGGCTGGGACACCTCCTCCCCAATCCTTCTGACTCCCTGCCTCTCGGGGAGTCAGGAGCCTGAGTTGGAATTGATGTCGGGTGTTACGGTGCAGCCTGCGGGACTTCCACCCCGGCTCCCCCTGGAGCACACTGCCACAGAGGGCCTCGATCTGCCTAAAACGGTGGGAATTAGTCATCATAATTCGGGGCCTTGGGATGCCAATAGCAACAAATGGGCCAGGAGCGATTGCCGGCAGCAGCCCCACTGCCTGTAATGGAAAAGAAAACAGGCCGGTTGCTGAGGCATCCCGGTTGCTCCTCGTGGCCACCCCCTCTGCTGTCCCCACGCTGGGCAGAAGGCAGGGCTAGTGGGCAGTGTCGGTGTCCAGCAAAGGGCCATCGGGGCTGCTCGGGGTCCTGGGAAGGGGAGGCGAGAGGAGGGGCCTGCACAGCTCATCTCAGTTTCCCCAGCTGGATGTGGGGTCCAGAGAGCCCCTCTCGGAGCCCAGGGAGCCCTGCAGAGGCCCCTCTCCTGAAGGACCGTCAGGGACATGGTGGAAGGCCCCTGGCCCCTGCCTCTACCACCGGATGACCCTGAGCTGAGGCTCTTCTCATCTGGAATGCAGAAACCCTTAAAAATCCCTGTATCTACTGCGTAAGGGTTTTTGTTTGTTTTTTTGTGGTTTTTTTTTACTTTAAATGAGATGATCCTAATCACTTTAAAGTGCTGTCACTAATTGTTAAGTGCTTCTAATGCGTCGGCCACGAGGCTGAGAGGGTGTCAGGGCCCACACCTCCTGCCGCCCCCCACCTCTGCAGCATCCGCACCCACTCTGCCTGCTGGGTTGACCACCTCCCTGTTCCCAGAACTGCCTGGTTGCTCTCTGGCCTCCCACCTGGCACCCGAACGTCCTGCCAGCCCTGCGGCCACACCCAGTCCTCCCAGATGTCTGCAGAGCCCACTGCTGTTTCCTTCAGGACTTCCCCCTGATGTCCCTAATCCGTGTCCCTAAGCCCCTGACAACACGGCGTCTCTGGGCATGAACCCCTTCCCCCACTTTACCTTCTCCATGGCGCTCAGCTTCACCTGACATACACTGCTTGTTTATTTGCTTACTGTTAGGTCTTTCTCAGTGGGGGCTGGAGCTTTATTTTATTCCCTGCTGTATCCCCCCAGTCACGGGGACAGCTAAGGAATAAAGCCCTTTGTCATCCAGCCTCTCCCTTCTCCTGCAGCTTCCTCTCTGACCAGCCACCCACTCTGATGGGCTCCTCTGGGCATCACACAGCACCCTGCCATGGGGCCGGTGTTGTGCTGAGCCCAGCACCCAGAGGATGGGAGCCCTGCCCTGCACGGATTCCAGCCCAGGCTTTCTTAGAATGGGGGCTTGTTGTTCTTGAGCCCAGAGCACCCCTGCTCAGACTCACCTCTACTCCGCCCTTCCTGCTGCTTCTGGCCGTCCGACCTCTGGCTACAGTGAGACCCTGGGGTCCTTCCTGAATCCCTCCCAGCTGCACCGAACCTTTATGAAATTGGGAGGACAGATAGGGAGTTTGGGGAGTAATGCCCATCCATGCATGGAGGACTCACTGGATATACCTAGGAGAGGGAAGGAGGAAGACCTCCACCAAAAATTAAATACCTGCTGCAACCCAGATTGCTGCCCCTTGTAGCCCACTGGCCAGAACCGATCACGTGGTCCCGCCCAGTAGCCCAGGGGCTGGGAAACACAGGCTTTGGGGTGCTGGCAAAAGAGATCAGCATGTGGGGGCAGGGGGCCACTATTGATGTCCGGCATTCCTTCAGAACCGCAGAGATGCCTCTGCGCTCTCCAGAAGTGCATTTCATATAGAGAATTGCTTTACACCAGATGGGGCCTTCCCTAGAGCATTCCCAAGTTACTCCGGGCCCTGGGCTATTACTTCCCTGCTTTCTGGGGTCTCCTCCCGCCCCCCCCCACCCCATAAGCTATTGAGTAGAATCCTGTGTCTCGGTAGATGCCTTGGAATTAGGGCAGCCTGGGTTCAAGCTCTGTCACTTTGTGCTACCCTGGGCCACTTTGGGGTGACTCACTTACATCCCCAGCGCCCGAGTCCTCCTCCGTCTTGCCAGGGGAGGAGCCTGCCTGGTGGAGAGTGCAGGGGATGAGCAAGCTGAACACTCGCTTGGAGCCTGCCTGGCCTGTCGCAGGCACTCAGCAAGCTAAGGTGACCAGCTGTGCCTCTGTGTTGGCCCCTCCAAACAGTCTCATCGTGGGATCTCCGGTTGCATTGAGTTTTTGGATTTCCTCCCTCCCCGGGGGGGATCTTTATAATCCACCCGCATCTTCTTTTTTCCGCTTCTCTTTGGTTCTTCCCTAGTTTTGAGTGATCTGGTCTTTTCTCCCCATCCCGGGATCACCGGAGCGGAGGCACACTCACAGTCGGTGTGCAAGTCTATATGTCAGTGTTAGGTACAGTGTGACTGTTCCCTGCCTCTGTCCTCCCTCAACTGCAGCATGCAGGTAAACTGAGGCTCACAGACTAACCGCTCAAGGCCTTGTAGTTAGGAAGGCAGGATTTGAACCTAGGGCTCTCTCCTAGGCCTGTCATCTTTCCACTCTCTCAGGCTGCCCTGGCCTCCGTGGCATCCTTCGCTGGTCCCTTCCCCGAGAGAGACAACCATTGGCTGATGAAATGGCCATTGCGTTGTGCTGTCAGAAGAGCAGGGCTGGCCCAGGAATGTGGTAGGGTTTGAAAATAGCCCTCAGAACTCCTCCTCCCTCCTCCGGATCCCCCTGGCTCTTGCCTCCACCCTGGCCGTATCCTCACTGGGCCTCAAGTTGGCAGAAAATGAGAGATCAGGATGGGAACCCAGGCCTCGCCTCCTTTACCCCCTGACCCCTCCTGGGGGACCTAAAGATGTTTGGCGATCCTCCGTAAGGTCACTTGGGGGCATTCATGACTGGCTGCCAGTGACCAAGCCACACAAGAGTCTTTTAAACCGAAAAGGGTGGGGAAGAGGCGATTAAAGTTTGATGCCATGCAGGAAGCTATTAGTGACCTAGAGCAGTGATGAAATTTTGATGATATGATAATCCTAAGGGGAGGAAATATTATTTGCCACCGTGACCCACTGAGGGAATTCAGCTTGTGGAGTGGGCATGAGTGGTTCTCAAGGGCCTGCTGGAGCCCGGACCCAGGAACCCCCCTTCCAGCGCCTTCCACCAGGACCCCTGGTCTCGTGAAATTGCAGGTGAGAGAGGCACACGTGTGGCCCAGAATTAGGAATGGTCAGAGATGTGGCTGGGCACCTGGACGCCTGGGTTGTCAACCACAACATGGGAGTCAGTGATGAACCTGCTACAGGTCTTCCATTCCCTGCTTGGACCACAAGAGCCAATCCAGATGTGCCATCAGAGGACCCCCATGGGACAGCACCAAGGAGCCTGAGACATAGATGACTCCTTGGGTTCAAAGCCTACTTGTCATTTACTGTTGGGGTGAGCTGGGGTGAGTTAGCTACATAGCCTGTCTGTGCCTCGTTTTCTTCATCTGCCAAGTGGGTATAACGGGAGTTCTTACCTCATGGGGCTGTGATAGGGTTCGATAAGATCTGCCAAGCTCTCAGACAGTATCCAGTGTATGGTGAACATTGAGTAAGTGCTTGTCATTGTCATCATTGTCACCATCTTGGAGTTGGGGAAGCAGAGTCAGCTCTGGGCCTGCAACTTGACATGTGCCCTGTCCTCAAACGCCTCTGCTGTCTTCAGCTCTCACAGACCTGCTGGTGGCATCTGCACCTACGCTAGTAGTGGTTTATTTGTTCGGTTAAAACATTTTCTGGCTCCAACTGAAAATCCAAATACACCATGGAGAACTCACGTACTCAGCTGTTATTAGCTGTTCAGGCCTTAAGGTGATGTTTTTGTTGGATCCTTTCATGAAACCTCAAATCTCCATGTGTAGCTTTCACAGACAATTCATTTTGCTCCTCATCCCAATCTTCGGAGGAGTTCAGTGGGAAAGCACTCACATTATTAACATTGTTCGCATCGGAGTTCAGAAACAGCCACTTGCCAAGGCCACTTGATATGTCGGAAGGTGGCAGTGAATACAGGTCAGCTGCTTCCCAGGCTGCTGCTGCTTGGTCTAGTCAGGAACAGCCCACCATACTAGTTGGTTGACCCATAAACCATGCCCTAGCTTGGTGGGTGGGTGGGTGCAAAAGGGGTAGGGCATGGGGTGCAGCCTGTAGTGGCCTCTCCTCCCTCTAAGGGAAGTCAGCCGCCTCCGTGGATGCCCCATCTGCTCTCCCCCAGGATCTTAGTGATGGGGTCTAAGGGCTGAAACCTAGTGGGTCAGCCCCTGCAGATAGACTCCACCCCAGGGCTACTTCTGTGGTATCTGTACCCCATTCTGGCCCTATGCAGGGCGCCAGTCTCCTCTCCCACAGCCCTCCACGTGCCAGGCTGCCCTCACCCTGAACACCTCACCATCCCGTCCCTCTCTCCCCCATCTCTGCACCCCTTGCTCCCCCCAGGATCTGATGGCGAGAACACGTCCTCCCAAACGCCTCTGAGCTCTCTGGATGCTGATGGCCTAGATGTCTCGTTTGGCACTTTGGCCTTCTTGGTTCTGAATTCTCTTTTCATGCGTGTGTGACTGATTTCTTTAATTATAAACCCCTTGAATTGAGATAATAATTTTCGTCAGCAAGGGTAGAGGCATTAGATGTAAATGATCGTTCCCAATTAATGAACTTAACCCTTTGAAGAAGAGCGCCAGGGGTAATAGTAGTGTTGGGGGGGAAGGTAACAGGTGTGATGCTGTGCAGGCCTCGGAAGCCGAGACCGATCCTCGCTGGGTCCCTTTGGGCCTCCGTGGCCTCGCTGGGAAACACGGGGCCATAGACACAGGGTTTCCGAGCTGTTGCGTGATGGACTCCAGTAGTGGAGGAGGTTGGCCAGGGGTCCCGGGGGAGCTGGCCGCGAGCCCGAAGCTGCCTGCTAGCCGCCTGACCTTTCCTTCCTTTATGTGTTCCGTTTTAAATATATGAAAATTTGCATTCTGTTCCATAGTCTGTCTGAATTCTATTTTAACACACAAAGGATATTGTAAAGCCAATTGATGCTGCAGGAAGAGGTGGTATCTCTGCCCCGTGGCTTCCTGGACCCCCTGGGATCTGTGTCAAAACTTGGTTTTGAAAAACTTGAATGAGATGTTCTCTGGGGTCACGTCATCTGTAAGATTCCAAGATGCTTTACATATTTCAGCCGTTTGTATTGAAACTTTTCTGTAATGTTTTATAGACGAACGGGCCTCCTAAAGCAGTTGTGCCCCAAACAATTAAACCTGGGCAACCATCACCACCCACCGTGACTGGTCTGCTGCGCCTGAGCCTTCAAGGGTAAGGGTGGCAGTGTCAGGCCATCAGCCCCTCCCTCGGTGACCCTGTTGCTTGGGTGGTCAGATTTTTCTGGATCCTTCTTTGGCTCCCAGTAATCTGCTCCAAGCCATTCGGGGGCCCGTCTCCCAGCCTCTCCCTGGACCATACCCCCATCGTCTCCCTCCTCAATGCCAGCCCCCCAGCTCTTCAGCAACACTGAAGGGGGCAGGGGTAAGGCACTGAATGAGGGCTGGAGAGTCTCCGGAATAAGAGGCATTGGGCTCTGTGATAACTGTGTCCGCGGGCACGCATGGGTGTCTTCCAGGAGAGCTGAGGTTCCCGAAAGGCCATCCCCTGGCAAAGCAGGGCCTTGCGGTAGATGGCATCCCTGCACCTCCCAGCTGCTCCCAGCCCCCCTGCCCCGCCCATGCAGCACTAACTAAATGTTCCCCATCCATTTCAGTCACTCTCTTGAGATCTTTCTTGGGCTTCTGGAAGCCCAAAGCACCCGTGCACTCCCAAGCTCCATTGGGCAGTCAGCTGTCCCCATCGCCCTTCCTTCCCCTCCTCTCTCACTGCGCTGGCCCAAGCACTTGGCACCTAAGTGGGGGGAAGCGTTGTTGCTCCGAAACCGTGCCCAGCACTCAGGCCTTCTTGCTCGGTTGACCTTGAAGTCCCCTCCCGAGGGGCAGCACGCTTGCTGACTGCACACAACTCTGGCTGGCTGGGCCCAGTGACCCTTGACCTTCGCACTTGGGAGCACCTTCTCCCTGGCCTGGCAGAGCCAAGGGAGGCTGGAGGGGATGGGGGCAGGCAGGTGGGCAGGCCATCGCTCTGGGGCCTGGAGCTGCCAAGGAGGGTCAAAGGGAGTTCCTCATTAGCTCTGCCCCAAGCTCATTATGGGGCCGTGCATCACTGGGTGAAAAATGGTTGTCGTCAGGGCAGTAATAAATACGCTGCTGTCAACGTTGATATGATTGCACTAATGAACAGAAATCAGCTGGGGTGAGGGGAGATGCTTCTGGCTGTGGCTTCGGGTGGCTGGAGAGCCCTGCCCGCTGCTTGCTGTCCCTTGCTTGCTCCAGGAACGCAAGCCTGGGCAGGAGTGGGAAGAGGCGAGGTGTTGGCATTTAACCCCTTTCTCCTAAGGCTTTGGTGGACGAAGAACCTAGAAGGTGCTGGAAACCTCCAGGAAAAAGGACCATTGTTTGGCCGGGAGAGTGAGGTGGGTGTGATCGGGGCCCCGGCCTCAGCCTGGGCTGGGGCCGAGGCAAGCAGGGCCGGTCGGGTGGACCGCTGTGCTTTTGATGGCTCAGCCTCCCGTGGAGTCTGGGTCGAGAGCACCCTCGGGAAGGCGTGGGGAGCAACACAGGGTCTATTGTCAGTGCGCCTTGCCTGCCACCTCGCCTGGAATGTTAGGACTTATTGTCTGTCCAGGAACTTGGAATGTCCAGCCCCAGGGTGGAGGGAGCAGGTCCCCAGCTCCAGCTACTCTAACACGTCCGGGAGCCCCGGATCCTCTGAAGCCAGGCTCAGTGTCAGAGCCAAAGCAAAGACGTGCCTCTGAGATGTGGGCACACAGATGGGGGGAGGCAGTGGCCCCATTTAGGGCCAGGCCTGGGGGCACCTGAGGATTGTGGGAAGGCCCTGGCCTCTGGGGCCCCAGGGACCCATCCTTGGAGCTCAGGCATAGCCTGTGTTGTGATGGAGGTGAAAGCATGGTCTAGAACAGTGAGGCTCACACTGGAGCCCACATTCAGTGCCCTGGAAGGCTTGTCAGAATGCAGATCCCCGGGCTGTACCCCCAGAGCTTCTGATGTGATGGGACTGGGGTGAAGCCAGGAGCTCACATTTCTGACACGTTCCTGGATGATGCACTGCTGCTGGTCCAGGGGCCACCTTTTGAGGAGGTCTAGCCTCGAGGTTAGAGGAGAAGCTGGGGTGCTGGGGAGGTGGTGGTCGCTCTGGTGGGCCCTGCCTGCTGCTGGCGCAGAGGATTATGGTCACCTTCCCACAACGGCCTTGCCCATGAGCGGAGCGGGACCACCCCTCCTTCCTGTCCTCCTTCCTCACCACCAGAAGCTGCTCTCAGCCTCCTTCCTGGGAGAGGAAGGACGGGCAGTGAAGTTATCAGTGGCTGAAGCACCTTTTTCTGCTAGAAGCTCCAAAGTAATCCTACAAAGGCCTCGAACCTCAGTTTGCTCATCCAGCATTTTCTAGGCACCTACTGTGCGCCCAAGCACAGTGCCTGGGATCCAGCAAAGGTCACGGCAGGGCCTTGCTCACCAACTGTTCATAGTCAAGGGAGAGCCTCAAGCATGTGGCTGCTAAGAGGACAGTGTGGAAGGCGCCAAGTGTAGGTGGAAACAGGGGACCTGGGGTCCAGCGGGGTGACCTGAGAGTGCTGCCCCCAGAGGAGGAGCTGACCTTGAAGCCTAGGTCTTGTAGGGTAGAAGGATCCTCATCTTCCTTGGGGGATCTTGAGGGCTTTATTTTTATTTTACCATAATAAACTATACATATGTAAAGAGTATATAACAGAATCATTTTGACACATGTATAACTTGTAAAATCACCACCAAAATCAAGTTAACGGATGGATGCATCACCACCCGAAGTTTCCTTGGGTAACAGTAATAACTGTAATTAATTAATTAATTAATTACTAGTAATCTAGTAACAGTAATCCCTCTGTGCCCAATAGAGATCTTTTTTCCCCCCAAAATTGTTCGAGTATCATTTTTTGAGAACTTTCCATTCAGCACCGAATTATCTCTGCACCTTTGTGGAAAATCAGTCTCCCATATACCTGCAGATCTATTTCTGGACACTGTGATCTGGCTTATTTCTCTGTCTTTATACCAGTAGCACACTGCCATGCTTACTGATGCTTTGGGATAAGTCTCGAAACCCGGTCACATGGGTTCTCTGACTTTGCTCTTCTTCCAAATTGTTCTGGTTATTCCAGATCCTTGACGTTTCCATACGAATTTTAGGATCAGCTTATATGTCTTTCGAATCAGTTTACATCTCCCTATGCATTTTAGAATCAGATTTTCCCCCCCAAAAAATGCCTCTGGGATTTCGGATTGCGATCTCATTGATGAAATAGATACACGTGAAGAGCGTCAATGCTGTGACCATGATGTCGAGTCTCCTGGCCTGTGAACGTGGGATTTTCAGTCTGTTCTCTAGCTGTTGGGTGTCTCTTAGCAGCATTTTGTGGCTTTCAGAGCACAGGGTTTACACATTGTTTGTCAGATTTATCCTTAAGTATTTTATATTTTTGATGCGATGGTGTTGTTTCTCATTTCAACTCACAGTTGTTTGTCTCCAAGATATAGAAATGCAGTTGATTTTGACATGTTGATCTTGTACTCTGTGACTTGGTTCAGCTGAAGGATTAGTTCTAGTAACTGTTTGTAGGCTCCGTTGGATTTTCTGCATAGACGACTGGGTTTTCTCTGAATGCAGACAGCTTAACTTCTTTTCCAATCCGGATCCCTTTTTTTCCTTCTTCTTCTTTTTCTTGGCCTGACCTTTTCCTTGGCTGACTAGAACCTCCGTTTTCATCCTTTTCTGTTACTTAGCAGCTCACGGGCAGTCTGACCACTGAGGTCAGACTGTGCTCGGCCACATTCTCGAGTGGCCTCCTCAGGGGCATACGCACTCTTTGGCATGAACCGTCTTGTAGAAGTTGTGCGAACTTCACCAGGGGAGCAGCAGACCAAAACACAGTGACTCTCCCGCTTGCACGTCGGGGATGAGCACATGCATTTGGGGTTTGTGGTCTTCCTCCCCATGAGCCTCCTCAGGCCCTGGGTCCTGGAGCTCCCTAAGGGGCAGTTGGTGAGCTACAACCATGGAGGAACTCAGAGAACCATTAAGATCAGATTATAAAGGGCTCCTCATTTTTGTGAGGGGGACGTGGGGCCAGTAGAGCCAAGTGAGGTGTCCCAAGCCACAGAGCTTGGGAACTTGGGATTTCATGCCCCCTTTGCAGGCTCCATCCTGGTGCATTTGGTGGCTCTTTGGCTTTCACCTGAGCCACGAGCAAGCCTATGGCATGGCTACGATTTCTCTGAATCTCCTTTCTCAGCTCCATCGGAGCAACGGGGATGGTCACATCAGCTGAATTGCACCTGAGAGGGCTGCTCTGCCATGAGCCAGAGCAGCAGGGAACTGGGGTGCTGGGAGTCTGGGTGCAGATGTCCCAGCCACGGAGCATCTAGGGCCTTTGCCAGGGGAGGGAGGGAGGATGGGCCAAGAGTCAGCCCCTGGGCTGTGGATTTGGAAGAGGGGTCAGCTCTCACCTTTCTTCCGCGTGCCCCAGGATCACTCTAGAGTGTGGGTGTTTGAGTAGCCCTTTGCAGGGCTGGGACTCAGGGAGACAGCACCCACAACCACTGCCAAACTCCTTCCTCTCCTTTTTTTACGGTGGCTGCCGATTGCTGGTTTAGGGACCAAGCTCCCTGGCCCACCCCCAAGAGGTTCAAGCTAGAGTCCCCTCTGTTACCCCCACTTCCAGCCCCAGCCCTTGAGGTCATGAGTGCGGTTGGGGGAGCTTGCCCCTAACTCTGGACAATTAGCTTTTGTGTAATAAGAGCTCCCAGAGGCAGAGCCTTTTTCTTGAGCCAGACATCCTTCTAAATGCTTTACAAGGATTATCTGGTCCTCTCAGCAACCCTGCGAGGAAGGATACTTTCCCCCTCATATGGATTAGGAAACAAGCCCAGAGTCCAAGCTGCTTGCCTGGAGTTGCATAGCTTCAAAGTGGTGGACTTGGGAACTGGGCTAGGCCCAGAGCCTGCGTTCTGAACCACAGTGCAGGGCTGGGAGGCCGAGGTCCTGTCCGAGAGCCTTCTCTGTTTCTCCTGCCTCCCCTCTAACTGCTGGTGCTGACTCCCGTTGGTTGGGCCCAGGAAGGGTAAGACAGAGGAAGGCCGCCGCGATAAGGGGCCACCCATGTAGATTGATCACTGTCCTCTGTCCCCAGTCCCAGGACCCAGCACAGAGCAGTGTCTAGGGCTCAGGCTGGGACCCTGGGCTGTGCCCCCAGAGCTCTCCCCTCCCCTGTCACTGTCTTCCTGGAATGTGCGAGGCCTAAGGAAACCTCTCTCCCTGTCCTGCCCCAGGCTCCACATTCCTTCCCCAGCTCTGTTTGGTGCCAGCACCTGTCTCCTGGGGGATGGTGGCCCCAGAGGAATGAATGTCTGGCTTTGGTTCCTCACCAGGCCTCCCCTCTGAGCTGGGACTTCCGGGCCAGGCTAGAGCCTCTGAATCAACTCCACTTGGCTCTTGTCTTTGGCCAACCCCGAAAGCCAAGCTGAGGGCTCGCCTCTAATTACATGGAGACCCTGTGACAGGCTGGCACAGCAGAGCACCCTGCATCCGCCCAGCCCTCAGGGTTTGGGCACTGTTGGTGGTGGTTTCCTTGGAGAGGCCAAGGTCCTGGAGACAGCTGGCCTCTCCCCTCCCGTCTCCAGCCCCAGCCAACCCTGTAGTCTGTCACCACAGACAGGGAGGACATGAAAGCTATTCTAGTCCCCCTCAGGGACCATTTGGGGTGTTACTTTCTTGGCCCGCAGAAGGTCCTGCCTCTCCGGAAGTTTCTGTGTGTGTCCTGGGTCTTAGGGCTCCAGCCTGCCCTGCCACACGCAGCTCCATGCTGCCCAGTTACCACCCCAGAGGGACAGCTCAGAAATAGGGCCCAGCCCAGGCACCATCTCTAACCCACTGGCGGGACGGGTGACATAATTTGTGTGGCCCAGTGCAAAATGAAAATGTAGGTCACCTATTAACACATTAAAAATTCCAAGATGGTGACAGCAGAACGTCAAACGAGGGCTGAGGGGTGGGGTGGTATGACTCTCTGAGCCTGGGCTACTCACCAGGAGGCTGGCCCTGCCCACTGGGAGACCCTCTGAGCCTGGGCCACTCCCCGGGATGCTGGCCCTGCCCACTGGGAAACCCTTCAGGGATTCCCCTCCTCCTGGCCACAGTGTCCTGGTCTGTGACAGCAGGGTCCAGCCGCCTAGGGTCCTGCTTCCCTCCTGCTGTCTTCCCTGGGTACCCACTACCTCCCCCTGCGGCCCCCTGGTCTCTGGCCCTGGACGTAGGGCAGGGTGAGGCCGACGGGGGAGCGAGCAGAGGAACTCCTCTCTGCAGCTCTCCAGCTGTGCCCAGGAGATTGTCTCCAACGTCACCGGCGGGCAAGACGGGCGGGCAGGGCGGGCAGGAGAACGGAGGGGAGGGGTCTGGAACTCAGCCCTGAGTCCCGGCCGGGGGCCTGCTTGTCTCGTCCTGCCTGGCATGTACTGTCCTGCAGCCTCCGTCTCCATCTCCCAGAGAAGCCGGGTACAAAATGCCAGGGTCTTCAGAGCCGGAGTGCACGTTGGCTAGAAGCCTGGCCCTGCTGCTTGCTAGCCGTAGAACCTCGGGAAGCTACCGAAGCTCGCCCAGCCTCCGTTAGCCCGTCCGTAAAATGGGACAGCTATGGGCATTGCCCAGAAGACGCCAGTCCTCCTGTGTCCACGTTCCTCCTTCCCTGTTGACTCTTTGAGGGCGATCAGGAAAATCCTTCTGCAGCGCTGAATAGATTCTCCTTCCACAGTGGGCGGTGGCCTGAATCACCTGGCACATAGTAGGTGCTCAGTTCATGCTGGTGACTGTGAACAGCATTAGCACGGCCACCAGTGCTGCGGCTGTGTCTTCCCCCGAGTAAGCCAGCTTCATTCAGGGCTTTCGGATGCACCGCTGCTTTGAGGTGGCTGAGAGGGGACCTTCTGCCGCTCGGTGTTGGTGAGAAATGCAGAATCTCGGGCCCTGCCCCAGAGCTGACGAATCAGAACCCCCGGGTAACGTGTGCACACAAGCAAGTTTGGGAGGGGCTGGCGCTCCTTTGCTGCTGGTGCTAAGATCAGTTTTAGGAGGACAGAGGCCTTCCTAAAATATGTGCTCTTGGTTCCATTGGCTTTTGTGGAGTATCTATGGAGACGTTTCTGGTTATCTGAAGCTGATCACTTTTGAATCCCAACTCTCTATGCTCAGAGGGCAGATGTCCTCTCAGCCCCCAGCGGCAGACAGGCCTGGGAAAGCTCTGGGGCCTGACCTGCCCTCCACCACCAGCCCTCTGACTCAAGCTCTGTGGCTCTCCAGGGGGATGGCAAGGCCTCCATCCCTCCTTCCTGCCTGGTCCTGCTTTGGGCCCCAGGCAGAGTGCTGGGGTTCCCTGGTCCTCTACTCAGCTAATTGATGGATCCTCCAGCAGTTTGTCCAAGATAGAGTGCCGTGGAGAACTCAGGTTGCAAATGAGAGAGCCAGACTCCCTCCTTGTCTCTAGGCAAGCAACCTAGCCTCTCTGAGCCTCAGTTTCCCTATCCGTAAATTGGGGGGTGGCCGTACTTGCTTCTTGACGTTGTTGTGAGGGTTACACAAGTTATTTTTTGTAAAGCTCTTGGAAGAGCTTCTGGCATATAGCTGATAGTATGTAAGTATTCATTAAATGAATCAAAATGAAATAGGAAGCAATAATCAAGTGGGGAAGAGATGCCTTCCACCCCAGGGAGTCAGGAAGGATTCTGTGGAAGATGGAGTGTTTGAACTGGAGGCATAAAGATACGTGCTAACTGGGAGGTGGAGCTTCAAGCTCAGGAGGTGAGTGAGGGCACTGCCAGGGCAAAAGCCCAGAAGTGGGACCATTAGTCAAGCACGGGGGTGGGCGGGTGGAGTGTTAGGTCCCTGCTACCTCTCCTGGGAATGACAAGGGAGAAAGACATCAATGGTCCAGGCCTTTGAATTTCAGGCTGAGGACTTTGGAGTTGAGGGTCCCAAAAGCTGAATGCCAGAACCAGCGTCATCCCTGCCAGAGTGGTGCCCATGCTCTTGGGCCATCCTAGATCTAAGAGATCCCCTGAGGAAGCTGGTCCTTCTGAGGCCCTGATCCCATGGGAGGAGTAGGTAAGGCGTGAGAAGAAAGGATCTCCTCTCCCTACTTTGTCCAGATGTGTTTACAAGTCACTCTTCCCCTACCAGGTGATGTAATGATAGGATTTCAGCCTCAGCACCTGTGACAGGGCTCCCTGGCTCCCTCCACTCAAGGGAAGAAGAGGAAAAAGACTGAGGACTATTACTTCCAGCCCTGAACTAAGAGGACTTGTCCTAGCCATAGAAACAGCCCCCGTTTCTATAAGCCAGAGGGTCACGCTGCAGGTCAAGAGGGAACCACTGAAGGAGTAGAGACCTCAATGCGCACATGGAGACAGTGGGGGCATGAGGGAGGGTCCTGGGTCCCCTTTCCAATGCATTGCTGACTTTTGGGTATCCCAGGAATTTTTCCCCTGGTAGTTGACCTCTCTCTTCAACAGGGAGAAAGTGCTTACTGGCCACAGTGGAGCAGAAATGAAGCGGGGAAAAGCTTTCTGAAGTTTGGAAATTTGGAGCACAGCATCCTCTGCATAGTGTGGGATGTGAGCAGTGAGAGGCTGGCTCCAGAGGACATGTGGCTTGATCTTCCAGGGCTGGGACACACAAACAGGCATAGCTAATAAAGAGATGTAAGATCCTCTGTCCTCTTTATCTTTGGTTTTCAGAAGTTTGACTATGATGTGTCTGTGCATGGTTTTATTTTCTTTGTATTTATTCTGATTGGAGTTTCCTGACTCTCTTGGATCTGTATCTTTATGTCTTTCACCAAATCCGGGGAAACATCTGTCATTCTTTCTTCAGTTATCTTTGTTCAGCTCCCTTCTCTCTTTTCTCTCTTTCTGGGACTTGAGTAACACTTACACGAGATGTGTTAATATTGCCCTACTTCTCCTGGAGGCTCTATTCAGTTTTACCCATCTTTTTTCTTTCTGTTCTTAGGATTGAATAATTGCTATAGGTCTATTTTCAAGCTCACTACTTCCTCTATTGTCTCCATTCTGCTGCCAAGCCCATCCATTTTGAAATTTCATATATTTTATTTTTTGGTTCCAAGATTTCCATATGGCTTTATATGTTATAAAAAAAAATACTGTATTGTTTTCTAGCTCCCTAAAGATTTACAGTCTTTTTATTCACTAAGAGCATATTGTCATGTATCTTACTGAGAATTGTTCTAGTAGCTGCTTTACAACCAATGCCAGCTAATTGCAACATCTTGTCATTTCAGGGTCAGTGTCTGTTGATTATCTTTTATCTTGAGATTAGATCATATTTTCCTGGTTCTTTGTATGTATGGTAATTTTGGAATGTATCCTGGGCATGGTGATTGATTGTTAAGTAATGGAGAACTTGGGTTCTGTTATATTTCTTCAAAGAGTGTTGGTTTTATTTTTGCTTCATTGGGAAAGAACTTAGTTCAGACAGCAAACTCACTGTCTCAGGGCAGTAGCTCAAATATCAGTTCAGTGCTTTCATCTTCAGCTGAGTTACTTGCATTCTGCACTGGGTGTGCTTAGCTAAAGGGTCAGAGATTTGGGCAGAGTCTATACAGAATTTGGGTGGGTCTTTTTTTTGGCTCTCTCCTTTCCAAGATTGACCCTTCGCTTTCCATTGGCTGTGGTTGCCCCTTCTTCTCTATTCCTCAGACCAAAAAGACTCTGAGTTTTCTATCAGAGTTCACATGACATAAAATTAACTGTTTTAAAGTGAATAATTTAGTGGTATTTTTAGTGCATTTACAGTGTTTGGCAACTACCACCTCTATCTAAGTTTCAGAGGTTCTCATGGCCCAAAAGAAAACCCTGTACCCACTGAGCAGCTGCTCCCCACTTCCCTACTCTCCAGCCCCTGGCAACCATCAGTTGGTAATCTGTACCTATAGTCTACCCATTCTGAGTATTTCATATAAATGGAGTCATACAAGATTGATCTTTTGTGTCTCGCTTCTTTCACTGGGCATGATGTTTTTGAGGCTCATCTGTGTTGTAGTATACACTCAAACTTCATTCCTTTCTACGTCTGAATAATATTCCACTCAGCGTGTACACATTTGTTTATTCATTGATTCGTTATTGGACATTCGGGCTGTTTCACCTTTTAAGCGTTGTGAACAGTGCTGCTACGAACCTGTGTGTACATGCATTTCTTTGGGTATCTAGTCTCAATTCTTTCGGGGATATACCTGGAGTGGAGTTGCCAGGTCACATGGTAATTCTGTGTTTAACTTTTTAAGAAACTGGTAAACTGATCTCCATTTGCCATTCCCACCAGCAATAGACAGGGGTCCAGATTTCACATCCTTACCAACAATTATATTCTGTTTGTTAAATTATTTGTTTCATCTGTTTAATTAATTTAATTGCAGTTATCTTAGAAAAGTGGCACCTCACTGTGGTTTTGATTTGCATTTCCCTGATGATGAATGATGTTGACCATCATTTTTTGTGCTTCTTGGCCATTTGTATGTCCTCTCTGGAGAAATTTCTATTCAAGTCCTTTGTGTATTCTAAAAAATATTTTATTTTTAGAGAGAGAGAGCATGCACAAGTGGTGGTGGGAGGGGCAGAGGGAGACAAAGAGAGTCTTAAGTAGGCTCCATACTGAGTAGCCCCTATGCAGAGCTCTATCTGAGGACTCTGAGACCCTGACCTGAGCCAAAACCAAGAGTTGGACGCTAAATTGACTGAGCCACCCAGCCGACCCCCATTGTGCATTTTTTTTTTTTTTTTTTGTATGAATATAAGTTTTTTATTTCTTTGGGATAAATACCTGCAACTGCAATTGCTGGGTTATATGGTATTGCTTTTTTTTTTTTTTTTTTTTATTTTTATTGGTGTTCAATTTACTAACATACAGAATAACACCCAGTGCCCGTCACCCATTCACTCCCACCCCCCGCCCTCCTCCCCTTCTACCACCCCTAGTTCATTTCCCAGAGTTAGCAGTCTTTACGTTCTGTCTCCCTTTCTGATATTTCCCACACATTTCTTCTCCCTTCCCTTATTTTCCCTTTCACTATTATTTATATTCCCCAAATGAATGAGAACATATAATGTTTGTCCTTCTCCGACTGACTTACTTCACTCAGCATAATACCCTCCATTTTTTAATCATATCGTTGAGCTGTAAGTGTTCTTTATATATTCTGCATACTAGACCTTTGCCAGATAAATGATTTCCAATATTTTCTCCCATTCTTTTAGATTGCCTTTCCACTTTTTTGATAATATCCTTTGGTACACAAAAGGTTTTGATTTTGATGAAGTTCAACCTAACTGTTTCTCCTTCTGGTGTCATATCTAAGAATCTACTGCTAAATCCAAGATTATGAAGATTTAGCTCTGTTTTTTCCTAAGAGTTTTATAGTTTGGCTCTTATATTTAGGTCCTATATTTTAGGCTCTTATATTTAAATCATGTGTTCATTTTGATATACAGTATGGTGTAGGAGTTCAGCTTCATTCTTTTGCTTGTGAATGTCTCATCTTGTTGCCATTTGTCAAAGAGACGTTTCATTCCCATTCAGTGTTCTTGGCCATCTTGTCACTTGGCTATAAACATATGGGTTGAGTTCTTCCTCAGTCTTGGTGTCTGGGCTTACTGTTCTGACGACTATAGCTTTGTTCTCTGGGGGCTTGAGTTCTCCGTGCAGTGCTGACTTAAGCCTACCCTTGAGTTGAATGCCACAAACAACCCAGGAAACTCACATTGTGCCATGTGTTTCTTCCATGTATCATGTCCTCTCCAGAATCTGCCCTCTTTGGTTCACACTACAGGGCCTTCAGGTAGTTGGCTTTTACCTATGCATTCCAGAGTTTGTAACTGTTGGCTGTGGGATGGTTGCTCTGGCCCCAGTTTATTTGGCTGATGCCAGAAGCAGGATTTCCTCTTGCCTGTCCCTTCTTCCGCCCATTGCTTTCCTTGACTTTTGGTGACAATGGCACACGTGACAAAGGATGGGAGGGTAGCTGCCCAGGAGAAGGTTTCTAGCCTGGCCCGCATCCCCTGGAACTGTGGAGGCTGCTTTCCTTGCTCACACACCTGCTGCCCCATTCCTGGGCATGACGTAGGTTGTAGATTTTGGAGCGAAGTGCCCTGTGTGTTCAGAGGACAGAGGTGAAGTCACCTCCTTGTTTCTTTCCATTCTCGGCACTGTGCTGTGCACATGGTTGACTGCCAGGAGCCCGTCATTGAAAGATGAAGTGTCTGAATCTAGCAGGGGCAAAGGAGCAATGCTTCCATGATTCCTGCGGGCTCTGCTGCCCCCCAGGATTGGCCTCCTGCTGCCCCAAGGAGGATCTCGTTTTGGCAACCATAATGTAACCAGCAGATGCATCAACCTCTCCCTTTTCCATGGGGAGAGGCAGGTTGGCATGAAGGGCCATTTCTGCCCCCAGCCAGAAGCGAACCTTTAAATGTGGCCAGGCAAAGGTAGGGGGGCTAATTAAGAGGGGCGTACCTAGGTATCTGAACTGCATCATTTGCAGACTAATGAATAGGTCTCCTTAGCAAATTACCATTTTCCCTCCTGGCAGGTGAGGAAACCTGCTTATTGGATCAAGGTCTCCCTGGTTTGCCTTGGATTAAACTAACCACCGCTCTGTCCCTTGGCGGGCTCCACTCCCTGACCCACCACATTCCATGGGCCTCCCTGGCTTCTTGACATGCTGGGCTCCGTCTAGCGGTTAACTCATCAGAGAGCAGCCTTGCCCTGGTTAGGACTTGTTTCTCTTTGTTCTGTTTTGCCTTAGCCATTTCGATCTTGATGGTTTCTCCGAACAGGCAGGGTTGTTTGTTAGCTTTGTTTTATTTCTTTGATACAATCCTGCCCAGAGGCAGAGGGATGGAGGAGATGACTTCGAGAGGTCTTTTCAGGCTCCTCTCCTTTTCTCTTGGAGATACATCAAGAATTCTTTAGTTAATGGGCATAAAGTGCTTTGAAAACACAAACTGTTAAGTGGCGTTGAGGATGGGCTCACTAATTATTTATGATTTCAGAAGAGCCAGTTAATTCACCAGGAGAAGGAGTTATAATGCCAGGGACAGTAAATCATTCAGGAGAACAACGCAAATAACAGAGACGAGCTCCCTCTACCCCAGCTCTATGTCCCCCAGAGACTGGCCAGGCTGGACACAAGGTCTGCAGCCAGGCAGACGAAGTTTCCAGGTGGCATTACCTAGAACCTTCCTCCTCACTTGGCCAGGACTCCGAAATCAGTCAGGAGCCAGAAGGGACCATGGGGGTCTCCGGGTTCATCCACTTGCCTCAGAGCAAGACTGAGTTCTAATGATCCTGGTCCCCTAAAAACTCCCCAGAGAGGGAGTGTGGCCACAGACCTCCAGAGGAAAGTCCCTCCAGCAGCTCCGAGGGCGAGGATCAGAAAGGTGACAGAGTCCCTGGAGCGTCCCTGAGACTCACCCCTGTGCCCTCTGCAGCCCTCCGCTGCCTCCTCTGGGTGCAGGGCCAGCTGTCTTGCCCACCCCCACCTGCGAGGCTGCTCAGGCTAGAGCGTTCGTGTCTGCAGTCGATAACTGTTGGCGGGCACCCGGGCCTGTGCAAACCCTCTTTCTCTCCACTCTGCGCACCCCCCTTCTTGAGAAGAGCCCCACTGTCCTGAGCCTTGGGATCTGAGTCCTTTCTGGGGTGTCTCATCCCGTCCCATCTCGTTCCATCCCATCCCATCGGAGACCTGGAAGGACACTGCCCTGCCTGCACCCCAGCTGAGCACCATGCAACACATCTCAGGCCCCTTTTTAAGGACTGGATTGAGGAAGGAAGGGGCCCCATATCCCGATGCCTATTTTTCTGCAAAAAGTAGCCATACATCAGGGCTAGTTTCTTATCTTCTGTATTCGATGCCATCTTGGAACGTTAATACTTCCCAGCACCAAACACCCATGACTGGGACTCCGTTACTCTGAGGAAAAGGTTCTAGTGCCACGTGGTAACCCAGCCTGGGGAAGAAAACCAAACCAAACCAACTACAAATTATAGGCCATGGCCCAGAAGTCAGCCTGCCCGAATGAAATGAAGTCATGATGGCCAAGCTCTTTCCTGCCTGTTCTCCTTCCTGAGCTGGCGGGTGTGCACTCCCCTGAGCCGGCCCGAGGGTGCTGAGCACCAGGGCAGGGGGAGGCTGCCCAGCATGAGGCAGGGAAGCAACACTGGGGAGCCCAGGGCAGCAGAGCTCGGAGTTGGCAGTGGCCTTGGAGTTACTTTGCAAGGGGACATCCAAGTGGCTTGCCTTTCTGGTCCCTTTGTAGCATCTCCGGGGGAGAGGCGGTGCTGTTTCCACAGACTGGACTGGGTGCTTGCTCTGTGCAGACTGGGATACAGACGGGGGAAGTGTGTGTGTGCATGTGTGTATGCGCGTAGGTATGTGGGGGGCACGCGTGCACATCGCGCAGGTGTGCATGCTGCATATGCATGTTTGTGTAAATGTGTGTACATGTATGTGTGTGTGTTTGTGTGTTGCTCATTTCACATGATCATGGCTTAGAAATGTGGCTTCTGAAAGCAGCCTGACCCCCTTGCCCACTGCCCTGTCTTCTCCCATCCTGGCGTCACAGAGCTGCTGTGCTGGGAGCTCTATTCCAGATCAACGCCACAGCCACCGCCGATGAGGCCCAAGGGTCACGGGTGGTGGACAGAGTGACACGGACTAAGGAACAGAGCCTGGGGAGAGTGTGCGTTTTCCCTCTTTTTGGCAAGTAGCACAGACACATTGGTCTGCTTGTCCCCTACGGTGTTCCGAGTGTTCCACGGAGGACCGAGGTCTGCAAAGACCCCTGTAAAGACCTTGCTGCGGGAGCATGTGGCCTGGACTCTGGCTTTGGGTGAGGAAGGCATCCGGGCAGCGGGTGTTGGTGGGACCCTCGGCCCTAGGCTCAGCTCTGCCAGAGACCAACTCAGGGGCCTTGGACAAGTGACTTTCCTTCCAGGGCCCCAGATTTGTCCTTTACAACAGAGAGTGTTACATCGGCAGTTTTTGAGGCTTTCCTCTTGCTTTATCCTTACGGGATTCTGTGTAGAATCCCACACCACTGGGTCGACAGTCTTAAGGTTTATCAAATAGGTACTCATTGTGTGCCAGGCGCAGTTCCCGGAGCCGAGGACAGAAAGATGAGAACAAGAATCCTAGCAGTGAGAGAGGTGGCCAGTACCTCTCGAGCTCTTGTCCCACGGCAGGTGAGGTCTGAACAGTCGGCGTCCAGCCTCTGTGAACCCTGTTTGCAAGATGCTACGACAGGTCTTGTGCTCCCTGAGCTCGCCTGGCCTCCACTCACAGTCTTAGTGGGCGGGAGGGGTGTGGGGAGGAAGGTACACCCGGTTAAATCTCCCAGAATATTTCATTCCAGTGATCAGAAAGATGCATCAGAGGGTCCTTCAGGACAAGCCCGTGGTCCATTGTTGGGGTAGGAAGGGTTTTTGGAGGCATTATACCTGCCCCGGGCTGTGAGGTGGGGTCGGAACCAGGCCGTCAGGGCAAGGTGGGTGGGCATGTCCGGCCGTGCAAAGGCCCAGAGGCTGGGGCAGCTGTGGCTCCCTGGCTTGGGAAGCTATAAGCAGTTGAGTTTTTAAAGCCCAGGACTGAGGGGAAGGAGGAGAGGTTGGGGAAGGGCAGAGGCCAGCCTGGAGGCCTTTCTGGGGCTACTGGGCTTTATCTTCATCACCTTGTGTGCCAAGGCGGTGGGGGCAGTGGCTTTTCTTTTGTTTTCGTTTTTGTGTTAGTAGCTGGATCTCTGTGTTGCACTAGGGGGAAGTAAATTTAGTTAAGTACAGGTCCCTTTGCTTTTCAGAGATCCCTTCCCTCTACAGTCGTTTTCAGAAGCTAGCTGGAACTTCATGCATTCCTTCCTCGGAGAATCCGAGGTCCCCCACCCCCACTCCAAGTTCCCCCTCCCTCCTCCTCCTCCTCCTCTCAGGGGGCTTGGTTAATGCATCCCAGCCCAGCCCTGTCCTGCTGTGGGCCCAAAATAGAAGGCGAGGTGGGGCAGCTGGCAGGGGGGTGCCGGGATGAGGCCCCGAGATGCCATTGGATGGGGGTTGGCTGGCCAACAAAAGGGTCCAGGACAGTGTGATGGATGGAGGAGCACATGCCAGCGGGGGAGGGGCCGCCGGGTGGGGGTGGGGCCCCACCATGGCTCCGATTTCAGAAACTTGCCTCCCAAATGCCTGCAAACAGCTGACAGCCATGGAAAGCGGATGAAATGGGATTAGAACATCCTTTCCAAAGAGAGCACGGACTGCAGAGCGTGACAATACGGTCCCTGTCCTGCGGGTTTCGCCGCTAATTCCACCAGCCTCGAACCATCTCTCTCCGGGGCCCTGGGGCCAGGGGCGGGGGGAGGGCAGCAGGAGACTCGGTGGCGTCTCCAGGGAGACAGGCTGGGCCGGTGGGTGGGTTCCTCCCGAGGTCAGCCTGTGCATCTCCCGCCCCCACCCAGCCGCAGGGTTGTGGAGGTCTTTTTGGGGGGAGAAACTAGTCTTACTGTCTTTCCCCCCAGCTCTCACTGAACTCAGCAGGGGAGTCTCCGGGGTATCCAAGTCCCTCATGCCACAGTGTAAGCCCCACTCCGGACCAAGTGGGCCTTGGGGGGGGGGGCCCAGAGGCAGAGCCTGGGAGCCAGGATGGTGCTACCCGCTGGCCTGCACCCTCTGCTCCCCAGCATGACCTTGAGCAGGAGAAAGGACTCTGTGCCTCAGTGTTTGCATCTCTAAAATGGTTTTCATCTAGAAAAAGATTTCCTGCCCCAGAGGGTTGGTGGAAGACCAGAGGACCGGTAGCCCCGAGCCTGGTATATAATAAGCATCCGGGGTGCCGCTGCCACTGTTAACTGTCTGCTAGTCCTCTGGGCTTCCCCCACCCTCGTGCACACCTCTGCACCCCCAGTTCTGGGGTCAGGCTGGAGAGCGGGGCCTGACCCCCGCGATGGGGGGGGAGGGTCCTGCCTGGACCAGCTGGCAGTCACCCGTTAGCCACATCCAGGCTAGTGGATACTTGTGTTTATCTTCCCTGCTTGAAGAGCCTGCAGCAGGGGTGAGAGGCATCGATGTTTATTTTGATAACGACTCTTCAATGCGTTTGCAAACTAATAAAATCAACTCATTAGGCTGCATGTTTAATTCACAACTGTACTGTGGGGAGACTTCCCTGGTGGCTGATGGGTAACGCTGGCTCCCTCCCGAGAGGGGGGAAAGTGTGCGGTATTTAAACTCTCCGAGACCGGCAGCACGTGTCGAGGGTCCTGCTCCCCATTTCCCCCCTGAGAGGGGCAGCGGAGACCCCGGGCTTGCAGACCTCGTCCTGCCTGGGGACATCTTCACCTGCACCAGGGCTCCGGGGCTGCTCCCTCCGTGTAGCCAGGGCTGGCGGGACTGCCCCAGAGCGAGCAAGGACTTGGTCCCAGCGAGAGGGGTGTGGAATGGTGGATCCTGCAGAGCTGAAGTGGGGACAGGAGAACTCTAACACTTTCTGAACTCTAACAGATTCATTGCTGGGGTCTTTCCAGCCCTGCACCTCGGGGGAAGCAGATGGCCCGGTGAGGGGTGATGTGGGGAGCATTGGTGTACAGATGGAGAAACTGAGTCTCAGAGAGCTTCGGCAACTCGCACAGGCTCTCACAATTGCTTAGTGCACGGCAGGGCCAGATCTCAGACTCGGGCCTCAGTAACTCCATGCTTGTTGCAGTGGCCACGAGGGCCTGGTGTTGGGTCCCTCAAAGGCACCTGTCCCAGGGGGCCTGGTGTGCTGCAGGGAGGAGCACAGGGGCTGGCTCCAGCTCTTTCCATGCTGCATCCTGGCTGAGTGGAGCTCTGAAGAGAGCCTGTGGTGGTCAGGGCAGGCCCCGACCATGCCAGAGAGAGAGAGGACTCTGGATTCATCACGGTCCCTCTGGAGCATATCGGGCACCAGCGTGGGCTGGACAGGATCATCCTGCAAGTGGTGATCCTGCCCAAAGGGAGGTTCCGGGGGCAGCCAGTGTCACAGCCCCAATGCCAGCAAAGAGAGGGATAGAGCCCCAAAACCTGAACCTGGGTGAGGGGGGGAGTCTTTGCTCTTCTGCAGCATCAGGGGGCAGAGAGAGAGAGAGAGAGAGAGAGAGAGATGATCTATACCCCCTCCTCGGGCACGGAGTCCAGGGGGAAGGGGCTGGGAGAGAGCTAGAAGTTAACCCCATTCCTACCCATCTGCCCCAGACCTGCGACCAGGGGCCACGTGATAGCTGCCCTGAGCCAGCAGGGCCACCACGTTTGTCGGAGCACGATTACTTGGATTTCTAGTAAAATGTAGTTTCTCTCTGTGCAGAAAATACAGAATTGAGACCTATAGCTGATTTCATCTCTTTGGAGACTTTTCCCGTGGTTCTCACAGATCCTCACCCTCATGCTCATCCTGAGAAGGGGGGGTCTCCCCTCCATGCCCTCCAGTCCCTCCCCAACTCTAACACACACTCCCTCCTAGTCCTTCCTGCACACACAGAGCACACACAGACACACACTGTTTGCACATATGGGATCACACGCAGAAACACATGACACGTACTTGCCAGCACACACCAGTTGCGCACGCGTGCACACACATTTGTGCATAAACACATACATACGTAAACACACACGCCTGCTTTCCTCACAGCTGCTCTGGGAAAAATTAGCAATGCCATCGGCTCTCCTGGCTGTCAGCGTCCTAATTGCACCAAAGCAGCCCTGTGAGTCACAGAGACCCGGAGAGTGACCCAGATACTGAGAATCACACTGTCCCTGGGATTTGCAGCCGCTCAGGATGTGCGATGGGACACAATTCGGGCGGATAGTGGAAGAGCCGATTGATTATTTTTCCCCTTTCTGCAGTGGCTGGGAAGGAGCAAGCAGCTTCTGGGCTGGGAGTGGGGGGACAGGGTGCATTTTGGGGTGCCCCCAGTTCCTGGCTGGGCTTCTCACTCCAGAAAAGAGAACATGGGCAGCTTTGAAGAGCCGATGAAGCCTGTGGTTTCAGTGAGGGTGAGGTGGAGGTGGGGTGCGGGTTTCAACCCCCTGTCTGGAGATCTCTGGGTGGCAGTGGGTTCAATGCATCCTAAGCTTATGGTGGCCCCAGAGACCTGTGTCCTCCCCCAGGGCATGGAGGAGGGAGATGGGGTGTCTTCCCACATCCCAGGGCTGGGTGGGCACTCCCTTCTCCTCATGCCTCTGACAGTTGTTTCTAGTGCAGCTGCCCGGCCAAGCTGTGTGCCCTCTGTCATGCTGGCCCCAGCCCTGCCTTTTGAGCTGCTTGTAGTTCCTGACAGCTGCCCGTTGATGGCTAGAATGGGGCACACGCCCCACCAGTGGGGGCTGCGTCTCCTGTGCCCATGATGGCTCTTGGATTCCCAGGGGGACATCGGTGGCTTATGGAGAGCCTCTGGCACATAGAGATGAGAGGCCCTGCCACCTCTCTATAAGGACATCCCCGTTAGCAGAGAAGCGTGATTTCCCCCACCTTGAAACCCAAACCCCTTGAGCCCACTTCGCCCGTGGCTCAGGCCTCAGCTCTGTCCTCACCCACATGGTGAGCTCATCTGGTCTCTGTGGCCCCCATGCCCACATGTATCCCTCCGGACTCTGGACCCTTCTGTCCAACTCTGCACCCACTTGCCTGACCAGTAGTCACCCCAGACTCACCCCCCAGACCAGAGTCCCGATCCTCCCTGGCAGGGCCCTCCCCCAGCAGCCTTCCCAGGCTAAGTTGAGGGCAAAGCCAAGCTGCAGTTGTCTAGGGCTGAAACCTTCAGGCCATCCTGGACTCTGCTCTTTGTCTTTGACCCACACGTAATCCTAATGAATGGAATATATTTTATTAATGTATGTAGAATCCAGCTGCTGCTGTACTGGTCTCAGCCACCAACATCTGTGCCCTGGGCTCACCTCCAGTGCTAAACAGTGATCCTTGCAAAATAAAAATAATCCCTCTTGGGAAATTTTAAGAATAACTTTGCAGTGGAGAAGCCTGCCCCCTCCCCACCTTCCACCCTGCCACCCTTGCTGCCTCAGCCAGGGGATCAAAGTCAGTGTCATCAGAGATATGTCATATGGATAATGCATCCTGTTGATAAGATCTGTTGATGAGGCCACTTTACGTCTGTGGTCTTCCTCCCCCAAAACCCATAACCACAGTCTAACCATGTGAAAAACAGCAGACAAACCCACATTGAGCGAACGCTCTACAAAATACCTGACCAGTGCTCCTCCACACTGTCAAGGTCATCAGGAAAAAGGAACGTCTGAACCTGTCAGGGTCTAGAGGAGCTTGAGGAGACATGACAATGAAATCCTGGATGGGATCTTGGAACAGATAAGGGACAGAGGGAAGAACTAGTGAAATCTGTGTACATGGGGGTGAAGTTAATAGGGACATACCAGGTTGGTTCTTGGCTGTAAAAATGTGCCATAGTGTGCTAGATGCCAGCAGTAGCAGACCCTGGGTGATGGGGCAGGTGGGGACTCTCTCTTCTACGTTTGCACCTGCCCTGTAATCTAAAACTGTCCCAAAGTCAAATATTAAAATACAAAAACACAACAGAAGCCAGAGCCTCTGTCCTCTGCTCCAAAGCCCTGGAGGAAAGCCATCATCCTGACTGCGGCCTGTGAGGCCATGCGATCTGGTGCTCTGTTTCTTCTTGAGCCCCTCAGCGTCGGCCAAGTGGTCTGTGTCCTCTTCTATGTGCCACCCGTGCTGTGCAGTCCCTGCTGGAGAACCTTTGGGCCAGCTGGTCTGGCTTCCCTCAACACTCCTCCCCTCAAAAGCTGTTTGGTTCTATCCTAGGTGCCTGCTCAGATGTCACAGTCCCAGCAAGGTCTAGCCCAGCTGTCACCTGCCCCCAACACCTGCACCCCCAGACCCCTCACCCTGCTCGACATCTCTCAACATCCTTGTTTCCCATCATGTATCGTCTTGCAATGTATTAGATCACTTGGAAGTGTAGCGTGTTTATTGTTTACTCCGGTCCCTGTCACCTAAGTGTCAGCCCCTCAAGGGCAGGACCTCTTCTCAGTGTCCATGTGTGAATCCCAAATGTCCAGAACAGTGCCTGGTACACGGTAGGTGCTGGACAAATGCATATCTGTTGAAAAAAAGTAAATGAATGAGTATGATGATCCTCCCCCCAGCTTTCATGCCAGGGAATAATTAAGATGGTTAACAATTAGTTAGTAAGTTAGTTAACAGCCACCCAGAGTGCACACCTGTGACACCGGGATTTATAATAAGAAATATATATTTGGTCTTCATCTCTGGTTCAGGCACAGAGCTCCTAAAACCCTTGGAACTTCGATGAGAGCAACCCAGGTGTCTTCTGCTATGTTGATGAAGTGGCTTTGGGACGGACTTAAGGATGGGGCTGGGGCCAGGGGAGCCGGCCTTGTGATTGGAAGGTTGGAACTTTGGGTCCCACAGCTGATCTCCAGGGAGGGAAGAGGGGCCAGAGGCTGAATCCATCGCCAAGAAGCCAGTGATGTAATCAGTCCTATGCAGTGAGGCCTCCATAAAAACCCAACAGGACAAAGGATGAGGTTCTGAGAGCATCCAGGTTGGCAAACTCGTGGATGTTTGGGGATAGTGGGCGCTTGGAGAGGGTATGGAAACTCTACATCCTCGTAGTCTAGTAACTAAAATATTTCTCTGAATTCTCTAAGGTGCTCTGACAGATTAATGGAACCCCAGGAGGGGGTCGTTAGAACCACCAGTTATAGCCAGTCGGTCAGAAGCAGTAGGGACAACCCCGACTTGCGATTGGCATCTGCGGGAGGAGCGGGGCGCGGTCTTACGGGAGCAAGCCCGGAACCCGTGGGCTCTGATGCTGTCTCCAGGTAGATAGTGGCATAATCGAGCTGCATTGCAGGACACCCAGCTGGTGGGTAGAGTCCCCAGCATCTCCCGTGTGCTCACGCCCGCAGCCCTGCCTTCCTGCTTGGGGCCTGTTCATGGCAGGACAGTCCTGGCGGGGAGGACGGCGCTTCCCTCCCTTCCTGAAGATTGGAGGATTCTACTGAGCACTCTTGACCACTCCTTGTCCACACCTCTTACTTGGCACTTGAATTAGTGGCAGCTCTTAGGGACACATCTCATCGCCTTGAGAAAGTGGGACAAGAGGCTGCTCAGGGAGAGTGTTGAACGAATAAGGGAGGTGGGGAAGGGACCGTCCTCACTGTCTGGCTCCATGCTCTGGCTCGGAGCCCTGAAGACTGGAGACCCTCAAAAATGTTGGCTGCTGGGCCAGCCCAGTGCGTCCCATCGTGGCGTCCTTAACCGTCTTTGGTGCTTGCTGCTCCGTTGAACTTGACCTTGAGAACCTTCCCCTTCACTTGGTCCTCACCATCTCCTTGACCTCTCAGCCTTGGCGCTTTCCTAACAACGAGCACCAGGGTTCTTTGCTGATAGAATCGATTGTCTCTTTCTTTGCTTTCCTCTTTCTCTCCCCGTTCTCTGGACCGAAAATCTGGATTCTCCGTGGGGAGTAGATAGTGGCTTTCCAAAAGGAAATGGGCTCTGGAGTGAGCCAAACCGGGGTTAGCAACCTAATTTGACCATTTGCTAACCACATCACGTGGGTCAATTTGCAGTACCCCATCGAGCCTCGTTTGCAGAACCGGAGCAGCCGTCCCTGCCTTCGCAGTCGTCACAAGGGCCCCAGGTGACGTGTGGACCGGGCTGCCCAGCAGGTGGAAGCCCTGACGTTCATCATCTCCGCACCCAGCTCTCAGCTCCCTGCTCCCCGGCCCCTCACCTGCACACAGCTCCCCCTGCCCTACCTCAGAGGAGGAGCTCAGGGGGCCACCCCTCACCCCCTGCCACGTCCCCTGCCACATCTCATTTCTCCAGGGGGCCCCCTCCGCCGGCTCCCTGAGCTCCCTGGACTCCCGCTGCTGCCTCTGAGAGCCAGTCTTTCATCACCACTGCGTCCGTGGTAGTCGAGGCGTGAAGCAAAGTAATAATAAGAAACAAGCATGACGTGCCCCCCCCGGCACCCCACAAATAAATAGGTTGTTTGCAAAGGAAAACCAACACAGCCCCATCCCTGCTAATTAGACCTCATCAGCGCTTCACCAGGGCCACCTCATTTTGTTGGTTTGGTGTGAGTGGATTTTTTTTTTCTTGTTTTCCTTTAAAACACAGGAAGGAAAAAAAAGCAAACTCCACAGTTTTCTGTGGTCTCGCTGGGTTGGCAAGGAAATGGGGTGTCAGCTTTCTCAGACTTGGTGAATCCTGGGAGTCTGAGTGTCTAGATGGAGAGAAGAGGCTGTGGTCTATAAGTCATTCAACAAGCATCCCGAGCCAAGCGTGCTGTGACGGGCTGGTGACATGAATGTGACCCGTCAGGACATGTTCAGGGTTAGTGAGGCACCCAGATGCCCGAACAGGATAAGGTTCTGATGCCTGCGGGTGGGGTGGAATGTCGGGGCGTGTGGGGCATTACTAGAACTTAGGGGAGTTGGAAACCCACCCAGGACTAGGTAGTGGGGAACCCTTCCCGGAGGAAGTGATCCTGCGCTGATGCAGGAGACCTGGAACAGGGTTATGGGTCACTCTTATGACCCCTGCCACCTCCTCCACCCCTTAGCTCATGGCCCCACCTGCCTCCTTCAAGAGAAGAGAATGCACTTGACTCCCAGCAGACCTCTTCCACTCCCTGCATTTCTCTTCTGCTCCCCTTCCCTGGGGTCACACCTGGGCCCTCCGCCTGAGCCTGGGTCCTGCCCTGCTCACCTGCTCAGGTGCCTCCTGCCCCCTGTACCTTCATGCTTTCCCTCTCTCTACTGGGTCCCTCCCAGCAAGGCACACCTTGTCTCCTTGACTGCTTTGGCCCCTTCCCTGTGTCTCTCCTTCAAGCCAAGCTCTCTCCATCTGCCCACTGTCCACCCACCATCACCCTGGTCCCCTCCACCCGCCCTTGGAGCTTCCCAGGCAAGGTTGCCTGTGATCCCATGTCACTAAGTCCGGGGGACCCTGTTATACACCTGTCCTCTTGCCTGTAGTTGACCTTGCCCTATGGTGTGATCTCTCCCTCCTCAGTTTCCAGAACATCATGGTCCTCGGAGGGGAGTGTTCTCTTGCCTCTCTAATTCCCCCTTCCCAGGCCCATTTGGGGGCCTCCTCTCCCTGCAGCGGTCACCTAAATGTGGGTGTTTACCATGGTTCCACACCTCACCCCCACCCCCATGGCTTCAGCTGCCACTGCTGTGCTGACAGCTCCTGCCAAAATGTCTGTGACGAGCCCCAGACCGCCTGGACATCTCCCTTTGAATGTCTCCTGGCCCCTCTCTTAGCACCACCCCTAAACTGAGCCTCCAAGATCTCTACACCGGGGCCAGGCATTCATCTCGGAATTGACTTTTCTACCCTTCCTGGAATGTGCCTGCTTCTCCGAGCGAGATCCACCTGTCACCCAGGGGCTTGGGCCACTCCCCCAGCCCCTGCATTGGAACAGCCCATCACGTCCTGCCCATTCTGCAGGACTTCTGCACCTGTCAGCTAGCCGCCCCGGCCTTCAGGCCCAGACCCAGCAGAGCTAGGAAAAAGAGGTGTCAGTAGGGATCCCCTAGCAGCCGCTTGCTCCTTTGAGCCCAGCACCTGCAGGGCCCTGGGGGTGTTGTGTGCTGTGAGTTATCGGGACGCTGTGTGTCGGGGGGTCAGTGACTCCCCCCGGAGCCAGCCAGGTCCCTTTCGGGCATTCTGTGTTTGCTTTGTCCTTCTGGGGAGGATGTGGCGAAGGTGGAGAGGGACTGGCTGTGGCGGGGCCAGGCGTTCATCTCAGAATTGACTTTTCCACCCTTCCCGGAACGCGGGCCTTCGGCCACGCTCAATGGGGCTCTGTTCCTGCGGGCCGGCCGAGGCCAGCTCCGGGGAGAGCGTGTGTGAGCGCGGTATTTCCACGGACCCCCACCTGGAAACCACTCCCCGCCCCACCCTGGAAACAAACACTGCCACGGCCAAGGAGGCTGACGTGTCGGCGCCCGTGGCCAGGAGCCGGCCCGGGCAGGGCGCTCCCTCCGGGTGGCGGTCTCCAACCTGCGGCCCCACTGGCCCTGGATTCGGAGACAGCCGGGTGACGTTGCTGGTCGCCCTCCTTGTCCCCATCCTCTTCTGGGCACCTCTTTCCCAGGGCTCCTGTTGAAGGGAGGCTCATTGTCACCACCCCAGGAGGTGGCCCTGGTAGGGGGACGTCGTCAGAGGATCGTGGGTGTGCTGGGGCCTGCGTTGTAGGAGCCAGGCAGCCCTGGGTTGGAATCCTGGCTCTGCCACTCACACGCCGTGTGACCTCTGCCAACTTCCTTTACTTCTCTGAGCCTTGATTTTTTTCTTCTTTAAAGTGTGCTAATAATCCTTCTCTAGTAGGGTAGTTTTAAGGAGTAAAGATAATGAGATCGTGTTTGAAACGCAGGTGGCACAGAACCATGCAGCAGAGTGGTTTTTACTTTCAGAGTTGGGGGTGGGAAGGGCTCGCGGGTGGTCCGGGAAGGTTGTCCTGCCTGGTGTGGCATCACGGATGTCCCAGCGTGCTGACCATCTGGGAGCCCAGCGGTGGCTGCATTTCAGAGGAGAAAGAAGTCATTCTACTATCTCATCAGCAGGGTAGCTGCTCAGAGCATTCTAGAATCTGCAAGGGGAAGGGTGAACCCTCCCTTCCAGAGCAGCACTTCTCCCTCCAGCAGAGGGTGGCTCAGCCTCTGCCTGGACAGTCCCTCAGATGGAAGCTCCTCCTTTGCGGGGCAGGTCCCTAGATCACCAGGCAGCAGTGGTCTCCCTTCTTCCAGGGTGCACTCCCCTGTTCCGTCCACCCCCCAGTCTGCAGAGATGGGGAAGCCTCTGAGTCTGCACCGTCTGCACCCCCTGGGGCCAGCACAAGGTAGTCTCCTTGGGGTGTGACCTCACCCCTCCACCCCCCCACAGGGACATGGGACAATGTGCACATTTTTGGTTGTCCTAGGTTGTCAGAGGATGGGTACTCCTGGCATCTAGCGGGTGGAGGCTGGGCATGCTACTGAACGCCCTGCAGTGCACAGGACAGCCCCCACCATGAAGAATGATCTGGCCCCAACTGTCAGGAGGGCCTCACATCAACACCCCTGGGTCACCGGCCCGGCCCAGACCTGAACACAACACAACTTGTGTGGGTCCGTGGGATTTCAAGAGGTGAGAATGGGAGGAAAGTCACCCAGCTTCATTTCCAGTTGGCGGCCAAGAAGGATTCTGCAAAGGAATGCCATTAAAGGGGTCTTAGCCCTTTTTTCCCCCCTATGTCCACTTACGAGCTCCTGCTAGGCGACAGGCCCCGTGTGCAGTGCTAGGGAATCAGCGATTGTCACTCGGTGTCTAGGAACTTTGGTGGAGGCCCTAGTCCAGAGGCTGGGCTTGAGGCTGGGGATACAGTGGCGGGAAGTGGTCTCCACTCTCCCGTGCGCGGCCTTCCAGCCCTGGCCGCCTTCCTAACAGCGTGGCTGGAATGTGGGGCCTGTGTTCCTTGTTCCTTCTCAGTCTCCAGGACACGTAGAAGGATTCTTGGGGGAGTGGGAGGTGGGCTTTAAACTCCAGGCTCCGCGCTGCTACTGCCTTGTTCTTCTGTCCTCCGGGTGAACCATGCCCCACTTCTGGGTCTCGGTTTCCCAAACTCACCTGTATCAGGGTTCTCCAGAGAAACAGAACCAATAGATTATACATACAGAGACATGTATTGAGAGGAATTGGCTCAAGTGATTATGGAGGCTGAGATGTCCCACAGTCCGCTGTCTGCAAGCTGCAGGCCCAGGAAGGCCAGCGGTTTGCTTCCATCCAGAGGGAAGCCAATGGCACGACTCCTGGTTCAAGTCCAAGGGCCTCAGAACCAAGAGCACGAATGTCTGAGAAACCAGAGAAGATGGATCTCCCAGTTCAACAGAGCAAATTCTCTCTTCCTCCACCTTTTTGTTCTGCTGGGGCCCTCAGCAGATGGGATGGTGGCCACCGAATCAGTGAGGACTCAGTTCACCAATTCAAGTACTGACATCCTCCAGGAAAGCCCTCACGGACGCACCCAGAAATAACGCTTCACCAGTTGTTGGGCATCCATCATCAGCCGGGGCTCTAGCCAGCACACTGCCCGACCCACTACTCCCCTGCAGGGGTTTCCTGCAGCAGCCACAACAAAGTATCACAAACTCAGGGGCCAGAAGTCCACAGTCAAGGTGTGGGCAGGGCTGGTTCCTCCTGGAGGCCCTGAGGGAGAACCCGTCCCATCCTCTCTCCTGGCTTCAGGAGGCTGCTGGCACCCCTCGGTGTTTCTTGGCTGGAGATGCGTGCCTTCCGTCTCTGCCCCCATGACCCCATGGCCTTCTTCCCTGCGTCTCTGTGTCTCTGTGGCCAGATTCCCCTGTTCTTAGAAGGACATCATCCTAAGCCCCCACCCTATCCGGTAGGACCTGGTCTCAACTTGATCAGGAGTGCAACAGCCGTATTTCCAAATAAGGTCGCATTCTGAGCTTCTGGGTGGACAGGAATTCTGGAGGACGCTAACCCAGTACGACACCTCAAGGGGTCGACGTGGTTGTTAAAGTCAGGTTGCAACTAAAGGTACGGGGTCTGCAGGCCTCTCTCTGGCGGGTTACCGTGCGCAGACCCTGCCTCTCATCCTGTGCCCTGGTGGCGCCAGCCTGGCTTGGGCAGAGACTGGAATGCACGGGAGTGAGTGGCCCCGGATTAGTGGGTCTGAGCTGCTCCAAGGACAGGTGAAGGATACCCCGGTGGGCAGGGAGGGAAAGGGGGTGGAACAGGCCAGGGGCTGGGGGAGGGGACCTGTTTGTTTTCACGACAATAAATGCCTCTTGATGGACTGTGGTTTACACAGGGACTCCGTGCCACATCGAGCTGTCCACATTGATTGGATGGCCGCAAAGCCCTGTCACGGAGCAGGAGAGGAGCTGGCAAGAGCCGCCTTATGGCCTGTCCCCAAACTGACCCCAGGCATCCTTGGAGTCACTTGGGGAGTTAGGGTCCGAGTGGCCAAAGCGGGTAGGGACCCTGGGACCGAGGCCACTCTGTCCTCCCTCCTCCCTCCCCCAGGGCAGGCAGCAGCCTGTTGGGAAGGCAGCCCGTTTTTAATGAACAAATTACTGTCCTTGTTAACAGCACGAATAGGGCTTTGGGGGATCAAGGGAGCCAGTGCTTGGGAAACAGCCACTAACTTAATGAAGAGGATGGATTCCAGATGTGGCCTCTGGCCCAGCAGACAGCTGCCATCCTTGGATTCCTGGACAGGATGGAGGGTGAGGTATGGGCATGGATGACAAAGGGGGGCGGTCAGGCCGTGTGGGACCCCTGTCGCTCCTTTTCTGGGACGAAGACCCACTCCTAGAGAAAGTCCGGGATCCCTGCTTGCTAGTGGCTGTTCGTTTAGCTCTTCAAGAAACACTCGACAAAGGGCAGCTATGAACTCAGTACTACTTATCAATGGATTTTTTACCTTATTAATCACAACAGCAGCCACACACTTTTGATAAATGGCCAGAGGTGTGTGAGGCATGTCGGTTCTAACGGCAGACAGGGTTTGGGGTGCACATGCACTGGAGGACCCCCTGTAAGGGCTCGGGGGCCATGGGCCCCCATGCTGGAGACCCCTGGCTTCGCTCGCTGGATCCTGGAGCAGGCTGTGTTCCTCGGGGAAGTGGAAGGGCCCTGCCCACGCCGGTCTCATCCTGCGTCCCATGACGTAGAGGATGGCTCAGGGTAGAGGAACAATTTTGAGCTGTGTTGATTGATGTGCGTTCCCTCCCCCATCCATCCCCCCTCCGCTCCTCCCTGCCTCCCTCCCTCCCTCCCTCCTTACACACACACACACACACACACATATGTATTAAGTACTCAGCACAGCTGGGGACGCATCATGGAGCCAGGCGCACTGTGCAGGGCACCACAAAGCCAGAGGCCCACTCGTAGCCTTCCAGAAGCCCCTAGACTTCAGGGAGAAAGTCAGGAAAGGGGTAATTCATCCGAAAGGAGGAGCCTACAGTTCCTGCTTGCTCATTATCCCGGAAAGTCTGTTCTCCACTATCTTGCCTATTGGGGATCTTGTAAAAATGCCACCTGAAGCCAAGGACCCCCACCCACTTCAAACAATAAAAGATGCAGAAACCACTGATGCTGGGTCCGCTTCCTTTACTATATAGAACGGCAGTGGACGGCCGCCTGGGTCCCACAGCTGAGGCAGTGGCAGGCCCCAGCTCTGCCCAGCTCCCCATCCGAGGGGGCCCCTGCCAGCCTCCCGGGGGAGGGCGGGCGGGGTGGCACCCATGTAAGCTGCAGGGCTGTCCTTGGAGGACTCGGCTGCTCCCAGTAGGACCATTGAGTCCCTGCTGAAGGCAGAGGCCAGTGATGCGAGTTACATACCCAGAGCTTCACACTCGACTCGCAGCTTCTTCCCTGGGAGGGTCATTTACTGACAATTACGGCTTTAAAGTGGGTCCAGTTTAGCAAGCGGTTTCTATAAAGAGCAGAGCGGCGTCCCCAGGGAGTGAGAGCCAGGCCGGGGGGATGGGAGGCAGGCACTATCTGTGTTATGGATTTTATCGAGTCGTAAACAAGGCTGGAGAACAAACAATTAAAACTGGCTGATGCATGGGGCTGCCTCGCCAGCTGGCTGCCAGGGAGGCCCGCGCCGCCTGAGCTGGCCTGCTCGGCCCTGCACAGCTGCCGCCGCCGCCGAGCCGCCTGCCCCGGGAGGACGAGGTGGGGGTGGGGGGGTGAGGTTCTAGGGCTCACCCCCTCTCCCCCCGCCCCCGGCCCCGCCGAGCCGCCTCTGAGCACCAGAGGTCCCTTCCACTCTGCACTTGCTTCAGTGGCCCCCATGCAGTGACAGTGTTGCAATTGGGGCGAGGGCTCCCCTGGCACCCTCCCCGTATATTTAGGGCACCTGAGATTGCTCTTCACTCGGCCGCCAACCGGCCATGTGACTTCGGGGTAGTGACCCACCTGTGCCCTCTGAGCCTGGTGGTTCTCTTTTTGTTTTTTTTAACTTTTTTTTTTTTTTAAGATTTATTTATTTATTCATGAGAGACACAGAGAGAGAGGCAGAGACTCGGGCAGAGGGAGAAGCAGGCTCCCTGTGGGGAGTCCCGATGTGGGACTCGATCCCAGGACTCTGGGATCATGCCCTGAGCTGAAGGCAGGCACCCAACCTCTGAGCCCCCCAGGTGTCCCGAGCCTGGGTGTTCTCATATAAAACTGGACAGAGAATATTTAGCCTTGTAGGGCTACAGTTCAAACTAAGTAAAATAATAAGCACAAAGCATGGGTAGACATTCCTCTGGGGATCCTGTCCCAGGGAGACTGGAAGGGGGCTGACACTGGATGCAAGGCATGGCCAGCGAGCCCGTGGTTCCAGGAACCCTGTGCCTTCCGTGTGCTGGCCAGCCGCGTACGTAATTCCCAGAAAGTCCTATGCAAAGTCTTAGGGTCCCCTGGTTTCCAAAGGGAGATCACAGGAGTTAAATCCATTGCCCACAGCCCGACAGTGGCACATGGCAGGGCTGAGATTTGATCACAGATGTCCTGTGTCCCGCGTCCAGAAATCTTACTACATTGGGCTTCCACCTGCCAGCCTGGTCGGCTTTCTCTCCGGAGCCAGCGGTGGGAGCTGCCCGGGTGGGGGGACCGGGTGGCTAGAGCCTGGGGAGTCCCCACCCTGCAAGCCCCCAGCGAGATGGGGAGGGTGCAAAGTACTCAGAAGTCAGGAGAGTAAGTGTCCAAGGAAAGGGTGAGATGAGGAGCAGCTGGCTGTCGACGGGGATGAGCAGGTGAGCTGAGGCCAGGTGCGCCGGGCACAGCGTGGCTTAGGAGACCGGTCCCTGGGCCCCCCCTCCCCCACTGCTCACGAGGTGCCCAGGAAGACAGTGGTCAGGGGCCTGCCCCGTGCTTTCTTGGGCAAGGAGCGGAGGGAGGCAAATGGCCAGCCTCTCTTGCTCCAAACCACCCTCTACCCGCCCCCCCATCTCTGCCTCCTTTGCTCGGGTACCTTGAGGCTGTGATGAGACTCTGCCTTGGGAGGCCCTGGCGCAGGATGAGGGCTGAAGAGGCCCCAGATCTGAGTGGTGACGGGAGGGTCTGAGGAGGCGGACCCCAGCCTGTCCCTCTTCCTCATCTCCCCATGGGGACGGGGGCAGCAGGGTCAGCTGTGGCCTCCCCGGGTGCTGGGGAATCCCGGGCCCCGAGACACTGCACTGCGAGAACCAGGTGCCCTCCCCTCAGAGGCCGGGACGCGGGACAGGGAGGATAGGGAGATGCATAAATACAAAAGTGCACGCACGTAAACAAAGGCAGTGCGTCGGGATAGGCGCTTTCCTACGGGTGACCTGTTCGAATTCCCGCCCACCTATTTCACAGATGAGGAAGCCGAGGCTCCCAGGGCTTGAGTGAAGTAACCCACCCAGGGTCTCCAGATGAGGTGTGGGACTCCACTGGGCTTTCAGGCCATGCCCTGCAAGCTCTCCGGGTCACCGGCTTGGTGGGAGTCAGCGTGGGGACAGAACCAGGCGTCCTGAGCCCCGTTCTGATCCGTTATCACTGTACCAGGATGCCTTCTGTCACGGGGGGCCGCCCTTGCCTGTGCACCCACACCACGAGCCCTGCTCTGGTCCTCCTGGTTGTCTAGTGGTTCTTTTCCGACGGACCCTCTCACTGCCTCTGGCCAGGCCTCTGACCTGTGCGTCTGTGCCCAGAACAGGCCAGGTGTGTTGGGACAGGCAGGGGCTGGTGGGAGGTCTGGCTGGAACGTGAAGCCGGGAGGGCCTCTGACTCGGTGGGCCCCCTATATCCCCCCAAAGGCTGGGGCCTGTGACTTCTTCACTACCATGTCCCAAGAGCTTCCAATGCCTGGGCTGTGTCCCTTATACCCTCGGCTGGTCCTGAGCCGCAGGGAGGCAGACAGGATGAGGCCTGTCTGCAGCTCCCCAGCTCCTCTCACTCGCTCGTGGCTGCATCCGTGCATTCTGAGGCAGATGGGCCCTTGCAGGGCCTTTGGGAGAGCTGGGGGGGAGGGGTTTGCATCAGGCCTTCACCTACGCAGCACCCCAGCTTCCTGCCAGTCTCTGGGGCTGTGGTGAGCAGCTGGGGCCATCCAGGGCTTGTCTGTTGACTCCACACCTCATTAAGAAGCAGCTTGCGGCACTGGCCACTTCGCTGACCCTCATCGGCTACCCTGGCAATGTCCTTGTAGCAGGCAGCGGCCAGGGACCCGGTCACATGCAGAGCTGAGAGCGACACGTGCGGCTGCTGATGCGGACGGGGTGTCTGGGCAGCACCGGGGACCCTGCTGGCATCAGGGAGGCCCCCCCTTCCCAGCCTGGCCTACTACCCACGCTCCTGGGAGCCTTGTGATGGCCCCAAGACTGTGTTCCAGTGTCCATGGGGCCCACCATCGGTCCGGAGCCGAGAGCAAGGGAATGGCACAGCCAGCAGCATTAACCCGCTTCCCCAGGCCCTCGACATCCGCCACTCTCACGGGCATGGTTGCACTTCTGTCTTTACCACGCGCAGGGGCCTCCCTCCTGCACACCGTTCCCACAACCTACCGTGTCCACGCACACCTTCCTCTGCCCCTCCACCTGCTTCTCTGTATTCACCTCGCAGGCCTTTTCTCTCCCACACCCGTTCTCATTCATTCCACACATGCTAATTGAACATCTGCGAGGTTCCAGGCACTGTTCTAGGAGCTGAGGATGTGGTCGTAGGAAAAACAGAAACGGGCAAATTACCCCCGTTCTCGTGGCCACTGCATTCTGGCTGGGGAATTACTAACAGAAAAACTAGGTTCAATTTATCCAAGCTAGATGCTGGCAAGTGCTGGGTGGCGGGGGGGGGGGGGGGGGGGGGGGGGGGGGCAGGAATAAAGCAGGAGGGAGGAGTGGGCCTGTTGGGTGTGTGCATATGTGTGTGTGTGTTTGCATCTGTGCATGTGTGTGCATGTATGTGCGTGCCTTTGTGTGTGCATACGTCTGTCTCTGTGTGTGTGCATGCATGTATATGCACGCACACGTGTCTGCATGGGTGTGCATGGGTGTGCATGGGTGTGCATGGCTGCCTTGAGGTGGGTGCCCCGCAGGGAAGGCAGCGGTCTGGCCTGATGTGGGTGAGGATCAGCTGGGTTCGGGGAGGAGGGGGCGTCTCAAGTGTCTTGACCTCTTAACTGAAGCCCACAGATCTGCACCAACACCGCCTCCCCCTGCCCATCCTTCAGTCTCAGGGGCTGGCAAGCGGTTACAGTCCACAGCTGGACCCAGATTGGGGGAACTGGCCAAGACTAGGTTTGGGGGGACAGTTTTTGAGATGGAAATATTATCAGACAGACCTGGATGGGAATCGTAAACTTACTTCTTAACCTTGGGCCACGGGGCAATTCTCTTAACCTCTGAGCCTCTGTTTTCCCTTCTGTCCAATGGTGATGCTGAATTGACCTTGCACGTTTTCTATGAAAGGTCAGAATGCAAAGCGGCTGATGCAGGGCTGGCCACGTGGTCTTTGCTCTAGGAAGAGGGCACGGAGGTGGGGCCGGGGCAGGTACATGAGGGGACGGGGTGGGGGGGGGGGACAAGTTAAGAAGAGGCTGAGGACGCAGGGCCCCCAGGGCCCCCTGAGCACCCGGTCACCCTGTCCTGGCCCAGGAGGGAAGCGGTTGGAAGCCAGCCCTCGGCACACGCCCAGGCCCCCGTGCTTGCTTACTGACTAGCCACTCGTAGCCAGCATCCCTTGGAAGCTGTCCGCCTAATCCAGTTAACGCCTCCCGTGATCCGATTATTTCATGTAAGAAACCCCAAATCTGATCAGAAGGCTCCATGTGAGTGGTGTACAAGTCGGGAATTGGGGCCTGCAGAGAAGGGGTTCAAGTTTGGGTGCCATTTGCTCCTGCCCTGAGGCCTCCAGCCTGTCCACACTGGGTGTCCACCTCTGGCAGGCTGGGCTGGTGCCACCACTGTCCTCCCCTGAGCCCCCGGAATGCATGTGCAATCCCTGTTACCTCTGGTCCCCAGGGCCTCGAGGGGCAGCCTGGCCCTCCAGGGTCCTCCCCTTCTCTGTAGCCCATCTGCTCAGTCAGGAGGAGCGTCCCGATGTGGAAGAGGGGGATGGGTGGCTCCTGAGGCTTCCCTAGACTTTTGGGCATCAGAGTTGCCCAGAACCTTGAAGCACATAGGTGGTTGGGCCCTTGCCCTGCGTGGCCTCTGGGGAGCAGCATGAATCCAGGGCTGGTGGAAGGACCCAGAGAGCCCCGCCTTGGCTTGGGGAGCCAGGGATGTGGGCCTAGCGGGAGGATGAGGATGGAGGCCACCAACCCATTCAGGGAAGATCTGGGGGAGAGACATGACGGGGCGGCAGCTTTGCTGCAGGGCAGGGCCCTGCTGCCATAGGTAGGACGAGCACATTGGAGCCCCTGAGTTCTGAGCTTTCCCCACGCCAGCCTGTGTGACCCTGTGAATCCACGGTTCTGTGGATAGCAGTGCTCCTGGGGTGAGCTGAGGATCACCCATCGTGTGCTTGGGAGGAAGGCACGCAGATGAGACCTGAACCCATGACCCTTTGATTCTGTGCCTCCCCTAGAGCTCATGGCATCAGGCAGTGCTTGAAGTAAGCCCTCTGTGGACGTTTGTGATGGCCTTCACCTCAAAGGGGGGACATGCTGGGGGGCCTTGGGGTATGCCTGCTTGTCCAGCCATCCCTTGTCACCCGTGCGTCCTTGGATGGGGCCCTCCCAACCCTCCCTCCCGTCCTGAGCTCGGCTCCTGCTGAAGGCTCCCGGTGTGCCCTGTTAGACTCTAGACAGCCACATTTCTAGAAGCCAGCTAACCAGGCGGGGAGCTGGCAGGGACAGATGGCTGGATGCACTGGGGGGAGTGGGGGGTGGGCGGGGATGGCGAGGCCTAGAGAGGAGGTCAGCACATCCTCCATGCGTCCGGCCTGCTTCAAAAAATAAAAAAGCTTCAAACCCTTTCCCTCCAGTGCTCCCTCTTTGGCTGGGTTCCGACTCCATTTTGATCATTTTTATTTTTATTATCCCGATAAAATCTGCTCTTACACATTCTAATCATACAGGTTATAATCCTGACAGCAGGTCCAGGACATCAGCGTGTCGCCAGCCTCTAATTCCTGCATGATGGGCACAGAGTGGCCTTGGTCATTGCAAGGGGAAGATGGTGCCAAGCTCATCGAGGTTTGGCTGTGGGCTGCAGGACGTGGTCCTTTTTTTCTGGCTGTGGATTTACCTTTCTCCTTTTGTGTTCAGAGGGCCGTTGGTAGAACAGGTTCCGATTCTGTGAACACATTCTTAGTGACGGATCTAGGCAAGCGCCCAGAATCATCGTTAAGTTTTTAGGTTGCAAAGGATCCGGGCTGGGATGCCTGGGTGGCTCAGTGATTGAGCGTCTGCCTTTGATCCCAGAGTCCGGGGATCAAGTCCCACATTGGGCTCCTTGCATGGAGCCTGCTTCTCCTATCTCTGCCTTTCTTTCTATGTCTCTCATGAATAAATCAATTAAATCTTTAAAAAAACAAAAAAAAAGAAAAAGAAAAAAAAAAGGGTCCAGGGCACCTGGGTGGCTCAGTCGGTTAAGCGTCTACCTTTGGCTCAGGTCCTGATCCTGGGGTCCTGGGATCGACTCCTGTGTCAGGCTCCATGCTCAGCAGGGAGTCTGCTTTCTGATCCTCCTGCTGCTCCTGCTCTGTCTCTCGTCCTCACTCATTCTCTTTTTCAAATAAAATCTTCAAAAGGGGGAGCACACCCTTCTGTCACCTGTGAGAAACCAAAACTGGGTGTGTTGGTAGCACCCCCCCCCCGCCTTGTGTCCTTAGAATGGCGGCTGTGTTGTTGGCAGTCTTCAGTGATCCAAGGTTAAATGTCAGCTGCACTATCCCTGTCCTTTGTCCCCAGATAGTATCCCCATCTTTACAGATGAGCTGTTGCAGCCCTGTGGAGAGCCAGAGGAGGCCCCAGCGCACTTCATTCCCTGCTAGTTCTGCACTTGGTACCTCCAGGTGGATACGGTACTGGGTAGGATACAGGCTGCCCAGGTAATTTTAAGCTTCAGATAAACATAGACGCGTTGTCTAGCAGGCATTACATGCAAACGCTGCATTTCCTGCAGGTTTGGACTGCAGGCCCCAGCTCCGCCAGTCTAGGGGCTGAAAGGAAGTTCGCTTTGCATTCAGCTGGGCGACCCGTGTTTTGCCAAATCCAGCTAGTGCAGCACGAGGCCCAGGAAGAGTGTGCTGGTGAGTTAGGGAAGCAGAGGCAGCGCTGAGCGACCAGAAGCCCCAGCTGGTCTCTCCAGGTGCACCAACCATCCATAGTCACCTCTGGACTCCCCTGACCTCAGCAGATCCCTGGCCCGCCCTCTGGACGTGTCCCCAGACCAGGAGCAGTAAGAACCAGCTGCCACCAGGCAAGGAGGCAGTGAGCATGTGGTCATGCCCAGGAAGGGCAGAGTTGGCCACGCCCTCCAGCCCCTGAGATTTAGAGCCTTTGGTCCATATCTTCCGCAAGTTTGGACGGTGAAACTCTCAAGCTGCAGACTAAGGCCTAAGGGGGCAGAGTGCTCATTCTCTCCCATGGATGGTCTGGGTTTGGCACCCATTCTCTATGGTGGGCGCAAGGCTTTTTTGAATCCTTGATGGGGAGGGGGGAGCACATGCGTGGGAGGGAGGACTCACTTGCCTGACCCGTCAGTTCTCACGCGTACCTGGTGCTCAGCTGCATTAGCTCATGCCCGGATTGCGGTAATAACCTCGTAACTCAGCGCTCCCATCCAGCCTCTCGTCACCACCCTTCCTGCAGACAGCTGTCTGATGCGTCTTGCTAGCTGTCCTCTTGCATCAGACGCTTTCCCCTTCTCAAAGGACCCCACTGGCTCCCTGTTTCCTATTGAGCCAAAACTTACTGTTGCCTCTGCTTTGAAGTCTGTAATCAGCTGCATCCTTTCTGTCCACTTGGCTTTCCCCGACCCTCAGGCCATTTGCAAGCGGGGAGGCCACATTCTGGAGAAGGGTGAGCACATTTGCAGATGTTGCTGCCAGCAGCTGCCTGCTTTCCCTCTAAGGCTGTCCCCTTTGCAGTCCCTTTTCAGATCACCTGATTAAGGCAAGGACAAAGGCATAATTAGGTGCTAATGGCACTTAGCACCCCTGTGACACCTGCTAATCTGCAGTGGCTCTTCGGGACTGCTCAGAATAAACTAGCTGCTCTGCCCCGCTGGCTGGGGATGGGGCTCTGCAGTTGCCCAGACATAAACTCATGCCCCCTTGCTCGGTCTCACCCCGAGTGGGGTTCCAGCCTCCAGCACCCAGAGCAGAATCATCCGGGCCTCGGGACCAGCCAGCACTGACGTAGGAGCAGCATGGTGAATGGGGTGAGCGTAAAGTGCTTTTCCGTGACTTCCTGTTTCATCCCCTGCCAGCGCCATGCGGCAGGTGGCAGTGCCCCCGCTTTGCAGATTAGGAAACAGAGAGTAAGTAACTTGGAAAGTAAGCAGCCATGCTTACTGGGAAACGGGTTCCCAGAGTAATATACTTCCTTCAGTTTTACTGGCCTCCCTTCCCCAGCTTGCAAATCTGACCCACATCTCAAGGCCCAACTCTTGCGGGGGACTCCCTCACCCCCATTTTTTCCCTCTTAATGCACCAAGCACTTACAGGAGCATCTCAAAAGTGTGTGTACGCACGTGTGCGTGTGCACCAGCATGTGCTGGTCACTCCCAGCTGGAATGTGAGCTTTGTGGTGTGGAACTGCACCACCGTACCATGGAACAGCTGCCCTAGAGACAAGCATACAGTAGGCGCTCAATAATGACCCCTAGACAGACTAAGTGAGCAAGAGGTTGTAATGCCTGCATTTTCCCTTTTTGCTTAAACAAATGGTGTAACAACATCTCAGCATCTCCAGTGGAAGGGATCGTGCATGGCATCACGGTAGAGGGCAGCTCTGGGCTCCTGTCCTTGCCCTGCCACTCGGTGCAGAGGCCTGTGCTGTAGGCTCCCCGTCTGGAAAATGGGTTCCCAGGGGAGGGCCCCACTCCGAGGGCTGTTGTGGGAATGTCACAGATCCCTGTGGGTACAGCACCTGCAGTGTGCCGAGAAGTATATGCTCCCTGCATGCATGCTCCCTGTTATCCAGAGCTCTTAGGTTTGAGAGTGTGCCCTGGAATTATGTTACTCTGGCCCTGGGAATGCTGGGGGACACTGTGACATCCCCTCACCCATCTCAGATGTTATTGCAGAATAATCCTAGCCTGGATGGGTCTAGAGCAAGATCTCTCTTTTGCACATAGGCACTTTGGGCTGGATTGCTTTGTGTCCTGGGGGGAACAGTCCTTGTAGGATGTGTAGCAGCATCTCTGACCTCTACCGCTAGAGGTTTGTGACAACCAAAAACATCTCCAGAAGTTGCCACACATCTCCCGGGGGGGGCACTCCCAGGGGTTGAGAACGACTCACCTAGCACATCGGTTCTCCCCCTCAACTGTGGATCAAAAAGTCCCCTAGACGGCTTGCAAAACACAAACTGCTCAGCCCCTCCTGCAGTTTCTAAATCCTCGGATGGGTCTGAGGCAGGGCCCAGAACCGGTATTACCTACCATGTTCCCAGGTGCTGCTGCTTCAGCCGTTCCGGGGACCCCCACTTTGAGAACCATTGGGTGAGCATGCTCTACACGGTCAGGCTGTAGGGACGGCACGGTTAGCAGCTAACGTGATGCTGAGAAGGGGTAGGACAGGAGAGGCATTTCTTAGATGCCTCCGGTGGATGTGAAGGATTATGAACAAACTTGAGGATCGTAGAGAAAAATAAATAAATAAAAATAATGATCTGGACAGCGGTGAGAAGGCTTTGAAAGGAGAGCAGCTGCACGCTTAGGAAAGTAGAAGCTCACGGCACAGCAATTCTGTGAGCGAGATCCAGAGAAGTCCGACAGAAGGTTCGGTGGGCAGAAGGAGGGCTACTTGCCCAGCAGGTTGGGGACCCAGACAGAAAGGCTTATTTCCCAGAGGGTCAGCAGGTCTTGGGGCAGGGGGGACGAGATGTTCAGCTCTGAGTGGGAAAAACAGCTCTAGAAGTGGCTCCAGAGTCCTGTCTCATCTCGCCAGGATGGCACGTGGGGTCCCAAGGCTCTCCACACCCAAATGGAAGTTGCTGGAGACTCTCAGCTACTTAAGTGGTGCATTGGGTGGGGGGCGGGGCTGGTGCCCGCAGGTGCAGCTCAGAGTAGCTCAGCCTTACAAGTAGGCTGGCCCGCCCCGTGGGCCACAGGCAGCGCCTGGCTCCCTCTGTCCTGGGGCTTGTGGACACACGCTGGGGCCCGCCAGGATGAGGAGCAGGTCCAGCTGAGCCTGCTCAAGGGACCTAGCCCGGTGACCCCAGACACCAGAGACTCAGGATGGAATTTTGTGTCCAGCCTCTTCCATATGTAGCTGGAAGAATGATCTTAGGTGGGATCCCTGAGTAGAAGAGCTCTTCCCTGTGCAGCATCTACAGCCAGGCGTGGGCCTGGGCCCTTTACACGTGACATTTTATCCCATCTCCTATCAAAGCTGGGTGTTATCTTCCCCCTTTGGACAGATGAAAGCACTAAAGGTCAAAGTGGCCACTAGAAAGTGGCGGGGCACGAAACCCATCCAGATCTGACCCATAAAGAACATGAGGCCCATCCCTTCATGGAGCTGTCATGAAAATCAGATGGGCTTGAACGTTTCCAAGGCCTTCTAGTGCCAGAGATGATAATCATGGCAATTAAACTTCTGGTTTCAAGAGCGAGGCATGCTCTGCTTCCAAACATCAGGGGAAGCCCCTCAAATAAACCCAGTCGGTCGACCAGGGGTCTGGTGCTGGAACTCAAGGTGGGCGGCCCCCCAGACAGGTACCCACCCACCCCACCAAGTCAGCTAAAGCATCTGAAATTAAATTTCACGGCTGGGTGCACCGACACACCAAGATGAGCTCCATGTGTTTATGGCTCGAGGAGAAGATAAGATTTGATTAAGAAGACCGCTATTAATTTATGGCGAGTACACTTGAGCTAAGGGAGAGGCTGCTTTTAATTAATAGCCAGAAGGAATTTACGCTCTTGGTCTCAGCGAGGGGGAGAGGGGTGGAAAAGAGGGAGGCCGTTGAGTGAAGTGAGTGATGTAGATGAATTGATCCTGCCACACACACACCTTCCTTTTGAAGACATATAAATAAGTAAAGGGCAGTGAGAAGATAAGCGGCATTCTGGTCCAGGAGACTGGCAGGTGGGCTGAGAGAGCCGGCCAGCTGGAGAGGGATGCGAAGGAGGAGAAGCAGTGCTGACCATGTTTCGAGTGCTTCCTATGTGCCAGGCCTTAGGCTGCAACCCTTTGTGTGGATCACCTTACAATAGCCCCATAAGCGGGGGAGAAAATCTCTGAAAAGAAGAATGCAAGCATGCAACAAGAAATGCAGATATTCCCAAAGAGTATCCAGTGACTGGCAAATCCTTTCCCTCACGCCCTCCCCGACCCCACCATTGACCTCAGCTTCCCTCTAAGATGCCAACTGCCCATTTCTTTTCCTTTTCCAGTGACGTCCTGCGTCTGCCCGAGCCTAAATGGATGCATATGGGCGTACGTTTTGTGAATGTGAATGGAGTAGTTCCACCCTATCCTCGTTTTAGGGACATGGAAATAGGGACTGAGAGGGGTCTAGTAACTTTCCCAGGGTCACACAGCTCCTAAAGGGAGGAGCCTCATTTCCAAGCCACAGTGCCTGGCTTCTGAGCCCTTCCTGGTCACTACTGCCCCTCAGGGGCTCACACTGAGAGCTGAGTTCAGGGTGTGGTGGAGGGGGGCTCCCTGTGGAGTGCAGTGGGGTGGGGGAGTCGGTCCTGGAGGAGGGCCGGAGACTGCGAGGATGGAAACATCCCTGCCTGATGGATGGGAGCCCAGAGAGTGCCCTGATCCCTACCGTGGCTTCCTACTCACCCTTCGCCCATCCCGAGCTTCTAACAGTCATTACATTCTGAGACCCAGAAGGACCCCAAGAGTTCGTCACTACTCTGAGTATGGTCTGTAGACCAGCACATCATGCTACTCTCGACCAACTGAGTCAGAGCGTTTGCGAGTAAGCCCAGGAGTCTGTATTTTTATCCCCTCCCCAGGTGATTTCCTGTTCTCGTTAGTTCAAAAAAGTACCGTATCATCCGACTTACCGATGTGCGACTGAGACCCAGAAAGAGACCCTGCATTATCCAAGGGCACACGGCTTGTTGATAGTAGTTGGGGTGGGGGGAGGTGGTAGGAGGCTAGCCTTGGACGGGCTCCTGGTTCCCAGTCCCAGGCCCATTTCACTGAGGCACCCTAGACCCTCCCTGCAGGCCCTGACACCCGGGGCAGGGAGTGTGTGGCATGGGGGAAAGAGTACGTATTTTATGTCAGATCTAGGTTCAGATCCTGGCTCTGCTGCTAGCTGTGTGGCCTTGGGCACGTTGCTTAACCTTTCTGGGCTTCGCTTGTCCACATCTCCAACGGGACTAGCACCACCTTGCTTGCTGGGTGGCTGGGCAGGCTCAGTGAACTGGTGCCCGTCAGCATGCTGGACACAGCGAGAAGCCGGTGTGGGGTCCCTGCTCCCTGACTTCTCCGTGCACGAGAGCAGGACCAGACCCCTGAGCAGAGGGTGGAGATGTTGGCCAACCTTCCAGCTCTTTGGTCGTGCTGTACTCTAACCCCTTACCCTCACCCCCTTTATCTTCCCTCGGAGACTGGTTTCTAATCAGCAGTGGGCACAGATGAATAGCCACCAGCATCCATCACCTGTAACAAATCCTCAGGCTCTGCGATCTTTGAACCCTCCTTTTACAAATCACCCTCTGCTCTGCTATGGAGATCCACAGGCCAGACGGGGTGGCGGGAGGGGCAGCGAAGTCCCTCAGGCAAGAGGGAGTCAGAGAGGGCACAGCACCCCTGGAAGGTCAGAGCTGGGGGACCCTGATGGCATACGGGGTGTGATCCTCAGATCTTACAGTTGAGGACACCGAGGCTCAGAGGGAGACATGTTCTGTCCAAATGCACTCTGCCCCCCCTCCCCACCCCCGCAGTCTGGGTCTGGAGCTCGGGGTCCTCAGGCCAGCACCTGGCACATAGAGGGTGCCCCTGAGTACTTGCTCCAAAGCCTCGTGTGCATCAGAGAACAGGACAACACAGAGGTGGCCACACCGATCCTGAGCATCGGCTGTTCCCCTCTTAGGGAGGAGGGAGGGGCAGGTCCTGCAGCTGGACATTTGGGCCTGCAAAGCAGCATCCTTTTTCTCCAGAAGACACCAACTTATTCGGAAAAGATGACACTGAGTATGGCTACAGAGGTTTCCTGCCTCCCTAGGCCTGTTCAGCCCTGTCCAACCCCCACTCCCACCCATACCCCAAACTGGGGCCTGCCAAGCACCCCCCAAACACCCTCTCCTGGTGCTGGGACAAGTCTGAGGCTGAGTCCCCATGCCTGACCACTGGCTCTCCAGATTGGCCCTTGCACAGGACACAGCTGGGGAGTAAGGGCTTGCATGCTTGGGGTGCATCCAGAGGCACCCCCTGCCACCAGCCTGGAGGTGGGAGGCCCACTGGACTCAATAGGCAGCTCCCTCTGAGTGGCGTCCACTCAAGCCCAGTATCTCACTCGGTTGTGGGCAGGTTCTTCTAGGGTCAGGGACTGTCCCCACAGCCAGGACACACCCCACAGGGTGACTCCTCTAACATTTTCCCCCAGTCTTTGAGGTCTGGGGAAGGTGGGGAGCCAGCAACCTGCTGGGAGGGGGCGGTTGTTCAGATCCCTCCCTCCTCTGCTTTGAGGAGCTGAGGGTGTCTTAGGATGGGGATGGGATGTGCCACCGAGATGCAGAGACTATTCCAGAGGCGGGGAGGGTGGGTGCGGTAACGCCATCCCCACGTCAGAGCCCACTGCAGCAGCAGCCCGAGGGGCCGTGTGAGTGGGGGACGATGGGTCACTGCTGCTGCACCATGTGGAGTCTGCGTGCATCAGGGCTGCTGCAGGGACCTCGCTCAGCTCTTCCCAGGAATATTTATTAAGTGACTACTGTTTGCTGAGAGTACAGTCCTGGATGCTTTCAGGGACCATAGCGTCCAGGGGGAGAAACAGATATTGGCTCAAAATTATTTAATTACTAAGTGTTTGGTTCCGTAGGGTAAGTTCTAGGGTTCTATGCAAATATTCAATGGTGGATTTAAGACCTGGAATGTGGGATCCAGGAAGGCTTCCCAAAGGAGGTGACATGTCAGCTGATCCCTAAAGGATGTGTAGGAGTCAGTAGGCGAAGAGGTATGGGATGAGTGTCCTGGAAGAGGAGGCAGCATGTGCAAAGGTCCTGGGGCAGGTGGGAAGAAGCCTGCTGTGTTTGAGGGGCTAAAAAGAGGCTGTTATAGAAGAGAGTATCTCGGCCCCGAGGAGCTCAGAAAGCAAGTAGGCTGATGATACCCAAGCCTTCGCCCTACCCTCTCCCCCCACTTCTGTACATAAAGATGGGAGTGCAGTGCTGTGGAGGGAAGGGAATCTTCTAGAAGCTTCCTGGGTGGTTGGCTCTAAAACCTACATCTGAAAGATGAAGGAGGCACTCTCAGAAGGAGAGGAAACAGTCCCTGCTCTGGAGGGGCCACCTGAGTTAGAAGAACAGGTGAACACCCGGTCAGGGGGTTGTGCAGAGCCTGTCCCTCCACTGAGGCCACCCCGGCAGGGTCACAGGTGAATGGGCAGGCGAGCAGGGCCCAGGCCCTGGTCTGGGCAGCGGAGACCCTTTCTGGCCTCTCAGTTGTCATGGTCTCTGTTTCTGAATAGGAGGCTGGCGGGGCTTCTGCATTATTAATAGTGACACATAGTAAACATTTTGATAATTGTCACAGCCACAGGCTCTGAGATACAGCACCAGCTGTTGCCAGCATGAGACAAAAAAAAAAGGCAAAATGCCGGCGCCTGCGTGGCGCACGCCTCCAGAGGCTGTTGCCTGTGCGCCCCACTCTGCACCTTGTTTCCCCCCTGGCCCCCACCCCTACTCCAGAGATCAGACACTTTTGGGGTTTGGCCTGATGTGGGGTGCTGAAGGGGTGCTCAACCCAAGTTGGGGTCCCTGCGCTGAGCCCTCCCCGCAGTGTGGGCCACGCAGTACCCCAAATAACCCCGTCTGCTCGCCCAGCCCCACTGGATTGGCAGACTGGCCTGTCTGCAAGGTCCTGGGCCAGGCTGGGGATGGCCCTGCAAGGCCCTGGGGATGGGCTGGAAAGGCGGTTTCCCCGTGGGAGACGAGGAGGGGCCCCAGCAGGGCTGGCATTCCGGGAAGGGTGCAGGGGGCTGCTTCTCTGGTGGGCGGGGGGCAGCTGATGACCCGATGGGAGTCTGGAGGGAGCGAGGCCTAGCGTGGTGTGGGGGGGGGGCGCTGTCCTTGGCTGCCCGTTCACCAGTGCCACCAGCCACCAGACGAACATGTGCAAGACGTGCTATCCGAGCTGGGGTTGGGGGTTGGGGGGTGGGTTCAGATCAGAGACTGGGTTTCTCCAACAGCCCAGAGCTAAGGTGGTACAGGGGTGCAGGAGCGGATGTAAGGTGCCCCCCCGCCCCCGGGAGGCTCAAGAAACCAACGAGGAAGGGACTGACCACCTGCAGGGTCGGGGGAAGGGACTTGGTGCCTGAGTGTTTCCGAGGTCACGGTGGGCCTGGCTACATAATTTGCAGGTCCCGGTGCAAAATGAAAACGGGGACCCTTGTTTGAAGAGCGGGCAAGAAAGTGCTGTTTGAGTTACTAAAATGCCAAGCTTTCCCTTTGTTCTGGAAGCCTCTTCTGCTCTCTTGCACGGGGCCACTGGTCCAACGCTCCTCCCTTACAAAGTGCAAGTTTGAACGTAACACGACTGAGCATTTCAAGACGGTGACGGGGCACCCGGGTGGCTCAGTCTGTTGAGCATCTGCCTTCAGCTCAGGTTGTGACCCCAGGATCCTGGGATCGAGTCCCACGTGGGCTCCCTGCTCAGCATGAAGTCTGCTTTTCCCTCTGCCTCACCACCACCACCACCACCCCGCCCGCCTGTACTCTCTTGCTCACACTCTCAGATAAATAAATGGGAAAAAATCTTTAAAAAAAAAAAAGACAGTGACAGAGCATTAAACTGCATGCGGCCCTTCTGCTCAGGGGCCTGTGTGACTCCAGGTCTCAGCCCCGCAGAGCTGGCCCTGGTTCCATGTGAGCCTCTGGGTTGCAGGGAAGTGGGTAGAGCTGTGGTCCCCTGCGAGGGCGGGGACAGCCGGTGACACCCCGCTCAGGATGTAGCCGAGGGTGCTGAGGGAGTGGGTGTGACACATCTCGGCAGGGAGGACAAACTGTGTCATACATAGGAGGGGCGGTGGAAGAAAACAGGGCTTTGCTGTCTGGCCAGGAGGAGGGTACAAGGACAAATCTGTACCCATCAAGAGGGAGCAGGAGGGGGTGAGGCTGGAGGATGATGGGAAGAGCCCAGCGGCAGCCAGGGGGTCAGGGAGGGCTGTGGTATCTCTGTGCTCAGGCCGCTGTCCCAGTGCCACCGGCGAGGTGGCCTGGCCACACACATTTATTGTCCCATGGTTCGGGAAGCCAGAAGTCCAGGACCAAGGTGTCGGCAAGGTTGATGTCTCCTGAGATCTCCGTCCCTGGCTTTTTTCTTTCTTTTTTTTTTTTTTTTTAAATTTATTTATTTATTCATGAGAGACAGAGAGAGGGAGAGGCGGAGACACAGGCAGAGGGAGAAGCAGGTTCACTGCGGGGACCCTGATGTGGGACTCGATCCCGAGACCCCGGGATCATGCCCTGGGCTGAAGGTAGACGCTCAACCGCTGAGCCACCCAGGCGCCCCAATGTCCCTGGCTTGTAGGCGCCATCCGCCTTCTCCCTGTGTGTCCACACTGTCTTCTCCTGTGCGTGTCTGTGTCCTGATCTCTTCTTGTGATGACACCCAGCATGTTGGGTCAGATGATCTCATTTTTACCTTAATCACCTCTGCAAAGAGCCTGTCTGCAAATGCAGCCGTGTCCTGAGGTCCTGGGGTGGGGACTCCCAACATCCGAATTCTGGGGCGGTGGGGGACGACACAGCTTGGCCCAGAATGGCTTCCCAGAGGACATGCTGTTTGAGCTCACATCTCAATGATAACCAAAGGGGGTTCAGCCTCCAGAGGGAAGTGGGAGACTTTCCAGACAGGGGGCACCATCTGAGAAGCTCCCGGTGAGAGCACGCCGGGCACCGCTGAGTGGCGGGCGCTGGAGAAGATTCCGGCAGTGACGCCTGGTGAGATTGCACAGGGCGGCAGGAGCCCAACCCCACAGGCCCCCCAGAAGAACCAAGGTCTCTCTTCCCAGAACCCAGTAGGATCTGATCCTGGAAAACTCACCGTGATGTTTGCCTGTGTTGAGGACAATGGACAGTGATTTGGTCTGGATTCTCCGGGAGAACAGAACCAACAGATCTCTAGCTCTGTGTACACATGCAAAAGGACAAAGGCCAGGGTCGCTGCCCCAGCAGGTGGTGGGGCTGGGGGCGCATTCCTCCCTGCTCTGCCTTTTGTTCTACACCGGCCTCCGCAGGTGGGAGGGCACTTGCCCACACTGGGATTTAAGCACCAGTCTGATCTGGAAACAGCCTCCCAGACCCACCAAGAGAGATAGCAGTTCCTCTGAGCAGTCCGGGTGGCGGTCGTCAGGTGACACACAGATAACCTCCGCAGACTGCAAAGGTTGCCAGAGAAGTTGGGGGCAGGGAAGAGATGGTGACAGTGTGGGCCTGGCCGGGCTGGCCAGAGAGCCCTGACAGGGGCGCCAGGGAGAGCAGGAGAGAGCCGACGGGCTCAGAGGTGTGAGGGTGGCTCTTGGGATGGCCCACCTGGGGGTGCTGCCCCCCGAGGGAGCCCAAGTGAAGAGGAAGCCTGAGATGGGGGCATGGCTGGGAGTGGGGGGACGATGGGGAGAGCTTGGTTTGGGACATGGTAAGGGGGTGTCTGGCCCACCCCAAAGGGAGATGGTAAGTGAAGATGCGGCCCAGGCAGGCAGGTAGGCAGTGATTACCCCGTGGACCTGGGCCTGGCTTGGCCACACCTGGAGACAGGCCCGCATTAATGGCTGGTGGCGGAGGGCGAGCCCACGCTTACCTGCCCGACTTGCTTGAGCTAGCTCAGATCCACTCACAGGCCCAACCCCAGCCCCTCTGACCCGTGTCCCACTGTCCCCAGGGCTCCCAGGTCTTCTGCTGTCTCCAGCGCGACCCCGACCCGGTGGGAACCATGCCCCCCCACCCCGGTTCCCCCGGGTGATAACGCCCAGCCCTGGGAGGCAGCGCCCTGGGCCCTGGGCCCTCCGTCTGCACAGCCAGCCTCCGAGGTGGGCGCTGCTGCGACGTACCTTCCGGCGGCTGTTGGAGCCCGTTACCGCAAGTTCGTGGCTGAACACAACCCAGATTTATTTATATCTTACAGTTTGGGATGTCAGAAGTGCAAACGGCCTCACCGGGCTGAGATCAAGAAGGCGGGACGGCTCGAGGCTCAAGTGCATTCCCTGGCCTTCTCCCGAGGCCGTCTGCCTTCCCTCTTCGGAGGCCAGTCCAGTGGCCTTCATGGTGCACCCCTCTGACGCTGCCCCCCTGCCCCTGTCTTCCACAGTTAAGGTCCCCTGTGCTTACATGGGGCCTGCCTGAGAAGGCACGAGAAGCTCCCGGTTTTCGTTTAAGACTTTATTTATTCATGAGAGACAGAGACACAGGCAGAGGGAGAAGCAGGCTCCATGCAGGGAGCCCGACGTGGGACTCGATCCCAGGACCCCGGGGATCACACCCTGAGCCACCCAGGCGTCCCTAATCTCCCTGTTTTAAGGTTGGCCAGTTAGCAACCTTAATTCCCTCTTTATGATGTAACAGGACAGATTCCCGGCTTCTAGGGATTAGGACGCGGACATCCTTGGGTGTGTGGGTCTGCTGACCACCTCTGAGCACCATCCCGCCTGTTTAGGCGAGGAGGTCAAGGCATAAGAAGATCAAGGAGTTTCTCGGGGTCACCCAGTGGAGTAGGAGAGGAGGCAGGATGTGTCCCCAGACAGGTTGGCTGCTCAGCTGGGCGCTCACCCCCTGCCCCTGCCCCTGCCCCTGCCCCTGCCTCTCCCAGGGACGGCCGCTCGCAGAGCTGGGGTAACAGGCCTCGTGGGCAACAGCCCCGTGAAGTGAGGACACCACCCTCGTTCTGCCCACCTGCTGCAGGGGCCCCTCCCCTCTGCTAAATGCCAGCTTCGTGAGGGCACAGCCTGTGTTACTGGCCAGCGCCCGGGATGTGGCAGGTGATTCTTGGTACAGGCTCGCTAAGTGAAGGAAAACGTAAATAACTGAGCCTAACCCTGGGACTTTGGTGCCGGCAGATGACATTTAAGAGACTTTTGGATAAACTCAGCTGAAGGCTTTATAGGTCTCTGAAAAACCTTAAACCAATTGTGACATCGTTCCTTCAGGCCCCCCGGTGCTTCTTGGGACCTGGATTCCAGCTCCAATGAGCCACTCTCATGAGGGTCACCCCAAGACGCCATAGCCAGGATGCCCTGTCCCCTAAGCTGGCCCCTGCCGTAGGGGACATGCTCCCCAGAGGGAGGGAATGGAGGGCATGTGTTCCCGCCTCCTTGTGCATCACCCGCAGCACACTCTGCTGTGGGAGGGAGGTGGGGGCACTGGTGGGAATCAAGGGGCCTGCAGAAATGGAACCAGGGCCCCGCTGGACTCAGAAACCCAGAACTGCAAAGGCCAAGACACCAATGGGGTGGCATTATGGTACCCCAAGAGTGCTGGCCAGGGCACAGCCTGGTAGTCACAGCTGAAGGGTTTATGGCACCGGCTGTAAGAACCAGCTGTCAGAAACGGGATAGAGAAGACCTGCAGGTGCTTGTGGCCCTGTCAGGAGGGAAGGAGAGGGCAGGAGGGGCACCTGTCCCAGGGAGCTCACAACGCCATGCTGGCTGGCACCTCCGTGGCGTGTGAGAACCGGGAGGGGCTTTGGTGATCACGTCCATTCTCTTCCTCTAACCCAGAGGAACTGGGGCCCAGAGGGGTGGCCAGTGGCTCAGAGTCACATGCAAGGTGGCCCGGGGACTGGACTCGACCTGGCTCTCCTGACTCCAGCACAGGCCTCACCTGTAAACAGTCACAGTTCCCAGATGACAGAAGCAAGGTTCTGACACCCTGGCAGCGCCATAGACCTCTCCTGGGTCATTCATTTATTCATTCACATCCTGGGAAGCCAGGTCCTTGCACAGCAACTGCCACCTGGAGGGGGTCAAACAGGGTGGACGTCACCAGCCCCTCAGCCCTGAGCCTCTGTCCTCAGGAGCCTTTCCTGCCCGAGGTCGCCTGGGCAGATCCAGCCCTCTCTGGCCTGGCCCAGCCGGGGCCATCAGCAGAAAAAGAGCCTGAGCGGTGACATCACAGAATGTCAACTCACCTCCTGTCTTCTCAGAGAAGAGGAGAGGCCAGCAGCCTCGTGCTCTCTGACACTACGTTTTCTACACTCTTTACCCCAGACATCCCAGGAGGCTCCTTTGCTTTGGGATTTAACTGCTTTTAGGTTCTGAGAGCCCGGCCCCACTATGGTCCTTGGTGCAAACTTTCTCATCCTCCTGGGCCCCCGGATCGGCCCCGCACATGGTGACCACACACACTGTGGATGGGGGGTTGACCTCTTCTTCACCATGCATCTCCCATCCTGGAGTGTGCGGCCCCTAAGCTGTAAGAACCAGCCTCCCCATGAGCACCATGGCACCGGGCCCGTTCACAGGTCTCTCCTGTCCCAACGTCATGGCAACTGGTAGGCAGTGCACGCTCTGAGTCCCACACCGGGCTAAGCTCCCTGAGCACCGAGATCGTCTATTCATCCTTAATTCCATAATTACAAAGGCAACACTCATCTAGTACTCACCAAGTGCCAGACACAATCCTACATGCTTTACACACATTAACTCGTCTAATCCTTCGCACAACCTCATGAGATGGATATGGGGGCTGCCCCCCTCTGCAGAGATGGTAACGTGGCAGAGACAGCTTATGTGTCTGCCCCAGGCTGTGAGACTAGTAGGATGCAGGGCTTCACCCCAGACGGGCGCCCGCCAGCATCCAGGCTCATGCCCATGTCACCACGTGGCCTTCTGTGCTCTCATGCAGTGCCTGGCCTTCAGCAGGGGTCCAGGAAATACTGGATGGATGGATGGATGGATGGATGGATGGATGGATGGATGGAGTGCCTGGTTTGGAGTGGCTTCTCCTGAGTGCCCTGGGGGTTCCAGGGCAGGTGCAGAGTCCATGAGGAGGGGAGACCCATCAATTGCCACAATTCCACGTATGGCCCAGGACAAATCAGAACTCAGATGCCACTCTGGTCTTTGCAGCAAGCACGGGAGGGAGGGACTGTGAGCCCCTTCTGCCTATGGAGCCCAGAAAGCACTAGTGATCTGGCCCGGTCACCCATGGATAAGTAGCAGAGCCACCAGGTTCCTGGCCTGGGTAGAGCCCAGCCTCCCACTCCAGGAGCTCAGGGAAGGCCAATTATCAGAGACCACGGGAGCAGTTTATTAGCTAACCTCCCACAGAAACCTTTGGCAGAGAGGACTGGCCGCTTCCCGAGGCCTCTGGCTGGGGCATGCCAGGTGTGGGACCAGCACTCCCCATCTGGTGGTATTTCCTCCTGTCCAGATGCTTCTTTTTTTTTTTTTTTTTTAATTTTTATTTATTTGTGATAGTCACAGAGAGAGAGAGAGAATGAGGCAGAGACACAGGCAGAGGGAGAAGCAGGCTCCATGCACCAAGAGCCCGATGTGGGATTCGATCCCGGGTCTCCAGGATCGCGCCCTGGGCCAAAGGCAGGCGCCAAACCGCTGTGCCACCCAGGGATCCCAATGTCCAGATGCTTCTCAGGGTGTGCCATCGGGTTCCCACTGGAGAGCTGTACTCCTCCAGAGTCAGGACTTGCCCTCTTGGTTCAATTTTCCTTGGGTTATTACTGGAAGCGTCTCATCTGGCACAAGCTGTGCTCATGGAGTGTCCAGAGGCACGCAGAGAGTAGCAGGGAGGCCCACCCGGGCACACACGTTCATTGCAAGGTCAAGGAAGGCACTTAGCACATCTATTGGTTCTGAAGGGGAGGTAGGAGCACTGTGTTCGTGTGGACATTGACCTCCTAGCTGACAGCTGGGCCTGGTGGGACAGCTGCCCATCACCCTCTCCCAACACACACACTTACACCACCGGGATTGCCCAGAGCTGGGTAAAAGGAGAAAGAAAAACCGAGGCTCATAGCCATGATGGCTCCAAGGAGTTGAAGGTACAAATGGGAGAGGTGAAAGAAGAGAGGGGAGAATGATCAGCAGGTAGACGTGTGTGTGCACGTTGGGACACATCTGTGCACCTGTGTGCCGTGTGTATGATGGAAGAAATGTTGGCCAAAGGACTGGAGAATGGGAGAAGTCAATGACAATAAGAGGTAGATACCCTTTCAGAAGGCTTTAGAGCAAGCTAGACATCATCTATTTGGGTCCTTCCTTCCTTCATTCGTCAGATCTTTACTGAGCACCCACTGTGTGCACGCACCAGGCTCGTGTTAGAGATAAGATGACCAAATGCACATGGTACCTCTCCCTGGGCAGCTCAGAGAAAAGTTAGAGAAGGCAGGTAGTAGGCAAGTAGAACTCTGGTTGGAAAAGGTGGTGTGCTAAGAAGCAAAAGAGCTGGGTGTTGAGAGCAAGGGAGTGGTGAAGGGGAGGTGGGGGGAGGCTCCTGGGGGCATCCCAGGTCTGGAGGCAGAGGGGGGTTGGCCAAAAGGGTGGGCTCAGGTGCCCCTGGAAGAGAAAACAGTACATGGTTCTTTTTTTTTTCTTTTTTCTTTTTTTTTTAGAGATTTTATTTATTTATTCATGAGAGACACAGAGAGAGGCAGAGACACAGGCAGAGGGAGAAGCAGGCTCCATGCAGGGAGCCCAGTGCAGGACACAATCCTGGGATCACGCCCTGGGCTGAAGGCAGATGCTCAACCACTAAGCTACCCAGGCGTCCCAGGTCAGTGGTTCTTAAACAGTGTCCTGAGGAGCCCAGAGTTCATAGAGGTGCCTCCGCCCTCATGGCAGGTGGGGAATGGGGCAGGGGAGGGAATGAGGAGAGGGCAAGAGCGGTGGGCCTCAGACCCCCACCCTCACCCTAACTGGGGTTAAGTATCTGCCCTTTGCTCTGTTTTATCTATCAGGATCCTATAGAGGATTTTATTAGGATTAAGTCGAAGACCATTTAAATTCTCTGATTTGGAAGGGTTAGAACATCTGGACCAAGAACCACCTGCAATTTCACCTGCCCAAAGTGTAGGCCCCAGAAATGTGCCTCTTTCCCCAACGATGGTTGGAATGCTCCCTCCCTCCCCCCACACCTCGCCAAGAAAGAAGGGAGTCTGTCCAGGGACAGCTAGTGTTCCCAGGGTGTCAGGTGCCCCCCTGCCCAGGGGAGTCTGTCCAACTGGCTGTCCTCCTGGTGGGATGTCAGGCCAGCCCAGGATGTGGAAATCCTGGCTCGTGTTGTCACGGGGACAGCTGAGGTTCTGCCCCGGGGAGTAGAGAACCACTCAGAGTGGGGGACCCTGGTCGGAGAGGGCAGGGCAGCTGGCCAGGCCCCAGCCAACTCCCCTTTCCTGGAAGGCAGGCCGGCAGGAAGCCGCATTTCCAGTAAGAAGGCGCAGCCCGCCCTCGCTCGGCGCACACACCCCCTCACTCCAAGAGGAGCGCACGCTGAGCCCCTCGGTGGCCCTAATGAGTGCTGTGGAGAGCTGTTTACAGCTAAGTGAGCTGTAATGGCTTTCTGCGGTCATTAGACACAGGCTGTTGGGAGCGCCTGAGGGACCCCGCAGGCTGGGCTCCTGCATGCTCCCCCCACCCGGGCCCGGATCGATAAGCCAAGAATGGGCCCGAGTGAGCCACCTAGCTCCCTGAGCATGTGTAGCCAATGTAGACCACACCGGGGCTCACGGTAGCCACCCTTGATGCCCAGGCCAGGAGCTGGCACAGAGTGCAGAGCTGCTGGGAGCGGGAACCCCAAAGGGGGCACAGAGCACGTGGGCCCCACCACACTGCTGGAGATCTGATCCTGGTTGGGGGGGGGCAGTTGCCTTAGGACTGAATTTGATTCAGTCTAGCAGGGGTTTTGAAAAACATGGGAACGGGAGAATAGGGCTATTCCTGAGAGCTCTGCCATTAGAGACAGACTTGGCTTTGATCACAGTTGTGCCATGGGGAAGCAGTATTACCTCCAGGAGCCTCAGTTTCCCGATCTCTAAGATAGAGCTAAAAGAGCTTACTTGGTGGGATGGTTCTGAGAATGCAGTGAGTAATGTATGTGAAGTGCCTCACAAGTGCTCAGTGCAGGATGTCTGCTGTGTCACCAGTGCCATCATCATTAGCAACATGACTACCACCATCACCACCACCACCACCACCATCACCACCACCACCACCACCATCACCACCTCACTATCACCACCACCACCACCACCACCACCATCACCACCTCACCATCACCATCACAATCATCATCATCACCATCACCATCACCATCATCACCACCACCCCCATCATCATCACCACCACCACCATCACCACCATCACCATCACCATTATCATCGCTACCACCACCTCCATCATCATCACCACCACCACCATCACCACCATCACCATCATCATTACCATCACCATTATCATCACCACCACCACCACCATCACCATCACCACCACCATCACCACCACTATCACCACCACCATCATCACCCCCACCCCACCATCACCACCACCACCATCACTATCACCATCATCACCACTGTCACCACCATCACCATTACCACCACTATCACCACTACTATTGCTGCCACCACCACCACCATCACCATCATAAGATGGTCAGTGAGTCTCACTGTCTTGTTTTTGTTTTTGTGTTTTTGACTAATCTAGTGTCAAATGACAAAACTGAGCCAGATAGCAGTGGAACCCTGCCTCATTCATACTTACATACATTCAGAGACTGTTGAGCTGGGCTTTGGGGAAACAGAGCAAGGAGCTCACAGTTTATGGTTCATATGGATCCATGGTGAGTGCAGGGGGCAGTAGGAGCAGTGTCCTGAGTTGAGTTGGGTTTAAGAGGCAGGGTGTGAGCAGCGGCAGGGAGGAGAGGAGGATGTGGCAAGGCAGCGCCTATGGGGCAGTTGCCCTATGTCTGCTTCGCCCAATGCAGGGAGAACTGTGAGATGGTCCTAAGGGGCTCGGAGAGAATAACGGGGACTGTCCAACTCTCTGCGTTCCCGGAGCCATAGCCTGGAAGAATTAGGGTTGTGAGGACTTACTGCTCATTCTTCACCAGAGAAAGTGCCCTGTGTCTGCTGCTATAGCTTCCTGTAACTCAGGCCATGCTGCAGAGTCTCCTCAGACACTTTTATCACCCCCATATCTACTGGAGCTGAGAGCTGGGGGCAGCTGTGCACCTCCTAGAAATCTGGGGAAAAGACCAGGGATGGAGGGTTACAGACTACTAGGTCTGGGGTAGAGCTTTGTCCCAGAGGCCTTCCCCAAGACTTCTAACTGCCCACCCCACAGTGTGGGATGTGACCCAGTTCTCTTTCTTTGTTTGATATTTTCCAGATTCCAGCGTAGTGTACAGGAGGGGTCCTCAACCATGCTGTACCTTCCAATCACCTGGAGGGGCTTTAAAATTTTCCAGTGCCTGGACCCAACCCCCACTTCACTCTGATTTAATTCTGAGATGGGAATTATTTTCAAACCCCCCCCCACACACACACCCATGAATCCAATGTGCAACCATAGTTAATAGGCAGTAACAAAAAGGAAAGAAAATGGTCTTTGGAGTTGGGCTTCCAAGCCCTGGCTCTACCACTTACTGTGTGATCTTAGGTGAGTTGCTCAACATCTCTAAACCTTATTGCTCATTTCCATTGTTTAAGTAATTAAGAAACTAATAAACAAAACAAAATGGAGACCAGAGTTCCTGGTTCTTAAGGAGGTAGCTGTGGATGTCAATTAAGAAAATGTATGCAAGGGCACTTAGCACCTGCTAGGTGCTTTTATAGCCTTAACCCACCCCAACCCCCAACCCCTGTGCACTTTCCAGAGAGAGAACAGGATATTGTCACGTATATATCACAAAATGTGCACATAGTCTGCAGAGAGGTAGGCCCTGCTCCCCAGTGGTTTCTGAGATACAGTGGGAGCAACGCTCACTCCTACAGTTGTCAGGTTAAAGGCCCTAAGGCTTTGTATTGATCCTACTTGGGATTCATTTAGCATCTTGAACCTGCAATTTGTCTTTTTCCAAATTTGGGAGATTTTCAGCCCTTATGTCTTCAAATAGTTTTTATGCCTCTCTTTTCTCGTCTCTTGTTCTAGGACTCCATTTATACAGATGTTAGACCTGTAGTCCCCCAGGCTCTGGGGGTCTTGTTTGTTAGTCTTTTTGAGTCTGTTTTTCAGGTTGTGTATTTTCTCTTGGTCTGCCTCCAGGTTCACTCACTCTCTCTTCTGTTCTCTTCAAGGCACTGTTAGGCCTATCCAGTGGATTTTTAATTCAGATACTGAATCTTTCACTTTGAGAATTCTTACTTGGTTCTTTTTAATAGTTCTTATTTCTCTATGGGATTTCCTGTCTCTTCACTCATTACAAGTCTGTTTTCCTTTATGTCTTTCCAGACAGTTATAATGGTTGTTTTCAAACAATCCGTATTGATTTCTTTTCTCTTGTGCAGAGGAGAGGTCCCACTTTCCTGTTTCTTCAGATGCCTGGAAGTTTGGGGCTAGGTCCTAGACATTGTGGATGAGATGTTGAAGAGACTCTGAATTTTGTTATATTACCCTGAAGTGCATTGATTTAAAACAAACCAATAGGGGACGCCTGGGTGGCTCAGTGGTTGAACATCTGTCTTTGGCTCAGGTTATGATTCCAGAGTCCTGGGATTGAGTACACATTGGGCTCCCCGCAGGGAACCTGCTTCTGTCTCTGCCTCTCTCTCTCTCTGTGTGTGTCTCTCATGAATAAATAAAATCTTTTAAAAAATAAGTAAATAAAAATAAAACAAAAAAAACAGTTAACTTGGCTGGACTCAAACCCCAGCCTTTGTCTCTCCTATGGTGGCCAGTAGCAGACATCTCTGGGCAGTTCCTCCAGCCTCTGTGAGGGTGGTGAAAGCAGCCCTTGCGTGCATATTTCATAGGTCAGCCTAAGATTTGAGAAGAGTTTACATACAGAATCTGAAACTCCTCCCCCTGGCTCTTGTTTTGCTGGTATTCCCACCCTGACTCTCCAGTTGCCTCAGTCACCCAAACTCTATACTGTAGCTCTGTAAGCCAGCAAGATTGTGGGTTTTCTACCTGGACTTGAGCTGCTCCACTTAGCAGACACTGGATCCTGCCCTCAGACAAAACCTCATCAATATGGGAAACTCGCCTACATGCTATTCCTGTCTTCTGAGTGTTGAGTCCCCTCTGGTGTTGCCTACTTCTGGTTTTTCTCCAAAGCCTCAGGCAGTTGTTGATTGTGGCAGGGAGGGTTGGTCTGATAGCAGCCATTCCACCCTTACCTGAAGTCCAAGCCCAGTTGTTTGGCTTCTCCAGTGAGGAGATGAGCAGAGAGGACACTAGACAGCCCTCTGGGTCGCACCTGCATCTAGTGGGATAAGTTAAGACATTTGTTCACAGCGACCATATAGCCCAGAGGCCCGGAGATAATACAGGCAAACCTCACTTAAGTGGAAGCTGATTCAGATGGACTTCACACTCTAAGCCAACATGGTCCAGTAGAACTTCCTTTGGTGATAGACGCGTTCTCTATTCTTCAGGGCCCAGCACAATAGCCACTAACCACATGTGGCCGGTGCAACTGAAAAACTGAATTTTTTAATTTAATTTTATTTTTACTATGCTAAGTTAAAATTTCAAGAGCTTCTTGTGGCTAGTGGCTGCTATACTGAACAATGCAGATCAAAGAAAATCTGAGAACTCAAAGTCTGTCTGGATTTACAGAAGAATATGAAACGGGGGAACTGTAAGAAGTTTGGAAGAAGATTTACTGTAAACAGTGAAGAAGAAAAAAGGAAACTCACCTAGGGCATTTGGGAAATAGGATTTTCTGTGTTCTCCTCCTCCTCCTCCCCCACCCACAAAAAAATTAATACATAGAATAGACCCTTTCAGGGCCCTGTTGTAATGCAAAGTGCCTAATGGTATTTGAAACTGAGAGGTTTATTAGGGAATAATTACAAAGGAACACAGAAGAAATGTTTTAAGTTACAAATTCCCCTAAGGTATTTGAGATATGATGTGGTTTATAAAAATTAGATTTGGGGACACCTGGGTGGCTCAGTGGTTGAGCGTCTGTCTGCCTTTGGCTCAGGTCATGATCCCGGGGTCCTGGGGTCGAGTCCCACATCAGGGTTCCTACGGGAGCCTGCTTCTCCCTCTGCCTATGTCTCTGCCTCTCTCACTGTGTCTCTCATGAGTAAATAAAGAAAATCTTTTTAAAAAAATAATAAATAAATAAAATAAATAAATAACAATTAGATTTGCCTGTTACTTCTGGGGGAGCACATTTCTGGCAACTCAAAGTTAAGTTGCCTGGGACTGGCTTTGCCTCAGCCCAGTCTTGCTGGAAACCCTGAGGCTCCTGGGTGGAGGGCACCTGCCCAAGCCTCCCTGCTGCAGTGACCTGAGCACTGGGATGGGGGTGTGGCCTCTCCCTCCACCCTCCATCCTCCTTTCCCCGTTGACAGGAGCTGTAAGAGCCCTCAGGTCCCCCACCAGAGTTGGTGTTCTGCTTCTACGGGACTCTGTGGGCCCCAGGTGCTTCTGTGTACCTTGACTGTAAATTGGGGAACATAAGTGAACCCACCTTCTGTTTTGGGATGAAATGAGTGGGCATGAGTTAAAGCATATGGTATGTGGACGCACCGTTTACAGCAGCCCCTGGCACACGGTAACCTGCTCAGTATGTCCTGGTGAAAAACCCAGTTTTTCCTCCATGCTCAGGTTCTGTCCACCTCTCCCCACTCTCTCTGAATGCGCTGGTCCCAAGGCTCACCCTTGTCTCCCCAACCCTTGTCCAGGACCCTGGACAGACCCTGGCACCTGCCCCCAGCGCCCCACCTGCCCCCTGCCTGCTGGCTTCTCCTTCTCTGGTTCTCTTTCTCCTTTGGAGGCTTCCGGCCTCCTGCTGTATCTCATTGCACATATCTGTTGCTCTCCCATATTTTCACCTGCCCTGATCCTTGGAGGGGTGTGGACAGGACAAGTGACCTCACTGGATGTGAAAACAGAACAGAGCAAGAGAGAGCAAGAGCTGAGGGGGAATAGGGTAGAGCAAGTAAGGCGTTCACCTCAAATGCAAAATGGAAAGGGTGCCCAGAAGGTTGGTTATTTATCCTGATTAGGATAAATAAAATTTCAATGCAATATTCTTAAAAACTCCAACTAAGGGGCACCTGAGTGGCTTGGGGGTTGAGCGTCTGCCTTCTGCTCAGGTTGTGATCCCAGGGTCCTGGGATTGAGTCCTGCATCGGGTTTCCTGCAGGGAGCCTGTATGTCCCTCTGCCTGTGTCTCTGCCTCTCTCTCTGTGTCTCTCATGAATTAATATATAAAATCTTAAAAACAAAACAAAAAGCAAAACCTCCCACTAATGCCACAATTCCACAAAGAACAAGATACCAAAAACGTTCCCTAAAGCCGCATCTGACCCTGCACTTGCACAGCTGACTGGCCTTGCCTCCCCCACTTGTGGCCCTGCCGGAGCCTTTTGATTATTTTGTTCACCGTGGAATTTCTTCTGTTAATTTGTGTTCTGTGAAATGTTACGTTAAAATACTATTTATCTCGATGACTAAGGTTTTCAGCACCCCTCCCTTAAATGTTGCCCCCTTTCCTTACATTCCTCAGCCTGAGCCTGGCCCTGGAAGGAGAGGCCTTTCGAGCAGACTCAGTCCCGAAGCAGCCAGCCGAGGGGTCTCAGCAGCCCCCAGGCGGCCCTCTGGCTCCCACCTCTCAGGCCAGTTGCTCCCAGTCCAGCTTTGTGGGCATTGGAGGCAGGCCCTGAGCTGCACACAGGAGAAAGGGCCCTGTGGCACAGTGACCCTGAGGGCTCCCAAATGACCCCTGTGACATGCCCCTCTAGGGCCCATGACAACAACCACACAGTATGGCCTGCAGAAGAAGGCTGACTACTTCTCCAGGGCGGCCCAGAGAACCATGCTTCCCTGGCTGTTTCTCTGTGGCCACCTCACCATTTGGGGACCTCCCAGGCCCTGGGTTAACTTCTCCTCTCCCTACCGCAACTCTGTTTTGGTCTCTCTCCTCCACCCCCTGCTTCCCCCTCGGCTTCTTCATCATTTACACTGAGGCCAGACTGGGGACTGACCACGGGCGGGCGTGGGCTCATGGGGGTGGAAGGAGCCAGAAGGAGGGACCCCGCCCTACCAATCCTGTTCTTGCCTCCCTTGCATGCCTACCACAGCCCTCTTTTCCAGACCCAAAATAGTTCCCCGGCCCCTCCCTTAGCCCCACCTCAGGGGTGACTAGAAATGCCCAGGCCGCGGGAGTCAGGGGCAGAGCACTCACCAGATCCTGCAAAATCTGGCCAGACTGAGCAGGAGCAAAGCGGAGTCTCCACTCTTTGGAACCTGTGGGCAGTACAGGGACGCAGGGGCGCCTGACCTGGCCGGTTGTCACCATCCCACACACCCTGCTCCCTGACTCCCAAGGGCATCCTGGCTCCTGCAACATGTCCTCGCTGGCAAGTGGGAGCTTTGGCCCAGATGCGGTCCACTGGTGGAGGAGCCTGGGTGTTCCTGAGTCCGAGCCAGGGAAGGAGTGGGAGCCAGCACTTCGGGACCTGTCGCTCCACACAAGGCAGCGCATGTGTGCCCAAGGTTAACCACGCACGGTAACCCCGTAAGCAGCATGCATGGCCACCCAAAGCCCCCCCCCCCCCATCGATGTGCAAATGTTTTTCTGTATTCACTCGGCCAGTAAACAACTGCTGTCCTGACATCTCCAGGACTCCCCAGACACCCCACGTTTCAGCGGCTAAAGTGTGAACATGTGGCACAGCCACCACAGAGGGGTACCCAGCCTCCTCCACCCTATAGCCCGGGTCATTCCGGTCGAGGGGCTCCCACCCATTTCTGGTTATCAGCTATTTTAATGGCACCTGTCTGTGGTTTATCCTCATGCCTTTGGGCAATGGGACTGGTTGGGACTGTGTCCTACAGACCAGGATACCAAGGTTCTCAGGGTCTGAGCCATTTGCTGCAGGCTGGATTCGAACCCAGCTCTGTGTGGGTCTGGAGCCCCTGCTTGTCCTCCGTGTTACATTGTCTTTGAAGGCAGGGCTGGGGGAAGACTCTGGGGCATAGATCCACCTCCCCTGCATGACAACCTAGAGGAACCCCCCCTCCCATTCTCAATGCTGACCAAAGACCAAGGGGCCACGGTGGTTAGCCGTGCCCAGCCTTCGGGGGAGTCAGGCCCACGATTAAAGGGTTTGAGCTGCCCCTTGCCCTCTCCTGTGTTCTCTCTGGGCAAAGTCTTTGTGGCATCATGACTGGAGGACAGACATTCAGGGGCACCTGTCTCTAGTAGAGCAGGGAGGTGTGCACAGAAAGAAGGGGTGAGAGGCTGACCTCGCCTGACCATCCCCCTAAATCCACCCCCCGGGCCATGGGGAGGCCCTTGGCAAGTGGGGAAGCAGCCAGGCTAAAGCGGAGTTTATAGAATAGAGGGGAGAAGGGGAAGGGGGCGCTGAGCAGGTGCCGGCAGACGACAGCAAACCCGCCTGCCTCCACCCTTCCTGCATTCCCGCTCCAGGGCACAGGGCTCTGGGCTCAGCTGCCGGTCCTCCCACCCCTTCCCCTCCGCCTGTGTCAGCAGAAAGTTCTCAAGCTCAAGAGCCCACACGAAGAATTATAACGCACATTATAACATAATATATTATATGATATTGCGTTATATTATATTATGTCATATTAAATTATATTATTTTCCATTTATCAACTCCTTGCTCTGTGCCAGACACTGTGCCAACTGTTTTACATACGTTATCCCATTTGGTCCTCAGAGACACTCTGATAGATGTAATATTATCCTCTCTCCTTCGCCAGTGAGAAAAATGCAAGGCTCAGGGAGGTCAGACAGTTTCCCCAGGATCCTCAGGGTGTGCACTCTGGTGGCATGCTGTCATCTTGTTGGGGTCTCTCTGCCCCCCATGAGCCTTGACCTCTGTCAAGACCCCAACGAGCAGATTTCCCTCCGGGGTTTGGTGGAAATGACACGCCGTTGCACACCAGGCCCCCATGAGTCCTGTGAGCCTGGCCCCTGCTGCAGCAGGTGGCCATGGGAGAGGCACCTCACCTCTTTGGGCTTCAGCTTCTTCCTCTGTCTGGTGGCCTGATAATGCCCAGACTGTGAACTTCACAGGAGATACAGTTGGTGTCAAAGGCCTGGGACGTTTTAAAGCGTGATGCACATATAAGAAATGTGCTTGGCTATTGCTCTGGTTTGCCTTCCATTTTTTTTTCCCTCCCTCCTACTGAAGCTTGTTTTAGAATAAGGCATCCAAAGTCCTTTTCCATCTCCACCTGGACAGGGTCACTGTCATTAATGGAGATGCAATGGAAGGTTCCAGAGGAAATCTGGGAGGACCCCTATTGCAGAGCTAATGGCGCACGTGCACGTTCTCAGCTCACCGGCTCCTCCAACCTCTGCCCACTGAGGCCTGGGGCTGAAAGTCTTTCCTCATCAGTTCACAGGCAGGACTTTGAGTTTTCTCCGGTCACAGCCGACCTGCATGTTCCGGCTTCAATGGAAGATGTGTCTCTTACATGCTTGGAGCAGGCGCCACCAAGCACCCCTCTGTCTCCCAGCCCCACCCCCACCCCCTAGTGTGGAGGCTGGAGCAAGAGGCAGAGGGGGCCAGAGGAGGAGGGGAAGGAAGGGAAAGGAAGGAGGGAAGGAAAGAAAGGGAGAGAAAGAAAAGGAGAGGGACCATACTTTCTAGGCCCAGCCGCTCCCAGCAGGCGTTGGCTCTCAGCCTTGGCACACTCGGGCCTCGCTCGGCCAGGCCAGCTGGGATTCACTGAGCGTGTGCCTTGTGCTGTGTTATTTCATGGGCTTCAGTCACTTGGCCGCTTACGAGCCATGTGTCACCGTTATTTCCATCCCACAGATAAGGAAACCGAGCAGAGAAAATCGGCCAGAGGCTCCAGGGCTGCAGGCAGCAGAGCTCCGGTGTGAGCCCCGCTGCAGGCCTGGTCCAGGCAGCCTCCCTGCTCTGCTTCTCTGCCTTCGGGCTGGGGGATCACCCCCTACGAAATCCCTTTCAGAACTGAGAACAGGTTTCCCAAGGCCACAAAAATGGAACAACCACACTGAAACAACTGCGTAAGAATTAGCAAATATTTTCCAGAAAATGGACGTTTAAAAGAAAAGTCCTGTGTTAGGTCACACGTGAATGGCCCTCTGCAAAATGACTCATGGCATGTAAATACCCAACCAGCACCCCCAGATGGTGTCATCTGTTCCAGGCCCTGCCCGGCCACTCCTGGCTCTTCCGATGAGTGTGTCCAAGAGAGTTCTTACGCTTTCCTGTCTGGCTAAGGTGAACTCTGTCTCCTCCAAGAACGTCGTCTTCCTTTTACTTAAAAAAAAAAAAAAAAAAGCTCCTATGGTAAAAGCTCGCTGGCCTCTTGGAATTATTCGTATTGTTTAACTAAAGCTCTTTGCTGTTTTGCTCTGTTGATCTGTTTGTTTGGAAAGAACCTGCCGCTTCCCATCCTGCTGATCCACCTCAGCGGCTGTGCCTCGGTCCCCAGTGCCTGGCATCATTAGGAGGGAGAGAAATGGGGCGCCTGGGTGGCTCAGTCATTAAGCATCTGATTCCTGATCTCAGCTCGTGTTGCGATCTCAGGGCTGTGAGTTCGAGACCCACGTGGGGCTCCACGCTGGGCGTGGAACCTACTTAGAAAATAAAAAAAGAGGGCGAGGGATGGTCCCCGAATGTGTCACTTCCTGGAGGGGCCTTCCGCTGAGTGCCGTTGCTCTGCCAACTGTCTCCCCCACGCCCGGGCCCCACGGGCAGTGGCCTGGTGTCAAAAAGCCCTGGGCGTCTCCCTAGAGCCTCTGGAGCTCGGGCTCCTCAGCACCTCCGCGGCTCCCCTCCCTGCGAGGACCATCGGCTGCTGGTGCTACCCTTGCCCCTTGCCTCGCTCCCCAGACCCCCTTCCCGAGGTGTGAGATGCAAGGCTCCAGCCCTCCCCAGGTGTTCAGAGTCTGCAGCATTTCAGTGTTTGCTTTTTATGAACGGGAAGCAGTTCTGTCTGCAGAATATTAAGTGGCTTGGGCAGCTTTGGGAAGCAGAGCCACTAATCCGCCGACATCTGCTGCTTATGTGATCTTATGTGGCGCCTGGCAGCCCCACTCCCCTCTTCCTTCCCTCTCCCCCCACCCCTTGGGCCCCTCCTCGACACCCCCCAGTTGATCCCCAGGGTCTTGAGGCCAAGGGAGACAGGGAGATTGGGGCTAGCCCAGCCATGGCTACCTGAAGGTAGGGAGCTGAAAGAGTGACCTCCAAGTGCCCTCTGAGGCCCAGGGCACTGGCCTGGCCCAGCCCAGAGACCTTGAGCAAGCTCCTTCCTCTGGTGGGCTTTAGCACCCCTAGGAGACAGAGGAGGGGACGGGCCACACGAAGCCCAGGGTCATGTACCACTCCCAGTGCACACCTCCTCCCAACCAGTGTGGCCACGGCTCCATCCATGTGCCACACCTTCCCATGAGCTGTGGGATATGCTTCCCTGGGATATGCTTCCTCCCGCCCTCATCTGGTTCAGGTCCCATCCCCTTCCTGGCCAGGTTAACACTGGTGTCCTCCATGTGACTCTCCCTGCTTTGTGTCTAGGGACTGGGCCTCTGCTGCCCTTTCTACTCTCTCTGTCTCCACAGTGTCACCTGCTACATGCAGATCTTCTGGGGAGTAAGACCGTGTGCCCACAGCCCATAGGTCCAAGCTGACACGCAGCTAGATAATAATGTTCTTGCCTTAACTCGGGGTGGGGATGGGATTGGTCTTGGCAGAGGGATAAACCAAGAAAAGCTCCCCATTCCTTTTCCCTCCCAGCCTGGATCCCCAGCTAGTCTAGGGGCCATGCCCCAGGCTGAGTTCAGAACCCTTGGAGGGGTTCCTGAGGATGGAAGAGACATAGGCCTGGTGGGAGAAAGCTCACAGCTTCAGTCTTACAGTCAAACCCACACCCCACTTAGTAACATGTACAGAACAACCCAGGAAGAAGTGTAAATCCATACCCCACAAACAGGATGCTGAGAACCCCACAGAGTTACAGGGGAAAGGGTGGCTGTAGTCCGGGCAGGCTTCCTGGAAAAGGTGGGGTTTGAGTCTGGACTGAGGTACAGAGCTCATATATGCAGAGAAGGAAAATGATAAATTCCAGGGAAGGGAAGAGATACCTACAAAAGTGTATGTGATCATTTGCTGGACATGCTGTAACATCAACAGAAATCTATTTTCTTCTAGTTCTGGAGGCTCAAAACCCAACATCAGGGTGCCAGTAGGGAAGGATCTGTTCCAGGCCTTCTCTTTGGTGTATCGATGGCCGTCTTCTTCCTGTGTCCCCACGTGGCTTTCCTTCCTTGCACGTCTGTGTCCTCATCTCCTCTTCTAATAGGACATTGATCATATTGGATCAGGGTCCATGTGAATGACCTCGTTTGACCTCAGTCACTGCTTTAAAAGCCTGTCTCCAAATACAGTCATAATCAGAGATGCTGGGGGTTAGAGCTTCATCATAGGACTTGGTGGGGGAGAGGCTCGAGGAAGGAGGTCACAGTTATGATGGATGCTAGGGCCAGTGCATCAGCTCCAGGGTCAGCCTGACGCCCTCCTCTCTCCGTCCTCCTGCTCTCCTGTCTTTTCAGAGGGCAGCTCCCCAGGGGACAAACCCCACAGTATGGAGCAAAGGCTTGGGAATGATCCCCGCTGGGTGGCTCACTGGCTCAGAGACCGTGGGCAAGGCTCATTTGACCCCTGGGGGCCTCAAGTTCCTCATCTTTGTCAGGAGAATAATGTCCACTTTCCAGGGTGGCCGTGGGGATTAAAGGGGTAACGTATGCCTAGAGCCCTTGACACCGAAAAGTGTGCACCATTATCAGTTCCCCTACCGGAGACAGCCCCCGGTTCCTGCGCTGGCCCCCAGTGGCCTGTCTTTCCCCTCTTGACTCTTACGGAGTTCAGGACACCCAGATACCACAAAGGGGGCTCAGTGTGCAGCATCAAATCCGTGCCCAGAGCTGGGTACCTTCTGGTCGTCACTCGCAGCCTCCACCCTGGTCTGCATCCGTCCATCACAGGAGCAGCAAGATGCTGAGACCATCCGCCGTGGCCTGGGAGCTGGCACCAAGCCCTGCGGACTGGATTTGGGACACTCCCAAGAACCCAGGATGCAGATGGCCCTGAGCTTCTCCTGCAGAGCTGCTCTCTCCAGACAGGCTCTCTCTGAGTGCCAGCCAGAGGCTCTCGGTGAGGGCTCTTGAGTGGAGAGCTTGCCAAGCGGAGAACTTGGAGAACAATGTAAATGAAGCCAGAGTGCAAAGTGCACACGAGTTGACACTCTGAGAAGCGCCCGACTCCGAGGCCAGCTGCGGGGCATTGGACGGTGCCAGGGGCTGCATCATCCGAGGCTCTGGGGTCAGGTCGGCCTGGCTGCGTTCAGATCCCATTCCCCGTGTCCTGTTGGTGAGATCTGGGACAAGTTGCTAAATCGGTGTGAGCCACAGCCTTTCCTGTCTAAAGTGGGTAGAACAACATTGCCTGGTCTGTTGGGTGCTGGGAAGCTAGTCCAGGGGACATAGGATAGACACCACTAAGCATTGGTCATCACAGGTGTCTGGCTGGCCGGTTGGGAGGACAGGGACAGAGGCCCAGGGGTCCTTAAATGAAGCCTGCTCTCCGTTCTGAAGCAACAGGCTGTCCTCAGCGTGCGTCACCCTTCATCTCTCCTGGGGTGGCCCTGGGCTTTGGCTGCGCTACTGTGTAGCAGGATGAGTTTTTGGGAGGATCTAAGCTTCTACTTCCTTCCGTGGGTGCAGAAGGAGCTGCATTTCTAGCCTCCCCTTCCCAGTGGCCATGGGGAACTGAGCCAAGTGGGCGCTGGATGCTGGCAGGCGGGCTTGGATGAGTCTGGCAGAGTGAACTGGAGCGCGCTTCCGGAAGGTTCGCCGGCGGGGGGTGGGTGGGGGCACAGATTGGTGCCTTGGCAGAGAACTCTCGGTCATCCCCCTTGGCCATGCGGTCGACCACCTCCCCGCGTCCCTGCCACCTGCCCCCCCCACCCGCCCCGTTTTCCACTCATGACACAGATGTCCTGAGTCCTCTCCAAGCTGCCTTAACATGAGGGAATTCGATCTCAAATATGTTGCACAAATGAATAATAAAAACAAAGGAAAATTACCCTCTTTATTGAAACTCATTTTATGAATAAAACAATTATTCTGGTAATTGAAAAAATGTGTCGTTAAATTAAATGCAGTGGTTCCTATTAAAATTTTAGTGCGTTTTTGCTGCTGCCGGCTAGAGGCTGGTAATTATAGTCGAGAGTTTCGCTTTCTCTTTATTGTTTTTTAATCTCTCTGTGCTGCGGCTCTCCGACGATATTTTATGTCAGGGAGATTTAGAGCCGCTGCTCCCGACGGGCAGGGGGGAGGCTGGCCAAGGGGGGGGGGGGCGGCGTGGCCAGGGAGGGGGCGGGCCGGCTGGCAGGTGCTCTGCGGCCCAACCGGCCCGATTGGTCCCCTCTGTCATCTGTCAGCCTGGTGGCAGCCAATCACAGCCCTCCCAATCTAGCGCCCTCCCGCCCGCCCTCCTCCCTGGTCCCCTCTGCACTTGGCTTGGGGAAGAAGGGAAGCCCAGAGGTGAGCCTGGGGATGCCTGGGCCTCAGCTCCTCCCGGAACCCCCAGTCTGGGAAGCAGCAAGGGCGGGCCGACCTCCTGAGGTCCTTCCTGCCCCTCGTGGGGTTAATCTTGGAAGGCTGCGGGGCTTTGCGCGCAGGCCCCGTGCCTGGCTTGCTCCCCCTGTTGCATCCATAGCTTCCAGCATAATCGATGGTGCATTGGAGCCTTTTCATTCTTGTTGAGGAAGGGAGGCTGGGCGGGGGGGGGGGGGGGGGGGGGGGGGGGGGTGCGGGGGAAGGTAAGGCTCTGATAGGGTTAGGTAGGGAGTCACAAGACCCGAGAATGGAGAACAGCCTGGAAAGGCTGTGAGTTCCCTTTGCAGGTGCCTGCTCCATACCAGGACAGTGTAGGTCGGGGGAAACCAGAGGGCTCCATCCCTGTTCCCAGCAGGAGCTGCAAGGCTCCTCGGCTGACTCAGACAGTTGGTACCTGCCCTTGATGTGTTATGCGTCTCCCTGGCTCAGGCTGCGTTTCTGTTCTTTGTCTGGGAGATTAAGCTCCTAGTGGGCAAGGTCTGTGGCTGTGCAGCCTGCCACTGGGAGCCTGATGAATCTGACTGGGGCTGGAAGCTTCTGAGCATTTATCACCAAGGCACCAGCAGCTGGGAAGGAGCCAAATGCCATTGTCCAGCGTTGTCAGATGAGCCCTTGGCACTGGGCAGGAAGGAAAGCGGGAGAGCATCTCCCAGACCCTGGCTTGTGCGCTCTGTGGTTTAAGGCGACCGTCCTGACTGTGCCAATCCTATGCATTCCTGAGCTGTCGCCCCCAGAATCCTTTTCCTTGTCCTTCCCCTGTTCTGTCCTATATCACGGGTGACTGTCTTCCTGGATTCCCAGGCTCCCAGGTCAGCTGGCTCAGGCTGGGTTTGGCCAGTGAGAGGCTCGGGCAAGAGATAGTAGGTGGGAGGAGAAGCCCGGGGGCGTGCTCTCCTTCCTGCCTCCACTGGCTTCCTCAAAGCAGCTGTGTTCCATTCAGGACTCCAGCTCCTGGTGGACACAGTGCCCTGTCCTAGCTGCCCATGGTGATCGAGCACACAGCCCTTTGGGCCAGGATGATAGAGTTTTCCTGGGTTACTACTCTCTGGGTCACTCACTGGTCCCCATTTTCCTTGTCGGCTGTCTCGTTGCCTGTAACCAGCTCCCCTGCAGCAAATTCTTTTGGTGCTAATATACCGGGTCGTTTCTGCTTTCCAGCTTGGACTCTGGCTATCCACCTGCCCTATGAACATCCCCAGGAAGTGAGACAGGTGGCAGAGGGGCTGTGGGGGTGAGGGCGGGAGAGGTTGCTGCCCAGGAGAGGTGGCCGTGTCCAGCCGGTCTCTGCACTGTGCCTCTCCGTCTCTGCAGACAAGTGGCAGCTCATGTCCAGCCCACTGTGCTGGTCATTTTATGCTGGTCCATCCACATGAGACAGTACCTCATTTTGTAGTAATTGAGCTATTTTCCCAGCTGGGCAAAGGGTAGAAGGTTAGGGCCCTTTCCTGGGAATGCAGCCTCCAGCAGAATAAATTACAGAACCATTAACCCTAGAGCAGAGTGGCTAGGAGGCCACGCAGGGACATCCATGGCCCCACCCCTTCAGCCGCCACCCCCCCTTTCTTCGTCTCCTACTGTCGATTCAGCTTCAGTCATTTTAGCCACATCTCCACTGGTCATACTTTTAAGCCAGGCTGGCCCACCTTGATAGAGAAAAAATCAGGGCACCAGCCCAGAAAGGAGTTTGGGGCAGGTGGTGCGGGGAAAGGAGCTGAGGTGAGAGGGGGCGGATGGTGCAGTGTCATGCCAGCTGACCTGGCACCTGGGAAACACAGGGCGCAGCCCACAGTGATGCAATGCAGACCAGAGGGAAGGGGGGTGTTAGTTGAGCACCTACTATGTGCCAGGTACTTTCACCGTACCCTATTTAATTCTCTACACCGGCGAAATGGGAATTATCATCTGCCTTTGATAAATTGGCAAAACTGAGGCTAGAGATGATCAGTAGGTCACACAGCCAGGGCCGCTTACTGCACACCCGGGTCCTGCCTTTCTTCACTAATCCTCTTCCTTAGCATCTCCCAGAAGACTTACTGAGTAGCCTGAGCTGGCCCCTTGCTCTGCAAGTCCGAGGATCTGGGTGCATAGAGTCTAAGACAACAGCCCACCCCTAAGGGGGCACAGGTGGGCATGGACATGTCATTCGTTAGCTTGTCCGTTTGCCAAACGTTCATGGAGTGGCTCCTGTTTGCCCAGCACTGTCAGGGCACTGGGGGTAGACACTTGTTTTCATCCTCAGAGAGCTTGCAGCTGAGCAAGGAAAACCCACCCAGGGAGGCACACGCCCGGTGAGTCAAGGTGACAAAGCGTGATGAGGGTTACGAGGGGCGAGGCCTGGTGAGCCATTCCCGACAGTCTGCTAGTTGACCCCTGGCAGAGGGTGGGATCCTTCGGGGCTCAAGTCTCAGACCCTCCTCGCCTCCCCTCCCCTGACTCCCCGGGTGGCTCATCTCCTGCCATCACTACACTATTCATCTCTACTCTCTCGCTCTGTCTCTCTTAAAAAAAAAAAAAAAGAAAAAAGTGGATGGCTCCGTCAGCTGAGCATCTGACTTGATTTCAGCTCAGGTCATGGTCTTGGGGTCATGAGGTCGGGCTCTGCACTGGGCATGGAGTCTGCTTGAGATTCTCTCTCCCCCTCTGTCTACCCCCATTTCTCTCTCCCTCTCTGAACTAATAATAATAATAATAATAATAATAATAGTAATAAGCCCTGTCTATAGCCCAGCTTGCCCTCCTGAGCAGAGCCGCCATCCACCTTCCTGCTGCTGGAAGGTAGGGTGGAGGGAACGCGCTGTGCTGTGCTGGTGCATGTCAACAACCAGCTCTGGGCTCGTTGCAGTATCTGCGGGTTTCGGTGGCCTGCGTGCCCCACCACGGCCGGCTTCGGGCCCCCGCGCTGCAGGCTGAGTTTTCGAGAGCCGGGACAAGCTGGCTACAGCACAGGCCGTAGAGGAACACGCGGACTTGCCGCCTCCCTCCCGCAGCAGGCACCTGCTCCCGGGTCCCCGGTCTCAGTGGCATCAGCAGCTGCTGCTCAAGCCCGAAGCCCAGGAGACGCCCTTCCCCTCCTTGTTCCCAGGCCACTTCCAACCAGCCTCCAGGTGCTGGCCACCATCACTTCTACCTTCTGCACTTTCCGGATGTCTCAAATTCGTATCCCGCGGTCTGTCCTCTGGGCACTCGCCTCACCGTGGTCACCACGATCACTGCGGTCACCGCCGCCTCTCTACGTGGTCATTGCCGGAGTGTCCCAGCGGGCCTCCCCTGTCCAGTCCCCACGTCACAGCCAGAATGATCCTTCTGGTGCAGGAATCTGCTGTTATGTGCTCAAGCCTTTGCAGCTTTCCCATTACTTCACCCACCTGCTGGGCCTCCCTTCACCCCACTGGCCCCTAATCCCTGCCTGCCGTCCTCCCCCCGCCACACACCCCAGCGACTGGGACCTGCCACGTTCTCTCTGGCCTCCAGGCTCGTGACTCGTGCCTCCCCATCCTCTGAAGCATGCTCCCATCTCTGCTTCGCTGACTCCCATCTATCCTTCAGGGCTTGACTTAGAGACCTTCTCTTCCAGGAAGGCTTCCCTGATGCCTCCAGGCCCATTCAGCCCGGCTTGCCCCCGTCCCCACCCCATAGCACTTCCGAGTGCCTTATCCAGATCCTGTTTTTATGTTCACCCTCTTCCCCTGGTCCACGAACACACTGAGGACAGGGGCTGAACTTCCGCTCACAGTGCCCTACACATGCTAGGCTCCCGGAGAATGGTTTTTGGGGGAATGAATGAAGGATTGAAATACGTAAGTAAAGTTTAATTAGTCGAGTACAAGCTAAAGAGCAAAGAGCACCTACAGGGTCCTGAGTGATGCTGCCGCAGGAAGCATTCTCCAACAGGAAGCACAGGAAGCGGCCCCAGGTGGCTGGCCACCTGTTCTGCAGTAATCTAAGCAGGCTGCCTGGTGGAGGGAGCCGCTTCCTCTCTTCCGTTCCCCTCTCTCATTTGCTCCCTTCTCTGCTTCTCCTGTCAGCCCAAGAGCTCCCTCACCAAGAAAGACTGCTGCTTGCTGGTTTTTTCCTTTGGCAGGAAAATCATTCCTTTCTCAGCCAGCAGCAGGACCCGGGCAGGGGCTGCTGGTGCCCAGTGTCCCAGCAAACAACAAGAAGGCCGACAGCGTCACCACAACGGGAGTTCTTGACGTGTCTCTTTAGGAGGCGATGGGGGTGGTCCCTGAAAGCCAGAGTGCTGAGAAGGGCCGGGCTGGCAGGAGCAGCTGCGGGCATGTGCGACACATCTTGGGGCATCTGGGCCAGTAACCAGGGCGAGGAGGTGGCTGCTGGGTGGGTCATGGGGCAACCGCCTTCCAGATGCCCACCCTTCCTTGGGATGGCAGCAGAGCCCGGTGTACGGGGTCAGAGACTTCAGCCACACGAAGGGTGAATATCTGCTTGGTGAGGGGAAGCCTGGTTTCCCTCCGCTCTGGTTCCCCTGGACAGGGCCAGGCTGTGGGCAGCAGCCACCCCGGCCACGTCCTCCCCGGGGAACAGGCATGCGGCCTTCTGGGCGCGGTGAGCCAGTCATCGGGGCTGCAGACGGCTGATGGGAGGCCAGGGGACGGAGAAAGTCCAGCACTCCTGGCTCCTGGGCCACACGGACCTTGGGCACTGGTCTCAATATTCCAAAATATTCCAGAATAGTGGATCATGCCCTAGGGGGAGTGATTGCCCCGTACCAAGGAAGCTGCAGGGAAGCCGGGTGTGATGCTGTGCTGGCAGGAGGTGCCGCTCGGGAGAGGGATGGGGAATGGGAAGGGGGGGCAGGATATACCGAGGCCAGGCAGCAGGGCCCTCTGCCACTCGCCTGTCAGGAGCATCACTGGAATCCTGTGAACTCTGAGATCGCAGAAGGGGCTCAGGCCCCGGCCTTGAACATCACCATTGCCACTTCCTCGCCCTGAGACAGCGGGCACGGGACTTAACCACTCTTAGCCTCCATGTCCTCATCTGTAGAATGGGCCAATAATACTTCAACTTACCTAAGTAATTGAGATTTTAAAAAAAGTAAACAGCACAGCATGGTCTCTGGCATGCTGAACCCCTCAAAACACATGTGTTCTTTTTGTCTCTCTTCTGACCAAGAGCCTGGCAGGGACCGGTGAACCTCTGTACCCTCCCGTGGTGGTACAGGCAGGCCCAGCCTGGAGGGAAACGGGATCCAGGGACTGGCTGAGCTCCATCCTCCCCATCGGCGCTCTTTGGGGGACCCCCCCTCACCACAGATGTGCCCTCTCTGAGCCTGTGTCATACAAGCTGCATAGACAGGCCCGTACTATCTGCTTCCCCCTGCCACTTGGGTTTAATGGTTGGTGTAGCTTCCGAGCCTTTACCCAACAGAGCCCAGGGAGTGGATGCTGAGGGGCCAGAGGCTGGCTGCCTCACTCAGCAGCCACGTCCAAAAGAGACACTTGGCCGAAGCCAGACTCGGTCCCCTTGGTGGGCTGTGGCACCAGCACAGCTGGACAGACTCTCCAGGAAATGCATTGTCGGGGGTGGGGAGGTGAGCACCTGGACCCAGGGAGACAGCCCAGGGGGGTGGCTCAGTGCAAGCTGTGTGACCAGGGCACTAGGTTTGCATCCCAGCTCGGCCACCGCTAAGCTGTGTGGCCACAGATGATGCCTGCCCCTCTCTGAGCAGTCCTGTTCTCTGGCGTGTGACACCGTGAGTGGTTGGGCATTTGAAAACAACCCTGGGGCACCTGGGTGGCTCAGTCAATTAAGCGTCCGACTCTTATTTCAGCTCAGGTCATGATCTCAGGGTCATAGGATCAAGCCCCACATCGGGCTCCATGCTCAGGGTAGCACCTGCTTGAGATTCTCTCCCCGCCCCGACGCCCACGCTCTCTTCTGTGCACACATTCTTTCTCTCTCTCTCAAATAAATTAATTAATAAAATCTTAAAAAAAAAAAAAAGAATCCATAGATTCTGACATGTGAATTCAAACCAAAATCACAGATCCTAGGATATCGGAACTGAAAGGCAAGACCCCTCCACGGACCCGCAAGGGCGCCAAGGTTCAGAGGCTGGAAGCGGGTCCCCCCACCAACACTGACCTGCTCCCCTCTGGTCACCCAGGGGCAGATGGAGGAAGTGTAGCCTGAGGAGTGACCCAGGAGGTGGCCAGCCCTTCCCTGGCCCAACGATGGACATCTGGCCTTGTCTTCCCCCTCTGCCCTGGGGAGCCGACCTCACGGCGCCTCCCTACATCTTTAAGCACAGCTCGTGCCTTGGAAGAAGCAGCTGGCCCAGGTGTCGTTTCAGAGCAAAAGTGCCCATTAAACCACCACTGGCTGCCAGGCCCGTTGAGTCCTGGGAGTGATGTTCGCAGACATGTCAGCCTAATGAGTTAATTGATTCTTTCCTCTGTGCCTGCCATGAGAGGGAGGGCAGGACTGCCCCCGCCCGAGCCTGGGGAGGGGAGGGTGAGGACCCCGGCTTCCCGGCTTCCCCCCTTCCCCCATTCCTCCCCCTCCCTTCCCTCAGGACTCCCTACCCCCAACCCCTGACTCTCACCTGAAACACTTTTTTAGCCACTTCCCCACAACCTCTCCACAGGTGGCATCTTTTTTAAAAATTAAGACTTTGTTTTTTGGGTAGTGTTGGGTGTGCATCGAAATGGAGCAGAACGTACAGAGATGCCCCATGTGCCCTGTGCCCCCTACACGTGCACAGCCTCCTCGCTATCAACGTCCCGAGTCAGGGGTTGCATTTGTTACAATCCAGGAACTTCCTGGGTCATTATCACCCAGAAGTCCTGGTTTATGTTAAGGTTCATAGTCGGTGTTGTACGTTCTTCCATGGGTTTGGGCAAATGTATCATGGCATTTACCCACCATGACGGTATCCTACTGCCCTCAAAATGCGCTGTGCTTCACCGATTGACCCTCCCTCCCCCTCCCCCCTGGCAACCATTGATCTTTTGACTGTCTCCATCGTTTTGCCTTTTCTAGAATGTCATTCAGATAGAATCGTACAGTCGGTAGCCTTTTCAGACTGGCTTTTTTCACTTAGGGTTAGGGATGGGCGTTTTCAGGTTCCTCCGTGTATTTTCATGGCTTGATGGCTCATCATCTTTTTAGCCCTGAATGATATTCCATTGTCCGGATGGACCATAGGGTATTTACCCATTCGCCTACCAAAGGGCATCTTGGTTGCTTCCAAGCTTTGGCGACTATGAGTAAAGCTGCTGTAAACACCACATGCAGGTTTTGGTTGGACCTGTTTTCAGTTCCTTGAGCTAAACACCAAGGGGCACTCCTGTTGGATGGTACGCTACGAGTAGATTGACTCTGTAAGAAAGTGCCACGCTGGCTTCCAAGGTGGCCGTGCCATTTTGCCTTCCCAGCGGCCACGGACGAGCTCCCTGCTGCCCCACGTCCTCCTCGGCATGTGGTGGTGTCAGGGTTCTGGATTTGGGTCTTCCCGATAGGTGTGTACCCGTATCTCGTTGCTTTAATTAGCATTTCCCTGATGACATAGGAAGTGAAGCCTCTTTTCATGGGCTTATCTGCCATCTGTCTGTCTTCTTCGGTGGGGTGTCTGTGAAGGTCTCGGGCCCATTTTTTTAATTAGGTTGTTAGCCTTCCTACTGTTGAGCTTTAAGAGTTATTTGTATAATTTGGATCACAGTCGCTCTGCAGATGTGTCTTTTGCAGACACTGTCGCACAGTCTGTGGCTTGTCTGTTCCCTCGACAGTTGTCATCTTTTGAGGTGGGTCCAAGCCTCTGGGAGGGGCCGCGCCTTGTCTAAGTCCCGGGTCACACAAGCCGCCGCACACTGCAGCCTGTCTCTTCCAGAATCGCTTATCTGACCCAACCCAATCCTGACAGGCAGACAAGGGCGACCCCGAACCCCACTTGGAGACCCTCTCTCCACCCAGAGGCTGTTCCTCAGCCTGCTCAGGTTCACCAGGTGAGAATCACTCTAGGACCTCTCCGTGATGTGGTTTTGAGAAAGCCCCAGCTTTAGGGAAAGGATGGGGGGCAGCCTGGAGGCTGCAGGGGCCCCTCCAGAAAGAGGAGCGAGGTCCTGGGAAAATGAGGCCGGAACCAGTCCAGACAGCTAGGTGGGTGTCCCTGGGGCAGCCCTGCGGAGCCGAGGGAGACACCCCCCTCCCCGAGCAGCTGGTGGTCACAGTGCCCTGCTCTGTAGGGTTTGCCATTAATCGGCCCTAATCAGATGGGGGAGCAGTGGGAAGTGGCAGTGCTGTCCTGTAGCTACCCCCCAGGGGGACACTCATCAGCCTTCTGGGGCTTGGGACTGGGGTGGCTGGGGAGCCTCTGTTTCTGGGGCTTTTGCCCACTTGAAGCAGGGCCTCTAGCTCCATGTCCTGTTGCCCTCTGTCCCTTCCCTGGTCCTCCACCCCCGCCCCCGGGCATATTCCCAGTAGACCCCCCCCTTGTCTCTAATGCACATACATTGGGGATCCCTGGGTGGCTCAATGGTTTAGCGCCTGCCTTCCGCCCAGGGCAGGATCCTGGAGTCCCGGGATCAAGTCCCGCGTCGGACTCCCCGCATGGGGCCTGCTTCTCCCTCTGCCTGTGTCTCTGCCTCTCTATGTGTGTCTCTCATGAATAAATATGTAAAACCTTTAAAAAAAATAATGCAAGTACATTAATTAATTAAGGAGAAAGTCACTTGATGGAATGAGCACTGGGTGTTATACTATATGTTGGCAAATTGAATAAAAATAAAATATTTATTAATAATAATAAAGGGGCAAGTCCTAGAGGGTAACAGTCAGCTCTCCAGCCCCCCCCCCCACCCCGGGCCAGGGTGACCTACACATAGCAAGGGTGGCTGGGAAGCTGGGGGAGAAAGAGCGGGAAGTTCCAAAGGAATCCAGTCAGGGGTACAGTCCCCTCTGGGGTATGCCCAGAGTCAGGGGTGTCTTGGGGAGGGGAACCCCAACAATACATAAAGGGTGTGGCATCCAGCCTTGGGAAGAAGATGTGGAGTTCGGAGACCTTTCTTGGCAGGAAGACAAGGAGGGAGAACGGGTGAGCTGAATCCTGGCTGTGACCTGTGACTCACTCCTGTTTGCTAGAGACCAGCCACCCCAGTGTCCTGGGCAGATGATGGGCCCTGGTAGGGACCTGGGACCCAACTCTAGCTGTTTCCCCGCTCTGCTCCAAGGTCTCATGTGAGCCATTTCTCCCCGGTGAGTCTCTGTTGTCTACCTGTGAGATGAGAGGCTTGGGTTAGATGGTACCTGAGATGGTTCTTGGAATGGTCCTTGGCATGATCCTGGGACTGCTAGGTGTCCTCATCCATGCATGCATACATCAGCCATGCACCCCGCTATGTGTCCGCCCATACACCCATCTGCCCACCCATGTATACATCCATCTGTCCCTCAGTTCACTCATGCATGCATCCATCATCCAATCCACCCCTTTCTGTCCATCCAATCCCTCCATCCATCCATTATCCATTCTTCTGTCCATCCATATATCTATCCATCCATCCATTTATCCATGTGTTCATCTGTCTGTCCATCCACTAGCTTGTTCATTCATCCACCCACACACCTGTCTATCCATCCATCCGTCCCTCTATCCCTCCACCCTCCCTTCATCCATCTAGTGCATAAGCACCTGCTCCATGCCAGATCCTGTGGCACACTTTGGCAAAGACACAGTGATGTGTGAAGAGAAGGAGCCATGTGAACACACAGGACAGGCCCCAACCTCCTGAGGAGTAGCCGGAGGGGCTTTGAAGCTTCAACCTGAAGGATGAGGGTGCCGCACAAGCCTCAAAGTTTTTTGTGCGAATTTAAATGACTTTGTGAACTGCAAAAGAACACCATAAATACAGGTGACCACCACAACGACCATGCCAGGGCCTGTCCTGGGACAGACCTTTAGCATCTCCTCATCTTCAGGTGCCTTGACCTCCAGCTGCATCAAAGTACCTCCCGTTCTCAGAACACACCACATGCATTTCTCTCCTTTGCTCACCTTTCTGTTCCTCTTTAAGACCATGCTGAAGTGTGTCTTCCTCCAGGGAGCTTTCCTTGTTCTCCGTATTCTCTAGTTTCAAAGCATTTGTATGTGGCTCTGAGCACCTGGGTGCAGCAAGCAGGTGGGCCATGTCAGTCACATGGATCACGTGAGTGGCCTCACCCAAGAGGCGCCCAGTCCATGCTGGTTGAAGGGCAATGCCCAGGGTCCAGAGGCTGCCTCCCTGCCCCTCATGCCCCAGGGCTCCTAGAGGGTGGGCATGGCCACTGTGGCCCTGCCCTCCACTGGAAGCTGGCCAGGCTGGACTCTGGAAGGTGGCAGGAGGCCCGGCGACTCCATCCCCAGCCTCTCTCTGTGCAGAGGGCAGAGGAGCAAGCCAAGTGTGGCCCCTCACGCCAACCTGAAACAACGGCTCTTTCTGGCATCAGATGCACAGCCTCCTCTGTTTTCAGATGTGCTTCCTGGCTCATGTCATCCGTGATAGTAATTCCTGCATGGACAGGGGGAAAGGTTTGCGGAACCTTTTTCCCCTGTGTGGGAGCAGAGAGAGAGAATCTGGCTGACTTGCTGAATGGGGACTCTGGTTCTACACACAAGGCTTAGGGGGTGGGGCGGGGAACAGACTGTGCGGGGAGTCTGTCCTCGGAGTGTGAATCCTTTCCCGAGTGGTGGGTGTCTGCTGACCCTGCACCCCCCAGCATCCTCCTCTGCAGACATAGGAAGGACACCCCCATACCATCCCTGGGAGGGAAGGTGAGAGCTGGCTGTTGCAGGCCACGGACCCCAGGGCTGTGCCCTCCGGAGGCACAGAGTGAGTGTGGTTTCTAATGAGTGTCATGACTTCTGGGCCTTCATGGGAGTGAGCTCACCTCCGGGCACCTCCTGCGGTCATGGGCAATTTCCCACAAGGCTAATGAGGCTTTGGGGCCCCTCACCTCCATGCCCCTCCGACGCTTTTATACATAATTTTGTTTGATATTTTATATCTAAAAGAGAATCACCAAATCATGGCCCTGCAGGCCTCAGGCCCCTTGTTGGCTTGGGGATGGAGGCCGAGTGTCCAGAAGCCCCTGCCCAGCATGCCAGAGGCCCAGAGCCCAAGACCCCTCTGTGGGGGGCTCAGGCTCCCCAGGTGCTGAGAATCCAAACACACACCCTCCCAACTGTATGGCACTTGACAGTTTGCAACAGGAGCTTCACAGTCTCATGACGCCCAATAAAAGAGATGCATTTGTCACCATTTAGTGGCAGAGACTCTGAGAGGTTAGGGGCTGTCCTAAGAGCACATAGTAAAAACAGGCCAGGACTTGCACCCCAGATCTCAGACTCCAAACCCCACTCCATCTCCACAAAACCATGAGCCCCATTGGCTAGGATCTTACTCTCGTGTCTAAACACGTCCCAAGTTTTCCGTGGGTGGATTCGTTAGCGACAGGCTGCTTTGAATTTGACGTCTGCTCCTTCCTGCCACTCAGCCCGGGTCCACCCTGCACCCCCTTCCCTTTGCCGCCATGCATTCTGGGCAAACTCATTTTCCTATCAAATCAAACAAAAGCAAACTAAATCAGGAAGATAGGTCCGCCGGGAGAAATGCACAGCCAGCAGGGAGAGGCAGGGAGGGCAGGGCCAGTGGCGGGGCTGGTCTTGGTCTCCTTGTGTCTGAAACGGGGGTGTGGGCATCACCTTCCCATGCAGGTGGGGGTGCCAAAGGCGGTGAGGGTGAAGCAGCCAGCAGCGTGCCACACCTGCTAAGTTGCAGGTCAGGGTTCACTTGGTCCTTCTGGTGTCTACGATGTGAGGGTGACCCACACCTCCGTGTCCACTTGACCGGCGGGAGAGCTAGTGTCTGGTGCTGTTTGCTCTTCAAGAAGAATGCAGAGGTCTTGGCAGTAGCCTCTGCCCTCCAGATCCCTTTCCCTGGCACCCCAGGACCTCCAGGACAGCTGCCTGTCCCCAGCCAATGCTGCCCTCACGGCTGCTGTGTGAGCATGCCCATGCCACCCTGGCCAGGAGCAGGGAGGGGACAGCAAGAAAGGGACATTCCCACAGTGAGGCCTGGGCAGCAGCTGGCAGGGGTCCCTTCGCAGGGCACCTGGCAGCTGTCCATTGACAGCTTCCTCAGCCAACATCACACAGCACTGCTGCGTATCGGGGTTGTGCGGCGGGGGTTGGGGGGCTGGGGTGTGAATTGGCAGCCAGAGTGTGGCTCCTCCCATCTGTGGCCAGGACGGGGGCTCTAAGGAATGCCCCTTGGCCTTGCTCTGGTGAAGATGCTGGACTCTTGCCTTACTTGCCTCCTTGACTTGAGGGGTAGGTGGAAGTCCCAGGGAGCGGAGAGGGACAAGGAGGGGCCCTGGGGCCCAAGTCTGGGACTCTACTACCAGTGATGAGTGTCTCCAGGTGTAGCCTTGCCAACTAGCGTCCATGTCCTCATTTATAAAACAGGTGCTATACTAAATGTGTCCTACCTGGTGCCACATTCTGTTGGGGACATCAGAGAAGCTATCAAAGATAAAGCTCATCGACACCAGGAGGGAGTGAAGTTAGACACAGAGAAGCATGTGCATGTGGTATGTGGTATGCATGTGCACGCACATGCGTGCATGCGTGTGAAATGTTCCTTCCCACTGGTCTTTGAGGATTACAACAAACCAGGCCACCCTTGTTGAGGGACCTTCTGAGGTCATGGAAACTATCAGATCATCAAAAATGAAGAAATCTGAGAAACTGTCACAGTCCATAAGAGCCTAAGGAGACGTGATGACCAAATATAATGTGGCGTCCTGGACGGGATCCCGGAACAGAAAAAGGACATGCAGAAAACACTAGAAAAGAAGCTTAATAGATTATGTAGGTGATATAGTGTACTTAAGGAGGGATCTGGTCCCTTATTTTCGACGAAGGTACCATCGGAATGTAAGACGTGAGCCCCGGGGGCGGCTGGTTGACTCAGTCAGAACCCTCTGAACCCAGGGCGTGATCCTGGGGCCCCGGGATCGAGTCCCACATCGGGCTCCCCGCAGGGAGCCTGCTTCTCCCTCTGCCTGTGTCTCTGCCTCTCTTTGTGTGTCTCTCATGAATAAATAAAATCTTTATAAAAAAATCTAGAACTATCCTAACATGAGAGTTTCCTTCAGCACCACCACCACCTAATGCCCACTCCTACCAGGACTGAGTGAGGGGCTTCTCTGTTCCCGTCTCAGCTTTGTTTCGGACTTTAACCCGTGTGTGACGCAGACACGGTAGTGTTTCCCCAGACCTTGCCTCCGTGTCTGGTGGATTCCCGACTGTGTAGCGAGGCCACCAGGAGCGAGGAGGCAGGGCGGCTGGTAGCTAGGTGTGGGGACCCTGGCTGCACCGCGTCTCGGCAGCTGCCTACCAGGGACCTTGCTGAGCAAGCCACCTAATCTGAGCCCCCGTTTCATCTGAACTTCAGTTTTGTTTGGGAAACTGTAAAGCTCCGGGAGGGGCCCAGCCTGTTGTCGATGTGTGTTGGATGGAGGTTCTGGATCTCCCCTTATGCATGTGTCCGCTCTTGTGCCCGGGGCCATGTCTGTGTAATAATCCCTGAGGCCTGCCTACCAGAGGCGGTCCTGAGGCCTCGGTCAGAGTTCTCCGGTGGCTACAGGCAGCCCAGCCCCATGCCGGAGAAGTAGCCGAGAACCCTTCCCTTGTGATTCAGCAAGCTGGGATGTCGTTGGGCACCTGCCTGCTGCCCTGAGCCCCTCCTTCTACCTTCCCATCCTTCAGTGGGATGATTCACTCATCTGTCCATCCATCCATCCATCTATCTGCTTATCCATTTGTCCTTCCATCCATCCATCCATCCATCCATCCATCCATTCATCTGTTCATCTATCCATCCATCCCTCTATCCCTCCATCCACCCATCTGTCATCCATACATCCATCCACCCATCCATCCACCTGTCCATCCTTCCATCTATCCATCCATCCATCCGTCCATCCACTCATTCATCTATCCATCTATCCATCCACCCATCTGTCTGTCCATCTCTGTCATCCATCCATCCATCCATCCATCTGTCCATCTATCCATCCATCCATCCATCCATCCACACATCCATCCACACATCCATCTGTCCATCCATTCATCTGTTCATCTATCCATCCATCCCTCCATCCACCCATCTGTCATCCGTACATCCATCCACCTGTCCATCCTTCCATCCATCCATCCATCTGTCCGTCCACCCATTCATCTATCCATCCATCCATCCGTCCATCCACTCATTCATCTATCCATCTATCCATCCACCCATCTGTCTGTCCATCTCTGTCATCCATCCATCCATCCATCTGTCCATCTATCCATCCATCCATCCATCCATCCATCCATCCATCCATCCGCCTATCCATTTGTCCTTCCATCTATCCATCCATCCATCCATCCATCCATCCATCCATCCATCCATCCATTCATCCATCCATCCACACATCCATCCACACATCCATCTGTCCATCCATTCATCTGTTCATCTATCCATCCATCCCTCCATCCACCCATCTGTCATCCGTACATCCATCCACCTGTCCATCCTTCCATCCATCCATCCATCTGTCCGTCCACCCATTCATCTATCCATCCATCCATCCATCTATCCATCCATCCATCCGTCCATCCACTCATTCATCTATCCATCTATCCCTCCACCCATCCGTCTGTCCATCTCTGTCCTCCATCCATCCATCCATCCATCTGTCCTTCTATCCATCCATCTATCCATCCATTTGTCCATCCATCCATCCACTTCACTCCTTTGTTCACCGGACACCTTCTTTGTGCCAGACCACAGAAGGAGGTTCTGGTTTTACTCCAAAGGCAGTGGGGGGCCATGGCAATGTGGGGTTTTTGAAAGAAATTTCTTGTGGTAAAAGATACACATAACATAAAATTTACTATTTTTATTCTTTCCAGTTGGAGGAGAATTGCTGCGCAATATTATTAGCTTTAGGGTACAACATAGAGATTTGACAATTACACACTGTACATATACGGAAGCTCACCGTATTAAGCGTAGTTGCTTATTTTAGCCATTTTGAGGTGGACATGTCAGAGGCACTGAGTACACGCACACTGTGTGCCACCATTCCTGCCACCACCCCTGGAGCTTCTCTCATCTTCCCAAACTGAAAGTCTGTCCCCGCCACACCAACGCCCCCCTCTCTTCCCTGCAGCCTCTGGCATCCACCGCTCTACCTCGTGTCGCCATGGGTTTGACTGCTGTAGCTACCTCATGTCAGTGGATTCACACAGGACTTGTCCTTTGGGGACAGCTTATTTCCCTGAGCATACTGCTGTCCTCAAGCTTCATCCATGTTGTAGCAGGCATCATGATTTCCTTCCTTTTTAGGCCTGAATAATACCCCATCATACGGACAGACCACATTTTATTTCTCCATTTATCCATCGATGGACGTCTTGGGTTGCTCGCCCCTCTTGGCTACTGGGAATAAGGCTGCTGTGAACGTGGGTGTGCACAGACCTCCTAGAGGCTCTGCTTTCGGGTCTTTGGAGCACATACCCAGATGTGGAATTATAGGACCCAATAGAAATTGGGATGGCGTGAAGCTGGGGAGCGTACTGGGCTCGTTTGCTAGCTTGTTACTAGGCTCGGAGTTATTGAAGGAATCAAATCGGGAACAGAACGTGCTCTTGGGACTTGTATGAGTTTCCTGGGGCTTCCGTATCAAAGTACCACAAGCTGTGTGGCTTAAAACAACAGAAGCTTCTTGTCTCGCAGTTCCAAAAACCAGAAGTCTGGATTCAAGCTGTCAGCAGGGCCACAGTCCCCTGAGACCTGGAGACAATCCTCTTTCACCCCTTCCCCACTTCTGGGCAACCCTTGGCGTTCCCTGGTTCACCGCAGCATCCCCCTAGACTCTGCCGCTGTACTACACGGCCTCTGCCCCGTGTGTCTGGGTCCAGATCCCCATCTTCTTAGAAGGACACTAGTCATACTGGTTGAGGGCCCACCTCGATGATCTCATTTTAATTTGGTTACGTCTGCAGAGGCCCTATTTCCAAATAACCTCACAGTCCTAGGTCCCAGGGGTGGGGCCTTCAGTAGAGCTGTCTCGGGGACACAATGCAACTCCTAACAGGACTCTTGTTCCCACCCAGACAAAAAGGCTTTGTAACCTTGGGGCCGTGATGCTTTTTTTCACCGAAGGGGCCCTGACCCGAGGCCCAGCCACCCTGTACGCACCCCCGCAGCTAGCACCATGGCTCTCAGCTCCTGCCGCCTGCCGTCCCGCGTCGGCTGTGCTCAGCAGAGCGGGCTTGATCTACGGTGGCAGGCGGGCAGGCCGGGTGTTTAATCTCCCTTCCTTCCCGCCCACCCTCAGGGGCTGCCTCCCTGAGACTCACTTCCCTTCGACGACAAACGATGATTTCTTACTCTCCCATTTATGGTTCTTTTTCCTCCGTAAGGGGCCTGCTCAGCCAATCCGGTGAATGATGGCCAGACAAATTCCAAGCGACAAGGAGATGTCCTGGAGGCTTCTCCTTAGTTCTTTGGGAGATTTGGAGGGGAAGGGGCAGAAGCAGCTTCCTCTCATCTTTGGGGCTGAGGAGGAACTGAGGCAGGGAAGCGTGGATGGTGCTTGGGACAGTGTAGGGACCACCCCACCTGCCCTCTGTCTGTCCTTCTTCTGAGGTCACCTGCCTCTTTCATCTTGGGGGGGGGGGGTGTTGGGAGGATCACTTTGTTCTGGATAGAACACCCGGGACGTGCAGTGAGACCAGGTTGGAAACTGATGGGTGGGAATCCAAGCTTCCTCTAAGTTAGAGCTGCAATGGGGTGGCCCCCAGAGCAGATGGGGGTGGCTTGGAGCCCCAGCATCTGGCCCCACTCTGCTTCTCCTGGTTAGCTCCAGGAAATGAGGACACCATGACCACAGCACACCCCACCCAAGTCATTTATGTTTGAGAAGAGGCGGCTGTGGTGTGCAGGGGGTACCCCGTGACCACCCTTCCTGCCCTGCCCCTCCTCCTTGCTGCTGCCCAAGGGATCGTGGCATTTCTCAGGTGCCGGCCCTCCCTGAACGCCCAGTGGGGGCAGGCCCCGGGCCTGGCTATGACTGAGCATCACCCTGTTGGACATGATTCATTAGGAGGCCAGACAGTGTTTGGCTCAGCTGCTCATCTTCTCACGTGTCACCCTTACACGTTGACTTATTTATGTATTTATTGAAAAAGCAATCCGTGCTCATTTTAGAACCGGAATTCTGGTTTGAGGCCCCGAGGCCCCAGCATCACATGAGGAGTTTCTGGCAGAAGGCCCTCAGCAATCCCTTTAAAAGGGGGCAGAGGGACCAAGGGGGAGATTGTGGGGGTGGGTGTCAGCAAAGGAGAAATGCGGGGAGCCTGGTCCAGGGGCTTCCAACTGGGGAGCCCGATAGACCCTCTGCTGATTCTTCGCTGTGACTTTGGGAAGCTGCTTAACCTGTGTGTGCCTCAGTTTCTCCAAGTATGAAATGGGTACAGTTATGGCACCTACTTGAGATGAGTGGGTCTGGATTCTGAGTATATGCCGCAGCCCCAGCACTCACTGACCCCCCTCCTGCCAGGCGCAGCATCCCTGGGAGCCGCGCATCTTCATCATCTGGGTACCAGCCACTTGCCCCCAGGACAAGGTGCCTGCCCATGCACCTGGCCCCTCCGGGGTGCAACCGAGCCATGCCCCCTGCAGAGGTCAGTGGAGCCGCACCCACCCAGCAGCAGGTACCTGGTGCCAGGCAGGGGAGAACAGAGCCCCAGGCCAGGCCCACTTCTTTATTCCCTTCTGTTTTTCTTTTTTTCTTTGTTTTTTTATTTAATTCCCCTCCTCCCAGCCTCCATTCCCTTCTTTTCAGCCAGTGGCAGGTTTGTGAATGCAGATGCTGGGTTTTTCTCCTCCGAGGTCATTTGCACTTGTTTTTTTTTTTTTTTTTTTTTTTTTTTTTTTTTTTTTTTTTATTTATTTATGATAGTCACACAGAGAGAGAGAGAGAGGCAGAGACATAGGCAGAGGGAGAAGCAGGCTCCATGCACCGGGAGCCTGACGTGGGATTCGATCCTGGGTCTCCAGGATCGCGCCCTGGGCCAAAGGCAGGCACCAAACCGCTGCGCCACCCAGGGATCCCGCCATTTGCACTTGTAAGCATAGGTGAAGGTGCCTCCTGGCAAGACAGTGGAGAGGTACTTTAAAGAGGGAATTTAAAGAGGGAAACTGAGTCAGCGCACCAGGGGAAACGCCATAGAGTTGGGCCACTCAGAAGGGCTCCACCCCTGCTCTGGGGACCCCGTCCCTCCCTTGGTGGTTCCTCTCTCTTCCTTCGCTCCTGGGTGGGCACACACCCACCCGCATAGGCTTCAGGCTACTGCAGGAGGACACCCCTCTCCCTCCAAAACAAACCTCCCTTTCTCTCCCAGCCTCTACCCTTGAGGCCCCACGGCCAACCTCCCTGCCCCTTCCACCCCCCCACCAACCTGCTCTCCATTATCAGATCTGGAGCCGATAAAAGGAGCCCTTATGAGTCGGGTCAATAGATCCAACTCCGGCAGATAAAAGCATGGGGGTTGTGGGAACAAAGCGGAGAACGGAAGGCAGGAGAGGCAGCAGTTGGGGCAGGAGGAGGGGAGCCATGAAGTTCTGAAGGCCCCAAAGCGGAATCACGGACAGATTGAAAATCTGCTTTGATGGCCTCTCCGTTTATCTCCCTCGTTAACAGGCGGGGCCATTTGGCAGGGGTGAGGGGAATGGGGCAGGAGGCTGGCCGCGTTTCAATTTGATTTCTCGGGGCTTACGATCCATCCTCTCTTTGCATAAAAAGGGATTAATATCTGGGGCTGAGTATTAACTCAACATCCAGACACACACGTGCATGCATGCACACACACACATGCGTGCACACATGCACACACACGCACCGCTATCCCAGGCTGCGAGCTCGGGCGGGCACCCCTCCAAGATCCAGCGCCTGTCCCCAAAGCCTCAGGGCGGGCCAGGGCCCCTGCACCCCAGATTTCACTCCTCCCCCCCACCCCAGCTGTCCTCCAAGCTCAGAGGTGTCCTGCCTGTCCCCATTATGTAAATAAAGTACAGGGCAGTCTTGATCCCTCTGGGAGGGATTAGAGTGTCAGGAAGGGGGGGGGGACCAGGGATGGGGTGGCTGGGCCGTAGCTACCTGCAGGCTGTTCCTAACCTTCCAACGTCAAAGAGGCCTGGCAGCCGCTTGTCACTTGCCCCCAGCAAGGGCAGGGGTAAGAGCTGGGAGCTAGCTTTGTGCCCCTGAGCTCCCCACTTGTTTGCTCATGGAAAGGACACACCCCAGCCCCGTAGATCTTGGGTGGGAAGAAGTCTGGAGTGATTCTGTGACCCCTCATTAGTTTGGAGGGAGGAGTCTTACCTCTCTGTGACCGACCTAGGCTGTTCTCCCCTTTTCGGAACAGATGTCAGCACACCTGGCCCTGGTTCAGAGAGAGGTGGGGTGCCCAGGTGGCACAGGCCAGGGGGCTTGGAGAGCCTGGGGGGTGGAGAGGTGGGAGGCAGGACCTATACACCCAAGGCCTGTGCTTATCTCTTAACTAGACTGGAGGCAGCTTGAGGTGGAAAGCAAACAAGAAATCAAGTCCTAGCCTTTCCCGAGCTTGGGGAAGGGGCTCTGAGCCCCATAACCCCCAGGGTCCTCCCCCAGCACAGGGCCTGGGTGGCGATTGCCTGCTTGCTTTTCTGGCTCTCCCCTGAAGCCAGTGGTCCTTGAAATGTCTCTGGACGGTGGCGGAGTCACCTGGGGACTTGTTAGAAATGCAGATTTTTCCCTGCTGAATGAGGTGCTCTACGGATGGGGCTCAGCATATCTTTTTCTAACAAGCCCTCCAAGGAATTCAGGTGCTGCTCTGGTCCACGAACCCCGTGCAGCCAGGACTGGGTCCTGTGTGCTAGGTAAGCAGAGCACGTGTGATCAAAGGGAAGGGGTCAGGGTCAAAGGGGAGGAATTCAGAAGAAGAGGTGTCCTTACAGGGAGCAAACCTCAGCCCTAGCTGCCCTTCACCCCTCTCCCCTCCCTGAGGCCAGCATCAGCTCATGGACAGTGGCCACCCATGGGCAAAGCAGCTTTGTGTTGCAGGGACTCATCTGGCCTGGCTCAGGTTCCAGAACAGGCCCCTGCCAGTCGCACCCATTGACACCGACAGAGAGATTTCGGCTCCAAGTCCTACTTGGGTGACACGCAGGCGGTGGCAGGCCAGGGCCGGTGCTCACCGTGTACCTGTCCTTCCCAGTCGCCGTTTGGTGGCGTCTGGAATCAGCCACACTGGGAGTGTTTACACCATAGAAATTTGGTAAACATGGCAAATCAGGGCTTTTCTGTTTTTCCCGGAGAGAGGGCGGCTAACTGTTGAGCAGCAGGCTACGACACACGAGGGACGGCGAGGAAGAAGGAACGTGTGTGTGTGTGTGTGTGTGTGAGAGAGAGAGAGAGATCTCCCAGAGGCAGCCAGCCTGGAGAACCCCCCCCCCACCCCATGCCGTTCCCCCAGGTTCATATCCACTACCAGGCAGCGTGCCAGAAAGAGGGAAGCATCACCTTTGTCCTCACAGCAACCTCGTGAGCGAGACGTTGACACCCCCATTTTACAGATGGGTAAACAAGCTCAGAGAGGTTATGCAGTGTGCCTTAAGCCACACAGTAAGAAGGCGGCAGGGGGGGCCGTTACGGCCCAAGCTGTTGGGTCTCCCGTAACCTGTCCCCTCAAGGAAGGCACAGGTGAGAGGTGCATACGGCCCCTACACAAGTGAGCGCAAGCCCATGGGTTCATCACACACTAGTGAGGGTTTTGAGTTGAGGTGACCTTTGATGCCCTGGCCAGGGCTGCAGGGGTTGACAGCATCTTTGGAGAGGTCACCAGGAGAGGGGTAGAGATGAGATTCCACTGTTTCCTCGGATGAGCCCTGGCTCATCACACCAAGGCCTGGGCTGGAGACCCTGCGTCTCGGACACTCCTGGGCCCCCGGGGCCAGCATCCAGCTGATCTCCTGGGATAACCATCCCCGGGGAGGCCCAGAGGATGCAGAGGACCCCGTGGCCCACAGCCTAGCCAGGAAGGAGAAGGGAATTTGGGGGAATAGCAGCTTCTTCCTCTGAGATGAGAGGAAGGGAGGTCAGGGCCCAGGCTCTCAGCTCTCGGCTGTCATGCCAAAGGATGGTTTCAGTTGAGGCTGCCCGTGGGCCACAGAGATTTCTCTTGGATGCAGTCACACCTCCTCACCCCGAGCCAGGGAGCCAGCACCAAGACCCCTTCCCCCCACCCCCCCACCCCCCTTTGCCCCCACACCCCTCACCCGGTACCCCAAAGGCCCTGCTGAGGCCCGATCTCTGGCCTGCCCCTCAGGACAAGGTGCCCCGGGGCCCCGCTCCATCCAGTGCCATCCCCACTGAGTCAGGGGTGCCTTTTGGTCCCACCATCCTTGTCCCAACCTCATACATTCATGCACCAGCTCGGTGAGGATTTCCCGAGTCTTTACCCTGAGCTGGGCACCACCACACGCCATCCTGGGGTCCCAGGTCCAAGAACAGACCCCCCCAGGCCTTCTGGGGCTCCATGGAAGAGGAGGAGCGAAGAGGAAGAGGAGGTGGGGAAGGAGGAGGCGAGGGAGGGGATGGGAGGAGCAGGAGCAGGAGCGGAATGGCACCTTGGCTCCTGGCTCCGAGCGGAGGTACAGATGTTGCCCGATTGCTGCGCTCCTCCGGCTGCCGTGTTGTGTTTGGAAAGTGATGAATTTCAGCACCAGCTAATTAGTCTCTAATTAGCAAGTGGAGTGTAAACAATCACAACAGATGGGGGAGAAAAGGCATTAGCAATAATGACCGTTCTTCTGGGGTGCCGTCTCAGAGAGGCACTTCCTTGAAGGTGCTGGAGGGCAGCCTGGAGGCGGGGCCCGGCGGTCCCTGCTGGTGACAGGCGCCGGGGGATAGGGGATCGCAGGGGCCCGCAGAGGAGGTGCTGGTTGGTGTCTGTGTGGAGGGCAGGCCTGGGGCACCGACCATCCGTAGCTGGGGGAGCCCACGCAGCAGCACAGAGCCCCCTGGGACGTGAGCTCGCGACCCGAGGAGAGCTCCTGTGGATGTGACGTGGTCCAGAATGTTGATTCGGAGCCGGGAGCCTCGCATCCTCGGGCCTTGGGGTTTCCTAGACCTTTTACGCTCTTGCTGGGGACACACACCTGTGTTGCTGGCCACTGCCCAGTGACCAGACCGACTGCCAGGAGATGCGCTCGCCTGCTCTGGGGATGTCGCCCTTCCGGGCTCGGCAGCCCGCCTCTGGAGCCAGGCCAGGCCACTGTGCCAACGGGCACAAGTCAGCCCTGGGGCGCCGGAGCGTGCCCTGGCTCCTCGCCTGCCTGGATCCCGGGGCCACAGGGCCAGAGAAGCTGAGGAACTGGGCCGGGATGTGGCAGCTGGCACAGCCCCATCCGCACCGCCAGCTGTCCCTGAAAGGGACACCGGAGGTCTGGTCAGTGCCTTGCTTGGCGGAGTGAGGCTCTGCCCGCATCCCGTGGGGACGCCAGGGTTACCCCAGGGACAGGGCGGGGGGTGGCTCAGGCTCTGAGAGAGGTGACAACGAGGAGAGACATCCAGGGAGATGGCAAGAAGGACCAACACAGAACCTGAAAGGAGAGAGAAGGCCCTTTGATGTTTATGCTCCTCTTTATTAAAGACCTTAATTTTGTATAGGGTCTTTGCAGATATCCTAAATTGAGGTCATATGGGATTAGGGTGGGCCCTACTCTCTGGGCAAAGTATGGTGCTGAGGACACGCAAGAGGTCACTGGCCTGACCCCTGCCCCTGGGGGACCTGGGCTGACGACAGACTGCCTGACCCCCAGCCCCACCCCACCCTGGGCTGTGCCCGTCTTCTTCCTCCTTCTCTGGAAAGTGACTCCAGGGCCCAGCCTCAGGCTCCATCCCTGCGGGGACAGGACGGAGCCCCCAGCCCTCTCTTTCCTTGGAAGAATTGTCCTCTCTGCAGCTGCCATTAGGGTCCTAATTAACAGCCTTGTTGTCTCATCAGCCTGGCAGGCAGCGTTGGTAAGAAGGGCAGTTTCATTGTCTGGCAACATTATCCCAGCCCTGGCAACTTGTTAGCGGAGCTGGTCCCGTCCGCTCTGGCTCCTGGAGGAAGCAGCTTCTCTCGGGAGGGTGGCCTCCTGCCCCCCGAGCTCGATTCTCGAGAGACCCCTGCAGCCTGACTTTGTGGCCTGGGCCTCACGCTTGGAGATGTCCCTAGGTGTCACTTGGGCTGGGGCATGGGGTGGTGATAGCCTCTCAGCCAACATGGATTGAGGGCCTCCACCGTGGTGGGCAGGTGGGCAGGCCCTAGAGTATGCACACTGGGGGTTCTCAACCTCCAGATTGCTGACATTTGAGCCGGGCCCTCCTTTGTCGTAGGGGCCCTCCTGTGCAGGGTGGCACATATGCAGCATCCCCGACCTCACCCCATGGGACACCAGGAGGACACTCCCTGCCGGTGTGATAACCACAAATATCTGTGGACATTGCCAAGTGTCCCCTGGGGGTGAGGCCCCTGGTTGAAAAGCGCTGGTCTAGGGAGAGAGGCAAATGCCCGAAGAGATCATCCTGAGGCCTGATGGTGGAGGTAACAATGTTTAGCTGGAGATGAGCACTCTCTGGGGGGGTGGGGGGGGTGGAGGGGTGTTGGGGCAGCAGTGCCCAGTGAAGCGGGGCAAGGAAGAGTCAGACGGTGGGTTAATAGGAACAAAGACCCAGGGGTAAGGCTGTGTGGTTTGGTAGGAAACCACAGGTTGCTGAGTTCTCCCACTTAACCAGTATTTCCAGAACACCCACCATGTCTCTGGCATGACAAAAAGGGCCTTGTGTTCCTTGTGAAGGAGTGTTTTATCCTATATGCAGTGGGTACCACTGGAGGAATTGAAGCAGGAAGCACATGGTTAGAAATCCCTTTAATTAAGTAGATCAAGCTAATGACTGATGGCCAGGAGGCCAGGAAGGGCTCAGCAGACGAAATCTAGATCAGAGAGGAAGAAAGGAGATGGGACCAGGTGGCTTGCAGTCAAAGGAGCATCTGGGTGGGTGATGGGATGGGGGACAGGGAGGAGACGAAAGTGATGGCCACCGTGCTTCCGGCTTGGACCGCCTGAGCGACACCACTCACTGTACTAGAGCGTGAGAACGCTACAGGCCTGCAGAGACCCCAGTTCAGCTTTGGATATTTGAAACGTTTGCACCAGGACGTCAGCGGAACACAGCTGGTTCATTCGAGCAAAGTCTGAGCAGCATGAGCATCCCAAGCAGTGGCTGCCACAAGCACGGGAATGGCAAGGATCAGAACAGAGATCTGGGAACCCCAACACTTCAGAGCCCGAGGAAGAAGAAGAGCAAACCCAGGAGGCAGGGAAGTCAGAGGAGAACCAGAAGAAGGCCATGGAAACCCAGGTTTGCAGAGTTGCGGGGAGAGAGTGGTTGGCTTGGCCAGACGCCGTAGGCAGATCCGATGAGACTCCAGGGATGGTGAGGTGGAGACTCCAGGGATGGTGAGGTGGAGACTCCAGGGATGGTGAGGTGGAGACTCCAGGGATGGTGAGGTGGAGACTCCAGGGATGCTGAGGCGAAGGAATCTGATGCCCCCGGTCAGAGAAGAGAGACAGGGCTACCTTTTCCCGTGGGGTGTTGTTAGCCAGAAGCTTTACCAGGAGTCGCAAGGGGTGTATGGTGGTTCCCACTAGCACTTGACAAACATGGTTCCATTCTGAAGCTTAACATGGTGCCATGACATTTGGTAAGACTGACGGGGACGGGGTCCAGCTACGTGAAAACAGGACTACGACACAGAGTGAAAGGTGGGCAGATGGTGGCACCCTTTTCATACCGCTGTTCCCATCCAACCTACAGTGTAGGCCCCACCCCACCCTGCCCTGCCCTACAGCCTCCCCATCCACCCACCCCCCAGCGTTTCCGGGTTATGGATACTCCCCGGATGCTAGACACAAGAGTACGGACGCCAGAGAGGAACCGAGGAGCTGGAACAGAGCAAGAAGAAACGCGTTCCTACCTCTCCAAGCTAGAATGGGACACGGTGGAAGGATGGTTCTGCTCTCTCCCTCTCCACCTCTGCACACCAGGCAGGCAGGGATGGGTCCGGTTCTTGTGGCTGCCGTAGCAGATTGCCACACGTGTGCTGGCTTCAAACAACAGGAATGGATTGCCTCACAGTTCTGGAGCTAGAGTCCAAAAGCAAGAGGTCTGGTTCCTTCTGGAGCTCCTGAGGGATGGCCTCTTCTGTGCATCTTCTCCCTTCTGGGGGTTGGCAGCCATCTTCAACGTTCCTCGGCCTGTAGGTGTGTTTCTCCCACCTCCGCCTCGGTCTTCACGTGGCCTTCTTCCCTGTGCGCCTCTCCGTGTTTTCACGCAGTCTTCGAAGGACACCAGTCATTCGATTTAGGGCCCGCCCTAATCCCATATGACCTCAACTTATGATATCTGCAAAGACCCAATTTCAAAATCAAGGTCACAGTCTAAGGTTCCAGGTGGATATGGATTTGGGGGGCGGCGGAGGGGGGCAAGCCTTCTCTTGGCCAACTTCCTACTCTGTCTTACTCAACTGTCACACCACTCTTCATCGGGAGGTTGCTACCTCCAGTATCAGACGAGAAAACTGAGGCACAGAGGGGGGATGAAGGAATATTCCAGGCTCCCAGCTCAGGGAGGTGGAGGCAGGCCCAAGCGAAATCCCTGTGCGGTCCAGTCGCATCTCTCTGGCACACCTCAGCGACCCCCACCTCCCCGCTCCTTGCAGGGCACCCTACAGCTAAGCCACTTCCTCTGCCCCGAATCGTCTCCCTGGACAGGGAGATGTTTTCCCTCCATGACTTGAAAGGAAAGCTAAATCCCCAAGAGGAAATATTTACAGAAGGCTCAAGTGGACAAAATTGTGTAAGAAGACTCAAGCAAGAGGGAAAGAGGGAGCAAGGCCCAGGAGAGCCACCCAGGGGAACTGCAGAAATTAGGGAGAGTTCGGGGGGGGGGCCAGGAAGGCACAGGTGCACGGGGTGGGGCTGCTCCCTTGGCTCCCCCAACCTGTGCCCGGGGGGAGCAAAGGGGAATGGAGGTACTGGTTGGTCCATGAGTTATCTGGGACAGGGCTTGGCCGGAGGGGCTCTCCTCTCACCCAGAAATAAAAGCTTCGACCTTGAGGGGGATGGATGAATGGGGAGCGCGTGGGTGAGCCACGGAGAGATTGATCCGCAGCCGCTGCCGCCGCGCATGATGGCTCTGCAGCGTCGAGCCAGCGGAGGGTGGGAGAGCCATAGCACACGGGGTGCGGGGGGGGGGGGGTCTGCCACGGAGGGAGGAGGAGCAGAAAGGCAGGGCTGGGAGCAGTGAGCCCCCCCCCCCGGCTGTGCCTCTTGGAGCTCTCCAGCTGGCTGCCCCCCACCCCCCGTGGGCTCTTCCTAGGAGCAGTGGGGTGCTGCCCCGTGTGCCCACAGCCAGGTCGCCCCAGCCCTGCCCTCCCTGGGGACTAGTGTTGGGGTGCACCCTCCCGGTTCTTGAACCGTCTTATTCACTCGGGACTCGAAGGAGGTGGTAGGTTGCCTTGGGATGGGAGCGTGGGCCGTGGACTTGGCCAGTCGTGGGTGTGGACCCCTCCCTCGCGGCTCTGTCCCGCGTGATCTTGGGCAGATCCCAGCCTCGCTGCACTGCTGCTTCCCCATCTGTTAGAGGGCCAGTCATGACCTTGAAGGGTGATTGCTTCGATTTGGTGAGATGTGCGCCTAGAGCACCTGGGACAACCTGGCAGGACGTGAGCGCTCCCGCCCCGTGCTCTGCCCTCCTGCCTGCCTGCGACGTCCCCACGGTGCCCGGAGCCCCAGTGGCCCCGGGGCTCCCCCCGCATGGCTCCTCCCGCCCCTCTGAGGCACCCAGCGCCCCTGCTCTGGGTTCCAGACCTGGATGACCACCCCCAGCCCCGGACATCCAGCAGGCCACAACATACCCAAAATGTGAATTCGGGTTTCGCGTTTGGGTCTCAGGAAGCGGCACCATCACCCCTGACCCTCTCCTTCAGACAAAGCCGCCCTACTCCTCTGGTGCCTGGGGGGCTCAGTGGCTTAAGCATCTGCCTTCAACTCAGGTCATGATCTCAGGGTCCTGGGATTGAGCCCCACATTGGGCTCCCTGCTCAGCGGGGAGCCTGCTTCTCCCTCTCCCTCTGCTCCTCCATCCCGCTTGTGCACACAAGCGGTCTCTCTTTCTCACAAATAAATGATTTTTTTTGTTTTAAAAATAAAAATAAATAAATAGCTCCCCAGTCCCCATACTTCCCTCCACCCGTACAGCCATCACCAGGGGCCAAGCTAAATAAATCCCCTCTTATCTCCCCCACCTCCTCTCTCTCTGGGCAGGACGTATTTTCCCCCAGGCCTGGAAGAAAGCTAAGCCCATCCCCCGCCCCCCCCAGAGGATGCATTTCTCCGAAGAAGAGCTCGTCTCTCCCTGGACCCGTAGCCAGCAGCCCCCTAGCTCCCGCTCTCACCTCCTTCCTCCCAGGCCCCCTCGCACCACCCGAGAGACACAGAGAACTGCAGACCTGGTCATGTCGCTTCTGTGGCTTCCTGCTTCCCTGGGGGGGGAGGAGGTGGGGAGTCCCGGTCAGTTCCCCTCACTCCATCTCCCTCTCCTCTCTTCCCCTCGCCTCCGGGGCTCCAGCCACAGGGGCTCCCTTCCCAGTCCTAGCCTGACTTGGACCGGCCAGGCTTCCTGTCCCTTCAGACTCGGGCACACCTGCTCCTGCTCTTACCTGGCTTGGGTCTTGGCTGGCATGTCACCTCTGGGGGGATGGAGGGGGTCCCTCCTTCATGTTCTGTGTGTGCCCATCACCGCCTATACCTTGCTGTCACGAACCTTCGTTCTTGCAGTCCCCGGTTTAATGCCTGCATGTCTTGGTGGAAGCTAGGCTTCGTAAGCTCCGGGACTGCCTGGTCCTGCTCCTCACTGTGTCCCACTGCGTCCCAGCCTGGCCTGGTGCAGAGCTGACGGTCCAGTGCCTCTGGGTTCATCAGCACGCGAAAGACTCACATGAAGCCTCCTTCCTCCATGGAGCTCCTTGACTGCAGCCCCCGCCTGCCGCCCCCCTACCGCGTGCCCAGTGCACCTGGTTCCTGCATCTGCAGGTGCTGCGGGCCCCCCCTCCCCTCCCCGATGCCTCACACCATTAGTCATCGCTGCCCTTGTGAATCCTGTCTCTCCAGCCAGCCCGCAGGGCCTCGCAGGACCTGCCCATAGTCAGTGTTCACGGAGCAGGCGAGGGCGGCCTGATGAGTCATGACCTTGAGACCGTCTGCGCTGAGAGGGTCCGTCCTCCTTCCCCATCAGGGGTCATTCAGCGACCCTCCCCACAGCTTCTCTGTCTTCTCCAGCTGGGGCTGACTCTCCTCTGAGAGACTGAAAACAAAATAGACTGGCATTGGGAGCGCAGCGGGGCCACGCCAGCCCCGAGTGAGCCCCCCAGGGCCGACGTACCCGCACACACGCGTGCACACACACACTCAGAATCTCCTGTGCCTCCCCACCCCCCGCAGGGTGACACCCAGACTCCGTAGCCCCATGTGTAAGCCCCTCGTTCTCTGGGCCCCTGGCCCTCGCCATTCATTCATGCCAAGACCGACAGCTGTGCCAGGCGCCAGCTCTGCATTTTCTCCTCCTTCCCTGGCCACAGTCTGGTGACGCAGGTACTATCATCCGCATCACTCTCCTCAAACGAGGAGAACGGCTCGGAGGGGCTCAGCGATTTGCCCAAGGTCATGCAGCTCCTCGCTGGAGAAGCCAGGGCTCGCGTCCAAGTTCATCCCACACATCCCGCCCGCCTGCCCGGCCGCCGTGCCAGCCAGCCTCCTCTCCCGCCTCACGGCCCACACCCCTGCACTCTCCCTCCCCATCATGCCCAACACCCAGAGTTCCCAGAAGCCACAGTTCCTGGGTGGCTTCCCAGATTTGGCACCAGTGACTCCCTGTGCCCTCGAGTTTTCCTGCAGCCCCCCACCTGGCGCACGTCCTGCTTTGCCTTCAGAGGGCAACTGGGGGCACCTGCCCTGATGGTCCTTCGTGGCCTGGGAGCCGTGGCTGCGCTGGAGGCAGATGTACCACGGGCTTCACTCTGTTGTGTCTGGTGGCTCAGCCTCCCGTGGGTTCCTCTGGGCGGCTGGGGGGCAGAGGTTTTCTTCTTGCTCACCGTGACATCTCCTGGCACTTAGTAGGTGTGCAGACGGCCTCCGCGGAAGGAGTGAACGAGCTTGAGTGAATGAGCGAAGTGCACGCTCTGCGTGGTGCTTGAGGCCAAGAGCATTTGGGCAACATGGGCAGCAAGAATCTAGGGGGGAAATGGGGGCGGTGAGCCAGGGGAAGCAGGGAGGCGGTGAGTGCTAGGGTGCAGGGGGGTGGAGGGGAGGCAAGGGCATGGCCGGAGGGTCAGGAGGCCCCTGCACCCCGCAGGCCGCCTCCTCCCTCCTCCTCCTCCTCCTCCCCCTCCCCGCTCGCCGCTCTGCAAGCTCCGTTCCCGCTCTTTCCCCCTCTCCATCTTGCCTTCTCATTCATCCTTTTGACGGTCTTCTGTGGGGCTTTTTCGGACCACATGTTTTATCCCTTGTCACCAGCCAAACAGCCCTATTATATTAATTTATTGTCCTTTCCGGTAACTTGAAGCCTTCCTGGAAACCCCTCCTTTCCCATGCCGGGTCTGCCCATTGCCAAACCACAGCTCCCAGCTTGCCCTCCTGCTCCCCGAGCCCGGGCACGGCTGGACAGTGGGCAGAGGTCTCCTGCGACCGTCCTGGCCTCGACCCTTTGACGGCAGCTTCTGGGACCTGCACCCTCCTTGTACCAGTTCCCCACGGGAGCCTCTCTTGGGTCCCACCCTGCTGGTGACGAGACTCCATCCCTCCTGGTTTCTTGCCTCAAGTGCCATCTCTCGCTTATTCCTGACTCCCCTGGGCGATGTGCTGTGTGTCATGGTCTGCCCTCAGCCAGAGACCTGGCCCTGCCCTTTGCCCTGTGACCCCTGGCCAGCCCAGTTCTGAGCATGGGAACTTCATGCTCATCATAGGAGATGGAACTCTTACCTTCACCTCTGAGATTTGTGCCCGATGATGGCGTGCCCTGAGACGGCTCCATCACCCTTCAAGCCACTTTCCACGTTAGAGCAGAAGGTGCGTGGACTTTGGAGACAGACAGTACTGCATGCGAATCCCAGTGCCCACCCCGGGCCTTCGCCGTAGCCAAGGCTAAAATTTATTTCATGTCTTGGAGCATTTGTTTTTCTATCTGTACAATGGGACAGCCGACCCTACCTGGGCTCGGGGACCACACGCAGAACGCACAGAGACACCAGCCCTTGTAACCATGGACAGAGACTGAGCCCGGGGGTGCGGGACCCTGGCCGGGGGCATTGGTGGGGGCAGTCGCTCCTCCAGCCAGGCCAGAAGGGAGAGGACAGTAAGCACAGGCCTCCAAGATCACCGTCTCGGGATGGGGGTGTCCCTGCAGGGAAGGGGGGACATGAGCATCTCCCACTTACTGAGCCCACAAGAGCTAAACATCCCATCTGCCGCCGTTTCCCCAAATCACCAGCGGAAGGGCAGGGGCTTCCATTCTGGGAAGGAGGGGAGGCCGCTCACGTGTGAGGAGGGGTCGGGGGTGGAGGGGTCGTGCTGTTCTCCTTCCCAGAAAGGCTTGGCTTCCGGGGAGTGAATTGGAAATGGCCACGCAGGGCCATCAATCGTGACGGTGCCTCCTGCCAACATGCCAATCGTGGCGCGCGGGCCGTCATCATTAGCCGAGCTCGGCCCCGCGACGGGGCAGCAGGTGTGACGTGGTCGTGGGGCCAGGGAGGGCACGTGGATGCCCTCCACGTGGATGCCCGCACCGAGGTGACCAGAGAACAGGGTATGTGACAGGGCACATGAAGGGGGCAGGACGGGTGAAGGGTCAGCACAGAGCCCCCGGAAACGAGGAGATTCCCTTCCATTCATGCTTTCATCCATTCTGAGAGGAGGGGCCCCATGCTGGCAATTTTTGGGGGTGGGTGATGGTGGGGAGGGGACAGAGAGGTGTCATACACAGGGCCACCAGCCCGGTGGCTCAACGGCAGAAACATACCATCGCACGCTCTTGGGGGCCAAGGCCAACGTCGATGCCTGCAAGTTGCCAGGAGAACCCTTCCTTCCCTCTTCTGCCTCCTGCTCTTGCCCACCACGCTCACTCCCTTGGCTCCGGCTGCCTCTCGCCCTCTGTGCTCACGTGGCGTCTTCCCCATGCGTGTCAGTCAGATCAGGGCCCACTCGTCCGTGATTACCTCATCTTAACTTGATCACGTCTGCAGAAACCTCACTTTACAACAGAGACATAGGCCAGCCCGCAACAGTGTGTACGGCAGGAGTCCAAGAGGGGCATTCCAGAGCACCCCGACGTCGCTCCATCAAGAAGGGTAGATCGGGCTCCTGGGGATAGAGAGGATGTCCCTGCATCAGCCAGTCTTCCTCAGGAAAGCCCAGGGGTGGAAGCTAGACGTGGAACAGCACACCTGTTAAGCCCTCAGGCCCGTTTTATAGAAGGGAAGAATGAGGCCAAGAGCTATCAAGTGAGACGGGGTGACCTGGTATCAGAAAAGCTGGGCTAGGGGCCCCTGGGTGGCTCAGCGGCTGAGCATCTGCCTTCGGCTCAGGTCATGACCCCGGGGTCTGAGGATCGAGTCCCACATCGGGCTCCCTGCATGGAGCCTGCTTCTCCCTCTGCCTGTGTCTCTGCCTCTCTCTCTGCATCTCTCATGAATAAATAAAATCTTTAAAAAAAAAAAAAAAAAGAAAGAAAGAAAAGAAAGAAAGAAAAAGAAAAGCTGGGCTCAAGTCTTTCCTTAACCTAATTTCCCCCACTGACCAATCAGAGGGGTTGGACTTAGATGAGTTTTAGAAATGTTCCTTACTTGAAATTCTTGGAGCCCGTGGGAGGCTGCGGCAACCAGGGTGTTGCCTGGTGTCCAGACCCCGCATCCAGCAGGGGTGGGGCCGGGGGTCAGGAACACAGACCCATGTCCACACGAACCATGGTGCCACGGACATGCTCTGGTTAAACCTGGCCTGTGTCTCATTAGTACAGATCCCATCTGTCTCTCTCGTTTGTCCCGCTGTCTGGAGAGGGCTGGCAGCCCGATGAGCTCTGGGGAGCACGGTGTCCAGGAGGGGAAGCCAGGGGTGCTACTGGCCGGAGAGGAAACCGCCCGACCTCCCAGGTGGAAGACAGGCAGGGGAGTCAACAGCTGGACACTGATATCATCTCCTCCTCCTGCAGCCTTTGGCTCGGCCTCCATAATGCACAAAAGATAAGCTCTAGGTTTTCAAAGCAACTGAGCAAAGAGGCAGGGCAAGGAGCCTGGCTGGTTCTGGTGCAGGGACAACTTACAGGGGGCCCTCCCTGGGCCTGTCCTCTGCCCCTTCCCTCCACCTCCCCTGCTTTCCACAGGCTCCCTCTGCTCCCCACGCAGGACCGCCAGGTGCTGCTTAGAGAAGCCACCTGCCAGCAGGTGAGCCCAGCAGCCAGGCCAGGGCAAGGCAGGCAGCGGTGAGGTGAGGCGGGGCAGGGGAGGGGGGCACAGGTGATAGTTGAACCTCACGCCCCTTGAGCCGTGCCCGCCTCCTGCCTTCCCATCCTGAGTTCACGCTCTGATGACACTGCGTCCTACGGGGGGAGCAAGGGAAGGAGAACCTAGTGTGCACCCACATTTCCGCCCAGGCCACCTGCGGGTCACCCACCTTACCGGTGCTCGCTTTGCCGGCCAGTAATCCATGCCCAGGGCGATGCCGTGGGTGGGAATAAGAGGATGCACGACGCCAGCGCAGGGGCCCCACCTGTGGCGAGCCCTTGGCCAGACCTTGTCTGCCTGGTGTCTATGTTCTGTCGTAGTGGATCCTAAAGACCCCGGGCAAGGGGGGTGTTGCAGGACCCCTCCCTCCCAGCTCGGGAGACCCCGGTGCTGCCTCGGCGCCCAGCAGTTTGTAAGTGCACAGATGTTGCTCACACCCGGTCGTCCACCTGCGAAGCCAGCGCTTCCTGCCCTCGCTCCACATGGCCCGCCGGCTCGGGCAGCGGCCGGGGAGGGGGCTTCACGTGCGACCAGGACGGGCTGCTAGCCCTGTGCCCGTGACACTGCCTGCAAACCCAGCCCCACCCTCCACCTCCCAGAGAGGACCCAGCGGCCCACAAGGGAGCTGCCCCCGAGTATCTGGGCCCAGAAGGCGCAGCGGGAGGCCTGGCTGGGCTAAGCAGAAGGCTGGGGGCCAGGGAAAGTCCTTTACAGATTTCCTTGTTTGTTTGTAATTGAGATCAGACTCACATAATGTGAAATCAACCACTTTATTATTACTTTTTAGAGACAGAGGGGGGGAGAGGGACGAGGGGCAGGGGGAGAGGGAGAGAGAGAATCCCAAGCAGACTCCATGTCCCGCCCAACACGGGGCTCGATCCCATGACCCTGAGATCATGACCTGAGCTGAAATCGAGAGTCTTGCGCTTCACTGACGGAGCCACCCAGGCGCCCCTCAATCAACCACCTTAAAGTGAACAATTCAGTTGCGTTTCGTGCCTTCACAGTGGTGTGCAACCACCACCTCTGCTTGATTCCGAAAAACTTTCATCGCCCCAAACGGAGACCCCGTACTCATTAAGCAACCCCTCCCAGCCCCCCCCCTAACCACCTAGCAGCTGCCAGCCTCTGTCCTGTGTGTGGATTTACCTAATTCTGGGTATTTCATATACATGGAGTCATACACTGGGTGACCTCATTTTCCTCTTCTTTTGGGAAGGAGGAGAAGCCACAGCTGGAGCCCCTGCATGTTCAGCCCCAGAGCTCCTCCTCCTAGGAGGCCTCCAGGCCTGCTGACAGGCAGCTGCCCATCTGCCCCAGCCCCTCGGGGGGCCTCCCCCCAAGCACCTCCAGAGGCGGCTAATGTGGAGCCCCCAGGCAAGTGGCTTCCCCTCTCTAAGGGGAGGAGACCCTTACTATGGCACCCCCAAATCCCCATGAAGTTTAGAGGAGAGAAACGGGGCTTCTCTTAGAGACAAAGGCACAATGCAAATCCGAGGAGATCCAAAACCCTTTCTAAAACAGGGGGAGCAGAGGGCACCTGGTGGCTCAGTGGTTGAGCATCTGCCTTTGGCTCAGGTCATGACCCTGGGGCCCCAGGATCGAGTCCCGCATCCGGCTCCCACCAGGGAGCCCGCTTATCCCTATGCCTGTGTCTCTGCTTCTCTCTCTCTGTGTCTCTCAGTCTCTCATGAGTAAATAAATAAAGTCTTTAAAAAAAATAAAATAAAACAGGAGGAGCAACTGTGGCACCTACGCTCTGGGCAGTGAGGGCTTGATCTCTGCCAAGGCCCCAGGGCTTTCTGCTAACAAGTGCCAGGGGAGGGGTTAAGGAGGACTTCGGGGCTCGAGTTAAGCTCAGCGTCCAGGGGGCGACAAGCACCTGTCTCCCTCTGGATGGAGCAGGGCCCCGGGCGGTGGCACAGGGACGGCGGGTGGCACATGCCCCCCTGGGAGGGCCCGGGGAGGGGCACACACGTGCAGGCCTGTGCCTATAACCCAACTTGTAGCTTGCTCGGGGCCCGCGTCTGCTGAAAGGGCCGGAGAGCCGCGTGGTATTATTATTAATGATGAAGCGCAGAGGTACCTGCCAGGGACTGGAATGGGCTGGGCGCTGCGCGGCGTGGACGGCAAATTGAACTCCAATTTTCTGCTCCACAGTCTTTGTTACACGCCACAAAGCGCCGGTACACCGGGGTCACCAGCCTGATGAATGTGTGTGCTTCTTCGGCGGCGGGTTCCAGCTCTCAGCCTCTGCGTGGAGGCAGACCCGCCGCTCTGGTTTTCCCTTCCCCCGGGGCCCCCCTCCATCTCCTTTCCTGTGGTCCCCACACACCGCGATGACCCCTGCGGAGATCCAAGGTTCGAAACCGGGCCCTGACTCCCCAGTGATCTCTTGCGCCCTTGGCCTCTGGGCAGCGATGAGAGGCTAGAGGGGCGGTAAGGATGCTCCTCCCCAGGGCGCTCGGGGGCTAAATGAGGGAACACAGGGAGGCTGGCGGCAAGGATGAGGCCTTTAGCAAACACCTTTCTTCTCCTTCCCCTCGGGCTGAGCTGCTCGCCCTGGTGCCAGGGAAGGGAAGGCGAGGAGAGGCCACTGAAATTGGGTAGCAAGCGCCCACCCAGGGATGATGAGGCCGGGGGGTGGGGGGGCCAGCATGCCTGCCATGCACCCCAGCTCTCTGGTGCATGTTAGGGAAGTCGATGGCCAGTGCTGAGTCAGACCCCCACTCTTGTCCTCCCTTCCTCGGGGACAGCGGACATCTCCTCCAGGTGATGACCTTTCTCAAGGGTGGCAAACAGGAGGAAAGGGGGTTGCCCTTGGAAAGCATGCTACCCAGAGCTTGGGCCTGCCTGCCCACTGCTCCTGGCACAGGCCTCAATGCCCTGTGTCTGGTGGTGCCATCCCTGGGCAAGGTGGGCACTGGACCCCCCCCCCCCCCACCGGGCTGTGGGCTCCTGGAAGCATCCATATCTCAGTTCTCCAAGGCCCAGGGGAGGTGGGTGTTTCTGTCACCAGAACTTAGGAGACAGGCTGATAGTGGTACCCCTCTGACAGAGAATGCTCACCCCAGGAATGTTCAAGACCATCCCCCTCCTGGAGTGCCAGATACCAGTGGGACAAGTCTCCATGGGGCCACCCGGGCCTGGCCAAGCAGCTGGCCCCCAAAGCTGAGCTATGGCAAGTTGCACAAGTCCCTTTGTGGCCAGAGGGTCTCAGGTCCCAGCTGTAAAACCGGAGAATTGCTCCAAGCATGTGTCCCACCCCGGGGTCAGCAAGAGGAAGACAAGCATCATCCATGCAGCATAATGGAGCTTCTTGGGAAGAATCCCAGGAGTTAGTGAAAATTTTACTATCACTGCTTTTATAGCTCAAATGAATCCGAATACAGTAAAATGATAATAGCGCCGTTAGGCAAAAACATTGTAATCGATGGTGTAAGTTTAATCTCTTAACCCTCCTGCTGAAATGTAAGAAAAGGCTCCCTTCCCCTCTGCTAACCCATCGGAAATGAGAACCCTCTTTTTTCCACATGAGGCTGGGGATGCTTTGGCCTTATCTACTGGTGCGGCCCAGCGGCAGGCCCTGGCTGTGACATGGCTTGCAGAGGTCACCCCCAGTAAGGATGAGGATGGGCCATTTGTGCCAGGTCCTGGTCCTAGGAGGTGGCCGCTAGCCATACCCCAATTTTCAGGTTAGGAGACCGAGATGCAGAGGGTTTTCAGAGCTGCCTGGGGTCACACAACTAGTGAGAGGCTGAGCGGGGTTTGAATCCCAGTAATCCCACTCCAGAGCCCAACAGGATGGTAATGCACACCACTACTCAGATCTTGCAACATTAGAGCTGGAAGGGAACATAAAGATCCCCCAGCCGTGTCCGCCAACAACAGGGAGGTGGCCTGGCCACATTCAAAAGCACGTTCATTTGTCCACTTTTTCATTCATGGATCTGCACCCTCCTGCATGCCAGATTCATTGCCAGGCTCTGGGACTGGGGAGGCGATGGGGCCACCGTCCCTGTCTTCTAAGTGGAGACTAGCCTGGGTGCATGGACATGCATCTTCCATGCTGTAAGGGAAGTAACCTCAGAAGTCTGAGGGACGTGGAGGAGGACATTAGGAAAAAAGTTCCAGAGGACAGGACATTTGAGCTCAGAAGGGACAAAGGGCAGGAACTAATGCAGATTTAATACCTACATTTCCCCAGCAAAGAAGGAAGGAAGGAGCTCTCTGGAGAAAGGGAATGGAATAAGCAAAGGCCCTGGGGCGTATCGAGCATAATCCAGACCAGCAGGACTCACGGCTCCAGACTCACTTCCTCGTGCTCCTTGTTCTCCGCCAGGCTGAATTCTAGGGAAGGGTAGACACAAGTCTCTGTAAGGCATTGTGCTGGTTTCCGAGGGCTGCCATAACCCAATACCATCCGTGCAGCGACTCCAACCGTTCTGGAGGCTGGAAGTCTGAAGCCAAGGTTTTGGCAAGGCCCCGCTCCCTCTGAAGGCCAGAGGGATGAATCCTTCCTTCCTCTTCCAGCTCGTGGTGGCTCCCGGCAATCCTTGGCGTTCCCGGGCTTGTCGATGCACCACCCTGATCTCTGCCCCCACCGCCACGTGGCCATCTTCTAGGGAGAAGACATTTCTGTTCCCCGGTCTCTCCTCTTATAAAGACATCAGTCATGGAGGGCTCACCCCAGGCCCGTTGGACCTCATCTTAATGAAGGACAGCTGCAGTATCCTGTTTCTAAATAGGGCTCCAGGTAGGACATGAATTCGGCTGCGGGGGAGGGGGGGTGGAGACACATTCAACCCAGCCCAGGCATCAACTAGTCTTCCCCTGGAAGTGACAAGATTGGCATCCCCTGGCTTCCAGGTTGGGTCTCATTATCATTCATTCACTACTCGTTAGTTCATTCATTCATTTCCCGAGCATCTTCTTTGCCCTGGGCTCTGTGCCTAGTGCTAGGGCATAGAAAAACAGGAGGCACCCGCCCAGCCCTGGTGGCCTCTCCGTGGCTCATAGTCTTCTTGCCTCTGTGACTTTTTGGCTGAGGGTTTTCTTTTTGGCAGGCCAAGCTGGTTGGGTGATGGGCTTGGGGCACACACACCCTTCCTTCCCCATGCTGGGCTCCGCTGACCCCACTCGCAGTTCCCCTGGGCCACGTTGGGGCTCAGTTGCACTGGCTGCCCTGGTGGCCAGGCCCCCCTAATCAGATTAGATGTGTATTCAAACAAATTGACGATCCGTTCCATTAGATGCTTTTTGAACACGCTTTTCTGAGCGAGAAATCCATTCGGCAGCAGCTGTGGAGGCCGAGGCATAATTGATTGTCCCACCCTCCCAGGCCCCGGCATCAGAAGGTGCCTGGCTCCTGAAGGTCACTGGTGAGGATTAGATTAAGGAGGGCGAGAGCCTTCTTTCCTGGCTAATGAAGCACTTGGCATGCAGGCAGCACTGGGGCTGAGCTGGGCCGGGCATCTGCCAGGAGACAGTGGAGGGGCATAAATTAGCATCTCATTTGTGGGAGGCAGAAGGGAAGCCAGAAGGGAGGGCCTGTGGCGCCCGGGTGCTGCTGCCCTGGCTGGACGGGGTAGGAGCAGGCTTGCCCTGCAAAGCCTGGGGGTGGGAGGGGAGAAGGAGAACGTCTGTGGTCCTGTGGTCCTTATCAGGCATTCAGAGAGTGCCTGCCAGCACCTGCCACCGCGTGTGCTCCCCGAACACTTCTGGAGGCCACGGGCTCCAACAGAAGCACGCATGGCAACCTCTCCTTGCGCCCATAGCACTGTCTTCCTGAACCTTCTCTGGCTCAGGCAGTTCCAGGCTTAGCACACCCTCCCTCCCTCCACCCCCCCCCCCCTCCCACTACCAGCACCACCTGGGTTTGGATGGAAGAAGGACGTGTAGGAATTCCTGACGCTGTGCAGAAGGTCCTGCAGGCCCCTCTTTTCTACCTCATCCTGAGCCTTTGCTCGAGACCTTACAAGCCGCTCCTAGGCAAGACTCGGTTCTTGAGCCACTTGCAGTGGCCATGAGGCAGCCGGATTTGGACGACGCAGGTGAGGGACACCTCTGAGATGCAGGGAATGGGTGGGGTGATCGTAGCACCCCCACCCTGTTTGCCCACCTCCTCCCCGTTTGGTCACGTCCAAAGGTCTGTTGTGCAGAGGGAGCACCCTGGAGGTGCCAAGCGCGATGCTTGGCGTGTGCGTTAGCTCACGTGGTCTTCCCCCCTGCCTCTGGGGCAGGCATTGGAAGCTGTTTTACTGACAAGTAAGGCTCCAGAGTTACTCTGCTTGAGGTCAGACTTTAGTTGGCATGGGAACTGGGATCGACACCTAGATTCTTGGGGCACCCGGGTGGCTCAGTGGTTGAGCATCTGCCTTCAGCTCAGGTTGTGATCCTGGAGTCCCGGGGATCGAGTCCTACATCGGGCTCCCTGCATGGAGCCTGCTTCTCCCTCTACCTATGTCTTTGCCTCCCTCTCTCTGTCTCTCATGAATAAATAAATAAAATCTTAAAAAAAAAAAAAGAAAGAAACCTAGATTCTTTTCTTCAAGCCAGATCCCTGGGGAAGGTTGGCACCTGGAGGTTTGAATGGTGAGCAGAGCTGTGGGATGGACGCCCACTGAGCTCTAAGCCCTGCTCTTCTTCCTTGATCCTTCACACCTGCATCTGTTCATCCTCTACACCATTTGGCTTCCTTATTCCCAGGCCTCTCTCCCTGCACCCTGCCAGCTCACCCCCCTTACCCCCCACTCCAAGGTGGCCGGGCTCCTCTGGCTTGTTCTACTCCCAGTGCATTCTCAGCCAGCATGCCTCTCATCCCTGGATCGAGTTCTGGGGCTGTGACATTAGAAGCCGGGGTGGGAATGCCCCTGCCATACAACCATACTTGTGGCTTCAAAACCAGCGCCCAGAGACAGGTGTCATCCTTCACTTACCACCCATAAGGCCACAGGTCGGGGTATGAAGAGCAGGACAGCCAGCTACCAGATATGGAAAGACCTGCAGCTCTGGGATCCGCCAGACCTGACTTCACATCTGGAAGGCAGAGTCAAATGACCGAACCTTCGAATGACCGAACCTTCTCAGATGAGATGAGTCTTCTCATCTGTAAAATGGGGGTAATGACTTCCTTCCTTGGAAGTTCTCGTGACTCCGTGAGATGCTGGACATAAAATGCTGCCCATATGGACAGCTCTGTGAGAAGCATGAAATAAAGGCAGTAGAGATAGAAGTGGGGGAAGAAGTGAGGCTTGGTGAAGGTGAGGGGGCTGCCCTGAGTCCCTGCTTCCTATGACCCAGGGCCTGGCCAGCTCCAGGGTGCACAGGCTGTCCAGCCGGGACCGGCTAGGGGGCCACAGAGGTCAATCCAGGACAAAGGTGAGGATGCAGAGACCAGAGGACGTTGAGGAGAGAGGTTTGCAAGAATCCCAACCTCCACCCGGTTCCCAGGCATTCCAGAGACACCCCATGCCCAAGCAGTTAGAACTCCTGTGTGTCCAGAGAGGAGCTGCCAAGAGACGGGCTTTGATGCATTTCAGGGCTGGGAGGGGATTCGCCCCTGGAAGCTGGTCCTGGACGACGATAGACATCTTCTGGCCCCTGGGTGGTGGGCGGAGGTCTTCACCCTGGCCGACGAGATTCTGGCTCCAGCAGAGGTGGGGTTCCCAGGCCGGGGCTGGCTTGGGAAGTCCCATCCCAGGAGTGATGGAGGGGCTCCAGAGAAAGAGGATGTTATGCTGCTGGAGGGTGGGAGGAAGGGGAGAGGCCGGAGTTGAGATAAGCTTCTGTGCGGGGCCACAGAGGAGCCAGGGTGGAAGGGTGACAATGGGGGTATTTAGTGAGAATATGAAGGGCAAGGCGGTCAGGGGCGCCTGAGCTGTTTCGGGAAACGAGAAGGAAGCCCAAGACTGAGGCCTTTTGTCCGCCTCTGAAGGCGGCTCTTCCTTCAAGGGTCTCAGACCCTGGTGGTCAGGGCCCCCCACCCCAGCCGCGCCTCACCCCGCCCTTTCCTCTGTCCCCGGCGGGACCGGCCCGCAACCGCTCCCCCTGCACGCTCACATGCGTGTATGCACGCGCGGGTGTAGACCGGCTTATAAATAACTAACCCATACCTGCGGGACGCAGCAGAAGTTCCCCAAAGCCACAGAGTGAAAAGTGCGTCCCCTCCCACCCAGTTCCTCCTAGAGCCTCAGCTGAGCCCGGTCTCTTACGTAACCCCCTAGAAAAAGCCTCTGCCTAGACAAGCAAATATATTTTTATGCTTCAAGGAAAAAAAGAGCACAAATGGTGGCAGATTCCACGTCCGTTCCACACCTTGCTTGTTTTCACTTCACGGTGGTTCTCAAGAACTGTCCCAGAGCCTGACGCTGCGACAATTCTCGAGTTTGGAGATGCGATCGCTTCTTTACCCGGGGCCCTCCTGATGGACACTCGGGGGTCATTTTTGAGCTTTCGCTGTTACAAACATAATGCTGCTGTGAAGTGCTGTCACTGGAAGGTGGTGGATTGGGGGGGAGGAGGATGTTTAGTTTCCTTTTTTTTTTTTTTTTTGTATTTTATGTATTTATTCATGAGAGACACACAGAGAGAGGCAGAGACACAGGCAGAGGGAGACGCAGGCTCCCTGCGGGGAGCCCTATGCGGGACTCGATCCCAGGACCCCGGGGTCATGCCCTGGGCCAAAGGCAGGTGCTCAACCCTGAGCCTCCCTGGAGCCCACATGCTCAGTTCTGATGGCACCACCAGGCCACTGTCCGCAGACGCCGTCCCGAGGGGTTGTCCCCAAAGCCGTGTGCGCGCACCCCTGGGTCCCCACGGCCTGCCGGGCACCGGGCGCTATCTTGCTTTCAGATCGGGGCCCAAGTGATAGGAAAAAAACCGCTATCTTACTGAGTTTTGTTTGCCTTTCTCTTATCGTGAGGTTCAGCATCTTTGTCCGCATTTCAGAGTTATTTGTAATTATTTCCTGTGAACTCTTCATATCCTTTGCCCATTTTTCTGTTGGTTTGTTCATCTTCTTCTTTCTGATTTATGAGAATATTTTTTATATCGGGAAAATGAGCTCTTTGTCCATGAGAGAAGTCGCAAACATTCTCCCCGGGTTTGTCATTTGTTGCTTTTTTTTGTTTATGGGTATTTTTTTTTCCATGTAGGATTTTTATATTGCTGAAGGTATCAATCTGTTTTATGACTTCCTGGAGTTTGTGTAGTACTTAGAAAGTACTTGGCGAATACTTCACCTCCTCAAGATTATATATTTTTAAATCTCTGTGAGTTTCTTCTACTTCTTTTAGAATTTCGTTTTTCATGCTTAAAACATTGATCCATCTAGCATTTATTTTGAGGAAAAGTGTGAGGAAGAGATTCAACTTTTTTTTTCCCCCAAATGGTTCCCTCGATGTTCCAAAGCCATTTGGTGAATAATTGATCTTTTCCCCACCAACTTGAAATTCTACTTTCATCATATATTAAATAATCCCATATGTATCGGGGTCTATTTCTAGATTCTGAGACTGTCATTTCATCAGACTATTTCTACAAGAACACACTGTTTTAATTATTGCAACTTTATGAAACAGTTGAATATCTGGGCTAGTCTGCTCCATCTACCATACTTTTTCAGGATTTCTTGGTTATCCTTTTGTTATTTTTTTTTAATGTGAATTTCAGAATCACTTTGGTTAAAAAAAAAAATCTTTCGTGTGTGTGTGCGTTTTCAAAGTGAGGAAAAGTTTAAGGGAATGACACCCATATAATATCGATCCTTCCTATCCACAGTTCTTTTCCGTTCTCAGTTAACTCGTTCCCACTGAGAAGGTGGCTAACAGGGCTGTTGTGGACAGTTGTACAAGCTGTGTACTGCACAAAGGAGCTGCAGGTGCCTGCCAACAGGGCACGAGCTCTTCTCTCCCGTAGTCTGCCCATCTTCACGTATGATGGATAGTAACAGTAGCCGTGCCTCCTATAGCATGTTCCAGACGCTCTTCTTTTTTTTTTATTTATTTATTTATTTATGATAGTCACAGAGAGAGAGAGAGAAGCAGAGACATAGGCAGAGGGAGAAGCAGGCTCCATGCACCGGGAGCCCGATGTGGGATTCGATCTTGGGTCTCCAGGATCACGCCCTGAGCCAAAGGCAGGCGCCAAACCACTGCGCCACCCAGGGATCCCTCCAGACGCTCTTCTGACCTCTGTTTTAAAATTTATTTAACCCACACCACAAACGGATCCCCTAATTTACAACTAGGAAATTGAAGTGCATAAAAAAGGTTATAAGTAAGTTGAAGGCCAGTTGATTTGTGTCCCCCACGCGGGCATTCATGGGACAGAAATCTGTTCCTGCACTTAAGTACACACCCAGACACACACGACACGCACATACAGATGACAACACATCTCCATACATACACAGATACACACAGACACTCGAGGACACGTACACAGCCTACACATGGGTGCACACGTGCATGCACACACACAGCTGTCCCTGCCCCAGTATCCTTCCCCCCTGCAGCACCCACAGTGCCAGACGCCCTGCCATCCCCTGCTTTTGGAAGATGACAGGCCTATCAAGGAAAACCAGCTGGCTGGGCTCCTGCCATGGCTCAGTGCTGGGTAGGGCCTGCCTCCCACACCCCTGTGTCAGATGGTGGGGGGCTGGGGTGGGGTGGGGACCACACCGCAGGGGCTGGGGCAGAGGAGCCCTAGCCCCTCCCAGGTCTCCATGTGAGGATCACACGAGATGAGGGATGCAGGGATGCTCGGGGCTCGGGGGCACCAGTGGGCTCTCTCGGGAAAGGCCAGCGCCGCCCTCCTCTTCCCGGCCGCTGGGGTGGGCCCTTCCCCGGGCACGTCGCGGGCCTCCTCCAGGCTGGTGCGCCCAGAGGGCCCGAGGGAGGAACTGGCACACGCAGACTGGGGAGCGGATTGCCCAGTGAGCCGGCGTGCAGAGGCGCGGGGCTCTGGGCGCAGAGCGCGTGAGTGCACGCGTGTGTGCAAGCGCCCGCCCCGCCCGCCCCTCTGATGTTCTGGCTCTGAATCAGCCCCGCATCCCCCGGCTTGAATCACTGGGGGTTGGGAGCGTTATTGTTTTAAAACAAACGTGTGATGACAGGAACTAACAGAGGGTTTTTAGAAACGCGATTCAAAGGGCTCTTGAACGCTGCTGGGGAATAGGAATGTGCCTTTGAAGTGTGAACGTGCCCATTTGTCAAATGGGGGAGCAGAGCCGCTGCTTCAGCAGATCCGCGCCTGCAAATGGGTGCCTGTTGGCCTCTCTGCCCCCCGAGCCTGCGGAGGTGGGTGAGGGAGCGGGGCCGGGTGGGGGCGCTCCCCCCCCCATGCTCCCCCAGAGAGACCTTCTGAAGGGCTTTGTGAGGCATGTCAGGAGGTGTGCAGAGGGGCGGGAGCAGGGGTGGGATGGGGTTCCTCCCCAGTATCCCCCCCGGGGGGTTGAGGCCAGGCCCCGGATGTACATCACTGACGCTCTGAGTCGCCAGACTGTGGTTGAGGCGGGGCTGAGGCCTTGACCTGAATGTGAACCACCTGCAGACCACAGACGCCCAATTCTGGCCAAAGCTGAGGGTCAAAGGACCCTCGGGATGGAATCAAGCAGCCTGGCGATGGAGGGGACCCGCCAGATGGACTCTTGATGTCTTTGAGGGTCTCCCCCAGCCTTGGGGGCAGGACTCAGGACGCCCCCGTCCCCTGCCACTTGTGTCCACCCTCCCCCGCCCCACGTTGTTTTCCTTGTCACATTTATATTCCCTTTGACTGAAGTGCAGTAAGTACTTCCCTTCCTTCTGCCCTGGAGGGAGAAATCCAGAAGCACGGGGTATCCAGTGGATGGGGATCCCGAGGGGAGAGACACAGAAAGTACCAGAACAAAGGCAGGAGAAGCGGGGTGGGGGCGGCAGCAGGAGTGAGCCTTGGCAAGGTCTGGGAAGAGAGGGAGGTGGGGAACGTGTTGGTGGGCATGGAGGATTCGCTCTGAAGATCAAGCTCTGAAGTCAGACCTCCCCAAGTTCAAGTCCTCCCGGGCCACATGACCTTGAGCAAGTTACCTGGCTGCACCTGCTCTGTGTGCTCAGGAGCCTTAGGGCGCGACAGGAGCGACCCCCCGAAGGTGAGCAAGTGATAACTGGTGGTTTTGTGTCTCTGTTTACCACAGATGACGTGGCCCCCTATTTCAAGACGGAGCCCGTGCGGACGCAGGTGCACCTGGAGGGGAACCGGCTGGTGCTCACGTGCATGGCCGAGGGCAGCTGGCCGCTGGAGTTCAAGTGGCTTCATAACAACAGAGAGCTGACCAAGTTCTCCCTGGAGTACAGGCAAGCCTCCCCTCCCCTCGCCTCCCCTCCTCTTCCTGGCTGCCAGGGCCAACGCCAGGGCTGTGCCCTGAAGGGGAACCAGGGTGGGGGCCTGTCTGGCAGTTTGGGAGCAGCCACCAGTGCTCCTGGGAGGCTGGGGTGGAGAAAGGTGGGGGGCAAAGCGCTGTGCCCCAAGAGTGAGAGGCCCCTGCCCTGCTGAGCCCAACAGAGGACGTCTAGGGAGTGCACCGGGGGTGCTACCCCGGCGGGGTGACCCCAGCAACAGGGAACAGAGTAGAGGCGATGGGTGGGGTGGGGAAGCTCAGCCCCAGCAGCTGCACTGTGGTCATGCCTATGACCAGACCCCTCCTTCCCAAGCCCTGAGAAGAACTCTGCTGTCTCCTGGGGGCACTGAGGTGGGGGTGTGGGGCTGGGTCCAATACACGGCAGGGTGGGGGACACATGGCAACATGGGATCAGCGAGGGAAGGACATCTGGTATTTGGGGGTAGTGCAGGTGAGACACGGAGGTGCCCTGCCTGCCCAGGGCCTTTGGGCTCGTCCCCACTCCATGTTGGTGCCCTGAGCTCTGGACTGGCCCTTGCCTCCCCGGGACACTGCCCGGCCGGGAGAGAAGAGAGGAGAGTCGGGCACAGGATCTCAGTGAAGCAGGTTCCTGCAGGAAGCCTGAGCCGTCAGGCAGCTGCCCCCCAAGCCCACCCTGGCCTCCAGCACTTTCCTCCTGGCAGTGCGCCCCCTCCCCACCTCCAGCTCCTATCTTCCCATCTCATCTCTGCCTGTTTTTACTGGCTCCCAACCCTGTGGCTGGTGATTAATCCCCAGGCCTGATGTGCATAATCGGTTTTGTTGGGGAAACAAGATTGTCTTGCCCTGGGGATGTTGATACAGATCTGCGCCAGGGACCGGAATGCAAATGAGAGGAGGGTATTTAATTGCTTGAGGATCTGTTCTTTCCGGAGAACCATCCTTTTCTTTGCTGAGCAGGGCGGCCAGAGTTTGGGGTGTCCCCCTGCACTTGGGCCCCGGAGTTCCTTCCGCCCCAAACCTAGACTGGATTGGCTGGTGTGGCCACTTTGTCTGAAGGGGGAGTTGGAGGGTCCAGGGCAGGAGAGCCCCCTTCCCATCTGGATGGCGAGAGACCAGGAAGCAGGAGGCCCTCCAGTACTGGCCACTTGGGGTGGCGGAGGGGTTGGGTCTCCGGGGAGCTCATGAAGGATACCAGGGGTGCCCCCCTGAGCAGCCCCTGTGGTGGTTTTCACTTGAGGGCCCAGAGCACTCCTGGCTGCTGCCTGGAGTCCGGGGGCAGTTTTGACAATGTCTGTGAAGAGCCCCAGCGTCCTTTGGATGGGGGACATGCCTGAGTGGGAACCGCAGGAACATGTGGATGGCATACCACATGTGGTGTCAGGGCCTCCCAGCCTGCCCCTGACTTCTCCTGGCAAGGACCTGGGCCAGGATCGAGGAGGAGGAAGAGGGCTGGTTCTCTATCTGGGGCCCAGCTGTTCTTTTGGTGCCTCAGAACTGCGCCAGGACGCCAGTGTGGACGGTTCACAGAGGGCAGATCCTAGCTCGGCCTTAGGATCAGACTTGCCCACAGATGGAACCGGCTTCCTCTAACCAGTGTGGACGGTTCACGGAGGGCAGATCCTAGCTCGGCCTTAGGATCAGACTTGCCCACGGATGGAACGGGCTTCCTCTGGAAGCAGCTCTGTGTCTTGGATACATCCACGTGGCGGTCAGGGTCCAGCTGGTGAGGATGGTAGTGACCATCATAATCACTGGCAGTGAAAAAGAATTTACTCTATGGCTGATGTTGCCACGTGCACCCTCAACATTTCACTCAAGGTCAGATCGTTGAGCTGGGCTTCAAATGTAAGTCGCCGGGCTCCAGGGCTGGAAAACCTTCACATCGAGCTTCTCATCAAGGAAGGACCGCTTCCTTCATTTGCGTCCCAAGCATCCTCTGCTCACTGTGCTCTGCAGGTTCTAAAAAACAAAGCAGAGTGGGGAATGCAAACACACCCCGTCTCATCATTTATACATGACACTGTGAGCAAGCCACACACCTGAGGTCAGAGTTCACCTGCTGAGTGACACTGAGAAGTTCATGATCACAGGCTTACGGCCCCATGATTTCAGGGCAGAAGGAGGTCCCCGGAAGTTCCATGTAGGAAGTCCCAGAGAAGGATTCTGATTGGCCCAGGTTGGGTCATCCCATTTATTTTTGCTAAACTATTTAAGAATTAGTTGCAGACATCATGTCACTTCACCGCTAAGTGGAATTTCCCCAAAACAAGGCGTTCTCCTACAGAACCACAATGCAACATTCCCACTCAGGAAATTTCCCGTCGATGCACTACCGATGCATCGCATATGTGGCCCATATTCACATTTCTCCATCCCAAGGATATCCTTTGGGGCCTTTTATACTGTTGTTTGATAGGAGATCTAATCAAGGGCCGCGTGGTAAATTTAGGTGTCGTGACTCCTTAGACTGCTTCAATCTAGAACCATCCCTCATTGTTTCTCCCATCTTTCTTGGCATTGACATTTCTGAGGGCTCAGCCAGTTTTGCAGAATGTCCCCCAGAGTAGATTTGTCCAGTTCTAGCCTCATGATTAGACTCATGTTAAAACTTTTTGGCAAGAATATTACCCAGATGTGTGTTCTTCTCAGTGCTTCCTACTTGAAGGCACTCATCGTCAGCTTGCCCCATCATTGGTGATGGTAGGTTTGATCAACTGGTCAAGGGTGACGTGCACCAGATTTCTCCAGTGTCAAGGTAATGGAGGTATCCTCTCCCTTTGGGAGATAACTGGAAACTGAATATCCTGCTCCCCAGGAATCATTCTCCCAGTGGTTGGTTGAGTATCGATTGATGAATCTAACCTGAATCCATTATTACCATTGTGGGTGTGATAAGCAGATTTTCCACTTCTATCGTTTCTTCTACTTATATTTGCCATCCTTTTGTGAAAGAGATCTTCCTTTTATCACCTCCTTTAAGATAATGAAGCATCAGTATGAAGTGGTGGATAGTATTTCCTATTCAGTGTGTTTTAATCTATCCCTGTCATTCTTCATTTTGATGCTCAGTAGTCACCCATAATTGGCCGATGGAGCTTCTACAAGCTGGATCCTGAGTTTTGGGGACATGTCCCCATTGGATTTTTAGCACTTTCTCGCTTTTTGGCTCAATAAAATGTTCCTTTGAAAAAAAAAATGCACACCAAAAAAATGCATCCCAGAAGAGCGTGGCCAGCTTCTCATCCCATGGTCCTCTGACCGCTGTTTGCTGCTGAGGACTTAGTCTCTTGCAAACCCCAAGCTTTGAGTTGGGTGATAATAACCAATTTTCAGGCAGAAAGATGGCTGAATTTACTCAGCAAGTCAAGAGAAAATAAGATTGGAAGTGCTGCCATAAATTTCACTATGTTTCCCACCCGTCTCCAAAGGAAGACGTTTGCATTCACATCCAACCTCCACCGGCCTTTATTGTCAGTGGGAATCTGTAACAGAATGGGCGTAGCGTGTGCGTGTGCATGCGTGTGTGCGTGCGTGTGACATCTGCATGAAGGAAAGCATCCCACTGAGCACAAGTGACTGTGGCGAGTTTGTGGGACCACATCCATCCCGGGGGGTGGGGGCAGGGTACAAATAGCATGGACTTTGGAGTTGGTGCCACCTGAATACAATCACGCCTCCTACCACTTCCTAGCTCTGTGGCCTCGGCCAGAATCAGCCACCACGCGCTTGTTTTCTCATCTTAGAATCGGGCACATGCCTACTTTAAAAGGTTATAGTAAGAATTAAAGGAGATTCTATGGGACAAGCCCCTTCTGTGGTGCCATAGACTAGATCTGGTAACAGGCCAAGAGGTCACAGGGGCTGGGGAGGCAGGGCTCTGTGCCCCTATTCCAGTGACACTGATGGTCCAGGACCCTTCTTAGAACTCTTTTTTTTTTTTCCAGTGCTGTAAGAGCCGCTTGTTGGTGACATATGTTACCTGTTTTGCAACCAGCCTTGAATTCCCAGTTTGAGAAATAAAGTGGCTGTTACAGTAGGAGGTACCACTTGGGTACAAAGCAGTATCAGACTCCAAGGAAATGAGATCTCTTTTCCCATGTGGACGGGACACGGCATGGGAAGACTTTCCCAAAGGTTTGGGCACTGTCCCCACCACCCCCCACTACCCGCGGGACAGGTGCGTGGCTTCGCACGGTGACTCTGGGTGTGTGTCGGGGTGTGTGGGAGGAGGTTGGACACAACACTCAGTTGGAGGCATAAAGTCTGATGTGTTTGTTAGCCTCTGTGCATGAGTGTGCGTGGGGGAGGTGGCTAAGTGGGTGGGTGTGATTCCTTCATGCTCTCGTATGCGTGTTTAACCATTGTGCATCTGTGTCTGTGCAAACCACACTGACGTGTTAGCCTAACTTCCTGACTAGGTGGGATGGTAACTCATGGAAGGTCCTGTGTTGCCCCTGGAGCCCCTTCCCTCAGATCTCTCTCCGCTCCTCCTCCCTCCCCTCGTCCCCCCTCCTCTGCCCTCTCCTCCCCTCCCCTCTGCCCCCTCGGAGGCCATCTCCCCAGACTGCATCAGTTCTGCCTCAGTTTGCTTCCGCTGCACCAGCCAGGGCTGCGTGGCTGGGGACAACCCACCAGCTCAAGAAACGGCAGGTCAGGCCGTAGCAATGGGGGAGGAGGGAGGGAGGGAGGATGGAGGGGGGATGGACTGGAACCGCTACCTGTCCTTGTGACCACATCCTGGCAAAGCCATCCACCAGGTTATTTTGTCCTGCCCTGGGCATGCTTTCTCGCATATCTTTTCTCACATTTAAAATCGAACCAGAAAAACAAACCAGCTAGGTGGCTCTTACACACACACACACACACACACACACACAGATTTCCATGCATGGTAAACTTCACATACACCATCTCACAGCTGCACTAGGTGAGTGTTATTACCCTCATTTTGCAAATGAGGAGCCTGGAGCTCGGAGGAGTTCTGGAACTCGCCTGCGGTCGTGAAGAGAGCAAGTGGCAGGTCCAGGAGGTCGGTCTGACCGGAGTGTGTTCTTGTCCCACTTGTAGAGACGCACACGGGTTCCCGATTGGGCTCCTTCTCCCACACTCCTGTCACTGTATGTCATTCTTCTGCCTTGAGAGGCAAGAAGCCAGGGGCCCCCTCAGACCCTCTGACGCACAAGCGAGAGGGAGTGAGACCAGCAGAGGCTGCGTCCCGCCCCTGAGGCCCCAGCTGGTCCCTGGCTGGCGTGGAGAAGAGCAGGTGTGTGGAGGGGCAGCTCAGATAAGCCGGGCAGGGTGTCTGGCTGGCCCTATACTGGGTCCCCAGCCCCACTGCTAGGTGATGTGCCTTGTGGGGGAGCTGTGGTGTTGGGGCCCTGCGCGTGGGCTCGACAGCAGAGAGAATAAAGCCTGGTGGCTAAAGCAGGGACCCAGGCATGCCACAGCCCTGGCTAGGGGCACAAAGCAGGGGATGCATGTGGAGCGGCTGCAGCCTTTGAAATTCTTCAGAGGAGAGGATGAAGAGCAAACTCTCTGGACCAGCTGTTTTGTCTCTGGCAGAGGCCAGAGGGCTTCCCAAGAGGTCACTGGAGCACATGCCACGTGGGTGTCCAGAACCGAGCCAAGCTCTTACCAACAGCAGTTCTGGAAGGTTGGAGCTATTATTATCTCTGCGTCATCACTTGGAGTCACAGCCCAGAGAGATCCAGCAACTGGCCCAAGGTCACACAGCTGGACGTGGGGAGTCAGGTTTTACCCAGGATTGTTTGGACTCCAACCCTGCCTCCCTCCGCCGGCTCCGAGCTGTCTTGCCAGGTGTGTCCTCCCCCAGGGCAGTGGCAGTGCCCAGACCCAGCTTTCTGGCGATGGCCCCAGCTGGCCTCCTAAACCAGTACAGGAGAGCTCATCATGGCCAACACATGGACTTACATGGGCCCAGCCCTGTTTGAAGGGTTTCACTTATGTGAACTCTTGGTTTTGTTTTGTTTTTTTAAGATTTTATGTATTTATCTGAGAAAGAGAGCGAGAAAGAGAGAGAGCGAGAGTGCACAAGCCAGGAGGAGAGGGAGAAGCAGGCTCCCTGCTGAGCAGAGAGCTCAATGTGGGGCTCAGTCCCAGGACCCTGACATCATGACCTGAGCCGAAGGCAGATGCTTAACAGACTGAGCCCCCAGGCGCCCCTCATGTATGTGAACTCTTGAAAACAAGCACACAGATGATTATCTCCGTGATGCCAGGCCCTGTGTCGGCCCCTGTCACTCAGGTTCTTGTTCTCGATCCCTGAACATCAGCAACTCCTGCAGGAGAGGCATCTTGGTGTGAGGGACGTGAGGCTCCGTGGCTCAGTTGCCTGAAGTCGTGGAGCTAACCCGAGAGCCAGATCTTCCCCTCCCCCAGCCCCCCCGGCCTGATGGACGGACGTCAGGAGATGCCTACCTGTGCTCCGTCTCACGAGGCACAGAGTTGGGACTTTCTGCCTGCCTGGCACGGAGCCTCCAAGGAGGACAACGAGGAAAAGCAGTGCCAGCCCTGCCCTCCTTCCGCCCCTTGCAAACGTCTGTTCTAGCCGCAGAGCAAGAGGTGCCCTCGTGGCGTGTGAGTGCCTGGACTGCGGAGGGACAGCAGGTGCGAGACCAGCGGAGGGGCCCAGAGAAGTTTGGGGAGAGTCTGTGTGGAGGATGTCAGACTTGAGCCGAGAGGGAAGAGGCATTGGCATGGACGGGGAGTGTACGGGCAAGGCTCCCTGGCGTGCAGACACGGGGCGCTGACTACGCCAGGAGAGCCCTCGCCCCCGCGGAGCGCACAGTCGGGAGCCCGGAACAGAACCTGAGCGCAGTTGTTCTGCACGTATTAACAGACTCCGGTGCTCGCAAAACCGAGGTCGGAGGAGGTGACAGTGGGGACTCCAAGACCTAGAGAATGGATAGAGGTAGCCGGTGCAAGAAGGAGGCTTGCGGACGGAGGCAGGAGGAGCTGAAAGATGACCAGCACCGACAGGAGGTCAGGACCCCTAAAGAGTGGATGGGGTCAGTCGGGTCAGGGCTTGCTGGCTCTCTTAGGGTGGGAGCCAGGCCAGGCGGTAGTGGTGGGAGCGGGGTGGCCGGGCCATCGTGAACACGGCGGGGATCGGAGGATTGGAGGCGTCCAAGGCATACCGGGAGGCAGAGCTGATGGGCTGGATGCGCAGGTGAGGGACGAAGGCAGATGGAGAGGCAGGTGGTGGAGGAAACACTGCAAAGGAGACACCGTGGGACGTCTCCGTGCTCCCCTGGGTGCTGGGCGAGACTTCGGGCAGCAGCGTCCAGCGGGCAGGAAAGCACTTGTGCCCGGAATGGAGAAGAAAAGCCCAAACTGAAGGTCTTGATTCAGGCATCACTGATGTCACTGTGACCACTGACCCCGTGGGAACAAGCGGGATGAGACAGTGCACACGGCGCAGGGGAAAGAGCCTCCGAGGCCGAGAAGGCAGGTAAACAGAAGAGGTGAAAACCTGCCCAGCAGCATGAAGCCAAGAGGCCATGGCGGAGATTGGGGTGTCGCACAAGGGGGAAGGGCTGTTGAGAAGGACCAAGTGGCCAGCTGTGTCGACTGCTTCAGGAACAACGGTCAGCGAGATGGGGGGACAGGGAGAGTGAGGAGGGCTGGATGAAGCCAGTGGAGGGGGAGATGTGGAGGCAGGGTTGAGCATGAGAACATTCCAGGCTGCATCCTGCAGGTGGTAGGTTGTCTTTGGAGGATTTGGGTCAAGGGAGCTTCAAGCCCCTGTGTACCCTGGTCCTGTCCCTCTTTCCAGTCTCCTCTCTCACCAACACCCTTGGCTAAAGAGCAGAACAATGCTCTCAATGGCCTCTGCTGTTACCTCTCCCCGACCCGTGCTGTCCGTATGCACCTTGGCTGCTGCCTGGTGTCTCAAGACTCAGCACCAGCATCCCCCCAGTGTGAACCCCAGTCTGGACCCAGACTCAGCATAACCCCGGTCTCAGTCGCCCAGTCTGTCAAATGGGAATGATATAACACCAATCGCTACCTACCTCCCAGAGGGTCATGAGTATCAGGTGAGGTTAAGTGTGCGGAAGGGTGTTGGTCACAGGTGGCCGTGTGAATGGAAAGGGTGGCCCGGAAGCCACCCAGTGAACACCGCCCATCCACGTCCACCTCGTAGGCCAGGCCGTCCCCACTTCTCCTGTCTGGCCACGGTCTCATTCCAGCGCTCCTAGGAGGTCCAGGCTCCTCTTCCCCAACAAAGCCAGATCCACCCACCCCATGCCAGCCTCTTTGGAGATGTACTCTGATTTGGCCAGGAGTTTGGACATCTTGTCTGAAAATTGAAGGCTGCCGGTGAGAAAGCCGAAGTGCAGGAATTAGTTATGATGGGCATAAATTGAATTTTAATAGAGATGTACGTGGCACGGAGCCAGTGTATTCAGGCAGAGGGAAGGTAGTAATTAAAAGTTAACGAGTTTAGAAATGTCGTAATCCTTGGGGAGGGATGGGGGAGGTGGGCTGGGAGGAGGAAGAGGCCCCCAGCCAAGCGTGCTGTCCTTCCCCTGACCCAGAGGCCCTCCTCCCGCTCCTGAGGAGCCTGGGAGGGGGAGGAGGGCGGCGGGGAGCCCAGCAGGCCCTGCGCCTGCACAGGCGGGGCATGCTTCCAACGACGGAAGAGGTGGCAGAGTCAGAGGCCCCCCCGGATCGATGCTCGTGCTGCCCACGAGGAACCACAACTAGAGCAGGGTTTCTCGGCCTGGGCACCATTAGCATTTGGGGGCGGATCTCCTCTTGTCGTGGGGCCGCCCCCGTGCACTGCCCCGTGGGTAGCAGCATCCACGACCTCGACCCGATACATGCCAGTAGCCCCTTGCCCGAAATGGGACAACCAAAAGTGTCTCCAGAACTACCCAATATGCCTTAGGAGGCCACATCCGCCCCATTGAGAACCTGTGGTCGAGAGTGAGGCACCAGTGGCACCCACCCAACTCTCCCAGTGGGAGCCAGGGCTACCCCTGTGCGTGCAGGCACCTGCCATGCTCGAGTCAGCGGCTGGCTCGGCATGAGCACAACTGGCCTGGCATCGGAGGATGTGAGGGCAGAACTGGCTGGCCACCCTCTTGCGGGGAGGGTCTCTCCTGCCTCCCCTCCTTTGTCTTTTCCTGACAACCCAAGTTGCAAGGAGCTACTTCCCTTTGAGGCATCATTTGTTCCTGGGCATGGGCAGGTAGGACAAATCCATTGCCCAGATGGGAAGACAGAGGCCCCGAGACACTCGGAGCCTGGCCCAAGGTCATTCATCCAGGGGGCAGAAGGGTCCGGCTCCCCAAAATGTCAGTCAGGCCCCCTGGTCGGCTCTGGCAGCCCCACTGAGAGCATTGGTGAAGAGCTAAAGGCCCTTGCTGGAAGAGAACACGGTCTGTCCATTCCAAGTGGCATCCCCGACTCCGTCCCCACAGGTGCCCGCCCCCTCGGCCTCCCCATCCTGCTGTAGGACAGGTTCTTCCTGGACCTGAGGGGGCCAGCCCTGGCCTCGGGGTTTGCTGTGAGTGACAGGAGAAGCCGGGAGAGAGGCAACAGGGAGAGCCCTGGAGGGTCAGGGCAGGTGGTGGGCGGCAAGGGGCACAGCTGGCTCCCTGTACCTCAGGCTGATGTTGCAATAATTATGTCAATTAAGATGAATAAGTTCAAAATGTAAAGGGAGAAAGAGAAACAAGAAGCCAAAGTCTCTGAAGCATTGGCTGTCTCGGTTTCCATAGCAACCCGTCTCTCAACATTCTCATTACTGGGTCCCGGCCGGCGTGGAGCCCGGAGATGAGGGGTGGGTGCCGCCGCGGCAGACCCCCCCCCGGGCTGGGGGCGCGGGGAGTGGGGGGCACGCGCTCAGCAGCCCCGGCGGAGTCACCCGGCCACAGAGTGGCCCCGCTGGCATCTGGGCTGAGCCCTCCGTCCTACAGCTAGGATGCCCTGTAGGAAGGTGGCTTTCCTCTGAGACCAGATCGTGTGGGAGGGTCCGAAGGGCCGCTCAGGCCCAGGCCCCCTGCGCCCCCAGGCAGTGCCGCCTGGGTGACCGGGCTACCCAGTTTCACAGCGTCCTGGCATGACAGGAGGCCACCGATGACGTCTCCCCATCACCTTGAACCCCTCAGGAGGCAGGAGGGACGCACTGTGTTGGGGGACGCTGTTCTGGCCTCGCCTCCCTGTCCCCTTGGGTGTCTGCGGAGTCCTCTTAGCGCCCCCGTGGGTTCGATGGGTTCAGAGCATCACTCCGAGGCATCATGGCCCTGAACGTCCTTGCAGGGGGAGCAGCGAGGACGTGTCCATGCATCATGGGTTCCCCTGGGGCTGGAGCGTGTCTACTGCAGACACGCTCAGCAGACCCAGCTCTGGGTGTCCATCCACGGCCCACGTGTGGGCCCCCTGCAGGACCCGTCACCCGGGCGCACCCGGGGTGTACTCACTCACGCACTGTGGTTAATGCCCACAGGCGGCTGGAGAAATCCACAAAGCAGTCACGAGGCTCCCCGTTTTATATAGATGCAGACACAACGCCCACGGGATAAAGTGACATGTCCAGGGTCACACTGCAAATTAGGGACAGGGCGAGGGACATGCGCTGGCTGCCAGCTTCAACTGCCGGAACATTCTAGAACACACACAAGCCGCCCTCTCTCCTCTCTTCCATCCCCTCCTCCCATTTTGCAGTGACTGACAGGTTCTCCGGAGCCAATCCCAGCAGCCCTGGGACAGGTGGCCGAGGTACCCAGACTCCCCAGAGTGCAGAGCAGAGCATGCGGGCGAAGCGCTCGCTGCCACTTGAATGAAAGGCTCCCCAAGAAAGCTCTTCTCTGAAGAACTGAGGCTATTTATTTCCACCACAAGGAAACTTAACATGCAAATTAGGAAGGGCTTGATCATTCATCACCTGACACTGACAGATGTGAAGCCGGCCGTGACCCCTGGGAGCCAAGCACAGAGATGGGCGCAAGGCGGGCGCGCCGCCCGGGGGGTCCTCGGGGAGGCGGGGAGAGGTGGGCTCCATCAGAGGCACATATGGTTTTTATCTGGGATAGTCTGATACATGGAAATGAGATGTTCCTTCTTTCTCCCCGCACAGCTGGACGGGAGACCCCAGCGTGCCCTAAGAATTCTGCCCCCCCCCCCAGATCTTCCTGCGGGCCTCCCCCTCCTTGGCTTTCAGCCAGGACACGGAAACTAATTAGATCTTGACTCAGTTATGCGCTCAGGCAGGCAAACGGTCTAGACAGACGCCTGGGGAGTTGGTAATGACCCCTGCTTCCTGGGGGCTGCCTTGCTGCCTGACTCCCCTCTCCCCACCCAGACCCCTCAGAGCCCTTTCTGGCCCTTGCATGGGAGATCTCTATGGGGGCAGGGAGGGAGGGTGGTTCAAGTGGCCTCTGCCCTCCAGAGAGGTATCTCTGCCATGGCCTTCTTTTCTGCTATCTGGGTAATGACATGCCAAGGTGTCTGTGACTTTGAATTTCCCGCCCTGGCCAAGGGAGAGACCGGCTCCCAGCCAGCTGCTGCCCAAGTCAGCCTCGCAGAGGCTCCTGGGAGTGGGAGCAGGGGTTTCAGCTCCAGTTGGCAACCTGTAGGGGCTCAGCAGGGAGCAGGTCGGGGGAGTCACAGAAGGTTTAGGGAAGGGAGAGGCCATTCTTCCTGCAGACTGGAGAACCAAGAAGGACAGTCTCACCCAAGATGGGCAGAGACCCTGGAGGTCAGCCCACAGCACGTCCAGGAGCTGCAGCCATTGCAGCTGCTTCTTTACCTTGGACCCCTGGGGAACATATAGAGATGAGGGGCCCCTGCCCCTAGGAGCATGCTCAGCCTGACCCCGGCCACAGCCTCGGGTCAGTTACCTCTTCCTGCCCAGAAAACCATTCCAGAACTTCATGGCTAAACAACCATGATTTCTCATTTCTCTGCTCGTCTGTGCTGGGCACCTAGGAGCTTACGTTCTGCTGGCCATCTGCTGGGCTGGACTGGGCTAGGCTGCACAGCGGTGGTGCTGGTCTCTCTTCCTGTGGTTTACCATCCTTCATGGCCTAGTGGTCTCAGGGCCTGGTGATCTGAGAGGTGAATGCAGAAGCTGCAAGGCTCTTGAGGCCTGGGCTTCAGAACGTTCCACCAGAATCTATTGGTGAAAGCAAGTCACAAGGTCAGCCCAGATTTAAGCAGGAGGAATAGACTCCACGCCTATGGGAGCTGTTGCAAAGTATTAGGACCGTACTGGTCTTCAGTTTCTCATCCTCAGATCTGGCTGGGGCCTGGCCACGGACGGGGATTACCTTTTCCAGATGGCAGCTCACAGGCAGGGCCTTGGGGACTCATTAACACCGTTCTGGCCTGGTTCCCTTCACCGCGTTTCCCTGAAGTCACTTCTGAGGGTGACTGGAAAACCCAGAGAGAATGGGTGGAAGGTGGTGGTGAGTCCTGCCGGACAAAGGCCAGAAAAGTCAGGGCTAGTGGGACTGTGTTCAGAGCCAGCTGCCTGGGGTCTGAGCAGGTGTTCAGAAGGGTGGGGAGAGGAGGGGGCTCTGGGCCCCCCAGGCTCGGGGCAACTACCATCATAGCTCCTAACATGAGATGCCATGGTCGCCCCAGCCTTGGCTCTGCTCTCTGGGCAAAGGCTCATCCTGCATGAGGATGGGTCCGGGGTTAGCAGGCTGTTAGAGAGGGCTGTGGGCAGTGCTCCCTCATCGCAGGATGGATGACTAAGTGAAAAATAGTAACATTAATAACCCCGGTGGCAGCTCACTCAGTGAATGCTTGGGACACCGCACTCTGGGCCCTGTCCTAAGCCCATCACAGATGCCCTGTCATGACATCCTCACGACGTGCCTTCAGCAGGGGCCTACAGTGTGGTGGATGAGAGCACAAAATCTAGAGGCAGGCCCCTGGAGTTATGCCTCCTACTGGCGGTGTGATCTCGGGCAAATTACTGAACCTCTCTGGGCCTTGGTTTCCTCGCCTTTTTCATCTGCCAGATTTGGATAAAATCAGTTCTGACCTCACAGAGTAGTTAATGAGGAATAAAGATATTAGCACAGTTTAAGGTGCTTCAGATACAGTACCTGGTTTATGTTATTATTAATTATTATTAGTAGTAGTAGTTTTGTTTTATAGATGGGGACATGGAGGCATTGAGGTGAGACAACTTAGCCAACATCATGCAATGTGTAAAACACACTGACAGTCAGAAACCCCGTTTCTCCATCAGCACCCACCACCCCTTAAAGCATTCGCCCCCAAAGCCTCCAGCACAGCACTCGATGCTCCTGGTTGTTGGGTGCATGTTTCTGACCTCAATGGAAGGGCAGCTAGGAGGCAAGATGCAATGCAGAGCCAGGAGCTCCCTGCCTGGGTGCCTGAGCCTTGGGACTTATGGAGGAGAAACGCACTGAGCCCTGGAGCCTGGCCCCAGGTAGAGAGGAAGCACACCAGCCCTGACCTTGAGCCAGGTCTCCCCGAGGAACGAGGAACGGAACGGGCATCTCATCACGCGTCACCCCCTCCCCACCCACCCCACCCTGCTGGAGCTGCCAACAGCAAGCACTCAGGATGGCCGGAGACCCTCATCCCAGCTTCCCTCCACCTGACCTGCCCTGACCAGCTGGGAGGAGGACCCCCGGGGGGACTGTGGTGCATCCTCCAGCCCAATCAACATCCATTAAAGCCACAGGCATCTGGCCTGGGGAAACCAGGAACGCGGTGAAGGCCAGGGAGCAGGACTTGGCTGGGCCGGAAGCTCAGGCCGGCTGGGCAGAGCCTGGCAGTGTTCATGCCATCACCCACCCTCCATGCCCACCCAGGGCTCCCCCTGCAGTGCACCTGCACCCCACTCCCTTAGGGTGAATTAGCCATTATCCTTTGTGGCGATTAAAGGGGCCCTAACAAAGTCCTTCCTGCTCAGAGATGAGCAGGTCCCTGTTCCCTTCTGTTCTCTGGGACTCGGAGATGCCCAGGGGCCCGTGTCCTGCTCCCAGGGGCAGCACGTGGTCTTGGTGGGTAGCAATAGGAACGGAATGGGCTGGAAGTGGAGCTGGGGAGCCGAGCATTTCTAAGCAGGGTCTGGCAGTGGCAGCGACACCTCCAGCTAAACTCAAGGGGCTGAGGGCAGCACAACACCGTGGACACATGGTCTTGCTGTTCTTACCGTTGTTGCTGCTGGTACTCAGAGCCTAACCCAGTGCCTGGCACGTCGTGGGCCCTCCAGTCCAGGTTGAACGATTAATAATAACAGTACACACGAGGACACACGTCTTGAGTGCTTCCCGAGCGCCAGACACCGTGCTAAGCGCTTTGCCATCAGCTCTGCTGTGATGTGAAAACCACCACACTGTGCAAAATCACGCAATAAAAACCACAGGACTAATGGGGGAAATGGGGTGAGGGAGCCGCACTCAGAAACGTCATTAGGGACACATAAAAAAAAAAGAGAGAGAGAGAGAGGAGCCTGCTAAAGACAATCACACAGTCTCCCGCATGTTGGGTGGGTGAGAAATGCATAAATACTACAATAAATCTGGCACACCGCCTCGGGAAAGGCCCGCAGTCGGCTTGGGGGAGGTGGGAGGCGAGGGCTGCAGCTCCCCGAGTTATTTTGAGCTGGTGGGGAGGAAGGGATGTCTGGGATGGACAGGAAAGTTGTAAGACCAGAGTCCCCCCGGAGTGCTGAGGATGCTTTGGGGGGTGTGTGTATGCATGGGGAGTCAGCTGCGTGCAGATTTGGGAGTTTACCTGGTGTTTCTTACAGACCAGTTGCGCCCAGGCAGATGCAGAACTCCAGGTGTGCTCAGATTGCTCCCCTATATGTCCCTGCAAAAGGAGGGGCCCTGGCTCCTGCACCCTGCCTCCAGCCGGCTGATCTAATGAGGAGGTGGCTTCTCTGCCAAAAGGACAGAGAGGCCATAAAGGCGGCCTCTCCCCACCGCCACCCCCCATCCACCCAGGAGGCTGGGAGCAAAGCAGGTTGGTTAGGTGACTCCAACAGGCCCTCCGCGATTTGGCCACAAAGCGCAAGCAGCTTGGCTCCTGGAAGCCGATTTCCTTGCAGCCTCTTCATAGGTGTAAAAAAAATAAAAATTAAATTAAATTAAAAAAATAAAGTGCCCGCAGCCCAGGACAAAAGGAGCCTCCTTTTCTGCGGAGGAAGCAGGGAGCCCTGGGGAAAATCCCAAGCATCCCTGTGAGCAGAAGACAGGTCCCCACTTCTTGCCTCTCTGTCCTTCCTTTCTCTTTTCTTTCCAAAAAATAACCACAACCCCCCATCCCTCCCCCTCTCCAAACCTCAGGATTCCTTCCCTTTCAGTCATTCCTTGAAAATCCACCCTGAAACATCTGCAAGTTTGAACTCCATGAGCCCAGACAGGTCTCACCTTCTCTGTCCCTTTCTCTCTGCTCCCAGAAATCAACCCTGTGTCCCATCCCACTTTGCACTTTGCAAAATGATCCCAGATCTTGTTACTCTTGGCTCTTAGATGACGCTCTGTGCTGGGGCCCTGGGGGGTCAGGGCAGGTCTGGGCAGCTCCCAGGACGCGTTTCCCTCTGAGATGTGCCCCGCTGACCAGTGAGGGTGCTGGGTGCAGGGCAGGCGTGGGGCAGGATTGGTTCCGACGGGCCTGACATTCATTGCATGCACTTTGCTGCCCTCTGGCTGGGTGACCTAGGCAACTTGCTCCATCTCTCTGAGCCCAGGTCCCTGGCTATAAAACGGGGTAGGGATCATTTCCCTTGCACAAACTGTGGAGGTGACCCCGATAATGTACTTCAGGTGTTTGCTTGGAACCAGATGCTTTTATCGTTGTTACGAGAGCGTGGAGGATGGCCCCTGCTCACTCTCCCCTCAGTGATGGTCCCACCTGTAGGTGCTGAGTGGCCTGCCCTGGCCTCCTCCCCTGGTACCTCCTTCTAGCTCAGAGTCTGTGGGAATGACCCTGCTGAAGGCAGCCGTTAATGAAGTCCTTTCCCTTGTCCATTGAGAGCAGTTAATTGGCCCAGAAGGTCACGGTGGGGACAGACAACGTCCCCAGTCAGCTCTGGCCTGGACTGTCATGGTGTTAGCAGTCTCCAGCTCAATAATGCCACCAACCCTCTCATTGACCACAGGCCCCTGGGATCAATCTGAGCATCTCGGCTTCGCCTGGTGGAGCAGGGAGGCTCAGGGCTGCACACAGGACTCCCGGGTCGCAGGGAGTCCGGGGCAGGGACAGGAGGCCCTGCAGAGGGTCCTGCACCTCCCAGATGAACCATCCATCAGAAGGCGGCCGTCCAAGCCGCTGGGCTGTGTCTCGTCTGAGCGGCCACCTCGAGCAATTCTGCATCCAGCCCAGCTCAGCCCCATGCCTGCAGGCTGCTTAGGGGTCTGCAGAGGATGGACGGTGTCCAGCATCATCCCACCCTCTGCACCCCTCCCACAGTGTCCAAGAGACCTTCCTGGCCCTGGCTCCATCCCCAGCCTGGAGGGGATCTGGCTGTATGAGTTTCCCACCACCGATGTAACAGATAATCACAAACCTAGTGACTTAAAGCACATGGGTCCTCCTACAGTTTCAGAGGTCAGAAGTCCTAAAATCAAGGTTTCGATGGGACAGCCTTCCTGCTGGAAGCAGGAGGAAAGAAAACCCCTCCCCTCCTCACCTTTCCCAGCTTCTAGAGGCCGCCCACATCCCTCAGCTCTTGCCTCGCCAGCCTCCAGCCTGGGCTTTTCTCCCCACATCGCCCTTTCAGAAGGACACTTTGGATCACATGGATCCCACCAAGAAATCCAGGATAATGCCCCCATCTCGAGGTCTGCAACTAAATCACAGCTGCAGAGTCCCTGCTGCAGTGTGCGTGACTTTGCTAGAGCTGCTGTCACAATGTGCCACTACCTGGGGTGGGGGGGGGAGCTTAAAACAATAGACCTTGATTCTCAGTTCTGGAGGCCGGAGGTCTAACATCAAGGTGTCCACAGGGTCCCTCTCTCTGAAGGCTGCAGGGGAAATGCGTTGTATGCCTCTCCTCTAGCTTCTGGTTGGCTGGCACTCCTTGGCCTATGGCACCATGGCTCCAGTGTCTGTGTCTGCGTCTCTTCTTACAGGGTCACCAGTCATACTGGATGAGGACCCACCCTAATGACCTCATCTTTACTAACTGCATCTGCTGAGACCCTGTTTTCGAATAAGGTTTACACGTACTGGGGTTAGGATGTCAGCGTATCTTTTTGCGGGGACCCAATTCACCCATCATTTCCTCTAAGGTGACGTATTCACAGGCTTTGGGAATTCGGATGTGGACATCTCTGAGGGGCGTTCTGTGGCCTTCCACAATGGCCATCTCATCCACTCATCCAGAGAATGTGCATTGAGCATGTGTTGTTTCAGGCACGAGACAGTGGAACAAGACGTGGGACAGGGTACAAGACACGGTCTCAAGGAGACACATAGAAGTACGTAGGACATTATATTAACTTGCGACAAATCCTCCAGCTCTGGCAGGAGAGAATTCTGGAACAATCCAGGGGGTGTTCCAGAAGACTTCCTGGAGGGGACATCCTGTTCCCGAAACCCCAGTTTGGCTGCCTGTCGCTCAAACACCAATGCTCAGGCGCCTGGGTGGCTCAGTCGGTTAAGAATCTGCCTTCAGCTCAGGTCATGATCCCAGGGTCCTGCATCGAGTTTCCTGATCCGTGGGGAACTGGCTTCTCCCTCTCCCTCTGCCTCTCCCCCTGCTCGTGCTTGCTCTGTCTCTCTAATGAGTAAATAAAAATCTTTTTTAAAAAAAGACAAAATAAAGCCAATGCTCAAGAGACAAGATCTGATTGGAAAGGAGCTTTATTCAGGAGGCCAGCCACCTGGAGAGAAGGTGAACTCTTGTCCAAAGGCCAACTCCGAGGTTTCCGCTGGGCCCAGAGGTTTTGAGAGGGGTTTAGTCAGTTAAGAGAGTACAGTGGTCTGTGACGTTTTTTGATTGTATGCAGACTTGATACCACAGAGAGAGCTATCTCGATGCTGGGGATTGTGCAAGAAATTCTAGTTCCTTGATACCTGGGACGGGGGCGGGGGGTGCGTTGTGCAAGAGAGCCTGGCGATGAGCACACGAGTGTTCTGTTCTTTATGTGCAGGAGGGCAAGGTCTACAGCTGCGCAAAGGGAGGTCAGTAAAGTCATTGTGTGACCTCAAAAAAGAAAAACATTTTGCTAAAAGATTGCTGGACTAATCAGAAAGCCAGGGCGGCTTCAAAGACTTGCCGCCCTCTGTGGCCTAGGAACATTCTGGTCCTTCGTTCCCCAAGGCCAGCGGCCTGCAAATCTCAAAAGAAAGTAAATTAGCTCTGTTACAGACCAAGGGCCTTAGGGCAGCAGGCAAGGAGTGTGTTAACCGGCCCGAGGGCGCTTACAGTCCTAGCGGAAAGCGGAGAGGGACCCTGAGGGCTGAGGGGCTGCACATGGACAGGTGAGGGGCAGCTTGTTTTCCTCAGAAACTGCCAGAAGTTTGGTAGAGCTGGAGAGTGGGGCCAGCAGGGATCTTTCCACTTGCTCGGAGGCGGAGGTCTTCCCAAGCCTGCGGGGACCCGGCAGGGATGCAGGTGCTGCAGATGTGACTAGGTCCTGGCTGCTCCTGCATGTCTGTTCTTCACCTGCACCTAGAGGGGGGCCCGGTGCTCCCGAGGTTCCAGACACCCCCCTGCAGCCACAGGAGATGAGCTGAGGCAGGAAGAGAGGAGTGCGTAGCCCTGACACCTGTGACCCAGCGACCATGTGCCCCGTATTCTGTGATCAGAGTCAGGTGTCCTCCCCTCCTGTCTGTTGTGGCCCCCTCCACCGTGCAGTCCTCCAGGTCCGGGGTCGGGGAGGCACCTGCTGTACCTACATCCTCCACTATCCAAATGTCCATGACGGCCACACACCTTCCGAGGACCCCAGGGACAACCATGCTCCCCTGGCCTGCACCTGCTCCAGCTCCAGAGGACCCTCAGGCCTGGCTCAGCCACCCCCACCCACCCACCCAGGCTGCAGCCTCCCTTCTGGGGGCGACCCCTCCCCCAGCCGGAACACAGCAGCTCCCTTCCTTCCCCGAAGCGCCATTAGCACAAGCCAGTTGGGTGCGTAACACTCTTACCGAAGATGTGGGAGGGGAATTACAGCACAGGACAGAAACTGCTTAAAATAGAAGAACAGAAATCACTGTTTCTGAATTGCCCTGCCAGCCCTCACCACAGGGTGTAGCTTCCTGACATCATCCTCCCAGGACCAGCCGTCCTCAGGATCCATCTACTTCCTGTGCGGGGGCAGCTTTTGCCTCCGTGTCTGTCTGTCTGTTTCTCTGTCTCTCCCTGTCAGAAGCCCCCCACCCTGACCCCCACCTGCCCATGAATTCAGGATCCTTCAGGCTGCTGCCGGAGGGAAAACACGACGTGCCAGTGAGTGCATCACGCAGAACAGTGCAGCTGTGTTCCCACTGCCTCTCCGGCCTGATCCCTTTCCATAACCAAAAGTCCCACTAAGGAGTTTTCCTGGGCAGTCCCGCCCTGACCCTGCATCCCCCCACTGATCCCGGAGTGGCCAGCCCTGGGCACCAGCCTTCTCTGGAACGTGCCGCACACCAAATCCTTGGGTCCTGCCCCGAAGCTCCTCACTTCCTTCAACAACAGTCTCTCTGTGCCTAAGGGGCCGAGTGTAGATAGTCAGCACTTCCCTCTTCAAAGCAAACCCCAGAAAGAAGAGACCCCAGACTATTTGGGTGTGCATCCAGGTGAGGTACATCCTCTCTAAGTACTAGACGGTCCCTGTGCACTAGGCACTTGCTCGCTGTGTGACCTGGGGCAGGTTACTTAGTTACTCTGGGCCCAGTTTTCTCATCTATAGGCTGAGCTTCCTGTTAGCATGAGCCTCCTCCAGCACCGCGAGCAATATTAGCTGAGTTGATATATGTTAAATACACGACACTTTTTATCCTACTGCTAATTGTGTTAATTATATAACGGCACATTACTATTATCTATTTTCTGGTACATGTACTTTCCCCTTTAAATCACTTTGGAGAGAGTTTTGCTGTCTTTCCTGAGGACTCTTTGCCAAAGCAAACCCATGATGCGGGGCCCATTTCTAGCCTGCCCCCGACCCAGAGGCCAGTGCTTGGAGTGCCCGCTGCCTCCCTGGTGCAGGAAGGAGCACGGGGTGTGTGCCCTCAGGTCTGCGAGGACACACGTACATGCGGGCACACACACACCTGGACTCGCTGCCTCTCCTGTTGCCCAAGAGCCCCTGGGAAGAGGGAAGGGAGCCTGGGTCCGGAGTTCAGCCACCCGCCACTGTCCCCCCAGCCTGGGTCACCCTCAGCTATCTGAGGTGACACCTGCAGGCAGCAAGCAGCAGCCTAGAGCCCCCATTGCCCCCCAGGGAATATAGAGGCTCAGCTGCTTCCCCTCCATCCCAAGCACAGCTCACTTGAGGAAAAGAGGTCTAGTGGGTGAGTCACAGAGAGCCCAGACCTTAGTGAGGGAGCTCAGGAAAGAGGCACAGCTGGGGGATCTGTGTGCCCCAAACCTCAGTCCCCCCCTTCCAGCCTCCCTCCTCCCCACACAAAATGCCTCGAGAGAAGAGCCCTAGCACCAAGGGTCAGTGATTAGAAACCTACGTCCCTGGAGGCTCCCTTGCGCTTAGAAGATGTGGTTTGGTGGGAGAGAATGTGCATGTCCGTGACTGGACATCCATGTGTCCTGAGCGCATCTGAATGAGGCAGCCCAGAGTGCCCGTGGCCTCAGTGTGAGAGGGAGCGTGCCTGTACCCAAGCCGGGTGGATTGGGGTGCTCTGGGTGACCTGAGATAGGAGTGGCTGGACATGGGTTCATCCCGGAATGTTACCCACGTGCATGAGGGTGTTTGCAAGAGTGCGAGTGGGTGTGCCCCGTTGTGTGTCCCATATTCATGTGGGAGTGCGTGCACATGTGTATGCATGAGTGTGTGTCCTGGTTGTGTGAGCGTGCATGTGTCCATGTGTGTATACACTGTGTGCCTTGTGTGAGTGCGCACAGGTATGTATGGTCATATGCACAGTGTGTGCACATGCACATGCAGGCAGACATGTGTGTGTGTGCTTGAGTGTTCATGTGCTGGGTGCAAGTGCATGCAAACATGTGTGTTTGGAAGCTACATGAGTGCACTTGTGTGTACACTACTCTGCATGTATGCATGAATGGGCATGCACGTGGGTGGAAGCACAGGAGCATGCATGGGCAGGTGTGCAATGGTGCGTGAGTGTCCCATGTGTGCACGTGCACACACGCACCCTCCCTCCATGTGAGCATCAGCGCGTGCATCTCCCGGCGTCTGATTTATTAACGAGGACAATACAAGGAGAGTGTGCCTATTATTTCTGGTGTCCGCATCAGCTCCTGACAGCTTCGTGGAATTGAAATATCTTATTTAATGCGAGTAAGAATCATTTTAAATATCAACTGTGACACTCAAGGACTCGCACCAGAGAGGGCACGGTGTGTTTCCCCCCTGCGCCGGAGAAGATGCCACGTCCGTTAGGTCCTCATTTTCTCCCTGCCCAGCCTGTGTCTCTGAAAGTCCATTTATTGATCTGTCCTGGCTCCTCCCCGCATCGCCGTGCGCCCTGCACCCTGAGCTCCTCTCTTCATCTCGGGGGAGAGGACTGAGCCGGCGGGTCCCGAGGGCACAGGGATCCTGTGTGCCTCCCTTCCCACCCCACCAAGTGCTCCCCAGGGCTCTCCCCCACCCCCGCCTGCTCCATCTGGGACAAAGCGAGGCTTCCTCACCCCTGTCGGGAAGCCTCAGTTACGTGCACACACGCGCAGCTATGGAAGGATCTCCTTGTCACACACATGGAGCAGGGCGCAGAACAGCCTAGGGAGGCCGAGTCACCTGCTGCAAAGGGGAGGGATCGTGAATTGCCATTTGCTTGTGTTTGCCTAAAGAAGTTCTGGAAAGATACTCAGGAAGCTAGTCAGCGTGTGTGTGTGTGTGTGTGTGTGTGTGTGTGTAACTGGGAGTGACAGGGACGGGAGAGATGTTTCCTGTGTGCCTTTCCCTTTTTCCTTTGAGTCCTGCAAATGTATTTCCTATAAGACATCAATAAATACGCAGTCCTTCAAGGGGACCTCGAGGTGGGTGTTTCTGGGTGCTCCCCAGTCCCTGGAGCCACTACCCTGCGACTCTTTGTCGTCGGAGGGAGAATAAAGTTGCAGGTCAAGCAGGAAGAGGTGCCTCTTCCCCACGGTCACTGCTGCTCATCCCCAGAGGAGCCAGGCTCCCCCTGTACCCAGAGGACACAGGCAGAGGGGACCAGGAGGCTGGGAGGTCAGGCTGGTGGCAAGACGTTCACTGGGGTCAGGAGGCTGAGAGGAGCAGCTTCTGGAAGGGGATCTGTCATTTTCACTGTCCTCCGTGTCCCTAAGGGCACATCCTCTCCTGGCAGCTGAAGGACTGAGTGAGGCCCCTTTGCCAATAAAGAGGATCGGGTAACCAAGGCGGGCGGGGGGGTCCTTCAGCGGTGTCTGGTGACAGTTGGGGTTCACACGTCTGTGGGAAAGCTGAAGAATTTGCCAGTCAAGGGAATCTGTGCTCCCTTGATGCCTGGTGTGGAGCCCCTCATGGATCCCCACTCCGGTGGGCGGTTTCTGCGACACCCACCTTGTCTTCCTCTCTGAACCTCCCCACCTCACCCCTACCTTCCTCTCCCCACCAGTGACTCACACACCCGCTCCCTCATCTGTCAAGCATTTGTGCGCCACCTGCCACACGCTTGGCAGTTATGTCCGGGGCCTCTTATAAGGAAAGACGACCATCGCCGTCCCCACATTACAGATGGCAAAACAGGCTTGCAAGGTTCCATAACGTGCCCAGCCCACGTTCCTAAGAGCAGAGGGCAAAGTCAAGCCTAAACTCCCCTGAGTCAGAAGCTCCAGTGCTTTCTTCGATGCCATACTCCTGGGGCAGGTCAGGTGTGGGCCCTGCTGTACAGGGCATTCGGTCCATGCCCCTGCCTCTGGAGGCGACCCGACAGGGCTGGGCTCACTCACTTCCCCGCCAGGCCAGCGGCCGCAGGTGGATGGGGCGGACGGAGCCGTGGGCTGAGCGTGTCCAGGGGGTCCAGGAGGGAGCATTTCAGGGGTAATGAGCGTCGCTGTTACCGTTCTCGAGGCTGCGTACAGCGCGCTGGATTTGCAAGCCGAGGTGCTGGCCAGCCGCCTCGTCCACCCGCCTGGGAGGCAGGGAGACCGAAGCTGCAACTGGGGTGGAGGGAAGCGGGTTTCCCTGGTAGGAAAGGCAGTGGGCGGAACTGTTACTTTAAATAATGCTGCCAACCAGCCAGAAATAGGTCTCCCAGGCGGGGAGGAGAGGGAGGCTGGAGGAAGGAGAGGAGGCTGCACCCCACTCCTGCTAGGCCAGCGAGCCCCTGGCCTCGACTCCGACCAGGCCCAGGGCCAATGCGCCTCTTCTGGCCTTGGGGGAGCGACAGGCCTGCAGCCAGTTGCCCTTGCCCCCGGGGTGTGGGGGGGAGCGGGGAATTCCTGGCTGAAGCAGACAGACGTAGAGCCTTCTGCAGAAATCTACTTTTATGAAAGTTTAAATTTCACTACGCATCACTGACATCAGCAAACAAACCCGCATCCAAGGAGTCCCTGGTGTCTGTTTTATAATGTATACTTAAATTATATGCTCAAAGTGCATTTTTACATTTTACTTTAAAAATAAAAGCTATATATGCATACAACGAAAGAAATTCTGATGCCATAGAAAGACATAAAATCAAAAAGAAGACGTTTCCCTCCCTCCCCACCCAGCACCTCTCCCCAAAAAGGGAGATAACAGGTATCCATCGAGTATCTGCCTGGAAAACAGTTTATGTGTGTGGAGCATGTGTATGCAAATATATACATCTTGGGCACCTGTGTCATGTGCAAATATATGCATTTTTGTACCTGTGATCATGCATATGCAAATACATACAAATGTACATACTATTTCACTTACATACTATTTCACTTATCATGCCCTTTACACTACTCTTTTCCCTTTTTTTGGTCCACAAACTGAAATTATTTTTATTGGGTCAAGTTCGCGTGATCCTAAACATTAAACTAAGGGTTTGGTAGCCTGTGTCAACACACAGCAGCTCATGGAGAGCCGTAGCCATCCGTTGTCACTCTGGTCCCTGACGCTCAGCCCGTGGTACTGCTTGGCTTCTTCCTTCCTCGCGTGGCTATTTCAATAAACATCTCTCCCTCTCCAGCCTGGACTTCCTTTCCATGCTTTGTGCATCTCGGAGACCATCCTTTCTCATACAGGTGTTCCTCACTCATTCTGCGGCTGCAGCATCGGCAACCGATCCAGTTGCATTCTTGACGGACATATAGGTGGCTTCTGGCTGGGTGTTTATCTCTGCCATTCGAAGCAATGCTGCTGTGAGCATCCTTACACCTGGTTTTTCTTTTTGCCACATTTTTGCAGTATATCTAAGAAGCCGGCTCGCAGGAGCGCAGCCTCTCGGTCAAAAGGCTTGCCTCTTCTCATTTGGATAGATTTTGTCCCCAAGGCTGGACCACTCTGCACTTCCACCTGCTGATCCAGGGTACACCTCCCCTCCCCCTCACTCTGGCCAGCGCTGCGTGTGATCAAACATGTCTTTGGCAGTCTGATATGTGAACACTGTCTTGTTTTGATTGGACTTTCATTGTGACGGAGGTTGAGCATCCTTTTTGTTAGTTTTTTGGGGGCCATTTCTGTTCATTTTCCTCTCCCTGGAGCTTTTTAATAAAATCTGATTCCATTTTCAAAGATAGAGAGCTGCTCTAGCCAATCTCGCTTTCCATCTCTCCTCTCAGGTCACCCCATCGTTTTCGAGACCCAAACAGTTCCCCCCAAAGCTATCTCCCCTCCCCGCGGCAGAGGCCAGCGAAAGTGGTAACGGGCTTGAGGATGGAGTGGAAGGAGAATGGGAAATTTGCCAGAGCCTGGGCGCCTGCTATCTCCCCACCATCACACCGTGCACAGTAACGAGGGACAGATAAGAACTGCAGCCGGTGGCAGAGATAAGAGGCTTGAACGGCCAGAAGGTTCTGAATCATGCTGCAGAGCCACAGCCAGAGCCAGAGCATCTGGGAGTCTGGAGCTCGTGCAGTCCCAGGATGGAAAGGGGGCCTTTGGGAATATGACGTCTGTGTTGAACTGGTTAGCAGCTGAGCTTGGGGTCGGGCAGGCTCTGTGGGACCCTGGCCCTGCCTCTTACCACCTGTGAGACTGCCTGTCAGTGATGAAACATTTCTCTTTTTTTAAATATTTTATTTATTTATTCATAGAGACACACAGAGAGAGAGAGAGAGAGGCAGAGACACAGGCAGAGGGAGAAACAGGCTCCATGCAGGGAGCCCGACGTTGGACTCGATCCCGGGTCTCCAGGATCACACCCCAGGCTGCCAGCCGCACTAAACCACTGCGCCACAGGGGCTGCCTGATGAAACATTTCTGAACCTCAGGCTCCCCTCTTCTAAAATGGGGGACCTGATAAAAGTACCCCCTCCAAGGATTAGGTGAAGGACTCTCGTAGGTAACCCCACAGCTCTTTGCCCTTGTTCACATATGACCAGGAAAGTGAAGCTAGTATAGGGGATTTGCATAAGATTTAAGTTTAAAATTTGTTAAAATTGCTTTTATCCTGAGATTACATTTCTTCTCTATGACCTTAGAATGTCCTTTTTTGATAAAATGAGGACCATTTCTACTTATTTTTCTCTCCCTGCCTGGCACTTTTTAATATTATCTTTTTTTTTTTTTTTTTTTTTTTTTTTTAAGTTTCTGGTTGCTAGATTGTCTGTTTGCTTTTTGGCTGGTTGGTTTGAATGATCTTACTTGGCAAAGTAAAAAGTTGATGATCTTATGGTAAGCCCATTTTTTTAAGTGTTACTGCTCCATAATATCCAACAGTCTGGGAACTGCTGCATGAAATGGAAAAATGTAGAAAAAATACTTAATACCATGTTTAGATGGAGAGTTGGGGCTCAGAAAGTGGTCGTGGTTGTTTCACTGTTGTGAGATGGTGATGGTGGTGATTGGTGGTGGTGGTGGTGGTGGTGGTGGTGGTGGTGGTGGTAATGGTGATGGTGGTGGTGGTGCTGGTGATGGTAGAGGTGGTGATAGTAGTGATGCTGGTGGTGGAGGTGGTGGTAGTGATGGTGCTGGTGGTGGTGGTGATGGTGGTAGTGATGGTGCTGGTGATGGTGGTAGTGATGGTGCTGGTGATGGGGGTGATGGTGGTGGTTATGGTGCTGATGGTGGTAGTGATGGTGGTAGTGATGGTGCTGGTGATGGTGCTGGTGATGGGGGTGATGGTGGTGGTAAGTCCCAGTTGGAACTCGTGTAAAAGAAAACTTAGCAACACTTGAGAATAAGGTTGCTCTGTCCCAGGGTTGGCAAAGCTAGGGGCAGATGGCAATGAACTTACCCACCCAGTCACCTGGGCAAACCGACACCCAAGGATGGGGTAGATGTCCTAGGCACCAACCCCTTGATCCTTTGAGGTCCCTACTGGGCCATTCATTGCCCAAGGATGGGAAAGGTGATCACAGAGGGGTGCCAGGGGAGCTAGCCCCTTCCATACCAGAGAGCACCACCTGCCCATGTCTTACCTGCCAGAAGCTCCTCCCACGGACCTGGCCTGGCCTCCCCCCCGCCTCAGCCAGGTCAGTGCACCACACATCTGCTCTCCAGCTACCTTTCCCCCAACTCCAGACTCTGCTGCTCTTTGGGCCAGTCACGTGCTCCCAGGGCAGGCTCCCCGGAGTCTACCTCCAGCTTGTGCATCCCAGTCTCAGCGCCCACACCTACAGAAAGCCAACCTGTCCTGCTCGGAAAGCTCTCCCTTTTCCCTCCACAAACCTGCAGTGGAGTTGTCTGTAACTTTAAGGGTGGGATAATGCAAAGCAGTTGGAGAAGTGTGTGAACGTCCCTGCCTCTGTCACCCCCATCCATTTCTATCAATATTTATAGGACAGTCCTGGGCCTGGCCAAAATAGAATGCCCCCACCTTTCCCAGTCATGCGAGTCACAGGCAAGGGAGGGCAGCAGCCTCCAGCATAGGACCAGCCTAGGACCTCAGTCCTGGGAGGCCTGGTCACCGCCAGGGTCAAGGGCTCAAGCATAGCACCTCCTGTCCATGGGAAAGTGCAGGCTACTACTCCCTAGTACCTGAGCAAAAGAGCCTGGTTGCCCTTGGGAGGGACTTTTCTGTTGATAAGGACCTTCTTGTGACACCAAGACCTGGCCAAGAGAATCCAGAAGTCCCCGGTGCGCTCCATTCAGGAAGAGGGTGACCTGGCGCCTCCAGCCTCTGACCCCAGTCTGACATGTGCATCCCTGCACCCGCCCGACTTGCTCACTGGCTGTCTCATCTGCCCCCCAGGTACATGATCACCAGCCTGGACCGCACCCATGCAGGCTTCTACCGCTGCATCGTGCGTAACCGGATGGGCGCTCTGCTGCAGCGGCAAACCGAGGTCCAGGTGGCCTGTGAGTACGACGGGTGACTTGGGGGCAGGGAGGGGTGTGAAGCGGGAGAGGATCTGCAGGGTCCTCACCCACCACCATGCTCTGGGCAGAGCCAAATCCCAGCTGTAGCCTTCTCTGCTCATTGGGTGCCTCTCTGGGGAGTGTCCTCGTTTTATGGTTGACAGGTGCTCTCGGGGCTACAGCGCTGATAAGGGACACAGACATCTATCTGTCGGCTCAGCGTTCAACCCTCTTTTCATGGGACCAGCTGCTTCTCTTTTTAAAGGGGGCCCTCATCACTTGGTTCAAGGGCCTCCTCTGGGGTTGGCTGGGCCTCACACTTGCCGTTTTCACGATGGCCTCCCTGAACCTCTCCAGCTATGACACTCTTCTCTGCCGACTTCCTGGTACCCTCCATGACCTTGACCTTCCTATCCCCCAGCTCGTTCAGCCCAGGAGCACCAACAGCAAATGGGTCCCATGATCCTCGGGGTCATTGGGAGATGCCTCGTGCTGGCCCCATGACCCTTAGAAGGTGGGGGGCAGACTAACAAATCCAGGTTCCTGGAGGAGCCAGGTGAGCCTACAGTAAAGTAGTAGGCCCCTGCAAGTCTCCGGAAGGACTTTCTCAAATGGAAGAAGGGAAGGCAGCTTTAGGAGATCCCAAGTGTGTCTCAGGGACCAGGGCCCCAGAGCACCAATCAACACCCTGCCCCTGAGGCTCAGCATCCCCCTCCCAGGCCTGCTCCCCATCCTAAAATAGCTGCTGTGTGTTAGAAATGAGTCTCATTATGGGCTATTTCATTCTGGGTTCTTCCAGGGGCAGAGGTCCAAGGTTGCACAGTGGGACATGGGAGTGTGGAAAGCTTTAGTGAGCCTTGAAATTTAAAAAAAAAAAAAAGAACACCTTCTCATCTAAAGCCTACAGGGGCTCGCCTCTGAATTAGCTCAGGAGAGAGCTTGCTACTTGAACAGAAGTAGGGGAGAGACATCTAAAAGGAAACCTCAAGCGAGGCAAAGAGTGTTGATAATAATTATGGAAAACAACCGTAATCAAAAGTGGAGGACGGATTGTCTCCATAAATCAGCACTAAAGGCAACTCAGCTCACTCAGAGGAGCGGAAAAGCCCTGAATTAAAATGATGGATCAGGGCACTGTCAGCGGCTGGAGAGCTCCCGGGGAGCTTCATTTAGCCAGTGCCCAGCGCCCCGCAGGGCAGGGGCAGAGCCATCAGCCAGCCTCCAGAGAGACGGCGCGTGCATGCGTATGCCCGGGTGCGTGCAAGTGTGTGTGCATGAGTGTGGGTTCACGCACGTGTGTGCAAACGGGTGGGTGCACATCAGTCTGCTGCTTTGTCCCATGCGTTTGGGAGAGAACATGTGTGTGCACATGTGTGCATAGACATGCATCCATATACACGTGTGCACATGTGCATGCAAATGTGCATGCTGAGGTTGGTCTGCCTCTTTGCTCACCTAGGTGCTGGTGATCACATAGGTGTGCATGTCTGTGTGCGAGTAGTTTGAAATGCCATCCAGGACACAATGTCCCCGATAGTATAGGCTCCTCCAGAGAATTCCTTGAGCTCATGTGCCTGCAAATAATACACCTCCAGTCAGTGAGAGTTACTGCTGCAATTAATATTCTGTAGTATCGTGTTAAGGAAAAAAGAAACAGGCCGCTGGATGGAATGGCTTCTGGCACACCCACCGTTCTGGCCAAACTCAGGGCCGTGAGCTGGCACTTGCACCTGTGCCCTGCATCAGCCCATCGTCGGCCCCTCAGCTGCCTCTCCCGGGGGCATCCGTGTGCTCTCAAAGCCACCATGTGTCACCCTGGGTTTCAGGGGCCCTCGGGACACGGTTACAACCATCGTCGCCACCAGGCTGCACGGGGCTACTGCTTAGCTGTGCCCATGTGGCTACAAGCCATCCCTGGAAGAGAGCAGGGGGTACCTGGAAGGGCCCGAGGGACTGGAACGGAGTGGGGAAACCCAGGTTTACCCCCTTCCTGACCACCAGCTGCAGCTCCTGGACCAAGCTCTGGGAATCACTCCTCAGATGCACCGAGCTGCCTTGTTCCATAGCATCATCAAGTGGAAGCCCCTATTTGCAGCCCTTTGCACCTAAAGCCAGAGGAGTTAGGGGAGCCCTGGGAACTCCACCCGGCCGTTGAGGAAAACACTCATCCCAACAATTTAATGAAGATTTCACCCAACCCTAGTGGCCTGGGATGGAGAAAGGAAACACCTCCCTGTTCCTTCCCTTGCTGGCCATATTTGTCTCATCGGCGGTGGGGCAGGGGTGGTGGGGAGAGTCTCACTCTCTAGTTATGGATGTTGAAGAATTTGCTGTCCAACCTATTACCCATCCCCCAAAACTCCTTCCAGGATCCTTGGGTGTGGGGATAGGTGAGACCTGGCCAAACCACCCCCACCCACAACCTCACTCTTTCCCATCTGTTGCTGTGCTGGGGGGTGCACGCCATTCTCTCCTGTCCTTATCCTGCAAGGCTGGTGGGGACGGGGGCGACGGTGGGGATGGGGTGTGAGGTGACTGCCTAAGCCACACAATGAGGAAGTACCAGAGCAGGGCTTGAACCCACCACAGCCCAGATTCCAAAACACCCCCACTCACTACACTGCCCTCTAAGGTCAGGACGAGGTGAATCGAAATGAGAAGGGGCTGGGAATGGCCACGATAGCCAAACTGTGGAAGGAGCCTCGGTGTCCAACGAAAGATGAATGGATAAAGAAGATGTGGTTTATGTATACAATGGAATATTACTCAGCTATTAGAAATGACAAATACCCACCATTTGCTTCAACGTGGATGGAACTGGAGGGTATTATGCTGAGTGAAGTAAGTCAGTCGGAGAAGGACAAACTTTATATGTTCTCATTCATTTGGGGAATATAAATAATAGTGAAAGGGAAAATAAGGGAAGGGAGAAGAAATGTGTGGGAAATATCAGAAAGGGAGACAGAACGTAAAGACTGCTAACTCTGGGAAACGAACTAGGGGTGGTAGAAGGGGAGGAGGGCGGGGGGTGGGAGTGAATGGGTGACGGGCACTGGGGGTTATTCTGTATGTTAGTAAATTGAACACCAATAAAAAAAAAAAAAAAAAAAAGAGAAGGGGCTGGGGAGGCAGGGGGATCCCCTGCTGAGGTCAGCACTCACATGGAACTGGGGGGTGCCCTGCACTGTAATATCCATGTCCAGACAGCTCCGCAAATGGATGCTGCGTCCAGCTGGGATGAACGTCATCTCACACCACGGGGTGCGGGTCATGCCCTCTTCTTGGCCGTCAGCAGAAATGAGCAGATGAAAATGCTCACAGGCAGCTCCTGGGTTCTCTGGAGCCTAAAACATGCCCATGCCAAGGGGAGGGGGGCCGGAAAGTGTAGTGTCCAGCCCCAGCCTGGGCACTGAATAGCTTGGGACGCTGGGAGCCTGGTGTGTGTGTGTGTGTGCAGAGGGCAGGACAGAGGGAGAAGCATGGCCTCTGTCCCCCTGGAAAGGGGAGCATGTGCCCCAGGACGCTTGGAAGAGACAGAGATCTGAGCCCACATGCCTCAGCAGATGCTAAAGGAGATAACAGCCAAGCTTCCAGAAGGATCCCTGCTCCCTCTTAATGTGTGTGTGCGCTTCCTCCATGGGTCTGAGAGGCAGGAAGGCGTGTGGTATGAGCCACATCTCGAGATGGGGAAACTGAGGCTTGGAGAAGGCAGAGGGCAGCCCGAGGTGCACCACCAGCACTTCTGCCCCCAGCCCTCTCCTGCCCCGCGGGTATACCCCTGACCCGTCCCCCGGTCCCCCTCTCCCTAGCTGTGTGACCTCTGTGCTTTTGCTGCCTCTTCCATGCGTGTGCAAATGAATGCTAACAGGAGTGCCTACCTGGCCGGGCTGTCCCAGGAACCCAGATCATAAAGGGGCACGGGCTTTCTTCGATCCGTGAGGCCCAGCAGGGAAGGCGCCCTGGGATGCACGGTCACCACCTCGCGGGCACGCTCCTGCCCCCCTGCCTGCGCCCCAGGGCCCGGCTAGGGTAAGGCAGGTGAGGCACGGACGATGCAGAAGCGAAGGAGGTGCTCCCCCGGGTCCTCCCCCTGCACTCGCAAGACGGTAACGGTGCCTCCTTACACTGTCGGCCCTGCACCCTCCGGCTCCCCCAGCAGGGTGCCCCGCAGACCTCCTGCATCTGTCCGCCTATCTGTCCGCCTATCTATCCAGCCGTGTCTCCTACACAGTCACCCAGCGGCCCACGGGTCTAAGGCTGGGTGGGCCGGGGCCGCTTCTCCCCAGACCCCTCCGTGTGTCTCTGGCGGGTTTCTGCCCCCTGGGGGGGGGCTGAAGGCTTTGGTGCTGGGGCTCCGGGCAGCCCGGGCCTGGGGATGCTGCTCTTCCAGGCGCCTCCTGGGGCCAGGCCAGGCAGGACCCACCTCTGGCTCCCACCCCCGCCCCCTCTTCCCAAAGAGGGACTATGAATTGGGTTCTAACGAGAAATTAATAAGGCAGCTGTGCTAACAACTAATGATAATGGCAAAGTCGTTACAAAAAGATTCTTTACATGTTTTTAATTACAGCAATTACAGGGAAGTCAATAAAACATCCACCCCCTCCCCAGCTCCCTTTCGGCCGCACTCCTTGCCCCCCCCCCCACCATCACCACCCAGTCTCTTCTTTGTTTTCTTAAAGCTGCCATAAATTTCTGGCTTGCGGCAAGCTGGCTGAATGGCCGAGGGGGATCGGAGAGCCTCCCTGGGTCAAGGAGCCTTCTTGGCTTCCACATCCACATCCACATCCTGTGGGCACCTCTGTGTTCCCCTCACCTGGGCAACGTCCCCGACCACCACCACCACCGGAAGCCTGGCCTGCAGCCGCCTGTACAAGATGCGACATACGGGCATCAAGCCTGTTGTCAAGGTTGATGCCCAGAATGCCGCCAACAGGCTGGCCCGTTTTTCTTGATTCTTAACCTGAGTGTAAGTGAGCATTGAATGTGGGATATATAGGGGCCGTGCTGCAGTTGTAGAGAACATTATTGTGTCTTCCGGAGCCCCAATTCCACCTGAATATGTAATTCGCTTGTGCAGCAGCTGTTGCTGTGCACCCATGTCATGTCGAGCTCTGTTGCAGGCAGTGAGGACACAGGTGACAAAACCGGGACACACGTTCCTGCCCTCCGGAGAGTAGTAGGGTGCCATAAAAGTTAAAAGGTGAATATACGATAGGATATAGAACATAGAAGGCCTATGGGGAACAATACGTGTTATAAGGACAAATGAAGCCAAGTAAGAGGAATGGAGGCTGGGGCAGGGGTCCTATTTGATATAGTGGCTGAGAGAGGCCATCTGGGGAGGTGACATTAAGCAGCAACTCAAAGGAAGCAAGAGAGTGAGTCACACAGACGGATAAGATCCTTCCAGCCAGGGAACAGCAAGTGCAAAGGCCCTGTGGTAGGTTTGGGTGTCTGAGGCCAGGGTAGCTGAAGCAAAGGGAACAAAGGAGAGAGAGTGGAAGGAGATGCGGCACTGGGGACAGATGGTGGCGCTGGAGAAATGGGCAGCACTTTTGATGCTACAGTGCAGTGGAAATACGCGTGGTTGGGGGACCAGACATGATCTGGTCGGAGGGAGAAGCACTGTTTCCCTAATAAACAAAAATATATAGACATAACCATGACATATATCTCATGTCCACCAGATTGGCAAAAAGCAGAGTCTAGCAAGACCCAAGAGTTGCCAGAAAGCCCCATCAGTGCTGGCGGGAGCGTGAAAAGTGCTAAATTGGTGCAGATTTGGAAACGCTTTGGCATTATCTGGTAAAATTAATGTGCCCTCGCCCTACAACCCTGCCATGCCGCCCTTCCGCTCACGCTCTAGAGAGTCTCCTAGCCGAGCGCCCCAGAGAACCCACGCGAGACTGTTCTTAGCAGGACGGCAAAACACTGAAAACAGACCCAACCTGCAGGCGCCCTGTGCTCCCTCGCCACGTGGACATGCACGCAGCCGTGACAATGACTCAACTACGTGTAAGCACATAGCTGGAGCTCCAAAAACTGTTTGCACAAAAAGAAGCAAATCACAGTAGGCGACGTGCAAGATAATTCTGGGTATAAAGGGCTTGGAACCAAAGCACATTAACCATAAATTGTTTAGGGGATGCGTGTCTATGTGGCAAACCTTAGGGAGGGGAAGCAGTGCGTGATTGCCACCGCATTCTGGGCGCCAGTGACCTCTGGAGAGGGAGGGGACGTGACGTGTGACGGGGGCGGGGGGGTGGCCACCGGGTGGGGAGGGGCGAGGTTTGTTAGTGTTCCCCTCCCTAAACTGAGTGGTGGGTGTGTATGTGAGTGTTTGTTCTAGTTTTCTGCAAAATATACATATAATTATATTCACTCTTTTGTATGCATGACATATTTCACGACAAAAAAAAAAAAGTCTTGGAAATAAATAAAAGCAACGAATGTATTCCGAAGTGGGCTGCGTACTTCACAAGACCTTTTAAGATGTAACAGAGACGTCAGGACTTGGAGGCCACTTCCAGCTGTGCCCCAGGCTTACACTCCTTTGGTCGTGGGGGATCCCGCCTGGAGAGGTGGATCGGCGCTGCGGGTGTAACATGGCGTGTTAACAAGCGTGTTCCTCGGGGAGCAAGTGCGAACTCCCTTGTCTGTGTCCGCCTTCGCGTGCGAGCTTCCTCCCAGGGGTTCCGGGGTCCCCAGGTGCTGCCAGCGGGTGGCCTCCCTCCTTCTACACTGGCCGCCTCTCTGGCACTGACCCGCATGAGCGGGGTGGGGGTGGGGGGGGTGGGGGGGACAGAGCCGGGCAGGGGTGGGGGGCTCCTCGGGCAGGTCCTGGAAGGCCACCTGACATGGAGCAGAGGAGAGGCTGGGAGGGTGCTGGGAGCCAGAGAGCCCGGGGGTGGGTTGGAAGTGTGAGGAGAGCATCAACAGCAGAACGTGCGCCGAGACCAGCCGTGCCCTTCCTTCTATCTGTCTCACCGTTCCTACGGGCACACCTGTGTGCACCTGTGGCCCCACGTGTGGTCCTCCATCTTTCCTCCCTCTGCCCTCTTCCCCATCCCTCCCTTCATTCCTCCCTCCCTCCCTCTTACCCATCCCTCCCCTCATCCCTCCCTCCGTCCTCCCCATGCCTCCCTTTTCTCCATCCTTCCCTTATCCCTCCCTCCCCTTCCCCATCCCTCCCTCCCTCCCTCTTCCCCATCCCTCCCTTCATTCCTCCCTCCCACCATCCCTCCCTCCATTCATCCATCTCCTCCTTCTTCCATTCCTCCCTCTTCATCCATCCCCCCATTTAGGCATTTCTTCCTCCATCTATCCATTCCTCTACTCATCCATCTATCCACTCATGCACTGAACAAACCCACTTCCCTGTCCTAGCCCTTCTGTCCTGTCTCTTGCCTTCACACGCTGTCTTCCCTCTGGACCATCAACCCCCTATACATACACACACATACACACTTAACTAACACCTACTCTTATTTATGTTTCTGCTTAGAAGAAGCCTCACCATCACCACCCCCAGTCTAAAGTAGGTCTCCTGCTGTTGCCTCTCACAGAAGAACCTCCTTCCTCCTTCCTAACGGTTGTCACATTTTGTCACTGAACATTTGTTTGTGGGTTGGTTTGCTTGTGCCTGTCTCCATGAGCAGACTCTAAGCCCCGCAAGGGTAGGGGCCAGGTCTTTCTTCATTACCTACCAAACCAGCCGTGCCCTTTCTTCTATCCCTCTCACCATAGCTACGTACATACCTGCATACAGGTGTACAGCCACTCATCCTCCTGCCTGCCTTTCCTTTATCCATTTCCTCCTCCCTCCATTCATCCATCTCTTCCTCCCCTCCTCCATCCCTCCATTCATCCATCTTGTCCTCTCCTCTCCATCCCTCCATTCATCCATCTCTTCCTCTGTTCTTCCATCCCTCCATTCATCCATCCCACAGCTGGGTCTCAGTAAGAGTCACTACATGAACACATTGGGTGAGTTTAGAGAGAACCTACTGTGTGCAGAGTACAGGGCCTGGTGCCTTCTAGGGATTTGCTAATGAGCACAACTACCTCTTGAAGCTTACAATATAGTAGGGAGAGATAAAGAACGAGCATGAAGCATGTTAATGCCAGGAATGAGTTATGAAAGGAGCAGAGAGGAAATGAGGGGGGGAGGGGGGACAGGTTTGAATGCTGGCCCTGCCCAACCCTGACTGCTTAACGTTGGATAAGCCACTCTATCTCCATGAGCTTTAATTTCCTCACTGACGAAATGGAGCTAATAAAACTAGAGAGGGGAGAAAGAAACACTATTACCATGAAATTGCTTTAAATTGTTCAAATATATCTTCAGAGTTCTGTGAAAAGTTTTTTAAATAGATAAAATTATTGTGAGAACTGAAATCAATGTGATTTATTGATGCAATTTTTTTATAGACGGAGCCAAGTAATGGAAATTAATAAACAACTGAAAATGTGTATTTATTAGAGTCGAGCTGGCTGTGATAGCATGAGGATTACATGTCTGTGAAGTCCACCTAGAAAGAAAGCTGACATAGGGTCTGTGCTCAGCAGTCTCTGTTCTTTAATTCTGTTTGGTGGCAATGGGCAATCTTTGTTGAAGATGTCAATGCTTAAAATAAGCTGTGAAAAATGCATACGATTCTAATGTTTTAATACTACAAACATTAGATATAATTTTTAACACTTTAATAGACTCTTTCGGTTTCTATGTCTGCATAACAGATTACCTCAAAGTATAGTGTACAGTAATCATTTATTATGCTCACCAAGCACGTGAGCCTTGGATCCAGACAGGGCATGGTAAGGATGGCTTGTCTCCTCTCCATATGATTGAGGTCTCTGCTGGAAAACTTAAAGGCTGGGGACTGAAATGATGTGAGGACTCACACACGGGTTCACCTGTCCAGTGTGGGTGCTGGCTGTCATCTGGGTACCTCAGTTTCTCCTTTCATGCGCCCTCCCCATGTCTCTGTGGGCCAGGTTGAGCTTCCTTACAACATGGCAGCTGGATTCTGGACAGAGAAATGGATCCAGGTAGAAGCTACATCCTTTTGATGACCCAGCCTTGAAAGTTGTTTACTGTCACTTCCAGCACATTCATAAAAAGAACATGTTGAATGGGAGATAAATATTGATGCAGCCATCTTTGGAAAGATCCATCGTGACACACACATGTAGTGTCTTACATAATCCTGACTTTGGCCTATGAGGAAGGTGCTCTTCATAACTCTCTTTTACAGAAGAGGAAATTAAAGCTCAGCAAGGTCAAAATTTTTGCCCAAGGTCATGCCTAATAAGTAACAGAAGTAGGATTTGAACTCTAGTCTCAGTGTCTCCAAAGCCATTACCATTACACTTACTGCCTGCCAAATGTAGAACAAGGATGCCAATGGCACATTCTGTTTCTTGAGCTCCTTAGTTGGCTGGATCCCTCGGAGATGCTGTTGAATCATGGTGCCTTGGTGAAAAATCTGGTGGCATTCTAGGCAGGGGCCCCACACAAGGACAGGCCTGAGAGGAGAAGCAGGGTGTAGGTAATTCAACCAGGGCAGGAGGGCACATGATGTGGTGTGGGGTTAAGACGGGAAGGGTTGATTGGAGTCGAGTCAGATTAGGGAATGACCTTGAATCCAAGCAAGGCAATTTAAACTTTCCTGGGACAATGAGGAGATCTCAAAGTTTCTGAGCAAGTCAGTGATAATGGCCATAAAAATTAATTAGGAAGAATATGGGAGATGAATGGGTTAGTCGGGAAAGCCAATGAAAACCATGGTGGGGAGTGGTCAGCACAGCTGGAGTAACAGGGGTAACAGGGTTCGCTTGGTGGTGGGCCTACAGGAACTGGGGGGTTTGGTAAATGTGGGACATCCCAGAAGAAGAGTCAAAGGACTTTGTGGGGACAGGGAAGGGAAGCGAAGCACCACACAAGGCTCCAGGGATCTGAAACCAGTTGGTCTGGGCAGGTGCAGGTGGGAGCCCTTCATGGAATGAAGATAGCAAAAAGGAGTTAAGAAATATCAACATTTTCTGTTGGAAATTGAGTGTTGGGTGTTGAGAGCTCAGAAAAGAGCCAGAGCAGATATGAGAGTCCTTGCAGAGGGACTGTAGACAGAACCATTAGATTAGGCAAGGCCTCCACGGGGGCGGTGTGGCCAAGAAGAGAACTGAACCCAGGACTTTGGAAAACAGAAAGGATAGGCCCATGGTTCTCAAACATTGGTATGCGGCAGGATCCTAGAGAGAGCGATTCAAGAACTCAGAGACCCAGGTGCATCAAAGCAGGACCTTTCCATGACCTGGGGAGGCTGGAAGGCTGGGAACAAATCTATGGGTTTACCGAGTTCCCAGGGGATGCTAAGAGCCACTAACTTGAGTCCAGATGGTCGTTCTCAACCTTGGCTCGTGTTGAAACCACTGGAGCAGCTTTAGGAATACTCACATCTAAGTCCCTCCCACTCCTCTAGAGGGACATTAAAGACCCCTCAGGGAATTCTCAGAGTTAGCCAGCCTGGGGAACTCCCAGTTGGAAGAGGGAGAAAAGGCAGTGGTATTGAAGGGGTTGAGAAATAACAGCAAAAGCAGCAGGAGACCAGATGGCTTGCCATGTGGTCCCCCTGGGCTGGGGAGGGGACGGTAGGCAATGGGACATGCAGCTAAGTTCTCGGTGGTCAGAACCCGATTGCACATGGGAATTCTGATGGCCAGCTGACACCCCGTACCAGTGGCATCAGAAGTCTGCAAGTGAGTTCTTGAATTTAGCATCAGTACTTTTTTTTTTTTAACTTTATAGGTGATTCTAACTGTCACGTGGCCTAGTTGGAGACAGTGATGCTTATTGCACTTGCATATGGACACACTTCACGGGGGGTCTGGTGAAGATGCAGGTTCTGATTCAATAGGTCTGGGGGGGAGCAGCTTGAGACTCTGCATTTCTACCAGGCACTTTGAGTAGCAAGGATGTACGTTACTGTTCAAAAGTCGTGACGTTCAGGGGCACCCGGGTGGCTCAGTGGTTGAGCATCTGCCGTTGGCTCAGGCTGTGATCCTGGGATCCTGGGATCGAGTACTGCATTGGGCTTCTTGCGGGGATCCTGCTTCTCCCCCTGCCTGTGTCTCTGCCTCTCTCTGTGTGTCTCTCATGAATAAATAAATAAATAAGTAATCTTAAAAAAAAAAAAAAAGTCACGACGTTCAGCGCAGACACCCCTTCGCATACCCTATTGTAACCCTCTGCTCCCAGAATCAAACCCCACCCTGATTCCAGCAGGCAGGAGGGCAACTAGAAGTTTCCTGCCTGCATCTCTTCCCCTCGTGGCTGACATAGCAGAACTGGGATAAACGTTCCTTCCCCTCCTTATCTGCCAGCAGGGTAGGCATGTTTTTAAAAGAGCAATATGGTGTTTCCATTCACACATGCATGCAGCCTCATACACTTCCCACCCAAGGCAGAGGAGGGAAATCGTCTCCATGCCCAAGGAGCATCCAGGACCCCACCCTCCCCAGGGTACCCAGCCTGGCCTCCACCAGGAACAGAGGAAACCAGCCCCGACACGTGTCACACCAAAACCCCGACTGCCCTGTAGGGCAGGGAAGAAGGACCAGAGCTGCCTGACCCCAGGCTCAGATCTGAGTTCCAATCCTGGCTCTGCCCCTTCCTGGCCATGTGCCCTTGGAAGAGTTGAGGAACCTCTCTGAGCCTGTTGGGGCAGTCTCTTTTTCTTCGTAAAATCTGTGAAATAATGACCAGCCTCTTCATGGTTGCTGGATGAATCCACTGAGTTCATGGATAGATGGATATAAACCCCAAAAGCAGCACAAAGCAGGGCATGTGGTAATGAGAGGGTCAGAGGGTGGGTGATGCGTGCTGGCCTCCTTCCCCACGGTCAGCCTGCCGCCGCCGCCGCTCCCAGCTCAGGAGCCGGCCCGTCTGACCCACACGTATGCTCTTCCCTCCCGCAGACATGGGGAGCTTCGAGGAAGGCGAGAAGCGCCAGAGCGTCTCCCACGGAGAAGCAGCTGTCATCAGCGCCCCACGCATCGCCAGCTTCCCACGGCCACAGGTGACCTGGTTCCGGGACGGCCGCAAGATCCCGCCCAGCAGCCGCATGTGAGGCCCTGCTCTGGAGGGGGACGCAGGGGGCTCGCCCTGGGAGAGGGGATGGGGGACCTCCCAGATGACGAGAGAAGGCTGGTTTGCAAGCAAGGGCGTTCTGGGAACGCTCATGGCAAGACTTGGAAGCACCACAGCTCGGTTCCCCTCTCTGGGGAACCCCAGGGCGTTGGCCCCACTCTCAGCTGGACAGTCCTCCTGCCTCCCAAAGCACTTAAACCCCCGACAGGCACCAGCAGAAGCCATCCCCACCCGTGGGAGGGCGCTGGCATGTCCCCGGCAGGGTGGCCATCTGGGTGTTTCCCGTGTGGGGTGCGGGAGTGGCCGTGTGTGTTTTGGCTGCGGGGAGGCGGGGAGGCCATGGGAGGCCCGGCAGGAAGAGAAACACATGGCCCTTTCAGCATTAACAAGGACCCCTCTGTGTGGCCCAAGGTGTGGGTTGTGGCAGCCGGGCCTGTGGGCAAGACCCGTGGAGCCCACACCTCCGCAGAGGGCGAGGGGCAGAGCGTTTCCTCCAGGGACACTCCCAGGCCTCCTGAGCCAGGCCAGCCCGGGGTCTGGAGCCAGCCCAAGCTCTCTGCTTTTGGACTCTGCCTCCCCCCTCCTCCCAGAAAACAAGAAAGACCCCCTCTGTCCCCGTCTCCTCAGGCCACAGGTCAACGGTGGGTGGAGCCCATCCTGGTCTCTGTGGGAAGCGGGAGCCAAGGTGGAAAGTTCTTGCCTTTGGGGGACATGAAGTCAAGTGAGAGAAGCCTCACAAGAATAACGTGCTAACACCCTGGCACCAACAGTGGCTGCCGTTCATTGAGGGGCCGCCGTGTCCCCGGACCTGAGCTGAGCACGCAACGCCGTCCCCTCCACCAGGATCGGTGTGTACCTCCAAGCGAGAGACACCCCGGCTCGTTCCCCTTCCTCGTCCCAGAGTGTGCACTCACATAACATCCGCTGGATGACGGACCCTCACCACCATCCTAGGAGGTGGTTGGCTCGGCCTCCACTTTACGGACAGTAAAGCACCCCCTCCCGGCCCCCCAAAATTTAACTACTTCTTCGCGTCTCACACAGCCAATTCCAGGCTTGCCGACCCCAGGGTCAGGGTCCTTCGTTCTGTCTTAGGTGGAAATTATGTGACAACAGGGACAAAGACCAGGAGAGAAGAAGGATAATAGTGATTGCACTTGTAGAGGATTGGCCCTGGCGCACTGCTTCTCAACCTGGCTACCCGTTAAAATCGTTTGTGGCCATTTAAAACGTGTTCTCTTTAGGTCCTACCCCCCGACACAGTCCTGTTTTGTTGAAATGGGGTGCACTCTGGCACTGGGAGTTTTTTAAAGCTCCCCTGTGATTCCAACCTGCAGCCACAATTGAGAACCCCTGCCCTAGAATGTATCTGTTACCTACAGATACAGCGATGCTGCATAACAAAAGCGCCCAGAGCCCTGAAGCAGGAAGCATTTCTATGTCCTATGAATCTTCAGATTGGGACCTTGGTGGGGGCTCTCTGGTTTGCCGGGGGGTCAGCTGGCTATTAACGAATTAGAACAACTGGGGGATTCGGCTCCACATGTGCCATCCCCAGCCAGTTAGCCCCGGCAGCTTCTGGCAATTGCAGAGGAGCAGAACGTGGGTTTGCCAAGCCTCTGCTAACATTCCGATGGTCAAAGCGAGGCACGTAGTAGAACTCAGCCTCAGGGAGCAGGGGGTTTAACTCTGCCTCTTGAGCGGGAAGGCCCACGAAGTCACATGGCAAAGGCTACAGAGCAAGGGAAGAATTGGAGCTCCCCACCCCCCGCCCCCGCCACCTCCCGGGTTAACAGGTAGACGGACTCTTGGTGTGTGCGTCGGCTCAGGCTCCCTCACACCTCATGAAGGGCCAGTGAAGCCTGCAGAGCACGGGTTACCATGCACACAGGTGCTCCACCCCCACCCCCACAGGGGCTGAGTCCTCAGCCCTCCCTAACGCCCTCCTCTGAGGTTATCTCCCAGCTCCAGGTGAATCCGCGATGGCATCCTGCAGGCCAGTCAGTTGGCAGAGGCTGCCTGGCACTCTGTGTTGAGAAGGATGCTGAGGCCCCATCCAGGCTCAGGGGCGAGAGCAGCACCACGACAGTTCAGCAGTGGGCGCCGTGCCTGCAGGAGGGCCGGTGGGCGCTTCTCTCCTGCGTTCTCTGTGGCGGATGAAAGCCTCTCTCCATCCTCACTCCCACCACCCCTTGCCTAACACCTTGCCGCCCCCCTTTTCTCGCTCCTGCCCTGTGTCCTCACCCCCCTGCCACTCCCAACAGCCTCTGGCACCACGACCGAATGATCTTGGCGTGCACACACATGCCCGTCTTTGTGGTCACGCCTGCCACCTTCCCACCCACTCCAGCACTCCAGCCAAACACGAGATAGGACGCCGTGGAGATTTTATCTCAGCAATTACAGCAGATTAATATTCATGGCTGAGAGGAGAGGTCCCTGGAAGCAAATTCTCCGGCGTCTGTTTGCCAGAGATACGTATCTGATGAGCGCTATCAGCCGGAGGGGTGTGCAGGGTGCTGACGGCGGGCGCTATCTCCAGAAGGCTGCTCTCGCTGCCGGGGCAGACGGCGATTAGCCACACTTCGCCCGTGCCCTGGCGCTTGTTGTTGAAAAGGAGACAAGATTCCTAACAAAGACACATGCTGGGGGCTTGGGGCAGCTTCTAGGATGATTTCTTTTCTTCTTAATTAAATTATCAATTGGGCCCCCGTGGACCCGAGGAATAAAAGGGGGCTGGCTTAACAGGAGTAGTGGATGGAAGGTGGGGGTGGGAGCCGGGCCAGTCAGAGAAGTGGGAAAGACCTAGTAGGTTGGAACCTCGAGTGTGGCTGGAAAATGAAACCCAGCCCCAACCCGAGAGTTGAACCCTGACCTCCATGCCCTGAAAGAATTCCACCAGCTTCTTTCAGAGTGGGTGAATCTGGGGTGCAGCAGGCCAGAAACAGCTCCGTGCACTTTATAAGTGAGGTATGGGGTCATTCCAGAACCTTCTATCGAGGGGGTGGTCATCCTGTAGAAGACTGGAAGTCCAGAAACCTTCCTTCCTCATCTGCTGAGGGCAGACGGAGGGCAGATCAAAGGCCATTAGTGCTTCCCGGTCCCTCTGGCACATTCAGAGGGACATCCACGGCTGTGAGGGCCCCAATCCAGAGCACTCTCCTTATAGTGCTAGTGAAGGCAATGCCAGCTGCAGTTACAGACAGACGCCCCAAGTCCCAGGGACCTAGCACCAGAGAAGTGTATTTCTTGCTCATTTATAGTCCCAGCAGAGGGGATCCCTGGGTGGCTCAGCAGTTTAGCCCCCGCCTTCGGCCCAGGGCATGATCCTGGAGCCCCTGGATCAAGTCCCACGTCAGGCTCCCTGCATGGAGCTTGCTTTTCCCTCTGCTTGTGTCTCTGCCTCTCTCTCTCTCTCTCATAAATAAATAAAATCTTTAAAAAAATAAAAATAAAGTCCCAGCAGAGGCGAGGCAAGGGAGGGACGCCCCTCCACAGTCATTCGGGGCCCCTGGCTGGTAGGAGCACTGCCATCCTCAACACTAGGCTTCAGAGTTGCCCTGCTCTGACAGAGGGGAGAACCTGGGAGCTATACAGGGGGGCCTTAGGGTCTGAGCCTGGACCTTCTGCCATAGGTCAGAAGCCCAGCCCCACTGCCCCACCTGGTCTCCCAACAACTTACGTCCCAGTAGAAGGGGAGCCTGAAACAGGTGGATGAACCACCACCTGCTGTGCCATCCCACCTAGGTCAGGGCATCTCCACCAGGGCACAGTCCACATTTGGGGCCCGAAAACTCATTGTTGCGCAGGCTCTCCAGTGCATTGTAGGACACTTAGCAACATCCCCGAGCTCTACCCACGCGTTCCCATCACAGCCCCATGCTGTGATACCAGAACTTGTCCAGACATTGTCAGATGTCCCCTGGAGGGTGAAGCCACCCTGATTGAAAACCACTGATCTAGAAGGATCCATCGTTATATAGACAGAGAGAAAGAAGAGATCAGGAGTGGGGTGGGGTGGGTCTTCTTGGTCAAGGAGAGGAAGAAAGTATTGAAGATGGGAACCCTACCAGGAGGCAGGAGGGGGTTCGGGGCAGGCAGATGCACTGGGGAGCGGGACCAGGCCGTGCCCAGTGCACCCACCCCCAGAGGCCTCATCCAGCGTGTTCCCTCAGTGTGGTGTTGGAGAGGATGGGGAGCTGCCGTCAAGTGGAAACCGAGGCTCAGCATGGAAGAGGCTGTGCTCCTTCGAGGCTGGGGCCAGAGCTCATTCCAGAACTGCCCCCGGCACTTGACACAGCTCAGCCTTCCTCCCTGACCCTGGCCCACCTCACAACCCACACTAAAGGACAAAAGACCCGTCTAGGAGACTTCCCTGTGGGGAAACCATACCTGTTCTTGTCCCATTTTAGCCCAACTTCATCCTACTTCCCATCAGCTCATTAGCTGGAGGTGGGGGGGTTTCCTCCAGGAAAAAAAAATGAATATAGTTAGGGTACCCAAGAATTGGGGCAGGAGGGCTTTGCCTTCCTACTTCCCAGAGCCCCGCTGACATTGGGAGACTCGGCCCACAAACCTCCCCAAAACCAAGAGAGAGGGGACACCAGCGCAGCCCGGCTAGAGAGGCATTAGCAAGGATGTTTATTTGAGAGCCTGTTTAAAACTCTGTAACATTCACCTAATGGGAAAATTTGAAAAGAATTCAACTGGGTCTGTCCTTGTTAAACTAACATTAAGGATGTTTAACAGCTGTCTCGGGCACATCACATTAAAATCCGAGATAGACTTGACAAACTAATGGTTTTGTTTGTCATCGAGAGAATGGGTGAGGGGGGAGCCGGGCAGAGCGGACGTGGGCTGTGCTCCTGACACTGTGTCCCCAGCATCAGATGGGGTCCCCAGCTTCCCCCTGCACCACGAAGACCAGGGGCTGCGGGGCTGCAGGGTGGGACCCCAGCAGAGGGAACCTGCACCCCACTGCCCAGGGCCTGCCTCGTTCCTCTCAGCCCGCAGCCAGCCAGTCTCATCCTTGTTGATCAGCTTCAGGGAAGGTAGAAACTGACACCCTGGGAGGGGGTTGGGGGGAGCGATGAACCCCCTTCATCGGGGTTCTGGGCCACCTGTGGCTTTGGAATCAACCTGAGTAAATGTAAGATTAGGTTAAGGCATTGATTCTGGAAGCATCCTGCTTGTTTCTAAATTCTCGATCATCGCTCATCATTCATTCCTCATTCATTCATTCCAGTGAATGGATTTCGTTGGTGTCAGACCCTCCTGGTGCAGGGATGGTCACACACAGCATCGAAGCTGTCACTTGGGAGAGGACAGACGGCCGTGGGGGCTGGGGCACCCAGGGTCAGGCGTGGGGTGGGGGCCTGGACTCTTCATGTGGACGGTCTCAGACCTCCGTGCATGTGCTGGACATGGGTCGGACCCCGGCACTGGCAGCATGTTGGGGTTCTCTGTAGACGAGACATGCTGAAGTTGAGGCAGGAAGTGGTCCCAGGAGATGGACTGGAGGAGGGGCTCCGGGGGCCACCGGCTTCTTGTCCCCACGCCCATCGTCCGATGCTCGGGGCCCCTGGGCCCCCTGTCAGACAAATCCTTCTCCCCTTCGCAGAGCCATCACCCTGGAGAACACCCTCGTCATCCTGTCAACGGTGGCTCCCGACGCAGGCCGCTACTACGTGCAGGCCGTTAATGACAAGAACGGTGATAACAAGACCAGCCAGCCCATCACTCTTGCCGTGGAGAGTAAGTAAGCGGCCGGGCCTGGGACGGATGGAGAAGCGCGTCATTAAATCTCGGGAACGGGGCTCCGGGGGGTCGTTGGGAAGATGGAATGGTGGTGGAAGGCGGGGGGAGGCTACGGTAGGGCAGCCGAGGGGGCTCCAAGGAATCGGATGGGGAGACCCAGCTGTGGGAGGGCGAGGGTGGAAGCAAGGAGGGAGCCGGGGGCTGGACCCCGTTCCCAAGACAGATCTGAGACCCTGCATCGGGGGAGGGGACACGCAGCTGGCCATCAGCAAGGCTGCCCGAGGCCCAGGGAGGCCGTGGGAGGCAGGGGACAGTGTGTGTGTGTGTGTGTGTTGGGGTTACAGCCACCTCTGGGGCTCAGGTGCCCACAGGGAGAGCGTGCAGGGGCTGGGGGCTCGTCTCTAGAGGACCCTACACTCTGGAGAACAGTCTCCACTAGCTGGTACGTCCAAAGCTCTGCTGCTCCTCAGAGCCAGGCCGTCTCCACTCGTGGGAACCCAGGTTCCTGCCTGAAGATGCCCCTCTGCCCCTCCCAGAAACCACCCGGCGCCCAGGAAGAGATGGGCAAAGCTCTCCCCAGTGGCAGAGACCAGATGGTAGCAAATGAAAAGGGTTAGCTCTTCGGGTCTCCTTTGGCAAAGAGGAGAGATTTGTTCGGCCGGGACTGGAGGCAGGTGTTGGATCCCCTTTGGGGATGCTGGGACGCCCTCCCTGGGATGATCCTCACCAGCCGGCCTGCAGCCCCCCACCTCGCCACCCCCCCCCCCCCCCCCCCCCCCCCCCGTCCCTCTGCACTCCATCCCCGGGAGAGAGAAGGCAGGTGAGGTGGTGGCTCCTGCAGCTGGCCCGGGCCCCGAAGCACAGAGTACGTGGGACCAGAGCTTGCGGCAGCCGCCAAACAACCCTGCAAGCTGGGGGAGCCAGATGTTTACGTCCCTTCACATCTGTACGGCTCCTGCTCCAAAAGCAAGTCTCATTTATCATCCGTGGTCGCATGGGGACACAGCTGCCAGCCGCAAGACAAAGGGTGCAGGTCTGCACGGGGCCTTCCCGTGTCCTTCCCTAGATCCCCGCCTCTGACTGCCAGCGTCTGGAGAGCCCAGAACGTTCCTCAGCCTTACCGCGTCCATTCCTGGGTTTTCTGAGCACCAGCAGAACCCCTTCCCACGTCCCTGGAACTCTGTGCTCCCAGGCCCCAGCTTCCAGGCGGCCTAGAAGGAAACCTGAGCGCACAGAGAAGGATCCTGACCTATCAGGGTCACACGTATAACCTCTGACATTGACCTGGGCCAGGGTCTCGGTCTGGTCCCTGTAGCCTGGGGCCCAGCCATGACGTGGGGCTGCTGTTTCTGTAGCGAAAGGAGCGTAATCATCAGAGAGAGACGTTTCTCCCCCATATGTTCTCCAGTGATCAGAATACCCGGGGCCTGATAGAATTTAGTCACTGGGGAAGAGGCAATGTTCAGGGACTGAGTCAAGGCCAGGCATCTTCCTGGGTGACTCAGTTTACCCTGAGACCAGAGATTAGAGCCTCCCACTCTGCGCTCCTCGCCAGCACCCAAACTCCTCCTCGTGGGACTTAAGCCAGAGACTCTGTGGCTCTGGCTGACTGTGGGTGTCATTCCTGTCTGCTCCGTCTCAGCTCCCCACACCAACCCTCCATCTGGCCCGAGAGAGGAGGGTAGGTCCCTTCCAGACCCCCGTGGCCACCCAAGCCTCCCCCAGCTGTCTGCTTCTCCCACCCCATCGCCCCTCACCTTCTGCTCTCACGAGGCGATTTGTACTGGATTAAGAGCAGAATCTGCTGATTTTCAGCTAATTTCTCCTCCCACGAGTGATTGCACTTCAAAACCCTGTTCATGTCACTGACACAAATCCCCCAGCCTGCCTGCCTGCCAGCCAATTTCCTAGGAGCAATTGCCACTTCACCCACCCCCAGCTCCATCCCCCCGCCCCCCTCCCTCTGTTCCCCTCTCCTCACTCCGTCATCCCTCCTCTGCCCCGGGGCATTTCTGCTTCTTGGAGGAGATGCGGGTGCTCTTCAGAAATGGAGACATCACGAGCAAAACCAGTGCCCACATCGAGTTGGGCACTGACCCCTACCCAGGGGTGACCCTGGTGACCCCACACAGATTGTCAAACCGGGACCGACCGTGGCCCCCCACTCAGGCATCAGAGCCGCACTGTCCCGTAGAAATGTAATGGGAGCCGAGGGAGGAATTTAGAACTTGCCAATGGCTTCATTTTTTTAAAAAGGGAAAAAGCAACGGGAAATTAATTTTATTAATATATTTTATTTGCCCCAACATACCCCAAACATTACCATTTTAACATCACAATCGACAGAAAATACTAATAAGGTATGTTACGCTGGGCTTCTTTTTCGTACCGAGTCTTTGAAATCTCTGTGTGTTTTGTACTTGGAGCACATCTTCCCGTTGCTCAATTTTCATCTGAAATACGTGATCTGCATTTAGACCTCATCAAATTTACAGCTGGAAAGGTGATGTTGGATACCCACGTTGTTCTACACATACTTAAAATTGTTCTAATAACTGATTTGGGGATCCGTTTTTAATTAAATGTAAATTAGATAAAATTAAATCCCATTAAATCAAAGGGGCGCCAGTCACATTTCAAGAGCTCGGAGCCACCTGTGGCTCGCACCCCCCCCCACCCCGTGTTGGATGCCTGCCTGCCCAGGAGAGGGGAGCAGCTACCTCCTGCCCCCGCCCACACACACACATACACACACCCTTGACCTGTGGTCCTGGCCAGTTGCAAGTCACATGTCCTTAAACCTCTGTTTCCTGGTGCCTCCGGCCAAGTGTAGTTGGGAGGATTGGAAGAGGTGACCCGGGGAGAATGCATCGCAGCGGTGCCCGTCCTGGTGCCTGTTCTCAGAATCATCCTGGGGCAGCAGGACCCAACCTTGCCCCTGCTGGAGAGCCCCTGTGCCTCCTAAGCCCTGGTCCAGTCCTCGGTCCTCGGAGGCAGGAACTCACGTGGAAGACACGCCTCCTCTCCTTGCCCTGATTCGCGTGTGATTTTCCTGGCTTGACTTTTGGGCCCCATTCACCCCCACGGTCCAGAGCATAAGTCCAATGAGGCAGAAGTCCTGCAATGCATCCCTGAGCATGGCCAGCGGTCCTCCTCACCCCAGCTGGTCACCTGAAGGCCTGGTGAGCAAGGAGCTGATAGCACAGGGTCCGTCCCGTCCCCCGCTCCAGTGTAGAGCACCTATCAGTAAGGTGTGTCCTGCTTGGGGCCAAGTCCGCAGCACCCGGGGCCATCTCGACCTTCCCAGTCCACCTTGAGCTGTCGTCCTCTGCCTTCACATCACACCAAGAGCTTTCATTTCCAGAATAGGAGACTGGTGAGGTCAGGGGGAGACCAGGGAACTGGGGGTGGGGGTAGGAGGGAGGGAGAAGGGACACTGTCTGGTTCCCTTTAGGGGAGGACTGGGTGAGGCACAGTGTGGGTCGGAGGTCCTGGAGGCCAGAGAAGGGGATCCACAGAGCTAAATATGCTGAGCAGTCAGAGAACCAGAGTGGAGATAGGGGATGTGCACCCACGAGGTCACGGGTGACGGGGAGGAGAATGGGTGCATGGGGACTGCAGGGAGGGGAGCAGGGGTGCGGGTGGCAGCCAGAAGGGAGATCTGTTTCCTTCTGTGCCCGAGCAAAGGCTGAGCCAGGGAGATGATTTGGGGTGTGGTTAATGGCATGGGCTTGCAGCCCCGGAGACCTGGTCCCATTCCTGGTTTGGTCCCTCATTAGCGACTGTCACTGGAAACTAAGCTACTTCACGTCTCTGGCTTTCTCAGCTTTCTCATGTGTAAATTGGGGATGACAACATCGACCTGCCCCTGGTGGCCCATTGTGACCTTCCCCTCCTGGTTGTGTCCGGGTCCATCACGTGGTTTGGGCGGGTTGAGGGTGGAAGACCAGGAAGTCGTCCCCAAGCACAGACAGGTAAACCCCAAGGGGACAGACTGTCATTTAATTAGGACCTACTGTGTGCCCTGAGACCAGCCACCTCTGCTGAGACCCTTCTTCCCAGCATCCCCCGCATCAGCGCTAAACCCCCAGGATGGCTGGCATAGAGCAAGGGGTAGAAGCAGGTCCCCCCACCCCAGGCCTTCCTTCACTGGGACAGGGATCCCCAGCCGCAGCTGGTCCCTCCCCTCAGGCCCCAGGGCCGCTGCCAGGACCTCTAGGGTCCCCGGGGGGTGTCAGTCCCTCCTCAGCCCTGTTTGTCCACAGGTTGCCCTGAGACCCTGGGGCGGCCCTCCTATTTTTAAACTCCAAGGGCTCCGTTTACCTGGCTCCTCAGTGGAGGGCGCCGCTCGGGCTCTAACTGTCTCTTCTCCTCCTCTTGCCCCATTAATCTGGGCCGTGGTACCTGCACGCCCGGGCGTGTAATAAACAACTTAGAGCACACTTTTATGGATTCAACTATATCAGCAGCTTTCAATCCGATCGCTCTTTATGGCACCTACATGAGGCTTTTATATTGTTGCAATTATTTTACTTTATATGCTTCCTTTCTTCCCCCTTCATTTTACTTTATTTTTTACATTTTATTCCCTTTTCTAGCAAAGCCTGGAGTCCGGGCGGGAAAACCTGCCCAGGGCTGACCAGCGTGGCCCAGAGCAGCAGCAGGACCGCGACATACTGTCCCCATTAAGGATGTCCTGTCCCTGTCCACCACCCCCCACCCCACCCCAACCAGGGCTGTGCAGGTCATTATATCTGCCACCTCCAGAGCCTCCTGGGAAGGAGCCAACTGGATGGATTTTTTGCAAGAGAAAAAGCCCTCTGTGGTTGTACTTTCAGGAGCCATGGGGCAGGTGCACAGAGAATATTGGAGTTTCTGCCAATATTGGGCCTGCGCCGACCCACAAAGATGAGAGTCTGGCCACTTCTTAAGGAAACTCAAAAAATACAAGAGGCAAAGCTACTGCCTCTCTAAGAAGAGTTTGGGGTCCTGTGTTGTATTTATAAAGCTCGTTCGTGATAACGTTCTCTCAGGATCGCCAATCCTGAAGCTGTGCTGCGGAAAGCTCTGGGTCCGTTCACCTCGCAAACCTACGTGAGCCCCTACTGTGTGCCCCACACCTGTCCTGTGCTGGAGAAGAAGGCGTGAGCCAGGCTGTCTTAGCTCGGGCTGCGGTAACAGGTCCCCCCCCCCGCCCCGGGGCTTGAGCACAGGCAGCGACCTCTCAGCTGGGGAAGTCCAAGGTCAAGGGATCAGCACCACTGAGTTGTGCTGAGGCCTCTCCTCCTGACTTGCACACGGCCGCCTCCTCGCTGCGTCCTCGAGTGACAGAGACAGAGCTCTGGTGTCTCTTTCTCTTCTGATCAGGGCACCAGCCCTGTTGGGTTAAGGCCCCACCCTTATGACCTCATTTAAGCTCATGGCCGACGAAAGACCCCCATCTCCAAATACAGCCACATGGGGGTTAGGGCTTCAACAGATAGATTTGGAGGGAACATAATGCAGCCCAAAGCAAGGATCTGTGAGGTTCCTGACCCGGGTAATGTATTAGCTTCCTTGGGCTGCTGTCACAAAGGTCTACACCTTGGGGGGCTCGTGACAATGGAAATGTACTCTGACAGTTTTACAGGCCAGATATCTGAAATCAAGGTGTCGGCAGGCTTGTGCACGCTTGGAAAGGTCTGGGGGAGGATCCTTCTTGCCTCTCAGCTTCTGGTGGTGGCCGGCAATCCTTTGCATTCCTTGCCTTGGAGATAGAGGACTCCAGTCTCTGCCTCCATGCTCAGCTGGCCTCCCCCCCATAAGTTCATGTGTCTGTGTCTGTGTCGCATTTCACTCTTGTAAGGACACATTGTATGGGATGTCGCCCCCGCCCCCGGATACAGAAGGACTTCATTTTAACTTGATCACACCTGCAGAGTCTCTATTTCCAAATAAGGTCACATCCACATCTACCATGGATGTGAATTGGGGGGATTACTATTTGACCCAGTACAGGGAGTCTGCATTCAGGTGGAAGAGGTGGCAAGGAGGGAAGGATTTTGAAGGCAAAGACAGGACAAGGGGCTGAGGGGGAGGGGATGTTGTATGACAGGAAGCGGGGAGGGCTCTGGAGGTCTCCAGTGGGCACTTCCTGGACACCAGGGATATGCATGAACAGAGGAGGAGAGGTGAGAGGGACCCGAGGGTCACACCTGCAGGTTCGGCTCTAGCACTGCTTGGGTGGCTGCCCCAAGGTCACCTGCCCCACTCCATGAGGGCAAAAGTCTCCTGTGGCATCAGCCTCTAATAGGGGCCGGGCAGAGGATTGGGACAGGATTCCCAACCTCTGTCTCCAGCTAACCCCTGACCTCTCCCCAGATGTCGGGGGGCCTGCCGACCCCATCGCCCCAACCATCATCATTCCTCCCAAGAACACCAGCGTGGTGGCCGGGACCTCGGAGGTGACCATGGAGTGTGTGGCCAATGCCAGGTGGGTAGTGCTTCCCCCGCCACCCCGTTCCCCTTCACCCTTAACTCCAGCCGGTGCTCCTGACCTGTGGGCTCCAAGAGGACCAGCCTGAGTTCAGGAAGGTCTGGAGGTGTCACAGGAGGACCCAGGAAAGGAGGTGGAGCATTTACCCTGGAGGAGGGGTGACGAGTGTACCTACTGGCTAATGCCAGAGGGCTGTTGGATGCGATCCGGGCTGGTTCATTCTTGTGGCCCGAGAAGAGAGACCAGGTCCCGGTGGAAGTTACAAGGCAGCAGATCTCAGCCCAGGATAGCGATGCCTCACTTGTAGCCCTGAGAGTGACCTGGAAGGGGCCGGTGTCACCCTTGCATGCAGGCACCTGTGACAGGGACGCCAGGCAGAGAGATGATTCACGTGGGGGACTTGGTAGGAGGGCAGACCTGGGGTCGGGCACAATTGCAGCCCCTTCTCTCATGCAGGAAACAAATAATTAAATACACAGGTAAATGAAACACTCACGGCACTGCAGGCCACATCACGTGTGGATGCTGAGCTGTGCTTCCCATGCAATTTCTGTTCCTCCGACGACTACCCCGAAGCCCAGAGAGGGCAAGCAGGTCACCCAGCTGGCCAACAGCAGGGTGGCAATAGAACAGGCCACCCTCGAGATCCAGGCCCATTGCCATGCTCTGGGCCTCAGTCTCCTCGGCTGTAAAATGGGAATGATTGGAGCACCCACTTCCCCAGTAAGGCAGGTAGGGCGAGTACGGAACCCACTTCGGAGTACACAAGAAAGGTGCTAGAATGTGATGGGTGTGGGGTTCAGACCAAGGGCTCTGAGGCTGTTGAAGGTTCCTGGAAAGGTGTCCTGTCTCAGCGTTTCCCTGTGAAAGACCGAACCGTGAGGCAGGCTAAGGGCACAGAGACGACCCGCAGCCGAGAACCTGCCTCACATCACAGGAGCCAGTGTTGCCCACACTTCCTTGACCACGGGACCCTTTCCATGGGACCCCCTGTAAGTTAGCACAGACCCCCGCCCTCGGGATCCGCCAGGCGCTAACCGGGAGAGCAGGCCAAGGCCAATCTGGGGGCGGATCTTGAGTGCCAGGGTTGGGGATGGGGTGCCCAACTCACCGTCTGGCGAAGTCGGGGGCAGGTATGTCCTTCTGCCTGCCTCGCCCTCTCCAAACCCTGGGTATTTCTCTCCTGCTCCTCCTCGTCCTGTCGCCCGGTCTCTGTCCCTGTCCTGCCCGCTGGCTCCAGTTCGGATGTGGGGCTGCCCCAGGGCACAGAAGAGTGAGACACCCAGCTCTGGGGCCTCCGGTTCCGACGGGAGCCCCATGCACCCAGTCAGTCCCGGGCTGTGCTCCAGGTGCTCCCCTGAGCTAGAGCATCCACCGTCCCCAAAACCCCCCGGGAGGCACACATGTCCCATTTCGTAGACAAGGAAACTGAGAAGTGGTGGGGGCTGGGGCCCTGGGCCTGCACTCCCACCCACCCCCCCAGCCCTGGCCCTCGGGCCTCTCGGGGTCCCTGGGGCTGAGACCCTGCCTCCCTCACGCCCTCCAGGCCCCTGATCAAGCTGTACATCATTTGGAAGAAAGACGGGGTGCCGCTGTCGGCCGGCATCAGCGACTACAACCGCCGGCTGACCATCCCCAGCCCCACGGGCAGCGACGCTGGCTACTACGAGTGCGAGGCTGTCCTGCGCAGCAGCAGCGTCCCCTCGGTTGTCCGTGGAGCCTACTTGTCTGTGCTGGGTGAGATGGGGCAGGGCTGCCGGGGTCCCCCCCACCGACCCTCCAGGGCTGAGGGCTATATGGCCAGAGCCTTCTGAAGGGTGACCTGAGCAGTGGCTGTCTCAAAAGGAGCATGGCTCTGAGCCCCTCCCCTGGTCCTTCCTCCTGCAGAACCGCCTCAGTTTGTCAAGGAGCCTGAGAGACACATCACGGCGGAGATGGAGAAAGTGGTGGACATTCCCTGTCGGGCCAAAGGTAACCAGCAGCGTGGTCAGAGGGGAACAAGGACCCCGCCACCGCCCTCCCCAGACCTTCAGCCCCTGCCTGTCCCTGTCACAAACTCTTCTAAATTCCACTCCCTCCTCCGGGCAGCATCACCGAGCAGGGATCCTGTCTGGCTGTGGGAAGACACCCCAGGAAACAAACAGGCCAAATTACCATAATCTCAGGACTTGAAATCGACCCACGTCACCATAACTTGGGGGTGACAAATGAATCCAAATTACCGTAATTTCAGGATAGGTGACAGACTGAAATGGCCCATAATTGGAGAGTCGTAGACGATGCCAAATTACCGTAATGTCAGAACTGCTGGAACTTGGGTGCCTCTCTCCGGAGATGGGTCTCATGAGCTCCACCTGGTTTCTGGGACATTTTGCTCCATTTTCTCCCCTACTCTCTCTACTTAACCCCCCTTGTCAGAGATCCTGGGGAATTTCTTCTTTCCCCACCCCCAACCTCCCTCTTTCTGGCCCAGCAGAGCTCTAGCCCGAAACCAGAGTGAAGCCTGGGGTTGATCAGATGGGAGGAAGAGAACGTGCGCTATGGCCCGAGGTCTGATTGTGAGCAAAGAGCCAGGACGTAGCTCGGGCAGGAGGAGAGTCACAGTGGAAGGGGCGAGTCAGGACCCCCCTTCGGAGAACACACAAGGGGGAGGCAAAGATCCAGTCGTTCACCCAATGGCCGTTTTTGGAGGGTTTACCAACGTGCCGATGCTGCTCTCGGGCTAGGGAGATGCGGGCTGAACCAAACGGCCAAATCCTTGCTGTTCCAAAACGTATTTTTTTAAGAGGAAGGCAGACCCACCAATAAACAAATAAAAATACCTCATTTCATTTCATGGAAAATGCCAGGGGTTGTGAGAGGCCCCATTATTTTATGTGCCACCAAGAAAGAAAAAAGACTGTCGGTGAAATTATGACACGCTTTCGGTAGTAAGACACGTCCTGATCGCAGAGATGTTACCACGTGAAAGAGCGTGCCCCGTGGAACGGGTGAAATCCAGCGTCTTAGGATGTCAGGGAGGAGAAGTGCTGGGAAAGGGAAAGCCCCCCGGCGGGCTTGGGGGGCTAGGAGCGATGGGGTGCTCTTTTGAATGGAGTGTGGGAGCTCCTCTGGGGAAGTCATATTTGAGCAGAGACCCGGGGACAGGGGGGTAGGTTGGGGGTACCTGTGGGAAGACCATGCAAGGCCAGGGGTGCAGGGCTTGGGCAAGGCTGAGAGATAGGGACCCCCCGTTCACCTCTCTCTCCAGACGAGGTAGGAAGGGGCTTCCAGAGGCCATCCAAGGACTGCTAGCCCCCTCTGCATGCCCCTTGACACGGGACTCTGTGGTCATGTGAGTTTGGGAAACCAGCCCCCAGTTGGAGGTTCCCAGAACACACCACAGGCTCCCCTAAATTCAGTGACTGTTCTAAAAAAATTTCATTTGTCCAATCTAGCATTTCCAAGCTAAACTTGGAACCCCTGCTATCGTAAGAACTTGAGAAATGCCACTCTGAGAACATCTTTCACCTCTTCCGAGACCACCAGTGGCACCTCTGAGAAGGTTCTAGAAACCAAGACACACGGGGAACCCCCGCACACACCCCTCACAGACTCCCAGGCCCAGCCTCCGCCTGAGCACCCCTCAGAGGCAGGACGGAGGGAGCCTGGAGGTGGGCTGACTGTGGGCCCGTGTCCCCCCCCCCAGGTGTGCCACCGCCCTCCATCACCTGGTACAAGGACGCGGCCGTGGTGGAGGTGGAGAGGCTGAACCGCTTCCGGCAGCGTGGCGACGGGGGCCTGCAGATCAGCGGGCTGGTGCCCGACGACACGGGCATGTTCCAGTGCTTCGCCCGCAATGCGGCCGGCGAGGTGCAGACCTCCACCTACCTGGCCGTCACCAGTAAGTTGCGTCTTCCCCGCTCTGGCCCAGAGCCCGTCCCGCCCGGGACGCAGCCTTCCTCCAAGCCAGCAGCCTCCTGAGAAAAGATGCAGGGGCATTTTGCAGGGATGAGATTCCAGAAGACCGTCCGTCCCCTCCGCTGCCGGGGTGGCTCCAGCCAGTTACGCCCACTGCCTTCCCAGCCCAGGTCTGGTGCTCCGGAGCCCCGAGCCCAGGACAGGTTCGCTGGCTCTGGGAGAAGCAGCTGTGAACCCACAGGCCCCGCCCTGGCATCACAGCTGCCCCTGGCTTCCCGGGCAAGGCTGAAGCCTCCCCGTCCCAGCTGAGCAGGCTTGCTGCCTTCTCCAGAGGGAGCCAGAGCTTTAATCTCAGTCCCCACTTTAAACCTTTTGCCCTCTTGGAGTCTCTTCTGGGGGTTTTGACAGCTCTCCTGCCCTCTTAATGGAGTTGCATTAGCGCGAAATGCTACATGAGTGGTCACATCGTAGAGGGCAGAGCTCTGTGCACGTGCAAAGTGCCACTGGGCTCCCTCGTCTTGGCAGCAAAAGGACAGATGGTCATGGGCCTCCTTGAGCTGCTCCGGGCTCATCACCCAGACCCGCAGAAGTCCCCAGACAGGGCAGCCAAGGAGCAGAGGGTGAGCTGGGTTTGCCCAGAGGGGCAGTCAGGGCAGAAAGGCTGCCTCTTGCTGGGATGAGTGCAGGTGAAGCCGGTGCCCAAGCCGGTCCCTTCCTGAGCTCTGCTCCCACGGGCTCTGACCAGACGGTTCCCTGAGAGCAGGGCTCGGGAAGGCAGGCCGGAAGTAAGAAGGCTGTACCAGCTCAGCCAGGCTGTGGACTCCAGGCCCAAGGCTCGTGCAAAGCAGCTCATGTTCCTCTGTTGGCCTCAACCACCTTTTCTTTTAAGAAATCAGAGCCTCGATGTCATGTTCAGTGAAGGATGGACCCCATTCATCTCGTCTTGGAGGGTGGGCTGCCCTCAGAGATCCTCAGTTTCCCCAAAAATGGAGGTCTAAGAATCAAGCCTGGGTCCTTCCACAGAGCAGGTGGTACAGGGAGCCCCCGAGGGCCTTCTGGGCTTTTCCCCAGTGCCGGGGTCCCCTCAGAACACCTGCATCCTTCTCTGCGGTGGGACCCACAGCAGCCAGAGTGGCAGGGGCAGGACGAGGACTTGGCCCTCTGGCTGTGGGAGCTCCTCCAGGGTGTAGCTAAGAGGCTCCACTGTCTCCTTTTGTAGGCATCGCCCCCAACATCACCAGAGGCCCCTTGGACAGCACAGTGATCGACGGCATGTCGGTGGTACTGGCTTGCGAGACTTCGGGGGCGCCCCGGCCGGCCATCACTTGGCAGAAAGGTAGATGGGACTGATCTCTTGGAGGTCTTAGAGGGTGTGGCCATGTGACCATTGAGGGCAGTCCTCAGATCTCCATTCTGGAGCCAGCTGGGTTGGGTTCCCTATGTACGGTGGTGAAGGTCGTGAACTGCACACCCCAGGAGGGCATCTCTCACCCCACAGTATGTCCCACATGCCGCCCTGCTGGGCTCAAGGCCCAGCTCTGCATCTTCGGAGACCTGGGACCTCGGGTGAATTATTTACTCACTCCGAGCCTCAGGGTCCCCATATGTAAACTGAGGACAGTAGTTACACGCACCTCGGGCTGGCACGAGGGCGAAACAGGGGCATGCATGGGAAGAGCATGATGCCCAGCGAATGACGTCTGTGTGATGGTCATATTGTGGTGGCAGTCGTGAGTGCACGCGGTGGGCCCTCCCTCCCGGGCAGCATGGAAGGCTCCAGACCGCTGCACCAGCAGAGCTCAAGCGGTATCCGCCGCCGCCCCCGCCCCGTGTGCCCCTTCCACCCCCATTTCGGAAACTCGCCTTCCCAACTCTCCCCATGTACACACGCGTGGTCGCTCCCTCTCACCTCCACATCTGCTACACGGAAGCTTCTCGGCAGGACTCACTTGCCCACGCCCCGTAGGCCTCCCCATGACCCGCCTCCCCCACCGCCCCCCGTGGCTTTATTTCTCCACCTTCTAACGGATAACCTGCCTACTCATTCTGCCTATTGCCTGACACCCCAAGTCAGGGGTGTTCAGCTTTGCCCGCTGCCGACTCTGTAGGGCCCAGGATGGGGTCTGACACATGGTAGTTGCTCCATGAGTATTTGGGAAATGAGTGTAAGCACAGACGGGCACGTGTGTGGACGCAGACACCCTCACCTGCCACGCTCACTAGTTCAATATTCCTGCACACGTGTGCAGAGAGATACACCCACAGACTTGCCCGTGAGGTTGCTCCTCTGTACAGACAGGTGGGATTTTCTTTAAGATAGATATAATCGGAGCGCCGGGGGCTCAGGCAGTTGGGCATCTGCCTTCGGCTCAGGGCATGATCCTGGGGTCCTGGGATCAAGTCCCGCATCATCGGGATCCCTGCTCAGCTGGGAGTCTGCTTCTGTCTCTCTCTCTCTCTCTGTGCTCTCCCTCCCCCTCTCAAATAAATAAACAAAATCTTAAAAGTAAAATAAAATAGATGTAATCACCCAAAGCTGCCCTCTCAGGCTCCTGCACGGGGCCCGTCACCGCCAGGCCCCAGGACCCCCTCCCAGGCCCCGCTCTGCCCCCACTCCTTGCTGCCCCCACCCCTCACTTTCTCCTGCTCTCCTGAAGGTGACTCTCCAGAAGCATCTTGCCGCAGGATGCCCGTCACCACCTTGTCAGAGCCGTCTGCCCCCTCCCCCCGGCCCGGGTGCCAGCTGTCTCCAAGAGCTGTGCCTGGCTGCATCAGGAGACAGTCCCTGGCCTTCTCTGGTGAAGGGCAGACAGCGCGGTGGGTGGAGAGACGCCAGGAGACCCGGGCTCTGTGACCGAGTGCCCTTGTGCCTGTCACCATGTCGGAAGCCTATCTGGGCCTCAGCCCTGACCCCGGCCCTGCCCCCCGCCCCCGCCACCACCAGGGCCCTCCCAGCATTTCTAAAGCTGGGGGAACCCGCCTGAACAGCACCTGCCCAGAGCTGCCAGGGAGCAGGAGACGTGCGGTCTCAGAGGGCCAAGGGCTGCGTGCTGCAGCCCCAGCCCACCCCGAGCCCACCTCGTGTCGCCCCCAGGGGAACGCATCTTGGCCAGCGGCTCTGTGCAGCTGCCTCGCTTCACGCTGCTGGAGTCCGGCAGCCTGCTCATCAGCCCCACGCACATCTCCGACGCTGGGACCTACACCTGCTTGGCCACCAACTCTCGGGGGGTCGACGAAGCCTCGGCTGACCTGGTCGTGTGGGGTGAGTGTGCAGAGTGGGAACACTTTCCAGGTCGGTGCATTGAGTGTGTGCTGAGCCAGCACCTCCTCATCCACAGGGCTGTCTCACCGGGGTGCTTTTTGTAAGAAGGACGGGGGACAAATTAACCCGGAGCAGGGAGGGTGGGGGTTGCCCCGGAAGGCCAGGCTTCTGCAGACGGTGCCGCCTGAGTGAGGCCTCTGGCCGTGCTTGGCCAAGTAGAGAGAACAGAGAGGCGCTGGGCAGCCGTCTTCATACACTCCAGGGCAGAAGTCAACAAACTTGTTCTGTGAAGGGCCAGGTAGGAACTATTTTAGGCTTTGTGGGCTAGACAGCCTCTGTCCCAACTCCCCTTTCATCAAGAAAGCAGCCCTAGATAATACTTCAGCCCACAGGGTCCAGCTCTGTTCCATTGCAAGTGTATTTACCCAAGCAGGCTGCCAGCCAGACTTGACCCTGGACTGTAGGGTGCTGCTGAGCCCTGCTTTAAGGAAACTTCTCAAGCCCCCTTGCATCGTCAGATGGCACCACTTGGGATCCACACCCAAGACAGACATGCCTGTGGGCCCCCCATGGAGGCTGAGCCCCGATGACCGGGCATGCGATGCAGCAGACCGGGAATCAGATGATCCTATTTTTACCCTGGCTGGACCACTAATGTGCTGATCATCCTCACATTTCCATTTCTTCATCCCCCACCTGGGTTTCCGGGGGCAGGATTAAATGAGCCCCCGCAATGAACGTGGCTTCCAGGAATTCAGGTACCACGGAGGCACACTGTTCTTGTTAGCGTTCTGGGATGCCCACCGTGGTAGGCCTGGCCACCTGCAGGGTCTGCCTCCACCTGCCCCTAGAATTCAGCAGCACAGGCCCGCTTCACCTAAAGATGCCTTTCCCATGCACCTGCATCTCACCTGTTCGTCTGGATCTACTCCCCTTCTCTCACCCTGTCTCCCTGCTGCCTTGCAGCCCGGACCCGCATCACCAAGCCTCCCCAGGACCAGAGTGTCATCAAGGGTACCCAGGCCTCCATGGTGTGCGGAGTGACCCACGACCCCCGAGTGACCGTCAGGTACTCCCTCTGCTGTGGCCCCAAGGAGGCAAAAGGGGAGGGCAGCTCTAGGGATAGCTGGGCAGGTGTTGACACCAAGGAGGTAAGTGTCGCTGTGGGGCCAAGCCACGGGCCTTGTGGGGACCACCAGTAGAGCCAGTGTGGGGCTGAGCCAGCGTGAACACAATTGGACTGTATCAGGGCAGCCCAGGGCAGCAGCACCCGAGAAGGGTGTAGAGGCCAGAACTCCTCCCAGGCTTGGGCTGAGGGCCCCAGGAAAGGCTTCTGCAGAAAACTGCCCCTTCAGGGCTCTCTTTTGAGCTTTGGGATGCTGAGTACAAAATGTAACTGCTTCCTTAGAGACAGATATTCCCTCCATGTTGCTTCTGTATTTTATGGCCAGTGTCAACTGCCAAAGCAACTGGCATCGAGGCTGGAAGGGGCCGGGCGCTGGTGCCACTTGGGAGGCTGGGCCCCTACAGGGCTGGAGGCAGCTGCATCCTGGGGCACCATCTGGTGGCCACTAGGCATATGACAGTCCATACCACCACACGGAAGGGTCCCAACCACCCCCACGGAAGCCAAGGTTGGCATAAGGAATACTAGACTTTTAGACCCACACCCGTTCTCTTTAGACCCACACCCGTTAGTCCACTACCGGTCCCCAGTCAGAGAAACACCTCCTTGGACATTAAACATTGACCCTTTAGGATGGTCATCATATGGTGCCAGCATAAATGCAAACGTGAGCCTTGAAATCACATAGATGTAGTTAAAATATTGTCAACACAAGATCCAGAATATGCTTATTCCTGAGACTATTAAATTTTTGTTTTATATATTTATATCTCAACTGTAAAGATGTTCTCCAAGAGAACCCACATACCCTCCTACCACCATAGAACCCCGCTGTGGGTCTCAGACTCGTACATAAGTGGTAGCTATAACTTTAGCACCCATTAATTGAAAAGCTATATAACAATAAAAAGCTTATATTAATTCAGCAACACGTTAAAATAAATTAGTGTTTTATTTATTAAAATATTACCCGGCTAGAATTTGGAAAATACTTGCACATTTTATTCATTCTCTAAGCAATTCTTTTTTCTTTTTTTAAGATTTTATTTATTTATTCATGACAGACAGAGAGAGAGGCAGAGACACAGGCAGAGGGAGAAGCAGGCTCCACGCAGAGAGCCCGGTGTGGGACTCAGTCTCAGGTCTCCGGGATGATGCCCTGAGCTGAGAGCAGACGCTCAACCGCTGAGCTACCCAGGCGTCCCTCTCTAGACAATTATTGATGAACAAAGGCATTCAGGGGCCTCTTGCCATAGACTATAGGCCCGCCTCCCAAGGATCCTCAGGGAGCCACACATGGAAAACCCTATTTCAGTTAACTGGAGCGGTCCTCACCTTCAAATGGAACTCCCCATTTGGGCAATCTTTTCTTGATGGGGAGAGAACACAGAATTGGTCTGTCAGGCCTCAAAATTGGCAGTTGGGGACCAAAGCACCCCCACATCTCCCACCCCTTCCTCAGACTTGAAAACCCTGTTGGAGAAAGGGAGACAGAACATGAGAGACTCCTAAATCTGGGAAACGAACTAGGGGTGGTGGAAAGGGAGGTGGGGGGGTAGGGGTGACTGGGTGACGGGCACTGAGGGGGGCACTTGATGGGATGAGCACTGGGTGTTATTCTGTATGTTGGCAAATTGAACACCAATAAAAAATAAATTTATTTAAAAATAATAATAATAATAATAAAAGAAAGAAAACCCTGTTGGAGCTTTAGGGAACACAATGGAGGTGTTCCCTGACCCAGACGGGCTAGAAAGGACCCAAAAAACAACCAAGTCAGACTAACGTGGTGGCCACTTAATTCTGTATTCCGTGCCCTCCTCAAAATCAAGCAGGACCCAAGGGTCACGCCTGAGCAGAGGCAGGTTGCCCGTGCAGAAAGCTTCCAGACCTGCCTTAGGAGAAACACTTCTGTTTAGTACTGAGCCCAGATCTAGACCCGCTCTGAGCAATCCACTTGTGGCCACTATTAATCCTAATCAATATTTCCATTGGCTTTTATTATTATTCAGCTAATAGACATCCTTTTTAGGAGGAAAATATAGAAAACGCAGATAAGTGCACAAAAAATGGGAAGGGAGAGAGAGAAAGAAGAAAAGTGGGTTTATCTGTTTCTCTCAATGAGAGATAATATTAGAGTGTCATTTATTTAAAAGAAAACCTAGAAAATGGTTTCTTTGTGTTTTCCCTTAAGAACCCATTGTGAATCTCTTCCCCTGTCAATAAATATTTTTGTATAAACCCCATTATATGATTATTCATTATTCACTCGTCCATTGTGTTGATGTAACATAATTTCTGTTACCAATTCCCTAATGCTGGATATTTGGATTGTATCTCAGTTGTTGTTTTTTTTTTTTTTTTTTTTTTTGCTAAAAAAATTGCGCCTGGGTGGCCCAGTCAGTGGAGCGTTCAATTCTTGATCTCAGCTTAGGTCTTGTCTCAGGGTCATGGGTTCAAGCTCCATGTTGGGCTCCATGCTGGGTGTAGAGCCTACTTTAAAAAAAAAAAAAAAGAAACATCATGGTGAATGTCCTTGTAACTAAATATTTTTGCACTTCTTTGATTTCCTGAGGACTATTGAATATTATTTAAAGCTGAAAGAAGGCCTGAATATTGCTCATGAAAATTGTTTAATAGCCAGCTATATAATTACAGATGATTTTGGAAAATTTCTACCCTGAGTTAAATGGACTCATGAGTTGTTTCTTTTTTTTTTCTTTTTTTTTTTTTTTTTTTTTACTTTCTACTGTGGAAATTTTCAAACGTAGCCCAGAGTAGAGAGACCCAGATCATCAAGCCTTACTTACCCATCTTCCTTTTTTTAATTTTTATTTTTTATTTAAATTTAATTAAATAACATATAGTGAATTCCTAGTTTCAGAGGTAGAGGTCCGTGATTCATCAGTTGTGTATAACACCCAGTACTCATCACATCACATGCCCTCCTTAATGCTCACCACCCAGTTACCCCAGTTACCCGCTTCCCCTACCCCCTCCCCTCCAGCAACCCTCAGTTTGTTTCCTATGATTAAGAGTCTCGGGGATCCCTGGGTGGCGCAGCGGTTTGGCGCCTGCCTTTGGCCCAGGGCGCGATCCTGGAGACCCGGGATCGAATCCCACGTCGGGCTCCCGGTGCATGGAGCCTGCTTCTTCTCCCTCTGCCTATGTCTCTGCCTCTCTCTCTCTCTCTGTGACTATCATAAAAAAAAAAAAAAAGAGTCTCTCATGGGTTATCTCCCTCTTTGATTTCATCTTATTTTATTTTTCCCTCCTTTCCCCTAGGCTCCTGTTTTGTTTCCTAAATTTCACATATGAGTGAAATCATATAATTATCTTCTCTGATTGACTTATTTCACTTAGCATAATACCCCATAGTTCCATCCACATCACTGCAAATGGCAAGATTTCATTTTTGATGGCGGAGTAATATTCCATTATATGTATGTATATATATATATATATATGTGTATATATATACACATACCATATTTTCTTTATCCATCCTTTGTCGACAGACATCTGGGCTCTTTCCATAGTTTGGCTATTGTGGACATTGCTACTATGAACATTGGGGTGCAGGTGCCCCTTTGGATCACTACATTTGTATCTTTGGATCCGTACCCATCTCTTGGCCTCAGTCACTGTCAGCATTTTGCTCACCTGGTTTCCCCTATCCATCCCCCCAACACACACACATGCTTTTTTTTTTTACTGAAGTATTTTAAAAACAAATCTCAAGTGTGTAGTTTCATCCCTAAATAGGTCAGTGTGCATTTCTTACTTAAAAGGACTTTTCTTGAAACATAACAACCACGTCCCTGTCCCATGTGACACAATGAATAGCCCCTTGATGTCTGCTGATACCATGTCACGGCATCCCTGATTGTCTGGAAGGTGACGTTTTAGAAGTTGGTTGGTTTAACTCCAGGCCCAAACAAAGTCCACACATTGCATTTGGTTGGTGTGTTTCCTTTATTCTACATGGTCCCCTCCCCCTCCTTTTTGTTTCCATCTGTTTGTTCACATGCAGTTAATTGGTTGGAGAAACCAGGTTCTGCAGGACAGAGGTCCAGCTAAGTTTCTCTATAAAGGGACAGAGAGTAAATATCTTAGGCTTTGAGGGCTATGTATCTTTTGTCACAGCTCTTCAAGTGTGCTTGCACTCACAAGCAGTGTGCAAACACATGGGCGTGTCTGTGTTCCAAGAAAACTTTATTTACACAAACGGGCAGGGGGCCACAGTTTGCTGACACCTACTGTAGAAGACCCCACATTCTAGGTTTGGCCAGTGACTTTTTCTTGGTGTGGGACACTTGTTCTTCTATCCCTTTTATTTCTAAGCAGATTCAAGTAACTGGCTGATTAGATTCGGGCTTAGTTTCTTGGGCACAGACACTCCACAAGTGGTGATACATCCTTCCTAAAACACCGCGTCCCGAGGCGAAGACTGTTTCCTAAGCAGGAATTACTCTCTGCGACTAGATTTGCTTTTAAGTAAAATTCTACTCGTGCCATCCAGGCTGGCAAGGATGATTCTTTTCTAGCTATGGAGATGAATTGAAGGTGATTACTTCTGACAATTTGTAAATGTATATAAAAAGCCTTAAAATTTAACTCAGCAATCTCACCGCTGAAAATTTATCCTTGAGGAAGTGATTTAGGATGTATGAAAATATGTTGCTGCAAGGATGTTCCTCACAGCATTAACTATAATATCAGAAAACAAGGAGCTACACTGGGCACCCAACATCGAGGGGACCATCATGCAGCAGCTAAAGGCCAGGGTGTGGAAGTGTCACGTTACAAAGAGTTTATGATGCTTTGTTGGATGGGAAAAGCAGCTTTAAAATCAGGATGGACGGATGGCTAGCCAGCTATTGTTTCCATGTGCTCTAAGCGTCGAAATACATGATGATGACTAACTTCCATTGATCCCTTACGACCTGAAGCATTTTATACCAACCCACACCATCCTTATAAGCAACCCTAGAAGGTGGGTGGTATTATTTTTCCTCGTATTACAAATGAGGAAACAAAGACACCGGGAGGTTAAATACATAAAGCTGGTTAAGGGCCAGGCAGCATTTGACCAGGGAATCTGAATCCAGAACACAGCGGCATTCTGGTACCATGCCCCTTGGGGCAGGGGAGAAAAGTCTGCAAGGTAGATGCTCAGATGTTACTTGTGGTTCCCCGAGATGGGAAAGCTTTTCACTTGTCTTGCCCTGTATTTTTTTTTTTTTCCTATTTGTAGTTGCAATTTTCTGATTTTTTTGTTTAACTTAGCTTAAAAACATCACAGGCTCGTTCTCCTGGCAGCCTTACATTCTCGATCACAGGTAGTTCACGCACCTCGTGGCCCAGGCCACGCTTGTCCGCAGCTGACGCGTTGCGTGCAAAGCCGCTCAGTCCCCAGCCCCGCACCCTGCCCTGGCTCCCGGCACCCTGGCCAATCTTGCCGGGGGGGTGGGGGTGGAGGGCAGCCCCCCCAGAGCTGGCACCGCACCTTATGCTGATGACAGTAATAGTTGTATTTCCTCAAGAATCATTGCGGAGGAGATATTTCTTATTGTCAGGCACGGGCATGTGTGTAATTTCTCAAGTCCCTTTGTACTGACTGACCGAAGCTAAAGTGATTTTTTGGACACTAAAGTCCATTTTTCACAGTGATGCATTGATCTAATGATTCCCCTCATAAAACTAATTCCAAAATGTAGTCTGTGCGGAAACTTTAATTCTTTCTCCAGCTGTAATCTTTTAACCTCTTCGGAAGATTACCTTTTGCCGGCACTTTTGTGCTGGCTGCTTGGCAGTGGCTTCTGGCCAAAAGCAACACGGCTCTGACCTCGACCTGAACTGGAGGTGTAATGGCTTAATGTGCTGGACAGAGCACCCTGCGACGGGGATGGACAGCTGCAGGCTGCTCGGGGGCACCCCCCCAGCCGTCCCCGTGCTCCCACCTAGCACCAGCCCTGGGCGCCCCCCCTCCCCGGGTCTCTCGGGAAGCGCCCTGCTGCTTTCGGAGCTCCCCCCCAGACCTGCCCCAGACTGCACCCCAGCAGCACCCCCTACTTCCCTACCTCTCTTTCCTGACTGCTGCTTCTTCCCCGCAGGTACGTCTGGGAGAAGGATGGGACTGCCCTGGGCATGGAGAGCAACCCCCGCATCCGTCTCGACAAAAACGGCTCCCTACACATCTCGCAGACGTGGTCGGGGGACATCGGCACCTACACCTGCCGCGTGCTGTCAGCCGGAGGCAATGACTCTCGCAGTGCCCACCTGCGCGTCAGGTGAGGGCAGCCTGCCCAGACCCCCAGCAGCGGAGGTGCAGGTGGCAATGGAAGGCTCATTTTGGCAGATGACCGGGCCATGTGTGACCTGGGTCCATCCCCCTCTGGAAACATACCCAAGCCTCCTCCAGGCCTCCCCCCACCACCACCCCACCTCAGTTAGGCCCTCTGTCAAGAGCAGGGGGGCTCTGGGTTTGGCCTTGGACACAGGGGACTACAGAGGCAGAGAGAAGAGCCTCCAGGTCGACGGCCTGAAGGCCAATTTATGGCTGGGCACGAGGTATCATGAAGTTCAGTGTGAGCCCCAGGTGCCTGTGTGTCACCTGACTCCAGACCTCACAGGTGGCACTTCTGTCTCCTCCAGGCAGCTGCCCCACGCCCCTGAGCACCCCGTGGCGACACTCAGCACCACAGAGAGACGGGCCATCAACCTGACCTGGGCCAAGCCCTTCGACGGCAACAGCCCCCTGCTCCGCTATCTCCTGGAGATGTCAGAGAACAGTAAGCCCTCCCACCGCAGCCTTGGGGAGTCAGGGGGTTAACCCCAGGGCCAGGCTCCAGCTCCCCAACTTCCCAGTTCTGTGCCTCCAAGCAAACCTCCTGGAAGCCCCGGCTTCCCTGCAAAAGGAGCATGGGCATCAGCTTCCTCGGGTGGTTGACAGTCGCACAAGATCGTGTGTGCAAGGGGCAGGACCCGGGCCAGAGCCTCCAAGGCCATGGCGATTCTCTTGCTTTTTCTCCTCCCAGGCCCCAAGCTGTGAACTCCAAAATTAGCAGGCCTCATTTGAATGATGTTTTAAATACAGTGTGCCTGGTGCTCCTCAGGAGGGAAAAAAAAAAAAAAAAACATAGAAAAGATGTGCATCTCAGCCCCCATGAGCCCTCGCTTCCTCCCCAGGACCCTCCAACCCCCTGGGACATGTGGCCAAGGGGACCTGTAAAAATGACATCCAGCCTTTCCTGGACTGAGACTGGGAGGCACTCCTCTGCTGGCCCAAATGGGGCTGGACCCCTGCTGGAAGGGTGTAAGGCGCCCATGGCCTTCCAGGATTCCCATGTCTGTCTCCACCCTCTGACCCTATAGATGCCCCCTGGACTGTGCTCCTGGCCAGTGTGGATCCCGAGGCGACCTCAGTGATGGTCAAGGGCTTGGTGCCCGCACGCTCCTACCAGTTCCGCCTTTGTGCAGTCAACGACGTGGGGAAGGGACAGTTCAGCAAGGACACGGAGAGGTGAGGGGAGCACGTGTTCTTCCAGGGCAGGTTGTGGGCGACCCCCTCGGAGGGAGGGCCCAGTAGCCAAGTCCCATCTGGCAGCGTGGGGCCTGGCTGTGTGCAGACCCTGGCCGCCGCCTCCTTCCTGGCCTCCTGGGCTTCCGTGCCCATGTCTGTAGAATGGGGTAGCATTAGCTGGCCTGCCTCACAGGGACGCTGCAAAGATGGAAGGAGGGGACCCAGGGGAGGTGCCGTGAGCAGTGCCTGGTGTGGGATAAGCACCCACCAGAGCGAGTGGTCCCTCTCACCAGGAGCTTGGCAAGTTCAAGGACCTGCCTCCTTCGACTCTACCTCTGCAAGGGCATCATCACTGTCACATGGACGTGAGGTGTAAGGGGGCCATGGGACCCACACAGGTCTCTGTATCCAATGACTTGCACCATGCCAGGTCCTATTAAGCTTTCAAGGAGCTTTTACAAAATGAGGAAAATTAAGTGAAAAACAGCGGGTCATCCCTTTTCAAACATCACCGGGGAATACACGCTTAAGTGGGAGGTGATTCTTGCCACCTCAGCCCTGTAGGATGAGTGGTCACCTTTAGGGAGAAAGAAGCCATGGAGCGAGAGGTCGGAATGACAATAACACAAATCCCAGGCGCCTAGGTTGTATGCTGCTCTTTCCTTTTTTATGTTTCTTTTTATTTTTTTTCCATATTTGTTGAGATATAACTGACATATAATATGGTGTGAGTTGAAGGCAGACAGTGTGTTGATCTGATATACTTATATAGTGCAGTAGGATTACCACCACCGTGTTGGCTAACCCCTCCATCCCGTCACAAAATTACCATTTCCTTTTTGCGGCAAGGACATTTAAGATCTATTTTCTGAGTGACTTTGGAGTATAGGATATAGTGTTATTAGCTCTAATCACCATGCTATACTCCAGATCCCCAGAACTTATGAATCTTGTAACTGGAAGTTTGTGCCTTCAACCAGAATCTCCCCATTTCTTCCACCCCCTAGTCCTTGGCAACCACCAATCTCCTCTCCGGTTCTCTTAAATTCAACTTTTTTAAAGATTCCACGTATAAGTGAAATCAGACAGTGCTTGTCTTTTCCTGTCTCCCTTATCTCAGCATCAGGCTCTCAAGGTCTATCCATGATGTCACCAATGACAGGATCTCCTTCTTCTCGTGGCTGAATAATATTCCACTATATACATATACCACATCTTCCCAATCCACTCATCCATGGGCGGTGACCTAGGGTGCTTCTGTGCCTTGGCTGCTGTGACTAATGCCGCAATGAGCATGAGATCCTATTTTCATTTCCTTTGGATGGGTAAATACTCAGAACTGAGAGGGCTGGATCATACGGTAGTTCTATTTTTAACTTTTGGTGGGACTGCCATACTGTTTTCCATGGTGGCGACACCAGTTTGCATCCCCCCCCCCACCAAGTGCCCGAGAGTTCCCTTCTCTCCGCATCCTCACCAATACCTGTTACCTCTTGTCTTTTCGATGATGGCCATTCCAACAGGTGTGAGGTGACAGCACATTGTGGTTTTCACTTGCATTTCCCTGGTGATGAATGATGTTGAGCACTTTTTCACATTTCTGTTGGCTTGTGTGTCAGTGGGAAAACTGCTAATGGAGATCTTCTGCCCATTTTTAAGTTGGGTTGTGTTTTTTGTGGGTTTTTTTTTTTTTTTTTTTGCTCTTGGGTTGTATGTGTTCTTTATATATTTTGAATATTAATCCCTCACCAGATATGGGGTTTGCAGATGTTTTCCCCCATTCCATGGGTTGGCTTTTCATTTTATGGATTGCTTCTTATGTTTTGCAGGAGTTTGCTGAGATCCCATGTACTCATTTTTGCTTTTGTTGCTTGTGTTTTCAGTGTCGTATCCAGGAACTCACTGTCCAGACCTGTATCAAAGAGCTTTATCTTATGTTTTCTTCTAGGAGTTTTATGGCTTAGGGTCCTACGTTTAAGTCTTTAATCCATTTTGAGTTAATTTTGTGAGTGGTAAAAGATAGGGGTCCAGTTTCATTTCTCTGCATGTGACTGTCCAGTTTTCCCAACACCACATATGGAAGAGACTTTCCTTTCCCCACTGAGAAGAATTAATCGTGTTAAAATGTCCATATTACCCGAAGCCATGTGTAAATTCAGTGCAGTCTCCATCAAAATTCCAATGGTGCCTTTCACAGAATTTTTTTTAAAAATCCTAAAACATGTATGGAGCCACAAAAGACCTTGAAGAGCCAAAGCAATCTTGAGAAAGAGCAGAGCTGAAGGCATCACATTTCCTGATTTCACACTATACTAGAAAGCTATAGTAATCAAAACAGCATGATACTGGCATAAAAATAGACACTTAAACCAATGGAACAGGATAGAGAACCCAGAAATAATTACTCACATATATGGTCAACTGATATTTTTACAAAGGAATCAAGAATGTACTTGGCTCCTAGATTCTCTAAAGTGTGTATGCAGACCTCTGGCTTACATGCATCATTTGGTTTTGCCACAGACGCAGTGAGCTGGATGGAGTCTTTCTGGCCTCTGCCACCAGGGCCATGACTCCCTAACAGGAAAGAGAAGTGGCAGGTAACATCCTAGCAGGGAGGCCAATTGCAAGAGGATTTTTTTGCTCACTGTTTATTGAACACCTACTATGTGCCAGGCCGAGTGTAGACCTTGAGGGATGCAGGGAACAAAATCCCCATGACAGAAAGCCTCAAAGTGTAGGGAAAAGCCATCCTACACTTTCTCCAGGTCTTTGGGCTTCTCCTCAAACCCCGATTCATCTTCCTGATGCATCTTCACACTAATAGCCCTGAGTCACAAAGAAAAAGGTTAAATCACCCTCACTCGCGGGCTTTACAAAGACATGGGAATGTGCAGTACATTTTGGAAAGCCATCCGTCAGAAAGCAAAAACATAAAAATAAACTGAAAGGGAAAGACATCCATCAAAAATAATTAACTTTCGTTTTTAATGGATGCAAGTCAGTTATGGGAACAATGCACCGCGGTGGAACACTGCATCCCCTGGCAAAGCCAGAGAAAAATGCAGTGGCGCTCGCTTCTGGAAGCGGGTGACGGGCTCACCCATGTGCCCCCCCAGCCCCCCCTGACCCTGCCCTGCTCCAGCCTGGGGCTCAGCTGGGCGGAAAAGGAAGCCTCGTCACGTGCACCAGCAGCCTGCAGGTGGGACGTGAATATGTAACACGCCTGCTTCTGAAATACCTGATTGCTTATGACGTCACCAGCCCCAACAGCAGCTTCTTTGACATACAAGAGACTGAGGCCCACGTCCCCCAGCTGCACAGGCACCACACACATCTGGTGCTTTATGGTGTTTTAAAAGGATTCATCTATACGTGGTGTCATTTGAGCCTCAACCAGTCAGAAAGCAGGCAAGTGGAGCTTTATTATACTCCTTTAAAAGATAAAGGGACAAGCTCAGAGAGGTTAAGCGACTTGCCCAAAGGCACACAGCAATTGTGCAGACGGAGCAGCCTCCTCGTAGACCGAACTCCTGTATTTGCCCTCGAGACTAAAAGCAGAAAGGCCCACCCACTCTTGGTGTTTTCATATCCAGGGTCTCCCTCCCCGAGGAGCCCCCCACAGCCCCTCCACAGAACGTCATCGCCAGCGGCCGGACCAATCAGTCCATCATGATCCAGTGGCAGCCGCCTCCAGAGAGCCACCAGAATGGCCTTCTCAAGGGCTACATCATCAGGTAGGCGTCCACCCCCGGGAGAAAGGAGGTACAGCCCAGACCCAAGGGGAGGGTAGAGAGTGGATCAGCAAAGTCATGGCAGGTCCTTCTCCGTCTAACAAGGACCAGGTTGGGATGCCTGGGTGGCTCAGTGGTTGAGCGTCTGCCTTTGGCCCAGGGCATGATCCTGGAGCCTCAGGATGGAGTCCCACGTCAGGCTCCCTGCGTGGAGCCTGCTTCTCCCTCTGCCTGTGTCTCTGCCTCTCTCTGTGTGTCTTTCATGAATAAATAAATAAAATATTTAAAAATAAATAAATAACAAGGACCAGGCAACAAGAAATGACTTTGCTATGGTAGGAAGGACTTAGGTTAGACATACAGAGGAACTTCCAGAAGGCAGAGCCTTGGAAACCAACGGGAATGCTTGAGAGAGAAGGGTACAGTGCAATGTCCTGGAGGCTGTACGGATGCCACATGCTGGGGCTACACAGGATAGGACACAGGGAGATGGGTTTAACTATCCGAGAGGCCGAGCACCGGGGAACCCAAGAATATTCCATCTGAGGCCAACTACTCGGCCCAGAACTAGTCAAACAGTAGACGTCCTTTCTTTGGTCCTGACTGCAAAACGAAGCCCAGCTATAGAGACTGTGATGTCTACACTTGACCAAGGATACTTCCTTCACCGGTAACCTCAAACTGAGTTTTTAAGTGCTACCAATTTGGTGTCGTGAATTCAAATCAGCATAGAGTCGAAGTTGCTGAGCATCCTCCAATGCTCTGAATCCCGGTTGGCTGCGGAATGCACATCTCTTTCCTGTCCTGTGTCCACACGGGTGGGGCTCTGGAACACCCCAGGTCTGGAGGAAGTGATTGTCGGTTTGCCTGCTCCATGAACAGCTCATTTTGTTGTGGGTTTTTGGTGAGCCCTAAGGCACGGTGGTTCTCAGAGGGTGGCCCCTGGATCTGCAGTGGCATCAATTCAAATGCGGATTCACAGATCCTACCCCTGACCTACTGAATGGGAAACTTTGGGGTGGCCCCCCAACCCATGTTTCAACGCACCCTCCAGGTGTTCCTGATGCGGCGTAGGCCTCTGAGAACCACTGCTATGGGGTATTGCAACACAATAATCTGAGGCCTCTGATTTCCCAATACCCTGTATACCGTGGTTCTCCTGTAAGTCATCCATCCCCCCCAGATTTTGTCCGTCGAGATCCCACTTCTGGATTACCATGGGTTCTTTTTGTGGTGGAAGCTAGAAATTGGTACCGTTGGTAGCTCAAGGTTTTTCTCTCCACCTAAGTGAGTGACTTAGGTCAAAAGTGGGATATAGCTCTCCATCGGTGACCTCTCCAAGGTGAGGCCAATGTGATCTTCCCAGAAACCCTTCGTGTCCGTGGTTAGTTCTCTGTCCACTGTCCTCCCCCATCAGAAAGAACAGACACATCCACTAGGCCCGTGCCATCCGGGGAGATAGCCGCTGGTCCCCTGTGGTTATTTCATCTAAAATAAATAAAAGTACGAGTTACCAGCTGCACTAACCACATTTCATGTGCTCAGCAGCCACGCGCACAGCAGCCACCACATCGGACGGCGTGGGGATGGAGCACGTGCGCCACCACCCATGGTTCCTGGGCTCACGCCCAGCGGGCTGACTCCGATGCACTGCACCCCGCCTTTCTCCCCGCAGGTACTGCCTGGCCGGGCTGCCCGTCGGGTACCAGTTTAAGAACATCACGGATGCGGACGTCAACAACCTGCTGCTGGAGGACCTCATCATCTGGACCAACTACGAGATCGAGGTGGCCGCCTACAATAGCGCCGGGCTGGGTGTCTACAGCAGCAAAGTCACCGAGTGGACGCTGCAGGGAGGTGGGTGGGGATCATGACCGCGGAGGAGCTGGTGCTTCTCGCTCTCCCAGGCCCGCACCTGTGGCTCCTGTACCTGTCCCGTCCTGCCTTGGCCACGGCACCTGGTCCATCCAGTCCTGAGCTGTTGCCCGCCGGGGCCTGGCTACCCCGTGGGAGCGGGAGGGTGCTCAGGGGCAGAAGAGTTGTTGGGGGGGGGAGCATGCTGAAGGCAGACGCTTCAGGTACGGGGACCTTCTGTGTTGTCCACGTGAACTGGATCACGAAACGGCTCGAGTCCAGTGTGTCCGTACCAGCCTCCCACAAGCGCTTTCACATCCATCGCTTCCGTTTACTGGTCCCCTGCGAAATGGGTCAGGCGAGTTCTATTGAAGCCAGACTAATGGAGAGAAAGAGGTGCCTCAAGTCCACAAAGCAGGGGGAGGGGGAGGGAAGGGGGGGCAAAGCAGAGTCTGTAGACCCCATCCCTGTGTTTTCTCTACTAAAGTGGGCAAGACTGACTCTGCCTCCTGTATCCTCACCCCATCCCACCGCACCCCCATCCCGCTGCCCTCCCCTAGTCCCCACCGTCCCTCCTGGCAATGTGCACGCGGAAGCCACCAACTCCACGACCATCCGCTTCACCTGGAATGCCCCCAGCCCCCAGTTCATCAATGGCATCAACCAAGGCTACAAGGTACGTAGGGCCCCTCCCCACCCTCAAGAGGAAGCCTGGGGATTCTACGAGGGAGACCGCAGGCTGAGGAGGTTGCAGGGGGCAAGGTGAGGGACCCCCTGTGCTTCTGGAGTCAAGGTGGAGGGCATGCAGGCTCCCTCTGAGGCTGTGAGGGGTCTGGCCACCTCCCCGTCTGTGACCCAGTGCAGAGGAGCTTTCTCAGTGAGGCTGGGCTATAAGCAAAACCAGATTTCTTTCAAGCTCAGGAGCAGCTGGGCATAGCTGCGGCCTCAGAAAAATCCAGAATCCTCTTCTTACTGACAAGCTGTGGCTCTAACAGGCATCCCGCTGGGACACACGTCCTTGGGCTGCTCTTGACCCCCCCCCCCCCAGGGAGTGTGGTGAAGGGCATGGGACTGGGACCCTGACAGATGTGGGTTAAGATCCTGGCTCTGGCTCTGCCTCTTGCTGGCTCCCTGGACGAGTCCTACGATCAGTCTGAGCCTCCCTCCTTCGATCCATGTTTATTAAGCCGTCCTATCTGTGCTGTTCGAGCGGCTGGAAAACCCAAATAAACTCCCACTCCCTCATTTGTGAGGATGATAACAACACCTACTCCTTGGTGCTGCGTGAGGATTAAATGAGAGAGTGTTTGTGATCCGTCGAGCCTGGTGACACACACACACAAGGGCTCTGCAAGCGATAGGAGGAATGCGCTCGTCCCATCGGGCTGCCCGAACCAGGTGCCGCCGTGCGGGGGGCTCAAACATCAAAAACGGATTTCCTCCCAGTTCCGGGGCTGGAAGTCAGAGATCAGGGTGTGGGCAGGGCCCACTAGATCGCCGTCCTTAGGGCCACAGCTGCCCTTCTCCCTGCGTCCACGTGTGGTCTCTCCCCCGGCGTGCGTCCCCATCTCTTCTTGTAAGGACCCCAGTCCTGCTGGACAAAGGCCCCCCTTACTGACCTCCTTTTAACTCCACTGCCTCTTTAGAGACCTTCTCTCCAAATGCAGTCACATCCTGAGGCCCTGGGGGTTAGGACTCCAGCGTGTGAATTTGAGGGGTGGATGGGGGGAAGCAGCTCAGCCCGTGAGGACTAGTCAGAGCAGTAATGGTAGGAGTTGTTCAATAGCGGTAGCAGCGGCCGTAAATCTGCTGCGATGGTAACTGTGCCCCCGAGTCAGGACTTCTCAACCATCCCCTCCTGGAACCCAGACCTCGCTCTGGAGCTGGGGTCCCTGCTCTGGCCCCGCGGGGAGCACCATACCAGCCTCCCCCCGGGGAGAAGGGAAGACTGAGTGCACAGCGCATGGGGCGGGTGGGAGGATGCCCTAGGCTCCCTCCTAGAGGTGGGGGCGTGCATTTGAGCGGGGTGCCCCGGGGAAGCAGGCCTTGAAGGAGAAACACTATAGGCTCTGGTTTTGAGCCCAGGGATCTGGTGACCTCATGGTGACCGCGGCCACTTCCAGAAGGCTCCCGGGCTCCCTCTGTTCCGTGTTTGCATGCACGGGACACGCAAGATGATTTCTAGGACCGGCGGCCTTAGCCCTTATCCCTGCAAGGAGGTGGGTGGCTGGGGTGGAAAGGGACTGAGATTAAATCACAGAGAGCATTTTCTGCTGCCGTTTGCAAATAACGGAGGGATGGGCTTGAGCCGGGGACAGCCCTGCCACGGCCCTCACTCCCAGGCAGGCAGGGTGCCAGGGCCGAGCAGGGCTGTCCTGGGGCAGGGTGCTGCAGCTGAACACCGCCTGGCTGGCTGGCTGGCTGGAAAAGCCTCCTAATTGGGACTCTAGGGGGAGGCAGGGGAGGGAAGGGGAGGCTCGCACAGCGCTGAGAAGCAGAGGAGCTGAGCTGGGAACAATTAGCTTCCTGCTGCCAGTTCTAAGTTTTCTTGCACAAATTGGGGGTGGGGAGGATGGGGCCGGGCTGCAAAGTTCTAAGGCAGATGGCTCCTGCCGGACCAACTGGCCAGGACAATTAGGGCAGTGACCAGGACAGAGGCTGCAGGAGCCCACCTGATGATGTCTGGGTCTGCTTGGTGTCCGGCACCCATGGCTGCTCCCTAAACGTCAGTGGGGACGGCCCACCCAGACATTCTGAGCGCAGGGGGTGCACTTTCACACTGGCAGGGCGCTCTCTGCAAGCCTGGCAGGGTGCTAAGGCTTGCCTCGCCCTCTTCTCTCAGAAGACTTCTTTCAGAAGTCTTTCATCCTCACCCCGTTTTACAGAGGAGGAAACTGAGGCACGAGAGGCAAGTAACATATTCAAAGCCAGACAACTGCAAAGCTCAGATTCAAACTCCAGGGCCTGCACCTGTTCTAGCATTGAAAAGAAAATATGGGGGCACCTGGGTGGCTCCGTCGGTTAAGCGTCTGCCTTCAGCTCCAGTCATGATCTCGGGGTCCTGGGATGGAGCCCCACATAGGGCTCCCTGCTCAGCAAGGAGTCTGTTTCTCCCTCTTCTGTCCCTCACCCTGCTCATGTGCTCTCTCTCTCTTTCCTTTTCTCAAATAAATAAATAAAAATCTTTAAAAAGAAAGTATGTCGGGGCACCTGGGTGGCTCAATAAGTTAAACATCTGGCTCTTGATTTCAGCTCAGGTCATGATCTCAGGGTCTTGAGATCCAGCCTGAGTTAGGGCTCCCCACTCAGCAGAGAGTCTTAAAGGATTCTCTCTCCCTCTCCTTCTGCCTCTCCCCCTGCTCACACACACATACACACTCTCTCTCTTTTTCTAAATAAATAGGTAGATAGATAAAAGAAAGAAAGAAAATGTGCCCTATGATTTAACTGTAAAATAATAACCACACTTTGATTTTTTTTTCCCCCTTAAGTACAAATGGATTCAAGCAGGGATTTTGTTTCTTGCTTCCTTGGCGTGCAGCATCACAGGGACAAAGCAGCGGTACATGTCCCTTGCATTCCTCCAATGAGAATAGACTCCCCACCCTCTTTGAATTGTTACAAATTTCCGAACCTCTACCAAAGTAGAGGGAAAACGATAATGACTTTAGAAAACCCTGATGTATCCCAGCTTCAGCAATTACCAGCTCGTGGCCAAACGTGTTCCATCTATTCCCTGACCCCCGGCCTCTGCCCTGGAATATTGTTAAGCAAGTCCCAGGCCGTCATGTCGTTTCATCCATAAATATTTCTGCCGAGAAATATTACAAAGCCTCTGTTTGAAACACAACCGCAGTGCCCACACTGTCATCAGCGTGCCTAAAAATATCAGCAGTCCCCTTGATGTCATCAGATACACAGTCAGCACTCACGTTTCTTTTACTAGTTGCTTAAATGAGGTCCACATGCCTGCAATTGGTTGGGATTTTTTTGTTTTTTAGGTCTCAGCTGATCTTTAGATTCTCTCTCTCTTTCTCTCTCTCTCTCTCTCGTAATTTATTTAGTAAAGAAACTTACTCATTTATTTGCCCTATAGAATTTTCCACAGCCTGGATTTTGCTGATTGCCTCTCTGTGGGGTCATTTAACACATTCCTCAGAAAGCTGTATTCACAGTAAATTGGAACTCAGAACCAGAGGCTTGGTGCCTGGGTGGCTCAGTGGTGAGCATCTGCCTTCGGCTCAGGGCGTGATCCTGCGATCCCAGGATCCAGTCCCACATCAGGCTCCCTGCATGGAGCCTGCTTCTCCCTCTGCCTCTGTCTCTGCCTCTCTCTCTGGGTGTCTCATGAATAAATACATAAAATCTTTAACAACAACAAAAAAAAGAGAGAACTAGAGGCTTGATCAGATTCAGGTTTGATGATTTCATGGTTTTGCCCAAATATTATTTCCTAGATGGTGTAGTGCATTTACATCATAAGGGCTAACATCTGACTCTCTCTCTCTTACAATCGTGTGGTGACCATTGACCACCCTGGGTGATCTATTATTTCAATAGCATTGCAAAATGAGAACAGTCAAATATTATAATTTCTCCTTGATGTATGAGCTGAAACATTTTCCAATAAAAGAATTTTCCCCTTACCAACTTTTTGGCTGCCTGAAGGTTCAGCTCGTCTAGGAAAAAGCATGGTCAGAGCTCAGTCCTTTTCCATCACTTGCCAATTTTCAGAGTAACAAATGTCATTCCTTGGCATCTCCTAAAAGTGACAGGAGTTTGGATGGGGGGGGGGAGCATCTTTTTTATTTCGTTCTCGTGTAGTATTATGTACTCGTGGATTTTTAACACATCTGATATATGTTTCAACCCACGGCTGTTATTATTCGTGTTGATGCCAGATTGACCCAGCCTTGACCTCTTAGGTTGGTGAGTCCTTTTGACCGGGCCCCAGCAGCCTGATAGCTTCCTTGTGACCAGACAGGATGGTCCAGGCTGTCTCCGGTTCCTGTACCATCCCTGGGATCAGCTGTGTCTTCAGGGAATCTTCTTCCTTTCAGGCAGAAATGATAATTAAATACCACAATCTGGGCGCCAGGGGTGTTCCTTGTGCTTGCACTGAATGCCATTTCTAGGCTCTGTTAATGGACAGCTCGGAAATGCTTCTCCTTCCCCTCTTCCTTCCTTCCTTCCTTCCTTCCTTCCTTCCTTCCTTCCTTCCTCCTCCTCCTCCTCTTCCTCCTTCTCCTCCTCCTCTTCCTCTTCAGATAAGATGCATACTGATACTCCCAACTCAATTTCAGGGTTATAAGCTCTTTAATAATGCTATTGGTCTTTTGTCTCTCTGTGCTCCATACTGAAAATCCATTTCCTATACCAACAACCATAATTCCCTGCCTACTTTATCCCAAAAAAACACCCACAACAGTTTCAGAAGAGTCATACCGCCACGGGGACTACCAAAGACCAGGTCAGATTATTTACGGTGCTTTCTGTGTCCTGCTAGGGATGGACTTCTCATGGCTGTGCTACAGAGTCTCTTGAAATAGTTTGTCTCTGTGTAATTTTGCTACAGCTCAATACACCATTAGGTTCATTTGTTCAATTTTGGTTTCTATTTTGGGGGATTGATTTTTTAATTTAATTTTGTTCTATAATTATGCATCTTATTTACATGGTTCCAAAGTTAAATATACAAAGTAAATTCAGAGAAAATCAGCCTGAATTCTGGTCCATCCCCCCTTCCCCCAATGACCTCCCCACCCCCCCCCCCACCCCCGGTAGGTATGATTTCTTTTGGTTGTTTGGTTTGGTTTTTCCTTTCATTTCTTTAACATAAACAAATGCAAATATATATATATATATAACCCTGCCTAACAAGAGCAAGCATGTGGACGGCAAAGAGAAACCCTGCACTCACCTGCACTCCCTCATTTATATATATATAAATGTGTGTCCTCCCCTTCTTAGATAAATGACAGCACACTCTACACACTTTCTTCATCTTGCTCCTTTCTTTACATTATATCTTGGGGATCACTCCACAGGAATAAAGAGATTCCTGGCTCCCTTTCTGACATCTCTATTGGACTCCATTATGTGGCTTTCCCATAGTTTGGTCAACCAGCTGCCCAGTGATGACATTTGGGTTGTTCCCAGTCTTTTACTATAATAAACATTTCTGCAGTGAGTAGCTTTGTGCATATATCTTTTCATATTTTTCACATTTAACTTTGGAATAGATTCATAGAAAGGAGATTGCTGGATCAAAGGAGAAATGTATATATATAATTTTCCTACTGCTACCAAATCCCTCTATTATTTTTTTAATTTTTTAATCTAATTTTTTAAACAGGAAACGTATTTACACGATTCAAAACCCAGTGAAAGTGAAAAGATAAACGTGCAGCAGAAATCCCCCACCCCACTGCAGTTCGTCCTCTGGTTCTGTTCCATCCACCCAACCCTGAAACTCTCCCCACTCTTGGTAACCACTGTTGTTAATTTCCTGCATATCCTTCCAGAAGGTTTCGTGTGAATCCATTCACATGCAAAGAGATAGAAAGAGAGAGAGGGAAAGACAAAAGGAGAAGGAAGGAGAGAATTTCCTCTACTTTTTTTGTTAACTCCAGCTTCTAGCAGACCATAGGAACCACCCTTACCCTCTCATCCCCAAAAACAAGAGGCACATCACTTCTCCCAGCAACCAGCAAAGCAGCTATCACTGTTCCCTATAATAGTCTGAGGCTCAGAGAGGTCGATTGACTTTCCCAGGGTCACCCAGGAAGCCGCAGAGCAGGGTTCTGTTTTTCTTTCTCTCCTCTGCTTTCCACAGCAGAGTTGCCAGTCCCAGGAACCTAGATCTGGTGCTGCTCCCCAAGCACAATAACTCCCACACCCCCAACCGTGCTCAGGACAGCCCAGTCTGCTTATACGCCGAGACCAAGGGCCTGATCCAGTAAATCAGCACGGACCCTGCCTAACAAGAGCAAGCATGTGGACTGCAAAGAGAAACCCTGACGCTCACCTAGCAGCTGTGTGTACCTCGGAAGGCAGAGGCCTTCATGCAGGGTCTGAGCCAGTGGGTCAGGGGAGGGGGACCCAGAGATCCCAAACCAGCCCCTGGCAGGCCCATGAGCGCCAACCAAGCCTCAACCTTTGTGGTCCTCATTTCCTTTCCTGCAGCAGGACAGGGCAGTGATGCCCATCCAGTCCTCATTGTGATGATGCAATGGGACTGGCCGGCGATAGTTCTACTCCAGTGCCAGAGTATGAGCTCATCGGACAGTAACCCTGCAGTGCATTCACTTGAGCAAAGTGAGCCCTGCTCCTTTCAGGGAACAGAAGGTACAGAAGGCAAGTCTGTCATCTTCCTGGCCTGAGGAAGAAACCTCTTAACACTAACCCTCATCCTCTTCACAGGCAGCTAGAGAATGACAAGTGGCTCATATCCCAGAGTAAATATTCTGAAGCCACCTTGGACTTCGGGTCTAGAGCCATGAGATGATGAAGTCCTTATTCAGAAAACCACATGGCCACTGCCCTGTGCACTGCTGGGTCATTTTTGAAGACAACTCCCGGTGATGTTGTCTTAAGGCACTTGTAAAGATAGTCTTTGCCCTTTATTTCTAAAATAATGGTAGTGGTAATAATTAGCCTAAACCCAATAAAATAATATTTACCCAGATTTTGCACTTGCTGGGGAACACACCACACAATTAATTCTACCGGCGTAATTAATTCAAATTTACATTAATTAAATTAAATTAAAACATTAAACTTGTTTCTTAATCTACTCCAAAGAAGTTCGGCAATTTAATTGCTCTGAAACAAGATAACCAAAATAAGGAGGATATTTAACATACTTATTAAATGCCACTTAGTATTTCTGATTAGTATTTTTAGGGTCTAATTAGTGTCTAATTAACTTGCTATAGGCTATCTTTTCACAATACCAATTAAATTTCCAAACATCCTCTATAAACACGCAGCCACGAAAAGGAGAAGATGAAGCATTGTTACAGGGGCGAGTTAATCAGGAGACATCAGCGCGGTATTGTTTTATATCTATAAATACCCGTGGTTATTAAAACTCATCAAGTGTTGCTTTTCACCATTAATTGCTAGTTAATCAACTTCAAATAAACGAGGAACTCTCTGAGACCAGCTGTCATTGTTGGAGACAGATGAAGGGCCCAGAAAACAGGAGTGTGAGGTGACATCAAGAGGCAAGAAGGAAGGCGAGGCAGGAAGTGCCTGCGTTACAGGTGGGGGGTGCAGAGGGGAAGGCAGATGGGAAAGCCACGCTGCCAGACGGGCTTTTCCTGCTGACACCCCACCACCAGGTCCTGTCTCAGACTGAAAGCCCAGCTTGGGACAAGTTGAAAGGACGAGCTGAAGTGGCAGCTGTGTGCGGGAACTCCTGGGGAGACCCTGCCCAGCCCAGGAGGAGAAAGCTGTAGTCGCCCCGGTGTTGGAGTCGGAGCCTCTCGGCTCCCCACTAAGCTGTGTGGTATCGTGGGAGCCGCTGAGCCCCGCTGAGCCCGTGTCCTCATCCGTAACACGCAGGGCAGGCTCCTCGCTCAGAGGGACTCCCCAGCACCACCATCAGCACCACCACCCCTGGTTCTGTTCGATGCTCGGCTGGCGTCGCCTTGCATTTCTTAAAAATCTTTAAACGAGGGAACCCTCTGTTTTCCTTTTGCACTGAATCTGCACATTATGTAGTCGAATTTGGTAAAAAAAAAAAAAAAAAAAAAAAAAAAACCCTGGTGAGAGATCACTCGTGGAGAGCACTCAGCCCCGTGCCTTGCTCTAAGTTGCTCGGCGGCCGAACAGCACACCAAAGTGAACTCCCAGAAGGATGGGTGCCCGTGGCTTGTGGGTGTCTATGTGGCCTTCCCTTTCCTGGGAGGAGGGAGCCCGGGGAGCTGGGCTCCTAGACTCTCTCTGTCCATTGGCCCAGACTGTGGGAGAGAGCTCGGCCTCTTCTGGAACCTTCTTGCTGCCCTGCCTGAATTGCTGGCCTCTCCCCAGCTGATTGCCTGGGAGCCAGAGCAGGAAGAGGAGGTGACCATGGTGACTGCCCGGCCCAACTTTCAAGACAGCATCCACGTGGGCTTCGTGTCTGGCCTGAAGAAGTTTACCGAGTACTTCACCTCCGTGCTGTGCTTCACTACTCCTGGAGACGGGCCTCGGAGCACCCCCCAGCTGGTGCGCACCCATGAGGATGGTAGGCACCCCCCAGCCTCTGCTGTCCCTCACCCCCCTACCCACACACCCAAAAGCCAGGCTGAGCGCTCTGGGTACAGGGCGATCCCCGCCTTGTCCCCCACCCTGGGGTGGCCCTGGAGCACCGCGGGCTGTCTTGCAGACAGTGGCCTCTCTCTGGCTCTAATATGCTTGGGGGCGGGACCTTTTTGGGGTACAGTGCCTGGTCCCGTGGGACACCTGAGCTTCAGTGAAATCCTGGACACCTCCCTGAAAGTCAGCTGGCAAGAGCCAGGAGAGAAGAATGGCATCCTCACAGGTAGGCGGTACTGCACCAGGGGGTGAGACAGGTGCATCGAGTCCATCCCTTCGACTGGTGTGTTCATCCGAAACCTCCCAGCGGACCGCGCCTTCTCAGAAAGTACATGGAGGGGGTCCTCAGCCCCTCTGCTCTGCAGCACGTCCCGGGTCATCCGGCGGAGGCCTCCAGCAGCTGCCGTGATGACTGGCTCCCTCCCACCATCCCATCCCCACCCAACAGGGGCATCCCACCCAAGTTCCACCTGGGGCCCCAGGCGAGCTTCCCAGCTCCCACAGCTCCCCTTGCCCCCAACACCCACCTAACCGCCGGACTAGTGAAGGAGGGAGAAGCAGAGCAGAAGGGCCAGAGCCAGCGTTGGTCACAGCCAAGCTCACGCCACAACTGGGGGCTCTCCCCAGGGTACCGGATCTCCTGGGAGGAGTATAACCGAACCAACACCCGCGTCACCCACTACCTACCCAACGTGACCCTGGAGTACCGCGTCACGGGCCTCACCGCGCTGACCACCTACACCATCGAGGTGGCCGCCATGACCGCCAAGGGCCAGGGCCAGGTGTCCGCGTCCACCATCTCCTCCGGGGTGCCTCCAGGTGGGTGCCCACCCTCAGGGCAGGACCGCTGGCCTCTCGTGGTCCTCCTGACCAGGAGGCTTCTCTTTTTCTCAGGAATCCCGTGGCTCTCTTCCCCCAGAGCTCGCTCTCTCCTGTGCCTTGGGGTCCATGGTCCCTTGGGCTTCCCCCAGAGCAGGCCTGCGTCTCATGATCCCAGGTCTCTGGATGGAGGCTCGCTGGGCTCACTGCTGCTTCCTCCCATTGGCTGTCAGAAAAGCACGGTCCCCCGAGACCCCCCCACCCCTGTCTCAACCGCCCCCATCCCACATCAGGGTCAGCACCAAGCAGTGGTATCTCTGATTCAAGGGAAGAATTCTCACTGTTGCCCAGGAAGTCCTAATGGGATTCCAACCAGTGGACGTGTTGGCTGGGAAAGGGGTAGAGTAAGGTGGGAATAATCTTAAACCTGTTATAAAGAACCAGCTGAGATCTACTCTCAGCCCCGCTTCTGCCAAGCTCTGTGACTTCGAGCAAGTCCAAATGTCCCCTCTGTGCCTCAGTTTCCCCATCTGTATCTATGGGAGGTAGACTAGATAACCACATGGTCCTGGCTGGGTCTGTGGGTGTATGCTTATCGGAGCCAGCCAGGATTCTCGACCTGCCCCTTGCCCTCCCTGCTCCGAGATGGCTGAGATACTCGAGCCCAGTCAAGCCCCACTGATGATAACACTAACAAATATTTATGCCTGGAGCTAAGTGCGGCATATATGTCAATTCACTTAGTCCCCACAACAACCCTAAGGTAGATAATATTATCATCGCCATTTGACGGAGGAGGACACCGTGGCACAGAAAGGTTAGGTGACTTGCCCAAAGACACATAGCATGGAGCAGTGAGTAGGATTCCAACTAAAGACAGTCCAGCTTCCGGAATCTGTACTCTCTGTTCATCCTGAATCCCAAGGTTCCTGGTCAATAAAATAGGGGCTGCCTCCTACCCCCACCCATCCTTCTAATCTTCAGCCATGATTGGATTTGGGAGGGCTGAAAGGGGGTGTGTGTGAATGGAGCAGGAGACTCTTTGGGGAAGCCCTTGCCTGCCCTGGCCCCAGTCAGCCTCCCCGTGGCCCTGGGAGGCCCTCCCAGCCCCCAGCCCTACCTCAGGGGGTAGGGCACACACAGCCCCCCACCCAGAGTCCTAGTCCATGCAGAAGGGACCTTCTCCTCAGCTGACCTCCTTTCCCACCCTGTTTTCCAGAACTCCCAGGGGCCCCCACCAACCTGGGCATTTCCAACATCGGCCCCCGCTCCGTGACCTTGCAGTTCAGGCCAGGCTATGATGGGAAAACATCCATCTCGCGCTGGCTGGTGGAGGCCCAGGTAACACCTGCTGCCGGGGAGCCCTGCAGCCCACGCAGCCTGCTCCCTGGCCCCGGGCATGCCCGTGCTCCTGAGAGCAAACCATACGTGTCCCCGCGTATTTTCATATGCAGCTGTCGGATGGCCAGATACACAGAACATGCCCACAGTTCCCAGTACGGCCTGCCCTCCACCTCACCACCGTCCACACACACATGCACACACACAGCAGTCCCCTTGGGTCGGGTGAGGGCTGGCTGGCCTGGAGAAATACACGGCTGCTGCCTCTAGCCCTGTAAGTGGTGGGTCTCGGCTTGGGCTCCCCGCGGGGAGCCTTCATAAGCGCCAACGCCTGGGCACACCCCCAGAAATTCCAATTCTGATTTAGCTGGGGTTTTAGAAGCCTGCCAGGGTGTTCAGAAGAATCCCCCGGGGAGTTTGTTAAACACCCAGATCCCCGGATACCACCCCCAGGGCTTCTGATGGGCTAGGTCTAGGGCAGGGCCCTGGGCTGGGTTTCTAGAAAGCATTGCACCAGATTCTGATGCAAGACGGCTCGGGGTTGTGCTTGAAGTCACGGGTAAGGGCCTGGAAAGATGGTGACCCCATCTGGGGCCCTCCAGGCCCTGGGATTGAATTAAGACCTTCCACGGGCCGGGCTTTACCTCCTGGAATCTGGGGCACAGGACATCTCAGCCCCACAGGCTGGGCAGGTCTAAGGGTGTCTCCCTTTTGCAGGTAGGCGTGGTTGGGGAGGGAGAGGAGTGGCTGCTGGTTCACCAGCTCACCAATGAGCCCGATGCCCGCTCCATGGAGGTGCCTGAGCTCAACCCCTTCACCTACTACAGGTAACGGGGCAGGACGCCAGGGCAGGGGTGGGGGCTCCCCAGACCGGGACGGGCTTCGGTCCTGGGGTCCTGCCCTCATCATCTTGCTTGCTCCCTTCCCCCACCCCAGCTTCCGAATGCGCCAGGTGAACATCGTGGGCACTAGCCCACCCAGCCAGCCTTCTAGAAAGATCCAGACGCTCCAGGCACCCCCTGACATGGCCCCGGCCAATGTGACCCTGCGCACGGCCAGTGAGACCAGCCTGTGGCTCCGCTGGATGGTGAGGCTCCCAGGAGGGCCGGTGGGTGTGGGATGGCTCCTTGGTCCTTGTCACCCTGCCAAGGTCATTTCCTCCGAGGGGTCACGTCGAAGAGGGGGAGGTTCACCAGAATACCCGTAGCTCCCTTCTCTTAACACCTCGCTCTTTTAAGGTGCCTGATAATCAATCTGAGCCAAATGAACAAATGCCTTCTGTGAGAAGCAGCTAGAAAATACTGTTCAGTGCGCATTGCCAGGTGCCCAGCATTTGACATGTTTTATTCCATTTAATCCACCCGGTCATCCTGCAAAGGACACATTATGGCCCCAATTTACAGCTAAGGAAACTGAGGATCAGAGAGGTTAGGACCTCACAGCTGTGGACACACAGCTCCCAAGTGAGTGGAGGGCCTGGGGTTCAGGTGTAAGTTGTCTCCTGCACCAAGTCAGAGAGTGAGGGGTTGCTTCTGAGGTTGAGGGGCAGGTGCAAGAGACCAGCCCCCACAGGTCAGGGCTGCATGTCGAGGACCATTACCCCAGGTGACCCCGCACAAGGCAATAACACGAACATCGTGAGGGCTTTGTCCTGCCAGGCACGGTTCTGAGTGCTTTATTCAAAGTCAGGCCCAGAACCCTCTCCACGGGCTTGTGACATCAGAGTGATCCTGGCCCCTACTCTACAGATGGGGAAACTGAGGCAGTGAGCAGTCAAATCACTGGCCCAAGTCCCACCCACCGGCCCCCGCCAACATCCTCCCACCTCCTCTAGTTAATAGCAAGGCTCAGTTTCCCAGCCCAGGGAGCCCGGCCCCCCAGAATCCACAGCCTTAAGCACCGAACACACCACCACCCCACCTTCCGTGGATTGGGAGAGAACCTTTCTCCCCGACACCATTCCCCCAAGACAGCGTTTTCCCGACTGCTGCCCCACAAAGCAGCGATCCCGGAGGCGCAAGGGGCACACAGGAATTCTGAGACAAACGAATGAATGTGGGGAACAGGCCCATGCAGCCTGGCTCCTCTCCTGCGAGAGCACTGGGGAGAGCCTGCCTGACCCTGCTCCACCGGCCAGTCTGGCCTCCTGACTCTGTTTTGTCTCCACCTGAGACCTCTTACCACTGCACAAAACACAAGTTTGCAGAACACCATGCCGTGGGATCCACCAGAAAGCCACTACTCCTTTTCACTCAGGTGGATGCTGCTAGAAGGAGCTCATGGCGCCATCAGCCCCGGACAAAGGGTAGTTAGTCATTATAATTCCCCTCCCAGGGGCCAGCGGACCCTCGAGCCACGGGCAGGCCCTCCCGGGCATGGGCAGCCCCACTACTGCTCGCTCGGCCCCTTCCCTCCTAGGCCCTGCCCCACTCCGGGCCGGCTCCCTGCCTTCCCCCTCCAGCTCACTTGAAGGTTTCCAAACACTAAAAGACTAGAGGCTGATGCCCAGGGGGCCTGGAGAAGGAATAAAAAGGCAATTGGTGCACCGCGCAGGGCCCCAGGCACCTCCTCCAGTCACGGCTAATGGTACACGGCCCGTTACCTTTCCCTCGCAGGTAAGGAAGCGTGAGCTCCAGGCCCATCGATTGCTGCCTTAATGGTCTCTGGTCAGCTTCACTAAGTGTCAGTAGGAGCCGGGGCTGGCAGGAGGCAGGGAGCATGCAGGGAGCGAGGCAGAGGCCCCGGAACGTGGGGAGCCCCTGGGGAAGCAGAATGGCAGAGAGGTGAGGGCCAGGGACGCCCCAGCTCCACCTCTGCCGCCTTCGGAGAGAATCTGAAGGCTGGGTGCTCAGCTCGCAGGTGCCCCCGACATGCACACACCTGCGCTGCCTGTCAGCACTGCCCAGGTTCATCCGAAGGACTTGAACCAGCAGCCACGGCCCCACCAGCGGAGGAGAGGAGTCAGTCTTTCCCCTGGGCTGAAACTGCCCCGAAGGAGGAGGCTGAGCATGCGGCGGGAGAGATTCAGGCCCGCTAAAGGAAGGACTGGTGCTCCATCCATGCCCGAGATGCCGTGCGCCTACGCTTGCTCTCCGAGGGCGGGCGTGAGCTGAGAGCAGGCATGTTAGAGGCAGTGAGAGACGTGTGTGTTGGCAGCCTCAGCGAGGAGCGAGGTGGTAGAGACAGCCCAGGCCAGAGGTCTGTGCTGGACTCCAGCTGACTGCCCTGGCAGGGTGGCGAGTGCCAGGTGCCCAACACAGAACGGACGCTGCCTCTCTTTGGGGCTTGGCACAGACAGGCAGGGAGATGGGAAGGGGGCAGGGGGGAAGCCTCCAGAAACACAGGCTCACACAACCTAAGCTGCCCCTGGCGCTTAGCCTCACCTGGGCGCTGACAGGTTGGACGGTGGGTGTGATAATCCTGTAGGGCTCCCTGGAAGAGGGTGCACGGGCCAGATGAAGCCCCACGCGCCGGGCGGGCCCAGTCTCACGGCAGCTCTGCCGCCCTGCCCTCCCGCAGCCCCTCCCGGAGATGGAATACAACGGGAACCCCGAGTCGGTGGGCTACAAGATCAAATACAGCCGGGCAGACGGCCACGGCAAGACGCTGAGCCACGTGGTCCAGGACCGCGTGGAGCGTGAGTACACCATCGAAGACCTGGAGGAATGGACGGAGTACCGCGTCCAGGTCCAGGCCTTCAACGCCATCGGGAGCGGGCCCTGGAGCCAGACGGTGATGGGCAGGACCCGGGAGTCAGGTACTGACGCCTTTGCACCAGCCACCCCAGTTCCCCGCAGCCTATGGGGCGGGGAGGGACCCCCACCTCTGTCCCTCTGCCCTCAGGGCCTTCCAGGGGCTCAGGGGCTGGAGCTGTGGTTCAGACTAGCCCAGGCTCGCTGTCCTGTTTGCGCTCAACACCCTGGAAGAGCGCCCTACCTGTTGCCGTGTGTCCCAGCATCTTCCCACTGCTCCCCGAATCCGAGGACTGGGGGGACCCCCACCCTGCAAGTTAGCCCAGGCAGCCTTTACCTGCAAACTGCCCACGTCTCTGTGGCCTCACCTTTAACCCTGACACCCAGTCGTGCCTGAAAAAACTGGAGTTGGGGAGGTTGGATCAGCTCTCAGAACATTCTAGAAGCAGAACCAGCAAGCTCACAGGACCCTGGCAAGGGGTCATCACAGAATATGAGCCCCCAGCCTTCAGGCAGCCCTCGTGTGGTTCGCCACTCTGAGGCTTTTTCCTGGCACCTTTAAAACACGTCCCTGGGGCGTCCAGGTGGCTCAGTGGTTGAGCATCTGCCTTCGGCTCAGGTTGTGATCCTGGGGTCCTGGGATCAAGTTCCGCATCGGGCTCCCCACAGGGAGCCTGCTCCTCCCTCTACCTGTGTCTCTGCCTCTCTCTCTGTGTATCTCATGAATAAATAAATAAAATATTTAAAAATAAATAAACGAATACAGGACGTCCCTCCCCATCCTGGCCCCTCCCCACCCCCACTGCTGTGCACGCTGGCCTGAGCAGAGGATAACAGGGAGGCGAATCTGAGACCAGAAGCAGCACCTGCGATGCTCCAGAGCCACCAGGAATCCCTGCAGGATGATTTGCTACTTTGGGGACTAGGCGTCACAGCTCCTTCCCCCATGGGGCCCACTGGGTCCTGAGCGCCTTCTCTCTGCTCCCCTTCTCACGCAGTCCCGTCCTCCGGCCCCACCAACGTGTCTGCGCTGGCCACCACGTCCAGCAGCATGCTGGTGCGCTGGAATGAGATCCCTGAGGCCGACCGCAACGGGCTTGTGCTGGGCTACAAGGTGAGCCCTGGAGGCAAGGTCACCTGCTTCCCCAGCCAGGGTGCCCGGCGGAGGGTGGGGGCACGTCTCTGCCTACTGGGGTGGACACCCCGGAGATCCCAGCATCTGGGCTCCGGGCAGCCTGGCAGCTGAGGAATCCTCCCTTGGGGCTGGGAGGCTTCCAGGGAGGCCCAGGTCCTTGCGGAAGCTCCCTCACCCCCCAGTACCCTCGCAGCCCCCAGGAGGCCACACTGGCTGCCCCAACCTTGCTGGCCCTTTACCTTCTAGAACTGCTCCCAAAGCTGCACGTAGCAGCAGGGTTTAGGCCTGGCCCACAGGTTGGGAGATGTGGCTTGATGTCCTGGCTCTGTCCCTACTGACTGTGTGACCCTGGGCAAGTCGTGTCCCCGCTCCAAGCCTGTTTTCCTAGCCGAATGCTCTCTAAGGAAGCTTCCAGATCCATGGCCCAGTGCATCTTTGTGTTCCCGGCTCTCCCAGAGCCCCGGCTTCACCATATCCCATTGGGGTGAATATGGGGCCAAGCCACTCCAAGGAGCCCGGGGTCCACCAGCAATATTCCCACCTGCTTAGCTCCTGGGAGTGAGGACATGGGGAAGGTGCTGGCAGGCAAGCCCCAGCCCCATGGCCCTCACCCCCTGCACTGTGCTCTGGCAGGTGATGTATAAGGAGAAGGACTCGGATTCCCAGCCCCGGTTCTGGCTGGTGGAAGGGAACTCGTCGCGCAGCGCCCAGCTCACAGGCTTGGGCAAGTACGTGCTCTACGAGGTCCAGGTGCTGGCCTTCACACGCATCGGGGACGGCAGCCCCAGCCACCCGCCCATCCTGGAGCGGACGCTGGATGATGGTGAGTTGGAATCTCCATGCGCCTGGGGAGGCTGGGACCTCCCCTTCCTCTTGCTGCCCGGCCCTGCCCCTCTGGGGTCACGCTTTGCCCCAACGGGAACCATGGCATCAGGCCTCTCCTGTGGGAGGCAGGTAGGTCAGTGAGGGCCACCCACCAGCGCGCTGCGAGGGGAATCAAATTCCACACTGTGCATCCCTGAGGAAGCAGAAGCAATGCAAGGACAGTTTGACACCATTCGGTCTCTGGCATATTCTCCGGAACAAGGGCACAGAATAGAGACTTTGCACCCGGTTTTGATTTGTATTTTGCCTGGGGCAGGTTTGCTTTCAGTAAAGCTCCATGCAAGGAAAAGGCTTGATTTTTCCTGGACAAGAGCCTTCTGGTCCTGTTTGCAAAGGAGCAATGCCCACGGGGCTCCAGGCCTTCATCCCTGCGGCAGAACTTTCCATCAAAGGCTGACCGACAGGCCCTTTGCTCCCTCCCCTCTCCCCACACATGTGCTCTGACCGCCCACCCCAAACATTTCTGGGGTCCAGACAGGAGCGCAAAAGGCAGCCCAAACACCATATGGCCACGTATTCTAAAGTCATAAATCAAGCTAATGGTCTGTGAAATTCAATATGTTTTATCCTCCTGCCTTGACCTGGAAGGCCAAGTTCAGGTTTAGAAATCTCAGACTTAAAAATAAATAAATAAATAAATAAATAAATAAATAAATAAATCTCAGACTTTTTAGAATTCTCTGTTGGGATGAGGCAACATGGGAGGAGTTGGCCGCCCCCAGCCGTCCCCCCGGTCTGCCCTGTTCCCTTCCCATTCTCTCCTCTGGCACGTGGTATTTAGCCTCCATCCACATGCCCCAGACAGCTCCCTACCCCGGTTCCCACAGGGCCATCCCTCCGTCCAGAAGTGCAAATCTGGAGGGTGGGCCTGGGCAACGGGCCCGTGCAGACCCTGGAAAAGGAGTGGTCTGGGCTCAGGGTGGGCCCCACAGCCTCCTCACCGTACAGGTGGAAGGAAGTCAGAGTGGAGCCTTCTAGAGCACAGACCCAGAACGAGGCCGCCTCGCCCAGTTCTGAGGGCAGCCGTGCACGCACATACATGTGCCCACATACATGGACACGGAGCTAAAGGAAGGTGGAGCCTGGTCCCTTCTGGTTCCTGCCAAATAATGCCTGCTTTTGAGGGTAGTAACCTCACCTATAGCATCTTGGTGTCCCACGTTGAATCCCAGAGCCGGGCACGGAGCAGCAGCCCACAGAAGTTCACTGAGCTGCGTGTGCCCTTCTCCTGCTGCCCTGCCCACCTGCTCCCCCAGAGCTGGACCAGGTGTGGGCGTGGGGGCCGAGCAACGGCTACACTGTCACCTGCTTCTCCTTTGTCCCCTCCAGTCCCGGGACCGCCCATGGGCATCCTGTTCCCAGAGGTGAGGACCACATCCGTGCGACTTATCTGGCAGCCCCCCGCTGCCCCCAACGGCATCATTCTTGGTAAGCCCCTCCTACCCTCTCCGGTGCTCCCAGCTGCAGGTAGAAGGAGGAGGCATAAGGTGTCAAGGCAGCTCAGCAAGTGTCCACATCTCCTCCAGAAGAATTTTGAGGCTGATTTCTCCCAGTAAAAATCGCGTTTGGAGGGCAGGGCCCTGCTGAACCTCCAGGTTCAGGTTCCTCAAAGACGATCCATTAGCTGCGTGTCCCTTGAACACTGCATATGCCGCCAAGACGGGCCATCTGGTAAACCTCGGCGGCCGTTCCTCAGCGTGGCCAGGTGAGGGCGCGCTGGCCGCCTCGGTGCAGCCCGTCCGACCTAAAGCACAGAGGTGGGGAGGCTGCTGATCAGAAGCATCATTTCATATTCAAGGATCGTCCAGTAACAGACACACACGCGGCCCCCCTCGGGGACAGGCTCACGGGGTTGAAGTCGGCAGCGGTGTGAACGCGAGCAAGCCGGATCCCCCCACAGCCTCAGCCCCCTCCCCCGTGAAAGGGTGGCTCAGGCTCCCTGTGCCTGGCGTGTGGCCCTCAGGGCCGGCATCCCGCAGGGCCTGCCCCAGAGGAATGCTGCACCTGCACCTCAGAACGGGGAGTGGAGACCCAGAGGGGCTTAGAAAGACCCGGGTTGGAATTGGAGCTCCGTCACTTCCTGGCAGGTGGTCTGGCCCCTCTGAGCCTCTGTTCCCCTCACCTGAGGCTGCCATCGGGGTCCCAGACTCTGTCTATAGAGTGCCCCCCGCAGTCACGATGAGCAAAAGGCTTCAACAGCAGCCAGGGTAGCCCAAGGGCAGATGCTGTGGTGGCCAAGGAAGGAACGACCCCATCCCGGGGCCCTGGGGGCTGCTGGCCTGCTTCCCAGCACGGCCCGTGTCCTTCCTTCCCACAGCGTACCAGGTCACGCACCGGCTCAACGCCTCCACGGCCAACGCCGCCACGGTGGAGGTGCTTGCCCCCAGCGCGCGCCAGTACACGGCCACCGGCCTCAAGCCCGAGTCCGTCTACCTGTTCCGCATCACGGCCCAGACCCGCAAGGGCTGGGGGGAGGCCGCCGAGGCCTTGGTGGTGACCACTGAGAAGAGAGGTGACTGCCCACTGGGGCTAGGGAGGCCGGGGAGGCAGGGAGGGTCCCAGCCAACCGGGGCGCTCCCATCCTGTCCTAGTGGGTGACAGGATCTGCCAGGTCAGAGCCGCACTGTCCTCACCTGGAGGGGAAAGTGGGCTGAAATCTCGGATGTAGGGTCAGCTCCCTTCCCCTCTCCCCTCCCCTTGGGGAAGATGGTGTCCATTGGGTGCCATTGGCCTGCTGCCCTGAGCTGGTGCCTCAGCAGAGGTCGGGCTCCCCTGATGCAAACTGAGACCCCGATTCCTGCGAAAGTGGTTCGTTAGACTGTGTCCCCAGGAAAAACCAGTAGGACAGTGGTCTCCGCCAGGCTGTGCCCCCCGGGGAACACTAGGCAATGTCTGGAGATAGTTGTCGCAACTAAGAAGAAGCTACTACTGGCATCTAGCGGGCACTGCTACGTACCCTGCAGCGCATGGGACAGCCCCATAACATACAATCCTCCACCGCAAGTGCCAGAGCGCTGAGGCTGAGAACCCCTGCAGGAGGGCCTGGGGCTGCGAGGAGGCCCAGTCCAGCAGAGCCCCACCAGGAAGCGTGGACTCAGTCCCACTCGGTCAGGGACAGCACAGGCCCCATCTCAGCTCTGGGACAGGTGGGACCAAAGAGCTGGGTGTTCAGACCTCGTCACCACCAGTCCCTGGTTGGGCTGCCCTCAGGAGATGTAAACTCCCCGGCACCTGGGCCTCTAATGGCCCGAGGACGGGAGCCACCGCAGGTGCTGGCTGTTGGGACCTGCGTGCATGGAAAGAGATGGAGCAGCGGGCACCGGGCCTGACCCCGGAGCACCTCCTTCTCTTCCTTGAAGAAGCTCACCCCCCGCCCCCTGCATCACTGACTCCCCTGCCCATCCCCCTCCGCCCCTCCCAGACCGCCCACAGCCCCCCAGCAAGCCGGTGGTGCAGCAGGAGGACGTGAAGGCGCGCAGCGTGCTGCTGTCCTGGGAGCCAGGGAGTGACGGGCTGTCCCCCGTGCGCTACTACACCGTCCAGACCCGCGAGCTGCCCGGCGGCAGGTGGGCGCTGCACTCGGCCTCCGTGAGCCACAACGCCTCTGCTTTCGTGGTGGACAGGTGAGGCCTGGGTCCGCCAGCATCTCTGCCCCTGCCAGCCCATACAGCAGCGGGGTTCCCGGGGGGTGGGGGTGGGGACAAGCACGGGGGAGGGGGGCCGGTAGGGAGTGGGGGGCCCCTGAGCTCGCGCCTGGAGCCTGCCCACCCCCAAATGTCTTCTACAGCCTGCACCCCCAGGACCCCGCCTCCCTCCCTGCTCTCTGGAGCCCTGTTAGGGCTGCCTCTTAATTCTCTATTTCTGGAGCCCAGAAGCCGCCTCAGCAAGGGCTCCCCATCCTTCATTAGCAATTCCTCCGGGCCAGACAGCATCCCCTCTCCGTCTGTAATAGGAGAGTGGAGCTTGCTTGAGAAATTCTGGCTTCAATTTAATTCCTAGTGGGTCGTATTTTTTATATTCGGGTTGACGTGACCGAGAGTTTTGAGCAATACTTTCCTCCTCGCCCCCACCCCCCACCCCCAATACATCAAAGAGGAAGGCATTTGCCTGGAGAGGAACGAGACTTACAGAGATGAAGTGCTGGTTAACTCTTGAGCAGCTTGACCCTTCCTAAATTTAGTAAATTCTAGAAAGGGATGGCATTTCTAGGGGGGGAAGGAGTTTGCTCAGAGGGAGAGTTATGGGTGGTGTCGGAGCGGCTTGCCCCTGCGAGGTTGGAGATGGGTAGACAGGTGCCGCCTGGGGCCCCCCCACGGCTTATAAGCAGGGCTGAAGGCCACCCCCCGGGCTGAGGTCAGGGCTGTAGGGCCTGGGCCCCGTGGACCCGCTGGAACATGCCTTCTCTTTGAGCCTTGACGTTCCCATCTGTGAAAGGGATCAGCACCCTCTGCCCCCCGCCCTTTCCCGAGTCTCCAAGCAGAGATGCCAGGGTGGAGGCATTAGGGGATGCCTCTGTTCATCGAACCCCATGGCCCCCCATAGGCTCAAGCCTTTCACGTCCTACAAGTTCCGAGTGAAGGCCACCAATGACATTGGGGACAGCGAGTTCAGTGAAGAGTCGGAGCCGCTGACCACTCTGCAGGCCGGTCAGTGCCCCCCACCCTCAGATCTCTTTCTCTTGGCCCACCGGCACTCCCTGGGCACCGGGCATTCTCTTCTGAGGGGAGGGGCCCCAGCGGTGGGAGGGGCGGGGGGCCTGCTGGGCCTTGTGTCTGGCTCCCAGGGCAGACTGCCAGGGAGGATTGGGCCACAGGCACCTTTGCCGTGGGCTCGGGCACCCATGCCATGCCCAGCAGCCTAATATGTTCCTTCTCTGAAGTCCCCAAGCTCGTGGTCAACCCCAGAAAACCAGTGAAGGGGCTACTGAGGCGGGGGGGTGGGGCTTAGCAGCACAAGAGACTTGGGGTCCAGGGACAAAGAGGAGGGGGCTCTGGGCTCGTGGGTCCCGACTGGGGTCAGGGCTGCACACTTGCAGAAGGATCTGGTCCCTGCAGCTTCCCAGGGAGCCTAAGCTCTGGCCCCCAGAGCTCACTCATCTCTCTCTCTCTCTCTCTCTCTCTCTCTCTCTCTCTCTCCCCCCCCAGCCCCCGATGAAGCGCCCACCATCGTGTCTGTGACACCCCACACCACCACCTCCGTGCTGATCCGATGGCAGGTATGGCCCAGCAGCCAGCAGGCCAGGAGGGGCCCGTGTCCCAGGAGGACTCAGACCCACTCTGTGCCTGGACCAGAAAGGCAACAGCCCCCAGCAAGGCTCGGATATTAGACGCACATGCCCAGACAGGCCTGTTGTTCCGCTCTCCAGATGGTCCTCTCCGGCAGGCACCCCTACCATCCCCTCCTGCAGATGAGGGCTGGGTTCTCAGGGACGTGACTCAAAAGGCCCTGGTCACACAGCTAGGAAGTGGCAGGGTCAGGCTTAATGCCTCCGGGTCTGGGATAGAAAAATGTGTGGGGCTCTCAGGGCGCCCCAAGTCCCCATGAATCCTGGCCCACCGTCAGTGAAGGGATTCCTAGTAAAGAAAGCAAACACCGGTATACAGCGGGAACACGCTGTCCAGGTGCAGAGGACCCCTTCCTCCACTCCTCTCCCCCGTGGTCCTGCCGTGGCCTGAGGAAGCCCGCCTGATGCATCTGAGACCAGGCTGCCCGTCGGTGCCTGTGGGACCCTCCAGCCTCCGGACCCGGCAGGTCACCCACGGAGGCCCCAGAGCAGCAAACCCTTGTCTCCGCTTTTGGGAATCAGAGGAGCAGGCGTCAATGTTTGTCCACCTGCACCCCCCCTGACCGGAGACCCCTTGGGGAGGAGACAAGAAGGGGCCCAGGGCCCCTCCCCAGCCCGAGACCTCACTGCAGGACGACAGTCCCTCAAGTGACAGTGACTTTGTGCATCTAGAAGCCAGGACGAGGGCTGCAGAGACCCAGGGGCCACGGAGGCTCCAGCAGCAGCCAGGGAGACAGTTAAGGAGCTAATAAAAGGCTGAACGATTGCAGCAAGATTTTAAAAAGAGGGATCATAAAAAGTAGTTTCCACTTCCCCCAAAAGCCGAATTCTCCACCTCAGAGCAGAAAGCACAAGAGAAAATGGTAAAAGGCAGAGGGGGGGACCGTGCGCCCAAGTGATCACACACACAGGGTGGGCTGTGCGCCCCGGGGCACGTTCCTTACCCTCTCTGAGCCTCACTCACCTTCCCGATCTGGGAATGGGAACGGCCTGGTGCTCCCAGTCCTTCCCTGCCTCACGGGGAACGTTGCAGAGATGAAATCACCCCCTTGGAAACGCTTCGTAAATTAAGAACGCTCGGTGTCATTTTGATTCCTTTCCCTGGTGGACGCTCAGGCTCTGCCCTGTGGTCACAGGAGCAGGGAGGGCAGCGTGGAGGCGGGTGAGCCTCGGTGTCCCTGCTCCTCCCCATCACCCCCCTCTGCTCCCTTCCCTGCAGCCACCTGCAGAGGACAAGATAAACGGCATCCTCCTGGGCTTCCGGATCCGGTACCGGGAGCTGCTCTACGAGGGGCTGAGGGGCTTCACGCTGCGCGGCATCAACAACCCAGGAGCCAAGTGGGCCGAGCTGACCTGTGAGTGGCAGCCGCGAGGGCTCAGGGGACAGTGGGGAGGGCACACTTCCCTCCCTGCCCTGCAGCTCAGCTTCCTGGAGTCACCGTGCCCTGAAACCCTCCGCCCGCCCCCCAAGTGCGCTCCTCCCCTCCACCCCCTGGTCCCGTTGACTAACTGGGTGTTTATCGAGCACCTTCTGCATGCCCTCGGACCCTGGGGCACACCAGTGAACAGGAGAGACAACCCCTGTCCTCCTGGAGCTCACGGGCTCAAGGAGGAGCCAGCGCTCAAGACGTAAATGTCTAAGACGGTTGCATGACAGCCTCGGAGGACATGGCCTTGGCACTGACCCTGAGGGTTGATCCTGAGTCAGAGCTAAGGGGAAAGCCCGGCAAAGGGCCTGGGGTGGAAATGACCAAGATATGAGCCTGCTCACCCCAGGGACCTGCTGCTTGGAGGTCACTGTTCTATCCCCGGGGGTCATCGGGGGCAGGAGTGGGAAGGAAAGAGCCCAGCACTGGGTTGGGGGGATCCCAGGGAGAGTCCCAGCCCGGGAACAACGTGGTCGCCCTTTAGGGCAGGAGGGCGATGCTGGCCGTGGAGGACCAGAGGTAGGGGTGCCGGATGGAGGCTCCCGCACTCGCTCGCTGGGGCCCAGGCAGAGGCTCGAGATGGACCTGAGGCCCAGGATGGGCGATGCTGTGCCTCGGGCTCCGTGACTGGTTCACGGGTGGGGGGCGGTGGGGGGAGCAGGCAGGAGAGAGGAGCCCGGGGAGGATTTGGGTCCCCAGGCAGGTGGGGGCCGAAGAGCAGGCGAGGTGCGCTCCCATGATTCTCTTAAATCTTTTGTGCCTCGCCTTCCAGCGAGTATTAGCAGACAACAAAACCACTGAACGCATAGCAAAGGAATATTCGTAGAAAAAAATTGGATGTAGCTGACCCAACGGCTGGTGCTATTCTTTTATATTTTGGAAACACGTGCTTGTGGTCGTGATGTTATTTGCCTGTGATGATGCAGCCCTAGGTCCCGGTAGTGAGATGGTTGCTGGTCCAGGGGAGGAAATACCCCCCAGGACCGTGTCAGGGTGGTGCTGCGGAGTCCCGGCTCAGACGAGGGAGCGACTGGGGACCGAGGGTCTCCCGGAGTGGCCCTCGAGGGGGTGCTGGGCTCCTAGGGGCTTGGGGTGCCCCGTGTCCCCCGGGCTCGTGCTCACTGTCTCGCGCTCCTGCCCAGGGCCCCTCACTCACCGCCAGGCACCCCGCCCCCCCTTCCGTGTGCACGTGTGCTGCCGGGTGCCTCCCCCGTCCCGCCCCCCTCCTCGGGGTCTCTGCGCAGCGGGGTGCGTGTACTAACCTCTGTGTCTGCTGTCTCCCTCCGGCCCCCCGCCGCCCGCCCCGTAGCCATGTACGCCGTGCGGAACCTGAGCCGGCCCAGCCTCACACAGTACGAGCTGGACAGTAAGTCTCCCTGCACGGCGGCCCACGTGGGGCCCAGGCCTTCCAGGGATGGGGAGCGGGGCCTCTGAGGACACCCGAGCCCAGGCTGCTGGAAGGATGGGCTCTCCGGCTACGTGCACAGACCTAGGGGGTGCTGCCCGGGAAGCGCGCCTCCCTCGGGGGCAGGATGGGAGCGGGAACAGCTCCGGGCCGGTGCTCTGTGGGGTGGGTCCGGGGTGGGAGCCCTTGGCCTGCTGGTTGGAAGGGCGGACGTCCACGTCGCCGCCACCCACCTCGTCCCGTCGAAGGTGCTTGGCTGCACAGCTCTGTGCTCCAGGCCAGCCCCCACCTCTGGAGCGAGCAGACCACCCCCCCCACTGTCCCCCCAGGGACCTGGGAACGTTCCTGATGGACACCTGGGCCGCCCCGCGTCCTTCTACAGTCCATGGTTCTCCCTGGGGCCCAGAGCTTGGGCAGAGGGGCCCCATTCTCTGGACGAAGCAGAGCTGAGACTGTGTTGCCTCGTCCCCTTCCTTCATCACGGGGTGTATGGCCAGTTAAATTAGGGTGACTCCCCACCCACATTCCAGGTGCAGGGTAAACCCCCCCCCCCGAGGAAGGGGAGAGGGCAGGGGGCCAGGGAGAGCGGGGAGAGAACCTTCGAGCCTCCCCCGCCCCCAGCAGGGATGGCGACTCCCATCTAGGGTTTCCCAGCCGTGTTCCTGCAGCTGCCCTGTCTCCAGCTTCCGTCCAGGCACCTTCACCCAGGACCCCAAATTTAATGGAAACATAGTGTTTCGTAGCCCAGAATTCACATCTTATAAGCGCCTTCCTGAGGCTGAGCTTCCTGTGTGAACAGCTGCCTGATGGGGATGGGCTCTGGGAACTTTAAGCATCTGCCATGGGGGGAAGGGGTGACCTGTGACCTGGTGTGCCCAGGACAGGCGGGAGAGGGTGGCCTGTGACCCCGTGTGCTCGGGACAGGCAGGAAGGGGTGACCTGTGACCCCGTGTGCCCGGGACAGGCAGGAAGGGGGTGACCTGTGACCCCGTGTGCCCGGGACAGGCAGGAAGGGGGTGACCTGTGACCCCGTGTGCCCGGGACAGGGAGGAAGGGGGTACCCCGTGACCCCGTGTGCCCGGGACAGCAGGAAGGGGGTGCCCCGTGACCCCGTGTGCCCGGAGAACAGTGTTGGTTCACAGCAGTCCCTGCATAAGTACTAATAGTGTCTTCTCATCAGCGCCGCCTGGTCCTCTCTCCCTCGGCCGGGAAGCCACCACCGGCATCCTGCGTCCCGATGCCCAGGGTGGAGGCGGAGCATCCCGCGGCCACCCCACTCCTCACCTATTCTTTCCTGAACCTTCAGGCAGGAACTAGCATGACGGGTGCACCGCACAGCCTCCGCCCTCCGTGCTGGCTCTGTCCCCCGCAGGGACGGTGACCTCTCTGTTTCTCCCCACCCCCAGATCTGAACAAACACCGGCGGTATGAGATACGGATGAGCGTGTACAACGCCGTGGGGGAGGGGCCCTCGAGCCCCCCACAGGAGGTCTTTGTGGGGGAAGCAGGTGAGCCCATCTGCCCTTCCAGCCCCGGCCCTTCCCACCCCAGAAGTCCAGCTAGGGGACATACAGGATTCGGGGGCCCCAACCCACCTCCTCCCTGAAGCCCACTCGTGCCGCTCACTCCCGGCCTCTCACCCCCTCCAGTGCCCACGGCGGCGCCCCGTAACGTGGCTGTCCACGGCGCCACGGCCACGCAGCTGGATGTGACGTGGGAGCCGCCACCGCTGGAGAACCAGAATGGAGACATCCAGGGCTACAAGGTACGGGGCGCTCCACCAGAGACGGGGGTGCAGGGGGGCACAGGGCCAGCCCAGGGGTGGGAGTGACCCCCGGGTGGTAGGAGGGGGAGGTCGGCAGGTCTACACCTGCTCCCTCGGCTGGTTGCACCCAACCCACTGCAGTGTTGTGCAGCTGATGCAAAACTACAGCCGTGCCCTCCAGCATCCTCCCAGGCTGAGCTCGGATGCCAGAAGCCCGGGCCCTGCTTCGGGCAACACCCCCTCACCCCAGGCCGCAACTCCCAGTGCCGGCAAAAGATCCCTCAAAGTGGTTACTTGGCCAACCCTAGTATTGATTCGGCCCATCGGCAAGGGACCCCTGGCTAAGGATGTGGAAATCTCTGCTTAAAATGATTTCCAGATCTTAGATGGTGTCACTCGTTGTAACAGAATTCGTCTCCCGTATGCTCAGAGCCCTTTAGAAATCCTTCATCCTCTCGAATGCCCTGTGAGGCAGGCAGATTGTAAAGGTTCACACCCATGGTACAGATGAGGAAACCGAGGCCCAGTTTCGGTGGTCCGGCCAGAAGCAGGTAGAGAGAGCCGGACGCCTCACCCTGAGGGGCCGAGGGGAGCCAGCGAACACAGCCCCTGGAAGAGGCGGTGGGCAAATAATAATAACGCGTGTCCTCGGTTGGAGCCGCTGCTGTGTCTGGGCCGGTGTCCAGCACCTCTCTGATTCCTGGTGGGGGCTGGTTGTTCCAGAGAGAAGCCCGGTGCAGTGGTTAGGGGAGGGAGTGAGAGACCCTCCGGGGCCTCATGGTTTACGTGGCTCGGCCCCCTCATTCCACGGGCAGAAACAGCTCCCCCGAAGGCAAGGGGCTTGTTAGTATAGGTGGCCCCAGGCAGCCCGGGTGGCTCAGCGGTTTAGCACCGCCTTCAGCCCAAGGTGTGATCCTGGAGACCAGGGATCGAGTCCCACATCAGGGTCCTTGCATGGACCCTGCTTCTACCTCTGCCTCTCATGAATAAATAAATAAAATCTTTAAAAAAAAAAAAAAGTATAGGTGGCCCCAGTTGAAGATAGAAACCCACATGGGAGTCTCTTTCCACGGGGCGGGGGTGAAGGAGGCAGGAGACAGGAGGAGAGGCATCCTGCCAAGGAAGCTCTAAAGATGGGTGACACCCCTCAGGCCCGCCCAGGAGGGCCAGCTGGCAAAGCTAAATATTGCACCCCTAGCATATGCGTCCCGTGGAAAGGAGGCGGGGCCTGCAACAGTTTGGTAGCCACCGGACTGTCGAGGTGTGGAAGTCTCCAGCGAATGTGCAGCCCCAGCAAACGTGTGGACACACAGACGTCGTGTACCACACGGCAGATGTCTGCGTGCTCGGGAAACATGGAGCCAGTGGCCGTTATTAGCTGGGGACCCAGAATTGCTGCATCCCGGACGTGCATTAGCATTGACGTTAATGATGTGTGGACGTCACCAGCCCGTGAGCACAGCTCGGATGAGCTTGACTTGGGTCAGACTGAGCTGTGACGTGTGCGCGGGCAGGTGTGTCCGTGCAGCCCAGTCTCTCGGGGACGCGTGTTTATTGAGCTGTTATTTTGTGCCAAGTAACAGCAGTATTTCTCAGTCTGGGAGTAAAGCAGTGAACAGAGAGGCAACATGAGCTTGAATTTTAGGGGAAGAAGACCAACAATGTACAAAAACAAGTCACACCTCCAGATGGTGGGAAATGAAGCAGATTAAGAGGATAGAGAAGGAAGCTGGGGGCCAGTGGGTGGGGGGTGGGGGTTGGAATTTTAAATAGGGTCGATGGGAAGGATTTAGTGGGAAGCTGACACTTGAGCAAAAAATGAAGAACAGGGTGAGAATCACATGTTCTTCTGGGAGAACATTCCAGAAAGAGGGAAAGAAGAGCAAAGGTCCTGGGGTTGGTGCGTGCTTGGCGTTTACAAAGCTCAGCAGAGTCCCATGCGTCCCAGAGTGTGTGGAGGGCAGCATGATGGGAGAGAGGTCCAGGCAGTGACCTGAGCTGCTGCATCACACAGTCGCTCCAAAATGAGAGGACAGCCAGGGAGGGTTTGGGGCAAAGGAGGGCCACAAGTGACTCGGGTTTTTAAAGGGCTGTGCCGGCTGCTGTGCTGAGAGCAATCTGAAATGGGGAGAGCAGGAGACCGTGAGAGGGGACTGAATCATCTGGGTGCGGCGTGGCGGTGGCCTAGGCCAGGCGGCAGCAGCGGGGAGAAGCGTGCGTGCTCGGGCTCTGTCCGAACGGCGGGGCTGATGGAACTTGCTGAATTGAATGTGGAGTGTGAGTGAGAGCGGAGAAGCGGCAAGAATTCACAAGCAAGTAGATGCTGGAGCTTGCAGACACAAGGCGGGAAAAGACCAAAGAGGGCGGGAGGAGGAGGCTTGTGGGGGAGAGCTGGGGTCAGCTTGAGACGTCTGTCCGTCTGTCGGACGCCTGGGGGAGACCCCCAGCAGAGCTGGGGATACATGTCTGGAGTTCAAGAGAGAGGGGGTCTCAGCTGGAGATGTGAATTGTGGAGGCCTCAGGATATAGATGATGCTGAAAGCCCAGAGATGACACACGAATAGAGAGAAAACACAAGAAGATTGAAAACTGGGGACCCAGGACCAGGAAAAGTGCCCGAGGTCTCAGAACCTACGTAAAGAGCGTGCTTCCCAGAGGAGGGAGGACTCTGATGCACCAAACGCTACTGAGACCTCCCGCAAGATGAAACCTAGGAAGCCATTGTGCAGGGATTGCCAGACTAGAGCCCAGGGCTCCACCTGGCCCCCCACTTGTTCTCGTAAATAAAGTTTTATTGGAACACAGCCACGCTGCTTTGGAGGTACGACAGAGATGTGTGGCCTGAGAAACGCAAAGTACCGATTGCCTGGCCCTTTACCGAAAGCTTGCGGAGGCCTGGATTATTGCATTAGCCAGGCCCAGTTCCCAGGTGACTCTGACCAGAGCTGGGGGCAGGAGAATGCCTGCTTGGAGGGATTCGAGAGAGAATGAGGGGAGGCAATGAGTACAGGGACACCACCCCCCCATGCCCTTTAAGGAGTTTTGCCTTAAAGGGAAAATGAACCGGACAACAGAGGGGGTTTTGAGACAGGAGAAATGACAGCTTGCGCATGTGCTGATAATGATCCCGGGGAAGAGGGGGCATGTGGCGATTCTAGGAGGAGCCGAAGCTGGGGGTGGGAGCTGAAGTCCTGGAGGAGGAGAGAGGGCCCGGGACTGTGTGCGTGCAGAAGGTAAGACAGTCTTAGGAGCTGGCGGTGCAGCCGCGGGGGCGGGAGGCAGGCAGGGCTTGTGGACCGGGGAGACGGTGCAGAGAATCTCATCTCCAGAAGGAGCCTCAGCTGGGATGGAGGAGGGGAGGGGAGGGAGCACGGGGAGCGGTGAATGAGACTGGGCGGCAGGAGATGCTTGCAGCGGTGGTGGTGGTGGCCCCGGGCAGTGGCCCCTGATCTAAGCGAGGCTGAAGTTGGCCTTGACAGGAGGAAGCTGGAAGGGCAGGGAATGGAAATGGTAGATACAGGTGGTGCCTGTGATTTGCTCCAACACCTGCTCCTGCCTGCATGAGGCTAGATGCTGGAGACACACGGGGAGCCCGATCCGCCAAGAGGTCAAGCCCCCCCACTGCGGCGTGTGCATCCTAGTGGACTGCTGGGATGCACGGCCACTCAGCCGTGCGCCCCTTCGGGACCGGGCTCAGCGCTCAGTCCTCGGTGCCATCTGCATAAGGGCCGGTTGGCGGTCGCCCGACAAAGGTCTGCTGAATTCAGCGTGGTGCCCCGAATTCAAGTGCTGACTCCAAGCAGGGTGCCCTGCGTCTGCATGTGGCGCCGGTGGGGGGTCCTGGACCCCAGTCCTCCCCCCCACCCCAGAACAGGACTCTGGCACTGACCCCTCTCTCCTGCACCATCGTCCTCTCCCCACCCATGGGGCACAGAGCCCCTCTGAAATACATTTCCTCTTCGGGATGCCTTTTCCCGACCCTTCATATTTGTCCAAGCCGGCAGCCCTTTCTCTGCTTGGTCCCTTTACAGCAGAAACCCTCAAAAACAGTCTTCTGACCCGCCACCACCACCACCGCCAATCCCCGTCCTCCTGCTGTGTCTTGAACCTGCTCCAGGGAGCTTCTCACCGCCCCACATGCACCCCTACTCCACCCCCGACCTCTTTCTGTCCAGGCTGCTGTGATTCCTGTGGGTTTGGGGTTTTTTTTATTACTATTAATGAAAGACAGACAGAGAGAGAGAGAGAGAGAGAGAGGCAGAGACACAGGCAGAGGGAGAAGCGGGCTCCATGCAGGGAGCCGGATGTGGGACTCTATCCCGGGTCCCCAGGATCATGCCCTGGGCTGAAGACAGGGCTAAACCGCTGAGCCACCCGGGCCGCCCAATTCCTGTGTTATCTAGAAGTCAGGTGCAGGGCTCCCCCTACCTAGCTCAGCACCACCATTTGACACAGCAGGCCTCTCTCTCGTCTGAGAAATGCCCTCTCCTGTAAAAAAAAAAAAAAAAAAAAAAAAGGGAAAGAAAGAAAGAAATGCCCTCTCCTTCTCCTCTCCACGTCCCTCACCGGCGGTTCCAGCCTCCGCCCAGCCCCTGAGCATGGGAAAGCCCCCACCCACCCCGCTCACCTTGCAGCTCTTCCTACATCCACTGTCTCCATGTGCTCTCAACAAGTACCACCTGTGTGCTGACACCCCCCAGCTCTCGGACGTTCCCCATGGTGCTTCCCCTGCACCCCAGAACCTGCAGGAACTTGGTCCCCTGTTGTGTACCTGTCACTGTGAACATTGCTTCCTGAACGACCCCACAACTCGCTCTCTGATGCCTTCTCCTATCAGGAGAATCTGTTTTTAAAAATCAGGCGGGGTTAGGGACGCCTGGGTGGCTCAGCAGTTGGGCGTCCATCAGCCTTGGGCTCAGGGCGTGATGCCGGGGTCCCGTCGGGCTCCCTGCGTGGGGCCTGCTTCTCCCTCTGCCTGTGTCTCTGCCTCTCTCTGTATCGCTCATGAATAAATAAATTAAATATTTTTAAAAATTAAAAGTGGGCGGCGTTAGGAAAAAGCAAGAATTTCTGGGTGACGACGAGAGGTCCTGGGTGCCAGGTGGGGTACCCTGGTATTTTTTAGCAAGTTGAGAACTTGAGGTCCGTAGCGTGCAGAAACCTCCTCGGCCAGCAAGTGGCGCCAAATACTCGCTGATCCTCCCCGGGGCACGCGGCTCGCAGCTTCCCCGGCAGACCCCAGTCCGGAGTTCCTGACCCTAGTGAAGAATTGGAGCTTCTAGGAGCTTCTGAGCTGCCCCTGAGCAGCGCTGAGTAATTGGAAGTCTGAGGAGCGCAGCTGGTGGACTAAAGCCTTTCTCACTCCTTACCCCCTATGCTCCTTCTCACCTCGGTCCTGGAAAGTGGGGCGTCTATCACCCCACTGGTCGGCCGACAAAACCACGGCTCAGGGGAGTCACCTGGCGAAGTCACCTTGTGCATGCGTGCGTGAATGCAGCCCTGGGGTTCAGCCCCACGCCGGCCTGCAGGTGAATTCGCGCAAAGGTGAATCACCAGGGGCCTTGTCAACCACCAGCAGGTGCTTTGCAGCAGGTCGGGGGGGGGGGGGGGGGGGCCTGATGCTCTGCATCCCTAACCAGCTCCCAGGTGATGCTGCTGCTCTTAGCTCCCCGGCTCTGGTTCCTGAAGAGCAGAACTGGCTTCTCCCTCCAGTAACTAGACCCTACAAGCCCCGCGGAAAAACAGATACGTGGGGTCTGTGATCTCCCGGGAGTGAGTCCAGCAGAGACCGGAGTATTAGCTGTGAAAAGGAAAGCTCTGGAAGGGTTTCTAAACCAGCTCCTCCATACTTCTGGGACTCACACCCACGGTCCAGGGTGTGTGGATGGTCCCTGAGGCTGGCAGGGGCAGGGGGAAAGGCAAATGTCTCCATCTCACTCCCACACTTGGCTGTGCCCACAGATTTATTTCTGGGAAGCCCAGCGGCGCAACGTCACGGAACGGGTGAAGACGCTTTTCCTGGCCGAGAACAGCGTGAAGCTCAAGAACCTGACCGGCTACACTGCCTACATGGTCAGCGTGGCAGCCTTCAACGCCGCCGGGGACGGGCCTCGGAGCACCCCCACCCGGGGCCAGACCCAGCAAGCAGGTGGGGGGGGTGGACACCTGCACCTGTGCTCCCAGCGGGGGGTGCGGGGGTGGTGGGAGCAGCGGCCTTATCTGCTGAGATATCTGGGCTGGGCACCCAGGGCCTGTGTCGTGGCCTCCAGACGGGGAGAGCACAACCCAAAAAGAAGGGCCTACATGAGAGTGCTCAGAAGAGAGAGGCTGTCCCCAAAGGGGCCTGGAGAAAGCCTCCAGATGTCCCCTGTCCTCCCCACATCTTGTAGCCCACCAGCCCGTTTCTGCCCATGCCTTGTTCCCACCTGACGGTCTTATGCGGCCCCGGCTTTGTTCATTCTGCACATGTTCCCTGAGCATCTTCTAAGGACCAGCACTGTGCTGGATGGACACCGTCGAGGTCCCCACCCCAGGGAGCAGGACAGGTCATAAACACGTATCTAGATGAATGGGCCTCAGGTGGGGGTGAGCGTGAGCAGTCGAAGGACGGGGGCGGGGTGGACAGTGGCCTTGGACAGGTCAGGCTGCAGAGGCCTCCGAGGGCTGACCGCCGGGGCCTGACTGCGAAGAGGCCAGCGTGGAAAGCTCTGGAGGGAGGGGTTCCGGGCCGAGCGAGCGGCAGGTGCAAAGGCCTGGCGGCCGGAGGGGGTGAAAGGAGCAGAAGGCCAGGCTGCTTGAGAGGAAATGGCCAAGGAGGGTCGAGGAGCCTTGGGAGGAAGCCTAGGATGGGTTCTCAGTGCGCTCGGGAGTCTCTGGTGGGGGTAAGCAGTTGGGCAATAGGATCCGGTTCATGATTTCAAAAGCTCTCTGCCTGCCGTGCGGAAAACAGGCTGACGGAGGGGACAGGAAGGAGGCAGGGAGGCCACTTAGGAGGCTGGACGGTGGGGCAAGGCGGGGGGGCGGGGTGATGGTCAGGACTCTGCTTCCCGCTCAAGTGGGGCCGGGCTTATATGTAGTGTCCAGAGGCGCTTCTCGGGCAGTGAGACGCTCGCTCCTTCTAGAAGCCCCGGGATGAGCAGGCCAGGTGTTACCCGTTTCAGTCAGCAGGGGGTGGCCTGGGCAGTGAAGCGTCTTGCCCAGGACCACCTGCCTCCCCTGCCCGTCACTGGGGGAGCAGAGGCTCGAGGCCAGGACAGGTGAGCTGGTCCTGAGCTGTCTTCACTGCCTGTCACTGAGCCCCCTCCTCGTGGATTTGAATACAAGCCTTTTGTCCTGAGCCCCCATTGAGCATCCCCCCGTCCTCTCTTAAAGAGAGAGCCAGACCGTGGAGTCGGTTAAGCGCTGTCCTCTTTGGGGACAGGCCACGGCTCCTGGGAAAGCTTTTTCCTCCACTGGTTCCCGAGGGTCTGGTCTGTCTGTCTGCTGGTCCAGACCACTCTCCGTCAGTGTCACGGGCCGGATGCGAGCCCCTGGGAGCCTGGAAGCTTCCGGCAGCAGGACAAAATGTTCTGACCCGAGTCCCTCTTGCTAGGGAAGGCAGGAAAGGCCCCCTGAGTCGCCTCCCTCCTTCAAAGCCCGCTGGCTGGGGCTGCCTCCCGGATGGAGCGGAAGCGGGGTCCAGATTAGCCTCGGCTCGGTGGGGGGCGGCCCCAGGACAATAATAGCCCGGTCATCGGCGCCTGAAGCCAGCTCTGCGCTTCCTTCCCTGCCTCTCTGTCCTCCCCATCAGAGGTCCCCACGGCCCCCATGTTTTCAGGGTCACTCCAGCCTTCTCAGGCCAAGAAGGCATCTCTTCCAGATGGTTTGACTGTCCCTCTTTCTGGATGCTTCTGACAGCCTGGTCTCTCGGTGACAAGCCCTGGGGCCCCAGGGACGCTGGAGAGGCCTCAAGGCTGGCTGCAGTGCTGGCATCTTCTCTTCCCCGCCCGCTTAGTGCCCCCAGGCCCAGACAGCCCCTGCCTTCTCCACCGAGGAAGGCAAAAGACAAGCCTTACAAAACCAGGACATCACCTGACCCCACAGTGACCCTGGAGGCTCAGTGTAGACGTGTCCTGTGGTCTTAGCCAGGGGCCAGGGCCACTTAGCAGGAAGCAGAGTCTTCCAACTTTAGGGAAAAGAAAGCTAAAGCTGCCTTCCCTCCCAATTCTTAGACTCTGGTATTGGAAAGCCAGAGCTAGCAGCTTCCTTTGGGGGTGGGGGGGGGCATGGCTGACCTCTGATGAACCCCTGCTCACTCTCTCTTTCCCGGGCCCAGACCCAACCGCCCCTGCTGGTCCCTGGAAGCCGAGCAGGGCTTTGAAGGGCCTCGGGAGGACAAGACAAACCCTTTGCTGTCTCCCTGCAGCCCCCAGCGCCCCCAGCTCTGTCAGGTTCAGTGAGCTGACCACGACCTCGGTGAACGTGTCCTGGGAGGCCCCGCAGTTCCCCAACGGTGTCCTGGAGGGCTACCGGCTGGTGTACGAGCCCTGCACCCCCGTGGACGGTGAGTGGGACCCTCCCGGCACCGCTCCCAAGGGCTCTCTCGTCGGCATTGCGGTGGGGGGGGGCACTGCACAGACTTGGATGTGATGAGCGTCTCCCCCACTTGCAAAGGGAGAACCTGGGGCCAAGAAAGGAGCATTTCTGCACCTGCACGCGGGGGCTCAGAGTTGAGCAGCACCTGGGTCTCCCACCGAAGTGAGGAGGGAAGGACAGGAGCCTGCGAGACACACAGCGTCCACGGTGGCCAGGCTGCTGTCAGGCCCAGAAAGAGCGGGGAGCCCCTCGTAGCCCCTCCTATGCCTGCCAGGATCCAGAATTTAGGGTGTCAGCCTTATTCTGGATAGGCCTTCGCCTCTCCTGCTAGGTCAGGAACTCATTTGAGAATCTGATAAAAGCCTCAGAGCCTCTCCCCAGAAAGCACAGTTTGGGGGAGTCGTTGCACCCCGCTTCCCTGTGAACCCCAGGTCAAGAACCTCGATGTACAAGTTGCCTCCCAGACTCTTGTTTGTCTAGCTGTCCTTAGAGCCCCCGGCAGTCCCTGCTCCCCCAGTGGGGACCCTGCCCAGCTCCCAGGCTCCCAGGCCACCCTAACCCTGACTGTGGATGTCACACACCTGCCAGCGCTCTGCCCACGCCTGCGTGAGTGAGCCCAGGGGGAGCCCAGAAAGCACTGCCATCTACTCGGAGAAGCGGGAAGGAGGCCGAGCTCCCGGCCACCTGGGTCCAGTTCCAGAGCCCAGGAGGACTCGGGGGTGTGGCTGGCCTGCAGGTGGCAGCCCGGTGGCCAGAGGTCACCTCCCCACTCTCACCTGTCCCTGGCTCCAGGGCCTGACCAGAACAAGGGGCGGAGCCCTGGGACACCGCCCGGGGCCAGCAGTTCTGGGCCAGCCAAGGGAACAATGGCCCTCAGTCTCCCCACCAGCGCCTGCCTGCCAGCACTAGTTCACTCTGCAAAGCGGCGCTGTGTCCGGGACACTGTGGGGCGGGGGTGGGCAGGGCCCCAGGAGGAGATGTGATCGATCAAGTGCAGGACCCGGGAAAGGGGCCCGTCTCTCCCTCGGACGGAAGGAGAGGGCCGAGGGCACGGGGACACGATGCCGGGGGACAGGACAGGCTCTCCGCACAGCGAGCGGCCTTTCCCGGCCTACCCCGGGGGCCCCAGCCCTTGAGGGGTGGGGGCGCGAGGCCTTCCCGTTCCTCTGTCCAGCACGGTCTGGCCACATAGCCGACGTCATGTCCTTGCATGTTCCCGTCCACTCCGCAGTGGCCCAGCCGGTGGGAACGCCAAGCCCTGGGTGTGACGGAGCCGGGCCAGAGCTGTGTCTGCGCCCCCCGTTCATGCCTCAGCCCCGGGGTCGGGTCAGCAGCAAACAGGCCTCACAAGAACCCGGCGACCCCTGCCCCTTTCCTGTTGGGAAAACCACGGCCCAGGCAGATGAGGGATTTGCTCAGAAATGTCAAGGGACGGCCGCTCAGCGCTGCTGTTCTGGGTCCTGGGGCCTGTCCCCTCACCCCCCCCCCCACCTTGGGTCACCCCCTCCGCTTGAGCGGCCATCGTTCTGTTGTTCAGTATTTATTTATTCATAAGGTGGTTTGGGTACATGCCAGCTGCCAGGTGCTCTTTTATTTAATCTCATAACGTCTAGTCCACGATGCTATGGCTACAGGCTCGTTCAGCAGAACAACAAACCAAAGCTAGGGCTTCCCCCCACCCCACACCCTGGGCCAGCACTGGGCCGTGTGACCTGTGAAGCCCCCCTCCCCGGAGTGACCACTGTGCTTGGGGGACACGGGAAAGGACACCCCATCCCGACCTCCCCGACCCCCGAGGAGGCTGGTGGTCGGGAGGATTTGGGCCCACGAAGCACCGAGCACAAGCCTGAACCTCCTAAAAACCATGCAGGCCTCCCCACCGGTTACTGTGACTTGGGGTGCAGTTGATGGAGGGCCTGGTGTGAGCCCCTGGCCCCTTGATGGCACAAGAGGCTTGCCAGAGGTCCCGAGGCTGTCCTTGGCTGTTGGGACTGGCTGCAGGTGTGTCACCCCGGCCCCGGGATGTCCCTGCAGAAGGTGCTCCTTGGGATTCCAGTTCAGTGGAATCAGTGAGGGGAGAAGTAAACACGGGGGTAGAGTACATTCGGGATGCAGCGGTTCAGTTCAGCAGGGTGGGGAGGTGCTGAAGGACCCCCGTGCCTACCCATCGGATGGTCCGGGCCTCTTGTCAGGCTTCTCCCGCCGCGGAACCCTTCCTCCTGAGAACCGCCTGCGGGAGCGCGTGTGTGGGAACCGCAGCTGTGTGGCCCAGGGTGCCAGCCCGGGGCTGACCTCGAGAGGGTGCTGCTCCCCCCCCCACCCCGTCAACGCGCCACCCCTGCAGCTGCCAGCCGCCCCTGCCGTCCCCACACGCCCCGTGCCTCCTTCGCAGGTGTCAGTAAGATCGTGACCGTGGACGTGAAGGGAAGCAGCCCCCTGTGGCTGAAGGTGAAGGACCTGGCGGAGGGGATGACCTACAGGTTCCGCATCCGAGCCAAGACCTTCACGTATGGGCCGGAGATCGAGGCCAACGTTACCACAGGCCCCGGAGAAGGTAGGGGAGCTCCGGGCGGCCGAGGGGGCTGCTGCCCACCCACCCCACCCGTGCACACACAGCGTGCAGCCCCCCAGGTCGGAAGGGGGTGCCCAGAGCTGTGCTAGACCCTGGAGATGCAGAGACGGGGGAGGCAGGTGTAGTGGGGACGTCCTGGGGGGTGGGGGGTGGGATCCAGACAGACACATGGAAACACAAGCCAGGGTTCGCAGTACCCCGAAGGCGGCTCCGGCAGCGGAGAAGAGGAGGGCTGGGTGTGCGGGTGAGAGCGAAGGCGGGCCTGGGCTGTGGAGGATCACCTGCGCCCTCCGAGGGTTCCTCCAGGTGCCACATATGTCAGAGAGCACCCCCCTACCCAGGGTTCTGGGCCCCAGGAAATCGGAATCCCTGACCAATCGCCCTGGGAACTTGCATTTGCACAGGAGCCCCCAGAGGCTCTTTGCCTGGTGCTCTGAGCACCACTGCTTCTGGGGAGGCGGGGGGGGGGGGTCACAGGCAGGGGCCCCTGCCAGACTGCGTCCTCCCTAGACAAAGGTGACCGAGGGAAGAAAGGAGCAAGGGAGTCAAGGCCAGGCTGTGCACTGAGCACAGGGCCTGAGGAGGGTGGGGAGGGGGGACGCTGGGGACCGGAGATGGAAGAGTGGCTCTGTCGCAGTTTGTGACACTTCTCAGGGTCAGCCTGGGGCTGGGAGTGTTGTTCAGGTGCCTGCTGTGGTTGAGGTTTGCTCTCCAAAGTCCTTGTCACCCAGGCAGGCTGTCTTCTCCTGAACACAGAAGCCACCGGGCTGGGCCTCTGCTCCCTCCTTCCCTGAGAAAGGACACAGCCCATCTCAAACTTTCCCTGAAATCCCTCCCCCGGCTCCTCCTCCACCTCCTCCACCTCCTCCACCTCCTCCCCAGCCTCCTCCCTGCCTCCTCTGTCTGCCTCCCCTCCCCCTGCTCCCTGTCCGGAGGCCAGAAGCCCCGCTGAGCTAGGCCCCTGGGGGGTGAGGATGATGGGGGGGGCGGTGGCTGGAGAGGCTGCCTGACTTGCCTCTCACCTGTGGGCAGGTGTGGCCATGCTTCCCTTTCTCTTTGTGGGTTTCCCGGCCCCTGGTTCTGCAAAGAAGCTGGCTCGGGCTCCTGTGGGCCATGCAGCCTGCAGGACCAGGGGAGGAAGCTGGCGGGAAGAAGCCGCCCCCTCTGCCCTTCACCTGCCCCCAGCCCCTCCTGTGCCGCCTCTTCACCTGAGCCAACTTCCCTGGGAAACAAAAGCAGGAAGAGAGCTGGCAAGGACAAAGGGAGGCGGAGCAGGGCCGCAGGGCCGTGGGGAGAAGGCGGAGGACAGCCTGTTCTAACCTGAGGCTTGAAGTGTCCCAGGCCTGAAGTGGGAAGGAGGGGGTGGCAGGAAGTTGGGGGGAGTCGGTGGGGGGTCCCTCTGAACCAGCGCTGAGCTGTGCCCTGCAAGTGTGGGCGAGGAAAGGACGTGCCACCACGCATCCTTGTCCTGGAAGCTTCTAGGCCGGGAGTTGCTGACTGTTGTCAGCCTTGAGTTCTGTCCTGTGCAGAATGAGAACTCGGGGGTCCTGAGAGCGCTCCCCCCCACCCTCCTCACCCCCCTCGGGCTGTATCTCACACCCCCCCTGGCCCCTCAGCTGCCTTTGCCCTGTGCTGTAGGCAGGATGCGCGTTGGGGAAGGAAGGAAGGAAGATGAGGCTCTCTGAGGTCACGGGTCGGCACTGGACATGGGCCGGGCGGTGGGCTGCCAAGTCTGATCGTGAGTCCCCGGCCTGCTGTCCCGCCTGCCAGCTCCGCGGGCCCTGGAGGCTCTTCAGTCTGGAGCTGGATTCCAGGCTCCCTCCCTGCAGGCGTCCACAGGACACACTTGGCACTCACTGGCCAAGCGGTCATCCCCCCCCACCCACTCACCCACTTGTTCCCCCGTCCCACAGTGCATAGGGAGCACCTACTCTGTGCCCAGCCCTGGGGGTGCAAGGCTCCAGGTCTAGTGAGGAACAGGCAGGTAGGAAACAGCGCACAGGGTGTGGGTTCTGGTGACAGTGAGAGAGGAGGGGCCCGGGACCCTCCATAGATGGAACTGGCTCTCACTCTTCTTACTGCACAAGTGAATTCTCTCCTGCTTCGGCCCCTGGGGCTGGTGCCTGGATGCCTGGTGACTGGATGGCTGGTACTGGGATGGCTGGTGCCTGGATGGCTGGTGCCTGGATGGCTGGTGCCCGGATGGCTGGTGACTGGATGGCTGGTGCCTGGATGGCTGGTGACTGGATAGCTGGTGCCCGGATGGCTGGTGACTGGATGGCTGGTGCCGGATGGCTGGTGCCGGATGGCTGGTGACTGGATGGCTGGTGACTGGATGGCTGGTGCCCGGATGGCTGGTGCCAGATGGCTGGTGACTGTATGGCTGGTACTGGATGGCTGGTGCCGGATGGCTGGTACCCGGATCGCTAGTGACTGGATGGCTGGTACCGGATGACTGGTGCCAGATGGCTCGTACCCGGATGGCTCATACCCGGATGGCTGGTGCCGGATGGCTGGTACCTGGATGGCTGGTGCCTGGATGGCTGGTACCTGGATGGCTCGTACCCGGATGGCTGGTGCCTGGATGGCCACCCTGATGTACCTGCTGTGCCAGGACAGCGAGCAGCAGAGCCCTTTCTTCCTCCTCCCCTGCTCCCAGCCTCCACTCTGGCCCAGCCTGGGTGCACCTGCAGCAGGGGTGGGGGAATTTCAGGCAGGAAGTAGAGAGGCCATTGCCATCCTAGGCCAGGAGACCAGACGTCAGGGAGCCCTTCAGCCCCCCAAAACTAACGCCCCACTTATCATGAGCCCTTCCTACACCATCATCACACCCACCCCTACTGTCCCCCTAGGTCACATCCCATCATTCCAAAAGGGCCTTACAGTTGGGGAAACTGAGGCACTGGAGGGCTATGTGAGTTGATCAAAGCCACCCCCATCTAGTGAAGTCAGGTCTCCTGGCTTTGAATATGGAATAGAGTGGGAGTGTGGGCGACCCAGAGAAGGCAGTTGGATCCAGCAGGCCCAGCTGGAGACGCACACCTAGGACCTTGGCGCTCGCAGGGTTTCTGGAGACTTCGGCCGGGCTCGGTGTGGCTGCCCAGCCCCTCCGCCGGAGCACGGGGAGACAGGCCGGGTGTCGTACCTCGTCTTGCCCACTGTGTGCCGTTCGCAGGTGCCCCCGGGCCGCCCGGAGTGCCCATCATCGTGAGGTACAGCTCCGCCATCGCCATCCACTGGTCCAGCGGAGACCCTGGCAAAGGGCCCATCACCCGCTACGTCATCGAGGCCAGGCCATCAGGTACACCCAGCCCCGGGCTGAGCGCCTCCCTCTGGAGCAGCTTCCAGGTCTTGCTTTCTCCTCCTTATGGAGTCCCTCCACCTGGCGACCTTGTGTCCTCCTGAGAAGGCGTTGTCCTACTCCAGGTGGAGCTAGAGGTGGCCCTGGGGCGAGTGGGAAATGGAGAGTTGCATTCTTAGGTCGGACACCCCCACACACACCCACTGGGGTCCCCTGGAGAGCAGCACTTAGCGCCAGGTGACGACCAACTCGGGTGGAAGATCATTCAAGAAACCAAAGGAGCAAAGTGTTGGCCCCTGCCCCCTTGGTTAAACACGGGGCCTCTCACGAGACCCCACTGACTGGCGTCCCGTCCGGAGGCCAGCTGTCCCCCCGGGGACCCTAGCCACCTCCTTGCAGTCCGTCTCTGCCACCCTGACGATCTCAGCAGTTCCTGTAACCCTACCAACCCCTCCTGTCAGGCCTGAAATCGAATCACAAGCGCTTCCAGAGCCATCAGGAGACCAGCCAGCCAGTGCTAAGTTCCTCGGGGGGGGGGGGGGGGGCTGCTCCCAGGGCTCCCGCTTCACAGTGGCCGTTAACAGCTGCTCCTCCCAGCTCCCCTTGGCCACCCCACTGCCAGCTCTGGCCGCCGCCAGCTTTCCCCGTTGCTAGGTTTCCAAATTCATCAGAGGTGCCAGAGCCGGGGAAGGGCTGGAGCCTTGTTCTTGGTAGGCCAAGGCTCTGTGATTAGCCGCTTGAAGTCCAGAAGGAACGAACAGCAAATAATAATCATAGTGGGAGGTAGTGGGGCATATCGGAAGCTAATGCTTCCCACGAGAGCCCCGAAGCATCCCGGTGACAGACTTCATACCTCGGATAACAGCGCCAATCATCTCGATAACAGAGAGTTAATGCCGGGCTTCCAGGAAGAGCCACCACCCTGCCATTGCCCTAATCTTCTGCTAATAATCGCAGCGAGGAATAGTTATTTCATGGAGCAGCTCAGATCCAATGCGGAGCTGGAAGAGGGCTGGGGGTTGGCTCTCCCCCACACCCCAGATGGTCCCTCCCCTGCCCTCCCGCACAGGCTGCCGAGTTGGCCAGGAGAGCGCCGTGAGCTGCTCCCCACCAGGCCCGTGCCTATGCTTTGCATCCGAGTTGGCCAACCCGGACGCCAGGCTGTGGAATGTTGGCTCCCAACTCCCGTCCTGCTGATTTTCCAGCGTTCCCTGGGAGGCCCAGCGTGGGACCTGGCGTCCTGGGGCGGGGGGCCGTGGCTCGGTGCGCAAGGCCGAGGTGGGATCAAGGCAGGACCCCTGAAGGGTCGGGTCTGGGAGTGGTGCCCAAGAGCTGCGACAGAGACCAAAGGAGGCTGTGACGGGGGGAGGGAGGGCAGAGGGCCAGGGGAAAGCCGTGCCTCTCCGTGGGGCTGCTGGAGAGCATCTCTCCACCTCCACGCCGCCCCCACACTCCCCGGCTCTACATCCTCCTCTCCAGGAGGAGATCCGTCTTGATCTGTGCTCCCCCTGCCTCGCTGGGTAGTATCAACCGAACACGCCTGCTTTCTACAAACCCAGAACTGGCAGGTACTGCCGAGCAGGGAGGGCCTCTCTCACTCAAGGTTTCTGGCCCATGGAACCGGCCACGCACATCAGCCGACTCGTGAGGCTGGAGGCCAGAGCCCCAGCATGACATTCCAGCAGCTTCTGGCCTGGCCCCGGAGCCCGGCCCTACCCTTTGTTTCTGTGCAGGGCAGAGCAAGGTGGGTCACACGGCGGGCCGAGGCCCCAGCTCCTGGGAGGCAGCAGGGTCCCGGATGAGCCCACTCAGCCAACACTGAGTCAGCCGTGGACCTCAAACAGCACCGTCCTGGACACCCAGAGGGTGTTGGGTGCCAGGTGGTGGGGAGCGACAGCTCTAGGCTGGAGCACCAGCCCTGCCACTTAGGGCAGCCTGACCTTGGGAGGATGGGTTCTCTCCTTCCCTCCCTCTCTCTCTCTCTCTCTCATCCATAACGTGAACACAGCAGTGCTTCCCTCTCCCCACGGCCACCGTGGGTGTGAAACATAAAGCCCATAGAACCACGTTGCTTGACGAGGAACAAGAGTCTCTGCTGTGTTGTCATCACCATCATCACTGTTGCCACGGTTGACTGGCATTGAAAGTGAACGACAGACCGTTCAAGGTCATGGGAGGAGAATGGACTGGCACCCCGATCCTCGGCTCTCAGGGCATGAAGCCAGAGCACCCAATGTTCTGAGAAGGTTGGGGAAGAAGAGTCGCCTCCAGTTGTCCCACCAGCACTTAGAGGATGCCCGTGCTGGGCGCTGGGCTGAAGAGGCGAATCAGGCTGGGTCCTTGCCCGGGAGGGACGGCACAGCCTGGTGGGGGACAGCCACAGGGTGCGTGAGGCAGATGCACAAAACAACTAAGACAGAAGATGAGGCAAAGCTCGGGACCCCACACCTTGGTGAGGACGGCAGGACGCAGATGGGCCCCCGCGGCTACTTCCAGTTGGAGAGAACTGGGTGGGCAGGGCCAGCACCCTCATGGTCCACAGTTCAGAGAGGACGATGGGGGTGATGGGGGCCTCCACCAGAGTTCCTGGCGTGGGTGGATCCGTGATACATGTGGTGAAGGAACCAGAATCCGTGAGCCCCTGGAAGAGGCTGGAAGCACCAAGCTGGAGCCAGGGAGTAGCCTGTGGACCCGACGGGCGGCTCTTACCAGAAGGAGCTCAGGAACGCTGCCTCGCTGAGGCTGCCAGGTGCCCTCCCCGGAGCGCGCCACAGGACGCAAGACCTAGGAGCCCAGCCACCGAGTCCTAAGATCCCTGGACTCCCTGGATCACCCCCACGCTTTAGTTGGAAAATCAGCAACAAGCAGAAGGGCTCCCCATCCTTCTAAGGGCCACGCCAGTCCCAGTGGCCCTGCATGGAGCCTCTGGCCGGGGGCCCGAGGTGGATGCTGCGGGGCCCCGGCAGGTGCTTGCACTTCTCTCATGGGGAGCAACATGCCCGCTGCTCCTTTTGAATGAGGTGGACGTGAATTCAGTCCCAAAAGGGTCAGACCCAGAGAGCCACGGACAGAGGGGCAGGCCTGAAAGGATGGAGGTGGTTGGGGACAATGTGGGTGGAGAACAGATGGGGGACCCCTCCAGGCTTGTCTGGGTGCTTTATCCCCAGCTTCCTGCTCCTCAGCAAGGAGGCAGCTGAGGATGGGCCCCCATCGGTCCGCACCCTCACAGGCAAGGCCAGCCCCTCCTGTGGCTATTTTAAAAAAGGGGTCTTCTTTTTGTCTGATCCCACTACTATATATATTTTGAATAGGAAAGGGGGGGTCAGAAAAAGAGGGGCCCAGTTAAGGAAAGGAGGATATACCCATGTGATAAAATCGTAGGCAACCACGTAAAGTCACGTTGACCAGCACTTTTAATGATGCAAAAACAGGTGATTTGAGTTCTTCTACACAGGTACCAGAATGCTGAGTCTCCTCCTGTGGGCGGTGGCGTTGGGTTGGCGGGTATCGTGTTTTCTACATACTACACGTCTTTAAATATTTTACAGATATTTTAATAAAGGGAACCAAAGGGTCGGAGACTCCAAAAAGCCATCTTTTGAAAAATACCTGCAGAGATTCAGCATTGACTGGGCAGTCCAGACAGGCCCTGCTCTCCGGGGGCAGCAGGTGGGGTGGGAGGGGGCTCCCCCTCACGGGGCGTCTCCCTCTCGACACTCTTGCAGACGAGGGGCTATGGGACATCCTCATCAAAGACATCCCCAAGGAGGTGACCTCCTACACGTTCAGCATGGACATCCTGAAGCCAGGCGTGAGCTACGACTTCCGAGTCATCGCCGTCAACGACTATGGCTTCGGCACCCCCAGCAGCCCCTCCCAGTCTGTGCCAGGTACTGCCCACGCACCAGAAGACTGGACCAGGGCCTGGGTCAGCTTTGAGCTCCGGTGGCTGTGTATCCCTGGGGTTCCTTTGCAAGGATTCCAGAAGCCCTGGGGAGGGGGCTCAGTGGGGCTTGTGGACACATCCCTGGGCCCAAGATGAGAGCTTCTGTGAGCTCATCACCCGAGAGAATTCACTCAGGCCATAAACTGCATGTTTCTATGGAAACCACCCCCAAAACAGATGCAGTGGCCTGTGGAGCATTGTCTGGGGCTGAGAGGCATAGGACTGCCACCCCTCCCCTTCTTCCTCTCATGCTTCCCGTCCAGCGCGTCTTGGAGGACTCACGGAGGACTCCAGTGCCAAAACCCATGACCTCAAATCCAATCACTTGCCCAACTTTTCATACCAAGGCCCCTTCCCTCAAGGCAGAAACATAGCTCAAAATGGTAACCCAGTGGGTGAGGCTCAGAAACCTGGCGGCCTCCCTCCTCCCACATACGATCTCCCTTGTCCAGATTGATAGAACCAGGGCACGGGGAATAGAAGAGCCAGCTCCTCATTAGGCAGCCCCCTGGATTAGTAGTGGTTTGTGCACAAAGCATGGTCTTGAGGGCTTTGAAGGAAGGAGAGCCCTGGCTGGAGGGAGCATTCTGAAGCCCCACACATGTCCACCCCCCGCCCCGTTCCCCTCACTTTCTGCTGCCAGAGAAAGACTGAGTCCAGTCCCTGGGGAGAAAGTCTCCCAGGCCTACCACACACCAGAAAGGTACTCCCCAAAACGAATGTGGGCCTGCCTGTCAAGGTAGCCCCTAGGCCACGGGTGGCAAGAGGAGGGGGAGGTAAAAAAGGAAAATTAGCATGCACACTACTGCTTCTCCGTCCTGTGTCTTTGGCAGACATCACTAATCAACCCTCACACTCTTTGCTGGCGAGTCCAGATGCAGCCTCAGAACTCAAAGCAGCCCTCCAGGCATCCCTTTACCAATGGATGAGAGCTGGTCCTTGAGCTAAAACTGTCCCTGCCGACCTTGTCTTAGGGTCTACCTCATTGCAATGGGGCACAGACTGTGCATGCCATAAACTGAGCAGGTGGTGGGGTCCCAGCTGGAGCGGGAGGCTTAGAGGCAGGAGGCACCTGACACCCCTGCCCCCATTCATGTTCCAGCCCAGAAAGCCAACCCTTTCTACGAGGAGTGGTGGTTCTTGGTGGTCATTGCCCTCGTTGGCCTCATCTTCATCCTGCTTCTGGTCTTTGTGCTCATCATCCGAGGCCAGAGCAAGAAGTACGCCAAGAAGACGGACTCTGGTGAGCTGGCACCAAGCCCTGCTGACTGGACGGGATGCTCCTGGGTCCACCTCCCTTTGGGCAAGGTTGGGGCCGGGGGTTCTCTCCTAGGAATGCACCTGCTCTGCTAGGTGGGGGGGGGCAGCCTGGGGCCCCTATGTACGATCTCCATCTCCCGTTTGGTCTCACCTCTAACAAGAGAAAGAGAGAGCATCCCGGCCAGGTGGGAGAGGGGAGGCCAGCGGTCTAAAGGGATGGCACGGCTGACCAGATGCGGTCTCCCCCTACCTCCCCCCTGCCAGGGAACAGTGCCAAGTCTGGTGCCCTTGGCCACGGGGAGATGATGAGCTTGGATGAAAGCAGTTTCCCTGCCCTGGAACTCAACAACCGGAGGCTCTCTGTGAAGAATTCCTTCTGCCGGAAGAACGGCCTGTACACCAGGTAGAGGGCTCTCTGCACGGCAGGGCAGGGGGGATGGAGTTTGGGGGGCCAGCAGCGCCCGGGGGTGAGGAGGACTCTCGGGAGGGCCGCAGAACAGGCAGTGTCCACGTGGTCTCACTGTCCCGAAATGGCTTTCGAGCTCAGGGGCTGGGGATGGCCCGCGGGGCCCAAGCAGCACAACCAGGGTGTGGAGGCCACAGCCCCATGTGAGAGCACAGTAGGGAGAAAAGGCACAGGAAGCGGGGACCCACCAGGGACAGCAAAATGCAAAGGACGTGTGCAATTTTCCCACCCAAACCTGCCACTGTTTGGAGCCAGCTGCTCCGAGGAGCGAGCGGGAAGCCGTGAGAGCCGCTGGCTCCAGCAGTGGGGCGGGCCCAGCAGAGGTAGGCCGGACAGACACACCTGAGGGGCAGGTGCCCGGAGTACCCCGTTATTGCTTATGCCTTACCTGTCTCCTCTCAATTCTGGAAGGGGCGCTCAGAGCGTGGACACCCTCTCCCCTGGGTCCTGACTCCTACCTCTTATGGAACAGTTTACTCCTCCTCACCCCACAAGTCCATGCTGCCAGCACCGTCCTCATCCTCAGAGGGCAGCGTCTGCAAACAGCCAGCCAGGAGAGGTCCCGGCGGGCGGTGCACCGGGCCCCTGTGTCCTCCTGACTTGTCTCCAGCCCTAGGTCCCCGTCCCCCACCCCAGCCCCACTCCCTGTGGCAGGCTGGGCTGTGTCCGAGGGCCAGGGCAGCTGCTGGGGCCCACCTGCCAGGGCTCACCTGATGTGACCTGGCATTCTTATGCTCCAGGATGCTCAGGAGAGATGGAGGGGGCCACCATCCAGCAGCGCCCGTCCACTCAGCCTCAGCCCTATTAACATTCCCGGTTCATCGGAGGGGCACGCTGGTCGGGCGCAGCTCACAAAGCTCCCCTCTGTCTCATCCTGGAGGGAAGAGGCGATGTGTGTGTTCATCAGGAGGACAGAGGGAGGGGCGCGCAGGCCGGCAGGCCCTGCTCTCATCCCCCGCCAGATCCAGCTTTCCAAAGAAAGAGCCATTTGAGGCCGAGGCGGTGGGCCCAGCAGGTCCACTGCAGCCCCGCCAGGCTGGCTCCGGGACCCTGCCACACGGAACAACGGGGCATTTCACGGATGGCCCGGCCTCGCCTGCCTCTCACGCCCCCAGAGTACACACACCACGGCCCCCGTGTGTCCTCTACCCTGCTGTGTATACACAGAGATCCTGTTTGCACCAAACCAGCCCCGGGCTCTGGGAGTCCGACCCAGCCCTGGCCACACCGTCAGCTCCTCACTCACCCTGCTGGTGGCCAAGACAGCTCGAGCCTGACACCCCATTTCCACCCCCTTCCCCCTGCCCAGCATCACGCATTTGCCCATCTTGTCTACACGAAGCTGCTGCCAGTATTGTTACGGTTTTATTTTTAAGTAGTTAAGGATGCGGCTCTGTCATTTGGAATCGAATCGGTGCAGATGTAGTACAAGAGGTTGGAGGGGGCGGGGAGGTTGCTTGGGACACGCTCCCAGGCCGTGGGATCGTTCTCAGAGCAGCGTTTCTGTAGCCAAGCACGGCCGGCCCCGGTGGGGGCAGCTGGCGTTCAGCACCACGGTTCCAGGACACCTTCCTCGAGCAGACTGGGCAGACCTCGGGGCGCCGGGCCCTGGGCAGTGCCTCCCTTGAGCCCTGTCCCGAGGAATCCCAAACAGGACAGGGTCGTGAAAGACCCCAGCCACCCGCCTGGTGTCCCCAGGAGCCTGCCCAACCCACTACCCTCACCCTCAGCTCGGGTGGTTCTGGAAAGCACAGCCTGGCCTCCAGCCTCTGGGCACCCACGGCAGGCGGAGTGCTGAGGGGCCCCGTCCTGCGTGTTCGTTCGTGCAGGTGACACAGAGCCAAGTCTCTAACTCAGTGCGAAATGCACTTTGTCCAAGGCTGATTTTCAAAGGTTGGGCAGGACTCCACGCCCAGATTCATTTCTGGTCTCTGAGCAGATCTGAAGGGAGGAGGCAGCGGTTTCCCTTTTACTCTTAATGCTTTGCGTTAACCCTCTAATGCTCCCTGGGTGAGTTCAGGAATGACAAGGGGGCGGGCGGTTTTGTCTGCGGCGCAGGCATGAAGGCCTCACCTGGGATTGTGACTCGGAGGTCTCGGCGGGGGGGGGGGGGGGGGGGCGCAGAAAGGCTTTCTAACATTCCCCGCCAAGGGATCCCGGTCCCCGAGGCCTTGAAACCATGAATGAAGAGTCCAGTGGGAAGGGAGGGAGTGTCTCCCTGCCCCTCATTTCCTTGGTGCTGGTTCAGGAGGTTGGTCCAGCAGAGCCTATTGCACCCCAGGGAGGAGGGACACAAGTCGGAGGCATCAAGGACCAGGCCGGCCGCTCTGGATGAGGCTGCCTCTCAGCCTCCTCACCTCTGCACCTTCTAGGTCCCCTCCCCGGCCCAGCCCCGGCAGCCTCCACTACTCCGACGAGGACGTCACGAAGTACAATGACCTCATCCCGGCAGAGAGCAGCAGCCTGACCGAGAAGCCCTCAGAAATCTCCGACTCTCAGGTGAGGGGCAGGAGGGCCAGGCGCCCTGGAGTGGGAGCGGTGGGCTGTCACCTGGGCTTCCTCGTCTTCTGGACTTTATGGGGCCGCAGAGACTAAGGGGCCCCAGAAAACTAGCCGGGAGTCGGATGTGGACCTGCTGTCCCCTGCTAAGCTCTGCTCAGAGTTTGCTCCAGGGCCAATGGGGACCCTGTAAGCTTGACCAGATAAGACCCCCCTCCAACACCTCTAGAGTGTCCAGAGTCTCCTCACCTGCTCTGGCCTGCAGGGGAGCTCATGAAGGCCAAGAGAAGGAGCCCTACGTTGCCAGGGCTGACCTTCGCTGGTTCGGGTCAGAAACTGAGGGCAATAAGTCCCGGAGCCCCGAGGATGGGGAGCGGGGCAGCCTAGCCAGGCCCTAAGCTTTGGAGGCTCAGGCCTCAGTTTGCATCGTGGCTCTGCTGCCTGTGGAGCAGAGCATCCTGGACGGGGTAGGCAACCTCTTTGAGCCTGGTTCTCCATCTGCAGAACAGGCGAGGACGCTAACAGGCTGTGTCTCGGGGCTGTGGGATTGCTGAGATGGGGCACAGAGAAGCTTAGCCAGCACGCACAGCCGCTGTTCAATAAATGTCAGGTTTTATATTAAGAAGGAGATGGTGCCTTTGGGAGACACGGAGCTTTAGAGAGGCTGCCATTAGGTGGGCCACATAGGGACACTGTTCCAGATCGTGGGGACGGGATGGGGGGGCAGGTTGAGTGCATTCCAATGAAGTCATGTCGTGGCCTCCCACCCAGCCCTCTTGGCCCTGGCCAAGCCTGGTGGTTGCCCAGGAAGGGACCGAGAAAGGCCACGGCATCCCACGCTCTAGACCTCTCTGCCCCCGGTCCTGGTAGAGGACAGGAGCGAAGGGGTGCCAGCAGGGAACGAGGCCATCCGCCGAGCAGGAGGTGCCAGGGCGCCCGGGATCCGGTCACGGGCCCAGTAGACCCGGGGCCTCTGGCTCACTACTGTTTTGTTCAGCTCCAGGGTTACTGATGGGCTTGGCGGAGCCCACAGGGCTGGAGCTAACACCCCAGCTCACACAGAGCTGGCAGGGACAGAGACCCCAACTTAGCCTGGCTAACTCAGGAACTCACATGATTCCGGTTGTGGCGTCGTGTTCTAAGGATTTAACTCTTTGCGGCCATATACAACCTGGGACCTCCCAGGCCACGCTTCGCTGAAGCATGGTTTTCCTTTCTTTCTCCCTAAACGTGGCCATGAGCATGTCAGTTCTAGGCACTCAAGGGAAAATTCCCAAAAAAAAGTAAAGGGACTCCCTCTGCCCGAGAGGCTGTGACAAAGGGCTCCTTAGGCCACGCTCCGGTCTATGGAGACCAAAGGGGCTCCCCGTGCTGCTCTGACCCGACTCCTTCAACCTTCCGCAGAAGGCCTTACTCCCGCACACTCTTTGGCTGGCACTGACCTTTCAGGGAGTGAGCCCTCTGAGTGCGGAAGATACCGCCCGGATGCCTTCCCATGGCCCATGGCCATCTCTCCGTGAGTCAGGAGAAACCTCCTCCAGGACGCGGCGCTGGCCTGAGGCCATGCCAGGACCCCCAGCCTTGAAGAAGTCACTGAGAGAAGCACCATCATCCTAAGGCCACCCTACTCCAGGGTCCTTGGAATCCCCCGCTTCCCCCTGGTGTCTTTTGTTCAAAACCAGCCCATCACTTTGAATACGGTTTCCATAGCAATCTGGAACCAGTCACCTACGGGAAGCACATGGCCCGGAGAGGGAGGCCTCCTGGTTCCAGAAGCCTTGTCACAGCAGAAGGCCCACGTCCCCCTTCACGGGGAGCAGTGGACCCCAGCCCAGGCCTCGAGCTCCGCCTGTGGACCTTGGGATGGCTTGGGGTCTGATTTGGAGCTCGGCTGGGTTTATTTATGTCAAGCTGAGTTCCATGAAGACAGAGACTTCAACAGTCTGTCCCCTCCCCGGTGTCCGTCTTGGCACGGGGTCCATGGCATGCTGCACACTGTCGTGAAAGCACAGGAGGGTCACTGGAGAAGCTGGTCAAGACCAAAGCAGGTTGGCAGGACAGAGAAACAGGTTCAGGGTTGTCACACCATTCCTTTGGGACCAAGGCCAGAACGCACACGTTCGGAGAGGCGTGGCCCTTCAAAGTGACGCTGGTGACAACAGTCACACGCCCTGCCCTCACCCTCCCACGTGCCTCACCACTTCCTAGTCAGACCCTGCACACAGGCCCTTCTGACACAGAGCCCAGCTTGGCGCCTCGGCCCTACCCTGCCCCAAAGCCGGTGATGTCACCCTCACGGCAGACTTTCTGGAAAGGCCTTCAGAGCTAGCCAGATGAGACACTTGAAAACAAGTGACTGTGGGTTTCCTTTAAAGAAACACAAACAAAGCTTGAGCTCATCTTCAAAGGATTAAGACATGCACACTCGGAGGAAAGTTCCAGAGGCATTGAGGCTGTCCCCCAAGAAAGGTGCCCTAGCAGCTTCGCAGAGCAGATCACTCGGGTGATCATCCAGCCCCATCACAGGGTGACTTTGAACGGGGAAACAGTCATTTGAAAGCAGCAGCGCGTGGTCGTGGCTGGTGTTCAGCCCCGGGCTTGAATCCCGGCTCCGTTCCTCCCTGACCCCGGGATGGGGAGGGGTCCTTCGCAGCCCACACCCACACAGCACGGCGGCACCCTATCCAAGGGACCGTTACAAGGAGTGCATGCCGGGGGATGGAGTCAGGCTCGTCACGGGGGCCCTGGAGAAGGCAGTCAGGATCCTTTGGGTCTGTTTTCTTTGAAATTGTTCTTGAAAACCAGGCAGTTGGCTTTGGGGCCTCTGCAGGTCGTCTAGGATCCCGGAGGCCATTGCCAGAGCACTGGCATCTTCAGAGGCACACGGCTCAGGAAGCCCTGAGAGGGCCCAGCCACCTCGCTCACGGGCCCCACCATGCCCCAGGTCCAGGGCACCAGCATGCTGTGCTGGTGCTAAGCGTACCTTTAGGTAAGAGGTCAAATTGCTTCCATACCTGCTGGGAGAGAGCCACCATCCTGAGCCCCCAAGGGTCACCGACAGGACCCCAATCACAGACTGCTCTGTGATTTCGCCACGACAAGACCTGACCCCACTTGCCTGTTATGCCTCTGGGGTCAGATCAAACTCTGTGCCTTGACAGCTAAGGGGGCCTGATGTCAGCATCTGCCCAGGGCAGGGAGGGCGACCCTGGTGGGTGCAGCGGCGGGCGGCAGGGGAGCCGCACAGCCTGACTTCCCCTCCACCCTCATTCCTTGAGTGTGGACTCCAGGGACGGAGAGGTGATGGAGACGTGACCCTGCCTCCAGGGAGCTCCGGGTGGGCTGGAGGGGACAGGCCCAGAGGCAGAGCGGCTGGTCTCCCCCGGATGCCCTAGTTGAAAACACAAATAAGCAGATCCTATTACTACTGACCGGCCCCCTGAGGAGCAGCGCAGCTACACGCCAGCGTCTGGTATGAAGAGCATCCACCACGGCGACTTGCAGTTGGGGGGCTTATGGCGGATGCTCCGCGGTCCTCCTGCACGGGGTGGCCTCTGCAGGGACCTGTCCCCCCGGGGTCAGCAGCCACGCAGGCGGCGGGTGGGGGGGTGGACCTGCATTTCAGCCGCTCTGGAGAAGGAAGGCCTGACCTTTGGAAGTCCCCCTCCCCCTAGGTCCTCTGGGAGTGAGCCCCGCGTCTGCCTGCCTGGTTTCTATTCCAAGTCAGACCACCCAAAACCGACTCTCCAAAAATTGGCAGAGATTTGCCCAGCCCTTTTCCTGCGATACGGTAATCGACGGAAGTCCATGTTGCTTATAAACAAACCCACATGATAAGATGTGAGAAAGGCCATCGCGGGGCTGTGGGAAGATGCGGGGCGGGCCTGGGGAGGGGCTGTCCCCCCAGGGGTGCGAGGGGTGCGGGTTGGAGGGGGCTCCAGGCAGGGGGACACACAAAGGCTGAGGTTTGAAGAGCCCATGGGCTCGTTGGATGCAACTTCTGAAAACGAAGTCTGGCTGCGTTCCAATGGCATTTTCAAAGGAAGAGCCCAAGTATGGGAGAGGAATTGCCTGGCACACAAGTTAAGTCTCAATGGAAAAGGAATTTCCAGCCAATGGCACGCCTCTTCTAATAAATATTCAGTCTTTGTGATGTCCTGGGCGGCCCTGGGAAACTCACTGTGATGAAGTGAAGCCTGTAAGAAAATACACGGGGCGAATTACATTGTCTCGGGCACCCAGTCGTCAGGGTGAAGTCGTCACAGAGGCCTTACTGGCGGCCAGGAATGACCCCAAGGATTGTTCAAGAATGGCACCCCTTGACCCTCAGGGTGCTGTGCAAAGCCTGGTGGGGTTCTCTATATTACAGGGGGCACGGGGCCGCTGGACCACAAGGCCCAGGGTGCAGGGTGGGCCACCGGGGCCCCCTGCACACCTGCTGTGTGCCATGCTCGTTGGGTTGGGCCCTGGGTGACACCGTGGTGGTTTTGTCCTCCCTGGAACCTGTTCCCTCCTTTCTCGGTGCATTTATTCAGCAACTACTTTCTCTGCACCCACTCAACAGTACCAGGCGCTGTGTGTGTGTACACGTGGCAGCTCCAGTAGTGAGCAGGACGGACCCTCCGAATGCTGCGTTATGGTGTGTTGCGATCCATTAGGGGAAGCCACATGTTTCAAATAACCACGTGTTTTCATTTCTCATTAAAATTTTACGGCACCACAGTATCTAACTTCAGGAGGAAAATGGAGAGCAAAAGGCTTCCTGTTTCTCGTGGTGCAGGGACGGAAAGCCCCATGAGTCGTCTGCGGGGAGGGAGGGGAGTCACAGAGGGCTGCCTGGAGGAGGTGGCATTTCAGCTGGGCCTCAGAGCGTGAACGGACTGGGTCGTGCCTAGAAGCAGTGCGGGTTTATAGGGTTGTGTTTGGCTGAATGGTTCCGTCATCCCCCCCTTCTGAGTGTCCGAGTGTCTGGCCTTTGATCAGTGATTGCCTCTTGTCCGTTGAGTTGCGTCGTGAGTCTAAGAGAGTCACTGAGGCCCATCTCCTGCTGCTTCTCATTTAGAATCTAACCGTCCCACCATGCAAATAGCAGGACCCCGGGTTCACAGATAGGTGAAACTGAGGCTCAGAGACGTCAAGCAGCGTGCCCTCCATCATAGAGCTCGGAAGCGCAGGCAGCGGGAATTCAAATCTGGGGCTGGCTGGCTCTCAGGGCCTCACCCAGATGCCCGGCACAGAAGGGAGATTGAGGGAGCGAGGCCTCCACTGACCCCGACACCCCCGCCTATCCCAGTGACCTCCCTCCCATGAGGCCCCCAAACAGGAGCATGTCCGAAGGTGGTGGGGAGCACACACGCTGACCATCACGTCACCTGTAGGGGGCACAGGTAACCTGGGTGACCTCCTGTCCCAGTGTCAGCTTTCAAAGGACATTCCCGGGAAAAGATTTCGAGCTGTTTTAGTACAAGAAGCCCAGATCCCTAACAGCATTGTGCCTAAAGGGGGCTTCCAGGGAGGGAGACACTCAGCACCACCCCCCCAATCTCTGATGCCCAGGAGAGGCCCACTGGCTCAGGGGAAGGGCACCCCTCTCCGCCTAGACCCACACGGAGGGCCCCTGGGCCGCAGGTGACGGAGGGGCCCCAGCTTCCACAGGAGCCCATACAGGGGACCCCGTGTCCTCTGGGGCGACACATTCCTTCCTGCCAGACTTCAACGAGAGGAGGGCACCCTGCCCGGGCCCCGGGGTCCCCCGCCCACGGCCTCCTGAGTCTGCTGTGGGAGTCCCTGCGCAGAAGGCTCTCCTTTGCTCCCTCCCTTTTGTTGTGGGCTCCGGTCGGGGTCCTCCCTCCCGCTGGCCCCCCTCGCCCACCACTCCCCTCCCCAGGCCCAGTAATTGCTGAGTGAGTGGCTTTGAGGAGCTGTTAAGAGGCCCCGGAGCTGGAGCAGTCGCCTGATTGCCTGGCGGCCTGGCGGGACTGCCCGTGAAAGGTCCCCTTTGTGCTGGGCCGGTTACTGGGAAGCTGCATTCAATTACCGAGGCCCGCGTGAGAGTTGAAAGCCGGAATGGGCGCCCCGGGTCCCCCCTCGCCGGCTTTCTTCCCTTCTCACCCCACCCCCATGCAGAAAAGAAACAGATGTTCCAGGAGGTGGTGCAGGCGGGAGAGCGGGGTCGCCGAGGCAGAGACCCCCTCCCTCCGCGGGCTCGGGAGGCCTGGGGGCTGGGCCGGCCCACCTCGAACCCTCTGCTCCTCCTGCCTCCGTGGGCTCCTGGCTCTTGCTTCCACGGCTTTTCCGTACCTGTCAGGTGTCTGGCACACATAGGTGCTCCACAGTGGGTAGCCGTCGGCCGGTGATGATGTGCATGAAAGGGCTCTGGGGTCTGGGCCCCGGGAGGGCCAGAGAGGCCCCTCCCCACTCGAGCGATGCTTTACTTTGAGGGGGCAGGAGCGGAACATTCTTCCCCTTTCCCAGCCGCCTGAACACGGAGTCATCCTCCGTGACCCCTGCTCCTTTCGATCCCTCCTGAGGCGCTTCTGAGCCTTTTTCACTCTGTGAACTACAGACAGACATCTACCCATTTTCCTGACAAGGATGCTGAGGCTGGGAGAGACCAAGGGAGGGATCCAAACTTGGCTAGCAAGGGACCGAGTCGGGACTTGGCCATGGCACAGCCACCTCCCAGGTGCTCATTCAGTCCGGGATGGGGGCTTCAGTGACAGGGACTCCCTTGTGGGGCTAGCTAAGTTCTGGAACCCCTAGTAAGGACGCTAGCAACTCTTCAGGCTGGTTGGTGGGGGCCCTCCTGGAAAGATCTGACCCATGGGCAGAACTGTGGGGTGGCCGTCTCCCAACCCCACACTTACAGCCCCTCGCCGCTCCCGGATCAGGGCCCCCTCCCCACCCCCTGCCCCGTGGGTGGCATCCACCGCAGCTTGCTCATACCTCTCCTGCCTCTGGGCCGGCCAGCCCGCAGCCCCAGGCCTCAGGTGCCCAGCCCTCAGGTGCTCAGCCCTCAGCCCCCTGCCCACTCTTGGCATATGGAGCCCCTGTCTGTAGGGCCCCTTTGTTCCCTCCTGGGCCGGCAGCTGGGCAGCAGGCAAAGAAAGGGGCTCGTGTTGTACTTCTCTGCGTCATGGGGACAGCGAGGGACTTTCCATTGTCTCTGGCAGCCAGTTCTGCCGCCAAGAGGACCGAGGTCCTGGGAGGGTGTGCAGGGTGGTGGTAAGGACTGTGGAGGGGTGAGGTGGAGGCGGGGAGGGGCCAGACAACAGCAATTTGCAGATTGAGGAGGGAGTGTGTCATCCCCCCTGGGAGGGGAGTCCGGCTCTCATCCCCGTCTTGTGACCTCCAGGCAGGAGCCGGGGGGTCATCCAGAGCATGTGTGGGCTTTGGGAAAATCAGGCGGATGGCCGTCCCCCAGCTCTGGGGCCGACCCTCACCCTGTCTGCACCGCGTTCTCGGTACTCACAGAGCAGTGGCAGCCACAAGGCCAAGGTGTGACGGTCAGCCACAGTGTCCTGCTGCCCCGGCTGGCGTGGCTGTAGTTCTATCTGTCATAGATCTTTCCCGTGAGGCGCCAGATGCCATACGGGACTTCGGGACTTCGGGTTGCTGGGGGGCCAGCGCACCTCGCACTCCCCGGAGCTCAGACCCCTCGCCGCTGGGTCAGCCGCTCTCCACTGGCTGTACTGGTCAAGCAGCACGCAGCTAATCCCCCCAGACTCGTGTGCACTGGGTGCACTGGGTGCACTGGGTTTTCTTGCTGCAGTGGGTATGATCAAATGATATGAGGGCCAGGATGCGGGGGCGGCAACCCGAGTGGGGCCTTCCCAGCTGCATTTCACGGAGAGTGTCCCGTTGGCTCAAATCAGAGCGCGTCTCTTCCAGAGAGTTCTAAAGCTGTTCCCATCTGTCCTCTTCTTCGTTCTCAAAACACTGCTGGGCGGGGGGGGGGGCCACGATATTTTTAGCTCCATGATTCAGATGCCAACCAAGGAGAGCAGAGGTTTTACTTCTGCAGCCCAGCCTGACTCTTGCCTCCTGCCGATTCCCCACCCCACCCCTCCCTAGGCCAGCGAGAAGTATCCACAGTTTTAAGGATAAGTTCACATTTTGCGTTTATGAGAAAAAGCTCCAGGGTCGTCAATCGTGTGACGTTGAGAACTCTTGTTGATATTTCTCCCATGCTCGATTGATAACCGAGTGTCACTTTTATCCTGGATGGCGCGTGGGCGGGCACCCGCGTCCCCTGGGTGCCAGGAGCCTCTGCAGGTCCGGCCCTGGCTTCGTCGTCCCCAGTCACACCGAACGTCAGAGGTAGACAGAGATTGGAACTCAGTATATCTCGTGCATGAACGTCTGTTCTTAAACGTCGGGTTTGTTGCTATCCAGGTATGGCAAGGCCCATAGACTGCCCTTGAGAAAACTAATTATTCACAGTTCCTGGGAAGAGGGGACGCATCACACCCTGTAGGGCCGTTCAGGGAAGCACCCTCGTGGCTGCTTCGTCCCACCTTCGTGGGACCTCCAGGTCCCCAGGAGGCAGAGGGAGCAGAAGGGACACGTGGGCAGGAGACTTTAACGCAGGAGCAGGCTTAGGTTTGCTTGAGTACGTTCAGTGGGCCCTGGGGTTGAGAGGGGCCGTCCCTAGGTGTCTGGTACCTGGCCCTGGGATGCCGAGGGGCAGGGGAGGAGGAGTCACTCCGAAAGGGCATCCGCTGGCTGCCAGGACTGACCAGCCCCGGGAGCCATCGCCCCTGCAGACTCAGCAAAGGCGCCACGTGTCCGAGCGTCGGAAACATAGAAAATGAAGAGGCATGATGAATTCCATCCCGAAAACATTATGCTAAGTGAAAGAGGCCAGACCCACAAGCCACATGCTCTGTGATCCCACCCCCCTCCCCCGTAGGAAATGTCCAGGGAAGGTAGATCCACAGAAGTAGAAAGCGGGTGGGTGGTCACCTGGGGCGGGCTGAATGTACCCAAAGCCACTGAACCTCACACTTTAAAACAGCTTTATGTTCTGTGAATTTCCCTTCAATCGAAGGGATCCCCATTCGGGGCCTGCAGGTGGGGGCAACACCACAGTGGACGCTTGGTCTGTCTCCGCGACATGCTCCGAAGGGCAGGGAAGGTGGGCATGCCGGGGCGTCGGGCCCCCCTTGGCGGTGAGGGCGCAGCGGTGGCCACCCTCTCCTGTCCAGGGGCCTGGGAGATTCATACGGGGGCGCCCGGGGCCTTCCAGCCCTGAGCACCCTGACCTGGCCCCGCCGGGCCCCTGACTCCCCGGTTCTCCATCCCCCCAGGGAAGCGACAGTGAGTACGAGGCCGACCCCACCCACCAGAAGGCCCACTCCTTTGTCAACCACTACATCAGCGACCCCACGTACTACAACTCGTGGCGGCGGCAGCAGAAGGGCATCTCGCGGGCCCAGGCCTACAGCTACACGGAGAGCGACTCTGGCGAGCCGGACCACGCCACCGTGGCCAACAGCAGCAGCGCCCAGCAGGGCAGCCTCTTCCGGCCCAAGGCCAGTCGGACCCCAACGCCCCAGAACCCCCCGAACCCCCCGAGCCAGCAGAGCACCCTCTACCGCCCCCCCAGCAGCCTCACCCCTGGCTCCCGGGCTCCTATAGCAGGATTTTCCTCGTTTGTTTGACGTCGTCCTCGTCGGAAGGGGGAGAAGAGAGAAAAAAAACAGCACCAACCGCCCCCCACCCACCCCTCCCCGCACTGCCTGCCAGAAAACAAAAACACCAAGAAACCAAGTCAACTTTTCACCTCCTGAGTTTATTTTTCCAGAGATTCCAGGGCCAGCAGAGCCGGTGTTGAGAAGGACGAGAAGGAAGCCACGAGGGAGGCCGTGTGTGGCCGGCGCCTGGTCGGCTCCAGATTGTGGGGTCCGCCGCTCCCTTTGCGAACGGTGCAGGGTCGGGGGACCTGGGAGAGCAGGGGGGCGGCGAGAAAGCAGAGGCCTGGAGAGCTGCGAGGCAGCGTGGCTGAGGGGACCAGAAGCTTCTGGAAGTCCTGACAGCTGCCCCTTCCACGTGCACTGGGGTCCCAGGCCCATTGCTGGCTGGTGGCGTGCAAGGCTGGGCATCCCTAGGGGGCAAGCTCACCTACTCTCTCCACACCCCCCACCCCTCCGCGTGCATCACTGGCAGGCCTCGGACGGCCCCCTGGCCTGCTCCTCTGTCCCCTCTGCTCTGCTGTCCTGTCCCCTCCCTGGCTCAACGTCTCCACCAAACACTTGGTTTATTTAGAGAAAGGAAAATAAGGAAGGGGTGAGAGTCTGCATAGCTAGCTCTTTGTTTCTTACAAACTGTTTTCATTGTGAATCCAAGGAAGAGCCCCCCCACAGCACCTCGGGAGAGCAGAGGGACAGGGCACTGGCCAGGCATCACCGGGATAACTGGGCCCTAATGCAGAAAGTCAAGAATGTAAGAAAGAAGCTTGGCTTCCCTCTTTCTTCGAATTTAGGTTCCTCCTGCATCCTCCGTAAAGGAAGCAGCTTAGACAAGGAAGTTCAGTGGGACTGGAGAGCTAGGCAGGGGCCATCTAGGCAGACACACCCCTGTCCCTGGATAGACCCCCTCCTCCCGAGACTCACACACAAGCGCCGACCCCCCCCCCCCCGCCCCCGCCAGCATTTGCAAGGAGGAGGGTCTAGGGATCCTCTCCAAGAGAAATCCCTTTGGGTCCTAGCCACACGGGACACTCACGTCCAGAGGTGTGTCCCTCTTCCTTTCAACCCAGAGCGATCCATGTCTAAAACACGCCCCCCCCCGCCCCTGCCAAGCACAGGGGTGCCGAAGCCCAGAGGGGTGGGCCAAGCCCCTGGTCTAGAGGCCAGAGCTCCCAGCATTTGCCCAGTCGGCCCGGCGCCCGGTTTGCAAAGAGTCAACCCCCCAGCCACGTCTTCCAGGCTCTGCTCAGCCTCGCCAGGGCTCGGAGCAAGGAGGAGCCCCGTCCAAACTGGATACAGCTCCTGAGATGCACAGCCAGGCCGGGAGGAGCAGGTCAGATGGGACCAAGGACAAGAATAGCTGACGGGAAGCAAGGCTTTTACACACAATCTGCTCCAAGGAATGTTCTTTAAAAAAAGCCACTTGGAGTGGCCTGAACCTTCCCTCCAGCCCCCGGATGAAGGGATCAAGGGAAGAACCTCTCTGTCGGATTCTCTGAGTGCCCCTGGCTGGTCCTGCCCCACAGTTTGGGGTGGACGGCCGCCCCTGGGAGAGAAGAGGGTCCTGCAGGGACACGTTCAGTTCAGCGTGGGGCCCCTTCGGGGGACAGGGCTCTCTGGGGGTGCCGCACACGGGCCCCATCTCCGTGTGAGGGGAACAGTTAGGGGAGGCCTGAGAGGAGGATCTGGGAGGCAAGCCCGGGAAAGCGAGGGTCCGCACCTGGCCCCACAGCACCCCCACATCAGCTGAGGGGGATGGGAGCAGGGCCAGGGGCCCGAGGGCAGGGCACACCTCCCGGGGCGCTCAGCCTCTGGGGGTTGCTGGTCGAGGTCTCCGCAGCCCCGGCCCACACATGGGCTTTTCCACAAAGGGGCTCTGGGGAGGGAAGCACCCTGGCCCGGCCTGCCCTGCACACAGCTGGCGTCTCCATGGCAGCACATCTGCTGCGCACCCCCCCCACCTTGTGTGATCTCACGCTTTTCATCTCATCTTTTTTTTTTTTTAACAACTTCATCCTTTCCCTTATCTGCTGTGTGTTTCACCATTTATGGAAGTTCCCAGTTTGCATTTGGGGATGAAATTGAGCCCAGCCCAGTGAGGACTCTGGGGGGGGGGTTGGGGGGGGGGAAGTGGGGCGAGTGAAGCAACCCGTGTGTGTGTGTGCGTGTGCGTGTGCGTGTACTGCCCACGAGGCCAGATCTCCTTCGACTTCCATGGATCGCCTGGGGGCACTGAGATGTGCCCCTCCCCCTCCCCACAGGCTCATTCACACCCACGCTGACACACCCGTGCACACTTGGCACTGTGCTCACACACATGCGCGCCCACACACACACCCGTGCATCGAACACACATCTGGGTGTGCATTCGCGAAGAGGCTTGCAGTTCCTTCCGATGGCTGGAGTTGTCCCTGGTGAGGCCCCGGGCGGCCGGGGCCACTCCACCTGGAAGGCAGCTGGGACCTGTTGTCTCTGGGGGGCGAGGACACTGCACACCCCCGAAGGCAGGCCGGGCCCGAGGAGAAAGTCCAGCCCTTAGTCCGTATCCGCCCCCCACGATGTCGCCCCGCCACCCAGCCATGCCTGGAGGCCGGGTCTCCAGCCAGGGAGCTCCAGACTTCTAAGGAGGACACCTCTGCCCTCGTTTACGTATCTGCCGGGGCAGCCGGGGCTCCCGACCCCTGACCACACACCTGGGCGCATGGGAAGGATGTGCTGGACGCTGCCCGCGGGCCCCAGGGCCCTCCCTGCCCTTGGGTTTCCTGGGCCGATGATGCCGGGGCCCTTGTCTGCGTGGCCACCTGAAGCAGGTCCACAGCAGGACACCTGTGCCAGGTGGCTCTGCTTCAGCGTGCCCTCGGGAGAGCTGGGGTTGCACCTGGCAGGCGGCCGTGGCGCCCAGCACTGCCCTTCCCCCTCGTGGCCTCGCTCCCCGTGGGCACAGCGGCCCCGCGCCCAGGCTGGTTCCAGAAGCACCTTTCTCCCGGGGCCCCAGGGAGCTTGCACACCCAGCTGGCCGGGCCCGTCCCCTCACCTGACACTGCCGTGACTCAGAAGAAATGACACTTGTGTGGCTGCCCCGCCCAGAGCACCGCCGCCCCGCGAGGCCTTCCGTCTCTGCCCACACCTCCTCCCTGGGCAGAGCTTTTAAAGGTGCCAGAGCCTCCCAGAGCCCACTCTGGGCAGGGGCTTCCCTCCCCTCCCCACGGTGCACATGGTGTGAGGGGCTGGAGGACCGGAGCGAGGGGTCCCCCGCCCCCGGCCCCAGCAGCAGCTGCCCCATCCGAGTGCCTCTGTATGGTCCTGCCCAGTGGCAACCCTGGCCACCACCCGGAGCACAGATGCCCTCTTGGGACCACCCCCTTCTCTCTGTTTCCGTAAGAATAACCAAAAGCATTTAAACGTGTTACCTTTCTTTACACATATAGACTCCAAAAACAAAAACCAACACAAATCTTTATTTTTTGATTTAAAAGATATAATGAAAAATTATGGGGAGACTATTCATTGTGGCAGGTGTCTATCTGTAAGAAAAAAATATATATCTATATGTCATATAGCTTGTTAGCGGGTTTATTTTTTAAATGAAAGGTAAGAAAGAAATTGATTTGAAATATATACCACGAGATGTCCCATGGCCTGTCAAACTTGTCAGTATTTTATAAATAAACTTTTTTTTTTTTTTTTTGGAGTTCTGAAGCAACATTTATTCTTCTCCTCCTTGGAAGGTAAGTGGGGGCCGCTATCTCATATTAAACTCAAGCAATCTGAATCTGAATCTATTAAACTGAAGCAATCCTCCAGCGTGCACTGTTAGCCATCCTGTGTTTTTGCAGAGACGAGGGCCCAACTTACTTGCCTTCTTAATTCATAGGTGAGTGGACATCCGTGCCTTCAAATGCAGCGCGCTATTTTATTTATTTTACGCTTTTAGGATAAGAGCCACTCGGAGTGCAACAAATTGGAGGCAAAATGGCAATGATTAATAACGATAGCTGACACTCGTGTGCCATTCACCCTCTGCCAGACACCGTTCCTACCACTTTACATTGATTAACTCCGGGAATCCTACGACAGCGCCTTCAGGAGGGAAACTGGATCAGGGGACGATTTAAGTGGGTTGCCCTTGAGGATTGGAAACGCCGGGGTTTGTACTAAAGCGGTCTGGCTCTAGAGACGTACGCTGCCTCTGTGATACTTTAAGGCAAGTTCCTTGCCCGGGTTCATCTTCATTCCTACAATTCCAGCACCGCAGACCCTAATGTGGATGTGATAAGAGCCACCGTGGTGCTCGGTGGATCTAACCTGGTTAGTCCACCAGGGTTGAGAGTGATGGCTTGAATCGCGGAGTGTATGAGCACAGGGGTATCACACGATCCCACATTTCTCTCACATACAGTTCGATTCAAATAGAAAGGGGACGAAGGAAAGATGATGTTGATAGTTCAAGTAATGCCACTCGATGAGTACGCTTATTTTCTATAGTCTACGTTGCCATGTGGGGTGATCCAACATCCCTACAGAGGTTACCCAACTAACCAAAACGATGAAAGCAGGGAATTTAAGATCTACCTATATACACCCTTCTACATGATTTTTTCTTAAAACACAAATGTAAATTCATTCACCAATGCTAATGTTGGGTTATAGCATTTTCTTTGTTTTTTAGGGGGTGGGGTCATAGCATTTTCCTTTTTTTTTTTTTTTTTTTTGAGATTTTATTTATTTATTTGAGAGGGAGAACGAGTGGGGGGAGAAACAGAGGGAGAGAGAATCCCAAGGAGACTCCATGCGAGCACGCAGCAAGAAGTGGGGCTTGATCCCACCACCCTGAGATCACGACCTGAGCCGAAACCAAGAGTCAGACACTCAACCAACTGAGCCACCCAGGTCCCCTGCATTTTTCTTTTTTCAAGAATGGGCTCCATATCTACGGTTTTTATTGCCTTTTTTTTTTTTTTTTACATAAATCACATCCATCAAGCATCGCCAGTGGATTCTAGTCTATTTCTTTAAAATAAAGCAAAAAATTTGCAGAAATTGCAAATCGAGGACTTGCAATTTCCAGTTCCACGTGTAGGGAGCTCAGAAGTCGCTGCTGCCTTTTAACCAGTGAAAAGCAAGCAAACTGAAGAAGCGACAACTCTTCACAGATCCATCAGTAACAGTCACTCACAGGACAAAACGATGCCCCCCCCCCCCCCCCCCCCAGCCAGTGCGGAGATACGCAGGCAACTACAGGGAATCTCTGGTAGAAATCATGGATTGATATAAAAGCAGAGTGCCAGATTTTATTATTCTTTCCCTAATTTTTCTACAGTGCTTGTCCACCACTGATACAACACCCTCTTTCATTTTTGCCATTTTCTCTTACCAAGGCATTCAGTGGGATTTTCAAAGAAGTAACTATTCTTTTTTGCACTCGCACCCATTACGTCATATGTGATGAAATTATGTAATTACTATAAAAAGTACAACTGGCATAAACAAGTTTGCAAAGAGTGATCATTGATTCTTTGTAAACATACAACTTGATCCAGTAGGAACAGAAGTAGGTGGGCATCCCAGAAAGCAGCCCATTATTAGCCTTCAGAATTCAGAGGACCATGGACATCTTCGTGTTTGCCAGAGAAAAAATAAGGAATCAATCAATATGGCTAGCTGGCTAAGTGGGAGAGCTTCCGCATATGTGACAGTACAAACCGTGCACGCTGAACTTTCTTTTTTTTAGATTTTATTTGTTTATTCATAAGAGACACAGAGAGAGAGGCAGAGACACAGGCAGAGGGAGAAGCAAGCTCCTTGCAGGGAACCCAATGTAGGACTCGATCCCAGGACCCCGAGATCATGACCTAAACCAAAGGCAGTCACTCAACCACCGAGCCACCCGGGTGTCCCCACACTGAACTTTATGACCAATCTTCAAGGTGATTTTCAAGGGTAATTTGGACTACACATAGTCTTCATCTTACACATAATCTGGAGCCCAACCCCACGTTAGATGCAACTCCACTCCACTCCACTCCACTCCTCCAATTTGAGGCTGTTTGGGGCAAAGCGTCCTAAAGCAGAAGGCATTCCACAACCTGGAGTCAGAAGAGCGGATTCTGATCGTTCTAGAACAGTCACTGGCAAACTAAGTGCCTCTTAATTTTCTCAGGGGAAACAATTGACTTACCGGCAATTTGACTGATGAAAGGATCAAAGAAAATAATGGGATTTGAAAGGAAGAGGGCTGAACACCAAAAAGCATGTCTTCCTGGTGGCGCATTTGTTCTAGACACAGAAGACAACTCCTCGTAATCTTTAATTCCAGGGTTCTTCCTCATTCCTTTCTAATCCCAGACACCGCAGCGGGGGAGTGTGGCCTCCGGCTGCCTCTAGCTCCGTTGCCAAAAACAGTGCCCACCCCCAACCCCAAAATGAGAAAAGTCAATCAGCCACGAAGGAAGGGAGGAGGGGAGGGAAGGTGCTTTCCAAAGCCAAGGAGATATGGTGTGAGTTTTGGATCATACACAGTACTCCTTGCCAGGTAACCTCACCTGAGAAACATCAGGAAAGGCCTCTCAGAATCCAGTGAATTTTCTTTTCTTAGAGCTTCCAGAGTGACTAGCTGGGAAAACTACTTTGGATTGGGGAGATTAACCAAAGAGAACACAGGGTTCCCACAAATTTCAATTTCAACTTGAACTTGAGCTCCACCTTTACCAGCCTCTGCTACCTCATCTGTGGAATGGGTTCAACTCGTGACTCTTCGGACTTTTCAGACTCCTGGAATGAAGTGTAGGGAAATAACCTCTTTGACAGAGGTGACCTCCAGAGATGTACCATCCCCCACCCTCGGACAAGTCCCCCAACCCAGCTCCTCTGTCCAGAATTATCAGAGCTACTTTTTTTTTTAACCTCCTGATCTTTCTGGCAAAGCCCTTGACCATGAGGCTTGGCTACAGTCAACAGGTGGAGAAAGTGGCTACTTTTTTCCTTTTTCAGTCCTAGCTTCTGGCAGGAAAGAGACACTGAGGCAGTGGCTCTGTGGGTGATGGGTTGTGAAGTGGTTAAGGTGCAGTGTAGGAAGGTAGGAGGGAAAAGAGACTTGGATGGGCCTACGCAGTCAGCTCCAGGTTCATCAAGCCAATTGGCTCCATCTGACCCAAGATGGACTGCCCCACCACCTACTCCAAGGCTCCCAGCACGTACCACAACCACCCATCTCCAGTGCTGGCCCTGACAGGCCCTAGGGAATCCAGGAGACCTTAGCACGTCCCACTTGGACTCTATTGAGCCAAGTGCTCAGAAGTCAAGCAGTGATACAGGAATGGAAATGAATGACTAGAGTTTGGCTCACTTAGCTCCCAACACTGACCGCCCAAGGCCACCAGGCTCTCTGTGTTGGGGTTTATCACTACTTAGCTAGAGTTTCAGCCAAGGCCGGAGTTACCCCAGATGACACAGGGTTCAGAGCCCAGAGAACATCATCCATTGCTCTGGAGGGATCTAGAGGCAGTGGCACCCTCGGTGTGACCCTTCTGGAATTTACTGCCCTGGAAGCTGGTTGCACGGACATGAGCCCAGGGTAGGACCAGCCTGACTGAACTGACCAGGAAGGCTCCTCCGCGTGGCCTTCATTACACACGCAGCTCAGGGCCCGGGGCTGCACCTCCCCGTCTGCTCCAACTGCTCTCAGCAGCATGGTGTTGAAGGGCTTGGAAGCAGCTCCTGGGGGACCCAGAGAAAGTGGCAGATGCATAGGGTCACCACAGGTCCTGCTTTACACCTCTTGTCCTGGTGTGATTATTAGTAGTGCCCCCTCTTATTTTGTTTTTGAATCATCTGGTCCCCCCACTCCTGCAGCTGGGCCCTCAGTCTGCCATGGTGAAGGTCCAGGAGAACAGAAGGGACCACCTCCTGGATACGAGCTGTGATTTGGGATGAGGGGGGCGGCACAGAAGAACCAGTGCTTCAGGTTGCTTCCAGGGTTGCATCTTTTGCTGCTCAATTCTACCCCAACCAGGGTGGGACAGTGTGACCCTGGATTCAGAGGGAAGCTCATCCTTCTTGTCTCAGACCCTCTGTCCTGACACTGAAAGGTCAGTGCTGTCCTCTGTCCAGGTGCCCCCACCATGGCTCTGGGACACATGCACTGATGTCTGGAGGACGCTGCTCTATCTAGACTGTTCTGACAGAGCAGGTCTTGTTAACAGTTGCCTAAGAAAACAAGAAATACATCCTCCTTGTATAGGAGGGCTTTCCCCACCCCCGTCTCTACTCCCACTCCCCCAGACTGACCCATTTTCTGTGACACTGGGTAGGGTCGCCAGATAAAACGCGACCCAAAATTTGGGTTAGTTAACGAACATTATTTGTTGCGATCTGAACTTCAAAGTTGTTGACTGGGCATCCTCTACTTTTATTTGCTAAGTTGGCCACCTGGCTCAAATCCCAACTCCATACCAGATGTGGGTACTCATACATAGAAACCTTTTGGAACCTCAGTGTCCTTTTCCAGAAAAAATAGGGGATGCCAGAAACAGCTCTGTATCCCTCACTGGAAGGTGTGAGGGCATCGGAAGTAGGATTACATGGGAACAAATTCATAATTTGTAAGCTGTATAGAGCTCCCCACATGTAAGAGATCACTGCCATTGTTCACAGATACAGTGACACTCACGTGGAATCATCCCAGAGCCTCTGGCTTTAGGCACAATTCCGACTCAATCTGTCCCCACTTCCAATCCCTTAACAAACTAGGGGGGCACCCGGGTGGTTCAGTGGTTGAGCATCTGCCTTCAGCTCAGGGTGTGATCCCAGGGTCCTGGGATCAAGTCCCATATAGGGTCCCCCGTGGGGCCCCTGCTCCTCCCTCTGCCTGTGTCTCTGCCTCTTTCTGTATGTCTCTATGAATAAATAAATAAAATCTTAAAAAAGAAAAAAAAAGTGTTCTAGCCGCCTCAGGACTCATCCTAGCTGGAAAATGCATCAGTAGAAAACTTGTGAATCTTAGAAATGTGTGTGTGGTGACAGCGAGGCGTCCTGGGAGGAGGGTGAAGTCTGCCTCTCAGAGTGTCTCAGTCGTCCTGGAAACCAATCATACACTTAGATCAGGACCATTTGAGGAAAATGTCATAAAGTTGTGGTAAAGCGCTGAGAAGCTCGAGGAGCACCATGGGACCCAGGATGAAGAACACCTGGTGACATACCCCGCCCAGGCCTGAAGAGGCAGATGGAAGAGGAGGTCACTGAGAAGGCTGGATGGAGAGAGAGGCCCCCCGGGGGCCGCTGGGGAGCTAGGGAAGCACCATCTCCCAAGCTGGGCCTGGCTGTCCTTCCATCCCCCAGTCTCCTAGCTGGGCTCCTCATGACCCGAACCCAGCGGGAAGTCAGAGGGCACTGGGATGCCATCCTGGCAGGCCAGCCTCCCTAGGGGGCCCAGAGCAAGGTGGACACGAAGATCACATGGGTGCTGGCTGGCCCGTGTGTGTCTTCTGATGTGATGTCCCCACGTAAAGTTCCACTCTCATACCCAGTTAGTTCTCTCACGCTTTTCTCGATGTTGATAAAGAATGGAATTAGACCCAGATAGGCTGCTGGGAGCTTCCACCAGAAGAGGTGGGATTTTCTGGCGTATCAGGGAATTTAAAAGGTCTCTGAGGTTCAGTTGCCTGCAATCTCCTGCGCCAGCCAGAGCCTCGATACAATGACAACAGCTGACCTTTGTTGGCCACATACCACGCCCCGCCTTGTGCTGAAGGCCTTTTGCACTCTGTTAATCCTCAAAGCAGCCCCGTGACCCAGGAATTCACCTCCTCCCCATTTTACCAGAGAAGGACACCCTGATGTGGAAAAGTGAGGGGACCTGCCAGGTAAGTGCCGGAGCCCAACTGGACCCCAGGTCTGCCTGGCTTCACTGCACACGCCCCCAACCCCCCCCCACCCCCAACCACCAAGCAGCCTTCAGCAGGGGTCAGACACTGCCCCACCTGGAGGTCCGGGAGGCCTCCACATTCTGGATGGATGCAGGCCAGGCAGGAAACATTGTTTCAGGACAGTCACATTCATGGGGGGGGTGGGGGGGGTGGGGAGAGGTGGACAAACTCTAAAGGGTCAGGTGATACATATTTCAGGCCATGTGGTCCCGGCCCTAGCAAGGAAGCAGCCAAAAATGATACATAAATGAATGGGTAGCTGCATTCCAATCAAGTTTTAGTTATGGACACTGAAATGAGAACTTTCTACCATTCTCATGTGTGAGGTAGTATCATTCTAGCTTTTATTTTTTCTGAATCACTTAAAAACATACAAATCACTCTCAGCACATGGGTCATATGAAAACAAATAGAGTCCGCTGACCCGTTCTAAAGCGCCTCCCAGTCAAGTCCACATTTGCTAGAACCTCTATGGCGTGACCCCCAGATAAGAGAGTCAAGGGTACTGTAGTGGGTTTGACTCGTGTCCTCCTGACATCCACGTCCACCTGGAACCTCAGAATGTAACCTTATTTAGAAGTAGGGTCTTTGCAGATACAATTTTTTTTTAAAGATTTTATTTATTTATTCATGAGAGACACAGAGAGAGAGAGAAGCAGAGGGAGAAGCAGGCTCCATGCAGGGAGCCTAATGTGGGACTCGATCCCAGGTCTCCAGGATCATGCCCTGGGCCAAAGGCAGATGCTCAACCACTGAGCCACCCAGGCATCCCTTTGCAGATACAATTATTCAAGATGAGGTCATACAGGATTGGGGGTGGGGGAACCCTAAATCCAACGACTGGTGTCCTTATAAGAAGAGAGGACATGGAGAGACACACACAGAAAAGGCCATGTGAGCACAGATGCAGAGATGGCAGTGGTGCATCTACAAGCCAAGGACTGCAGGGGCCACCAGGAGCTGCAGGAGGCAAGGAGGGAGCCTCTCCTAGAAACTTCAGAGGAAGTGTGATCCTGCAAACACCTTGATTTTGGACTTCCAGCCACCAGGACCAGAGAGAATAAAATTTTGTTGGTCTCTGCCGCCCAGTGCACAGCACTTTGTTATGGCAGCCCTGGGAAATGAGCCAGAAGCTCTCCTTGGAGCTCCAGTGTGTGTCTTTTTTATCTCGGAGGGCTTAGGTTCAATAGGCCTCGCACAGGCTGGCGGCATCCCAGGACCAGGCACCTCCCAGACCTCGGGCCTCCCTTCCGGCCCCCGCCCACAGCTGTCTTCGCTTTCTGTAGAAAAGCACCAGCCAGCCCTGAATTCAACTGGCAACTGCGGGATGCTTGTTTTCCTGTTTCTCCCCAACCTCTCCGCTTCTTCAATTGTTTCCACCTCTCAGTAAAGAGCCAAGTAACAGTCATTCCCTGAGGTCAGGAAAACCTTCACCCACACCAACCTGCAGAATATTAATCACAGATGCTAGTGACCAGGACTCGGAGGGAGGGGGGCCTCTCTGTCCCCCTGCGGCCAAGTGCAGAAGGAGTGGCAGGACCCGCCTGCTCTTTGGAGGGGGAGGGAGGCTGGCACCGTGCCTGGTACGTGGGGGCACTGTGCGCCCTCACAAGGCAAGTCTCCACATTCCCCAACTTCTGCTGAGACACAACAGCACATCACTCCATGGAAGATGCATGGGTAGCTGCAAGGACAGGGGTACAGGCGAGCAATAGCTCACACTTAGCAGAACGCTTTCGCAAGCACTTTGCATAGATTACCTCATTCTGTCTTACAAAGGCAGGAGCTGGGACACAGAGAGGCCAAGTAACCTGCCTGAGATGACAGGGCCAGGGGCCCCCAGCGGCACCCCCCAATGCCTGGGGACCGGCCCAGCCCAAGGGCTATGTGTGTTAGCTTGGAGAGAGCTCCTGGGGGCAGAGGGGCATGAGACCCGGGGCTAGAGCCTCTTCCCCGACTCCCGGTCCTGGACTGCTTCCTCTCCCCGGTCTCTTCTGCAGAGAAAATCATTGCTCTAGTTCAAGGCTCCTGGGATGACCCCGACGTACAGTTGGCAATCTTGGATTGTTTACTTGGCATGTGTTGTAAAGGGATTTGGCCAATAGCCGGGAAGATCCGGAAGGCTCTAGAAAACGGATGGGAATGGTGGGAAGTCAGAGAAGGCATCTCAGAAGTGGCCCGCACGTCATTTCTTGGAAGGAAATTGGCGGGGGCGGGGCCAGGACTGTAGGGGGCGGGGCCAGGACTGTGGGGGGCGGGGCCTACACGGGGCGGGACCGATCTGGGGGCGGGGCCAGGACTGTGGGGGCGGGGCCAGGACTGTGGGGGCGGGGCCAGCGATGTGACCACATCTGTTTTCAGTTTTCCAGCTCCCCTCCCCGCCCCTCCTCGCCCTGCCCTCTGTAATCAGCCCCCTGCCTGTGCTTGTCCGGCCTTGTCCTCCTGCCTAGACCCGTCCTCCATAGGCTGGGCCCTGAATCACAGGCCGGCTCCTTTCTGTGGCCTTCTGTTATTAGGTCTTGGGGGGGCCGGGGGGTGCAGTGGTTTCTGCCACGACATCACCACTTCACCTGATGGGGAGTTCCTGGGGTCCTGCCCCAGGCGGCTTCCTCTGCAGAGCCTGGACGGGGTGAGAGGACGACGGGACGAGCCAGCAAGGACACACAGGAGTGTGAGGGACACACAGCCATGCACAGTGACGAGATGACAACTGACACTGGGCCTCAGAGACGGGAGGCCTGGGAAGTGGGTCAGCTGCAGAGCCTGCTTCCTCCCGACAGAGGCAGCTCTCCCTGACTGCTGCCATTGGGAGGCGGCGAGGTGGGGTAGGAGCCCCGTGTTCCAGGCTTTTCTGATTCTCCAAGAACCGGAAACCAGAAAAGCAAAAATTTAATGTGAGTCTTCTTGTTCCTAAATGTTAGCAACCATATGGATATATATATATATATATATATATATATATATATATATATATACACACATATATATAGTAAGCATTTTGTTGGGGCAGGTCATCTCTTACCCGGATGATTGCTGCAGATCTCCCATCTCCCGTGCTCCTCTTATAATGTAACTCTGACACCCATCCATCCAAAGGTGGAGCTGCTGTTCCCTCCCCTTGAACCTGGGTGGGAGGGGCATAGGACTACAGCAGAAGTGAGGCTATGTGACTTCCAAGATCATTGTTACGGGATGAATTGTATCACCCCAAAGGATGTCCGAATCCTAACCCCAGGCCCCGTGAATGTGGACCTTCTTTAAAAATAGAGTCTTTACAGGGGATCCCTGGGTGGCTCAGCGGTTTGGCGCCTGCCTTTGGCCTGGGCCGTGGTCCCAGGATCCCAGGATCAAGTCCCACATCGGGCTGCCTGCATGCGGCCTGCTTCTCCCTCTGCCTGTGTCTTTGCCTCTCTCTCTCTCTCTGTCTTTCTCTCTGTCTCTAATGAATAAATAAATAAAATCTTTTAAAAAGTAGAGTCTTAAAAAAATAAAAATAAAAAAATAAAAAATAAAATAAAATAAAAAATAAAAAGTAGAGTCTTTACAGATGATCAAGTGAAGATGAGGTAGGTTCTAATGGAAGGTGATTGGCATCCTTATAAAGAGGGGAAATTGGACACAGAGACAGATATGCATAGAAAACAGTGTGGAGAAGCAAGAAGAGGGCCAGAGGAAGACAGAGGATTAGGGTGATGGATCTGCAAGCTGAGGGATGCCTGAGGCCACCAGAAGCTAAGAGAGGGCATGGAACAGTTTCTCCCTCACAGCCTCAGAAGGAACCAACTGGGTTGACAGCTTGATTTGGAACTTCTAACCTCCAAAACTATGAGAGGATTAATTTCTGTTGAGTCACACTCTGTGTAGTTTGTTATGACAGCCCTACGAGACCAATACAGTCATAAAGGATCATATAGTTTCTGTCTGGTTCTCTTAGGATGCTTGATCTTGGCAGTTGACCGCCATCTCATGAGGAAGCCCAAACTACCCCACATGGAAAAGTCATACATAGGAGTTCTGGCTGAGAGCCAGCATTAACCACCGGGGTGAAGGTGAGCCAGTCTGATTCCAGCCCCCAATCGCTGCTGAGTCACACCACCCATACCCACCCACCTCTGCCTGTCCCCCCAAACCTGTCTTCAGTCTTCCCAGCTGAGATCTCTTACATTACGAAACAGAAACAAGCCATTCTTTCTGTGTTTCATCTCAATTCCCGGGACCCACAGAATCTCGAAGCATTATGAAACGACTGCTTGGAAGGAGTTCGTTTTGCAGTAACTAGTAACTGGAACAGCTGTGCATGCAAACAGAATATATCTTCAGGCTGCATTCAACCTACAGGCCACCATTTTGCTTTTGGATATGATCACAAGGCTTCCTGTGGGCTCTGCCAGCCTAAAAAGCTGCTCAACCTGGAGTCGTGCCTTCTCCACACCCCTGGGGAAAGGGGACCATGACGTGAAATGAAAAGGGTAGAAAAGAATGGCGATGAGCTGGGTTGCTAGGACAGGAACATCCAGGTGGGAACAGGGTGTGTGTGTGCAAGAAGTCACCCTCAGCTAGCAAAGATCCCACATCAAGGTCCCAGGTTCCGAGAGATGCTGTTTGCCAGGTTGTATAGAAGACAAAGCTCTGCAAAGCACCTGCAGCCCCATAGGTATGTGGTCTCACAGGGCTTTCTGGAGATCTGGTGAGCTAATACATGCAAAACCCCCAGAGAAGGGCCTGGAACCTTATGGAAAGTGACCTATCCTGAGGGCTTATGATCGTTATGATTGGTATTATAATTTTACAGTCTCCTGAAGCCTTAGGGTCTCTCGGAAGACACTCAAAAGGTAAAGCAGGTGGGGCTCTGGGAGCCTCACCCCACTGCAAATTCCGTAGGAGGACCACCTTGATCTGTTTTATATCTTGTACAGCTTCACTTCAGGGGTAAAGAGAAGGACTCCACGCTTACAAAATAAAATCTTTGAAACCACCCATGCAGCCGAACCTGTGTTGGCCCGGGGTTAGAAGAGCTCAATGTATTGCCCCAGGTTTTGCTAGTAAGGGGCTGTGTGACCTTGGAAAAGTCACTTCGACTCTCTGGATTTTATTTTCTGTTCTGTAAAGTGAGTGGCCTAGGTGATTGCTAGTGTCTATCATTAGCTCTAAAGTAGCCGAACTATGTGCTCAGAAGGAAGGGGAAAATACTCTCTTGTGCAAATTTCCGTGCAATTAATTTATTATGGATTTAATTACAAGGCCCATATTCCTCCTCATCCCGTTCTCTCTTTCTGTTATCTTCTGGTGGCCTCGCATGAGCAAAGTTTGCTTTGCTGGAGGAATCCCTGGACACCACTCAGCCAAGACTTTGTTACCCAGGAACTCCACTGATCTGGGCCTGGGGCAGTCGGCTCCCTGAAACTGGGTCCTCATTGCTGTCTTACCTAACATGTCCACTGCCTTCAACCACAACTGGCTTATGAAGGTGACAGAGGGCTTGGGAGAAGAGGAAGCTAGAGTCCTGCAGCATCAAGCCATCAAGCTGGGGAGCGTAAATTAGCCTTGACATCAGGCTAGGATGAATTATTGTTATGACTCAAAGGCTTTGCAGGACCCGAGGAAGGACACACAAATACACACACACAGCACCCACACTCTTGCACACACATGTACACACCCACACACATGCGAGGCAACACTTACAGGAAACTGAAAATCCTGGAGCAAACCAACTCTGTGGCCATAATGTGGGACTTTGACAATTACACCCAGCTCATAAACACATTTTTCTGGCACCTGGGCCTCATTCCCCCCACAAGGAGAAGGGACACAGAAATGCCAGACCCGCTTTTCCACTCTTGTGGCTTCTTTGCAGCCACTGGCTGAAGACACAATCGCATCAGCCTAAATGTGGGGACAGACTCAAGAGGACAAGACAACAGATGTCTCTTACAGCCTGTTTCTTTTTTATTTTTATTTTTATTTATTTATTTATTTATTTATTTATTTATTTATTTATTTTACAGCCTGTTTCTTCCAGAGGAAAAACCCTGGGGTCAGACAGAGGTACACAAACCTCAGGTCAATCCAAGGATTTGGGATCTGGGGGAGCTCAGTACAAAGGGAAGGAGTTAGGAGTGCCCCCAATAACAGGTCCAGGTATAAGAACCTCTTCATTTGAGGGGGCTGTGCCTTTAAGCACTGGGAACATGTGGATCAATGTGTCACATCACATTGGGTCAGAGAGGATGCTCAGTGATGCCTTCAGCTCTGCGCATCCTCCTCTTCACCCCTGAGCCATGCACTGAGCTCCAGGAAAGAATTTAATTGGGGTCTTTGGTGTGGATGTGGGCTGGTGGAGACAGGGTGACAGGCAGAGGAGGACATTGCTGGGGCGTCCTAGGAGCTGCCTGCAGGCAGGGAGCGTCAGTTCTCCTCAACACTGTAGAACCTTCCTGGGCAGACAGGGTGTGTCTGCTTGGTAAGGAAGGGTGCCCAGTCTCCTCTAGCTACTTTCCCTGGCCCACGGTGGCTGAGCACAGCAACAAGATCACTCATGCTTCAGCTGGAATCCTTTCCTGCTGTCTTGTGGTTTTGTGGCTGGAACCGTGGGCTCCAGGGCTTGACTGCTTAGGCTTTTTTTCAGTCTAGGATCTGGATTTACCAGCCGTGGAATCTTGGGCAGGTTACTTAGCCTTTTCTGTTTTTAATCTGAAGAATGGGAGTAATAACAACTACTCCATAAGACTGAGATGTAGAATTCGTAACTCAAAGTAAAGTACTCAACAGGTGACAGCGACCTTGCCTTTTCTAAGTGTCCCCTTTTAGACCAATTTGCTCTTGGGGAGGAGACAAGAATTTTCTGGACACAGACCAAAAAAAAAAAAAAAGCTCTTTCCTTCCCTCTAGTTGCTTTTCTTTCCATCTTTTCAGGGGCCCAGGAGGGTTTCTGGCAATCAGGGGCTGTCTTCCAGCAGAGCTGGGTCTCTGCCCACCCCTCTCCAGAGACAATGACAGAAAGCGAGCCCCTCCACTGCCACCCTGAGCCTGACAGACTCCTTTATCGTAAGTCCAAGGACTGCCTCTTGCAGATAATGCTATTTTTTTTTTCCTGTTAGCTGGATTCTGAGAAACACTAATGAAAACAGGTCTACTCTATGCACAAGGTGGAGGACACTCTGGAACAAGTTTGTTCTGAAAGGTCTAACTTGAGCCGTTAATTCTGAGACCGGCCAGCATCCACATCCTGAGCCCTTGTGTGGCCCCAACCTGACTCAGAACTCTGGCCTGCATTATCCACCACCCTCATGCCAATACCATGATATGGGGGCCCATGTGCCCCCCACTTACAGATGAGCAAACTGACCCCCAGGAGCTCAAGTGGCTTCTTTCAGATTATACAGTGACAGCTGGGATCTGAGCCCAGATCTGTGTTCCCAATCGGGACCTGCAGGCCTTTGGAGCACCAAGAGGAGCCCTCTGCCCATAGCCAGAGCTGGGCTTTCTTGATTCTTCCCAAAAGTCACTAGGGATTAAAGTGCTGGGCTTCAGAAACCTGGAGACCATATGAAACATTCCTTCTAGGGTCTCTGCTTCTGAGACTCACTGTCTTTAACTGAAGTCTATGCTAATTTTCTGGGAACCCAGAATCCTGACTGTATCTTTTTTGACCATCCTTTTCTCCCTCCCAGATCAACAAAATATTTAATATCCTCTCCCACCTCCCTGGAAATGTCCCAGCTCAGTGGCCAGGGACAGTGTGTTAATAACAGGACAACGCACGGTGACATATGGACCTCTAAGAGGGGTGTAGGGGGGCTACGTGTCTTTTTCCCTGGCAGAAGGATAGAGAAGGGCACCACGGTACCCTGTTAAGTCTGACTTAACAGTAATTATAGAAACCAGGGTCCCTTACATTGGACCTGACAATTCAAAAAGCAATGTCACACCCTTTAACTCTTTCCATCCTTCTGATCACCTTCTGAGGTTACTCATTACTGTCCCCTCCTTATGGATATGACCCAAAGAGACTAAGTGACTCCCCCAAGGTTATACCACCCAGATGTTCTGACCCCACATCTGGACTCATTTCCAGTAAACTCCATGGCCTCTCTGCTCTATCTCCCCCTTTGACCCACCTCATCACCTTCTTCAGGTCCAGCTCAAGCCTACTGCCACCTCCTGCCTCCAGAGAGTCCCCAGGTTGGTGAGCAGCATGTTTCCCTTGCCAAGGAGGGCCAGGGGGCCTCTGAGACACAGCGCCTCGAGACCTGCCCATCCTGGGAGGATTCCTGGCCCTGTGGATAGCCCTCGAGGTCACTGAGGGGGTCCTCAGACAGCTCAGTTGGAGGCTGGGGTTGCAAGTGGGAGAAGGAGTGATCCAGGGCTCTGGACTCTGCTCATTCATTCATCTGGCCAACAGACTGTATGCCAACCCACGATGGAGATTCCAACACCCATCAAACCCCGTCCCATCCCCAGGAGCCTGTGAGGATGAATGGCTGTTTTACTCTCTGGTTACACTGGCTGCCCCAAAGCCCTGATGTGGGTTAAATCCCTCAGAAGGGGGTTCTTGCCCTGTGGGGCCAAAGAGCCCTCACCCCAGAGACAGACTTTTCCCCACAGCAGTGGAGGGCCTTGCCCTGACCACAGGCCCTCTGCCCCTAGGCTGGTATCCTGGGGATGTTCCCAGGTTCCACAGTGGCGGTTACCTGGGCCTGGTGAAAGGGCTCCAGGTGGTTCTCTAGAGCAGGGAACCACGGCACAAAAGAGCCCCTGACCAGCAGGGTGGGCATGAATCGCCCTCCAAGGATCCAAGCTTTGCTGACATCAGACCCTGGTGACGCCCTGAGATATCCATCCTGAACCACCTTGGCTAACCTCAGTGGGGGGAGGAGGGGGATGGTGAGGGGGACTCAGGATAGAGATGGGAAGCCATAGGTCAGGTCCCTCCAGTAAAATGACCTGCCCCGAGTCATACTTTGATGGCAAACCTGACTACACCAGCTGGAGTGGCGTCTCTACAAGGAAGTAGGATTAACCAACCTAATGTAATGGACCCTCTTAAAGCTGGGGCAAAATAATATGAACTAAGCTGCCCAGAACCCAAAGTTAACAAAGCAAAGCAGGGAGTGTGTGTTTGGGATGGGAGGGCACGGTGGGAGGCACGGGGTGAGGCAGGCCCATGCAGTTTAAGGATCAAGCCCCAGCCCTCAGGGCAGGCCCCAGCAGCTCCCACAGGCAGAGACACACGCCCAGGCCTAAAAGCTTATCGGTCAAGTTACGGCGAAGGTGCAGCTAAGACCTCAAATCCCTCTCCAAAGTCAGGGGCTTAGAGCTTGCCAGAAATTTCAAGGTAGCTATTCAAAGCTTCAGGTTTCTCATTTTGTTAACTTCCTCTGATTATCAATAGATAGCTCTGGTCAGAAAGGTTGGAGCAAAACTTAGCCTCAGTAGATCCTTGGGAGGCAAAGGCCCCTAGAAATTCACAGGTCCCGCATTCCAAACATCAGGGAAGATTAACACTGTCTTGCAACCAAGCCTCCCCACCAGGGTCCTAGCAATGCCTTGGGGACCAGTGTCTAGCAGCCCCTACTGAGCTCCTTGTGGGGGACAGCCTTATACAACCACCCCAGGGATCCTGAAGGCGGGGTTGGGTTTTTGCACTTCTTTGCCCCAAAGGCAAACCACACTGAATGGCAAATGTGTGCAAAGGAGCCTCCCAGGCCTCCCAAGCGGAGCAGTGAATTCGGATAAGGAGCTGCAGAATTACAAAGGGGTGAGGACTTTGTCCTGGAGGTATGCTTAATTGATGTGTAATCTAACTGGGAAGGCCAAACCCCAGACACCAGTCAAAAAGGAAAACAAATTGCTGAAGTGATGGCCCTAAAAGACAAACTAATGTGTTAAAAATGGAGGGAAGGAGGGGTCAGGGGCAGTGCCCCAGCCATTCAGGTTAAATTTTCTCTGGACAGATAAGATCCAGCTGTGGTTTCAGGAGGAGATGGACCTGGAACGCCAGCAGTGTGCAGTAAAGCGCGAGCCTAATGGGCACAATGGAACAGCTCATGGGTTGGGGGGCTGGAGGGAGTCTGGGGCCTGCACCATCTCCTACACCTAATTTTTTAAAAAAATTTATTCTATTAAAGATTGTATTTATTCACGAGAGACACAGAGAGAGAGAGAGAGAGGCAGAGACACAGGCAGAGGGAGAAGCAGGCTCCATGCACGGAGCCCGATGGGGGACTCGATCCAGGTTCTCCAGGATCACGCCCTGGGTCCAAGGCAGACCGACTCCCAACCACTGAGCTACCCAGGCTTGCGGACTTGCTTTATTTTTAATTTATTTTTATTGTTTTGTTTTTTTTAAAGATTCCTTAAAAATTATTTTTAAGTCATCTCTACACCCCAGGGTGGGGGTCGGGGGCTCAGACTTCATAACGCCGAGATGAGGGTCGCATGCACCCCCCGCCCGGCCCCCCGCCCAGCCCGACTTGCTTTACCGCCCGGGGCAGCGGCTCACAGCAAGGGAACTCCCACTCCGTGCGTGCCTAACAACCATCTGCAAATGCAAAGCGATTCCTGGAAGAGGCGAGCGCAGGACCTGCTTCTCCGGGACCCCATCGTCTCCTAGAGGGTCCCCCCAAGCAGAACTGAGAGGTCTCCGCCGGACACTCAGAGCTGACGCTGGGCTCAGGCCGGTCAGAGCCGGGTCACCCCGCCCAGATCCCCTCGGGCACCCGCTCGGGGGCCCCCCGGGGCTTCCAGGAAGAGTCCGGGACGGAATCCCCCGCCCTGGGGGCGCAGAGCCCCCCTCGCTCCCCGGGGCCGGGAGGCAGGGGCGAGGGTGCGGGGAGCACTGGCTCCTGGTCGCCGCTGGGGCTCCCCGGGACCCCTCCGGCCCGCCCCCCCCCGACCTCCGCGCCCCGGGCCGCCCCCCCCCGGGCTCCGACGGGCTCACCCTCGCACATTTGAACCGAGGAGGCCGAGCGGCCGGGCGGGGCTCGCAGATGCCATTGGCTGCGGCGGCGGCGTGACATCAGCGCGGAGGGCGCGGGAGGGAGGGCGCGGGAGGGGCCTGGGAGGGGAGTGTCCCGGAGGCTCGCCGCCCTGCGCGCCCGAGCAGAGGGAAGCCGACCCCGGCGCTGACATGGGCCTCCAGCCCCGCGCCCGCCCGCAGCCCACGGAGGGGACAGCGCAGCCGCGCCGGCCGGGCGCCAGCATCTCCGGGGACCCAGGTAGGCGACCGCCGCCCGCGCCCTGCGAGGCCTGGGGAGGGGGGGGGTCGAGGCCTCGGGGGCGGGGGGAGGGCGCGGAGACGCCCCCGGTGCAAGGGCCTGCGGGGGCGCGCGCGGGTGCTGGGGACCCGGAGCCGCGCACCCCGCGTCCGAGCCGGGCGGGCTTTGGGAGGAGGGTGGCCGAGAGCCGGGGAGCCGCGCGCAGCCTCGATTCCCTCTCCCCAGGCTGGGATCCGGCGTCCGGATGGGTGGGACGGGGTGGGGGTCCCCGGGCTTCAGATTGGGGTGCGCGCCGGGCGGCCGGGGCGGGCAGGGCGCAGCGCTCGGGGCGCGCCGCCCGCCGTGTCCGCGAGGGGGGCGTGTGTGCGCACAGAGTTCTCCATGAATAAGAGCCGAATGCTTCGCCCGTAGCGGCGGAGGCGTGCACACACTCGCTGTCGTACACACGCCGCGGCACACGCCACCCAGTGTCACCCGGGCCGGGGAGACACGAAGGAGGGGGGGCGCCGCCTGGAAGGGACGGGCCGAGGAAACAAATGAAGCCCCGCGCCTCCCTACCCCCCCAGCCGCCCCCCGGAGCCTTGGAGCCCTGGAGGCCGCGGGGTGGGGCGCAGCCGGGCGGGCGGCCGGGGAGGGGGCCACGCGGGGGTGGGCGCGCAGGGTGCGCCCGCGGCCAAGCGCTCCCGGCCCCCCCGGGTTAAGGGTTTAATCACCCGCTTGGGGCGGTGGAGCGGCGGCCGCCTCCTGGCTCCGCCCCCGGCCGGGGGGTCCACCCTGCCCCCCTCCCCGCGTGCCCGGGGCGTCCCCCACCGGTGCCCTGCGGGGTGCGCGCCGGCGCCGGGGCGTCGGGGCTGGAGGGCCGCGGCCCGGAGGGCTTCCCGGGGGAGGACCGAGCCCGAGCCGCGGGTGTGCGCGCGCGTGTGCGTGCGCGCGTGCGTGCGTGTGTGTGTGTGTGTGTGTGTGTCCGCGCGGCGGGGGGAGGGGCGCCCTGCTAACTCAAACCAGATTCCTGGTGTTTCCCGGAGAGATACTGCAGGCCGGGCTCTGGAAGTTTTCTTCCTGCCCCTGGGAGAATGGAGGGGAAATACAATGCTTTTTCTTTTCTTGTCGCCCCTTGCGATCTGACCGGCTCCCACGCCCTCGGCTGCATCCAGCGCGCCTATTCTTCGCCCGTGTGTATCAGAGCAGCTGAATGGGGGGGGGGGTAGGGACCCCGAGCCTCTGAAGCCTGCTTGCAGCTCTCCAGGGGGTTCGTGGTGCCGGAGGGAGGCTGGCCCTCATCCTTACCCCCAGCGGCCATCTGGACCAGAGAGCTCCCCCCCCACCCCGTGCAGCCAGCGTAAACAATGAGGGGCCCAGTTGCAGGAGGGCCTCCTACAATGCAACTTCTTCGCACAGTCTGGGTTTCTAATAACTCCCCGCCGCCTCCGCCCCCTTTCCGAGGCTGGGGTGGAGGAGGGGGACCACCAGCAGGATGGACTGAATTTTAAGAGAACAAAGAACAGGGCACAAAGGAAGGGGAAGCCGAGCTGTGGATTTTCCCCCCCAGAAATGGGGAGTTGGCTGGACCAAGGCTGGGCCCGTGGAGGCCTCTAGGTGGCTCCAAGGCTCCCCCCACCCCGGGAGCAATATTGGGGCATCCCCTGGAGTCTCCCCGAGGCTTCATCCCTGTGGGGTAGCCGGGACCCTGCTGCCAGTGTGGGGGTGCCATGTGGGCTCCAGGTTTCATCAGCTGCCCCGTGTGAGCTGCCCATGTGACTCTCTGATTAGTGTGGTTTATCTCCTCCAAATGTGGACTTTGCCCCTCCACTCCTGAAGACAGCGGCTCCTTCCCACAGCGGGGGCTTTGGTGAACCTGGGGAGGTGCCCCAGTGGCTTCTGGTCTTCTCAGGGGTCCTGGCGACCTGCACAGGGACTGGGAGTGGGCTGGTGTGGCACCGTGAGTCTTCTCCCGGGAGGTGGTGGTTTGGGTGAAGCCCAGGCCCTCTCGTGTGTCTCCCTGAGCTCACAGACTCCTGCTCATTGAAGAGCCAATCAATGTTCACGTTAAGCTCCCCAGCTCAGGCCTCCACTTGGAACATTCCTCCCGTTATCTGGGGTTTCTGCTTTTTCCTCCCTTGACCCCTGTTTTTTTTTCCCCCTTCGTTTCCCTCTTACACATGCCCACCCACTGATGCTCGCCCCAATCACATGGGCATATCCAAATCTGCTTCTGTCCCGCTGCCTCTTGGAGACCGACCGCCTGTCCAGCCCTCACAGCACTGGAGCCCGCAGAGTCCCAAGTGAACAAGAGTCTTATCTACAAAGTGGGGTGGGAAGGCCCCCCGGGCAGATGTTGACCTGGGAGAGGAATCTTCGATCCTTCTTGACAAGTCAGGCACTTTCCCAGAAGGGCCTCAGATTGGCCCTGGTTCAAGGATTCCAACCCCCTCCACCTTTGGAGCGGTTGATTGATTTCTGTGGCCGGGACAGGCTGTGCCCAGGTGTGGCAGGCAGGCTGATACTGGCCAGCCTCGCTTGTCTGCTTTCTCTCTCTCCCACCCAGCCTTTCTCCCCTTCTCTGGCTTGGGTGGGTGGGAGTGCAGAGCCGAGGGCTGCTGCCGGGGCAGCGTCTCCAGCTTCCCTGGGCTGGACGGTCCAGAGGCTCCGAGGAGTTTGGCCCTAGGTGGGGAGCAAGGAGTCCAGCCCAGAACAGGATCTGGGTTGATGCCAGAGATAAGGCCTGGGGGCGGAGGGACTTGCGCAATCTTGCCCTGGAAGCTGGGAGTGGAATGACCGAGGCTTAGGTCTTCTGACCTATGTCCTGGAGGCTTTTCCTCAATCTTGGGAAAAAGGACCAAACCTTGGAGCCAGCTGGCAGTGTCCCGAAGGCCTGCTCTCGCGAAGACTTCCGGGGTGCTCTGGGGGAGGACAGACCTGTGCCAGGCCTCTCCGGACTGGGAAGCAGATGGTCATGCCGGGAGGGACTGTGTGTGTGTGTGTGTGTGTGTGTGTGTGTGTGTGTCTGGATGGGGCCCTTGTCTGCTCGCAGTACGTGGCGAAGGAAGTCGAAGCTGTTAGATTCCCACATTCCCACTCAGCGTGTCCTCGAAGCTCCGGTTTAAAATACGCCCCTTGTGAAGCCTTGGGCCTCCTTCCAGAAATGTACATCAGCGTCTCCCCCGGGCACTGCCAGCTTGCAGCCCGGGGCTCCATGCCAGGGTGGCGAGCGCTGGCATCCAGACCCCTCCTCCTCCAGGTGCAGGGGCATCGGAAGCCGAGGAAGGGTCTCCCTTCTGGGGAGGGCGAGGGCAGCTTGGGGCTCCTTCACGAAGGTGGGCTTACACTCCTGACCCCGCCTGGAAGACGCCGCTCGGCCCTGCTGGCCTTCACCTTCACCCTCACCCCAGGAGCAAGAGGCAGCTGTGAGGCAGCAGCGCCAGGGCAAGAAACAGCCTGTCCGGCTCAGCCAGGTCCGCTCAGGCTACCCTGGCCTAGCGGGGGGGGCCTCCTGGGAGAGCCCCCAGGTGCTCTTTACACCTGCGTCTATGCCCTCCTTTCAGTGACCGAATGTGGGCTGCAGACTCCAGCTTCAGGTCTTTCCCAGGGTGACAGTGAAGATGAGCTCTTCTGTTCTGTGCTCCTCCGGACCCCCGGGGGGTCCACTCTCTCTAGCCCTTGACCCCGAAGCATCGAAAGGGGATTAGTGCCCCTTGGCTGGGAGAACAGGAAAGGAGCCTTCTCTGGGCTTCACTACAACTTCTACACCTCTATTGAGAGTCGCAATAGGTCTAAAAAGAACCTGGCAATATTTTATGGGGGGGCAGAGCATGTGGAGGTTTGGGGCCTTATTTGTGGACATCCAGAGTGCCCCAGATTCCTGAGTTATCCAGCCCTCATCCTCAAGAGGAAGGGCAGGAGTTCTTTTATCTCATCTTCGCCTCACACCTGCCCCTTTATATCAAGCTGAAATCAGAAAGCACTTAAGTCCTGAGAGAAGCCAGGCTCTTCCATCCTGTGTCACTATAGGTCAGGAAGGGAGGAAGTCAGATGAGAATAGAAAAACGAGTCTCAAGTTGCTGGACCTCCCGCTGGTGGGGACTGCAGTCTATCCCTGGGCCTCAGAAACTTGGAGGACCCCTACCCGTGCAACATTTCATCCTGGGACACCCCGCTCTGCCCCCTGCCCCGGGTCAGCTCTGGAGCCTTTTGGATTGGGTATCGTCAGCTGGACACTGGAGGTTGGTGTCCTAGGTTCATAAATGTGTCCTCTTGAACTGGGCCAGAGTATCTGGGCCAGAGTATCTGTCCCTGGGGGTGCTGGAAATTTCCTCCTGCCTCTCCAGGTAGACACAGGGCATCCACTGAGAGAAAGAACAAACATGTTACAGCGTCTTCCTCACACAAGTGTGAGCGCACACCTCTTGTGCTTGGCCTATGTGAGCATATTCAATCCTCACAGTAGTGCTAGGAAGTACCTAGTGTTACTGATCACCTGGAAAGCTAGAAGCTAGTGAGGAAACAGGCCCATGTACCACGCCCCGTGCAGCCAGGCTGTGGGGAGTCTGGGGAGTCTGGCTCTGGGGTCCATGCTCTTCACCTCCACCCTGCGTGCTCCGGCAGGGCCAAGACTGGGTCTAGATCCGTCTGCTCCCTCTGGGGAGCCCAGCCTCCTTTCTCCCCCCACCATGCTCAGCTGGGCACCCTACTCTCAGGAGAAGGGAAGTGAAACCATGCAGGGCCAGGGCCCAGCAGATCTGATTTCAGGCCCAGCTGCTTCTTTCTAAGGTGCTGGGGCAGCTGGGAGGAGCAGCAGGGCCACTCCCAGGTGAGGGCCACCTGACCTGCCTGCGCTGGGGCAGAGGGCCCCCCCCCTCCTCTCTCCGGGCGCTTCCCTCTGTGATGGCCTCCGGGTGTCCATCCGTCTGTCCTCTGTCCGTCTATCCGGTGGCAGGCAGGGGGAAACACGGCTCCAGGAAGAGACCTGTAAACAAGCCAAGTTGCTGAATACCCTTGAGTCACTAATGCTTCATCTTCTTGACTCCTTGTGGCTTCCTGTCACCCCCCCCACCCCCCGGGTCACGGGTCATGCCTTCTCTTTCTTTCCAGGGCTGTCTTAACTCCCAGGTGGTGAGGGGGCTTCCTTCTTCTCCCTCCCCTGGCCCCAAGCACATGGTTCTGGAATTAGGAGGTTGGTGGATATGGAGATAAAGGGGAGGAAGCCTGGTACGGAGAGTGGTCTGTTCCCAGCCCTGCAGGAGCCGGCTTCCCAGCAGGATGGGGCTTCTGGTGGTGGGTCTGTGTTTCCCAGGATTTATCTGTACTTTTCTCTGGCACAGTGGGAAAGACCCTGTAACCTGAAATTCTCTGTAGAACTGTGTATCCTCGGGGTGTCATTGCGTCTAGAACCCTTGGATCTCAGAGACTGGGGCCCCAGCAGTGCTTATGACCCTGCCTGGCACACCTTCAGTGCACTGGGAAAAACCTAGGGTCCAGAATCAGGTGGATCATGAGGCCCTTCTCTCAGCTTTGTTCTTAGCAAGTGTGTGACTTGGGAAAGACCTGGTAACTCTTATATTCAGTCTTCTTATCTGCAAGATGGGGATGATGATAACTCAGTGGGATTGTGGGATGGTATTATTACTTGTTTTAAATATATATATATCTATATTTTAAAGATTTTATTTATTTATTCATGAAAGACACACACGCACACACACAGAGGCAGAGACACAGGCAGAGGGAGAAGCAGGCTCCATGCCAGGAGTCCGATGTGGGACTCAATCCCGGGTCTCCAGGATCACGCCCTGAGCCAAAGGCAAGCCCTAAACCGCTGAGCCACCCAGGGATCCCCTATATATATATTTATAAAGGCAGTTTAGTCAAGACAAAGCAGCTGCTTGGTGCAGACTAAAAACTCAGTGATGTGAGCTGAGCTCCCTTTTTCATACTTCCTGTGACCCAAGGTCGAGGAAGGGCCTGTCCACCTACAATCAGCAGGTCAGGGCTAGGATGTCACTGCCCACAGAGTAGGTTCCCAGGCACTAGCCTGAGTTGTCACACAGTTCCCTTGGTTACTTACAAGTCAGTGAGTGAGGTTGGACAGCTGCTTCCAGGTTTTCCTGCAGTTAAAGGGTAAATGATCTAAGCTATAGTGTGTTTTCCCTGCTGTAACTCAGACCGGCTAAATTACTGGCTTCATTTTCTTATAAACTGTAAGAACTATAAATTTTCTAAAATGAACGAGAATCCCTGTGAATCCAGTGGTGAGCGTCATGACTTGCAGAGATCCCTCTAGAACAGCACGGCCCGTGGAATACTGGGCTTGCCGCATTTGTTAACTTTCAGTTCTCCGATGGCCACATTTTAAAAACTAGACAGGTGAAATTAATTTTAATATGTTTTATTTAACACAATACATAATCCAGATGATTGCCATTTCACCACATAATCATAAAAAATTAATGAGGTGTTTTACATTATCCTAAAAGTCTTCAAAATCCGGTGTGTGTTTTCCACCTTATAGTACATTTTCATTTGGATGCTAAATTGCACACATGCTTAATCTGAATTTGAATCTCCTAAAATTTAGAGTTGAAAAAATAGATTTGTCTACTCAGGTATGTTTTAAGCATAAGTTTTCCAATAACCGCATCAAGCATCAACCTTGAAGTATAAAATTTTATTTATTTCTTTGTTGAGTACTTATTTTAAGATTTATTTATGTATTCATGAGAGACATAACACAGAGAGAGAGAGAGGCAGAGACACAGGCAGAGGGAGAAGCAGGCTCTTCGCAGGAGCCAGATCCAGAATTTGATCCCGGATCCCAGGATCACGACCTGAGCTGAAGGCAGCCGCCCAACTGCGGAGCCACCCAGGCATCCCTAAGTTTAAATATTCAAAATAAAATAAAGGAGTGAGTCGCTTAGTGACACTAGCCACATTTCCAGCACTCAGCAGCCCTGCTTGGCTAGCAGCAGCTACTGTATTGGATGCCTGAGGTTTAGAATATTACTGTCAAGTGCCAGGCACAGAGATGCTTCCTGTCAGCAGTATTATTCTGTATTATATTGGCAATTGTAGCAAATGTAACAAGATAAGAATAAGGAATGTAGGAGACAGAATTATTATTAGTTGCAAATGATGGGCTTGTCTGTTTTCAAGGCCAAAAAGGATTCAACAGTAACATGGATTTGAGTGTCCGAGACAGTGTAAGTTGAGTAGGGCGGAAATTAAATATACATAAATTAAAAAAAACAAAACAAAACAAAACTGTAGCTTCCCCACTTACCAGCTATAACAGACAGAAAATACAGCTAAGGAAAAGCAAGAAGAAGCAGAACCTGCTTAGAACAACAGGCCATAAAATGACCCAGAATAAACATGAAAAGGACCAACCATGTGCCACTTGGCAGGAAGAAAACCCACAACATTTAATGGAGAGTATCCAGAAGACTTGATGTGGTGATCAACTATATTCTTCCCAAATTAATTTCTTACTTCCTTTCAATTCCAACAGAATCCCACTAGGATTTCTTTCGGGACTTAGGTTTTTAACGTCTGCCTGGAAGAGTAACAACATTAGGGGGAAACAAACCGAGAACACTTTAGGGGGAAAAAAAGTTAAGTAGGGACATTGCCCTACTAGATACTCAAAAGTGTTTTACAGAGTGGCAGTGTAGACCTGGTTTAAGAATCAACAGACTCATGAACCCAAAGGAGAGTCTGGAAATAGATTTGTGAGTGGGAGGTATCTGTGTAGAAAGAATTTAATATCCGGTGAAGGTAACATTTAATGCTGTCACCCACATTTTATAACAGTCCTATATGGAATCGGTAACTGACATTATTGTTGTATTTTAATTGTTTTTCTATTTTAAATAACCCACAATCTACTTTGTTGTATTTCCTTCTAGTATCTTTCTCTATGAATAGTTGTTCATTATTGTATTACCTGGTAGTTGTAGAGGAAGGGACTATTTTCATACTCTTAGAAGTAGGAGAGGTCTTTGCTTCCTATTGTGAAAGCCACAAACCATGAAACAAATCTGGTAAAAATTCATAAGTACTCCAAAGAAAGCAAAATCGCCCCAGTGTAAACGGGTGTATGATAAATTGGCAGGAATGTTTGCAAAACGTGATGATAAAAAAAATCAATTGCTTTAACATTTTTGAAAAGTCCTAGAAATCCACTGAAAAGATAAAAAGCCCCTTCCCCCAAAAAAATGGGCAACCGATTTCAGCAAGCAATTCCCAAGAGAAAGGATAACAGGTTTTTTTTTGTGTGTGTGTGTGTGTGTGTGTGTGTTTTTTTAATTTTATTTATTTAGGATAGTCACAGAGAGAGAGAGAGAGAGGCAGAGACACAGGAGGAGGGAGAAGCAGGCTCCATGCACCGGGAGCCCAACGTGGGATTCGATCCCGGGTCTCCAGGATCGCGCCCTGGGCCAAAGCAGGTGCCAAACTGCTGCGCCACTCAGGGATCCCTGTGTATTTTTTTTTTGTTTTGTTTTTTTGGATAACAGGTTTTTAACACTCATCCTCCTCAATAATGAAAGAAATGCAAATCACAAGTTTGGGAGTGTGCTGGTTGTTGTGTTTTTGTTGTTTCTAACTAAAGAAGATGTAACACTAGGTATTGGACACAATTGCCCTGTGTTGGTGGAACTGTAACTTGGTAGAAACTTCTGGGGAACAAGTTAACAATAAGAAACAACAGTAATTTAACTCACTTATATGTATCCTTCGGAAATAAGGACTTGCGCCAACTTAGTGAGAAGGATTTTGTGCCAACTTAGCTAGAAGGATTTTTGTTGCAGAGCTCAGACAAAAGGGGAACGACCTGGCGTTTGTTAGAGGCCCGCTGGATTTAGGAATTGAGTACTTACTTTAAAATAACTTGATTTAAAATTTATTAACAGGGGATCCCTGTGTGGCTCAGCGGTTTGGCGCCTGCCTTTGGCCCGGGGCGCGATCCTGGAGTCCCGGGATCGAGTCCCACATCGGGCTCCCGGCATGGAGCCTGCTTCTCCCTCCTCCTGTGTCTCTGCCTCTCTCTCTCTCTCTATGTCTATCATAAATAAATAAATCTTTAAAAAATAAAAATAAATAAAATAAAATTTATTAACACTGAAATATTTTCACCCAAATGTGAACAGTGTGATTGCTGTTCCCACCTGCGGTGGAAGATACTGCTCGTATCCTAGAGGAGAAAATGCCTACACCTGTGCTAATCAGTAGAAGCAGTTTGCAAGTTTCATATATCATTTCCATTCTTTTTTTAAAAATATTTTGTTTATTTATTCATGAGAGACACAGAGTGATGCAGAGAGAGAGGCAGAGACACAGGCAGAGGGAGAAGCAGGCTCCATGCACGGACCCCGACGTGGGACTCGGTCTCCGGTCTCCAGGATCAGGCCCTGGGCTGAAGGTGGCGCTAAACCGCTGAGCCACCCAGGCTGCCCTATCATTTCCATTCTTAATCACTACATTTGATTTATTTATTTTTAAAGATTTTTTTGAATTTATTTTTGAGAGAGAGAGAATGAGCAGGGGGAAGGGCAGAGGGAGAAGCAGGCTCCCCACTGATTGAGGAAACCCGATGCAGGACTTGATCCCAGGACCCTGGGATCATGACCTGAGCTGAAGGCAGATGCTTAAACCAGCTGAGCCACCGAGGGGCCCCAATAAATACATTTTAAAAATTGAAAAGAGATAGGTGAAATTAGCATATCATTTAACCCAATATAGATTAAAAATATCATCTGGGTTTTTGGATTTTTGTTTGTTTGTTTGTTCGTTTGTTTTTAGGTAGAGAGCTGTAGGGAGGGGGAGCAGAGGGAGAGCTAGAATTCCAAGCAGACTCCGGGCCCAATGTGGGGCCCAGCCTGGGGCTGGATCCCATGACCCTGAGATCATGACCTGAGCCTAAACGAAGAGTTGGACTCTGAAACTGACGGAACCAAACAGGCACCCCAGCCCCAAAATATTATCATTTTAACATGTCATCAACAGCAAAATATTAATGAGCTGTTTTTTCTTTTTCATTCTAAATCTTTGAAGTCCATTGTATATTTCACCCCTTAGCACCTGTGGATTTGGACTCCCCACATTTCAGAGGCTCTGTAGCCACATAAGGCCGGTGCTGCCACATTGGACAGTAGAGCTGTAAATTATTTAATAACCCCTAGAAAGCCAGCAGAAGGTGTAAGTCACTGAGAAGTCCTGGTGTGGAGTGTGTGGAGATCGCACGTGAACCCTGCTTTGGCAAGAGCCTGGTGTCCTGATGAGCTGGGCCGGGCTCACCCCGCTCCCCACTTCCCCAGCAGGGATTCCTGGGGGAAAGCAGGTATTGAAACGGGGCCTTGCTCACTTTCCCTTTCTTCCAGGAAGCAGGGAATGGCTATCTCCAGGAAATGGGATCTGCCCAGGCATGGCAGCTGGGCAGTGGCACCTTTGGGTCAATGAGCCTCAGTGGGATGGGCAGCCAGGCAGGGGTGCTGGCGCAAGTACAGGGCACCCAGCCTGGGTCGAGGTAGGTTCTGGTCTTCCTTCTTGGTGGCTGCAACTACCATGAAACACAAGATGGGGCCTAAAGCGGGGCGGGCATGAGAATTGCGGGAGGCAGGGCTCTGGGCTGAGCCCACTCCTGAACATGCCAGGGAAGTCCTGCTTCAGGGTGGTCCTCCCCACCCCCCAACTTCTCCCCTCCCAGGGAATCAGAACATGGGGAGGTTCCTCTGAGCAGGAAGCTGGAAGGAGATCCTGAGTGAGGAAGAGCCATCCCTGAGAGCAGATCTCTGATGGGAAGTCAATCCAAGTGAGTCTTGGTTCCAAGGGTCTTCCATTAGCAGCCTCCCCAATGCCATCCCACCCCCGTCTTCCACGGGTACATTCTTGACTGGGGATACCTGAATGGGCCGGGAGGCGTCACCTCATTCAGAAAACCATGTGTCTGAGGTCGGTCACACGGGTTCAAGTGGGTCGAAGTCACCATTTAGTAGCTATGAGAGTGATCCGTGTGGGGTGAGCCTCTCACCATCTGAGCCTGTTTCCCTTTCTGTAAAATGGGCACAGTCTTGACACCGTCCTTGCAGGGAGAGGGGCACAAGTTTCCCATGTCCTAGCACAATGCCTGGCATGCAGCAGACCCCAGGGGATGACGGTGTTGGTGCGTCTGCACATGACTTGATGGTGGATGGCTTGTGGGAGCACTGTGGGGCTGGCGGTCCTGCGGGACCCCAGCCTTCCTCGGGGCTCCCTTGCAGCCACCAGAAGAGCAGAGCTAGGGCTGTCCAAGCGGCAGAAGCAGAACCTTCACTTGCCCGGGGCATCTCGGATAGCATCCCACTGTGGGATCACCCGGGTGGGAGGCTGGCCTGCATCTCGGAGCTTTAGTGACACTGGAGGTTGGCCAGTCTCCGGTGACGGTGCGGAGGGGATGAGGGATGATGGCTATCTTTCCCCTCCTGCTCGGTTGAGGAGGCTCAGGCGTCAGGAAGCAGCTGTTGGAGAGCAAGCTCTTTCGGGGGAGTCCTAATCTCCATGTCTCCCCTGATTCCAGGCTCCCCTGATTCCAGATTGCCCACCCTCTCCTCCCACGCGACCTAGAATAAAATGTGTCCGGCCTGGTGGGGAGGGAGGGAGGGAGGGAGGGAAGGAGGAAGGACAGACATCCATGGGATATTGGCACAGAGAGAGTGGACCCGGGACCCAAGCTCGGTGCCTTGTACTGAGCCTGAGAACCAGACTGTTCTGAGATGGTTTTAAAATTAACATCTTCTCCTTGAGCCTTTGATGCTTCGGGATATTATTATTATTATTAAAACAGCATTACCACATTAAAGGAAACAAACAGAATGCCTGTTTGCCTCTCAAGCCTGACGTAACTCCTCAGTGTCTCGGTGTGCCCTTTCGGCCCGTATTCGTGTAGACTTGTGATCACTGTGTATGAACAAGCATGAGCGCCGCCTGTTTTCTTCTTCCCACTTGATGCCATTTAGGCCAGAAGTGGCCCATGTGGCAGCCCGGTCTCCTTAGGTCACTTTCCATGCCTACGTGTCAGTCGATTGAGTTTCAAGGCTCTTCATCCTCCCAACCGTTTCCTTATTCTCGGCTCTTAGGTGGTTTCCAGCCTTTTGAGATTGTAAATAAGGCTTCTGTGCCTAGCTGGGTATGTGACTCCTTTCCTGCCTTTTTCTTTTTTTATAAGATTTTATTTATTTGTTCATGAGAAACACACAGAGAGGGAGGCAGCGACACAGGCAGAGGGAGAAGCAGGCTCCATGCAGGCAGCCTGACGTGGGACTCGATCCCAGGACTTCAGGATTGGGTCCTGAGCCAAAAGCAGAGCTCAACTGCTGAGCCACCCGGGCATCCCTCTTTTCCTGCTTTGAAATCCTCCCATAGGGTAGGCTTCCCGTGGTAGAGGTTGCTAAATCATACTCCTTTTGAAGCCGTTATTTGCAGAACGTGCCTTAGTGGCCGGTGCCCCAAGACCACACTCTCTGGGTCGTGTGTGGCTGTTTTAGTGGCTGGGGCCCTGGTATGAGAACAAAGGCCTGGCTCCCATCCATGACCGAAGGCAAGTCCCTTCATGTGGCTTCACCATCTCAGAGAGAGTGGTCATCCCATATACGCAGGGATTTTAAGAGGATACTTGATGCAGATACACGAGTGTACAGGAGGGGTAATGGTGATCCTTCATATTCCATCTTGGGCTTTTTTTTTTTTTTTTTGTGGCTGTTCAGGCTCAGATTATTTTAAGACCGTACTTCCTGGGGCCCCTGGGTGGCTCAGTGGTTGAGCATCTGCCTTTGGCTCAGGGCTGATCCTGGAGTCCCGGGATTGAGTCCCACATAGGGCTCCCCATAGGGAGCCTGCTTCTCTCTCTGCCTGTGTCTCTGCCTCTTTCTGTGTATTTCTCATGAATAAATAAAATCTTTTTTTTTTTAAAATAAAATCTTAAGAAAAGAAAAGACGGTGCTTCTTAATCTCTTGGTGCAAACAGCACACTTTCAAATTTGAGGACTTCTGGCAGTGCGGGTGAAGGAAGTAAAAGATTCCACATAGTCCTGAAGTCAGCTCAAACGGCAACAGCCTCCTGTGAGGTTCCTCCTGCAACACGTAGCAGCGTGGATGGAGTGTCCACACCGCTCTCCCATTCACGGAGCCGCCCGGCAGCCCCGTCCCGCTGTTGAGGGTAAACTCTCTTCTGCCTTCGCCGGGGCTTCTGATCTTTGCAGGGTAGCTGCCAAGTGCTCCAGGAGGCACCGAATCTTTCTCCGGCCACAAAAGCCCAAGTCCCTAAGCTCTTCTGGAGAGGAGCGGCCCGCGTTGCCCCAGGCTTCCCACACAGGCACTTCCCCCCTTGCTCCAGAGGGCAGTTTGGGCAAAGTTGAGCTCTTCTTGGTGGTGGGATGTTGGTCGCACCCCTGGGAGAAAGGTCGAGAGGCCAGCAGGTAAGACCTGCCACTGCAGAAGGCTTGGCATGGAGCCTGGAAGGCCTGCAGTCCCCTCTGATCCTGCCCTCTCTCCCCCGCCGTCCCCCCATCCCTCTCAGGCCCTCAGCAGCTCCTGGCATCCCTGCCTCCCAACATGCCCAAAAGGGGTCCCCCTCTGCCTGTCTCCGGGCCTCCTCCTCTTTGCCCTGAGCTCCTGCTTCCCCTCATCCATGCCTGCAGCACCAGCCGCCATGGAAACTTCCAGATGTGCAGATTGGGTGACTTCCCCGCTCAGGCACTGCCGTGGTTTCCTACTGTACCTAGGATGCCATCCGAACTCCTACCTGGCCTTCCAGGGAGGGCCTGTGGGGCCTGGCCCCCGGCCACTGGGTCTTCATTCTGTTCCTCGAACTCCATCAGCTTCTTCCCACCTCTGGGTGTTGCCATGTGCTGTTCGCTCTCTGGATTGCTCCTGACCTGCCTAGGTCCTTCCCGTCATTGGCTTCTCCGCTTCTTCCGTGGAGGGGCCTTCTGTCCCAGGCCCGTAACCCCCACACTTGCCTCCGTTTCCCCATTTCCCTCTCAACACCAAGGCCTGCGAGAGACCGTCTTACTTGGCGTGCATACAGCCCTCTTCCCCAGCCCCCCTGCGGATGTGCCCCGGGAGGGCCGGGGCTTGTCCACCTTGTGATTCTCGCCACCCTGTGTCTTCAGGGCCTAGAAGAGTGTGGGAAAATCGGTGGTTTTGCAGGAAGTCGATGAGTGAATGGAAGAATGAATGAATGAGTAAATGAACAAAGCCTCCTGTGGCCGTTCCAAGGCCCGACTGAGGTCACCCTTCACCAGACATCCCCTTCCGTTTGGCCACGTTGCTTGGGGCTGGACCCGGGTGGATGTTACAGCAGCTCAGGGTTGCCGACGGAGGGGCAGCTGCCCGGGTCGGTGGCGACGCGGTGGGCGTCGAAGCGCGTGTCCTCTGAAGCAGGGTGAGCTGCAGGTCAGCTGCAGAAGTGGGAGGCCTGCCTTGCTGCCCCAGGAGAGCTTAGCTCTACGTCCTGCCTTGCTCAGACCACCAGGGCCCGGCCACTGCCTGGGTGTTTGGAGTGCATTTGTCCAGCCTGCCCTTCCGTCTGTCTGGTTGCCGCTGGGAGGCCAGTGTCTGGTCTGGGAGGCCAGTGCTCCGTGTACGGCATGCCGGGGAGGACGGGTGAGGGGTCCAGGCAAGGGCTGCCCCCTGGGGTCCCAGGAACAGGACTGAGCCAAGGACGTGGTAAGAGTAAACCAACCAGGGGGCCTGGCCTTCCGGGGAGGGCTCGCTGCTCCTGCCTTAAAGGAATGTTCTGTGGTTGGTGGGGTCAAGGGTAGAGGAGTCTGGCTCCATCACAGGCTGGGGAGAGTGAGGGAGAGCCACGAGTTCCTGCTCCGTGTTCCTTTGCTCTGCCAGGAAAGTGGGATATGGCTTCCGGGGTGGGGTGGGGGTGCTCCCCGCCCAGGGCAGGCTGTGGGGAGTGGCCGCCCTGTCATCAAGGCAGCCTATTTTAGCCACTTCCCCAGTGCTGAGTCATGGCACGTAGCAACGCCCCCTGCCAAACACACAGCTCTTTGGCACCGTCCCCTTCCTGGTGGGCTCTTGGGCCTCCTGACCTGCCCCCGGGACTGGGCCCGGGCCACCTGCTAGTCTTTAATCTCGGGATTCCTCACCCCCACGTTGCTGTGGGTTCAGAGCTTAGGGTTCTCACTGGCCCTGAAGCCTGGCCTGTCTGGTCTGAGCTCCAGGATTCCAGAAACCCAGACCTTGGCCCCGCTTCAGGGGTCCTTGCCGGGCAGTGGGATGGGTATGTAGGTGGCTCCACAGAGGCCCCAGCTCTCTCTCGAGACTTGCTCATGCTGGGTGTTGGAGATGGCTTGGCTTTTTATAAGCCAGGAAGCCTCATTCCTGCCCCCAGGGAGTGAGACCAGAAGCAGCAGGTGGCACTGGCCAGACGCTGGCTTTCTCTCTGGGGTGTAGGGCCGAGCAGGGTGCTGGGGGGTCCTGTGTGGGGGCTGGCCTCTCCCCCCTGTTCTCCCGTTGTACCTGCCAGGATAGAAGGGGCGCTGATGGGATGATGGGACCCTCCGGTCCCGTAGTCGTGGTGGCCAGAGTACCAGGTCCCCGTGAGGGGCCGCGGGGCTCTCCACCAATGTGCCGCGGCCCTGGCAGCTGCGTCTGTGGTTCCCCTTTCTCTTCCCTGTGGGGAGCACGTCACAGGGGGAAACCACAGTGCTGGAAGTTGCTCATGCCCTACACTGAAGCCCTTAACGTAATTCTGGAAGTTCACGTCGTGTGTTCCCCCACCGGAAGGGAACCCCCAATGTCCCCTGGCTTGGCTCCCTTCTTTTTTTTGTTTACCTGGTAAATAGTATCAGCTTTAGTTTCATAGCTGTGTTCTCAACCCCGGGCAATCTTGCACCCCCCGGGGGACGTTTGGCACTGGCACGTCTGGAGACATTTGAGGAAGCAGCCAGGCTCCTCCTCTTTCTGGACTCCTCTGGCCTGGAAGCAGGGAGGGGTGTCCCTTTGGTGATGGTAACTGATGAGGGACGCCACCCACCAAAGGCCACAGAAAGGTCTGGAGCTGGAGGAGAGAGAGCACTGGACCGGGAGACCAGCTTCTCACTCAGCCCTCCCCTTTTTGGGGCACAAAATGAGTCACTTTGCTTTAGTACACCTGTTTTCTGGGGCTACACTGGGTGTCCTCACCCCCACCCCCCCCTCCCCTGGCCCCTGCCCAGCTCTTTGAGATCCCAGGACTCTGTGACTAGAGGCAGCAGCTGGGCCACAGGCAGGTGAAGATACGAGCCCTTTCCACCCTTGTCTCCCTGCCCCGGTGGCTGCAGGAGCTGAGGGATTCCCCAGTACCAAGGTGCTGGTGGGAACCGGGTTTGGTTTCCTTCTGTTCCTCACATGTCTGAGGCCTACTGCAGCCTCCCTTTCTCTTTGTTGGCCAAAGAGAGTTGCCCCTCAAAGGTTGGCCTGAGAGCCCGTGGCTGGCCCAGAGGGTCACATACGGTGTGACCCTCTTCTGAGCAGCGGCGAGGGATTGACCCTGAGGCCAGTACTTTCCATGTGTGTAGTTTAAGAGTCAGCAAACCCCGGCCCACAGGCCAAATCTGGCCCACAACTTGTTTTAATATATAAAGTTTTAAAAAAAAAAAAAAATATAAAGTTTTATTGGGACACAGCCACACCCTTTGTTGCTGCCTTCCTACTACAAAGACCGTAGCATCCACGAAGCCAAAAATCTGGAGTCTCTGGCCCTTTGTAGAAAATGTTGGCCAATCCTACATGTTGGTCCAAATGTTGGTCTAGCTGTTCTTGTCTAATTGTTTAGAGGTTAGATCACGGGGCGTGGGCAGGAGAGAGAGGGTTCAGGTTAGGGGTCGGGGAAGCTAAGTCGCCTGAGGGTTTGGTGGGGAGAAGGAGAAACGTGAGGAGGGAGAGCTGACTGCCTGTAGTGGGTCATCTCAAGGCCATCAGGAGCCCAGGTCACCTGTGTGGCAGGTCGGCCCCGGTGCCTGGCTCCTTACCACACGTCCTATAGAACTTTGTTTGCTGGAGTGACAAGCGTGTGACTGCCTGGGGCTGGCACGGGGTTGGGAGGGGCGGCACTTGCCGGTGGGGGCGCCATCAGACTGGGCGTCAGCAGCTGGACAGGGAGTGAGAGCCCTTGGAGGGGATGGGGGGTGGACAGTGGTGGTTGGAGGACACAGAGAGGTCGGGCTGGGAACCCTGGAGTGGTCTGTAGGCTTTAAGTGAAGCCAGCACTGCCGCTGCGCTGGGAGGGCAGGACGGGGGTATTTGAAGACCCAGGGCTAGATGGGCTTCAGTGGCCAACAGGCCCATCGGAACCCTCTGGAAGCTCAGAGTCCAGTGAGAAGATCACAGCCCAGGGGGCAGGAATAGAACGATGTAACGGTGCCTGCGGCAGAGGGGACACCCAGAGCGCTGCGAGACCAGAGGAGAGGTGGCTGAGAGGGCGTTGCCCAGAAGTGATGTCTCCGCCCAGCCCTGAAGGACGTTGGGCGAGCCAGGTGACAGGGAGTTCCAGCAGGGACCTGCATAGGTCCGGTCCTGGAGACCAGGAGGCAGAAGCTCAGGGGCTGGGGCAGAGTGCAAAGGTAGGGGGGGCAGGCGGCAAGGAATGGTATAGGGTTAAGGAGGGAGGCGAGGACTGGTCGCCAGATCAAGGGGTCTGCCCTGGGGACTCCCGGATGGGTTGTTTTAGATAAAAGGTGACGAATTGTCTAGAGAGGGATGAAAGGAGAAAAACGGAGATCTGCTGGGCTGGTGTCGGGCCAGGTGGGATGTGGTGGGCTAGCTCAGGGGGCAGCCCTGGGAGTGAGGAAGAAACCAGTGGCGTTCGTACCCATGCTCTGCAATGGGAAGGGTGGGCCTGCCATGAGGAGAGTTGAGAATTGCTGTCGGCCAGACTGGTGGCAACCCCACCGCACCCCTCACCTGCCCTCCTTGGCAGGTCCCCGCGCGTCTCCCCACCCTGCTCAGCCCTGCGCTACTCCTGGGGTTAGCATTGGGGGCAGGTCCCTCTGGAGGGGAAGGGGCTGGTTTGGCTCCATCTCGGCTCTTGCCGGGAGCTCTGCGGGTGGTACCTCGAGCTTCCAGACGGCCCAGGCTCTCCTGGGCTCCCCGGGTCTGCAGATCTCAGGGGCCAGACCATCCAGCCCCTGCCCTCTCGCCCCCCCTCACTATGAAAGAAATCGGGAGCCAGTTCTCTTCATCCCCAAGAGGCACCTTGCAGGTCTTCGGCAAAGAGCTTGGGCCTGCAGTGGGGAGAGAGGTGCAGGCAGGGTCCTCATTTATGGGACACCCAGCGAGGACCGGAAGGCAGGGGAGCTGGTTCTGTGGGTCCCAGTGGCCCCACCCTAATCCTGATTCAGAAAGCGAGCCTGGCCGCCCACGTATCGTGGGGGTGCCGAGCAGCATCTCTCCGGAGCCCGTCCTGCTGGCTCCCCCGCCACTCTGTGGACTGTGACTCAGGTTGAGGTGTCCGCCTACTTCAGAGATTGAGGTCAGATGGCAGGAAGAACTTCCAGCGTGACTCCAGCCCGGCTGTCCAGCCCCGGACTGCCGCGTGGACTCTTTGCTGCACCTCCACATCCCTCAGTGGTCGGGTTCCCTCTGGCCGCATCCTGGTTGGGGGGCGAGGATGTTGACCTACTCCCAGGGGCAGGGAGAGTGTGTCTGTGGCTACCCGGACGCCACCTGGATTTGGGAAAAGCGCTCCCCTAACCTGGGTGCCTGTGCGTGAACAAAGAGGCAGGGTTATGACGCCGGTTGCCAGCTTGATTCGCAGTCGCTGGTCCTGGTGGGAGAGCTGAGGTTTGAGCAGCGGCCCCCTTGGCAGGTGGGCTGTCCCTGTGCCACCTGCCCAGGTTAACCCTTTGCCTGCTGTTCTCTTCTTGCAGCCCTATGATCTCCTGGTCACCCCGCCCACCCGCCGGACTTCATATCTGACCCCCGACCCGCCTGCTGCCTCCGGAGCCCCCCCGGCCCGCCCCCCAGCAAGATGCCCATCCTCAAGCAGCTGGTGTCCAGCTCGGTGCACTCCAAGCGCCGCTCCCGCGTGGACCTCACGGCCGAGATGATCAGCGCCCCTCTGGGCGACTTCCGGCACACCATGCACGTGGGCCGGGCGGGCGACGCCTTTGGGGACACGTCCTTCCTCAACAGCAAGGCCGGCGAGCTGGACGGTGAGTCCCTGGATGAGCAGGCCTCCTCCTCGTCCTCCAAACGCAGCCTCCTGTCCCGGAAGTTCCGGGGCAGCAAGCGGTCGCAGTCGGTGACCAGGGGGGACCGGGAGCAGAGGGACATGCTGGGCTCCCTGCGGGACTCGGCCTTGTTCGTCAAGAACGCCATGTCCCTGCCCCAGCTGAACGAGAAGGAGGCGGCCGAGAAGGGCTCGGGCAAGCTGCCCAAGAGCCTGTCGTCCAGCCCCGTGAAGAAGGCGAGCGCCGGGGAGGGCGGCCAGGAGGAGGCGGGCGAGGGGGAGCTCGGGCCCCGGCGGAACGGGGCCGCCGCGCCCCACTCCCCGGACCCCCTCCTGGACGAGCAGGCCTTCGGGGACCTGACGGAGCTGCCCGTCGTGCCCAAGGCCGGCCTGGGCCTCAAGCACGCCGAGTCCATCATGTCCTTCCACATTGACCTGGGGCCGTCCATGCTGGGCGACGTCCTGAGCATCATGGACAAGGAGGAGTGGGAAGCGGACGACGAGGACGGCGGTTACCGCGACGACGGGGACGCGGCCCTCAGCACCCTGGCGCCGGCTCCCCCGGGGGCCGCGGCGGCCGCGGCGATCCCTCCCCGGGCCAGGCCGGAGGGTGCGACAGGCCGGGACCTGCCCCAGGACGAGGGGTGGGCGGCGGCCCCCAGCCCCGGCTCGGCCCGCAGCGACGGCAGCCACACCACGCGGGACAGCAGCTCCCTGTCCAGCTGCACCTCGGGCGTCCTGGACGAGCGCAGCCCCGCGTCCCGGGGACCCGACCGGGCCCGCGCCCCGCTGCCCCGGCAGCCCGACAAGGAGTTCTCCTTCATGGACGAGGAGGAGGACGAGGAGATCCGCGTGTGAAGGGCTCCGGCTCCCCCCGGCCCCCGGGCCACCGTCCCCTTCCCGGCCCCAGCAGACCCTGGACCTCCCGGCACCTCCTGGATGGACGGACGGACGGACGGACGGACAGATGAGAGGCGCTGGCCGGGGTTGCACGGTGCAGCCAGCCTCCCGAGCGCCGCGGGACAGGCAGGTGCTTGCGGGGGGACCCGCTGTCCCTCTCCTCTGCCCCGGCCTCAGATGGATGCCAGACGTCAGCCCGGTTCCCTCCTGGTGCGGCGGCCCCTGCAGGTCGGCCCAGGGCGGGCCGGGTCCCACCGCCAAGGACACGTGGCTCGCCTTTCCCCTCTTGGCGTTTCTGCTGTGACTGTGGCCGTGTGGCAGGAGGAAGGGTGGCCACGGGCCCCGGCCCCTCCGTCCCTCGTCCCCGGCTCCCCTGGAGCAAAGCCGGACCGCATGTGTGCACTAAACGCAGCCCCTTCCCGGGGAAGAGAACGGGATGGGGAACGAAAGGAGGCCCCAGGCTTCTTGAATTTTCTAGAAGGGGCCCTTTCCAGGTTGACACTAGGAACAGGCTGGGCGCTCGCTCGGTCCCTATCGATTTGTTGGTTCTTGTCCTGTTTAAAGCCTTGCAGAGCAATGTCTGGAGCCGTGTTGGTCGGTCTGCCACCAGAAGCAAAATCGAATCCTCTTAGAAAACCTTTATACTAAGTGCTTCCAAACTTTATTTAGAACCATATGGGGTGGGTGTCCGTGCGTGTGTCTCCCTCCTCCCGCCCCATAGCTATTAACAGTCAAAGGCAGCCAGTGTAGAAAATTTCTGGAAGATGATTTAAAAAAAAAAAAATAATAATAATATATCGTTCCTATGGAGGGATAAAGCTTTTTTGACTGAGTTACTGCCCCCATACACACACCCACTGACTACTCCCCCCTCCTTCAGGCCTTTGTCCCAGCAGGGCCCCCTCCCCCTATGTCCAAGCGCCCCGAGGGTATAGGGCTGCCAGATTTAGCAACCGAACAGAACTAGAATGCTGAGATAAATTAGAATATCAGGCACGCAAAGGATAATTTTTTTAGTATAAGTATGACCCGCGCCCTGTTTGGAACATACTTATGCTTTTTTAAAAAAAATGATTCTTTTGAAATTCGAATTTTAGTCTGGTCCCGTAGCCCTGCCCCAGGGGATGGAGTGGGAGCTTGTGTGTGTGTGTGTGTGTGTGTGTGTGTGTGTGTGTGCACGCGCCCCCAGGGTTAACTGGTGATGAGTGTCCTGCCCTGAGGACACGCTAAACCCACCTCTGTCCTGTCCCCTCGACGCCAGTGTGGGGGAGGGGGCAGACGGAAGGACCCCAGGATCCAGCCCAGGGCCGGAGGGCGGAGCTACTCTAGCCTCCCAGATTTTCCCAGGTTCTGGTCCAGACACTAACTTAGTTCCTGAATCCAGTACCCCCACCCGCGACCCCATCGGTGCTGTTTCCAATAGTGTGGCTCCCACATAGGGGAGGAATCAGAAGGGGCTGTGTAGCCCCTGCCAGCTGCCCTTGAAACCCATTCAGACCGTGGTCAGTTCCAGATTCTAAACTGTATATTTTTTTCATGGTATTGTTAAAACAGTGAGGAAACATTAAAAAAAAAAAAAAAAAAAAAAAAAAAAAAAAAAAAAACCTGGTGGCAAGCGTGGTGTATGTCTCTGCTTCTAGGGAGAGCTATTTTCAGATGTTGGATGGGGGGAGGGGGCGCGGGTGAGGTTGCAGACGGGGGTCCTGGGGCTGCTTCTGTGCCCAGTGGCTTCTCTCTCTGTCCCTTAGGGGCCTAGCCTCTGGAGGGACAAGAAGGCTCATGTGCGCATCCGCCTGGGCAGGCCTTGGGGGCTCTGGGATTTTGGTGCCCCACGTGCCACTTAACAGTTGGGGGCCCTTAGCTGGTTTGTGCTTCATTGTGCTCATCCGTGATACGGGAATCCTGCTGCTCTTATGGGGTGGGGCTGCAGACAGTCACTGCCATGGTATTTGCCAAGTTGCTACTAAACCGAGGGAGGCTGTGTCCCAAGCCCCCAGGTGTCCCCATAGGTGACAGTGGTCACCACTGGGACACAGCAGGCACCACCCTCCCCTCTTCCCTGGCCTTCTACTGTCTCACCTGGAGAGTGACCTTGCAGGCAGCCTCTTCTCTGCTCAGCCTCGTGACCTGTGAGGTGGATTCGTGTCCCCGTTTTATAGAAGAAACATGCTTTAGAGGCTACATGGCCACCTTCCCCAAGTCACTAAGTGGGAGAGTCAGGACATCAGGGACATAAAGCCCTTTATCTTGCTGCTCATGCATGGGCTCCTCGAAGCTTCATTCCATCACGAAGTGAGGCTGCCCTGGGTGGGGACCTCGTGAGCCACCCCCCATACTGCTGGCCCAGCTCCTGCCTTGCCCCTTGCCTTCCCCACACCCACCTGCCCCTCTGCGTGGGCATCTCGCAACGTCGGGCGGGGTGGGGTGGGCTCTGCTAGCTGAAGCCCCCCCCCACCCGCACGCCCTCCCATCTAGTGTGGCTGAGCTCCTGGAAACCCTGCCCCTCGCCTCGAGCAGCCACAGAGAAATTTGGGTTTGTGCGCCATCCTCCCTGGAAAGCAATTAGAGGCCTAATTAAAACATCTCCCAGGTCCTTCTGCCCCTTCAGGGGCTCATTCCCAGCTAATGAGGGATGTGGCTAAGGGTGGGAGTTGGAAGCAGGGTGCGGTGGCCCCAAGGTTGGGGTGGGGGGAGAGGAGGTGGGGTGAGGGGACGGGGCCCCTGGGGGCTGCAGTCCAGCTCCAGTGCTTCTGGGGAGAGGAGTTGCTGTTCACTGAAGCCCAGGCAGGTGCGGGAAACCCCCAGAGCCCACCCACAGCCCCTCATTCAGGATTCTTGAGGGTCTGAAAGAAGGCAGCCATTCTGAGACCACAGACCTGCTTTTTGACTCTTGGAAAAGTGCCCCAGGGGGCACCTGCGGAGACGCCTGGCTGGACCCACCTGTAGGAGCATGCATTCTAGGGGGCTCAGTGGACCCAGCGGAGGATGGGGTCACCGGGCAGAACCAGCCCAGACAGACCAGCTCTCATCTCGGTTCACTGGGTGGCGTTGGGCCACTGATAACTACCTCTTGGGCGGCTTCAAGTTCTCCACCTTTAGAGTTAGGCAATGGCTCAGTTGTTTTCAACTTGCTACTAGAAGCTTTGCAGTGGGGTCATACATGGAACCCCTAATCACAAACAGACCGAGGCCAGAGCCTCCCTGAGTGGGGTTGGGGTTGGGGGGTCCTTACTCCCTCCCCTTTGGTCTCGGAGGTTCCCCTGAGGACCCCAGGGCCCCTGCAGAGCATGTCTCCCCTAAAAGATGTGCCGTAGGGCCCCTTCTACCTCCAGCAACCCAAAGCAGAGCCCAGGAACTGCATCTGGGCCATAATTTAGTCATTTTCATTCAGGTGACAGCCAACATTTCCCAAAATGGGCGGGGCCCCCAAAGCCTGCTTGCCCCGGGCAGGGCTATAGTCATAGCCTAAGGACGCATGAGCACCAGCCCACCCTGGTCCTGCCATCACTGGGGTGTCTCCCCTCCACCACCCCCCACCCCGACCCCTGCAGCACGGGGCTCTGCTCATGATTTGGGCACGTGCTGTTCTGTGCCATTACCATGGTGAGGGCTGGGTGTCAGCTGCGAGGACCGCCATGTGCCAGGCGGGGCCTTCGTATCGGCCTTGTTGATCTTCATGACACCTGTGTGAGGCCCATCCTGTTCCTATTAGCCCCATTCTACAGATGAGGGCACTGAGGCATCCAAAACCGAGGGAACAGGTCCAGCCCCCTAGGCTGGTAAACGGATGAACTGGGCACAGACCCACTGTCCCAACCTGATGATGTGCACTCTGGGCCCTGGAAGGAGCAGTGGGGCCGGACGGAGATCTTGCTGAGCAGAGTGGCGCCAAGAGAGGCCGGGCTGGTCAGGGTGTGCCTGGCTCACCTGGGCTGTGTGCCCAAGGGAAAGGGGGGTGCTGCTTGCTGGCGGCTGCTGATGCATGTCACCCAGAGGGCCCACCAGGAAGTGCAGAGGTCCTTCTGGTGTCACTCAGGCCCTGCCAGGCAGGACCAGGGCCCCAGGCTGGGCCCCTCGCCTCACAAGCCTGCACCCTGGGGCCTGTGCTCCTGTTGGTGTCCAAGCTCACCTTTGACCCTGTTCTTATGCACCCAGCCATCTCCCCCCTGCCTGCCCGCACCGGTGTGGCACCCAGAAGAAACTGGACGAAGGAATCGAGGGTACCAGAACAGGTGAAGGAGGGGTTCTCAGGGTCTTCAAATTTTAGGAGGTGGTTCACTTTCCCCCTCCAGCCCCGATTTTACAGATGGGCAGGCAGAGGCTGCTGGGAAGGAAGCGCTGGCTGCACCCCGTGAGCAAAGCAGAGCAGAGGCTGAGGCGGACTGGACTGGCAGGGGCAGGGGAGGGGCAAGCCGAGCCGGTGGACTGGTGGACCTTGTAGGGCACAGGTGCTTCCAGAGCCGGAGGTTAGTGGTCGGGGTGGCTGGTGGGGGACTTGACCTTTCCAGGTGTAGGTGGCACAGCACCCCCACCCATCCCTGGGTCACCCCCAGGCCTTCGCAACAGCCTCCCGAAGGGCCTCCCCTTTGCATACTGGGGCAGGTCCTCCCTACCTCCACCCCTACACTCCCCCCCCTCCCCTGCTCCACACCCGCCCTCAGCTGCCTGCGTGACAGCCACATGCAGAGTCTTCCCGGGCCCTGAAGGCCCCGATCCGTTGTGGGAAAGGCAAGTTAGGAATAGTGAGGGGAGAGCTCATCTAGCTATTTCCCCTTGGCAACAGCCAGATGGGAGATTGGAAAGAACGTTTGGGGGAGGGGGATGCATGTGCAGACAGATGGATGTCAGCGGCTCTCCGTCTAAAAACCTGTTGCTCTAACCCACCAAACTGCTGCTCCCCGAAAAAGGAGACTCCCAGGAGGGGACCAGAGAAGCCAGGGTTAGCTGCCTTCCCCGGCAGGACTCTAGCCTTGAAATGACACTTGGCATGTTAGAAAACACCCGCCAAGGCCACAGGGCCCTGCTGAATTTTGTTTTGTTTTTATGCCCTGCTTTGTTGCCAAAAGGATTGGAGGCAGCTTACAAAAATATGTAAAATACAATAGGATAAAAATAGATCAGAGTGAAAACAGGCCTAGAACAAACAGTACAAGTGAACCAAGGGGAGTGAGTGTGTGCAGGAATGTTCCCAACTGCGGTGGGCCCCCGCAGTTCTCAAAGGTGGGCTGCAAACTGGACTCTGAGCTTCCCGTTAGTCGAAGTGAAAAGGGAAACCCGCCCGTTACAAAACTCACAAGTCCACCAGGTTGAAAACGGCCCCAGGAGCAGCTCTACTTTTTTCCTAAGGTCTGAGGGATCGTTGAAGGAGCCGGGAAAAGGATCTCAGGCTGTGTCCTCATCAACAGTCTCCTCACCAACACAGTCACACAAACCCCATCAGGCTGCCTTTCTGCTCCGTGTAAATCGCGGGCTTGATGCCCAGATGCAGATCAATAAAATCAAGTCTAGGGCAGCCCGGGTGGCACCTGCCTTCAGCCCAGGGCCTGATCCTGGAGACCCGGGATCGAGTCCCACGGTGGGCTCCCTGCGTGGGGCCTGCTTCTCCCTCTGTCTCTCTCTCTCTCTCTCTCTCTCTCTCTGTCTCTCATGAATAAATAAATTTAAAAAACCTTAAAAATAATACATAAATAAAATAAAATCAAGTCTACGGAGAGGGCCAGACCTACGTGATCCAAGTCATTCATCCAAGACGTATGATTGAGATTCTTGCAAAGTTGGGGTTCTCAGCCTCAGTGCTATTGACATTCGGGGCCTGGTTGTTCTTTGTTATTGGGAACTGTCCTGTAGGATGTGGAACAGCATCCCTGGTCCCACCCCTTAGATGCCAGCTGCAGCCCCCCGGTCGACTACATCAAATCAAAATGTCCCCAGACATTGCCACATGTCCCATCGGGAGCTGGAAACTGCTGCTCCTACAGGAATGCTGAAACACCTTTCCCTTTCTTTCTTTTCTTTCTTTTCTTTCTTTCTTTCTTTCTTTCTTTCTTTCTTTCTTTCTTTCTTTCTTTCTTTCTTCTTCTTCTTCTTCTTCTTCTTCTTCTTCTTCTTCTTCTTCTTCTTCTTCTTCTTCTTTTCTTCCTTCTTTCCTCCTCCTCCTCCTCCTCCTCCTCCTCCTCCTTCTTCTTCTTCTTCTTCCTCTTCTCCTCCTCCTTTCCATAAGGCCCAAGACAAAACTGTTTTCAGGTCACATGTTTTTCATTCAAAGCAGAAAAAGGTTTATGGAGTCCCTCTGGGAGCAAAATATATCTATTTGCCTCTTAAATCACCCACTTTCTTGAGCAAGCGGACAGGTCACTTTAGCCAGTGGCACATTACTCTGAAGGGACTTAGTATCTGAGAAGAACCACACAGCTTTCCGATCCCCCCACCCCCCACCATGGGGCCAGACTGAGGCATGTGGCTGGGGCCGGGGCAGCTCCCCGCAGAGGTAGGATGGAGAGTGGACTGGGTCATCTCCTAGCTGACTTGGAAGATGCTCCTTCATCAGTGTCATTTCTCCCAACCGGGGCTCCTCCCCTGCCCCCAGGAAGTCAAACCAGGGCTGCCCGCAAGTTTCAGGTTGTGTTCTTTGAAGACACAAATGGGCAGCGTGGATGCACCAGGTGTTTACTGAATACCTGCTGAGGGCCTAGCACTGTGAGCGTGAGCGGGGCAGGGACGGTGAGTGTATGTAAGGGGGCTTTCCTGGGCCTCTCTCCTCCACAGAGATGGTTCAAATAAGATTTATGACTGCGTTAGTAAAAAAGATACATACATTAATATTATATATTAAAAATTTTGGGGGGACACCTGGATGGCTCAGTTGGTTAAGCGTCTGCCTTTGGCTCAGGTCACAATCCTGGGGTTCTGGGGTAGAGTCACACGTTGGGCTCTCGGCTCAGTGGGGAGCCTGCTTCTCCCTCTCCCCCCACTCCCTGCTGCTCATGCTCTCTCTCTCTCTCAAATAAATAAAATCTTTAAAAAAAAAAAAACAAAAACTTTTTCTTTGGCCTAAACACTTACAGATTTTTCTTCTATTTTAAGGAAATTCAAACATTTTTGTGGGCCTCTGGAAGTACTGAGGGCCCAGGACTGCACCTGCTGGGTCTGATAGAGCAGTCTCATGGGGGGAACATGGACTTGGGGTGAGGCAGGGTAGCGGGGAGCAAAGCAGAGCATCAAACAAGCAAGAAAATAAGTCCAACACTGCACGTGCATGAAGGGCTTTGCAGGGATAAACTGGTGGGTGCTGGGACAGGGAATGACCTGAGTCTCACATGAGAGAAGGCGATAGAGTGGTTTCCCCGAGACAGGAGAGTTTGAGTCAGACCAAAGGATGAGAGGAACCTATGATGTGAGGAACGGAGCAGCACTTTTGGGAAGGTGAGGATACACCCCGCTTTGGCCTCAGTGCCTGGTGGTGGGCATTCCTGGAAGGAGCTGGAAGGTGGCACCAATTTCAGGGAAGCTAGGGTTGGTCTTGGGCATCTGGCAGCCACTTCAAGTAGCATTGGCAAGAAGGGGTCACCTGGGTGGCTCAGTGGTTGAGCATCTGTCTTTGGCTCAGGGTGTGATCCCAGGGTCCTGGGATCGAGTCCTGCATAGGGATCCCCGCAGGGAGCCTGCTTCTCCCTCTGCCCGAGTCTCTGCTTCTCTCTCTGTGTGTCTCATAAATAAATAAATAGATAGATGATAGATAGATAGATAAATAAATAAATAAATAAATAAATAAATAAATAAATAAAATATTTTAGAAAAAAGAGAAAAGAAGTGGCGAGAAGGCAACTGTATGAGAGGCTGGTGCTGTGCACTGAGTTCCTATGTGGAAGTCCTACTCCCCCTCCTCCGTGTGATGGTCTTAGGAGGGGGCACCCCGGGGTAGGGGGTGACCAGGTTTAGATAAGGTCATGAGCATGGGCCACCCACGATGGGACTGATGTCCTGGCCAGAGCACCCTCTCCACCGCCTGAGGACACAGTGGGCAGCCGGGAAGCGGGCTCTTACCAGGAACCCAATGTGCGGGTGCCCTGATCCTGGACTTTCAGCCTCCAGAAGCCGTGAGAAATTCAAGCCTGCTGTTTGGGGTACTTCGTAACGGCAGCCCAAGCTAACTGGGACGGTGGGCAGTTCCCCATGTGTCGGTAGCTGCTCCCCTAGATGGAGTCGCGGCCCAGAGATGAGACTCAAAGCCAAACCAAGTGAGACCAAGGACAGATCTATGGGTTTGATGAACACCCGACCGGAGGCAAGGTCAGGACTGGTGAGCTTCTCCCCTCCAGCACCACTGAGTCTCGCAGGCGCCCCACCACGTGGGGCGGGGGGCTTGGTGCAGGCTGGGAGCGAGGCAGGGCTGCCCTCTGCTTGGCCCTCCGCCTCCCACACCCACACCTACACCTACACCCACCAGGCTTGGACCCAAAGTGGGCACAATCGACTCCCCGTCAACAGTTGGGGCCTGGAGGGTTTTTTCCATCCATAATCTGTCTGTCTGCCTCGTGACCCAAGAATCATTTAGAAGTAACAGACTGGAGGGCAGTCTGCCGGGATGGAAATGGAGTTTCTCTTCCAGACTCAATTGACCCAAAGGCAGATCAAACTGGTGACCTTGGCCCCCAATCCATCAACGTACGTGCCCCAGGCCGTGGCCGGGAGAATTAATCCATCAGGGTGTCAACAGTCAGCTGGCAGTTCTGTGTCCTATGGAAACCTCCCTCTCCTCCCCCGCAAGTGGGGGCCAAGGGGCACGTGCACCCCAGGAGGTGCACAGAACCATCTCCTGGGATGCGGGAATAGATAGGAGAATTTTGCTGATAATTACGGTTGATCTTGACCTGGGGTGTTTTTCTGCTCTACAAAGCGCCTCGGCTTTCCTGGGACTGCTGGTTCCTGGCGTCGGGGCTGCTGCAAAGGCCTTCTTCCCGCCCTTGCTGGGAGAGGGGGCCCCAGAGCTTTGCAGCCTGAGGCTTTTTCTAAAATGCAGACCGGGGGTGCTTGGCTGGTCCAGTAGGTAGACTCTTGATCCCGGGGTCATGAGTTCAAAGTTCAGATTACGGGTAGAGCTTACTTAAAAAGTAAATAAGGGGGGAGCCTGGGTGGCTCAGTCGGTGAAGCATCTGCCTTCGGCTCAGATTGTGATCTCAGGGTCCTGGGATTGAGCCCCACATTGCACTCCCTGTTCATCGGGGAGCCTGCTTCTCCCTCTCCCTCCACTGCTCCTCTGGCTTGTGCTCCCTCTCTCTCTCTCTCTGTCAAATAAATTAATAAAATAATAAAATATAAAATAAAATTAAATTAAATTAAGTTAAATAAAAATAAATAAAATAAAATAAAATAAATAAAATAAAATAATAAAATAAAAAGTGCCCATGTGGCTCAGTCAGTTAGGCATCTGACTCTTGATTTCAGCTCACGTCATGATCTCAGGCTTGTGAGATCGAGCCCCAAACCTGGCTCTATACTCAGCGGGGAGTCTGCTGGAGATTTTTCTCTCTCTTCCTTTCTCTCTGCCCCTTCCTCTGTTCATGCTCTCTCTCTCTCTCTCTCTTTCTCCCGCTAATGATAATAAATAAATCTTTTAAAATAATCTATTAGGGGCGCCTGGGTGAGCATCTGCCTTCAGTTCAGGGCGTGATCTCTGCCTGTGTCTCTGCCTCTCTCTCTCTCTCTCTCTCTCGTTGTGTCTATCATGAATAAATAAATCAATCTTAAAAAATAAAAATAAATTAAATAATCTATTAAAAAAATAGATGAACAAATACAAGGCTGGCTCCTTCAGTGGCCTCCCTGAGGCCAGCCTCCAACACTGTCCCCTCCCTACCGTCCCAGGGCTTTGTTTCGTGTCCTCCCTGAAGCCTTTCCTTGCCACCCACCTGAGAGCCGGGTATTCTTGTCCTAGCTCTGCAAATGCCTCGTTTCCCACCCCTGTCCACAGGTAACTTCTCCTTGTCTTCCTTTCCTTGGTGTTGGTACTAAATGGCTACGGATTTAGTAGCTTAGACCACCACAAGTTCATTACCGTACGGTTCTGGAGGCCGGAAGGCCAAAGTGGCTTTCAAGTGAGGTGAAATCAAGGTGTCAGCACGTCTGCATTTCTTCCGGAGAGATACCAGGGGGAGAATCCGTTTCCTCACCTCTTCCAGCCCCTGGAGGCCGCCTGCCTTCCTTGGCTCGTGGCCCTCCTTCCATCCTCCAAGCGGCCGAGTAACCTCTTCCTCTTCGAGTCTCTCTCTGTCTCTTGTCTCCTCTCCTCTCTCCCTCTGGCTCCCCTGCCGCTCACTTGCAAAGCCCCTGGGGATGACTTAGGCCCACCCGATAATCCAGGGTAGTCTCCCCATTTCAGGACGCTTCCCCACATCCGCAAAGTCCCCTTTGCCACGTCACCCGTCCACAGGTTTCCGAGATCAGGATGTGGGCGTCTTTTGGGGTCATTATTCTTCCACAGATAAAAGCTGTGTCTTGTGCATTCTGTGTCCTTCAGCATGAATGGAAGCTCAACGATATTTTTGAGTGAGTGAGTGAGTGAGTGAGTGAGTGAGTGAATGAATGAATGAACAGCTCCCTAGAGGCGTGAGAGCAGCTGGAGGGGCTGCGGATGAGTAGGAAGAAAGCAGAGGGGAGCCTGAGCTGGCCCCATCCCGCTTCTGCTAGCTCATTTTTGCTGGTGGTCTGGGCCTGGGGTGTCCCCCGAGCTGCTGGTGGCAGGGCTTCTTTCCCACGGGGTACAGGGGTCAGGGACCTGTGGGAGCACCTCCCTGAGCCCCGGGAGGCTCAGAGCAGCCTCTGCTCGGCCTAGAGGGGCTCTGGCCACAGAGGGGACGGTGGCTTGAAGACGGAGACACATGCAGGTGACAACAGTGGGGGAGGAAAGCTTTCCGGACCCCCCTGGGCCCCAGGAGTCCTGTCTCCTTGACTCTCAGGCCACAGGTGCAACCCGCATGCCCTCTCAGTGGCCTTCGCACCCCCTCATCTCTCCAGCCTGGGGGTGGGCGCTTTCCTGTACGGCGTTGGGCTGGGCTGGCTGGGGGCTCGTGCGGACTTAGTGACCTTTCTGGAGCTTGTGTCAGTAAGCCTGTGAGCCTCAGTTTCCTTAACCGTGGAAGATAATAATGATGACGATGGTGAGGATGATGATAATGATAATAATAATGGGGCTCTTTCTGGGGTTTCGTGGGAATCAGAGAAAAGATGGTGTACACGGTGAACCTCAACTGCTCAGCCCTAGAAGTGCCAGGGAAGGTCCTGAGTCCCTGTCCCCATTCCGACATCCTCTGGGCCCGCAGGCTTCAGGCAGTCCTTCGCCCCTCACAGCCTTGGTTTCTTAGTCTGTAAAATGGGTAGAAGCAACTTGAGCCCTTGCAAGTGAGGACAGGAGGAGGCCCTGAGGAGTGCAAGTGGGTCATCTGTCCTGTTACTGTGCCCAGGCCCCTGGGGGAGGTCGATCCCGTCCCCACAGCAGCGTTCCCAGGGCCACCAGACTCCCAGAGACCACACTCTTGGGCAGAGACACAGTAGGTTCCTCCCGGCTGCCAGTCCTTCCTGCCCTGCTCTCCAAGTGCTATAGTGAGGCCAACAGCTGTCACCACCAAGTGGCATCTCCAGGACAGAGAGCAGTGGAGAGGGCAGGGCACACTGGCTCATTGTCCTTGGGGCCAAGCTGAGCAGCAGCAGCTGGGGTCCCCGGGGTTTCCTCTGAGCCCCCCCCATCCCGACAGTAGGGCTATCCAGTCACCCAGCCTGGCCCTCCTGGACTCAGAGCAGCCCGCCAGCACACCCGAGCAGCATGGAGCCCGCCATCTCCCACAGCACCTTTTATCAGGGGCTTGAAGAGGGTGGCCCCATAGACCTGGGGAGGGGGGACACACCAGTCCTTTCTCCTTATGGCACAAACCTTCAGGGAGGATGACTCTGGTACAGCTGCCCCCTGGTATTGGGCACCCACATGTACTTCTCACTGCTGGCACCCCAGGTGAGGTCATGCGGTGGGTCCCGTTTCACTGATGCTGAATCTGGGGCTAAGAGAGGTGATTAAATGGCCCAGGATCACAGGCTGGGGACCGACACAGCCCGGATTTGAACCCTGGCCTGCCCAATGCCACAGCCTATGCTCTTTGCACAAACTCAGGGTGCCCAAGTGGGGAGTGGGGCAGATGTACAAATGCCAGGGAAGGGGGGCCTGGCCACAGCCTGCCCCAAAAAGCACTGGCTGCCACTGACCGAAGGCCAGGGCGACAGAAAAGATGACCTCCCCCAGTTCCTGGCGGCCAGAGAATTCCAGAGCTCCCCGCACTCCTCCTTTTCGGAACAGTGCATTTATAGAGAGAAAGGGGCAGGGTGATGATGATTCAGGAAATCTGCAGCCGGAGTTCAATGAACGTCTCATAATGATGGTGATTAAAAATTAATACCACTGTTGAGCGATTTGCGCGTCCACTCCGCTGCCATGAATTAATTACTGGATGAAAACACGGGGGCTGGGGATACGCTCCAGGGCACAGAGGTTTGAGAGGGGGCACCCCAGAGCTGGGGCATCCTGGTCCCCACTCCGGCTCCTTCTCCGGGGCATCACCCGGGCTTCTGTGGCCTGGGGCTTGCCTGTTGTCTTTGCACAGCAAGTGCTGGGCCACCTGGGGAGGCGCAAGGTCGTAGTATACATGGGGGGCAGCCCCCTGGCCTGAGTGACAAGAGGAGTCGGAAAGGCCTTAGGAGGTGGGAGACCCAGACCACCCCCGGTCGATACCAATTAGCAGAGGGACATTGGCAGTCACCTGCTTCCCTGTGGGTTTATTTGCTCATCTGCCAGAGGAGCAAGGTCCTCTGAAACGGAATGGCCAGGTGGGAGGATTATGAGTTTGCTGGGGCCACCGTAACAAATTGCTGCAGAGGTGGTGGCTTGAGACACCAGACGTGTGCTCTCTCCCATCACGGGGGCCACAAGTCCAAGAGGGTGGTGTGGGCAGGGCAGGCTCCTTCGGGAACCCCCGGGGGGGCACCGTCCCCCGCCTCTGTCTGGGCCTCTGGGGGTGGCCGGCCGGCCTCGGCGCCCCACAGGAGCTGCCCGGGTCCTGCCTCCTCCTCCGCGTCCCGGCCGTCTCCGCGCATCCCAAACTCCCTCTCCTCTCTCGCAAGGACCCTAACTCCAGCTTGATCGCCTTGAGATCCGTCACCTAATTACATCTGCAAAGATCCCATTTCCGGATCAGGTCACATTCACAGGGTACCAGGGGTAAGGATTTGGTCTACTTTTTCGGGGGAGACGGTTCGACCCACCCCAGAAGGCATGTTGTTGGGTAAGCGAAGGCCGTGAGGGCCTGGCGTCGTCATTCTTGCGCCAAATCGATGGTTGCGCATCAGGAGTGGGGAGCTCTTCTGGGCGACGTCCTTGGCACACCCTCTGGCCGCCGGGCACACGGAGGTGCGACAGCGAGTCCGGGAGGAGGCTGAGACCTTGACCCGAAGAGGAGGGGCTGCTGCTGCCAGATGGAGGGAAGAGTGGGCCCGGGGGCCTCCTCCACGCTCAGCTCTTGCCGGGGAACACTTTCCGGCCACCGGAGTGGAGGAAAGAACCCCTGGAGATATCACCGGGGCTCTAATTATTATTTTTATCATCCTTCTCTCTTTTTAAAATATTTTATTTATTTATTCAGAGAGAGGCAGAGGGAGAAGCAGGTTCCCTGCGGGCAGCCCGATGTGGGACTCAATCCCATGACTCTGGGGATCACGCCCTGGGCCGCTGAGCCACCCAGGCACCCCAATTTTTATCATCCCTTATATAGCCGCCCGCCCTGTCTTTCCTCCTCAATCTAGTCTTCGGGGTGCTGTGCGTTGCTCTCCTAGCCTTTTGGGGGCACTCTGCTGGCTTCATGATAGAAAACCAAGCCCTAAGAGACACCTGCATTGCTTCTCCAATCCTGTCGCCCACACCCCTCACCTTGGCCATCCCCCCTCACCTGCCATGTCCCCTTACCCCCTGGGCCTTCCATGGCTGGCTGCCCTTCCTTCTGGAATGGCGCTCCTCCAGCCCAGCTTAGCACGCCCCCGCTACCATTTATCGCCCTGTTAGCCATTACCATCCCCTTTTATTTTTAAAATTTTTTAAAAAGATTTATTTATTTATTTATTCATGATAGATATATAGAGAGAAAGAGAGAGGCAGAGGGAGAAGCAGACTCCATGCAGGGAGCCTGATGCAGGACTCGACCCCTGGACCCCAGGATCGTGCCCTGGGCCAAAGGCAGGTGCCAAACCGCTGAGCCACCCAGGGATCCCCCATCATCCCCCTTTACCATCGTGTACTCCCCACTGGACTGGGCTGTGCCTGAGGGCAGGAGGACGGTCCTTTGCACCCCCCTCCCGCCCTCTCCCCAGGACACAGATGCTCTGTGGATGCTGATGGAAGGAGATCAGGAGACGCGGATTAGAATTCCGTCGTTACCGTCTTCCCAACCGGGTGCCCTTGGCCTCCCTGAGCCTTCGTGTCCTCATTTGCCCGCCTGCCCTGCCAGGCTGGTGTGTTGACAGACGGAATGTGTCCTTGGATTACCAACCCATGCACAGGAATAGGGCGTCTGCCCAGGGGCCTGGGTGGCCCAGCCTCCCACAGCCCCCAGCTCGGCCTCCCCCGCCGTTCCCCCTCCCTGGGATTGAAGCTAGAGGGAGGCCTGGGCTTCTGGAAACTCTTGGATCCCTTCCTGCCCGGCCCTGGGCCCCGCCTCGGCACCAGGTGTCTCTCTCTCTCTCTCTCTCTCTCTCTCTCCAGCTATTTTCCTTTCTGATCCAGAGTTCAAAAGAACAACCAGTGGAGGAGGAGCCGAGGGGGCCACAGTCATGGGAGAACAAAAGCCAGCAGGCTCCTTCTTGTAGGCCGGCTGGGGCCTGCAGGGCGCTGCCCACCTCTCCCCGCTGCGTCCAGGAAGGAGGCCGTCGGGTTCTGTGGGTTCCAGCGCGACTCTGCAAACATTGGCTCCGTCCAGTTGGAGGGAAGGCCAGTTCAGGGCCCCGGCTGGGGGTGGGAGGGGGCGGTGGGAAGGGGACAGCCTGCCCCAGTTAGAGCCCCAGTTAGAGCCCCAGAGCGCGCCTTTGAAAGCACTTCAGATGTCCCCAGCCCTGGGGGCAGGGGTGGCGTAATAATAATAAAACAACATTTGCATAGAGATTTCGTTTACAAAGCGCTTTCTCAGGGGGTGGGAGGCGCTGGGGTGGCCTGTGGAATCCTGGCGGGGAGGCCGCGGCCTCGGGTTGGTTCCACCCCCAGCCCGGCTCCGAGCTCGAGCTCGCGGTTGTGTGCGAGTAAACAAAGCGCTATTCATCCAACTGTTTCCGATTCCTCTGGATCTCGTTCCTTTTTCCCCCCTTCTCCCATGAGGAGCTCGCGCGGGGCTTGTCACTCAGGCCAGAAGAGGGGTGTCAGGAGTCCCAGAGGGAGGCGTGGGCTGGGACGTGATTGGAGGGAAGCCCCCCTGCCCCGGCCCCCTCACCCCTTGGCACCCTACCCCCCACCCCAGCTCCTGGGAATCCGAGCAGCCTCACAGAGGTTGGTTTATGCAAGTCTTCTCGAAGCTTAACCTGTGGCTTTGTCTTCCTGTTGAAAGAATGAGCACAGGTTTGGTAACGTCTGTGCATATGTCGCATGTTTGAAGACACACAGGGAGGAGCAGGGAGCCTGCGGGGCTTTGCTCCTCCTTCCCCTGCAGCACGTTCTGTACACCGTGTGGGGGCGTGGGGGCCCCCCCCGGGGCGCCTGCACCTGCATCAGGTGGGAGTCGTGAGACATCTGTGCTTAGAGAGTCGCTTAGCTGTCACCTGGCAGCTGGCTCCCCCGGGGATGAGGGGGGCGGCATCAGACTGTGGCCCTTTAAGGGCCTCCGACGACAACGAGCTATATAGGGGCCACCTGCAGGGTCTTGGGTAGGTTTTGGCGGCCCCACAGGAGATGGAAGATGTAGGAGGTCATTGCTGGGCTGGAGCAGTTCACCTTCACCTTCGAGAAGGATGTAGAGATGCAGAAGGGCACTGGACTCCTCCTGCCTTTCCAGGGCATGGACAGTGAGTGAGGACAGGGTGTCAGCTGTCCCTCTGGGGGACCGTGAGGCATCCCCCTCCCCCTGTCTTCTCCGCAGGCCTCTCTGCTCAGCTCCCGATGGGGCCGCCCCTTCACTGTGGCCCAGTGGGGGGCTGGAGCCTGCCAACTGTGATTCCCAGCTTGGTCCCTCCCTTCTCAGGGTCTCAGGCCTCTTACGTCCTCTCCAGGACTCCAGGAAAATGGGGCTGACTCCCAGGCGGCCCATTTTCCAGACCGGGAAAGCAGAGAGACACAGGTGAATTGTGAGAAGCTGGGAGGGTCCACACTGGCCTCCTGAGCTCCCTTGGGCCTTGGGGCCCTCCGTCACCTCAGTCTCAGGGTTGGGGGGCTTAGGTGCTGAGGCCTCGAGGCTGGTCCTGGAGGCCAGCATCCAAAGAGCCAGGACTTGGGGGCCCCCAGGCCTCAGCCTCGGGGAAGGTCAGGGTCGCAGGGGGCGTGGGGGGGGGGCGCCACTTCCTGGGGAGGAAGAGCCCCTCCAGCAGCTGCAGCCTGTGAGGAAGCTACCTTCCTTTTTCCCCTTCCAGAGTGGGGCTCAGCTGTGTGCAACTTCTTTGCGAAAGGGCTCTGTGAGAAAGGTGGGTCAGCCGGAGAACCTGGCGGTGGGGGGGCGGGGGCGGCCACACCACAGGGGCTTCTGCTGGGCCTGGAATAGGGGGGAATCAGCAGCTGGGATTTCCCTGGCTCAGCCAGGGCCACCTGGGAGGGGACATTCCCTTCTTCCCGCCTTGCTGGGGGTGGGACTGTTTTGTGGTCTCAGCCTGTGTGTTCCCAGGAGGCCCCCAGCTTTTTTGAGTTTCCTCCCGGCCAGGAAAGCGGCGCCCTTCTCTCCATCACCCCCTTTCTCATCCTCTGAATCAGTATGGGACCCGGTCAGCTGTCCTGAGTATTCTTTACGTCCTAAGACAGCCCTGGCCATTTCAGTCTCTGAAATGCTACCAACAAGCACCCCCTGTTTCTCCCTGACCCCGACCAAGCAAACCCCTCTCCCCACATACAGGAGGCCTGGCTCAAACCAGGGGGTCCCCACCTCCGGCTCTGGCCCACTCATAGGCTCTTCCTGTAGAAATTACACGGTTGGGCCAAAAGCCTTGCCTTCAGTCTGGGGGCCCCCATTCCCCCCATAGATCCAGGTTAAGCACCGCTGCTCTTGTGAATAAGTTTAGGACCCGTTTTTCAGATCCAAGTGGTTCTGCTCTTGGGAAGCTGGGAGGCCAGGAGGGGCCGGGCAGGGAGGGACTGCCCTGCACCTCGCACCTCATTTGTCTTGTCAGCCCTGGACGATGGGGTGAGAGGGAAGCCGGCTCATTGCTCGCTCTTTGCACATGGCTCTGTGCAACCAGGATGGAGCCCCCTCCTTGGGTCCTGCACCCAAAGCAGTGTGGGTCACAGTAACGCTCCTCTGGCTCTGGTGGGGGGTCACACAGCAGAGCAAGTCACTGGCCCCGGCAAGGGGAGGGCTATTTACAAAGAACCCCATCCCGGCTTCCCTCCCTATCAGAGTCGGCCACACAGGAGGCTGCTCCTGCTCAGGAGCTTAGGAACCGGGGCGTCCTTCCTGCCGTTGGCAGTGCCCCAGTATAGGAAGATAACAGAGAGTTACAGACATTTCCACTTCTTTCAAGTTGTTTCAAAGCTGGCTCTCGGGTCAGCACCTTAGGTCTCGGGACTCAGGAAATACAACCTCTGGGGGAGTTTTTAAGACCTGGTTTGAAGAGGCCCTTAGGGAGCACGATGTGCCAGGGACCGTGCTGGAGGGAGGGAGGGAGCTGGAAGCATGGCTCTGCTCCCTGGCGGGGGGCGGGGGGGGGCACTCCGAACCTGGGGGCTGTCCTGATCCCCGGGGCGTCCTGGGGTTTGAGAGGGGTGAGGGCAGGCCAGCCAGAGAGCAAGGCTGGGCAAAGTAGCGGTGGTGTGAACAGCCACCTGTCAGGACTACGGGGCGTCCTCCGTGTCACCCTCCATGCCACCTCTGCCTACACCCCCCCTGTTCCAGCCTCCACGGGGGGAGGGGTGTCAGGGGATGGGACGGGGCTGTGGGGGTGCAGCTGGGGTCTGAGCCCCAGGCCTCTCCTGGGGAATTCTTCCCGGGGGCGCTCTGGGTCCAGGCTGTGGGCTGGGGGGGGCCTCCCAGCTGGGTGCTGTGGGTCCCCAGGGAAGCTCTGCCCATTCTGGCACAACCAGGGGGAGAAGATGGTGGTGTGTAAGCACTGGCTCCGGGCCTGTGTAAGAAGGGCGACCAGTGCAGTTTCTTGCACCAGTACGATGTCACCAGGATGCCCGAGTGCTACTTCTACTCAAAGTTTGGTAAAGCCCCTTCCTGGCTTGGCCCTTCCCCTGGAGGTTGGCGGTGGCGGCTGGGAGGTGGGTGGAAGTTGTGACAGCAGCGCTCAGAGGAGGCCGTGTGTGCCTCGGTGACAGACCAGACCAGACCAGGACGCTCCGAGCCTCAGGCCTGCTTCTCCAGCCCCTGAGACACAGGAGAGCCAGTTTCACTGCCCTGCAGGCCCCCCCCAACCCCACCCCTGCAGCCCCAAGGGAAGGGGAGGGTGTGGCTGGCATCAAAGGCTGAATTGTTTCCCTCTGCAGTCCTGGTTTAATCACATACCCCGACTGTCCAGAAACAGGCCTGGATTGGGCCATCTCTCTGCCCCAGGGGGGTCCAGGCCAGGGGTCCCCAAACGGCAGGCATTTGGAAGCCACTTTCGCGATGCTTGTGAAACACACAGAGCACCTATGCCATTGACCAGTATCATTGTCTACTCTGTGGTCTTGCTATTATTAAGCCTTATTTTAAAAAATATATTTTATTCAGGATGCCTGGGTGGCTCAGCGGTTGAGCTGAGCGTCTTGCCTCTGGCTCAGGATGTGATCCCCGGGTCTGGGATCGAGTCCTGCATCAGGCTCCCCGCGGGGAGCCTGCTTCTCCCTCTGCCTGTGTCTCTCCCTCTCTCTCTCTCTCTGTGTCTCATGAATAAATAAATAAAATCTTAAAAAAATAAAATAAAATATTTTATTTGGGAGACACAGAGGGAGCAGGAGGAGGGAGAGGGAGAAGCAGACTCCTGCTGAGCAGGGAGCCTGACTTGGGGCTCAATCCAGGGACTCTGGGATCATGATCTGAACCGAAGGCTGACTCCCAACTGACTGAGCCCCTCAGGTGCCCCAATTAAGTCTTATTTTAGAAGAAAACTTTACATTGCTTCTGTAAGTGGAAAACTAGCCTCTCTTGTTGGCAACACAACGTAACTGTAAACATGCAGTCATGAGGTCCAGAAGCCATAGCCTCTAAAATTATCTTGTGTGGTCAGGTCTGGACCAGTGTCCTCCTTCCCTTGGCCTCAAGACCTCCTTCTGTCGTCCACAGGGCTGCAGAGGGGGAAGCCGGGCCACTTGCCACCTCATTTAAGAATGGTCTGTGAATGTGTTTCAGATCTCATAAGGTATCTTCCCAATAAAATTCTTCAGCTCTGTTCCTTCCAGAGCTGGAAGGAGCCCTAAGGATTATCTAGTCCAGTGCTTTTCAAACTGTTCCAAAAGAGTGACCTGGAGGGAGAGAGCTGGCACAGTCTCCAGGGACCTCTTGAGACAGCTCCAGGGGTGGCTGTTCCTCATTAGAGCCCATGGCGGGGGGGGGGGGGGGGGGGGTGAGGGGGAGGGTTGTGGGGGCAGTAGGGGCAGGCCTGGGTATGCGGGAAGAAAGCAAAACATCCTCAAAAAGCTCCTCCCAGGCCAACGCTCTGTGTCCTGCCTGCTTGGAGTTGAAGGTCAGCTACCCGCATGTGTTCTTTGGAAGGAAGGACAAAGTTTGCCCTGAGCCCCACTCCCCCGGTCACCGCCTAAACCTCTTTCATTTAAAAATGCTACTTACTAATTCCTTCAGTGAAACTTGGTTGGGTTTTCTTTTGGGACTCGGACACTGTGCTGGGAATGGGGATGGGGACAGGAGTAGGACCAGGTTCCCTTCTGCCCTCAAATGCGTCTCATCATGAGGGGTTACATGCAAATCACTGATGGTAGCGGGTAACCTCTGTTGCTGCTCTTGGAGTAAATGAGGGAATAGCTCTAAGGTCCTATCAAAGTAATTGTCGCTCTCCTTCGGAGTAAATTGCTCTGTATGGGACGTTCCGTTGGAAGGTGCTGGAGCAGGAAGGGGCAGCTGAAGGCGGCCAGGGTCCTTGGCCCGGCTGCTGGCTGCGTGCTTCTGAAAGGGACCTGGGTGGCTCTGCAGGGCTGAGTGCAGGGTGAGGTGCGGGGGCCACCTGCTGGCCGGCAGAGGAAGGCGGAGACGTGCACCCAGGCCAGGCCAGAAAGGGAGCCTTGCACAGGTGACTTCCCACCACCTGGCCTGTCCAATGCTCACCAGTCTTGGGGGTGGTGGGGGGTATGGTGGTGGTGGTGGTGGCGGCAGGGATGTCACTTCCATTCCTCTGAGGCCAGACCAGCACTTAAGCCCCTCGCCAATGTGAGGAGGCTGGGTGAATGTGGACATGGGATTTCCCCTGCCTGAGCCCTGGGGTCCTCGTTCGAGGGGTGGTAGGGCCGGGAGGGAATGATGGCTTAAAACTCTTCGGCATCCGGGGCACTCTTGTCCCGGGGAAACTGCTTTGCGGAAGCACAGCGTATAAAATAGACTCCGGAGCAGTTTGAAAACCAATGGGGTGAACACCGTGAAGTTCCTTTTGGTTCTGAGAAGTACCGAGTTGCAGATTTTTAAGGAGGATGAGACGGGAAGCAGTCACTGGTTCTCTACTTCAAATGAGGTGAAAAATGAGCTGAATCTTCCCCGTGGGCTCCTTCAAAGCCCCTGGGCCCCTAAGAGAAATCCAGGAGGGTTCTTGTCACAATTCTCAACTGGTCTGGCTCCTTCTAGGGGACCTGAGTCCTGGCCCAACCCACAGACAGACTACAGTGCTGGGATACTACAGGGGTCCCTCTGTGTCTCGCCTAGCATCACCCCGGTGCCAACTTTGGAGCCCTGGGCACTGCTCTTGGCATTTCCGCCAAAAAGGACTGTGCCCCGATTCTGGGCGAATCGTCGGTCTCGTGGTGATGAAGCAGAGAGGGTTTTTCATCATGATTCGTCCACGATGTGTCTTCTTGGATCTGTAGCTGCTCGCTCTCTGGGTCTTTCCTCCCTACGTCTCCTCTCATTCCTTCCTCTCTGGTGGCCTCCAAATGCCTCCCGTTCCCATCCCTCCTCGGGCCCGGCCTCAACTCTTCCAGACGTGCTTATTCCTGCCCACGCCCTGCTTAGCCAGTAGTCTTGGGGTCCATCCTCCTTAGATTGCAGGGCGGATTAGAAAAAACCTTGTTGTCTTGGAGAAGCGGCCGATGACAGAAGGCAGGCCGGTGGCTTCTAAGGAAGGGCCAAGGTCAGTCCTGTTTGGGGCGGGCGGAAGTGACAATAAAGACTTCAAGAATGCTCTTTAAGAATGCCGGACTTTTCAGGTGATTGCAACAACAAGGAATGTCCCTTCCTCCACGTGACACCAGCCTTCAAGACCCGGGACTGTCCTTGGTATGACCAAGGTTTCTGCAAGGATGATGAGGCCCCAGTGGTAGGGAGCATTAGGTGATCAGGATGGGGCGGGGGGCAGGTCCCCAGCAGGGGAGGGAGGCATATTCCTGATGAGGCCCCGTGGGGCCTTCCCAACAAGCTCTTTCCCCTAGTTCCGCCCAGGGCCCGCTCTGCGACCTTCCAGCATTCAGCCTGGTGTGGCACGGGGCTGGCTTCCTGCAGCGGACTTCAGAATGTATCACCTGTGTGACTGGAACAAACTGCTGAACTCATTTCCTCACTTATGAAAAGGGGAAATGCCTCCCTCGGAGGGTTGCAGAGCCGCTCAGCTATAGGACCCCATGGGAATCTTGGCGCAGGGGCTGACCCACAGGAGACGTTTTAGTGCATTCTCTTCACTACTTCTCTTACCTGCGTACCTGGGGCTGTGCTGCCACTGACGCTTGCTCCACCTACCCCAGGAAGAGGCAGGCTCCCCCCATCAGAGTCCCTGCTCTGAGTACCATGTGCTTGATCTTCCTTTATCTTCAGGCACATTGTTCTGAGGCCTCAGTGGTGTTGGTTTTGGGGGATTTTAGGGGAAGATAAGTAAGCTGTAGGGTTAGCCTTTCTTCAGTCGTAACTTCTAGAGCTAAGCAAAGACAGCAAATGACCATCTACAGCCATGCGGAGCCTCCAAGACACAGTGTATTAGGGACACTTCCAACGCCGCTACCCAGGACTGGCCAGCTGACCCCCACCCCAACGTATTCCGAGGTCACCTTTCCCCTCCCCGTCACATGGTTAGGAAGCAGCTGTTTGGGGCAGTCTGGAAGGTTCAGGGAGATTTATACACCCCTGATGTGGGGAGCCTATGACTGCCATAGCCTCCCGGTGAGCTCTGTCGTGTGTTTCTGGCTGTGCTTTGCCCGGCAGGGCCCCTGTGTAAGCAGCGCCACGTCCGTAAGATCATGTGCGTTAACTACTTAGTGGGCGTCTGCCCCAAGGGACCTCACTGCCAATTTGCACAGTAAGTATGACCCCTGCACCAGCAACTCCTGCCTAGTACGGGGCCTGTTCCCTGGCTTCTGGATCTAGATCTTTCCATACCTTCACTGGCCCGAGGTGGGAAGTGACGTGTCTGGCGAGCATCTGCCCAGGGGTCTCCTTGCTGGCTTACCCTGTGCACACACAGCCCCGTCCCCCGCCTGGTGCTGCACTAACTCCACCCCAGGCTGCTGATGCGTGTTCGTGCTGGGCACAGGCATAGAGCTCTTCACAGACTGTTCTAGAAATGACTAGAAACACTGAAGACCCGCCCCAACCCTCTGCAGTTCTTCTGCATCCCCTGGCTGGGGTATGGGCTCCTTCCCCACAGGGCTCAGGAACAGGAAATCTGCAGCCAGCTGGCACGGAGCATGCTAATGAGCAGGTGATGGGGGGCGGGGGGCTGGAGCCTGGCTGTAATCGGCTCTCTCTGTACTTCCCTCAGTCCCAAGATGAATCTTTTATTCAACTCGAGCTACACGAAGGTGAGTGAAGGCAGGGAGGCGCAGGCGCAGGTGTGTCTCGCTCCTTTTACAGCACATGCTCCCTGGGGAGCTCTCTCTCTCTGGCACCGCACTATGCACAGCCCTCACTCTCACATGATCTGCTCCAAGTACCCATCGTGGGAAAGGCACACGCCACCACCCAAACCCCCTTCAACCTCTGTAACCTCTGCTTCAGTCCTGTCGGCCCCTGAGGCTTTCCTTCTCCTTGGCTGGATAGCGTGCATGTGTTTGTGATTGTGTGCGTGTGTGTGTGTGTGTGTGTGTGTAAGTAATCTCTATTCCCAACACGGGATTTGAACTCACGACCCCGAGATTAAGAGTGGCATGTTCTACCAACTGAGCCAACCAGGTGCCTAATGTATGTGGTTTTAAAATAAAGAACAAGGGGCCCAGCCCTGGATTTGTGTTATCCTGAATCAGGGCCTTCCTGGTTGTGCCCAGTCCCTGTGGGAACATACACCCTCTCCCCGAGCGCCTCCCTACATCGGGGGCCAGCCAGCTACAGCCTGCAGGCCAAATCTGGCCACAGCCTGCTTTTGTACAGCCTGGCGCCTAAGAATGATTTTTAAAATAAGATCGTGGGGGAGTTAAAAAAAAAAAAAAAGCAAACAAAAGAATATATTGTAACATAGGAAAATGAAACTGTCAGTTCTTGTAGCTTTACTGGATCAGGGCAAAACCCATCGTTTCCGTATCAGCCACAGCCCGCCTCACGCCTATGAGGGCAGGGCCGAGGGCCTGCAGAGCCACAGATCTTTAGTATCTGGTCTTCTACAGAAAGGCTCCGTGCCCCTTGATCTGGATGACTGAGTGTCGGGCTGCGGATGAGTCCGACAGAGGTCGACCCGGGCGTGGGAACAGGGCTCTGCTCAGGCCCTGTTGATCCGTGCGGTCCCACATCCGGTCCAGCGGCCGCAGGGAAGGCGGCGCGGGCTTGGGGAGGGTGCCCCCTACTGCTCCTGCCTGGGATCTCTGCCAGAAGGTGGGAAGCCTCTTCAGTGACGGTGGGGCAGTTCACAAACCTGACTCTACTTCCCATCAGGAGGCATGCCTTTGGCAGCTAAAACTGTAAATAAAGGCCTCTGGAAACCTGGTTTCCACCTAAACCCCGGCCAGGGCCTCCGCCTTGGTGTAAAGTCACCACATCTGCACAGAGGGAATGTCTGCAGCGTTTCCTCCTGACCTTATCAGCAGCTTGTCCACTGGCCATGGGGCTCAGCACCTGCTGCTTCTGCCTGGGAGCCTCGCAAGCCCCCTTCCCCGATGGCCTGCCTGCTTCCCCACCCTCAGAGGAGGCCTCAGGAGCACCGGGTCTCCTACCACTTGGGGCTCGGGGCACAGGAGCAGGGCCCGTGCTACAGGGTGGGTAGCTGCGGACAGACCTTGCTACTGCCACATGTGTGGGCGTGGGTGGTGGGGAGGATGGGGTGAGCAGCTGCAGCGTGTGACTCCCTTTCGGTTGGGTAAGAACACACTGAGGTGTAGGACTGAATGAGGGGAGTGGGGGGGCACCGGTAACCCAAAGTTCCTGCTAGGTCTCTACAACCTCATCTGACTCACATCCCTGGCCAAACTTTTTCTTTCTTTAAAAGCTCTAAGTTAAACGGCTTTCACCTTATTCTTTGCTTCCTACAAATTCTGAGTTCATATATACTGTCCTCAAGATCTGTGGGGTGGGCAGGGTTTGGTGAGAAAGGGGATGTAGCACCTTGTTTTTCTGGTTTTGTTGTGGATGGGTTTTTTGGGTTTTTTTTTTTTTTTTTTTTTTTGCTATTTTCTGGTTTATCAGGAAGAAAAACATAACTTCATGAGATAATGTCTTCATTGTCCTGTGCTTCTGACTTCTCTATGCTGTAAGAGAAAGCTCCATCAGAAAAGGGAAGGGAGCAGAGCTCTTGCCTTTCTCATGCATTTGATGGTGGGGACATCCAGAGCCCTGTTCCTTGGGAAAGTGATGCTGGTTTTTCTCTCCAAGTCTTTCGGGCCTGAAATGGAAGTTCCTTTAAGAGAGAATCCATCAAATTCCTTAGAATGACAGCTAATTAGCTCTTATGGTTCCCTAGACAGTTTTGGGTATTTCTCTGGGGATTTGATTTACAAAAAGTCACTCTATTAATCTTTCTCTTTTAGTGTCGAAAAATGGGCCATTATGCCAGCCAGTGCAGTAAGACTCCAACAGGTAGGAGTTACCAAAAAATAAAAAAAACCCTGGTCTGTGCAGTAACTGAAGACCTCCCAGTGAAGATACCCAATGGTCATCCTGTGGGATCCTCTGTTCCCAATATCCCAGTGAGCCCTATTGTCGTCCTGAACAGGGTGTGAGATGCGGAAGTAGTAGCCTGCTGCACACAGGCTTATTTCCTCTCATCTTACAATGAACGAGCTGCTAAAAATACGACAAGCCTGGAGGCAGATGGACTGTGGTAGGACGAGGTATCCATAAAATGGGGGAGCAGAATGTATGTACACCCCAAACTCAGGTCTGTGGGAAATGCAAGCATTACACTTTGCACAGCTCCTGTACACTTTGCCACAGACAAGCCTGGGCTGCATGCAGCAATTCTTGTGCATATGGCCTCACCTGCTGCTATAAACTAGTGATTAAATCCAACGGTTTTCTTTAGCATGACAGCTGCTTCCCTGTATGGCTTACTTAAATTTAAGGCTATATTTTGTGCATGCCTTATGTGAGGAGTTTTGGGGAGAGAGCTGGTACAAACAAGGCTTTTCTTGGGGGAGGCGAGGGAGTGACATAGACCATTTAATGCCATACTATCTATGCTGATGCCTAAGTCAGATGGCAATGCGATTTAATCCACTGGGAGAGGAGTGGGGAGGCTAAGTCGAGCCTTTTGGGGAAGCAGAGAAAATAGTAGGTGTGTGGTAGGACTGGCACCGGCCACCTCCACCTTTGGCAGATGGAGACAGCTGCCCGGCCCACCCAGAGATGGAGGGTAAGGTGACAGAGCAGTCTAAAAGAATGGTGGCCCACAGCAAGGCAGCTCCTGAGACAAATGCCACAAAACAATGGAGGCAGACCACTTAATCTCAATCCTCAGCTTTTTCCTGTGAAAAATGAGCATGGCACCTGCCTCACGGGATGGTCAGAAGGATAAAATGAGAGCATGCAGGTAAAGAACTTTGCACAGCGCTTAGCTTTGACAGAGCGGGCACCCAAATGGCAGCCAGACTTTAGTGTGGGTTGTGTAGGGTCTTCCTCGCTTGGTTCACGTTTAGAATCTGATGCCACAGAAGTTGCAGGAGAGCTGTTATAATTTAATTCCTGCTGTATGTCAGCCTTAGCTGGAAATCACTGATACCGGACTTCTCATCTTACCAAATCTCTGCCAGGTAGGTATGACCATCCTCACTGTACAGTTCAGACCATCCAAGGAGGCTCCAGTAAGCTAGATAACTTGCCCAAGGCCACACCCACCCATCTCAAAGGTGAGGGTCTGGAAGAGGCAAATAGTAAGAAGGGGATTAAAAATACATATTTAAAAATTTTTTTTTTGTTATGAAGAGTGGTAGTAATCACATGTAGGAGGAACACAGGGAGCAGGGTAATTAGGATGATCTATATAAATCAAGATAAAAAGGACTATGAACAGTGGCAGCAGATAGGGTTTCCCATAAGGAGTAAAATAACCCACAGCTAACAAGCTAACTGCTAACATAACCATCGATTCTAACAGCCAAATCTTTTAATGTGCATTAGAAAAAAGTACTTTCTCGGGGATCCCTGGGTGGCGCAGCGGTTTAGCACCTGCCTTTGGCCCAGGGTGCGATCCTGGAGACCCGGGATTGAGTCCCGCGTCGGGCTCCCGGTGCATGGAGCCTGCTTTTCCCTCTGCCTGTGTCTCTGCCTCTCTCTCTCTGTGTGTGGCTATCATAAATAAATAAATAAATAATTAAAAAAAAAAAAGAAAAAAGTACTTTCTCTAGTACACTCTATTTCAGATATTCTCATTCAGGCTTAAATTCCGGTAGCTAACACTGGGGATAACCCACCCTACACAGACCACAAGAGTACAGCCAGGGCTTTCAGGCCTGCCTACAAGTATTTCCAACCTTCCAGAATGGGACCCCCGCCCCCCTCCTCGTGAGTCTTCTCCAAGGTGGACAGGAAGGTGGATGTGGATTGTTTGTATGGCTTCTCTGCATGCTGCTGGAAGACTTGTTTGGGAACTCAAGCTGCTGCCATGGAAGCAGAGCCTAAGCACTGTTGCTGACCTAAAGGGAGCCCCTGCCGGTGTCGTGGAAGACATGTAGCAGCATTTTGGGAGACAAAATTGAGGCTGTTTATCCTGGTACATCAAATCAAGAGCATTCCTGACTTTTCTTGGCTTTGTGAAGAGATGAGCAGTTACTCCTGCCTCTTGTCTGCGGACACTGGCTTCTGCAGGTCAGGCTCACTCATCTATAATACCAGTTTTGAAAAGAATCTCTAGTCTTTCTGGATGAAGCCTTGCACCCGCAACACTACATACGTGACTGGGACTGGCTGTGCAAATGAACTGCTCTTGGAGGGATATTTGCATACATGAGCAATACATGTATCTTCATAAACCAGGTTTATGTTACGACTGCAAGCTGGTGTTATGGAGCATAATCCCTTGATCGCGTAGTTTGTCTGGACCTGAATCCAGGAAAAGAATCAACGGTTATCAGCTGACCTCAACAACTCAGACTATTTGGAACTTTATAAAGACATCCTTAAAAGACGGGATGAAAGGTCTTCAAGCATCCTCCCATCCCAGATGGCATCAGCGAGCGGACAGGTACTCTCCCTCTCCAGCTGTGGGCGTTACTGAGGAATCCGGAGACCCTGCCAAGGGCTACCTCAGAGTCCCCTGGACCATTTAAGAATCCACGCTCGGTTATCAAGTTCAAAGGCCTCAGTTAAGACTCTTTCTTCATTTTCTTCTTTCCTGCTACATGGGAGTTAGGATTCTTGGTATGGACCATGTCAGATTAAACATTCTTTTTTGAGTGCAGGATCCCACCTTTGTCTTAAATTTGGCAAAAAACAGCAGCTATCCTTTTAGGACCAGTGGGATCATGATTACGTAGTTTACTCTTCTCATTAAGGAACTTATCTTCAGGGATGAAAAATATTTTCATAAATGAAACCGTTACATTGGTCTAGCATTTTTTTTAAAAGATTTTATTTATTTACGAGAGAGAGAGAGAGAGAGAGAGAGAGAGAGGGCGGGGGGAGAGGCAGAGACACAGGCAGAGGGAGAAACAGGCTCCCCACAGGGAGCCTGATGTGGATCTCGATCCCGGATCCCGGGATCACGCCCTGAACCGAATGCAGACACTCAACCACTGAGCCACTCAGGCATCCCACTGGCCTAGCATTTTTTTAAAGATCTTATTTATTTATTCATGAGAGACACAGAGAAAGAGAGAGAGAGAGAGAGAGAGAGAGAGAGAGAGAGAGGCAGAGACACAGGCAGAGAGAGAAGCAGGCTCCATGCAGGGAGCCTGATGTGGGACTCGATCTGGGTCTCCTGGATCAGGCTAAACCACTGAGCCACCCGGGCTGCCCTAGCATTCTGATTCTGACAAGAGTCTACAGTAGTGCTAAGTGTTCTTGATAGCAAGTCAGTCTTGGGGCATCTCCGAGCTGCCCCTCAGGGCCACCACCGCACTTCTGTGTTGTGGGCAGCACCAGGACACTCAAGGTTCTAACTCAAGAAAGGTTTTTGTTTTTTTTTAAAGATTTTATTTATTTGACAGAGTGAGCACAGTTGGGGGGGGGGCGGGGCAGCAGGAGAGGGAAAAGCAGGCTTCCTGAGCTGGGAGCCCGATGAGGGGCTCGATCCTTGGACCCTGAGATTATCACCTGAGCCAAAGGCAGACACTTAACTGACTGAGCCATCCAGGTATCCCCTCAAGAAAAGGGTCTACTACTGGGCAGCCCGGGTGGCTCAGTGGTTTACCACCGCCTTCGGCCCAGGGTGTGATCCTGGAGACCCGGGATCGATTCCCACGTCGGGCTCCCAGTGCATGGAGCCTGCTTCTCTCTCTGCCTGTGTCTCTGCCTCTCTTTCTCTCTCTGTGACTATCATAAATAAATAAAAATTAAAAAAAAAACCTAGTTTTTTTTTTTTAAGATTTTATTTATTTGTGAGAGACACAGGCATACACAAACAGGCTCCCTGCGGGGAGACTCAACCCAGGAACTCTGGCATCATGCCCTGAGCCATACAGGCTTCCCCAAAACTGTAGCTTTCATTTTGAAAGGGCTTTGTGTCCATCCTTTGCAAATGCCCTTTAAGAGCGGTACCTGGAGAGGAATGCTCCCTCCACTTCCCCCTTTGTTCTCAGTCTAGGTCTGAAACCCTTCCAGCTGCCAAGGTGGCGGAGAACACCAGATAGCCTTACGCCCACTTCCCCAGACCCCTCAAGCAGGCCTCAGCAGGCTACAATGGCCTGTGGCAGGGTCCAGGCCACTGCCTGTTTTGTAAATAAAGTTTCCCTGAAGCTCAGCCCTGCTCCTTTGGTTAGGTGTTGCCTACAGCGGCAGAGCTGAGTAGTTGTGACAGAGACCAAGGGGTTTGCAAAGTTGAATCAGGTATGACCATGTGTGGCCCCTACCCTAGAGGGGTGGGACCCTCCCAGTAGCCTCCTTTGGAGTGTTGACGGCAACTTGGGAATCACTGTTCTAAAATGTTTCTGTCCTGGGTCTCCAGGATCGCGCCCTAGGCCAAAAGCAGGCGCCAAACCGCTCCGCCACCCAGGGATCCCCAAGTTTTTGGAATTTCAATGAACTTAGTAATATTGGACTAAGATAACCAAAAGTAGCACTCTTTTCCTCAACCATGAATTTTTCCTTATGGAGAAGTCTAGTATACCTTTCCCCTAACCATGAGAAATTGATGCAGAATTAAATTACTCCCATTGGGGATAATTAGAGACCAGGGACTGGGAATAGAAAAGGTAGATAAAGCAGAAGATAGAGCCAGAATTCAAGTTTTGAGGGGAGAAAGATGTGCAAATACATACTGGCCTTAGAACAGCACACCCCCTTTCTTGTAGTTTTGAAGGAGCTGGGACCAAACAGGGATGGGTGTCCTGTATTTGGCAAGAGGATATTACAAGCAAAGCTACTATGTTGTGTGTGTGTAAAATAGACGGGTAGATGTAAACCTATCTATGATCGATAAAATCACCCCCCGTGATGGAAAAGGGCCTGGAGCAACAGTTACCCACCCGTGCTATCTAGATCATGCTTCCTCAAAACCTTTTCTAGCTAGTAACTAGATCTATCTTTTTCTATCTATCTATCTTATCTTGACAGATCTATCTTTTTTTGTCAAGTTACGTCCAGGGGCCAAAGCAGAAGCCTTCAAATTAGAAAAAACACTGAACATTTTGATGGGAGAAAGAGACACAGAAAACTCACCAGCCAAAAACAACCCTAACAAAGTAAAAGGAATGTCGGGAGTATTTCACTGAAATTCTTAGGAAGTGATGGGGTGGGATTCTGAAAGTTTCCAGGAAGAGATGAGAAACAGAAACCATTTGCTCATTATTATACTCACTTAAGAGGTATAAAAAGTGATTTAAAATTCTGTTCAGTGTGCCATTTCATTTTAATCAGCTTAAGGACATACTAAGGATTTTTTCCTAGGCTCACCTGCAACTCTGAATCCACCCGTACTTTTTAGGTTTCTCATGCCTGCCAAGATCTAGTCAAGGACCCCAAAGACCCTGATGCAAGCCCATTTTCTGCCACTCCACATACTATTCTGTATCAGTACATATGTAGCCTGGTATCCCATGTGGATGAATAGGAAAATGCCAAAGCTTAGAAAATAATTATAGGGAGAAAGAGTTAAAAGATTCAATATTTCCTGAGAATTAAGAAATACTTAAAAAATTTTAGTGACCTCTATTTAATCTTCATGCCTCCCTGAACACCAGCAGCCTTTAAGAGCAAAGTCTTTTCAGTAACTGTGCCACTCCTGAGAGCCAGCTGAAGAAATGTCCACACAGAACGAGACCTTCCACGTGGTAAGAACTGACTTCGTATAGAACTGTTTTAGATCCCAATAATTTTATTCTTTTCACTCCTTCCCCAACCCCCAAACCATTTTACATTGTTAAACATGCACCGCAGCTGCCTCTACCGCACGCTCCCTGCAGCCTCCGAGCTTCCTTACATGGTGTCCACGTCGTCACTTGCGCCAGCGCTGCAGCTCTTTGGATAAACAGAGAAGTGTAAGGATCCAAGGGGCCACTCCTAAGGACTGTTTCTGCCTTTTGCCTGTATAGATCATTCTGGGTCCCTTCTGTTTTCTAGGTTTAGAAATAAAGTCTTTGGTGCAACTAGAAATGTCTGCTTCCCTTTCTTCAATTCAAAGATGTGAAAAACTACCTCTGGTATCAACCAAGTTGAGCCCTTTCAGACAGCTAAGCCTTTAGGGGGAAGCCTTTTCCCTGGGAAAGAAGTCAGTTGAGGTTTTAGGAGTCTCTGTTCATGCTGGACTGATCGGAAAGGAACCCCTCTTTGTCACAAATGGACAGGTGTGTCACATGATACCTACGAGGTGCCCAGCAATCCTATTTCTGCTGCTTGACCTGCTTTCCCAATTACTAGATACCCAATCAGTCCAAAAATCCAGTTAGTCATGTCTTATTTTTTAATTAAAAAAAATTAGTATTTTAGGTAGGCCTCATGCCCAACATGGGGCTTGAACTCATGGCCTTGGGATTAAGAGTCACGTGATTCACCGACTGAGCCAGCCGGGAACCCCAAGTCCTGGTATTCCAGAAATCCTATTAACCATTTATGAATTTTATTGGTACTAATGGTTTTCTTGTACTTTCACACTGCAAGTTTTCAGAAAGCATCTGGACTTTTTTTACCTGAAAAAAATACTAGGCTTTTTTGATATTCTGCTATATACAGTAGCATATTTTTTATAAGGCAATACTTAAAAAAAAATGAGAAAAGTTTTCTTGAACTAAAAGAGAAATGAAGTCCAGATAGTTTTCCTCCTGGTAAGACCTGACTCAAGCTGAAGCTCCTAACTAGAAGGGTGTTATTGTGTTTTAGATGGTGAAAGTAATGTTAATGAAGACTTCTGTGACCCTTAGACACATGAGTGACAGCTGTATTGTTTCTCCCCCTCTCTTGGGATATTTTGGGATAACCAAACCAAAGCTGTTTGGTTTCAATGTTAAAAAGTTCTAAGGCAGGAATTAAGAAGAGTGCTGATCTGGCAGGCAAACTACTTTAAGGAGAAAGCAGAAGACCACCAGATCTCCAGTGACAACCTCACGCAGAGCAGAGGAGCAATTATGTAAACTGTAGTCAAGTCTTATAAAGGTCATTATAACCAAAACCTCTAATAAGAAACCCCAGAGCCTCAGGCAGTGCCTCATTCACTGGGCATGTCAGATAATGCAATGCTATAATATAAAAAGCAATTCAGAGAATCCCCTGGAAGTCCCTGTAATGGGATGTAACCTGTGATATAGATTAAAAATATCAAAAAGGCTTATTACTCAGATGCCGGAAACTCCAGCCGCACCACAGGACGAAGTACCCCGTGAAGAGCATGGTGACGCCCCCAACTCCACTCCTCACGGTGGTGCTGCACCTGATCCAGCCTGTTTAAAAAGAAACATATCTTGTTGCTATGGTGAACTGTAACCAGGGCCGTGACCTGCCAGTTATTCAGGTTCTCCTAGTTAGCCTGGGCGGTGGGTTTGTAATGCACAGAACGTACCACCTACCACCACTTAGGTAATTTTTAAACAGATGAACAAGCTCAAATCTGGAAGACCTCAATTTTAATAAATTTGGTTACTCTTGTTTTGAGAGTTTGGCTGAAATCATAAGTGGGAAGGAGACTAATACAACTGTGTAGAGTCCTCCTGGCTTTGGGAGGATCGAGGTGGGCAAGGGAGAGGGGAGGGTAGGTGGCAGGGGGGATATTACAGAAATAAATTCTGTTCCGTAAGTGGCAGCTGCTGTTCTCCTAGCTTTAGTGTTCTCAACTACATCACATTCCAGGGTAAAAAAGAGAAGAGAAGGAAGACTCTACACTTGTCTCTTTGTTTTCCTTAGCCTTGCTGTCACAGCCATGGCTAAAGTAAGAGAAACTTTTCCAAAAGCTCGGAACCAGCAACACAACCCAACAGTCCGTGACTCCAGCTCACCTTTCTGGACAGCTCCCAAGAGCCTCATCAGAAACAAGTTGGAGGTTGTAAGTCTGGTCGGGGGTTCCAAACTCTTGAGAGCAGTCGAGCTTCTTTCCAACAAAGGAACTACGGTTCCAAACAGAAGGCACTGTGATGGTTCATCTAGAGTCAGTCTCTTTCCCGACACTTCGTGCCTGCAGTTCCCAGGGCCAGGCTGCAGGAAGTGTATCTAAACAGCTGGGTTACTGGCTCTGCGGAGCTGCATCTAGCAAGGCGCAGAGTCAAAGCAGTTGATTCCCAGTCAAAAAGAGGTTCTTCAAAAGGTTGAAGGAGCCCCTGGGGATCAGGACCTGGATACATTTTTGATCTGATGAATATAGTGCACAGATGATCCAGGTGTACATGTTTAATGAAATGAACTGCCTGTGTTTTCTCCAATTGGCTAAACATACTACCAGAAGGTGTGATTTTCTATTATAGTACCTACTGCTACTTGTCACTACACGTACCAGAGTCAACATGTGTACCCTGTTAGTCCACTGCTATTACTGACCAGCCAACATTTCTTATTTATGTTCGACATGTAACAAACTTAGAGCCAGGAAGGAGGGCTTATGCTATTTATTTATAGCTTTCCTATACCTTTTTTTCTGTTTTAATGACAGGTAGAGAATCTCTACTGTTGCTGTTCTCTGGTCTTGTTTGGCTTCATCAAGATAAAGGATAAAATAAGGCAAGTATTTATGACAGGTTCAGCAGATGAAATAAAAGTTGCTATGGATGTAAAAATGCTACCCAAATGATCATCACATTAAGTAACAATGAGAAAACCCATACTGGCTTCCAATAAATTACACAGAAGATAATTATTTTGCAAAGTGAAGATTAAGCTCTCTAAAAAAAAAAGCATGGCATAGTCCATTCTCGGAAAAAAAAAAGGAAAAAGGTGGTAAGAGACACTTGTGAAAACTACAATTGTAGAACCACTTCCCCTGCCATGCTAGAAACGGGGTGGTCCCTCCCTCAACTCTGTTCCTGCTTCTGCCAGCAGCCTCCTTCACTAAGGGTTCAGACTTGACTAAATGACATCAGTTCTGGCCCTGAGATGGGATTAAAAGCCCGAGGCCCAGGGCCAGCCCAGAATCCACAGAAATTCTGTGTGTGTCTCCAGTGTCATCCTTCCTGCTACTCAGGGACCCTGGGTTCTGACCTACAACCCTTTCTGCCTGGCTGTGGGCCCAGGACTGCTAACACCCACTGTCATCTCATTTAGACGTTATCCTTGACCTGCCAGTGTTGACATCCTTGCATCCCTAATCTAGTGACAATGGCTTCACTAATAGGAACCCTGGAACTGTCCCTACCTTTATACCTCTAACATTGCCTGTCACCCTTCTGGCCTCACTGCAATTCCAGTCAGGGGATTTGACTCACCCCTCATGTCTCTGGCTGTTGTCACAGGCTCTTTTATTTAAAACATCCCCTTTCATGACCTCCTTAGCTACTAGCAGACCCCACCCTGGCTTGTCATACTTCAGTTTTGCTCCAATCCCGACTACTCTGAGCCCCTTCCCCATGTGTGCTGTCTCAAGTATCTCACCAGGGTAGCTTATTGATGGAAATGCTGTTTGATGATGAGAGCAAGGCCTTTAAAAACCCACGATCGGGGCACCTGTGTAGCACGGTCAGTTAAGCGCCCAAGTCTTGGTTTCAGCTCAGGCTGTGAGCTCAGGGTTGTGGGATCAAGCTTTGTCTGGGGCTCTGTGCTTAGTGGGGAGTCTTTCTTCCTCACCCTGCCCCTCCCGCTTGTGTTCTAAAATAAATAAATAATCTTAAAAAAACAAAAACAAAAACAAACCCATGACCCTATAAAGGTTTCTTCACTTTCTGTTCTCCTAGTCCTACCAGTCAACTTTTGCATTCTGTAGTTCTATGAACTGTGTTTTCCAAACCTTTCTACCCCCATTTGTTTGCCAACACCTTCATCCTGGGTCTGAGGCCCCCTCCTCCAGTGGCCTCCCCAACACCAGCTGTACTCTAACTTGGCTCCTCTGTAGAAACACTTAAGAAACGTTTGAAGACAGAATTATTAGGGATGCTGGGTGGCTCAGTGGTTGAGCATTTGCCTTCGGCATGATCCCGGGGTCCTGGGATCGAGTCTCACATCCCTCTGCCTCTCTCATGAATAAATACCATCTTAAAACAAAACAAAACAAAACAAAAAACAACCACCTAGGATTAGACCTTTGCTTCAGGATCAGTCTTTGGGAATGAGGTCCAGGAATCTTTCATCTATGTGAAACTGTCAATTGTCCAGGTTTGGGATCCAAGGACTTAGATCTCTTCAACTGGAGGCCCGAAAGCCAAGGCACCTGAAATTGGCCAATACTCAGCCAAGTGCCCCCAGCTAGGTGCTCACAAGGCTTTTTCTGAAGAAAGGAAACCAATTTTTATTGCTGAGGACCCTTCTGACACTAGTACTTGCTGAGTATCTAGTAATTTAAATCTTGAACTTCTAAAAATCTATTTTTGTTAATGCTGGGAAAACTACTTTTTTTGGGTAGTAAGGATGTGAAAATCCTTCTCCCTAAACCTCACACGATGGCTCCTAATGCTGCCAAGTTCCATAAGCCTAATTCTCGTTACTGACTTACTGAAACCCAACTCTGTGGTGTCCTCAAAACTATCAGTCTGCAAAATTACTCAGAGTACTGCAGACTGTAACCGATAAAAAGAGGACAGAACAGCTTTGAACCTGGGGTGCCTGACTCGACTTAGAGTGTGTGGAGCCTACTCAAGATTATCTGACCACTTACTGTGTGAATGTGGGCAAATCACTTAACACGTCTGGGGCTCAGATTCTTCGCCCGTAAAGAGGGCAAGACTGTGACTTCAGTGACAGTCACCTGAGTTGCCAGGAGGGTTGAATGAGGTAATAATGCAACACACCTAGCAGTGTCTGATATTGTCATCATCTGACCGTTAGTCTCCTCCCCTTTTCTTCTGAAATGAAAAGCTTGTGTGTCAGAGACACTCCCAGCACTATTAAAGATAGTACAGGAAATAAGGAAGTTCCACTTGCCAGAAAGATTTGCCACGGGCCACTGCAAACCAAGAGGTACACAGATCTAACCACCACCTGTGTTTCTAGTTATGGCACACTTTTTGCAATATGGTCTAATAGAAAGGATGAAATGTGGTCTGGAGAGACCGTGCTCTACCTACAGCCCTACCACCTACTGGCAACATGACCTTGAACCAACCACTTATCCTCTGTGCCTGTTTAATCAAACCTGCAAAGCAGAGATAAAAATCACTGCCTACCTCTCAGAGTGGCAAGGTCGAAATAAGAAAATGGAAGCATTCTCAAAACAGAAGAGCAACACAAATGTCAGTGTAATTCTATGTCAACACGGAGAAGGGGTTTGAAAGCCTAACTTTGACCTTGAAACAGATTATAACTTCATAAAGAGGGCCTAGATGGTAGGTCTGTTTGAGCAAACTGGCAATCACTGCAGCAGGTGAGGAAGATGTAGCTTTAGATAGCAATATTCTTCACTTAATATTTGTTTTGAAATCTTTTTTTTTTTAAAGATTTTATTTATTCATGAGAGACTCAGAGAGACAGTCACAGGCAGAGGGAGAAGCAGACTCCATGCAGGGAGCCCGACGTGGGACTTGATCCCAGAAATCTGGGATCACGCCCGGAGCCAAAGGCAGATGCTCAACTGCAGAGCCACCCAGGCTTCCCTGTTTTGAAATCTTTTAAAAGAAAATGCTTTTCAGACCAGATGACTTGTGGTTTAGTGAATATGTAATAATTCACAAGATCTACTGGAGAGGAAATATATATCCCTGTAAGAAATATTAAGTAGTTCTTCAAGTGTGATGCTTTTCTGAGCTGCTACGGGTCTCCTGTTGAAGCTAAACTAAAAGCACTAGTGGATACTACATACACAAGAGATGAGTGCTGCATTACCTGTGCTTTCAGAAAACCTCTTTTAAGAAAAGGTTTTTAAGAAAAACCCTAAAGCTTCCTGGTGAGGAAAATGAAGAAACTTCATGGACTCTAACTACAGAGGCAGTCCAATAATTAAAGGTAAGGTCCCGCAGGAAAAAGTGAAAGTCCCTGAAATGGTAGGAACTTCCTGGTTCTGTGGGGCCACTTAACCCATTCCAGGAACTGCCAAGGAGCCACCAGACACCTTCTGAGGCGACTCAGTCTGTCCCATCTCTTTCCTCGACTCCTTACCGAAATCTCTCAAGACAGCCTGAATACTTGCCCTATGGCCAAGCCTCCTCCTGATGCGGAAACTCAAGTGATCAATGTCACCGGCCGACCTGGCCTAGTCCAGCCTTCAATGGTGCGTGCAGGGGAAGGGAGCGTGATAAATCACTGATACTAATTCTGGAGCAAGAATTAATGTTTTCAGAACAATTTTAAGTCTGGTTTACTGGAATGCCTAGGTAAAATCAAGCTAAATAAGCAAAAGCAGGAGTATTCTGAACCTTATTAATTCAAGAGGCACAGAGCTGTCTGGATGGGTGGGATGGCCCTTGTAAATAAGCATGTTTACCTTGTGACAGTCTCTCTCCCTGGGGATTGGTGAGCTGAGGCTTCTGGGCCATTGCATTCCAATACTGGGGCTTCCCTGGCAACACTCCTAGTCCAAGATAACCAGGATAGAGCTCTGGAAACCACTCCAGCCCCAGGGTGCTTGAAAGGGTCTTCCTATCAACAACGCCCATCTGACTGAAGGGGCTGGAGGAGGCGTGAGGCAGGACTGAATGTAAGGTCTGCTGGCACCCATGGTGTGATACTTGGGGCCCACAGCCAGATCTGTGCTGCATAGAAGCTCGTTCACTGTTCTCTGTTAATGCCTTCACATTGAGGACTTGGTTAGGACTGCAGGCTTCTGCTTTCTCTTCTTGAAAAAATCTGACAGCTAGAGAGGCGAGGCTTTGATTATGGGACTGTGATGCAGAAAGCAGCTCACTGCAGGCTGTCTCCCTTGGAGTGAACAAATGTAAACCCGGACCTTCATCTTGACATTTCTTCTCTGTGGCTGAATCACCACTACTAAAGTTCTCTGCACCACCGTTCAGAGAAGCCCATTCCTGCATTTCTAGCACAGATACGCTTTTCTCTCTATTTCCTTTGTTCCCACGTGTGTCTATTCCAAGCTTCTGTCCTTTTTCTTGGGTCTCCTTGACTTGGATGTCATTCACTGGGCTAACTTTAAAATTTATTTGTGATTCCATGTTTTCTTGAGTCTTGGAGTCTCTAACATCAGTAGAGACTTCTGAGAGGTGGTCCCTGGCCTTGGACACACTCTCATTGCTTGACAAAGATGTTGTTCTTTCAACCCCGTAACTGAGATTCATGGGAGAACTGTGATAATCACCAATAGGCATATCTAATAAATCTACTAGAAGCTTCTGTCTTGAGGAATCAATTTTGTCCAACCTTAAATTAGTAGAAGTGGTCGGTACATCATCGGGTAAGGCTGAAGAATATTTTCTATCTTGATTTGACAAAGAAGGTTCAACTGGGACAAGAAGTAAAGATGTTTCAGTTTCTGAAAGATTACTTCTACTTTCTCCTGATGCAGGCAAATCTTTGGCAAGTTCTGTTTTAGGAGTGGTGTTCTCTGATGCATAAAACTGAGCCTTCGTTTCTCCCTGGAAAGTAATCTTTGGCTTAGTATTTTTTAGCTTTTTGATGGAGCACTGAACTGTATTCTTAATGTCTTTATCTGCCTTTGTATTACTTTCCAAACCAACAGCCAGTAGTGGAAAAGACTTCACTGCCTGTTCTGGTTTGTATTTTACCAAGTCAGTATTTCTCTTCTTACTCTCCGTCTCTAACTCTCTCTCTTTAGTATTCTTGATGTCTGCGATTTTTTTCATTTTTTTAGTGTGTGGGCGTGTAGCTGGCTTGGACTGATCAGCAGGTACAGTTAGTCCTATCATCTTACAGTATGGCAAGTGGGATTTTAATCGTTTGAATGGCTTCTTACAGTAAGGACACACTTCCATCCTGGGTGAGTATCACTTTCCTATTCCTGAAAAAGGTAAATGCAAGATTATGAGGGGCACATAATTGGAAAATATTAACATTTCATTTGTATGTGTATCTTTCATTTGGAAGAAACTTGAAGTTTTAAAAAATTTGTTGTGACTTACTTTTTCTTACAGAGATAGAAAACAGGAAACACAGGTAGTTTTAAGATAAATATTCTTGTCTCTACTTCCGTTTGGCATTTTACATTTCTTAAAGTCTTCCATTCATTTACTAATGAATCATTAGTAAAAAACAACCAAAAGGGTTTTATCGATATCCCTAACTAGTAGATAAACAAAGCCAAAAGACCTAAATCTAAGAAATTAATGGCTAATGGAAGCAAAAGTTGTCCAAAATACGAGTCAGGGAGTGCCTAGGGGGTTGTTGGTTAAGCATCTGTCTTCAGCATAGGTCATAATGCTCAGGTCCTAGGATCCAGCCCCTAGTAGGATTCCCTGTTCAATGGGGTCTGCTACTTCTCCCCCTGCTAGCTCACTCTCCTCAAATAAATAAATAAATAAATACACCATTAAATCTTCAAAATACCAGATTAAAATGTTTGCTCTTTAAGATTACAGCAAATCAACTAGTTACTGCCTGAGGATAAAGAAAGTGTTAAAAGTCCTAAATACATCAACTAAGAATGGTGAACAGTAAAAACTCAGGCCAGGACCTGAAGGCTGTTGGTCAGAGTCACGGTTTTCAAAGCGGTACATGGGAGATCCACTACACTGTAGTACAAGAGGCTATTAGACCTTCCATCATTTCTGCATGAGAAATGAAGCTCTAACACCGTACGAGTAACATGCATACACACATTTGTGCACATGTAAAAGGGTTTATGATGAACAAATGATAACATACACGGAGGGGAACACGGTGCTCTACTGTTTTCTTTATAGTTTGCAGTGCAGTAGACCCCTGGGCAAATTCGTTTGGTTTGAAACCTTTGTGATATTCATACCATGCAAAAACATGAAAAAATAATGAATACCCTGTACCACTTGTCCCTCTTGGAGCACTGAGCCTGGCACAGGACAGCGGTGGAATGGATTCCTTCTCTAGATACAAACATGCAGACACTATCACCACAGAGGGCTATGCCTGTGAATACATTTTGATCACTAAATAGGGGAAGAAGTGAGATGGAAACCACTTATAAACAAAATAGACAATCCTGGCCAATCCATTTAGGATCCTCTATGAACTTGAGCAAAACAAGGCTGTTCCCCGCCAAACAAAAACAAAAACAAAAACAACCTTGTAATTATTCTTCCTTTGGAAGTAACCCCCTTCACGATATGATCAACGGGCCGCTGGCTTTAAAAATGTGCACAACTGAAGCCTACTTGAAAGGTCCTGCACCCTCACGTGGTAGCGTCTTACCGTGGGGGACGGACCACTTTCCTACTGGAGCTTCTGCACCAGAATGCTAATTCTGTGGTCGTTTCTCTTGGATCTGCATGCCTCACGGTCGCAGTTCCCCAGTCGGGCAGGACTGGGTTTCAACGATCGGCCCTGCACAAGACACCATCAGAAAAGAGACTCGACTGCACAGCCAGCGAAGGGATGCGGCGCGGCACGGAATCGGTGCTCCGGGAAGCAAACAGTTAAAGCCGCGCCCGCCGGCCTGGAGCAGGGCCCGGAGGACTCCAGCCCGCCGCCCCTCCCACGACGGCGCCGCGGGCTCCCCAACCCCGCCCCCTCCCCCCCAGCCGCGGTACCTGGCCCGCCCCCTCCCCATCCCCGCCCCCTCACTTAGCGGCGGGCTCCCCAACCCCGCCCCCCGCCCTCAGCCGCTGTACCTGGCCCGCCCCCCCATCCCCGCCCCCTCACCTAGCGGCGGGCTCCCCAACCCCGCCCCCAGCCGCGGTACCTGGCCCGCCCCCTCCCCATCCCCGCCCCCATGCCCCCCCAGCCGCGGTCCCCCGCCCGCCCTCCTCCCCGTCCCCTCCCCAGCCCCGCCCCCCGCAGCCGTGGTCCCCGGCCCGCCCTGCTCCCCGCCCCACTCCCCATCCCAGCCCCGCCCCGCCCCCTCCTCCCCTCCCCTCCCCGCCGCGGTCCCCGCCCCGCCCCCCCTCCCCGCCGCGGTCCCCGCCCCCCCCTCCCCTCCCCTCCCCGCCCCCCTCCCCGCCGCGGTCCCCGCCCCGCCCCCCCTCCCCTCCCCGCTCCCCGCCGCCCCTCCCCTCCCCTCCCCAGTTCCCGCCCCGCCCCGCCCTGCTCCCCCCTCCCCCTCCCCGCCGCGGTCCCCGCCCCACCCCACCCCCCCGCCGCGGTCCCCGCCCCGCCTCCCCTCCCCTCCCCGCCGCGGTCCCCTCCCCGCCGCGGTCCCCGCCCCGCCCCGCCCCTCCCCGCCCCGCCCCCCGCTCCCTCACCGTTTCCGGAAGCCGAGCCGCCGCTTCCCCCGAGGGGGCGGGGCCCGCCGGAGCCGCACGGACGCCGAAGGGGCTCGCCCGCCCCCCGACCGAGTCCCCGTCCCCCGGGAAGCACCCCGCCCCGCCCCCCCCGACACGGGCCGTGGGCCGCAGGACACAGCCCGACCGGCCGCGCCCCGCCCCGCCCGCCCCGAGCGGCGTCCTCACCTGGCCAGGTGCGGCGTTCCGGAAGCCCCCGCGCCCGCGCCCCCGGCCCCCGGCCCCCGCCCCGAGCCGCGGCCTCAGCCGTGCAGGACCCCGCCGCGGGCCGCCCGCGTCACTGCCTGACGCCTCCCAGCCGTGCTTTCAAAAGCCCCGTCCGCGCACAGGGGCCTAACTCAGGTCCCCGCGCCGTATTATGAGGACACCATTTAGTCCGGTTTGCACCTGGGCTGACTGCGGCGGCGTGGCCGCTCGGCTGCGAACAGGCGAAAGCCGAGGCCGCCTCTCCCGAGGCCCTCCCCGCCCCCGCAGGAGCTCCGGGGGGCCCCGCCCCGCTCGGGGCCCGCCTCTTCCTGGGGGCGGGGTTACCGGTCGGCGCGGCCGGGCTCGCGCCAGTGCGCAGGCGCGAGAGGGCGGTACCACGGCGGCCGCGACATGGGGGGGCGCGGAGCGGACGCCGGAAGTCGCGGCGGTACGGGTCCCACCGAGGGGTACGCGCCGCCGGCAGCGTCCACCCGCGCCGCGGCCAGAGCCAAGGCCCGAGGGGGTGGGCGTGGCGGCCGCCGCAGCGCAGCCCCGTCGGTTCCCTCGGCTCGCGGCGCGGCCCCGCGTCGCTCCCCTCCACCGGCTGCCATGAGCGAGCGCCTCCGCCCCAGGTGAGACCGCGGGGACCCCCTTCCTCCCCAGCCCTTGGCGGGGGCTGAGCCGAGGGCGCGCGGGGCGGGGGGTCCGAGCGGGCGTGGGCGCTGCGACTGTGCCCCTGGGTGCCGAGCGGCCCGGGAGGGGGCGGGGAGCAGCCGGGGAGCAGCCGGGGCAGGAGGAGGGATGCGCCAGGACCTGGTCCCCGCGGTGCCGGAGGGGTCACTCGCCGGGTCCCCCCCCCGGGCCTCCCTACTTGGAACGCAGCCTGAACGGCCCCGGGAGAGAGGCAGTGGCCCTAAAGCCCGCCTGTCCTAAATTTAGGAGGGTGGGGGGATGGGAGGACGGTCGGGTCCGAGGGACGAGCCCCCATCGGCGTCCTGCGGGGCCGGGGCGCGAGGCTGCCGCGTCCCCAAGGTCAGGCGGGAGGGTCGGCTGTGACCTGCCGCGGGGAGGGATGGGGAGGCGCGGACGGTTGTGAGCGTGGAAGGACAGGTGCGGTGCCCAGAGCGGCTCGTCGGGGCTCAGCAGGCAGGTTCTAAGCTGTCTGGACGCGGGGCCGTTTGCCTCCGAAGGCGGGAGGTGGGGCTGCACCGCGCTGCTGCCCCTGGGCCCCTGGGCCCCTGGGCCCCTGTGCCCCGAGCCTGGCCTGGGCCCCGGCCTCCCCCGGACCGACGGCGGCTGCCTCTGCTCGGCGCGCGCGGGCTTCTGTCTGTCTCATCATCGCCTGCCTCCCCCTTGTAAGAAGGTAGGCGGGGGAGGCGAAAGTGGGGCGCGGGCACCCCAGGTGAAGAGGAGCAACTCCACCTCCGGTTAGAAGAACCCCCTCCTCGTCGTGGGATCCCAAGGCCCGACACCGCCCTTCTTCTCATGAGGAAACCGAGTTCACCTGGTCCGCGCCCCTCTTCCCGGGTTGCCCGCTCTTCTCCGTAAAGCCCAAGCGAGTCCAGGAGGATCGCCTCGGCCAGGTTCTGCTGCATCTCTTCTTGTTGCTCCGTGTTTATCCATTGGCTCCGAATGGAATTGGCAGTCTTCGCACGGAGATCCTGCGCCGGCCCCGGAGGATGGTTAATTCGGGGATGAGGATCCTGGGAAACATCCTGAGGTTTTATTTGGTCCAGTAGGGAAAAACCTAGGGTCGCCCGTACTAATGCACTGGGTTATTGGATGATTGAGTCTCGGGTACGTAGTGAGTGGGGGCATGAAAAAGCCCGCTTGTAGTAGGAAAAAAGAGCGGTCTAAGTTTGAAATGAGAGGCCCAATTGGACCTGGCATTGGAATTAGGAACAGGAACCTTTGGCAGAGTAAGCCAGATCTACCTGCCGTTGTTTTCCTTCCCAAACCTGGTTGATCCTTCTGATAGTTTCTTGTGATGTCTCTGTATCTGAAAAAGCCTACATATTTCCTGCAGAAAGATTTCTTTTACCCACGGCTGGATAAGCAAATCTGAATGTGCTTTTTTATACCGTAGCAGATGCCTTTTATCTAGCACACAAATAACCCCAGCGTGTTTATACTGGTAACATCATTGCTATAAAAGAAACCATGTGATTTGGACTGGGGCTTCTCACCTACTTTTTCACCCAGTGTTTCATGGAATATGACGGACCAGCTCTGCCAGCTGCGGCTGTCATAATATCTGCAAGTCAGTTCAGTTTTCTAGATCTGTTTTCTCAATTTTAAGATAAGGGGTTGATCTGAGATGGTGATTTTTCAGACTGTTCCAAAATATACTGGGATGGCCATAGAAGGGAAGATGTATGTCAAAGAAACCCCTACTTTAACCAAAAGAAGTCCTTTGTTTCTTTTATATATGAGTGTATACACGTATATATGTGTGTGTGTATATATACACGTATACGTATATATGTAATATGTATAAAAGAGTGTATACACATCTATATATGTGTGTATAGATGCATATACGTATATGTATACATATATATGTGTTGAGGGATTACCCCCCACCCCCAGAGAAAGAAAAGGGCTCTGTTACTTTTTTTTTTTTTTTAAAGTTTGAAAAACACTAATGTGGATACTCTTAAAGATTTCTTCTATGCTCAGTTTCTAGGAGATGACAGGAAGATTGGAAAGAAATGAAATGATGGGTAGTGATGTAATCAGCCATCCTTAGAAGTAGCAGATGCTAAACAACAATCTGTAACTAGATGCCTGGGGAGAATATAATCAATTATATGGGGGCTGCTAAAATTATAACCTGGTCTGTTGCATTAATATGGAAGGCTGTAATCTGACTTTGTGAGTAAGGTTGAACCTGCTATAATCTTGGCAATTATTAACAATACTGTTAAAAGAATATTTCAAGGATGGAATCTGCAAAGAGTCTAGAAAAGGAGAGAGAACAGGAGGGCTCATTCTTAATCCAGTACTATCCAAAGGAGAGGGCCCCTGACAGGAGCTAATTTGGGTGACCTGAGAAAGCAGCTGGGTATAAGGCAGGGATATTTCATGGTACTTGCCCAGAAAGTTAGTTGGAATCTGAAAAAACCAGCCCATCCTTTTTGTTCTTACACTTTGCCTGAGAACCTTCTTGACATTTCTTTTCTTGTCATTGGGTAGCTATAGCCTGGATTATAAATGAGGACATTGGAAACTTTGGGTCAGGCTCATAAGCGGTTAGAGTAGCTCAGCAGCCCAGAGCACAGTCAGCTGCTGGCATATTGATAAGAGTTTGGAGGCCAGCATTCAGTGAGTTTCCCTGGGGTGTCAACTGGCCTTCTGTTGGACCTTGCTGTGTCACTGCTGCTCATCTCCAAAACAATTCTCTGGTCATATTATGATGAAAGTAGTAATTCCTTGGTTCAAATCTGTGGTAGTAGCACATCCACTTAAATGAGTATCAAACCTGCTTTTCACCTAGTTTTGAGCCTCAAAATACTTCAAAGTAACGTGCAGTTAAGATCTAAAACCCTGGGAGAAAGGTTACAGAGCAGAAATGATGGTCTTAGAAACAGACGAGTCTTAGAACGAGGCCAGTGGTATACCCCTTTGCAGCTTGGTTAATGCTTTATCAGAACCACACACTCCCAATTTATCACTCCAAGCCTCAACTGGATCTATACTCATTAATAAAGTTAGATGTGTTCAGATTTCAGGAGTATTGCAGAATACAGGGAATTGAGCTCAGGGTGAGAACTTAAATTTTCTCTGGTATCAAGACTTCAACTCAGAACCTTAGGATCATGCACCTGCCGTAGTATGCCACACTGATCCCAAAGAAAATGTACAGTTGTGTAGATGATGCTGTGCTCAAATTCAGCACTTTCCCCAAAGCTGTTTTTTCCTCTTGCTATAGAAATTTGAATCTTTTAAGGGTTTTCATTATAACAGATTATGCTGCTTTGTATAAACTGGCCTCTTGCCAGTGCTATCCAGTGGCATTTTCTGCAGGGATGGGAATGCCCTGTATCTGTGCTGTCCAGTACAGTTGCCACTAGCTACCTGTGGCCTTTGAACACTGAAAATGTAGCTAGTGTGACTAAGGAACTGGATATTAAATTAAATGTAAATAAGCTCATGTGGCTAGTGGCTACCATACTGGACAGCACAGTTGCAGGCAGCTTGCCTTCAAATGATGCCTTCTCTAGTTTATTTCTATTTTCTAGAGTTTTCTAGGGGCTTAGAAGTCCTTCAAGAAGCACTTTTTTTTTTTTTTTTTTAAGATTTTATTTATTCATAAGAGAGAGAGAGAGAGGCAGAGACACAGGCAGAGGGAGAAGCAGGCTTCATGCAGGGAGCCTGACGTGGGACTCGATCCCAGGTCTCCAGGATCACACCCCAGGCTGAAGGCGGCGCTAAACCACTGAGCCACCGGGGCTGCCCCTTCAAGGAGCACTTCATTCTTGAATCAAGTATATACAGATTGTGTCTGTTGTGCATCTGTGGGAAATGTGTGGTTCTGTGGGAAATGTGTGGTTTTTCCTTAGACCTGAAGATTTTGAGCAGCGTGTGCTGTAAACTCAAAGTAACAATCTGGTGAAATGACATACAATACGTGCGTGCATGGTGACGGTGTAGAGTAACAAGAGTTAATGTGTCCCCAGAGCAGCCTTTCCAATGATGGTTGGGAGGAGTGATCTAATACGTGAGAGGGCGTTGAGCTTTTGTTGCATGTAGTAATTGGGGGAAAATCAGGGATGAAAGAAAGCTGCAGATTAGAGACCCCTGGACCTCTGATGATACTGCTGGGGTACGTGGGCAGAGGCAGCCACTCCTGTCTTACATACTGTCATATGGAAGGGGGTCAGATGAAATAACCTGAAATTGTGATTTCAGGAAATGCAGAGGGAAGATAACCTTAATGAGGTGGAATTTGGAAGCTTAGTCATTAGCATCACCCTGTACTTATTTATTCCCAGTAGGCATTTAAAGTTGCCAAGCTTCTTTTTAGAAGTCAGTTGTACTAATTTAAGCTCGCCCCTACTGCTGCTATTTTATATTTTCACTCTTTGTGGCCAGCGATGGTGTACTTCCACTTTTTACCTATTGGGATAGCATATGACGAGTTGTGTTTTATCAGGCAAGAGGGCAAATTTGTTGTTATGATTTACAATTTCAGGTGTCCAGAGGATCAATTATTGGATTTTTTTTTCTTCTTGTGATTTAATTTCAGGAAAAGGAGAAGGAATGGCAATGAAGAAGACCACCATCTTCCCCCGCAGACCAAAAGGAGTAGTAGAAACCCTGTCTTTCATGATTCCTGGGACACAGAGGTAGGAAGTGTGGTCAGAGTCTCTGTTGTTTTCATTGACTTGAGCTAAATAACCCAGTTTCTTTGTGTACTTAAAATTATTCTTCGAATAAATAAAACTGATCTTACTTGATTGCAGTGGTTTCAACTTTTTTTTGAGTCATGGCTCCTTTGAGGAAGCTGTGTACCTTTTCCCCAGCGAAGCGGTATATCTCTGCACATATTAGTACATACACACAGCCCAGAATTTGTTAGAAGTTTGATGGACTTTGGGAAGTTCATCTTTGAGCTGTCTAGTTGAATTTCAGAAACCCAGCTATTTTCTAATAGTTTATGAGCCATTAATTATTCTTAAGACAAGTATATTTTGTTGCTTTCATTTATATGTCTTTTATGAGAAGCTACATAAATGTTCAGAATAGATTATGTATACACAAAATCCTATTTTTTTTAAGTGTTACTACTTTTTTTATCATGTTGTTCTAACATGTTGCAGGGTGGAGGGGAGCCAGTAGGGAGAGGGGGAAACAGCTCCTGAAATTTTGGTTTCCTGAAAAGAGAGCTTTGGCAGAGTTTCTGTGCCCGCTCTAGGGACTGCCCTACAGAGGAAGGAGGCTAACATTTAAATGACGCCTCTGATCATTTACATACCGGAAAATTGTGACCCTTAACACCTTGTCACCCCGACTGAGAAGCTCCTCTCTGGCAGAGATCCCTGAGCCATATAATTTAAAGCAGAACTCTGTGTATCACAGAAACTCCGCATATCACAGTTTTTGCACAACCAAAATAATTTGTATTTTAATTAATTCTTGGTAATAGGATTTGACCTATATCCAGTCTTTACCTGAAATCCAAAGTTACCCTCCCCCCCACAAGGGGCAAGAAATCCGTTAACTCTCACATAGGTCATACACATGAATGTGTTATGTGGGACGGTTAATGAACAAGCACAGATTCGATCCTTCTGTGTGGAGACTTGAGTTTCTGTAACTCCTATCCCCCTTTTAACAATCTCCGGGAAAAACAAGGCTTTTTTCCTTTTTTCTTGTGTTGTAAAAATGATTAATAGAAAAGCAATTGAGCTTTTGTTTAATGTGACAATTGGAGGATGAAAGAAAAACAGAGATTAGAGGCTTCCATGAGCATCCAGTGATGAAACTGTGACAGTAATTGAGTTTCCATTATTCTTTTAGATTATAAGTCTATTAGAAGAGCGAGCGTTCAGTGATTATTTTCTCCGTATCAGTATTTCTTTACTTGTGTCTGCAAATCCTGCTAAGTGATGTTTATATTAGTTCAGAGGTACAGTCGGTCTAACTTTTTGTATTGATCATTCACCCTCTGTTTATGTCGTGATGACTGGGAACAGGATTATAAATTGTCATCTAAAAAAATTAGACACTTCTGATATCTTATTTTCAGTAAGACTCTTGGTAGTTTTGTTTTGTTTTAATTGCCGTTTATAGAAAATGATCTTTACTCCCTTTCTAAAACCTGTGCATTGGTATCACAGAAGCAAACAATGTATTGTTAATCAACTTCTTGGTTCATGTGTCTTGTTCTTACTTGTTCAAAGAAATGGAGTGGCTAAACCACTCTGTAATCATTAGTCTGAAAGATGGACTAGCTTGCCTTTGTTACACTTAACAGGCAGTGCAGGCACTTTTTATTTGTCTTGGTAATCTGAATTTACTGGTAGACCCCGCCTGGATTCTTATGACCATCCCATTCAGCCCTGCAGACTGGTTACCAGCGCTCTGAATGTGTGGCCTCTTGTGCTCTGCTTCTCCAGGGGTGGAGTTAACAAGTAATGAGGCCAGGTCAACCGAGGGCGGGCTAGAGAAGCAAAAAGCAGAGGAAAAACTTTTAAAATGGGAAGTTAAGCCCTGAATAATTGAATCCTCACCACTGGAATGTTGTCATGTTTATAGCACAAAACTATTAAGTTTAGGGGGCAGTTGGCTGCTTTTTGACAATTGGGTATGAAAAGGAAAATAATAAAATGACTCATTATTAGTAGATTACTTTTTTTGTTAATTTATGTAATCAAATATTAATGAAAATGTTATTTTTTAATTCTAAATTAGGGCCAATGAGGTGAGTTTCCTAAAGCCTAACTCAGTGAAGAGAAACTGTTTCTTGTGTCTTTCCTGAAATACTTAAGTCATTTTAGAATTCTTTTGCATGTGCCTTGAAGAACTTTTGTTTGGAAGGAGTTTGCTTTAATTCTGAGATAATTAAGGTTGTTGTTTTTTTTTTTTTATAATTTCCAAAAGTTGTATTTTTCTCCTAACTGTAATAATACTGCCACATACCAGGAAATTAAGTGTGTAAGGTGTTTGAATTATGTATGCCACAAGTAAATCACAATTATCTATAAAATGGAAATAGTAAATATCTCTTCCTAGATACCACGAAGGTGAAGAATATGAACTGACTTGGCAGATGAGTTATATAAAGAGAAACTTTTAATCTACTTGTGCATTTTCTTCCTGTTATTTTTGTAGGTGGTATTATCTCTCCTTTTCAGGTGGGAAAACTGGAGTACAGAAAAGTAAAGTGGTTTGCCTAAAGATGCACAACTAATTAGAGGCAGGGTTGGTGAGCCCAGAGCTTGGCTGGTGAGCTCTCTGCTCTTGACCATGGTATGTGCCGTCTCCCAGAATACAGGCCGGAAGTTCTGAGAGATTTTGCTAAATATATCCAGAGGCAGCTAGGTCCTAGACTTCTCTCAAATCATAGGAGCAGAGAGAAAGAATTTTCTTGCTCCTGTAGCTGGAAAATATTTTTCCAAATAAATGCTATGATACAGTATTAGCTTGAAAGCAATTTTATATCTCCAGCTAGAAAAAGGGAAGAAATTGGCGTCTAAGGTTATTTTCAAAACTTTAATTGGTGTTTGAAACAAAGGCCTTAAATTTTAACTCCAATGACTTAGATTTAATGATTTGTGAGCCTTAGGATACTATTTTAAAGTTGAGATATAATTTACTGGTATGGGAACAAACTTTTTTGTAACACCAGGCTAGATGAATCGTGGTAGTTAACGTATAAGTCAGGCTCATTTTTCTCATTGAGCAAAAAGTGAAATCATTTATCAATCTGTGTCTTCCTATTGGGTCTTGCACAAAGGCACATTCCTGATCTTGGACAGTTATTTGGACGGGTAAAAACTAGCTGGATTTAACTTTAATTTGTTCTCTAGGGGTGGCCTTATTGGTTTGAATTTTATCTCAATTTGTAGTAGAGGAATGCTCTTTGCTTTCAGCTTTAATATTTTTATTTTTTATTTTATTTGTTCATGAGACACAGAGAAGCAGAGACATAGGCAGAGGGAGAAGCAGGCTCCATGCAGGGAGCCCGATGTGGGACTTGATCTGGGGCTCTGGGATCACACCCTGAGCCAAAGGCAGACGTTCAATGGCTGAGCCACCCAGGCGTCCCTCAGCTTTAATTTTTTTTTTTTATGATAGTCACACAGAGAGAGAGAGACAGGCAGAGGGAGAAGCAGGCTCCATGCACCGGGAGCCCGACGGTGGGATTTGATCCCGGGTCTCCAAGATCGCGCCCTGGGCCAAAGGCAGGCGCCAAACCGCTGCGCCACCCAGGGATCCCCAGCTTTAATATTTTTATCTACAAATTACCTTAGACGTTTCCACGGAAATGTGGCTTTGGTTACATAGGCGAATGCCTTTAAAAAGGTGCTGCTACCTGGGTAAATAAAAGCAGAACATTTTTTAAATGCAAAGGCCTCAGTTTGGGGGGTTGTTTTTGAAAGGTACTTAACCTACCAAGACCATTAAAATTTTTCAGATCACTACAAAGTAACAAGGAAAGAGAAAACACAGAGAACAAACAAGTGGCTTGACCTTAGCAGCCTCTGCCCTTTATTCCCCCCTCCCCTTTTGGGTCTCTACTGGAAGGGGGGGAAAGTTTTCATGTTTAACCCCAAAATCTTTTTTTTTTTTTAATTTTTTTTTTAAATTTTATTTATTTATGATAGTCACATAGAGAGAGAGAGAGAGAGGCAGAGACATAGGCAGAGGGAGAAGCACGCTCCATGCACCGGGAGCCCGACGTGGGATTCGATCCCGGGTCTCCAGGATCGCGCCCTGGGCCAAAGGCAGGTGCCAAACCGCTGCGCCACCCAGGGATCCCTAACCCCAAAATCTTAAGGGGTATTCTTAGTGTGAGTGCAGAGACCTGACCAAAAAATAACAACCAGGGGGACCCATGTGTCATTACAATTAGGATTCTCTAGACCCATTTATCTTAACTGATAAGAATTAGCTGAATATTAGGTGGTTTTTTTTTTTAATAGTGTGGATTTAGATGACAATGGGAATAGTTAATATAATTTTTCTAAAAGTATCTTAAGGCTCTTAGTTTTTGCCCTTTCTCATCTTCAGTCTGTCGGGAGGGTAGGAGGTACATTCCAAGGGACAGAAGTGTTTTTGGTGAAACTGTTAGGGTGTGTGTTGTGTTTAAAAACCTTGTAGCAAATGAACTCTGAAATTAACTTCTAAAACAGTCTGTTCAAAGTAGAGGAGCCGGCCTTTCCAAAATTAGTCTGATTTTTAGCATACGTTTTAAGAAACTTTGCTCAGGCGTAAGTCCTTGAAGTGTGAGTAATACATTGCTTCAGCCCACAGCATAAAAAGCTGCACCAGGCAGTTTCTTACTGACACTGAATGTTAAGTTTGTTAAGTAATGAGTACACACGTGTTTTTCTACAGGTTAGGATTATTTTTGGCCTGTTGAAATTTAAATAAAATGAAGTGATAGTAGAGCAGTCTAGGTAGGAAGGAACTTAACATTGTGTGGTCCTACTTCATCTTGTAAGGGAAACTGAGACACAGAAAGGATAGGCTCTTTACTCAGGGATGCAGAAGAGCAACCACCTGCATTGTCTTTCCTTGCATAGTTAGAAAGTGGTTTTAATTAGCCCACGGAATTCATTTGGAATCTTACCGCCTCGCTGATAATAGCAGACTTGGAGCTTTCTTAAATCATTGGGCACTTTGGAAGCACAGAACTTTCCATTAGATGCTCTGACAGACTTGGCAGGGATCATCTCTTGCATGTACTCCAAACTCTGCAGTGGACTTAGAAGGCACTTCATCATGACCCCAGGAAGGGCGTGTGTGCGATGAGCCAGAGTTGTTTGGTCTCTTGAGGCTCATGTAAATGGAAAAGCACCAGTGAATGGGGGAGATGGAGGCGATGGGAAGCTGGGAGTTAAAAGAAAATCAAATACACTGCCAGTCTGCTTTTCCAATTAAGAAGAGAAAGTGTGCAGCTCTAGGTAATAAATAGACACATATTCTGGTTCTCCTTTTATGAAGCAGAGGGACTCTGTAATTAATATTCCTGTCTGGAGGGCCTTCTAAAGATTATTAGCATGAATGGTCTTTAGAATTGTTTTGTTTCTACCATGGGCATCACATCACGGGCTGTCTCTTAAACTGACTTCGCCCCCTGGGAAGATGGAGCTGGGTGGAGGGGAGGCCAAGCTGAGGGGCCGAGAGTTCTTGACCTCTGCTCTAGAATTTCGGTCCTGTGGATGGTCGGAGAACCTGAGCTCCCTAGCGTGCCTTGCCTCAGGGTCAGGATTTATATAACACACGCTCTTCCTTCTGCTGCGGGAAGTGCCCCTCTGCCTTCTGTGTCGCTCTATCTCCTGGCGAGGCCCCTCAGCGACCCCCCAGTATGCCTCCCTTCTCTCAGTCCCTCCAGCGTCGTGTCCCCGAGTCTCCTCTCCACCCTGCCCGTGCTTCGGCTTTCTTCCCCTTCCCCAGTCGGCTGGCTGGCGCTGTTCCATCTGCCTTCCCTCCTCCGCTCCTTCCCTCTGGACCCCAGTTTCCTTCCCAACACCCCTGAACCGTTCCTCAAGGCTCACCTGTGCTCTTTGCATTCAGCAGACACGTACTGAGCACCTAGTACTTTGCCAGCTCGGTTGTCTCTCCTTGGCCTGTGATGCACCCCCTTTGATTGACATTGCCTGCCACAGACTTCCCGCGGGCCTGCTCTCCTGCTCGAGGCGCAGAACCCTCTTCCTGCGTGGAGATCTGAGCAGGTCTTCTGTGCAGACTTCAGGGCACTTGGTCATCGAGCCATACCCGCTCATGGATAGTTCATCTGACCGACTGTGCTGGAGTGGCCCGCCACGGCCCGCCCTTAGCTTTACCTCCCCAAACACTCCTTCCTCCTGGTTTTGCTCTCCTTGTGCTCCCAGTTTGTCACATCCCGCTTGCTGAAACTCTTCTTCGATCTTCTAGGCCCAGTTCAAGCACGTTTCATCTTAAGGGAGGCTCTCCTAGTTCTTTGAGCACCTGGTGCTAGCTTCCTGTCACCAGAGTAGCAGTGATGGTATGATCGTGATCCGTGGCTGTATCGCCACCATATTCTTGGCCAAGCCCAGCACATTCTTGTTGAATTCATCCTAGTCAAGATGCCGTCTTGTACAAAGCAGGCACATGAGCATTTGTGTGGACAGTAGTTTGGCCATCAGAATAATCTGCGTACTCGGGCCAGGTTTTCCAGAGCCATCTGGGGCACTGGCATGTGCACTTTTTTAAAAAAGCCCACAGGTGATTCCTGAATAGACTGACCCGTGGTGGTTCTCGGTCCTGCCCAGACATCTTCGCTTGGAGACTTCATGAGCTCTTAAGCTAACCAGGTGTCCTCGCCTTGCACGCACATCTTCTCCCCTGGGTTGTGAGTTGCCTTGGCGTGTCTAGAGAGATCCTGTTGGTCGGAATCGGCATAAATGTAACTTTATTGTGCTTGTACACATGGATGTGCGAGGGGTTCTTATTTCATGGAGCGTGACCTTATCTCTTTTGGTTTATAATATAAATCTGTCCTGCAAGTACCCGGGTCGGATGTCAGCACGAAGCCTAAACTGAAAATTCAGAGGAAAGAGGTAGAGCTCTGCAACTGCCCACTGGGACAGTGTGTGCTGAGTGGTCTCCTGAGGTGCAGGGGATGGGTTTGAGGACTCTTTCTTAGCCCCAAAGTCTGATAAAGGAATTCCTAAGAACGATATTAGTAACAAGGTAAAACTTCTGTCTTAGTTTAGCAGTTGTAATTTTGAAACTGTACTGTAAAGGAGCGCCCTCTCCCAAGCAGTTTGATACTAAAAAGCTCCACGAAGTAGGGAAAATACGATTTCTTTTTTTATCTCAAGTTTTTTGGTTTTACTCATAAAACGATTGTCTTCTGTGCAGATCTTAAAACGTTGACAGAGACTTACTTCTTAGTCTTAGGGTTGGGAGGAAATAATGGTTTTCCCTTGTCTTATAAAGTAGACCTGGGTGACAGTGTTCATATCTAGTACAGTAACTTCCCCATTTTTTTTTGGCCCTGTCCCATAGAAATGTTTTGTGACCCAGCACATACCAAATATATTCATGAACAATAAAACAAGTTTCTCAGTACAGTTACCCTTTTCAGTGTTTCGCTGTTGCTGTTTTTTTTAATGCTGGCTGCTAATGGGTTTCCCCTTCAGTTTCAAAACCTCTGGTTCATCCCTAGAGGGTGAGATACTCCTGAAAGCCTCCCTGGTGGTGAGAAGACTTTGTTGCAGGTGGCAGAAGATAGGAACCAAAGCATCTTTGAAAGGTGTTTTGCTTTTACCTTTGAGGACAGTAGTACGTAGGTAATAACGTTTTTTGTAAATGTGAAAAGAATAGATGAGGCGTGTTTACCCTGATTCCTGGATTCTAGATAGACTCTTTTATTAGTTTATAGGTAGCATTGGCCTGCTCAGTGCAAGTAAATGTAACTGTGAAGCAGTTTCAGAGGCTCTTACAGGAGGCAAATAGTCTTCTGCAGATCCCACTGACAGTATCAATATGGTTTTTAAGTCTCGGTCTTGAGGTCAGAAGTACCTGAAGATCTCTCACTGTTTGGTAGCAATGTTCTTTATTCTCTTAATTGTGAAGCGATTTTCTTTACACAGAAATCTTTTTTTGTGGAAGGTATAGAAAATAAAATCATAAAAAATGGAAGGTCCAAATTCTAAATATTCTGGCACATATATCCTTCTAGACTGTTTTTGGTGTACATATATGTCTGTCTACACTAAAGAAAAACATTTAAAAAAAGCAGCTGGCATACTACTTGTAGTATGTAGACTTCTTTCTTGGTGTGTATATATGCATTATCATTGTTAGTAGCTGAGTAGAATTTCATTGTTAACAATTATAATTCACGGAGTCTAGTTTATATACACGTTATAATAGAATTCGTTTCCCTACTGTTAGATATGTAGGTGGCTCACACTTTTTTGCTGTTAAAAACAAAGCCACATTAAACATTCGTGGACCTGTCTTTATAAAGTTGGTATAAACCACGTCTTTACATGAGGTTTTTAAAATGAACTAGAAATCACAGATGTCTTTTCACGGTATTGTACAGAAATCTCTTCAAACCTGTTTATTTTGAAGAACTTTAACCTTTTCTCAGAATAGTGTCACCTTTGCTATTATAGTGTGAAATAAAATTTGAGATGGAAACTTGACTTCCTAGAAACTGATTCTAGTTCTTGCCTTAATTTTCAGACAGTACCTGTAACGAAAAACAGTAAAGAAAACAGACTAAGAGGAAACAAAGTGTTCTGCGCGGTGGGTTTCTTACCTAGTGTAGTAGCTGACTCGTTAACTATTCACATTACTGGGTGCAGGAGAGCTGCACATCTGGGCTGTTACCTTCTAGGTTACAAGAGGCTTTTGTGGAGTTGTTTTTGGTTTTGAGTTATATTTGACTTAAGTCTTTAAGTACTTTTTTTTTTTTTAAGATTATTTATTTACCTGAGAGAGAATGAGCCAGGGGGAGGGGAGTGGGAGAGGAAAAGGGAGAAGCAGACTCCCCATTGAACAGGCTAGATCCCAGGACTCTGGGATCAGGACCTGAGCCAAAGGCAGCCGCTTAACTGACTGAGCCATCCAGGTGCCCCAGTCTTTGCTGCAGCAGCTAACTCTGCCATCTGACTCCATTCAGCCCGTTACAATGCTTTTCATGTTTGTGGGTTTTTTTGCAGAAAGATTGTCTCTTACTGTCTGTGGGCAATGGGATATGTGACCTGTTAAGTAGCTCCAGATGACATATGGACCATGATGATCCTTCCTTTAAGTCTTATTAAGAATGGATATCCTTCATGGACATTGCTTTCTTGGCTGTTTGTTATGTTTCTGTACATATCATTAGGTACAACTTTTGATCAAAAATGGATAAGCTAGTATTTTAAAAATCACTTTTAAATGATCTATCTGGAAACATTAATACATTTATTTTTATTTTTTAAAGATTTTATTTATTCATGAGAGAGAGAGGGAGGGAGGGAGGGAAGTAGGGAGACAGAGACACAGGCAGAGGGAGAAGCAGGCTCCACGCAGGGAACCTGATGTGGGACTCGATCCTGGGACTCCAGGATCACACCCTGAGCCAAAAGCAGACACTTAACCGCTGAGCTACCCAGGTGTCCCTATATATTTATTTTTATAGCAAAAATACAGAATAACCACATTGCAAGAAAGTTCTAGTGTAGGGTAGGAAAAAAAAAAAAGCAACTGTAATCCCTCCATTTTAACACGACTACTATGGCTAGTTCTTTTCCAGTCTTTTTTTCTTACATGTAATTTTACATAGTTGTATGCAGACTTTCCAAAACCAATGTCTTTGTATAAGGGTGTGTGAATTAGGATAGATCCAAGGGCTAAGTTAAGGAAAGTGTACGCCAGATCATTAATTACTAGAACTTTAACTTTTCTCATGGATTGATTCTTTGTACAGTATTGGATTGAGTTGTGAATGGAGGAAGGGTACTGCTAATCAGGTATTTGAAATACAATACTTAAATGGTAAAATACCAAAATTCTTAAATAAGATTCTTAACATTGCCTTCCCTTTTGGGAACCCTAGTTCTTAGGGATTTCTGCGTAGCTTCTTAAGACAACTAAGACACCAAATCATATTTGTTACATTAAAAAAATTAGGCACACACATTTATCAAACTGTAAAATTGCTAGTGTAACTTTATAAGAAGTATGTTGTAGTCTTTCAAGATAAGTGTTCTGCATTCAGAGAATACCATTTTGTGTCCATAAGATAATGAAATTGTCAGACTTTTTAAAACTTGTGCCCAAGAAGCTGTTTTATGTTTTTTTTTTTTTTTTTTTTAAGATTTTATTTATGAGAGACACAGAGAAAGAGAGAGAGAGAGAGAGGCAGACACACAGGCAGAGGGATAAGCAGGCTCCATGCAGGAAGCCGATGTGGGACTCGATCCTGGGTCTCCAGGATGAGACCCTGGGTTGAAGGCGGAGCCAAACCACTGAGCCACCCGGGCTGCCCGTTTTATGTGTTAATGACACTTATGCCCTATACCAGGGATGGATACTTTCCCTTGGAGGCTGAGAACTTCCTCTTTGATTAGTTGGAGATTATTGGGATGAATGATGAAAGCAGGTAGAGAAGATGTGGAAAGGAATGAAGATGTAGTTGAGGGGCTTTGCGGTCAGGCCTGCACTTGATCCTGGACCCTGCCGCTTCCTGGGGATGTGATGGGGATCATAATCCCATGCAACCTCACTTGGCAGTCAGAACGAAATACCTTAGGTGAAAGCTCCACTGTATGTTTTGATGCTGGTACTCCTCAAACCAAATAGGAAGAATGCTCTTACATGGGGTATTATAAATGAGACCACAGCGACGTTCTTAAGAAACCCAACAGTCTAATGGTGGTCCTGTTTGTTTTTCCTTCCAGTCTTCAAGCAGTGATAGTGGTGGGAGCAGCAGCAGCAGCAGCAGCAGCATCAACAGCCCGGACAGGGCAGGCGGGCCAGAGAGCAGCTTGAACCACACGGCTGCTGGGTCCGGCCCTCACACCCCTCAGCCTGTTCCCGAGCAGTCCGCACTGTGCCAAGGCCCTTACTTCCACATCAACCAGACCCTGAAGGAGGCCCACTTTCATAGCCTACAGCACCGAGGACGGCCTCCAACATGATGTGCCGGCAGTTTCTTGCCTTCTGTGAAGGGACAGCGCTGTGCAGATTTGATATTTCAACTTATGATGTTTTAAAAAATTGCACAAAAATATGCCTGTTGGCTTTTCAGTCTATATTTGAAATAACAGGTTAACAGGCAGTTGTTTACTTGTGGTTTTGCTGCACTATTGCAATTTCAAAGGGGCTTTGAAGCAATTTTTTATAGGATTCTTTTGAGGGTGGGTATCGAATCCATGTCAAGGTAATGGTATGAGGAAATCTCATCTGCGTGTTGAATCCATAGTTTGTCCAGTTCAGATTGATTTCCAAATCTGTCAATTAGAAATTCTACTTTATGTATAAAAAGGCCTTTTAAAAATGCGGGATCTTCAATTTTTTAAATTCAATAAACTAGTAAAGAGTATCTAGTTTCCATGAAAAAAACCTAAGTTGTTTTCCAAAATATAGAAAGCTTGATTCAGTCTTGCACTGAAATTAATTGCCATACTACCTCTTAGTATGTAGATGTCCTGTTGAAAGTACTCTCTCCTCCGTAACAGGAGAACAATCAGATCCAAGTTAGACTGTGTCAGTGAAGCAGCCTTGCTAATAACCGTCTTCTCTCTTTGTTATATATTTGTATCTCCAGAGAGAATGTCTTTCAGACTTGTATACCCAGCTCACTTCCGCTACCGTTAGTCCTCCAAAGCCTCCATCTCAGACTTAGGAAACACGGCACAGTTCTGACAGTCAAGTACGTAATGACCCTTTGTCTCACTCACAGACTTGTTTTACCAGCAGCTTCCGAAATCTCGCTGGGAACCCACATTGGGGTTCAAGAATTAAGGCGCTGAGGAATGCTGACTGAGTGTGAGCTATCTGAACTGCTGTCTCACATCACAAGTATTGTGAAACTGTTGGACAAGGATTCACTGTATACTTACAGTAGCCCCTGACAGTAATGGGGGGTGGGGGTGGGGGGAGCCATGTTTCCACCGCTGAAACTGGAAAGACTGGTGTGGGTTAGAAACAAACAAGCAGAGACACCGGTAGAAGAAATGATGTAGTATTTATTTAGAGAGAGACGGATACGTTCCCATGTTATTTAGTCATACTAGAGAGCCAACCTAGCTTGAATAATGAAGGCGTAGATGCGTCTTCTTCCTCACTGACCAGCTGTCTGAACAAGGAGCCAGGATGCGTTGGGTCACCTGCTCGGGAGAGTGCCGGGGGGACAACCTGCCATGCATGTAGAGGAAAGTGCCTTAGAGTCTACCCAAACCCTCCTGCCTGCTCACACCCTTCACTCCACTTGGGAGTCCACACAGCACACACAAGCAGATCTGAGAAGCACGGATAGCTCTAGTCAGGGGACTTTGCTCTGTGGAGACCAGCAAAGGATCTAGGGGACAAAATGAGATCTGATCATGTGATAGAACTAACATCTGAAGATAAGGACTATCGTAGGAAAAGGGTAAAACACAGGGACCTCCTTTCCGTGGTCTGAGCCTTTACAATAGACAGAACTTACAGGTCGGTTACTTGTAGGAGATCGAGAGTTCTGGGGCAAGTGCCAGCTCAGGTCCCAGCTTTCAGAGGGGATGGCTTGGGCTTTTCACTACCGCCTCCCAAGTGTTAACGGCCAGATGTTTAAGGAGAATTTTGGTCTTACTGGGTTTGATGGCAGGGAAGGTGGAAAGGACACGTTGCTAATATTTTTGTCCAGCAAGAAAGCAACAGAACTAAATGCCAGAAGAAGACAAGCTGTTTGGGCTCAAACACACGTGTACACAACACAATTCAGAAATACCCAGGAGGACTCCTGCGGGCTTAATGGATGGCAGTCTACTGAAACAAAATGTGTATGAAGAAGAAAATGTCAAACTTGAGAAGCAAATTCCCTTTTATTTCCCACCCCAACTGCAAGAAATGGAAGATGAAACTACCACCAGAACAAAAGTTCTTTCCAAATAAGTACAGTCGTAGTACTGGGTTAGCGGTTAACTCTTTCACCCTACAAACAAATAATCTCCATCCTGTCCTGCTTGTTTTCTACAGCGCTGGCAGCCTGAGATGACGTTTCTATTATGAGGCTACTAATAACGTTAAATGGGCATCTTTTAAAACTTCTCGCAGCTCAAGCTAGTGAAACCTTGTACTTCTATTATTGCGCCGCCATTAAAAGCAGCATTAGTGCATTTTGTCATTCAGTTCTTTATCGATTATTTGAAGGGGAGTGAATCAGGTGGTTTGGCGGGAGAAGGGGATAGGATTGATGGGGGTGAACCCCCGGCTCTCTGCACTAACCTGGGCTTTTGTTTCCATACTTCTGCTGGTTGATTTGGCCTTTCGGGTACTTGTCATGCTCAGTGGAAGAAGTCCAAACCTCCAAGACAAGATGCAGAATTTCAGGGGCATGAACAGGAAGTTTCAGATAGGCCTCAGCAAAAGCATTTTGGAATCATTACCTGATCTGACTCGACGCCAGGGGCAGTATATTATGGGGTTCTTGGGAGTTGAATGTGCAGCTCCTGGGAGTGAAATGATTCTCTGTCCCAGTGACCAATCCAAATAGGACCTGACAGACAGGAAATGGGGGACAGTAACAGGCTAGGTTTGTCCCTGTCTAGCGAAAAGAGAAAATCACTCCTCTTGCTAGTAATCAAGCTCTACTTTTATTTCTCACCATCCTTTTGGGGAATGTTGCTTGCAGTGTGTTCATGCTTCAAAATTTCCTTTTTCACTGCCCCCAGGTCAGAATCTGAGTCACATCGCTTTTATTTTATTCCCCTGAGGCCTTGATAAAACCTTAGTAATCCTTATCTACAACTGTAGAGGGGCGAGATCATGGTTGCCTCTACAGTGAGACTTTATCTAATCCTCTTTCAGCCCTTACTACTATGGTGAGCTATTTATGTCCCACCCTGCTCCTGACACTGCCCCCAGGATTACCAAGTGCTGGAGCCTATAGCTCTGCACACAAACTGAGCATGTTTCTCACGTGACTTACAGAAGTTCGTTGCACTAGGCGATTAAGGTTGCTGTTGAGGTGTGGTGTGAAAACATCCAGGTCAAACGGGTCAATGAGTGCCTCCAGATAGTCAGCCACTTTCTCAATTCTGAAAAGAGGATTATGATTAGTCTCCACACTTTTCAGGTCAAAAACCAACCTTACGGCATTTCAGTGCTAAAGAAACTCCGTATTTGGATTTATTCTTAATTCCTGGCTTGGTACCACTTGTCACTGCCCATCGTGCTTAAGTAATCAAGAGCTTTAGCCTGCTAAGATGTCGGAGTGAAGTCCATTCCTTCCTCATGTTGTTAGGGACAGTGCCAGAGGCTCAAATTATACCCGGGAGTTGGTAGGCTGACTCAGAAGAGAGAGAATTGAGATTCCACCTACCACACTCCACCATGGCATTTATCCAGCAGGTGGCCACTATTGATCAAGCTGGTAATATGAGCACTTCCTGGTTAAAGCTAACCACTAACACACAAGGAGAGGCTGTTTTGTGGCTTTCTGGAAGAGGGGCTGTGTGTGCTTGGGGGAGGCAGCACGGGGCAGAGCCTAGGTGGGGTGAGCATACCTGGAGTCCTGTTTGCTGCGGCCACTTTTCACCTCCTCAGTCCTGGCTGTCAGAACAATGTTGAGATAACGCAGATCATAAAGCAGTTGCAGGGCCCGATTCTGGGTCATCGGGAAGGCACCTTCTTTCTGTAAATGAATTTCCCATCCCCACCCTTGAAGGGAGGTGACTTGTAACAGGAACAAAATCAACAACTTTATGCTCTGAGTTACAGCTTGTTGCTTCAGAAGCAGCAGCTTTGTATACTCATAAAGGGCGGTTTGATGTCACAATGACAAAAAGATTGGGTTATACTCAAAACTTTGTCTTAAACCAAACTAAAAAACCTTACAATAGAGGCCTCGGGTGCTACAGACTGCCCTTTTAGAAGAAAAAAGCTCAAGTGAAGGAGAGGCATTCTGAGCAGCTCAGGAGAGGAGACTTCCTCTAATTCTTTCCCAAATCCAGAGTTGGTTCCCATCTTAAAGATGTCACTAATGAAACAGGAACATCCAAGGGCAGAACACTTTGGGAAAGGGGTGAGGGGAGTGGAGGGCTGGGAGGCAGGAGCTCCCTTAGGTAAGTGCCTCTGTGTGCCACACACTGCACTGGGCATGGTCCACCCCCCACCCCGCCCAAGCAGTTCTCCAAGTGACCACACCTGACCCTGGAGAAACTGAGACAGCTTCACGTTATGCCCAAAGCCACAGCATGCTCGTGGTAGTGCTGGGGTGGGACACCAGGCCTTCTCCCCTTCCCGTTCAACTGCCTTTTAGTGCAGACCTGCTCGATCCTTGAGAAGGGGCAGGATGAACTCGCAGGGCGGGAAGCCACTACCGATTAGCCTGCACTGAGTATAGACACTTGGAATCCTCTATGGGAACTGCCCAAACCCAAGGGAAAAAAACCTCAGGTTTTTCTGTTTTTAGTGGGAAAAAATTCAAACACCTACCTTCACATGTTTTTCTTCTGCAAGTTTCTCATAGGCAGCCACCACTTGGACCATACAGCTTTTCAGCATCTCTTGCAGTGTCACTTTTGGCAAAGCATGACCTCCAACCCGATTAATTTCCTGGCAAAGGCTAAACAGGAAGGACTGGACGTACCAGGATGGCTAAAAGAACAAAGGAAGGTTGAGTCACCAACTTGTGCCAGTTGAATGAGACGTCGTAAAAGTGGGTCCACTTCTCCTTACTAGGCTCATGCACCAGGACCTGGACCTCCCCAGGCAGCCCCCCACAGCAGTCCAATTAACAGAAGTGACCACTGCCATCACTGGTTCAGTGGCTGGGGGGTGACCTGGCAGGTGACACTGTGCTCTATGCTTTTGTCACTTTGGGGTGAGCAACTCTCCAGTGAGCAGAGGCTGGGTTACACAAGGCAATAATCACTAGCTGACTTCTTGAACAGTCTACTACCTACTTGGCCCTGTGTCTACTCTGCCCCCATGGTAGAAAATCATGAATTCGGCTTTTGGCTCTTCCTCAGAAGCTGTGTATTGGCTGATTTTCTCACCTCTTTCCTCTCTGCAGAGTGGGCTATCTGGTCTGGTCCAGCCCCTGGGCACTCTGATGGGTGCATCTGCTCACCTGTATAGGGAGTCGGATTGTGGATGTGACGCTGCTGCCAGACTCCGCTTCCTCTTGAATTTCTAGTTCATCCCAGCTGGTGGCTGTGGCCAGGACTGAGCCAGCATCATCTAAAAGTAACGACTGGGTGAATCCGTGAGCCAAAACCTGGTAATAAAAGGCAAATATCCAGTAGACCACTTAGCTCCTTTATAGAGGGTTTCAAACTGCCTGAGTAATCTTGAGCCAAGATTCTGCTGCGTGGGTCATGTGCGGGGTAGCAAGTGGAAATGTCATCTTCCTGGACCAATGACATACGTCAGTAATGGGACTTTTGTTGTCACTACCTTATAATGTCAGGGCCACCCCTGAAGGCACCGGGGGAGACCATAGGGAATATGCCATTCAGGTGGAAGAGCAGGAAAGCTAGACCCATGTCCAGGGAGGTCTTTCATTCTTATCTGGTGGAAGGACAAAACCCCAGAGTTTCTGTCTATAGATCTAGGCTAAACCTTTGAATGGAAAAATTTTTACATTTGTGCTATCTCCTTATCACAGAAAAATGAAGGTAATTGCACGAAATAAGAACTGTTATTCTCTTACTATGAAAAGACCTCCCTGAGGTTGGCCAGCCTGGAACATGGCAGAAGGGAGAGAGAACGGGGACTGCCCTGTGAGCTCGGGAAGACCACGTGTACTGTCCCTCACCTTCACAACTGCTGAGCTCCAGACGCGGTAGCCCATCACGCTCTGCTGGAGAAGGAGCTCCTTAACTTCCTGCCACTTGGCCTGCATAGGAATTACTTCCCGAGTTTTCCCCTTTCCCTGTTTTTTCAGAGCCCTAGGATCCCTTGCTGTTTTCTCAGAGCTCCCTGACCTTCCCAAGATGCACTGCTTCAGATGGGGACACAGTTCTCCCAGTGACTGGCAGAGTCTGGCCATGAAAAGGACCGCGTGCAACTTGACACCGTTGAGGACATCCTGCTGCCCCTGCACAACCTGTTCGATGCTTTGCAGCTCTGCCTGGATGCAGTCTGTGATGTACTTGATGCACACCACGGAGTGAGTCTGCAGCATCTCCTGCACGGTCCCGGCATCTGCGTACCTGTCAAAGGCACAGCTCTTGGCCTGCCCGGGGAAGACATCTTTGGGCAGGGGTGAGTCATCAGAGGGAAGGTAAGCCAGGAGGTCGTCCAGTTTCACCTTCAGTTTAGAATCGAGGGCAGAGCAGAAGTTCTGGACACAAGGGCTAATGGCCTGTGCTTTCATGGAGAGCCCACTGCTGGCAAACTGCCCCCGGTGCGCTACGCTAACCCAGGCAGCATCAGGAGGCAGGTCGTGGGGGCTCTCGGACCAGAGGAAGAGAGACATGTTGTGCTCAAAGTGGATGTGCTTATTTGAAGTGGAGTTGCTGGTGGTGTTCTCAAGCTCCTGCAGGGCTGAAATGAGGAGTTCCTTGGAGCTAGTGGAGATGGAGTCAAAGCCTTCTTTTGTCAGAGTCTGAAAGAAAGCAAGAGAAGAATTCCAGTCACGACTCCTGTCAGGAAGTCTCAAGGCAACAGCACCCAGTGGCAGTCCACCCTAGCACTCTGCACGTTCTGCAGCATGCTCAAGAAGTTGACGTTGTGTCAACAGAGAACAGAGTCATCACTGATGGCCAGGGACACGTTCCTGACCACCTGACAGAGACCTGGTCTCTTTCTGCATCAGAGCCAGGATCTCTGTTCATGTCTATGGCTCGCTATCCCGAAAAGCCATCCCTGAGTCTGTGAGCTGAGAGAGTACACTCAGGAAGGAACAGAAGTCCATCCAGTCAAAAGATCATACCAGGATTGGCCAGAAAACAACTGGACTATGTGATCTCCTCACCTGTAATCGGTCAAGGAACAGCTGCTGCATCAAATCCTCCCAGAACAAGAGCGGCTTCTCTAGAAGCCGCTGACATATCACATCCCAGCTGTGATTGGTGGATTCATTGGTAAGTAATTCCCACATAGCATCTCGGATACCTGCAAGACCTTTCATGCTCTTCACATACAAAAGCAGGTTGGTGATCCCATTTTTAATGTCTTCATTACACCTGCAAAAAAATCATTTTTCTTAGGCCTTATTAAGATTTATGGTTTTCACATGTTTATTAGGAAAAACAGTAGGACTCCATATGAAAAACTCTTACCTGGGTCCCAATATAAACATTTATCTCTCTCAGAGTTTTTTTTTTTTTTTTTTTTTAAAGATTTTATTTATTCATCAAAGATAGAGAGGCAGAGACATAGGCAGAGGGAAAAGCAGGCTCCCTGAGGGGGGCCTGATGCGGGACTTAATCCCAGGACCTTGGGATCATGACCTGAACCGAAGGTAGACGCTCAGCCACTGAGCCACCCTGGTGCCCCATCTCAGTTTGTATAAATATATATAAACACAGCATTTCTGCCTAGATTGGGGGGCGGGGTCCCTACCCTTACCTCCCTGAAGGAACTATCTGGAAGGAAGTTTAGAGTCTCCTAAAATGGCTTCAAAACCCACTGCTTTAAATAAAAGTTTAGGAGTGACAAAACACTTACATAGAATTTTAAATCCCGTAGGTTATATTTAAAAGGCAATTCCCTCTTGGTTCTCCCACAATGGGGGCTACCCACCATGAAGGCAGTGACCAGTGGCTGAAGGAATGACTAGCATGACCCAGCAGGCAGCAGGCAGAGCATTATCCAGAAGATCAGGCCTCTCCCTCATTCCTCAGTGGCCTCATTGGCCCTTGTGTGGCTACACGGGTGGTCCCTGCCAGCCTTAGGAAAGTTCTGGCTACTTACATGTGGATCCATTTCTGCAGGGTGTCTTTCAGGTATTCCTGGCTGATGGGCTGCGCGAGTGTTCGGAGAGCTGGCTGGAACTGGACGATGGATGCTGGCAGGTATTTGAACCAGCTGCAGAGCTTCATCTCCTCTTGCAGAACACCAGCGCCCTTTCCTAAGAGAAGGCCAAGTGACAAGTAATTGGGGCCATCCTTTGGATGTCATATTAAAAAAGACTGAGAGACAACTTCCAAAAATCATCTCGTATTCTCCTAGGCAGGTCAGACTGGACATCTGAGGTAGGGGGAAAAGGAAAGTAGAGGATGTACACTCATCCGGGTGCTGGCAGCTTCCTGCCAACTCTGGGCACCATATTAGTTGAGAAGGTGAAAGACAGGGAGGGAGAGGATGGGGCGGGGCAGGGGGAGAAAGTATTACTAAGCGCCGCGCTGCTCTCCAGGCTGTAAAAGCAGAACTTAAATTGTCACAAAGAGAAGATGATAGTTTCCCTTTCTTCACCATCCTCTGACCAACAGCTAAGGAACAGCTGTTCCAACCTGGAACAGCTAAGGAAACAATGGAAGACCACTCATCCTAATCGGTGAGTTGTAGCTCTTCAGAGGTGACTTCCCAAGGACACAGGCATCTGTGGGGTGACTCGGGGGAAGCCCCTGCATGGTATTTTGTGCGTGAACCCTCCAGAGCTTGAAACACAGGGGTCTTTCTAAGGTCCCTTGTACTTGTTGTTCAGAGTCACAACAAATGAGCCCGTACTCACCTTTCATAAAGGGGGTGAAGCATTAAGTGGAAGCCAGGGCATAAGGAAGAGGCACCCTAGTTGGAAGATAAAGTAACACCAAGAAGAGACTACATAATACACACACACTCTCTCTGAAAATGACCACGTGGCTGTCCCCACATTCTCCTTGTTTCCGTTCTACCTTTGGCTGTGTCGCCTCCGCCTGACCGAAATCCTGGCGTCCTCTGTTATCCTCTCTCCTTCCTGATGACATCACCCATCCCCACAGCTTGACACAATAGCCCTATGCACAGATGTGTGTCCAGCCAGCCCTCTTACTCCTCTGTTCTGGAACCACAGTCACCTGCCCACTCCACATTCCCGTTCCAAGGGCTCAATCGTCTCCAAAGCAATATTTTCAAGAGTGAACTCCTTGTCAGCCCTTTCAAACCAGTTCATTTTCTAGTAAACTTGGACATCCTCTTTCCACACTCTCCACAGCCAATCCACCAAATCCCCTGCTAAACAGATGTCCAAGTTGTCCAATTAGTCCCCATCGTCTGCCACCTAAGTCATGATGACAGCCTTCCCAGTGAGCTCTCAGCATCCACTCCAGACTCCGTGGAGATCCACTGCCACATAAAAGCAAACTGCATTTAATTCCAGCTAGGATAAATGCTATCAAATAAAAGTATGGGAACATATAACAGAAGGAGGAACAGGCCTGGAAGGTCCTAGAAGGCTATCCATTGTAGTCTGGATAAAGTCCAAACTCCCTAGCCTGGTCCACAGAGCTCTGCATCATATGGTCCCATCTAACAGACTGGCCACATCTCTTCTCATGCAGTTCTTCCCCCTACCCAATCCCCCTTAGCCTCACCTGCTTACTTTTAGTTCCTCAAATATATTAACATCTTCCTTGCCTCAAGACCCTTGTACGTCCCATCCCCTTTGCCTGGAACTCTTCCTTCCCTTCTTCACCTAACTCTTTCTTTCTTTTTTTTTTTTTTTTTTTTTTTACTTTATTTATTTATTCATGAAAGTTGCAGAGGGAGAAGCAGGCTCCATGCAGGAAGCCAGACACGGGACTCAATCCTGAGACTCCAGGATCACGCCCCAGGCCAAAGGCAGATGCTTAACTACTGAGCCACCCAGGCATCCCATTTCACCTAACTCTTAACCAAACTTTTGGGTTTTGATTTAAATATTCTCCAGGGAAAGCATCACTGGTGAGGTCCCTCCTTTGAATGCTCCTAAGTCAGTTTGTACTGTGCCTTTATGGTAGTGGCCACTACTGTTACTCAATGGATAGGCGCATATTTCTGAGTTTAGTATTTGCCTCTACCACTAGACTGTGCCCTCCACAAAGGTAGGGGTCCTAATTTGTCCAGTGCACTGCTATACTCCCAGAGCCCAGCTCAGTAGCAGGCAGATGGTAGGTGCTCAGTAAATAACAGTTGGAAAACCTGAAAATAAAAAAGCTTGGCTAAGCTCACCGGTAGGATGCTGGCCTGTGATGGTCTCCAGAGTTGAGAAGAGCAAGCCACATGGCAGGGATGGATCTGGCAGCTGACCTTCTGGTAAAGTGTAGAAAAGAGCATGAGCTTGGTTCAGAGTGGTGGCCAACAGCTCCACTAATGAGCAAATCTGGGCCTTGATGCTGGCACCTATGAGAAGAAACCATCCTCCTGTAAACAACTTCCTTTAGTAAAGTCAGAACCAGAGTACATTCTAGGTGCTTCAGTTTCCCTCAGCTCCTCCTCCATTCCCTTGTTTAAGGATCACATTTTGGAAAGAAGCCAAACCCACCATGATGTGGCTGGTTGAGAAGTTTCTGTATAGCTGCCTTTCTGGCCAATAGGAAGTCTGTTAGGGCTTGGCGTGGAGAACTCTCTTCTAAGAGCATTATAGCACACAGGGCCTCAGCTACAGCTTGGTCAGACACGGCTTGGCATTTGAGCAGCATCTTACTTTCATGCAGAATAGTTGACCTAGAAAGATGATGACAAAGGTCAACAGGGAATTTTTTACATCTTGGGAAGAAGAACCTTGGTACATCCAGATGGAAGACACATTCCATAAGCCAGTTGTGGTGAAGTGTGGCCATCCTCAGAGCAGATCTTTATGCTGGACCCACTTACCGGAAATGGCTGGCTGCTGCTACCTGACGGATGAGTATAGGGAATCGTGAGAGGACAGGGCTATATCGGGAAGTAGAAGAATCCAGCTGGAGCAGGTTGTGAAGGTGGCAGCAAAGCAAGTAGAGCTGTGTGGCGTGAAGATATTGAGAGGCTTCCATCGAGCTCCAGATCTTCTCGGGAATTTCTAAGAGCAGCTTGATCTGGGCAGCCATGCTGTAGAACTTCTCCTGGGACGGCTGCTGTGGCTGCAGGGAAAGGCACAGAATGAAGGAAGAAGAGCAGACCAGTGCAAGACCAGTATTTGGCAGGCTTGGGGAGAAATGTGCGGGTACTGTAAGGTACAAAGCTTTTCTTAAGCCCAATTCCATGCCACTTGGCAAGCTCTCAAAGTTTAGTGTAGTAGAATTACTGGAGTCAGGAGTGCTGTACAATCCCACTGGATTTTGCTCCCAGTGGGTGCACCTGTGCTCAGTCTCATGGAGACACACACTTCATCTGGTCATCTCCGTCTGGTTATCAGCGACTCTCGATATGTCTCCACAGCACGGAGCCCTATGGACCACTACTCAAGTGAGCTTTCTCCTTCCCTGTTCTGATGTGCAGCCTCCCTACATTTGCTTCTGCTTCTTTGAGTGCATCACGGACTTCTTTATTACTTGTCCATCAACTCTTCATCTGGTGCAGTCCACCCTCCTACTTCAGGACTCTCTATCATCCACCACTACCACGTCTCATTTTTAGTCCTCGCCACTCCCAAGTCCCAGTGGAGCCTTTTCTGCTGCTGCCCTGCTAAGTTTCTCTGCCATTCCATCATCAGTATGTTCAAAACTAAATTCATCTCCCTACCAAAAATTTTAGTCATCTGACCTCCATAAGTACCTCGGCATACCACCACTCTGCTCCCATGTTCCAAGGAGATTCATATCCTTCCGACGGTTCTGTTACCACTTCCAGGAGTCTAATGCAATTCCTTAACACCTCACACTAAGATTAATCCAAAAACATTCTCTACCCCTTCCAATCTATCCTTTCCCCTTTGCCTTCAGATTAACCTTCCTCAAAGGGCATTTAGATAAAAAAAAAAGGGGGGGGGCATTTAGATCATATCTTTGCTCAGTTTTAAAAAGCTCCTCACTGTTTGGTATCTTGGCCTGGTGGTCACAAATTTCCTGTCTGTCCAGTACTTTCTTCCAGGGGCCCTTCAATCCATTTGTTCTCATGTGTAGGAGAGGGGAAGAATTTCATCCCCTAGAGCAATATCTGGAGACATTTCTGATTATCGGCACGGGGAAAAGGGGTTGATACTACTGGTGTCTGGTGGGTCGAGGTCTAGAGGGATGCTTATAAACATCCTGCAACTCACAGGACAGTCTCTACGACAAAGAATGATCCAGCCCCAAATGTCAAAAGCACCAAGGTCGAAAACTCCTGCTTTAATCAAATTGAATAGCTGCTTTTCATACTCCAGACATGTATTCCAAATCTCATGTCATGAAGGCCCCTCCCTAGTAAGGAGGACTCAAACCTCAAGTGACTTCCTTTGGAAATCTTATGGTAAATGTACATAATTATTTTGGAATTATTTATTTATTTATTTATTTTTATTTATTTATGATAGGCACACAGTGAGAGAGAGAGAGAGAGGCAGAGACACAGGCAGATGGAGAAGCAGGCTCCATGCACCGGGAGCCTGACGTGGGATTCGATCCTGGGTCTCCAGGATCGCGCCCTGGGCCAAAGGCAGGCGCTAAACCGTTGCGCCACCCAGGGATCCCTATTTTGGAATTAATTACACGTTATCCTAAAATGCTTTCTACTGTTACTCTGAATTATTGCCACGGACTTAAATTCCTTGACTGGATTATAAGCTCCTTCAGAGCAGGAACTAGGGGGCTTCTGTTTCTTGGTGCCTGAAAGCAGAGGGCACTCAAATTTTTGTGGGTCTGCCTGAGAATAAATCAGATAAAACAACTATAGAAAAACACATTTTTAAAAGTCAGGCACAGCACAAGTTAGCTTTTAACTAAACTGTGAAGCGTGACTAGGTTACAGGAGAGGCTGGCCACCTAAGAGGAGGCCTGTAAAAATGCACAGCTTCCAGGAGAGCAGGATGGAGGAGGTCTCTGGTTGCAAAAACTGACCGTGTTGTGTGAGCCCTGCCTACTGACCCAGATTCTCCCCTAAAACACATGTTGTATTAAAAAGTTCCAAACCGGGGCAGCCCAGTTGGCTCAGCCGTTTAGCACCACCTTCAGCCCAGGGCTTGATCCTGGAGTCCCGGGATGGAGTCCCGCATCCGGCTCCCTGCGTGGAGCCTGCTTCTCCCTCCGCCTGTGTCTCTGCCTCTTATGAATAAATAAAAATCTTTAAAAAAAAGTAAGATAAAATACAAAGTCCCAAACCAGAGCTAAATTGTACTTTTGCAAGTTCTTCCCCCAGGTGGTTAAGAGTGGATTCCAAACCTTTCCAAACCTTTCTGCCTCCAGGGACCCTTCCACTTGGTCTTCCCTAAGTCAACAGTCTTTAGAAATAATGCAAAATGCTGCTCCAGTATTGGGATGTACTTAGGGCCGAATCCTTCCACACCAGGTCTAATTAATCATTAGGAAAAACAACAACAACAACAAAAAAACCTAAGTCAACAGTCTTTAGAAACGCAAAAATGCAAAATGATGCTCCAGTATTGGGATGTACTTGGGACCGAATCCTTCCACACCAGGTATAATTAATCATTAGGGGAAAAAAAAAAAAAAAAGAAAGCACTCGGGATAACTTGGCTAGGACGCCCTTCGTTGCCCCCAAATGAGCATGTTCCGCTGGTGAAAGAAAAGGGGGGCTTGGTGACACCCGACAGCTGCACCCAGAGGAGAGCGGGATTTGGAATCCTGGAGGTTGTTCCCGGGAATGGGGTGGGGCTGCGGGGGGGGCCGAGCTGCAGGAGGGGACGTCGTCGCACCGGGGGAAGCGTGTTGGGAGAAGTCGGGGACGCTGGGCGGGGGGGGGGCGCCCCCAGGCCGCGCTGCAGGGGAGCCCGGGGAGCGGGGTGGGGGGGGGCGGCCCGGAAGTCCGGCGGGAGCTGCGCGCGGCGGGTGAGCGGTGAGCGGCCGGCGGGGGCTGACCTGCGGGTCCCGCGGCGGCCGGGGCGCGGCCGGGCCCGCCAGGCGCAGGCGGAGGCGGGCGCAGTACTGGTCCGTGGCCTTCACGGCGTCCACCAGCCCCTCGGCGCAGCGGCGCATCTGCCCGATGGTGTCGGCCGCCTCGATCAGGTCGCGGTACCGCTCGCCCACCATCTGCCGCAGCTCCTCCTTCTTGTGCTCGATCTCGGCCCGAACCTGGCGCTCCAGCCCGCGGATCTCCTCCGCTCCATGCGTCTCGAAGAGCGCCCCGGGGTCGCGCAGGTCCAGCCGCTTGAGCGCGGGGGAGGCGGCCGCGGCCGCCATGATGGCCCCGTCGGCGTCCTGACGGGTCACTTCCGCCCGGAGGCCCCGCCCGGCGGCCATGTTGGATAGGGGCGGAAGCGCTTCCGCCCCGCTGTCGGCCATGCTTGTTGGGGGCACGTCGGTCCGCGGGGGTGTCTCCCAGCCTCCCGACCGCGCCCGGGGGCTCGCGGAGCGCCCGCAGCAGCGCAGCTCGAGCGCTTTGGCCCGGGCCGTGCAGCCTCCCGGGGCGTCGTCGTGCCCGCGGCCCCGGGCTGCAGTCGGGGTGCCTTGGGGTCCGGGGGCGGGGTCCGGCGGGTCCTGGTGTGCAGCCCGTGCCTGGGCGCGAAGGATGCGAAGGATGCTCGGCGCCCGCGGGGGCCTGGTTCTCACCCGGACTCCAAGACCCTTTTTCTTTTTTTTTAAAAGATTTTATTTATTTATTCATAGACACAGAGAGAGGCAGAGACACAGGCAGAGGGAGAGGGAGAAGCAGGCTCCATGCAGGGAGCCCGACGTGGGACCCGATCCCAGGTCTCCAGGATCACGCCCCGGGCTGCAGGCGGCGCTAAACCGCTGCGCCACCCGGGCTGCACCTGCCTCTGTTCTTTTAGGCAGATCCCAGACTGCAAAGATTCCCCCCCCCCCTTAAAATGAAACCATTCATGCCATATCTCACACTAGCCCCACAACGTACTGGAATATCCTCATTTTACAGCTGGCTAACCTGGAACCCCCCCGACCGGCAAAAGGATTTACTCGGGAGCACCGTTAACTTTCAAAGCCCGCCCACGTGGTAGGCACATCAGTCTTGCAAAGGAGGTAGAGAGATTTCCAGTCCACGCACAGTCCCTGCAAAACACCAGCTTCTGTGCCCACCCGAGTCGCATATGGCTAATAAGGGATGGGGATCTCATCAAGATTTTTCAGTTCCCGGCTTGTGCCTTTTCTGCTTTGTGGCACAGCTTCCCGGCAGGTTCCCACCAAGCACTCCGTGGTGCCAGGTCTGCAATTTACCGTCAGGTCAGCTGCATGCGGTAGGGGACGTTGTGTTGGCGTTAGGCTGCCCAGCCTCTGTGGAATGCCTTTTCTGCATTTGGGGACATCACCTCTGTGTGGCAAGATCTTTTCCAGGGGCCCCTTACAGCCCTGTCGGGAGCCTGTGGACCAGGGATTGGCTCATCAGACAACCGCTTGGGACTTGAAACGGAGAGCCCGTGATGTCAAGAGGCAGCCCGGAAAGTGGGGATTTCTTCCTGGTGGTGGTAGAGGTGACCTCTTGCAACATTCACTCTCCGGGGGCAGCAGGGGCATCGAACCCAACTGGAGCTCCCAGGTGCGCGGGCTGCTGGTGGCAGCTTTGGGGCGCCCACAGTGAGGCCCTGCCTCAGAATTGATGGCCCAGTGGCATGCTTTGGTTGGGTTCTGAATGCTTTCACTTTCCTTTGTTCCTGTTTGTCCCTTGAGCCTGGTTCTCCAGCTTTCCCAGAGATTGCATGAGCATCTTACTGATAAATTTCATGTCTTTGAGGATCAAAATTGGTTTTGGTTGCTTGCCCTCAGAGTCCCTAACTGACATTTCCTTCTGAGTTACCAGCTCCATAAGAGTTTGGCCGACGTCCGTCTAACAGCCAAGAAGGAGGCAGGTGGAGGCATCGGTGGTGGTGGTGGGGGGGTGCCTGGGGGTTTGTATGAGGTGGCTTGCGCTGTGCACACACCTGTCATCTCAGGTAGAGAAAAGGCCGGCTGGCCGCAGACATCTCCACTTCGGAGTGTGTTCCTAAAGCAGAGCTTCTCCTCCTCTGCTTCCCCAGCCACGTTCTTCTGGCCGCCCTGAAGATGCCACTGTTGCTCTTCCGCCTGCAGAACTGAGTGCCCAACAGAGGCCGTTACCAAACCGTCTTGCGCTGGAAAGGCTCCAGGGGTGGAGGTAATGTGTCCTTGACGCTTTACTCTCTCTGTCTCCTTCTCCTTTCCCTTCGGCATCAAGGTCCCACGTGCCCCTCCTTCTCTGCATTGTTGTTGTTGTTTGTTTGTTTTGCTCTCTGGCCCTCTGAAGACCAGGGTGGGGGCCAAGAGCTGAGCTTCAGCAGCTGGACAAAGCAAGTGCTGGGGACCGAGGGCTGGGGATGAGAAACTAGTCCTTTCTGGAGAAACTAGTCCTCTTCTCAAGGAGGTGCATGAGCAAAGGGCATTTCCGAGTTTCATTGCCATCATTTTATTTTGGTTCAGGGAGGACAACCGCTTGGGACTTGAAACGGGGTGCTATGCGTGGGGTGGGAGGGTGCCGGGAGGGTTTCTTGGTGTCATTTTCTTCTTTTTTTCTAGATTTTTTTTTTAATTTTTTATTTATTTATGATAGTCACAGAGAGAGAGAGAGAGAGAGAGAGAGAGAGAGGCAGAGACACAGGCAGAGGGAGAAGCAGGCTCCATGCACCGGGAGCCCGATGTGGGATTCGATCCCGGGTCTCCAGGATCATGCCCTGGGCCAAAGGCAGACGCTAAACTGCTGCGCCACCCAGGGATCCCCAACATAGGTGGTCTTACACTCATTTGTTAGATAAAGCCAGGTTTAGCAGAACCAAGGAACCTGCCTGGGATTACACAGTCAGTCAGCAGCCAAGCCTCTCTACCCATCCTGGTCAGCCTGACTCTAAAGTCCTTGATCTTTATATTTTGTCACATTATTAGCTTCAGAGAAAATTTCAGAACATCAAGAGATGGATGGGTCAAACAATTCTGAGCCACATTCAGATGGTGCCTACACTGCTTCCTACACTCTGCTATTGTTTAAGCAGTTTGGAACCCGAGCTGGAGCGTGATCTGGGGGCAGGTGGCACACAGGGTGGTCAGGCCTCATGGCCAAGCATCTGTGTGCTAGAGGGCTCGCTTTCAAAACATACATTTGTCCTGACATGTTTGCTTTCTCTGGCCCCATTGGCATTCTGATTTCGCTCAGTCTGTTGAGGGGACAGGTTTGTCCTTACTTTTTAAATAGAAATATAGAAAGCAAGACAGCATAATGCCTAAAGTAGAAGGGTTCTTAAATGGTCTTTGCAGATACCACATGGTCTCCTTCCCTTATGCACTGTGTGGTCTGGCATCTGGAAAGGGTCCGGGACACCATGGCTCGCTCCCAGGCAGAATCAGTAAATATTTGCACGAGTGAATAGTGTCAGGCATGTCAGTGTTCAGTGTGAAGAGCAAACCTGCAGCACACCCACCCCAGGGCCCCCGATGATGTCAGAGGAAGGGACATCCTCCCACAGAGTTAGGAGCTGGACAAACCCAGAGAAGAGAGGACGAGCGGAAGAAGCAAGCTTAACTTGGGAATGTTAAAATGAGTTCAACTCCAGCTGCACTAGAAGAGACAGGAAAGGAGAGAGGAAAAAAAAAAAAAAAAGAAAGAAAAGGAGACACCACCCACAGATGAATGGAGAGAGGGAGGAAAGATAGGGGAATTTGATCCAGCAAAGGACAGACCAGGTCTGTAAAAGGGACAGGAGGCTGGACTCCACATCGCCGCCTGGTGGGATTTGGACTTTGGCTGTCAGCTCGGGGCTGAGATGCCAGTGCCATAAAGGGCCCAATGCAGTCGTCTTGACGTCTTATCTTAAGAGCCACGTTCATCAGCTGTATCTGCCGGGGCTGACATTTGTAGTGGAAGGGGTGGTTGTTTGACTTCACTGTTTGCAGATTCCTGAGACTCTACCTTCGACAAATAGCCAGGCAGGCATCACCCCCGATGAAGGAGCCTGGACGTCTGGGCTACACACATTCTCAATACCTTGACCGAACAAAAAAAGAAAAGGTGGTGGAAAGGGGATGGAAACTGCATGCGGCACATGTGCTGTGCTTAATTAGTGTGTCATTGGATGCTCCCTACGTTCACTGGCCCCGTGCTGGATGAATACGGAGGGCCCAAAAGATTTGATTAACAGTTGGTGACTCTGTAACAGGCTCAGACTTCTTTTCAAGTCCCGTATGTTGTCTTTTCCCTTCCCCACTTTCTATCCTAGCTGATGAGCCTCTCCGGGCTCTGTAATCATGTGAATGTCCTCATATTAGATCCGCTGAATCTACCAGCCTGAATGTATACTTAGACCTTCCACCTGTTGTCTTGTTAGAAGGAACAGTGTTCCTGCTCCCTTGACTTCTGGATCTCGCTTCTCACCTCTCAAAGGCTTCACTTCCTTCTCTCTGCTGTATCATTTCCCCCCAGTTCAGCTGGATCTTCCCATCACAGGCATTCCCTGCTTTTCGAAAGTTCACATCAGGCCCCTTTGCTTTTTAGGAAAGGTAAGCACTGGGTGTTAGATTATATGTTGGCAAATTGAATTTAAATTAAATTAAAAATTTAAAAAAAAGCAGACTTCCATTAGTACCTATTTTCATTAACAGAGAGAAACCTGAAGAGGATTTTCACTTTTATGAAAAACAGGTGAAAAGCGCAAACAGGGGCGCCTGGGTAGCTCAGTCATTTAAGCATCTACCTTCAGCTCAGGTCATGATCCCAGGGTCCCGGGATTGAGCCTCACGCTGGGCTCCCCACTCAGCGGGGGTCTGCTTCTCCTTCTCCCTCTGCCTCTCCCCATGCTCTGTCAAATAAATAAATAAAATCTTAAAGGAAAAAAAAAAAAGCACAAACAGAATCTAAAGCCGGGTCCCAATAGAGGCAGTGCACTGGACCAGTGAGAGGGGTGCCCAGCCCCTTCCCCAGAGCACACTCTGCATCCCAGCATCCAGCCGCTGCAGCTTTGAACTGCATCTGGGAGCATCCAGGCTGTATCTCCACCGGCTTTGTGTGTCTGTTACCAAGATGTGTCCTAAAGTATCAGAAAAGACTAAGGTGATTTTTGGGGTGTGAAAGTGCTCAAAATTTTTCCTACGTGAAGTAATGGTAATTGCTTCTTTTGCTACTGAGAGGTTCTGTGGAACACTTGACTTTCAGATGGTGGGGAAAACCCGGATCTTAAAAACATTCTCTGATGTCTCCCATCTTATAAACATGCTCTGTTGTCTGCACGCCTCTTTTCAGCCCCTGTCCATCTCTCCTCTCACATCAAGACTTCATGACTCTGGTCCCCTCCGGTTCTCTTCCTCAGCTCCACCTGTCGGGGCTTCTCACATCACCACCCCATCCAGTAAAAGCCAGGAAGGCCACCTTGCCAGCTTTAGCAGCTTCCCAGTTTCTGGGCCTTTCAGCATGGCTGACCCACCCCTTGTGGACACTGTTTCTCTCTTGGCTTCTGCGACATGCCCCCCAGGGCCTTCCCTCCTCCCTCACAAGGCACTTCTCGATCATTTTTGCTGGCTCTTCTTCCTGTCCTTGACTGCTGGTGCTGGATGGGCCCAGGCTTGAGCCTTAGCACCAGTCTCTTCTTGGTCCGCGTTCCTTGTCTGGGTGATCCCCTTCTGCCCCGAGGCCCTAAGAGTTAGAGGGTCATTGGGGCCATGGAAATGGAGAGCAAGGAAGAATGTCTGCAGGTGACTCCTACATTTGTGACTCCAGCCTGAGCTCCTGCTACATCCCAGGCTGCCTCCTTTAGAATCACCACGTGGTCATCTAAGAGACATCTCAAACTTAATGTGTCCCAAATAATGACTCTCTGCCTGCCACCCATCCTACACCCTCCCCTAGTGCATCCCCAGTTCAGGAAATGGCATTCATGGCTAAGGGACCCAGAACCATCCTAGACCCAACTCTCTCTCACCCTCCACACCCCATTCTACTTACAGGTCCTTCAGACTCTTCTTCCTCCCAAATAGGGGTTGATGAACTTTTGCTAGAAAGAACCAGAGTCAATGGGCTTTGCATGCTCCACAGTCTCTGTTACTATTCAACATGGCCACTGTAGTAAGGACTCAAGACTAGACAGGATGTAAATGAATGGTCATGGCTGCGTGCCAATGACACTTTATTTATAAAAGCAGGCAGAGGGGATCCCTGGGTGGCGCAGCGGTTTGGCGCCTGCCTTTGGCCCAGGGCGTGATCCTGGAGACCCAGGATCGAATCCCACGTCGGGCTCCCGGTGCATGGAGCCTGCTTCCCCCTCTGCCTGTGTCTCTGCCTCTCCTTCTGCCTGTGTCTCTGCCTCTCTCTCTGTGTGTGACTCTCATAAATAAATAAAAATTAAAAAAAAAAAAAAGCAGGCAGAGTGGCCATCTTCAGTCCATGGACCATAGCTTGCTGATCCCTGATCTACAAGAGATCCTTGTCCTTCACCTCCATTGTCCATCCTAGTGCATCTCTTGCTTCAAACCTCCAATGGCTTCCTGCCCTTTGGGGACAGAAGCAGACTCCCATCAAAGACCACCCAAGTCCCTGCATGGCCTCTCCACTCCCAACCATCTACTCCTACCTCACCCATCTTCCTTCTGTTTCATAGACAAGGTGTGGCTAACTTCTCCCTAAGAGCTCCACTCTGGCTGTTTCTTTTCTTCTTCTTCTTCTTTCTTCTTTCTTCTTCTTTCTTTCTTCTTCTTCTTCTTCTTCTTCTTCTTCTTCTTCTTCTTCTTCTTCTCATTATTATTATTATTATTAGAGAAAGAGAGAGCATGGGAAAGGGGGAGGGGCAGAGGGAGAGTGAGAGAGAGAGTCTCAAGGAGGATCCACTTGGAGCTCCATCTCACTACCCTGAGATCATGACCTGAGCCGAAATCAAGAGTTGGACATTCAACCCACTGAGCTGCCCAGGCACCTCCTCTGGCTCTTCCTTTTACCAGATCTTCACATGGGGGTCACCCCCTCTGAGAAGCCCACCTGGACCACCCCATCTAAAGTAGGAAGAGCTAATATTTTTCAGGGGCTCAGTGAATGTCAGCCACTGATACAGACTCTGAATATGAACTACCTACCTTATTTCATGCTCACAGTTTGACAAATTCACAAATCCCTCCAAAATAGATCCTGTTCCTATTTTTACTTTTATCGAAGAGGGAATTGGGGCCGAGGGAGATTATATAATTTGCCCCAAGTCACCCAGGAAGTAGCAGAGCTGAGATGTAAATCAGACTGTCTGGCTCTGGGGCCTGTGTGCTGAACCACCTGTCCTTACTGTCCATGTATTTTCATCAGAGCATCTGTCACCATATTGAGACTTGGTGTTCTTTTATTTGTTGTACTTGTTTGTAGAGTGTCTGCCCTACAGCAAGGAGGGGGAGACTTGGTCTGTCTTTAAACTCACTGAATTCCCAGCTTCCAGAACAAGCATCTGGTAACACGATAGATGCTCACTATGTTTTTAGTGCACGGATGACAGTTTAACTTCGTAATAGGTTAATTTACTGGTATGCTGACAAACCAGTAAGTATTCAAAGATCAGTAGCCCCCGGGCACGCACAGCTGCCACCTGAGACGATTCTGCTGCCCTGATATAGTTTGGTGGGACGTTTCCCTCTGGGATACGACACAACTGGAGGAATATTGGGAGGAAGCATTTCCAAGTCTGCCAGGATCATCGTGCCCTGTCTTGGGATTCACACAACCTGAAATTCTAAGTATCAGTGGACGTCAGCTTTAGGACATTGCAATTTCAGGGACTTGGGCCCGACCTCTGGGGAAGCTGCAGAGCCGTAGAAGGAGCTGTGCTTTCAGGAAGCTGTGCTAGGCTCTGGCTCTCCTGGGTTGGGATGCTTGTTTGCTCGTGTGGTGTCTTGTTTAAGTTCTACCAGGTAAAGAGACAGACCAAGACTGTTGGCTCAAGACTGGATGAGAGAAGACTCTGGGTCTTTAGACACAAGACAATGTGAAGTTGGGTAGTTGCAAAGATAATTTGGGAGCACATTGCTGGGTTAAAATGTATTGAATGGCTGGTTTTTGATATGCTTTTGGTGTAGGTAGAGGTAGTAAAAGAGTGGCCTACGTGACCTTTACATTTGAGAAGTCGTGCACAAGAATTGGTGTATGTATATACATATATATTTTTTTAAAGATTGTATTTATTTATTCGAGAGAAAGAGAGAGAGGACAAGCAGGGGGAGAGGCAGAGGGAGAAGCAGAACCAGGCTCCCTGCTGAGCCTGAGCAGGGAGCCTGACGCGGGGCTTGATCCCAGGACCTCGGAATCACAACCTGAGCTGAAGGCAGACGCTTAACCGACTGAGCCACCCAGGTGCCCCAAATCAATATCTTCCAAAGGGAGACCATAAAATTATATTCTGAAGTGTGAGTGCCCCAGGCAGTTAAATCTTTGGGAGTTAACCACCCAGAGTACTATGTGGTTGGAACTTGAACCCTGGACCACTTTTGTACTACCTAAGCCATCCGATGCACACAACCTGAAATTCTAAGTATCATTTTCAGATACTGAAACCTCCACTGAAAATGGAGGTTTCTGAAAATCCAGTTTATCCTCTTAGGAATTAGAGAGTGAAGGGCAACCCCCCAGGGCCCTTCAGCTCCGCGACCCCCCCCCCCCCCCCCCCCGCCATACCTAATGTGGAAATTCCCTCCAGCTGTGCCAGCAGACTGTAGGCAGCTTTGAGGGTGCTGGGGTCCTGACATGGGGCTGGTCTGTGCATTGACGTGCTGGTAATTTTCCACGTGCCCCCTCCCTGCCACCCTGTCCACATTCTGTGCCTTAAGGTGGACCTCTGTGGGCTGCCTCACTGGGCTCTCTGCCCCTCTGGCCCTGGCCGAGTTACCTTACAGCTATAGCTCCCATGGAGTCCCACCTTCCCCATGGCTGTGGCTCTTGCTGAGCTCTAGAACATCATCTCCTCCCTCGGCCCTTGAGCTCCAGGGCTGGTAAAGGCTTGCACCTGCATGGAGCGTCCGGGCGCCTCATCCATCTCTGGCTGATGCCCTTACGCCCACCCACACCTCTGTGCACAGTTCCTTCATTACATTCATTTCAGTTAAACCCCTTTGAGTGTGCCATCTGTTTCTGGCTGGACCAAGAGCGATACAGATGGTTACACACCGAGGATTAGTGGCACGATCCCCTCCTTCTGGTTAGCACCAGGCCCCTGGCCACCCATGGTCTCACACTGGGGGCAAAATAAAGGACTAACTCAGCAATTTCTAACATGTCACGAACTGCTAAGCTTCTAGAATGTTTCGGCAGTATGAGGCTCTGTTTAGGAAGGCGGGAAGTGGTATCCCAGGTCCGTTCTGGAGGAGACCAAAGTTTAGTTAGGCTTGGCAGGGAAGGAAAGCCCCTTCTCCATAAAGGAACACTCCGTGTAGACAGAAGGCGTGTACACCTTATCGGCAGACACACATAATGCATTTACTTTTCTGCTCTGGACCGGCTTTCATCTTGCATCACGTGGCTGGTGGTGTTAGTGCCAGCTAAGCTCTCTACTAATGGCAGGATTAGAAGCTACAGTTTAATATTAGCCAATTAGAAAATGGTCAGTTGTTTAACAACCAAGAAGTTTCTGGTCTTTTTTCTTTTTCTTTTTTTTTTTTTTTTTTTTTGCTGTGATTGAAGGTGAGGGAAACCTGCTATTTACTGGGTTACTTCTGTGTGCCTGATAACATGATAAATTATTTAAGATATTTCCTTTGATCCAGACTCTTACGCAACCCTGTGAGGTTCGTACTGCTATCCCTGGTTTGCAGACGAGGAAGCGTGGGCTCGGGACGGTCACGTGGAAGTGTACTGTGGCAGAGTGGTTCAGAGTGCAGGTTCTGGTCGAGTGGTGCAAGTTTGCCACACCTCGGTTTCCTCGCCTGTGGAGTGGGTGTTAGCACCTGTGGGAACTGAATGAGATGACGCCTGTAAAGTGCCCAGCACAGAGATTGGTCCATTTTGAGCACTCCAAATATTAGCTCACTTTTCTTTTCTGGTTTCAGCGGTCTGATTTGTAACTAAGACCCTGTTTTAAGCAGCTAGACTTTTTCATTAGGTTTTGATTTTGAATGACTGGAACGAAGATGAGAGGGTGATAAAAAAAAGTTCTTTTTTTTTTTTTGACCTAATTCTAAAGCACTTGATATTTCCCTGTAATCACTTCTGCCATCAGCGGGACCTGGCACATCCGTATGGCACTCTGGGAGCACCCCCTTCACCGTGTGCTTTGCCGTGACTCAGCCGTGCTCTTTAAACTCGGCCCCAGAATCTGGAGGCCATCATATTGGGTCATTAAGGATCAGTCTATGGACCAAATGGCACTCAGCAGTGGTTATCTATTTTAAAATGTTGTTTTTCTCTTGCTACCAAATGATTGCTAAGATATCTAGAAAACATTTTTGTCGGCTTTTCTTTGGGCTTAGCGTTAAAACAATTCTAAAGCTTCTAGTTCAGAGTGTCAGGAAATCTGGAAAGTATGGGTTATCTCGTGACCTAGGACCATCGCCCATCGTCCTGAATGTGTAGAGTCTCTTTCAGGGGTAGGTGGGAGCAGAAGGGAGCTCACATAGGTGGCCTAGTGAACAAACTTCAGTCTAGGTCCCTTCGATGGATAGTATGATTTCATGTGAAGGTAGTTTATAGTACGGTACACTTGCAAATAAAAAAGAAATAAAGTCACTAAAAAGCAGTGTTTGCTTCTTGCTTTCTGGTATAGACAGGCAATTACAGCAGCAAAGATAGAGGCCAATTTATCTGACATACAGAGGAACGTACACATTCACAAAGACAGAGCTTATTTGAAGGCAAAGGCAGTTTTAGCAATTTCATCTCAATACTGGACATGCAGGAATTACACGTTAAGAAGAATAACCACATTCAAAATACCACAGGAATAATAAAAATAGCTTGCGTGCATACCTATTCCTGACATATTAAAAACATCAATCACATCACGTCACTGACAGTGTTTTTGCAGTCGGGGCTGCTGAAGGCTTTTCTGGATGTCCCCAGTTTCCTTGTCAGGAGCATGGAAGGAGAAAGAAAACTCAGTAAAGCCTTCCTGGGAAGGTAGGAGGGGGCCCAAAGGTTCGGATTTCCTGACCTCCCCCCCCCCACCGTCCAGGAGGAGGATGCAAACCATCAGTGCTGCTCAGAAGAACAGAGAGGGGTGACGGGCGGTGTGAGTGCCCGTGTAGGACGGGCTTTCAATCTCCCACGATAGTGATTGATGTACTATTTGTAGAAACCCACTGTTGTTCCCTGGTGAGTGACAGCCAGGGAGTGATGGACAGATTACGAAGTAAGTATACTAGGAAAGACGCCACACGCGTTAAACTATCACCGAACATGTTGTCAGAGTCAACCCCGTACTCTGTTCTTTCTTGCTGACATGATTCTCAGGCTGTTGGAAGGTGGAATGGAGATATTTATTTATTTTTTTATTCCTGGAGAAATGGCTTCCAAATCATTCTGGAGAGTCGGATTGTCTGCTTTGGGCTTGCCATGGGATAGGGTGAGTATGGAGGCCGCTCACAGCATTTGGTTGTGTTGGCCGGGCTGGTGGATTCTCTCCTCCTCCAAACCGATGGGAAAGCAGCCTCCATTAGCTGGTTGCTCTTATTAGGAACCGTTTTCTTCCATTCAGCTGTGCCGTGGCCCGCTCCTGTCTGAGGCCACACCACTAGCAGAAGCTGGGGGGTGGAAGGGGGCAGGAATGAGGCCTGGCTCTGCATCATCCACCGGGGGGATGGATGCCTCTGCTGACTATTTCCTTCAGAATTGGTTCCCACTTTCTCATTTTGTGAAAACTAAGGTGTGCCTTTCTATTGTTTAAAGGTGGGCATTGTGGACTTCTCAAGAGAAGCCATTTAAAAAATTTCAACGTAGGTATATGTTTCCATAAACCTTAGAGAACACTGTTTTGAAAGACGGGTGAATGAGATGGCTAAAGGACATGAACTCTGATGAGCTAGATTTTTAGAATGTGAGACTTCCTGCTCACAGGTGCCCTGTCTCCTATCTTGACGTTACCCGAGGACCTCTGGAGCTCAGCGGACTTGGCATTCCTGAAGGCCGCCTCTGACATTAGGCTTCGCCGCTGACACAGTCTGTCACTTCAATGCCTTGCTTTGGCGCTTCTCCAGCAATGAGGGTTGACTTCATTGATCCTGGAGGCAGTTAAGGAGGCCCTTGAAATCCCAAATCCTCTGAAAACCCATTTCCACGTTGACCCAACAGCCCAGAACCATGTTGCTGATGGCAAACCAGATTTTGTATCTGCTCCATTGGACCAGAAATACTCTGTTTGAGGTTGAGGAGGGATGGGTTTCCCCGGCTGCAAAGACCGCCCCCAGCAGCAGCCACATGCAGCATGGTTGAGGATGTTGTCACCTCTCAGCCCACAGGCCCTTTAGAGTGAGGAGAATGCAAAAGAAGGTCATGTGAAGGTGCAGAGGAAAGGAAAAATGAACCGTCTGTGGTTAGTTGCCTCCCAGAGCAAGCCTGTGGTAAATACTATAGTGCCTAGCCACCTGGGAGTTTGGAAGATTCAGGAGACTATTTTAAGCTGCTAAAAAGCATTTCAGCTGAAGCCAAACAAAGTGAGTCTTTATCCAATCTGAGTCTTTGCTCCAGAAGTATCTGGATTGCAGATGGGCAGCACAGCTCTCTTCCCCATCGCATACTGGCAGGTACTTAAAAAGCACACAAAAGGAGTTGATGTAGATATCCTGAACCATGGAAATGCATTGTAGCGGGATGATGGACAAGGGGAAGACTTCTTTTATGGTGGAGAGCCTCTTTGTGGAGGTGTGCTCATGCCTGAGGAAGAGAACTGCAGTTCATTTTCTTGGTGGCCAAGCATCTCCACTTCCCCCAAAGTGTTCAACCTCAGATTTCTATTAAGAATCATGGAGGCACAAAGCTATACTAATCAAAATAATATGGTATTGGCATAAAAACAGACCAATAGATCAGTGGAGCAGCATAGAGCGCCCACAGATAAACCCACATATACATGGTCAGCTATGACAAAAGAGCCGAGAACAGACAATGGGGAAAGGACAGTCTCTTCAATACACGGTGTTGAGAAAACTGGACAGCCACATGCAAAAAAAATTGGACCTCTTACACCACAGACAAAAATCAACTCAAAATGGATTAGAGACCTAAAAGTAAGACCAGAAACCATAAAACTCCTAGAAGAAAACATAGTAAGCTCCTTGACATTGGTCTTGGCAATGATTTTTTTAAAAAAGATTTTTATTTATTTATTTGGAGAGGGAGAAAGAGAGAGAGTGAATACAAGGGTGGGGGGGGGGGGAGAAGCAGGCTCCCCACTGAGCAAGGAGCCCAGTGCAGGGCTCGATCCAGGGACTCTGGGATCATGACCTGAGCCAAAGGCAGACACTTAACTGACTGAGCCCCCAAGTGCCCCTTGGCAATGATTTTTTTGTATTTGATACCCAAAGCAAAGGCAACAAAAGCAAAAATAAATGAGTAGGACTACGTGAAGTTAAAAAGCTGCTACAAGGCAAAGAACAGAATGAAACAGCAGCCCACTGACTGGGAGAAAACATTTGCAAATCATATCTTTGATAAGGGGTTAGCATCCAAAATATATAATGAACTCATAAAACTTAATAACAACAAAAATTTGATTAACAAGTGGGCAGAGGATCTGAGTAGATATTTTTCCAAAGAAGACATACAGATAGCTATCAGGTACATGAAAAGATGCTCAGCATCACTCATCATTAGGGAAATGCAAATCAGAGCCACAATGAGATACTATCTCACATTTGTCAGAATAGCAATTATCCAGAAGACAAGAAAGAGATATTGGCGAGGATGTGAAGAGAGAACCCTTCTGCACTGTTGGTAGGAATGTCATTTGGTGCAGTCCCTTGAAAAACATTATGGAGGTTCCTCAAAAAATTAAAAATAGAACTACCCTATGGTCTAACCGTCTCACTTCTGGGTATTTATCCATCCAAAGGAAATGAAAACAGGCTCTCAAAGAGGTATCTGCACCCCCATATTCATTGCAGCATTATTTATGATAGCCAAGACCTAGAAACAATGGACGAACGGATAAAGAAAATGAGATATACATATATATCTCACGTATATCTCATATATAATATATATGTGATATATATATAAAATGTGATATATATGTGATATATAGACACACACGCTAGAATATTCAGATATAAAAAAAGAATGAAATCTTGCCATTTGCGACAACATGAATAGATCTTGAGGGCATTATGCTAAGTGAAATAAGTCAGAGAAAGATAAATATGATTTCACTTATGTGTGGAATCTAAAACAAAAGAACCCACCAAACCAAGCTCATAGATACAGGTGACAGACTGGTGGCTTCCAGAGGCAGGAAATGGGGTGGGGGCGAAATGGATGAAGACGCTCAAAAAAATAGATTTCCAGCTATAAAATATGTAAGTCAAGGGGATATAAGGTACAGCATGGCTGCTATAGTTAATAATACTGTATTGCCTATTTGGAAGTTCCTGACAGTAAATCTTAAAAGTTCTCATCACAAGAAACAAAGAATTCTGGAACTAGGTATGGTGATGGATGGCCATACCACTTGGACTTGCTGTGGTGCTCATTTGCATTTGTGTGCAAATATCAAGTCGTTATGTTGTATAGTATACCTGAAACAAATATAATGTCTGTCAATTATACCTCAATGGAAAAAAAAAAAAAAGCAACACAGTGGGGAAGAAATGTCTGTTAGGATCTGTCTTCTGTGGGTATCCATTTGAAAATTGAGTGATTTTTCTGTAAAGAAATTGTGTGTTTTTCTTGTGCAGAACTATTGCTGTTAGCAGAATATGTGCTTCCAGTTGGTTGACTAGTGGGGATGATTTGTAATTTTGCCAACTTTACTTTTATTTATTTTTTTTAATTGAAGTGGCCTGCTATTTGCAGGGACAGCAGGGTGGGGCAGGAATGCAGTCGATGACCTGGCACGGAGTCTTTGCGTGAAATATTGGCTTATACACGACATCCCCTCCCATTAAAAAAAAAAAAAGGAAAGAGTGTATATCCCTAGACTTTAAATGAGTTAGTCAAATTATAGTTCTGTTCCTCCATTGAAAGCCTTGGAGAATCCCTGCATTGGAAGTCTTGCCTACAAGATGTAGAAGGCGGATTGTGTGTGAGTACGTGTGCATCACGTGTGTGTGCCACACGTGGGCTCCACTGCATCACCTGTGTGCACTGCATCACCGGGGTACCTGTGCCTGAGAGCACAAAGTGTGGTGAGCCTTAGGAGACTGTCCCTTTGTCCCGAGAAATAGGATGCCGGTGAATGTTGAGTAAACAACCAGGCCTTGGTTATGTTGTCAGAGAGCCACTTGGGTTTCTTGTTGAAAATAATACCCATGGGGAAAAATATCTGCCCTCTCAGTGATGGCCACAATCCCTCGCTTGGGGACAGGAACCTCCATGGGAACTGGTACCCCAACCATCAGCAAGGAAGGGGGAGCACCCCAGGAGTGGCATTGCTGCTCCTTCGAGGTGCCTGGTGCATGGACAGGGAGCTCTGGAGAGCAGACGTGGTGAGCTTGCAGGTCGTCCAGTAGAGCTAACCGTGGGTCCTCCTCTTTTGAGACTAGCAATTTCCCTCAGGGACCCTGTTCTGGTCACTTTGCAATCTGATCTTTGTAAGGTCCTGGGACAACTGTGTCTCCTGTGTTTAGGGTTATGACTGTCTGATTTGGTAAACCACAGCTCAGCTGCCTTTTTTCCTTCCATGACTGCCCTGCAAGGGACCTGCTCTGTTGCTTAAGCAATTGGAGGCCCCAGTCACCGAATAATGGGAGAGGGCAAGGCTGTGACACGCCATTTCAGATTTCTCTTGGAGTAGATCTTGCATTAGGCTCCTCAACAGGCTTTCCTAGCAAGGACAGGGCCATTTTGTCTGACCAGTGCTGGTAGGCCCAGGGGCAGACGTGAGCCACCTCTCCTCACCAGACACCAGTATCCTGGCAAAGGGGTCTTCTTTCCCTCTTCCGTCCTCTCAGTAATACCAGGGAAGAGGAGGGATGAAAAGCTAAAGCATCTCTCCCTTCCTCTCCAAACACCTGAAGTTGGGTCTGTGTGATCCATCTCCTGCTGAAAATCTCTGTCCGACAGGAGGCAGATGCCCACCGAACCCAGGGAGCAAGCCACAGCGTTTCACTTACCATACTCACTTTTAATCCCAGGGGAATCAATAGTTTTATATTCAGCTTGCTCAAGTCCTGGCTAATGTTTAACTCTGTTTTGAAGCAACAGCCCAGATACATGCAACCTGACACATCCAAGGGAGAAAACTAGCTGATCAGCCTGTGCCCGGTCGCTGAGGAGTTAACAGAGGCACAGTGGCCGGTAGGGGTGGGGGACATGAACACTTGTCCCGCAGTTGCTATTCCCAACCCTAACCGGTCTGCTGACTCAGGTAATAGACCCACGAAAGCTTTTCGGCTGTGAAGTAGAATATAATCCCCGGTGCCTGCTTTCCAGATGAGCTGCTAGGAAAAAAAAAAAAATGAGACTCGGCCTGTGGGAATGTTCCAAGAAATCCACATATTAGAAGGAGAATAACCAGTGAGGTGAAGATTTGCTCCGATAGGATATTTGATAGAGAACTTGATGTTTTTGAACCTGGTAGAAATGGGGATCAGACAAGTGACCAAATATAAATTATTACTTACAAAGCTCAAATGCTTGGCTTGCCACCTGTGGTGATTTTTACGATGCCACATGGTCCAGAAACACTAATGGGACCTTCCCAACCATATATGGAGCCTTTCGATGATTCTCTTGCCACCTTCCTTCAACTAGGCAGGAGTTCATTTCTGCCTTCCCTCCTCACTTAGCTGTCTTGATTGAACAGTCACACTTGGAGCTGAAGAGGAACATGCATCCCCACAGACGTTCCTTCCTACCTCTCTCAATGACCAGACTGTACACTTGCCCGGCACGGTGCTCCTATCTAGCAATCAACGCTTGCATGCTGCCGTGGGGAGGAGGTTAAATCTGTGTAAGCAAATAGACTCCAGTTCACTGCCAGCTCTGGAAGTCTCACTCACCAGCCCACATTTTCTTCTCTGCATAGCATTTGTGATAGATAAGTAAATCCATGCAAAAAAAAAAAAAAGAGGTATAGTTTAAAAATGAGACTGCGGGAAAAGCTGCTACCCGCAGTGCATGCAGTCAAATCCCACCATATAACTTAAGGAGAGGTCAGCTACAGGTTCTGCTCAGCACTTGCTAGCAGCCTCAGCTAATCGAGAGTAAGGATTCCTCTTCTTCCTCTTCCCCTGCTGCCTCCTGCCTCCTCCTCTTTCTTCTTCCAAAAACAAAGGAAGGAAATGCAGTGTCCTCTATCCCCCAGTGGCCTTCTCCTTGTCCACCCAGACTGTCCCAAGCTATGGCACGAACTCCACGTTCGATAGTCCTCAACCCTCTGTGTTACCGAAACACAAACCAGCATCATTCAACACAGGCCACAGTGTCACATTCTCTTTCCTGATAGCTCTCTCACCAGATCCACTGAGGTTTAACCAGCTCTTAATTACCCACGTTCATGGGTAGGTTAAATAGTAGCTCGCATGATCCAAATGATCAGCTGCCCTCACATCAATGGAGTGGCATTACTTTTTGTTCTCTCCCAGCATCCAGCAGATTTATGTTCATAATTAAATGTTGAGTTGAGGCTAAGCTTACATATTAGAATTAAAATCGTATTAACATTTAAATTGAAACGCTTATTCCCTCTTTCGGAAGAAAGAAAACCACCAGAAAGCAAGTTCTCCTTGAAAGAGGTATTTCAAGAAGTAGAGGATTCCTTTTCATAGAGAAGCAACCTGCCTGCTGATTTGGACAGAATTATAGCTTCAGCCTTAAAGGCCCATTAGAATGACCATCGTGCTGATGAGCACCGACTGTATACCTGGATATGCATTTTGTTTGAAGACTTTAGATGGCTGCTGTGGGCCGTGGCCTCCTTGGAGGCAGTGTCTGATTGCAGGGGCCTGAATGCTACAGAGTGAGTCTGTCTTCCCTGAAATTATTTCCACCAGTTCTTGGTCCCTTGGAATCACTTCCCTAAGTAAAAACAAACAAACAAACAAAAATCAGCATTTATTCAAAGGCCCTGGGACATCTCATATTATTAGTAATGGTAAAGTTGGGTTTAAAGCATTTCCTTCCAAATCTCTGCTTGTTTTTATGGCAGAGGAGGGGGAGGAGGAGGAGTCACCTTCTATCAGTTGTGGCTGCTAGGAAGTCCTGAGCGGAACTTGTAGCCAACCTTTCCCTCCGTGATGGCCAGAGATTTTACTGCGTGCACTTCTGGGTCACAGCTTTCCTTAGGGTTTCATCTTATAATTGTACCTCTTTTAACTTTTGCACGGATTTACTTATCTATCGTAAATATTACTGAACACGCTTATCTAGGCTGCAGAAGTGCTCCAGGGAATGAGGTGGCATGAATAATATAGACAGAATGAAGGCAGCACATTACCAGCGAGAGCCACAGGTAGAGAGTTCTTACTCATCCTGTCAAACAGCCCTTGCTCAGGGAGCCAGGAGAGGAAAGCTCATTTTTACGATAAAATCTATATGTGAGACACTAAGAGCGAAGCTTTCATAGAAACCCAGAGATGATGGCATCGGTGCAAACACCTGAGTGTGTATTTCTTCCTACCCTGGAAATGGTGATCAGTGAAAGGGGCACCATCTCTTTTCTTAGCGTTTGTACGTGAGCCCATCTACCATTTCGGGGACAGAAAAATGTCACTGATGGTGTGAAGTGCCTGTCTGTGATGACCGTGCTTGAGGAATAGCTCAGAGCATCTGTAGCATTAAAGGTGGATGTCTAATGTGTCTACCCTGGGCGAGGAAGGTGGCACAGGTGTACCTGAGAGGCACGGGACTCCCTCCGACACTCCTACCTGTGCACCTGCTCTGGGCTACATATTGTGGGGCTGGCGGACATGTTCATGTTTTAGGGACTGGGTCCTCCGGTCTTTAGGGCACTGATTTTTTTTTTTTTTTTTTTTTAGTGCCTAGCTTTGTTTCAACTCCTTAAAAAAGAAAAAAAAAAACATAGAGGAGTCATTGAACTGTACGTAGTTCCATCTTCTTTCATTAGGAAGCCATGTCTGGCATTTTTTTTTTTAAAAAGAATTTCATGGTTTCTCGTAAAGGTGTAATTTTGCTTTATTCTTATTCATTTATTTTCATGGTGGGGAAAATAAAATGCTTTCCCCTCGAGAATCGAGAATCGTGGTCCATTTTTTGCCTTTCGTATTGGTGATTTCCTCCACTCTCCCCTTCCATGGCTCCCTAAGAAAGACTAAAGCAAATTAAGAAAAAAATGCAATCTTATTACAAAGCAGGCTTTGTCTTGGTAAATACAATAATGGATGACCCCAACCATTTAAGTCCTTTTGGATAAATGTATAATTCTTTGATTATATCTTAAGAAGAGAAAACACATGAATTTATGTTCTGGGTCCTCAAATATCTTCTTGATCTAACTCACCTGATATTAGTAAGGCTAATACCCAGGGTGGGGTCGGGGTGGGGGAGCAGAGAGGGGTTTGAGATACTGGGAGCTTTAAGGAGACTTCCTTAAGAAAAAAAATACAAAAGTATCTTACTTTTACGATTTTTTACAAAAACACGTGATCATGTGAAAATACTGGCCAAGCATGAGAGATCCCTGAAGCTTAAACTTTATTGGCTTCATGGCAAGTCCATTTCTGCGGGTACCATATTGTAATAAACGTCCACCTATACTAGGCACACTTCAATCTGCTACTCGTGTACTTTTGAACACAGGAAACATAGGTAATGACTACACAGGGACTAGAGAAGAGTAGAATAGATAAGTATAAATATAAGACCACAAGATTACATATTAGGTTTTAAACACGCAGATAGACTTTTCTATTTTTGTTGAGCTTCACCATTTCTACAGATCAGACCCAAGCGTGATCTCTTCTTCTCCTGACTTGGAATTGTCTGCCTGCATTTAAATGTTCACTTTAAGTGGGGGGAGGGGTGTCATCAATTTAATACATTATCATTCACTCAGACACTGTTCTCTGCTTGGACTCATGCTGAGCAATTTCCTATTCTAGAAGCCAGGTGTGATGGGTGGGAGGAAGGAAAGGGGGCAGAGGGGAGGGAGCACTTGCCACTTGGCAGAGCTTGGCATTTTATTTATTTATTTTTCAGGCAGTTCAGATACTGGTCTGGAGGTCTCCATTGAGGAGGGTCCTCTGGGTCTCCGTGGTCTCATTCAGCCGGGATTTGTCCTGCTTACTGTCACTCCGTTCCCCGTCATCTGGGCCGCTCACCTTGACCAAGCAGAGGACATTCTGGAAGCTCTTCTTGAAGTTGTCAGACAAGAAGGCATACAGGATAGGGTTGGCACAGCTGTTGGCATAGGTGAGGACCACCACAAAGTCGAACATGCCTTTAAGGGCTGGTGTGGGACTGATGGCCACAGAGACAGAGGAGACATTGAATATATAGAAGGGAAGCCAGCAGAAAATGAACACAGCCACCACTATGGACACCATCCGGGTGACCTTCTTCTCAGACTTTTTCCTCTTGGAGGAACCCACGCGGATCCCAGAGGACTTCACCTTGATGATAATGAACAGGTAGCAAAGACAAATGATGGTGAGGGGCACCAGGAACCCCAAGATGAAGGTGTAGATGATGAACCCTGTGTACCACGCCCCAGATTCACCTGGCCAGTTGATGGTACAGCTGCTTCTCCCCCATTGGTTGCTCCGAAGCCCAGCATATATCATGATAGGCAAGATGACCAGCAGGGAGACTCCCCACACGGCCACATTGACCATCTTGGCCGTTCGGGGTCTCCTCCACTTGGCCGACTTGATGGGGTGGACCACAGCCAGGTATCGATCGATGCTCATGACCGTCAAGCAGAAAATGCTGGTGAACTGATTGATGCCATCCACAGTCATGACCACCCGGCAAATGGCCTTGCCAAAGGGCCAGTGGACCAGAGCCACCTGCATGGCCAGGAAGGGCAGACCCAGCATGAAGAGCTCATCTGCGATGGCCAGGTTGAGGATATAAATGTTGGTGATGGTCTTCATCTTGGCATAGCGGAGGATGACATAAATGACAAGTGTGTTGCCACACAATCCAATGATGCAGACCACAAAATATATGAATGTGAGGACTGCATTGCTGGTCAGGTCATAGTATGGCTCTGTCTGGTTTGAGCTATTGGCCGCCACCACAGAGCCATCGAGGTCAAAAGGAGGGGAAACCCAAGTGTGGCTCTCATTGAGTAGCTCATACTCCATATCCATGGCTGCCTTACACTCTTAGGCTAGTTCCAGCCAGCCAGAGATCGTATTCTCACCTTAATGTGTCCTGAAGGCAAAGGATCCGGTATGACATCTGCAAGGAAAACAGGAAGATGGGCCCATCAGTCAGAGGCTACTTAGGCTTTCACCAGCCTTCCATGTTTCTGATTTACTCTCTCAGACTCTTCAGTTGAGAAGTGTGTTATCTGTCTACCTCAACATTAGAGGGACCAGCCCATTCTACTCAGGATGCTGACTTTTTGAGTTGTTTTTCCAATGGGGGGAGGGGGAAGGGTTTGGGTTAAGTCATCATAGTTTATCTTGTCATCTCTGGTGACGCACATGTGGGAGATGGCTGTGGCTGCAAAACACACACATACACACACACAAAAAAAACAAAACAAAAACAAACAAACAAAACAACAACCCGTACTTTGATTCCTAAGAAGTTGACTGGTCCAGACGGTAAAAAGGCAGAGTGTGAAGTCCAGCCCCTGACTCAGAGGGATCTGACACCGGCATTCTTGGCCTGCTCTCGGTGAGGACATCTCCGCTGACTTGCTGACTGCTTTGGAGTCTTTCCATTCTGAAAGCCCCAGAATGGAAAAATCCTGGACTTTAGAGGTAAAACAAACCAGGGTTCCACCACGAAGCCTATGTGACCTCGTGTCGGGCGCTTAACCACTCTGACTCTCGTTGGTTAATGCGCACGTCAGGAAGGTTAAGGGATGAAATGTGTGTGGAAATGCCTAGCATTGTGCTAGGCTCATAGGACTCAAAAAACCTCGTCTTTCCCCCTTTTGTCCTCTACCGTCTCATTTATCTGTAATTTACCAAAAGCTGCCCACATAATGAACAAGTTTATGGTCTTAAATATTAAAAATAAAAATCTGGCTGGCTTTTATATTTCAAACGCATGATTTAGTTTATTTTGTTTCTTCTGTTTTCGTTTCTCCAATACCCAGTGCTTGACCTCCACATGCTTCAGAGAGTCCCTCAGGGGGATACTGCTCCAGAATGCTCATCTTCTAACACTCAGGCGTATTTGCCTGGGATCCCACCAATTAAGGAGGAAAATAGGAGCCAGGCCTGAAGGAAGCAGGCTCATTCACAGAAGTGAATTCCAAACAGGACCGTTGCTCATTTACACTCATTAGCCCTTTGATCTTCCCACCCGTCCTATGAAGTAACCATCCCCATTTTACAGATGAGAAACCAAGGCTTAGGGAATTGAAGCAATTTGCTCCCAGTCCCTATATATAACTGGTGGAACTGAGATTTAAACACGGGACACCCGACCCTGCTGCACTTTTCACAGCATCCTATCTGCTGCTCAGTGGGCTGGAAAACGAGTGGCAGATAATTAGACTTTAAACAGTTTAAAACAGCTGACTCCTGTTTGACCATCATGCTGGGAAAGTAACTGTAACACTACCGGCTTGGCCTAAGATCTAAAACAATAGCTCATCACATAAGTAAATGAATATCTACTGTCATGCAAAAATCAGCACCGGTGGGGCGGGGAGGTGGGGGGCTTCTTTTTCTGCACTCCAGGGATACAGGAATGAACAGGACAGGGCTGGTGCTCTCCAAGAGGTGACAATTTAGGAGGGGAGACAGGCAAGGAAGCCAGCTCATCTAGGGTGTGAATTGTGTGGAGAAGTGAACGCAGGGTTTAAGAATGCCTTCCTTGGGGCTCCTTGGTGGCTCAGTCGTTAAGCGTCTGCCTTGGGCACAGGTCATGATTCTGGAGTCCTGGGATCGAGCCCCCCCTCTACGGGTTCCTTGTTCAGTGGGGAATCTGCTTCTCCCTCTCCCTCTGCCTCTCCCACACTCATGTTCTCTATCTCTCTCAAATAAATAAATAAAAAAGAATGCTTCCTCTTCTGGAGGATTCAGAGGAGGCTTCATAACAGTAATATTTGGGCTGAGTCTTGAATATATGAAGAGTGAAGCAGGAAGGGCAGGAAGGAGGTCATTCTGGGAAGAGAGAGGATGGTAAAGGCATAGTGTGCCCAGCATACAGTGGGAATAATTCACTTGGCAGACACATTTCTCCGGAGCAGGGCACTTTCCCTGGTGCCTGAGTGAAGATTGGAGATTGCTCCTTTATACTTGGAGAGATTGCTAATGAGCTAGGGGGGACTTCACCAGCAACAAGTACTCCACGATCCTTGGCCACCTTTGCCTCTGATTCATTCTGCACTGCCAGGCGCCTTGTTTATCCTCTCCATACTAATTTCCTTACCAGACTGGTCTGGGCTTTGTGGCTGACCTTTCTGCTAAGTACGTTGGGGACCCTGGTTTAATGTCTGCATTGGTTGAAAAGCATAAGCTGGCAGCCATTAAAAACAAAAGTTAGGGCACCAGGGTGGCTCAGCGGCTGAGCGTCTGCCTTTGGCTCAGGTCATGATCCCGGGGTCCTGGGATCGAGTCAAGCATCAAGTCAGGCTCCCTGTGGGGCGCCTACTTCTCCCTTTGCCTGTGCCTCTGCCTCTCTCTCTGTGTCTCTCATGAGTAAATAAATAAAGTATTTTTTGAAAAGTTATAAAGAAACCATTTTGGGTATCCCTGGGTTAATTTGGGTTGTTTCCACTATTTTTCTGTCTTATCGGTACTTTAATTCTACAGACCCAGAATCCTATTGAAGCCGCCTGCACTAGAGCATACATTAATCACTAGCATTTTCAGGGGCCCATCTGTGTACTAGGCAAGGTCACACTTCAATGTCTGGGTGAGTCTGAAGACCGGTGAGGGGCAAAAGCTCTGCCTCGAGCTTTGGGGATAGGGATGATGATGGTGCAGGTGAGTGAGGGAAGGTCAAACGCTGACCTCCAGCCCTAACTCTGCCTTTTTGGCTAGAGTCTCACTCAGTGGGATGGACTTGCACCTGGGGTCACTGTTTTTCTAAATAGGCTAAGAAGCAGTAATAGCGTGCACAGCTTTGTGAAAGGGCCAGAGGGGGTAAGCTGGGCAGCCAGTCCAGAGTGGGGAGGCTCCTCCAAGGAAGAAATGAGTTTAAATCACAGTGACTCTGATTGCATTAACAATGAAGTCTGCTGCCCCAGGTCTCCGAGGGACTTCTGCTTCATTTGGGTCCCGGGGAAAGTGGAGCCCAATGCCAGGCAATCAATACTTGTTGGATTGCAGTTCGATTACACGCACAAGGAAGTTTGGTTTTCTGCTTGCTTTATTTTTCCAGCCTAAGACTTCCAGACACTGGAAATGGCTGGTTTTCGGTTTCCTCTGAGTCTGAGTCTGGGCTGTGTTGGAGAGGAGGGGGAGAGTGGTCTGGCGCATCCCTTCCTCTTCCCAGAGCCTAAGAATTAAGCGTGGGGATGAGGTCTGAGCATCAGGAGCGGTGCTAAATCTTGTTGGCCTCCAGCCTTTCCTTTCTCACCTGCAGTCCGCCCCCGCGCTCCCCCCCCCCCCCCCATTCATTCCCCACAGCCACTTCTCCAGTGACCTGCTTAACAGGGAAGGTTTCCGGGGAGCCAGAGCTGAGCCCCAGTAGGGGAGGGAGAGACAATAGCCAGGTGTGGGCCACCGCGGCGCTAGAGCGCCTAAGAGAAGCCGAGGCGGCGCTGGCCGAAGGGCCGGGGGAGAGGTGAAGGCTCAGGACAGTCCATCCGCTTCCCCGGCGCTGGCACAGATAAGCCTCACCACCCAACTCCAAGGCTCGCAGATCCAAGGGTTTCCTAAAGAATTCCCTGCTCTTTCCAGGTGATGATGAGGGGGAGATTAAAGACTGCTGTGCCAGCACCTCAGTTTCTAAATGCAGAGTGGGGGGTGGTGAGGCACCAGGGACGGCTGGGAGCCGGCCACAGCTGCTTGGGGACTTGGCCAGCGCCCCGCGGGCGCAGGCCACTGAGCGATTCGGTCTTTCCAAACATAGGCAAACTGCCCTCTGCTTCTGGGCTCCGGCGGAGCGGACCCTAGACCCTTCGGGTTCTGTCCCCCAGGCGGGGACAGGAAGAATGGAGAAGCGCTCCCTTTGCCCCGCCGCCGCCAGCCGCTGCCAGCTCGGATCTGGGGATGGACGCCTGCAGGGGCCCCCAGCAGGGCTCGCTGGACGCCCCCTCCCACCCCAGCGGCCTGGCTCTCCTCGCGTGGCGGCTCTTCTGCAGGTGGCTGGGAGAGAAGTTGTCCCCGTCGCAGCCACCACCTAGACGAGTGGGCTGGGGGACGAGGACTGGACGAGGGCGCATGCCACGCACACCGGCATGCGGTGGCGCCGCATCTGTTCCCGCACACACGACCCGCAGCCCCCACTCACGCCTGGACACCTGCTGTCGTTCATTGCCACCAGAATCACCCCCCGCAGAAGGGAGAACCGCGCACCGGGACCTACTCTCCAGCACACGGAGGTGCGCACCACCACGCAGCGCAGATGCACCCAGGTGCCCAAGTGCGTCTCTCTCTCTCTCTCTCTCTCGCTCTCTCTCTCTCTCTCGATCTGTGTCTCACACACACACGCCTCACCTTTGCTTTTCCGCTGCAATCCGCTAGCTCGGCTCGCCGGCACCCAGCGACTGTCCCCAACCCAGCCGGGCGCCCAGGCGCGCAGCAGCTCGGCCGGCACCTGGCGCCTGGCGCTCGGCGTCCTGCGCTGCCGGCTGCTCCAGCCCCTCGCGCCGCCCAGAGCCAGGGCCCCGCGGACCCCCCGGACCCCCGGACCCCCGGACCCCCGGCGCCGAGCGCGCACTGGGGCTCGGGGCGCGCGTGGCGGGGCGAGCGCGTGCGCGCCCGGGTGGCTGCGTCGCCGGGACTGGCCCCGCGGAGCCCGGGCCCCTCTGCACATTTCCCCGCGCCCCCCCTCCCCCGGGTTACGTCACAGCAGCTTCGCTCCGCCCGCTGGTCCGTAGGAGGACCGGGCTGAGCCGCGCGGAGAATCCGCCGGGGGCTGCGGGTGGAGCTCGCGGGCGGGGGGCGTCGGGGGTCGGCGATCCCGCGCCCCCGGACGCTCCCACTCGTGGCAGGCTCACGCGCTGCAGTCCCTCGTACCGCGCTCACAGAATCGGGTGTGTCTCACCCAGCGTACGGCTGCTGGGGTGGCGGCCCAGGTGACCCAGACTCGCCTGGGACCCTGTGCCATCACCTGGGTCGGACAGGTTGGCAAAGCCGTGCCTGCCGTGGGTCATCCCAGGGCGCAGGGCTGGCGGGAGAGCACCTCGTGCGGGCCCGGCTCCCCTCCCTTCCCGGCCATCCAGCCGGCACAGGGGTTCCAGAATTCGGTTCAGGGAGCGCCAGGGCTCAGCAGAGCAGCACTCCTGCCCCCTCCCAGCTGTGCACGCCCAGAGGTACAGGCCATGCGGCCGGTCGCTGGGCTTGTGGGCACCTGCTGGTGCGACTCAGCTCGCTCCCCGGCCACCTAACATGTTCCCGCTGTGTGCGAGCCGAGGGGGACACGTAGGAAGTGGGAGCTGAATCGCCCCAGTTGAAGCGATTTCGTTTCTGACTGCGATGATTCAGCCTCTGTTCCAATAGATTAATAAGTCATAGTCCTGCAGCCTCTCCTTCCTCGTCCTCCTCCAGGTACAGACAGGCACTCACCGTCCCGCGGCCAGTTTTAGCAGGTAGGGAAGGGAGACAGCAAACACCAACAACAGTTTTCTCCATGGGCTGCGCTGCCTGCCTTGCACTGGCCGTTCTGTTGTCTGACTTCCAAATCCACCCGTTAAAAGTTCAAGTCCAGAGGCTGTTTGGCAGGTAGGGTGAGCCCTAGGGATAGGTGAGTGACCCGGGAAAGAAACCACCAGTGGAGGTAGCGGTCAGCTGCAGGTTTCCATCTGGGCTACACTGTGTCTTGGGGGTACCTGCTGCCGGGGTGGGGATCAGGACTTTTCGTTGGATTTGTCTCTTTCTGAGATGTTGGTTATGATGGGGCTTGCATCCCTCATGCGGGAGCTTAGGAGCTAGACAGCATTTTAGCCAGCGGTCGCCTTATGTTCCAAGCCATCTGGGAGCCAGCTTCTCTTTAGACTCCTGTGTGTAGGGTGGAGGGGCTGGGGCAGGTAGCTCACTAGCAGGGGGACGCCCCTGCTGGCGGGTGGCTGGGAGAGGCGGAGTGGTGAGAGTCCCAGGAGGGCAGAGTGGTGATGAGCCAGTATGGGAGATACGCTCAAGGCGCGCAGTTACCGCAGCAATACCTGATGTCATCTCCAGTTTAAAACCGGTGACCCGGCTGGTTTCTGGGAAAAAGAAGATTGACAGAGTGCCCACTCCACACTCTGATTTCTTTCCTTGTGATCATGTTATCTTCAAGGTGTTGAACGTGTGCGTGTGTGTTTTAAAAGGCATCAGTTTTGTAACCTACACAAGAAATGGACTGCTGGCTTTCGATGCCCCGATTCCCCCCCCACCCCCGCCCCCAACAGTGACCCCAATGGCATGATGCTTGCTTTGGTTTTATTCCTATTTTAGTATGAGTACGATACCAGCAGAAGCAGACTGCTCCCGGAAGATGAGGATCATCGCTTCCTTCAAGGCAGCTTGGGTGGTTAGTTGGCACCCCTCTGTGTGATTGCTGGTTTGCAACCTCGGGAGTTCCCGGGGTGACCTCTGAAACTGGCCCCTGTACACAGAGGGCAAAGAAGGATTGAAGAAATTGGCAGGTCACTGGTGGGTAGGTGGCGGTTTTAGGAAGCAAGAGAATTTACCTAGGAGGCCTGTCTTAGGCACTGCAAGATGAGGACGTCTCTGCACCCATGGCCAAAATCTTACAAGTTTCTACAGAGGCTTTAAAGGCCAGATGGTCTCGGTAATACATTATTCTCTCAAGGCTGCATCCTTGAAGTGGCTCCTAGTATGGGAACAATGGGTGGAGCGTACATTCCAAGGACAGCGGAGGAAGATCAGGGGCCTTCAGTCGCCAGAGGCCACCTTGCAGGTCAACCAGACAGTAGTAACCTCCTCTCGGTGACCCACCTCCTCCAACAATGTTCTTTATCTCAGAGATGGAATACAGTGAAATGCCCCTTCCTGTCCTTTTCTTATGACGTCTCCTTTCTCTTGCCTGAGTCAGGTTGGGTCCTGGAAAAAATACTGGCCCGATCCACTTCAGGCGCACCTGTCTCTTCTGTAGGGCCCAGCGAATGGGGACTGAATAGCATTGACCTTGACAGCAGAAAACGTGTAATCAAGAATGATTGTTGATTTTGTCTAGATAATGTACGCCTCCCCCTCCCTGCTTTGAATGCCTCGAAAGACCTGTTTGGCTTTGCTGCCACCTGTACTCAGCAGCCACCCTGGAGGCTCTGGTTCCCTGTTTGACTCCTCATGGCTATTCTTTTGACTCCCCCACCCCACACACACACACACACTTGCTGGATGAAGTCTGCCCTGCCACACCTGGGGCTGCCTCTACTTCTCTGCCACGCTCGGTTAGTAACTAAGTAACCCAACCTTGAGCCAGAAAAATAGAGGCGGTAGGGAGGAGATAACCCTGGCACTGGCTTGTTTGATATCTTTAAAGCAATTAAATAATAGCCTTCCCTCTGTCAGCACTTATCAGAGAGACAATAGACAACAGGAAATAAGAACAGAAGCAGGACAAAGGGTCAGCTGGGTGCTCAGCCTGTAGTTGGGGAGATGCTACTCCGTTTGCTGTTTGGGTGAGAAGTTTACGGCATATGAATATGACCAAAGTAGGTCACTTATGCCTCTTAGTGGCTTTAGTAAGTTAAATGGGGGGGGGGGGGATTGTCCCTCTGCAATCATTTTACTGGACGGATTTGTCTCGCTATGAAGCCTGAAGGGGAGGTGGGATCCCTGAGACAAGACTTGGACCTCGCTGGGAGTGGTGGATGCCAATCCAAGCATACGGTATGGTTTTTATTATCTCCGTGGGAATGCCCGAGGATGCAGCTTGCCATTTCCACTGATGTAGAGGGATCAACGCTCCTGTTGTGTGGAACACACCGATGTGCAGAGGAGGAGGAGGAGGTCCTGGGCGTGATGATCATATTATCCCGACTCCCAGGAGAGACCCTCCTGTTTTCAGCTGTTTCTGTCCCTCGTCCCCACTAAGCAACTGCATTTTTTTCCCCAAAACTGAAATGTCAGCTTCCTTATCCTGTCTCTGAGATGGCATCTTCTACCTGGTGGCACAGAAAGTCCCTTCCAACATCATGGTCCTGACATTTAGTTTGTGGAAGGTACAGAAGGTGGTCACACCAGGTTTCTTCAAAAAAAAAAAAAAAATCTGGCCATTTGGTAGAGTGCGTTTAGGGGTACAGATACGGAAGGGGTTAGCTTGAGGACCAGTCTTCATTTCTCTCTCCCCCACCCCTTGATGGGTATGGCCTGGCTTGACATGTCACCCTTTTTCTTTATTAACATCCTCAATCCACACGGAATACAGCACCTGAGTGAGTGAGCAGGTGTTAGAACCTGGGTGGAAACCACTGCAAATAAGCGTAGAATCAGGGATCGTGGTTAGAAGCGACCACGACTTAGACATTCTTTTTCTCTCCGTCTCCCCCGTTTTGACAGAAATGTACCCAAACAGAATCCTGGACCCAGAAGGGAGTTTAGAAATTCTCAAGTTTCTAGCCCACCTCCCATCATTATACAGGGGAAGACACCGGGCCCCGAGAGGCTCAGTGACTTGTCTGGGCTCACCCTGATAGACAATGGCCAAGCCAAGATGCAAATTAGCTCTTCTGGGTCACAGACCCACACCCCTTCCACAGGCACGCCACCCCGCAGGGCATGGGGGAGCTGGAGGAGACGGTTCCCCAGCCCTTCCCTTCCCATCAGGCCGTTATCCCTGCTGCTCTTGCCCTGCCCAGCCTCCTCTTTTCCAGTCCCTTGGCAACAGGGTTGGAAGACATGTGGCCACCCTGCTCTGTGATTTTTTTTTTCCAGAATGTTTCCTAGAGCACTGATTCTGTTCAATCCTCTGTAGGAAAAAGAGAGCACAAATCTGGAAAATGCTTCTCCTTCTCTTAAAGATCCACCATGTTTATTAATAACACTCATAGGGAACATTTCCTAAGTACTCATTATGTGCATGGGGGCCTGAGGGTCTCGTACATTCTTTATCTCATTTAATCCTCTTAGCTTTTGAGGTACCTAACATCATCATCATTATTAACACTGTTATTTTGAGAAGCTTTGCAGTGAAGGAGGCTATTTGTCTTAAACTCAGTGTTTCCTTGAGTTGTGCAGCCGTGAGAACTTGCCGTGGGAATAGTTTTTAACACTAACTCAGTGTTCACTGTGTGCCAGGCACTGTACTTAGACACCTTGTACTTACTCATTTATCCTCACTGAAACCCTATGAAGCACATCGCCATTATTACTATCCTCGTTGGTGAACAGAGCAACCGAGGTCCGGAGAGGTTAAGCAACGTGCCCGAGGCCACACAGCTCCGAGGGACAGAGCTTAACCATCTGTCCCCCGGCCCCCAGGTAGCAGTGCTGAGGTATGATTACGCAGAGCCACACATGTTGGAGAAGGGGCTCCTTCCCATCTGTAATCACCCTCAGAGGCTGACTAAGGTGAGAGGGATTTCTTCTCCCCCCCATGAATAGCCTTAGTTGTTTTAAGCTCTTTGTCCCTTCAGTGTGCCCCTGAACCTCACGATGGGTTGGTGAGTTCTGGACTGCATCCGAGTTCTCTGAGGCCCTGACAAGCATCCAGCCCTCCCAGAACCCCTTCTTCCTCCCCCTTCCAGACACGGCCAGCTGCCAACAAGTATCCGGCCCTCTCCTGCTGCATGACGTGCCTCTCCATGCTGAACTGCCCCATCAGGCTGCTCCCTGGGCAGGTCTTTCCCTGCAAAGAGGAGCTGCCTTTAGGGTTGGATTTATCGACTCACAGAAGCCCGGTGGCCTCAGGGAACACCTAGTTCAGGGCTTCACAACCCGGCTGCACACCAGAGTCACCCGGGGAGTCTTAAAAACTAAAGGTACCCTGGCTTCATCTGATTTAATGGATCTGGGAAGGGCCCAGATCATTTTTCAAGGTTCCCTAGGTGATTTTAATGTCAGCTAGAGCTGAGGACTATCTGTGGATAGTACAACCTTCTCATTTCACAGGTTAGAAGAACTTTGGATGATCAGAGGTGGGGCGTGGAAAGTCTGTCCTGGGTCAGACAATACCCCACTCAGTCTCTTTATTCCAGGGCCACTGTGGACTCACAGCCCACTCCACAAGCCCAGGAACCCTGTTATGTGTCTAGAGGGAGCACTGGGCGGGGCCTGTGCAGGCTGGGGCCTGGGAGCCTCTGCCCTACTGGCAGATGGGACCGCAGCTGTCCCTCTCATAAGGAAAAGCCCTGTTGGGTGGCAAATGCCCTCATCTCAGAGGAGATATTGGAGTGAAATGGGGGGCAGCACCTCAGTTCCCTTTGGCAAGTGTCCATTTGCAGACGCACCATCTCTTGTAGGGATGGGCATTTCTCAGCTATGAGAGGCGGGCAGCAATTTCATAAATGGGCCAGAACCAGCCAATGGGTCTCAGTGGTTTCGTTTTTCTTAAGAGCAGGGGAGATCAGAGCCAGATTTCATCCTGGCCACGGTGCTAGAATCACTGCACTGAATCACACTGTTCTTTCTGGCATGTTCTTTCCCGGGGTCTGTGCACCTGTGAGCCCCCAGGGACCTTGCTGGAGAATCCCACTGGGTCCTTTCTCCATGGGTCACTCTCGCCGGCCCTGGACATTCTCTTTGTCCTTTCCTCCCTGCTCTTGTGGCTAAAATGATAGTTCATCCTGCATGGGACATAGAGTATTTGCATTTGAAAAGGATTTTGGGGGGTGGGGCCCAGGTCCACAGGAGAGGCTCTCCCAGTGGAGAAACTGGCCTGATGTTGGCAGAGGAGTCTTCGCTCCTAGTGTCTCTGATGGCAGAGCCCTAGCTCCCTCTCCTAAGCTCAGGGATTTCTGCTGCCCAAGGGCCTCTGTTCCCCAAGAAGCAAGAACCACTGCGGGAGTTAATCCAGTAAGTGCAGTTAATAGAGTTACATCCTGTTTCCAGAAAGGCTGCAGTTCCTCTGCTGGCCTCAGGGTGGGGTGAGCGCACAGAAGTCACCTCCCCATCTGGTCTTGGCAGCCCGCAGGCACCAGGCCTTGCAGATGGGGCCCCAAAGCCCACCCCCCCCACTTTTCTTTGCCCCCGCCACCTGCCCCACTCCTCCCATCCCCCCCACCGTCTCCAATCCGGGGATGGGATGCAGCCTGTGGGGTGGCCACAGCTTCTTGCAGCCTTGGGTGGGCTTCCAGGAGGAGGAGGCAGTGAGGGCCAAGAGGCTGTGCCTGGGAATTAAAGCCAAATGGGTTTGGGAAAGGATCTTGAAGAGCTGTCTCGGGAGCTCAGTACCTGTTCTTGGGCTGCGTGCGGGAGCCCCAGATGAGGCTGTCACTGAGCGACACAAAAGTTTCTGCAAGGCAAAGAAGACAGATTTTCCTTCCTTTCCGCAGGCAGTGTCTCCCTAATGACCCATGGGCATTGACAGGGGTCTCAGCTGCAAGGGCGCGAGGGGCTTCGCTGAGCCAGGTGAGGCCCCAGTGATGAGACTTGGCCACTTTCCAGAAGTTGAGAGTTGACCGAGGGCTTCTCCCCTGTGTGGGGGAGCCAGCGTGTTGGTTGTGTTTGCTGATCCCACCGGCTGCCAGTCCCAAGCGTCGTGGTGCCTGTCTGCCCATCAGAGCAGAGCAGATGGCTGGACTGGAGAGGGGGACCGGGGGTTCCCATGTCCCCACACGACATCGTGTGTACCACCCCCCTTCGCTCCCACAGCCCCCAGAGGCTGCTTCTGCCCCCCTCCCTCTCCCTCCCCCCCTTCCCTCTTCCACCCCACTCTCCTTCTGCAGCCAGATCTCTCCTCTGACAGATTGTCCCTGTGGCTGCCGCCAAAAACTAATTTCTCAGTGCCACTTCAGACACTCAATCTTTTTCCCTGGCAAGACCCTTTTATTAGAAGTTGTGAAGCGTGACAGTTCCTGGGTTTTGTTTCTAGCCTGCTGGAACATGGAACCCTTTTGAGTAACTGGAGTCAGGGTTTAGGAGGTGTCTTCGCCGCTGGTAGAGTTGGGCAAGCGCATGGGGCGGGAGAGCCCGAGCCCGGCCAGACCCAGCTGGTGACAGGGGACATAGGATTTGGGCTCACCTCAGGATGCTACAGAAGGACTCACTTTAGGGTTCTTTCCATAATGAATTCACTTAAACAGAACTTCAGGATTTTTTCCCCCCATACAACTCTTCTATGTATACACGATGTACACAAATTTTAAGTTACTTACCAAAATAGGGCTGGTTGCAAATATCAGATCATCCCTAAAAAAAAAAAAAATAAATAAATGATGACTTGGCATCAGCGAGTCTATTCTAAACGTTGTGCTTTGAGCTCCAAAGTGAATTTCCAAAGAAGAGTTCCAAAAATGACTTGGCAGTGGTGATACTGAGTGCGTTATCTAGTTTTCCAAGAGGGGCACCTCTCAGGGCTGTCAGATTGTCAGACTGTTCAGGAATAGCCAATACTCACTTTGGTGTTCGGCTCTGATGTGGTTGGCAAAAGAAACAAACCCATAATATGAAAAGGCGCTGGTAATGTGATCGTGCTTCTGAGGATCGTATCTGTCCGAGAACGTCCTACACAGATACACACCTTCCTTCATTCACTTGTTCATCCGTCCGTCCATCCATCCAATAAACAAGAGAGCTGGTCAGAGGAAAGGGGAGAAAGAGGGTTTTCCCAGCTCTGTGATGGGACTTCTGACTGTGTCCTCTATGCTCAGGGACCTCAGAAGCCCCCACCTAAGGCCCTAACTCCTTAGCAAGCGCCCAGAAAGCATGCAGGGCAATAATTGCATGTGAGGCGCCTCTGTGGGCCTTTTGGAAATCAGATATTTTTTCATGGTTTCTTATATCCCACACAGGAGAGGGGCTAAAAGGGTTGTCATCTCAAAAACCGTCTTTGTCTCCGTTCTTGGCGTGTTGCCACAAAGCTGGCAGTCCATCAAAAAGCAATTAGTGGTGCATGACTTAACGAGCATCTGATGCATTTCTTCAGTGGGGTAGGAGGGCAGCGCCGCAGCCCTGAGTAGCAGAGGCTGCCTAGTGGGCTGGAGTTACTCATCCTGGGTAATTTCTTCCAAAATGATATCATTGCCTATAATTTGAGGTCCAGAGAGGAAAAGATAAGCTGACAAAATATGCTGATCCTTAGTTCCAGCTGATAGAAGGGTTTGTTCGGCCAGTAAAATATTTTTATTTTAAATTTAATTTTTATCGAGGATCCCTGGGTGGCTCAGCAGTTGAGCGTCTGCCTTTAGCTCGGGGCGTGACCCTGGAGACCCGGGATCGAGTCCCACGTCGGGCTCCCTGCATGGAGCCTGCTTCTCCCTCTGCCTGTGTCTCTGCCTCTCTCTCTGTGTGTCTCTCATGAATAAATAAATAAAATCTTTAAAAAAAATAAATTTAATTTTTATCAAGTTCTATATGTACGTGGTCAACAAGTCAAATAGTGGGAGTAAGCTTCTAGAATGGAATAGCAGATCGCTGCTCCATCCTTTTCCATTTCTGATACACTGCCTAAGGGTGAACACTGTCAATCAATCTTTTTTTTTTTCTAGTTATTTACCTCCATGTTTATAAATGACACATTCACACTTCTATTTCTTGATTTCTCTGTTTTAGATTTTTTTTGGCCTCCTACGAGGAAAGACCCCCAACCCAACCACTTATACAATGAATTTCCCTCCCCACGCTCCTCTTGGTATAGTTACCATCCTTTTGGTCAATTCAGTGGCCAGTGTTTGCATGGTTATAACTATGTAAATATTACTTAAAGCTGATCAAGCACTATTCTCTGCTGGTCTCTTCTGTCTTGTAGAGCCTGTGTTTTCCCTGGAGTTAATGATTACCTCTTAAAAAAAAAAAGATGAAAAAAAAAAACGTGCTTAATTTTCCATGTTACTGTCTGTAACTCATCCTCAAATTCTGGCGGAAGCGGAAGTCTTCTCTCAACGTATCCAGCCTGTTGGTTTCATTTTTGGCTTGGAGGCATCCTTCCTGGATCTCTTGGTCCTTCTGTTCTGTCTGGACCAATTGTCCTCCACATCGACTGCGTGGCTCACATGTGGGGACTTCTCTTCCCCATCATCCTGAGGCTCTTCCTTCTTGCTTTCCAGCGTTAGTTCTTTATTCCCTCTTGCTCACTCTGTGTCTGGATTGCATCTTTGTTATACTGGAGCAGCTCCTCCAGGAGCTTCTTCTTTTTTCAAAGATTTTATTTATTTATTTATTTATTTATTTATTTATTTATTTATTTATTCATGAGAGACACAGAAAGAGAGAGGCCCAGGGACACAGGCAGAGGGAGAAGCAGGCTCCATGCAGGGAGCCTGACGTGGGACTCGATCCCAGAACTCCAGGATCATGCCCTGAGCCAAAGGCAGATGCACAACCGCTGAGCCACCCAGGGGTCCCCATCCTCTAGGAGGTTCTTGAGAAAAAGCATGTGGTATCCACCCTCTAAGACAACCCCCAAGAATCCACATCTCCTGGTCCCCTTCCACATTGTACTAGGATTGGTCTCTGTGACCAACAGACTATGACAAAAGTGACGACATGCTACTCCAGAGGTTGGGGGGTGGGGTACAAGACACTGTGGCTTCTGTCTTGATGACTGGCTTGCTTCCCCTCCTCTCCTTCATTCCTCTCCCCTCCTCCTCCTTCCTCTTTTCTTCTTCTTCCTCTGCTCGTTCTTTCTGAGGAAACCCAGTTGCCGTGTCACGAGCTGTCCTTTGTGATGAGTGAGCTTGGATGTATATCTTCCAGCTCCAGTCAAGCCTCAGATGACCGTGGCTTCCCTGATACCTTCAATGCCCCCTCATGGGAACCCCCCCCCCCACCCCCAGTACCACCCACTCAGTACTAAGCCACTCTCAAATTCTTGACTTGCAGAAAGTATGTGACAATAAATGTGTGTCGTTCTGAGCCACTAAAATTTGGGTGATTTGTTTTGTGGCAGTAGATAGGACAGTGGCAAATTTTTCGGATACGCTGATTATCTAAAAACGTCCTAATTTTGCCCTCACTTTCAACGGATGATCTGATTGTGTGTAGAATTCTGTTCTACGGTTGGAAGTCCCCTTCTCTTAGAATTTTGAAGGCAGTCACATATTGTGTCCTGGCTTCCAGGGTGGATGCTGATGTGCCCAGCTTTTCCCCAAATCTGGTTTGTATCGTCTCTTCATTACAGGTGTTCTGACATTTCATGAGGTTATGCTTTGGTGTAAACCACGTCTGTTTTTACCATTTGTTGGGTCTGGCCTCAGTTCGGCGCGCCTCTTTAATCTGAAAGCTCATGCTCCTTGTTTTTGAAAGATGCTGTTACATTCATTTTTTTTGGAAAATATTCCACTTCTGTTGTCACTGGTCTCCCTTTCTGGAGCTTCTATTTTACAGATAGACTATTTCTCCAATTCCCTTGGTATTTCTCTATTTCCCATCCCTTGCTGTTTTCGTTTTCTGACTGATCTTTTATCTTCTAACCCTCCTGCTGAATCTTTTATTTCAACTATTATATTTTTAATTTCTAGGAACTGATCCTATTCTCTAAACATGCTCTCTTTCATGGCCTTCTGTTCATGGTTCATGGGTGCAATATTTTGCCCTCAAGTTTCTGAGGATTTTATTTATTTTTAGTTTTTTTTCTACTTCTAGCTTATTTGTTTCACTCACATGCCTTTCCTTACTTGTTATTATCTGTGTTTCAGGGCTTTCTGTTTTATATTTTGAGTGAAACATTAAAATGCCTATTGAAGGCGCTTTGTGCACAGGGCTGTCAAGTGGTGGATTTCCTTAGAATTCTCGGGTGGAGGAGACAAGGTCACCTGGCTGAGGAACACACCTAATCTGTAGATTGTTTGTTAGCCTGCCAGCTTTCTGGAAAGATCTCAAGCTGGATCTTAAGGGCTTTATAAGCCTGGCTACCAAGCTCTTAGAGCCATGCAGGAGAAGATGGTTGAGGATTTCACTAAGCATTCAGACATTCGTTTAGTTTCCCTGTTGGCAGTATATTGTACCACAATCCTGACCTTTCCGTGGGGCCTGCATCCCCAAATCCAGAGCCTGGCTCTTTCAGCCACTTCCCAGAGTAAATGTCATCATTTTTTTGTTTTTTTAACTGGGATAGAGGAAGCTGTAGAGTCATGGGGAAAGGACCAAAGGTTCTGAGCACTTTTTTAAAAAAATTGAGCTATAATTGACATAACATTGCATCAGTTTCAGGTGTACAATATGATGATTCACTCTCTGGAGATATTGCAAAATCACCACCACCATAAGTTGAGCTAACATCCATCACATACATAGCTACAACAAAATTTTTTTTTTTTTTTGTGATGCCTAAACATTTCTTATAAAGTCATTCAACCATTCTCTTCTTTCTAACTCTGCCTGGATCCTCCATTTCCTGGTCTTTCTGGATATCGACAGCTTGAATTGGCTTTCTTCCTGGTCGGCTTTACCCATTCAAGGTCACAGTTCATTTTCTCTATCCTAGAGAGTCAGTTACCTCCCTGGTCCCTTTCCAACTTCCTTTTTTTTTTTTTTTGTATTTTCTTGCGTATTGTCATTTCTGCTGTGTTTCTCTTTACAAACGTTTGCTTTTTAAAATTTCTTTACCGTCACTTACAGCAATCCAGAAGGGAAGGGGAAAACTGCATGTGTTTAATCTGCCATATTTGACCAGATGCCTTCATTGGTAGTTTGCACTAGAGTTTTGTTCATTTGCTTGTTTGGTTTTATTTTGTTTATCTATGTGAATGTTTTTCGTTTTTGCTTGTTTGTTTGTTTGTTTGTTTTTTAACCAGCTAAGTATCAGTGACTTGGTTAGCTTCAGACTTGGTTATCTGTGTGGTTCACTGAGTGTTACTGATCATGGATCAACTCACTGCTTGGTCAGACATTGGGATGACTTGCTGCCCACTCCATTCTGCATTCATTCATCTGGTAGTAGTAGGGATGGTGGCCAATAAATCCTCCAGCCTGGAGAGGAACTATTTTGGTGTCCATGGTGCTTTTTCCCTCTGGACTGACTTAGCTTCTGATGGACATATCCTTTGCTGGCATTGGTTGGGACTATGACTAGCAAAGTGGGGTGGCTCCCTCAGATTTGAGAAAATGTAACTTTTTTTCTAGTTAGGGCACCTCCACATGGCAGGCAGTTGTCAACTGGTCTTCAGGGCCAAAGGGTATAATTGACCACTGCCTACTTCCTGAATTCTTTTCCTTGAACTGTCCTTCAAGCTAGCTACCTTTTCCTGTTTCCTTTCTCCTGACTCTCTGATCCTCATCTGCCCATCTATTCATTCAACCAATACTTTTGAGCATGTGCTATGTGTCAGGTCCTGTCTGAATAAGACACAAGCACTGACATGATGTCGTTTTCACAGAGGCAATGGTGCCTATGCTATGCACGTCATGCTTAGGAGTTTGCATTTTATGCTGAAGGAAATGGGGGTTGTTGGGGATTCTATGAGGAGTGTAATGTCATCACTTTCTCCTTTCATGGAGACAATTGGGCTGAGTATGGAAGAATGGATCAAAGGTTGATGACACTAGTTGGGGGAGAGGGTACCAGAAAAGTCTGTTCAGGGGATTCAGGACAGAGCTGTTGAGGGCTTTGAACTATAGTGAATGATGTGAAACCAGGGCTACAGAGGAGAAAGTTAAGAGGGAAGCCTTTGGAGAACTAGAGACTTATGGGGTTTAAGGAATGAGGGAGCAGGGGTGCAGTGGGGAGATGAGGATCCCAGGTTTCTGGTTTCAGTAACGATGGTGGTGGTACTAGTTACTGGAAGAGGAAGAGAGGAGGAGAGCACAGTGGGGACAGACGAAAGTGAGTTCCACTTTGGTTGTACTCAGTTTGAGATGCCTATGGGACACCTGGAGGAGTGCAAAGTGAATAGTTTGATCTGTGAGTCTAGATACCTTGGGAGAAAGAAACTGAGCTAGATATTTAATTTGAGAGTTAATATCTAAGGTGATAGTCAGAAGTGGTGGAGTAAATGAGGTCAACCAGAGAGAATATAGGGATGAGAAGAGAAGAGAATGGGGAATGCCAATGTTTAAGAGACAAGTCCTTCAGGAGAAAGAGAGAGAAGGAGGAATGGAGGGAGGGAGAGAGAGAGGGCAGGAATGCAGAGAGAGAAAAGCAGGAAATGAGCCTGATCATTGTCTTGGATGGCAAGAAGAGAGAATCTCCCAGGTAGGGAGGGCTAAGGAAGTACAGTTATGAAGAGGAGAATTGAAAGATGAATGTTGGATTGAACCCCCAGGAAGTCATTGGTGCCTTTGGAGGTGGTGTGGGCAGAAGGCAGATGACAGCTTGTTGAGGAGGGAGGAGACATGGATGGAAAGGTGGTTGAGACGGCAGGTGCGTTCAGTTCTTTCAGCACCTTAGTTGGGAAGAGGAAAGCATCTGGCTGAAACAAATGTTGTTGTTGTTGTTTTTAAAAGGTGTTAAATGTTATTAGATGTAACAGGAGAGAGAGGGAGAGGGAGACTGAAGAGATGGTAGTAAGGATGGATCCAAATAGTAAATGGGACTTCTCTTGCATTGTGTTTGGAGAAGCTCATACATACAGAAGTGACTGCAGGCATTAGAGGTATGTGGGTGTGAGTGTGGATGCAGGGTGCATATGGAATAAGCAGAAAGAATATGAGAGGTTTTTTTTTTCTTTTTTTCCCAAGAATCATCCATATAACATTTTTTGGAGTATTTTCTGAGTCCCAGACACTGTATTTCTTACTGGAGATAAGGAAATGAAAAACACACCCGGTCTTAGGGAGCCGTCTACTGGGGCAGACTGATGTCAATAGACAAGTGTGCAAGATGTTGGGGGGATCTCACCTCTGGAGTGGGGTGGGGGTCAGGAAGCCTGCACCAGGTGACTGTGGTGCCTACCCTGGAGCGGGGTCTGAAAGCATGAGAATTTTCCAAGTGGACAAATGGGGAAGCACATGCTCCTTGGCCATGCAGTTTAACCATAAATATTTATTAAGCACCTGTACATATTATGCACCACATGTGGCACACTGGATGTAAGGGCAGATGAGATGCTACTCCCACTGAGCAGTGTACCGGATCGGGTGGAGGAGATATACAGATGGTTTCCATGTAATGTGCTAAATGTTCGGGCAATAGAGCAGGTGTCCTTTGGGGAGACAGAATGTCATTTGGTGTAGAAGGGACATAGAGTATGGGAGAGGAAAGGCAGGCAGGGCTAAGGTCAAGGTTTGGAAGGTTTAAAGGGTCTTAGGTACTATCATATAGTGGATTGGCTCCTTGGATTGACTGTAGATTGTGGGTCAGAGTCCTCTTTTTATATATGGTCTGGCCATTGTCTATTTGCCTATTCAATCTCTCACATGTGAAGATGAGGTCTTCAAGGTGAGTCCTAAATTCAGTATGACCTGTGTCCTTATGAGAAGAGACACAGAGACACAGACATACAGGGAGAAGGGAGATGGCGGAGGCAGAGATTGGAGTGATGCATCTTACAAGCCAAGGAACGCCAAGATAGCGGGCCACACCAGGAGCTGGAAGAGACAAGGAAGGATTGTTCCCTAGGGCCTTTGGAGGGATCATGTTCCTGCCAGCACCTTAATTTCAGACTTACAGCCTCCAGAACCACGAGAAAATACATTTCTTTGGCTTTAAGCCGCCAGTTTGTGGTACTTGTGAATAGCAGCCCTAGGAAGCTGATATGGGTATCCAAGGGCATGTTACCTGGGGAGAGTCAGAGTCTCTCGTGCATGTGGTCTGTGGGCCCATACTTAACCAGGGGGATTCCTGAGGAAGTTGATTCCAGGACCTTTGCACATTCCTTTGGAACTGGAATCTCTGGAGAGAAGGCTGGAGAACCTGGATTATAGCAAGATTCCCGGGTGCTTCTGATGCTCACTGAAGTTCTAGACCGTGTTCACGGGGCATCAGGAAAGGGCTTGGAGGAAGGGAGAAACACCATCAGACTGTGCCCAAGAAAGCTCATCTATCTATCTTACAGGACAAGCAATCTGTTTCAACAAATATCCTACAAGGAATACAGAGCAAGATGGAGGGGAAATCTGTAGATTAAAAATGTCTGAGAAGATATATCCACGAATTTAGTGGTTAGTAAGTGACAGAACCAGGCCGGGCTATCCCTGAAGCACCTACACCAGTCCTCCGAGAAGCCTCTCTGACCTGCCAGGACAGAAATGCTCTCCTTCTTTTGTGTGCGGAGCAAGGGTTGCTCCTGGGTCCTTCTCAACAGGCTGTTTCTTGGGTCTTTGTCCATCCGCTAGTCCTCAAACATCAGTGTGTGCGAGAACGGCCTGGGACGCTGGCCCAGACCTGAGTGGATGGGGAGGGGCCGAAGAATCTGCATTTAAATCATCTCCCCAAGTGATTTCTCTGAGGTCAGCCAGTTCCTGCTCTACAGTAAGCAGTGGGCACTGGGTGGGGGAGCCATGCTTGCATCAGTTCCCATCTGTGGGTGAGGTGCAAGCCGCCTTTCCACCCAGTCCTGCTTCCATAGCTTGCCACCTGTCTGTTTGAGTTGTAAGAAAGCACCACAGCATGTGTGTGTGTGTGGGGGGGGGGTTCACTTAAACAACAGACATTTATTGTCTCACAGCTCTGGAGGCTGGAAAGTCAAAGATCAATGTGTTGGCAGGTTTGGTGTCTGGTGAGGATTCTTCAGGCTCCATACAGACAGCGGCCTTCTTGCTGTGTCATCAGAGAGAGAGAATGAGAGAGAGAGAGAGAGAGAGAGAACCCATCTTTCTTGTGTGTCTTCTTATTCTTTTTTTAAAAGATTTTATTTATTTATTCATGAGAGACACACAGAAAGAGAGAGAGGCAGAGACACAGGCAGAGGGAGAAGCAGGCTCCATGCAGGGAGCCCGATGCGGGACTCGATCTCAGGACCCCGGGATCATGCCCTGGGTCAAAGGCAGGCACCGAACCGCGGAGCCACCCAAGCGTCCTTTGTGTGTCTTCTTATAAGGGCACTGGTCCCATTCCCTAATCACCTCCCAAAGACCCTACCTCCTAATACCATCATGCTGGCAGTTAGGAGTTCAATATAGATTTGAGAGACACACAACATTGAGTCCCTAGTACCACTCCAGGTGGGAATGAAGCTTTGGGCCATTTTTGGGGGGTGGGGTGGGTTGGGAGAGGTGGTGGGAAAAACCAGTCCTATATATATGTTCTTACTTGCCCTCTTTCCTAGCCCCGCCTCCTGCTCATACTCACTTCCCTGTTTCCTCACAGGAGCACATCTCTTCTTGAAAAAAAAAATCAAATTATTATTATTTTTTAAATATAAAAGAATTGTGTGTTCAATGAAAATACTCTGAAAATGCAGAAAAGCAGAGTAAAAAAAACTCAAGCAGAAAAAAACCCCTAGCTATCCTCTTATCCAGACCCAGCCTCTGCAGAAATGCCACGTGTGGCCTTCCAGTCTTTTCTGTACGTGGTGTGGCTTCACAGAAACACACCCTCTTCTTCCAAGCGCCTCCAGCAGCTCGGTTTCCCCAGCCTCCCCACTCTCCTCAGCACCCCACTCGCTTCTCCAGAATTCAGACCCATCTGTGCCACCCGCCGGCAGCCTGCTCCCCCGCTTGTTCGCTCCTTCCCTAGGAATCACTGTCTTTGGGGGACACGTTGCAAGCTGATGATGCCAAGTGCTTTGCCGACAGCACCTAATACACCATCTTCCCTTCTCCTGTCCTCCTCCTCGGTGCCCATGGACTAAGGAGGAGGAGAGAGGACATCTCCTCCACTAATACTTAAAATTTTGTCATAGCAAATGAAAGGGTCTAAGACCCAAATATTCCCTCTGCTAATTGAGAATTAAGGATCTCTGCAAGGGGTTTCCCTCTGTTTCTCTGTCTCTGTCTCTGTCTCTCTCTTTTTAGGGCAGAGATGTCCTCTTGAAGTCTATAGACAGGGTGTCCAATCTTTTGTTGAAAGCACAGAGGCTGGCCCTCAGCCCCTGCAGTCTTCGTGTCTCATGTTGCCAAGAGTCACCAGATCACAGTGACTGGAGAGAGTTATGGTTTTATTTGGGGGTAATAAACACGAGCTGCTTCGGAACCGAATCCTGTTTCCATGCAAATGTAGTTTGTAATAAAAACCTGCCAGGACAGAAGTATGAGGGCTGCTCTTCCCAGCAAATTGCTCCCTTTGATGGAACATTCTTCAAAGTTATCCCGGGAGTGATCACAGCGGCTGTCAAAAAGGTTCCCATCTCAAGGGTTTGGGTGTTAGGCCACTGCTGGTGAATTATGAAGTGTGAGGAGGCAGGAAGCTGGCCGGGGCCAGTAGGGATTGCAGAATGAAAGGCAGACAGCTGGCCCTCTTGCTTTCTCGCCATTGTCTGCAAAGCCATATTTTATTTTATTTATTTATTTTTAAAGATTTTATTTACTTATTCATGAGAGATAGAGAGAGAGGCAGAGACACAGGCAGAGGGAGGAACAGGCTCCATGCAGGGAGCCTGATGCGGGACTCGATCCCAGGTCTCCAGGATCAGGCCCTGGGCCCAAGGCAGGCACTAAACCTCTGAGCCCCCCAGCCACCCAGGGATCCCAAAGCCATATTTTAAAGTCGGATTTATATTCCTACGTTTCAGAGTCCTTCCAGAACTCGCACAATGAGTGCTTTACAGACCCTCCAAAGTGAAGTGCACAGAGACTGGGGGCAGGAGGAGAGGATACAAATTCCGCTTCGTCCCCTCCGCACCTCCTCCCAGTGATGTTGCTTTAGGCGCAGAAGCCCAGCAGATCCTCAAAGCAACACGGGGACTCTCCCCGAGGGACAGGAAGGCCCTGTCCTGCTCCTGAGAGGTCAGTGCCTGCCTTCAGGTCTCCCGGCTGACTACGCTGCCATCAGAGCCAACAGCTCTCTTCCCATGCTCCTGCTCACTTCTGATCCTAATAGACGGAGCCCAGAGAGAGAGAGTGAAGGTTATCCCAGAGGTACAGAGAGGATGTTCTCTCAAAGCGAGGGCCCCAGCTCGAGCTGGCACCAGATGAGCATTTTCAGGAAGCAGAGCAGACAGCGGACAAGACCCCCTCAAGGGCTCTGAGAGGTCAGAGGTGCTCCTGGAGGAGGGCAGTGCCCAGGAAGAGGGGGGCAGAGCCTGGTGAGGTGACGGCAAACAGATGGCCCAGACGTCACTTCAACATCATCTTCCTGACCAGCTGTCACTAGGAAAATGCGCCCCAGGCTGGAAAGAGGCCAAATGAGGAGAGGAGAGAAATTCAACATCCAGAACTTATTTGTTTTTACTTCTTCCCCCACCCCCACTGCCGGGTGATGGTGGTCTTCATGGGGTGTAGACAGCGGCAAGAGAATTCCAAGTGGAGCAGGTGTTGGCTTGCTGGGCTCTGGGGGTTGGGTCTCCGGTCGGGGGTTCGCCTGCCCCCACCCCTCCCCACCGCACTCACTGTGGGGTCATTGCCCCTGGTCCATGGTGCTAGGCTGCTGTTTGTATATGCAAGCGCTGGCCACGTGTCCAGCCAGCAGATGACTGCAGGACCCAAAGGGTCACAGTAGCATTGCCAGGCAACACTTGAGGACTTTCCCACAGATCTGAATTCAGCTGTTAAGCTCCTTGCAAAGCCCCATCTCTGCCCAGCCTGCTGCACGCCAGTGTCTGTGCCAGGTCAGACACAGTGCCTCCCCCACTCCCTGCACTGATCACAGGGGATGTAGTCAGAAGCACTTTGACTGACAGGGTGATTATTGTCGCCGAGTACCGTGTGTGATATATGTGGTACGTGTTCGAATCAATAATTTTGGTGGACCATGGTCACAAGTTCAGAATATTTTTACAAACTTTTTCGAAAAAGATTTTGTCTTTGGACTTTTAAAAAACTTAATTAATTAATTAATTAATTTTCATAGATTTTATTTATTTATTCATGAAAGACACAAAGAGAGAGAGAAAGAGGGAGAGAGAGAGAGACAGAGACAGAGACACAGGCAGAGGGAGAAGCAAACTCCGTGCGGGGAGCTTGATGTAGAACTTGATCCCAGGACCCTGGGATCACGACCTGAGCCAAAGGCAGATGCTCAACCATTGAGCCACCCAGGGGTCCCTTGACTTTAAAAAAAAAAAAGAATTTCCTCCCTATTTAAAAATTTCTGATTAAAAATAATTTTTTTGGCAAATAATTTCTGCTCTGTGCTATTGGTATTTATATTTGGAGACCCTTAGGTGTTCAGTAATGGAGGCTTGATGAAATGTGCCATTTTAATAAAAATAACTACATCCAAAAAAAAAAAAAAAACTACATCCATGCATGAACAAAACTCTGAAATAACAGCCAGGGTCAGGATCCCTGGGTGGCGCAGCGGTTTAGCGCCTGCCTTTGGCCCAGGGCGCGATCCTGGGGATCCAGGATCGAATCCCATGTCAGGCTTCTGGTGCATGGAGCCTGCTTCTCCCTCTGCCTGTGTCTCTGCCTCTCTCTCTCTCTGTGTGACTATCATAAATAAATAAAAATTAAAAAAAAAAAGGAATTCATTCTTTAAAAAAACAAAACAAAACAAAAAAAAACCAGCCAGGGTCTTGGAAGCTTATTTTATGCCAGGTGCCTGCTCAGGATTTGGTGGGTCTTATTTCATTTAATCCATACAAATCTTGTGAGGGAAGGGACATTAATATTCTCTTTTAATAATAAATGGGAAATGGAGGGCATGGAAGTTAAGGGACTTACCTAAGTTTGTGGGGGTTTTGGTTCAGACAGTTGAAACCTAGAGTGTGGGCTTGAAGCCACTGTCTTCGAGCTCATGCTACTTGTCACTGGGCTGTGAGATTGGAGACATTTTTACATTTGTCTTGTCTTCATTTTCTTAGTTTTAGCATGCACACATCTGCTTCCACTATAGGGAAAAATATCCCCCAAATACATATAAATATTTTTAAGAAGAGTCTGGGGGCACCTGGGTGGCTCAGTTGGTTAAGCATCGGACTCTTTTCTTTAATTTTTATTTTTTTAAATTTACTCATTTTTAAAATTTTTATTATGTTTTTAAGCATCGGACTCTTGATCTCAGCTCAGGTCTTCATCTCTGGCTTGTGAGTTCAAGTCCCACCTTGGACTCCACACTGGGTGTGGAGCCTACTCAAAAAAAAAGTGAAGTTTTTGGACCTTGTGGAGTTTAAAAATTTCCAACCCACTTTCATCCAGTTATTCATACTTCATTGTTTTGGTAGTGCTTCATCAGTTTTAAAAATTTGCCAAGTTGTTGCAATAACCAAGTATGTTTTTGTATCTTACCGTGGTATGCATCTCACTTTGTCATATACCCTAATTTGTTTTAAGGAACTGATGGACATTTGTCTTTTTGTGACTTTTTGCTGTTCTGTATACAGAGCTGGAAATAATGGACTGGAAATAGATTAGAGGCAAAAAACCACAAAGTGAGAAAAAATGGAAGTATCGAAGAAAATGAAATGTCATAAAGTATCATAAAACTACTCCAAGGTATTCTAGAATTGCTAATACTGGGGAAGACATTGGGCAGTAATTTGCGTAAGATCATTATCCTGAAAAAAATTATATTCGTATATATCCAAGTCACATTGAAATGGATACTTGTTTTTGTGGTTGCCCAACATGGGAACTGTTTTGTGTATGGGGACTTTCCCACTTTATAAGACAGAGCTCGCCTCTGGAATAACCAGATTTGGGACTTCGTTGGGACTGGGGCATGCGTGCCATGATATGGGAAATGCTAATCATATGCACCTACATGTGGCTTTGGATGAGAAGTCGGTAATTGAAACAAACAGGGACCATGCTGAATCCATTCTTGTTAGGGTGGTAGCAACAACAGCTATTATGTCCAGGTTCTAGAATGTTCTGGAAATGGTTCCAGGGGTCTTCTGGTGATATAGATGGCAGTGTCCAACTCCTAGGGGTTGCAGTGTGGCTGTCCTCACTGGGTTAGTTCTATAATGTAATTATTTGATTGTATCTGTCTGTTTAATCTTTGTTCCTCCTGAGGATTTTGCCAACAACTCAATAACCATTTAATAAAATTTATTTCTGTTTAAATAAATCAGAGTTAGTTTCTATTACATGCAAATAAAAACTCTGATGGATACACACATGCTACCATTTACTTCCATATATTTGCCATGTATACTTTAATCTAATTCTTTCTTTATACAATAAAATGATAGCAGGGCCAGGAAATACATTAAGGACCAAGGAGTTTTTCAGAATTTTGGAGCCTTAAAAATTAATACAAGATATTTGCATGATTTATAATTTATGAGTGATTTAAGCTTAAGGTTTTATGGAAGTCACTGAAAACTATTCTAGAGGGATCTTGTTTCTTTTAGCTAATAAATTGGGTCATATATTGAAAGTTTCCAAGAGCCGTGAAGGTTGGAATGAAAACATTATTTATAATGAATCTCCTACTTCGTCATTTTCCCAAGTGGTGGTTCATTTACATAATAGTGGGAGTTTTGTGATGAAGTCTTTTGATTTTCTATGTTGTTGCAATGCCAGCTCATTTAGTCCAATACCATATTATTAATAACTCATCTTTGCACACCATTGAAATCTCAGTATCTGGGGGATATCCAAGAAAAAGAAAATATTCTTTTCCCAGCTATCCTTTCCTTCTCTGACAAAAGCATAAAATTACATTTAGATGTACTTAGGTCAAGGATTTTGTGAGGGGTTTTCTCTTTTTTTTCTTTTCTTTTTTTTCCTTTTCTTTCCCATGATCTTATTGGGGTTTTACATGAGGTTACTCAGGGGAGGAAGTTCACGGGCTAGATCTGGAATGCGGAAAGTTGTTCATCTATGCAGCAAGCATCCTTTCAACACACTTTCCCTGAGTCTTCCTCCGAGGCCTCAGCACCTCCCTGCTCTAGGTGCTCAGGTCAGGCATAACATGATTAAGTTCAACTCCAAGAAATAAAAACCCCAAAGAACAGTGGTTTCAATTAGGTAGAGAAAGGTCTCCAAGGAGTCCAGGGCTAATATTATGTCCCACAGTATTAGTGTCCCAGTCTTCTGTCCTATTGCTAAGCTCAGGGTGCTTTCATCCCTGAAGTCCCTTGCGATCCAAGAAAGTTGATACAGCGACGGCCATTGCATTGCATTTCCACCAGCAGGAAAGAGGAAACTTTCTCCTTTCAGGATTCTTCCAGGTTAGAGCATAGTCACATGAACTTGCATAGCTGCAAGGGATCCTGGGAAATGTAGTCTTTATCCCAGGTGGCCATGTTCCCAGCTAAGAATTGAGGGTTTTTTGTTGTTGTTGGTTTTAAGATTTTATTTATTTATTTATTTATTTATTTATTTATTTATTTATTTATGAGGGTAGGGGCAGAGGGAGAGGGAGAGAGAGTATCCCAAGCAGGCTCCACGCTCAGCACAAAGCCCAGCAGGCTCAATCCCATGATCACAAGATCGTGACCTGAGCTGAAATCAAGAGTCCAACTCGTAACCGACTGAGCCATCCAGGCACCCCAGAATTGAGGTTTCTTTAACTGAGGATACAGAGGAGAAAGGATTCCTAGAAGATAGCTAAACAATTCTAAAGAACAGGATAATTTTTTTTTTCCCTGAGGAAGGAAATCAGCATGTCTACTTGTTGACTGCCATGCAATGTACTAAATGTGCTAATAGTGATGTAGTCAAAGGGCTATGGGAAGACAGGAAGGGAGAGGAAGCATGGAATAGTGTAGAGGCCCATGGGACCTGACCTTCTGGGCCTAAATTTATTTTGACATCTCCTAGCTGTGTGACCTCAGGCAAGTTCCTCACCCCCGACCCCTGCTTCCTAGCATTGCTACATAAAATACAAGACACCTGGTGTCCCAATACTTTGGACATGCTTATACTAAAAAAATTATTTGTCTGAAATTGAAAGTTTACTGGGAGTCCTGTATTTTTATTTGCTATATTTAGCCACCCCATTACCCCTTCCCTATCTGTAAAATAGAAGTTATTCAACTCTGTAAACAAATATATATTCCCTGGGAGTTTACTATATGCTGCATACTATTTTAGAAATGGTGATAAAACTGACATGATGGGGTCATTAGAGGATTAGATAAGAAAGCTCATGTAAAGATTTGAGGTGACTTAGTTGGCAATTTCTCATCAACTGCTTTGGCACAGCTCTTTTATTTCTCTCTGTCTCTCTCTGCTCTGCATTGTTTGATGTTCTGTGCTCTCTCATCCTTATTTGCAAACCTCCCGAGTTCCAGGGCTGCGGAGCACAGTCCATGAGAAACAGCCCTTCCAAGTTCAATAGCAGCAGAGTGCCTTGGCATTTCCTAAGAGGTAGACCCTACCAATCTTTCAAGTCTTTGAATGAAGAGTAAGTTTTAAACCTCCCTTCTAAATCCTCACCACCATCTCTCCCTCTCTCTCTCTCTCTCTCTCTCTCTCTGGGCATCCACTGAGGGAACCTGTAGATCCTCCCCTGGTCTGACCATAAAACTGTCAGCCCACTGTATGGCTTTGCCAGGAATGACCTCAAAAGGTACCATGGTGGGCAAAGGGAGCAGAAGGAGGGAGAGAAGCCCTGCTTCAAGATACTTGGAATATTGGGTCTCTCCTTGACATTCCAATTGAAGAAAGGATTGCTTGACTGATAAAAGGAAAACTTAAAGCCTCTGTTCTAGATGAAGGGTTAACGATCTGGTTGGTGTTTATGAATACATTTCAAGGCATCAAGTATCTCCCAAATTTATATGCAAAATTGGGATGTTTATATATGTTTGCACCGTTCTGGAGAGCGCATCCATAATTTCTGTCAGCTTTTCAAAGGAGTCTCTCTACCTAAAGAAGTTTAAGTGATCATTTTTAGGGAGAGCTCCTACTTCTTATTTGCATTTCAAATTTTTCCGGGCCCTGTGGGTGGCCCATTCCTTTGGAGCTCGGCTCCCTATAGATCATTTCTGAGTTCACCTCTGCCTCAATACTTTGCAATCTATGGGGTGGTGGAGAGTGCTCTGGGAGTGTGGATGCATCTTAACATCAGCCTGAGTCATGCTTGATTAGCAAGATAAATCTGCTTGGGGAATGCAGGGAGATGGGCGACTCCTATTGGCATCTGAAACCAATTATAAATCTTTTGCGTTAACTGCAGCTTGGGATTTTCTGGGCGATTGCGTGCACAGTTGGGAGTTGGCCGCCCTAGGAAGTGGAACAGCGGAGCAAACAAAAGGGAGCAGGGGACTTGTTGGCCTTGGAATAAGGAGTGAAGCATATACCCTTTCCTACCATAACACACGATTTTCTTTCCCTAGAGCAGAGGTCAGCCAGTTCTGTCAATGGTCAAAGAGTAAATGCGTTCGGCTTTGTGGGCCATGTTGTTGCAACTACTCCACTCTTACGCTGTTGCAGAAGTGGCCACAGAAAACATGTAAGTGACCATGGCTGTATTCCAATAAGATTTTATTTAAAAGAACAGGCAGTGACCAGACTTGGCCTGTGACCTGTCATTTGCCCACCCTTGAACTAAAGTTTATGAGAGCCCCGTTTACCCTTGCTTCCTCCCTTCCTTTGGAAGTTTCAAATAGTGCGGGTTAGCATGCCACCATGGCTCCCACTCAGGTCCTCCTGGGTCCCTTTGCCCTCTAGGAGAGATCCATGTTGATTATCAATTGATCGTGACACTTTCTGGGTGGCGTTTTGTGCAGCCGAGTTCTTGGCAAAGAACGCTTTAGCTGACTTTTCTCATTAACAACTCTTGTTTCATAAGCCTGTTTGGATGGTCCCCTTGCAACTCTATCCAACTATATAACGCTTTTCCAATCTGTGTGGATGGGTTCCTGGAGGCAGGAGATGGAGCTCGGGCCTCCTCAAGGGTGTTGCTGTCCAAAGCCTCACCAACCAGGGTGGTCTGCACTCAAATCTAGGTAGCAGGGCTCTCGTAGGTGTAGCTGCTCCCTCCAAGGCCCACTTATGAAAAAAATTGAAGATTCATAAGTATACAGTCTTTCATGTGTGCATCGATAGCTTTTTAAAATTGTGGTAAAAAACATATAACATCAAATTTACCATCTGTGAAATAATAGAAAATATATATTTGGTATCTGTCCCCAGTTCCTGCTATAGAGCTCCAAAACCCCTTGTAGTCTCTTAAGTGATAAGAACACTAGGAGCATTTCTTATTCTCATATTTATCTTTGGCCCTGTCTCTGACACAGGCTCCCTGAATCACTTGTGAATTCCTGAGTGCTAAGCCCTAGAAGCATCTTTTGTTCTAATGAAGTGACTCTGGGTAGGCTCTGCATGGCTTCTGGATGGGGGCTGGTCGCTAGAAAGACCAAGCCATGATCAAAAGCTTGGTATTTAAAAAAAAAAAAAAAAAAGCTTGTTATTTCTAGCCCTGACTCTCACGACTCTAGAGAGGGGAGACAAGTTGGATGTGCAGTTAATGATCAGTCGTGCCGATGTGAGGAAGTCCCCATAAAACCCCAATGGTACTGAGTTTGGAGAGCTTCCAGATGGGGGAACACATCCTCATACTGGGTCACACACACCCAACTTCACGGGAACAGAAGCTCCTGTGTTGGGGACCCTTCTAGGTCGTGCCCTAAGTGTCTCCTCACGTGGCTGTTCATCTGTATCCTTTCTTATATCCTTTAGCGAACTGGTAAATAAATGTTAAGCATTTCCCTGAGTTCTGTGAGCCACTCTAGTAAATTAAATGAACCCAAAGGTGACAGGAACCTTCAATTTGTAGACAAGTCAGACAGAGGTTGTGGGTAATCTGGGGACCCACTACTTGCAGTTTGCATCTGATGTAGGATGGGGCGCGGTCTTGTGGGATGATGCTCTTAACCTGCGGGATCTCACCCTACCTCCAGGAAGACAGTGTCAGACTTGAGTTAAATTGGAGGATACTCAACTGGTGTCGTGGAGAACCCCTTGGTGTGGGGAAAACCCACATGCCTTGAGTGACAGTAGTGTCAGAGGTGAAGTGTTCTGAGTGAGTCATGAAGGAGACACTGAGTTTTTCCTTTACACCATTTTTAAGTGTGTAGCCCAGTAGTGTTACCTGTATGCTCGTTGTTGTAGGATAGAGTCTAGAACTTTTTTCTTCCTGCAAAACTGAAACTGTATCCCTGAAACAGCAGTCCTCCCCTCCCAGCCCGTGGTAAGCATTCTACTTTCTGTTTCTAAGACTTTGACTTCTTTGGATCCCTCCTCTGAGTGCAATCGTAGAGTATTTGTCATTTTGTGACTGGCTTATTTTGCTTAGCATAATGTCCTCAAGGTTCGGCCATGCTGTAGCATATGTCAGAATTTCCTTTGTGTACAGGCCGAAGGAAAAAAGTCCATTGTATGCATGTCCTGCATTTTCTTAACTCATTCATCCGTTGATGGACATTTAGGTTGCTTCCACCTCTTGGCTACTGTGAATAATGCTGCAATGAACATGGGTGTGCAAATATCTTTTTAAGACCCTGTTTTCAATTCTTTTGGACATATGCCCAGAAATGGGTATATGGGTTTGCTAGATCAAATGGTAATTCTATTTTTATGTTTTTGAGGGACTTCCATTCTGCTTTCCATAGCAGCTGCACCAGTTTACATTCCCAGCAACATATTTATAGCTTTTTTCTTTTCCAAAGGAAAAAATGGAAGCAGAATAGTCTATATATTCATTTAAACGTACTTACTGAGTCTGCCCACAGCTAGGCCCTGGGGAACTCTATTAGACCAGGTAAATCCTTGCCTTCCTGGTGTGACAGTCTGGTTGTAGAGGCAGTCAATAACCAATAGACATATGCTGCCACTAGAGAAATAAAAGAAGAATTTAATTTAGCTATGTTTGTTAGGAGGGGAGTGGCACTGGGCCTTCCAGGATAGAAAGGGACTCACCACCCTTCCTTAGTAAAGTAAATGCATCTGCAGAAGCCTACAGTTGGAGCTTAACAATGGGGAACTTGCTTATCATAGATACTTTAAAAAATTGGAATGAAATTCATATAATAAAAATTGACCATTTTAAGCAAAGAGTTCTGTGGCATTTAGTACATTCACGATGTTGTGCCACCCCCAGCTCTATGTGGTTCCAAAACATTTTCATCATTCCAGAGCAAGACTCTATACCCATTAAGTAGTTACTCTCCATCCCCTTCCTTCCAGTCCCTGACAACCACCAGTCTGCTCTCTGTGTCTGTGGCTTTACCTGTTCTGCTGATTCCATATAACTGGACTCATACTGGGGTACCTGGGTGGCTCAGTTGTTTAAGTGACTGGCTCTTGATTTGGCTCAGGTTGTGATCTCAGGGTCATGGTTCCCAGCCCTCCATCGGGCTCCATGCTCAGCAGGGAGTCTGCTTGGGACTCTCTATTTCTCTTTCCCTCTGCCCCTCCTGCTCATGCTTTCTGTCTCTAAAATAAATAAATCTTTTTTACAAAAAGGACTCATACTACAAGTGGTCCTTAATGTCTGGCTTCTGTCACTAGCATCATATTTTGAATTTCATACACACTATAAGATGTATCAGTACTTCATTCCTTATAATGAGTGAATAACATTCCATTGTATAGATAGACCCATTTGGTTTATCCATTCATCCATTGATGGACACTTGGGTTCTTCCCATCTTCTTTTTTTTTTTTTAAGATTTTACTTATTTTTTTCATGAGATACAGAGAGAGAGAGAGAGAGAGAGAGGCAGAGACATAGGCAGAGGGAAAAGCAGGCTCATCGCAGGGAGCCCGATGTGGGACTCGATCCTGGACCTGGGATCACATCCTGAGCCAAAGGCAGACGCTCAACCGCTGAGCCACCCAGGGATACCTTCTTCCCATCTTTGGGCTACTGTGGATAGTGCCACTGTGAACTTTTATGAACAAGGATTTGTCTGAGTGTCTGTTTTCATTTTTGGGAGAGGGATCGCAGATGTTTATGGCTTCATGATCACTCAGGTTCCATCCCATGATAGCAAGCAGAGCAATGTCGTGAGCCACCCCAGTGAGCTGGTGGGAAACCAGGAACCAGGCTGTATGTGATGTTACTTCCATTCCTTTCTATCCCATCTGGACCAGCGTTCAGTCTCTCCATCCTGTTTCAGATCTTGAAAAGTTCCTGTCCTGTTCACACAGTCCCCAACTTCCATAAGCCACCGTCACTCAAAGAGAAGACCAATCCACAGTCAGCCACTCTGGAGCTCCAGAAGCCCCTGCCCGCTCTGGCTCCCTGGCCCCCCCATCTGCAGCCTCTGTAGGGTCCTCTAGCAGGTGGATGTCTCCTGATGCTCCAACTTCCCCCTATGGTTCCCGAGGGAGCTGGAGGTAGGACCAGGCTGTTCTTGAAGATGGGAGTGGGCTCTGACTTCACATCTGCTCCGAGTAAGTCCTTATTTGGGGCAGTGATAGATGTTATGGGCCAGGGGCATTGTTGTGGAAACCCCTCCTTCTATGGGATGCTCCGGGTAGATTCCCCAGGACAGGAAAGAGATATTTGTCTTGAGATTGAAGTTCAGAAGATTCTAGGATTCTCTAATCAGGTGGCAGAGGAGGCCAAAGTCCTTGGTTCTGAGCTTCTCTTTTCAAATGCTTCTGTTTCAGGGTGAGTGATTTGTTAAATTCCAAGGATCACTGTTCACTGTTTGGTGATACCTGGGAGTGCCACCACTGGCAGGGTTAAACATAAGCCAGAAAGAGGAAAATGGAGAGTAGAAGAGAGAAAAGAGCAGAGCATACACAGTGGGAGAAGACACACACCCAAGAGAAACATACCATGGTGAACAGGGCCATTCCTCCATGGGGTCAGTGGCCCAGCTGTCTCCCTGTCTTTGGCCTTGAGGGGCTGACATTTCTCTAGTGTTTAAACCTCCCTAGCACTCAGCAAAAAGCCCAGTGTGTGGTAAATGCTCAGTAACAAGTCAATTACTCTAAATAAATGACGTCTTGCGCTGGAACGAGGCTAGGATGGGGTACGCGGAGCTCACCAACCTGCCACTTTGGTCCAGACCACTGGGATCTCCCCTCCCCAAGAGGGTAACTCACTCGTTGGGCAAGCAAATAATGCAGTTACCTCTGCTCCAAACAGAATCAAAATGAAATGTCAACTAGCAGTCTGGGTTCAATTCTGGAAACAATAATGTTTCCTTCCCAGGTCAGCCTGCCTTCAGGTCCTCAACGGTCTGATTGACAAGAGTCGCGAGAACTCTGTTTTCGCTTATTAGTCTAATGGACAGACTGGAAGGTGGCTTCCCAGGGCAGATCTGCTTTTATGTTCCCCTGTTTTCCTTGGGCATCACTTACCACTGGGGAACATCTGCATTATCTAATTTATTGCTTTGAAGCATTTCATTTTTGTTGATTGCTGCTTAAAGGTCATTTCCAAGTAAACATGGAAGGAAAGGTCACTGCACCCAGTGGAAAAATCGGCTTTGGTCCTGTGCAATTCTAATGCAGACCTCCTCACTGGCAGAGCCTGTTCTTTTGGTTGTACGTGGCCTAATTGTATTGCCCTTTGCTTCTCGGCTCTGGGTTTGGGGGTGGGGATTAGGAGTTGGACAGCAACAGGTGCAAATCTCACTGCGAATCTTTTTTTATGGAAGTGTGGGCGACAGGGTGGGGGCAGGAAATGGGGATTAAATCATTTCCAGAAATCACTAGGGAGTAATACAAGTTCTGGCTGGCATTCCTGACAACTGTGCTCCTGGCCCAGATGAATTGGATGCCCACAGAGTTGTAGATGAAATCGTGGATTTGCTGAGCAGGATTTTGGGAGAAGACGAAGAGAGATGATGACAAAAGACCAGGGATGTTCACCTTTGTTCTGTTTTCCAAATGGTTAAAGAAGGAAAAGACTTCAAGGCTTGTTGATTCACTGCCAGTCCCAGGTGTTTTTTTTTTTTTTTTTTTTTTCAATTTAAGGTTTTACTTATTTTTTAGAGAGAGAGAGAGAGAGAGAGAACAAGCAGGGGGAGAGGGAGAGGGAGAAGCAAACTCTCTGGGAGCCAGATGCAAGGCTCAATTCCAGGACCCTGGGATCCCGACCTGAGCCTAAGGCAGCTGCTTCACCAGCAGAGCCACCCAGGCGCCCCCTGGGGTGTGTTCTCAGAACAGATTAACTGCAGGTGGTTTGTGCATCCTGAGAGGAGAGACTTGAGCCACAAAGAGGAAGCGGCATTGATATTATCCATTTATTTTCTTGGTTGGCTTAGTTGGTAGATATGCTGTGGACCTGGGACCATGGGATATCACAGGGCTTTCATCACATGGGCATGAAGTTCGGGCAAGCTGGGTGAGCTTGAGAGCTATCCACAGAGGCAACATCCCTTTGAAAACAAAGGGAAGGGCGTCAGCACGCAAAGCTGGGTTGGCAGGTTAAGGAAAAGTATGTATGGTCAGTGAGATCAAGAGGATTAAGGAGGCAGATAAAAAAGCAAAGAATGGTGGGACAATCAGTAGTGCAATAGGTGGCTGGGAGAGGTGAGAGAGAACAGTGGCTTACATGGAACATGTCCAACCCCATACACCAGCTTCAATGTCAAGAGTGGGCCAAGGCTCTGTGCCGAGCGCTCTACCCGTGCTGTGTCCTGCACCACAGCAGCTCCAAGTTCCCCCATTTTCTAGATGATGAACTAGAGGCACCAATGAGAGCTAGAGACGGGTGAGAATCCTGGTCAGGGGAAACCAGGGCTCACACCCTCCACCACTGGAGCCAGGTGGACAGCCTCACACGGTGGGTGCTGCAGTGACGTGCCGTCGTTGCCTATCGGATTTGGCAACCACAACAACAAAAGAATTCCCACTCGCTGTTGATGGAAGTGGAGTTTGGAGACCCCCTTCAGGAGTGTAGTTCAGCAGTACCTATCAAGATACAGCACGCACATACCCTATGACCTGGCCCACTCCATATTGGATCCTGCAGAAGTGTCCTCAGCAGCACTTAAGGATAAACACAGGAGAGGTATCGCCAGAGCATCGTCTATACCAGCAAAAAATTAGAAATATCCTGGAAGTTCTTCAGGAGGCACTGGCTAATTAAAATACAGTGTGCATCTCCTCAATGGAATTGCTGTACCAAAAAGAAGGAAGAGGTACAGTCATATGGGATGGGCTTGGGGAGAGGTCTTTGGTGAGAAAAACAAGTAGCAGGATGAGATATATATGATATCATACAGTAATATGATTCAATACTTCTGTAATTATTATATATTATATAAATGTATTTCTACTTATACATTTTTTGAGTAGGCTGCATGCCCACTGTTGAACCCAATGTGGGGCTTGAACCCACAACCCTGAGATCAAGACCTGAGTTGAGATCAAGAGTCACTTGCTTAACTGACTGGGCCACCCATGTCTCTATACATTTTTTATATAAGAAAATATGCATAAATATACATAACATTATATAATTTGGAATTATATGTGTATATAGTTTGTGTGTATATGTCTGTGTAAGTATATAGATATATGAAAATACATATGTGGGTATATGTGTGTGTATATACACATACACATATATGTGAACTTTTGGGAGATGATGTAGAGGATGCTTGTGCATTTTAACAACTCAATAGATGACCACTGATTTGGTTCAGCCACCGACTTACTTAAACTAAGGCGGTGGTTCTCACTATGTTTCTGTCCTGACACACTAATGGACTCCTGGCCCCTTTACCCCCAACAGTGTCCCCAGGGCAGTAATTCTCAATTACAGGATCTCACCATTTGAGATGTATCTCACACTCTGGTCATTAGTGTGGGGTCATGCCTTAGTCTCTATATTTGTAAAACGGTCATGGTACCAGTAAGTAGCTGCACGAGGCGGTCATGAAGATCAGGTGCATTGCAATAGGTAGGGTACTTAGAATGACACTTTGTACATGGTCAAGTGTTGGCTATTGTATGTAATTTTTAAAAATTCCTGGGATGCCTGAGTGGCTCAGCGGTTGAGCATCTGCCTTCAGCTCAGGGCATGATCCCAAGTGCAGGGATTCAGTCCCACATCAGGCTCCCTGCAAGGAGCCTACTTCTCCCTCTGCCTATGTCTCTGCCTCTCTCTGTGTCTCTCTCATGAATAAATAAAATATTTAAATAAATAAATAAATAGATAAATAATAAAAAAATAAAAAAAATTCCTGAGATGGTCCTGCTATGTCTCTCTGCCCTCTCCAGCCCTATTCTCAACCTGACCAGCTAAGAATCTCCAATCTAAGCTAGAAGGAGGTCTTTTAACCAGTAGATTCATTGGTCAACTCAACAAGTTTATTTACTGAGCACCTGCTGTGCAAATTCATTTCCTTAGGTGCTGGTAGTACAAGGCTAAACAATATTGGTCTTGTTTGTGTGCTTGGAGCTTTTGTTCTCATAGGGAAGACACACACCAATCAGATACAATACAACAACTGGCCCCCCTCACAATTGAAAACAGATCAAGTACATGTTGCAAGTTACTTAAGTTTTCATATGCCGACCCCAAGATCCCCACCCTTATCCATGCTCCCCTCATTCAATGACTATGTCATGGCCCCCTCTAAGTATTTAAAATCCACAGTGATGTGCAGTGCTATCAGCTGAGCCCCGACCCGTTGTGGATGACTCGGGTTCCTAAAGTCTGCCTTGTTGCTGAACATTCTAATTCCCTGATGCCCACCAAGAAGGAAGGGGGGCTGCCTCTTTCTCCAGGCCAGACTTGTTTCCAGAAGCCAGGCCAGCAGGCTTATCCCTTTGCTGCTCCTGGTGACAACATCAGCCACCAGGCTCATGCTCCAGTTCCCTCTAGGTAGTCTTGATCTGGCTGTAAAGCAATTATTTTAGCCTCTAGTTAATTCTTGTCAGATCACCAAGGGACCTCAGAGCTCACACAGGCCCTAAGAGGGAAATCTGGTGGAAAGGTTGGACAGCTGATAGCTGGCAGTGTAAATGTCATCTAGGACTGCTTATCATGCTGATGTGCTAAGTGCTCTCTCTGGTTTCATGACTCACTTGAGAACTCTGGGGCCCTGGGTCCTATAGAGAGGTTTATTTCTGATTCTCAGGCCTTCACAGATGCCCTAACTCAGCTCATCTTCAGGGGCGGAAGCCAGCCTCTGCCAGCAGCACCCAGCTGTGCTCCAGATGTCTAACTCACTCAACTTAGCAGCGCACTCCACTCTTTGTCATGGACCGTCTGTCATTGGAAGGGGCCTCACTCATTGGGGGGAATTCAGAGGAAAGCCACAGCAGTGCTATGAGGATGGGGACAGAGGACTGATGCAGGGTTCAGAGGGAGAGCTCAGCAAGGTGGGATAAGGTAAAGGTAAAGGTGAGATAAGGCCCACTAATCATCTTTGAGAGTGGAACACGCCATCGCACAGAAGGTAGTAACTAACTGTGGTCTAGCCTTGCTGAAGGAAAGGATTAAGCTACATCACAAGAGATTTGGGTTGGACCGAGCAAAGTTAGACCGCATTTTGCTGAACCTGAGACTCTAGTTACCTGAGGATGTACTATTGTTTTGTGAACCAACAGGGGAGAAGAAGAAAAGCATAAACAATATGACTTGCTTATACTGAGAAATTTTCAGCCTTACTTATTGAAAAATCTCTTTAGGGACACCTGGGTGGGTCAATAGTTGAACATCTGCCTTTGGCTCGGGTTGCGATCCTGGGGTCCTGGGCTCGAGTCCTGCATTGGGCTCCTGCAGGAAGCCTGCTTCTCCATCTGCCTATGTCTCTGCCTCTCTTTGTATCTCTCATGAATAAACCAAATCTTAAAAAAAAAAAAAAAGGACACTTTGATGCTTAGGTTTATATTTATAAATACATGTAAAGGAAAATATACCTATATGCATTCATACACATATATGTTATGGGTACATATAAAGGAATATAATTAAAATTAATTTCCAGAATAATCACTTCTTGCAGCTTCTTCATATTTAAGCCTGATGCTTCTCAGCCACTTTTCAAGTTATGTCTTTCCTCCCCCCTCATATAGAGTGTAGTCCCCATCTAGAGCCCTGCTGATGTAGCATTTCTTAAATGAATCCATAAAGAAATAAAAGCCCCTGGGGCTGATCTCTTGATGTAAGCCAACTTTGTGGAGTTAAGCCAGGTATGTGGAGGAGTGCTTGGGCATCAGCAGAATATCCTGAAGGGCTGGGAGAAATGCACATTTTTGGGCGCCACTCACAGAGATTCTGGCTCAGTAGGTTTGGCCTGGGGCCTGAGAATTTGCGTTTTTTGCAAGATCCCAGGTGATGCTCATACACTGGCCCAGGGACTGATGTAAGACTGGCCCACTCTGCTCCCTGGGGGAATGTTACTGAAGCCATCCAATTTCCCACCTCTGTGCCCCCTGACCGCCTATCTCCTAGGGGCCAGAGGGGTTCTCCTCGGCTTCTTCCCAACCTGCGAGGCCCTCCTGAGAGTTTTATGCCTCTGCTTCCAGTGTGGGAGCCTGATCAGGCTTTAACGGCTGCTTCCCACCTGCCACCTGGCTGCTGGCAAAATGAATCAGATATCCGAGATGCCAGATTGGGGGTGGGGCGGTGGTTCGTGCATCTTAGAATCAGCAGAAACATGGTATTTAACCTTCTCTACGTGCCTTGAGTGAGGGTGAGGCTCAAGCCAGCCTGGAGGTCGAGGTGGGAGTACCCCCCCCCAGTCCCCAAGCCTTCTGGGGCTACCCAAACAGAATATAGCACTGCCAGCAGTAGGGTACCCCTTATGTTACCAGGGCTGAGGATTAGGCCAGATGGTTTACCCTCGTGATTGTAACATAAACTACCCAGTCCTTTTTTTTTTTTTTTTTTTTTGACAGTGCTGTTAGAAACCATCCAATATCATTCAGCATGGCACTCCAATAAAAAGGCAAAAAGGCCTTCCTTGCGCTCTGCCGGTTAAATAATAAAGAGCAGCTGTAAGCGGAGGGGCAGGCGGCATGAGCTTATGGCAGTGGGGCCGCTCGTCTTCATTAGTGTCATCTACAGAAAGCTTCGCCTTAGACACGAGTAGGCCCTTAGGCCACCCAGCTGGTTCTCCCCAGGAGCCTGCAGGGATCAGCTTGGCCTGGTTTTTGAGACTTTAACGAGCTCCCCAGCAGGCAGACCGTCTCCGTTAGCTTCTTGTTGCCCCAAGAATGCCTCTTCATTGTCTAAGACGGTGGTTCTCCACTGGGAGCTGGTTGGCCCTTCAGGGGGACATTGGGCAATGACTGGCGACATTATTGGTTGTCACATTGGGAGAGGACACTACTGGTATCTAGTGGGTGGGTAGAGGCCAAGGATGCTGCTAAGCATCTGACCACGCACAGGACAGCTTCCCCCACCACCAAGAATGATGTGGCACAAAATGTCACCAGTGCCATGGTGGAAAAAAAATGCTTGCCTAATAAAGCAACCACTGAATCCGAGATGTTGTGCCAGACTGTTGCATTATGCTTCTTGAAATCTGGAGGGGAGAATGAAGAGAGGAAATAAAACAATTCTTTAGGCAGCATTGCTCTGCGGCTATCCTGCAGTGTGATGCTGTAATTGCTAATAAAAAGCTATAATTCACTTGGCACCACTTTTGGATGGTTTCCCCTGATACTCAAACAATAAAAGAAATGGCGCATGCACAGACTCACGGACCATTTAAGGAACACATTTTATGTAAAAATCTCATGCTCCTGACACTTGAGTGTATATAGGAACATCCCAAATGTGGCAGGGTTGGGGGGGGGGGTGGTTGCTGCTTAAACTGTTGGTTCTGGTTCATCAGGTCGAGATGGGGGCTGAGACTCCGTCTCCCTCCCAGGCTCACCACCTGCGAGCTGTTAGATGGGCCTACGCTGCAGGTGCAGGGTCACACGCAGAGTAGCAAGGCACCGACAGCCTTCAGCTGCCCTTTGCGTGTGTGATGTAATGTGGAGGGACCCACTCATCCTGCTTTGCCCAGAATTGTTCAGAAGAAAACCCAAAAGCCTACATCCGAGAAACCCCCTCGGTTCTTTGAATCCAGGATGGTTGGTCATCCTAGGAGCCCCACAATATCCCCACGGGAAGGACAAGGTTAGACCATTCAAACTTCCTTTAATGAGGAAGAACTGAGTCCCATGCCGTGGGGACTCAAGGAAAGCTTTTTTATTTATTTCAGTTTCTCTCCCATCCTGGGATTAGAAGAGGGTATGACGTCAGGGAACCCAGCTGCTTGACATCGGGGCACATTTTTGGTGTCACCAGAACTGCGTTTCTCATCCTCGCCCCACGGATTGTGCTGCTCCTCGAAAGGTCCTTCAGCTTCCCATCTTTTCTTCTTTCCATCCCTGTTACCTTCTGCTTCCAGGTTCTTTCCCACCTCCTTTGAACAGGCCATTCCCCGTGCCAAACTTCCAGTATTTTCCTGACTGATAACGTTCTTGAGGATTTTGCCCTCAAGGAAGTAAGGTTTGTGTTGGGTAGAAAGTGTGAGATGTTTCCAAAGCCTTATGTAGTTTATATTCTCAATGGGTGACAGATACGCATGGCTTATTTTTTATTTATTTATTTTTATTTTATTATTATTTTTAAAATAATTTTTTAAAGATTTATTATTTATTCATGATAGACATAGAGAGAGAGAGAGAGAGAGAGAGAGGCAGTGACACAGGCAGAGGAAGAAACGGGCTCCATGCCGGGAACCCAACGTGGGACTCGATCCTGGGTCTCCAGGATCATGCCCTGGGCCAAAGGCAGGTGCTAAACCTCTGAGCCACCCAGGGATCCCCATGACTTATTTTTTAAAAAGGTCCAAGATTGTATATAGTTGAGGGCTACCTTGTGGAATGGAGTGTAGGATCTGTGTTGATGTGGATTTGAAGATGAATTAGGATAGACTCAGTAAGCACATCATCCAAACCCTCTGTGCTATGGTTTGTCCAATTTCTGGGGAGTTGGCCAAACACTGGTTAATCTCTGCCTCTGGGCCTTTGCATAAACTGGTCTCCCCATCATGATTGTCCTTTCTTCTCCCGTCTATTCACATCCCTCTGTGTCCTATGAGGATCTCACCTTCACCATCCCCTCCACTCTCCACTCTCCCAACCCTTAAAGATCTCTGCTCTAGGATGTCCGGCATGTAATCATCAGTGTGGCACCCGTTTCCAACTGATAGTAACCACATTCCAGACCAATGAGGGTTCGAAGACGGGAAGACCTCCAAGAGAAGAGGATGGATTAGATCTTACAGGGAGGGGATCATGGGAGAGTGAGCTCCTCCCCAAACTCCCTGCCAGGCCTGTGTCCTCAAGCCCCATTGACCTCCTGGAGCAGCAGCCATACTTACTTCTTTGATTAATCTCATGCTTGGGGGTTTTCATGAGGTCATGTTCTGGGAGTCTTGCCTGGGAGTGTGCACTGTAAAAATTAAGAGCCTTAAAAAATTGTAGGTCACCCCTCATTTATTTGACAAATATTTATTAAGTATCTTCTCTGTTCACCAGAGGGCTAGCACACATTCATTATAATTCCCTTTAGAATTGAAAAGCCTAATTAGTATATGTGTTAGAACAGCAGTGGACAAGGGTTGGGAGCTGCTCAAGTAGTGAACTGTTTTGCATCGAGATATTTACATTGTTCTCTTGGTTTCTGGAAGCCAGGAAACCGCGTGTTTCATTTATTCTTTACCCCCCGCAGCTGTGATTCCCAGCTTGGGATTCCTGAGCTTGATGGAGCTGCCTAGTATCATGTTTATCAATTATTAATATTTCCAAAAGCCAAACGAGGCAAAGGCAAATTAAAATCTAATTTCTTTGCTTTGAGCTGGAATGACAGCCCCTCAGCTCTGTAGCTCTGGTATCTCATGTCGATCTGAAGCTCTGATTAGTAGTTACATCAGTGTGTCTTTAATGAATTAAAAAATAACTCTTGCTTAACATTATGTGTTTGATGCAATGCTATTAAACTGGTTTTGGGGGGATGGGGTTGGAGAAATAATAACAGGTGGCTTAGCATAGAGATGCTTACACACTAGACAATCGATGCTTATTAAAATGAACACAAAGTAGATTTTGATATTAAAATGGACCAGAGAGTGCTTCCCCCCTATGGCTATAGAAGGTCCTGGAAGAACTCAGCACAGCCCTCTCAACCCCATATGGAGACATCCTGAAGTCCACTGCCATGTGGCCCCCTGACAGCAGCTGGGTATGTGTCAGGGGTCCTGCAGGAAGCACCTCTTTTTGTACTTTTCATGGAGCTGGAGGGAGGAGGACAGGAGTTTCAAGACTTGAACACTTTGCCCTGTGCTTGTGGGTACTTCCCTGGGAAGATCCAGGGAGCATTTAGGATGGCCAGAGGAACAGGGTCTCTGGCGGGCAGTGGGAGCTCCCCCATCTATGGGTGACTCGGGGGCTCAGATGTTGTCTGAGCCACAGCCCCGCCAACCATCTGTCTGTGAAACTGGAAGGCGAAAGTGTGACAGGCTCGCCTGGTGGTGACAGGTGGCCCCCAGGGGCTCTGGGAGGAGCAGTGTGCGTGTGGGAGGGAGGGAGGGACCTTCCTTGGGCCTTCGCTTCTCATCACTTAGAGACTATCTCATTCTGCAGCTGGCCCGTTGAAGAGCTAATGAGGGGAAGACGATTCTTGGGAATGACTGATTAAAATAAATCATGGAAAATTTCCAGGGAACCTGCCTTTCCAAAGAGCTGAGTGTTTTAAACATCCAGGTGGCTTTGGATACAAGCACAGAGTCTAATCTGTGGACTGACAGTCTTGTGCTGGACACGATTTCTCTACAGGCTTTACGTGTTAAGATTTACGCCCAGTGAGCCTTGTTTCCTGTATTCACCTTCTTTCAGGCCTTATTGAAATATTTTTAAATTATAAAAGGAACATAGCATTACGGAAAGGGGGAAAAGCTCTGCATTCTCATCACCCAATGCCCCTGCTAATTTGTATGAATTCATTTAGTCTTACTAGCGTAGTTTTTACTAGCATCATCACAAAACGGCATATTTTTTTCTATTGCTTTTTTCACAAAATATATTTCCTATGTTGGTGTGATATTTATAATTTTTACTAACCGCATAAAAGTCTACTGCATTTGTGTTCGGTAACTTAACTATCTTTTTCTTGAGCATTAGGATGACCAATATCTTTTTCTCCCTATAATTTCAATAGCTTTATTAAGGGAGTTCCTAAGAAATCATACTGATGGGCCAACCCCATTAGCAGGAGCAGAGGGCACAGGGCAGTTTGCAGGGCTCCATCGTTCTGTTTAATTAAGCAAATGATTTATTCGAGTGCCTTTTGTGTGGAAGGGCTTTCTATCTCTATTATTCCTGCAGATCCCCGTTGAGGTTTCCTGAATGTGCAGCAAGACTGTAAAGCTTTGCCCATTATGATGACTGTAGACCAAAGGCCAGTGTGAATCTGTGTAAAGTTTCAATTATATCGTATTTTTTAAAATTAATTAATTCTTTTAAGAAATATTTTATTGATTTATTTGAGAGAGAGAGCAAGCCTGCAGAGGGGAGGAGCAGAGGGAGAGGGAGAGAAATCCTCAAGCAGACTTCCCACTGAGCATGAACCTCTACTCGGGGCTCGATCTCAGGACCCTGAGATCTGACCTGAAATCAGGAGCCCGAGGCTTAACCAACTGTGCCACCCAGACGCTTCTCAATTACATAATATTTAAAAATAGTTTTAGAACTCTTACTAGGAAAATAACTACAGTATTCACACCTCTTGCTTTTGGGATGTGTTAAGACATGGAATGGGAATGTCAGTTGTTTGCAGTATGCCTGGCAAAAACCTGAAACATTTTTATTAGCTTTGATATCCTGACCCATGTCACTGTGGTTTTGCTTACAATAATCATTTTCATGGCTGAGCTGCGAGGCTGTGACTCGGACCCGACAGTCTAGGATGATTAAGGACTCATAAATGTGTGACACGTGGTGGGGGGGATGGGGCCAAGGGGAGATCTGGGGTCTAGCCGCAGCCCTGGCACAAACCGCCTGCAGGCCTAGGGTTTGCACCGCCATCCGGGAAGGAAGGGGCTTGGACCAGAAGCTCTCGGAAGTGCTTCCCAGCACGAAATATGGTGTAAACCACAGTGACCTTCCGCCCTGTGTTAGTTTGCTGGGACTGTCATAACAAAGCAGCACAGATGGAGTGGCTTCAACAACAGAAATGGGTCACCACAGTTCTGGAGGCTGGAAGTCTGAAATCAAGGTGTGGGCAGGGTTGGCTCCTTCTGTGGGCCCCCGAGGGAAGGACCTGTCCAGGCCTCTCTCCTCGGCTTGCAGACGGCCGTCTTCTCCCTGTGCTTCTTCATGCTGTCTTTCCTTTATGTGTGTCCCTGTGTTTAAATGTCCCCTTTATTAGGACACCAGACATATTGGATGGAGGCCCATCTTATAAGGATCTCACCTTGACTTGATCACCTCTATAAAGACCCCATCTCCAAATAAGGTCCTATTCTGAAGGCTTGGGGGTTGGGACTCCAACATGTGATTTCAGTGGCGGAGGCCAGGGGCACAGGACACAGTTCAACGGATAAGGAGCATGAGAGTGGAAGCTGAATTAGGAAGCCTGGTTACCTCCTGTTAGGTTGACAAAGTCCATTTTAGCACAAAGAGATGGCTTCCTCCCTCCCTCCTTTCTTCTTCCCCTTCTCTCTCTCTCTCTCTTTCTTAAATTGGGACACAAAAGAGCCCCTCAGATACACTTGGGTAAAGCCTTGGTCCCAGTCTGTGGTCTGTCACTGTCTTGCTTTGATGATTCGGAGAATCCACACTCAGCACAGGAGGGTCCCCAGAGGTCGCCTGGTCCAGCTGTTACATTTTGCAGCTTCAGAGAGGGAAAGAAACCAGCCCAAGATTGCCCAGTGAGTTATTGGCAGAAAGCCCTGCCCCCCTCAAAAAAACCCAAAAAAACAAAATTGGAGCTCAAACAGCAGCGCCCCGATGCCTTGGAAGGAGCCTCTGTGCTTCCTCCTTAATTGCTTCTGTCACTGCTGTACCCCGGCAGGTCCTCAAGTCCAAGCGCGCACCTGGCTTAAGTGATAAATACCTCCCTTCATGCCCACCTGGGCACTGTCATGCACAAACCCACAGACCCAAAGGAGGGATTTCTGAACAAGAGCCCAGGTGTCTGAGAAACGCTCTCTGGCTAGGAGGTATTTTACTCTTTTTATTCACCTTCCACAGACATTTTTGGGGAAGAATTTGAAGTGATGTGTTGGAGGATGAATTAGGTTTCCCTACAGTGATTTGTCGTGGGGGACGGGTTGGGGGGCTGGAAGGGGAAGCCTCCCTTGCTCCAATGCATGGAAGAGACAGGAATCTTGGCCCAGCTGGCAGAAAGGCTGGCAGGGAAATAGGACAAGAGTTCATTTAGGGATGGATCATTCAGGAAAATGGAGAGCCCAATCAGATGTCTGGGGATCCGGCACCTGTCTGCCTATGCTGCCTGCTGATGGCAGAGGGATGGGGAGGGTGAGGTCGCTGTGCATTTTGCTCAGGGCACTTCCTGGTGCTTGGGGGCTTCCCCACCTGCTTGTGGTAGCAATGATTGGAGTCACGGTGCATTTATTTCCCGGCAGCCATAACGAAATGCCATAGACTGGGGGGGCCTGAAACAGCAGACAATGATTCCCTCATGGTTCTGGAGGCCAAAAAATCAGAAAGTGAGATGTCGGCAGGGCTGCGCTCTCTGAAGGCTCTGGGGAAATGCTTCCTTGTCCCAGCTGGCTGATGGTGGCTCCTGGCCCTCCTTGGCTATGGCCATAGGGACTCTAGTCTCTGCCTGTCTTCACATGGCTTTCTCGTCCCCGTGTCCTGGCCTTCTCCCCTCTGTCTCTTGCAAGCACATGTGTCCCTAGTTTAGCACCACCTGGTTAATCGATGACGACATCCCCTCCAGATCTCTACATCTGCAAAGACTCTTTCTCCAAATAACATCACATTCAGGGGCACCAGGGGTAGGCTGTGAAGATATCGTTTTGGGGGGGACCATTCAGTGCACTACATGGGGCTTCTCGGATGACCCCACACAGCACCCACACATCTCCAGTCCCACCCTTGTTCCCACCCAGCCCGGTCTGATGGGGCCTTGGAGACACTTGGGGATCTCTTCCTCTCTTTGACAGTGGACGGCCGAGGGACCACCTCCCCACCTGCTTCCCTTCTGCACGTGAGGAGTGCTCCCTCCCCACCATCCCACCTTCTGTGGCTCTCACTTTGCTGGTGCTATTCCCTGGGGGGTTTGACAGAGGGAGATCACTGTCCTCCGTGGAAAGGTTCACCCACTCTTATCATCAGCCCCCCATGAACCTCAGCTGATGAGAGGACTTTTGTTTCTGTTCCCACTTGGAGAGAGGAATACAGTTTCTTGCAATCCTGCCTCCTTCCCCATTCCCTGGGGCCTCTTAGGATTTTTGCAGGCCCCTAAAGAACTCCTGTATTATTTTTAAAAAATATTTATTTTTTAGAGAGAGAGAGAGAGAGAATCTCAAAAACACTCTGTGCTCAGCAGTTGGATCCCACCACCCTGAGGATGCACCCGACAGCACCACCCAGGTGCCCCAAGGTCCCCTGCATTTTGAGATCTCACCAGGCACTTTAAAATGTTCCCACATTCCATATTAAGTTTCCCCATAAAATGATCAAGAAGATTTTTATAATTTTGCCTTTGAAATTATTTGGCTCTAAGCTTATTTAATTTACGATTGGCTGTGGTTCCTTGGCCATTATCGTGCATACTTAGGAATTCTCCTGAAGTGAGAAAGGCTAAGCGTCCAATTGTTTTTTTGAATGTCATTAAATTTTTATGAACACCTAAGTCAACAATTAACAGGTTTTATGGACATTTAGTTAAACACTCATTGATTTAAATTTCCAGGTGTTTTTTTTTCTTATTGAGCCAATAATCCAGTATTGTTTTCAGGTCTTCACCAGGTCACAGGCCCCTGGAAAACGTGGGGGCCCCACATAGTGGTTCACTAGCTTCCGATGGCCCAGATGAGCCTGCTTCTCCCCTCGCCTTGTCCTTCCTTCCCCCATGAATGGAAAGTCTCCTTCCCAGACCCTGGGTTCCCCCAGCAGGGTGTCCAGCCCCTCTTCCCAGTCTCCTGGGACTGCCTCTGTCTCCTCCCCAGGCTGGCTTGCTTACACCAGCACCTTTGGCTCTCACCTCCACTTTGCCTCCACCCTGAGCATCCTGGCTCCAAATCTCCCTGTGCACTTTTCATGCCGAATAACCAACCCTGGCCCGATTTCCTAGTTTTGACATCGTGGCCTCCTTCAGTCTGGCCTTGTCATGCCAGTGCCTGTGACGGGGCCAGCTTCACAGACGTGATACCTGTGCAGGTGTGAGGGGTCCCTCGCGTGGAAAGGCTCTGTGCTTACTTTAATGCCCTGATGTCACCATCTTGAAGTTTCCTAATAATTTTATCTCTGAGCTTGGGGTTTTGTAAGCAACATCTGGTGGAACCCTGGAGTCCTCAGTGAGCAGAGAAAATTTGCAGAAGAAAAGAAGGGTTTTATTAATTAATACTTAAAAAAAAAGATTTATTTATTTATTTTAGAGAAAGGGAGAGAGAGCATGGTGGAGATGGAGCTCAAAGTAGGGCTCCATCTCACGACCATGAGAGCATGAGATGAGCTGAAATCAAGAGTCGGACGCCCAACCGACTGAGCCACCCAAGTGCCCTAGTTAGTACATTTGAGGGCATTTTTTTGCTGCCTTTTGATTGAGTCGCCTCCCATTTTCATTTTGTGCCAGGCCCCCACAAATTGTGTGCTCTGTCCTGCCTAGTCACGACGGTCGGTGGTCAGGGGCCGAGTATGGGTACTGGTGGTTCCTGGTGCCAAAGGTACCAGTGAAACTAGATGCTTCCAGGCAGACTTCTGGAAGTGTGTTCGTTTCCTTGGGCTGCTGAAACAAGGTACTGCAAACCTAGCTGCTTAAAACACCACGAATGGGGCAGCCTCTGTGGCTCAGCAGTTTAGTGCCACCTTCGGCCCAGGGCGTGATCCTGGAGACCTGGGATCAAGTCCCGCGTCGGGCTCCCTGTATGGAGCCTGCTTCTCCCTCCTCCTGTGTCTCTGCCTCTCCCCCACCCCTGTGTCTCTCATGAATAGATAAATGAAATTTTAAAAAAATGCTTTTTTAAAAAAACACCACGAATATATCATCTTACAGTTCTGGATGTCAGAAGTGCTAAAATCAAGATGTTGGCAGGGTTGTGCTCCTTCTGGAAGTTCTAAGGGAGAATCCATTTCCTTGCCTTTCCGGCTTCTAGATGCCACTGACATCCCTTGCTCTGACCTCTGCTCAGGTCCTCATGCTTCCTTCCCTCCTCTGACTTTGTTGCCTCCCTCTTTTCCCTGATGGGGACCCCTGTGATGACGCTGGGCCCACGGACACACCCCAGGATTATCTCCCCATCTCCCCATCCTTCATTCCATCACAGCCACAAAGACCCTCTGTCTCCGTGGGGAGTTTCTATTCCCAGGTGTCAAGGATGAGGACGTGGACATCTTCACGGGGTTCACTGTTCTGCCTACCAGACGAAGCTATTTGTTTTCCAGCTGAAATCTCTAAATATGCACCCAGGGCACATCAGGTTTTGTGGGTTCCAAAGTGTATGCACTTTTAAGAGGCCTCTTTAGGAAAAAATATAGAAATTTTGGTATTAAAATGAATATTACTTTAGTATGAGGAAGAAATCACAAGACTTTAGATTGAGGTCCTTTTCTTCCGAGGCCTCTGGGCAGTTATCAGCAATGACATGTGCCCGGGTCTCCTCCCCACCCAGAATACTCTCCACTCCCAGGGACCTAGGTGCTCAGTTGACCTTGGAAAACTAGGGTCCCACAGGGTGCCTGGCACAGAGGCTCATGAGCTAACCATCGAGTGAAGGCAGGCAGGCAGGAAGGAGAGAGGGCCATAGTTATTCAGGCTGCCTTGATGGAAGCCTGGTTGGGTGTTGGGGGCTCCGCTGGAGTCACTGTCTCAGGTTGGGGAGACTGAGGCCGGCAGGGGCTGGGGAATTTGTTCAAGGAAACTCTTGTGCCAAGCTGAGATTCCTTCTAGGTTGTCAGATTCCAAAGCCTGTACTCAGCATCTGTAGGACCTCTGAAGAGATACTAAGATCTCAGACAAGGGTGGGAGAGAGGAGTGGGAGGGGGAGGGAGGGCGGAGAAAAGGGGAGAGAGGGAAAGATCCAGGTGCCAGTACCCCCACCTCCACCCACCTCCAGGCTCCAAGGGGGAGGTGCTGCTAGCTTGTTTACCCAGATCAAGCCACAGTGACTCCCCTGGAAAGGGCCACCATTCCTCTGCCCTGGGGTTCCTTTGCTGACTGTCACCATCAGTTAGTTTTATGGCCTTATGACACTTGGGAGGCAGTGGTCCTCCTTGCCTGCCTAACACCCTGCCGCCGTTTCATTAGTGCCGGCTCTGGCCTGTTCTTGCACACCCCGTCCCTCCTCCCCTGCCCCATTTATGGAGGCTGCAGGGCACATTTGCTCTTTGGGGGAGAGACTAGGGAAGGGGGAGGTGGCTGGAGGTGTGCTGGAGGTAACAGCCAGTGCACTTAGCTTTAAGGAAACATTATTGAGCACTTCTTACCATGAGGGAATGGGAGAAAGACAGGCGGTTTGTACGTTTGGGTCAGTGGTGTGTGTATGTGTGTGCAGGGTGCATTGAGGCAAAGGAGGGAAATGGTGGGATTTGTCTCTTGGGGGTTGGCCACCAGCCTGAGGCCCGCCCGAGGCTCTGCTGGCCAGGGTGTTCAGTCTCTCCTGTGAACGCTGTATGTCAATACAGAGCTTTCCTGAGACTCAGTCTCCTTATCTGTAACATGGAGTGTCTCAGCCCTTTGGGGCTGATGTAACAAAAGACCACAGTCGGGGTGGCTCACACACAACAGATACGTATCAGTGGCAGTTCTGGAAGCTGGAAGTCCCAGATTAGGGTGTCAGCGTGGTAGGCTGAGGGGCCTCTTCTGAGTCGCAGACTTCTCATGTGTCCTCACACGGTGGAAGGGGTGAGGGAGCTCTCCGGGGTCTCCTTGTAAGGACACCAGTCCCTCGAAGGAGAGCTCCACCCATGAAATTCATATGTTGAAGCCCTACTCACCACCCCTCCAGCCCCCATATGACTGCATTTGGAGATAGAGCTTTTTGGAGGTAATTAGGCTTAAATGAAGCCATGAGGGGTGGGGTCCTCATGCCGTAGGACTGGCAGCCCGATGAGAAAGAAGAGGGGAGAGAGATCTCTCTTTCTTCACATGGGGACAGTGAGAAGACAGCTGTCTGCAAGCCAGAAACCAAATGTGCACTTTCATCTTGGACCAATCCTGGACTTCCAGCTTCTAGAACTGTGCGGAAATAAATCTCTGCTGTGTAAGTCCCCTTGATCTGTGGTGCTTTCTTGAGTCAGACAGTTGGTCTGGGTGTCTTCTTGGTCTGCGAATCTCCTGAGGGCAGAGAGCACCCTCTAGTCATCGGGCCATCTTACTTCCCGGCACAGCGTGGGCGGCTGCCTTTTACTGGGCAGAAGAGGCCAGCTCCTGTTGGATCCTCTGCTCTTTGGCCACTGTGATGATGAACGGTTTTTCTGACCAGGCCACCCTCCGGTCGGTTCATGAGATCAAATATGAGACACCCAGTTCAATTAGGATTTCTGGTCGACAACAAATAGCAAATGTGTGTTTAGCCTAAGCGTGTCCCAAATATTGCACAGGACACACAGTCAAACACTATTTGTCATTTATCTGGAATTCAAATTTGACTGGGCATCCTGTTTTCATTTGTGGCTAAATCTAGAAGTTCCACCCTCTGGTCTTTTTATAGAAAGCCCAGGGAGCAAAGCCCTTGACCTGCAGCAGCGGTTCTCAAAGAGCGGTCCAAGGACCCGAGAGAGAGCATCCGCAAATCCTAGGATTTTTAGCAAATCCTAGTTCGGAACAGAACATCTGGGTCTCCATCCAGGCTTCCAGAGCCAGAACCTGTGCGGGTGCCCACATTCCGCGTGTGGACCGGACTCCTGGTGGGTGATTCTCATGGGAGCTGTCCTTTGAGGGCCACTGACCCTGGCAGCTGATGCTAATAGGAGTGCGGCTCCTGCTCCCCCAACCCCCACACGTCGGGCTCTGCGGCTCACTCAGGGCCTGGGGCTCAGCTGCTAAGTGCAGCGACAGAAATGATGTCAGGGACGTTACCAGGCGATCTCGCCAGGGTTTCTGTGGCTTCGCAGGCGTCCGGGCCCGCAGAAGGCGCTCCCCGTGGCTCGGGGCTGCGCTCCACCCGCCCCACCCGATCCCGAGCCGTGGAGGGCTGTGAACCAGAGAATTTATTCTCGAGGCGGGCCCTGCCGCTGGCGGCCAGCCGGGGAGGGGCCTGGTGGCGGCAGGGACACGTGTGCGGGCGCCAAAGCAGGAAGTGACTTCGGGAGTGGAGCGGCGGGCGAGCCAGCGGCAGCGGGGCCCATGGAAGTGGAGTGGGGGCTTGAGAGGGCACCGTAGTGAGTCAGCTTTTTCTCCCTTCAGCGCCTCGGTTGGGCTGGAGGCCCGGGGTCTGGGGCCCTCAGGAGAGCGTGGGACTTGGAAGGGCAACAGGGAGTTTGGAGGCGGCCCCCCGGGGGAGCAGAGGGGCTTGGAGGGCGGCCGGGCAGGTGGCGAGGACGGGGAGGCTGCCCCGAGCCCCCTCCGGCCCTGCCCAGGGTCAGCAGGATGGTGTGGACCTGCCTTCCTTTGACACCGGCTCACCAAATCCTCTAGGTTCAGTGCATCCCCCCCGGGGGGTGTGTGTGTCTGTGTGGGGGGCCCCCTGGGGCCCCGGGGAGCAGAGGTGGCTGCAATTCCAGCCCAGCCTCGTCCCCTCCCGCTCGTGCTGGGAGTGCATGGCCCCTTGGACTTGACTGGCAATCTGTCACCCTGCAGCAGGCCTGAGCCTGTGCATTGCTAACCCTCCCCCGGGGCAGTGGTCCCCGGACCTGCACTTTGAGCAGCGAGGTGTTCGGGAACTTTCCCACAGTCCCGTGGCTCAGACCCGAATCCCAGTCCCGTTGCTGGATTCTCTGCATGGAGTCGATGTGTGCGCGCGCGTGTGTGCAGGTTCCTTAGGTGCTCTTCCCACCCCTGCAACATCACCAACATCTGGAGGCTGGCTCTTGGAAGCAGGGCAACAGGTTTGCGAGGGAGACAAGGGCAAGAAATCCTGTATCAGTGAGCGGCCCCTCCTCTGCTGCCGGAGCAGGATGTGCACACACGTGAGGTGGTGTTGGCATCTTTAAAGTTGGGGAGGGGCAGGGAATAATCCTGCCTCTTGCAAAATAATCAAGGTCTACGTGTGTTCACATCCGGCTCACAAGGAAGTCTGAGCCCCATCCCGGAAACTGAGTTCGAGGTGCCACGACTGGCGCACCTGCCGTCAAGGTGCTCCTGGTCGACCTCTGGGAGAAAAGTTTCCCTCCTCTTGGGCCTCTGCGTCAGTCAGCCTGGCCAATCCCTCCCTCGCAGGGCAGGAGAGAGAACTCAGTCTCAAGGCTCTGGGTCTCGTACAGGTGTTCCAGTGCTTTCCAACCAATGTGCATGAGAATCCCTCGTGGAAGGAACTTGAAAAAAATGCAGATTCTAATTCAGTTAAGTCTGGGGTAGGACCTGAGATCCTGCATTTCTCACCGGCTCCCAAGGGGGACCGGGGCTCTGCAGGTTTGCAGACCACCCTTCCAGGAGTGAGGATTTAAAATAGCAAATGGAAGAAACTCCTCGCAGGGGCACCGGGCTGGCATTATCACTGATAAGTACTGTGATTCTCGGGATGGTCAGGATGTGTATGGCCTTGCTGTTCCTTTTCCTTATGTCTCGGGTCCTCAGGTGTACGGAGACAGCCTAGAATAGGGCTTTCCCTCCCCCTGGCCCCCAGGAACACCCAGAGCTCTCTTGTTGGCTGGCCCACAAACCCCACGTTGACTTTGGCTTGTTGGCAAATGTAAATGGCTTCCTCTCTTCCGTAGCTGTCAAAAGGCACATTCCATACTGGGGGGGAAAAAAAAGTTGTCTTTTTTTTCTGTTGTTGTTATGACCTGTCTTGGATGATAAGTACTAAGAGGACGATCGCTATATGCCTTTCTTTGTAAGTTCTGTTTCAGATTGCATCCACAAGCAGCTAGAAATAGAAGGTTGGTGTAATGATCCAGATGTCTTGGTTTACAAATACACACAAACCACTCATTTTAGGGTGACTTAACAAGATGAAGTATGTAGATGGGTGGGTTTTAAATATATATATATATATAAAATTTCTTCTTTATTTGCTACAGTCACCGTCCTGAGTTTTATTTAGACACAGTCCAAATCCACAGATGCTGTTTCTCTTGGAGGCTTCCTGGCTTTCAGTGCTGAGCCTGGGCTCCTCTGGGCTCACCTGGGCTTGCTGAGACTCACAGCCTTACCAGGTTGGGATCCTAGCCATGCTGCCGAGCCCCTTGGCATAAGGGCCCCCTGTCCACCTTCTGCCACAGTTTCCTTATAGGATCAAACAGCATCAGCTTCTTTAGCTCTTGATCTGCAAGCCTGGCATTGCTGGCTGCTCACAGAGCTTTAGAACCTGGCAAGGCTGAGCCCACTGGGGTCCTGTCCAGCCCTGTGGGTGCTGGAAGACCTGTGGGCAGCTGAATGAGCCCTTTGAGATGAGGCTCTGAGGCCTGATGTTTGTGTCCCAGAACACAGGGCTTTTCAACAAGTGGATTTCTCTGCCCTGTAACTTTCCACAGCAAGAGTCAGATTCCCTATCATTTCAGAGCTAGAGTTTAAAACGTGGTAAAGTCTAGAGGAGGTTCTCTGAGCACAACCAAGAGGGAATGGGACCTCCCTTTCTTCCCCTGGTGGGCAGTGGTATAAGTTCCATGTCAGCAGTTGACGGGGAAATGCCACTTATGGCTCTGTCTCCTTGTCCTTGCTGAGTGTCCTATCCAGGTAAGTGGCCCCTTTTCAGTACAACAAGAATTTTTAATTTTTATTTATTTAATTTTTAAAAAGGATTTTATTTATTCATGAGAGGCCCACAGAGAGAGGCAGAGACACAGGCAGAGGGAGAAAAAGCCTCCCGGTGGGGAGCCCAATGCAGGACTCGATCCCAGGACCCTGGGATCGCACTCTGAGCCAAAGGCAGACGCTCAACCACTGAGCCACCCAGGCGCCCCACCAAGTATGCTTTAGATGCCAGGAAGCCCGATTTTATAGGGGTGCCAAGTGTGAAAGGGCGTCATCCCTGTTCTTCGACAAATGATCTACAAGATGAAGGAGGCAAGCCCCCCCAAAGAAAGCACCGCAGATGTGCGCCGGGGCGGGAGAGGACGGGGGTGGGGTGGGGGTTCTGGCAAGCGTGGAGTCGAAGTTGGCATGAGGTGGGCAGCAGAATGTGCTCTGGCTCCTGGCTGGAGAGAGGCGGGGAGGAGGGCATTCTGGGAGGGAACCAGGTGAAGGGTGACTTGGAGCCAGGGCCATTTGGGATTTGTTGATGGGGCCATAAATGACACACAGGGGGTAGCAGTTGAAGAGGCCATGGGCTAGTTGAAAGGTGGCTGGTGGAGCATGCCCTTGGCAAGTCATGAGGGGGCTGCCCCACGCACCTCCATGGGGAGCCGTCAAAGGTCTGGTCAGCACTTAGGTGGGAGAGCTTAAGGGGGGGAGCACCCAGCCAGGTGACGATGGGCCAGCCTAGGTGGAGGGCGTTAGGACACCTTAGCACGTGTGGGCGTCATTGGATGAGACTGGCCGTGGCTGACCCTCTCTCGCTCCTCTGCACGCAGCTGTATCCAGCATGCTCCAAGGCCACAGCGCTGTGCTCCAGGCGTTGCTGGGGACCTTCTTCACCTGGGGGCTGACAGCAGCCGGGGCGGCCCTCGTGTTCGTATTCTCTAGCGGACAGGTGAGTTGCCTTGCTCCGGTTCTGAGGTTTGGGGGTGGGGTGGGGGGAGTCTTAGCAAGCTCTGAAGCCACAAGGCAGGGCTGCAGACTCCCTAATGCCACTCACTGGCCACACCTGCAGGTTGTAGGCGATGTTTGTTCTTCTCTGTCCTGTCTTTTCCTCCTCGTCTCCCGACCAGGCTGGGAGAGCCGGGGTCTGCAGCTGTTCCCCTCCCGGTGTGAAGGGAGTAGGAAGGGAGCCCAGTTAGTAAAGCTCCTGTAGCCCCTGCCTGGTTTCTAGCTTCTGGCTAGTTTCGGTGAGGCCTGGGGCAGGTGCCCAGTTTGGTTGTCTAACAGGCCTGCCCTGTGTCCTGGAGTTAGCCAGGGTGATAGCAAACCCCTGGGGGAAGGAAGGGCATCTGTTCCCCTTCTCATTTATCTCCTCTTTTCATTCCAATGCTCCCCGAATCCCTTTGGGATGAATACACACAGACTCATCTTCCCATGCCCCTACAGATTATATATGCCCATCCCACCCCCCCACCCCTGCACTTCCTTTACCCATCCGCCCAGCACCCTCACTCGTCCTTGTGCCTGCATGCCCCACCCCCCCACATGGCCCCTGTGCCCCTATATCTCATCCCCTCACATTCTCCCTCCTTCATACCTTATACTCCCCCAAATACCCCCAAGTACTCCTATACTCCCCTCCCTCCATGTGCACACCCCATCCCTCCCAACCCCCAAACCCAACCCTCCATATGTCCCCCACCCTGTACATCCCATATACCCTCATGTACCCCATACACATACACCCCCCACCCGCATTCCCCACTCATCCCCCACAATACACAGCCACCTACCCCACCCCACTGCTCCCAACCACCCACCCCTGCCTCCCTCCTCATCTGTCTGAGATTCCTTTCCTTTCCCCAGCCCTTGACCCCCTGGTCCATAGGTCTAGAGGGACCCATCCATATGTGTCTTGAGGAGCATAAAGTCCCTGCAATCGTGCAGCAGGCAGCCTTAGAAATTGCAGGAGTGGTAAGTGAGTGAGTGATTTAAGATCCATTTAAACATGCTGTGAGCCGGATCTAGAAACTAAAACACGGTCTAGGTAGTTGGCAAGCCAGACACTCTTGTATTAGAGACCAGTAAGACAGGTATTTGATGACAGGTAAGATCTGACCTCCCCTCGCCCTCCCCCTCCTCTCCTGAGTGGGAGGTTTGGAGCCTCTCAGAGACGCAGGGACGCACACAGCCTGATCCCAGCTTGCTGTTGACAGGTAATGAAAACCTCTCCAAACCTGGTCCCTGAGTGAGAAACACCCCGGGGTGGGGGAGAGGAGAGGGCACCAGGTCACCTAACCCTCTTTCTCCTTCACGACAGCCATGCCAGGTTTTCTGGGGTCCCATCCTTGTACCCTTCTGGGGAAGAGCGGCCCATGGTTTTATCTTCCCCAGTTGTTTTGCACTGAGAAGAGGCCTGAGCCGCACTGGGGTGGGTTGCCCTGCGGAAGGGGTGCCCCCAAGCCCCATGTGGCCCTGGCCAATGTTGTAGGGGCTCTTTGGGAGGGAAGAGGGGCCTTCCCTTCTTCACAGAGGCGCCCTCATCCCCTTTGGAGCTTAGAGCCCCTCATTTGTCTCGTATTGGTGTAACCACCGAGATCAGCAGGAGAACTTGCTGAAAGCTTCTGTGGGGAGGCATAGTCCCCCAGCCCACCACCACCACCACAGTTGGTGATTCGCCAGAAGGACCCATGCCACTCAGCTTCTAGTTGTCCTCCTGGCTGAGGTTTCCCATTGAAAGGATCAGTGGGAGAAAGATACAGGCGGAGTCTGGGGAAATGTGTGCACAGGCTGTGGGTGCTCCCTCCCTCCTGTGAGGGGCACACAGACAGTTCCCCTCCCCTCAGTCACAAGAATGCAGTAACACAGGTGTGACCTGACCGCAGCCTGGGACAACCTTCAGAGCCTCGAGGATTCTACTGGGGGCTGGTCCTGGAGGCCCTCTCTGCTGCTGAACAATTCGAGACCTGGGAGAGGAAAGCAGGTGTCCCGCACCTTGTTTGGAAAACAGTGTAGACACACTGCCCCACCCCTGCCAGGGAATGGAGGGAGAGGTTCAAGTTCTGAGTCTCCATAAGCCGGCCAGGGATCAGCCAAGGTAGCTGATGTGGGCCCGTGTTGACCCTTTCTGCATAGGAAGTGTGCCTGAAGGGTGGGAAGAGGCTTGGCATTGGGAGACAGAGGTAGCCCGAGACAGGAGTCCACAGAGATGTGCTCTGGCACCCTGAGCACACCTCACTTTTCATTTGGCTGAGGTGGGGGCTGCTGCGCCAATCACTTGGGATAGTAGACACGCGGACTCTGCCCTCCGCTGCCGCTCTCTAAAGTGGCTTCACTCAAAATTTGTGTTCTTGCTTTAAAATATATTTTAATTGTAGGAAGCTTGTAAAGGATGGAAAAGCTAAAGAAATAATAAAGTGTCTTCTTCAATTTTTTAATTTTTTGATTTTTTTAAAGATTTTATTTATTCGAGAGAGAGAGAGAGAAAGAGAGAGAGAGAGAGAGGCAGAGACACAGGCAAAGGGAGAAGCTGTCTCCATGCAGGGAGCCCAACGTGGGACTCCATCCTGGGTCTCCAGGATCATGCCCTGGGCTGAAGGCAGCGCTAAACCGCTGAGCCACCCAGGCTGCTCTCTTCTTCAATTTTTAAAAAATTTATTGATTTTAAAAAATTAGTTTCAGAGGTAGAATTTAGTGATCCTTCAATGGCATATAAAACCCCGTGCTCATTACATCGTGTGCCCTCCTCAATGCCCATCACCCAGTTACCCCATCCTCCCCTCCAGCAACCCTCAGTTTGTTTTTTCCTAGAGTTAAGAGTCTTTTAGCTGTGCCTCCCTTTCAATTTTCATCTTATTTTATTTTTTCTTCCCTCTCCTCTGTTCATGTTTTGTTTCTTAGATTCCACATATGAGTGAAATCCTATAATATTTGTCTTTCTCTGACTTATTTCACTTAGCATGATACCCTGTAGTTCCACCCACGTTGTTGCAAATGGCAAGATTTTATTTTTTTTGTGGCTGAGTAATATTTCATAGTGTGTGTGTATGTATGTATATATATACTGATTTATATACCATATTCATCTACCTGTATTCATCTTTCTCTCTATATATGTATATACATATATATGTACACACAAACATATATGTATGTATATATACACACACACACACTCCTCTGTCCATTCATCTGTTGATAGACATATGGGCTTGTTCCATAGTTTGGCTATTGTGGACATTGCTGCTATAAACAATAAATAATAATAAAAAGTTTCTGATCCCAGAAAAAACAAACAAAAAACAAACCTTGAACCTATTTGTTCAGTTGTATTTGAGTATGCACAAATGTATGCATATCTATTTCTTTACATGGTAGGGATCAAATTGTATGTAATGTCTTATAACTACTTTTCCTCACTTGATATACGTGTTCCCCCTAAATCCCTTAATGGTTTTTTTGATTATTTTGATCACTTTGGTTACTTAACTGACTGTCATATTCTGCTGTAAGGATGCATTATACTTTAGCCATCCCTCAACTGTTAGACAACTAAGTTATGTCCTTTTTTCTTAATTTTTTTTTTTTTAGGAATACCTTTATGATGAACATAAACCTTTGAGCATATATCTGATTAGTTCCTCGAAATAAATGTCTAAAAGTGGAATAAAGGCTTTAGTGACATTAAAAAAGTCTAATTTTTCTCCTTTCAGGATCCAGATGAATGCTAGTGGAAAAATTTTACCTGACTTCTTTATTAGATCTGTCTGGTTTAATTAAATTATTTGATTAGGCCAACTTTGCTTATGTCATGGCGTGCCTTCAGAAAAATGTCATTTGTGTGGCTGCCTGGGGTCAAACCTTCCATCCAGCCCGCAGCTCCTCAGAGGTGGGAGAGGGCTGAGCCACTGGTACTAGCTGCTCAGCTTTACTGGGAGTCTTGAGGGTCAGAGCAATCCACAGCTCAGCATGCCTGTAACATGTTCGTGTGGCTATAGATTATACCCCTATCTTAGACTGCAAAGTCAAACAAATATTTTTAAATTGAAATATAAAATGCATATAGAAAAGTGCATATTTTATGGCTTGATGGTTTTTCAAGGCCACCTATGAAACTCATACTCAGATCAAGAAGTAGGACAGTACCACCACCCCCTCCAATCCCCACCCCCCAGCAGCCTTTCAGGCTCCTTTCTAGTCCCTGTCCCCCACCCCAAAACTCCACTGCAAGGCAGTCCCTCTCCCTGGTCTCTGACAGCAGAGGTTAGTTTTCTCTGTTTTTTTTACATCATTTAAATGGAGTAATCATATAGTAACTGCTCTTCTGTGTCTGGCTGATTCCACTCTGTTTATTTTCCAGTTTATCCTTGCCCCTGCCTGATTATGGGCTTTCATTCCTACATATATTGTGTGTGCTCTCATTGCCATGTGGTATTCTGTGGTATGAATACCTCCTAATTGATGTATCCATTCTACTGTTGGTGGGCATTCGGGTAGTTTCTAGCTTTGGCTCGCTCAGGTACTGCTGCTGAGAGCTTTCTTGCGCAAGTGTTTGGTGAATCCAAGTATGCATTCCTGGTGGGTGATGATTTCACTACTCAGGAGTGGCACAGGGAAGACCTACGTTCACTTCCAGTGAATGCTGCCAGTTGGTTTTCCAGCGTGGTTTGTTCCATTTACCTGCAGTGTGGGAGTTTGGGTTGGTTCACATGGTTCTCACAAACACTTGTCAACTCCCATCTTTCAGGCCAGCTATTTACTAAGAGTTTATAGTTAGAAGTCACAGGAGAGCCAGGCAAAAGGCAACACATGGGCCAGTGGAAGCCAAGCGCCATTGAAAGAACACTCTGGTTGGCCATGGGATGGATAGGGAAAGTTCCAACAAGTTTTTTTTCCCCCTTGGTTCTTGGCCCATTTTCATAAAGGCTCTGATCCAGGCCTACAGCCAGGTTGGCAAACTCGGGCATGGGCCAGTCTTTATTCATGCAGCTCTCTGAGGTCTTATGGTTTCCTCTCATCTCCAGAAACATCCCTTAGAATCTGAAACATCTTGTTTATATTTTCAGAGGCGGATCTTGGATGGAAGTCTTGGCTTTGCTGCGGGGGTAAGTAACGTGGTAGGAGCGATGTAAATAGAGATGCGTGTATTCTGATATTTCTCTGCCAAGGGGGATATTTCCAGGCTCTCCCCATGCATCCTAGATGCATCTCTGTGGTCTCCAGGTGCTAATAGCCCCTTCTTATCTCTGTCCCTACATATTGCCCAGCTTATTGAATGCCCCTGTCTCTGAGACAGTAAGAGAGGCTTGCTGGTTGGGCAGCTGTCTCAGGGCTTGTGAAATAAGATGGTATTGAGGAAGGGCCTCACTCAGGTTCTCCTTGGTGCTAATTAAACATTCTCTTTCCCTTCTCCTGAGAAGCCCTTTTATTATTGACATGTAAAAAACATGTAAAACATGTAGAGAGAACATGTAAAAAAAAGTAGAGAATCCCCAGTAGCCATCATTCAGCTTCAAGCATTACTGACTTGCTAATTTCATTTCTTCTGACTTGCTAAGCTCATTTTTTCTGACCTCCCCCAACCTTCCTGAGAGGTTGGAATATTTTGTAAAACCAAATCCAAGACAACATGTAATTTCACCTGCAAGTTCAACCCTCCACATCCCTAACTGAATGCCGTTTTTTTTTTTTTTACAACATAATCATCTTATCACACTTACCCAAATTAGCAATTCCTCATTGTAACCTAACACCCAGTCCACATTCAGATTTCCTCCATTTTTTTTTTTTTCCAAAGGGGTCATTGAAGATTGTTTTGTTAGAATGGGCATCCGAACAAGATATTCATGTTGAAATTTTTGTTCTATCTCTTCATTGTCTTTTATTCTTGAACAATCCCATTTTTTTCCCCCTGCTTCAGTAATTTGTTGGAGAAATTGGGTTGTTTATACCCATAGAGTATTCCACATTGTAAATTTGGCTGATGGCTTCCTTGGGGGTGCTATAAACCTTTTTCCCCAGTCCCCCGATCTCCTATGAGCTGGGCATTAGATCATGTGGTTTGGTGATCTCTGAGCCTGTCTCTGGGCGTGAATGTACCACGGTGGTGCTGTGTATTCCAATTGTGTCCGTCACACCAAAAGTCATGTAATACATGGTTTTCTGTCTCGGTTGATCAGGGTTTGACTCCTCTGTCCTGTGTTTACAGTCCTATGATTTGGGATCTCCCAGGGGTCACCTAAGTCAGTAGCCATCAGACCGGGGTCCACATACCTTCCAGAGCATGCAGGGGCCTTGCAGGTGGTGCACAGGGGGCATGGATGCTTTTCACAAAATCAGTTTCTAGGTCCTCAGTGTTCACAGGCTCTCTTTCCTAAAACCACTCTGCCTGAGGATGCCCCTGGCTACCGGTTCTCCTTTCTCACACTCCCTTACACATTTGCCCTCTCCTGCTTTACAAAAGAAAGGCATACTCTTGCCTTATTACCTTGTCTCTGGGTGGCAAAAATGTCCATGTGTAAGGGAGACCCTTGGGATGTTGGTGCTGCTGCAGAAAAAGTGAAGCTTCTCATCACTGGGCATAAATGCTTTAGTGGTTCAGGCAGTCTTGTCCTTTGACTGTGGATCTAATCATATTGTTAGCAGAGGGATCCTTAAAAGTTGGGTTTTCCATGATGGACCACTCTGGGGTTTGGGGCCTGTAATTTAGATAAAATTCAGAGGATAAAATGACAGTGTTGTAACAAAGTATCTATTTTTCCCCATCCTCTACGTGGACACATTTTTAGTTTGCTTACATTTAAAAAAGAAAAAAAAAAGAAAGAAAAGAAAAATAGAAATAAAATTAATTCCTAGATCTGTCGGATTCTAGCGATGACCACTTAATATTTGTCCATGGATATATGAATGAATTGAAAAGAACAGGGAAAAGGCCTCATCCATGAAAATATGCATTTCCAAGAATATTTTACTTTTTAATGTGTAATAATCATAAAACAATGTATTATATTTTTGTTGTTAGAAATCTATTCTGTAATGGTAACTCAATCCAGGAAATTGTTACTTATGCAATTAGGGCCCTAGGCCCACATGGATTTTCCTAAAAATTAAATTATATTGCAAAGAAATCAATAATAGACTTTCTAGTATAAAATATAAGTTGCTTTAGGATAAAATTCTGTGTGGAAATGGAATTGAAATACAAGTCTAGGAGAGAAAGGAATGATGTAAGGTTTTGGACTTTTGCACAAGGGGTTGCTTGTGCATTTTTGTGTGTTTTAGAATATAGCCTACAAACAGAGAAGTACAGAGAGAACAACATGGCTTAGTTGCCTTTTTTTTTTTTAAGATTTTATTTATTTTTTTTGAGAGAGAAAGAGCACGAGTGGGTGGGAGGGGCAGAGGCAGAGGGAGAAGCAGACTTCCTACTGAGCAGGGAGCTGATGCAGGGCTTAGGCCCAGGACCCTGAGATCATGACCTGAGCTGAAGACAGACACTTAACCGACTGAGCCATCTGGATGCCCCCATACAGCTTGTTTATATATATTTTTAAATGGATAATAGAGGCAGGGAATAAAATCCCTATGCTATTTAGATACCAGTGGATACATTTAATTGACCAATGAAACAGTTTTATTTAAAGAAATCAATATTTATATACCAGATATGACATCTTTTGCAACTCTTTAAACTCAAGATGAAAATATCTTTAAATGTCAATTTTAAAAGGAGTGAGGGAATACTTAATCTTTAAACATTCTAGTAGGGGTTCCATAGATCCAAAATTTGAAGAACTCTGTTCTGTGTTGTCTTTCTGCTTTTGACTAGGCATCTGTGTCTCCTCTTCTAGTTCTTTTAGGGCAAAAAAACCTTTCATAAGGTTTGCATAGCAAAAACCAAAGTGAAATAAGGAAGGAAACAAACAAGCAAAAGCAGAGGGTAATAGTCTTTGGGACATGTACGAATGAATTTTGGGAGCATAAAACATGAACAATTAGAATGAAATCATCAGGCCAGTGTATTATGGTCGTTTAAGTATGGAGATCTAAAATAAAATAGTTTACTTCTGATTTTCAATGTAATTGGTAAAAAAAAAAAAAGGAGTTTCTAAAAATTATCTATATGTATTGTCGTCATCTCCTCCTTCTACTTTTTTAGAAAATAGCATTTACTTTTCTGAAATTGACCTTGAGCTAGTTCATTAGAGAAACCTCTGGAAGGTCACAAATACATGGAGAAAAGTAAAAGCATGATGTGGGAGACAGTGGAGGCTCAAACACCAAGTGGCCTTGGTGACTAGTAGTCGTTTCTTAAAAATCCTTTCCCAAACTAGGGCAAAAGGCAGTAGAACCTCGGTGGCCTGAGCTGTAATAACTACTTATAGTAATTACAGGAGAATTTATATTGAATATAGCCACTCTGTTGGCTAGGACAGTAGTTCTCAACTGGGGGGTGATTTTTACCCCTCCAGGGGACATTTGGCATGTTTGGTTGTCAGAACTGATGTCTAGTGGCTAAGGGCCAGGGATGCATACCTAAACACCCTCCAATACCCAGGATGTCCCCCACCACAAAGAATTATCCGCACCAAAGTGTCAGTGGTGCCACACCAAGAAATCCCGGGCTAGAGCATTTTGATGTATCCTCTCTAGTCACAGAGTGCAATGTGTAAAATACAGGTGTATTTAAATTTAAAAAAAAAAAAAAAAGAAGAAGAAGAAAATCATCCTATCTCTCCCCCAGGCTTCCCCAGGATCCCTACTATTAGCCCTGAGCAGGTCCTTGGAGAACTTTTATTACACACATATGACATATCTGGATAAACATGCCATAGTGCTTGGCATCCTTCAATACAGCTTTTGTATTTTTTCTTCAACACAGCTCTGAGATGCTTTGAGGAAGTATCTTGAAAAGGGAAACCTAGCAGGGACCCTGGGTGGCTTAGTTGGTTAAGGCTTTGCCTTTGGCTCAGGTCGTGATTTTGGGGTCCTGGGATTGAGCCCTGTGTCAGGTTTCCTGCTCAGAGGGGAGTCTGCTTGTCCCTCTTCCTCTGCCCCTCTCCCCTCGCTTGTGCTCTGTCTCTCAAATAAATAAATAAAATCTTAAAAAAAAAAAAAAGAAAAGAAAAGAAAAAGGAAAGGGAAAAAGTAGCCATCAGTCAGTTGACCGGAGTCCCATTGTACCTGGTACAGATGTAACATGTTTTCACGGGCAGCTGTGCATACATTTATGCATGTGTTGTGTGTGCACTGAAATGTGTATCTGTTCTAATGCTGCCATGATGCATCTCTACAATATATAATTGTGCACTGAGAAAGGCGACTCCTGAGAGTAAGAACATGGTATTTTAAATGTGCTTAGCAGGATATTTCACAGGTGTTTTTTTTCTCATTAACAGGGCCTTGGAAGCATTAATCACTTCTCCTTAAATGACTCCTCTTAGAATCCGTTTGCCTTTTTTTCTTTTCCTCCTGACTCTTTAAATCACTCTTTAAGTCTTTAATAATCATTATCTTGTTATTCTCAGTACTCATGTCTGCCCTTGATTTTTGCCTGAGGTGTGAATTTCACGGGGAGAAATGTTACCATTAAAAAAAAAAGGCAGAAAATGAAACCTAGAGTATTACAACGTTAAGGCTGGAAAAGATATTAGACAGTTATAATAGCTAATATTTATAACACCTTTATTTTTTACGAGGTGTTCTGCTGAGCACTTCCCGGAGACCATCTAATTTAATTTTTGTAATGGCTCTAGGAGGTATATAGCAGGTACTATTATATCCCCCCCACTTTACAGATGAGGAATAGGCACAGGGAGTGTAAGTAAATCGTCCCGGATCCCGAGATGAACAGTCAGGATTTGAACACACAGTCTGACTCTAGGGCTTCCCCTTTTAAACGACAGTGCCTCCCAGCTGAGGTCTGGTCCAGTTGCCTCCACTTGCAGGCAGGAAACAAATCCAGAGAGGGATTTATGAGCTATCCAGAATCGAAAATTGTTAGGTAGGAGCATAGCTAGGACCAACTCAGACAAGAAGTCAGAGGTTGCTGGTGTGTAGCTGTGTGACCTTGGGCGAGCTCCTTAGTCTTCCTGGACCTCAGTTGACTGTGCTGAGAACTGATGCTGGGCTTGATGGTTCATTAAGGGCTTCTTCATTATGCATGGCTCAAGGGGCGGGTTCCAGCACATGTTAGCATGAGTCCTTTTCTTGGAAGGCATTATGAAGCATTGCGGTTAGGTTTGGTTCACCTACTCACCTCTTCAGTGGCAAATTTAAACCTGCAATTGAATATCTTTTTATCTGAGTGAGAAAGAAGTCATTGTCCCGAAAGATAAACGTTTAGATGAATCTGAAGAGGCAAAAACATCAAGGGTCACCATTTTAATTTTCTTTGCTCTGGTTCTGATGTCTCTTTTTGTTGAGGCTTGTATTAACTAGAACTCTCTGAGTCAATGTCGATTCTCTCTCAAGGAAGGAACACTCATGTGGAATAAATCGGACCAGGAGGGGTACCTGGGTGGCTTAGTGGCTGAGAGTCTGCCTTTGGCTCAGTTCGTGATCCTGGGGTTCTGGGATTGAGTTCTGCATCAGGCTCCCCACAGGGAGCCTGCTTCTCCCTCTGCCTATGTCTCTGCCTGTCTCTCGGTGTCTCTCATGAATAAATAAATAAAATTTAAATAAATAGGTAGATAGATAGATAGATAGATAGATAGATAGATAGATAGAGCCAGGAACCTGCAGAAGGGAGAGGCAGCCTACCAATCAAAAATCAAATACTCACTTGTAATCATGAAGAGGCAATTTCATATCTATTATTTAATCCCATAGGGAGCCAGGTTCTTACGAAAGACATGATTCCCTTAAGGAGATTTTGGCTGAGTCTGTTTTTTGCGCAGCACATGGTAAATAATATTTTTTTCCAAATAACTGGCTCACTGTCAGAAGTTAATGACACTCTCCAGTGATGGCCTTGGGGTCTGGAGGGATAAGGGTGACCAGCTGTTGTCCATTCCCATGGAGAAAACGGAGGTGCAGAATGGACTCACATTGTAGCATGAGAGATTCAGGGAGGAGATTTCAGGTAGATCTGCTGGAAAGGCTTATTCTAGAGAAAATAGTAGAGAGAGAAGAGCTGGATGTGGGGAGTAGCCATGGAATAGGGCCTTCAGAAATCTGAGCTTTTGTGCTACTGGCTTCGTTGATCCCAGATTGGATGTTGTAATTGCTGATACCTTTCTCTGTCTTACTACCTGAGAGGTAGGGAGCCCTGATGTGTCTTAATGGAGATTTTCCAAAGTGAGGTCTTTTGAACAACCTTGAGAAGGGCTGGGCCACAGCCAAAGTACCATAAGACAGCATGAGGGGAGCATGCGAACGGGATCTGATGGGGCTCCTGCCAGGATCATTGTCCTGTGTCTCACAGAACCGTGATTTTCCTCTTTATGAGGCTGAGAAGAATGGTGGGCCCCAGGGTGACCCCCCGCTAAGGATGTTGAACACGCTTGGACCTAGAGCAGACCCCGTCCCAGCATCACTTTGATTGGACAGACCACCTGGGAAGTATCAAGCAGCTGTCCAAAGTGGAGCTCCTCTCTCAAATGTGCTTTTTCAAGATTTTGGGGACTGAGGAGCCCTCAGGGCCTCCTACCTAGAGCCTCTTCTCTGCAAGTTGTTTGCACTGAGTTGCAATGACAGGGGAGGTGATATTTGTCTGTTTTAGGGCTAAGATCGCCCTTGACGTTAGTCCTTAGCCAAGTAGTGAGGAGGACTACTGGGTTGGCTTGAGGGGACTTGGAGCTGCCTGCCCTTGGGGTCTCATTTGACCAGTTAAATGTAGCATGGTGTGTGGAGAAAACATGGGGAAGGGCTCTTCTCTAGCCAGGACTATTCACAGCCTCCCTCTGGGGGCTTGTAACGGGCACCTGACACTCCTGCCACCACTGCTTCTTGCCTAGCAAGGCTGCAAGACACTGGTGCTCAAACTCATAGTCAAGGGGTTGGCACCCTTAAGGGTTATATGACAAAGCATTTTGTTATTTTATTATTTTTAGAGGGGGAATGGGGAACGGTGGAGGAAGAGGGCGAAGCGATCTTAAGCAGGCTCCGCACCCAGCACAGAGCCTGACATGGGGCTTGATCTCACAACCCTGAGATCATGACCTGAGCCGAAATCAAGAGTCAGCTGCTTAACTGACTGAGCCACCCAGATGTCCTGCGAAGCATTCTATTTTTAAAGGACTCATATGGCCAGTTTACAGTGGGAAAGCTTCTGAGTCCTCCATGCACCTTGCCGTGCATGGGCAGGAGAAGCTGAACACACCACGGGGGATAGGCCTGACTTCTGACTCGGTGCTCCTGGACTCCAAATAGTAGTGGTTCTTCTGGGCAACGAGGGCAGTGTGGTGGCAACTCTGTGCCCAGCTCTCCCCTCCTCTTGTGTAACACGTGTGGGCAGAATGAGGGCCTTCCTTGCTGCCACATCCTGACCTTGACTCCACTTGCCTCCACGTCTTGCTGCAGACGGAGGGGTGGCCAGGTGAGGGAGGAAAAAGGAGAAAGGGAAGAAAAGCACTCAGGAAGGAGACAGACCATCGCTGTTATTATTGTGATTTTTCTTTTCCATTTCATGCTTCAGATTTCCAGTGTCATTATAAACAGTGTGGAGGAGGAAATGATATACATTACCTTCTGTCTACGGTGATGGAAAGTAACTGCGTTTTTGTTGGTGGAGGAGGCCATGTGTGCTCTCCGGCCTGCTAAGCAGCTGGCCTGGGGGGCCCTGAGGCCTGCCCGGAGGCTCCTGGATGGTTGCGTCGCTTCTTGCCTCTCCGATCCTCTCTCCCCACCTTCCCCAAGTGTATCCTGAGGCTGCCTCCACTCTCATGGCCAGGGAACCCCTGCTTCCCCCTTGTTGCTCTGCCTTTCCTTGCAGACTTGGGCCAACCCTCCATACAGGGCCAGGGCATCCTCCTTGGGGGAATACCCGTTCCTCCTTATTTGGGGCACCTTCTCTGTTCCCATGAAGGGGAAGGTGAGAGTGTATGGTAGTGACCAGCCAGTTAAAACGGGCTTTGGGATTCAGTTTCTGTAGTCAGATGTGCGTGCTCCAAAGACAGTAACTCTTACACATCTCCCCTTAGAGCAGGCAAATGTATAATAGATATTCCCTCAAGACGATTGACTCATTTTTCATTTATTTGTTCATTCACTCACTCATTCATTCATTCATTCATTCATTCATTCATTCAGCATTTATGGAAGATTTATTATATTCCAAGGCACCGTGCCAAGTGCTCAGAATGTAAAGCGCTAGGAGACGGTCTCTGTCTTTAAGGAAGTTACGATCTGGTGGAGAGGTGGGCGCACTGCCTGTTTTTGTAAGTAGAGATTTATTGGAACCCAAACATGCCTGTTTGTTCACACATTGTCTGTGGTGGCTTGTGCATTATAATGGCAGAGTGAGAAAGCACAACGGGACTAGATTGCCTGCAAAGCCTAAAGTATTTACAATCTGGCCCTTTACAGAAGTTTGCCCATCTCCGGGTTTTCTGAGGGCGGGTTGTAGGGCAAACAGTCTGAGCAGGTGTCCGCAGCATGCAGGGCCTGGGCTGGCAGTCTCAGAACATCAATGAGATGTCTGGTGTTCCCGAGCAGGTGATTTCCTGGGGGAGTCAGGTTTTGTGTGGGGAGGGGAACCTGACCTTGACTCATGAAATCCATGCCACTGCTGACCCTTTGCTGGGGTGGGTTGTTCGAAGAATCTTCAGGAAGCAGCTTTGCAGGGAAGCAGGGTGAATTATGTGGACCATTTTGCTCTAATCTCCTTGTCACATAAAGCACACTGTATCAAGACAGATGGCCACGGACAAAAGTGTGCAATTTGAGATTGTGAGCTAAAACTAGGTTTCCCAGCTCAAATCAACCTCAAGTTGACAACTGTCCTCAGCATCCATGGTCCAGCAGAATGAGCTAACTTGGCCTCACATGCTGGGCAGTTTGGTTCCAAGGAGCTCTTGCTCTGGCTTTGGAGTAACTCCCTTCATTCTGATGCAGTGGCTCTACTTGCACTGCACTATAGAACCATCTGGAAAGATTTTAAAAGCCCCGGGCTCCAGACATACGCTGGACTAAATACATCCTAGTCTCTGGGGGTAGAATGAGTCTTCAGTGGTTTCTCAAACTCCACTGGCGATTGCAGTGTGCAGCCAGCATCAAGGAGCCCTGTTCTAACAGGGACCACTGTGTAATGAAGGATGAACTGGTACTTGGAAGCTGTAGACTCCCTTCAGAGGCTCTAAGTAGCTATGGCACTAAGAGTCCAGGCAAGCCCATATATGGGGTTGGGGCCATGGTTAGAGGGGCACTGGGTATGGAGGAAGGGGCCTTGGACCCTGGAGGGGGGATCCCAGGGGGAAACTGTAGCCTCTGGTCCCCAGCTGCAGGCCTATGTGCCACAGGTTGCCGTGGTGGTCCACCCCGTGCTTGGCGGTTGTCTTGGCTCCTAAGGTGGGTTGGTTTTGATATCAGCCTGGGTTGGGAGGGGGTAGGTCTACTCTCAGGGGCATTTCCCAGTTGGTCAGGTGATACTGGGCAGCTGCCAACTGGGGACTCGGGCTCTTCCTCTGGGCTCCTTGGCATGTGCCAAAGAAAGACGAGAGGTGGGGTCTTTGCTGCTTGGAGAACTTGAGCGTGAGCTTAAATTCTCACTTGATGCACAGTCCTCATTAGATCTCATGCTGTGTCTGAAAAATCCCAGTACGGGCAGGGCCTTCTGGGAGTCATCTCAGGCATCCCTTGCCACCAGACAGGGCAATGTTTCACCAAATCCAGACAGCTGGAGCTGGGTGGGGGGGGGGGGGGGAGGGGGGCGGAGTGTAGCTTGTTCTCCAAGACTTTTATGAAGCAAGTCTCTACTTTTTTTTTGGTAACCTAATTGAGTGTTTAGCTAGCTTGTTAGAAACTCATCCAATCTAAATGTCTTCTGCTGCAATTTAAATAAGAGAGAGAAGCTGACATCATCTTTCATGGACATCTTCATACAAATCACATTACAGAGCATTTGCAGAGGGTCAGCTCTTTTGCAAGATACTCTGAGTGCAGCGGATCAAAGTTAATATTGGTTGTCTTGTCCTTTATAGCCTTTGCCTGCCAAGACCAAATCTCTACACGTGTTATTAACACAAGTGTCTTGTGGAAAGCCGGCCGTGGGATTGCTCATGATTGCTTTTCAGTGGTGGCTCACTCACAAGAGGGGAGAAGAGCCAGTCATCAAAGCTTTGTCAAGGGCCTGTGCAATTTAAGAGATGATCCAGACATGTGTTCTGTTTGCAGAATGAGCGTTAATTTTCTTCCTTGGGGAGTAGCTGCCCAGACTATGGGAGCAGGGAGTGGATTGTCTTAAGGCCAATCCATCCACCATTAACTGTGTGGAAGGCATTGTGAGGATATGTAAAGAAGCAAGACGTAGGGACGTCTGGGTGGCTCAGTGGTTGAGTGTCTGCCTTTGGCTCAGGTCGTGATCCCAGGGTCTTGGGATAGAGTCCTACCTACATCAGGCTCCCTGCAGGGAGCCTGCTTCTCCCTCTGCCTATGTCTCTGCCTCTCTCTGTGTCTCATGAATAAATTAATGAAATCTTAAAAAAAAAAAAAAGCAGCAAGATGTAATCCCTCCCTTCAAGGGGCTAAGGTTGGCTGGGTTCCTGTCACCCTGAGACAGGTTGGCATGTAGTTGTGTGAAGGTAACATATACAAGGTGACAGGCAGCCTGGGGCAGAGAGGTTACTTCTAGTGGGGAATTAGGGAGGGACTTCTTCAGGGATGAGACTCAGGCTAGAAGAGTAAGTAGAGCTTGGGGATGGGCCTGGAGCAGGGGAAGGAAATGAATTCTGGGCAGAAAGAACAGGATATTGGAAGCATGGCTGGGGAAACCAGGAATGTTGAAGCATGGTGGTTGGTTTGGTTGGAAGGTGACAGCTGAAAGGCAGGTTGGGACCCAGCTCTAACCAACCTGGGGCCCCATGGACAAGACTCTGTACTCCATTCTCTAGATTGGTGGGGAGACCCTAGAGGTTTTTGAAGGGATGAGGTGACCAGAGTTGTACTTTCAGAAAGTGCATTGTCTTGGTGGCAGACAGCCCAGCTGTTTGGGAGTGTGCAGGGAGAGGCCATGGTGGAGAGGCACATGGGAGGCTCTTGCATTACTTTATTTATTTATTTTTTAAAAAGATTTTTTAATTTGTTCATTCATGAGAGGCACACAGAGAGAGGTAGAGATGCAGGCAGAGGGAGAAGCGGGCTCCCTGAGGGGATCCTGATGTGGGACTCGATCCCTGACCCTGGGATCACTCCCTGAGCCAAAGGCAGATAGATGCTCAACTGCTGAGCCACCCAGGCATCCCAAAGAAATCATAGTCCTGTTTTTTTTTTTTTTTAAGATTTTATTTATTTGAGATAGAGTGAAAGAGAGAGCGAGCAAGCATGACCTTGGCTGGGGTGAGGCAGAAGCAGACTCCCCACTGAGCAGGGAGCCTGACATGGGGCTTGATCCCAGGACTCGGATTGTGATCTAAGCTGAAGGCAGATACTTAACCCACTGAGCCACCCAGGCGCCCCATCTGGCATTACTTTAGATGATGCCTGGACTCCTGAGACCCTTAAATTAGGCAGAGGCAGGGGAGTTGGGAAGGGCGAGAACAAAGGACGGTCCTGCTAGAGAACCAAGAGGACCTGGGAGCCCTCTGATTGGGAAAGTAGCCAGAGGGGCTCAAGCCCTGGGCTCCTGTCCCGGGGGCAGTTGGAGAATTTGCTGTTGCCTCCTGGCTTACAGGCTGCAGGAGAGGGACGCCACCAGAAACGTGGAGTTTACATCGGGCCTTTCTCTTTTGAGTGGGTTTGTACTTTGGAATCTGCGTGGTGGGTCTCCATGGCAACCAGACACCTACAGCTCGCCGCACCGATGGGGATGCTTCCTTCTGCTCATTCTGCTTTTGACTGAGAGTAACTGAGGCCCCCCCCCGCCGACAAAGAGTGGCTTAAACAAGAAAGACTCCTCTTACTCAGAAGAAATCCAGAGACCGTGGCTGGGAAAGTAGGTCCACAGCATCCCCAGGACCGTGCTTTGCCACAGAGGGAGGCTTTTGTCTTTCTGGCCCAAGGTAGCTGCTGGAGCTCAGGTCATCACATCCACCTCCAGGCAGCAAGATGGGAAGCAGGAGCCTTGCCTCGCAAGTCCACTTTCAGTTCATCAGCCAGAACTTATTAGAAGACCCCATCTAGCTGCAAGGAAGGCTGGGATACATGGGCTTTCAGCTGTGCTGCAGCGTGCCCAGATAAACAGTGGGATCCTGTTACTGCACGAAGGCGGGAGAGTGGAAACTGGAGCAGGCAATTAGCACTCTTGGCCACACAACCCACTGCGGAGAGAACTTTGAGCCCTAATGCTATTATTGATTTACCTTCCCTGTGTACTTTTTGTATATGTTGTTCTTCTAAATGAGCCATGTCATTTTGTTCCTTAACTAGTTTCTTTCAGAGCAGAGGAGTAAAATATGAACTTGGCAGTAAAAAATCCTTCCGTTTCTGTTATCAGCTAGGGCTTTAGAGGCCATGAATGATGGAAAATCTAGCTTGATTCTGCGTAGGACGAAAAGAAATGTATTGGCCCATGCATTTAAAATAACCAGGCATAGACCCGGCCTCAGATACTCCTGCTAGACTCTGTAGATCCAAAGACGTCACTGCGGCCTGGGGTTTTCCCTGTGTGGCTCCCCTTCTGGATACTCTGTTGACAACCCCTTAGTCTCACATCCACGGGAAGGAGTCTTCCTTCCCCAGCTTCAATGGCCTTGGAATTGACTTTCATGGGCAGGGAGTGACTTGGGTTGTGTGCTCATCCCTGCACACTAATCCCTGTTGCCATGGGGATGTGGCATGTTGATTGGCCAGACCTGGGCCACATGGCCATATCTACTGGCCTCCTCTTCTTCCTCCCTTAGATAAAAAGCAAAGACAAAAAAAAAAAAAAAAAAAAAAAAAAAAAGATGAATAACGGTGGGGTGGGGGGGGAGATGTTTCCTCTGAAGCAAAATTAAGGTGCCATTGCCAAAGTAGGTGTACTGGAGGTTGGGTAGTCAGCATACAGCCAACATGCCCACATTCTGCAAGATACCGCAGACCTCCCCCACACTCCCTGTGCCAGTCAGAAACCACTCCAAAACATAGTGGCTTCAACAACAATTTATTATTTCTCATGATTCTGATGGGCTGGGTTCAACTGGGTGGTTCTTCCAGTGTTGTGTGGGGTCACTCACAAGGTGAGGGCATCTGGTGGCTCAACTAGGCTGGAGGGTAGAGGAGGGTTTCACTCATAGTGGTGGGCACCTGGTGCTACCTGTCCTCTGGGTCTCTGAGGAGACCCCATGGCTCATGGGTCAGTAGGTGCAGGTGGAAACTGTAAGGCCTTGGAGGCCTAGACTCAGGAGCTTACATAAAATCTCTTGTTACATTTTATTGGCCAAAGCAAGTTGTAAGGCCCACCCAGATTCAAGGGTTCTTGGTGGCAGGAGCCTGCAAACTATCCCGGCTCTGCTCTACCCTCTACCAGCCTCACTATGTAGAGGTGATGCCTATTGACAGTCTACCCTCCTAGGATCAAGATTCCTTTTCTGTTGCCATTTCTAGAAGTCCCTGGACCCCTATGCTGGGTCTCCCTTGGTCCTATTTTCTCCATCCTGCTTCTTAGCTTCGCTTTGGGTATCACTCCCACCCAGGGAAAGGAAATTCTCTTTCTAGGTTTTCATTCCATTTGCCAACAAACACCCAAGGAATAAATCGGAAGACCCAGTGAAGCGGAATTCATGCTCTGTGGGTGGCAGAGAAGCAAAACCTTCACGGAACTAGATTGGTCATGAGTGTTCTGGTCTCCTGAGAGGAAAGTGGTTGGGCTAAGTGCTCAGGACGAGGGCCACCCCATTCCGGAAGCAAGAACGAGCTACTGAGGTGACATTCTGTGGCTAGCAGCAATGTGATCTCCTTGGAATCTTCTCTTATGACCTTCTGAGAGCGGGTGTGTCCACATTGTGGAATTGGAGGGGCCTGGGAGAAATACCAGTTTTTAAATTCCACGCTTCAGCACTGCTTGGTTTCCTTAACCTGTAAGACTTTGACTTTTTTTTTTTTTTTGGTTTTTTTCTTTTTTAAATTCAGGCATCAGTCTTACTCCGTCTTTGCAGGGGAGTCTCTGCCTCATTTTGTGAACATAATTTCAGCACATTAAGAGCACGTTGCTGAGAGCAGGGCGGAGGTCCATCCTAGTGTTTCTCTGGCAGGTGTGTGAGCAGAGCAGCTGAACGGTGCTGAACTATGGATTTATGCCTCTCCTTGCCCCGCCGAGAGGGTGGTGGGTCCATGGACACCAGAGAAGCTATAATCAGAGGCTGAGGATCCTCACTGCTGCCTTCTCCCAGGGCCTGGACAGGTTTGTCAGTCTCAGGCCCTCCCTTCCCAATGCCTCCTACCCCAAGGAATGGGACCTCAGGAGTGCCTCTGACATCTCTGCTTTCCTGGATGAGAGAAGCCCTCTCGGGGCAGCCGAGGCCAGGAAGCAGAGCTCTGATCCTGCACAGTAATAAAGGGTGCTGGGCTCTGACAGGGAGTCAGGAACACTGGGTTGCATTTCTCGCTGTGCTGTTTATAATTCCTGTGATTAGGAGCAAGTCCTGTAACCTCCCAGCCTCTCGGGGCTCCATTGAGACTGAAATCCTTCCCCTCCTACCATGTGCACGGAGTGGAAGAAAAGTCAGGACATGACTGCTTTAATGCCTCTATGCCCTCCAGAGTGAAGTGAGAACAAACGACCAGGGAGGCAGGCGCCTTAATAGCTTGCTGGTGGACGCTGATCTTTGCTGTCAGGGTGCCCTGGCTTTTAATCCCACATTTGACTTTGGCTCCGGGCCATGATGAGCTGTTTCTCCAGACTTTGCTGAACGGCAATCAGAATAGAACCATCAGGCCTGATGGAGAATGAGCTCCCTGAGAATTGTGTATTTGACAAGTGTCTTCCTTCCTTCCTTTCTTTTTTTAATTTTTTGGTAGTGTTTCTTTGGAAACCTCTCAGTTTCTGAAGCCCGGGTCTTCTTGTAAGAAATCAGCCGTGACAGCTCTGGGGCTAAGTGAGTTAGTTGTTCGGGTGGGGGTAGAAAAAAAAAAAAAAACATTTGTTAAAACCCATAAGCAAGGGGAAAATAGATTAGTATTGTATTTAAGGCAGGAGGAAGGGGCAAAGAATCATTGTGCATAAGCTCTAAGTAGATTACCCATCTGATTTGCGGAATACTCTATAATTATGCATAAAGAGACTGTGGGGTGGGGTTTGTCCATGAGCTGACTGCAGGGAACACTTACCTATTATGGGCTCGTGAATCCCAAATATTACCCAAATATTATTATGTGACAATAGTTTATTACTTCATATTTTTCAAAGCATTTTCCCATCCATTACTTCGTCTGACCCTCATAATAATCCGGTAGCTGTAGGCTTTTTTTTTTTTTTTAAAGATTTATTTATTTATTTGACAGAGAGAAAGAGAGCATACAAGCAGGGGAAGCAGCAGGCAGAGGGAGAGGGACAAATGGGCTCCCCACACAGCAAGCAGCCCGACCAGGGGCTTGCTCCCAGGACCCTGGCAGGATCATGACTTGAGCCCAAGGCAGAGGTTCAACCATCTGAGCCACCCAGGCGCCCCTAGGCTTTCTTTTTTGCACATAATAGGTGAAAGTCCATCCCATGCTGGACTTCTTATGTGACCCGTCCTGGAACGTTTGAAGCAATTCGGAAAAGGGGAACTTCCAGTCCCCCTGAGCATCCCCAAGGTTGTGCCAAGCACTGGAGATAAACAATAAACAAAGCACCCCCAAAGTCCTGCTCTCATGGGACTGCTATTCTAGCAGAGAGAGTTGCATGATACACTCTACACGAAAACATATGGTATGTCAGACAGAGATGAATGTGAATGAGGACAATAAAGAACGGAGGAGGATAGAGAGTACTCTGGCAGGGGTGGGAGTCATGACTGTTACAATCTTCAAAGGAATCAATCATTGAAGATGCTGGGGAAGTGGTCCTGACATATGGAAGGTTCTCAATAAAATTTTTTGATGTATTGAACAAATAAACAAATGCTCAAATAGATGGATGGATGGGTGGGTAGGCGGACAGATGGATGGATGGGTAGATTGGTGGGTGGATGGATGAGTAGATGGATGGATGGATGGATGGATGGATGGATAGAAGAAGAAGGTGTCCTAGGTGTCCTACCCACTCACCCACCCACCCACCCACCCCTGTAGACCTGTGTTTCCTTTTGAGAGCCTTACTGTGCCTACATATTTTCATATTCCCTTGTTCTGTTTCTTTTCTTTTTTCTTTAAAGATTTTATTTATTTATTTGACAGAGAGAGAGCACAAGCAGGTGGAGCAGCAGGCAGAGGGAGAAGCAGACTCGCCACCAAGCAGGGAGCCCCATGTGGGGCTCGATCCCAGGATCCTGAGATCATGACCTGGGCTAAAGACAGATGCTTAACCATTGAGCCACTGAGGTGCCCCTCCTTGCTCTGTTTCCTGAATCAGTCTCATCTCAGGTAGCCCCTGGAGATGGAGAGCCCCTCCCTGCTAGAAGGAGCCAAGATCCAGCTGGTTTAGAATAGGAATGCTCCTGGTTCTGTGCAGGTTGAATTGGGAGGTAAATTGTTGCTAACTGGTCAAGGAAGAATTTGCCTCTCATTTATTCCAACTCAGTCTTCTTATTATGGGCCTCATTTCGTAAATCCACATCTTGCCATTGAGATTTTGCTCCTTATTGGATTGGGCATCTCCTTTTCTCCTTCTTCATCTACTAGCCCCTGTCCAAGATGGGGTTTCCTTGATAAGTATTTAAAACTCTCTGCTTATATAGTACTTCTCTCTAGATCCTAATTGCTTGTTCATTTCTCTTCCCTCCTTCCCAAACTGGAAGCACGTGGAAGGCAGGGGCTGTCTTTTCACTGTTGCAACTTGGTCCCTAGTACAGGGACTCCCCCATAGTGGCATTCAAAAATATTTTTAATATAAGCGTTGAAAGAGCGTGCTGACTGCATTAGAGGTTTTCCTTGGGGTTGGCTGCCCTTAGGCCCAGCCCATTTCTCCAGACCATCTGTGTGCACTGATGGACATTTCTGGAACATCAGGATGAAATCTCAAAATAGGCAATGAGAAACCCTCTGAGTCTATAAGGAAATCCATCTTTCTGATTCTTCCAATGAAGGAAGGAATTAATTGAATGTAAACTCATTACATCTCTGAAGCACTTTGAAAATTTCCCCATGATTTAATTACGATGAACTTCTCAGGATGTAGTCATGCTAGGAAATGTCTCAAACTGTCAGTGGCATGGGGTGAGCCAAGGGCAGGGGGCATTGGGGACTTTGAAGCGGAGCCTTTTTTCTTGAGGGCATGGGCTTTGATATTATCATGAGCTCTAGAGTCACCTTGCTTGGTTTTGAGCCTGGTTTCCCTACTATTAGTTTTTTTTTTTTTCTAAAAAGCAAATATTTATTATTTTTATTTTTTTAATAATAAATTTTTTATTGGTGTTCAATTTGCCATCATACAGAATAACACCCAGTGCTCATCCCGTCAAGTGCCCCCCTCAGTGCCCGTCACCCCCACCCTTCACCCTCCTCCCCTTCCACCACCCCTAGTTCGTTTCCCAGAGTTAGGAGTCTTCATGTTCTGTCTCCCTTTCTGATATTTCCTACCCCTTTCTTCTCCCTTCCCTACTATTAGTTGCATGAGCCCAGACTTTGTAAGCCTCAGTTTCCTTTTCTGTAAGACAGAGATAACAGTGCTGTCTCCTCTATGGGGTTATCATGCACATGAAACGAGTCAAAATATCTGAAGCACTTAGCACAGTGATCGGCACGTAGGAAATGCCCAGTACGTCTCGATTACTATGACCTCCTGTCAAGGCAAATGGGTAGAGGACTCATGTGGAATTAGGAATTGTCCACCTGCAGCTGATTATCTTCCCTACACAGACTCCTTCCACCTTTCTTCTCAGCAGCACCATCTTGGATGCTTGGATAAATTTGGAACTTGGATACATTTCTTTGTTCATATATAACTTAAAAAGAAGGAAATCATATCGTGTACAACATTTAAAAACACGTTCTTTCACTTACCATTTCCCAAGTTTTTTCTTGTTATCTTGGTGCTTGCATGGTACCCCGTCCCAAGAACCGACCATGTGAGTTCTCACTTTCACCCAGGTATAACTGAAATGCGCTCAACTGTGCGTGTAACCGGGGTATTTTAGGCTAATGACTTGTTGCTCATTTAAGTTGGACTTGAGTTTTTGAATCGTTGTTTACTTTTATCAAGATCATCAATGCACACGTCTAAAAGGAACAAATGTTAATAAAAGGCTTATAGAGAAAAAAATATTCCTCTCTCCTGCCTCCCATGGCCCTGTCTCTTCCTAAAAGTAACCACTTTTGTCTGTTTCTTGAGAAATCCACCCCCCCCCCCATATTTCTAAACAAATCTATTCTGCAATTTTTGACTTCAGTTCTGGTCAGTGTTATTTTTAGGTTTCTTTAATAGTTTCCCCCAGTAGCCCTCTGCTCTCTCTCTCAATTAATCGTATTAGTTGGCTTTTGCATTTCCTGGATGAGCCTCTCGTTTTCCTCCCTTCTCTCTTTATTTTATAATCTCTCTGCTGTTTTGTTCTGCATGGTGGTGTGCAGAGTTCAACTCCCTAAAAAGAGCAAGTGTTTTTCTTTTTTTTTTTTTTTTTTGATGTTTTCATAGTTTCAGTTTCTTGGAAACCTTATTCTCTCTGTTTGTTTGTTTTATTTTTCTCCTTAAGCACCCTTCCTTTTCCATGGATTTCTTTTTTTTTTTTTTTTTGTGGATTTATTTCATGCATTCGTACCTCTTTGATACCATGTTCTTCTCCTTATAAACGTTGTTTCCCTGAATTTTCCAAGGTCTAAGAGCCTTCTCTCTTCCTGTTTGTTTCCTGTGGTCCCTGTGGTAGCGTGTTGGGGACGTGCATTTAAAAACAGTTTCCAGGGGCATCTGGGCTAGCTCAGTCCATAGAGGATGTGACTCTTGATCTCAGGGTCATGAGTTCAAGCCCCATGTTGGGCATAGAGCTTCCTTAAAAAAAAATAAAACAAAATAAAAAGGTAAAACCAGTTTCCTGGTTTTTTACTGGTAAAACCAGTTTTCTTTACCCTCCTGGGTAAAGAAATGGTGCCTTGCAGAGTGCTAGCCACCATTCTGAGTGCCTTGTATATGCCACGTATATGTGTTAGCTCATTTAGTCCTCGCAACGAGTGAGGTAGGGGTTGCCAAACTGAACTGCTATTCAGTTTGCAGATGATTAAACTGAGGCTTATGGAGGGAACGGGATGTGCCCAGGCACTGTTGGGATTTGTCAGATCCCGGAGTCTGTGCCCTAAGCTCGGTGATGCACATTTCCCTGATTTGCTTTGATTACAGGTGAGCTTAAACATCTTATTAGTTCCTTGGTACCCCTGGACATGTCTTTGGTGATGAGCTGGTGATTTACATCCTTTGCCCAGTTTATGTCTCTAAACCTTTATTTGCACCAGAGTCTTCCAAAATCAGTCTTGAGTTTCTCCCTGTCCCTCACCCTATGCCAGTCCCTTCTGCACCTGCCACCTGTATGCAGCTCTGGTCCCCAGCCCAAGCCAGCAGATGCCACTGTAGCCTCCTGACCGTCTCCTTGACTGTTCCTTCTCCTGCAGCTCTCTAGCTGGCCGTCTGATGGACCGCTCTCTTGCACTTGACAAGTTCAACCCAGGCCCCAAAACCGGGACGTCACCTTGATTCCCGTCTGCGCTAGGTTGCATGGCGTTCCCTCCTAACTCCCAATCTCTGCTACTTAGGACCTGTGGATGTGATCTTATTAGAAAAATGGGTCTTTGCAGATGGAATCAAGTAAAGATGAGATTGTCCTGCTGTAGGGCGAGCCCTAAATCCCATATGACTGGTGTCCTTATGGAAAGAGGGAAATTTGGACATGGACCTAGAGGCACACAGGGAGAATGGTCCCATGACAGACCTGATGTGTCTACGAGCCAAGGCACACCAAGGATGGCTTGCAGCCCTGGAGGCCAGAAGAGGCAAGGAAAGTTTCTTCTCTAGAGCCTCGAGAGGGACTGTGACCCTGCAGAGTCCTTGATTTTGGCCTTCTAGGCTCCACAATCATGAGATAATATATTTCTACTGTTTCAAAGCCCCCTGGCTTGTGGCGGGTGGCTAGGCTGCTGCAGGAGACTCATCTACTCTCTCTTATGTGACTCTGCCTCATCCATTCCACCAACAAGCTTGGTCTCTACCTCCAGGAGACAGCCCAAACATGACCCTCGTTCTTCACCTGTGCTGTCAGGTCTGGGCCACCGCGATCCCCCAGGTGTGCCAGAGATGGGCTCTCTGTGTCACTGCCCTCCTGCCCGCCCCCCCGTCCGCACCCCTTCATCCACCGCAGCCAGCGTGAGCTTCTGTGAATGTGTGAATGCACATCAGCCCCATTGCCCCTGCCGGAGAATCGAGTTCCAACTCCCCCACGGTCCTTCTGTCTCCTCTCTGTACCCCTCCCCGCCATGGTCATCATCTTTCAGCCATTGCCTTTTCTGTCTCGAGCTTGTTTTGACCTCAGAATGTCTTTCCTTTACTTGGAACTGAGTATTACCCCTCTCATCATTCAGATCTCAGCTCAAATGTCACCTCCCCGGAGAAGCCTTCCCTGACTACTCATGCAAAGGAGCTCCTCACCATCAACTGTCCATCTCAGGACATTGTTTTATTTCCCTCCACTGAAGTCATTGTTCTTAGAATTTCTTAGTTGTTACCTTGTGTGTAGCCTGTCTGCTGTCACTACAGAGGAAGCTCCTCCTGGGCAGAGTCCGCCTGTCCTGTTAATTATTACAAGCCTCGATGCCTGACTCGTTAACCGTTTCCTGAATTAATTAGTGCTGCCCCCAGAATCATCTTCCTTAATCTTAGTTGAGACCCTTTCCCACGCTCCCTACCCCCCACGCCCCTTGAAGTTCTTCACGGCTCCCTGTTTCTGTACTGAGTAAAGTTTAAACATCTTGGCACAGTGTTCCCGACCTTCCTGGCTGGTTCCCATCTCCTTTCCGTGCTTCTCCTTATATGTGTGCTCTGTGTTGACCTTTGCTGTTCCTTGAACCTGTCCTGCCACTCCTGGAATGCCAAGTTTCTGCAGCACAGCACTCTGCAAGTCTTTCCTGGATCCCTCCAGCCTGGACTTCTCCCTCGTGCAAAGCCTTCAGCCTCCTGGTGTGTCTCCTGCAGGCTTCTTGCCCTCTCTAAAATGGGCTGGGATCCCAGCTCCCTGCCAACTGTCTCCACAATTGGGTGGCATGGTTCTTTGCACACATGGGCATGTGAGCACAAACCATCTATACATGTTATTGAAGTGGATTATAACTTAAGGGGTCCGTGACCTGGTGGTAGGGAGGTTGAGAGTCCTTTGGCTGCTGGGACATCTCCCCCTTTGTCATGTGTTTTACATGTGGATCCACCCAGGTACAGCACATACTTCATGCTGACATTTTATTATCCATTCGCAGACACGTGTATATACACAGGTGTCAGGATGGGTAAATGGGGCTTCCGTGCTTAGGAACTCTCGTGTTTAGGTCATAAGGCTTTGATTTAAACTCTTCTCTCAAATCCTTTGCTCTAATAAGGGGAAAAAGAGACATATAATAAGCATTATAATATCTAGTATTTATCGAGTTGTAAGGCCTGTTTTTGTGCTAGGCATTTAACGTGCACTGTAGTATTAATCTGCACAGCTGTTGTAGGAGAGAAGCATCATTGTAGGGACAGTGTCATACTCGAGAGCCACACGGGCTGGATTTGAATCTTGGCTCTGCTGCTTACGAACCATAGGACCTTGTCAATTACTTAACCTCCCCATGCCTCAGTTTCCCCATATGTGGTGTAGAGACAATAATAGTATCTAACTTTTGACGTTAGGAGGGTTCAGAAAGTTCCCAGCAGTTCCCTGGTCAGTCTATATATAAATGTTGTCATCATGATTAATTCCATTTTACTTATGAGCGCCACTATTCTACTATTGTTTCTGTTTTCCATGTGAAGAAATAGTAGCCCTGGAGAGATGACTTTCTTCCCCAAAGTCTCCCAGCTGGGAGCTAAGATTTGGATTAGGAAGTCCGACTCCAGAGTTGTGCCTTCTCTCCATTATGCTGCACTAGGTTTCTTTCTTTCTTTCTTTCTTTCTTTCTTTCTTTCTTTCTTTCTTTCTTTCTTCTTTCTTTCTCTTTCTTTCTTTCTTTCTTTCTTTCTTTTTCTTTCTTTCTTTCTTCTCTTTCTTTCTTCTTCTTTCTTTCTTTCTTTTTTTTTTTGCACTGTGTTTCATAAAGAGGGAGGAAGAGGGGAAAAAATGGGCAGATGTGCCCCAGAATTTCAGGTGGGGTTAGCCAGGGTTGCCAGATAAAATACATGCTCCTGGTTAAATTTCAGATTAGCAAGAATTCTTTCATATAAGTGTGTCCCAAGTGAAAACAATTATTCACTGTTCATCTGCAACACAGATCCAACTGGGCACCCTATATTATTCTTTGCTAAATCAGGCAACCCTAGGTGAGACAACGAGCCAGACCGCTTACTCCTCTGTCTTCTGAATGTTGGCAGGGGCTGCTTCCTTAGCAGCTAGATCTGGGGGTGTTGATGATGGGGTGGGAGAGGCTTGACTAACTGGTGGGATTGTCCACCAACAGGCCAAAGTGGAGAGAACGCTGGTGGCTTGGTGGCTGGGTGACACAGAGATGCTTGCTTTGGGCAGCACCGTGTTCTTGCTGTCTGGCAATCAGCAAGAAGAGAAGTGGAGAAGTGGTGGAGAAGTCCAATAAGGATGCCTTCCCCCTTTTTTAGTGTCCATGGTATTAATGATTTTGGCACCCTGAAGGGTTCTGGGAGTCCTCCCTTACTTAGCTAGTCTGAATCTGCCTTGAAAGGACTGAAGGAATTAGTACACTCGTGCCTCTCCACTATTCACAGTAATGGGGCTGTGGAAGACAAATGGTGATCTCAAACCAAAAGTCTAACTATGATTTGACTTTGGAGCACCATGGTCTTTTTTAATGGGCCGCCAGGATCATTGCCAGAAGATGTTCTAATGCAGGGGGCGGCACCTCACACCCGTTGCTTGAGAAATGTTTGTTGAGTTGAGTTGCATTTGGAATGGGAACAGAAACTTAGGTTTGAAGCAGGACTGGGCTTGAGGGCCAACTTTGCCAGCTCTTTTCCCTCTGTTTTGGCAGAGCACTTTAGAATTGGGTTGTTCGTCAGTAAATTGGAAGCCCAGATGTGCCTTTGGTGATTTCTTTTTGCTTTGTCCTACAGTCTAGGGCTGCACCAGCAGAGACCTATGGTCACTGGGAATGCATGCTAAGAGGTCCTTTTGGGTATGATTAACATATTTGTCTAATACTGCTGGCACTTCGTGTTGAATAATGGCCTGTCAGCCCTCGGCGTAGGTGCAAACGCCCACCTGACTGAGCCACCCAGGCGTCCCTCTAAGAGTTTTCTAAAAAGGGATATAATTTGCATATGATAGCATGCCCAGATCTTACAGTGTCAGCCCCAGTGAGTTTTGACAATTGTATGTACTTGTATAACCGCCACCCAAAAGGAGGTTGAAAGTATTGTGTCACTCTAGGAAGAGCTTCTTTTACGTAAGTTACTTCTTCCTCTCTTCCCAGGTAACTACTTTATGATTTTTATCACCGTATGGTTTGCATATTCTTGTGCTTAAAAGATTGCATTTAAATGATTGTATTTCAATACAAGAATAAATATATACATTTATTATATATGTATTTTTATATATTAAAATATATAAAATATATTTAGTGTTGTCGGGCTTCTTCACTCAACGTGATGATTTTGAGATTCATTCACGTGGCTGTGATAGCAGCAGTTTTCCCCTTTTAATTGCTAAGGAATATTTCATTTTATAAGTATAATACAGTGTGTTTGTCATTCTCATATTTATGGACATTTGGGTTCTTTCCAGGTTTGGGCTATGAATAAAGCTATTGTGAACATTCTTGTGTAAGTCTTTGTGTGGACATGTTTTCATTTTTCTTGGGACAGCTAGCCAAGAGAGGAATTACTAGGTCATAAGGTTGATTTTTTTTTTAACAGATATGTTCTTTTTTTTTTTTTTTTTAAGATTTATTTATTTGAGAGAGAGAACACACACACAGTTGTGGGGAGGGACAGAGGGAGAGGGAGAGAGAGCATGTGAAGCAGACTCCCTGTTGAGCACGGAGCCTGACACAGGACTGGATCCCACAACCCTGAGATCATGACCTGAGCCAAAATCAAGAGACATTTGCCTCACTGACTGCGCTGCCCAGGTGCCACTTAAACTCATGGCTCATATGTTCTTTCCTGGTTTGGAGCCTGCATGCAAACTTGTAGGCCAAGGCCTTGCCCATCATTTTCACTGAGTGGGTGTAGCTAACCAGAGTCAGGTCATTCAAGCAGGTCTGCATCAATTAATGACTGTAATTGAAGCTAGATATAAATTATTATAATTTTGAGTTGTTATTTAGGTCTTTAAAATCATGTGAAGCAGGTCTATTATGAGAACTTTTTGATAAAAGAAAATTAGGCACAGATATAGCCCCCATAGGAATTTGTTTCATGCTTGAGTCATGAGTAATAACTGACTGACAGGTTTGAAAGCTGGCTCATTGCAGATTACATGTGGCCACCCATCCTGGGTCACCCATCCTGGGTTTCTGGTGGGTGGCTCAGTATTGAATGGACAGAGCCAACCTCATCCTGGAGGGTTGCATGCAGATTTCTCCCTTCTTCCCAGTCCCAGTGCTTCCATTCCAGTCAGGAATAACTCCACCTGTTAGTTTCCAATCTAGACGAATCTGTTCCAGTAGATCATGAAGGGGCCTTGGCTTTTTTAGTTGAAAAATCCCAGGTGATTCTATTGTCCAACCAGAGTTGGAAACAAACTACCTGTGTCTTGAGTTCAAGCCATTCCACCTGGCTTCTCAATCATACCCAACTGTCTCTTGGGACCCCAACACATGCTGTCTCCTCCAGCTGGGCTGAGCACCTTGCAGTCCCCACAACATAAGCTTTAGCATGCTTGCCCCCCAGACTGCTAGAAGGTCCTAACCTTGTTTTCCTTCCCAAATCAGGTCCAACTTTCAAGAGCCCTTCACCACATTTCCTTTGATGTTTTACTTTTGTTTTTAAAATATTTCATTAATTTATTTAGAGAGAGAGAGAGAGAGCGTGTGCACATGTGCCTGGGAACAGGGCAGGGGGCAGAGGCAGAATGAGAGAGAGAGAGAGAGAGAGAGTGAAAGCGCGAATCTCAAGCAGATTCTGGACTGAGCACGGAGCCCAACATGGAGTTTGATCTCATGACCCTGAGATCATGACCTGAGCCGAAATCAAGAGTTGGACACTTAACCGATGAGCTACCCAGGCATCCCTTGATGTTTTACTTACTTACTTCTTACTTTTTGTTTTAAAGATTTTATTTATTTATTCCTAAGAGACAGAGACAGAGAGAGAGGCAGAGACACAGGCAGAGGGAGAAGCAGGCTCCATGCAGGGAGCCTATGTGGGACTCGATCCCGGGTCTCCAGGATCACCCCTGGGCTGCAGGCGGCGCTAAACTGCTGAGCCACCCGGGCTGCCTGATGTTTTACTTTCGAACAGTGTTGCCATCCTCTGTTCTTGGGATGAAGTTGAGGCATCCTTTGTTTATTGTTTCAGATGCCTTCTCTACTTCTTTCAGATACCTTCCATAGCCTGTCTTATTTCCGTACACAGCCTGCTCCTCCAAGGCACGACTCAGATCAGCTTTTGTACCTTTCTTCCTCTCTCCTAGCCCCCTAGGGTCCAGCGTAATGTTGGGCCTGTAATAGTCACTGATGAGGTACTTACTGATTGACTTTTAAAAAATCAATTTCCTATCTGATTTGGGGACAGAAGTTAGAGACATTCCTTGTGTACTTTCAGAGTAATTATTGCCTTGACTTTTATGAATTGCAAGTTTTGTGCCCAACTTTTTTTTTTTTAAGATTTTATTTATTTATTTGAGAATGAGAGAGAGATTAAGACAGAGAAAGAGCGCACGAACAGCGGGAAGGAAGAAGAGGGAGAGGGAGAAGCAGACTGCCTGCTGAGCAGGGAGCCCAATGTAGGGCTGGATCCCAAGACCCCAGGATCATGACCTGAGCCAAAGGCAGATACTTAACTGACTGAGCCATCCAGGCGCCCCAAGTTTGTGCCTACTTCTTAATTCTACAGTGGCCTCAGAGGTTAGAATCCCCATCTGTTTGCCTCAACAAACATTTAAGTAGGACCTTCCCTGCAGCACAGCTTGAGGTGGGTGCTGTTATTTTGAACTCTGTACTCCCAGTGCACTTTTTTTTTAAGAGTTTTTTTTTTTTTTTAAGATTTATTTATTTATGATAGAGAGAGAGAGAGAGAGGCAGAGACCCAGGAGGAGGGAGAAGCAGGCTCCAGGCCGGGAGCCCGACGCGGTACTCGATCCCGGGACCCCAGGATCGCACCCTGGGCTGAAGGCAGGCGCCAAACCGCTGAGCCACCCAGGGATCCCCCAGTGCACTTTCTATAGAGGTGTGCACGCTGAATAATTGATACTGATAATCAGTGCATTGTAAATGATCTAAGTAGAATGATTTCCTCTCCCCTTTTCATTAAGAGGGAAATTTTGTTCTATGACTTGAGTTTTCTTCCAGTCTTTAAACTGTCTTTACTATCATAAAAGAAATGCTCAGCTGCACTCATCATACTAGTATGTTCTGATCCTTAGGGAACTCTTTGCAAATTCATTTATATTTCCAGAGCAGAAAAAATTCTCAAAATGAGCACTGAAGCAGAAATGAAAAGATTTGCCTGCTGTGGGTGAGGCGTTTAGCTGATTGTTTTTGATTATTCTATGCTGGTACCTCTGACACCAGAGGGAAATTAATAGCATTATAAAGTATGGATCCCTGTGGCATTTTGCGTGATATTTTGCAGAAAGAAGCATGATGAGTTTTGGTAGGTTTTGGGAACTGCAGAAAGGAAATGGGGGATTTTAGTCTCTGGCAACATGAGAAAGAGCTTGCAATTCTTTCCTGATTTTAAATGTCTCCTGTCCAGTCCCTTCAGCCTCTCGGTGTCAAGGCCGTGATTTAGGGGAGACTTTGGCAAAAACACGCCATCCAGGGAGCTGTCTCATTATCCTGCAGAAACATTTCTGGAAAGTCTTGCATGTAGGATCCTTTTCTCCCAATTGGCTTTTCATGGTGCAATCATGATTAATTATAATTAAAACATTCAAAAATTGTATTATATGCTTATTTATAATAAATAAATGTAAATATTATAATATTTACTTATATATTTAAATTTTTAAAAAAGGTATTATCCATTTATTTTAAGATTCTCCCCAAAGATATGTGCACACATAGTTTAAAAAGTCAAACTGTTCTTCTGGGTTAATAACAAAGCCTGTGGGCTGCTGACCTTCCCCGCCCCTGATTCCTATTCCTTAGGGACGAGCATCAATAACCTTTGTCTATGTGCCTCCACATTTCTCAACTGCATGCCTCCTCTGCCATTGCTTGGGTTTTTCAGGCTTAAACATAACCAGTGACGTGGAGATGTGGAAGACGAGGACCTGGTTCTCTTCTCTCCACCTGCATCCTACACATTGAATAACGTTTTATTTTTTAGGCTAACTCAACAGTTACAGCCTAATAATGGAGTATTATTGAATGCAGTTGTGTCACCTGCTGCAAAGTGGATGTCCCTCAAAAGCATCATGCTCAATGAAATAATCCAGGCCCTAAGGGGCAAATAGTGTATGATTCCACTTACACGAAGCACCTAGAATGGGCAAAGTTGTAGATACAGAGAGTAGAATGGAGGTTCTTGGGGGGCATGGGGGAGAGGCCAAGAGGATGGGGAGTTACTGCTCAATGGTGACAGAGTTTCTGTTTGGGTTGGTGGGAAAGTTTTAGAAACAGCGGTGATGGTTGCACAACACTGTAAATGTAATTCATGCCTCTGAATTGGATAGACTTTAACATGGCAACTTTTACGTTATGTGTATTTTCTCATGATAATTAAGTATATTCCTTAATAAGTAAGAAATAAACTTACATGAAGACTGTAAATAATATTCAGGAATTTCCTTTCTTGTGCAATTGTGTTTTCCAGCATTAGTAAAGGTCTCGTTTTTTGCCCTTTACTGGCCACCAGTCTCCGGCCTAGAGGTTTATAAGTCTTTCCTCCAGACATTCACATCGACCAAGGGCCTTTACAATTTTGATCTTCCCAGGAGCCTCCCAGCCCCTCTTCTCCTCTGGGCTCTTGACCACCAGCCTGCTGAACTTTAGTTTCCTGACAGCAGAAGGGTGCCAGGAGGTAGAGTCTTCAGCCTGCTTTCCCAGAAGCAGAGCCTGGCCTGGGGTCCCTGTACAGGGCATCTGGGGAGATAGTGCCCAGGGGGGTCAGGGGGTGGCTGGGACTGGGGCAGCAGCTGGGCTGGAACATAGGAGCACGCTGGGCCCTCCTATTCAGCAAACAGGCTTTTACTTTCTTCCCTTGTCAGTGTGGTGCCCAATGGGGTGGGACAGTTGCTTGGCCACATGAGGTAGGAGAAGAATCTGGGGCCTGATGGCTCCTTATCCACGTTATCCATCAGTCCTCTCTACCACCCCATCTGTACGCCCCTTTCCAAGGGCTCCCCTTCCTGCCCCCACCCCTACCCCCACTGCCACCTGCTCTCCTGGCTGATCTGGGTTCTGTGAGGTGAACTATTTCACTCTGAGTCAGGGGTCAACCTTCTCAGGGGACCTATCAGTCCTTACCTGCCCCTGCTCTCCTTCTCCTTTTGTTTTTGTGGTTGAGATCCTTCCCATCCCTATACTTTAAGTCCAGCAGGAATTCGGCAGCCAGCAGCTTGTGGTCGAACGGCTGCATTTACCTATAAATTCCACAGCTTACAGTTCACAATATTCCAAAATGGGCTAGGACTCCCACATCACTACAGTCAACATTGCTATTGCAAACATGGTTAACACTGACATTTAGGTTTAGGGAGAAATTGTTCTCTGGTTGGATGTACTGAGTAGGTGACATTGTGACTGTTGTTGTTCGTGAAGAATTTTGGCTGTCTGAGAGATGGAATGGAGCTTTGGGATTATGAGTTTAGCTTGGGTTTTAGATCCCAGCTCTGTCGCTTCCTGCTGGGTGTCCATGGGTGACTTACTCAACCTCTCTGGGTCACAGGGAGGAGGCAGTGGCTTTCCTGGAGGTGAAGCTTGTGAGGCACTCAGTCCCCTCCACCCCCTACCCCCATGAGTAGTGCCGCCCCATCCAGTTACCCTGCTGACCCCCGAAGCAATCTGTGAGCACTCTTGACTTCAAGTCTTTGCTCGCAAAGTTCCATGTTCCTCAGCTGCAGTGATCTCCCTCAATCTTCTCCCAAGCCTATTCATTTTTAATAAACCCTGTTTGGAAATTTTTTAGGTTTTGAGAAAAGTTTCAAAAGCAGCACAGGGGATTTCTGCATACTCTTACCCAGTTTCCCCTACACATGTTACATAACCACAGCACATTTGTCAAAGCCAAGAAATTAACATTGGTACATTACTGTTCCCTAAACCCCAGATGCTAGTTGGATTTCACCGTTTTTTCCCCACTAATGTCCTTCTTCTGTTCCCAGGATCCAGTCCAGGACACATGTTGCATTTAGAGTGTTCTTGTTTTAAAGTGTAGTCTGCAGTAGAGGGAGGTGTGCCTTTCATTCAGAGCCCCACACTGAAAGCATAATATACGTAGATCTTGTTTTGAAACTGCCAGCTTGGGGGAAGAGAGAAGAATTGAGAAAGATGAGGGATCCAGTCTGGGTCAGAGTTTGGGGAAGAAAGAGAAAAGAAAGCTCGAGACCCCTGCCTTGGATGAGATGAGCAAAAAGGGTTTTTAGCAAGTGTGATGTGTATTTGGGATATAGCTCACTCTCTTTTGTTAGAACCTTCAGCCACATGAGGTAGGAGAAGAATCTGGGGCCTGATGGCTCCTTATCCACGTGATCCATCGGTCCTCTCTACCACCCCATCTCTATGCCCATTTCCAAGGGCACTCCTGCCTGCCCTCACCCCCACCCCCACTGCCACCCCACTGTCCCTGGGCTGACCTGGGATCTGTGGGGTGAACCATATTTTTACATATTTTTAAAAAATTTGGAATTGGATTCATGTGTTTGGGGAGTGGGGCTAGTGAATTGAGATTGGTTCCAAAATAATCTGCTTATTTTTGCTTTGCATGTTCATTCAGTCAAATGTTTATTGAGGAACTATTGAGTGCCCTATTCTGTGTGCACTTGGATGCATTGGTGAACAAGACAGAATGAGGTGCTCTCCTCCTGGAGCTTTATAATCTAGGTGTGTGTGTGTGTGTGTGTGTGTGAGTGTGTGTGCAGCTCAGGCACAGACTTGATAAAAAAAATGTATGACAATTTCAAGAATGATCATGCTTTCAATAAAAAGGTAAAGAAAAGCAATACAGAGTGGCAGGATTCCGAGGCCTGCATTTTAGGGCTTCATAGAGCCCTGAAAGCCCATGGGTTTCAACACCCCAGATTCAGAATCCTTGGCCAAGATAATCTCTCAATGTCCCTTTTATCTAAAAACAAAACAAAACTGTAATTCATGGGACAGATATGAGAGATGTAAAAGAGATAAGATCTCTAAATTCAATATAATGCGGAGATCTAGTTTATATTATCGATAAAGAGTTTGCAAAATAAAAAAAAAAATAGGGATCCCTGGGTGGCGCAGCGGTTTGGCGCCTGCCTTTGGCCCAGGGCGTGATCCCGGAGACCCGGGATCGAATCCCACATCGGGCTCCTGGTGCATGGAGCCTGCTTCTCCCTCTGCCTGTGTCTCTGCCTCCCTCTCTCTCTCTCTGTAACTATCATAAATAAATAAAAATTAAAAAAAAAAATAAAAGGAAACTGCCAGCGTTAGCCATGCTGCCAAGGGGGAATTATCTTTTGAATTACAGAACTGCTTGTTTCTCTATCTCTAAGGCAGTCACGGGCTATGGGTTTTGGTTTCTAAGGCTTATTTAGGTTTGTAAGGTCTGATGAATCTCTCAGAGAAAAATGTTTAACAAGAGCATTTCTCCTTGTTGATGAATTGCCAAATATTTCCTAGCGCTGGGTTTTCTAGGAGCAGCTTAGATCCCAATGGTGGGGAATGTCCATTGGATCGATTACATTTGATTATTGCTAAAGCTGACTCATCCCGGGGTTTGCCTGCTGATAAAGGAGGCATTAACTTCGACTTTGTCTTCACTCTGTAGCTCTTAGAATTTCTTAAAAGATTCAGGATTGGTGGAGCAGGGGGATGGAACTTGATGTGAGGATGGTGCAGGCAGCTTTGGACTGCATTAGCTTGCTCTGGGGATTTGGGAAAGCCACCGGATCCTTTCGGGTCTCAGTTTTTCCACCTGCTAAATGAAGCATTTGGACTGGGCAGTCTCCTGAAACCCCGTTCAGCTCTACCAGTAGATTCTCTTCCACAGATTATCCCTGAGGCTCTGAAAATTCTGGACCACCTTCCTTCCACACCTAAGAAAAGCTCTGTTATGTTAAACAATGACTCATCCCATATTTGTCAAAGGAGAGAAAGCATTTGAGTATGAGTCTTGGCTAGTACTTAATTTGGAAAGTAAAATCACTTTAAACTTTAGGTAGTAGACTAAAAAAAAAAAATGAATGTTGAATCACTTCCTGATTATGCCTTCTTTTGGTTGCTCCGCCCCCATTGCTCCCCTTCATTAGCAGAGATAACAGAGAATTCATTTAGGCAACCAATAATGAAGAGCTGCTCTGTTCAGGACTACTCAACCTGGGGTGCCAGGATACAGAGATGCTCAGAGCATGGCCTTCATCCCAGTCCCTGGGGGATATGGACACAAATAATGAATCCAGTGTGTTGGAAAGGGGCCGCCCTGGAGGAGGGGTAGGGAGCAAGATGGGGTGGAGGGTGGGAGCATGCTGTGTGCAGGCAGGCTCAGGGAAGAATCTAACACCAACCTGACACTTACGTCACTTAACTTCCTGCCAGGAACCAGTTTGGGGTGGTATATGCATTGCCCCATACACGATTTTTAAGACAATCTTGTTATATAGTAGCATTGTCCCTAGGTTTAATTTGCTCAAAACTGAGCTGCAGACAGCTTAGGTTATTTCCCTGGGGCTACCTAACTAGTGAGTGACAGAGCTAAGATGCACATTTGGACCTGATTCTAAATCCTGCATTTTCCCATCCATTCTATATGTGTGTATATATGTGGTAAAGGGCTTTGGATGCTTCGAAGACAGGGCATGAGAGGTAGGTCTTGGTATTTTGACATTTTTACAGGTAGAAAGAAGTGCTTGGGTTGAGGGATGGGGGCTGGAGGGTTCAGCACGCAGTTGGGGGCAGTAGTGCAAGATCGGGTTCTAATGATTAGGGCAAGCTTAACTTTCATGTTTTTAAATTGAGGTAAAATTTACGTAACATTCACCATTTTATAGCGAACTGTTTAGTGCATTCACAGTGTTGTGCAGCAATCACCTCTGTCCGGTTCCAGATATTTTCATCATCCCCAAGGAAGACCTTGCACCTGTTAGGCAGTTTCTCCCCCATTCCCTGCTCCCACCCATCCCTGTCAATCATTAATCTGTTTTGTGTCTAGGATTTACTTATTCTGGATATTTTGTGTAAGTGGAATCATATTCTTTTATTTATGTTTAATTCTTTTTATCTTTTATTGTTTTAATTTTATATTATTTAAATTCAATTAATTAGCATATAGTACGTTATTAGTTTCAGAGGTAGAATTCAGTGATTCATCATTTGCATGTAACACCCAAAGCTCCTTAATGCCCAGACCCAGTTGCCCCATCCCCCAACTCTCTTCCCCTCCCACAACCCTCAGTTTATTTCCTATAGTTGAGTCTCTTATGGTTTGTCTCCCTCTCTGATTTCATCTTGTTTTATTTTTCCTTCCCTTCCCCTATGCTCCTATGTTTTGTTTCTTAAATTCCACCTATAAGTGAAATCTTATGATAATTGTCTTTCTCTAATTGACTTATTTTGCTTAGCATTATACCCTCTGGTTCCATCTACGTCATTGCAAATAGTAAGATCTCACTTTTTTGATGCCTGAGTAATGTTCCATTACCTCTATATATACCACATCTTCTTTAATTGGAATCATATTCTATATGACCTTTTGTCTCTGGCTTCTTCTACTTGGTGTAATTAATGTTTTTGAGGCTCACCTATATTATAGTATATAGCCAGTGCTCCATTCCTTTCGATGGCTGAAAAATACTCCATCAAGTGGAATATTTTGTGTCTCCATTCACCTGTTAATGGACATTTGGTCTGTGCCCATCTTTTGTCAAATAAGATCAAAATGCATTTTTTTTTAAATTTTATTTATTTATGATAGTCACACAGAGAGAGAGAGAGAGAGGCAGAGACACAGGCAGAGGGAGAAGCAGGCTCCATGCACCGGGAGCCTGACGTGGGATTCGATCCTGGGTCTCCAGGATCGCGCCCTGGGCCAAAGGCAGGCGCCAAACCGCTGCGCCACCCAGGGATCCCTCAAAATGCATTTTTTAAAAAATTAACTCAGGTCATACATTCCTTCACTTGCCCCGCTGTAGGGATGGATGTTGAAGTTAGTATGGGGCTGAGACACCCTGGGCAGCATGTCAAGAAGAGAACTGGGGGTTGGAAGAGGATCAACCTTGGTCATGGAAAGTGAAGAGTAGAAAGAGTTTCTCAAACATCAGCTTGCCTGGCAATCTGGGCCCTGCAGTAGACCTAATTAACCAGCCGGATGGAAGTGAGGCATTCAGTCCTCCTTAAAAAAAAAAAAAAAAAAAAAAAAAAAAAATATATATATATATATATATATATATATATTTCCTCTGTAGCTCTTTTTGCAGGAGTTGTCATTGTTATTGAAATGCTTACTCCCTTGAGCTTCTCCAATTATTTAGCAAAAAATTGGGCCGCTTTGGTCTTAGCAACATCTGGCTTGGAGGATGGCCTTCACACAAGGTTTCCTATAGCGCATTTGATTGGGCTTTATGTTTTTTATTTTTTTATTTATTTATGATAGTCACAGAGAGAGAGAGAGAGAGAGAGGCAGAGACATAGGCAGAGGGAGAAGCAGGCTCCATGCACCGGGAGCCCGAGGGATTCGATCCTGGGTCTCCAGGATCGCGCCCTGGGCCAAAGGCAGGCGCCAAACCACTGCGCCACCCAGGGATCCCTGGGCTTTATGTTTTATTTTTGGCAGTAAAGAGGCAAAAGAGGGTTTGGGGATGAGGCCCCTGCCATGTGCCTTAAATCCTAATTGTGCATTCTTCTTATACACAAAGATGGGAAGAGGAAGATGCCCATTATCTCCTCCTCATGCTTATATCTTATGTCTTCAGGGCTGGTGCTGCTAGACTAGTTTTTGCCTTTAGAAGCAGCGTTGTAGCAGTAGGAGGGCTTTTGGTTCTCTCATCTGGGGTCATAAAGGGACTGGCTGGCAAGGACTTCCCTGTGGAGCCCATCACCTGAAGTCTTGGGCCGACTTCGTACCACCTTCTTCTTGGTAGCCTAACCCCTCCAGGCCCTGCTTCTTCGGGGTAAATGAGGGTTAATCACATACACTCCTTTCTGCTGCTGTATCAGCTAGTTAATATCACCACATCCAGATTAAAAAATACCTACCATTTAAAGGAGCTTTGCCAGTATTGAGAGTTTCAGGCCAACCACCTATGTGTGTGGGGGAATTATTAACTAAGGCTTACCATACAATCCAGCAATTGTACTCCTTGGTATTTACCTGAATGAACGGAAAAGTTATATCTACACAAAAACCTGCACTCAGATGCTTATAGCAGCTTTATTCATTATTCATAATTGCCCAAACTTGGAGGCAATCAAGACGTCCTTCCGTAGGTGAATGGATAAACAAACCGAGGTTTATCCAGACAATGGAATATTATTCAGGGCTGAAAAGAAATGAGCTTTCAAGCCATGGAAAGATACAGAGGAATCTTAAAATCTTATCACTAAGTGAAAGAAGCCAGTCTGAAAAGGCTACAGACCATGTGATTCCAACTGTATGACATTCTGGAAAAGGCAAAAGACTATGGAGACAGTAAAGGGATCAGTAGTTGTGAAGGGTCGGGAGGAGGGAAGCAGAGCACACAGGACTTTTAGGGCCGTGAAACTACCTTCTAGGATACTGTAATGGTGGATGCCTGTCTTTAAGTATTTATACAAACCCATAGGATGTGGGTTTGATCTCTAATGTAAACTATGAACTTTAGATGGTAATGGTCTATCAGTGTATTGTCACAAATATGCCACTGCGGTGTGGGATGCCCATCCTGGGAGTTTGTGCATGTGTGGGGTAGGGGACTTCTCTATTTTTTCTGCTCTATTTTGCTGTGAACCTATAACTGCTCTCAAAAAAAAAAAAATACATGTAGTGCATGCCTTCAAATGCTATATTAGTTTCTTGTTGCCACTGCAAGAAAACACCACACATGTAGCAGCTCAAAATGACACGCATATGCTACCCGAAAGTACTGGAGTTCAGAAATCCAAAATAGTTTTATCTGGATTATAGTCGAGATGTTGGCCGGGCTGCATTCCTTCTGGAGGCTCTAGGGGACAATCTGTTTCCTTGCTCTTTCTGCTTTCTGGAGGTCACCTGCATTTCTTGGTTCATGACCTTTTCTTCATCTTTAAGCTAGCCTGGCAGCATCTTTCATCTTCCAGTTCCTTACCTACTGTGACCTCTGCTCTTGTCATCACATCTTCTCTCTGACTCTGACTCTTCTTGTCTTCTCATACGAACCCTGGGGTCACATTGGTTCCGCCCAGATCATCCAGGATAACCTTCCCATCTCAAGATCCTTAACTTAATCACAGCTGCAGAGTCACTTTTGGGACACATTTTCATATAAGGGGACATATTTTCAGGCTCTGGGGATTAGGGCGTAGCCGTCTTTGGGGGGAGGTCATTATTTTGTCTACCACATAATGCCTTTTAAATAGCTTTTTTTTTTGTTCCCCATTGTTGCTTTGGACAGGCGACCCAATTCTATTTCACGATTGTTCTTTGGTCATTTTTCCAATGTATGTGGGAGACGGGGAGTCTGGTGAGGAAAAGAAATGAAGAACATGAAAGACTCCTAACTCTGGGAAACGAACTAGGGGTGGTGGAAGGGGAGGTAGGTGGGGAGTGGGGGTGACTGGGTGACAGGCACTGAGGTAGGCACTTGACGGGATGAGCACTGGGTGTTGTTATTCTATACGTTGGCAAATTGAACACCAATAAAAAATAAATTTATATATAAAAAAGAAAGAAATGAAGGAAATTCAGTTGGGTCCTGGATTTCCCTGGAAAGATAAAGAACGGTGATTCTTGAGGCGGGGTCCACCTGAATCATCCAGCATGCTTTTCTATTTCAAGCATCACAGCATCCTGGGACCCCTCCCTTGAGAGGTGCATCTCTTCTCTACATTGTGTCACTTGTTCATGGGAATATTTTGCATTTCTCATCTGTAAGGGCAAGGAAGAAGTTGGCCTCCAGGGATGCAGAAGGATGGAAAGGGACTTGGGCAGAAGAGGTTCAACTTTGTGTGGAAGAGGTGAATGGAGAACCATGGCTGATAAATTGCACCCCCACCCCATGGCATCAACAAGGATGGGAGGCAGGGAGGGATTAGAGGATGCAATCAATGAGTGGCCTTCCTGGATGGTGTGGCCTTAGAGTTGCTGATGGTGGGGCTGTATGGAAGGTCCTGGAATGTGCAGAGAGGTAGCTGGACAGGTATGTGCAGGTCCGCCTCGCTGCGGAGTTTACCATGAACGGCAGCTACCCAAGGCTGTTGAACTCTAAAGCCAGTGAAACAGCAGTCTGGGAAAGAGATAGGTTAGGCTGGGGCATAGGGAAGGAGCCCACAAGCTTCCTTGGGTGGTCTCATGGAGCTGAAATGATGAGACATTTTCTTTCTCTCTGGGAGTTTCAGAGGCAGATACAATTTTTCTGTGGGTGGTACTAAGACTTTTTCTGGGAGAATTGGGCCCAGAGCAAGTGACTGTGTGTAGATGATGGTTGGCAGAAGGGAAATTACTTTCTGCATGGGTTTGTTCTTTATTGTTGCTTTTGTAATACCTGGTTCTGTCACTCCAAGTGTTATTTTGGAGATGGGTGATGCAGGTTTTTTTTTTTTTAAGGCAAGGCATAATGAAATCATTTTTAGAAACCCATTCAACATTTTCATGTCAGTGATGACTGTCATATGGTTACGATGGGTAGTGGGTGTACTCTTACCAAGGAGATGTCACAGCAGCTATAAGAGTAAATGGCCATGGATGAGCATTTAATGCAGTAAACACTGGAGAAGTTTTATCCAATTGACCACATTGAGATTTGTGTTCAGTGCTTCATGTTTCTCTTCCCTTTCATGGTTCTGCGCTTATTGAGGGGATTATGGTCCTGCTTGCTCAGGTCCCTGGATCTGCTGCTTATTGGTGATGTGCCCTCCTGCAAACTATCTTATTACGTCTAGATTCAATTTCTTTATCTACCAATAGCAACAGAAAACAGCGTCTGACTCCTGGGGCTGTGGCAATGATAAAAGAAGGCATCAAAGATCTCTTTCCCCGAAAATAGCAAGTGATCAATAAATACTAGCTCCCTTCTTTCCTTTTGGAGATCACAAAGTTGCAAGACTAAGCTACTAACATTGATCAGCAGTTGTCTTCAAATATTTCAAAGGCTGCCACATATCCTAGAGGAAAGATACCTTCTTTGGTGCCCCAGAATGCAGACCTAGAGCTAACAGGTAAAAATTGAAGGGCCCTGGATATATGTGAGACACATATGCTGTGACAACCAAAAACATCTCCACACATTGCCAAATGTCCCCTGCAGGGTACAGTTGCCCACAGTGGAGAACCACTGAGTTGCAGGCTGGATGACAGGAAACTGGACTTCATCCTCCCAAGGTCACCTCCATCCCATGCCATATTGAGGTCCTATGGCATTAGTTCCAGGCATTCTGGTGGTAGATTTTTGGTTTGAAAGAGTACCTACCATTGAAGATGAAAGGCCTATATATGTATAGGGTTTGCTTTGGGCTGTAGAGAGCACTGACGTCTGTACTTGGGAGGCCTTGTGTGGTTGTGGTTGGTTTAATGGCTCATTCATTGTGTTTTTTGCAGGTCATGCTGGCAGCCTCCTATTGGTCTCTCCTGGCTCCAGCTGTGGAGATGGCCACGTCCTCTGGGGGCTTTGGTGCCTTTGCCTTCTTCCCTGTGGCCATTGGCTTCACCCTTGGAGCTGCTTTTGTCTACCTGGCTGATCTCTTGATGCCTCACCTGGTGAGTACCATTCTTCAAACTTGACATACCTATGTCATGTCTCTGTTGAGTAGCCAGTGATATCGAAATAGATATTTCAAGCCATTTAGGACTTTCATCTAGAATTTTGCCTTGAATTGTGACTTTTTTTTTTCCTAAAAGAAAATAAGCTCTCGGTAATATGACTAATCATCCCCTTAGTTACATTTTGGTAAGTTCAGATTTTAAATGTCAGGTTTCATTATAAATATAGAGTGCAGCTGACGTTGTACCGTGTGGCACTATGTCTATGAGCAGACCTAGCAACCGGGAGAAGTGAGTGATTACGATCATGGTCTTGACCCTTAAGGAGCATACACTGTCATTAGGGAGATGATGGCACACCCAACTATGGCATAAGACCATTGACAAAGCGTCACATTGACAAGGGCTTATGAACAGGAGGATGAGGTGGGGACACTGGGTAGCAAAGCTCTGAGTTTGAGTTCATTTCTGTTCCTGGCTGGTTGTATGCTCCTTAACTCCAGTTTTTCTTCCTATAGCCTGAGGATAACTCCCTTTAAGGGCTGCAAAGTGAAAATTTAAAAATCTAAAAGGCACCAGAATTGGGGGGTGAGCCAGGGTTTTTAGGCTTTTCTGCTGAAATGAGGCTGGTGGGTTAGGTTTGGGGAGTGAGCACATACTCGCTCACGTGGAAGCATGGTACAAACCACAGCCTGAAATCTGGCCATGAGCACTGAACAGAAAGAGCCAAGGCCAAGCAATGAGATCCTAACTGAATGCCGTTGGTTAAAATCAGGTAGGCTGCATATGCTTCTGTCAGTAGAGAAGGGCTGATGTCCATGAGAATCTAGTATGGGGACACACAGCCTTACCAGATGCTCTGTTCCAACCAGCCCTAGAGGTAGGCAGAAGTCCTCTGTGAGATCTGAGCTGGCACTTGAATTCTTTGCTCACCCAAGAAAGGGAGGAGGTGTGATAAGGACCCTATAGGGGAGAATGGGGTTGAAGGTCATTCCTTCTGTTGGACTGTGATGAGCTAGGATCAGGTCAGGCTCACTGGAGTCAGCAGGACATCTAGCCCAGGAGGTAGTCTGACATTCTCTTCCCTGCCTTCTTTCCTGCTGTAAATTCCTGACCAGAGAAAGAGAAGGAAGGGTTCTTGGGAACTTGTTCTTGGGGCCGATGAGAAACTGATTCCTCATGTCACAAAAGGACCAGACTCTGGACCAGACAGATGGATGTGATGGTTGGATGGAGAGTCAGGGCACTGTCTTGGGGGAAAGACCATGTGTCATTTTTTTCACCACAACCTTGAATGTCAGTGTCAGTTTCTGGCCCCCGGACCCTTGGCTTCCTTGCCGTTGATTATATCTGCATGATAAGAACTTTAAGAGGTCCTCCGTGTGGGCTGCCATATTGTGCTCTTAGATCCACCCTGGTAATGTGTGAACTTGCTGTTGGGATGTATTATGCTTGCCATGGCAGGAAGATCTTGCAGCCAATGGCCTTAACTCTCAGAATAGCAGACCAGGGCTGGCTCAGTGGCTCTGCACGGCCCCCACTGGGTCTCTTTCTGTCCTTCCTACCTGGGCCCAATTGGGTTTCTAAGACTGTCTTGTGAAGGGTTCTTTTTTTTTTTTTTTAAGATTTTATTTATTTATTTATGAGAGACACACAGAGAGAGAGAGAGAGAGAGGCAGAGACACAGGCAGAGGGAGAAGCAGGCTCCATGCAGGGAGCCTGACGTGGGACTCGATCCCGGGTCTCCAGGATCACACCCTGGGCTGAAGACGGTGCTAAACCACTTGCGCCACCAGGGCTGCCCAATGTGAAGGGTTCTTTGGACTCACGATGAGTCACTGCTCACTGGGGCAGGGACGGGGGCAGGTATATTGGATCAGCTGTCTGAATGTGAGGACTTTCTCTGGGCAGTGTAAATAGTCATTGGCCAATTTGTACTGTGCAGCATCATTGTTTTAACCTTTTGCTTGGCGTTTGTTCTAATGTATGCTTTGAATATGGAGAAGATCCCAGGGGGAAAGTCATGGACAAACTGTACAGAAAATTCGGAATGGCTTGGGAGTGGCGGCTGAGCATCCAGGGAGAGAATTCAAAGGGGCTTGAGAAAGGACATAATAACCACTAATGCCCAGACACTTGCTAATTGGCAGAAAGATCAGCCTGACAGTAAACATCTGTTCTAGGACGTTTTAAAAGAAATTAATTCTTGCTGTTGAGGTGAGAAGGAGAATTTGTGCTGCAAGGTCTATAAACAGATAAGAATTATTTATAATTGCTACAGTCACTGAATACAGATGTTGCTGTTGTGAGTGGTGCTTGCAGACTCAGGCCACCATTGCTCTGAGACGCATGAGGCTCCCCTAGGTTTCACTCTTTAACCTGCTTCCAAACCCAGAAGGGGCAGCAGCTTGGATCCATGGAAGATGCTTCATAGAGCGTGAGTTAATAGGTTTTGATCTTGAGTCCATGTGGTCATCTGGCACTGATGGAGCACGCACAGGGAAGGTAGTCTTCTCAGGCAGCTAGAAGCTGGTTTGAGAACCCAGACTCTCGGGTTTGTAGCAAGGAGATGGTTAACAACCACCTCTGGTCTCCCAACTCTATTTCTGTTGGTTCAGCTTTTCAGATTTATCTGTCTCCCTTTGGGAGCCAAAGCAAAACACTGCTCATGAAAAGGGTTTTACTCATAACGGCCTGTCAGGTTGAACCCATTGTGGCTTTGTTAACTTCAGATACATCAAATCTCTCTCTGAACTGGGTATTTGTTTTCATTTTTTTAAATCTGGGAATAAAGTAGGGAAGGCTTAGCTAGTAACCGTTAATGGGAAATGAGCTTACAGGGATTTATGGAGATTTTGCCAAATGGTGTCTTAATGGGAGAGGGAAAGAGGTGGAGGGGGTGTCGACACAGACCTTGGGAAGAGTGCTGGCAAGAGGGGGTTGATGGGGAATGCGACTGGGGCCAGCCTGAGCCCAGGGTTCCCCATCAGAGACCCTAGGGAGAGACAGAGTGGATATTAAACAGCTTTTTGGAAACACTGACATTTTTATGACCTTTGCAGTGTTGCTTCTATATGAAGTTAAGGATGGCAGGAGGTAGGTGGTCTTCATGTTGAGTTTAAAGCAGTGATTTTCTTCTGGTGGGTAGAAGGGTAGTGTTGGGAAGGACGCTAGGATGCGTGTCCCCAAGGCATCTTTTTAAACATATTAGTGTCACAACAATACAACACAAAAAAAATTGCATCATAAAAACTTAAAAAAAATAAAGTCCCTTCCTGCTATAGAGTGTGTCCCCTTCAAATTTATATCGTGAAATCCTAACCCCCAGTGTGATGGTATTAGGAGGTAGGGCCTTCTGGACATGATCAGATCTCGAGCGTGGTGCCCGTATGATATTAGGGCCCTTATATAGAGGTCCCCAAGAGCTCCCTGTTCTTTCTGCCATGTGAGGACACATGGTGACACACAAGTGCTGTCTATGAACAAGAAGCCAGACACCAATTTTGCCAGCACTTCAATGTTGGACTTTTAGCTTCCAGAACTGTGAGGTAAACACATTTCTGTTGTATATAAGCCACTTGGTCTATAATAATTTTTTTAATAGATTTTATTTTTTTGAGTACTCTCTACACCCAACATGGGGCTCGAACCTACAACCCCGAGATCAAGAGTCACTCACTTCACCGACTGAGCCAGCCAGGCGCCTCTTACAGTAATTTTTTATAGCAACCCCAGATGGACTAAGACACTTGGAGCTTTCTATCCTGTCCCCAGACCAACCACTGTTACCCATTCAAGGGATAACCTTCCAGATTTTTTCTCTTGCCTTTAAGAAAATGAACTATGCTGTGTCTTTAAATCCTGAAATGTAAACACTTTCCCATTTGCTTGTGTTGCTTGAGAGCGAGAGCGTGCTTTAAATCCTCTATGGAGCAATCCGGGCCACCTCATTTTGAGCTCCTTTCTCCTGTGTGCACACAGGCCATTCGTTTTTCACACCATTGGAACCCATGTGTGCGATCTCTTGTGTGGTGTCTTTACATTTGAAGTGACTTTTTTGCTACAGTCGTTCTAGTACCTGCGCAGTGTCCCACCGCCCTACTGTACGTGGTCCGCCTCATGGTCTCCCTATCATCCAGGAGCTGGATTCCTCTATGCTTTTACATATATATCTGTGTACATCTGGAAATGTAATTTTGTTTTGTGTTTTCTGAAAAACACATGGTAACATACTGTCTGTGTTGTTGCTACTTGCTTTTTTCAGCTTGCTTTCCATCTTGGCAGTCTCACTGGGAGACGTGTGTGCTCCCAACCCCCTCCCTCCCCTCTCTTGGGGATGTGACATCTTGAGGAGGCTGCCCAAGGACTGGGGAAGGGGGAGGGAAGGTAGCAGGTCTCTGATTCCCTCTGAGATGTCTCATCGGGGGGAGCATGGCTAGTGGTCCTGCCCAGGCTGGCGGGTGGGCAGGGCAGATCCTCAGGCAGTGGGGGGGAACTGCCTTCGTCTCTGCTCCCTCCTCAATCAGTCCGTGTCCCCAGTCCTGTTGAGTTTCTTCTCTTTGTTGTCTCCATAATGGCAAAGAAGATGCCTCTGCTGAAAACCTGAGCGAGCAGTGTGTGCACGTACTTCCAATATGCAGCCAACTTTGACTGACGTCAATACCCACCCGTTGGCTGGAGTTGCGATGAGGGGCCACATATGATGAGTGTGTGCAAGTGACAGAGGTTGCAGGAAGCGCTTATTTTCCCTCCAGAAGGGGCCTTTGGATGTTTTTCTCTCCTTTGTAGATTCTCTCCATCCTCAGCAATTTTTGTTTTAAAGATTTTATTTATTTATTCATGAGAGACACAGAGGGAAAGGGAGAAGCAGGCTCCCTGTGGGGAACCGTATGTGGGACTCGATCCCAGGACCCTGGGATCACGACCTGAGCCAAAGGCAGTTGGATGTTCAACCACTGAGCCACCCAGGCAGGCGTCCCTCCATCCTCAGCATTCTGATTCTACTTCACTGAAGAATACCTTGCAGAGAAAAGATGGGGTCTCAGGGGGTGGGGGGGGATGGCAAGAATATCTTACAGGACACCACAAGGAGATACTGCAGTGGCAACCACCTGAGAGTCCGTAGCAGAAGCCTGACATTGTCTGATAAGCCCAACTGGCTGCCAGAGAGAAGATTGGCCCTCTGCCTCAGTTTTAGTGCTTCTTCTTCTTCTTCTTCTTCTTCTTCTTCTTCTTCTTCTTCTTCTTCTTCTTCTTCTTCTTTCTTCTTTTAAGATTTGATTTATTTGAGAGAAGTGTGCAGGTCTATGCATGGGCGGGGGAAGGGGAGGGGGTGGGGCAAAGGAGGGGGGTAGGGCAAAAGGAGAGGGAGAAGCAGGCTTCCTGCTGAGCTGGGGGCTCCATGGAGGGCTCTATCCCAGGACCCTGAGATCATGACCTGAGCTGAAGGCAGATATTTAACCGACTGAGCCACCCAGGTGCCCCTTAGTGCTTCCTTCTTTCTCATACTTTGTTGAGCATTGGCAGTTCTGCTTGATACTGGAAGATAGACTGGGTTTGGGCAGTTGTTGACATCGTGGCTAGGCTGGAGAGAGCGAGAGAGAGCCTCCAGTGCAGGGGCTGGGCTGGGCAAGAGGCTCCACTGGCTGTTAGAATCAGGTCAAAGAGGGATGAGGTTTTGCAAATGGGCATGCTGCTTCACCGTCTACACAATCTGTATCCATTTCCCAGGGCCTCCAGAACAGAGTACTGTGGACCAGGGAGCTTCAACAGCAGAAATGTGTTTCCTCCAGTTCTGGAGGCTGGAATTCTGTGATCAGTGATCAGGGTGCCAGCGGGGCAGGTTTCTTCTGTGTCCTTGCTCGTTGGCTTGCAGATGCTCCCTTCTTGCTGGGCCCTCGCGTGGTCTTTTTTTCTGAGCATGTGCATCCCTGGCATCTCCCTGTGTGTCCAAATGTCCTCTGGTCCGGGCACTGGTCTGATGGGAGCAGGGCCCACCCTCACGGTCTCATTTTCACCTAATCATCCCTTTCAAAGGCCCTCCTTCCAAGTATAGTCACATTTGGAGGTGCAGGGGTCATGGCTTCAACATAAGAATTGTAGAGGCCATAGTTCAGTCCCTAACCACGTTCTCTTAGTTTCTTTTGGAATTAACGGTACTAAGGTTGAGAGGTGACTGGGTAGGGATGCCTCATCCTGTGGACATGACTGGAGGCCATTGGTTAAGGCATGGGGTGTTTTGAACAAGAACAAGCCAGGGTTTTCCTGGCAGCTGAGTGGACAGGCTGATTAAGGATGCTCCCAGAGCAGATACATGACACTCATTGATACTTTCGTTTCCACTGGAGCAAACCCATAAGCTTGCTCAACAAAAGCAGTGGCTCTGGAGCCCTGGCTCAAGAGTGTTTGAAAAGGTTGGAGGGATTCACTGCCTATGGAACAGACAGGCTATGTCACTGCACTGGGGGACTCAGAGGCACAAAGCTACAGGCCCTTCAGAAGCCGATACTTGGAAAGAGTGGCATTTGAGTCCCCAGGGCCCAGCACCCAGTCCCAAGGTGCAAGTGGGAGCCAGACTTGAGGTTTCTTTGCTTGTGATGCATTCTGCAGTTTCCTGTGAGTTTAAGGAAGATGCTTAGGTAGGTGTTGGTTTTGGCTTCACTCCCAGTATGGTATGGTTGCTGCTTTTCCAAGAAAACCATGGGTTTCAGCCATTCTGTGGCTGTCTTGCAGGGCACGTTTAGCCGTGGACATACATCCTGCTCCAGCCATTTGTGTGCCTGTGTGTGTTAGCTGTGCACACAGTCCTGGCTCCTCGGGGCTGTAGGAAAAATATTTGTAGCTTTGCAGCCAGTGGCACAGAGCATCGGAGGCCATCCACTCTGGCTCTTGGCCAGGGTTCAGAAGCCCATCTCTGTCAGTGTTGTGTCTTCCTGGAGGGAAGTGGGTTTGGTGTGAAAACTCATACATCCGTGTGCACACGTGCGCACATACACACACACACACCAAAGCATCCACTTCAGTATAGGCTATAAAGCACTGTAAGACCAACCACTGAATGCTTCTTATTTTTAAAATAGTTTATAATAGTAAATAGTTTTATTTATAATAAAGTACCATTTTAAAAAAGATTTATTTCTTCATTTGAGAGAGGGGGAGAGAGAGAGCATAAAAACGTGAACAGTGGGAGGGGCAGAGGGAGAGGGAAAGAGAATCTCAAGCAGACTCCCTGCTGAGCACAGAGCCTGATGTGGGGCTTGATCTCACGATCCTGAGAGCATGAGATCATGACCTGAGCCAAAATAAAGAGTCAAATGCTTAACCTACTAAGCCACCCCAGGCACCCCATACTGGCAGGGATTCTTAAATGCAGATAGTCACGGTGGGACCCTTCTAGATCTTGGGTTTTGTTCTCCATGCTTACAACACGTTTTCATATTTTAGATCATAAAGTTGTGACTGAGCACTTGTCGGGTCTTGCTATTTGTTGAGTTGGGCAACATGCCCATGGCAAAGATGGTGATGGCAGAGGAGATTTACGAGGCTGGAATCAGGTGTGCACCTCCTGTTAACTTCTTCTTCCCAAAGATGGCAGTGCCTCTGTCTGGCTCACAGGGGAATACCTAGCTAGGCGCCTGGTGCGTCCTTGCCAAGCAGAACAGATCCAGGCCCTGCCCACGGTGTTGGTCTCCTCTGGGATCATGATGGTGCTGCTGGTGGTGGTGGGGAATCCAAGCCAGAGGGTGGCCAGAGTTCTGGTATCCAAGAAGAAAAGAGGAAGGGAGTGTGGGGCCAGAGATGTGGTTTGGCCAGTTCTTAGAAAGGATGGAGTTGGAGTAAAACCACTCCCATGTGGAGCCATGGGGATAAACAACAAGGCATATCCATAGCCGTAGTATATAGTGCCTCCTTCCAGAAATGCTCTATGCTGTTCTAGGTCTGCAGTTCCTTTCACTGTCCTGTATCTTAGGAATGGGTGGAGGGGAAGGGATTTTATCCTTGTGCCTCGGGAGCACACTGTGGCTTCAAAATCATAGCCAAGCCTCCTTTTTTCCAGTGACGTGGGCAAGCAATTGTAGGACTTTCCTCACCTCGACCCAAGCCAGATGGAGGTGTTCTGAGTTTAGTGCAAAAGCTAAAAGTGATCATCACAAACCCAATGGCAGTGGTGAGTACTGTTCTCTCCTGCCTACACTACAGGATGTGGTTTGTGTGTTCCTCCTCCATAAACTGTGTCTTGGTTCCGCTGTAGCCCTTCTGTTCCCTATGCTGTCATCACCCATGGACCCAACCCCCTGTGGCCTGAAGGCAGGAGCATGGACAGGGATGGACCTGCTCTGGTGTCCCCTGGGTCCCCCGCACCAATCAGCACAGAGCCTGGCACAGAGTAGGTCTCTAGGAGGTATTTGATGAATGTGTCAATGAAGATGTTCGGAAGATCTAATGGGACCATCTTTGTGAAAACCCCCTACAGCTTCTAAGTTTAAAGTGCTTTATGTCTGTGAGTTATTTTCTAGAAGCAGATCCATGCCCTTTGCAAGGGCCTCTTTTTTTTGACACAGCAAATGTGAGGCATAGATAATTAACCATGCAGGTGAAAAATAGAAAAACTTAGTCTGAAATTTGAATCCGTTGTATGATTTTTCATGGCTTTACTTTCTTTAATTATGTTTACTTACAAAGCTAAAGATGTACACTGCCATTTAAAATAGGCATTTTCTGAGCAGTGGGATCAGGAAGTGTGTTAGAAGAGAGGTGAGTGCAATGGGGTAGGGGTGGGAGGGAGCCCCGAAGTTGTCTTTGGTGCTTCAGGAAAATATTAACACCTGAACCTCCTCTTGGAGGTCTGATTCCATTGTGCCCACAGGGAGGCCTAGGTATCTGAAACAGAACATCCCCACAGAGGCTCTGACGTGCCACCAAGGTCGGTGACCACTGAATGAAGCCTACTCATAACTTTTTGTTCAGATGTTGTTTTTGGGATAATTCACTGCAATTTACATACCTTTCTCTTTCCCTTCTAAGCCAAGTTTTACTATTGCAGAAGCCTCAGAAAAGAGGGAAAGGAGGACATCCTGCAGGTGATGAAGGGACAGTCTCCAGATGAAAGGGGAGAGGATCTGGTTCTCTGGATGGCAAACGTCAGAGCTCACCAGAATCACCTGGGAGACCTCCTTTACCCAAAGGGCTCTAGCTTCCTTTTAACCGCTGCCTTTCTCCTCCCCTGGTTCTCTGGGCAGCCTTTGTAAGAGTAATCACTTGCTTTGTCTGACACCCTGATCCTGACTCTACTCACCCCTGCCCATTTTGCCAGAAGCTACTCGAATAGCTTCCATATGGCAGAGCAAGTGGCAGTTGGTGGCGTCCCAGGAGACTGTCTCTCCCTGAAGACGCCCAGAAATGGCTTAAGGCGGGACCTATAGGTAATGAGCCTCGGGAAGTGCAAGCTAATGCCACGTTTTCTCGCTGCCAGAGTTCTAGTTGGACATCATGGTTGGGGGTAGAAGTGGGATTATTTGTATTAAATAATGATACTGTATTTTGTGATGGCATATTATATGATGATATCTAAGGGTATTCCATAATGGCATTATGTAAATAACATGTCATTATATACATTATGTCTTAATTCTTTCTTTTTTTAAAGATACATTTATTTATTTTAGAGAGAGAGAGAGTGAGCATGAGCTCAAGAGAGCACCCAAGCAGGGGGAAGGTCAGAGGGAGGGGCAGAGGGAGAGGGAGAGAGAGAACTCAAGCAGACTCCCTGAGGATGTGGAGCCTGACATGAGACTCAATCCCAGGACCCTGAGATCATGACCTGAGCTGAAATCAAGAGTTAGGTGCTCAATGGACTGAGCCACCCAGGCACCACATACCTTAAGTCTTTCTACCAACCCCATGCTCCCCACCCTAGTCTGCATTTCTAGGTTGGCATAAGGCTTCTTTAGAGGCAGCACATTAGAGGGGAGCAAGCATGGGCATTGGACAAAATTGCCCTGGATTCATTCCTAGGGCTGCACATCTAGGGGCAGATACTTAGTATCCTCAGTATCCTTATCTGTAGAATGGATATAATCCTACCTGAGAGGGTGGCCATGAGGATTAACTGCAATAATGCTAATAGAGCACCTAACACACAGTTTGGCTGGCATACAGTAGGTGTTTAATAAATATCAGTTCTCATATCAGGAAATGTGGAAGCTGTTGTGTATTCAGGCTTAATAAAATGGGTGAGTGTTGGGGGAGATGTATCTATGTATTTGTGTATGCGTGTAGTCTTCAAAGGAGGAGGGCTTCATCGTGATGTTCATTTGTCTTACCTCTGGGTTCTAGAAGGTGAGGTGTCCTTTCCTAGACGTTTGCATATCCTATAAGCAGATGGCCCCTTCCTTCTGCTGCCCCAAAGGGAATGGATTGAAAATTGTGCCTGTAAAACTAGACCCTTAGGACCATAGCCCATCTTTCCCACTCCTGTGGTATCTTTCTTTCAGATGGATCATTGTTCAATGGAAGAGTGACCAACTGGCCACTCCACTTGGAGACCAAAATGATTTGACTAGGTGAGGAGGAAACCTTCAGTTACCTGTGCCTTATCTGTAAATAAGTAGATTTACTTTACTCATAGAACAGGTTGCTAGTAGGTTGTCCACCTGGTATTGAGGTTGTTGCTACTGACTGAATTATTATGCCTCCCCCCACCCACCTCCCCATTCATATGTTGAAGCCCTAAACCCCAATGGGACATTTGGAGTGAAGTCTTTGGGAGATGATTAGGTTTAGATGAGGTCCTGAGGGTGGGGCCCTCATTTTGGGATTAGTGGTCTTACAAGAAGAGACTCCAGAGAGCTTGCTCTCTTTTTCTCTCTGCCATGTGAGGACACAGTGAGAGCATGACTGCCTTCCAGCCAGGAGGAAAGCTCTGTTGTGTGTGTTTTTTCTGCACCACCAAGCAATTCTCCAACAACCAGCTGGGGATCCTACAGTTCCAGTCAATCCTGATACTATCTACCTGGAGGTATCTATCTACCTGCCAATATCAAGTCCTGATTGTGTCAATCAGCTATAGATCAGAGGTTCCCACACCCCCCGCCCTTGGATTTGATTAATTTGCTAGAGCAGCTCACAGAACTCAGGAAAACAGTTTATAGTTGACCCTCTCCCCCGCCCCCTGCCACATACACAGTCAAAAATCCCCAAATTTAACTGTTGACATGCTTCCAGTGTTGACCGACAGCCTGACTGATAACATAAACAATTGTTCAACACATATTTGCTATGTTATATATGTATTATGTACTGTATTCTTAGAATATAGTAAGCTGGAGAAAAAAATATTAAGAATATACCAGGGAAGGGACACCTGGGTGGCTCAGTGATTGATCATCTGCCTTTGGCCCAGAGCGTAATCCCGGGATCTGGGATCGAGTCCCACACTGGGCTCCTTGCAGGGAGCCTGCTTCTCCCTCAGCATATGTCTCTGTCTCTCTCTCTTGCTGTGTCTTGCATGAATAAATAAATAAAAATCTTAAAAAAAAATCCTAGGAAAGAAAAGATACATTTACAGTACCGTATTATATTTCTGGAAAAAACTCTCATGTAATTGGACCCATGCAACCCATATTGTTCAAGGGTCAGCTGTACTCATGAGATTACTGGTCTATTCTAAAAAGATAAAACTCGGGCAGCCCTGGATGGCTTGGCGGTTTAGCGCCGCCTTCAGCCCAGGATGTGATCCTGGAGACCCAGGATGGAGTCCCACGTCGGGCTCCCTGCATGAAGCCTGCTTCTCCCTCTGCATGTGTCTCTGCCTCTCTCTCTGTGTCTCTCATGAATAAATAAACAAAATCTTTAAAATAAAATAAAAAGATAAAACTCAGAAACAGCCAATGTGAGAGAAGCATAGGGCCCGGTACGGGGGGGCGGGGGGGGCAGGGGGTGCTTCTACTCTCTCCCCACATGTCAGTCTACCTCATCTCTGTGTGTTCTCCAAACCGGAAGCTCTCTGAACCCTGTCCTTTTGGGTTTTTATGGAGGTTTCATTACCAGAGTGCAATTGATTAAATCATCGATTCAACCACCAGTCCCTATTGGGCTTCTTGGAAGTTAGGGGGTGGAGCTGAAAGTTACAGCCCTCTAGCACATGGCTGGTTCCCGCAACCAACCCCCATCCTCAGGTGCTTTCTAAAGGTCACCTGGTTAACCGAAGCTCAGGTGTGGTGGAAAGAGGTTGGTTACGAAAATCCAGACATCTTAATCACTCTTATCACTTAGGACTTCCCAAGGGTTTTTTTAAGTGCTCCTGTGCCAGAAATAGGGGCAAAGACCAAACACATATTTCTTACTATAAATCACAGTGTCACAAGGGTCTTCACCAGAACGCAATCCTCCTGGCAGCCTGGTCTTGGACTCTCAGCCCCCAGAACTATGAGAAACCAATTTCTGTTGTTTAAGCCACCCAGTGTGTGGCAGCCTGAGCTAAGGGCCATGGTGAAAGCTGTTGTCTTAGATCTTGGGTGACTCAGCCCTTCTTTGTCTTTGCATTCTCTGCAGCCACCTCAGCCCTGGCTCAGTGGTCCTGTCACCACCTATGCAGGACTCACCCCCAGGCCATCTCTGTGGAGTGTCCTTTTGCCCCTTTCTAATGTGGGGCCAGATTGTGTTCTCTGCCTGTTTGCACTGTCTGCCTTCTCTCTAAAATAGGCATCAGTCTCCTCTTTCTGGTTCTTTGTACGTGTTCTAGTTTTCCACCTGAAACAGGCTGGCTGGATCCAAGGACCTGGAGGGGGTTTTGCAGGACCAGCCAGGAGGCTCCTTGACTTTGTGCAGGATAGAAATCAAAATGAGGAAGTGAGAATAGAGTTTATTAAAGATATAGAAAGTGTAGACATGTGACCAGGAGACTCAGAAAGGAAAGAAGAGTGAATCTCCCCTTTGTGTGGGGTCTGGGGATTTTATTGAGGACAGTGGTCTGCTGTATGTGTCTTTTCAGTAATCCAAGAACAAAGACCTGTGTTCAGGTGTTTCCCATAAGTCACTTATGCCCTGGAGGCAGGAATTTTGATGAGTCAGTGGTCATGTCAACCCCACCTGTCCCTCCTTAGATATGATCTGTTGTGCTGGAAGACTCTAAAGAAAGCATTAAATCCTTGACCTTTATAAGGAAGACATACCTTGTCTGTTCTATAAGGTGTGTGTAAGGCAGAGGTGCAGGTCCTAGAAAGAATAGAAACAGGAAAAGGAGTGGAGAAAGCAAGTTTCCAGGGTGCCTGGGTGGCTCAGTCAATTAAACATCTGACTCTTGATTTTGGCTCAGGTCATGATCTTAGGTTTGTGAGATCCAGCCCTGCATCGGGTTCTGCGCTGGGTGTGGAATCTGCTTGAGATTCTTTCCCTTACCCTCTCCCTTTGCCCCTCCCCACCTAGAAAAAAGCAGGTTTTTGTGGGGTCCCATTAGTTTCCCTATTTCAAGTTCCCCATCCAGGACTTTGCTTCCCAAGTCCTATCAGACCTGTCCATCCCCATTGGTCAAGTCAGTCCTTTGTACCATTAGCAAACTAAACCCTGATTTGTTTTATAATTATTCCAAGCACATCTAGTTGGAGCAATTAATTACATTTCCAGATATTTGGATAAAGGTTCTCTTCCATCACAGGTTTGGAAAAATTAAGATATACATGAACATTAAAAAAAAACTTGTACCTATTTGCTTAGGTATCTGGGCTTGGAAGGCCCCAGAAACACATTCTACCTTTGGTTGGGGTGGCCAGCTGACTAATGGCCCCCAAAGATATCCAGGTCCCAATCCCTGGAACCTGTGAATATTACTTTATATGGAAAAAGGGTCTTTGTAGCTGTGATGAACTTGCGATGAAGAGGTCAACCTGCTATATCCAGGTGGACCCTACATGCAGTCATGCGTATCCTTATAAGAGGGAGGCAAAGAAAGATTTGCCCGAAGAGAAAAGGGCATTGTGACTCTAGAAGCAGAGGTTAGAGTGATGAAGCCCTGAATCAAGGATTGCCAGGAGCCCCTGGAAAGTAGAAGAAGCAGGGCATGGATTCTTCTGTAGAACCTCTGATGGGAGTTTGGTCCTATCACACCTTGATTTCAGTCCAGAGATACTGATTTTGGATTTCTAGCTTCCAGAAAGTGAGAGAATGAATTTCTGTTTGATTGATTGATTGATTTTTAAAGATTTTATTTACTTATTTGTGAGAGACACACAGAGAGAGAGGCAGAGACATAGGCAGAGAGAGAAGCAAGCTCCCTGTGGGGAGCCAGACGCGGGACTTGATTCCAGGACCCCAGGATCATGACCTGAGCCAAAGGCAGATGCTCAGCCACTGAGCCACCCAGATGCCCCAATTTCTGTTGTTCTAAACCATCATTTTGTGAGAATTTGTTACAGCAGCCACAGGAAACGGATACAGTTTGCATGGTTAATTCTCTCCTTGGTGCTGCTACCCCTCCCACCACTGACTGCTCTGGGAGCCGCTGGTGTTCTGTACCACTAAAGTAATTCAGCAGTGAGTCCTTTCTCTGACCAACTTACTGCTTCTGGGTACTACCTTTTGCACATTGAAAAGCTCAGAATAGATCAGTGACTTTTGCACACATTCAGTGAGAGTTTGATCCCTGACTTCTAAATGGCTTAAGAGGCTGCAGAGCATATTTGCCAATCGCGTGGACTCTGGAATCCCGCTGACTGAGGTCAGATCCATGCTCTGCTACTTGCTGACCACGGGACCTAGGACTAGTCACTCAGCCTCTCTCCTACTAAGCCCTGCCCTGCCCACTTCACAGAGATGGTTATAAGAATTGAGCGAGCTGCCAGGTTTCATTGATTTTAGAAACATTTTTGTACATCTTAACCTCTCTAAAATTGGGATGCATTATACAGGCTATGGCAGGTCATTGTCTATGACTGTATTTTTCCTTCCTAGCGATACCTTGAGGAATGGTGTATCTTAGAGTAGAAGGCATTTTGGAATCGATGAACATGGTAATCCATGCAGATATGCTGAACTCAGTGTCTGCACATTTTAAGAGCTCAGTAACTATCAGTGATTATGTGGTTCTCTCAGTTGTAGCAAGGAGGCAGAGGGTTTTACGTATGATTTCACCATCTTCTTCTACACCTGATACCTGATGCTCTTCTCTCTCCTCCCTATGTTCATGAACGTCCCCTTTGCCATACCTGTCCTGTCTCTAATCATTTCCATTTCCCTAGTTCAGCCTCTCTGCAGAACCTGGAGTAGGAGAGTGAGAATCCGTGGCCCTGAGTGATAGGTCTGGTCCTGTTCTCTTGCCTCCCCACCTTGCAGAGCCACCCAGGTGTATACATGACCTTGCTTATGGGACTTATATAACTTGAACTTGCTCCCGTGGCCTCTGAGACCTTAAAATCTTTTTCTTTCTTCCTTTCCTTTCCTTTCCTTTCCTTTCCTTTCCTTTCCTTTCCTTTCCTTTCCTTTCCTTTTTTTTCCTTCCTTCCTTCCTTCCTTCCTTCCTTCCTTCCTTCCTTCCTTCCTTCCTTCCTTCCTTCGTGTTTTAAGGGTCTTTTGAGACCTTACATCTTGACTTGTCTATACATTTTTCTTCCTTCTAATTTTTGTTTCTATGCTCTCTGGTGGCAGATGAAGACTCATACTAGCGTTTCTTAAGGCTATGATTCTATATCTGTCAGGGTCCAGTGGTCTGGGAGACAAAACATAGCAGTCACTTGAACACAAAGAATTTAATATAAAGAACTGCTAACTAGGTATAAAGTTGTTAGCTAAGGTAAAAGGAGGACCCTAAGCTATCAGAGGCGGCAACTGCTGAAAGCAGCTACCACCCCTAGGATTGAGGAAATAGAAGGAGAAGTTAGAATTCTGGAAACTTCAAGGAGGGGGTCCTTCAGAGCTGAAACTCCAGTGTCTGAGGAAGATGTGCCAGCAGGCTGGTACTGATGTCGTAGGCTGGGGCACAGTGAAGCTAGTTCTGCATATGTCAGGAAAAAGTCCAGCCTGGCTTTGATTGATAGTATGGGAAGGAATCGCTGCAGCTGTGGTGAAGCTCTGCTGGAGGGATGCCCATGCAGCGGCCAGCACGCGGGAAGGAGCATGTCCCTCCTCAAGCCCTGTGGTTTCCTCTAGCGTGCTGACTGCCAGAACCGGACAAAGACCAACTGGCAAAACAAAAATATAGTTTGCAAAACCTCAGCCCAAGTATTACTGAGATACAGGAACCTGCCTTGGGGCCAGTTAGGATTCCGCTAACTGCAGTTGGCTCATGAGCCTTGTGATGCTGTATATAAAAATGAGTGTGCCCATCAGTCAGGGTTCTGGATTGGAAGCAACAGATACTGCCTCTGGCTGATTAAACAGAAGTGGAGCTTGTAAAAGGATTACCAAGTAGCTTCCAGAACGTTGGTGGGAGAGGAGGGAGCTGGAGAATGAGGCTCAAGGCTTTGATTTTAAAAACAAGATTGCGAACCAAGTCACTGGACTGCTCTGGCCATGGAGCGGCAGATGCCTGCAAATTTCCCCAGCGCCCACATCTTTGTCTTTGCCAGATACACGACTTGGATGCAACGCTGCTACTTTTGCATCAGCCCACACCAGAAGGACAGAGCGGAGACGGGAGAGAGGGAGAGGAGATTTCCAGCTGATTTCACTACCTTCTCAGTCAGTCCAGCTTGGGTGCATTTGGTCAGGAGAGCTAAGTCATCTGGCTGTGCCCTGACTGCAACTGTGTATGACCAAGTGTCTGGATTTCCAGCTCCTGTTGTGGGAAGAGCTCTTCATTCTCTATCAAGTGTCAGAGAGTGGGCAGTTCTCTAGATATGAAGGGGTTCAGATATAGCACAACCAAAAGGAAACCATTCCCTGTACTGGGCAGGGTTCATCACAGTAGGAAGTGCATCCTTGACTTCCAGTAGATTCTCAGAGGAGTTTGCAATCACCAACATGCTAAAAATGGCTGAAGGTGACTCCTTAGGGAGGGCTCATTACACGTGTATAAACTTCCCTCTAAATAAAAGGGTGCGATAAAGGCGTGGTAATGAGACCCCTTTGATGGTTGAAGTTCAAGGTGTTCAGCAGGTTTATTAATGATTAGCAGCGCTGAGAGGCTCTTACCCTGCAGAGTGCTAAACCCTACAAGATTCCTGGATGGAAAGGGTCTCTTTGAGCCCAGACTGGCTTTAATTAATCTCCCAGCAGGCCTGCAGAGTGGGAAAATCAACTATTATTGCATTCTGGACAAAGGGCTGGGGGAAGAGTACATTTTTATGGGTGACATGAGGGAATGGGAGACAGTCAGGAGGTGGAGAATATAATTTGGATGCTTGATAGTTCCAGAAACAGACACTTGTGTTGTCACGAGGACCCGTGAGTTCTCTTTTCTTGGCAGGGTGCCTCCAGAAATGCTAGGGCTTGAGCAGTTGGCCACTACCTTCCCTGAGGGAGATGCGGCTGTGCTTGCAGACCTGTCCCCTTCTCTGCGTCATCATTGTCATCTTTGTCATCTTTGTCATCTTGCCGTCTTTCTCTGTGAGACCCTAAGGCCCTTCTGGTATACACCCCACTCTTACCACATGAGGCAAAAAATGTTAACCACCAGCTATTTAAAACTACAGCTCTTCTCATTTAATCCCTTTACTGTGGTTATTGTCACAGAAAATGCCATCAGCTCTGTTCCATCTCAGAGCTGGCAAATCCTGAGCGTGGTCTGGTTTTCCTTGCATCTTTGCTGAGATGCTTCAGCAGGGACACCCGGACTTTAGCTTCCCTTCCCCACTCTGTTCCATGACTCAGTAGGATTGCATGAGTGTTTGTCCGGTGGGGTGGGGGGGGATTCCCCAAAGCAGCCTCACGTGTCAAGATCACATTTTTTTTTAAAGATTTATTTTTATTTATGATAGACATAGAAAGAGAGAGAGAGAGGCAGAGACACAGGAGGAGGGAGAAGCAGGCTCCATGCCGGGAGCCCGATGTGGGACTCTATTCCGGGATTCCGGGATCGTGCCCTGGGCCAAAGGCAGGCGCTAAACTGCTGAGCCACCCAGGGATCCCCAGGATCACATTTTTTTAAAAAAAAAGATATTATTTATTTATTCCTGAGAGACAGAGAGGCAGAGACACAGGCAGAGGGAGAAGCAGTCTCCTTGCAGGGAGCCTGATGTGGGACTTGATCCCGGGACCCCAGGATCACAACCTAAGCCAAAGGCAGACGCTCAACCACTGAGCCACCCAAGTACCCCAGGATCACATTTTGATGGTGTCTGGACTTGCAGGTTTTTGCCAGGGGGTTGCATTCTTTCTTCCTGGGTTGTGACTCTTCTTCTTTTCCCTCCTTACCCCCTACCGTCCTGTTCCCACCAGGTCTTTTTTTCTGTGGTTCATTTAGTGCCAAATTTTGGAACGAGGCATTTTGCTAGTGCCAAGGATCAAAAGCCTTGTAATTGTATAAATAAGCAATTACAGAGCAGTAATTGCTCTAATGAAAAAGAGTAGAAGATGGGAGCACTGGCAAATAGTGACTCAGTCTGCTTAGGGGATTCACAGGAGGCTTCCTGGGGTTGATGCTTAGGTTTAGACTTAAAGGTGAAGTTGGGCTTTGTCAGGCGGCTGGCCCTGATCGGAGCTGGGGTGGGTATGCATTTCAGACAAAGGGAACAGTATATCTAACAGTATATACACTGCAGCAGGCTGACTAGTTCATTGTTGCTTTGTTATAAAGTACACGTATTAGGTAACTATTGCTGTGTAATACGCACAAACTCTCAGTGGCATGCAGCAGTTAATAAGGAGTGATTTCCTAGCTGTCAGCAAATTGGCAAACTGGCAAGATTGCAGATAGGTGGGGTGGCTCTGCTCTGGAGGCCTGTCTGCCTTAGACCAGAGCATTTTCTTCCTACAATGAGGGCAAGGACATTAAAACAAGAGCAGAAACAGAGTCCCCAAGGGCTTAGGCATGGAAGGGACACACTGGTGCTTCTATTTGTATATCACTGGCTTAGCAAGTCACATGCAAAGTCCAGAGTTGAGGGGTGGTTGTCCAGGGTTGGGTGGGCTATCCCCTCAAATTCGTGTCTTTCCTGGAACTTTAGAGTGTGCCTTTACCTGGAAATAGGGTCTTTTGCAAATATAATTAGTTAAGTAGAAGTCATGTGGATGGAGTAGGGTCGGCCTTGAATCTAATATGACTGATGTCCTTCTAAGAAGGGAAGAGACACAGGAACAAAAGATGAATGGAAGGCAGCATGTGCAGCTGGGGCAGAGACTGGAGCTCTGCTACCATGAGCCAAGGAGTGCCAAAGATTGCCCGGAATCATCTAGAACTGAAGAAACAAGGAAGACTCCTTTCTTGTTCCCTCACACATGTCAGTAGGAGCCCAGTCTTGCCTCCACCTTGATTTCAGACTTCTAGCACCCAGAACTGTGGGAGAATAAATTTCTGTTATTTTAATACCCCTCCACACCCAGTTTTAGGCCTCAGTAGTTTAAAAACCTCTCCAGTGATCCTCTCTCTCTCTCTCTCTCTCTCTCTCTCTTTCTTTCTCTTTAAGGATTTTATTTATTTATTCATGAGAGACACAGAGAGAGGCAGAGACATAGGCAGAGGGAGAAGCAGGTTCCCTGCAGGGAGCCCAAAGCAATATTCCATCCCAGGACTCCCGATCATGGCCTGAACCAAAGGCAGATGCTCAACCACTAAGCCACCCAGGTGGCCCTCTCCAGGTGATTCTAATGAGTAGCCAACTAATGATAAAAGGAAGTATTTAACACTTGACGACATTAAAAGAAACAAACAACAACAACAAAAAACCCTTTCTATGACAAAAGACGCCATCAAGTTAAATCCATGTCAAAGCCAGTGAGTTGTTTGCAGTACCTATAACTGACAGAGTATTGGTGTCTAGAATATCTAAAAATCGGGGATCCCTGGGTGGCTCAGCGGTTTAGCACCTGCCTTTGGCCTAGGGCGTGATCCTGGAGTCCTGGGATCGAGTCCCACATCGGGCTCCCTGCATGGAGCCTGCTTCTCCTTCTGCCTGTGTCTCTGCCTCTCTCTCTCTCTCTCTCTCTCTCTCTCTCTCTCGCTATGTCTATCATGAATAAATAAATAAATAAATCTTAAAAAAAATAGAATATCTAAAATTCCACAGATCAATGAGAAAAGGACCAACCATACTCAATAAAAAAATGAACCAGCTGTTTGATTTAGGAATTCAGAGAAGGAAACCCTTAGGGGCCAACAAATACATGAAAAGATGCTCAACATCCTTAGTAATTAGGGAAATGCAACTTTACCCATTGTATTTGACAAAAAATGAAAAAAGTTTGACAGTATGAGGTGTTGACCAAGGAAGATCCAGGCAGATGGGAACTTGCATGCACTGTCGGTGGGAATGCAAATCAATACAGCCATCTTGGTGAGTAATTTGGAAATATCTAGTAAAACTGAAGATCCATGACCAAATAATTCCCCTTTCAGGAATATGCTCTCTAAACGTTCTTGCAAAGGTATACAGGGAGCCATGCATAGGAATGCCTGTGGTGGCATGCCTTGTAATTGTGGAAAATTGGAAAAAAAAAAATACCAGTCATCAGAAGAACAGATCATGAAATTGCGTGAAGTTCACAAAATGGTATGCTAAACAGCAGTTAAAATGCATGAACTATATATATATATATAACGACATGGATATACCTTCACTATTTAGTAGAAACCAGAGGTAAGTTACAGAATGCTATATGCAATAAAATAATCTTAATAAACTTAAGCTTGAAATTATATAAAATCACATTATTTATTTTTATGTGTTTATATGACTTTATAAGCATGTCTATTAAAAGTGTAAAAGCGTGGCTATGAAAGGTGCTGGTGAGCTTTTCCAGAAATTTAGTACCTCTAAGTGTGTGTGTCGGGGAGGGAGCTCCAATTCTTTGTGCGATATATATATATTTTTTAAGATTTTATTTATTTATTCATGAGAAACAGAGAGAGAGAGAGAGAGAGAGAGGGAGAGAGAGGTAGAGACACAGGCAGAGGGAGAAGCAGGCTCTATGCAGGGAACCTGACATGGGACTCGATCCCAGGTCTCCAGGATCATGCCCTGGGCTGAAGGTGGTGCTAAACCACTGAGCCACCCAGGCTGCCCGGTTTGTGCGATATTTTATTTTAAAAATCTGAATCAACTATAGTCAAAGGTTCAGTTTACCTTTATTAAATTGAGGTGGGAGGTACATGAATCTTGAGCTTGTACTACTCTGTGCTTTTTGACATCTCTGAAATAGTTCTTTAAGAAGTCTTAAAGAGGAGGCACCTGGGTGGCTTAGTTGGTTAAACATCAGACTCTTGATTTCAGCTCAGCTCTTGATCTCACGGTTGTGAGTTTAAGCCCTGGGTTGGGCTCCACACTGGGCATGTAGCCTACTTAAAAAACAAACAACCCCTCCCCCCCCCAAAAAAAACAATAGATAAAATTGTAAATAATAAAAATAAATGACATTGAAGGGAAGGGGAAAACAGTGGATCAGTGGGGCTTCATGTTTTCCTGTAATCATTACCAAGACATCTCTCATTTTGTAGTAATGGTCCTTGACCTTGGATGGTCATGTAATTCAGGTATGCTAAATTTTTGTATATAGTCTATAAAAAAATCTGTCAGATTTTGGTGTGAGACAGAGTGTGTGCATGTGCATGTTGGGAGAGGCAGAGGATTATTATAAAATCCTAATATTAAAAGGAGGAGCCTACTTTGAATGTATTTACACTATTAGACTTGAGCTCCTCCTGTATTTTCTTTCTGGTCATTTTTTTAGTGACTATCTAATTAGAAATTTCATTTCTAATTTTGATAACTACCGAGAATCAGGTTGTCCATCTTTGGCAGTCTTTTGAGTTTGTGACCGGTTGTAATAATTTATCCGTAGTAGTCATCAAGGTACTGCATTAGTGTGAATTTCAGCATTCTAACTTCAAAATCAAGCAAGACGTAAGGATAGCGCATGCCATCAATTCTTATTTTGCTTAATTAAGTTTTCAGCCTCTGCTTGCTTCTGAGATGGAATATTTGTGATGTTATGCCTTTCATGTAATGAGACGGATAAGCCGTTTATAGTCTCATCTGCAAATAGTCCGATAATATGTGCGGCATTATCCATTTTTATGCTGGGTGATTTAGGATGACTTCTCGTCGAAAGAGAAAATTGCTCTAGTGATGAAGACAAAAGAAATTACTGGAGCACCTCTTATAAGAACATTCATTTCCTCTTATGTGACAGTAATGTCCCCAAATAATTAAGTTTTATGATATCCATATGTGAAGCCCATTGCAGGAAGAGCATTATCCCAGGACTCAAACATTGATGGATACTCTAGGCAATGGCGTGCGTTTAATTTTCAAGGTGGGAGCTTATTACTTTTCTTTTAATAAATGCAAAAGTCTACATCTTGAAACAGTAGAATAAGCAAAACTATCTTCACTCAAAGCCTGGCTTGATCAAGTGCAGGAGATGCGGGTGCCTGACAGCTTGTCATTACAAGTTAACATACTTCCCAGATACAATGGTAATTTCTTGGAACAGTAGATGCCCTTTAAGAATTCTCTTAAAAGGCAAAAACAAAGATACCAGACTGGGTTGTTTAAAGGTGATCTATATCCTTAAGACATATGTTGCAATGGGGCAAGCCGAATGATTTGACATAGATGGAATATTTATACCCTTGCTATTATCATGTTATGAGGCACGATAGTTGCTTCAAGCAATATTGGAGAAGCCTGCGCCACATGCTACATGCTCCTCGTTCATTGTTATCACAGTAAAATCACTTCATTGCAAATAAAAGGATTAAACAATTAGAGAAAAGGAGATATGAGAGGAAGGAAAGCACTGTAACATAGAGCCAAGGTCTGGCTGTGCTGTGGAACTCTCACCTCTGGCATTTAGAGAGGATGGCAGCCTGTTCTCTTTGTTGTCCTTGTTTTGTTTTTGTTTATTATAGTAAAAAAAAACAACAACACAACATAAAATTGCCCATCGTAACTATTTTTAATGTAGAATTCAGTACGGTTAAGTATGTTTGCTGTCTTGTGAAGTGGATCTCCAGAACCTGTTCATCTTCCAGGTCTGAAACTCTGTATGCATTCAGCATGGACCTCCCTCCCCCACTTCTCGCCCTCCCCCAGTCCAGTCCTGTCCCACCCCCCACCACAGCTACCCTCCTACTTTCTGTTTCTATGAATTTCACTACTTCAGGTACCTCATATATGTGGAATCATATCGTATTTGTCTGGCTTATTTCATTTAGCATGAGGTCCTCAGGGTTCATGGATGTTGTAGCAGGTGTCATACATAATTCCCTTCCTTTTTCAGGCCAATTAATATTCCACTGTGTGGATTTGCCACATTTAGTTTACCCATTCATCTGTTGCTGGATGTTTGGGTTGCTTCCACCTCTCAGCTATGGTGGGTAGTGCTGCTATGAACATGAACGTGTAAATATCACTTTGAGACCCTGCTTTCAAGATTCTTTTCTTTTTTTTAAGATTTTATTTATTTATTCATGAGAGACATAGAGAAAGGCGAAGACATAGACAGAGGGAGAAGCAGGCTCTCTGGGGGAAGCCTGATGTGGGACTGGATCCTAGGACCCTGGGATCACGGCCTGAGCCGAAGGCAGACACTTGACCACTGAGCCACCTAGGTGCCCCTATAAACACCCTTTTTAAAGAAAAAAAAACTGTAATCATTGTAGTTAGAGATAGTAATTAGGCCATCCCTTGACTTTCATTTGGGACTAGATTGTACTGACTGGGTGCTTAGTATGCACTAGGCCCTGGTCTAATTTTGCCTTTGTGTGAACTCATTCAGTTCTCAGTCCTATGAGGCAGGTACTGCATTATTCCCATTTTACAGATCAAAGAATTGAGTCCCAGATCGGTGATGAGAACAAGCCCAACATCAGTGCCCATGCTATCGACAGCTGTCAATGCAGCCTCTCAAATCCCTTTAATATGATTCTCCTTTCCTCATGATTATTTTTCTTGCATTCATTGAGCATCTGCAGGTGCTTTTCATACCTGAATGCGTACAGTATTCATCGGGAGGTTTGCTGAAATGCAGATTCCTACTGGCAGGTCTGAGGTAGGCCTGGGATTCATAATGTCTCATGAACTCTGAGGTGAGGCTAGCGTTGCTGGTCTGCGGGGCCCACTTGGGAGCGGCCAGGGTGGGTGGAGGATACAGCAGTATAAGCAGCAGTGGAATCTCACAGTTGGAGGGGCCCTTGGAGGTTGTGAACCAGTGCCTGGCAGGTGACATCTGATACCTGACCCTTTGATATTCTGATTTAGGAGAATCAGATACCTATATATATATATTTTTTTAATTTATTTTTTATTGGTGTTCAATTTACTAACATACAGAATAACCCCCAGTGCCCATCACCCATTCACTCCCACCCCCCGCCCTCCTCCCCTTCTACCACCCCTAGTTCGTTTCCCAGAGTTAGCAGTCTTTACGTTCTGTCTCCCTTTCTGATATTTCCCACACATTTCTTCTCCCTTCCCTTATATTCCCTTTCACTATTATTTATATTCCCCAAATGAATGAGAACATATAATGTTTGTCCTTCTCCGACTGATACCTATATTTCTAGAAAGCTCCACAGAGGGCTTCAGACATGTAGCCAGCTTTGAGAACCAGCCACATGCATCCGGCTCCCCAAATACAGTTTGGATTACTGCCTAAACATCTCGCCGTACAGATTGTACAGACACCGGACAGTCCTGCTTTCAGCAGTAGTCCTGAGGGCCATCCTGGCTTCAGGGGAACCTAGGGTCTCACTGGAGAGTGTATTAGTTTCCTAGGGCTACAAAGTGAGTGGTTTAAACAACAAAAATTTATCAGGTCAGTTCTGGAGGCTGACAGTGATCGGGGCCATCCTCTTGGAGGTTCTAGGGAAGGGTCTGTTGCAGATTTCTTTCCTAGTTTCTGGCAGTTTTTTGGGATGTGATAGCATAATTCCATTCTTCCCATGGCATTGCCCCTGTGTGTGTGACTACCTCTGTATCCGCAACTCCTTTTTTTTTTTCCTTTTTTCTTTTCTTTTTTTTTGTATCCACAACTCCTAACAAGGACATGATCATATTGGATTAGGGCTCACACTAATGGTCTCATTTTAACTTGATCATCTGCAAAGCCCCTATTTCCACATCAGGCCATATTCACAGGTACTGAGGGTTGGGACTGTGACATCTTTTTGGGGGACACTGTTCAACCTGTAACAGGAAGGTGGGGAATAGGTGGCTGGAGGCTATGCAATATTAAATGTCAGACATTGGCGTTGCGGCAGGGTAGGGGGTGAAAATTGGAGCCCTATGGAAATAAGGGTTTGGATGGAAATGGACATCTCAAATAAATACCACTGACAAGTCGGATAGAGCTGTCAGCTCTGTCAGCAGAGATGTAGGCAGACTTCAAAGAGAGATGATATGACTTGTCCCTCCCTCCGTAGGCACCTCTGGCTTTTTCTGCCCAGCCCTGGTGTGGCTCTCCCTCTCCAGCCCCTTCAGCTCCAACAGACCATGGCCTGGTGCCTGGTGCCTGGTGCCTGGTAGGAGGGGCATCAACCATGCTGAGTGGGTGCTCTCCTAGGAGGGTTGCAGCCCCAGATGCGTTGCTGTGCTTGTGCCCAGCCCCAGCCTGGGCCTCCCAGCACCCCGATGAACTAATCAATGCAGGCTGCGTTGTTAGAGGGAGAGATTTTGTTCCTAACCAGAGAAAATCAATTCTTTAAGAGGATTATTGCTGCTGCACACAATTCACTAGAGTTATTGGTCGGCGGAATCATTAGCTTGAGAAGTAAATGAAATAGGCTTGGGATATTGCTATGTTTCAGATAAATAATAGTCCTTCTACTTATCCGTTTAGCATTTTCTTTTCCGGGCAGAAATGGTGGATGACTCAGGACCCCACAGAACACTTTGTGGCACAAAAACCAGGCCACTAGATGATATGTGACTGCTTTTCTTGGCTCCTGTAAAGGGCTGTGCCTCACTGTGTTGGTCTTCATACTTTAGCTTGTGAATCACCTGGATTTATGGATCCACCCACAGGGGGTCTGGAATGGGGCCCAAGAATCTGCATTTCTACCAAGTTCCTGGGTGTTTACTAGTGCTGGCCTGGGGACCCCACTTTGAGAATGGCTGCCTTCCTGAATAAAATTCAGGCTTTCTTTGTTGACCTTGACTTAATGGGTTGTTTGAATAACAGAGACTCTGTGTTTCTGTTCTCTGTGACACTTTGAAAGCTATTATCAGCTCACCCAGCATCAGTTGTCTATTAGGGCAAGTATTTATGCCAGTTATAGTTGTTGCAATCATTTGATTTAACCGAATATTACACAAACTGATGAAATAGGGTGAGAAGGAAAAGTGGTTTGGATGATAGTGTGGTCACCTGCTTTGAATAGATTTGCTAATGTCGAATCACCAAATCTCCATCAAATAAGGTACAGAAGAGACAGCTGTCAAAGACTGGGCAACAAATCCAAAATATGGAGAACAGCTGTTTTCAGATTTCTTCCCACGTGCTAAGTCCCTACAGCACTTGAAAGAAACCAAATGTGAAGACTGTAAGTGAAGTATCATGGGTAAGGTTTTTGCAAAATAGAGGAAGCCGAACTCGATCAGTTAACCTATATGCACCAGAATGGCCTCTGTGTTGCACCATAGGATGAGCAAGTTAGTGCACATTTATTTGCCTGAAATTAAAAAGTCATTTTTGGAAGGAGATTCTTCCCTTTGTCCACTTTAAAAATTAACTTACTAATGACCAGTTTGGACCACATCGGAAGAGAGAATATGTACTGAGTACTGAGTGCATTTAGGTCCATGCGAACAGGTCAGTGGTATAGATTCTAGAATCTACATAGCATCCTATAGAATAGGATTACACAATGTTTTACGAATTTTCCATTTTTATAGGGATTCTTAAGTTGCCGTTGGTAGAGCTTGTACCGATTTATACTTTGACCAGCACTGTTTGAAAATGACTTTCCCCACACCCTCATCATTATGAGGTTTTAGCCTATTTTTTGTTAGTAGGGGGAGGTGAAAAGGATATTTCATGGAGTCTGAATGGGTGTTTTTTCTTTTGTAAGTCAGCGTGACCATCTTGCTATCTGCTTCAAAGCCATTAGCATTCCTTTTCTGTGAAATGTATCTTTCTCTTATTTTTCTTGGCGCTGTTCATCTCACTTTGGAGTTGCTTATATATTGAGGAAATGCCCCGTCATCAACTCAGTTGCTTTCTCATTTCATCACTTATGACTTTGTTTATGGTGCTTTTAAGTCCGTAGATTTTCATTTAATTTGTACTTATTTGAACTTACTAGTTTTTCTTGAGGCATACTTGGTAAAGTTCTCCTCATTCCAGGTTTTACAAATATCATCTGTCTTTTCTAAGACTTTTTTTCCCCTCCTTTTTTTTTCCATTTAAATATTTGACCCATCCAGAATCTGTTTTGGTGTAAGAAGTGAGGTGGGGATTGAGATGCGTGTATTTCCAGATGTCTGCTAGAAGTCCTAAAACCTAATTTGTTGAATAATACACCTTTAGTACAAAAATCCAACTGGATTGTTTACTAAATTGGGGAATATACTTATTGATTCATTTCTGGATTTTGTTGTCATAAAGTGGATAACATACTAGCCATTAGCCACACGCAGCTATTTAGCACTTGAAATTTGGCTGGTCCAAATTGAGATGTGTTACAAGTGTAAAAGATGCACCAGATCTTGCATATTTATTAAAGAATATATAAATCTCACTAATTTTTATTGGTGGATTTTATGGCTGTTTCCCCATAAAGTGAAAGTTACATTTTGGAGTGATAATCTTTTAGACACACTGGATAAAGTAAAATATATTATTAAGATTCATTTCACTTATTTCTACTGTGTTTACTTTGGTTTCTAGAAAGTTTAAAATTGTATTTGTAGGTCAGATTATATTTTTATTGTGTAGTGCTGCCTTCATCTTTTCTGCTCTATTTGTGTTCTCTACTGTTTCAATGATTGGAACTTTGTTTTATTGCCTGTTAGATCCCCTGTTTAAACATTTTAAACATTTAAAACATTTCTTTGTTATTCTTACAGCCTGTTTTTCCATGTGAACTTCGGAGTCCGCTTTTTCATTTCAAAAACATCCTCTAGGTATTTTTATGGAGTTTGTTTCATATTTATAGATTAATTTAAACAGAAATGGCAGCTTTATGATGATGAGAATTCTGTCTAAGAGCAAGATATGCCACTCCATTTATTATAAATCATTGATTATGTCCCTTGGTAGCATTTTACGTTTTCTTCATAAAGATGTTTGTATTTCTGGTTGAGTGTATTCCTGGGTATCACATTTCCTTTTGTTTCTATGGTAAATGAGATCTTTTCTTTCATGATATACTCTATTTGGCTACTGTTGTTGCATAGGAAAACTATTGATTTTTCCAAGCCTTTGTACTAAAACACCAAGCTGAACACTGTTATTGTTAGTGGTTTGTTCTTTAGATTATTCTCTGAAATTTTGCATGTAGATACAGTAAGATCTTCATAAATAATGATGGTTTACTTTTCCCCCCAATTTATATCTTTTCTTTCCAGTTTTTATACTTTTTATGTCTCGTTTCTTTGACTCTCTTCTCTTTGAATGACCCAGCTTTGAATGATCAACTCTACTGTACTGTTCCATGGGTATATTTCTATCTTTTTTGCCCAAATGTTACTCAGTGAAGGGTTTACATTGTATTTTTAGTGTTTATGCTGTTCTTTGTAACTCCTTTCTGAAGCATTAACTTGAGCAATGGGGTTGCCTACCTGAGAACAGTAAAAAAAGCCTATGCATTTATTGAAATTCTGGAAAATAGCCCAATAATTCAGACTATTTGATGCTGAAATTAGGGCAGATGTGAAGAAGTTCATTAGCACATGGCTTCTTTTTTTTTCTTTTTCTTTAAGGAATGAGATTGGTTTTATATTTCAGCAGCTCTCATGAGAGCACTAATGTTTTTGTTGCTATGCTATTTTAAGAATGTGCGATCTGGAGGTTTTATGGTCGTTTCACCATAAAGTCACACTTTGAGAAGTGAGGGGACTGTCTCCTCCGTGAATTTACATTACCTTTCATCCTAAGTTCAGGCCTTTAGGGTCCATGGTATGTTTCTTGCTTGATTTTAGCAATAACTGTGAACCCAGTGCTGCCCCAGGCATGGTAGAAAAATAGAGGAATGTCCTCCAGGAAGGTACAGACTCTCTATGGAGACAAGCCACACACCTGGAGGACAAGTGGACAATTGGTGATCTTAAGGAAGCTAGAGGGAGAGGGGCTTGTGTGCACTGCCCTGAATGTGGGCATCCTTGAGCAGAGCAAGGAGGTAATGATGAGCAGGGGCCTGGAAGAAGCACAGGTCTGCTCTGCCAAGAGGAGGAAAGGGCTGTCCAGGTCTGGTGAGCACTCCTTCTGAAGGACAGTGCTCCCTGGGGGGGGGGGGGGGGCTGGTCAGTCAAGGACAAGGGTGTGTGTGTGTGTGTGTGTGTGTGTGTGTGTGTGTGTGTGTATGGGGTGGCTCATGATGGCCAAGGCAAGAAAGGCACATGATGAAGGCATGGAATGTGAGACAGGTCTCCTTTATCTCTCTCTGCAGCTTGAGGTCAATGTTAGTTATTAAGGGGGAGGGGTGGTGAGAGCCGAGACCATTAGATCGGGGAGGGACCCCCGGAGTCTCTGCCATTATTCTCAATCCACTCAGAACCCTTCTTCACAAGATCCTTGGCAGGGACCATCCAGCCTCTCTCTGAACAGTGATGGACAGCTCACCACCCCACGAGCTAACCATCTCAAGTGCAGCTCAGATTGTTAGAAAATTCTGCTTTTACCCCAATGTTGAGCATATAGTTAAAATCAGGTAAAGTCTGACGGGACACCTGATTTTTGACCTCTCTGATTGTGGCAAGTCTGAGGATGGCGTCCAGCCTGGCAGCAGTCGGCGGGAGCTAGGTGGGACCTACCCTCACCCTCTCCCCTTCCTGGCTCTCAGTGTGAACACAGGCATGCTCAGTAGGCTTCTCACTTGGGCCCCACCAGGCATTGGCTCTGCGACCCCCAGGTTTGAATTTTGGGGGGTGGATTCTGTGCCACGCTTGGAAGTGGATAGTCTCCAGAATCTAATTTACCTTATTTTTAAAGAGATCAGATAATCTCTTATTACTTCTGACCCTGGCTGGCATTTGCATTCCAGCTCATTTTGTGCTTTCCCATTTTTATCCCATTGCTCATTTGATTTCTTCTGTCCTCATACTCTTTCTATGGAAATCCTCTCTCTTTGCCACCCAGCTGAAGTGACACTTCTAGCAAACCTTCTCCAGCGACCTCAACCCTCTTCTGACTCTCCAATAGCATTTTTGTTTCCATCCCCACTGTGCGCGGCACTTTTCGGATACCAGTTTTGCTGTGTCTTCATTTGCATGCGTGGCTTACAGAGACCATTTGTAATGCTTCTTTGTCTCTCCTACAACTGCAATTTGGTGCTTTCAGAATACTGGCTGTTCAGCAGATACTTGATTATTGATTGGAAGTGAAAAGGGAAAAGAGAAGCTTGGGACCAGCTGCAGTGGGGAGGATGGTAGGAAGTTGAAGGCTGGAGAAAGAATTGCCAGGACATGTCTGGCGCTCGTTGTTGAGCTTACGGGACTCAGATCTCTCTGGGTGTGTTATCTTGTCCAGGAGCCACCTACAGACCAGGAGGAGGCACAGAGCAATAGTGTGTGGAGGGATGGAGTCAGGGAAAAAAAATGCATTTTTTATGGATGCCCTTTTGGGGCCCAGAGCTGTGAGCAATGCAATACCCAGGTGATTTTATTTAAACCTCAGAACCATAAGCAATATTCTCTCCTGTTTGAAAGTCACTGAAACCTCAAATTTTTTTAAAAAGATTTTATTTATTTATTCATGAGATACACACACACACACAGAGAGAGAGAGAGAGAGAGAGAGAGAGGCAGAGACACAGGCAGAGGGAGAAGCAGGCTCCATGCAGGGAGCCCAACGTGGGACTTGATCCCGGGTCTCCAGGATCAGGCCCTGAGCTAAAAGCGGCACTAAACCACTGAGCCACCCAGGCTGCCCCTGAAACCTCAATTTGAAGAGGTTAAAAACGTTCCTGAGGCTGAACAGCTAAAATGTGCTGGGACTGGGCATTGACCCCAGTGCTCTGTGACTCTGAAACCCCTAATCCTACTTTTGCAGGAGAATGGGGACGATTTAGTGTCTACATTGGTGAGGCTGGCTTTGTAGAGGGTTGGGTGGCCGTGAGTCTAACCTACTGGTGGAAAGGGAGCATTGAAGGTACTGGTGAAGTGTCCTCTGTGGGGAGGGAATCAGTGGGGATAACGTGAGCCACAAGGATGAAGCCTAAAGGTAAAAGGACCTGGTGACCCCCAATTGAACATTCTACCCACTACAGGAATCTTGGCTTCACCTTGTTTAACAGGTGGTCCTCCTGCCCTCTGCTCTGGACAATTCTGTGAACCAGAAACCTACTATTTTACAAGACAGTATACTCTATTTTGGGGCAATTTTAAAATTAGGGGAAACTTCTTTTTTTAATTTTAAATATTTATTTATTTATTTGGAGGGGGCATGAGCAAGTGGGAGGGGCAGAGGAGAGGGTAGGGGGGACCCTTGAGCAGACTTCCCGCTGAGCGCAGACTAGGGTCTGGATTACAGATAGTGACCAGAGCTGAGGTCAAAAGTTGGTTGTTTAACCAACCGAGCCACCCAGGTGCCCCTAAAATGAAAGTAGTCTTCTAGTTTCTCTCTTAAGATGAGACCAAAGAGTGGGACAAAGAAGAAGGTGAGGAATGGATTCTAGAAAACTCTGACTTCAGGGCATGGATTTTTCTTATAAGGCAAGCCACATGAACACTCTACAAGTTTTCCTAGGCACCACGCTTGCAGTGAGAGAGCTCTCTAGATCAGTTGAACGTCTGGATTCCCAAACAGGGATGCAGTCTTGAGTTTTATTACTGCTGAATATCCCAGTCTTGGTGGTGGAGGAGCGCTTGGAGGTCAGAGGAAATCTGATGTTGGTGGAAAGAATTTCTTTTCCTTTTCAATTCATGTGGGATCTTCTCTAAATGAAACACAATCAGGGGAGCACCCCCAGAGACCTCCCAGCATCCTGTTTCTGTCCGTGCTGCTGGCTTTACACTCTGTGGCTAAAGGTGGGACTCCATGTACTTATTGAGAAATAGGTGTTTGTAAGGACTTTGTCTCTTCAATTTGTTTCCCAAACCCCAGAGCTTCTCCTGACTTCAGCAGCAACCTTTTTTAAAAAAACAAAAACAAAAAAACCCCCACAGGCTTTCTGAGTCCCTTGGGGGACAGAAGGCCTTTTGCCAACCAGGAGACATAATTTAGGATGTGTGCATTGGACACCATCAACAGCTTTTAGCAGACTGCAAAACATTTGCAGAGGAAAAAAAAAAAAAAACCCAGAATGGAAAAGCATCTCAAATGCCGACCAGACTAAAGCCTTCTTGAGCTGGAGTGAATGTGCTTGCTGCCAATAAATCATTCAATATGATTTTCTTTGACTCATCCTGGGCTTGAGTATCGAGGGGGCAGTGGCACAGCTACTCTGGTTTTGTTGTATTTTGTTTTGTTTTAATTCTTGGGTTCTTTTGGCAAGGACTCACCAGTTTGCAGCCGGAAAGGAAAGTAAACCAAAAAAGGGGTGTCTGATGCCCAACGTAGGCAGAACAGCATTCATTTAGTGATGGTTTATGTAGTGATGGCGGGCTTCTGCAGTGATGGGTCTCATGGAGGACACTCCAGAAGCCTGTATCTGGAACATTTTTGTACCTGTGCATCAAGAAGAGAGACCTATGCTTTATACCTGGATTGACCAGGAAATAAGCTCATTGAAAACTCTTTTGGGATGGCTGTTGTGGAGATTGCTAGGGATTCCTGGGGCAGACACTCCTTGGAGGGCTCCTGGCAAAATTGGTGGTCATCTCTTCTTCCTGACACAGTGGTGGCCTCTCCCACCATTTCCTGTTACTTCAGAGTTAATATTGGAGCCATAGTCATGGTACTCACAGCATCTTTTGTGGCAGGAGGTGATGTGGGAGCTAGTTATAAGACTAGAGGTCTGGAGTCAGATCACTGGCTTTTATTTCTCTGCTCCTCCGATTTGCCCAGGCTCCAGCCCTCCAGTCTTAGTTTCCTCACTGGAAGAATGAGGACAGAAGTACAACTTGCCCCACAGGATTGTTCGAGAGGACTGAATGAAATGATCTGCTTAAAGAATACTCTCAGTGCCTGAGGTTCAGTTAGTTTTAGCTGTTGTTATCTCAGTGAGACTCTTCTAGCAAAAGCGACTGCTTCTGATGTAAACAGAGCTTTGTGACCTGAGGTTTCAGATTGGAGGGGGACCCCGTTGCCAGCACCTGACAAAATCCAACCCTTTCTCCGACTTTCACTTTTATTTCATATCACTTTCCCTTTAACGTAAAATTGGACCCAAATGCCTGGTTCATTTATGCTGAGATAGACATTTGAAAAGACTTTAACTATTAAGGGAGGACAACAAGGAAATAAAAACCTAACAACAATGAGCTTGCAAAGTGAGACCGAGTCCCTGCAGCCACTCTGGAAAACAGTATGGAGGTTCCTCAACAAGTTAAAAATAGAGCTACCCTACGATCCAGCAATTGCACTATTAGGTATTTACCTAAAGGATATAAAAATACAGGTTCAGAGGAGCACACGCACCGTGATGTTTATAGCAGCATTATCTATAATAGCCAAATTATGGAAAGAGCCCAAGTGTCCATCGACTGATGAATGGATAAGGAAGATGTGGTGTATCTATACAATGGAATATTACTCAGCCATCAAAAAGAATGAAATCTTGCTACTTACAGTGGTGTGGATGGAGCTAGCATGTCTTATGCTAAGCAAAATAAGTCAGAGAAAGACAAATACCATATGATTTCACTCCATATGTAGAATTTAAGAAATAAGACAGATGTGGGGTGCCTGGGTACTGCAGTCGGTTCAGCATCTGACGCTTGCTTTTGGCATAGGTCATGATGTCGGGGTTGTGAGATCGGTCCCACGTTGGGCTCCACCCTCTGCAGGGAGTCCCCGTGAGACTCTCTCTCCCTGTGGCCCCTACCCCCTGCGCACTCTCTCTCTCTAAAAATAAGCAAATAAATCTTTTAAAAAATATGAAGTTAAAAAAAAAAAAGAAAAGAAACCAAGCAGATGAACATAGAGGAAAAAAGAAGAGAGAGAGCAGCAAACCAAGAAACAGACTTAATGATAGAGAACTAGCTGCTGGTTGCCAGAGGGGAGGTGGGTGGGATGATGGGGGAAATTGGTGAGGGGGATGAAGGAGGGCACTTGCTGTAATGAGCACTGGGGGATGTATGAAGTGCTGAATCACTATATTGTACACCTGAAACTAATGTTACACTGTATGTTAACTAACTGGAATTTAAATAAAAACTAAAAAAAAAAAAAATGAGGTCCAGTCACAGGACCCTGGGATCTCTTGCCCATGACCCGTGCGGTGTCTATCGTCCAACCCCAGAGCAGCAGCACAACTTCACAGGCATCTTGCTTTTATTCTTTCCTCCCGCACTTCAGCTCCTCTCTTTGTGGGGGTCAATCAAAGTAAAGGATCCCAGAGGGTGAGGAACCCCCAGGGCACTTTTCTCTGCTTGAAGATTCTCCTTCAGGCGCCAGGCCTCAGAAAGTCTGGACTTTGATGATAGAACATGAACCTTCCCTTACGCCTTTGTATTTCTTCCTCCTTAACCATCAGAAGACACTGGTGACCCTACAGTAGGAAGCATCAAACTGGCATATTTACATTTCTTCCTGATTTTTCTAGGTCCCCTGATTTGTTGATTTGTCTGCTCAAGGGCACAGCACCTGTTCCCTCCCAGGACACGGGCTGGTGTTTGCCCTTGTGCAGTGTTCTGGCTGAGATTCCAGTTAGGTGACAGCAGGACAGAGAAGGGGCTTCAGTTTCTAAAGAGTCTTCCGGCCCTGCATCTAGTTAGGGCCGGGAATATTTTGACAAGTGGATTGTTCCATCCCTTGGTTATCTTTGGACACAAGGAAGGCAGTTGAGTTGAGTAAATGTTGTTATTAGGGGTGTCCTCTGGCTCTCCCAGCAATCCTGGGGGTGTGTTTTGCTGTTTACTCACTTATGTTGCCTGGTGGGTTCTTCTGGTCAGCTCCGTGGGTGTTGGCTTGTGTTGCAATGACTTAAGCGTTTCCCTTGGGTGAACCCCATTGCCGGGACCACTGTGCTGAGAGCCTGGGGCCTCCTTCCAAGATCCAGGTGCTGGGGGAGCAGGTCACTGAAAGTGGGCATGCAATTCTGGTTTGGGAATCTGCCAGCTGGTTGGTCTGAGTTCTTAATTTCCTGGCATATCACCTGTTTAAAATGTGGGTTAGGGGACAGCTGGGTGGCTCAGTGGTTGAGCATCTGCTTTAGGCTCAGGGCATGATCCCGGGGTCCTGGGATTGAGTCTTGCACTGGGCTCCCCGCAGGGAGCCTGCGTCTCCCTCTGCCTGTGTCTCTGCCTCTCTCTGCATCTCATGAATAAATAAATAAAATCTAAAAAAAAAAAAAAAGCGTAGGTTAGGTCCAATGTCAAAGGTGGGGATAGACAGTGAGCCCTGTCCAAGGGCCTCTCTGCAATCAACTGAGTAGGGAAAAGGCAGATCATTCTAGAACAATGCATGGCATTGGTTGTGTCCATTGCTTCCCAATCCCCTTGCTTGGAATATTGTCCAGTCTCTTCTCTGCTTCTCAAGAGTCAGGTGAGGACGGATGAAGCTTCCGCATCTGACACACTCTCAGAGCTCACACCCCTCTCAGCACTGCCCCAGTGTGAGTTCTCAGCGTCACCTATTTGGTCCCGAGCGAGTGCCTCTGTATTTTGCCTTTGTTGGTCATGTGTCTGGTGTGATGGCCCCCGTTTGAGGGCAAGAAGCAGGCCCGACACCCCCGGGTGACACCTCCTTGTCCAGCATCGGCACACAATGAGCGTGGATGAGAGTAAAGATGAACCATCGTTTCATCTCACCCTCACGCGCAGGTGCTGCTGGTCCATTCCCACAAGGGCTCCTTTCCCCCTCCCCTGCCGACGTCCTAACTGTCATCAGCTCTTCCCTGGAAGTCCCCCCGTTAGCGTCTCCCTACAGGTCTCCCTGCTTCTGTGGCCCGCAGCCCTGTCCAGGCTGTTCCCTGCAGAGCAACCAGAAGGCTCTTCAACACAGGTAGACTGGAGTGCCACCCCCTGCCTAGAACGTTCTGACGACCACCCTTTGCACTTAAAACCAAGGATAGGTGTCACTCCGCAGCCTCGGCTGCTGCATGGTCCCCTGTACCATTTCACGCATTGCCCCCCTCTCTCCTAACCCTCCTCTGGCTCAGCCGGCACCCCTGTGCTCCTTGAGCTCACCAAGCCCCATCCCACCTCCAGACCTTTGTGCCTGCTGCTCCCTCCCTCTGGTTTAGGCCCCTGGTGGCTCTGCTCATGCCTCCGTGTCAGTGTCATCCCCTTCCTGCCCCACTGTGGCATGTCCGGCTCTTCTGGTTCCTTCCTTTCTGGAACCTGCCATCATCTTTCATTATCCAGTCTTTTCCTTGTGTGTTTGCTTTTCCCCCTCTTTACTGCCTGCCCTCCCCACCAGAATGTAGGCTCCTTGAGGCCAGGCACCTGTCAGGATGGCTCTCGGCCAGACCGGCAGCACCCCTGCAGAGGGACTGACGTTGGTAAATGCTCAGTGAGTCCCGGATGATGGAAGGAAAGAAGGAAACCCTCAGGGGCCAGTGAGATGAGTGCTATTCCTTGGGTTTACAGCTGGGGGCCCAGGCCCCTGGAAGTGAGGGGCTACCGGGGTCTCTCTGTGGCTTCATCTGCACAGCGGGCTGGAGGAGGGCCTGAAGCCTCCCAGGAAGGGAGCCCAGCCAGGAAGCCAGTGATGACGGAGAACCCTTGAGGACCGACCCTCTGTTGACTTTCCTCTGGTGGCCCCATGACTCACTGCTGGTTTTCGTTCCCACAGTTTTGCGGGTGAGAGAGGCTCCTGGGAGCAAATGCTGATGGAGCCTAATTCCTGGGCACCTCCGCTCTCCGAGGCCGCTGGCTGGCTGATGGAGATTTCCAGGGCGTCTCAGTTTATTGCTTTATTGAATGAAGGCATTCATTCACTTGGGGAGCTGTTGCCCTTTGGATATTACCACTAATGTGACTCTCATTTTCCCAAACTCACTGTGACTGTGCAGGCTTCTATGATGGCTGTTTATTTTGTGTATATTATATAAGGGGCCAGCGCTCTGTGGTCATTCGCCACACATCTTCCTGGGTCCCTTTCTCTGGGCATTGTGGAGAGCTGCTCCTTGCCTCTTCCCGTTCCCTGAGGTTTTTGCTGGTGATGAATCTAAACCCCGTTACTGGTTTATCTCACCAGAGCAAGGGGGAGCTCTCCTACTATCTCAGTGATGTGGAAGGTGGGTCTCGTCCTGCGCGGATTGGGCCCCAGGGCCACCCCTTTTTCCCTGCCCTGGTCTGTTCATTTTCTCTTGCTGCATAACAAATGACCACAAACTTGGCGGCTTTAAACAGCACCCATTTGTTAGCTCAGAGTTCTGTAGGTCTGAAGTCCAGGCCAGCACGGCTGGGTTCTCCACTTTGGTCTCATGAGCTAACTTCAAGATGGCAGCCGGCAGTGTTCCCATCTGGAGGCTGGAATGCTCTTCCAAACTCATGCCTGCAGGCAGAAGAGTCAGGTCTCCATTCTCTCACTGGCTGTTGGCCAAGGGCTACTCTCAATTCCCTATGGTCACTCAAGTTCCTCCTCATATGGCCTCCCATCTTCACACCAGCAGTGGCCCACCAGCTCCTTCTCACCTTTGAATCTCTCTGACATCACCCTAGTAAGCTCTCTGCTTCCAAGGGCTCATGTGACCAGAGGAGGTCCTTCAGGTCATCTCCCTTCCTAAAGATAATGAGCCAGCCACAGTCATGGGACTGAGAGCTTATCTTAGTGCCAAGTTCTGGTGATTAGGGCAGGACATCTTTGGGGGCCGTTGTGTAAATTCTAACACCACCTGGCCCAGGAGTCAAAACCTTTTATTCCAGGGACCTAACGGAAAAATTTGCTTGCCTTCCTACAAATAAAGACCTTATCTCACTGTGTACTTTTCTGAACAGTGGTTGCCAGTGGGTGACCCTGACTTCCTCTACCAAGTCAGTTACTGCTCTATAAAAATTCTTTTTTTTTTTTTTTTTTTAATAAAAATTCTTTAAGTGGAGAACGGGGATGGGATGTGAATGCTAGACCTGAGGCCAAGTTGGGGTTACCATCTGTGATGTCCAGACTCCTCTGTTCATTTATTAGGGAGCTGTGACCCTAATGTGGTGGTTTTCAAAGTATGGGCTCTGCAGATCCTTTTAGGGGAAATGAGTAGTTAAAACAATAATAAATCAACTCATGAAAAAGCGAGTTAACTTTTCTAACCATACAAAGACTTTGCTAATTTTCACTCTCATCCCCTCAAAGCTCGAGTCTTTGCTAATAATACCTGCCCTCTTCTCCATACCTGCCCTAGATCGACTGCCAGGAGCTTTTCCTAAGGAATAGTCTACTGTCCTTCAACCATTGCTAGCTCTGTTTTTGTTACAGCAGCTGAATGGATTCCCTGCCAGACATCCACTTACCCCATCGTCCTTTCTAACACAACTCCCAATTTTGTTTGACCCCGTGATGTGCCCAGCTATAAGCCTCAATCTGGCAGCCTTCCTTGTGGCTAGACCCAGGTGATGGGGTTGGTGGATGTCTTTAGTGGGGGGCTTTCCTTCTCATCTCCTCCTCACCTCAGCACACATGGTTACGGCGACAGGGCAGGAAGCCAGAAGAAGCCTGGTTCCTCTTGGCAGCATTGGGGCCATGGATCTGGATTGTGTTGACCCCAGGCCTCCTTGCTCCTTGAGACAAATAAGCCCTTTATGTGTTCAAGTCGCTATGGTAGGATCTTCTGTTTCTTCTTCTTCTTCTTTTTTTATTTGAGAGAGAAAGCAGGAGCTCGAGCTGGGGGAGGGGCAGAAGGAGAGAGAGAGAATCTCAAGCAGACTCCGCACTGACCCTGGAACCTGACGTGGGAGCTCAATCCCACAACCCTGAGATCATGACCTGAGCCAAAATCATAAGTGGGGCACTTAAGTCACTGAGCCATCCAGGCGCCCCAGATTTTCTGTTTCTTCTAATCAAACCTCATCTTAACTAGTTATTTGAAATGATTTTCATGCAAGGAAAAGAGGGCTTCCATAATTTTTTACTGTTTTACTGTTAGTTCACATTTCTTTAAAAAAGGACAAGCAGAACCAGGCTTATGGGTATCCATGGCGGGCACAGGGCTTAGCTGGAAGCCTGTGTGGTCCCTCTAGAGGAAGGAGCTAGGTTGAAGGAGCTGGTCATGGTTTCTAGCAACCCACAGCATCCTCCTCCTTCCTGCCCAACCTCCCACAGAGTCTGCTATTTATTTTTTGAGTTCTGGACAGAGAAAAAGAATGTCCAACAGGAGGTCTGTCCAAAACCTGACCCTGGCAGAGATTGTTCGGGTGGAGGTTCAGGGAGGCAGGAGGCCAGGCAACCGATGACTGGAGCTTTTTCCTTGGTAGAACAACATCCTGCTTCTGAAGTCAGCTCCACGAGGCCCTGTGTGGACTGACTTTGGCTGATGTGGTCTGCGAAGGGAGCCTCACAGGCCCCAGGAAATAATCCGTTGCTGGCAAATAGAGGACAACAAAACTTAGAAACAACGACCTTTTCTTTTTAAGCTTCTCCGAGGGAGGTAACAATGGAAAATAATTATGAAGTCTCCTTTGGTCCAGGGCCCCTGAATGGAAGCAGGCGAGGGGTATTGATTAGCTCAATGGCTCTTTAAAGAGCTGGCTGTATTTGCCCTCATGCCTCATAAGCAGGCAGCCTCTTTTCTGTCTCCGTACTTATTGGATTTTAGATGGCAATGCACACAAACCCTGCTTTCACTGGGTAAATATTAGGCTTCTGGTTGGATGGGGAGGCCGCAGAGGGAATCTATCAAATGGAAGGGTTGGGGGGAGCTATCTATTTTGTAATGCCCAAACCGGGCCTGGCTGTGCACCCTCCCCCGCCTCCTTCTGTCCACCCGTCCTCGCCCTCCCTATCCTAAAGGGATAGGCCACGATGGCTGTCACCTGCCACATAGGGAGAGAGAGTGGCGCTCATCACCCGGAAATGTCTTTTTCTCTTCTACGGTGGGATACGCTCTTACAAGCTCACTTACATCCGAGTGGCTGAGATTTTGTTGCAGCCACACTGAGGGCATTTTTTCTTCCTTCTTCCCTGTGGTTTCCACTGCTAAGTCAGCCCCAGTCATGGTGCTCCATGTAGTGATGAGCATGATAATCATCACAGCTAATATTAATTGAGGGCTTATTACTTGCCAGGTGTCCTGCTAAACTCGTTACATAAATGTCTTCATTCTCATTCTAGAGAGCTCAAGTCCCAGCAGGTTGGAAAGCGGGACTTGGATCTGCATACTTTGCCTGAAGTGCGGATTTCAGCCCCTTTTTTGCAAACGATAGGTGCTTTGTAGATAAAATCTTGACTCCCCGAAAGGGCTGCCTTGGAGGTCTACAGCTCCTTCACCACCTACAGCTTCTCATCTTTAATTAAACAAACCACAAACCAGTTTCGGTCTTGTGTGCCCAGTTACACTGGGTTGGGGGAGCCATGGGCTCCTGACAGCAGCCCTCCTGGAGGGGTCACCCTTCTGAGGAAGGAAGATTTTGGCCCACAGGTGTGCTCCTCATGCTCTGCCCCAGCCCGGGCTGAGCGGCGGCTGCCCAGAACCACCAGTTCACATTTGTTCATGTCACTCTGCTCGAATGGGAGCCAAAGTACCTTCAAGAGCTACTGATCACAAGGGTGATGGTGGTCTCACTTGTGTGATTTTAATGCCCGTGCTCCACTTGGGTGGAAAATAGGAGAAAACATATTCTCCGTCGGGAGGGGTTTGGGAATAAGGGGTGAGGTTTTCATTAAAATCGAGGATGTCATGCCATCTCCTGTGGGAGATAGAGTTGAACCATCAACCCAGAGCTTATTTCCGGCCACCTGATAAATAAATGGATTTTCAGAGAGAGGGAGAGGAAGTGAGTGTGTGTGCATGCACCTGTTGGGTGACGGATGGTGAATACAAATCTTGATTGTTCCTATAAGCAGATTCTAGAGGTAACTGGCAGCTGAAAGTCATTTTAACTCAGGTTCTCAACATTGCTCAAACCTGTCCTAAGAGACAGCCAGGGTGAGCGAGCGCTCATGATCACTGTGTCTTGCCTTCTCTCGCCTTGTGCTTTGGGAAGCAGGGATTGACAGAGAAGCATAGAATTCGAGAAATGAGAGGTCTGGCTGATTCAGAGGCAGGTGATCCTGTCCGGCAGCACAGGGGAGGCTCTGCTGACCATCAGCCTGTGCTCTGACCCTTGGAGAGGCAGGCAGGGACACTGAGCCCCACAGAGGTGGCGTGGACAAGGGAACACAGGGGAGAGCTTGCTGGGCCCCATGATGTGAGCTTGCAGGAGTCCTTTCAGGAGAAATGACTTTCCATTGGTTCTCTGCTTTGCTTTTGATGGGGAGCCTTCCTCTTACCCCCTGGAGAGGTTAGAAGCCCAACATGACCCCAGGACTCACAGTCCTTTGACTCAGGCTCCCCTGGGTTGCTGTTCTCTTAGCTAATCCTCCAATCGCCTTTTCAATAGGCATAAAATGAGAGCCTTCTGGGGCAAATCCTGGTGTGTTACAGTGGACTTAATTCTCTTCGATGAGTTTTGCCCTCAGCAAGATATCAAAGCTTGATTTTTCATGTAGATATTAAGTTGATAGGACTGCTATATATTTTCAGTTATTAGCGGCCTCTCTTCCCTGCCTCTCTGGCAATCCCACACACATACTCAGGATGCTATTTGTTTGAGGCATAAAAGGGAAATCCTGTATTAGTGCGGTGGGCCTGGTTCCTGAAAGCCCAGCTTCTGATGAAGGGCCTGTTACCTGTAATTAGCTCATGTTTCCCAGCCCAAATAAACATTGCTAATGTATTGCTACATGTATTGCTAATGTAAAGATGAGAACCTGCAGCCACGAGAAGTTGCAAGCTCAGGCAGCAGGTTCTTGCTTAAGAGGAAAAATTTATTTATTTTTTTTCTGGGGAGGGGTTTGGGTGTGGTGAGGAAGAGAGAGTATAGTCTGTTGGTATCTTCTCTCTATCAAAGGACCCTGATTTATGTAGTGATTATTTTTCTTATTTTTAAAAACCTGGTTTTTAAACTGTTGAAAGCATAAAGGTCAAATGGTCTAGGGCTTTTTAAAATTAGTTGAGCAAAAAGTAAGTGCTCGGGATCCCTGGGTGGTGCAGCGGTTTAGCGCCTGCCTTTGGCCCAGGGCGGGATCCTGGAGATCCGGGATCGAATCCCACGTCGGGCTCCTGGTGCATGGAGCCTGCTTCTCCCTCTGCCTCTGTCTCTGCCTCTCTCTCTCTCTCTCTGTGTGCCTATCATAAATAAATAAAAAAATTAAAAAAAAAAAAGTAAGTGCTCTGTGGGTATTGGGAAGCTCTGGATTAAGTGTAGTAAGCTAGTGGTGCTGGGTACCCCTGGGGACCAACCCCCAGGCTCTGGCAGGATGAGTCCATTTGAGGAGGAGGGGGAGGAGGAGCCCCAGCAGCTGGAATGCCCAGCTTGGGGAAAATACGCTAGAGGCTGAGATATTCTGGGATGAACTGTATGTGTCACATATGCCTTCTGAGCTTCATGATCTCTACAACATATTAAAGACAAGACTGATGTCTGTTGTCCTTGACCACCATCTAGTCTCATGGTCTGCATTTCCCCAGAAACCCAGAAGATGAGTTTGGCGTGTCTCCTTCTGGACAGTTTCTTCTGTGTATTTACATGAGTCTTGAAAATACCCATAGAAAATATAGTGTGTGTGTGAGAGGGAGAAAGAGAAGGAGGAGAGAGAGGGACACACACCCCCAGGGAGGGGAGGAGAGGAGCGGGGGGGAGAGGAAAAGAGGGAGAGAGCCAGTGAGAACACAAATGGCATATTGTTCAGGCTTCTGGTTCCCTGGCTGGTGCTCTGCAGCTCTGGAGCTGGCCTGTTTTTGTCCCAGGGAATTGCTTTAGTGGACAGTTGCCATGGCTATAGCTTCTGTTCACTCTACCCCCTGTCTCCTTCTCCCACATTGGACCTTCTAGGAAGGTAGAGCCCTCCCTGGGTGGCTGGATCCTGGTGGCCACAACTGAAACCACGTTAGTGGTGTCCCAGGAACTGGACAGTTTGCCCATCCTTCCCTTAGGCCAGGGCTCCGTTAACACATCTAACCCTGAAACTTTCCTGTGGTCCTGCTTCCTGCCGACAGCGTGGCTCCCTAGCTGGGGGATTGTGTCCCAGGCCTGGGAAAAGCCACCAGGACTGTGGCCTCCTCTTCTGTGGCACTAGCTTCCTGTGCTGACCCATGAGTTGTGCATTTCGGGTAGGGGAGTCCAGGTCTCTGGATTTGATCCCCTGCTCCTGCAGGGGGCTGCCAGGGGCCAGAACAACCAAGGCTTGGGAAGTCAGCACATGGCCCCTTCCGCCTCCAAATCATAAATAGTACTTTTTTTCCCCTTTAGTTAACTCTTTGGGAGGCTGAGAGTAGAATAATCTGGGGCTGAGACTGGTTATATCTTGCTTGAAAGTGAATCTCTTGCATTTTCCCACATGGCCTTGCCAACCCTGTGAGGAGGGCTCAGGCACCAGTGGGGCAGGTGTACGTGGCAGGTGGGGCCACTGTAGACATGACATGCCCCACCCACCTGGTCCATACACAGGTGGGCAGCAGTCAGGTGGCTGGGGGGGGGGGGTCTGACTGCCCATTAGTCCTTTCTGTGTGACCTCAAGCGTTGCCAGGAGCCCTCAGACCCTCACCTAGGTCTCTCCACAAACTGTCCTAGTCTTAGAAATGGTCGGGGGGGGGGGGGGAACCATCTCAAGCAAGCAGTTTGCAGTGAATCTGTCCAACTGTTTCCTGCACTGAGCCTTGTCCATATTTACCTTCATGGGAAAACCCCTCCTAATTCAATAATGGACACTGTCCTTTCCCGCTTGCCCCCTTAGCTCATGGGGTTTTGGAGGCAACAGCTAATTTTCCAGATTTGCTCCTACTACCAAACGCTAACTTTGCTTTCCAGGTCCCCAGAGGGAACACATTAATCTTGTCTCCTTGTGCCCACGCAGGCATGCAGGGTGCTGTTTCAGGTCAGATGGGGGATGATGCCGGGTGGGGAGAAGGGTCTGGATGACGTTAGTTTGCTCCCGTGGAGAAACAGCATCAATGGAGGGCAGAAGCGAACAAAAGCGGAGGAACCCCACATACTAACCCCCCTCCTTGATCCCACACATCCTGACAATGACGGTGTCTCCAGCCTTCGCTCTGGTCCATCCGAGGCCAATTTGCCAGCCTCCTCCATCTGCTCCGAAGGTGCGCAGTGGGGATGCTGCACGTAGCATTTTACCTGCGGATACGTGCTGGAGAAAAGCCATCAGCTATTTTTTGCCGCTGATGTGTTTGTGTTTTTTTGACAAAAGGCTCTTTCCCCTGACCCTCGGAGCTTTTCCATGATGGATTGTTTTTCTGGTTTGGGAGGAGACACTTGTGCTTTTTCTCCTCCCAGGATCTGCGGACACGTCAGCCCTTTGGTCTCCTTCCCGGGAGGGTGCTATGCTGTGGAGGCCAATTTCAGACTTCCACCGGGATAGATTTGTTGTCTGGGTCTTCCAAATAACGGGGACACACGCACACAACACACGCTCCTGGATGCATATCCATCTCAGCGGGGTGCTGTGTCTATCACGAAAAGGTACAGTTTCTCACTGTTGCGGGTCCGTGAACTTCTGAAAATACCATCATCTTCAAAACGCACATATCTTCCACCTGTGGGTGTTTGCTCAGCTCCCCTGTGTGGTGGGGAGGGAGTTGTCTACAGGCAATCCTCGTGGGAGAAATGCCCATGCTGGGAAGCTAGTTGGGCTGGCTTGTGTGGGCATCACATGTTTCTCAGCTTTGAAACCCAGAGTCCACCCTCAGAAGAGCTGGGCATTCTTCTTCTCGTGAGCCCTCTGGGTGCAACGTTCCCATGAGGAGCCTCTGCCTGAGAAAACACAGCCCTGGGACTCTGTGCTACTACAGATGGCAGCTCCTTGTCCTCCACCAACCACCCCCCGCCCCCCGTTGTCCTTTTGGGTCTAGACTCCACTGTTGCTCTCTGCTGGTCTTGTCACCTGGCGGGCTTGTCACCCTGATCCAACGGTGATGAATTCCCACCTTGCAGTAGAGGGCTTTTTGCTCAAGATGCACCATCGAAGTGGCTTGGAAGGTTAGGGGAGGTGTGGCTGGTGGGATTCCCCCGTGGAGCGAGAACAGATGCCTTTGTCCGGAATTATTATCGATTTGTCAATTTATCCAAGATTGGGTGCAGAACAGGCCTTCCGCATTATCCACATCGAAGCCCCTTGTTTTACAAGCAAGAGGTGGAAGTGTGGTGTCAGCAGAGCTTTCTTCCTATTCAGGCTTCACAGTGCTGGGGGTGGTGTCAGCCCTGCCTGTCCCTGCAGCCTTCCGAGGCCGTCCATCCTGGCTTCCTCCCCACCCAGTAGTCCTCTCCCTTTTATTTTTATCCTAATTTGAACTTTCCCCAATTCTTGCTGGCATCCCCTTCATCCCGATGCCTAAGCATCTCGCGCTAAGACTTGACTCTGAACGTGGAGTGACGCATAATTTCTTCTTCCTCTTTTTCTTTTTCATAGGATAATGGTCTTACTGACATTGTTAATAATGAATAGTTTTATGCCCAGTTTTTAGTGTTTGAGAAGGATTTTAATCGCTTTGATTATATCCTTACCTTCCCTGGGAGGCCCTCGGCTCCCAGCTGTGAGGTAGTTGATGGGAGAACTAGGAGTCTAGCATAACCATGGACTCTGACAAAGCCAAGTGGCTCATCCTGGCACCAAACAAGGCCTTATTATTATTAGCCCTTTGTTTATAACTCGAGGCTAATCTGTTCCCTTCAAACTCATTAGCACGCCAACACTGTCCTGCAGTGGCCTGGGGACTATCCTGGTCTGTCTCTTAGTCCAAAGGTCAAACTGTAGGACCACAGGCTTGATTGGCTACTCTTGCCCTGACAAGCTCTTTTGTCCTTTCTTTTTTAAGATTTTATTTATTTATTTGAGAGAGAGAGGCAGAGGGAGAAGCAGACTCCCTGCTGAACAGGGAGCCTGATGTGGGGCTCGATTCCAGGAGATCATGGCCTGAGCTGAAGGCAGATACTTAACCAACGGAGCCACCTGGACACCTTTCTTTGCCCTTTCTAAATCGCCGCAGAGCTGTGCAAGCTACTCTTCTCTTCTCCTCAGGGAGGCATCACTACCAGGCTTACCTTTGGACTTTCATGGGCCACTTCCTCCACTTGCCATGGTTTACTGAGTTAGAAGACTCTATATGCGGTGAGGTTAGGACTTTGATGGAAAGTTTGTGTTACAAAGAATTGGTGGAATGCTAGATCTTGTCCATAGCATATCGCTCCCAGTTTAGGCATCAAAAGGGAAATTTGGACTAGAAATCTCAGGATGAAAGACATGTCTGAGCAAAGAGTTTTGTACTTTGAGCATGTGGTGGGTAGAAGGCAATCCCTGAGAGTTGCAGGCCCTGGTGTGCACTCTGAAGAATCCCCTCTCCTCCTTGGGGTTTCATCCCAGTTGGGTTACTGCTCTGGGTATCCATCAGCTGACTTTGAGTTCATCAAAAGGGAGGTTACTCTGAGTGGGCCTGAGCTGATCAGGGGAGCCCTCAAAAGCAGGAGTTGCCCCTTCCTGAGGCCAGAGAGATTTGAGCTGGCCTTGAAGAAACACAGCCATGCTGTGAATAGCCTACGGTTGGGGGCCGCATGGCAAGGACCTGCCGGTGACGCATATCCCCGGGAGCAGTCCCTAGACAACAGCCCGTAAGTAAAGGCAGACCTCGGTTCTTCATCAACACAAAACTGAATCCTGCCAATGACCAGTGTCTTTGGAAGACAGTCCCAAGCCCCTGATGAGATCATGGCTTTGATTTCAGCCCCATGAGATTCTGAGCCAAGGACCTAGTTTTTCTTGACCTCTGGAAACCAAGATAGGAAATGACAGATGCTCGCAGCCCCCGAATGGGTGGCGTTTTGTGCAGCAGTGGCAACATCACACAAGCAGTCTGTGGGTCTCCCCTCGGGTGTTTGCTTTGGAATTTAGGCTTAGCAATGAAAGAAGGGGGGAAGATGCGGGTCTTCACCTCCCCACAGCAGGAAGTGGAAAATCATTCCTTAGACGCAGGCAGCTTTGGTACATTTTCAGCTGCCAAGTGCTCATCAAGCCCAGATAACGTTGAATAATTAATTCTGCTCCAAGCGGAGTGATGCCTGGGATAAAGCCCCATTTAAAAAAAAAAAAATCAAGTCTGTTCTTCAAAGCCAGAGCTTCTCTTTTGAAGTGGTTTGCACACTGTTTCCTTAGCATAAAAATGCTCAAAATGGCCACCCTTACCCAAAATACCCCTCCCCTTTCTGCCCTCCTTGGGCCACCTGATTCTACCTTTCCCAACCGGCTTCCTCTGGGCCGTACACCCTGGCCACAGTCCTGTTTAGGAAGCTGTTGTGTCTCAGCCTCAGAGACACAATCACTGAGAGGCACACAGACTATTTTCAGAAATGATTGGAAGCTTCCAGACCTTGGTAGTCAAGATCCCCCCAGGACCTGATGCTGCTGAGTGGGGCTGGATGCCTCCCCACACCCAGGGGCCCCACCACCGCCCATCCCTGCTTTCTCTCTGTCCTTCCCCCACTGGGATGTGGGGGGAGCCCTGGACACGAACAAGAACACAAAAGCTGTGTCAGGGTCTCAACCCCACTCTTCCTCTCCTGGTCTGTCGGAGCTGGTGCCTGCTTCTCTGATCCCCTGAATGGGTGTGCGATAGTTCATTACCCTCAGCACGGCGCCGAGGGCACCTCTGCCCCTTCTGATGACCCTCCTCCGTGTCTTACTTTCCATTTTAGGCCATCTTTCCCAGCAATAAGACTTCTAGGTTCTTGTTGCCTGGAGACCCAGTTATTATGAGGTTGGGCTGTCACCTCAGAAGCTCTCACTTTAGTTTCCTTTTCTCTGTACCTGTGATGTGAGGGTTACCTGGCCGTTCTGTGTGAGACAACAAGTGGAAGTCTGTGGTTCCGTATCTCTGGGACTGTGGCAGGCCTGGAGAAACCACATGGTCCCGATCACCCCCCTGTGAACACCACGCTCAGACAACTCTCATACGATGTTGTACCTAGTGTGTACGCATTCCCACACCCCCATGTGGAGTGAGTGGTGGTGGGGTCACTTCTGGAAGGGTATGTTGCCTTAGTACGTTGCCTTGACCACAGCCTGGTGGTGGGAGGAGGTAAGACTTGAAGTCAGAAGTTCTGGGTTCAAATCCCTCTTTTGCCTCTGACAAATGGTGCAGTGTTGGGTAAGTCATTAGCTTTTATGACTTGGTTTCCTCAAATGTAAAATGCAGGGACTGGGGAGTTCACTTGGACTCTGCCATAACAAAATAACCACAGAGGGGGCAGCTTAGACAATAGAAGATGAATAGCTTACAGAACTGGCTAGTTCTGGAAGCTGGAAGTTCTGGAAGCTGGAAGTCCCAGACAGTGAAGGTATTGGCAGGGTTGGCTCCTTCTGAGGGCCCCGCGGGAAGGATCCATCCCAGGCTTCTCCCCTTGGCGTGTCGCTCGGCATCTTCTCCATGAGTCTTCACATGGTCTTCTCTGTACATGTGTCTGTGCCCAGATTTCCTTCTCTTGAAAGAACACTAGTCAAATTACATTACATCCCAACCCAACACACTTCATCTTCATTTAATTACCTCTTTAAAGATCTTACCTTTGATAGAGTCCCATCCTGGGGGCACTGGAGGGTTAGGATTTTGACATGTGAATTTTAGTGGTGGGGAAGTTTGGCCCATAGTGGGAGGTAGTATTGCTGCCTGTCAGTCTACACCCAAGAAGATACGGAGGATCGCATATGATAATATAAGAGGGCAGAAGCGGAGCACGGTACGACAAGACGTTTTGTGCAAACAGAGTTGCTTTCTCTAACACTGGTTCGGGCACACGTGTCCAGCGAAAGCCACTGGATGGAGTCTGCTCTCCTGCTGCTGTCCTAGAACCACTTGGAAGCCTCTATCATCTGTACAGGGTTCCATGAAGTCATTTGACCTAAGCTTGGCTCAAACACATAATCTGTCTATTGAATCTGTGCTCGGCAATTAGCCCTCAGTGACAGGAGTGGTACTGCTTGGTACCAACTGGGTCGTAAACATGAATGCAAACAAAGGCACTGAAGTCAAGCAGTAGGATTTGGGTCTAGTGGGGTTGTTACCTTAGTGATTTAGATTGTTGGTATTATTATTTTTTTTGTAGATTATCACTGAAGCGAAAACACAAAATTAAAAATGTTTTATATAAAACTTTAAGACCTCTGAGAATGTGTCCTTGGGTCCCCATCACAGAAGCACTGTTTTTGGCAAATGAGACTGAATTTGTGGGTTTAATCTGGAGCAGTTGTGTATAGGTTAGATCCATGCAGGGCTGCAATGTGGTTTGTGGGCTCCCTGAGGGGTGCAACATTTTACGTGTCTGTGCATGTTCTGTGGTCAATTGCAAAAACGGCCACAGGTTCCTCCCAGTTGTCATCCGTACTCTGACACTACATCCTTCCAACAAGAGGTACAGCATATGTATCCACGCCTTCGGTAGTCACGGACTTACTGAGGTCCATAGGATGGTAGCAAATGTGATCCAGGCAGAGACTTGAACAGCACCTGACTTTGGATGTTGCCTTATCTCGCTGCCCTTGAAACCCTGAATTCACCATATGAATTAAGCCCAGTGTAGCGTGCTAGAGGATGACAAGCCACATGGAGAAGAATCCATGTTTCCCAGCCAAGAGTCAGACAACTCCTGGCCAGCAGCCTGTGGGCTGCCAGATGCATGTGCCATCCTAGACCATCCAACCCCTGGGCGAGCTATGAGTCCAGTCAACCTTGACAGAGCCTAGACAGCAGAGCAGCAGCAGTGACCCATTGATTGTAGACTCATGAGCAATGATGATTATTGCTTTAAGCTACTAAGTTCTGGGGTGTTTTGTTACCAAGCAATAAGTATCTGATACACATGCATTCCTCCTCCTCCTCCTCCTCCTCCTCTTCTTCTTCTTCTTGTAAAGAAAAGTCTTATCTTGGGATCCCTGGGTGGCGCAGCGGTTTGGCGCCTGCCTTTGGCCCAGGGCGTGATCCTGGAGACCCAGGATCGAATCCCACATCGGGCTCCCAGTGCATGGAGCCTGCTTCTCCCTCTGCCTGTGTCTCTGCACCTCTCTCTCTCTCTCTCTGTGACTATCATAAATAAATAAAAATTAAAAAAAAAAAAGAAAAGTCTTATCTTTTAGCAGATTTCTGTAAGATCTGAAACCTTTCAAAAGGAGAACATAGGTAAGAAAGAGTTGCTTGAGAAAGCCCAGCTGGGGGGTCCTCAAATTGTTGAGAAGCCAGAAAAGGCACAGTGTGGATCATATGGGTCTATTTAATGAATTCTAGGAGTAGGCCGAGAAGTAGGTTAAAAGTGATGGGTAATCATTGAGGGTTACAAAGAAAATACCTCAGTGTGCCTAGGTATCTGCATTTCTTTAGATTTATATTTTTGTTTTAAGGAAAAGTTGTATTGCGAGTTAGAAGAAAACACGTAATGGCTTGGAAAATCTGCCAACCCCCATCGCTTTGTCAGCCATGCTCGCAGAAGACGTGGCTCCTGGGAACACAAGCATAGAGCCACTTACCTGGGCCAGCTATTGGAGGGCTGTCTTTGCAGGCTTTCAGAGAGCTGTATCTTTTTGCAGAGCCTGTGCGGTACGTTAAGATCTGTTTTATATGATTAAATAGGCTTGATTATGAATAGTAATTTGGCATCAGAAATAGGAGAAGGTCTTGTCCCTAAAAAGATAGTCTGAGTGATAGCAGACTTCCATAGCTTAAATATAGCTAGAGGTCCGTAATTAGCTTCTGCCATCGTGAAGCTCTGGGCTGAGGTCAGGGAGGACATGGGGAGGAAGGTGGAAGATGTGGCCTTGGAAGGGGTCATGGGCTTCAGAGCGGAAAGGTCTTAACTTCAAGGGGTGTGAGCTGGGCCGTCCTGCTCTGAACCTTCCTGCCAGGAAGGGGAGTGGACATGGAGCCTTCGGGTGGCAAGCCATAGGATTGGGGGCTACCCCCCCTTACGTGGTCTCAGGGCTGATGTTGAGGATCATACGTCATCATCAGGAAGGCAGAAGCGGAGGCAGGAAGGTGAGTGGGAAGCCCCACTTCTTGCCATTAGCTAGACTGCCTTGAATATTTCCAGTCTTTTCTTTCTCATTCTACACGAATCCCCCCTTCCATCTCTCTCAAGACCTAAACGTTTTGTGGTCACCTGGGTCTTTGTGTTGTCTGTCACACAACATTCCCCCCCCTCACTTTGGAGATTTTTGTAGTATTGTTTCGTTCTTGGGAGATTCATGGAGTTAGTGAACGTTGGCCCTGTACTGAGCCCCGACGGGAGAGCCAGAAGACGCGACTCCTGCTTTGAGAATCCCACGATCTTGAGGTCGCCAAGGATGCTCCAAGTTACTGTGCACAGTTTGGTAAATGTTGTGACAGGAGCATGTGTGGGATGTCCAGGGGGCACACAGAGAGGAAGGCTTTTTTTAAAAAAAGATTTTATTTATTTATTCATGAGAGACACACACACAGAGACATAGGCAGAGGGAGAAGCAGGCTCCTCGGGGGGAGCCCAATGTGGGACTCGATGCGGGACTTGATCTCAGGACTCTAGAACCTAAGCCAAAGGCAGACACTCAACCATTGAGCTACCCTGGTGTCCCGAGAGGGAGGAATTTTTTTTTTTTTTTTTTTTGTATTGGAGTTCAATTTGCCAACATACAGCATAACACCCAGTGCTCATCCCGTCAAGTGCCCCCCTCAGTGCCCGTCACCCAGTCACCCCCACCCCCCGCCCACCTCCCTTTCTACCACCCCTTGTTTGTTTCCCAGAGTGAGGAGTCTCTCATGTTCTGTCTTCTTTTCTGATATTTCCCACTCATTTTTTCTCCTTTCCCCTTTATTCCCGTTCACTATTTTTTATATTCCCCAAATGAATGAGACCCTTTAATGTTTGTCCTTCTCCGATTGACTTATTTCGAGGGAGGCATTTTTAACCCAAACTAGGCTGGGTCTGTTTAGAAAAGCTTCCTGGAGGAGGAAGCTCAGTCTTCTTCAGCCAAGATTTTAAAGGTATCTAGCATCCAGCTTGAAACCTGCCCTGCTGGCCATTGATGGGATGCTGTGCTGTTGCCAGAGGCAGAGAGGACTGAAGCTGAGTTGCCTTCCTAGTGTGCTCGGGCAGGGCAAACCAGCAGGAGCCAAGTACTTTGAGCTGTGTCTTCTCGTCTTTAAGGCTCCTGGTTATGACTTATGATCCCTGAACACATAGGTAAACTGAGGTAGGAAAGACAGCAGCGTCCTGCCTGAAGGAGCCGGAGGCAGGATTGTACCCTCTGCCTCAGTGTCTCTACCATTCTGTGTCCCTGTTTGCTTTGAGGCCAGCCACTTGTCACCCCTAGGCCAGCCAGGCCCTGGGCAGCAGGACGCTGCTGGGCTCCCTGGGAGAGAAGGTCATCTATTATGTAAGTGTCATCCCTATTCTGGCTGGCGATCAGGGGCGACATTTAATTTTTTTTCCATTATGTGGAATAATTTAAGATTGTGTTACGAGTGTCATTACGACTGCAATTTCCCGGTAATAAAAACAGCATCAATTATTTAACGTCACCTTGTGTGTCTGGGTTAAGTGGGGATGATGGGAGGCAGAGGCTGGGCAGCGGGAGGAGGCAAAGCCCACAGGGGCTCCAGGCACCTGCCCTAGCATCAGCTCGCCCCGAGTCCCCAGGGAGGGGCTGCAGCCTCTCTCGGACCCTTGTTCCCTTCTCCGTTGGGTGGAACACTGCCTCGCTTTAGCTGTGTCTGGGTGGCTGGCAGGGGCACTAATTAATCCTCCGACCTTTCCCTTCACTCGTCATTTGAGAGCCCTGACCGGCTAGCCAACCTCAGTTAACGAGACCGGACTCCATGGGGTTGGGGTAGCTCAGAGTCACCCCAGGACTCCCCCGGCCTGAATGAACATGGCAGGCAGTGTGCCCCATGAGTATCACGGGGTGGCCTACTTTGCTCTCCCCTGACAGTTATTCAGAGCGGTTGACATCCTGGTGGGAGATGAGCCAGAGACAGGGGACTACACAGACTTTGGCCATTGGGAGTTGGAGCAAATGTGTCAAACTGCCTGCAATGAGTTTTGGGGGCTGCTGGGCTTTAGCTCCCAGCCGCATGTGTCCAGCTGTGGGTCAGCAGGGGGTTTCCGTTTGCCCAGATAGACTTCTTCTTCTGGGCACGACTGTAGCCTCTTGGCTGTGCCCTGGGCTTTGCCTTGTGGGGCTCATTTCTCTGGGGCTCCAGAAACTTCAGTGACCAGTGGTTGTCCTCCCTCATGCCTGGCATTGCACACCCTGATGAGTGGCACCCGGACTGTATTTCCTAGAGGAGATATATGTATTATCTTCTGAAGCCTTTACATCGTCATATCAGGCATATTGTGGGGCTGCTTTCATCTGCCCTCCCCCGATTTTATTTCTTCCTTCTCTCCTTTCTTCTCCATTCCTTCTCTTTTGCTTCTGGAAAGTGCTAATTATTCTCCAGCTCCTGCCCCCTTGCACAGCCCTTCCAGAGTGGGTGGAAATTGCTGTGTTTGTTCTGAACCAGACACTTGCTTTGAGCCATTAATAATAATAATAATAATTAATAATAATTCTGTTGCAAGAAGACAGCAGTCTCAAGTTCCATGGCCCTGGGTGGTATTGCCTGGTGCCTCCCAGCAGCCCCCTCCCTGCTTTTGGGGCCACGCTGGATTCGGAGGGGAGGCTGGGGATAGGGAGGGTCTGGGAAGAGCTGGAGGCGGACTTGGAGGAGGGGCTGGTGCAGAAGAAATCAATCTTGTACTTTGGGAAGGAGCCTGCATGTCTGGCACCTTGATGTTTGGTGACACAGCAACCCCAAACTGCACAAGCGAAACTGCCAGAGAGAGGGGAGGGGGACCCATCCCCCTCTGATGGTTGAGAGTCAAGAGCAGCTTGCATTAGTCAAATGTCTGCCCTGAAGGGATCACGCTCTCACCTTGCTGAGGTAAGAGGGCTGGCAAGGATGCAGTGGGGAACACAAATGGAAAAGCTTTGCAGAAGATTAAAAAAGAAAATAAAAGTCCCAGAAATGTAAGGTGGTGATAACACCAAGTAAAGAGGGCTGTGCTGCCATCAGCAAAGCAAGAGGAGGGTGCAGAGGAGGAATTTCTCCCTGAGGTCTTGGTCACCGGTGCACCAGCCCAGGTTGTGTTCAAAGCAGTGCCCCCTCCACCTGCAGTGTATGCATTCGGGGAGCAGACGGGGCTCCAGGGAGTGAGGAGTAGGGTCATATCCTGCAGGATGGTCCCACAGGGGCTTCCTGACTTTCCCCCCACTTTCCTGGGTGTTATGATAAAGCCACCAAAGCAGCATTAGCATCTCCCCCAGGGGCCATTCCTTGAAATTCCGAGGGATGTATTTCTATTTCTGTTTTCCTCATCCGCCTTGAGAGCGGAGGGTGGGGGATGTTAGAATCCCAGAAGCGAGTCTGGAAGGAGTGCTGGAGGCCGGCCGCTGTCTGGGCCCAGAGACGCGTGGGGAGCGTCGCCAGGCATGGGCCGTGGAAGCTATCCTCGGCTTCACTCTGGACGCTCCCGGTGGCTCTCCTGCTGCACAGCTGGGCCCAGGCCTTCAAAGGCTGGGTGTGGGGTGGGGCTCATGGAGGGGCTGGGACAGGTGGGATATCCTGGGCCCTCGTTTAGCTTTTATTTTTATTTATTTTTGTTTTTTAATTTTTATTTATTTTGTATATTTTTTTATTGGAGTTTGATTTGCCAACATGTAGTATAACACCCAGTGCTCATCCCGTCAAGTGCCTTGTTTAGCTTTTCGAAGGACGACTACTACTACTACTACTACTACTTCTTCTTCTTTTTCTTCTTCTTCTTCTTCTTCCTCTTCTTTTTTAAGATTTTATTTATTTATTTGAGAGAGAGAGAGAGAACAGAGGGAGAGGGAGAAGCAGACTCCCCGCTGAACAGGGAACCCAAAGAGGGGCTTCATCCTGGGACCCTGAGATCATGACCTGAGCCAAAGGCAGATACTTAACTGCCTGAGCCCCCAGGTGCCCCTAGAAGGACACCTTCTAAGTGAAGTTGCAGGTGGGATAAAATGGTGAAAGGAGGGACACTGGGTGGCTCAGCAGTTGAGCATCTGCCTTAGGCCCAGGGGGTGATCCTGGAGACCTGGGATCGAGTCCCACATCGGGCTCCCTGCATGGAGCTTGCTTCTCCCTCTGCCCATGTCTCTGCCTCTCTGTCTGTGTGTCTCTCATGAATAAATAAAATATTTTTAAAAATAGTGAAAGGAGATGGCAGGGCAGGGGGAGGCTTGCCTTGTAGTGCCTTGCCGGAAACTCGGTCTTCAGAAATCAGTGTGGCTTCTTCCTTACTTTCAGGTCTTCGCTCAAACACCACGGTCTCAGAGAGGCCTCCCTCAGTATCTTATCTAGAGGAGCGCTCCATCCTTACTATTTCCCGCCCTGCCAGCACACCTGTCAGGTGCTGGAGCAAAACCTGGCCCAACGCTGAAACCCAAAGCTGAAACCCAAAAAACCCAAACTTGAAAACCCCAAAAACCAAAAGCCAGGACACATATCCCATTCTTCTGGGAACTCCTTGCTAACTGGCTGGAACTCCCATTTCCTCTTGCATTATCACTTCCTGGCACTCTATTTTATATTTATTGTTACTTTATTGTCTGTCTCTGGAAGGAGAACTGCAAGATTCACTAAGGCAGGAGGATTTGGCTACTTTTTTTTTTTGCCAGAACCTGGCTTAGTTCTGATACACAGTTGATGCTTCATAAGAATTTGCCAGAGGGCAGCCCGGGTGGCTCAGGGGTTTGCCCTGGTGGCTCAGTGGTTTAGCGCCGCCTTCAGCCCAGGGCGTGATCCTGGAGACCTGGGATCGAGTCCCACGTCGGGCTCCCTGCATGGAGCCTGCTTCTCCCTCTGCCTGTGTCTCTGCCTCTCTCTCTCTCTCTCTGTGTCTCTCATGAATAAATAAATAAAATCTTAAAAAAAAAATAAAGAATTTGCCAGAGACACGAAGGCAGGCAAGGCAGTCTTCCTAGAAAAAGTGGCAAAATTCTTATCTTCACAGTAAAAAAAAGAGACTCTGTGAGTTTCCAGCGTTCCTGACAAGATGTGGAGCTTTGGGGGCCCTGAGCATCCTAAATCGTTCTAAGTGTTCCTCAGCCTCAGCCTGGTGACGTTTGGCCAGGTCACTTTTTACTGGGGGGCTGTCCTGTGCAGTTAGGATGTTTAGCAGCCCCCCACCCCTCTTCTGCCCATTAGTTTCCAGTACCATTCCCCTTCCTGACCCCTGCACAGATAAAGTGCCATCTCCAGTGTCCCCCCGGGCCACAGAATCACTGAGGCCGAGAAACCAAGGTTCTCAGTTACAACCAGGTCTCTCGGAGCTGCACCTTGCTAAATGGGCCAGATAAGCCACGTCGAGCGTCTGCATGCTGTGGCATTTCTGCTGTAATGAAATGGTTCTCTTTCCATATCCTTTCCCCAGTTATGCATCAATCACATTATAAAAAAAAAATCACATTGTTAAGGAAGACAAAGGAAGGAAAATCAGCCGAATCACCATCACGTAGTGAAACACGTCTTTTCTTGGTGCAGTAATTCCTCAGATGTCAGCGTGAGGCATAGAATTAGAAATAATTAAAGCATATAAACAAACAAAGAGCTGTGACTAGCTGGCCCATGGCACAGCATAGGCACCAGCTGTCACTCGGGGGTGCCAAGAGGGAGTTTCTACAGGGGGAGAGACTGGCCCCCTCAAAGCCCCTTCTGTCCCCACGAGTCTGTCCATCTGTACCGCCAACCTTGACTGTGATATGGTGTGACAGGCTGCCTCTCTTTGTGCTCCTTCCAGGGACAGAGTAAGGGAGATCCTGCAGCCACTGGGACTCCATAAAGGGACCGAGGACCCAAAGGAGGGGGAAGTTCAAACAAGGCCATGAAGCTTTTTTCTCCCTCTTTACAACAAGGTTCAAGGAGGTGTTGGCGCCCTTCTTTATTTTAATTTTATTTATTTTTAAAATATCTCATTCATTTATTCATGAGAGACACAGAGAGAGGCAGAAACACAGGCAGAGGGAGAAGCAGGCTCCCTGTGGGGAGCCCGATGAGGGACTCGATCCCAGGACCCTGGGATCACAACCTGAGCCAAAGGCAGATGCTCAGCCACTGAGCCACCCAGGTGCTCCAGCCCCCTTCTTTAATGTGTGATGGAGGATGTTGCAAGTAAAACGATTAGGACAGTATCGATGTATTGGACAAATGGGAAGACGTGAGAAGAAGGGCTTGTGTTTTCATTTTCAAACATGTAGTTGGAAAGAAATAATGAATTAAAATATCTGAATTATTAGATTCTCTTTCTACTCCTGATCCACAAATGGACAACAAATGTGTGTGCATGCACGTGTGTGCCTGTGTGCGTGTGTACGTGTGTGTGTGTGTGTAAGACACAGCCAGGCATGACTTTGATGAAACTTTCTTCATGAAAGAGGCTTAACCAAGAATTTTAGTAGTTGCTTATAAACGGATGCGTTACAAGGACTGGATCACCAGTCTTCTCTGCCGTACTAGAGACATGTATTTTAAACAGAAACTTCTATTTGGAACTATTTTTGCCTGGATTTCAGAAAGTATCTGTTTTTTTTTTTTTTTTTTTTTTTTTTCCCATTTAAATGATCTACTCACCTTCCTTCCCTTAGCAACTAGTATCAGCGTGTTTGGATGAAAGTGGAGGATGAAAGCCATTTTGGGGGTGCTTACCCATCTTCCTCATTTCCTTTGGGATCCTGAGTAAGCAGTCAGTCAGCAGGGTCAGTGGGTTTCCATGGAAGAGAAGCTTGGCCCCATTATGGATTCATTTATCTGTTCCTCCCAGAACATAGGCTCCATGAGAGGCTGTGACTTTGTCTTGTTCACCAAGTAGCCACAAAGTGGGCAGTCTATAACCATTTGTTAACTAAACATGCGGATGTTTAAAAACAAAGTTTTGCCTACCTAATGCAAAGACAGTCTCCTTAACTAGCTACAAAGCACAAGGGCCACATGGCTGTCTTAAGGTCCATCTGGACTTTACTCCAAATATGTTGGGTCCCTGAGACTGTCATTGTTTCCTTCCTTTGAGGTACCTTTGTTTGGATCTTTTCTCTTTTGGATCTCATGAGAAACGTGAAGGTGGTCAGTTCCTACAAATGTTGACCTTGTCCTGGTAGCACGGCTGCTGTCCGAGACAACCTGCCATGTAGGCTTCTTCGGACAGTTCAAGGGCTGAGTCCCTTGGGTCCCTTGTCCGTGGGATGGGGCCCCATCTTTCCCAGCATGTGTTTTTCCCGTTTCTCAGATCAGCATCGATTGACCCTCAGATCTCAGAGTTTTTATCATACCAAAAGCTCTACAACCTGAAAGCTTGTCGTCATCCTTGTGAGCCAGCCCGGCCTGACATCCGGGTCTGGCATTGGTCCAGCCCTGGCACGGCTGGTGGTAGAGACTAGCAGGCTGCCTGGGCAGCTCTGAGCTGGAGGGGTCTGGGGAGTGAAGGTAGTGGGGGTGTTACAGTGACGCCACTGCTTCTTGTTTCAGGGTGCAGCAGAGGACCCCCCGACGGCCCTGGCACTGAACTTCGCCCCTGCGTTGACGAAGAAGTCTGACACTGAGGGTCCCAGGCTGCTCTTCCCTGAGAGTGAACTTTCCATCCGGATAGGTAGAGCTGGGCTTCTTTCAGGCAAGCTCCCTGCAGACCCTGGGCTGAGTTAGGCAGCATAGGCTTGGGCCTGGTGGCAGAGGAATGATGAGCGAAATGGCCAGTGTTCTGTCCTTCCAGATTACTTACCCCAGCATTGCACAGGGCTGAGCTGGTGTTCGGCCCCGTGCCTTCCTTTCCTGTTGTTCTCCAGACCACTGGCTTGCCACACTGGAGCTCACAGGGCCTTCTCTTTGTCTCCCAGGCATGGCCAAGTAGACAGGGACCCCTCAGATGGGCCTGGGCTGATTTGGGTTACAGCATCTGGCATTTGTCCCTCTGTCCCCCCATCTCCCAGTCTCAGGACAGGACTGCCCCTCCTTGCCTCATCATCATCACTCGCTCACTCAGGGCATTTGGTGAATTTAAGGCCCACGTAGCACGAGGAGAGGTGGATGCCATTCTATCCCTTTGAATTTATCAAATTCCCATGCTGTAAAATGTGTGCCTCCCCTGCCTTCCCCACTTCTTCTGTAGACCACAGACTTGGAGACTAAAACCACAGAAAGGATGCTGGGAACGGGGTGCCTCCCCTCTTGCACAGAATTCTCTCCTGAATGAATCGGGGAGAAACAGACTGGCGACAGGTCTTTGCCTTAGTGATTCAAGGGGGAACAGTCCTTTCCTGTTTCCGGGAGGTATTTTAATTTGATCTTTTCACTGTGTGTAGGCTCAGGCAATCTCTAGGCCTCAGGGGGACTCAATGTACAGAAGTTATAGCGATGCCCGTTCTCGCCGATCTGTGTTCCGATGGGGTCCTGCACGAATTATTCGTGGAGTATCTTCCCCACTCGGGTTGATCCTCACTGCCTCTTACAACTTCCTGGGTGGGATGTTAACAGGAAGTGCCAACTCATCTAACATCAGCTCACGTAAAAGAGGGTTAGCACAAAAATTCTGTGCCCTGTCTCCAATCCCATACACCATTCATACTCAAATCAGAGCGACTTGGGTGTTTTCTTCTGTTCCCCTTCTTTGGAGAGTTGGGAACTATCTGGAGACCAGGACAGGGTGCTGTCCTCTAGAAAGCTTTTCATTTTTCATGCCCAACCCTGGGAACACAGAGACAGAAGCTTCTAGCAACTCTTACTATGCTGGCACTCTTGCGTAGCCCTCTGAAGACTTTATATAAGTCCTCATTCTGAATCTTCTCTGGGATAAAAGTTGGCCAGATTTTATTCTATCTCATTTTTTATCTTTAAGGCCACGGGATGGGGGTGAGGGTAAGGGTTCATAGCCTGTCAATCAAAAAGGGTAAACAGTGGCATTCCCCTTGATAGACCTTGTCCAGCGGGCCCATAAGAACCTAGGGCCAGGGGAGTTGGCTGTGCAGGAGAGCCTTCCGGGACTCTTGGATCTTCCTGGAAACCCAGGGTGAATCAGTGAAGGGAGGGAGGGCTATGTGGCAGGGAGATGAAGTCCCATCCTCTGCTCAGGAACACCAAGGCACAGCCCGTTACTGAGCTACCCTCGGTTGCTGTTGCTAAGTGGTCAGATGCAAAGGCAAAGATGCAAAGATGCAAAACCATCACAAAAATGGTTTGCTGAACCTCAGGGAGCCCGGCCATCTCCATGAAGGTCGCTCTCCTGCACACCTGGACACAGCTGTGGGTGTCAGGCAATTGGAGACTCTCAAGCTGATAATGGCTATTTGCTGACTGGCCGCATGCAGATCAAGCCCAAATATGCATTATTTGTGCCATCTGGATCTGCCCTTAAGCTGGCTGTAAATGGAGCAAGGAGATCAGCTTAATGAGTATTTAGTGAATAACATCAGCCTTTAAAAAATAATATTGGTGCTGCTGTTATAATGTTCCATAATTGGTTCAGTGAGAGGAAAAGCCAGAAAAGCCACAGTGTGGGAGAGAAGGTTCAGCTCTTCTGAGCGGTGGCAGCAGCCCCGCCGAGCTCGGGAAAGCATTTATGAGATACTTTCCTATTTATGTCTTGGTGCCAAATGTTTTACGAGATCAACTATTCTCAAGGCTGGGGATATTTTGGGACTTAGCTGGACCAGAAGTTCTTTTAAAACCACCAATCTTTCTGTCTCTCTCTCTTTCTCTCGATCCAGCTATTTATTTATCTCTCTCCAACAAATTTTCTTTTAATTAAAAAAGTAATAACACGGATTAAAAATAGAAAAGTTAATTTTTCTTCCAACTTCAAACCCAGGCTTGAAGTTATGGTCCAGGCTTCCATCTCAGGCACACACACAGTTTCTAGTTTCCTGTGTATCTGTTCTGAAATATTATGTTTATACGGTCATGCTTAGCCCATTGTTTCTTACCTCATGTTTTTCAGCGAGCAACCTGTTTTGGCCTTTGTTTCCCGGGATGCTCAGAGATTCATCCCTCTCTTGTTACTGGCCATGATCTTCCTTAATTAATCCCCTCTTGATGGCGTTGTAGGTTGTTTCCGGTCATTTGCTTTTATAAAGAATGTAGCAGAGAGCCTTTTTGTAGGTATGTCCCTGTGGGCAATTAAATTGTTGAGTAATTTCTGGAAATTAGGCCAGAGGTTCTGTGCATCTGGGGTCCATGAATGGGCACCAAAGGGTTCATATATCTCATGCAGTTTTATGCCAAATAATACGTGTTTTTACAAGCCAATGGTCTATAACATCCATCACACTTCAGATTGGCTTCATGACCCATGATGTTCATCTAGATCTTGGGGTGGTTCTTTTTTTGTGTGTGTGTGTGTGAACCTTCCCCATTCAGTTCGATTCTTTCTTTCTTTCTCTTTCTTTCTTTCTTTCTTTCTTTCTTTCTTTCTTTCTTTCTTTCTTTCTTTCTACTAGTAATCCCTCTAGGTTCAAGGACGGTAGTAAAAAAGTGAATCAGGCCATTTTTTTTTTTTTTTTTTTTTACTAATAGTTAACTACCCATTTCAGTCTGTTGTTTGTTCTGAGGGCAGATGTTGAAACTCTTTTTTTCAGGAGTGAGGTATTTTTTTCCATTGATCCATTAGCATTGGGCAGATGGAGAATTGTCTATAATTCTGCGTATCCGTGGAAGGAATGGGGGTAGGCATTATTTTCCGGTAAATAGGTGGATTTAATTTGGGAAATTATTTAGTTAGGAAGTGGCACCTGTTTATTGTCCATAAACTTTTCCAAAGCTTGTCGGAGAGGACTTGAGTCAGGAAAGCATAAGGTATAAGAAACTCTAGTTAGAAACAGATTTTTTTTCCTTAATGCCCTTTTCTTTTATAATAGGAGAACTTGCCTGGCAGGCATAAGTCTAACTAGATGGCTTGGCCAATTAGAAGCCATGTTTTGCAAAATGAAAGCGACACAGACCTAGCGGGTTATAGGTTTGCATGAGCTGCTATCACCAGCCCACCAGCAACATTTATTTGTTTGTATCTTAGTCTGAAATCTTGAATTCCTTCTTGATTATGCTACTGACTTGTTGGATAGTATCCTCCTGTGGAGACAGATCTGATCTTGGGAGAATTTGCCTCTTCTGACTGCAGGTTCCCAAGCACAGGACCCCCAGATTAGCACCTACTGGGCTCATCCCTTCAGAAGCAGGATGGAGTTCAGGTGTTCTCCGATACCCTTCTCTGTCTTCAGGATACCTTCATTTGTCCTCCAGGTATCATACTGTCCTTTTTTTTTTTTTTTTTTTTTATACTGTCCTCTTTTAACCTAGGACTCTCCCCTGTTTTCCCAGTTAAACATCCTGCCTTAGGCACCTCTGGGAACAGATTGGATAAAACTGCTGAGCCTGGAGGTACCCAGCAATCGACAGTGTTTTACTCCTGCTCAGGCGTTTGCATTTTAACTGGGGACAGTTTCCCTAGCAGGATGGTGAACCTCCTAGGTGGATTTTGACACTGTTTGGCCTTTGGCGGTTTTATATTTTTCGATAGGGGTGGGGTGCTAGGGGAGGGCACTGCAGGGAGAAATCCCTTCTCGGGAGACCGCTGCCGGTTCTGTCTAGAAGTCCATCCGCGTGTGTTCAACTCCCAATGGTCAGACTACCTCGGAACCGAAATTCCTTGCAGTAGCCTAATCCTAGGGAAGCAGAAAGGACTTAAAAAAAAAAAATATATATATATATATATACATATATATATATATATTTGTTTACTTGAGAGAGAGATCTAGAGAGAGAGCACAAGTAGTGGGGAGGGGCAGAGGCAGAGGGAGCAGACTCCCCGCTGAGCAGGGAGCCCCATGCGGGACCCCATCTGAGGACCCTGGGATCATGACCTGAGCAGGAGGCAGATGCTCACCCACTGAGCCACCCAGGCGCCCAGAGAAGAACTTATTTAAACAGCTTCCAAGCTCCTGTGACAATCACTTCTTTCTTCTTCCATATATTCAACATCATCCTTGAAGGGGGTTGCTCTTTCTGTCACCCATACTGAGGGTCAAATTTAGTAAACTTACATCTATCGGGCATCAGATGTAGCTCCTAGGAGAAATTCTGAATGTTTCTTTGTAATCAGGTCTCTAACATAGTGTGTTAGGTTTGTCACGAGATGTATATGAGTAACTTTGACACTTTATCAGTAAGACCTCTAAAGATTAAAGAATCACTTCACAATTTTTAATGTAAATGTAATGTCTTGGTATGTGGTTTTAGCAACTAGACTCCTTCCCCTACCCACCAGCCTGTAACTGATTTGTTAAAGGACACTTTATAGATCTATTTATTTATTTTTAAGATTTTATTAATTCATGAGAGACAAACAGAGGCAGAGACAGAGGCAGAGGGAGAAGCAGGCTCCCTGCAGGGAGCCCAATGTGGAATTTGATCCCAGGACCCCGGGATCACACCCTGAGCCAAAGGCAGACCCTCAACCACTGAGCCACCCAGGCGTCCCTAGGGAACGCTTTAAAGTCTTCTGGGACAGCCTGGGTGGCTCAGCGGTTTAGTGTCTGCCTTCAGCCCAGGGCATGATCCTGGAGTCCTGGGACTGAGTCCCATGTCAGGCTCCCTGCAGGGAGCCTGCTTCTCCCTCTGCCTCTGTCTCTGCCTCTCTCTCTCTCCTCTTGTGTATTCTCATGAATAAATAAATAAAATCTTAAAAAAAAAAAATAAAGTCTTCTCCTGACCTGAGATTGTCTGGAGCCTGGAACATAGGCAGGTCCTGGCATTGCTACCTCCTTTCTGGACTAGGGCCTGTAACCTGGGTTTCTTCATTAAAAGGCTGGGAATGAACCAAACCTGCCAGCACGTGGCAACAGCACTGGAGCTATTAAAATGTGCCACATCTTAATGCAGGGAAATAGGAAAATATTTTGCAGAAGGAGGAAGAGCAAAGTGTTCAATAAAAATAATCACCGGGAGTGCTTTAGTATCGTGGACGTTGAATAAAAGAAGGAGGTAAAACATAAATACCCCCTTGGACAGGGCTCTGCGTGGGTGGTATGAGTGACAGTTAGCATGTCCCAGCTCCTGGAAACATTATTAGGTGCATACCTTTTACAGATTCTTGTGCTTCTGAAGAGCATTGTATTTCACCTGATGTTGAACACTACACTCAAGTGGCACTTTTCCTGCCCCTGTGCCTTTTCCTAAGCTAGGCAGTCATTTGGGGAGTGCATTTTCACAAGGCCTGGGCTTAGAGGCAGTTTGGCACTTGGTTAAATCTGCTCCGGCTGCCATAACAAAATTGCACAGATCGGGGGTGGCTTAAACAGCAGAAACCTACTTCCTCCCAGTTCTGGAGACTGGAAGTCTGAGGTCAAGATGTCGCCTGGGCTGGTTTCCTCTGAGGCCCCTCTCCTTGGTTTGTAGGTGATCATTTTCTCCCTGGGCCCTCACATGGTCTCCCTGCTGTGTGTGCCCGCAGTGTCCTTATCTCTCCTTGCCAGTCGGATTGGATTAGGGACCCACCCTAGTGACCTCATTTTAACCTAATTACTTCTTGAAAGATCCTGTCTCCAAACACAATTACATTCTGGGATACAGGGATTAAGGCTTCAACACAGGAGTTAAGGGGCACATGACTCAGCCCATAGCAGCACTTGGCAACTTTGAAAAAGTCATCTTCCCGTGGCCAGTAATCAGCCTAAAGGAATACCAGGTAGCAAGAGAACAGGGTTCTCCTTTTTTTTTTTTAAAGATTTTATTTATTTATTCATGAGAGACACACACACACACACACACACACACACACACAGAGAGAGAGAGAGAGAGAGAGAGAGGCAGAGACACAGGCAGAGGGAGAAGCAGGCTCCATGCAGGGAGCCCGATGCGGGACTCAATCCCAGGACCCCAGGATCACCACCTGAGCTGAAGGGAGACAATCACTGAGCCACCCAGGTTCCCCCTTATTTCTGTCTTTTAGGTCCTCTCACTATATTTCTGTCTCCTAGTCTGTTAGACTCAAAGCCGATGCGCTGGGGCCACAGAGAAAGTGGTACGGAAGAGGGCTGAATAAGGGTGAAAACAGCACCAAGAAAGTAAGCCAGGTGATCTGAGGTCTGATGTAAGGCTGTGGGCAGGTGTGCCGTCGGTGCTAGTGAAATTAAAGGGGCGGGAAAAAGCTAGCCAGCCCGGGAGATGATGGGCTTACGTAACTTTGGGGGAGATCCATAGGAATGCACAAGTGAACGGGTAGACGTGCTGTCCTGATGGTATTCGCTTGCTAGGCCCGCCGTTAATGCCGTACTGCAAACTGGTGGCTTCAAACCACAGAAATTCCTACTCTCACAGATCCGGAGGCTAGAAGTCTGAAATTAGTGTCAGTAGTGCCACACTCTCTCTAAAGGCTCTGATAGCTTCTGGAGACTCTGGCGTTCCTTGGCTTGTGGCTGCATCCCGCCTCCTCAACCCCCAGCCCCTGCCGCTATAGGTACATGGCCTTGTCCTTGTGTGTCTGTGTCCAAATCCCCCCTCTCCTCTCTCCTGTAAAGACCCCGGTTGTTGGATTGAGGACCAACCCTAATCTAGTATGACCACCTCTTAACTAATTACATCCACAACTCCGTCTCTAAGTGAGGTCACATTCTGAGGTCCTGGGTGGACGAGGAATTTTGGGAGGATGCTTTTTTAACCCAGGATGCTGACCAGTCCCCTCCTCTGATCATTCCATGACCGGGCTCCGGGAACTTGGTTAGTCTTGGAGGGGCTTGTTTGTCACACACGAGTGAGGGAGAGAAGAGAAAAGGAGAGGAGACAAGAAGAGCTAATCCTAGCAGTAATAAAAATCCATTTAATTCATCAGGGGCCTGTACAGCAGCTGCCAGGGCTCTTTATTTGAAATATTCATTAAGTGTCTACTGAGGAGTTAGGGATACTGTCTCCTTATGCAAAATTTAACATTTGCTGGGGTAGCAGGTTCTATCATATTTATAAGAGTTCTGACACATTCATTTCAGCGCATAAGTCCATTAAACTGGGAAATGTGTTTTTAATGTGCTTTTAGGAAACAGCAGACAAGTGGCTTGGGCAGTGCCAGCCCCGTTAGGATACTCCTACCCAGAGATGGAGGGGGCTGCTGCCAAAGCCACGCAACCTGGGCTCCCTTCATATCGTCATGTTTTGTTTTTCAGAGGAGACTTTTTGCAGAAGCCCCTTCAGCTGGAGAATCACAGTGTTGACACTTTTGTTTCAAGTATGTAAGATCCTAAGGAGTCCCTTCGATGTATTCACTCCATTGTTGGTTTCTTTTTTTTTTTTTTAATTTTTATTTTTATTTATGATAGTCACAGAGAGAGAGAGAGAGAGGCAGAGGGAGAAGCAGGCTCCATGCACCGGGAGCCCGACATGGGATTCGATCCCGGGTCTCCAGGATCGCGCCCTGGGCCAAAGGCAGGCGCCAAACCGCTGCGCCACCCAGGGATCCCCCATTGTTGGTTTCTTTATCTCCTCCCTTGGCCTGCTATCATAAGTGCCTAAGAAAGAAGGGGAGGTAGTGGTGAGCCCACAGAACTGGGACATGACACTCCCTGAGACAAGCACTCATAGAGGATATAGGGGCTGATGGAGAGCATGCGGAGTGGAGTTTGAATCCACGTAGTCAACACCAATGACTCTAGATCGGGGATGGGATCAGTGCAGTCTTGCTTTACAGAGAAGAAGTCTGTGATGAGCTCCATTTCACCCAGGTGTTAGCACATGCATGCATGGGGTCTCTTTGGCCTCCTATGTCTTCTTCAGGTTGTGCACATTATGGTATTTTGTTCTCCTTTCTTCTCTCTAGTGCATTTCCCCTCCTAGGGCTGGAGAAAGGAAATAGTTCCAAGTGTCTTAAAACTAAATCAGTTGTCTCAATGAAACATGATTTTAAGCGTAGTAGCATTTTGGAGCTGGAGCTATTAAGGGATGTGCCAATGACTTCCAGCTGATCATCCCAGACAGAATAATCTCAGGACTCCTTGACTCCGTGATTATCCCCAACTAATCATCAGCTGGTAGGGGAGGCAGAGGTGTTCCCTGGGAATGGCGGGAGAGGATGCAGAAGATGTCTCTTGCAACTCTTAGATACAGTGGGTCAGAAGTCTGTCGTCTTTGCCATCAGATCGAGCTCCCCTGGTGATTTCACAGCACTGATCCTCAGCAACCCTTGGTCAGGTTTGCTCAAGTCAACCATAGTAAATATTGGTTATGTTCTTTCCCATAAGGATACTCCCATTGTACATATAAAAACAATCAGGAGACATGGAGCCCTCAGGGAGATTCAAATCTTGGAAAACAAATGGGCCATTTTATAGGGTTTAATGAAACATACGGAAGCTTCTGACAGTTCCATAAGTGGGTGTTGAGGATGTCCTGGGTGCTCCCACACGGAGCCCTTCATTTTGAATTATTTATTTACTTTTAGATGAGGAGTGGGGTACAGTATGAGGTTCAGCTTTTTCCATATGGACATTCAATTGTTGCAGCACTATGTATTGGAAAGACTGATCTTTCTCTATTGAATTGACTTTATGCTTTTGTAAAAAATTAATTGTATTTGTATGGGTCTATTTTTGGACTCTAGATTAGATTTCTGCTTCTTTAGTTTATGTGCCTATCCTTTTACCAATATCACACTCTCTTAATTATAGTAGCTTCATCATACGTCTCAAAATCAGATATTATATGTCCTCCATTTTGTTCTTTTTCTAAGTTGTTTTGGTTATGCCAGTTCCTTTGCCTTTATATACCAATTTTAGAATCCGTTTATTAAAATTTACCAAAAGATCCTGATTAGCTTTTGGGTGGGATTGCATTTACTCTATAATTCAATTTGGATAAAATTGACATCTTTATATTAGTCTTCTATTTCATGAACATGGTATATTTTTCCATTTATTTAAGTGGTCTTGGGTTTCTTTTATCAGCATTTTGTGGTTTGCAGCATATATATCCTACACATATTTGGTTAGATTTATACCTGAGTATTTCCTTTCATGGTGCTATTGTAAATGCTATTGTATTTTAAATTTTGACTTCTAATTGTTTATCATTATTTTACAGAAATATAATTGCTTTTTGTGTGTTTGTGCATTAGTCTTCTTCCTGCAACCTGGCTAAGCTCATTTTTTTAGCCCTAAGAGGTTTTTTTGTAGATTCCTTGGGATTTTCTGTGTCCTGTCTATGAATAGTGACCACTTTATTACTTCCAACCTGTATGACTTTTATTTTTTTTCTTGTCTTATTTGCACTGGCTAAGACTTCTAGTACATTATTGAATAGGAGTGATGAGAGTAGACCTTCTTGCCTAATTTTAAGGAGAAAGCATTCAGTCTTTCACTATTAGGTATGGTGTTGTCTATAAGGTTTTTTTAAAAATTTAATTAATTTATTCATGAGAGACACAGAGAGAGAGAGAGAGACAGAGAGAGACACAGGCAGATGGAGAAGCAGGCTCCATGCAGGGAGCCTGATGTGGGACTCGATCCCAGGTCTCCAGGACCATGACCTGGGCCTAAGGTGGCGATAAACCGCTGAGCCACCTGGGCTGCCCTATCTATAAGTTTATGGTAAATGAAAGGCATTACAGATCTGAAAAGGCACCAGGTTCCTAAGAGATGTCACAATACAGAAATGATATGGAATTGGGATGGGCCAGAAAATAGGTTCTACAGTGGGACTGGGTTTGAATTCTGGCTCTACCCTTTAGAAGTAGACATTGGGCAACCTTCATAACCTTTTTCTCCTTCAGTTTCTTTCTCTAGAATCGGGGTAACAGTAATTACCTCATGGAGCTGTTGTGAAGTGAGGTGAGAATGATATGTGTAAAATGCTTAGAATAGTGCTTAGTGGGGCACCTAGATGACTTAGTGGCTGGGCATCTGCCTTTGGCTCAAGTCATGATCCTGGGGTCCTGGGATCGAGTCCTGCATCAGGCTACCTGTGGGGAGTCTGCTTCTCCCTCTGCCTATGTCTCTGCCTCTCTCTCTCTGTGTGTCTCATGAATAAATAAAACTTTTTTTTTTTTTTTAAAGAATAGTGCTTAATGCTTTGTAAGCCCTCAGTGAATATTAGTCATCATTATTCTATAAGGATAGCTACACCAGTGGCCCAAGAGCTCAGGGTGGCTGCATGTGGGATTTTTTTTCCCCCCAGATTGTGGGGATTTTGCTGCCCATATAAAAAAGTACAGAAAGCTTTTGGGTTAGCAAATGGATTCTCCAATCATTGAGCACATTCGGGTCTATAATACTCACAGGGTGCTCAGACAGATGTACAGAATTTACATTTGGGCCAGCTCAGGGTTGGAGTGGCCATACTAGAAAAGAACAGATTACCCCTAAGCTGGAAGAGGAGGTTTCTCAGAGGAAAAGGAAATCCCTAAAGACATTAAAGAAACGTAGATGGTGGTTAAGAAAAAATATACCATAAGATAGATGTGAAAAAATTATAGAGAACCAAGAGGTAAGGAGGAGAGAATGTGTGTGTGTGTGTGTGTGTGTGTGTGTATGTGTTTGTGTAAGAGCAAGGACGTAGAGGAGTCTGGGGCTGTGGTAGTCACCTGGGCTCATGGTTCATTAGCTTTGCTCATCTTCCCTTTTTCTCTGTTCAGGAAATAGAACAATGTTTTAGCTCAGAGAAGGAAAGTTGAAATGGTAAGCACAAGAATTGTGCAGGGGGCTGAGCTGCCTGTCACTGGAAGGATTCAAGTACAGGCTAGGTAGGCTAGGTGGTCAGGGAAGTTCCAGAGGGGCTTCCTGTGCAGTGTGGTGGAAGTTTGGGTTTGAGTAACTTGCTGAGACCCCCCCTTCCTGCTCCAAGATGCCTTGTCTCTGAGCCTACCAAGGGCATCTGGGGGAAGGGTCTCCTCTGCCTGTCAGGCTCCTTGAGCCTGGAAGCCTGGGGCAGCAGCTTCTGGCCTGAGATCCTGGAGTTTGGAGTTTGCAAGTGAGAGCCCTGGCACAGGCCACTAGGTAGTCTCACAGGTTAGCAGGGGCAGCATCGGTGTGGCCTTCGGGGGCTGCAGGTGCCTTCTTGGGGCTCAGCTACGGGGCCTGAGCTTTCTGCTCGGTGTTGCCATGGTAACTTCTCTCCTCCTTTTCTGCAGGCCAGCGGTACCTCTGAGCCTGCTTAACAGACGGCTCCCCTTGGCTGGTTTCATCTCCGCTCCTCTCTTCTCTCCTGGTTTCTCTCACTCACCTCTTCAGATCTCATCCTTGGAACTTCTCTTTTTTGTGCCCACACCCCTCCTCATCTCCTCTGTCCCCTCTCTTTCTTCCTCTTTCTCTTAGGCCAGCCCCCCACCCCCCACTTGTTCTCAGTATGGGCAGCCCTTGGAGAGTCTTCTCGGGCTCTGCAGGCCGAGTGTGGCCATTCCTGGGAGGCGCAGCAGTTGGAAAAGCTCTTCGGAGGCTCTCTGTTCCCTCTGTGTCTGGAGATCCACGTGGGCAGATTCCACCCACCTCTCTTCCTGGAGAATGAGGTCTGGGTGAGGTTCTCCCCCAGGCCTTTGCTTTGGGTTGGCTTGGCGGAGAGGAAGCCCATTAACTTGCAGTGCTAATTAAACTCATGCAAGCGATCTGTCGTCAGGGTCCCTGCCATACATTTGGGGTGGAGCCCCTTGGGAGTCTAGACACCCTGGAGGTTTATTATGGAACACAAGCCTCTCCTGGAAGTCATCCTTCTTAGTGGCTGTCTCCACGACAATGCTTCAACCCGCCCATCATCCAGCCCTACTTGATTAGAGTTATTAACCACTTAGTGTCTAAATGGGCCTGCTTCTTGTATGTCTGCCACAGCCAGGGGATAAAGCTTTGCAATATTAATTTCCTTTTCCAGCAGGGTCTTATGATCCAACACTACTCAACCCAAGGAGTCTAATTGTACTACGCTTCTCCCCTCTGCATGGGCATGAGGGTAGACCCCATGTCGGCCCCTAACGGGATCCTATTAGCTGACCTAGTCTTCAGAGCCAGTCTTGCTAGTGATTGGATCACAGGGTCCTTCCGCTCAGCCAGGACTGGGTGCAGGGAGTGAGGCCTTTGGGGGGGGGGGGGCGGGCGCAGTGTTTAACAACAAAGGGAGACAACGGGAAAGGCTACGACCAGAACTGGATTGAAACGACTCTCCCAGAACTAATGAGCCGCTCCTGGCTTCCCCATGGGCCTGCTAATGGGAAGTCCTGGGGCTCCATAAGCTTGTTTAAAATTCCGAATGCCGAAGGCTGCATAGAGGCAGGCTTTGATCACGGGACTTGACCAGCAGGACAGGATGTTTTAACCGCCGACCTGTACTCTGAAAGTGTGGCGAGGAGAGCTGTGGCCCAGGGCTGCGGGGACTGTGCTTTCCCTCCCGCCCTCATTCCCCTTTTAAGTTGGGTGTGCAAAAGTCAGAGACATTTCAATATCCTACCTCCCTGGGCACGTGGAAGCAAACAGGCACACCACCTCGCCGGGGCAGGGACTCCAGAGCACCGCACGTTATACGCAGAGATGTGTCTTATCTTCACAGCACAATGTCTTCCCTGAACCAATTGGTGATTATTTTCTTTGATCTGTAGGGAGCTTAACAGAAACAAAATCCACAGTTTCCAAGGGTTTCAAGACCCCTGGGGACACCAGCAGAGGGCTCCGGAGAGGAGGCGAGTCATCTGCCGTGACCAGCAAAGGGGCCCAATACCAATTTCCCTCCTCTGAAGAAAGAGAGATGTACCGTTATTTATCTTTTTTTTTTTTTTAAAAAAAAAGATTTTATTTATTTATTTGACAGAGAGAGAGGGAAAAAGAGAGCACAAACAGGGGGAGTGGCAGGCAGAAGGAGAGGGACCTGAGAGATGCTTAAGCGATTGAGCCACGCAGGTGCCCCACAGAGATCCGCCTTAAGATGTTACCAAAAAAAAAAAAAACAAAAACAAAAAAACAAAAAAACAAAAAAGCCCAACAACCTTAAGATGTAAAATTTCAGTATTTGAAAAATTTTAAGTGAAATAGAAATGTTGGCTCAAAATCAGGTAAGAGTTCTTCTAAGGTTTCCATGATGTCTTTGTCCTCTGAAATTGCTACTTACCTCTTACTTATTTGGTCCCTCACATGATGACCCCACCCCCACCCCAACCCATCATCCTTAGGACATCTGTCTTGACTGTTTTGTAGGGAGGAAACAGGAAACCCCCTGAGCACCTCATGAAAACCATACACTGTTGGGTTATTTGCACTTGGGGGCGGGATGGTTCTTTTTTTTTGGAGGGGGGATGATTTTTTGAGGTACCACATTATATGTTGCTTCGTACCCCCTAAATCCCTGGAGTATGAAAGGTAACAAACTGTTCACTGGATGCATACTAACATGCTTGTGGACGGGGGAACATGACTGCAGTATGGAGTTGGCATTCCCACTAGTCCTTGTCAATGATTGCTCACTTATGAAATATGTGTGCTACTTTCTATAAGCTTTAAAATCACCAGAGTTTTATTTGTTTTGTTTTTTTCAAAACAGAAACCGTGTTTCTGAAACTCACAGGCTGCCTTCCATTCTACTTAACATCAGGAACATCCTCTTTAGAATATGTGTTGAGACGTGTATACATAAGAACATGGCGATAGACTTGGAAACGTTTCTGTGAACACTGGTTCACATCAAGGGTTGGAGCACTAGATATTGTCACCTGCAGGAAGCTTGGCACTCAGGGCTCTCTCGATGTTGGGTGCTGTTCAAATTAGGATAAATGGTCCCTTCCACCCAGCAACTCATATGCCAGTTCACATGGGGCATCTGTTTGCTACCATTAGACTTTGAGGCTGCTCTTCACCTCAGCCTGGTCCACAGGTGCCCCCTGGAGAGCTGAGTCAGGAGCAAAGAGAGCCACTAGGGCCCACTTGCCCCTGGGCTCCATTTTGAGGTGCTCTGTAACCCCCCTTTGAGTCAAAAGTAACAAGTGATTAAAAAGTAATGAGACTGGTATGTGAACAAACACTACAGAACTGCTCTGAACAAGTGAGTTTGGACCCCTTGGAAATGATCAATTTGGGATGATGGCATTATGACAAAGACTTCTGGAAGTTTCTTAGGGGCTTCTCTGGGTTGATTTACAATCCGGAGTTCAAAAAACAAAACAAAACACCAGTTTATTTTTGTTGTGACTGGGCACGATTTTAACAAAAGAGGCATTCTCCAAACATTTTTCTTCCCCCAAAACATTTAAAATAATTATCCCAAAGCCAGAAGGGCTTGTACTTATTCATCCCTGCTGCTCTACAGGGCTTCCCAAGGCACAGCTGTTCCCTCGTGTTGGGTTTTCAGGACATTTTCTCATGTCTGTTTGGCCTTTGTGGCTTTAGCTGGCCTTCTCCTGGTCTCTGGAGTTGTTGAGGTTGGTGAGAAGAGAGATGAAGACAAGCTCGAGATATATATATATATTTTTTTGATCCAAAAATGACTTGGTAAAAAAAAAAATCATGGTTTGAATTCTTGTTTTCAATGTTATTAAGTTTCACTGCTAGATGACTCACAAAGATGAAGGCATTTGCTCAAAATTTGAAGAAGCATTTATATAGAGCCAATTGTGCTCTAGTCTCCTTCCCAGGAAAGATGAAGATTTAAAGGCCTGAAGGCCCACATGTGACTCCAGGCATATTCCTCGCAGTAGATTATGTACTGCCAAGACTTTTAGCATTGGCTTCATTTATCTGAGTGCCATAGGCTGTAGGAGTCAGCTTTGCCTTGTGCCAAGCAACTCTCAAATCTCAGAGGCTTACAACCACAAAGATGTATTTTGCTTTCAGGTTATATGCAGGCTGCAGGTTGGCTGTGTCTCTGATCCACCTGTCTTCCCCTCCTGGGTCTCAGCTGAGGAAGTATCCCCTATTGGGACATGGCCAGGGTCATGGTGGAGGGGAAGAATAAGAGACCTGGTGGAAACAAGGCATGCCTTGTAAGAATTCTGCACAGGTATGGTGTCATCTCCACTCACATTCTGTGGCCCAACAGATCATATGGCAACACCCATCCTTGTGCAGGGAGGTGAACTTGACATTTAGGGAGACACTGCAAGTCCAGGTGGGAATGTAAAAATTCTCCATAGGGGAGAGAGGATGAATAACTGTGTAGGTGATACAGTTTGCTACAGTCTTCCTTCTTGGTTGAAAACACTTCTGTTCCTTCCGTACACAAATTCAGTATCGATCCAATGAAAGATACCTCAAAATTCTTATCCAGTCATGGAATCAGGTGTGAATTTCAGGATCTAATGGTAACTTTCATGCTCTTCCTCAGATCTGGATTTAGTTGTTGATCTGAGACCCACTGACGAAAAAAAGTTTCCTATCCACATGGATAAAGGATAAAGCCTTCCATTTGGAAGAAGGAAGAATGGCAGCCATGTAGCTATCAGTGATACATATCAACTCTGAAATCCTATTGGAGGGTGTGGGGGTTCCCTACCTAGAGCATGAGGAATGTTCTTTGAGTGGATCCATTTCTGGTGACCCCAGGAAGCTCTATTGTTTCCAATGGCTCTGGACTTCTCACTTTGGGAGATCCTTCCTTCTTGATGATTTCCTTTGGACACATCTGAAAAAATAGTAGAGCATGTCCCTTCCTTGGGGACTCAGCAGCTTTCTCTGCCTGCTTCTTGCCTGTAGAAATTTGGGACCCCTAAAGTTATTTTTAGGTGTCCAGTGGTCACAGTTTCTTTTATGCCAAGGTGGTGCCTCTTTTGGTAGTATAACTCATCTAGGTCATTTTTCGGTTTTTATTTTCAGTTGATTTCAGTTATTCCACAGGCCAACAGCCACACCCCCATTCCTTTTGGAGATGTTCTTTTCTAGACACACCTCTCTCTCTCTCTTGATTTAATTATAGGCACTTTGATCTCATCAGGTTTTGGTAACATTGTCACTAATCACTCTTCCTGTAGACATTTCGTTTGTCCGGGTATAAAAGGATTTGCCAGGGGGGAGGGAGGGTTTGCGGGGGTAGGGGGGTGGGGGGGTGGGGGGGTTGTATTTTAATACTAAGATCCATTTAGAGGTCTTAATATGCCCTTCGCTTTGTGTGTGACCTGAGGCTAGATCTTAGTCATCTTTCCTTCAGAGAGTGTTTTTCTTTCTTTTTTTCTTTATTGACAGGAGATGAGAAACAGTTGCAGCTTCCAACCTTTGAAGTTCCAAATTTTCTAGATTTCCTCTTCTTCTCTCAACCATGCTGGAAATGAGCTAATACTTTCCTGAGCTCTTCTCTTTCTTGTAGCACTTTGTCAAGTGCAAAATGACTAAGTCACATTTGTCGTGTGCTGTTTTGTGACCTTTTCACCCAAAGCCACACAATCAGCCTTGCTGGAGCAACATACGTGTCAGTGGCTCCCAGATGTGTGTAGGCTGCAGTCTGGGTGTGGTTCTGCTCTGCATGAATTCTTATTCAGAGACTTAGGTTCCAGGAGTAGCCCCTGTTGGTCACACGTGGTGATCCCTCATACACCTGTTTGAATACTGTGACCTTCACATGCACCCAAGTTCCATTGGCCCAAGCAGCTCACATGCCCAGCCCTGACAGTGGGGGAGGAAGGGAAGTGGAGGCAGCCTGTTGCCCCACATGCCACCTGACACTGAGCGGGGATATATCTAATTCTCCCACGGCAAAGGGTGGGGGGATTGAATAACTGTGAATAAAAATTAGAATCTATGGCCAGCCTATTCAGTGTTCTATATAAAATGAGAGGAAAGAGCTGAATGATGATTCCAGAGCTTGAAAAAGTCATACCCATCTCACCAAATAAGCCAAATTTGGGAGAGCAGGGAGTTTGGTAGTTTCCTTAGAGAGATTTCTTTCAGGTTACCTCCTGGTGGTGGTTTTACTCATGGAGTTCCTAAAAACTGTTTGAGGGAGTGGCAGCATATTAATGTTCGTGAAGATACCCAGTGCAATGGGTGTTTTTTTTTCTCAAGACCTCTCTCTTTGGGGCGCCAGGGTGGCTCAGTTGGTTGGGTGGCAGGCTCTTGGTTTCAGCTTAGGTTACAATCTCCGGATCCTGGAATTGAGCCCTGCATAAGGCTTCTCTGCGGGGAGTCTGTTTAGGAATTCTCTCCCTCTCCCTCTGCCCCTCCCCTTGCTGTGCCTGTGCACTCTCTCTGAAATCAATCAATAAATTTTTTTTTTAGAAGACCTCTCTCCCCTCACCTTTTTAGAGTATACTGCCCCACCTGACTTTCCAAGACTTTCTTTTTTGTTAATCCTTTGATCATAGGGATGTGTTTTAAGATTGACAAGGAACCATGCACCTTTTGTTTCTAAATCCCACTTTCAGCACAGAGCACTATGTGTTCTGGATCATTAAATCCACTTAAATGCTTATTTGGTGAAGTGAGAGGAGGCTATAAAGTTGATGGGAAAGTGATAGTCCTTAGAATAATAAATATGAAACTCCACTCTGGGCATTTGAAAGTTTGTTTGAAGCATTGCTCCTGATGCAAGCCCGATGCTTCTGCAGTCATTTGAGACCCGAATAATTACTTCTCTGCGTCGCCCAGCACCATCAATTGTGGGAGGTTCTTGTCCTGCACATCGTTGTTAGATCTGCAGAAGTGGAGACATATCTCTGTTGGGAGGTAGCATGCCAGTGTGGGAGGCTTTCAGACCCAGATTTGAATTCTTGGAATTCTGGCTGTGTCTTCACTTCTAAGATAGGAATAATAGTATTTGTTGCATTGGGACTTAGGTGAAATATGTAAAGGGACTAGCACCATGCTTGACAGACACCATAGCTTACCGATTCAAAGACTCACTCTTTTTTTTTTTTTTTTTTTTTTTTAGCATCTCTGAAATTAGTTCTTTGTCTTACATGACCAATGGCATGTCATAGTGGGATTGACCTACTGTACTGAGGTGCATCGAGGTGCAGAGGGGATAGGCAGCCTCCTGGGAGAGCACGCGCTTGGTACGCACGGACCCAAGAAGACGGCCTCAGTGGCCAGGTGAAGATGGGCTCTTGGGGTCTGTCCCTTGAACTTGGCTCCTGGTCCAGTTCGGACTGTTGCATTCCTGCCCGAGTACTAAGGCGCCAGAGAAGATGTGAGGAGACATGTGAGATGGGCATGACATCCTGAGAAGTAGCTGTGGCTCCTGGCTGACCTGCTGCTGCGGGGACAGCTGGATGCAACCTACCTCTTGCACAGGAGGCCCACACAGGAGGACTGGGAAGGAAAAGGAGGGACGGGACCTCTGTGCACCTCCTGGGGCTGGCCTGGGGACTACCAGAGACACCTGCACGAGCCTGGAGGTGCGCCTTAGCCAGCGGCATGGCAAGAGTTAGTGACATCGTGTGGTTATGTTTATATTTAAGGTGATCAAATAGTGTTTTAAGTCCCGTTTTCCCTTTCTTGTACAAGGTTTCAAGTGTGTGCACACGCACGCACCTGTTTCACAACTGCCAGTGTAACTTACACATGTCCTGTTTTGGCGATGAATTGTAGTATTGAGATTAATGGAGCATTCAAACACAGTTAACTTCAGTGCTCACTAATTGAGCAGAAATTCCTATTGTTCCAAAAGATGCAGTGGCTCCCACACGTGATCCCCTTTTGAAAAACAAAAAGCCAGATCTTTGGGTATGCGAATATTCCTGGGTAAGGCCAGACATGTGCCTGCTGCACTAGACTTCAGCATATGGTTGTGTGGGTGTAGGTGGTTGGTTTATGTTTGTACAAGGAGACAGTGGAGGTTTCTGAAAAATGTCTGCTTTGCAGACCAGAAAAAAAAAAAAAAAAAAAAGAATTCAGGGCATTTTAGTTTTAAAATAGTCACAAAGGGGGGTGCCCGGGTAGCTCAGTTGGTTAAGCATCTGACTCTTGATCTCAGCTCAGGTCTTGATCTCAGGGTTGTAAGGTCAAGGCCCGAATTGGAGCGTAGAGCCTATTTAAAAAACAACACCCCCCCCCCAAAATAGTCACAAAGGTGTGAATAGGAGCTGCTAAGGTGTGAGCAGTTCCAGGCTGCTGGTGCTCAGGACCATCTGGGACCCTGGTATGTGGCTGCTTATCAGACTGGCTCAGCTCTTGTCGCCTGGTAGGATTAGCAAGGTGCTGGCAGGTGAGTTAGTTGTGAGGTGACATGGAATGGGCTGAGGTGATGGTGGCTGAAAAAAGGCTAATGTGGGCTGCGGTGGAATGGGGTGCCTCATTTATACTGGTGGGCTTTTAATTTATGGAAGTGCCTGAGTGATGACACTCTATGCCTTCCTCCTTCCCAGAACCAAGCTTTTCTTCTCGGCATATGAGGCCCTGTGTGGTCTGGGGTCTAAGCTACCTGTCTAGCCTCAGCTTACACCCTCTCCCCTCCACTCACTTTGCTCCAGCCATATTGGCCTTTCTTTTCTGCACTATGCTTGTTCCTGCCACAGGACCTTTGCATGTGCTGTGCCCTCTGCTTAGAATGTCTCTCCCACTGCCGCTCTCACGGCTGGCTCCTCTTCTTCTTCACGTGCCATCTCTCTACATTAACCTGTTTCTTTCTCAGTACCTATTCTCTTGAAACAACATTGGTTATTTATTTACTGGCTTTCTGTCCACTTCCCCTATTAGAATGTTCCCTGAGGGTGAGGGGCCTGTCTGTGCACCTTTTATTTTTTTATGTCACATCGTGGGGCCTGGAGTGCTGCTTGACACATAGTGGTACTCAGGGAATTTTTGTTCAGTGACTGAGTGTAGGACCCAAAGACCACTCTCCTTTATTCTCTGTCTTTTCTGTACAATATCTAATACGATATCAGTTCTTCCCGGAACACAACAAGTCACAGGGGTGCGAGGTGGTGACGGAGAACACGGGATGTTTACGAGCGGAATGTTTCAGTGGTGAGGTTTTGAAAAACTGCTTACTTTCCGAATCTAGATGGTGGGGAGGCGATACTCTATTTTGCAGGTGTGGGGAAGATCTATTCCTAATGGTGTAATTATTCTGTTACCTATTTAATAAATGGGTTTGAATGGGTGTTGAGCAAGAGAGAACAATCTGTATCAGGTCGCAACTAAAAGTCCCGCAGAGACGTAGTGGGAGGTGTGGTGCTGTGGCAGGTGGGATGCAGAAACCAGAGGACTCGGTTCTAATCCCACCTCCTGCAGCAACTGCCAGAGACACTTGGGTAAACTGGCTCTGTGGTCCTCAGTTTTCTGGTTTGCGAGTAAGGAATTTGGCCTCCATCAGAGACTCTCCATCTCTGCCACTTTGGCCCTGCGGGGCACTCGCTGGATGCTGAGGACCCTCTCTCCTAAGAAATATCCAGATATATAATTTTGTCCCCTTAGGACTTGGTACAGTTACTGGATCTCCGAAGCCCAGCTTGCAAACCCCTGGATGAGCTCTTCCTTTATCATTTTCCACGTTGGTCTCCCTCGAGGGTGTTCCACGGAGAGCCTTCCACTGGATGCTAGTTGATGAGACACCTCAGTTCGGCTCTGGGGTCCCACAAACGTGGATAGGATGGCCTGATGGGTCTCCTGTGGCTTGGAGGATGTGAAAACACCCCTAGTCGGGTTAACGTTTGGAAACTTCTCTGGTCAGCATCCATTCTTGAGTAGATTGGTCACAGGTTGGCAGGGGGAGCAGCAAGAGGTCTCTGCTTCCCATCAGACTGCAATTTGCCACTGTCCTGGACTGCATGTCTGTGTCGGCCCAAAATGTATATATTGAAATCCCGGTCCCTGCTGTGGTAGTATTGGGAGGTGGGGCCTTTAGGAGGAGGCACCGAGGTCTTGGGGGTGAAGCCATCACAATGGGATTGGTGCTCTTGTAAGAAGAGACAGGGGAGGGCTTGCTTCTCTCTCTGCCCCCCACCACGTGAAGGAAGAGGGCCCTCACCAAAAACCACAGCTGCTGGCACCCTGACCCTGGGCTTCCAGCCTCCAGAGCTGTGAGAGGTGAATCACTGTTCTTTCAACCACCCTGTGGTCATTTGTTCGAGCAGCCTGAGCTGACCAAGATGGACACTTTGACGCCCCCGGGGTACAGATCCCACCCACATGCTAGAAAGCTGCCATCCTGGGGTCCCCTTACCCTCTGTTATATAGCACCCACCTGGTGTCATCCTGTGGCATCCCCTTCTCTCTTACTGGGCCGTGGTGGACATTTCCATCAGATGTAGAAGCTTCTTCGGAGATCATTTACCTTGATGAACTGCGTGGGTCTGCTCTCATGGAGAACAGGCCTGGCAAGCCAGGTGTCTCTGGATAATTCTGTTCTCGGCAGAGACACTGTGGTAACGCCACACAGCTAATCGTGTACCGTCTTGGGCGGATATAACCATACTCTTTAGTGTTTAGGTCCTGAGGTGTTGAGCCTGGCCCCATCCTCGTGCGAAGCAGGTCACAACGGTGATGTGAAGGGCGCTCTAAGATCTTACCTACCCCCGAAATCTCTCTCCCGTGATCCCTCCTGTCTTCTGCCTCCAGAAGAATACTATTAAAATGTTCCTATTTGAGAAAGGGTGGAGGCGCCTAGGTTTCTCCCACTCACACCCGTGGATTTGTTAGGTTGGATAGTTAATATCCCAGGAGGCAGAGAGCACCTGCCCCCGGGGCTCTGGCCACAGAAGCCTCGAGTTTCAATGAGACAGCACGGCAGGGACAAGCTCGGATGCCAGAGGACAGTCCGGGGTCCCGCCGGTGGCTGATCCATGGCAAGAACGTGTAGGGAGAAAGGGAAAAGACAGACGTTCCCGCACTGCTAGCCTGCCCTGAGGTCTCACCAGGGACGCCACAGAATGCTTTGAGAGCTTTGTGGACCAGGTGAGACCCAGGATACCTGCTGGCCAGCCGGTCTGCTCCTGCTCCCCCCTTCTCCTGGGGCCTGGGGCTCGCGTGCGGAGCCTTCTGCTGCGGAGGGTTGGGGGCTGCATGTGACATGGGGCCGCTGTCTTTTTTTTTTTTTAAGATTTTATTTATTTATTCATGAAAGACATAGAGAGAGAAAGGCAGAGACACAGGCAGAGGGAGAAGCAGGCTCCAGGCAGGGAGCCCGATGTGGGACTCGATCCTGAGACCTCGGATCACGCCCTGAGCCAGGGGCAGGTGCTCAACCGCTGAGCCACCCAGGCGTCCCGGGGCAGCTGTCTTTATCTGCGGAGGAGGACACACCTGGTCCCACTTAGTGGGAGGAGAACGGGAGCACCTGCGCGGACGTGGGATGGGAGCAGCTGGATCCGTTCGCTGTCCTACGGGAGGGGGGGGCGGGGTGGGGAAAGGACAGCTATTCTAGAATGTGTACGAGGCAGGAAGATTGGCGCCGATTTCCACTCGGGTTCTGCGGGCTCCGCGTGGGAAGGAGGTCTAATGCCATCTGCCTGAGTCATCCCCTTCTGACGGTGTTTTCCTTCCACACCCCTAGCAGGACCGGGAGAAATGAGCAGGAGAGACCTGCCGAACGAAAACACGGGAAATGTCACTGCTTCTAAATGCCAGCTCCCCCCCCGCCCCACCTCCTCCGCCCTGCACGCTTCTCTCCTCTTGTGAGTCTGGGGCTTCAGGCAACCCATCTTCCTTCTTCTGGAAGGTGCTTTCTTACCCTGTGCTGGAATTGGCCGTCAAGCCTTTCAGGCAGGAGCAGGTGTCTGGATGGGGCAACGCTGGCTTTCAGGTGAAGGAGCCGGCCCGTGGGCATTGCCGGTGGGATCTGTCACTCGAAGGGTGGTCTGGATTTACCCTGTCGCGTGTACGAGGGGAGTTTCCAATGAGGAGGGAGAGAAGAAATGCTGTAGCGATCTATAAAGATTGCTCAACAGGGGAAGGGTTTTCTGGGACATCACTGGATTTTGATTTTAGGCCTTTAGTGAGGTTTATTTCAGGAAGCTCTGCCAGTGGATAGTCTTCTGAGTTGTCCATTAAAGCGGTGTTTCAATAAACAAGGTCTGTTTCAGATGAGTTGCCTTCTGTCCTCAGTTGGAGTCAGCAGGACGCAGAGGACATCTCTTGCAGCAGCACAGGCCAACTGAAACACGCTTGGCAGGGATGTCGTTCCAGGCCCTGGATCAGGAATCGCCTGGCACAGACCTCCCTCTGCTCTGGCGTTTTTCCACGGTTTCCTCCCGTGGGCTCAGATGCAGAGGAGCCCTGAGTCCAGGTCCGGCTTTGGGTGGGAAGGAAGTAGGAGATGCTGCTGCCTCCAAAGGCAGGGGTGCCATGTTCTCCTGTGATGCCCAGGCGCTTATCCTGACTTGGTCAGATGCCTTGGCCAGGCTTCCCGGCCATCTGTGGCTCCGACCTCTGGCTGACCCCCCTGTCCTCCTCTGGACTCCTAGGCAGGGCTCTGGACACAAACCTCCAGTTGGTTTCCCATCTGCTTGTTCTTTGTGTCACTCACCTCTTTGGGTCTGACCTCTTTCTTGTGTGACTTACAGGAGCCACTAGGTATCTGTGGTCCGATCGCCCCATTCTGGCCCTTTGCATCCGCTCTATCTCACTGTGGGCTTGATAGAAGCGTTCAGTATGGGGACGTTCTCACTCCTGATGCCAAGCGTGCTGGTCACAGGGGTGGGGCTGAGATGAGATGTTAGCAGCGCAGGTGACCGGAAGAGAGGCACGGAAGCACCTGTCTTGGAAAGTGAAATCCAAGAGCAGAGCAGACCAGCATCTGCTGGGGTCAGGCGAGGAGAAGCCGAGCCAAGAAAAAGAACCAAGGAGACTTGGAACCGGGGGCTGGCTTGAGACTGTGTGTCCACAGGGGCGCGTCTTTATGTCCAGGTCACCAACTCCAAGAAGCGTTTCCTGAGGATACGCTAGTCTGTGCTCTTGTTCCCGAGTTGCTCACTGTAGAGGCGACACCTGGAATGTTTACAAAGGGCTTTAATGGACCGGAACCTCGTGTTGAAATGATTTTTCTGCAGACTCGGGATCGAGTCAACATGCCCTTGAATTGATCAAGCACGAATCATCTAGATGTACAGGCATGCGGGTGGCGTGCGACATGGAAAGACAGAGAGCTGGGGCTGGGACCCAGGGCGATGTCGTCGTGGGACAGTTGAGGGCCAGTTGGGCACCATCTCTTTGCTTGGCCTCCCTCTCGGTTCCTTCTATGGATTCCAGGGGAATCTTATTCACAGCTTGGAGGGGACAGTCCAGGTGGTGGGGAAGGGAGCTTGTACGTCCAGTTGAGGTTTTGTCCCCTCGGGGGGCACAGTCCGTGCGGCACATGTCCAGGGGCCTGTTGGTCCGATCTTTGGTGTTCTCGGGAGTGACAGATGGGAACGGGGAGCAGAACTCTGCGGAAACTACTCCCTCTTGACCCTGTGCCAGGTTCCCCGGCTGTCTGCAGAATGTGCTGGTGGTGGCTCCCTGCACAGGAGTGCAGCACAGTGGTGGAAGCTCAGGAACCATGGGATGAGAAGCTGAGGCTTGGTCAGCAGCAGCCTCCAGCTTTCCTGCTCACCCACGAGCCATCAGGACCCAGAGTGGCATTGGCCACTGTTGTGTTCCTCTGCTGTGTCCCTCTGCTGTCAGTGGCTACTCCTCCCAACCTGAGTCATCCCAAGTACGAAGACCTGAGGACCAAGAAAGACTCCCTTCCTTGACCAATTTTTAGTTAGGGGGCCACTGAATGCACTTGGCCTGCTGAGCCCAGTTTTGGCAAGGAATCCAGCTAAGTCAATTTTTTTAAAAATTTCATTTATTTATTCATGAGAGAGACAGAAAGAGAGAGGCAGAGACACAGGCAGAGGGAGAAGCAGGCTCCATGCGGGGAGCCCGATGTGGGACTCGATCCCAGGACCCTGAGATCACACACTCTGGGCTGAAGGCAGATGCTCAACCACTGAGCCACCCCGGCGTCCCCTAGCTAAGTCAATTTATGGGGAGTCCCCTTTTGCTTTGTTATCGGATCAAGCTTCTGCAAGTGGGGACCGCCACCTTAGAAGGATATCTTTGGCTGAGTTTTCCCTATTCTGGTCACCGGATGGGGAAAATCCAACAGACAGAGTAGGTATCAGGTTCCCTTGCCTGAAATGCCCTTCCCCCTCTGCCTTAGTTCAGGTGAATGGAACAAAATACTGGACTGAGGGGCTTATAAACACCCGACTTTTCCTTCGTGCAGTTCTGGGGCTCCCTGAGGTCTCTTTCATAAGGTCACCACCTTCATTCTTGAGGGTGGTGCCAATCACCTCCCAAAGGCCCCACCTCCTATTACCATCACGCTAGGAATCAGGTTTCAACACCTGAATTGGGGTGAGGGTGGGGGGTACCTGCATTCCTGGAAAATCCTTCCCTGGCTTTCTGTCCCCAGACTCCTCTCTTTACCTCTTTTGATGGAGCCTTTTCTGGCCACTGCTCTTTTCAACATCGTCTTCCCTCTTCCCAGCAAGGCCCAAGCTGTGTCTTCTTCATTTCAGGGCCCCCTGCCCAGGAGCTCACAGGCTCCCATTCTGTACAAGGCGTGAGTACAGAAGAAGGCAGGGCAATGGTTTCGGGGTGGGGGCGGCTGAGTTTAGGGGCTGTGGCAGGAGGCTGGTTACTGAGATCTCAGGATGTCCCTGTTTTTCCCTGATTTCTCCAGGCAGACAAATCTTTTTTTTTTTTTTTTTTTTTTCAGACAGATAGAAGGGAAAAACCAATTAAGCCCAATTACTTTGAAGAATTCTCATTGTTTCCATTATCTGCTCCCTCTACGTCCCCCTTCAAATAAAATAGGAAAAAAGACCATGAAGATAGACGATCTGGTGCTCCTAGGCTCGGGGAGCTGCTGTGTCTGCTGAGACTGAGGCTCGCTGTGGCCGCGGTCCAGCAAGCAGAGCCTCTCCGGGGACTCACGATTGCTGGGGTCATTACAAGCGGTTTTGCAGAGCACAAGCAAGCTTCAATTATTGTTCTCATGCCTGACAAGAGGCATCGTAGAAGCTGGGAAATACAGATTGGGACGTGCCTAAGAGACACCCACCAGCATCAGGCTCTGAAATGGGGTTTTTGCTGTGGAACGTCCAGCCAAGGAGCTAGAACTGCCCCGGCGTGTGTGTTCAATCCGGGGGGCGGGGGGGCCCTTCCTGTGTATGTCGATGGAGCTTCTTAATGACCCTCCTTCTCAACTCATTCCTAACTACAGTATACCGTCCTTGGCCATGGGGGGAAACCACAAAATGACTCTCAGGTTCCTCTGCCTTTTTGTAAGTCCAGACCCCATTGACGATGGCCACGGGGAGGGAGAGTGAGCACCAGGGACAGGCCTTGGGTCTTGCTGAGCGTCCCTCCTGGGCAGAGGGGTGGCCACCTGAAGGGAGCAGTTTTCAAGCTAATACTACACCTTCTCGTTTGCTTTCACTAGCTGCGTGGTAAGTCTTTCTTTTACTGGCTTTCGGAGGAAGTGCAGTGATCTGATCTGCATATATTTGTCCTTGGCATGCTAGTAGAGACCAGCCTTCCCTTCCCCTTGCTCCTTTGTCCATTCTCTCACTCTTCCCTGAGCCGCCGGGTTCCTTTCCCAGGGCTGCCATAACTAATTACTTGCAAACTCGATGAACTTCAAGCAGTAGACGTTTATTTATACTCTCATCGTTCTGGGGGCCAGAAGTCTAAAGTCCAGGAGTCAGCAGGGCCATCCCATCCTCGCTGTCTGTGTAGACTCTAAGGGAGGATCCCTCCTCGCCTCTTCCCAGCTTCTGGTGGCTTCCAGCAACCTTGGCGTTCCTTGGCTTGCAGATGCATGACCCCGATCTCTTGCTTCTGTCTTCACATGGCCTTCTCCCCTGTGCATCTCATGTTCTTACAAGGACACGCTCTTTGAATTTAGGGCCCAATCTGTTCCAGCATGACCTCATCTTTATTACATCTGCAAAGACCCTGTTTTCAAATAAGGTGACATTTGAAGCTCCAGATGGACATGAATTGTGGGGAAGGGGGGACCCTCTACAGCCGTTATTCATTAAAAAGCTTAGCATGTGCCTGGCACCACACCATCTGCCGGGAGTATGTTAGTGTGCAAATATGGACCGGGCCCTGCCCTCGCAGGACTTACAGGCTGGTGGGGAAGACAGTGACTGTGTCATCACGCTCACATCCAGCTGAGAGCTGGAGCCTCTCTTCTCCAGCCTGCGTTCCCACCTGTGCCAGCCAGGTGTCTTCATCTTCACCACTGCCAGGCCTCCACTTCTTGTACACGTCAGCGTGTGTCCCATCCTGTCGCCCTTGCCCCCAGCCCCTCCCTGTCCCACGGTAGTGCACACCTCTGATTTCCTTGGGACTGATCACTGAGCCATGCACAGATCACCTTCAGGATGCAATGGGCCTTCACCCCAGCAGAAGGAGATCACCCGTGGTTCTGGCCCACATTGGAATTCCCGCCGCTCAGGCCACCTCATTGGCCTTCAGCCTTCGTTCTCATAAATCTGCAAGGGGAAAGCTTTCTCTCCACTTTGCTTGAACTCTGCTTTTCCAATTTTCTCGGCATTGCTGATAACCTGATGGATTCTCTTTGGTGCTGTGACCTTTTGCAGCACAATCCTGCTGGGGGCCAACATGCTTGCTTTCTCTAACAGGCACAGACACTGGGGTGATATTTTGAAACTCGGATTCAGCTTAGGAAAACAAAGATGCTAAGAACGAGGACTGCCCCTCCTGCACTATGGCTGGTGGACGCCAGACCCTTTAATTGCTGCTGTTCTATAATTAGTGTCCACTGTCTTGGCAGTAACTTAGGAACGCCTGGAAGCATGGATTTTGTTGTTTATTGTTATTGCATTAATGACTGCAGATTCTGATAAGGCTCTGACTAAATAATCGCTCCCAGTTACTTACCACCATCTTCTCTGCCCTGGAGGGCTGTACCTGCCTCCTCCCTCACCCTCTGTCCCTACCCTCCCACCGCCAGTTCTCTGCCCAGCTGCCAGAGTGACCCCAGAAGAATGCAAACTAGATTGCACCTCGCCATATGCTTCCAGGTTCTTAGCGTCAGGCTCCTGGCTGCTCCTCTGGCCACATCTGCAGTCACCCTGCCCTCTGTCCTTTCTCCTACCTCATCAGGCCATGTGGGTCCTCAAACATGCCCAGCACCTGCCTTCCAAGAGCCTTTAAGCTTGTGCTTCGCTCTGGCCATCCACAGGGCTTGTTCCTCTCTCACAGACTTCTCTGCCTCATGTGACCTGCTGGGGAGGTGAAACTGGTCTCAAAAACCATCTTGGTCCACCCTCTCTCCATCTCCCTGCCCCGCTGTGCCTCCCCAACTGTGCTCGCAGTGCAGAGGCCCATTATATGCACCGTCCTTGGTTGCCAGCTTCCCTCCTGGACTCAGTCCCACGAGAGCTTGGGATATCTCTGTTTTGCCTGCCACCACCGTCCCCATGCCAGACCCTGGCTTCTCCGTGAGGTTCCACTCTCCTCTTCTCAAATTAGAATTTGACACGAAGGACATGGGATTTAAGGAAAAAAAAAAAAAAAAGCTAGGTGGTTGTGGTTGTGTGAGGATGAGAAAGGCAAGCAGAATTCAGGGTCTGGTCCGGTTCTGGAGGCCCATTGCACGGGGCTCCATGAAGCACAGCAGGCTCATGTCTGCCTCGTGGTCACCGTGTTTCTGTTTCTCATGTTGGGCTTTGTAGAAAGCCATTAGAGTACCTGGAGAAGCCAGAGAGAGTGCAGCCCACTTACTGGGGCTGGCGGGGCTCAGGAAAAGTGGCTTTCACTTGGATGGTTCTGGACACTCAGCACATCAGTTCAGCTTGGGCCCCCGCGTAACACACGAAATGTCGCCTCCTGCCCTGGCAAGAAACCTGTCTGCTTTCTCTTGGCAGTCACTTGCCTAGGTATTGAGCAGCTGCCGTGGAGGAGAGTGCTAGGCCTAGAATCAGGTCTGGGTTCTTGACCTGGCTCTACAGAAGAGAAAAGGGAACAAGGAGGGTGTAGTGTAGTGTGTGTGTGTGTGTGTGTGTGTGCGTGCATGCACGTGTGTGCATGTATTTACACAAATATGAGCACACAGCCATATGTGGGTATGTGTACACATGTAGGCATTTATGCATGTGCATGCCTGAGTACAGAGGTGTGTATAATGTGTGCATGCATTGCACACATGTGCACGTGGTACGCACCTGTATGCAGATGTGTGTTCGTGAACATTACCTACATGTATGTGGGTACACATGTTCATATGTGAACTGTTATGGGTATGTGTATGCATGTGCATGTATGTGTGCATTTGTGTGTGCACAGCAGTGTGTACCCATGCATATATGTTTGTGTGTATGAATGTGTGTGGATGTGTATATTGGTGTATATACTTGTGTGTGTGTGTGTGTGTGTGTGTGTGTGTGTTCGTTCCTTCTTGGCTAAGCTCAAGGGCTTTCCAGTGAAATCAAATCCCTGCCTCTAAGCCAGCACAGATTTTTGCTGTATTTTTCACTGGGATTCTTGGGTTTGGCTCGGGTAAAGGGAGGAGCCCACTAACTTATTCCTCCCCTCTTTTGGGGACCACTTTGGGGCTGTCCGAAAATGCTAACACGAACGACAAAACATTTCTTCCCGAACAACAGTGGTATAACAAGGAGTGGCCTCCCTGGAGACCTGAACTGTCCTGATCAATTCTGGGCCTGCAAGATGGGTGCAAGATGGGTGCTTCAGCCCTTCAGAAACTGCCCCCCCTCGCCATGTCCCCACTTTTTTTGGAGGCTGCCAGTTGACAGCAGACATTTCCTTTGTGGCTACGAGCTTAGTTGTCTTTCCACCATCTGTCCACTGGAGCTGGTGTCACTAAGGTGACTTCTTAATTGCTAAATGCAACGGATGCTTTTCAGCACATTGTTAGACTTTCTGCTGCATTTGATTCACTTGGCTATTCTTTTTCTTTCTCATAAAATTCTCGGTCCTTGGTTTTACGGGTACTATTTTTTCTTGCTCTCCACTAACCCCCCCCCCCGCCCCCTGCCCACCTCTGCTCTGTTTCTCCACAGTGTCCTGTACTTCTTTGGACCCTATTCCTCCCATCTGTCCCTTAAATATTGCTTTCAACCTCCACCCCCACCCCTCGGGCTCCATCCTCTGCCCTCTTCTCTTGGGTAATCTTTCTCATGCCAGATGCTTCATCTGCTCTGAGCACACATTCACGTCCAGCTCTGTTGCCAGCCCACACTTCTCATTGAGTGCCACATGCACGTTTCCACCTGCCTGTCAGGCATCCCTAGGACGCCAGTCTCTCCCATCAAACTCAGCTTGTTCAAAGCAGAGCTCACCAGCTGCCCCAAACCCATTGCTTCCCTGGTGTTTGCTCTACATTTATGCCACCAACATTCACCTGTTTGCCTCAAGCCTGAAACAGTTGGCTCTTCTAGACCAGTACCGTTCAGTAGAACTTTGCGTGTTGATCGATGAGCTCTCTGACTGCACTATCCACTATGGGAGCCACTAACCACATGTGACTACCGAGCACTCAGTTGTGCCCGGTGTGACTCATCGAACTATAATGTCACTTAGTTTTAATGACTTTATATTTAAGTAGCTGCATGCAGCTGGTGATTCCCATACCAGACAGTTCAGTGCAGATGACTTCCTGTTCCTCACTCTCCTCACTGGGATTCCCTCAGTTCAGGCCTCTGGCTTCTCTCCCAGGAATGGTCCAGTAGCTTCCAAGATGGTGTCCATGGCCTGATCCTTTCCAAATATGTGTTCTTGGAGCAGGCTTTCAAGGCATCGTCTCCCCAGTGAACCCCTTCCTTCTCTGCTCCTACAAACAGACAGACCTGAGCCCTTTCCTTTCTGTGTCTTTTTTTCCTATTTCTGTTATTACAATTAATGATTGTGTTATAAATTTTATTTTATCTTTTTAAAGATTTATTTATTTATTTTAGAGAGAAAGGGTGTGCAAGTAGGGGGAGAGGTAGAGGGAGAGAAAGAATCTCAAGCAGACTCCCAGTTGAGTGCAGAGCCTGATGCAGGGCTCAATCTCACAACCCTGAGATCATGAGCCAGAATCAAGAGTCAGTTCCCCAATGAACTGAGCCATCCACAACACGATTGTGTTATTGATTTTAAAAATACAGCTGTGCCCCCTCTATAAACTCTTCATGAAGGAGCAGCTTGGTGTTGATACATCTTCTGGCGTCCTGTATGGGGCATAGCACTAATAAACGTTCACTGTGCAAGCAAAGGAGTCATATGGATTGTGCCCAAATGTGTTCCTTTGGCTTTGGGTTACACTTTATCCTTCCAATAATTTGTGGTAAAAATTCCATCTCCTGAAAAATCATGTAACTTGAAAACTTAGTTTTCATAGTCCCAGAAAATAAGTTCAATTCACTGTTGATTTTAAGGTACCGAATCATAAGGACGCCTGGGTGGCTCAGTGGTTGAACACCTGCCTTTGGCTCTGGGCGTGATCCTGGAGTCCCAGGATCGAGTCCCACATTGGGCTGCCTGCAGGGAGCCTGCTTCTCCCTCTGCCTGTGTCTCTGCCTCTCTCTCTGAGTCTCTCATGAATAAATAAATAAAATCTTTAAAAAAAAAGATACTGAATCATACATACACACTAAAAAACTTTTTTCTTTTAATCTTTAATAGGGCTTTGGGATTATGTGCACTTTATTAAGCACTAGTAGCACTAATTCTTTCCAAAAAATAGCAATTTGTGTATGATCTATATTAGCAATTTTCACTTAACTACAGTGTTTGGTTAAGTAAAACAGCCCTTTCCAACCATTCTTCACAGAGAAAGAGGTTTTCTTTTGTTTTTTTAAGGATTTTATTTATCCATGAGAGACACAGAGAGAGAGGTAGAGACACAGGCAGAGGGAGAAGCAGGCTCCCTGCAGGGAGCCTGATGTGGGACTGGATCCCGGGACCCCAGGATCATGAGCCCAAGGCAGACGCCCAACCACTGAGCCACCCAACCACTGAGCCACCCAGGTGCCCCCACAGAGAAAGAGTTTATTGAACATCCTTGACTGGGTTTTGCAGAAGATGATGTTTACATGAAACTTTCTTTCCTCCAACTCAAAGCAGCCGTGGTGAGAGGGACACAGACTCAGAGGAAAAGAAAGTCGTGAAAGGAAGGAGGAAAACAGAAGGGGAGGATTTGCCATGGATGGGGGGGCCGCTGGCCACTTATGTGCTTCACTGCTCTTCAGAGGACGGGTGGAAAGGGCTCTTCTGGGTGGAAACAGCATGCAAAGAGATGTCTTTAGTCCACGTGGGCAGTTTTCAGGCCAGGTTGTGGCGCTGTTCTTCTCTCTGTGCACTAAGGTCTCAGGATTGTGTTTCTGAGCTGGGTCCCCTCCATCCCATGGGGGGCAGTCAGCTTTCCCTGCTGTCCGCTCAGTCCTTCACCTGCCCACCTCTTTCCCCACTGCTGTCAGCTGTGTTTACCTCGAAACAGCCAAGGAAACAGTCTTCTGTTTTTATATTTATTTTTTAAAGATTTTACTGATTTATTTGAGAGAGAGAGAGTGTGTGTGAAAAAGAGAACACGAGCACGGGGGAGTGGCAGAGGGAGAGGGAGAGGGAGAGGGAGAAGCAGACTCTTCGCTGAGCAGGGAGCCCGGCCCAGGGCTCGATCCCAGGACCCTGAGATCATGACCTGAGCTGAAGGCAGACCCTTCACCCCCCAGGTTCCCCAGTCTGTTTCTAGTCAGTTAAACAAAGATAGAGATGTTTGTTCAAGCACAGTGCTAGGTTCCAGGGAAGCGGTGGCCCGTACGATAGACACGGTCTCCCATTTACTGTACTCCCCAGATCTGTGCCTGTGGCCAATGGGATCAAGCCCAAATCCTAGCTTTGCTCCGGAGGCCTTCCTAAGCTACCTTCACCCTTCACCCCAGATGCTTGTCCAACAGCCCCGCCCCACACACTACATGGGGACTGTCCTCTCTGCTGTGTAGGTTTTAGTCATTCTTCAAGACTCAGTTTAACTCTCTTCTCTCTATGAGGCTTTTCTGACTCCTTCGGGCTGAGGCATAGCTGCTTCTTCTAGATTTGATATCCCCCACTCCCCCACCCCCCCCATCCTGTATTACTAGCATTGGTTATTTTGTGTTGGACTTCATGAATTCTCCTATTGATCTCACTGCTTGGTTCTTCAAGTTCAAATGCTGTGTCATATCTGTCTTCGTGTGCCTGAAACAGTGCCTGGGAATGTGGCAGGTGTTCTGGACATATCTAAAAAGAGAACAGTATACTTATTGGGGTTGCACATGCCCTGTCACCTAAGAGAGCTCAATTTCCATCTCTCTACTGTGCCATGACTTAATCCAGCCGCATTTCTGTCTTTTGGCCCCTTCTCCTTCCTGGCAGCCCATTAGAGTAGTGGCATCAACCTAGAACTGCGGCTTTTTAAAGTTAATCTCTCTCTTTCTCTCTTTTTAAACATTTTATTTATTTTAGAGAGAGAGATACCAAGTGAGAGGGGCAGAGGGTGAGGGGGAGAGAGAGGACCCCAAGCAGACTCCCTGCTGAGTGCAGAGCTTTATCCCAGCACCCCAAGATCATGACCTGAGCCAAAACCAAGAGTCAGACACTCAACCGACTGTGTCACTCAGGTGACCCTAAAGTTAATGTCTTTTAACCATGGTTTTTCTCATGTGTGTGCATTGTGGGTTTTGACACTCCCTTCCTCAGCCCCTTGTACCCATTATTCTTCCTACATAAGATTCTCAAGCAATCTAGCAGGAATGAGATTCAAAGAACCAACTGTATAGCCTAGCTAGCCAAGGAGCTTACTTCTTCTCAATTGAGCTGCTGTAGTCCTCACACTTTCATTCAATAGTATTGGTTTCTTTTTCCTTTTTATCCTCTAATTTTTTTGCGGGGAGGTGGTGGGGAAGATGGGTAGAGGGTATTGTTGTCTTAGAACTTTGTATAAATGATCATTTTGACAAAGGCACAAAAGCCCTCATTCTGATTGGCACCATATTTGAAATCAAAGTCACAGCTATCATTATGAAGACCTCATTTCCTGGTGATTGATTGAACATAATTGCTTCTTGGAGAACTTACCCCTGAAAAACCCATCGATGCTGGCAAGGAGCGACAAGCTACACTCATTCCTGTCCCTCCCGCCAGCTCATCTCTTGGATCCAACGAGGCCATTAGTTGGAGGAGGCAGTTTGGTGAGCAGTGGCCAAGAAATCTCCCAGAACGGTGTCACGCTGAGCTCTTTCTAACTCCAAAAATCGTGTGTGAACCAGCCGATGTGCATGGTTTGTGGACGAATTTCTTCTGCACTGTGTGTCATCTCACCTAGAATCTGCGGAAATTTATAGCATCTTTTATCCCTGGAACTAAGAGATTCAATTTAGTCTGATGCTCACTTAGACAAGATAGGAAAAAAATCACCCCAAATCAATGGGGAAATCAGTGCCTCAATCTGGAAGGAGCAGTGCCATATTATTAAACTATTTCTCTTCTTCCTTTTACCACGGGAAGATGAATATCTCATTTTTTTTCTCCACCTAAGACTCTGAAGAGAAAGAGATTCTTTTTTTTTTTAATTTTTATTTATTTATGATAGTCACAGAGAGAGAGAGAGAGAGAGAGAGAGGCAGAGACACAGGCAGAGGGAGAAGCAGGCTCCATGCACCGGGAGCCCGACGTGGGATTCGATCCCGGGTCTCCAGGATCGCGCCCTGGGCCAAAGGCAGGCGCCAAACCGTTGCGCCACCCAGGGATCCCGAGAAAGAGATTCTATATTTTTCTCTGTCACCTATGCTGGTCTCCCAATAACGTTCATAATTTAAAAAGAAAATTATGAATGTCTTCCCTTGTCTTGCCATGGAAGCTCATTTCATCCTGTGCAGTCCTTGCTAAGAATCAAGACTCTTGTCTCTACACTGGTCCTTCAAAACATTTGTTCAACAAATCCTTATTGAGCACCTACTGTATGCCTTCCTGTCTAAGGTGAGCCTCCTTCTCTCAGACCTTCTTGCCACAGAGCCAAGAGGCAGAGTTCATACCCCTCTTCTTTTCACTCTTAATTAAAAGCCCTTCCAGGGCATCTGGGTGGCTCAGTCAGCTCAGGTCATGATCTTGGGGTCCTGGAATCGAGCCCCATCTAGGGCTCGCTGCTCAATGAGGAGTCTGTTTCTCCCTCTCCTTCTGCCCCTCCCATCCCATCCCCAGTTGTGCTCTGTCTCACTCTCTCTCAAAGTGATAACTAAAATACATATTTTTTAAAAAGCCCTTCCTCTTTGAGGCTCATGTTGTCTGCCTTTAGCATTCTTGTTTTGGTGACATGCAAGCTAACAGCTGTAACAGTCAGTCCCTAAAGACCCAGGAGAGGGGCACCTGGGTGGCTTAGTGGTTGAGCATCTACCTTTGGCTTGGATCATGATCCTGGGGTCCTGGGATACAGTCCTACATCGGGCTCCCCAGAGGGAGCCTGCTTCTCCCCCTGCCTATGTCTCTGCCTCTCTCTGTGTCTCTCATGAATAAATGAATAAAATCTTAAAAAAAATAGCCCCAGGAGAGGATCATCTCTTGCTTGGGCAACAGTCCCATTTAGGTGAGTTGGGGAGGGGAGTTCTGCTCCGTCCCTGCCCCATGCTCCTCGCTGTGTTCTGATCCCCAGACTTTGGTCACCTGGCAGCTGCCACGATCTTGAAGGTCTCCATTAGATCCTCTGCATCTGGCCTGCAGACACGGAAGGAGCATAGCGAGGAGGATTTTGTGAGAGGTTTTTTTAGGTGCCAAGTATAGAAATGTCACATCTCTCTTCTGCCCACATTCTGTGGGCCAAATCGAGTCACAGGGCCCACCTAAGTGCCAGCAATGCTGGGAATTATGTCCACCTGTTTGTCCAGGTGGGAGAAGAGAGGGAATTTGATGAACACAGAGCAGCACCCACCTCCCCTACTGCTGTCAGCTTCCACGTGGACAGTTCTAGATGCTCCCCTCATGGTGCTCCCTCATGGTCACTCCCTAAGCCTTTCTCAGCTCAGACTTATGCTTCAGTATCCTGTCATTTGCCCTGAGCATCCACCTTCCTCCAGAGATCTCTGTTGGGGGCATGTTCTCATGGTCCTCACTCCTTCCCTTCCTTCTCTGCTCCCCGACTTGAGCTCCCGGGGCTGCTGAGAGTGATCACACACAAGCATGGACATAAGTGCCATTCGAGATTCTAGCTCGCCCACCCAGACTGGCCTTCCAGGCTTGGCCAGCTCTTTCTGTCATGGATTTGGTGATCATCTAAAGATCCACCAGACCCCATGAAGTCCTTTCTCAACCTTCATCCCCCTGATTCTTCAGCCAACAGCTTTGTAATAGGCAGTCAGGCAAGGGTACCCTCCTCTTCCTGCTGCACTCACTCCAAACTTACCTGTTTGCTACCTGCCCCCTTTATATCACTCCCAGAAGATGGGGTGTTCTGCTCCCCCAACTCAGGGTCAATTCTTTGTTCTTTTGGCCTTGTCTTCTTCCCCTCCCTCCTTTTCCCATCAACTACCTCCTGTCCTCTGTTTCCCCTCCTCTCCTGGCTCTTTCCATCAGTCCACACACACTCTTGTGTCATTTTATCTTGACCAGAAAGGTCTTCCCTTCACCCTGCTCCCTGCATCTAGCTATCACCCACTTTCTTGTCTCTTCTTTCTAGCGAAACTTCTGAAAGGAGACGTTCACATGCACTGTTTTCTTTTCTTTGCCTCCAGTCACCTCCTGACAAGCGAATCCTAAATATCAAATCCACTGGAAAATTGTGTCACTGGACTGACATCCCAGTACCTCTGCAATGGTGAGCCTCTGCTTCTTCTCAAAACGTTCTTCTCCTTGCTTGTGGAATACTTCCTGGTTCTTGGCCCTCCCTGTAGGTGTCTGTCAACAAGATTAGGGTTGCCCCTTCTTGTCTTTCATTGACAGTTTCTTTTACTTTTGCTCACATTCACTCCGGGGGCCCTCATCCAGGCTCGAGGTTCTATGTCGAACTGGATCACCAAGTCAGGCTTGGTTTCACAGATGCAAGAATCAAATGTCCCCTCCCAGTGACTATCTTACTTGCTTGTCCAATAGCCACTTATATGGATTGGACCTAAAACAGAATACCCGACCTCCCTTTTCCCTAACCTTAGCCTTCTCTGCCTCCTTCATTCCTCACATTGGGAAGAACGTGATGGAGCCATACCTACTCAGCCTCTCAGGCAAGAAACCTCAACATCATTGATCTCTCCTCCTTTTTTCTAATCCCACAAAGCCACTTAATCACCATGTCCTGCTGATTGTGCTTCATAAAGATTTCTCGAATCCTTACTCCAACTGGCCTAGGTTGAATCCCTCATTATAGCTTGTGTGGACCACTCCAACAGCCTCCTTATGCACCTCCCTGCTTCCAGTCTCACCTCACTTCTCACCCACCTGAGTCTGTGCATTTACCTGCTTTTAGCCCTTCATTGGGTTGGAGTCTGTTGCTCTCTACTGTCACCCAAGGATACAACCTGCAGTTACCTGGTGCAGATGAAATGCACTCCTCTAGGATGAATCAGAACATATTAGAACTGTCCTGGTGCCGTGCTGTGCAAGTGGGTCCTTGTAGCTCAGGATAAAATTAGTAGTGACAGCATCATATGTGGATTATGAAAGAGCCGAACTTTTAAATCACTTAGATGAAAGTAAAAAAAGTACTTTTTCAACTGTTGTTGAAATTGTTTGATGACTCAAGAAGCCTGTCTTGGGAATGCAGCAACACTGGTGTCAAAAGACCCACAGATGAAATGTGAGAATGAGCAAAGGCAGCATCCCTAAGTTAATATATTATTGTATATGATTTAAAAAAACACGCATGAAGACTAAGTTAATGGATTCAATAGTACCAATAGACATGTGACTATCCCATCCATACCTGCAACTTCAAAAGCTGTTATGTTCAGTTGGCCGGTTGCTTCCTTTTTGTTGGGAAAATGGAGACTGGCCCTATATTCAGAGTTAGTGCAGATCTGGGAGATATTCATTTATTTAAATATTTTGTTTATTGGAATTTTGTTTGTTGGGCCTCCTCTTGACTGTATTTGAGGTCAATGGCGCCCATGCCTCAGTGACTGTACCTGGTTACTCCCCAACGCTTACCTTGGGTAAAACAAGCTTAGAACTGATTAGGTGGGCAAAGTGATATTGTAGCATGGGACTCTGAAAAGATCATGCCTGGTAAGATGTTTAGAAGCTTCACTGTTTGGGCCAGCGGAGGTTTGAGAAGACCTTTTGAAAGACCTCTTGTTCCTAAATCCAAGTCAACAAGCAAGCACTGACCCTATCTGTTGGCAATGTAGGACTGATGTGTTTGGGTTGTATTAGGTGGCTTTGTTCACATCTGTGAAAATGCCTGGGTTAAAAGTTAGTCCTTCTTCTAGCAGTGCGGTAAGATACCAAAGGAAAGGAAAGCATATTTTAGACCTTCGAGTCCCTTGTAATTTAATGGAGCCCAAAATGTAGAATAAAAAAGGGTTTTAGTCTCAGAATCTGGAGAGGAGTGTAAAAGTCCCCCATCCCACGCACATCCTCATGTCGATGTCCATAGAATAATGATTCAGTCCTGACTTGTATGATTCTAGCAAGAATTTTCCAGTCCTTCACAAAAGCAAAAAAAAAAAAAACCCAAAACCACATATTTTTAGAAGCCATGATTTGAATGCAAGAGAAATACGGTTTCCAAGACAGGACGAGAGCCATTAGGGAAAGTTTCATTTCTGAGTTCCCACCGGCAACAGGCAAGAGGTGGGGGAAATCATTCTTTTCACAAATGTATTCCTATTTAGGGTTTAGGTTTGTACCGAGTGAGGACTGAAAGAACAAATGGGAGCAGAGATCTGCTGAGGAGAGTTGGTATTTTTAATGAGGTTTTTTCCCTCCCCCTTTCTATATTTGCTGCCGTCCAGGCAAGCATGTACACAAATAGCCACAATTTGTAAATTGTTCCTGACATATTTTCTGCTCTTTGAATTCCCTGAGTGCCTGCAACATAATTAGAAAGAAGCAATCTTTTACATCAGTAATAGGAAAAAGGACATGGTTTCGGCATGCAAATAAGATGTTACCTAAACAGAAAATTATAGATGCAACAGCGACTGTTCTCGTCATGGAGACGGGATGGGAGCTGTTGACGGCAGTGGGAACTGCTCCTGGCTCTGCACGCTGACATTTCCCTCTGCTGCTCTGAGCCACCTACTGCTTACACAAGCACAGGGAAGATGGTGCAGAAGAAAGAGCAGGAAGACAGAGCCCTCCAGAGAGATGCACACAGCCTCCATGGAGGTTTCCTTTTGCGGGTTGGAGGCTCTGGATTTGAAAATGAGAGTTTTTGATGTGCTTCCTCTGCTCTTTTGCAGAGTCCCCCTTCTGATGCAGACACAAGAGCTAGACACACTTCATAAGGGATACAACCCCTAACTTTAGTGGATGGATGGATGGATGGATGGATGGATGGATGGATGGGCGGATGGATGGATGGATGGATGGATGGATTGATTGATTCATCTACTCAGTGAGCATCTGTTTGATTTGAGCTTTGGGGCTACATCAGTATACTGAAAAAAGAGAAAGGACTTATATCTAGTGGGGGATGATGGGGTAGGTGATTTTCTCTAGTTCTATGGTGGGGGTGGAGGAATAAAGCAGAATAGTAGGATGGAAGTGTGACTCGGTTGTTTTTTAGGTAAGTCAGTTAGGGAAGGCCTCTGTAGCTTTTGGGAAGAAGGTACTATTAGAATGTCTTTGGAGAGGATATTCTGGTGAGTGGGAGCATCCTCCTTAAAGAAAGCATCAGTGAGAGGTCCTGGAGCTGGGAAGTGCATGATGTCTTTGAGGGGCAGCCAGGACACCAGTGTGATTGAGGGGAACATAGAGAACAGGCAGCCAGCATGGTGGATAGGCCTCGGACCACTGGGGCCCTCAGATTTCATTCAGAGCATGATAGGAAGGCATCGGGAGGTTTCGATCAGAGGCGTTACATGAGTTGACTCAAGTTATACAGTACTGATGTTGTGGCCATGTGGGAACTAGAGGGCAAAGGTGGAAAACAGGTTACCAGTTGGGAGAGTATGTTTGTAGTGGAGAGAGAGAGTCACTCAGACCCAGGAAATAGTAATGGAGTTGAATGTTGAACTGATGGGATTTGCTGATGGGTGAGGCTGTGAGGGAAGGAGAAGGACCAGGGAAGACTCCTAGGCTTTTTGGATTGAGTGACTGGGTAAATGGCTGGAGAAGAACAAGTTTGGGGTGGGAGGAATTGGGAGTTTTGTATTGGAGATGACTCTTAACACACCCACATAGCACTATTGAACAGCAGAGGGAGCCATGACTTGTTAGTTCATAAAGATGTCTGGGCCGGAGATGTAAATTTGGGAATGATTAAAGCCGTGGGGTTGGCTGAGATCACCTCAGGAGTGGGGGTAGGTGGGAGGGATGGAAGGCTGGAGACTGAGAACCAGAGACCTCTATTCAGAAGTCACCAAGTTGAGAAGAGTCCAGCAGAGGAGACTGATGAAGAGCAGCCAGGGAGGGCATAGTAATGCCAGGAGGGGTCCTGTCCTGGAAGCCCAGTGAGGAGTGTTCAGAAAGGAGGGACTATGGACCATGTGAAATGCTGAGAGGATAAGCAAGATGTAGTCTGGGCCACCACCATTGGGTTGGGCCAAAAAGAGACCAGTGGTGACCCTGACAAGAGCAGTCTCAATGGAATGGTGGAGATGAAGGGCTGGTTGGAGAAGGTCAAAGAAAGAAGGAGAGATTGGCAAGTGAAGACAGAATATAGAAGGTTCTGCTGAGGAGTTTTTGTTATAAAAGGGGAGTGGACAGAGGGATAGAGTGGTGTGTGAGTGGCTGTGACATCTTTGGCAGGATTTATTTTTAAGAGGGACATATTATGGAAGGTGTATGCTCATAGACATAATCCAGTAGAGAGGGAGAAATTGATGACGTGGGGGAATGAATGGAGCAATGTGGCTGGCTAGGTGAGAGGGGATGGGATAGGAGTGAGGATGGGCCGGCCGTTTCCCAGGACAGAAGGCAGAGCAGATGGTGTGGACACCTGAACACGGGTGCACTTGGTAGTGACAAGCTGAGGAATATTTCTTCCCATTTCTCAGGGAAGTCAGAAATAAAAAGAATGCCAACTGGGAGGAAGGAAGATTGGAGGACCGAAGAGAAAGAAGGTATGCAGTCTATCCACTTTGGAAGTGGTAGCATGTCTTCTCAAGGGGGCTGTGGGAGAAATTCCAGGCAGCCCAAAGAGATTTCGAACCAGACCAGGCAGCATGCTGTTATGTTTTTCTCCAGCCACCTTCAGCTCTTGGGGAACAGGTGCAGAGAAGGTGGAGGGTTGACGTCACTGAGGCATGTGTGTAGGTGTGTGCCAGAGGGTGGTTGCGATACAGGACTACTGCTGGATGAGGAGGGAGGTGAAGACATAAGGTGAGCGTTGGAAGCAAAATGGTGGTTGGACCAATAGAGGAGAGATGCCAGTGGGACCAAATAATTCTTGGATGGAGGGTTCAAAAGAATAGAGCTGGAAATACAGAACACAAATGGTGGCCATCTGGGATGCCTCAACTTGACATTTTGGAGGTAGTTCCTTTTTTCAGCACTACCCTTGGGGTTAGTTGGCTAAAACAGTGTGTAGGACAAGTTCATTGGAGGTGAGGACGGAAGTACCAAATAGGAGACTGAAGCCAAAGTGTTGGATGGTTTTTCTACATGAATCAGGAATGCTGGCATCGTTAATTATGGGTTGAATATGGTTCTTCTATCTTTAGAGAATGGAGGAAGGGTCTAGGTGGGAACTCAGTGATTGCAAGAGGTGACTTCTTAGTCAACAGCAGGAGAGGAGCATAAAAGGTACTAGCACAGTTGATGCTGGCTTTGAAAGAGGTTCATAGCTGCACAGACGGACCCAGGGCTCACGCTGAATAAATAGGAAATTTGAGTATGCAGGAAGCGTGGGTATGTCGGGGTCCACGGCAAGCTGTTTGAGCTGAAGGTGGTGAGGGAGCAGGAGCTAAAGAATTGGGGGTCTCAAAGTATAGGTAAAACCTAGAAGTTGATTTTACAATCTGGAGCTAGCCCCCAGGAAATCTATTTCAATAACCTACAAGTATCATCAGGCGTCCTTGAGACAATTGGATAAGAATTGCTGTGTTTCGAAGGCACTCTTGAAACACACACAGAAAATCATTTACGTGCTATAGTACTTCTGTCGTAGGCTTTTTAAGGTGATGACAAACCTGGAAAAAGTCTCCTTCTATAGCAAGAAAGATGTTTTAATGATTACTTTTTTTTAAAATCATGTATTTAGTGATGAGTCCTACTAGTGACAATTTTCTCTTTGCAGCTGTGCTCTAGAATCTCTCTCCAGTTAAAAACATTTTATTGTTATTTTGACTGGAATTATATTAAAGCTATTAATTTGAAAAGAATTAGTAGCTTAGCGGCTTACAACCTTTCTGCTCAAGAATACAGAATGCCTCTTCTTCATCTACTTTGTATTTTGTATATTTCTGTTTGCCCTGGGTTTTCCTTTTTTGTTGTAGTTGCTTTTAGGGATTTTATTTATTTATTCATGACTGACATACAGATGGAGGCAGAGACATTGGCAGAGGGAGAAGCAGGCTCCCTCCATGGAGCCTGATGCAGGACTTGATCCCAGGACTCCAGGATCACGACCTGAGCTGAAGGCAGATACTCAACCACTGAGCCACCTAGGTGCCCCTCCAGTTTCCCTTTTTATGAAAACTCACTGTTTCAGAGGGACCCCAGAACTTTCCTGCTTACATATCTGCCCCGTAATGGGGAGGGTGGTGGTGGGGGGTGGTGATCATTAAGATACTGAGTGTGATCTTTTAGCCCAGAAAGCTACTTGACAAATCTAAAGCAAAAGGTTGCACAGGCAAATTAATGGAGTGTCTGTTTCTTCACATTTAACACTGAACAGAACTGAGAGTGGATTATCCGCTTCCAGGTAGTGGGGCTTGCTGCAGCTTTGTGCATGAGGCTAGCTTTAAAACAAAAGGCTTCTGAGCACAGCCTCGTCCTTCATTAGATGCAGAACAGGGTGGCTGGAAATAATGCTCTGAGGATTTACTGTCTGAGACACAATTGAAAGTAATTCTCTGTTCCTGCAAGTGTCTCAGTAACCGTCCAACAGGACAGGGACTGGTGCCTCACTGGGCCACCGGCAGTGACGTGCTGCTTTGTACAGCCAGACCGTGGGGGCCACCAGCCAGCTCAGGGCACTGGGGTCCGGTTATAATAGGTTCTCCGTAACCTGGACAGAGTCAGCTCAAAGACCAGTCCCTGCCTGGGCCCAGACTGGAGGTCACAGTTCAGTCTTTGAGCTGTGATAGAATTTCCTTCCCTCCCAAATAAGGAGGGGTGGGGGCATGTACAATAGCCATCTTCATGGCTCTCCGCTGGGCAAGGTCCTTTAGACGAGGTCAGGGCACATTTCTGTTGTCCGTTTCTCCCTTTACAACTTGCGGATGGTGATCATTTCCCAGCCAAACCTCAGGAACTATGGTCCTCCCTCACCCTGAATCAGTCCCATGGTCCAGGAAAACAGAGACTTGAACCTGAAATGCCTACCTTGTAACTAACTGGCTCCCACATTCATGAAATTTTGAAAAGCTTCCATTTTAACAATGCCCAAGCATCAGCTTTGCACCATTTACACATCACCTGGGAAGCACATGCCTCAACTGGCTTAGTCGTCAAGAAGCTGCCATTCTGGGTTATCTCTGATTTTCATCCAGATTCATGGCAACAGCTCTCTGTGGCTTTATAGAAGATTCGAAGAGGATGCAGTATCGAGCAAACAGAGCTGGCACAGACAGCTGTGATACCATCCAGGCCTGCGAGCCCATGCAGACTCAAGTATGCACCCGTTAATAGTGGACGTAGGAGTCCGTAGTTACTAGAGGAGCGCTCCACGTAGAACACAGCCCTTGCTCGCGTTTTGTGCGGTGTTTACTCACATACACCCCAGCTTCCGTGGATCCAGTCTGCCCAAGTGACGCGTGGCACAGCGACGGATCCTCCGTGATGAAACCTTTATCCTTAAGTGAGTAATTCCGCTTCAAATCTTCTGCCTCAAGCAGCCTGTGAAGTCTTTCATTAGGAAAAGCGGTCGACCCAATCCTGCTGAAGTCAGACATTATTTCCTGCCAGTGGTGACAGCTCCAGATCAAACTCAGACAACTAGATTAAATGATTGCAGTAAGTGACTTGAATAAATGAAACAGCAGAGCAGGCCAGCTTAAAAACACATCCACATAGAGCTGCGACTCCCGAGTCAGGCCCGGGGCAGTCAAAGAAAATATGAGCAGAGCAGTAAAATGAGCGACGTGTTATGTCATCCTCAGAGTTCAGAAATGTCTTTCTGATCACAGCACTTGGGTTTTCTGGGATTCTCCTTTCTTCCTGTCTCTTGACTTGTGGGTATAGGTAGTGTGTCTCTTAAAGGAGTTGAAACAGCAGCTGTTTTGATCACTTCCTTAGACTGTATACCCTAAGGTGCTCAGAAAATTTATTATTGTTATTATTATTGACCGTAGCGACCCCCTTGACCCAATGTCCGGGGGTGGAGAAATAAAACAGACTACTACATCCTAGCCAACAGCTTCTTATTTAGTGGGAACTAGGGGGGAACAGGTAAGCATGATCCGAGGTTGCGGGAGAGAAGCCAGTTCTGCAGCCTGGGTGGCAAAGTGCACACACATTTATTTGGGCACCTGGGATGTTTTCACATGTACCAGAGCAGGTGTTAGGAGATTAGGGGCCTCTCTCGTTGTGAAGACAATACAGAAGTCATCTTCTTGCCATTCCCCACTTACAAATTTTTTGAATCAACAACAGATTTTTGTCATATCTCCCCAAAGTGGTCCGTGGAATGCCAGCTCCGTGAGATACTCATTAAAAGAATACAAGGAGAGGGCAGCCTGGGTGGCTCAGCGGTTTAGAGCTGCCTTGGGCCCAGGGCATGATCCTGGAGTCCCGGGATCGAGTCCCACGTCAGGTTCCCTGCATGGAGCCTGCTTCTCCCTCTGCCTGTGTGTCTGCCTCTCTCTCTCTCTCTCTCTGTGTGTGTCTTTCATTAATAAATATAATCTTTATTTTTTTTAATAAATAAAATCTTTAAAATAAATAAATAAATGAAAGAATACAAGGAGAAAAAAAAGATTCTGTGATTCTGTGGCAGAATTAGTTTGGGAAATGACAGATTATATTCTCTTTTGGTAGAATAATCATGCTCACTTAGGGCCTCTGGAAATCCTACAGCGAAGAAACCCACTCAACATGATTTAACCCAGAGGTTTCTAGATGCCTTCAACAGCTTTACTGACGTCCACTGGACACACGATGGAACAGTACACACCTCAAGGGCACGATGTGATGGATGTATACGTGCACACCTGTGAAGCTACCACCACAATCCAGATAGTTCCTTCTTGTTTCTTTTCTTTCTCTCTCTCTCTCTCTCTTTTTAAAATGATCTTATTTATTTGAGAGAGAGAGAGAGAGAGAACAAGTAGAGGGAGAAGTGGGGAGAAGGAGAGGAGGAAGCAGGCACCCACTGAGCAGAGAGCCCAACGTGGGGCTTGATCCCAGGACTCTGGGATCATGGCCTCAGCTGAAGGCAGAAGCGTAACAGATTGAGCCACCCAAGTGTCACCCCTTCTTTTTTTTTTTTTTTTAAGATTTTATTTATTTATTCATAGACACACACAGAGAGAGGCAGAGACACAGACAGAGGGAGAAGCAGGCTCCATGCAGGGAGCCCGATGTGGGACTCGATCCCGGGTCTCCAGGATCACACCCCAGGCTGTAGGCAGCACCAAACCGCTGCACCACCGGGGCTGTCCAATTGCCCCCTCTTGTTTCTGATTTGAATGTCATTGTGTGGCTACATTAGACAGGTTGGTCCATTCACTTACTGACAGGCGTGTAGGTCGTTTCCAGTTTGGGGCTCTTCCAAACAAAGGTGCAGTGAACGTTCGTGAGCAAGTCGTTACCAGGACATATGCTTTCATTTCTTTTGGATGCAGACCTGGGAGTGGAAGGGCTGGGCCTCATAGGCGGGGTACGTCTAACTTTTTACCAAACTGCCAGGCTGCCTTCCCGAAGCGGTCCTGCCATCTTATACCACGGTCCGCAGTGAGCGAGCATTCTAGTTTCTCCACATCCTCCCCAACACTTAGGATGTTCGGTCTTTATAACTTTAGCTCACTAGGTGTGTCATGGTTTTAATTTCCGTTTCCCTGGTGACTAACGATGTTGAGCATCTTCCCTTGGGCTTCTGTGGCGTCAGTGTTCTCCTCAACTCAGGGAATCTTCCAGGCACCACCCGAGGCCCCTCTCCTTGCTCTGCATCCCAGGAACTGTCAAGGTGTTCAGCTGGGGAGGTCACAGGGCTCACTTTGTTTCCCTCCCTCGGAAGTCACCGTCTTTTATTATCTGTCGCCCACTTGAAAATGGTGGTTGCATTTATTTTTGTCTGTTTTGTTTTATTTTGGTGGTTTCAGGTGAGAGAGTCCACCCCGTGCCTGTTATTCTATCTTTGCCATAAGCAGGGCCTTCGAAACATATTGCTTATGTTGATTTGACTGTGAAAGTGAGTTTTTCTCATCTGTTTTTGTAAATCCCACAGGACTTTGGTTCAATGGAACGCATATTGGCAAAGATGAGATTATATTAATATCCTTGGTCAGGGAGCCCTATGATTTTAATTAATGTGCCAGAATTACAGTCACAAGAATACTTCCTGGCATTCTCATTATGTGAAATATATGGAATGTACGTTTCGTGTTCAAATACCAGGTTTGAAATTGAGACAGATGTCATCTTTTCCATTATAAAAGCAGGGGAAAGAATGTCACATACATTCTTAATGAACATCTCTCAGGCATACTGATCCTTAGTGAATATAGGTATGGAAATAGCCTCTTGCCTTTATTCTGCTCATGTTTGAAACCTCCACGGGATGGACCACTTGATTTCAGGACCAACGCGTATTTGATCCCTAATCCATCATCATACTGCTAGGATGTGAACTTTGTAAAAAGGCCGAATCGATGCAATGACTTTTCTATTTAGAAGCTTACCATTTCCAGCAGCAGCAGGATAAAGTCCCGAGATCCTGAACTTGACATAAAAGCTTTTATTATCTGTGTTTGTAGAATCATCTCTCATTTCCCCCCTTATGCAACCTACAGTCCAGCCACACGGGGCTACTTCTCTTCTAAAAAGAGTACTTCATTTTTCTTTTTATTTTAATAATAAATTTATTTTTTATTGGTGTTCAATTTACCAACATACAGAATAACACCCAGTGCTCATCCCGTCAAGTGCCCCCCTCAGTGCCCGTCACCCATTCACCCCCACCTCCCGCCCTCCTCCCCTTCCACCACCCCTAGTTCGTTTCCCAGAGTTAGGAGTCTTTATGTTCTGTCTCCCAAAAAAGAGTACTTCATTTTTCTATATTTCTTTGCCTAAAGAAATGTTCCTTCCGTCTAGAGAACCCTCTGTGCCTCAAGATGGTTCAGGAATCTTTTCCGATCTTAAGACTTCTTTGACTTTCCAGGCAGGATCAAGCATGACTTCCTTTTGCTACACTAGTGCCTTGGCAAACCTAACACCAGTGTTACCATTTCGTATGAAAACTGTATGCTGCTCTTCCCTTCCATCACATGTGCTAGATGCTGGGTCTTTTAAAGGTAGCAGCTTGGTTTCTGTTCATCCCTCCACCTCCAACATGCCTTTTTGACAGAGGCTGGAATGCAGGAGCCTCAAGGATGAGGTACATCAAGACCATATTTTCTTCCTAGTGGAGACCTAGCCTGTCAGAGAATCCACGAATGTAGGCAAAGCCTCCTAAGTGTGCATGACACTCTTAGATGACCTGATAAATCATAAAACACCACCAGGATAAGTCAATAAGTCTACTGAGGAGATAGCTTAGGAGTTTGTGCCTGACCGTGATTTTCTGCAGTTCGGGAGAGCATCTATCTAGATTCTCACTCGGGTGGCATTGCATCGGTTCCATGCGTCCGTGGCCTGTTTGAGACGGCTGGTCAGCCCGACCAAGGCTTCTCAGAGTTGTTCAGAGCAGCTGATTCCCACAGGTGGTGTGTCTCTCCTTGGACAGTCTGTCCCAGAGGGGATTCAGTGTGTTGGATTCTATGTCCTGTCTCTCAATGCCCTTCTTCAACTCTACAGAATGAGGTGATGTTTTGGTTGTGGTTAAGATTTGTTTATTGTTTTGAAAGAGGTTGTGCATTTTGGTGTTGAATTTGGCCACTATGCTGGTTCAGCGCAGAATATTTTGCTCCGTGTTTAAACAAGGGTTTAAAGAAACACTTCCAAGACATTTTCATGAGTGGAGGCAGGCAGTCTCACAGGTGTCCAGGGGCACCAAGCTGCAATGAAATGGGATGTTTTCAAAAAATGATAGAACATGGGGATTTTTTTTTCTTTTTACTGGCAGAGATTCAGACTATCCACAGATTGATGCCACAATGTCTCAAAAATATTTTTAAGTTCTGTTTCTACAAATGTACCCTTTCAAATGTTCTGTTTTGCCCTTCGGCATCATTTATTCTACTTACTTGCATTCCTGCTTTAGACCTAAATAATAGCACATGTTGAAAATCTTAAGCATCCATACTAAAAACTGTAAACTTTTTGTGTGTGGGTTAACTTATCTTTGCATTTAAATTTCAAGTCTAAGGAAAAACTGTAAGTACGGTGTGAAGGCAACTTACCTTTGCTCAAAATTTGATATTGATTTTCTAGTCCGTTGATTTTCAGATTCAGCTGAGCATTAGCTCTAGGATGTGGGATAAGGATGGTGTCTTGCTGGCCCAGGACCCCCTTCACACAGCATTATAGTGCTTCCCTGCCATCTTTGACCCCTTGAACAAAAGATGATAGTCTAGGATTAAATAACAGCCATTTGGATTTGCAAGAAATGTTTGTGTATATGTACATTTTTTCTAAGAGGATGGCCAGCTTTTTAGGGACAAGATGTGGGGGCCATCTGGGAAGGATGAAAGCTAACATCTCTTTGGGACCCAGTTGATGTGAGGTGACATGCACTGATACTTGCTCTTTGAGACAATGACATCCAGGGGCCTTAGGGTTGAGGCAATGCCCTGGGGGTAGAGCCAAGGGCATAAACACAGAACTAATGACACTACCTCTGGAGGGTTTTGTTTTTGTTTTTGTTTTTGTTTTTGTTTTTTTTAGAGTTCCCATTTGTCAGGCAGGCACTGGCCTCCCCTCTCAAATTTCTTAGGTTGTTGTCAGGAAAAGCTAATCCTGATCTTTTCAAGACTCCACTTGGGAGATAGGAACATACTGAAATGTGGATCAGCTCCAGGGCTCCAAAGATTGAGATAGCAAATACTTCTGACAGACCCCAAAACCAAAGCAGAGTACTCTTGATAAATGGAATGGGATTTTTTTTTTTTTTTAAATCCCAGGACCATCGTGCTCTCTATGATAGATGAAAGAGCCACTTAGATGTTGGCATTTAGCATCTTCAATTTATCTTCCTAATTGAAATTTAAGGAGCAACAGTACAGACCACTTAAGACGCTCAGAACATTTAGAACAAATTCATTATTAAAGAAGAGTAGGAATTACTTGAAGCCTGTTTCCAGAGGAGAAATGCAGAACTAAGGGTTGCAGAAAGGTTTAGAAGCAAGAAAGGAACGCGAATCGCTAAAACAGGGAGAACAAGAGAGACCCTTGTGTCACCTTGAAGCACCACTGCTGCTCTGTCTGGGTCTACAGCTCTCAGATGGGCCATATTTCCATGGACTTTGAAGGAGGATTTCTGTGGTCAAACAATAGAACCAGCATGGTGGCCACCCCCGCCACCTCCTGCCTCCCCAGCACACACACACTATTTACGAACTGCTTTTAGGAAAAAATCAAGAGCTACAAGTCATTCTCTCATTTATCTACATGAAGCTGTTGGAACAAGCAGCTCGTGGAGTTAAAAATCTGTCCCATTCCCCCAGGAATATGAAAGCATTAGTAGGTGACAGCTTTGTTACCTACAAGTTCTCCTGGAGAAAAAAACCACAAATGAAGCCCCGTGGGTTTCTAGAAGTTCAGTCTCTGAACTCAGAGAATTTCTGTCATTTTATATTTCTAAAAAAACATAATAAGACGAGGTCAATCTTGGTGACTTCTTTAACTCTAGGAAATATATAAGCAGAGAAGCTAATTAGCTTGGTCCTCTATGGATTGTGTGTTTGCCCACTACAGGCCAGTTGCCATTCCTGGCCCTGCCCTCAGGTCCTGCAAACCAGTGGTGGAAACAGATATTAAATAAATGCATGGAAATAGCTATCACTTTTGAGGGCCAGCGTGATGGAAATAAACATGGTCCTAAGATCAGGACCAGAAGGAAATCTACTTTATTATTTTTTTTCATTAAGACTTAATTTTTGCAAATATGATACATAGCTCTTTGTAGACATTTAAGCAATATAAAGAGTCCAGAGGAAAAGTCAAGAAATCTCCCCAAGTCTCACCTCCCAGGAATAAGCAATATAAACATTTTGTAAACATAATTCTAGACATCTGTCTCTGCATATTTATAGATAAAAGGATGGATGGATGGAAGGAATTTAATTAACATAGAAAGGGGAGCACATGCCATTTTACAGTAACTATTGAATTTGATTATATTTGAATTTAGCTGAAGTGAAAGAAAGTACAGCTAAAAGAATTGCTAAGCCTCGGATAAATATTTTTTGACTAAAAGATACTCCTCATTCATTAAAAAACCTATATAGGTAAGCCTCAGATAAATATTTTTTTGACTAAAAGATGCTCCTCATTCATTAAAAAACCTATAAAGATAAGAATAGTGTGAGCGCTATTTGCATATATTTTTTTACTTCTATTTTCATTTGTTTTTGGAAATTAGGAGTGGGAATTGCTGGGTCATAGGATACATGTATGTTACTCATACTGTATAAGAAACTGCCAAATGGTTTTTGAAAATAGTTGTACCGTTTGACACACCTACCCGAGGTATATGGGTAGGTGTGTTGTCTCACGTCCTTGCCAACATTTGGTGTTGTCGGTCTTGTTAGTTTTAGCCATTCTGTATTCTAGTGTGTATGAAATGGTATCTGGGAGTTCTGTTTTTATTTCTCTGATAACTGAAATGTTGAGCACATTGCTGTGTTCTTATTGGCTATTTATATATCTATTCTGGTGATGTGTCTGTTCAAGTCTTGTCCCATTTTATTTTATTGGGCTCTTTGTCTTTTTCTTACTGGGTTGTGAACATTCTTGATATATTCTAGATACAAGTCCTTTGTTAGATATATGGATTGTGAATATTTTTTAACCCATCTATGACTTGCTTTTTCAGTTTTTTTAATGGTACCTCTTGAGGAGAAAACATTTTTAATTTTGATAAGGTTTTATTTATCAAATTGTTCCTTTAGTCTCTGTGCCTTTTGTGTCCTCTCTTGGCCAACCTTCAGGTTATGGAGAGATTGTCCTATATTCTTTTCTAGTTGCTTTATAGTTTTAGCCTTATACATTCATGTCCATAAGACATTTTTAATTTTTTTTAAAATTTTTTATTTATTTATGATAGTCACACACACACACACACAGAGAGAGAGAGAGAGAGAGAGAGAGAGAGAGGCAGAGACACAAGGCAGAGGGAGAAGCAGGCTCCATGCACTGGAAGCCCAATTTGGGATTCCAGGATCACGCCCTGGGCCAAAGGCAGGCACTAAACCGCTGCACCACCCAGGGATCCCGACATTTTTAATTTTTGTTTGTGGTGTGAGGTAGGGGTCAAGATTTCAGGTTTGCTTGCTTGTTTGCTTCCTTCTTTCTATCTTTTTAAATATTGAAATCCAATTTTGCCTTTCCTCATTGAATTGCTTAGACACCTTTGTCAAAGAATCTACTAACCCACCTAAACGTGGGGTGAGTAACAGGTTGAATCTGTGGCTTTTTAGCAAGACCATGCTAAGGGGTTCAGATGTCTTTGGCAAACTGCAGACAGCGTGTGCCTCCTCCAGGTCAGCAGGGCCATTGCTTACTTCGGAGGGCTCGAAACTACTGCTAGCTTCCTCTCAGCCCACATTCCATCCATGCTTGGAGATTATAGGGAATGGAGCATATGCAGGCTGACAGGAATCTCAGGGTGGCTCTGAGAGCTCATCAGATTCTATACTTAGGAATGGGTGTTCTTGGCATGCACCAGTGCATTCAGAATGCCTCCAGCCTAAACTAGGACACCCCTGGTCTGAGAGCTGAACGGGAGTCCCCAACCCCTCCTCTTCCCTCCTCTTTGCTCATTTCCTCCCTGCGACACCATGTTCCTTCCTCATTTGTAAACTCCATGAAGAAGAGGATACTGCCTTGGTATCTCCAGCTCTATACCACCCTCCAGTGGGTCGGGGGGTGGGGAGGGGGCTGATAGACAAGGATGAGGGTTGAGAGATGAGATAAGAGAAACTCATCCTCTGCCTGAGCCATTGCTATGATTGAGACCTGCCACTTGGTCTGGGAGCAGTTTCTGATGCTCTGTGATTCTAGCTGGATTCTCCTGTAGAGGACTCCTGGAAACAGCGTCCCACCCAGAATCCAGCTCCTCTGCCTCTGTTCATTGGCTAGAGCCCCAATTTCCTTCTCCCCAGGGCTCTCTGTGGTGAACATCATCAACTTCTGGCTGTGCCCCCAGTGCAGGCCTTCAGCAGAAAGTCACCATCCTACCATCTCAATTGTTTGGAAAATGTGGTTGGGTTCATTGGTATGGAGGGCAAGCACCTGCCTCCTGTCCGTGCTTGCCAGCTGTTCGTGGCCATTAAGTTCCTGTTCTCTTCCCCTTTTCTACTGAATACACTGGGAGAAGAACCTCAGATAAATGGCCAGGCAGTTGTTTGTCATACTTGCTTTACTCCTGGCTTATGAGCAGCAAGTCACATTTGACAACCTACATATCAGATGCGTATGAAATGTTTCATAGACAACTCTCTACTGAGTCCTGAAGAATACCTACAGACCCAGGCTGGAGGGCCAGACTGTCTTCTGTCCACTAGTTGCAAAGCATGACGTTGCACTTTGGAGCTTACTTCTCCTGACAATTACCTGAAGAAAGTATGTTTCCATTATTATTATTATTATTATTATTATTATTATTATTATTATTTTGAAGATTTCTCCCTTTGTTTTAATATCCATTCATTCTTTGATTTATTCAGTAATTATTCACTGAGCGTCTCTGTGTCAAGTATTGGGGATATAGCGCTAAACAAATTGACAATCCCCCACACTCTCCTAGAGCTTGTGTTTGCAATGGGGCTGGGTGGGGGGCATGTATGTGATGAAGTAAAAAGGTACATCATGTAGGAACTCCATAGCATGAGTGCCGTTTAGAGGAAAAGAAAGTAAGAAAGAGGATGCTGGGGAGCGCTGATGTTTTAAATGGATATTGAGATTGTTCACCACAAAGGTGGTCTGTGGATAAGGGCCAGTGGGAGGTAAGGAGACAAGCCATAGAGATGCCTGGAGGAAGAGAATGCCAGATCGAGAGGGCAAAGCAGAAGCAAAGGCCCTGAAGTAGGAGCAATTTTGGCATGTTCAAATAGCAAGAAGACCCCTGGGGCTGGGGAGTGTGTGTATATTTCTGAAATATGCAAAGAAAATATACTAACTGGCTGTCATTTTCCTAAAATTTCTGAGAGAAGTGAGTGTCAAGAACACTTTCCACAGTAGGGGCAGAAGCTGGCAGCAGAGGCGTGATGGAGTGAATGTGTCTCTAAGACTATCATTTGTTGCCACAAGGGGCCCTGGTTCTGGAGGGGAGGGATCCCCTTGTGCCATTTTCAGAATGAAGATGGTTCAATCACTGGTCCTTGGCATGAATACATGAGGCTGCCAGGAAGCCAGAATAAAGCACGCTTGTCTCAGGGCTCGGTCCCGATCCATCATGACTCCATCAAGTGCGTCTGACAAGCTCCCAATAGGGGCATCTGAGTCCAGGGGCTAGAACAAGCCCTGTCACCGAAAATTACCTGCAATTTTTCCCCTCTTGCCTAGCTGCAGATATTTTTCCATTCCAATTATCTCTCGTGAATAAGTGGGGGAAAATAATTGATGCATTTCAATTGGGCATCATGAGCATATCACAAAGGAAAGGCTTTTGGACCTCTTTTTCCCCATTTCAATGTGACATGAGCAAGAGTGAAAATAATTGCATCAGAGGGTCTAATTGCCTACCCATCAAAAGAATCGGAGAAACGGGCCCGAGTGTAAAGCCACCCATAATTTTGGCTCATGGGTCTCCATTCAAAGACCCAGTGGGAAAGGTGGTCACGAAGCGGTGCTGGACGTGGTAAGGGGGGAATGGAAGCAGGCCCAGATGAGAGGACCAGAGCGAGGTGCTTCGATTTGAAAGGTGCAGCTGATGGTCTTGAAGCCTTTTCTAGCATTTTCCTTCAAAAGCACTCCTCTCACCTGGCACCAGCTTTTTTCTCAATAGAACTCAAGACTGGCATGACTTTCTCAGATGAATACAATTGTCTTTGAAAGACCTGTTACTGCTCTTCTTTACTGAGTTGGGGTTGCTTTTCAATCTATCTTTCGATGCTTTTCAGTCTTTCAATCTTATTATGATTGAAAGGCTTCCTTACTGGGATAGGGAGGCTTTCTTACTGGGATGGAGATGCTTCCTTACTGGGATGGGGAGGCTTCCTTACTGGGATGGGGAGGCTTCCTTAGTGGGATGGGGATGTTCCCTTACTGGGATGGGGATGCTTCCTTACTCTGGTGGGGAGGCTTCCTTACTGAGATGGGGATGCTTCCTTACTGGGATGGGGACGCTCCTTACTGGGATGGGGAGGCTTCCTTATTGGGATGGGGATGTTTCCTTACTGGGATGGGGAGGCTTCCTTAGTGTGGTGGGGAGGCTTCCTTACTGTGGTGGGGATGCTTCCTTACTGGGATGGGGATGCTTCCTTATTGGGATGGGGATGCTTCCTTACTGGGATGGGGAGGCTTCCTTATTATGGTGGGGAGGCTTCCTTACTGTGGTGGGGAGTCTTCCTTATTGTGGTGGGGAGGCTTCCTTATTGAGATGGGGATGCTTCAATCTTAAGATGGTGCTTAATTAGTTTTTTTTTTTTCCTAAACCAGATGGAGCATTAACTCACATGCCTTGTTTTGTCTTAGCTCACCTCATCACTGAAGACCTGGAATGTGCTGGGGGCCCAGTGGGGGCATCCAGGGGCTTATTTCCTGTCTGTGGGTGCAGGGAAATTAAAAAGATCCCTGTAGGCTCTAAGTTTCTGTGATTACAGCCCCACTGGCACTATATTCTAACAAATGCAGTCAAACGTTTGGAACTTAATAAGCTCTCTTGGCTCTTCTCTGCTTGACTTTGGTTTTGGGGTCGGGGGTCGTCAGCCCCCTGAGAGGAAGCACAAGGCTGCTGCCCCCACCCCTCCATGAATGTTCCACAGCTGCTCTTCATTTATTCCTTTCTCGACCGTCTTAATCCAACCTTTATTTCCACCCAGAGATCTGGATGTTTGGGGCCATGACAGCATGAGATGATGTATAAAGAGAAAAAAAGCAACAATTCCAAGTTTAACTTTGACCTGCACAGGAGGAGGCACTAATATAAAGGAAGCCTTGAAAGTGCTCCAAGGAAAAGGAAGGACAGGAGTTAGGGCAGGAGCCTTGACTGCAGGATGATCATGAATTAATGGACATGCACAAACTGGGTAATCATTAAGAACTGCGTGAATGCAGGACAATAGACACATGCCTGGCGGTGAGGGTGCGTGTGTGCATGTGTGTGTGTGTGCACGTGTGCATGCACACTCTGGTGGAAAATGAGCAAAAGAAGGAAGAATGGATCGGGGAGCATTTGCCATCACTGGATTTGAATAGCTTTCCCATCAATCTCCGGCTCGCTTTGCAAGTTCACTGGCATATGGTGGAAAGCCTCGGGGTGGTGGCGGTGGGGGTGGTTTCCAGGATCCCTCTGCCCCCCTGTGGAGTCCTGGGGGTGGTGGCGGCTATGTCCAGAAAGGTGGGCCGTTAATAAAACTACATCTTTCTCGTCTGGCAGCTCTCGGGGACATGAAAAATGCTCTACTCTGCCTGGGTGTAATTAAACTCTGGGCTGGAGTTTTGCCCTACAGCTTTGCTGGCAAATTCAATAATGATGAATTCAGTAGAATATTTACAGCATTAATGCGAACAGGATTTAAAAGAATATATACAGTTCACTTAATTACATTCCCTGTGACTTCCCCCCCACCCTCGAAATGTTAGCTCAGCATCCACTCTCCTTGGAGCAGCTTTTCCATCTCAAAATAGCCTCTGTCTCTTTCTTTCTTCTCTCCATGGTCATTTGTTCTCTGTGTTTATCTCCAATCCTGCTTGAGATATATTTGCCCGCCTGGGTTTTTTTTTGTTGTTGTTGTTGTTGTTGTTTTTTTTTTTTTTTTTGGTCGTGAGGTTCCCTTTCTTCCCCTCCCCACTGTGTACTCAATGTGGCAACTATAACATTCCTCAGCTTTATTGGAGGTATAAAATGATTAGGCCATGTTTTCAGGGAAAAGAACTAGAAGTGACCGAGCCTCAAACTCTGCAATCTGTGTCCTCCTTGCTTTGTCTATATTTGGCGGGAGACCCTGCTTGGGCTCTTTCTCCTGGGGAAGGGGTGGGGTGGAGCTGTCCAGAATACAGAAGTTTTGCAGGTGAAAATAAACTTTCTCTCTGGAATGGTAACTTTTGGCTCCTCTATCAACCCCTGCACCTGCAAAATTTATAGGACCTTGATTTACCATGAGCGGGGTATCCCCCCTTTCTCCGGGTGCCTGAGCTTTGCTCAGCATCCCTGGGACAGCCTTGCAAATGGGTGCTGAGCTGTCATCTGCTGAGTATCCAGCCTTGCTGGGGGCAGGGAGGGGGGCAGTAGCTTTCCCACCATTGCAAGAGGGAACTGCTTGGGTCTGGGGTGGCAGACAGGGAGGAGAGGTTGCATGAGGCCTTGCATGCAGCAGAGAATGCAGAGTGAACTCTGGACTCGTCTCTTTGCGTTGGAGCAAAATTCGTCCGTGCTCTCTGATCCCAGAGGCTTGCTTTCCCTGGGCAAACATTTCAGTGGTTATTTCCAACCTACTGTTCTCTTGTTCGGCCGACAGCTGTCAAGACTTTATCATAACTGCGGTTTTGTCTTGATCCAGGAAGGAGCTTGTGGCGAAGGGGAGAGAAGCCCACTTCAGACGAGCTAGAGGAAGAGGAGAGAGTGCATTTTAAGGACACAGAATCCAGGGTGAGGGGATCAGCCGGGCCTTTGGGGACACTGGAATTAGGAAGTGGAAAGCCAATGGCACATGTCTATTCATTCCTCCCTGCTTCCCTGCCAAGGTCTGTCCTTTCTGCTTTCCATCTGCGTTCTTCACCCTGCAAGCCTGCTTTCTCAGCTGTGCCCTAGCCAGTTAAGGGCTCCCCCACGGCTCCTGGGTCATTGTGTCCACCGTTCAATAGAACAGTTGAGGCTGAGACTCTGGCAGAGTGGGTGAGTTGTCCCTGCCTGGTGCCCTTGACCATCTCTGGCGGGGAGAGTAGAGCATGCCTACCTCAGGCTCTCCTGCGTGGGGTGAAGGCACCCCCAGAGGATGCAGGTGGGATGGGGATCTCGGCTGCCAGCTCCCTTCCCCCTCAGGATTCTGTCTCCTGGGTGCGACCACCTGCCTTCCCAGGCACTGGGACAGGAGCAAAAGGACCATCCTCAGGCATCGCTGGTCCTGTCCCCCTGTAGATCTCCCAGGGACAGGCGCCATGGCTGCAGCCAGGGAAGGGGGTCGCTGAGGATTTTCAGAGATAATTAGGTGATGGACAGCATAGGCTCATTAGCAGGCAAAACTTTTCTAATTAAAAGACAAGGGAGAAAAAAAAAAAAAAAGACAAGGGAGGCTGGAGGACGATGCTTCAGGCCTCTCGGCGGCATTATCTTTGGAGCCACTTAACGGTCAGCCAAAAATCTGCAGGAGAGTGCAGCCAAAGGAGTAGGGGGAGAGGGGTCCCTGTGCATCTGGAGAGCATCTGAAGCCACGTGGGACCAATCTCTCACCCGCTCCCTTTGCTTTGGCCTGGAGCCAAGGTTGAAACCGGGTGAGTGTTGAGTTGGAGATCTACCCATGGGGCTTTGCAGATGAGTGAATCACTCACCCCCCCACCCCCACCCCACCGGGCACACCATTTTCAGAGGTAAAGCCAAGAATAATTTCCTGCCGGGTGCTGCCTGGCCCCCAGGCAATTATCCTGAGACCCTTGCAGGTGGATAAACCAAGTCTGGTTGGGAGTATTTACCCAGTTGCCCTGTGACAGGATGCACACGGGCATTGTGTAAATGCAGGGTGTTCAGAGGTATTCCAAGGTCCTGCTTGCCGAGGCGGGGTGGAGGGCATCTCCAAGGCCTCTGCAGGGACAGACACCACAACCAGAGAGTTTTACACGAACACACCTGTCTTCCCGGGCCTGATTTCTCAGTGTGGACTGCTGACCGACCGCCTCCCCCCACCTACCCCCACTGCCCCATCAGAATCATCATGAACCCTGATTGAAAAATGTGATCACTTCTCTGCTTTAAACCAATTTACAGGGCAGCCTGGGTGGCTCAGTGCCTTCAGCCTGGGGTGTGACCCCGGGGTCCCAGGATCAAGTCCCACATCAGGCTCCCTGCATGGAGCTTGCATCTCCCTCTGCCTGTGTCTCTGCTTCTCTCTCTCTCTCTCTGTGTCTCTCATGAATAAATAAATAAAATCTTTAAAAAAATAGATTATTAACCAATTTACATGAACAGGGTAGGTTTTTAAGATGCGATTATAGAAAAATCTATAGGGTATCATAAACAAAGAAAAGCAAACTACAAAACTGGAAACAATATTATTCCTTTTGAGTGGAAAAAAAAAAAAAGGAACTGTTGGAAAGGACATATTATGTCCTGGTATTAATGTGGTATTTTTTTCTGGAAGAATACATTAGAATCTGTGATGGCTGCTTACCTTGGAAAGAGACATTTGGGGCGGGGGAGGGAGGCTCCTGGTTTTCATCTCAACCCTTCCTGTTTGCATTTCTAACCACGCATCTGTGTTACTTTCATGCTTTTAAATGTCATCAGGGATTATCTGGGCAGTGGGATTACCCACCATTTTCTTTTCTTCTCTCCACTCTTTTTGTGTTAAAATCAGTTTTTAAAAATGCGCTTCAAAAAAATGAACCTGTCACTGGCTGACAGTACCAGATTCTCTGAGGAGGGAATCCCAGGCTTGCATTTTTTTTTAAAGCTTTTATTTATTTAAGAGAGAGAGAGAGAGAGAAAGAAAGGAGCAGTGGGGAGGGGCAGAGGGAGAGAGAAAGAGAAGCAGACTCCCCGCTGGCCAAGAAGCCTGACAAGCCTGATTCAGGGCTTAATCCTGGGACCTGAGATCAATGACCCAAGTCAGAGGCAGGCGCTTAACCAACTGAGCCACCCAGGCGCCCCCCCACCATCTGTCTGTCACCCTTAAATGCAAATTGCGCTTTCCTTTGTCTTGTCATTTTTCTACAGATCTGTTCCTCTTTGTTACGATGCTCCATAAGCCCCACATTCTAATCACCCCTTTGAGTTACTCATCACCGAGCTTCACTTACATATGTATGTGCTGCACATGTTAATAAACTCTGTTTTTCTCTTGTCAACCTGTCTTTTGTCTGTTTTTAAGCTCTAGGCCCCAGCTACAGAACCTAGGAGCGTGGAGGAAAAGTTATTATTTCTCTCCTATAAAAACCTGATGCTTCCCAGATCCTTTCAAACAGGCATCTTGACAAACACCAGAGCAAACGCTGGGTGGTGCTTCCTTGTTCCTTTCTCTGCTGCCACTTGGGGAGGGCAACGCCGGGACTCATTTACTTGGGGATGCCCACTTCACGTGCACATTTCTGAGCCTGTCCCCAGAGAAATCGCCGGCCTCCTCTTTTGGAACGAGCTGGAGGAAACTCTCTTTTTTAAAGAGCTCATTTGATGAGTAGGCTACCTAGCTGATCTTCCCTATTTTAAGGTCCATGTTTTGTAATCACAGGACTGAGATCCATTGTGTTCACAGTTCCAGGGATTATGCAAAAGGTGCGCACCAGGGGGAGGGGTGCTATATTTAGAATTCTGCCTAGAATGCTAAAGAGAACTTTTCTACTTTTTTAAAGATGTTATTTACTTATTTGAGAGAGAGAGCTTGAGCAAGGGGAAGGGGGAGAGGGAGAGGGAGAAGCAGACTCCCTGCTGAGCAGGGAGCCAGATGCAGGACTGGATCCCAGGGCCCTGGGATCATGACCTGAGGTGAAGGTTCAAGCTTAACTGAGCTAACCAGGTGCCCCACTTTTCTTTTTTTCCCCACCTTTAATATATTCACTATAGATTTTTGGTAGATACCTTTTGATAGATACTAAAGATAGCCTCTTTTTTTGTGTGTGTGGTTTAAGATCATTTGATTGAGGGGTGAGAGGCAGGGAGAGGTGGGGGGCAGCTACAGCCCCCTGAGCCCCACCAGGGGGAACAGGCCTCCTCCCCACCCCGCAGATAGTCTCTTTTTATCCACAGTAGTTTGCATCTATGTTCTTAAATGGGCATGGCTTAAAATTTATATTTACGTTTTATTTCTCTGGGTTTGAATATTAAGGTTATACCAGTATCATCCAGCGTTGCATTGTTGTCCTTCTTTTTGTCCCCCCATTAGTTCTCTGGAATAGTTAGCCTGGAACTGGGATTATTTATTCTTTGATAATTTAATAGTATAGAGGAGCGGGGGGAGAAAAAAACAACTTTACCTCTACACGCTTATGTTGAGTGCCTGGGGCCTGTGAATTAAACGTACAAAAGACAGACTAACAGAAGAAAAGCATACAAATTTTAATTTTACATGCACAAGGGCTCCACAGGAAAATGTGAAAACCCCAAGCAGTGTTTAGGATTGAGACTTTATATATGATTTTGATGAAGGGTAACTCATTGCAGAAAAATGGCTAGATAAAGGAAAAAAAGATACAAGCTTCTAGGGGCCATGCATTGTAGGAAGAAAATATATAAGGAAACTAACAGTAGAGGAGGATTATCTAGGTAGACTCTAGTCCTCTCTGGAGTTCTCTTTCTGGTACTGGGATGGACCCTTTTCTGGTACTGTTTCTGGACCCTTGAGACACCGTCACAAAGGGCGATTTATGCCCTGCCTTTACGCAAAGGGGAGAAGCAGAGAGTTGTTCCTGCATCTGCTGTTTCTCAGTTCCCTTAAGTGCAAAATAATCCTTATGCCAAAATTGTATATTTTGGGGTGGCTTATTCTGATCTTCTTCAATAGTCTTTATCAGTAATATCATCTTGCTGCTAAGGTGTGTATGTGAGTACGCGTGTGCATATACACTTCAGCCAGCACCCCCAAGGCTGTGCACCTTGGAGATGTGCTGTGGATGTTGTGCTCACCTTATCCAAGGCTGATAATACTTCTCCATGTTTTATATTGTTCTTTCTATTGATCAACTATCTTCTCCCCTCTTTTGTACTTTATTGGGCTTATTGACTTTTCTACATGACTTCCTTTTTTTCCTCACCCTTTATTTGTTTGGGAGTTTTAAATTCAGTTTCTTTTTTGTGACTACCTTTAATGTTTTAACATGCATAGTAGACTTAATGATGTTCAAAATTGACCAATATCTCTCCTCTCCTCCCTAGCAGTCTTTTAGGACCCTGGAATGCTTTAAGTTGGTTTACCCCATGTGGCATCTTGCATATTGTCATTTTTATAATATTTTTTAGTTCTTTTTTTTTTGATACCTCCAAATTAGCTACTATTTATTATTGTTATTGTTGTGGTTTTCTTTAAGAATCTATTTATTTATTTCAGAGAGAGAACACATGGGGAGAGGGGGAGAGGGAGAAAATCTCAAGGAGACTCCCTGCTGAGCAAGAAGCCTGATTCGGGGCTTGATCTCATGGCCCATGAGATCATGACCTGAGCCAAAACCAAGAGTCAGACACTCAACCAACCAAGCCATCCAGGTGCCCCTTATTGTTGTATATTAAAAAAAAAAAACAAAAAACCAACAAACCCAAACCTTTAGACTTTATTTTTTAGAGCAGTTTTAGGCTCATTGCAAACCCCCTCCCTTATTGTTGTATATTAAAAACAACAACAACAAACCCAAACCTTTAGACTTTATTTTTTTAGAGCAGTTTTAGGCTCATTGCAAAACCCAGCGGAGGGTTCAGAGATTCCCCATGTACTCTGCCCTCATTCATACACAGCCTGCCCCATGATCAACACCCCCAACCAGAGAGCTGTGTTTGTTCCATTTGAAGAATCTCCGTGGACGCATCACTACCACCCAGAGTCCACAGTTTACACTAGGGTTCTCTGTTGGTGTCGTATGTTCTTTGGTTTTAGACAAATGTATAATGACATATATCTACCATTATAGCATCGCGTAGAGTATTTCTACCACCTTAAAAATGCTTTGTGCTCCACCTATCCATTCCTCCCTCATCCCTGTCCTCCTCCTACCCTGACAACCACTCATCTCTTGATTGTCTCCATAGTTTTGCCTTTTCTGGAATGTCATATGGATGAACATATACAGTCTGTGTTCACATATAGTCCTTTCATTATTGACTTCTTTCACTTAAGTGATATGCATTTAAGGTTTATTCGTGTCTTTTCATGGCTTGATAGCTCATTTCTTTTCAGTGTTAAATAATATTCCAGTGTCTGGATGTACTAATATCTGGCCATTTATTCATTTACCTGTTCAAGGTCATCTCAGACTCCCAAGTTTTGGCAATAATGAATAAGGCTGCTATAAATATCCTTGTGCAGGTTTTTGTGCAGACATAAGACATATTTAATATTATATTTTCCATGGTACGTCTGTTGTATAAAGCTGTGTTTCTGCTTCTTTGTATGTTCACGGACTCCATTTATGGTGTATCATTTTCTCCTGTCACTTTTTAGATCAGTACTTCTCTAGTGGAGTATGCTTTTCCTCAAAGGATTCCCAGGGCCTCAGATCACGGGAGAGCCTGTCAGTGGGGTTTTGCATCTGTTTCTGTAAGACCCCTTTATAGAGATTTTAGCTTGGAACCGATATTTACAGTCACACCCAGGTTGGGATTTTCCAGCCCATGCAGAAGCTAGAAATTCTGAACTGTTTGAGGTGAAAGTCCATGTTTTTTGTTCTTCAAGCATTTTTTTTTTTCCTCCAGAAACCAAGCAGAAGCATATAATCATCCTTTTTGTCTCTCTGTGCTGCTGGATGGATTTTTTTTTTTTTTTCCTAGTCCCTCCTCTTCTACCTAGGGACAGAATTTCGTGACTCTTGCATTCATAGAATTTCACCTCCTTCTCATGGGGCAGAAAGCCTCCTCTTTGCCCCATGTGGACAGTCACACCTAGAACCTGTCCGTGGGACCTTGTTAATAATCCCTAGGCAGCATCTGAACCAGTTTTGGTGTTTCAGCTCTGGTTTATAGGTTCCTTATCATGAATGATCCCCTTTCTTTGTTGCAAGCTCAAGTGTGCATTTAAACCCTTTTGCCTATTTCATCTGTCATTTCTAGGCATTGTGGAGGGAGACTTTGGTTTTATCTTAATCTTTAATCTTGCTGGAAGCAGACATAGCTCTAGGAGAAATGTAAATTTGCACAATTGTGCTTGTGTTCTGTCTCCAGGGCTTCAGCAGATCCCAGGCGGTTCAGCCTCTGCCCAGCAACAGGCAGTGCCTCTCCAAGGTCCCTTCCCTGAGCTTCGCGAACTATCTCTTTCAAAACTTGTGATTGATGTTTCCACAACTTTGACAATGAGACGTAGCTGAGCTCAGCCTGACTTATAAAAGACAGATCTATAGGAGAAGCCCAAATCGGTGGTCCACATTTCTCACATCTCTCAAGGGTGGATTGTGATGTGTTGCCATCAGGATTCCCTGGGGCACCAGAGGAAAAAAAAATGCAGATGCTTGTGTTTTGCTCCTGATTTGCCTGAATCAACTCTCTCAGGAAGGGCTGGTGAAGTTCCCTGGGGGATTCTTAGTCATATTGTAGTGTGAGAATATTTGTCGGGGGTGCCTCAGTGAGGTGGGGATGGTGAAGCCAAGTGCAAGCCTAAGAATCTTTTGGGTAAACGATTTCCTTTGAGATGGATAGGCTATTAAGGAAGAGAACCAGGTTCTTAGGTTCTCCTTGAGTATAAGGTAGGGGAGGGGGATTCGGCTCATGGTTTATCAGAAGTCTTGCCTATGCATGTGATTTTCTTTTTGGGGGGAAAGGGATGGTTTAAAGCCACTTGATGACATGAAAAGACAGAAGGGAAAGAGGACAAGAGAAAAATCTAGCTGAGCATTATTAACTTCCTTGGGGCTTATGCTAAAATGTTGCCTGAGTTTCAATTAGCAGAGCACCTTCTTCCCCATCCCTGGTTGATCATGAGTTGCCATGGCAGCAGGCACACTGCTTTCTGGACAGCCCTCCCCTGCTACCTGCTTCTGGCACAGGCGGTTCTACAGTTTGGCTGAGCCCAGACCCGACTTCTCTGTAGGCTCGGGGCTGCAGTGGCATAAAGTGGGACGGATTTTGGCGGGGAGATGAGAACCTGCCACTTCAGGTGGTTTATGGTTTCGGGAAGATGTGCCAGGCAGCTCTGTGTGGGTCAGATGTTCTGTTCCAGCTCAGATGCTTTGGCCTGGATTCAGGAACCTTATAAGCAAAGGTACAGCAGGTGATCCCCTGGGCAAGCACAGCTCCTTGTCGCTTCCCTTAGGCACTCACTCACGCAGTGCCTGTCTGTGGATTTCCTTTGCTTGAGTCCTCCTGGAACAGGGTTTTTCAGAGTGGATTCCATGGGCTTTCTGCACTGACACTTGCTCCCACGTTCCTGGTTTGGAAAATGAGGAAGATTATGGAATCGATCATTCTAACAGAAAGTACGAGAGGGGCAGCCCGGGTGGTTCAGCGGTTTAGCGCCGCCTTCGGCCCAGGGCATGATCCTGGAGACCAAGGATCAAGTCTTCTCCCTCTGCTTCTCTCTCTCTGTGTCTCTCATGAATAAATAAAGTCAGAAAGAAAGAAAGAAAGAAAGAAAGAAAGAAAGAAAGAAAGAAAGAAAGAAAGAAAGAAAGAAAGAAAAGAAAGAACAAACAAGAGGAGGAACACGCTTTGGGCATAAGGTGATGTGTTTGCTTTGGTGCAAGGTGAGCAAAATGTAAAAGCCCAAGTAAAGATTGCCAGTAAACACTTGCCAAGAGATCTGGGCTAGACATGACAAATTGGGAGTTCATTCTCAATGGGTTTCCATTGTATTTATCTGGATCCTTTTTTCTCCTCTAAATTATATTCCCTAGAGTGCCTGTCACATCTGCAGACTCCTGAGCCCTGCTTGGGTTCTCCCAGAAGTTCCAAGAAACTGCACTTTAAAAAAAATTTTTTTAATGTGATTTTTGTAAAAGTCATTTAGGTCATACATATTTTTTAAATTTTATTTTATTATAACCCAAGATCCACCTTCTTAAACAAATTTCGAAGCATGTAATCCATTATCGTTGACTTTGGTATGATGTCGTACAGCAGATCTCTCCAACTGATTCATCTTGCTTAACTGAAAGGTTATGCCCATTGATCAGTAAGCGCCTCTCTGAAAAATATGGAATGCTTCGCCATTTTGGGTGTCATCTTTGGACAGGGACCATCTTCTTGGTATCTTTCCAATTTTACTATACACACTATCGAAATGAGGTGATTTATTTATTTATTCGTTTGCTTGGGTATATATATATATATGCACGTAGTTTTGCATCTCAAGTTTGAGAACCACTGTGGAAGACTATACACTTGGCCAGGGCTCAATTAAGGTCGTCTAGCATCCAGCTGCTCCCTGACAGCTCCCAACACACAAACACACGCACACACACTTGCACACACACATATGCACACACGCACACACACACGCATGCATGCATGTGCATTGCTTCGGTCCCGCACCTCCCTGTGTAAGAGCTCCCATGTGGGTTGAGATAACTGGCACTCCACCTTCCAACCCTCTTTGACGTCAATCCTTTTTTACGTTCATGGTCCATCATAATCTGGACGTCGCTTGGAGAGTCTGTCTTTCTGAAGCCTTCATTTTCAGCAAGGCGTTTCTGCTTTTCGCAGAAGCTGAAGGAATACAGAGCACTCACCAGCCACGTGTCTCCCTTTTTCTGAACCTGGATGGCATTTGTTTTCCCACTAGAGACCAAGCCATTCTTCATGTGTCCCTTGTGGTTGCTGTCTGAGTAGGAACAGCATGAAAAGGTCCGTTCCCAGCCTGGCAGACATTTCTGCTCTGCTGCATTTAATCTTATCATTTCACCAAGTGAGGTCACCCTTGAACATGAGGGTGGCACTGATCCTACAGGTAAGCCCCACTCCATGTGACATCCCAGGGTTTTTATTCCTGGTATCTCAGAACCAGGTGTTTTTTTGTTTGGTTTGGTTTTTTTGCTTTGCTTTTTGGCTCCGAGCGACCTCACATCAGTACAGATAGCTTTGCCCATCAGTCTTCTGTCCTATCTGACCCAGCTCTTCTGCCTCAGAAGGCAGAGGGCTCAGGAACTAAGCTTCCCACACTGGGGTCCACCTGGGGCATCCCCCAAGGCAGCTGGGCATCTGGACGTAGTCCCCCTCCCTGGGGTCCTTACACAAGGACAGCCACCCTTTGAAGATGTGGTAGCCCTCTAATCCTAACCAAAAATGGTAGAGGGGCACCTGCGTGGCACAGTTGGTTAAGCATCCAACTCTTGGTTTTGGCTAGGGTGGTGATCTCGGGGTCCTGGGATTGAACCCTGAGTCAGGCTCTGCATTCAGCATCAAGTCCACTTGGGATTCTCTCTCCCTCTCCATCTGCCTCTCCTGCTTGTGCTCTCTCACTCTCTAAGATTAACAAAAAATCTTTTTTTTTTTAAATTTATTTGGCAGAGAGAGAGAGAGAGCACACAAGCAGGGGGAGAGGCAGGCAGAGGGAGAGGGAGAAGCAGGCTTCCCACTGAGCAGGGATCCTGACATGGGACTCAATCCCAGGACCCTGGAATCATGACCTGAGCCAAAGGTGAACACTTCACCAATGGAACCACCCAGGCACCCCCAATAAATAAGTCTTTTTAAAAATTGGTAGAGAAAGAGATGTGTCTTCCTCTAGGGAGCTGCATTGGTTTCCAGAAACCAAATATCCCATCTGAAACTAATGATGTGCTATATGTTGGGTAATGGAATTTAAATTAAAAAAAAATTATTGTTAAAAAAAAGACAAAATAAATTTACTCCTGGTCATTCCCCTTCTTACTTCTGTTGATGGCAAGTCTAGGGAGTAAAGAATGGTGCTCATTATTCTCAGCAATTAGCTGTCAGATGCTATTTCACCAAAATCATTATGTTTCAGTTTCCAAGGTGAATTTCTAAAAATTACATGTCTATGATTTTTAAAGATGTTAAATTTAGAAATGGAAATATAATGGCTTAATGAAATAGCATTGAATACATAATACTTATAGTGTACAGATCATGTATGTATTTATGTATGTGCATGCACAGTTCATCTCTCAGTCTGTCTATCTCTCTATGGATAGATTATAAGTAATCATCCAGCACACTTTAGGGATGCTAGCAACCTACCTTATTCCCATCTCTTTGGTTGTAACATTTTTTTAGGAAGTGCAAACTGGTGTTAATGTTAGTCTAAGTAAACTACATTAAATGACTAAATCTGCTATTCAAAAAAAGAAAGAATGAAGGAAGGAAGGAAAAGGAGAGAAAAAAAAAAAGAGGAAATTACTTTGTATTCCAAAGCAGAATGGACCACCCTAAAGGGCACCAGCCCTCTCCTTATATTGATGGAACATCTCTATTATCTTTAGCAGCTGGTGACCCTTTGTGAAAGTTGAAAATGTCAACATGACTGAATCTTTAAAAGCACTCCCAGTACAGCCAGAGCACGGCTCTACTCCGCAAACACAGAGTATGGGGATCTGAAGGTATTTGAAAAATCTGCACCAAATCCTATCATGATCTAATTTTTTTCTCCCCTCCTCATGGCCTCCTGCCCTTTTGGATTTTAGTTAAGAACGGATTAAGTGTACCAAGCACGCCATTAGCCTTTCTTTTTATATTTGTGTAAATTCAATACAAGCTCACTGCGGGAACCACGAAAGTATGCTTTGTGTCGTGCTCGAAGCATGCCAGCCAAGGAGGCCTGTGTCCACTCTCATCTACGCCCCACGATAGTCCCTTAGGGCAGGTAATTTAGCTCCCCAAGTGGCAAACATGGAAACTGAGTTATAAGGGGTAGGTACCAAGTGACAGCTCCAGAGACACATAAGCAGGAAATGGTTGGGCTGGGAATGCGGGTTCTCGATTCCCTAAAACCATCCTTCATTTTCCTTCTCATGTGGTGACACCAAGAGTGCTCTGTGTCATTGCTCTGGGAGAAAATGGAAAGAGGAAAGCCTGGAGAGATAAGAAAACAGGAATGTGCCAGAGAGTGTCACCGCATGGAAAAGATGCCCCCAGCCAGCCTGCCAGCCACTTAGGCTGTGTCGACCTTGCCCCTCCCTGCCCACACCACCCCGGCATCTCTGATCGTCCATCCCCAGGGGAGGATTGGGAAAAACTACCGGACCACCTCCAATCCAATAAATTGGTGATAATTTGCATGTGGACATACATGTGCATATTCCCTTTGTCTCTCTCTCTCATACACACACACATGCACACACACACCCGTGCACACCCATGCACATGCCAAAAAGGCGAATAAAAGGAAAACATCAGGGACTCATACCCCTTGCAGCTTTCTTCCCCATTATTCCTGGCAAGGTGGCTTCCTTGTCCGAATCACTTTTACTGATCTGGTGAACAGGGAGTTGGTGGCAGAGGTAGCAGACCAGTACCAGGGCTGCCGGGCATGTTTGCCATGTGCCCCTCTGACGGCACCAGCAGGTTTTTCTCTTCCCAGCCCATCCCCCCCACCTGCGAGTCAGACCTTGGCCAAAGTTTACCTAAATACGGTGTGACCTGTGTTCTTTTTTGCGTGTGTAAAGGGCACCCATGAGTCTGGGAGAGTGGCTTTTCTGTATCGGTTTGGTCCCCGTTCTTGTAGAGCTGGTTTTTTCTTAACAGAGTCGGTGGCTGTGCTGGTTTACCTTTGCACTCTATCTGAAATGTTTCTTGAGCAGATTAATAGCATGAGAATATTGCTTGGAAAATAATTAACTAATTAAGAAAACAAACTTTCAGAGACACACGTTTAGCTGCATTTACATAATGTGTAAATTATTCGCATCTCAGTGATGTGCGAATCTTAGCTCTTGTAAGCCCAGGCTGATGGGAAATCAGCCCACCCAGCCCATGAATGTCCTTGACGTGGCTTCGCCTTTCTAGATTTGAAGGGCTACTCTAACAACAGAGGTTCTTCTCCATCTGTAAGAATACAGGTGCTTCTGCCCTGTGCAGGTTCTGTGGCTGAAGATACTTTGCCACCACCCATCCTCTCCCCCCAGACAAGAGACTCTCTCTGCTGATCCCTGTGGGGTGCTGTGTCATTTGCTCTCGCCCTCCCACCCTCTGTCTGCTGGAACGTCTTCCTGGATAGTAAGCTCATCTGCTAAGATGCAACTCATCCACTTGTCCCACCTCCAAATAATGCCTTTGTTATCTTCATGTGGCTCTTCTCGAATCTGACCAGTGTCTAGGAGGCTACAGTCTTGGCCAGGGTGGGCTTTCTTGAGGCAAAGGAGAGGACAGCATAGGACGACACGGTGCCTACTTGGACACGCTGGCCTTCTCCTAGACTCCTCCTGAACCTGCTCATCTCTGGATGGGCTTCTGGACCGAGTTGAAATGTGAGTGGCCAAGGACCAGGACTGGCTGGGTTGAGAAGATGGGCTGCTTTCTTGGGCTGAGTGGTTAATGTGGCCAGCACTCATGACCAGAGGATCGTGTAGGGAAGTGGGGATTTGCACTAGGTGAGAGGGTGGCCCCGAGTCTGAGCCTGTAGGTCAAGTTTGAGTGAGTCCTCTTGACCCTTGAATGTCTGTTCCATTTTGCAGCCTGGGGTGAAGTATAAAGAGCTAACAGTCACCTGAAGCTGACCAATTAATTTGGAATCGCAGGGTTCTTGCAGAGACCAGGGGGAAGCAGGGCTAGGAAAATACGAGGTGCTGAAGAGCAGAGACTGTCAGGAGCGTTCTGCCCAGGGGGGTCTTGGAAGGGTGCCTGACAGCATGGGGGCTGATGAAATGGGGCATTCTCACAGCCTGTTGCTGGGAAGGATACTGTTGCTATGTGACCCAGTGGTTCTCTCAGGCCAGCCAGCGGGGGGTACCAGCTGCATCAGCTCCCACCCCAGAGCTTCAGGGACACTCACTGGCAGCCTTCTCCCTGGGAGGTGCATACCTGCTAGGTCTGCTGCCAAGGCTGGGAATCTGGCTTTTTAAAATTTTTCAGGTGTTTCCAACCTGAGGCCTGTTTCCAGAAGCTCCAATCCAGTCCTTTTAGGAGACTTCCCCGGCAACAAGTCTCCTCCAGCAGGTGCATCCTCCCAAAACCTCTTCCTGTCTCTGCTTGCGAGCAAGCACAGGGAGCTCTGAAGCTGCAGCAGGCACAGGGGTTGGGTGCATCCTGAGACACCTGCATGGTCGAAGGAGACTTTCTGCCCCAAATGCTCTGGGGAATTAGTAGGTCGAGGGGTTTTGGGTTTTTAGTGGAAGTGGAGGCTCTGCCGGAGGATAGATCGTGGTGATGGGAACGGCTGGAACCAGGCCTAAACTCACAATCAGGAGCTCAGGGTGGGACTCTGTCCTGCTGCTTTACAGCTGGATCATCCCCAGGATCATTCAGTAGCCAAAGGCTCCCTATTTCAGTCAGACTTCTGTCGATTGCCGGTGGCAGGAAGCAACTCAACTAGCCGAAGCCAAATCTGCTTTGAGTTGCTCACTAGTGGGGAGAGGTACTGAGAGTCATGGAATTGGGGGTTGTGGGAGCTATAGGAATAGGCCTCAGGTCTACATAGGGAGGGCCAAGGTCCATGGGGTACTATCTGCAGACCAAGGGCTCTGACTGGCTGGCTTGAATCATACAGTTCAGCCTCTGAACTGACCACTGTGCTCTGCAGCCTCAGTCAGGCTTGGGGTCAGCAGTTGGGTTTACAGAGACCTCAGGCCAAACACCCAGCCTTCGCTGTCTGAGCTCTGAATCCACTTTAAGATACAGTGGAGGCAGAGAGGAATAAAAACCCCACCCTTGTTACCAGTGAAGATTGGCTTAGAAGCCACAGCTTTGATGTGTATCAGAGTGGGATTTGTGAAGGTAGACTGCAAAATTAGGCCAATTTACCCACCAACTCACAGATACACGAGGGGACTCCTGAACCTCATAGCATAGAGGCCTAGGCCAGAAGTGGGGCACCATGGCCCTCACATTCATCTCTCAAGAAACTCACTGTCTCCATGGGGAGGTCTGGAGTGTGGAACAAAAGGCCAGATGTATTTAGGGGCAAGTTCCTCCTCATGGAAACAGGAATGGGGAAGAAGTATTTCATACACCACCCAACAAGGAGTAGACCAGTCAGTTCCATGAAGGAGGCAGAGCTGGGAAGAATGGCTGGGCGGCTAGTTGAAAGGGAAAATGTTGAGGTAGGTCGCTGAGCTAACCAGTTCCTTACCTGTAACATAGGATTTGAAAGAACCCACCTCATAGGGTTGTTTCTAGAATTAAAGAAGATAAAAAGTTGGGGCACCTGGGTGGCTCAGTGGTTGAGCATCTGCTTTTGGCTCAGGGCATGATCCTGGGGTCCTGGGATCGTGTCTTGCACTGGGGTCCCCGCAGGGAGCCTGCTTCTCCCTCTGCCTGTGTCTCTGCCTCTCTCTGTGTGTCTCTCATGAATAAATCAACCAATCAATCAATCAGTCTTAAAAAAAAAAAGATAAAATTTCTCCAGGTGGCTATACATATGGGGTCTTGTGTGGTGCAGAATAGGAACTTAGTGATAGTTGAACCTGAATCAGGGAGGAAAAGGAGGTCATGAGGCAATGTCCTGAGGTCCTCCTCTTGGTCCGCCCTGTGTCACAGCAGGTTTGGTGATCACATGAGCCTTTGAGAGTTAGATTGTCCTTTCTTTGGGTTGTCATCTACTGTCTATGGAACTGCTCTTCCCTCCTCTTTTTTCTTTTCTTTGTCCCCTGGTGAGGATGAGGTCAAAGTAGTGTCTTCTGTTAGGAGGTACCTCTAATAGTCTGCAGAAATAGTCTACAGTGAGATTTGTCTGGTTCCACCCACTGCACAGTGTTTCCTGGAAATCCAGGTGCACTGAACTCAGGTTGGTCCATTGGTTTTTCCAGCCAGGCTGGTCTGGATGGGTCATGCAAAGCTCAGAGTTTTGGGGGAGAGGACAGATAATGCTTGCAAAGGTCAAGGCAAACCATTGTATGGACACCACGAGGGGGCCTTCCCCATAGGATATGGCATTCTGTCTTGGTGGTCACTCTCTGGACCCTTCTTTCGAGTTAGCCAAGCTGACCAGTGACTTCCGTGGTGATGCACACGTAGCTGGATTATCCACACCAGCTGCTGGGTGGATCCAGATAATTAATTCCCTTGGGGAACAGAAAAGCTTTGGAACAATTCTCATGAGGGCCACTGATGACCAAGAGATAGGAATCTTAAAGAAATCTTAAAAATCCTGCTTTTAATAGTCTGTATCAGCGGCCAGCAGAGGACAGCCTGCAGGCTAAATCTGGCCTGCTACGTGTTTTTGTGAAAAGAGTTTTACTGGAACACAGACATACCAACTCCTTTATATATTGTCTTGGCCTCCATGGTGCTCCAACGGCAGAGCTGAATAGTTTGCCAGAAAGATGGAATGACCTACAAAGTCTAAAGTATTTATTATCTGGACCTTTACCAAAAAAGTTCGCTGACCCTCGAGATGTGTGTCCATATGATAGGCATTTGGATAAATAAATGCTGGTCTGTCAATGGATAGGATGTTTCAGAACGAGGGTCTTAACCCTAAATAAAACCATAAACTTTGAAAATATGCACAAAATGCTCTGTGTAGACGTGTGGGCATCTTTTTGGGAAAGAGCACCGTTGGCTTCCATTATCCATTTCACAAATATTTAAATTTAAATTCCACAAATATTAAGTACCTCCTCTGTGCTTGGCACTGTAGACACAATTGCGAGCAAGATGAACTCAGGCCCTCACGGTGCTCACAGACCCAGCAGGTGGTAGACATGCGCACAGACAGTTAAGCAAGTGGATCCATGAGAAAATAGCTAAATATCATGGAGGCCAGGCTGCAGAGGAAACTCTGCCCCCCTCACCCCTGCACACCACCATGTGCATGTTCTTTCTTTTTTCTTTTTTTTCTTTTTTAATTTTATTTACTTATTCATGAGACACACACAGAGAGAGGCAGAGACACAGGCAGAGGGAGAAGCAGGCTCCCTGCGGGGAGCCCCATGCATGACTGGATTCCAGGACCCCGGGATCACGCCCTGAGCTGAAGGCAGATGCTCAACCACTGAGCCACCCAGGTGCTTTCTAACATAGCATTTAAATTGAGCCTGAAGAAGGAAAGGCTCAGAAACCACCCCGAAGATAACATTTATATCACGGAAGTCTCAGAACAATAAATATTGACCCTCACAAGTTCAACAACCAACATTTAGCCAATTGTAAAGTGCCCGTTTATAATTCCTGCCCGGCTAGCTTTTATTACTCTCTGCCCCAAAGCTCACTGGAGACCTGGAAGGTAACTGGTTGTGTTGGACTTTGAAATGATTAGGACAATCAACCTATCTCTTCTTCTTTTTTTTCTTTTTTAAAAATTTTATTTTTTCATGAGAGACACAGAGAGAGAGAGGCAGAGACACAGGCAGAGGGAGAAGCAGGCTCCATGCAGGGAGCCTGACGTGGGACTTGATTCCGGGTCTTCAGGATCATGCCCTGGGCTGAAGGCAGGCGCCAAACCACTGAGCCACCCAGGGATCCCAACCCCTCTCTTCTTCTAATAAGAAACAAGTCTTGAGTGTATATTCTTGGTTCTCTGCTGGGCTACTGGAAATCCTACACTATTCCCCACCTTACCTCTAGCAGGTCGTGGAAATTTGGTTGAGAGCCAGTATGTGGGAGAACGTATTATGATCTGGAGTATATTCGCACTTGACTGCTACGTGAAGTCACATTTCAGAACTGCAGGATCCACCTAAATATGTGTGTCTCATCTCTACGGATACAGTATAAATATAAAGAGGATTGTCAGGATTTTTATGAAGATGGTCCTCTCTGGGCAGTGAAGGATTTTTTAGTTCAGTTTCCTTCTGCCCGCATCAGTATTTTCTGCATTTCCTATAACGTATGGGGAGTTCCTGTATTGTCAGAGAATATTTTAATACATTTAAAGGGGGGAAATACTGCTTTTCATTTTAGGGTACAAAGAGCAGTCGATTCTGGGCAAATGAGTTTGCTCCTCACGTACTGAATGTTCTCATTTTATGAACAGTTCAAACGTGCCATCCCCTGAAGCTCATCTTGGGGAGTTTCTTGCACTGGAAATAGCCTCTCTCGCTCCTACTCACCCTGGATGAGTGATCATGGAGGTCAGCTGTGGCAGAGCTTAGACTCGGCGCTGGAAGGAGCCCTGAAGTTTACCTAGTGAGCTCATTTACCATTGGAAGAAGCTAAGACCTTTAGAGGTTGGGACTTGTGTAAGGTTATATACAGAAAACTGGGGATAGAGTTGACCAGAGAATGCTATGCCATGGTTTAATTCATTTAATTGTGGCTTTCTAAAGAGAGCAGGAAGCTTGGTGCCAATTTCATATAGACCAGTGTATCAAAGACATGGGTGTCCAAGGATGTGGATAAGGCTCCCCTGTGGTAGTCTCCCCTACTCATTCCTTCCCTCTCTCCCTCCTTCTCCCCCTCCAGTGGCTTAGCTTCTGAACTCCTTGACTATGTTTGGGAATCTCCCTTCCTCCAATTTTGGGAGTCTTGGTGGAAGACAGAGCCTATCTCTCAGGATAGAAGTCGGGCTTCCAGCCTCTCTTGCAGCTAGAGCTGACCTTGGCTTGGCCAGTCGGTTGGGTCTGATAGCAAAGACATTCTGGCAGGACTGACTGGAATTCAGTGCCAGGGACCTAAGCTGGGGCATTTGATGGCCAGCACTAAGGACAGAAGTGCTGCCACAGGGGTATGTGGTGGCATTTTGGTGGAGCAGGAGTCCTGGTCTCCCTTAGCTCTGTTGGGGTGCCAGGGTGGATACTGTGGCCTTCTGCGGTTGGTTCCATGAGTCCCCCTCCTCCTATACTTCTGGTTAATTGACATGGCTTCTGTTGCCCTTCACTGAGGCCTGTGCCTGATAGACTCTCCCTGTTGAACATGGACGTGGACTTAAATTCTCCCTAGCATCCAGATAAAGTCTTGGCTCTCTGACCTTCTTGTAATAAAGACAACAAACCATAAATCCTCAGACTTATGCTTATCTTTTCCTTTCCATGTTGTTATCTCCCATGATTACCCTGCATGCCAGGGTCAACTGTTTGTATCCTGAAAAGAAAGAAAGTCCCTCAAACCAGAAATGTTTGTGCAATGTGAGTCTCACGGGAACTTTGATTCGCACTGTGTTTTCCATTCAGTTGCATGGCCTGTGGCAAGAGGAAGATTTTGTTTCCTCTAGTAGTTTGTGGACTATAGTGCTCTTAGCCCTGGCACATGTGTGCTGTCTTGGATATAGCAGCTGACAGCATTCCTTGTTAGGGTCAGGTTTGGTTCCTGGTGACTAAATCCTACGACAAGAGAGGAAGTTGGAGATATAAAAAGACGGAGGATTTATATAGACACAGATTCTGTGTAGACCCTGCATAGACCCTATGGGACCCTATGGAGGTGCTGCATAGATCATGCATAGACCCCACAGAGACCCTTCTAGACCCTGCATGGACCCTACAGAGACCCTGCATAGACTCTACAGAGACCCTATACAGACCCTGCATAGACCCCACAGAGACCCTGCATAGACCCTACATAGGCCCTGTATAGACTCAACATAGTCCCCACAGAGACATTGCATTGACCCTGCATAGACCCTACAGGGACCAACAGAGACCCTGCATAGACCCTAATAGACTTTACATAGACCCTGCATAAACCCGACAGAGACCCTGCAATGACCCTACAGGGACTCCACAGAGACCCAGGGAAGATGAGAAGGTACCTTGATTTTAGGGAATTAATTTTTCTCTCAATTCTTTGGCTGGTGGTTGTCTTTCCTTATGACAATGGACCATATCCTGTCAAAAATAGGATTGTCATTTGTTAAGGAGATGAAGCTTTCTATCAAGACAATATGATGACTTTTCACCTTCTAGTCTTAAATTCCTTTGCCTTCCCCACTGTTTGGCAGAGTCATATGTATTCTTAGGTCCGCAGATAGAACTAAGGATCCAGTCTATCCCTGTGTATTACCTCGATACATCTAACTGGGCAGTAATATTTGGAGTGACGTAAATATAGAGAGTGAGGAAGTATACCTGGATTAAGTAGTACTTATGCGATCTAAACCATTAATTTTCAAAATTCAATCTATATCAGAATCACCTTGGGGGTGAGGGTGAGAGAGGGCACATGGCAGATTCCCGGGCCCCCCTCCCACAGGTTCTGATCAAGGAGCTCCAGGATGGGCTCCAGGAGTTGGTGTTTTATAATCTCCCACCGTGACCCAGTGATGGATGGTCTTTCCTCCGACTTGGAGATACAGTGGTCTAGGGTAGTAATCTTCATCCTCAGAATTAGAGAGGATGATATAACAGCATTACCTCAAAGGGGGAAAGTAAGCCCAACAACTATTAGGTTAATATTGGCTGTTGGACATGAGCCCTGAAATGGGTGCTCTTCTCCTGGACGCCTCCTCCCTGATTTGATAAGTGACAACCATTCAGTGAAGTGTGTGGCTCCCATCTTTCTGTGGTCGGCTGAGAGTCCTTTGCAAAGCTCTGATGAGCACTGGTGTTCTCCAGAATGCCCTGATGACCATGCTGGGACTTTTTTTTTTTTTTTGCAGCAAATGTCTTTCTCTGGTGACTCCCCCAAAGCTATCATGATCTCTTTCCCACGGGGGCATTTGTGCTAAGCACACACATGATGCAGGGTGGGCTGAAAGCCAGAGAGAGGGCTCTGGAGCCCACTTGGGATTTATTTTTAGACCACAGTCAATTTACCAGGAATGAGTTCATGTTGATTAATGGGTTGGTTGTGCCTTCAAAGCAGAAGCGCTGACCTGGTAGGTGGATGTTTTAATCTTATTAGAGATTTTGGCTCCCTTGACCAAGAGTAGAAATTATTCCCTTTTAGATATTTGGAACAAGCCATGTTTTAGTGAGTGGTTTGCTTAATAGATGAGAAATCTTTTCGCTAAGAGTGAACCCATCTCTTCTTCTGATGTACATTTAATTTTTACCAATTACACAGATCTGTTTGTGTCTGTGTTGTCGCCAAGCAGTAGCTTGCTTAATTGTAAGCTTCGTAGGCGAGGCGTGGATTACTTTCAGTGCCCGGGAACGATGGACTGAAAAGACAAGATAATCAAACCAGCCACCTGACCCAGGCAGCATTTATCCCTCTGATAACTGTGTGGCTCGGGATCTTTAGAATGTAACTAGAATAGCTGTCTCCATTTATCAGAGATTGTAAATAAGTTTTGCATCATATTTCTTAAACTCCAGATGCTTCTCTGCTCAGAGATTAGTAACTGAGCCTAATAAACGCTTCAGTTATCTTTCCATGAGCTTTCCTTCATCTCCATTAGAATCTTTTCCTGCCCTGGATTACACCCTACCCGTGCAATGCCTCCTTGGACAGTTTTGCACTCAGCGTGTGGCTGCTTCCAGAGTAGAGTGTGGTCAGTTTGTACAGCCTCATATAGAATGTTTGCAGAACTGCAGTGTTGCTCACAAGAATCCCGGGGTCGTTAGATAGAAAGAAGATGAGGGAAGTAAGAGAAGCTCTCACATACCCTGCTTTAGAAAAAAGTGGTGTTTCATTTTGAGAGAAAAGTAGCTTTCAGGACCATACAAGCTAAGAGCAGAAACGAAGGAAATGACCTCCCCGCACCCCCCCCTTTTTTTTTATAGGCACTATGCTGTCTTGAGAAATGATAGAGGAACTTTTAAAAATGCAGACTAGAGGGGTGCCTGGGTGGCTCAGTGGGTTAAGCAGCCAGTTCTTGGTTTCGGCTCAGGTCATGATCTAAGGGTTGTGGGATCAAGCCCTGCATCAGGCTTAGGGAGTCTGCTTAGAGGATTCTCTCTCTCTCCCTTTCCTTCTGCACTTTCCCCTGTTCATGCTTGCATTATCTCTCTCTCTCTCTCTCTCTCTCTCTCTATCATTTAAAAAACAAATCTTAAGAAAAAAAAATGGAGGCTAGAGCCCCAAGTTGGCCAGGTGGATATATCAGTCTGGCGTGCGAAAACACCTGCTGCTCTCATTGGCCGTCGACAAGCAGAAGTGGATCACAGGAAAATAACTCATGTCTGTAAGGAATTAACTAATCATGTATCATTAAAAAGGCCTTGTTTGGACTTAAGACCTTTCACAAAAGAGGAAAGAAATATGCCTAAAATCCTTAAAAATGTTCAACCTCACCTGTAGCCAAAGAAATACAAACTAAGGGAAATGTCATTTCCTTTGTAAGAGAGTATATTTATTTTTAAATGAGAAATACCCATGCCGACGAAGAAATGCTGTGATGATAACTTGTAAACTCTACTCACTGGAGCGTAAATGGCATGGCCTTTCTGGAAATTAATTAGCCAAATGTATCACAGCCCTCTGATCAACACTTCCACTTCTGGGAATTTTGTTCAAATTCCTGATTGTTTATACAGGTGAAAGATTTTGCAGTGATATTTATAGAAATAAAATTAGAAATAGCCTAAATGCCCAACAGTATGGGAATGCAAATAATAATTTGTATTGCTTGAAATGCCTGTAAGAGTTTTCAATCACAGGGGAGAAATGCTTATGTTATATTTAGTGAGCACAAAAAGCAGTCTCCAGTTGTATCATATGATATCTCCGTTACGTAAAACCATATGAAAAAGCATGGAAGGGGGCGCCTGGGTGGCTCACCCGGTAAAACATCTATCTGCCTTCCGCTCAGGTCATGATCCTGGGGTCCTGGGATCAAGTCCCTACTCCGAGGGGCGCCTGCTTCTCCCTCTCCCTCTCCCTCTTCCTGCCACTCCCCCTGCTTGTGCTCTCTCTCTGTCAAATACATAAATAAATCTTTTAAAAAAACATGGAAAACAATGCACCAAACTCATATATATATATATATATATATATATATATATATATATATAGTGATGCGATCACGTGTGATTTAAATTTTCTTCTGTTTATTTTTAGGGTTTCCAAGGTTGCCTTGACATGCAATCATATTTGTAGTCAGAATGAGGTTACTGGCAAGAGTATGGTATTTGGAGCACCTGCCCATGGTGAGGTGGGTCTAATGGCTGGCCAGCCCTGCCTTGACTACTGAAGCCCATCAAACTTCTTAAATGGGCAACAGGGGGAGGGGCTGAGGCAGAAGGAGAAGCAAACTCACTGCTGAGGAGGGACTCCGATTTGGGGCTTGATCCCAGGACCCTGGGATCGTGACTTGATCTGAAGGCAGATGCTTAAAAGACTAAGCCACCCATTTAAATGAATGGCATACTGCTGGCTTTATGCAGGGACTTCACATTCGCGGCATATATGCTGGCGTTTCCAAGGGCTTCTGGAGAATCTAAGGACACTCGTGGATGAGTAGCCTTATGGGGGCTCAGGAAAGCTAGGGAACTTCTCCCAGGGGCATCATCTTGGCTATCCTATTTCCATCAAAAGAGAGACCAGGGATCCCTGGGTGGCGCAGCGGTTTGGCGCCTGCCTTTGGCCCAGGGCGAGATCCTAGAGACCTGGGATCGAATCCCACATCGGGCTCCCGGTGCATGGAGCCTGCTTCTCCCTCTGCCTGTGTCTGTGCCTCTCTCTCTGTGACTATCATAAATAAATAAAAATTAAAAAAAAAAAAAAAAAGAGAGACCATGTTCCATCGCAAGCCTCCAGCACCCAAACCTTCCCAGTTCCTCACAGCTGAGTCATGTCTCAAGTGCCCAATGGGTTCTAAAGATGGCATTTGAGGCAAAAACAAATGTTGAAGAGTCAAGATTAACCCCTTGAACATCCTTTTTCTCCCTTAAACCACCAAGACTTGCCCCTCCCCCAGAACATCAAAAGCCAAGCATTAAATTTGCTTTACCATTGCAACAAACACCGCTCTCTTTCTGGGAACTCGAAGCCTAAATCACTTTGAAAAAATAGTGGAGAGGAGAAAGAGGGAGATGGATACATGAAGAGGATTTTCATGGTTATCTTCAAAGGCATATCCCTGCATTTGCCATTTGTAAAATGCACCTGCCGTACAGCTCCACCTCAGCTCAATGTTAGCTAACCAGTTGTTGGCCACGTGCAAGATTCAACGATCATTGCACTAAGATTCCCTGTCTGTGATAGGAACCCTTCCTCACATGCTGGGGTGTTTCCTGGGATAGGTCAGCCCTATGCTTCCATGGTATATATAAATCATGAAGCCATAAAACAGTGAGCGCCTGCGGTCAAGAAGTTACTTTCCCTGGGCCGGTGCCCATTCTGGGCAGGAGGGAGCAGAAGGAGTTTGCCCCCGTGTGGCAAGACGGGGGCACTGCCTCTTTTAGCATCTGGGTAAGAGTGGCCATTCAAACTTGCATAGAAAGAGATGGTTTTGCAAACGATGGGCTCAGAACTAAGCAAAATTCCCTCAAGGCTTTAAACACTAGAGTCACAGAGGCTGAGATATGTAGGAAATATTTCTAGTTTTAAGTGAAAGAAGTAGAATATGAAACTGTACGTTAAGATGTGTAATCAATAGGAATCGCTGACATGAACTGTGCTTTTTATGTGCCAGGCACTGTGCCAAGCACTTTACCCACATTTTAGTTCTCATAGAAACCTTACTAAGAAGTTATGAGTATTAAACCCATTTTAACACAAAAGCACTGAGACACAGAGACAGCATCCCCCTGAAGCCTTATGGCTAATGATTGACAGAGCCACAATCCTATGGTTGGCAGATCCCTGATCCCATGGTTGACAGAGCCACATCCTGTGGTTGGCAGAGCCATGATTTCATGGTTAACAGAGCCACATCCTGTGGTTGGCAGAGCCCTGATCCCATGGTTGATAGAGCCATATCCTGTGGTTGACAGAGCCACATCCTGTGGTTGGCAGAGCCCTGATCTCATGGTTAACAGAGCCACATCCTATGGTTGGCAGAGCCCTGATCCCATGGTTGACAGAGCCATATCCTGTGGTTGACAGAGCCACTTCCTGTGGTTGGCAGAGCCCTGATCTCATGGTTGACAGAGCCACATCCTGTGGTTGGCAGAGCCCTGATCTCATGGTTAACAGAGCCACATCCCATGGCAGGCAGTGCAATCCTCCATCTATTCTCTTCACCATTTGCACTGACTGCAAATATGCAAAACATGAATGTGCATGAACTGGACAAGGGGTAGGAACAAATGACAGCCAGTGTGGTGAGGATATTGGGGACGTTTTCTTTAATCCAGTTACGTCTACCACTTTATAAAAGTATGGATGAGTGTGGATAGGTTTAGAAATAGTCATAGCCTTTAGTTCTGGATGTCTTTGAGCTGAAAGGTCATCTGTCAAGACTGGGAGAACCACCTGGCTCCTTCTTAAATTTTCAGACTGTCAGGAAGGGCCTCCATGGTCCTTGACTCCTCTATGTGCCACGGTTGATGCTAACCCATGTCGAGTCATTATTTCATGTTCACATTCGGCATTAATTACGTAAAGGAAGTCATGCTAATCCCAGAAATGATTAAAGAAACAGAACCAGATTCTTCACAAGCACTGTCACACTCGTGACAATAATTGAATTTCTTCCCGCAAATCAGTGATTCTCTGGGAAACCAGAAGAAAGAAAAAATATAGTTAAATTCTCCCCTCTCCCTGCTTTTGATCTTGTTTGTGCATGTATAGTACATCGTAAATATGTATCACTGACTACTCTTCATTTTGTGTTTTGTAAATGGAGTTTAGAAAGAAGACACTTCTCCAGAGGTTTGAAGTTTTCTGTGCTCAGCAGAGGAGGATTTGCCCATTTGTGCTAATCCAACCAAATCATTTCCATTGATGTCTTGGGGATGTTTTTAAAGCTCTCACGGCTGGTGATCTGTTAATTAGTGTTGCCGCATTCACTGGGGGCTGAGGTTCCTTCATTGGGCCCTATTAGATTTGGCCGGTTACATCATCAGACGAACAGCAAACATCCTGTGTCCCTGCAGGGACCAGGCCCATGGGTTATGAAAACAAGGGTTAATGTAGCGTTTGTCTTGCATGATGTTCTTGGTCTGAGGTCCTTGAAGCCAGAAGGATTCAAAAATTTTTTCAAAGTCGTAATTTTTTTAAAAAGATTTTATTTATTTATTCATGAGAGATACAGAAAGAGAGGCAGAGACACAGGCAGAGGGAGAAGCAGGTTCCATTCAGGGAGCCCGATGTGGGACTCAATCCTAAGACTCCAGGACCACACCCTGAACCAAAGGCATCTAGATGCTCAACCACTGAGAAACCCAGGTGCCCCGTATTGTTTTCTTTTCTTTTTCTTTTTCTTTTCTTTTTTTTTTTTTTTTTTTTCTGGAGAGAGGATCATAGCTTCCACCTTACTTTCAAAAGCAGTTGCTGACTCAAAATGGTTTATTTAGAGTCACTGATCTAGAGATGTCAGCACTTTTTGCTTCACCGGAGAGAAGGTCAAACCCTGAAGGGGACAGGGCCTCCCCAAGGCAACAGGGTTCACGATGGTAGCCTAGATTGTGCCCGCCAGACCAGGGGTGGCTTTGCTCTATGATACGATGTGTTGGGATGAGAATCACACGCATGATTGTGTGAATGTGTCACATAAGTTCACCCTGTGATTCAGCGGGAAGAGGGAGCCTCCGATGGGTCTGTTTGTTCCCCTCCGGTCCTTCTCAAATGCAGCAGTGCTGTGCCTCCCCAGGAAAGATGAAACTGGGGGACAACCAGCTGGCCCCAGCAGTGGGTCCCTTCTTTGTGTAGATTCTTAGATGCTGGAGCCTAAATTAAAAAAAAAAAAAAAAAAAAAAACTCCTTTGATAATGGGGAGCTTTGAAGTCTTTTCTTCTACTTTCCTGAAAGAATTGTAAACCCCGTGTTCCTTGCTTGATGTTAATAACTATTTTCTACTTACAGCTGCTTTACACTTGGAAATAGTAGAGCTATTATTATGAAACACTGTTTCCGTGCATCCTTTTCAGGTTGTCTATGAATGGTAATGACTGTGGACAGGAGATTTCCACTGGGCCTTTCCCACCTCTGGGGTCATGGGATGCAAGCTCATGAGACCCTCTCTGCACCCTGAACATTTCCAAGCTAAACATCTGGGATTTCAAGCCCCCAAATATCATGGCAGTGACTACTCTCACCACCCTTCAGATCACCGTGGCAGATCACCGCTCTACCCCTCTGCCCCCTAGTCAACACCAGGACCTTGGTTAAGAGGTCTCTTCTAGAGTCAAAGACCTGGCTTGGCTCCTGAATCCATCTAGGACAGGTGATGTGGGGCTGGGACCAGTTATCTCCACCTCTCAGCTCTTTAAGCTCCTCCTTTTTGGGGCCTTCGGAAGGATTGAGGAAAAGTTCTTAGTACCAGGGCTTAGTTGGATGTCACTGATGCCATTTTGCGTTTCTGAACCGACATGGGCTGTTCCATCTCTAAATGTCCTTCCTCTTTGCCAACTCTTGCTTTGAGTGTCCAGACCTTTCCCCTCTCAACACATCTCACAGGTTCTTGTCACTCTGGCACACCCCATCGCCCCCTCCCGGGCTTGGCAGTTGCCTCCACGAGGTGGTCATCCTTTGCCCACAGCGCTGGTGTTCTACTCTTGGTGTGCAGTGGTTGGACCTGCCTTGCCAGGAGAGGTGAGAAGATTCATTGCTCAGGAGGCATCCGTAGTCTCTGTAGTGATTTATTTGGACTAATTTTCCTCGTTGCAGGCTCATTAGAGGCTGTTACCAAATGGTGGCTTATTTGCTTTCAACAAGCATGTCAGGTGTTCACCGCCCCCCTCCTGTGCCCATGTCCCACTAGGGGAGGCACCAACAGCAGCTTTCACACGCTGGGGCCCCAAGGCGGAATGTGCAGCTCTACTTCCATTAACAGCTCTTTCTGCTTCTCGATCGTTCCTATTAAACACTAGTATGCCGCCGGAATTCCCTAATGGTGCCCCCATCTCCGTTGCTCACTGTGCATTATTTGCAGGAGATTCAGAGTCCAATCCTTCTGTGACCCTGACAAAATTCAGAGATTGTCGGAGAGTCTACATTTCTGCCCTTAGATTGAAAGGAATTATTCATATCATCCCTGTCTCTTCTCTTTTAAATTGTAAAATCCCAAAGGGAAGAGTGGCCTCCCCACCCCCGACCCCATCAACTCCCACTGGAGAGCTAGGTCAGGTCTGTGCGCTCAAAGGAAGCCCAAGGAATTGGTGGTGTTTTCCGACTGGCCCAGGAAGAAGGCGAGCACCCTCCGCCACCCCATGCCTTAGTTCCTGGGTGTCGCTCGGGCCTGCTTTGCTTGCGCTTTTATGGATTCGAGGTCCCAGATGTGTACTTCAGTTTTCTGACCAGCCTCTGCAGTCTGAGTCATCGAGTATTGTCAGCTTAAAAGGTGTAAAAAAACTTCCCCCCGTGGGTGTCGAGAAACACGTGTGCAAACGTGCACGACGGCTGTGTGATATGTGGGGTGCCAGGTGAACAATCCCGTGCTTATGTGTGTCCACACACACGAACACACTTGGTGTGGAGACTGCACAAGGAGTGTTTAGCTTCATCCTGTGCAAATAGTGTCTGGGAGGAATCGCCTTGCAGCTGAGACATCAGTGTCCCCAGAGGCCAGTTATGGGAGCTGTGGCCTCTGACACTTGGGGGCAGCTGTCATTCCTGCATTTGGGGGGATCCGTAGGAGGTGCCTCCTCTCTCTGGGGACTGAGATTCAGCTGTCATGAGAGAGAACAGGTTGGGATCTGGGGCAGCCTGAGTCAGCCTGCCCTTTGGCACTTGCTTCCTCTTCACGCTTACCTGTTGGATTTGAGTGAACAAAGACAAAATGATTTTCAAAAGAAGTGGTTTTTTTTTGGTTTGTTTGTTTTTGCTTTTTTTTTTTTTTTTCCCTGTCTTGGAAATATAAAGTAGTGTTCACTTTGACGGGTTCATCTTAAAAGGGCAAAAAAGACCGGATCAAGTTTGCATAGGGAGAGACTGGTCTTGCTTTTTTTTTTTTTAAAAGGTTTTATTTATTTATTCATGAGAGACACACAGAGAGAGGCAGAGACACAGGCAGAGGGAGAAGCAGGCTCCCTGCGTGGAGCCCAATGTGGGACTCGATCCCAGGACCCCGGGATCATGCCCTGAGCTGAAGGCAGGCGCTCAACCACTGAGCCACCCAGATGTCCCGAGAGACTGGTCTTTAACCAAAGCATCTGAGAGGGTGAGCACCCCTACCTTGCCTTTCGCCAAAGAAGTAAGGAGAGGCACCTCCAGAGGCCCCTGGTCAGGGCCAGCAGGGTCCTTACAGTTGCCTGTTGTTTCTTAATTTGACTTTGGGAAAAAATTTTCTGCAACTTCCAGCTTAGAGATGAGAATTCTTCTGCTAGTGGAAAATGTATGGAGAAGGGAAGCAGAACCGCCACAGTTCAGCAACTGTGTCTCCCGACACAGCAGAGCATCTGTCAAGCTTCTGCTGTTTCCCACAGCCAGGGGAGCCACATTGTTTATTTTCCAAACCAGGGCACTTTGAGAGTGAAAAGGGACACGCGTAATCCCCCCAGGATGGTGGACCCGAACTGGGATGAATGGGTGCCTTACTCAGGATGGGGATCCTAAAAACACATTCATGTGTCCTGTCTGTGACCTCTGAGTTATGACTTGCGGATTCTTATACTCACTCGTGGTGGAGAGACTTTCCTTTCCATTCGTGCCACCTCATTTCTGCAATTTGCTCAAGACTCTGCTCTTCCAGGAAGCCACCATTGCATCCCATGCTGAGCATCACCACAGTCTGGGTGCTTGGCCTCAGACCCAGGCGATTTGCCTCCGTTAGGAATGAGCAAATGACCCAGGAGAAGACCGTGGGTAGTTGGCATAACCTGGGCTTATGAAACGACACCCTTCAAATATATCCTCCAAGGGGAAGGTTTGCAAGGAGGGTTGCCTGGTTAGCCAGTTAACTCATGAAATCATGGCTGGGTACCTTAGTCAGCCTGTGAGGGTCAGAATGTCCTGTGACACCCAGGCTGCCATTTGTCCATCTGTCTGTGTGTCTATCTGGGTGGTACACCTGCTTCCGTCTATCACCCATCAATGCTTCCTTGTGCCCTTCCTGCGTGGAACGTCAGGCTGCTGGTATATGACCTTTTGGATTGAGCATCCACACTTGAATCACCGGGCCTGTCCCCACTCCAGTACCCACCCCCATCCCCGGGGAAGGAATCTGATTGGCTGGGCCTGGCATATGGATGGGTCCCCATGAGGCGGCTTGACCAGGAGAGCGGGGTCACCCACGATGTGTGACAGCCACCACTGTCCACACCTGCGCACTTAGTAGCAGCTAAGTGCTTGCCTGCGGCCTCTCATTTAATCCTTACACTCCCCTATGGGATAGGTACCGTCATTATCCCATTTTATGACTCAGGAAACTAGGGCACAGAGAGGGTAAACAGCTTGTTGGGCACCACACAGCTGATAAGTGGACGAGTCAGGAGTGAGCCCAGCTGCCGGGCTCCGGAACCTGAGCTCCTAACCACTCCTCAGTGTCGCTTCTCCTTGGTAAGCATTGCTAGGGTGCCCCCACTTTCATCTTTTTTTTTTTTTTTAATCCTTTCTGGTCCCTGTACATTGGGCACTGAACACTGTTCAGGGAGTGTTTGCCGAATGAATGAGTAAGCAAAGGAAGGGAGGGAGGAGGAGAGGAACAGAAGGTCCATTAGGAAGGTAGGAAGCAGACCAGTTCCCGGGGCGGGGGGCGGGGGAGCTTCTTCTGCTGCTACCTGCCCAAGGACCAGGGTGCACAGTTTCAAAGTACTCTCCCTGTCCCTCTCTCTCTTTGCTCAGACAAGAGCGAGAACGGCGAGGCCTATCAGAGGAAGAAGACTGTGGCCGCCAGCCTTCCCGAGGGCCCTGCAGTCCCCGAGCCTCCGCGGGGGACCCCGATGCAACCCAACAGCGGCAGCTGGAGGAGGATCGCACTGCTCATCCTGGCCATCACCATCCACAACATTCCAGGTGAGGTCCGGCCACCTGCCTGAGGGGGGAGTCACTCTGTCAGCCTCGCTGCCTGGCTAGAAGAGGGGCACCGACAAACGTGACTTGGGTCCTTTTTGCAGCGGGGAGGCTCAGGGACAGAATGCAAATCTTTCTTGACATCATTTTTAACTCACATCATTGCTGTGGGGCGCACCTCGTATAATAAGTGTGGGATGTCTCTGGTTCTGCTTTAATGCTCTTTTAAAATAGTGAGCTCCGTAGAGTTTGGCACAGGTGGTTGGTTGCCTTACCTGCCTTCTTCCTGCGGAGCACCTGTCTGGAACACCCTTGCCCAGTGGAATCCTTTTTTAGCATGCTGCGGTAGTTTGCTTTGCATCTTTGGATTTATTTTAATTGAACAAAATGTGTTGGCATTCTAACTGAAAAATAGTGTTTCATTTAGAGTAACTAGAAAACACAGATAAGCATAAAAAAGAATAAAGATATTATTTAGAACAACAAATTGAGGGAACCTCAGGAACTCCTTGAGTCACATCTTGGAATTCCAGCTCTGCCACTTACTTGCTAGCATATCTGGACAAGCTGCTCAAGCTCTTTGAGCCTTGTTTTTCCCATCTGTGAAACGGGCATAAAGCTACTACTGAGATAACCAGGACTTTATTGGCAAAATGAATTGCATTTATTTTGATACTTAAATAAGATGCTATAGCACGTGCACGCACACACAGAGACACAGATTTTGGTGCAGTACTTAGGCCACATGAGCATTTGGAAAATGGTAGCGGTTATTAGCATTAATAACACTCATGTCCTTCCTTTCTGCTGTGACTTCCTAGTCTTGAGTTCTTCAGCTATCTGATCCATCATTGTTTGCGCTAGAACTTGAGTTTTAGGAATAACCTCCCTTGAGGGAGTGTCCCTGGGTGATATATGATCCGAGCCCTTTGCATATCATAGTGCCAGCTCGTCACCCTGTTTCAGGGCAGTGACTCAACCAGAGAAAGCTTGCTAGAGGCATGTTCTTCTCTTCGAAGCTCGTGTAGATGTTGCTCCACTACCCTCCGGTTTCAATATTGTGGGAACGAAGGCCATGGCCAAACCCAATTTATTCCTCCTTGGGTAGCTGGATATTCTTCTACTTATGCAATGAAGATTTTTTTTTTTTGGCTGGGGGAGGGGGTCATTATTAAGGAATGAAAATTTTGATATGTTATAGATTCCAATATATACTCAATCTGTCTAGAACACTATGTTTCCAATCAGTTTTTTTTTTCTAAAGATTTTGTTCACTTACTTATTTGAGAGCGAGAGAGCAAGCATGTGCATGAGCAGGAGAAGGAGTAGAGATAGAGAGACAAGCAGACTCCACACTGGGTGTGGAGCCCGACATGGGGCTTGATTCTAGGACCCCAGGATCATGACCTGAGCCGAAATCAAGAGCCAGCTGCCCAACCAACTGAGCCACCCTGGCCCTCTGTTTCCAGTCAATTTTAAAGCTCAGGTCTTCCGCTCGATGGGAAGCTCTGTCCTTATTATTTCTATCCTGGTCTTAGGAATTTCTATCATCTGATTGTGTAGGCTGGTTTGCTCCCCAATTTTTCTTCAGCATATTTCTCTCATTTCCCTCTTGGCTCTTTCCTTTTGGGCCATGGGAAAACTCCTTGGTGTTTCTATAGCTTGCTGTTCAGTATTCCTTGAAGTCTTATGTGGGACCCCAATGCACAAAGGTGACCAAAACGGCTTTGCCCTGGCAGGTGGTTCTGGCCACAGTCAGCCTCAGAATCTTAGCAAGCTTGGAAGACCAAGGGCTTGGCAGAGGGCAGTTTGAAAAACCTCCATAGTCACCTTCAACCTGTGGAAATGCTCATCAGTAGAGAAGAGAAGGTTCTTATCTTTTCAGTTGTAATAGTAGCTTTCTTTCTGCCACTCAAGGCTCCTTCTCTGAGCAGTTGAGAATGAATAAAGATGTGTCCAGTGGGTCGACAGTCAAATAAGACAACTATACTGGTTCAAGGTGTCCCGTGGGGATTCCCTGTCTCCCTGAAGAATGCAAAAGTGCTCTTAAACCCAGATTTCATTGCACTGGGCTTTGAAAAGCCGGGAATATGCTTTCCTCTGGTGGAGGTCTTCCTATCTCTCACCTGCCACTGCCCTTCTGTGTTCCCGTGTGCTCAGCTGGGACTCTTTCCTGGCTCATTCTGACAGAAGGTTGGGGAGGGTCAGAGTTCACATCTTTCAATGTTTATTGACCTCAGGGAGAGCTCAGATTAGGACCGGAAACAAAAGTGTTAGTAGGAAGGTGTATGGGATGATTTGATGATTCCCAATCAGCACAGATTCAAAGGTTACTTTTGGCTTGACAATAGACTTTCTTCTGGATTGTTGGCTTTCCCAAGTTCATGGTCACCCCATGTCCCTATTATGGTGAATGTGGAAGCGTCTTTTGAAATGAGGATTGAGTGGCCCATAGGAACCCCAACTGAGTCGGCTTCATCAGAAGCCCAGTGTAACGGCCCGTGACCTGGCTTGTCTGGATTCGAGAAGTTCAAAGGGAAATTTCTTCCCTAGTCTTGCCTTTTTAAAAAATTAATTGCATTTTAATAATGAGTTGTAGGTACTTGAGTTATATCAGTCATAAAACAGACCAAGATCCCTGGCCTCCTATCCTTAACATTATAGCAGGGCAGAAAGACAACATAATAGTAACAATTGGCTTGTATGTTATGTTCAAGGGGGTTGGTGCTATAAAAAAAGGACACGTCCAGCAGGGCTGATGAGATCCAAGTTGTTACAGAAAGGAATTATAATTTTAAAGAGTGGCCAGGGGGGTCTCACTGAGACCTAGCATTGGAGTCAGACAACCAGTTCTCTGGGGCAGAGTGAATGTTCCAGGCAGAGGGAGCAGCCAATGCAAGGGCCCTGAGGCAGGAGCATGTCTGGACCTATGAGGAGGAGCCAGGAGTCCCGTGTGGCCGGAGCAGGGTGAGTGGGAGGGAAAGGCACAAAGTGAGGACAGAGGGGTCAGCCCTGCTCCAGGTGGAACTCAGACGCATTGTAAGGACTTTCCTTCTTACTCTGAGAGATGGGCCCACCCCAGGGATTTGAACACAGAAGCATATGATTCTCTCTAGGTGCTGAATTCAGACTGGACCCAGGAGGGGTGTGGGCGGCCACCGGGAAATTGGGCAGAGGCCACTCTAGGAATGCGGTCTGTGAACAGGGGCAGCTCAGACCAGAGTGGGGGATTGTGAGACAAAGATGGGAACCAGGGAGGACCCCGGGGTTTCAGGGCTGACTGGCTGCGAGCATGGAGTTGCCACCCACTGGGATGGGAAGGACCCCGAGGGGGCAGGTTTTAGAAGGGCATCTCAAGAACCCAGTTTTGCACTGGGAGGCTTGGTTGTTGGCAGACATCCAAGTGGAGGTGCTGATTAGGCAGCTGGGTGTACAGATTCGGAGTGGGGAGCAGAGTCTGGGCTGCAGAGAGAAGTCTGGACCAGATGTGAATCACTGATTGGCACAGTTGTCGTCGAAAGCCCCAGCACAGGATGACATCACCAGGGTCTCCCTGCAAGTAGCCGAGTCTCCCAAGGCCCCGGTGGGGCCCATCCCCGGAGCCCCGGGCTGCTAACTCCAGTCAAGAGCACTTCGCTCACCGATAGTTACGGGCAGCAGCTTCCTGCCCTTTGATGGGAAGGGTATCAAGAGCTGGTCTGTCACCAGTTTGCCTTTGAAGGGATTTTTTTTTTTAACATTATCCTTTATGGTTTATTAAAAGTTTAACTAGAGCTTTGACGTTCACCGAGACTCTGGGTTTTAAGATAGACTGTTCACAATGACTAAAAGGATAATTGATTTTTTTTTTTTTGAAGTTTCTTGTCTTTGCTAGTTCAGTTTTACATGTCCTGGGGATATTTTGTTATTTATTTATTTACTTTTAATGTGAAAGTGAAAAGGAGAGCTTGTTAGCAAGTGTCCCATCCTCCAGAGGTTTCCGGCACGCGAGGACACACAGGTCCGCATGCACACACACCCAGAGCGCTGGGTTAACATTTAATAGGCGTGTGCAAGGACGGATGTGCTCTTAAACTTCTGTGGCTCACAGTTGTCCTTATGAATGTGGGAAGAGCTGGGGGGCCCCCTAACACACATCCTACGGGCAGCTCTGGGTATGCACAGGCCCCACGAAGACCATCCGCAGCCCCAGAGCAGAGAAGAAATCCCGTGTTCAAGAAACAAACACACAGTCATGTAAGCAGTTTAAATGTTTTAGGAAGAAACCATCATGACTGATGAAGACCATCAGACGTGAGCCCCTCCGGCTGGTGGGGTAGACACAGCATCTCCACAGACGGAGATGCCGCTCCTCTGTATGCCACATCCCTTCTCTGGCTTGGCCTGTGTGCATTGGCGACAGGTTGGGGTGCACGAGTCCTTCGGAAAACGATCTCCTGAGGAAGTGACATGTTATCTGGGAAAGCAACTCCGGAGCCTTTTGATCATTGTCTCTTAGAGCGATTTTCATGCAACATCGTGCAGGCTCAAGGGCTCTGAGCCTTCCAGAGGTTCCTGGGCCTTCAGAAAACAATCTTCCTCTCTGCGTCTGAGTGGAATTAAAAATCAACTAGCAATCGAGTCCCTACTAATCTCTTTTCATGAGTGGCTTATGGTCTTGACAGTGCTCTATCGCATGGCTTTGTATGCCAGAAAGTTAAATTTAGAGCTTAAAAGGGATATTCCAGAGGTTATCGCCTTCAAACACTACTCTATTGGGTGATTCAGGGTGTGTGTGTATGCGTGCACGCATGTGTTAAATTATCACTGTGATTCCTTTCAGCCCTGGCATTGGATGATTCTGTGAAAAATAATACAGATAGTACAATATTCTTTTCATGTGTCTAACAGTGTTAATCATCCCTTCCTTTGTGACTCCATGCTTCATCCTGTGTCTGCTTCTGTTGTGATCCTATCACTCTGAATGGGGATTATTCAAATAGGTTCCCCCCTGCCCTCCCCCGCCCATCCATAGGTGGAGCTTCTTGCCAGAAGCTCCATGCCATCTTCCTTTTAGGATCTCACATTACATATTGAAGCTGAAAATCTATTCGAGCATGTGGAATAACCGGTGCACTTGGTATCTAGCCTCCATCCTAGGAGGAGGGGGTATCATTCGAGAGCCAGGGGTCCCAGTTCCCCTTCTCTTTTGGCCAACCAGGCTGGCGAAGGGATGGCATTCAACTCTTGAGGGCCTCCTGGACAGGGAAAGCTTTCCTTTGTATTTGAACTGATTTATAAATCCGTAGAAGAGATGAGCTGAGTCACAGGCTTTTTATTTTCCTCTCATTAGAGTCAAGAGTCAAGTTCACTTCGCTGGTTGTTGCTGTGACATAGAGCGAGCTAGGGTCGCTGCCTGTGTCTGCAGAACAGCACAGTAGTTGATTTTAATTATTTGGCTTGTCTTCCTTGACGGTTCCTATTAGGCTCCATTTCATGGCTTTACATGAGATGCTTGGAGTTTTAATCAGAAGGGCTTTTTTTCTCCCTCGAGGAACAACACCTCACAAATTTACACACTGAGATATTAACAGTGGTTGGGTATTCCCGGGGTTGTGGATGACTTTTATGTTCTTCATGTTCTTGTGAGATTTACCAGCTTACCTATAGTGAATGACTCATAGGACAAAAATGGGTCTTGGAAGGAGAACCTCCAATCACCTAACCACCGCAACATCCCTAATCCCCAAAACACACAAAAAAGGGTAAAAGTAACAGTTATTCCTTTATGCCTGAGATGATCTTGGTAGGGTTGTTTAATGACAGGTTGGAAACAAAACGAAGGATTGTATTCACTTGCTGCTGTAACAAATGATCACAAACGCAGTGGCTTAAAACAACCCAAACCTATTCTTTTACTGGTCTGGAGGCCAGAAGTCTCACATCAGTTTTATTTAACTAACATCACAGCGCTGGCAGGGCCGTGCTCCCTCTCTCAGGGAGGAGTCTGCTCTTGCCTCTTCCAGCTTCTGGAGGCAGATGTCCCTCTGGCCTCGTGGCCACACCTAAGTCCAGTCTTTGCCTCCATGGTCACATTGCTTTTTCTTCTGTGTCTAATCTCTTTATTTCTCCCCCCCCCCCTTTTTTAAAGTTTTATTTATTTATTTATTTGAAAGAGAGAGAGCAAGAGCACGAACAGGGGGTGGGGCAGAGGAAGAGAGACAGAGAAGCCAACCATCCAGGACAGTCCTCCCTGCAGAGTCTCCTTTGTCATGAAAGGTGGCATTCACAGGTCCCAGGGCTTCTGGGTGGCACATGCCTGGACATTCACTTTACCCTTGTGTGGGCTCCACGTGCTGCAAGAGCAGCTTCAGAGGGGCAGCACTGAGGCCTTGCAGGAAGGAGCCAAGAGCTAGAAAGAACAGCTTTCCGACTCTTCATGTTTCTGGGACAAAATGCGGACAGAAAATTCTGTCATGAGGGTCCTTTCCAGGGAAATCACCAAAGCAACAGCCTCTCCTTCACATTGTTCTGCTCCCAGAAACTATAGAGGAGTGTTTTGCGCAGCCAGAGACCCAGGCTCAGGTAATGAGTAAGCTGAGCACTCAAGGCCACAACTCGTTGGCGGTAACAAAGGCCACTGCTCACGCTAGAGGCTGCCACTTACTGGGGCCTTTGTAAGCGTCCTCCGTCTGGGAGGGAGATACTTGTACCCCCGTTTTGCATTTTAGAAACCGAGACCCAGGGAGGCCAAAGAGGGTGCTCCAGGTTGAGAGCGGGCCCAGGAAGAGCCGGACTCATGCTCCGTCCCTCCTGTGCTTCTAGCTTGCCTTTGGCTTTGGTGAGCCAGGCTTCCTTCCTCCAGGTGGATCACAACATTTTTTTCAGAGCCAGTCACAGAGAAGTTCAGGAAATGCTTCTCATTTTTTGAAGCTTGCCACATTAAATGTTAATGTGTGCAGCACCACCACACTGGCGTGTTGGTGTGATGCGCACTTCAGATGCCGCAGCTCAGTTCAGCAAGGAGGTTTTGGTGGGGGCAACGTGAATCACCTCTGTGGGTGCTTGGCAGACGCGTGTAGCACGGGCACCCACGCGGCTCCCACGCACCTGGCGCCGCCACCACCACCACCTCCACCGAGTGAGGACCGCCCGGGACCCAAGCAGATCGTCAGCTCTTCAATATATCAAGGAGGGTGATGAGGGGAAAGGGGACAAGCCCAGGACTGAAAATCAGAAAGGCCAGGGTGCAGATCCTCGAGCCACCAGATGCTTTACTAGGTGGGTGACCTTACGTAAGCCTCTGGGAGTTTCAGTTTTCCTGGCTGTAAAGTGGAGATAATATCCATCTTGTGGTTCGGTGTTAAGTGAGATGACAGTGCCGGCCACCAACAGAGTCACTCACCATGTCCTCTGCTGTGACGTGTGCATCACGGGGGCTAGAACATGATAGGACCTGAAAGATATTAACTCTCTCATACCACATTCACTCACCTTGCCCTTTCTCCCTCCTGCTTTGCCTTCCCTTTGCTCTGATCCTGAAAGATGGCTTGGTAATGGCCTTGGTGGTCTCCCAATGGAACATCTCCAACCACTTTAATTTCTAGCTCCAGCAGGTTACATTTGAAGAGACTTCTCATTTACCCCAGGAGTCAGAAAACACTGTAATATTCTCCTCTAATTATCTGTGTCTCAGTGGGAAGCCTGACATTATAATTAGCTCAGGCTCCTGTCTGGGATGACATTTTGCTCAGCATATTGCGTTCCTGGGTGTGTACTGTAGCAGAAGCTGGTAGCATGCTCCCCACTTATGTGATAGGGTTTGAGCATGAGAACTGGCACAAACACCCCGAAGGTGAAATTGTTAGCTCTGGGATTCCTGCAGGATTTCCACCCGCCTCCCACCTCCAAAAAAGCAATGGGGTGACACTCAGATTCACTGCCAACCCCTGCCACAGGCTATATAGACCCATGCCGTTTCCCTACCGACTGGCCTTCAGATCATGTGAGTTATGTGCTAAAGCTGCACGAAGACTGGGGTTAAAATCAAGACTCATTTCCACATTGACTAGATTATGTCATCCTCCCACCTATTATGTAAATTAAAGGAAAGAGTTAAGGCAAGAGAAATTGAACATATTTTTGTATTAAGACTCAAAGTTTCCGGTAAATTCTAGTCCTCTTTCTACTCTGGCCAGGTGGATATCAGCTAGAAAACACGGTTTTCCTTCCTTTTAGACCTATACTGCCTAATACAGCAGCTAGTAGCCACCAGGACAGACAAACCAGAGGCTGTGGAGTCAGAAAGGCTTAGGACCCAGAGCCACCAAATGCTCTGTTATTTATTTATCAGATTTGAACAAAAGGCGAAATTGAGGTCTTTCTTCATAACCGAGCCCCATGTCAAGTGCTGAGTAGCCATTAGCTAGTGGCTACACGATTGGACAGCACAGATATAAAACAATTCCATCACCACAGAAAATTCCATAGGATGGCACTGCTCTAAACCCTGGACAAAAAAAAAAAAAAAAAAAAAAAAATGCAACTCCACAAATTATTTAGAGCCTACCCAAGCTTGCCTTGGGCTGAGTTCTATTTAGGGGAGGCAACCTGCTTCCCGAGACAGCTGTTCTTGTTAGTATGGGGTGTGTCAAACATATATTACAAATAAAATGCCTTAAATTTCAAAATTTGAAAATAGGTAATCTTAAAAAAAGATTTTATTTATTTATTCATGAGAGACACGGAGAGAGAGAGAGGCAGAGACACAAGCAGAGGGAGAAGCAGGCTCCATGCAGGGAGCCCAATGCAGGACTTGAGCCCAGGAGCCTGGGATCACGCCCTGAGCTAAAGGCAGACGCTCAACCACTGAGCCACCAGGTGTCCCAAAAGTAGTTAATTTTTTATATGAATTAAGGGTAGTACAGAGTCATCCCATGATGGCGTCATCTTGTTCCCATTGGTCCTGACCTGACTTCTTATTTCTGGAATGCGAGACAGCACAGGGGTCGGGGGCAGCTTGTGTGGGGAATCCACAGCGGGCTCATCAGATGTCGGGAGTGGAAAGAGCTGCTCCAAGGATGAGCTTGTCATCCTCTCCCCTGGGTGACACACACCCGTCCCCTGAGCAAGGCAGCACATTGGTTCCTGCCAATTTATCCCTCTTACAGAACAATTTCTCTTGCCTCAAATCGGGTTTCAAAGGAAGGATATTAACTGTCACATGCAAATCACTACAGAATTTGTTATCACCTTTCTTTACTCCCTTTCTTTCTTCCTTTCTTTGGCTGAGGACATGCCCAGTTCACTCCCCAGCGCTCCCAAATAAGATATTTATTGTGGAATGCACTCCCTGAGAAAGCTTTGCCTTCTTTGTGGAAACAATATTCATAATTTATTGTGTTTAACTTTTCTTTTCTCCCTTGGCTGCTAAGAAGCTGCTGAGATAAGAATGAAGTGCATTCTGATGGTCTCATTATCTGAATTCTTCCCTCCTTTTACAACCTATTGTGCTGTACTTTATTCCATTTCAAAAGGAGGGACGTTATTCGTTAATTGGCACGTGCGATTTGATTCTTTTGTCTCCAGTTTTCTTTGTGTCCTGGGCAAATCCCCATACCTGGCCTGAAAAATGCTGTCCTCTGGTTACAGTGGACACTGGGGACCAGGTGAGAGTGATGGAGTCATCTGTTTATAATGTATCTATTGTCTGCTTTCCAGTAGCCATTTTAAAAAAAAAAAAAAAAAAAAAAAAAAGGAGTAAAAAGCAAGTGAAACTAATTTTTTTATTTTATTTTTATTTTTTTTTAAAGATTTTATTTATTTATTCATGATAGACACAGAGAGAGAGGCAGAGACACAGGCAGAGGGAGAAGGAGGCTCCATGCAGGGAGCCTGATGTGGGATTTGATCCCGGGACACCAGGATCACGCCCTGGGCCAAAGGCAGCCACTAAACCACTGAACCACCCAGGGATCCCGAAACTAATTTTTTTTTTTTATTTTTATTTTTTTAAATATTTATTTATTTATTTATTTATGATAGTCACAGAGAGAGAGAGAGGCGCAGAGACACAGGCAGAGGGAGAAGCAGGCTCCATGCACCGGGAGCCCGATGTGGGATTCGATCCCGGGTCTCCAGGATCGCGCCCTGGGCCAAAGGCAGGCGCCAAACCGCTGCGCCACCCAGGGATCCCCCGAAACTAATTTTTTAAAATATATCTTCTTAAATCCAAAATAGTCAAGATATTATTATTTCAACATAGGATCAATCTAAAAAAATTCTTTTTTTTTCCCCCACACTAAGTCTTTGAAATCCAACGTCTGTTTTACACTCTGGCATACCTTGATTTGGATGCTAAAGTTTTAGTGGTTCAAGTGAAATGTAGTCCCACTGAATAAAGCTGCGTTCAGTGGGGAACAGGTATTTTCCATTTCGTCAGTTTTCAAATTCAAACTTAAATTGAGGGGATCCCTAGGTGGCTCAGTGATTGAGCATCTGCCTTGGGCCCAGGGCATGATCCTGGAGATCCAGGATCGAGTCCCACGTCAGGCTCCCTGCATGGAGCCTGCTTCTCCCTCTGCCTATGTCTCTGCCTCTTCCTCTCTCTCTCTCTGTGTCTCTTGTGAATAAATATATAATTAAAAAAAACTTAAAGTGATTAAAACAACATAGACTATTCATTTTCTCAGTCCTGCTAGCCAAACTCCAAGTGCTTCGTGGCCACATGTAGTGAGTAGCTGCCGAGTCCATGGGCACAGCTCTAAATGCTCCGAGAGATACCAAAAAGAAAAAAAAAAAAAAAAAAAAGGAAAGAAAAAAGGATAAAAAGCAGTCCTTGCCTTGAAAGAGCTTCCAATCTGACAGATGAGATAAAGTTTATGCGTACACATATTATAATGTGGTGCAGAATGAATCCATCATCACGGGAAGTCAAAACAAGTGCAGGAAGGAAGGGTGTAATGTCTTTTGGCTCCATGCGGTTTAAACAGTAAGATTTACTGCCCTCAGACTTGGGATTAGACCCAGGCCTTGGAGGACCCAGCAGGTTGCCAGTGATCCACATCCCCACCCCCCCACCCCCACACACACGGTAGAGGGGATGAAGGTGGCAGCAGGAATGCCATGCACAGCAGCACACGGGAAGTGTCAAGACCACCGGCTTGGTGTGAGGCTGTTCTCTTTCTTCCCGCTAGTTAATGAGATAAGTAGGAGGGATCTGGAGCCCTAGCACTGACCCTGCTGTGTGTGCGAGGCAGATGGGTCTGTATCAGGAATCATCTTTGCCACCAGAAGCCTGCATCCCTGCAGCTCTGTTCAGCCGGGCGGCTCTACCCTAGGCCAAGGCTGCAGTGAGAAATACCTTCAGACCCTTCCCCCCTCCTGGAGAAGCCACACCACACCGAGGACAGTTGCTACTGCAAACTGGCCCCTCGCTCAGAGACAGGCCCCTCATGTGCAGATCCATGTTGGCTTCATGATGATCTGTGCCCAGAGCTTGGCTTGTCTTTGCTTCGCTGTAAAGACAATCGTAGCTTTTCTAAAACTTTGTGTCCTATAAAAAACACCCTGAGCCTTTGCTTGCGGGGATAATCCTCCAGGGAACGGCTCACCTGCTGCTGAGTCCTTGTCCCCTGATGAGAGGGCCTCATTTGTTCAGAGGCTGTAGCACAGAACGGGTTTAATCAGGTGATAATATTTGAGATGCGTACTTTGTAAGAGTCCCAGCTCATTCGTATTTATATATGCTAATTTTAGTGCACATTAATTATGTATTTAATAAGTCCCTGTTTATTCTATTTTGTCTTCATTCCCTTGATAGCTGTTATGGTGCGGAGTTGAAAATAATTAAAATGTTACTTGTGTTCTGCAAATAACAATTAACCAAGGATGAATTCTGAAATCAAAATTCCGTTCTCTTTGCCTTCCTGTGATTAAATACAGTGAGCGAAATGACACCTAAATGCACTTGTACGTCCATTCCTCGTTCGTCGCTCAGTTGGAGGGTAATTACTCCCTTTAGCAGGGGGTAATTGCTAGAAACGTGGGGATGATCTGACTGAAATGTCTTCCATGGCCTTGGGCAGCTCTCTTCTTGTTGACCTGGAAGACACACATTCAGAAAGTGAGCTCGGCCAGGGGCTGCAGGAGAGGACAGGAGGAGGGAGGCTGTTCCCCAGAGAACACACGAGAAGTTGGCCATTGACAGGTTCTGTCTGTGGGAAGCCCTTGGGAGAGGGATTGCATTGGATCCAAGCTTCCTCCAACACCTGGATTTCCAAGCCGTGTCAAACCACCGTCCTACAGGCAGCCGTTCAACCCCTTGGAGAAGAGGCAACCCCATTGCCTATGTTTTTTGCATATCACCTGCCCAAAGAGTGGCACCACCTCCTCATGCAGGGTCTCATCCTGGTCGGTCTCGATTCTGCATGCACATGCAGTGGTTGGTAGCTACTGGGAGTAGACATTGGGTCACATTTCCTTTTTTCTTGGAGTTTGTGCCACCTCTTGTCCCCAACATCCTGCCACTTACCAGCACATTAGTAACTCTTCCTGCCCCTAATCTCCGTCTTCCCTAACTCCAAGAGTGGCCCTAAGCTGTCGATCTTTGCAGCCCATCCTCAGGGCTTAAGCCCCACTGTCAGCTTTGTAGGGCGCAGATCCCTCTGCTTCAGCCAAGTAGCTATTGGAAGTGGAACTCACATGAGCGCTCAAAAAGGAATTCATCACCCCATTTATTTTATTCTTAAAGATTTTATTTATTTATTCATGAGAAACAGGGAGAGAGAGGTAGGGACACAGGCAGAGGGAGAAGCAGGCTCCATGCAGGGTGCCCGATGTGGGACTCGACCCTGGGTCTCCAGGATCACGCCGTGGGCTGAAGGCGGTGCTAAACAGCTGAGCCACCCAGGCTGCCCTCATCACCCCCTTTAATCAGTAGTTCTACTCCAGGGAAAATACACAAGGAGAAGAGTCTCAAACAGATCCATCCTGTTGATGAGCTACTAGGAAAATTTAATTAGAAGATAACTCAAAGCTCATGGAATTTGGAATTTGGAAACTGCCTTTGAATGATAGCAATTGAGACTAGCCAAAACTGTCCCTTGCCACGGATAAGCAAGAGCTAGGACTCAGAATCTGTAGTTTTTACCTTATTTTGAAAATAACCATGTGGTTGTACTTTAGCAAGTTGTGATTTCCAAATCCACGAAGGAGGGTGAATCTTTCCAGCCCCACCTCCCTGCCTCACAGGTGATATGAGGATAAACTCTGATCCTGGACCTGAGCCGCCCGAGGAGTAAAGGGACCAGCAAGCCAGTGGTTTCCCTGATGATCAGATACAGCAGTTAAAAGCACTGCTGGTCCGCACCTTCCCCTTACAAATCCCCATGTCCTCCCAGACGCAGAGCTGCACGCTCATGCTCATCATCTTCTCTGGCTCTGATTGAAGTTCAGAGCTGTCATTTCCAGATATTTTGTTCATTTGCTCCTCTTCTGTATATTCCCAGAAATCCTTCCTGGTGCAGAGATGTTAGGGAAGAGGCCGAGGCGTGCTGGTGGGAAAAAAAAAAGAAAAGAAATTATCTGGCTCGTGTTTGCAGGTGCAAATGAAGTCTTCTCAAATGTTAGTCTGGAACAGAGGCATATTCTCTCATCCGCTTTTAATCGAACGCTTTTCTCCAGCAAAACTATTCGTTTACAAGATCAGCAAGTCACAGAGGCATCTTCGTTTTCCTTCCTATGCCCTGTTCTCAAGGGACGGCGTTCCCTTCGCTCTAGGGACCACGCAGGGCTTTCCTATCGGGAGTGGGATATGTGATGAACTGAGCCACTGACCCTTCCAGAGGACAGAGGAAAAAGCCATGGGGCGGAGAGTAGAGAGGTGGGATTTTAGGCACTAAAGACGTGGGGGGAAGCCGGGTTGTGTTTGGGGCTTGGTGAGAGTATTTGAGGCCATGCACCTTTCCATGCCATTTGGGGTGTGCCCTGGAAGGGACATGCTCTGCCCTTGTTTGCGTGGTCCCTGGGGGCTCAGGGATAAGCTCTGGGTTTTACCTCCCTGTCATTCTAAAGAGTGCCCTGTTGCTTAGAGACAGGGGATGGTGCCTGGAGTGAAGATAAGGTTGCCAAGGAAACCAAGCCACAAATTCCCTTGTTTTTCTCCAAGTTGCTGGACAGAAGAGTAAAAGATTTTTGCTCTGACAACTGGAAGAAAAGTATCTTCTTTTCTGCGTGTGTTTTAGACAAACATCCGTTGTCCCAGACACAGCCGAGTTAGTACCTGAGTTGACAAACGCGCTTGAGTTTTGCGTTGCTTTTTTGTTTTCCGTCGGTGAGTGCGTTTTAATTCTTAAGTAGGTTCCATGCCCAGCGTGGAGCCCACCTCGGGACTTGAACTCACGACCCTGAGATCAAGGTCTGAGCTGAGATCAAGAGTCAGACGCTCAACCGACTCCCCCAGGGAGTGCTTTCTGATAGAGACAGAATTCAGCCATTTTAATGGATTTTTTTCAGATGTGTGGACCCCAGGACCCAGACCCCTCTCTGAGCTTTGTTGAACTCTTGAGTTTTCATTTTATGCCCCAGCTTTTCTCTTTCTGGGGGCATTGCGATGAACTTTCTGGAAATTCACAGCAGCAGCGACCCTCTCTGTCCCCCATCTCTTAATTTTTTTGCATGTTTCACATGACAGGAATCCATAAACCCATTGCCCTCTCAACTCTGGTGTTCATAATTCAGAAAAAAAAAATCCTTTTTGGGGTCATCCTCAAGGGATCTCTTGGTGAAATCACAGAAGTTCACGTCCACTCGATGCCCTTGTGTCGGTGGACTGCTGAGTTGAGGGGGTCCACACAGTGGTGCCCCAAATGCTCCCTCCCCCCTGGGGAGTCTGAGCTTCGGTAAGGGGTTCTTCATTTATCTGTGGTAGCAATCCTAGCTCCTGCCAGGAGCTTGAAGAATCACCTGTGTGTGTGTGTGTGTGTGTGTGTGTGTGTGTGTACATCCCCCTAACTTTCTCTAGACTTACACGTTTTCCTACTTGTTCAGAAACGCATCCTTGGCTTCTCTCCCTTTCTCCCCACCTCTGGCCTAGATATTCCTCTTGAGCAGTAATATGGGCTTCCTGAATTCCTCTGATCTGTTCTTTGCGCCATCACCTGATGTCACACATGACTTCTGTGCTGCTTGGTGGACATGCCTGAGCACCCCCAGGACTGCCCCTTTCCTGAAGTCCTAGTGCTTTCATGATCTCTGGAGACACTTGGAGGGCCACTCAGCCAAGTGAGGGGTTCAAAACACAGCCACGGAGGGGGAGGATCTCCCTCCCTGGTGACCAAGAGAAAGGGCATCAGGGGCTGAGAGGTGGCCCCAGTGTTGGGGATATGAGTCCCATGGGGAGATGGGGAGGAAGGGCAGTCTGGAGGAGTTAGTCAAAGATGCACAGGATTTTGATGAATGGAAAGAGGATGGAGAGGAGGGGACTGGGTCTCTCTGGAACCCCAGACATGGGTTGTTCTTGGCTACAGTGTCCCTCCAGTGACAAAACACAGTTTGGTCCTCACCTCCAACGTAGGGCTGAGGCCGAGTCTTCTCAGGTTTCTGCCCTTGATCCTTCCTCCTATCCACTGTCCCTGGGCTCCCGTATTCACACAACAGCCCCCGCAAACGTGCTGCTTGGGGAACCCCATGCTCCGATCTGTCTGGAGGCTACTACACCCACACACTCCTCTGCCTCTGCCCCGTCCCTCTGTCCCCTCATTTCTGGCCCACCTTCTCACCTGGCCAACTTCTACTCAACCTTCAGTGCCCAGCTCAAGGGTCATCTCCTTGTGGAATGTTTACCAGATCCCACCTTGCCCAGTGCACATCAAGGGGGCCCCTTCTGGTGACTTCAGTGCTCCGGACAACCCCATCCCCACCCCAAGCTGCATTTCCCCTCCTTGCTCTACAGGGGTTCTAGATTTCTAGACTCTCCAAATCTATGTGGACATTTGCAGACAGTGGCTCCCCTTCCTTGTTACTGGGGTTGGCTTTGTTCCCATCTGAAATGGGGAAGGGCCCTGGGGAGCAGGGAAGTAGGATGGGGGAGGAAGACATGCGGAGCTGAGAGGGACCCAGGGCTGCTGAGCAAATTACTACAAACCAGAATGGTTTAAAGAACAGAAAAGTAATGCCTCACAATTTTGGAGGCTGGACCTCCAAAATCAAGGTGTGGGCAGGGTTGTCTCCTTCTGAGGACCCCAAGGGAAGGATCCATCCAGGCCTTTCTCCCTGTGGCTCTCCACATCTTCCCTCTGTGCATGTCTGTTACGGAAGGACACCGGGCATGCTGGATGAGGCGCCCACCCCGCACAGTATGACCTCACCTTAAGTAATCACATCTTCAACAACTTCATATTTCCAAACGAGATCACATTCTGAAGTAGTGGGAGGTTAGGACATCAACATATGAACTGGGGCGGGGGGCGGGGGGTGAGGGGCCATGATTCCACCCATAATATCCTCCTTCCAGAAAGACCAGACAAAAATGTTTCACCTGCCTCTCCCAAAATTATAATATGAACAGAAGTCGAATATAATCTAATTAATCACTCACCTCATCCTATTGGTAGCGTGACAATTAATCTGTAGCTGACATGAAGCTGGGAGGGACAGGTAATTTGCAGGTTGATTAAATCATTAAACCAAAACATCTCTACATGCTGGAATTCTGATGCGCTCCAATGAGTTGAAAATGGACAGAAACAAGGACCGAAGTTCCCCGAATGTAGATCTCTCCCCCAAACAGGTGATAAAAGTGTATTCAGGAGGAGGAAAATGAATTTAGGCTCTGGTTTAATAAGAAGCTTAATCATTCATTCAATCACGTATTGATCAAGATGTTCGCTGTTCACCTCTTTTCTGTGAGGCATGAGGTAGCCTTGGGAGCCTAGGTCAACCTGGGGAAGTGGTTCCTCCCGGGATTCATGCTGCGTCTATCATCATGAGGACAAGGAGAAGCACAAGGAGGAGGACCCTCCTCTGAGATACCAAGAATAGAAGAGAGCCCCACATCCTTGGACTTGCCGACGAGGATCCCCCAGCATGCTGGGCTGGAAGCTAAGATGGGAGCAGTAACTAAGGTCACTGGACCTTTTGGGCCAGAGCAAAGAAGACGAGGGGTGGTGCTGCTCCCTGGTTGGGAGGACCACCATGGGGAGAAGAGTCTGGGTTTGTCCTGTGCTCCCTCCCAAGCCAGAAGTAGAACAAAGGAGTGAGAGGTACAGGGGAATAGACGTTAGCACATCATAAGGAATAACTTCTTCACAGTTAGAACTAAGAATGAAATATTCTGATTAATCTTGGGAGGTGGTGATGTTCTCCTCGGCAGCATCATTGGGTGCTTACTATGCACCAGCCTGCTCTTACCACTTTCTGGGGAAAGAGACCCAAGGATCTGCCCTAGTCAGCCATTCCTCCATCTGATGTAATACGGACTGCCTCTCAAGAACCCCTAAAGTCAGCAAATGCTCACAATCAAGCTAATTGCTTTCTTTCCCAGACCACAGAATTTGGAAGGAACTAGTTACTTGTTTATTAGTGGATTCGAAGTAAATTTTTCTTTTGGAAAAAGAACTCTCTCTTTCCTATCCACATACGCTTGGGCTGGGCTGTGGTGTATGAAATCTAATCTCCTACCAGGAAATGATCATTTATTTGAACGCTTCCCCCAAATCCATTAGGCACTCTGGAGTGTTAGCTTAGGATGACAGATCTCATAGCTGTGCTGCTGACACTTTGGGTTTCTTCTAATTCACGGGAGCCTTTCTTCCACGCGTGGCCAGCAATGAGTGAGAGGATTAGGAGGGCCCCCAGCCGTGATTGACAGGCGCCTCTAGGGATCTGGATCACCTTTCCCACTAGCTTGGAACATGTTCTCCGACCCCCATTGCTTTCCTTAATATGCTAAGCTATGCGCTCCTGGATAATTTGCAAATGCTCTTCAAGTGACTGCCACTGGCTTTTCAAATGTTTTGCTCCTTGCAATTAAGAAAGGGAATTGGATGTGCTCTTGCCTGGCTAATGTTTTTTTTCTCCCTGACATGGGATGGGGGTGGGAAGGAAGAGCAAAAGAAATAGCTAAGAGGGGGCACCTGGGTGGCTCAGTCGGTTAAGCGTCTGCCTTCAGCTCAGGCCATGATCCTGGGTCCTGGGATGGAGCCCCACCTCGGGGTCCTTGCTTGGTGGGGAGCCTGCCTCTCCCTTTCCCTCTGCCCTGCTCATACTCTCATGTACTCTCTCTCATAAAAAAAGTAAAATCTTAATAATAATAGTAATAATAATAATAATAATATTTTAAAAAGGAAATAGCTAAGAGATGTTTAGGAAGAGACGTCTGATGCCACCCATGACAAAGCTGTATCTGGGAGTTCATTCCTATGAGAGAGGTGTAGGGATCACCAGGTTCAAGTCCAGTCCAAGGAGCACATTCATGGAGATAGGAATAGACCCTGCAGCTGGGCACCTGCCTTCAGGCACTTCTCTCAGCCACAGAAATGTGGGCAGATGATTTTGAATGGAGCGCGCAGAATTCGAAGACCAACACGGAGAATTTCACTACTGGCTCTCTGCCTTCCCAGTTGGGGTCAGCTGCATGTAGAGAAAACCTGAAGCAACAGCATCGGGTCTCATTTAGAAGTCCAGAGACAGGCAGCTCAGCACGGGTATGACGACTCCAAAATACATTTAGGGACACAGGCCCCTTTTTGTTCTCTGCTATGCCTATGGCTTCGGTCTTGAATCGCTCATGGTCAAGATCACCATTTGAACTCCAGCCATTCCCCGCCTCCTTCAGGTAGTACGGAGGGCAGCTCCAAACTCTTGTTTCGCCTTCTGGAAAGTTCTAGTTCACAGTTGCGCCCCTGCTAAGGAAAGGAGGAGGATGGATATTGGAAGGCAGGAGCAGTCTCTGCGCCCCCGCAGACAGTGGTCGCTCAGAGTCTCAGGACCAATGGCATGCCCGAGTGACGTGGTGGGAAGGGTTCCCCATTCAAGACCACTCCTTGCAGAAGCAGCAAAATGGTGGTTAAGAGCCAACCTGAGTCTAAATCCTGATTCACCTGCTCACTGCAGTCTTTGGGCAAGTTATGGAACTTTTCTGAGCCTCTTTTCCCTCTGCATAAAAAGGAACAGTTACCCATGCCTCCTGGCGTTCCTGTGGCCAGTCGCCTGCATTCCAAAGCTGACAGATCACCCATGTCATTGTTAATTGCTCTTACCATCGCCTCCTTGTGGGCTAATGGCATCCCCGAAGTCCACTTTTCTCATCTATTCCTTCTGAACCTTCTGAATTTGTATGGCAAAATCATAGAAGGGCTTTATATTCTATCACTGTCCATCTCACTGCTCTGATGGTTCTTCCTTCCTGACCCTGGATGATTGCATGGGCAGGCATCTAAATTTTCCAGCACACTTGAGGTTCATGAATACTTTTCGTTATCCTGTTTGGTGCTGATGAGCCCTTCTGGTAACTTCAACTTCAGTCCCTCAGTCAGTATAACAAACATCCTTCTCTCCGCTAGTAGTTCCTCATCTGATTAGCCTTGGAAGCCTGCCTGAGTCACAGGTGGGTAGTCTGACTTTTCCTTTTTTTTTTTTTTTAAACCCATTTACCCTGTTCATCTTGCTGGGAATGGCTCAGTCATGACAAGGAATTGGAGGAAGAGGGAAAGAAGAAGTAACGATGGAGTATAGTTGATGATGGTGCCAAAAGGTCTTTCTTAAAGATTACAGTTGTATTTTAGTGTTTTGTCCTTAAAGTGGCAGATCCTCAAGCATGGACCCTTTGTCTCGGGCCCTAATTTTGAGGGCTTTTCCAAGCCTCCAGTGGGCATATCTACTGGTACATATAGGATACCCTGTGGTTGACCACTAGAAGTTTCCTCTCCTCCCTCGGTGGTCCTCTCTGCACAAATTCCATTAGAATTCCATTTGCCTTTGAAAGTGGACCTCTGAGAAGAGAACTTCTATACGTTATCACCTTCCCAAATGTCAGGTTGGCTTCTTGCCCTTTGGAAATGGAGGATACTTTCAGAAGAGCCTCCTGTCCTCATTCAGCCATTGGAACTCTCCCAGCCACCTTTTCTTCTTGAGACTCTTCCAGGAGATGTTCAGAGAGCAGTTCTACAGGGAAGCATGCCACACTTGGCAAGCTTATTTCTTGGAGTGGCCTTTTACTTGGCTTGAGTGCAGAGAAGTTCCCTCATCCTCAGGGCATACTCTGAAAGCTCTCCTTGAGGGGGTCCTGGATATTGTTTGTCCTCTTTACCCCACTTTCCAGGGACCATTGGGAGCAATACCATTTTGGACAGACAACTTTGCTTTAAGACCTGCATGGAGTATCAGGCATCTCCGTGTAGATCAGTACTGTCCAATAGAACTTTCTATGATGATGGAAATATTCAGTATATGCGCTGCCCCATATGGTAACCACTAGCTACCATATTGGATATGTGGATATGTAATCTTGTTAAATTTTAATTAATTTAAATTTAAATAGTCACCTGTGGCTACTATATCGACAACACAGTTTTATAATGAGAAGGTAGTGCCAGCTATTTTTTCTTAGCAATGGTTCTGAGACCAGGTAAGTCCCATTAGATATCTTGCTCTCCTCTTTCAAGAAAGTAATCCTCAAAGTATGTCCCAACCATAAATAAGTAGCAGTGTCAGTGACAACTTTTAAATGTTGGTTCCCAAAGCCACATTGTTAGGGAGATTGACTTTAGTCTTTGTTAATGGGGAGTAGGTGTCTTTCTTTGAACCTCCCTCTGCCCCACTGTGCCCTCACTGGAGGCATTTTAACTCTTTTGAGAGTAATGACTGAAGACTTAGCTCTGGCATATCTTTTGACCGCCTGTTAAAAAGAATCTCATTATTTTCCTGGAAGATATACTATACTCCCAGTGGTGCCATAATGGGTTTTGGCTGAGATCATTTTCTGCTTTTCTCTCCAGGAAATGCTTGGTAGACTGGATGCTGCCAAGGGTTGCACAGGATTCTGGTGGCATCCATGATCACAGAAAAGGACAGAACTAATTTGAGAGTTTGATACTTAAATGCAGTTGACCTTAGTTCAGGTCCAGCATGATAAAGAGCCATGCTGTTTGACCAAGTTAATCTAGTACAATCTACAGGAGCAAAAATTAAGATTATGACTCTCAGTGTCCTGTAGCTCTGCTTATTCTAGTTAGAGAAAATGTCCTATTAGAAAAAAAAAAATCTAGTTTTCTAGAGTACTTTAAAATGAGTTGGGGCAGCCCAGGTGGCTCAGTGGTTTAGCACCGCCTTCAGCCCAGGGCCTGATCCTAGAGTCCTGGGATCGAGTCCCACATCAGGCTCCCTGCATGGAGCCTGCTTCTCCCTCTGCCTGTGTCTCAGCCTCTCTCTCTCTCTCTCTCTCTCTGTATTTCTCATGAATAAATAAAATCTTTAAAAAAAATGAGTTGGGTTTTATTAACCTAAGGATAACCTTAGGTCCCATATAAGATCAGGAAAGAGTTCTAGGTCAGTTAGCGTTCCTTAGTTGCAAGCAGGAGAGGTCAGCTCTGGCCAGTTTCATCAAATCAAGGAGATTATCAAAAGTATAAGGAGTAACTCGGACAATCAGAGGGCAAGTGGAATAGCCGAGCCTTGGAAGATCATAGTGAGACATCCCCAGATTTGCAATGATAGACACGAGCTAATGGGCAGCTCTTGAAAAGGCTGACACCAGGATGGCTCAAGAACAAGCATTTTCTGACTCTGTGTCATTCAGCTCAAGAATCAGTTCTGGAAGAGAAAATCTGATTGACCTAGTCTGGGTGTGGGGGAACAACATCCTCAAAGCAAAGCAGAGTGCTATCTCCAAAGAGAGGGGGCTGTAGGGGTTCTGAGCATGTGAGATCTGAGCCCTTCCCAAACACATTGCCTCCTTCAATAGCATCGCAATAGTTATAGACACAGTTACAGTTAAAAGGAGAGACTTTGTGTTTATCTTTACAATTTTTATTCACGTCTCAGACAACAGCAGAGTTCATCACAGAAAAGAGATTTTGGATGTTATTCCATTTACCCTAATATGCCCACTTTATAGATCAAGGTTCCATGTCCAAGGTTCCACAGTTAGGTAATGGCAGAGATGGGACCAGAAGCAGTTCTCTTGATGCAATAATGATGTCCCTGCCACTATACCAACCACTCTGCCTCTCCCGTCAGCAAATGCTTTCCAGTTGCTCAAAAGCACATCATCTTCATATGTAGCTGACCATTGTTTTTTTTTTTTCCTTTTTCTTCTTTTTAAAGGTATTAATTAATTAGGGAACATAAGCAGGGGATGGGGCAGAAGGAGAGGGAGAAGCAGGCTCCCCTCTGAGCAGGGAGCCACACATGATCCCAGGACCCCGGGACCATGACCTGCACCGAAGGCAGACACTTAACCGACTGAGCCACCCAGGCGCCCCTAACCATTCCTTTTTCAATCTTCCACTAAGTTCAATTGCTTAGCATCTTTGCAGCTGAAGTATCCAACCCTAGACTCTAGATTCTGAAGCATTCGAGTTCATAATACTTTTTATTATTGCTCTGATTTCAAATAGTGACTAAGATGTCTAGGATATGATGGTGATAATTCTTAAGCTTGACTCTGGAGGAAGATCTGCAGAGAGAAAAAGACTGCTAGGCCCTCAGACTGATGGCCCAGATACCTTTCCCCCCTCGCAAATGATCTCTGATTAGAATAGGATGACCCTGGGGAGTAGCTTTCTCTCCAAACATCATATGTGTTGTTTTTCTTGTATCTGGCCAAAGGAAATATAATATATATCTATCAAGGCCAAGTTTGGGGTGGAGAGAAACAGGCAATTTCTTCAGTGGCCCATTAAGTTGGCTAGTAGGAATAGTAACTCTCTCCAAAGTCTTCTATTGTTAGACAACTTTGCTGATGGGATTTTTACTGTGGATGCAATTTCATACCTTTATAGATATAAGGCTTTGTTCTAGATCCAATATATTTTATGGCAAAATAAGGTTCTTTCACCTAACAGCATCTGCTGTATTCATCTCACTGAGATAGTTCAGTAGAAAAAACATGAGTGATGTTGTCTCCGACCCCTGAGCGTTTAGCTGGTCAGTGGTAAGAGGCTCAAAGCAAAGGGATTGTGTGTCTGATTGAAAAGGAGGAAAGAGATAATGTATCTTTTGCTAAAGAAAAAAAAAATCCCAACTTTCCAGTGGTCATAGAATTTTAGAATTGGAATAGGACTTCAAAGATAATGTACATCACCCCCTCTGGTTTAAGAGAAACTCAGAGAACCAGGAGAGAGAAGAGGATTGGGCTCTGTGTGTCAATCACAGCATCTCAATGACTACACCTCTGGTTTGCAAAGATGCCAGGCCCTCCCCTTACTTCTGAGATCCAGATAGGTTTCTGAACACATCTCTCTTTTTTTTTTTCTCCCAAAAAATCTTTTCCCACAAAGCTTTACAATTACAACCAGTGATATTTTATTTTTTTAAAAGAATTTATTTATTTGGGAGAGAGAGAGAAAGAGGACATGTGTAGAGGGAGGGGCAGAGGGAGAAGCAGATGCCCCACTGAGCAGGAAGCAGGATGCCTGTGGGGATGGATCTCAAATCCCAGGACCCTGGGATCATGACCTGAGCCAAAGGCATACGCTTAACCGACTGAGCCACCCAAGTGCCCCAATTTTTTCTCTTTTTAAAGTCAAATTATAACCTATGTGCATCAAACAAATCTTAAATATACAGCTCTATGAATTTTTATGTATGTATGCATCCCTGTAACCACTATTGAGATCAGGACGCAAAATATTTCTAGCAACACAGAAGGCGTCCTCCTATTCCTTTGCAGGCGGTAACTTCCTCTAAGAGATAACTATTGTAACTGATTTTACCCACAGATGGGTTCTCCTAGTTCTTGAATATCATTTAATGGAATCATCCTGCCTGTTCTCTTCTATATCTGGTTTCTTTGGCTTGGAGATTCATTTATGCCTCTGTTGCATTAGTTGATTAATCAAAAAAATTATTTTGCTATGTAGTATGCCATTGTATTTATGTCCTACACTGTATCCATTCTGCTGTGGATGGATACTTGGGTGTTTCCAGTTTGGGGGTATTAGGAGAAAAGAGGCAGTGAAAGTTTTATTCATGTGTTTTGGTCAACATGTGCCTTCATTTTTCAGGTATATCTATCTATCTATCTATCTATCTATCTATCTATCTATGGGTAGAATTGCTGGGTCACAGGGTAGAGACATATTTGGCTTGAATAGATTCACCAGTACTATCTTAGAATCAGGAAAGACATTCCCTTACTGTAGTATTCAGTGATGATTATTATTGGTGGCTCTTCTTTTTTTCATTTAAATACGAAAACAACAAAGCAGAGTCTTCGAATTAAGCTGACTTCCTTTAAATGTGGTAGATTTAGCACATGCATTTCTGCGCCGTCCCCAAATCCCACTAAAAATGACAGTAAGGAATTAAAAATCACTACCTAGAAGGACAGAGACTCCGAGTGGTGAACAGATGTTTGGTAATGGAAAACAGATGAAAAAGTGCTAATTGATTGTCTTCCAGTGGAGAAAGACTTAAGTGCCTGCAGAAAGAAAGCCACCAAGAAGCCAGCTGAAATGTGCTGCATCAGTCCTAGGAAGCCTCGACGATCCTGGGAGTAGAGCTGGGGACAAGATGGGAGAGTCACCAGGGTGGCTGGTCGTCATCTGTATCAGGAATAGTTAGATCCCTATTCCACATCTAGTAATTGGATGGTCACCCCTCGTGCAGCACAGCAGGAGAAACATTCATTATCTGCATAAATGAGTCCAGAGAGGCATCTGGCTCCATAGACCAGGAGAAAATAAAGACAATAATCCAAGCTGATATAGTGAATAATAGTGGAACCAAAAGCTAGCATCCAAGCAGGAAAGGGAGGGACTCTTTGCTAAGGAAACAGAAGATGATCTCAAGGAGTCTGCCTACCAAAAAGATGCTGCCGCCATGCAGTCCCTCAGGCTTTCACCCAGTCCCTGACAAGCCCCATCTGTCCTAAGACTCCTGTAAGCTTTCTAATGTCTTGCAATGAAATATGACTGGACAGCTAGAGTTACTCAGTCTTCTAAGGAATGCCTTCCTTATGAAAGATAAAATCCGAAAGCTAATTTGGAGATCACAGAAACAATGCTGCAATCACAAGAAAACATGAAAACAAACAAACGAAAAGGTTAATATCCTCGGAGGGAGAAGAAGAGGATGCTGTCACTAATAAAAAGGGATGATCTGACAAAGAAGGAGCTCTTGGAAATTAAAAACAAGATAGCAAAATTTAAAAAGGAGAAAGGCTAAAAGAGTAAGTCTGGGGAAATTTCTAAGAAAATAGCATAAAAGACAGAATGCCACAAAGTGTGAGACAGGAAGATAAGAAAATGATCAGGTGAAAAGAAATCCTGGGTGCCAACCCCATAAGTAGAAAAGGGACCCTTGCCAGGAAGCACCATCATGAATTTTTCGGGTACCATCAACAGAGTTTGCAATGGGGGACACGGTTCCAAATTAGAAGGACATCAAACATCCCAACAGCAGCACGCCAAGCCAGAGGGCCATTGAAGGAGGTTTTCAAGATCCCAAGCTTCAAGCTCTCAAGGGTCTGAGGATTCTGAAACTGGTACAGGTCTCTCTTCGTTTCTGTGCTTTGAAGACCGTAGGCCAGAGCGGTTTGGTGCAAGTTAGCGCTGTGTCACTTCTCCTGGTCCCCACTATTGGGGCGTCACCTTGACCTGGGTGGCTTCTTCGCACCTCCTGAAGGTGTCACTTTTCTCGACCTGAGAGGTCATGCACAAGCAGGTGGTGCATATTCTGGGTAGGTTCATGGTCCTGAGCTGCTTCTGCAGAGACTTGTGGGACCTCTTGCCAAGCCCGAGGCCAGCAGGAGCGTGGGGCCCTACCACAACACCGTGAGCCTGGGAGTCAGGAGGCATTGCTGGTGCTACACCCTGAGGGATGGGCCGCACTGGGGATTCTCAACAAAAGGCAGCAGGGGAGGGAGACCCAGTCACTCCAGAGATACTGGGGAGAGCTTAAAGTGGCAAACTCCTTCACCCAGCCCTTGGAGACTCCCCCTCTGGCCTCGTCTGCCCATGCTCCCTAGTATGAAGCTCCCCACAGAGTCAGCATGAAGAATGATTGTGAGCATATACCTGGAAGCAAATTGGGTTTGGGTGCTGACTCTGCCACCTACTAGCTTGGGCTGGACACTGGATACTTCTGAGCTACGGTTTCCCTGTGTGTAGACCTGGACAACAGTAGTAGCATCATCTCGAGTTAGCGGGGAGGACTAGGTGAGGTGGTGCGTGCCAAGTGCTGGGCACTTACAAAGAGCTCGGTGAATGGAACTGCCAGTGTGAATAGGTATACAACAATTAGCCTTTGGCCATTTCTTCCACTATTTCCTGGAATAAACAGAACCCCCATCCTTTAAAGCCCTTCTTCTGGGATCCCTGGGTGGCGCAGCGGTTTAGCGCATGCCTTTGGCCCAGGGCGCGATCCTGGAGACCCAGGATCGAATCCCATGTCAGGCTCCCGGTGCATGGAGCCTGCTTCTCCCTCTGCCTATGTCTCTGCCTCTCTCTCTCTTTGTGACTATCATAAATAAATAAAAATTAAAAAAATAAAATAAAATAAAGCCCTTCTTCTTGCCTCACTGCCTGCATGGAATGGAAGGAGGAGGAAGGAAAGCATTCAGGCGCCCTCCACCTGCCAGTGATTGCGCCATTCCCTATCTTATTCACTACTCATACAACCCACATCTACCGATGTGGAAGCTGAACCCCATAGGGGCTCCCTATTGCCTCCAGCACTAGAGAGTAGACTGCTTGGTGTTCCCAAGGCACATTGTTGCCATCATTATTTGTTATTATTCACAGTAACGTGGTCTTGTGCACTGCTTTGGATCCCAGGTGTTTGTGCACCTGTGAGTCTTATGTCTTCCCTAAGCTCCTAAACTCCTGGCGGGCAGATCCTTGTTTTGTATCAGGCTGTCCCACTGTGCTGCACATGGAAAGCAGAGCAGTGTGTGAATGCACACACTCGTCATACACAGGCATTTACCAGCCGAAGCACCCTTGTCTGGGAGTAATCTTCCCCCAAAGCTCTGCAGGGAGTCAGCAAGTTTCAGCCCCAGCAACCTCAGGAACTCTCAGGGACTGTCTTAGCCTGCGGACAGCTCCCTCCCAACAACTCTTGTGTGAATCACTTATTCGGCCTGTGGCATCTGCCATCCTGTATATATTGTTATTTGTCCTTTCTGCATGTGTGTTGTTTTCCCAAGTGACTCTGAAGATCAGGAACTGGGGGTAGTGTCCTTTTTTTCTTTTTTTATACTGAGCACTTCCATTATCTTGCACAGCATCAGTGCTAAGCCAGTATTGCTTATGATGGGGTGATGCCATTGGATTTTAACGTGTGCAGTTTGCCCTGAACGCACCTGGACACTCTCCAGGGTCCGGTTTTTCCAGCCTCGCATTGGAATAGGCTCTCCATCCTCTCCATCCTGCCCTCTCCCTCCCTTTCTGCCACCGTCCACCTCTGCCTCCTGCCCTTTCTCTCATCTGGCATTTCCCCAGGAGAAGGTAGAAGGTTTTGCCTGCAGAGGCCACATCTCAGGCTGCTGCTTAATTATTGATGACAGCCTGGCTCCATGGGGAGGGCATACTTCCAAGGGTCTGGAGCAAGGATGCTGGAAACAGCAGAGATATGAGCCTGCATTCATATGGGGTGACCCAAAGTGAAGGAGGCAGGGCACACCCGCCGGCTGGCTTCACTGGGTACTGTGGGTGGGAGCAAGTGGATTTGAAGCCCATCACTACCAGGAGGATGATGAGGGAAGCCTCATTTAATGCCAAGATGTGACTTCCAAGATCCTCTGTCTCATGTATTAGAAAATGGGTTTTCTGTTGTGCCTGGAGCCCTGCTGGGCCAATTTGAGGAGTTTCCTGCTGCCCAAGGCTGAGCCCAGGGCTCCATCCTCATAACTCAGAGCATCTGAGCTGCCGGTCACAAGACACAAGACACAGAGGCTGACTGCCATGCTGTTTGGGATGGAATGGCATTTTGTGACATTGCCCTTGCACTCTATGAAAGTTGACCTAGTTTTTACTTCTTTCTTTTAGTCACTTTCTGTTTCCTACTTCTTTCTCCTCCATCCTTATTCCTCTTGCACTTGTCATTTGTCTCATTCATTCTTTCGTTTCTCATTCATTCAAAATATATGTGTTGACCCCCTGTTATGTACCAAATGCTGTGTGTTATTCACCAGGGGCATAACCTGCAGCTGTTCCTGCCTTCATGGAATCTTGTACTTAGAAAGACAGTACCCTGCAAATCACACACACACTTAGGTACATGCCATTGTGACAAGTAGTGAGAAGCAGAAGCATGGGAAGGTGGGACTGCTGAGCTGTTGAGCCGGGAATCCTGACCTCACATGCTAGAAGGATGTGGTTGTTTTAGAACTATGTCAATAAATTCTTTGATATTCTTCCTTTTAAGAAGTGGAGCCTAATTCTCTTTCCTTTGGAAGGAGAGTGACAGATTTAGTGATCTGCTTCTGACCAAGAGGGAAAAGCAGAAGTGATGGTGTGCCACTCTTGGAAACTAAGTCATCAAGTCCATATGGGTTCCATCTTGACTGCTCTGTTGATCTCTTTCCTTTTTGGATCACTTGCTCTGTAGTAAGAAACTGAGGCCTCAGCCAGCAGCCATATGAGGGTGTCATCTTGGAAGCAGATCCTGCAGCCCAGTCTGGCCTTCAGATGACCACCGCCCTGGCCAACATGTTGACATTGGCCTCCTGAGAGGCCCTGAGCCAGAACCACCCAGCTAAACCACTCCTGAACTCTTGACCCACAGAGCTATGAGATAAGACATGCAGTATGTCTTAGGCTAATTTATTACATGGTAATAGATAATTAATACATAGTATGATGGAGATTCATTCTTTGATACCCTACTTATCTGAAAAATCTTTATTATACCCTCACTCTGGACTGATGCCTTGACTGTATATAGGATTCTATTCTATGTTGGAAATCCTCTTCTCCCAGAATTTTGAAAGCATGCATCCATTGTGTCCAGTGTGGGTGTTAACATGTCCACAGCCTTTCCTTCCCCACCCCTGACCCACAGAAATTGTGTGAGGTCATAGATGTTTGTTGTTTTAAGCCGCTAGATTTTGGGGTGACTTGTCACACAGCAGTAGATAATTAATACAGAGAGGCAGAGAGAAGATGGGGTTGATGGTGGGGACTTGCTCAAGGAAGTGAAAGTTACCCAGAGCCCTGCAGGCACAGAAGGAATCGACCAGGGGAGGAGGAGGTTGGTTGGGGGGCAGGCCAAGGGCACAGGGGCACAGGAGCCCTGCTCCAGGAGGGAGTGTGGTGACATGCAGGTAGAGAAAGGCAGCTCATTTGCTGGAGTAGAGAAGGAGGGGCAGAGAGTGGCCAGCCATGAAACCCGGGACCTAGGGGGAGGACAGGGCACCAGGGCCTCTGGGACACAAAGCGCCCACTCTTCTGAGCGATGAGGAGCAGAGGTTGTATAGTCAGGAGAGCAGTGTTACCAGATTTTACCAAACTAGCAGAGTGACTGCCTGGGACCCAAGAGAAGAGGATCCCGTTGTGTGCTTGCTGCAGCCTGTCCATAACCAGTGCTACCGCCAGACCAGCCTTTGCAGCTCTTAAGATTACAAGATGCCTTTCAGCAGTAACCATCGGGAACCTTTTAAGAAAAAGGTGTTATTACTTACAAGACCTGGGAACTAGTGGCCACAAGTGGGGTCGTGGGGAGAGGGCGCGAACAGAGAATTAGCAAGAGTATGAGAGCCAGCACACTGGGCCTTGGGTTCTGCTTTTATTCTGCTTTGATCTGCCTTGGGTCTTGGGTCGAAGGTAGGGCCTTCGACCACAAAGGTAGGGCTTTGTGAATTCACTCCTTATTACCGGATTTAAATCCTGAGAGCGGGAATCTACAGTGTGGGGAGAGAAAGGCAAGTGGCCCAAATGGCCAGTCATCAACAGCAACCAAGATCTCTAAAACTGGAGGGTATTATGCTGAGTGAAGTAAGTCAATCGGAGAAGGACAAACATTATATGATCTCATTCATTTGGGGAATATAAATAATAGTGAAAGGGAATAGAAGGGAAGGGAGAAGAAATGGGTGGGAAATATCAGAAAGGGAGACAGAACATGAAGACTCCTAACTCTGGGAAATGAACTAGGGGTGGTGGAAGAGGAGGAGGGTGGGGGGTGGGGGTGACTGGGTGACAGGCACTGAGGGGGGCACTTGACAGGATGAGCACTGGGTGTTATTCTGTATGTTGGCAAATTGAACACCAATAAAAAATTAATTTATTATTAAAAAAAAAAAGATCTCTAAAACAAAGGGGCCTCCGTGTGGGGAGGTGGCTTGGCTCTTCATCTTTTTGTGTGGCTGGCAATGTGTTTATTCCAGAGAGACATCTTTGAAGTGGATGCCTCCTTTGAAGTGTGTGTTTAGGCAATCAAAGCTTAAGTCATGCATTTGCATGACAAAAAGAGAAGAAAAATAACTGTCAGGCCTTACACTAAGTACAGATGGGTGCTGTGCTGGTCCTCATGGCCCCGGCTGTCTTTATGGGAGCTGGTCCACTCTACTCTGTTCTCCGAGGCAGGGCTGCCTCCCCTGAAGGAGGCCTTTGCCTGATTATGGGGGAATCTGTACTCCTGGATTGCACAGCTCTGCTGAGCATGAGCTTTCTGAATTTCCTCTTTCTAGGCAAGAGGAGGTGCCAGGACCCACTGAGAACAGCACACAGTGACTGTTCCCCGGTGTTACCGCCAGCGCTAAGGTGTAGTCTCATTTCCCCCAGGATGGCTGAGGGTGCTCTGGGGACAGAGCTGCGAATCCCAGGCACAGCCGGCTGCTAACAGCAACCCTGATCTTGCAAGCTGCTCATACCAGCTTGGAGGCAAGACTGTGGTCGCTCAGGCTTCCTTCCAGCCTCCAGACTCTGTCTTTTCCTGCACACCGGTCTGGGCTGCTCCCGTGGGGAAGGGGCTTGCAGCATGGGAAGCCGTGGAGGCTGGTTCGTGCCTGCAGAGCAGGACTGGGCAGCTCTGCTGGTCCCATGTGGTCCCATGTGAAACTGCTGAGGTCCACCCTAAAGCTCCATCCCACAGAAGCAGAACTTGGTCTCTGCTGTTGTTCTTTCCCTTTCTGAGTGCCTTATCCTTTCATCCAGACAAAGCAATGTGCACAGCAAGTGACATTGTGTGTCCTACACCTGAAAACCCTGAAAATCGTGTGTCAACTCTACTTCAGTTTTTTTTTTAAAGATTTAAAGATTTTATGTATTTATTCATAAAAGACACACAGAGAGAGGCAGAGATAGGCAGAGGGAGAAGCAGGCTCCCTGCAAGGGGCTCAATGCAGGACTCTATCCCAGGTCCCCAGGATCACGCCCTGAGCCAAAGGCAGAGGCTCAGTCACTGAGCCACCCAGGCATCCCTTCATTTTTTTTTAAAAAGGTATTTTCCCCTTTCAAAGGAGAAATCTATTCCACTTAATCCTTTTCCTCCCTTACTCACCCATTCCTCTGTTCCACACAATGCATTCTGCATCACCTCCTATGTATTAAAGAAAAATCTGTGCAGTCCAAAGGTCACGAATATAGAGCCTCAGTAGGCCAGACAGCTCCTGCAAACAGTGCGAGCTGGCTGGTGAAAGGCAATAGTGAGGTGTGAGTGGGGTGTGGGCCCTGCGGCTAGCAGGAGGATGCTTGCCCAGCTATGGGGCTTTATAAAATGTGCCTTCTGTGTGGCCTGCCTCTGGTCCCTGTTCGGCTGGCACCCTGGGAATCTGTGACCTTGCCCCTGGTCCTTAACCACCTCCTCTCCCCACAGCCTTTTGTCTGGAGGTCTTACCAGAAGCCCACACTTTGTCCCCAGAACCACCAGATCTCAGCCATGCCCCACAGGAACCTCCACTGACTCACCAGAGCCACAGGGTGTGAGGCGGGGCTGGACACCTTGGGGATGAATTTAAGTCCCCCAGTAATTTTCTCCCAGAGCTCCGTGTGTATTCTGGTTCCTCCTACATCCCCCAGCCAGGAGTTCTCAGGGCCCTGTTGTTTTAACGTTGCCTTGGCATGTCTGGTGCTGAGCACAGTGCCCTTTGCAGAGGGATGGCATGTTTGGGACATGTGGCACACCCTGGATGGTGTTTCTGCCCTTACTGATTTGCAGCGGGGCGTGAGGAGGGGGTGAGGAGGGTCTGCCACCACCACGGGCTGGAGCAGGTGACTCAGTGGAGGGAGATCTTTGACTGAGATGCCCATAGCGTCCCCGACACCACCTGCTGCCTTACCAGGTGTGTCTGGGCCCAAGAGGGAATCACGGCAAGTCCACCAGCGGTGCATTGTGTGGTTTGGTGATAGGTGATGCGGGACTCTGGGACCCATGGGCTTGGGTTCGAACCCTGAGCCTGTCACCTCCGACCATGTGACTTTGTACATGTTAAGGCCTGAAATTCTAGATGCTACCCTGAACTCTCTGAGTCTCAGAGGGCTCCAGAGTTCTAGCCATGAGCTCCCTGCTCCTGTTAGGCTCCTCACCCGGCGGGGTGGGCTGCCCTCCCAGGCTGTCCAGCTGCACGTTCACACAGGCCACTCACATCTGCCATCAGCCTCAAGAGCCACTTCACCCTCTCATCATTATGTACCTGCCTCCTGCCGCCCCTTCTGGTTCACTCTGTACCTGAATACAACCCCCAAGTGGCCCTTTGTGGCGTGTGGTGTCCCCCTCCACTGGCTGTGCGTATATGTGATTGATGAACTGCTGCAAATCTCACCTGAATAGTGGCCGGTGTCCTGTGTCTGGTCATCTCATACTATGCAGGGTGGGGAACCCCGCCTCATTACCAGGTGAAGAGAGGGGTGGTCAGAGCAATCTGACCTCTCTGTGCCTCAGTTTTCTTCTCTGTAAAAGGACAGGTTATCGTAGTTCCTCCATCCTAGGGTTGCCATGAGCATTAAATGGAATTAATGACCTGTAAAGCACCTGAAACAGTGCCTAGAACACAGGAAACACTGCGTTTGCTATGGGATTTGATATTATTGACCTCAGATGTGGTGGTTCTCAAACTTGGGACTGCATCAGGATGACCCAGAGGGCTTTGTGGCACCCCACTCCTGGAATATCTCGTTCAGTAGGTCTGGGTTGGGGCCCCAAAATGGGTACTTCTAACAAGCTACTATAATGTTGATGCTGCTGATCTGGGAGCCTCACTTTGAGAACCACTAGGTTCATGGAAAGATCCACCAATCGAGGGAGCCAGACTTGTCCTTGACTTGGCTACGTGACTACGTGGACTTGATCTAGCTGGTTTGCGTTTAAGCTTCCCTTCCACCTTCTGTTCAGTGTCCTGCTAAAAATAAGTGAAAATGTGATACAAATCCCAGAAATCCGTCACTTCCTGTGAAAGAGGGCTTTTCTTCTTGTGATCTCACTCCTTGGAAATGCAGTTTCGGGTCTCTCCACGGAGTAAAGAACATGCTGGCCAGGGAACACGTGCCACCACCTGCTGTCTCCATTCCTGCACATTGTGGTTCTATTCTGGAGGGAGTGCTGCCTACTTCCATGCCAAGTTCTGTTTGTTCAGATCATTTGGAGTGTGTATTCTGGATGTTTGTTTGTTGGAGCTTGACCACGGGCCACCAGGATGGAGTCTTTTTCACAGTCCAAAAACCTCTGGGTTGGGGGGCACCAGGATGGCTCAGTCTGTTAAGCATCTGCCTTCATCTCAGGTCATGATCTCAGGGTCCTGAGATTTGAGCCCTGCGTCAGCTCCCTGTTCAGTGGGGAGCCTGCTTTTCCTTCTGCCCTCTGCACCCCACCCCCACCACCACTTGTGCATGCTTACTCGCTTGCTCTCTCAGATAAATAAAATCTTTAAAAAAAAAGAAAAAAGAAAAAGAAAAAGAAAACCTCTGGGAGTAGCCCAGCCTAGAGTCCTGGATGTACCAGTCTGCTCTCCTGGGGGTGCAGGAAATGTTGACGCTACCTGGTGCTTAGTGCCCTAGTCTACAAGAAAGAGGAAAATAAACAGATACTCGTCCCCAGTTCGTAATTGCCAACTCCCCATTGTGTAGCCATAGGTAAGTCGGCTTCCTTGCATATAGTACAACCACTTTACGTTGTTAAGTCCTAGGCAAGGAATAGATTTGTTTTATCATAGCAGCCTGATTTCCCCCAGCTTAATCTTTTGTCCTCTGGGGGATGTCTGAAACCAAACTAAAGTCGGATTCCAAAAAAATAAAAAATAAAAAAAATAAAATCAGATTTCTCTGCACAAGCACCTCTGTTTGTCAGACCAGACATGGAAAGTGAAGCTTGGGCATGTTCATCAGTGATTTATTCAATATGATGGGAGGCCCATACCTGTCAACAGATTTCTCCTCCTTCTCCAATAATGCTTGACTACTGGGCCTGGGCTTCTGGATGTCCCTGCCTTCACACTGCCCCAGAGAATGAGGTTCCATAGATTCCCATGTAAGGGAAAATGTTCTTTTTTATACCTAACTCAGATACTTGCTTGAGAGAAAGGGTGATTTTTACTTGGGTTGCTGTTGTAGACCATGCCTCTAGGCTACCTGGTGTCTGCCACATGTGGGTAACCGGTAGGCGTTTGCTCAAGTGAGCGAAAGGGTGGAATCGGAGTGCTAGCCATTGTCTTCTCCGCAATAGGCCTGCTTCTGGGGAGGTTCTCACCTTGGTGACCCTGGACCTGCTTCCACATCCAGTCACAAAACCATTCTTCATCTCACACACCCTTTGCCCCGACAAATTCTTCTTTGACGTGAGTTTCAGTGTGGCCAATCCTGTATCCTGTATTGTTCTCTATGGTCCCGTGGCCTGTGTGCAAAGTTAATGACAAATATAGAGAGATTGTATGGTGTGGATGGGGTATAATGTTGCTCTGCTTGCAAAGTCTTTGTCTCTGTCGGTGACCAGGAGAAAAATGGAACACTGACCTCAGAACTTGACACTTGGTCATGCAAAGATAATGCCATCAGGATAGACATGAGAAAACAGGCCAGGGTGAGACAGCTGGCTTTGTCACTGACCTTGTCACCTGGGGTCCCATTTCAGTTGCATGGTCTACGGTGGCTGCCTCATTTCACTCCAGGCATGACCTACCTGCCCTCTGCACCTAGCCTTCCCACAGCATCCTGTCCCAGTGCTTGGGATTGGGGTCTCTGCCCTTGGTGTCATCAGCGGCTTCTGCTCAGGTGGGGGCAGATTACCTCTTCAATACACACTCCTGACAGATGTCCTCTCCATCAGCTTTTAGAAGTGGCCATTGTTTGGCTATTTTGTAATGATAAGCCCTCCTGTGTCTGAAAGTTATGTGTGTCTCATTCTTATACTCCCCTTTCTGGGGCCAGGTTATTGAACATGGTACTGAAAAAAAGTGGGACTTCAGAAAGCAATACAGCAAAAAGAGTTGTAAAATTGAAGGATAGAAAGCATAAACTGGAGCTGCTAACCGGTTGTGTGAGGTAGTCAACTTCCTTGACTTTGTTCTTTTCCTTTCTATATAAAAGAAAATGGATAGGGGCACCTGGCGAGCTTAGTTGTTGGAACATGTGACTCTTGATCTCGGGGTTGTCAGTTCGAGCCCCATGCTGGGTGTAGAGATTACTTAAAAATAAAATCTTAAAAAAAAAAAAGAAATGAAAGAATAAAGAAAATGGATGAATACTAGCTATCATCAGAAACTTGCCAGATGCTAATACGGTATCATTCTCAGACCAGAAAGTTACTAGAGAAAACTATTAACCACAGAAACAGGGAAAGGATGGATTCAGCCAGAAGTAATGGCAGAGAGCTATCAGGAAAGCCTGCTGCAGAATGGATGCTAAGAAGGGGCTAGGTCAAGACAATTCTGATCAAAGGATCCAGAAGGTATGGAGGAAACAACTTGGGGTGCTAGTTGTGGTCTAACCACTGGGGGAAGCACCTCGGTTTCCCAGGCTCAGAGGATGCAGTTAGAGGTGACTTGATTTGCAAAATGCTGGGGAAACAGTGATTTGTAAATTAAAGGCCATTCGAACTGTGCTAAGTGTTAGGGATACAGCAGTTAGTAAAACATGCTGTCCCTGCCCTAATGGAGATTTATAGTCCAGTGGCAGGATGGGGGTGGGGGGTGGATGCTAATTAAAGAATCATACAAATAAATGTGAATCTTCAACCCTGATAGAAGTAAAACAGAGAGGTGCATGGTGCCATGAGAACACATAATGGCAGAACTGGCCCAGAGAAGGGATCCAGGGAAGGAGAAGAATCAACTGGCATAGGCAGTGCACCCCAGGAGGGGAACAATGTGTGAGGGATGAGGGGCATGGTGACTTTGGTTTGGGCAGAAATATGGCCATGGAGTTGTGTTTAGCTGGATAGAGTTGGATTCTCTCCATACTTGATTTTTCCCGCTTTAAAATTACCTTTTGGGCAACCCGGGTGGCTCAGCGGTTTAGCGCTGCCTTCGGCCCAGGGCATGATCCTGGAGACCTGGGATCGAGTCCCATGTCGAGCTCCCTGCATGGAGCCTGCTTCTCCCTCTGCCTGTGTCTCTGCCTTTCTCTCCCTCTGTGTCTCTCATGAATAAATAAATAAATACAATCTAAATAAGTAAGTAAGTAAATAAATAAATAAATAAATAAATAAATAAGTTTACCTTTTGCCCCAAGAGTCAACAGATATTATTAGCTGAGTGTATGATAGTCTGATTAGTTAGAAGAAAGCCACTGTAGAACCCCAATATTTCAACATAAAAGAGGAGAATTTCCTTGAAACTTTGGATGGATACAGCAAAAGCAACAAATTGTGAATGCTGAAGGTGTGCTATTTCAGAGTTTCTTGAGGCATATTTGTCTCAATAAGCTAGTACCAGGTCCTCTGGCACTCTGTCTTAAACAGAGAGAGGCTGTCTCTAGGACCCTGGTCTATAGCATCCCTCACTGCTCCCAGCGTCTCCATCCCTTAATCTCATCCATTCAGAGGGACATCCCACCTCCTACCCATACGGAGGGTCTAAGGCAGATCAAGACATGGCTATGCTTGCTCATTGAGGAATATCCTGGGTGTGTTCTAATCTGGAAAAACAACACCCCAGCGTTCATCCTGGAATCTTCTGTTCTTGTCACCAATTGAACATTTTGAGGCATAGGGAAGGGGGCTTATTTTGGTATCTAGGACTACTTTCCTATCTTGTTGAAAAGGCAAGATGTGATGTATAAAATAAGACGCATATGTGGGAGGATGTATGGAGCATTTGCCTTTGAAATTGGGTTATTTACAGTAAGACAGGAAGACAAATGTAAAAATTCCCCTGGCACAGGCTGTAGGTTAATTGTCTGGAGGAGCCAGGATCAAAGGCATCTGTAGTTACAGTATTAACTAAGAATAGAACTTTCCATTGGCTGTCCTGGCACTCTCAGAGTCTTTCCTGAAGCTCCCATATGTTTGTAGATGGGGTAGGGTGATGTTTCCATCAGATCCCAGCAGGATGCCCTGACTCCTGGTTTCCCACCCAGTAAATTGCTAGGATCAAGTTTAAGCCCTCAGCATGTATTGAGGGTGTTTTCAACCTCCCTATACATTTCTTTTTTTAAAAAAAATAGTTTATTTATTTGCTTGAGAGGGAAACAGAGGGAGAGGACAGGGGGAGAAGCAGACTCCCTGCTGAGTGGGGAGCCCAACGCAGGGCTCGATCCCAGGACCCTGAAATCATGACTTGAGCTGAAGGCAGATGCTTAACTGACTGATCCACCCAGGCACCCCATCCTCTCTGTATGTTGCTGGTAATTATGACCCATGGATGAAGGCAAGAATTTCATCCCAAGAGGTAAAGAAAATGAATATTCGGTAGTCTGAAGAGTAGACTTTGGTCAATCCAAATGTTCTTTGGAGCATAAAAGATCATTTCCAGCCAAGCTAATATATTTTCCTGGTTCAAGATGTTTTTCATCCCTAGATGTGAAATGCATTTAGCATCTCTGAGTGACAAGACCAGACCTGGAAGATTCAGATACATACATGACTTACTCTGGAAGCTCTTCCAATTCAATGGGGAGCAGAAGGAAAACACGTGGGACAAAGAAAGCCATTTGCCCAGCACTCCCGTATGTGGCCTCTCAGCTCTTGTCCTCCCTCCCAGCAGAGCCCTGAATCCTCCACTGAAGTCCTTCCACCTCCAGCCTGGTCTCCTCTTCAGAGCTGGAGGAGCCCAAATACCACCGGCTTGGTGCCTCAACACACCTGTGAGCTTTCCCGCCATCTTTCCTCGGTTCTCTCTCAAGTGTTGTCAGTTCCTCTCTTGCCACATCCATTCCCCTTGTAGGGCTTCTTCCCGTCAGCCCACAAACATCTCTTCTAGCCTTAGAGGACAGAGGGAGGGAGCGAGAGAAGACAGAAGGAAGGTGGAGGGAAGAAAGAAAGAAGGGGAAGAAAGGAGGGGGTGGTTATCTTTGGAAATAATTGCTCCTCAAGCTCTACTCCTCTTTCCTTGCTTCTTCTCACCTCCAGACTTTGCCAAAGGAGCTCAACACCCTAGAAAATGCTCGTTCCAACTCTACGCCCTGTGTTGACATTCTGGTGACAAGCCCTCTCTCTTGGGCTTTTTTGCTTTGCCTTGTTTGTCTTCTGAGCACCTCTGAAGTGCTTCACTCATACCTCCTTGGCTTTTACTCGCTTGCTACCCAGAGTTGCCCCCGCAACCCCTGCCCCCCGCAGCCTCCTATTCCCACCCCATCTGTTCTCACATTGGACTCACCCGGCAATCATGAGGCAGCCCTGCCCTGGCTCCTGAAAGATCCAGAGTTCTGTAGGGCCTTTCTCCACTGGCCGAGGTGGGGCCAGGGAGGCACTGTGCCTGCCTAGGGTTTTTTTTGGAAAGTTACACTCATGACTGTTTTTTCTGCTCCTTGTTCTTCAATCCATCACATTCTGATTTGGCCATTTATTGTCTCTGACAGCTCCCTCTCCCCTTCCCTTTTCAGATTGTCTTCTGCCTGCCTTTTAGAAGTTCATGTTCCATTTGATCACATCTATAATTCTCTGGATTTATTGTCTCGTCCTGGGCATTTTTATCTGCCACCACGGTTTCAGACCATCTGTAGGTTGATAACCCCCAAATCAATATCTATCGTTCAAACTTGTGTCTCCTGCTCCAGGTCATATTGCTCATTGCCTTCCAGCCACGTGGCTGGGGCAGATTCATCCGAATGTTCTATGTATTAAAACCTTGAGCCTACATCACTTGCCATAAGCTGAATTTCTGTTAGTATCCAAACACTTCATTTCCTCAAGAAAGAAGCATGTTGTCCTTGATCTGTTTTCTCTCATGCATAATATCTAGTTGATATTCAGATCCTCTCAATGACACCTTATCATTGCCTATGAAGTGCATCTCCTACCTTCCATCCGTTCAGCCTCAGCCTGCCTTCAGTTAAAATCAGTGGAGTACATGTTTAGTGGATCCCACTCTGTGCCTTGCTACCAAAGGCTTGTTATCCCTGTAGTTCAAGGAGAGGAAGGATTCCCTCAGGTGGATTATTTCAAACCAGTGTTACCTGTGGAGGCGAGTGTGCTCATGGGAGAAGGGCACAGAAGAGGGGTGTGGTGGTAGGCCAGAGCCGGTTCCCTGGAAGTGGGGACATCTGTGCTGAGTCTAGAGGGGGATGAAAAGTGGATCCGAAAGAGAGCATCCCGTGGGGGGTGATGAACAGCAAGTGCCACCGGCCGGATGTAAGGCAGCTCTGGCTTCCACTGTGGCCACAGGCAGTTAGGACTCCCTGAGGAATGACGTCAGAGGGAAGGTAAGGCCAGAGGGGCAGGCTATGCCCAGCTCCAGAGGGTGTCCTATGCCATGCATGGGAGTGGGGGCTTTTGCATGGATGCAGCAGGAGCCGCTGCGCCAGTGTGCCCTTCACGCAGGCACTTAGGCAGCATCGTGGGGACAAACTGGCTGTCTGAAAGGAGGCTGGGAAGCTATGGCAACAATTCAGACAGAAGTTAAATAGCTCCAGTGTTACTTAGGATGCTGGCTGTGGAGCTGCCACAGGCCCTGAAATGCAGTGACTAATGTCAGAGAGGAGTGTGTTTGTGTCTTGGTAGTTTATATACTTGATTGCAGTTACCAGGTAGGCTAGAAATAAAGTCTCTGGCTTGATAGCCCCATGCTCAGTTAACCTCTGCTCCCGGGGAAGGAGAGGAGGTTGGGTGGAGGGGCAATGGACTGGCTCCCCTAGTCATGCCATTAGGGGCATCTGCTGGGGAGACTCAGCATGCACAGGGCTTGGCAGTCAATGGCCACAGGAAGCAGGAGAGAGGGCATCCCTGAAAATGACGCCTGTCCTGCTTGAGCAATCAGGTGTTGCCCTCAGGAGAGGCAGGAAACACAGGAAAAGAGGGAGCACAGAGGAAAGACCAAGCATTCTAGTTGGGATTGTTCACTCTGAGTTTCCAGTTGGTCCTTGGCGGAGGCATCCAGCTCTTGAACTTAATAAGCCGGCCTCGAGCCAACCAGGCGGGAGCCCAGTACCCTGCTGAGAGCATGGGCCAAGGTGACAAGTGTGGGATAGAGAGAAAGAAATTGAGGGAATCTGTTAGAGAAACGACAAATGCTGATCTAATATAGGAGGAGAGAAAGAAAGAGCAGTCACCGTCTACGTGAAGGGATGAACCCGCGGAGTCCAGGGGTTGTTCGAACAGGCTCCTGTGCCCTTGGGGCCTCAGTGCAGGGCAGGGGGGAGATGTGCAATGAACACCCACCCAGCAAATATTGCCCCTCTCATCCTGGCTGTCAGTTCTTAGATCAAAACTGAGGGGTTCTTGCTGGGCCTCTCAGAAAAGCTGTATGTCCCCTTGACGGTTATGCCCAGCTCAGGGATGTGAAAGGCAGCCCCCGACCAGGGAGGGCAGCCCAGGCACTGACAGCAGGTCTTGCCTGGAAGATATTTTCTGGAGAAGGCCCAGTTGGTGGAGCATTCACTCTAGCAAAATCAGTTTCTTCTCATTTCTTTCTCTGAACAGGGCTGGCCCACTCAGAGCTCTTCCTCTCTTTTGCTTTTTTTTTTTTTTTTTTTTTTCTAGAGTCCACAAACTGGATCGAAACAAAGAAATTAGGGTTTAGGGGCTCCTAGGTGGCTCAGTCTGTTAAGCGTCTGCCTTCTGCTCAGGTCATGATCCCAGTGTCTTGGGATCAAGCTAGGCTCTTTGCTAAGGGGGGAACCTGCTTCTCCCTCTCCCTCTACCACTCCCCCTGCTTGTGCTTGCTCTCTCTGTCACATAAATAAATAAAATCTTAAAAAAAAAAAAAAAAAAAAAAGAAAAGAAAAGACAGAAATTGGGCAGCCTGGGTGGCTCAGCGGTTTAGCACCACCTTCAGCCCAGGGCCTGATCCTGGAGAACTGGGATTGAGTCCAACGTCAGGCTCCCTGCATGGAGCCTGCTTCTCCCTCTGCCTGTGTCTCTGCCTCTGTGTGTGTGTGTGTGTGTGTGTGTGTGTGTGTGTGTGTGTGTCTCATGAATAAATAAATAAAATCTAAAAAAAAAAATAAAGAAAAAATAGAAATTAGGGTTTAGCCCTCCTTCACCTTGACACTTGGTAGGCTTGGGGGGCACAGACCAGCAGGCTAGTCACTGCTCAACCGCCATGAGAAAGAGGTCCATGCTGACCTTGCACTTGGGCCCAGGGCCTTTGGGAACAGAATCCCCTGATGCCACACACTCCAAGAAGAGGTGTGGGCCATAAGTAGTTGTACCTCCTGGGCTCCCTGGACTCCTTGTCTTCTTGGGAGGGGAGCAGCTGTAGGACACCCTAGGAGGGGCGGTCTTATGTTCAGGCCTGAGAGCCGGCTTGATGGCCCTGGTCTACAGGCAATTCCAGGTTTGGATGCTCCTCACCGTGGATCATGTGTGCTGCTGGGACATGCTCGGGGGACCACACATTTCAGCAGCAATGAGGCAACTGAAAGTACAGACCGGAGGTGTGAATCTGCCCTTGAACCCAAGATGTTGCCATGACAGTGTCAAGTTGGGGAGGGCAGGGGGGTGTTCTTTCCCAGCAGCTGCAGTGCATGCAGTGAAGGGGTGTTACGGTCAGATGAACCATCTCCTTAGTGCTTGTGATGGAGACGTAGAAGGGAGCCCAGAACTCCTTAAACTCTTAACTCCTTTTTTAAAAAAGATTTTATTTATTTATTTATCTGACAGAGAGATAGAGTGAGCACAAGCAGGGGGAGTGGCAGGCAGAGGGAGAGGGAGAAGTAGACTCCTGGCTGAGCAGGGAGCTCCATGCGGGGCTCAATCCAAGGGTCCCAAGATCATGACCTGAGCCGAAGGCAGACCTTAAAGACTGAGCCACCCAGGCGCCCCTCTTAAATACCTCTATGTCCCAGGATTTGGTGGGGGTCTCATTAGGCCAATCACCGCCCCCCACAAGTGCCTTCTAAAGGCTAGCCTGCCAACTGGAGAAATGAAATAGTTGGACACTAAGCGAACACCTGTCTTTCATTCCGAGAGCCTAGTATCATTCATTCCTTGCCCCAGAAAATGGGTGTTTATGCAGCTCAGCAAGGTTGTGATAATGCGTCTTTCATTGTGAGTGCCGCTGGATAATAGGAAATTAAGGGTAAAACCCTCCATGTTCCAAGAGCGAGATTCAGAAGCATGTGGATTTGACCTATAAGAACATGAGTCTCTGCTCAATTCTAAGAGATTTGGTTATCCGCTTCCTAAACCTTTATCAGATGAGGCAAAAAAACAAAAAAACAAAACAAAAAAAAAAACGGAAACATGAAAGGGGAAGGTCCTGCTCAATGTGAATCTCCTGGCATCTGTGAGATTAGGAAAGCAGATGCCCTAATGACGACAAACAGGACATAAAATCAATGACATGTGTCATTCATGCGGATGCCACCTCAATAAACAGGCCAGCTGGAGGTGGCTCTAATGAGGGACCTGACGTCCCCTCCTACCTCCAGATGTCTGAGGCCATCATGTTTCATGTTCTCACACAGTAAGGGACGTCCCCAGGATGATTCTGAGTCATCAAGGCAGAAATTAAATTTAATTAAGGATGTGGGGAAATGAGGATCGCCTTTGAGAAAAGCCTCTGTCAACATAAAGGACAGTACCAGTGCTTAAGGGTGGATGCTGGGCTAGAGGAAAAACCACGTTCATTAGGCTGTCTGGCTCCCCCGTGGTTCAGAGTCACAGTTTCTCTCCATCATGGCATGGGCACTGAGCACTGGCCGGGGCCGGCTGGGGTGGGGGGTGCAGAGGTGGCCCCCCATAGCGGGGTGTCCCTGGAGGCTGAGACTGAGGCCGGCAAATCAGACCCCGTGTCCCACCGTGTCTGCAGAGCCAGGTGTACTTAGCCAGGTTCCAAGGCCTGTCTAAGCCTCGCCGTCTTCTCCGAGCAAAGTGCTTCTGACACCATCTCCCTCGTCAGGTGAATGAGAAAATGCATCTAAAGCACAGAGCCTGTCCCAGAAATTTCCATTACTATTTGTCCTCTTTTCCTAGGGCTGCCGAACCAGGTGGCTTAAAAGAACCGAACTTTCCTCTTCCCACAGTTCTGTAGCCAGGACCTGAAATCAAGGTGTGGGTGGGCCCACACTCCTCCCAGAGGCTCTGGGGGTGATCCTTCCGTGGTTCTCCTGGCCTTGGTGGCTGCTGGCAGTCTTTGCCCCATAAGACGCAACACTGCTGTCTCTGCCTGGGTTCACATGGCTTCTCTGTGTCTGGGAGTCTCCTCTTCTTACAAAGACATAAGCTGTTGTCCTACCCTACCCCTCAGCAGCCTCACCTTGACTAATTACCTCTGCAAAGACTCTGTTCCCAAAGCCACATTCTGAGGCTCGGGGGTAGATGTGAATTTTGGGGCGGGTAGGACCACTGTTCACCCCAATATAGTATTCCCTGGTGTGGTATTCCCTGGTGTGGTTTACTATTTTCTGAGAGGGTCCTGTCAAATATCAAACTCGTTTCCCCACTCCACCCCAATTCCCATCATCCCACAGGCCACGAAGGACCTGAAGCCTGTTGTTAGAAAGTCCTTCATTTGGCTTAGAGCTTCGTCTCTTATTAAAGTGCACATGGGGGCACCTGGGTGGCTCAGTGGTTGAGTGTCTGTCTTTGGCTCAAGGTGTGATCCCAGGGTCCTGGGATCGAGTCCCACATCGGGTTCCCTGCAGGCAACCTGCTTCTTGCTCTGCCTGTGTTTCTGCCTCTCTCTGTGTCTCTCATGAATAAATAAATAAAATCTTAAAAAAAATAAAGTGCACACGGATCAATGAGGATGTTGTTCCTGTTGTTTTAAGTCTTTTCAAATACCAAAGCCCAAGTATGGGTGTGCTCATTCAGGCCTCATCCCAAGTATTACCAATAATGCAGTTCACAAAGCAGATCCCTATCACCTTAGCCCATCCTCCCAGCTTCCTAGAGACGGAGGCAGATCCCATATGATAGATGAGAAAGATCACGTACTGTGAACCGTGACAGTCGACTGCAGAGCGAGGGCCGGAGACTGCTGGAATTCCAGCAGGTGGTGACCAGGTGAGAGGTGGGATCCTTGCTTTACCAGAGAAGCCGTTACCATGAGCTGGTGACTTTGCTTCTCTGAACCACTGTTATTTCCCCTGTAGAATGGGATGGATCGCATCTTCTTGGAAATGCTGCTGTGAGAATTAGATTCGACATGTGTGTGTAGTATTGCAAATTGCCCAGTGAGTGCTAGCTTCTCTCTCCATCTAACGGTTATATTATCAGCACCTGGTCTTCCAGTTTTGCTTACTGCCTGCCTTGCATAGTCCCAGGAGGGTTTGCATTTGGGAAGTAGAAAGTGTGCTGGCTAGGGTGTGTGGGAGGGGGATGGACACAATGGTCGTGGGTACCCCCCCCCCCAGGATCCTGGCAGCTTTCTGGGGGAGGTGCCAAGTGGACTTCCTGGAGGGGGTGACTCCACTGCCATCTGGCATTTGCAAACGCATGTCCTGGTCCTGCTGTTTGTAATCACATCTCCCCCAAGCAGGGGAGCTTGCCCATCTGTATTTCCTAATTCTTCCCAGACCAGCCTGATCCAAGGAGATGTAACATGTGGCTGCTCTGTGGGATCTGCCTGGAAAAGAGGGTTTCATAAATAACTTAGAGCCACAGGGTACCTCAGGAAGGGGCTGGCAGAGGAGTTCTGTGTGAATATCTATGGTCGTTCAGAAATAAGCGTGGATCCAACATAGGCTGCACCAAGCTCTCTGCAGCAGAAGAGCGAGAGTGAAAAATCTCATCCCTGATTTTTAGCCCAGCTCTGCAATGGGTTTTCCCATCACTGGACTCCAGAGAAGCATGTCAGGTTGGTCCTTCAAGTCAGACCAGAAGTGCCTTGAAGCAGAGTCCGGCCTTGAGCTCAGGGTGGGGTGGTTCCTGTGTGTTGAGGCTTGAGGGTCACCCATTGAAATGAGCTGGTACCTTATAGCCCAACTCCCTGCAGCTTTCCCCAGGCAATGCTCCATCTGATTGGTACAGTGCCCCTGCGATCATCTTGCAGGATGTAATTCTTCACATAAAATCGATTCCCAGAGGTTTCCATTTGGGTGTAGATCTTCCTGCTGCATTGGGTGGATATAAGCTCAGAGAGCTCATCTTTTACCTTGTCTGGCTGTGCCCTGGACCTGGTTCTAGGTAGTACTAGAATCAACCTGACATACTTGTGACAAATGCAGCTTCCCTGTCCCTTCCATGTCCCTTCACAGAGCCCAGATGTGTATTTTTGAGGAGAGTCACGGATGAGTCAGATTCAGCCCATCCAGGGACCAGCCAGTGGACCGCTCCTTAGAATGGTGGCCACTGGGTTGCTCCCCCCCTGCCCAAAACTGGACTGCAAGGGGCCAGGATCTTGAGAGGACCTCCAGGCTTAGAGCCGTAGAAGGTCTTATACAGACAAAGCCACTGCTTGGTGTGAACTCCACAGTGGAGGGTCTCAGGGCTGGAAGTGGGTCTGTTTAAAGTGAATGGAGGAAAGAAAAGAGTATGACAGCAGGAGAAATGAGTACACGCAGCATCAGCTGGAGCTGGGTTTTGTTTTGATCCTTTTTTTGTGATGTGTAGCCAGGCACCATTACTCCTTTGACAATGAGTGCCTGAAAGTTAGACAGGCATGAATGGAAAGATGAATGAAACAAAACAGAGGGGAGACATCTCATGCCTGAACCTTGTGGAGAGAGAAAGAAGGGAGAAGAGAGTAAGAAGGAAGTATTCCGAGCTCCAAGTCACCCTGGGCTCATGGGATGAACCCCCTGACCTTGGCTTAGAAGGAAGAATAAAGCGATCTAGCGTCAATGGCAAATGCCAACAGCTAGATCCAGACAGCTGGGGGATGTTCGAGCCAGGAACCACTATTTCCTTTTCAAAGAAGCTTTTTAATTGTTTTAAATAACGAATGGGACACCTGAAATGGCTCCTCATTTGTCAGGAGAGTCAATGGGGTCACTGCCTGGCTGATTGGATTCTTGAGGCCAGCTGACATACCCAATTAATACAAGGTTGGGAGATCCCCACTTCCCCGGGCATGAGTTCAGTTTAGTTTACCTTTATTTAGTAAAAAGCAGTCATTGCAAGGTCTTAGGTTCTCCCAGAGAGATGTAGCCTTGGCCAATTTAATTACATGCTGCTCTGGAGATACTGTTTTGCAAACCGAAGAGCTCTAACGGAAGACCTTTTATCTGGTTGCTTGGAAACTTGTGCTTTTACTACCTAAAGTATCACCAGGCCCTTCTGGGGAGGCAAGGCAAGCTGCCACAAGCCCTCCTAAGTCATAAATTTCTCAGGAGCCAGGCATAAACGATGCAGCAAGACGATGGAGATTTGGGTGGTAATTGTCCCATTCCAGACAACTTCAGACCGTACAAGGAACGTGGGCCTGTCCAGTCCCCACTTCTGGCTCCAGCCATCTGTTACACAAGCGCACCCTTGTTTGTTTGCATTCCATGGACCAAGTCACCATTCCGTGTGTGAGGATGGCTGCTCCAGAGCAGAAAACCAGAAATCAGGAGCGACTCTGTGACCTTCTGCAACCAAAGGGACACAAAGGCCCAGAGTGCTTAGTCGGGACCCTATGCATCTTTGGCTACAAAGTTAGTCCTCACTGCTGGCCTTATTAATACTATCCCTTGCTCTTTGGCTTATCAATCACACATCCAGGCTGATAAGAAATACAGATGATTCCCAAGCCAGGCTCCACTATGGGCCAGTCTGCTCCTACTGGTTCAGAAGCTGGGGGGGAAGGTCAGTGCTTTGGCCTGCAGCCCCCAGCCCTCCTTGAAGTGTCTATTTAGTTGATGGTGAGGCCTGAAAATGTTTCTGGGTCTACCAGTCAGCGATGGTAAAATCGTACAGGTCCTATTCTAGTGGCCTTGGAGGTGCTCACAAGTTATAGTCAGCCTGGCACAAGGTCACGGCCTGTGCTTTTGGCCACACTGCAGAGGACGCCACACCATGATATCCCGTGAATGTGTGTCTCAGCTCGTCTAGAGAAGATGACATTTCAAAGCAGAAAACTGAGCTAGGGCTAAAGCATGCCTCTCCTCACGTGAATTCCAGAATAATCTGATTGTGCCAAGACATAGCTTCTGCTGACTTTTTCGATCCGAGAATATCTGTGCATGTCTCCTCCATCTTCCCCTTTTTCTAGGCTCTTTTCATCATTCCTTCTGTTCATTTCGCTCCTTTGCTTCATTCATTCATTCATTCACCTGCCATGAGCCAAGCCCTATGCTGTGGGCAGCAGGTCTGTAGCATGGGTAGCAAAACAGAAGTCACCTTCTCTTTCTGTCTCTCCCCCTAGCTGAGCCCTGCCAAGTGGGGACTGGGTTGCCTTATGCAGCGTCTCACTCCGCCAGCACCACAGATAGCATTTTGTCAAGCAGGATCAGCCATTCTGCCCCTGAGTTTTGAACACTCACTGTGCAGTTTCCAGAGCTGCAGAGATGTAGAAGATGCCCCAAGCATGGTGCCCAAACCCAAGTCGCCTAGAGTAGGTGTTAAAAATTAGAGAAAAATAAAAGGAGAAGGTATATGTCATTGTGCTAAGCCTGGGCATATTGGTGGGTGGGATAGTCCCAGAAGGTCTTTAAAAGAAAAAGAAAAAGATTTTATTTATTGATTTACTTATTTGAGAGAGAGAGAGAGAGAGAAGTTGAGCAAGGGGAGGCCCAGGGAGAGAGGGAGAGAAAAAAGTCTCAAGCAGACTCCTACCTGAGTGTAGAGCCTGATGAGGGGCTCAAACCCATGACCCTGAGATCATGACCCATGCTGGAACCAAGAGTTGGATGCTTAACCGACTGAGCCACCAAGGCACCCCCAGGAGACCTTGAACTTGGATGTGCAGATAAGGGAACAGAGTGCTCAGGTGTCATGAGGAAGGAACAGTTACTGCATGAAGGATGGGAACCCCAAGGACTGCTCTTACTGTGGTGGAGGGATGACTGCAGATTTGGGTGGGGGTATCCGGCAATGAAGTACAACCCTTTCCAAATGACTCAGTCCTTCTTGCTCAGCCCTGAAGCCCAGTCTTACTGTGAAGGTTTGTTGAGTGAATACTTACCATGGTGCAGTGTTGTTGGAAAGGGCTCAGGGGGAGGAGGGAGAGCCCAGGAAATAGTTTTCCACCCCCAGCCAGGTAAGTGAATGACCCAGAAGAATCAAGGGCAGGGATGTGTCTAGATACTCCTATTTCAATGAGGCGGGGGCAGGGGGGGGGCGAGGAGGAACAAACAGTGTGGCAGGTTGATGCAGACGAAAGCTCCGGTTAAGAAAAGGACCATTGGCTGGTGAAGAGGTGCCCACCCTCTCGAGAGACAAGGCTGGGAGCAGGACACACTCTCTGCACCATCACTTTCTCTTCTTCTCCGGGCCTTTGGCTCCATTTCTTTCTCTGGTGACTAGTTTATTGCCCTTTAAAAGTTAACATGATGTGAGACGTCACATTTTCCTTGATTGTTTGACATCTAAAAGCTGAAAATTGTTCTCTCTGTAAATCACACATGGATTTTTCTCGTTTCTGTATTGCAGTTGGCCTCAGCCGTGGCCGACAGGCACATTACCACTCAGTCTCGTTTTATTAGGCATCTGAGCCGTGTGCTTTGTTACCCATTGTCGTCTTCTCATTGAAGGCGTCTGGTGTGAAAGCAGAGGCAGCTGCATGAAACTTTAAAGATATCCTATCAGACTGCAGAGACTCTCAACTCAGAGGCTCTGCCATCCAGGGCAAGGCTGATTCACAGGGAGTGTAGGCAGCCTCCTGCCAGGTGAGCCTGCAGAGGCAGGAGTGCTGTGATTCCCTATTCCCTCCTCCAGGCCGACTCCTAATAGAGCATGACAAGCCCAGCAATTCCCAGGGCGAATCTGTGCTTCCCGTTCGTCATGGTTCCCTGAATCGTAGTCCCATTTTTTGTTTTTGTTTTGTTGTTGCTTGTTTGTTTTTTTAATGAGCAACACATAAAAAGTGTAGAGCAATACTTGGCATAAAGTAAAAGCTAAATGACGTCGACTACTACTTTTATCATCATTAATCATCACCAGATTATACCTTGATCGTAATCCTTTACAGTTTACTCGTGTGAAAAATATGGATGAGAATGCCAGCCTGCCTTGTAAGTGTAGGAAGTGCATGTGCTTGCTATCAGCGGGGGCTTACTACACATTTATTGAATGGATAATGTAGACTTTAAGCTGTTAAGTTCTGAAAAAAAAATTAAGGCAATTTTTGCTGTTCCTCCAAATGCCTAGTGCTAGTTCTGAGTGCGTATATTGCTCTGCATGGCATTTAGTGGGCATCTCCCTCCTTTGGCCAGCGTGATGGTGTATCAGCTCAGAACCTGCGAGGAGCAGGTGCCAAGAAGGGATAGATGTGCAAGAGGTCTGTTGGGGGAAATCCCTGTAAGGATAAAGGGATGGAAGTAGGAGGTGGTAGGGAGAGCCTTCAGCCCAGGATGCAGGTCTGGCATCTATAAAAGGAGACAGAGGAGGAGGAGTCTCCACCTGTGGCACAATCCCAAGGATGTCTCAGCCTGGACAATGTAGGATCAGGTCTGACAGTCCTCTAAGAAAGGCCCCACATCCTGTACTGATCACCCCACGTTTAATCGCTGGCTGGGAGCAGCTGGGGGGTGGGTGGGGATGTAGTGGTGGGTTCTGAAGAGCAGCCACTGGGGCCACCAGTTACTGTGCTCCCCATAGCAGGAGATCTGAAGGACATGTTTTCATGGCTACCACAGATGGTCTGTGAGATAGGCTGAAGACATGGAATCGACTGTCTGGTTTTCTTTTTCCCCCTCTTTGGTTTCTGCTGCTCAGTTTAATTGGTAGACAGAGCTCTGGGTCCATTTGCTGAGGCTCCCTCAGGAAGAAGCAGGAGACTGAACATGTCCCAGGGGAGGGCAGGGGTTAGTTAGAGGCAAGACAAGGGGTTATCAGGGATTGGTTGCGAGCACTGTCCAGTAGAACTAGTGCTGAATTCTGGTAGAAGGACCACCAGTGGGGTGCCTGGGTGGCACAGTTGGTTAAGTGTCTGATTCTTTGTTTCTCCTTGGTTCATGGTCTCAGAGTCATTGGATTGAACCCTGTGTTGGGCTCCACACTCAGGGCAGAGTCTGCTTGATATTCTCTCTCCATCTCCCTCTGCCCCTCCTGATCATGCTCTCCCTCCCTTTCTCTCTCAAATAAATAAATCCATCTAAAAAAAAAAAAAAAAAAAGACAGCTAGAACTAACTTCTTCCTAGGAGTGATGGTTTCCCAGGAAAACACTGAACACATTTGGCCACAATATAAGGAAACTGAGGCTAGGAGCTGGAATGATACATCTAATATGCCACCACCACTGCTGCCAGTTGGTCCCTGGCCAGTCTGAGAATTCACCCTTGGTTTTGTGGTTCCTGATCCACTATCTCAAGCACCTTGATGGTCACTGTAGTTTAGTGGAAGGATGATTTACCTAGAAATCTGAGTATCTAGACTGGTATCCTGACTTCCTAATGAACTTGCTGAGTGATTTATTCAATGACATACTAGTGTGGGAACTGTACTCCATGCTATTGGGGATTACCAAGGCATTAGGAGCAGATCCCTGTCCCCGGTGTGCCTGTGATTTTCACCACCAGTATAGCCTATCTATAAAGTGATGTTCCACAAAGATCAAGGGTTAGGGGCAATATATGGAAATAAAGGAGATCTCTTTCCTGTTTCCTTGGTGGTTTATCAAGGAATTGATGTATTTCAAAATTTGTTACATATGGTGCAAGTTTGACATCTAAGAGGTCATGCTTGGATTTTTTTTCCTGCATTTTTTATTGTATTTTTTATTGTGATAAAATATATATAATATAAAACTCGCCATTTTAACCATTTTAAGTCTATAGTTCTGTGGCGTTAATTACACTTATGTTACTGTGCAACCATTACCACCATCCATTTCCAGAATGTTTCCATTTTCCCAAACTGAAATTGCACCCATTAGACAATAACTTCCCACCCCCTCCTCCTGCTCTGTCCCTAGCAACCACTGTTCTATTTTTCATCTCTATGAATTTGACTACTCCAGGTGCTTTGTATACTTGGAATCTTACAATGTCTGTCTTTTTTGTAACTGGCTTATTTCACTTAGTGTAATCTCTTTTAAGGTTCATCCGTGTTGTAGCAGGTATCTCCGTATTATTCCAGTGTAGTAACTAATGGGTATTTAAAGGTGTGAACCTTTGCTCTGTTGTTGTCATAGATGAGATATGCTGGAAAGATGAGCACTAGGCAGGCCAGGGGGCTGTTGACATCATGGGCTCTGGGATCTCACCACCTGGTATTAAGGTGTTTTTCTGAGTCAGAGCCAGTAGCTAATATTGTGAACTCCAGGCCACTTAGGGAGGGTGGTGAGTGGTGAAGGATGGAGGGGGTGGGGACATTGGAGAAGTTCAATCTAGAAGCCAAGCAGCAGCCCTGCTAGCTCACACCTGGTCATCTCTCAGCATCTGGCTGGGATCCAGCTGCACTAATGACTCTACCATATGCCAGTGTTAGAGAGGCAAGAAGAAGCACAGAGGATGGAGGGTAGATCTTGTGGTGGGAGCAGGAAAACTGCTTGGCTTAGGGCTGGGAGACTGCTCTCTGACTCTCGGGCTCCTCCAAGCTACGCTGTGGCCATGGAGATAGAGAATTCGAGGGCTCCTTGTGAGCAGAGTCATTTCATTTATCCACTTATCCTATTACGTACAAGACATTCACCTTGGTGCTGGAGATTCTCATGATGATGCATGAAACAGACACAGGTACCCCTCACCCAGAGTTCATGGTCTAGTGGGGGTGACGGATGTTTATCTAAGCCACCTGATGAGACTCCAGTGTGATCCCACTGAAAACAGCTCCCCATGGAATACTCTTCCCAGCCCTGGATTGTTTACCACATTCCTCATTACCTGATTTTATATTCTCTCTGTTTACCTGGTCTTCTCTTCCTCCTCTACAAAAAAAGTAGACCCTTAATGAGTGAGGACTTGTTTGATTTATTGACATTTCACAAGCACCTAGATCAAACCCCAGCCCCGTGTAGATGCTGAATAAATACTTACCTAGCCAATCAACAGAAAAACTTGCAATAAACATGTAATTCACATTGTGGTGAGGGACAAGTAGAAGTGCCATGGGGGCCATCCTGAGTGTGCCTGACCTAGTGGAGGGACCAGGGAAGGCTTTTCTGAGGAAGCTACATGAAAACAGAAATCTGAAAGACAAGTAGGTGTTAATAACGTAGACAAAGTGCAGAGAGGGAGAGACACAGCCAGAGGAAGCAACAGCCCAAAGGCCCCCCAGTTGGATGACTCCTTGCAAAGTCCAGGGAGCTAGAAAACAGAGAGAACACAGGGCTAAGAAAAACAAAACCAGGCATGTGGATTACCATTTCACTTCCCCCTAAGCTCAGCTGGAGAGTTTAAAACAGAGGAGAGTGACATTGATCTGTGCTTTCAAACAATGCCATTGACCTAGCAATTCCACTCCTAAGAATATGCCCCCAAAGGATTGACAGCAGGTGTTAAAAAAAAGATAGTTGCACTTGAATGTTCACAGCAGTGCTATTCCCAATAACGAAAAGGTGGGAAACAAGCCAAATACCCACCAGTGGATGAATGGATAAGGAAAATGTGCTCTGCCATCTAGAGGAATATGGCTTAGCCATGAAAAAAAGTGAAGCACGGCTGGATGCTGCAAGATGGAGCCGCCTCAAAAATATATCACGCTAAGTGAAAGAAGCCAGACACAGAAGGTCACATCTTGTGTGATCCCATTTATATGAAATATTTGGAAGAGGCAAATCCACAGATAGAGAAGGCAGACTGGTAGTTGTCAGGGGCTAGGGTAAAAGGGAAAGAGTGGGGAGTGACTGTTTAGCTCTCTTTGCGTTTGGGAACAATGAAAATGTTTTGGAACCAGGTGGTCATAAAATATTATGATTGTACTAAATACTACTGAAGTGTATGCTTTAAAATAGTGACTTTATTTATTTATTTGAGGGACACCTGGGTGGTTCAGTGGTTGAGCATCTGCCTTTGGCTCAGGTCATGACCCCAGGGTCCTGGGATCAAGTCCTACATCGGGCTCCCCAGAGGGAGCCTGCTTCTCCCTCTGCCTATGTCTCTGCTTCTGCTTCTGTATCTCTCATGAATAAATAAGAGAGGGGGAGGGACATAGAGAATCTCAAATGGACTCTGTGCTGAGCATGGAGCCTGATGCAGGGCTCAGTCTCACAACGCTGAGATCACCACCTGAGCTGAAACTGAGAATCAGCCACTTAACCAACTGCAACACCCAGGCACCCCTAAAATGGTGACTTTTGTGTTCTACGAATTTCACCTCAATAATAAGAGAAGAAGTTCCATTGGCTTAGTTGTTCAGCATCAAAATGGTGCCCTGAGCTAGCAGACTGTCAGGGAAGCATTTGGTGATGAGGATAACTATGGAGGGAGCAGCCGAGGTATCCCCGTGTGCCAGTTACCTGCACGGCACAAACACTACCCTACTTGAGTCAGTCCGTGGGAGCTTGGAGGCAAAGCACTGAGTGCCCCATGGCCTTGAGTCCCTGACACATGGACGTAGCTGCCATACCCATCACCCTATCTTTGCCGTCAGACAGTGAGGGTGACAAAAGAGCACCTTTGCTCTATCCACAGGTGGCAAAACCAAGTGCCCATCTGGGGTGGATGCAGGCTGTGGTGGCTTCTTTGGCCCCTCGTCTCCAAGAAGATGAAACAATGAGTGGTTTATTTACCCCTCTTTCTAGAAGAAAAGTGAATCCATGAAGACCAAAAGCTTTACGGACTAGAAAACAAGACCTTTGCCCAGAAGACGTGTTTAAAATGACTGAATCACTAGGTTTTCTTCCATCCAGTGATGGGTAGGGCTATGATTAGGCGCCCCCTTGGGCCAGGGTTCCTTTGGGAATAACCATCTTTCAATCTGTAGTGCTGCTGAATAAGGGATGGAGATAATGGCCCAAATCACATAGTATTTATAGCTGAAAACCTTTCATTCACCTTGTGTCTCCCTGCCTCCTCACCCCGACTTTGGGGGGTAGGCACCCCCACTCCCCACCCCTCAGTCTACTACGAGGCCACTGGAGCCCTTTGATAAAAGGTGATTCACTGAAGAATACTCAGCTGGTGAGCGATCTGAGGCCACTTGGCATTATCCTCATTCTTAAATGTACATCCCGCTTTCTGCCATCAGGCCTTGTGGTTTCTTTTGCCCAGAGGAGCTCCGAGCAGCGTGGTGATCCCCATCCATGCTCCCGCCGCCAGAGTGGAGGATCCTGGATGGGCTGATAGCTGGAGCGCTGTCTGGGCTCTTGAGGTTGATGAAAAATTTTCCATTATCTTGCAATCAGCACTGGGTCAAGTTCTGAGTCAGACTGTCCTTTGCAGGACGGGGGGCGTGGGAGGGGGAAATCATTCCTTGGGGAGAACCTCAGAACACAGAGACAAAGATAAAACTGACAAAATATGTCATTACCAGATTAAAAAATAGCCCGTTTGTGGTTGACCTGCTTTTAAAAGTTTGTGGCTGCGGGGGAATATTGCTTTTTATTGTGATTTTATTTGAAAGGAAGGCTCCCCAGCCCTGGCTGGCCCAGCTCCTCAGAGACCCTGGGCACAGTTGTGTGTGTCTGGAGGTGGGTACCCCAGCCAGGCTGACCTGATTCCCCACACCAGACAGGTGATACTGTGTGGCAAAGCTGCAGAACTTTGTACCTGAAGCCCTGCTCCCACCCTCCGCAGTTACTCATTTTTCTCTTCTATTTCTGGGCTACAAATTGCACACGTATAATCCAACTTCCACAGGATGCAGGATCAGATCCCAAACTCGTGGGCTGGGAACACCAGGGGCTGGTAACGTGCCCTTCTGAATCCCCTGAGCTTATGTCTGCCCCGTCCCCTGCTCACCCTGTCCAGCCCCAGCTGTCCATGGGCCACCTCACTGGTGGGGCCACTTGGGCTCTTCTTATTGTGAGAGGCAGACCCTGGGGCTTCCTCGGGGGCAGGAGGGGTGGGCATTGAAAGGGCACACGTGGGCTGGCAAGCTCTCACGCTCCCTAATGACGCCGTGCCTGTAGCCACCCCTGTGGTTTATCCACCGGGGGCGTCCACTTCAGTTATGGTTACGGATGAACCAAGGGAGAGGATGAGCTGTAGAAATCTCCCTTTGCCCTGGGCAAGCACAGAAGAGCTTTGCCTCTGTTCCCAGCACGGCTTCAGGGCTCTGGAGGTCCAGGGTTTGAAAACCCAAGGGGGCAGAGCAGGGCACCCCAACCCTGAACTGATTTCTATGAGTCCCAGTTTCCGAGACCCAACTTGGTCTCCCACCTCCCCGTCCTGACAGCCACCAGAGGAACTCCCTGAGCCAGAAGATACCTGCATGGACTCAGAGAAAGGCCAGAAGACAGAAGGCAAAGGGTAGCTAGTGACTCTGGGGTCCCCCACTGGACTCTAATTTGAGGGTATACAGCACAATAGCACCACACTCGAAGGAGATCAGGTGATGAATCCACATGAAATTGGATAAACCTTTAGCAGGGGAGCCGGGGGAGGGCAGTCAGACAGAAGCAATGGGAGCAAGCCATGTGTTGTCACATTGCCTGGCGACCTCGAAGCTCTGGCAGGTAGGCCCTGAGAACGTGCCAAGGCATGAGCGGGTGAACTGGGCCTGCCTTGCTGGACTGGGCACTGGCCTTCAGCCTCCTGTTCTGGAAAAATCCACTAAACCCCAGCTCAAAAGTCACAACCCCATGCAGCCCTCACTGACTCCCGTGAGCCACACTGGCCGTTCCCTTGAGCAGAACACTCCCGTTCCTGCACATCCCCAGTTCTGAGAGGACACTCTGGTGCAGAGTGAGCGAGGAAGACACGGGTGAGTGAATTTCCTTTTATTCAAATAAAAAAATGATGTGGTAGTGATAAGGGCGGGTTTGCAGGAGGCTCAGAAACCTCTTAATTATTTCTGATTCTCCCAGGTGGTATTTCCCCAAACGAGTGCCACAAAGCACAGGTTCTGCGAGATGTAACAGGTGTCACCTAATAAAAGGGTCCTGTTGTCAAATAATGTTCGGAAAACGGAGCCTGTGCAGGTTTCTTTACCGTGGGGAATTATTCCAGCCTTTAAAACATTAATCCGGATTCTGAATCTTCTAGAGAAGAATATTCAAGGTTTCCAAAACTCGTTAGGTTGTGCCAGATGAAATTGCTATTTTATAGTTAAAAAAAAAAAAAGACAGTGGTTAAGTAGGAGTAATTTTATAGAATTCGCCCCAATATTTGGCCATTGGATCTTTTAAAGTTGTTAACTGGTGTTCCACGAACACAATTCAGGAAATGAGGATCTAGGATGTTGGCTTTCCTTTGAGGTGAGGGAGGAGATGAAGGTGCAGGATTCATGGAGGAGAGTCTAAAACCCAGAGAAAGCCTTTTCACAGTGCCCGTCCCTAAACTCCTGTCCCAGGAGAGTCTGCTGTGCCTTTGAGGTTGTGGGTGGAGTGCGTCTTAGAAAAAAAAAAAAAAAGAATTCATCAGATAGGACCTGGAATGGTTCAGCAAATTCAATCTGTGTGCATGGAGCGCCAGGGCCATGGGGAACGGATCAGTCAGTCCTAAAGATAGATGTAAAAGCTCCAACGGAAGGAAGATAGTTCGAGAGAAGAAGATTCTAGAAGTGCATATTGACAAAGGCATGAAAGATGGCCAGAAGATATCATTCCATGGTGAGGGAAACCAAGAACCAGGACTGGAATCAGGATATATTATCATTGTTTTAGATCAGAAGGACCGTGCTGTTTTTACTCCACGAGGAGAAGATCTCTTCACGTGTATGGATATACAGCTGGTTGAAGCCCTGTGTGGCTTTCAAAAGCCAATATCTACTCTTGACAACCAAACCATCGTCATCACCTCTCATCCAGGTCAGATTGTCAAGCATGGGGATATCAAGTGTGTGCTAAATGAAGGCATGCCAATTTTTTCGTAAACCATATGAGAAGGGTCGCCTAATCATCGAATTTAAGGTAAACTCCCTGAGAATGGCTTTCTCTCTCCTGATAAACGTTCTTTGCTGGAAAAACTCCTACCTGAGATGAAGGAAGTAGAAGAGACTGATGAAATGGACCAGGTAGAACTGGTGGACTTTGATCCCAATCACGAAAGACGGCGCCATTACAATGGGGAAGCCTATGAGGATGTTGAACATCATCCTAGGGCTGGTGTTCAGTGTCAGACCTCTTAATGGGGCCAGTGAATGACACTGCTGCTGGCATTTTATATGCAGTAGTGGATGAGTGAAGGACAATAATCAAAGCTCACTACTTGCTATTGTTTTTGTTTTAATGTTCAACTATAGTAGTGTTTTAAAAGTTAAATGAAGAATAAACTCAAATATAAAAGCTCTGGAGTGCGTCTTAGAGAATTCTCTCCGTGGAGACTCAGGTAGGAGATTCAGGTATGAATCCATAGCAGCCACCGGAAAGCCACAGCCTATGGAGGGAATCCCTAGAAAGGCCGAAAGCATCTCTGCTGGAGTCAGGGCTTGTTTCCACATCCCAGACAAGTCACAGTCTAGCTGGGCCCTAAAAATGAGAAGAGCCACAGTGAACAACAATGAGCACAAATGATCACCAGTGGGACGCATGTGAGGCTGGCACTTCCTGGGCATTCTGTGTTTCTGTCTGTCGTTGAAGAAGGGGTTGTGTTTGATGAAGATAGTGGGAAGGACTGTGGCAGATCTGAGGGAGCAAGGTCGCGGCAGCGCACACCACTCTTCCGGGGAAACCCCAACAACAGCACATCCACAGACCCTGGGGTCCTTATTGAAAGGCCAGGCTTTGCCAACTCGTATCTCTGGAATATCCCAGACTCTTAAGGCTGGATCTACATCAGCTGTCCACTCCCATTCACAGTTTGCCCAGAGTGGAGCTCTGGTCCTAGATTCTCCGCAGATTCCCTGTACTCTTCCCTTCTCATTGTGGAAATAGCATGGCCCAGCCTTCTCGCTTTGTCCTCACCCTTCATTGCCTGTTGATCTGAGCACCGCACTGCACTTGGAAGGACCTTGCAATGAGCCAACAAACATAATCCCTCTTCCCTGGGGATGGATGGCGACGGCTGTGAATTCTGGACCAAACCCACACTCGGATGTTAGACAAATGGAGAAGGGCGGATGGCTGGGGCTTCACAGACATGGGTGGAGAGCCTTGTCTGCCCTGGAGCAAGTTCCTACCCTCTCTGCTTTCTTGTCCTTAAAATGCAGACACTGACAGTGTGTTTCTCCACCCTATGGTCGTTGGAAGGATTGTGTCTGAAAATGTGATATAAAGTAGCTTAAAAATAATGCTCAAGAGACATCACCATGCCCTTCCATTACTGCTGAGGTCTGGTGTGGTGTTTCACCTCCGCTCCTGAGAGGCTTTAGCAGAAAAGTTGGGAGGCCTGGGCTAGAGCTTGGTTAACATGTTTTTATTTTCCTTCATTTAGTTGACTGTGCCTGGGGCATGCACTCTACAGTTTGCATTGTGTCATAGATTATGTCAGTAGTGAGTACTGGGAAACAGGTGACACGTAATGGCTGTTGATGGGACAGCTGTGTGACAAAGGGGCATTGAAGGGGATCCAAGCAGAAGGAATAGTCAAGTAAGTTGAACCGGTGCCTTTGCCAGAACATCATTCTCTGGGGGTTTCGCCGGTGGAGAGGTTAGAAGGCAGATCGCGGAGTGACCCTGTGGCCCAGGAGGTGGCGTGAGTTGACAGCCTCCGAGGGAGATCATTGATTTGAGTTGCCTGTGGAGGTGGTTCTGACACAGCTGTGGGGTTTGGGGGCATTGGGGCGGGGGGGCTGTGTCGCTGGCTTCTGCCATCATGAACATCCGATCTCAGTCAAAATGAAAGGATGCATCTTGCAGCGATCCTGTCAACCCCACTGACATCTCAAGGCATTTAAAAAAATTGTTTCCAACAGAGGGTAAAGTTTATGCCAAATCAGTCACGTCCTCACGCTCAGCACAACTGAGAGTACAGTGCGTGGGCTGTAGGCAGCCGGGGTTAGAGACGGAGCCACTCAGTGGCCGCAGGGGAGCTCAGGGGCCCACGGGGGAGCCACAGCTGCGTTTCTGTCTTACGGCCCAGGACTTGACTTCATAAACGGGAGGAAGCAACAGGCTCAGACGTCTTCGACACACTCTTTGCAGGATGGAGACTGTTTTTCTAAGCAGCATATGCTAAAATGCGCTCCACAAAAATCCATGTATCCTGGGATCTGCGGAAAGAAAAGTGAAAAAGGATTCCGTGGCCAAATTTGGGCAAATGCATACTCTGTACTTCTGGCAGATTCATAAAATACACACACCAATTAGATGTCTGCTTCCATAGCCACAGGTTTATATGCACATACACGTGCACACATAAACACACATGCGTGCATATACGGAGATGCATGTGTGTATATATACGTACGCACATACATATAGATATATATGGGGGTGTAGGTATTTAGGGTCAAGCGTATTTGACGGGCACTTCTGTGAAATGCTTGTAAACGTGCACCAGACCTTGCACTCCCCAGAATTCACTTTGGGAAATGCTATCCTAACTCATTCTCTGTGGGTTGTAGGTGAGCCAGACTACTTCTACTAGAATCATAGGCAGAGTCAAGCTTATTTGAAAATATGGCCCCTACTGGACATGACCTTAAAGCCCCCCCGCCCCAAGTGGCGTTCCAGAAGGAAAAGCCCATCAAAGTCAGGCAGGTAAATAAATGTGGGACTGGGCCAGATATAAGCATTTGGGGAGTGGCGGCTGGTTCAAGGACTAGAGAGGACACGTGTTACCTAAAGGCGTTCGGCATCTTAAGCCCGTAAATCGCCTTGTCGACCAAGCTGAACTCTGCTGTGAACCCAGAGATTCACGAAGAGGGGGACTGTGGCCTTCCCCCCGCCCCACTCCAGCTGCCATGGGAAGTTTCAGGATCATACAGGTTTAGAGCTGGGGGGAGACGTCAAATATCCAAACTTTCTGTATCGGTATCGACGCCCCTGAGATTCTGTTTTCTGCCTCTGCCAAAATATTGCTGGTATGGAAAGCCCTGAATCCCAGGGCCACGTGGGTCTGTACGGATAACTCTAATCACGAGGGGGTGTCTCCTTGCCCAAAGCCGAGAGCCGGCCACCTCCGTCTTCTCCTTTTCGTAGATGCCGTGTCCGAGCTAAGTGTCTTCCCTCATCGTCCACCCTTTGTGATTCCTGTATCGTGCGTCCGTTGAGCAGACCGTGTTTTTTCCCAGTTTTTCCTTCTGGGTCCCCACTGCAGCTGCTGATGCTCCCCCTGAATGGATAGCAGCAAAGGCCAGGCCCTGTGGCTTAGCTCCCCATCGCAGGGCTGCGTGAATTCGTTCGTTAGCTGATGCCTACTGGATGTAGTCACTTGGCCAGTCGTGAACGCAGTTACCCGCACCGTGATGCATTATTTTATCTTGCTCCTATGGTACCGTGAGAACCACAAGACGTGATGAAATCCAGACGCATTATGGATTTCTATCCTTTGCGTTCTCCCACTCTCCCAGTTACAATTCCGTCAAAAAAGCGTTTTGTGCTTTGTTTGAGACGAATTGTTCATGAGTCCATGCTCTTGATTTCTCTTGATTACCATTCCCGTTTGGTTGGTTGGTTGGTTTAGAGATTCGTGAACCTCGTAATAATCCATTTTTTGGATTTTTTGTTCTTGGAGGGACACTAACAATTTCTTTGGTCGCTGTCTGCCACATCCCCCCCACCCCACCTCCCGCCCTTTCTCCATCAGCTAATTCTTAGCTCCCTGCTGCTCAGGGAGCGCTCACGTCTGTCTCGAATCTCCCTCGTAAGAAAACCAGGAGGTCAGGTGCCAGGCACAAGAGCAGATCCTCCGTGGCGTGACTCAGGAGGGCAGCCTGCGTGTGGGGCCTCATGCTGAGGCTGGTGGGGAGGACTCTCCCAGCACCTGCTGATTATCTCAGGAGTGTCTTGGATCAAATCTGACGTTAATTAAAAGAAGGCCCCGGGCTTTGAGCACCTTGCTGGCTGAGTTACATATTTTATTAGTTTTTGACATTTACGCTGGACTTTAAATTGGCCAAATGTTTCACAGTGATTTATGAGGTCATCCCCACCGCCGCTTTGCTGGGTGGCACCCCGGAGAGCTGGCTGGCCGTCACTGACCTGGTGCTGGTGTGGAAGGAGACCCAGGGCTGTCCCCCAGCTCTTCTGCTCACTGCTTTTGTGTGCTAATTTTATATATTTTTTAATTTTTTAAATTTGTTTTTATTGAAGTTCTGTTTGCCAGCATATAACACCCAGTGCTCATCCCATCAAGTGCCCACCTCAGTCCCCATCACCCAGTCACCCCAACCCCTTGCCCCCCTCCCCTTCCGCAACCCTTTGTTCATTTCCCAGAGTTAGAAGGCTCTTGTGGTTTGTCTCCCTCTCTAATTTTTCCCACTTAGTTCCCCTCCTTTTCCCTATAATCCCTTTCACTGTTTCTTATATTCCCCGTATGAGTGAAACCATATGGGGATGATTGTCTTTCTCCTATCAAGTGACTCGTGTGCTAATTTTAAAGACACCTTTGTTCATCCCGATTGGCTCAAGATAACCTTCCTTCTTGCTTCTCCAGAAGAATCCAGAGCCCACGTCCCTCACCCCTTTGCCATCTGACTTTCATCCGACTCTATTAACGCGTTACTTGCAAAGATTTCCTTGAACTTGTTTTCAGATTCCCCGACCTTTCTCATTTCTTATCCGTGACCTCAGCAGCCACTTGAAACCTGTACTCGCCCCACGGCCCGCCCCGGTTCTTTCTCCCCACTCAGGGCTGCTGTTGGTGTGCGGCCCGAGCCTGACTTTCCTGATCAGAGAGACCAGCACTGAGTCTCCGTGTGGCCGACTGGCCTTGGGTTGTGCGGATGCAGGGTGGGCTTTGCAAAAGGGGGGGTCCAGTGTCTGAGCATTCAGACAACTGATTCACACTTTTGTTTCCCCGCATTGAGGCCATCTCTCCAGTGCGCTCCCATTCACGCATGTGTGGGAATTTGTGTGTGTGTGTGCACACTCACATCTACACAGGCTGCCGTTTACTCCTACCATCGCTGCATGCCTGTGTGTTTGAGCTCACACCTGCTCACACCACGTTGGACCCCTGTGGGTGTTAGCTCATACCTGCTCACACCATCCCTACATCCCTGTGTGCGTGTGAGCTCACACCTGCTTGCACTATTGCTGAATCTCTTTGGGTATGGGTCGTATCTGCTCATACCATCGTCGCATCTCTGTGTGGGTATGAGCTCACACCTGCTCACACCTTCGTTGAATCCTTGTGGGCATGACCTCACACCTTCTCACACCATTGTTGGACCCCTGTGGGTGTTAGCTCACACCTGCTCACACCATCTCTACATCCCTGTGTGTGAGCTCACACCAGCTTGCACTCTTGCTGAATCTCTTTGGATGTGGGTCATATCTGCTCACACCATCACTGTGTCCCTGTGGGCGTGAGCTCACACCTGCTTGCACCGTCACTGATTCCCTGTGGGTGTGAGCTCACACATGCTCGCACTGTCACTGAATCCCTGTGGGTGTGCATCATACCTCTTCATACCATCACTGCATCCCTGTGTGGGCATGAGCTCACACCTGCTCGGACCGTCACTGAGTCCCTGTGGGCATGAGCTCACACCTGCTCGCACGATCACTGCATCCCTGTGTGGGCGTGAGTCACACCTGTTCGCACTGTCGCTGCACCCCTATGTGTGTGAGTTGGCGTGTTCCCTGGAGAGAAACCTCTCTGAGGTTTCTACGTTGTGCTCCTGGCAGATGTCACCCAGGGTGCTGCCCATCACGCCTTGCGCTTCCGCTTAGGAAGCGGCTGTAAGAGGGACGCGTTTTCTGCCCCGGAGTAGTGTTGTAGTCCGGAAGTCGATGGCTCCTACCTTCATGATTCCTACACTCTTCTCTTTTCCTCCCCAACCGTCCCTCATCCTCCGTGTCCTCTTGCCAAGTCAAAGCAATAACCTTGTTAGATTTGCTGGGCAGGCTGTTGGGGAAACACTTGCACAACCACAGAGGCGCTCTCTCTAGGATGTTGATGCATCTCACACCCCCCCCACAGGAAGGACAGAGGTGCAACCAGGCTCCAGGCTTCAGGGATAAGTGAAAAATAGACACAGACACCTCCAGGGGCCAGTCTGCTTCATCTGTCCCTGCTTGTCTTCACATGCCGACGACACCATCTCCTGCAGGCCGGCTTCTTCTCTGAGACACAGAGGAAGCATAATGACAGCTCCTGACCTCCCCGTCCTGCGGCTGCCGGTTCCTCTTCTCTTGCGCTGCAGGAAAAAGCCCAGCTCTGATCGGGCCCACTTGACCCGGTGCCCGGTCGGCCACGGCCCGGAGGACGGGTTCGCACGCGGTGGCGTGACCACCGGGGGCCCACTCCGAGGAGCCCGCAAGCCACGGCTGGGCACACGGCGATCGTAGAGCTGGGGTGGGGAAGGCAGGCCGCCGTTCTTTTCCCCCTCTGTGAACATTCCTGTGACATGCCGCTGCTCCCTCTAAGAAAAATACCACCCGCCCCCGCCGCCGCCACCTTCATAGCAGCATCGTATTATAGACGAGCTGCCATCGGAGGAACAAAACACAGCAGTGTGGTCTGAGACGTCAACATCTGCTTCTTGCCTGGCTCTTAGAAATACTTCGGTGGGAGTCAGGTACGGAGTGTGATAAATGAACCTGTGCCTGAGGTTATTCATCATCCCGAAAGAACTGCCAGAGTCTAATTTCATCCGCAAGTCCTTCAAGGGTGTTTAGAAAGTTCTTTTCCTCCCAATTTCTTGAGGCCCTCCAGTCCACATGAGTCGCAAAACCATGAATCAGTGCCTCTCACACCTCCAAGTGTCCTGCATACAAGAGCTCGCTGTACCCCCTGCATGGCCTGCGGGACAGTTGTGCCTCCAAGGCAGCTGGACCCGGGCTGCCTGTCCCTTTAGCAAGACAGCTCCTCGGCCCTATGAGGACTGAGGCTGCAGGGGCTCTTCACGTGGAACCCGGGGAGGATGAGGAGGGCAGCCACCACCTGTGTCCCCAGGGCTGCGAGATGCTCTGGGCGAGGTAATTGCCAGGGAGCTCAGGGTGGGTGATAGCCAACCCCCTGCTCCCCTGGCTTTGCCTGACCCTGAGAATTCCCAGTGTTTTTGTGGAGAAGAGCCTCCTTTTCACAAAGCCTGTGAGATGCTGGGCTGACAGCTGCAGGCCTTCCAGGGAGGCAGGCATCCGGCTGAGTTCCTGCTACCACTTCCTTCCAGTGGTTTGTGGCACCCAGAGACAGGGATGGTGCCCCAGGGTGGCTTCAGCCATGCTCTCCCCTCTCCTGGAACTCCATCCCACACGAAAGCAGTTTTCCCAGAACTGGGAGATCGGTGGGAGCCTTCAGAGTGCAGCGTGGCCTCCTCCGTGACTGGGGTCAGGGCAGCACCTAGCAGAGTTTCCTTCGGCAGCCCCGGCTTCGGTAAGCCCACTCACCACAGGACTTGCTCGTGTTGGAAAATACCTCTGCGCTGGTCACACTGCTGACCTCCTGGTGTGCACTGTCCTGCCTCTTCAAGGCTGTAGGGCTTCTTAGGTTTTCAGAGCTCCCGAAACCCCCAGAAGGATTTGTTTGTAAATTACAGAACAGGACCTTATGCACTTAAATAGTGTGAATTTGTCAGATCTGAGCAACCAGATGCTTCCCTGCACACCAAACCTTTGGAAGTGGGGAGAGGAAGCTCAGGGACCACAGTGCTTTTCTGGCCCCTCTCCCACCCCTGGTCTGACCCCACTGCTGCACCTGGTCTGGCCCCACTACCCCACCTGGTCTTACCCCTCTGCCACCCATGGTCTGACCCCACTACCGCAGCTAGTCTGGCCCCTCTAGCACCCCTGCTATGACCCACTACCATACCTGGTCTAGCCCCACTACAGCACCTGGTCTGACCCTACTACCACACCTGGTTCATCACTGGGCCTGCAAGTTAATCCTTTAGCTGGAGGGCAACCCCCGCTGTACCTGTAGCAGTTGCATGACGCGGGGAGCTGGCTAGGGGCCTGAGTCCGGCATAAAGGAGGGTTCGCCGGCTGGAATAGGTCAGCAGTTTCTGTACCAGCAAAGGCTTTCCCTCCCTTTTTCTCCATGGGAACACAGGGATCTGCTCTTTGTCTGGTTGCTGAAAACTGAAGCAAATTGGAATTGACTCTTGGATGTGGGTATTAAACAAGATGCCTTCACTTGCTGTTTAAAGATGTGGCTGTGTCATCTGTCCTCATTCCTGCCAACCAGGAGACACCACCTTCCCTGCTGTCTGCTGGGGTGGGTGGTGGCAGGGGCCGCAGGACAACAGTTTCTCTGGGTCCTTCACCAGAGACAATAGAATATGCCAAAAAAAGCAAACTTGCAAACATTAATTATGGGGTGCTTCTTTTAATTAGAGGGTGATCCCAGTTGGAGTATCTTCAATTATCAAAATCTCTTAATAAACTCTTGAGACATGACTACAGACACTGATAGGAATGTGAGTTAAATTCAACTCTTCTGGAACACCTGTGTTTCTCGTCTTTCCCAACACTTTACCCACTACCAATAGTAAGGCTAGTAATCCATATTAGAAAGTGTATCGAACTACTTGAAAAAAAAATGACACTAAGTAGGTCATTTTTATCCTTCATAGGGTATAGCAGGGATTCTGGGGCAATACCTGGCTAGTTGTGTCAACATCTTGTTTACTAAACGTGTGATATGATCAGAGATCCCACCTTCCTGGTTTCCCTTCCTGCTGGTAATCTGTTTGCGGCCAAAGACAGGCCAAGTGGAGGAATCAGCATATTGTGGGCCAGTCTCCCCGCCCCCCCCAGAAGGCTCAGCCAAGCTGTGGGTTCAGCATCGAAATAAAGACAGCAGGTGTGGTTGTGCCAGAAGGGCCAACCCTCTCGACAGCCAAAACCAAGTCCTTATGGCCCGGCAGCTCCTAGTATGATGCAACACTGCTGCCTCACCTAGCATGTTGCCCGTCTCCCAGCCCAGCGACAGTGCCCAGATGTGCAAGAGTGAGGAGGAATCAAAACTGAGCTTGCGGGATCCCTGGGTGGCGCAGCGGTTTGGCACCTGCCTTTGGCCCAGGGCGAGATCCTGGAGACCCGGGATCGAATCCCACGTCAGGCTCCCGGTGCATGGAGCCTGCTTCTCCCTCTGCCTCTCTCTCTCTCTCTCTCTCTGTGTGACTATCATAAATAAATAAAAAAAAAAAACAAAAACAAAAAACAAAAACTGAGCTTGCCCAGCAGCCCTTGAGGCTCCCAATGTCTCTAGGGGTGGGCATGCCCCCTGCCTCATGGCCCCCCATTACCAAGATGGTCCCCTCCAGCCACAGATGCTCCAGGTGGTTATATTTCTATTTTTATAAAGATTTATTTATTTATTTTTGAGAGAGAAAGAGAGACAGAGAGAATCTCCAAGCAGACTCCCTGCTGAGCATGGAGCCAGACTCAGGGCTCGATCCCACAACCCTGAGATCATGACCTGAGCTGAAATCAAGAGTCAGACACTTTAGTGACCCCGGTGCCCCTCTCTATGTTTCAGTAAGTTACCCGGGAGGGCCTGGGAACATGTTCAGTGGCTGCTCAACCTCACTCCTAGGACTGAGCCCATATTTAATGATGAAGCATCGTTGGCCAGAAGCGTCATCACAAGGCCAACCTCCCCATTCCTTTCAACCCAGCCCACACTCAGCACCCACAGTCATCCCAGCCTGGGGAGCAGCTCAGTAGCTGCAAACACCTGTCTTCTCCCAGAGATGAAGATTCTCAAGGTCCTTTCAATGAGAGAGTCAGACATTTCAAAACCCTCTTCCTTCGAGGTAATTTCTCCCACTTGCCTAAGTCCCTCTGGCTGCAATTTGAGAGTCATCCTCCTCTTGTTTTGTCCTTGGTAGAGTTGAAAATGAAGTAAGCCATCCTCTTTCACATCACTTTTCCACCTTTGGAATTGGTGATGGTGGTGGTGGTGGTAGTGGCGGCAGCTATGCTTTTGGGTTTTTTCTTTTAAGATTTTATTTTTAAGTAATCTCTACACTCAGCTTGGGGCTCGAACTTGCAACCCTGAGATCAAGAGTCACACGCTCCACTGACTGAACCAGTCGCCCCCGCAGCCAGTTTTCATATTAAGCCCCGACAGGCTGTGAGCTGCTGTCTCGATTTTCATACTTCGTAAGTCAAGGAGAAAAAGTCATAACCTCACCCTTCATTTCCTGCGTGGCCATTGTGCTGACCTTCTCTAGACAGCTTCTGGCTGTGATGTCCGGAACGCATAGCTTGAGTGCTTCAACTGGAGATCTAGCGGGAGCGTTGAGTGGCGAGTAACCAGGAGACCCCTGTGGTCCCCCTCAGAACAGCCCTGAGATGCAAGAAGTAACAGCACAGACATTGGATACAGAGCTGTGGCTTCCCAGCATCACAGAAGCACAAAGACTGAGGTTTTAGGTCCCTGTGAGGCTGGTGGCAGCCCCCAGCTTGAGAGCCACCGAAGGGGCATGTAATCATGTGCTGTTTTGGAGGCTGGCAGGGTCTCCTGCAGAAGACCTGTGAACTAGCCCACCCCTTGCCCTTAAAAATGAAGAAATGGTTATCCCTTGATGGAAAAGGAAAACATTGGTTTCTATGGTCTGAATGTTTGTATCCCCCCAAAGTTCATACGTTGAAATCCTAACCTGCAACATGATGGTATCAGGAGGTGCTTAGGTCACGAGGGTGGAACTCAGGGATTAGTGTCTTATTACAGAGGCTCAGGAAAGGTCCCTGTCCCTCTGACCACGTGAGGACAGGTCTGTGAACGGGGAAGCAGGCTCTCACCAGACACCCAGTCTGCCAGCATCCTGGTCTCGGGCTTCCCAGCCTCCAGAACCGTGAGAAAGAGATCCATGTGACGTACTGGCCGTCCCGTTGATGGTATTTTGTGATGGCAGCCCAAATGGACCAAGACACTCATTTTTAACTGTTCACTTTCCTACCACCTACTTAAACTCTTACAGTGTTCCAGAATAGTTTAAAACTGATGAAAAGTACCTCTTGATGGGAGGCCAGTGGTTCCCCAGAGGACATTAGGCAATGTCCAGAGGCATTTTTGATAAGCACACCTCGAGGGGAGGGGGTGTGAGCAGCACCTGGTGTGCAGAGGCCAGGGATGTCCTCAATATCTCCCTAGGTACAGCCTCTTACAACACAACATCAGTAATGAGAAAGCCCGCTCTATGCACATCATCCCAAATGCAAAGCCTCATTATCTTTCTTTCATTTTTACAAGAACCTTAAACAATAGACCAGGACTTGAGCCATAGCCTCTTTGTTCTTCCCTTTCTCTGCGGGTGACAAGGAGGGATGGAGATTCAGGAGGGTGTGGGAGCTGGAGAAGCAGACACCCTGCCCCCCCCACTCACCCCCCCCCCCCCCCCCCCCCCCCCGCCGAAGAGTGGAGGGGGCGGGCTGGTCCTCGGACTCCGGCTCGCCCTGTTTCCACCAGACTCACAACTGCAGGGCTGGCATTCATCTCTCTCTTTGCACCCGAGTTAATAGCAGTAGCTGTGAAAAGAGGCAATGGCTTACTGATAATATTCCAGTCACTTTGGTTTCTTGTCTTAATTACCTTCCTAATTTGCACTTTTGGTGGAACACCTGGGGTGTGAGCTCCCGTCGGCAATTTTTTCCTCTGCTCCTTTTCCACCCAGCGGGTTCTTTCTACCATCTGTTGATCTTAAGTATCTGCCTTAATTCTCTTATTTATGTTCTTTCTGCGTGTGTAATTTGTCTTGGTCTCTCATTAGTTTCTCTCCTGGGTATTAGTCTACCTTCAGACAAGGTAGCAACTGCATTCCCTTTCTCCATCACCTCTCCTTCCCCTTGCTGGGGGAACACTGCTTTGGCCACTTCCCAGGATAGCTTGTGCTTTTGGGGCCAGGGGCTGTGTTTCCCTCCCCTAGGGCAGAGCAGAGAGGAGGGACCCCCTCGTTTTGCAAATCATCACAGAAGGTTCCCTCACTGTTAGCCCAGGTCAGGGTGGGGAAAGAGGGACTATGCATTCACTTTGCTCCAAACCTCTTTGGGTACAGATTCAGATGCCAGCTCTTGCCCCCCCACCCCCACACCTGGGAAAAAGCCATAAGCGCAGGTGGGCAAATGGGTGGGGGTGGGGGGGAGCAGGGCACTGAGGTTCAAGGCCTGGCTCTGCTTCTCAGGGCTTGTGTCCCTTTGGGCAGATGCTTTTTCTCCTGCCGTAACTGGGTACTCACCTGCCCACCCTCCCAGAGCTATTATGAGCATTTATGCAAGTCAGCACGCTGGGACTTATACTAAATAACCAGAAGGGGTTAGTTTGCTAATTAATATAGGTCATGTGGCTCAGAGCTGTACTATCATTTACATTAAAATGACTAATTAGAGCAAAATCTTTAACAAAAGAACAGACCAACTGTTGTTTATAGTTTAGAAAAGCACATTTTTCTCAAAGGAAGGGATATGCCCCTCTGGTGTCATAAAACAAGGCTTGGTCCCTCCCTAGCTTTTGACACCTCTCCCTGGTGGGCCAGGGGTCTCTGGTGAAGTTCTTTACCTCGGAGACCCACAGTTACCCCTGAGAGTGGGTTGAGGTCTTGGCTGTGTTGGCACAAAACAAAATTGAGAACAGCAGGTTTGTAAACACTGGACTGTGATGGTAGGAGACTGGCCAGATGGAGGCATCTCAGATGTCCTCCAGTTTTCTGAGATTCAGAAGATGCATAAAAAAGGCTTCCTCCATCCTCCTAGAAAGGCTGCCTGGAGCCCCCAGACATCTTCATCACAGCCTGCTCTGAAATTTAGCTCTCACCTAGGACACTCCCCCTTTCGAAAGATTGTCAGATGCATCAGGCAAAACTGGAAATGGTGAACATGCCTCCAAAGGTCTCCCTGGAGTTGTGGCTTCCTCTCCACCCTCAGAGGACATTTCTGGGAGAGGTGGAAAAGAACACCAGCCATGGAGGATGAAGAGCCTGGACCTCAGAACCAGAGCCCACCTGGGCCAGCTCTCCCTCACCTTTGCTCTCTGATATGGGAGCAGAGGTGATGATTGCTACCTTTGCTTTCATGTATAAGGCTTCCAGAGCAATATCTGGCCCACAGAGGGCCACCAGACCCCCATTTCTCAGAAGACAGAGCACAAAGATGCTAAGATCTTAGCATCAGAGTCCTCTCAGAAGAAAGACTTGCTGAGTGAAGCCTCAGACTTTGCTAAGAATTTACATCAGAAGCCTTAACAATTAAGTAAAAATAAATCAGTTTTTAAAACCTTGATTTTTGAAACATCTGGTTGCTCTGGCAGTGTTGACTTGGCTGGCTACTTGGGTCCCAGAGCCTCTAGAGGCACTGTCTCAGGGGCTTCTCTGTAGTCTCCTGCAGTGTATATCTTGTATGCTGGGAAGATGCTGTCGGGTTTTGGAAAGATGCCCCCCAGATCCCTAAATTCTGAATCTGACAGTGATCCAAGAGTCATGCCACATGATCTCTGGGGTTTCCTCTACCTCCAAAATCCTAGGATTCTTTATCCCATCATTTGTCATTATGAGAAATATGGGAAGATATTTGATGGAGCATCAGAATCCCAAATTCTCCAGCAGCAGCCTTCAGTGGCTAATGCTACCTAATAAGGTCCCCACAAGGGACTGATACACAAAGGGTAAGGTGAGGCAAAAAAAAAAAAAAAAGCCCTTTATGCCTTCGCAGGGTCTTTGGGCTCCAAACCCCATTGTGGCCTCTTGGTGAACCAGACTGGATTATAGGTGATCTCTTACCCCTTGACATGGGACAAGTCTGAGCAGCCTTTTTGTCTCTTGGTGCCTCCCAGAGTCATCATTACACTCCCAGCATCCTTGGCTGGCCCACCCCAACTAAACAGGACATATAGGACAAAAAGAAACATTTCAAAGAGACAGTGAATCCCAAAAGAAGACAAGCCCTTCTCACTCAGTAGATTTTTTCCCCCTTACCTCTTTATAACACAAAAGTTCCTTCTAGCCCCAAAAATCCTTGGTCTTGCTTCTGACCAATCTTGGTAGTCCTCTTTCCTGTTTTGATTCAGAGGGGTCTTTAAACTCTCCCATAGATATCAGAAAGTGTTTTAACATTATGGGTCTACCCCTCTGGTCCCAGGCCACTAGGACAGTTCCATTTTTTCCATAACTCTTCCCTCTTCATCTTCCAACACTGTCAAAGGACCAGCATTGTCCTTTGACATTTGATCAAAGTCAGGGGCTTATTAAACTTGGCAGGCTCACTAGTCCCTCTGGAAAGGACTTGGGGAATCATCTTGCTCATCCCCAAGCTTAAGCTAGACTATAGCCACACCATCTCAGAGTAGACTGGAACAGTCTACCACTTCAAGATGGCTCCGCACATGTCTGGGTAGATGTCATTGGGCCACCGCATCGGCCTTTGGACGTCGTGTTACTTGAGCTAATAAAACCTTCTGTGTTTAGCTCAGGAGTCAGTCATCAAACTCTTTCTATAAAGGGCCAGACAGTAAGTATTTTAGGTCTTTGGGCCATATGGTCTCTGTCACAACCGCTCTTCTCTGCTGATGTAGTGCAAAACCAGCCACAGACAACTTGTCAACCAATAAGCATGGCGGGGTGCCAATGAAGCTTCATTTGTGAACACTAGAATTATATAATTTTCATGTGTCATGGAATACTATTCTTTCTTTGATTTTTTTTTCAATTATTTAAAACTGTAACAATTGTTCTTAGCTTTCAGGCCATACCAAAATAGGAAGTGGGCTAGATTGGGCCCCCAGACCATCATCAGCCAACCCCTGTTTAAACTCCTGTTAAGTGGGTTTTCTGTTGCTGGAAGCCTGACACTGTCTCACCTGACACAGTGATAGTGATGAACCTTATTGAAAAACTGCTTCTAACCCCTCCTGCTTCTTTATGTCTGTTCCAGAGGGTCTTGCTGTCGGCGTTGGATTTGGGGCTGTAGAGAAGACGGCATCTGCAACCTTCGAGAGTGCCAGGTAAGCCAGCACCTGCTGCCCTAGAGCAGTGTGGCGCCATACCCAGTGGTGCTCTGGAAATGCTAGTTACCTGGTTGGTCACCGCCAGCCCCACAAGGCCAAGACTGGTGGAAGTGTGGGTGAGATCAGGTGAAGCTTACCTGAGAGAGGTTGCCCATCAAAGGAGCAGGTTTACCCCATTTGTCAGATGAGCTATCTAATGGGTAACCACTTTGAAAACATAACACGGACATAATCACCTGCGTTCCCCAAAATCCTTTCAATGTATAAAGACCAAAGACCAAAATAAATAAATAAATAAATAACAAAGTCATCACTGATGCTCTCAACTGCCCCCTCCTTTTGAAGCCCCCCCTTTTCCTCTCAGGATGCTGAAGTCCCCTGGTTCCCCCACTTTGTGTCCGTTACTTTGCATGCTCTTCTGTGGGCTTCTCATCCTCTGGCCCTTTCCGAAATGTTGATGTTGCCCAGGATCCATCTCTGGGGAACCTTCTCCATTCCCAAGACTTTATTTTCCATCTACCTGTGGGGGATGCCAACGCTGGTCTTCAGCTTAGATTGTTCTCCAGAACTTATCCCTGTGGGTCTAGCTACCTTGCACACATCTCTGCTTAGATGATTCTAAGGATCTCCACCCTCAGCTGATTCCCTCCACCCCCCGTCATGCAAAACCTGTCCCCTCCAAAGACTTCCCCAACACTGCCTTGCCATTGGTTGACCAAACCAAACTCACTGCTTTCCTTGACCCCTCATTTCTATAGACAGTCTTCCATGGATGATCACTACACCTTATAAATTCTTCTTCCCTTCTACCTCCCTGGCATTACACAGGGTCTACATAAGGTGACAGCCCTGGGAACACAGAGAGGCTTATCCTTTAGCCATCATGGAGGTGGGCTCTACATGGCCCCCGGAGCCCACAAAACCATGAATACTACAGCCTCCAGGCTGGAGGGTTTTGTGGGGGAATCCTACAGCTTCCAGGCTTGTATAGAAGGCTGGAGGAGCCTTCTATCCAAGGGTGGCAGTGCCAGGTACCTTTCGGAGACAAAGGAGCAAGAAAACGAGTGGACACAGTCATCGGGTAGAGACAGCTGGGAATGGTGAGGATGGACGTGAACCTCAGCTAGGCAGCACAGGCACCATCTAAAGGCACAATCATTTTAAAAATGTAACTCATGTTAAAGAGATGGCCTGGAGGCCACTGGTGTCTGACCCTTGTGTCTAGCTCACTTCACTGCTTTCTGACCAATGCAATCTGAAAACAGACTTTCATTCCCCACAAGACACCACCTCTTTCAGCAATCAACCCTGTGTCTGTCTCCCCCAGCAACTCATTTCTCTGAGACCCCTTTTCCTGCCCTTCCCCAGCGGCTGAACCTGTGTGAGGCCTCCTTATGGCCCATCACTCCGTCTAGCTACTCCCTTAGCCGATGTGGGGCACCCACATGTCAAGCATAGTCTCTGCCAGTCTTTAAATCCCACCGCCACGCATTAGTGGACATGTGTGCTCCTTGAAGCCCCAGACGTGCGTGTGGGCTGGCATGTTCTAAGTCAAAATTTTCCCCGTTCTCAGCTTCTCATTCCCTCCTGTCAGGCTTGCAAGTCACTCTAGCGTCATCTGTTCACATGATGTCTATTGTGAAAACCAAATGAGAGGTAGACAGCGGGGGTGGGGGGGTGGACTGTATAATGTAAGAAATGTCACCAAAATCAAGGGCTAATTGTGACTCATAACACCCTGCAGACTGCTCTTTCTCCCACTGGGAGAGGGTCGGGGAGTGTGGCTCTGTGTCCTCAGCACAGCTGTTTTGATCTTGGCCTCATTTAGACCACAAGAAACTTCAGAGTTTGCAGGAGCTGGGGTGACAGAGCAGCCCTGAGGGGCTGGCCCCGTAAGCATCCACGGGCCAGGTCCTCCCAGGGCACAAGCACTGGGCACGTTGCAGCAGGTCTGTGGCCAGGAGGTGACAGCCGTGCCCCGGGCCCTGCACTCATAGCCCGGGTTCTCAGTCTGGTGTCACCATGTCTCCTGGGACACTGAGATGTCAACTTAGATGTCTCTCTATTCTATCACCTGTACTTTCTGCTAATCTTCATAAATAATTCTGAAGAAAGTAGAGCAAAAGCCTTTCCAACCCAGCTCCTCTCTTCCCTTTGACCAAACAGGCTCTCTGGAGTTACATAAATGCTCAACAGGACCCCCCAACTGGGAATGAGTTGCTGCAGGCCTTGGGATTTTCAGCCTCCCCAAACCCCCTGCTGAATGAGCTACTGGAGGGGGGTGGTTCTCACACCCCCACACTCTAGCCACTCCAGCCATAGCCTGCAGTGGGTCTGGCTGGGGAGGGCGGGCTGTCCCTCCAGCAGACCCTACCCTTCAGCCCACTTGCCCACCCATCAATCCATATCTAGCTCGTGATTTGGGTTCTTCCTTTCCAAATGCCTGTGATCCTACTCTGGAGCAGGGACAATACCCAGCAGCTCCCCCCTCCCCCCCCTCCCCGGGACCAGGTTTGTTAGCTTCCTCTGCCCTCAGCTCATGGTACAGATGAGTTTCCATAGGAGGCTGGGGACCAACGGGTGGTCGAAAGGGGGCAAGGGAGAAGGTGAAAGGAAGCGACAGGCTAATAATGCTGCTACGTGGGCCACAAAAGCAAAGTCATTGGATGATTAAACGCACCTCCGCGTGAAAGGAGACAGGTTGTGCTTTGTGAAATTCCAGCACCATGTGCTGAACAAGCGGCACGCTTAAAACATGACATGGGGAGCTTGAAAATAAAGGAATGAGAAAAGATACGAGGTGTGCGTGGACCAAAAGAAAGCAGGGGATGGCAATTTTAGAATCAGACAAAACAGGCTTTGAGGCAGAAAACCACAGAAAGAATAAAGGTCAGGACTTCACAAGGAGAGAGACAGTGCACCAGGAGGATATAATGGGCTTGCATTTGTATGCGCCTGGCAACGCTAAGTCTCAAAGGGGTTAAGAAAAATGGTCGGAATTGCAAGGGAAAAAAAGACAAACCCATAGTCCCGGTGAGGGTTTATTATCCCCCTCTCTGGCGCTGAGCAAACAGATAAGAAGTTAACAATGCATGTCAGGGACAGATGTAGAACCCCAACCCAGCGATGAAAAAACCTATGTTCTTTTTAAAGCATGAATGCATGCGTGTTTCCCAAAATCTGTGACCTCAGTGTGACATAAGTGAAAATCACTAACAGGAAAGATAGCCAAACTGTGGGTTAGTGGGCAGCGAAACCCGCAGGCACCGTAAGACAGGCAGAGCGGAAGCTCCAAGGGAGGGATACCAACCAAATCTGTATCCTTCCCTCACGTCAGGGGCACTTCCCAGAACAGGTGGTATCTCATCAGGAGCAGGCGGGTGGTCAGCCTGGGTAGGTGGAGATGACGGAGGCAGGGAGTGCTGTCAACAAGTGCCCAGGTAGGGCTCAAGGCGGAGAGATGAAGTCACCGAGGATGGAGTTCACTGGTGGTTTCTAGAAGGCACACCTGACGGCTGGAGAAACACATCACTGAGCAAGGAGCTGGCAGTTCGGGTGGGTTCTGGCACCGGGAAATGACCAAGCCCAAGAGGTGATTTGAACAGTGATCTGGCTCTGATGGGATCACTTGAGGGGAAGAGATAGACCAGTGGAAAGAATCCAGCCCTTGACCGAATGCGTGTTGACAGCCCTCAGCTGTGTGCCTTCACAGCTACCAGGAGGACAAGGGAGGTGGCGACAATGTGGGAATGACGGGGCGGGGGGCAGTGGGAGGAAGAGGTTTTAAATGCAGAATGTCCAGACGGCATCTGTCAGCAGATCTGAGGGGTGTAGAAGGGAGAAAGGAGAATTCAGGTTCGGGCAACAGGGAGACACAGGTGATCACGGGGCGCGGCGGAAGGGCCCGGAGGGAGAAAGCACGCATTTGCATGGACTTGGGAGCAGGAGTTACCTTGCATGTGCCTGAGGTACACGCGGATGAGGCTCGCTGCTGTTCATTTAGTGCAGGGGGTCAGCAAACTCTGGCCCAACACCCGGTTCTGGAAACGGCATTTTGTTAGAACACAGCCAACCCCCGTTTGCTTTACAGATCATCTGTAGCTCCTTCTGTGCTGCGATAGCCGAGTTGGGTAATTGCCACTGAGTCGTGAGGCCGAAGGCGGAGAGTATTTACTGTCTGGCCCTTTGCAGGCCGTCTCTAGACCCTTTGATTTAGGGGAAGACCACAATTTTAGTCCAGGCCTGTCATCAAACGATCCGACGCCCACTTTTGACTTCTTCCTCGCACCCTGTTTACGATGCCTCTGGAAGCAGGAGGTTCTCTCCTCACCCACATGGCATCGCAGCCACCACGGGAGAAGAGAAAGGCGCAAAGTGAATGCTCCCGGGAAGGCAGGTGGATTCTGACCTGGACTCGTGGGCGCGTGATTTGTGTATGGCTGCTGCCACCTAGTGTTGTGACGCTGTCACTTCACCTTTATGCCTCCCCCCGCCTCCCCCCTCAAGGCCCTCCTATGCTCCATCCACCCTCCCTGGATAGCTTGCCTTGCACTCTTCATCCCGAATTCACATCCCCACCCTCGCCCCAAATTGCAAAGAATCTCAGCAGCAAAGGGCAGCCCGTGGCTCAAGGGGAACACGACTTTGCTTCTTTCTGATCTGGTCCCGTGGCAATTTCTTCTGGTTTCACCACAGAGAAATTCTTCAGACCACAGGTCCTTGGGGAGTTTGCTGCGAAAGTAGTTTTCTTTTCCAAAGCGGCATCACCTCCAAAGGACGTGTTTCCCAGAGAGGAAGCAAGCCCTCGCCTCTCCCCTGACTCCGTGGCACGCATAATTCAAACCTGCAGGGAGAACAAGCTTACTTAGGTGGAAGCGTTTCGCTTCACGTACCACTTCCGATTTAGGCTTTGACCAAGCACACACGTTGGGAGATGTCTTGGATCCTCGAACACACCCCAAATGGCAGGTGCAATGGGCTGTGTGCGGCCGAGGAGGCTGGCTGGCTGCAGACTCATGGTGTGCCATGCATGATCCACAAGACACATTCCCAAGTTGGGCCTGGATGGGTCTCTCGTGTCTTGCCAAGTGCCCCCAACCGGCTAATGCTAACTCACGGACACCCAGATGCTCGGGAAACGATGTCTGGTCCTTTAGCTTGCATTCCCATCTAAGATAAGGTCACGAAGTGGCCAGGGTGGGGGGAGAGGGAGACATCAAAATAAAGTGTAAAGAACTATATTTGCCTCCCAGATCAAGGAATGAGTAATAAGTCAGATATATGCTTTCCCCGGCTTAAAAACCAATACACGTGTTGGTGTATTAACCATCACTCAAGACAGCACTTATCTGTCAACCAACACAAGCAGCCATTTGTTTAGAAACAAAAATGGCAGGAGACACATTTTCCTGGTCATCGGTCCACAGCAAACAGTCGATGAGTTTGTCTCTATGTGGTGTCACCTATTACTTGTGTGCTTCTGTATGTCCAAGTAGTCTCCCTACTTCGGTTCCAGTAAATTCTTGAAAACAGGGTTGCAAATTAAATGTAGAGAAGGTCAAGAACAGGCTGTGATGGGGAGGGTCTCGGAGAACTAACGCGTAAACTTCTTTATCGTAGTTCACTCACACATCTGCCATAACCACCTCCTCAGTTCAGGCCGCTCTTACAGGGTCCCCTAGGCCTCCCAGTGGCGAGACCAGCTCCAGACTTCCAGAGAGTTCTGAGGAGACTCTCCCTCCCTGAGGCTGCCCACCTTGACCTCTCCACCCACCCACGGACTTGGGTCACACCATTCACCACCACCCCCAAGCAAGAAGGGGGGCCAGAGCCCAGCCCGGTCTCTCTGAACACTGGCCTTCAGTCTGAGAAGCAGAAAACCCAGCATGGGGACAGGAAGGTGCCTGGGATAGGAGACACCTTGACCCAACCACTGCCACCCTGCTTCACCGCAGAGTGGCCTGCACCCTGTCCACCTTCCCTGCACCACAAGCCGCGCCATCCCACCCTTCAATCACTCCAGCAGACCTGGGAGTGAATTCTTTTTTCAAGAATTTACTTATTTATTCATGAGAGACACAGAGAAAGAGAGGCAGAGGGAGAAGCAGGCTCCCTGCTGGGAGCTTGATGCAGGACTCGATCCCAGGACCCCAGGATCACGCCCTGAGCTGAAAGCAGATGCTCAACCACTGAGCCACCCAGGTGCCCCGCTGGGAGTGAATTCTTGTGATGCTCAACCACTGAGCCACCCAGGTGCCCCGCTGGGAGTGAATTCTTGTGTTGTTCTGCATTTGCAACAGCAGACTGGGATTTTATTTTCTGCCAACAAGCCCTCCTCCTGACCCCCCATCAAGCTACCTTGGCTGGAATTCTAGGGTTAACTATCAGCAGCTCTTTCTCTGAAATTCTTCTTTCCAGCCCTCCCACTCATCCCTTTACCTTGAATTATGAAGAGCCCGTGGAATTTGCAGGCAGGCGGGCAGGCGGCAGGTGTCACACAGTGCCACCAGGCGGTGGTTTGACATCATCGTTGCCAGGTGATGGGCGAACAATGAGAAGGAAGGGAAGGGAGGGATCCAAAGGCAGCTGAGACGTGTTGGTGTCTGAAGGGGTGGGCGTCTTAAACAGAAGTCGTACCTACAGAAGTGGAAGACCGTGTACTATATATGTACGAGCTTATTTAAAAACCCTGTGTCGCATTTTTATAGCCTCTCTATATTCTAAGCTGTTTTGATCCTGATGGTTCATTGAGTTCAGCCCTGACGGCTGTGGCCCCACTGTCTTATTTTCCCCGAGTCAGCCTAACAGCAAAGCTTTTGTGTGCCTCCCACCCCACCTTCCGGGAGGAGGGAAAATGTGGGACGACAGGGAAAGAACAGCCTCTCTGCACCCTGACCGTTGGCACCTTCAGGAAAGCAGTGGCGCAACGGGCCTGACTGCAGAGCACCCAAAGATCCGCTAGCTTTTTCTTTATGTTTTGGGGGTAACACATTTATTTTTTTAACGACTTTTTAAAAAAAGATTTATTTATTTATGATAGACATAGAGAGAGAGAGAGAGAGAGAGAGAGAGGCAGAGACACAGGAGGAGGGAGAAGCAGGCTCCATGCTAGGAGCCGGACGTGGGACTTGATCCCGGGACTGCAGAATCGCACCCTGGGCCAAAGGCAGGTGCTAAACCGTTGAGCCACTCAGGGATCCCCTCTAATGACTTTTTAAAAAAATAATACTGTTATAAAAATTATTCTATTAGTCCTGAACATTAAGAAGGATGGGCCTAAAAGCCTGCCAAGCACTTGGGCGGAGACAGACTTAGACTGAGCTGTTCTTTGTGGACCATTGTGGAGCCATTCTCTCCGCAGAGCTCCCCACAAGGGTTTTTTTTTTTTAAGATTATTTAATTTAATTTATTTATTTGAGAGAGAGCAAGTGAGAGAGAGAGAGAGCATGAGCCAGGGGGAGGGGCAGAGGGAGAAGCAGACTTCCTGCTGAGCGGGGAACCCAACATGGGACTTGATCCCAGGACCCTGGGATCATGACCTGAGCCAAGGACAGATGCTTCACCAACTGAGCCACCAGGTGCCCTTTAAAAAAAAAAAAAAAAAGATTTTATTTATTTATTCATGAGAGACAGAGAGAGAGAGAGAGAGAGGGAGAGACACAGGCAGAGGGAGAAGCAGGCTCCATGCAGGGAGCCTGATGAGAGAGAGAGAGAGAGAGGGAGAGACACAGGCAGAGGGAGAAGCAGGCTCCATGCAGGGAGCCTGATGCGAGACTCGATCCCAGAACCCAGGGATCATATCCTGAGCTGAAGGCAGGCGCTAAACTGCTGAGCCACTCAGGGATCCCCAAGAGAGGGAATTCTTAACGAGGGATCTTGACACTTGAATTTTCTTGGCATTACCCAGGGAAAGAGCAACTTCTTTTAGAGAAGGACCCGATATCGGAAGGCACTAAATTCCTTTTAATTGACAAATTCTGTTTCTTCTGCTGTGTGGACGTGGGGGCTCCAGAACTGGATAATATTATAAGGAAAGGGATTATTGTTTTTAAAGATTTTATTTATTTATTTGTGAGAGACAGAGGGAGAGAGAGAGAGGCAGAGGCACAGGCAGAAGGAGAAGCAGGCTCCATGCAGGAAGCCCCACGTGGGACTCGATCCCAGGACCCCAGGGTCACAACCTGAGCTGAAGGCAGATGCTCAACCGCTGAGCCCCCCAGGCATCCCCCCAGGGTTAATTGTTAATACACATCTGAATCACAGGGTGTAAATCTTGATACAGACGCACACGGAGTGCAGTGCTTGTTTGCCCAATGTGGGGTTTGGGGTGTATCTGAGAGAAGGCAAGTAACAGGGACTCAGTCAATCCCAGACACTTGTGAACCTGCTTCCGAGGGAGGGAAGATAGCAGGTGTCACTCACTCACGGGAGGGAGTTTGAGCGCCCGCTGCCTACAGCTGCTCGCGTGCACAGGGCACCCTGAGACACCTGTGAGAAGACATTTGGCGGGGGAGGTGGCCCTGGTGCAGCACCCTCCCCTCCCCAACCCAGTGCACCCGAGAACAGGTGGAATATTTAACAGCATGGATCGTGGAGCTAGACCACCCCGGTTTGACTCCTGGCTCTGCCACTCGCTGACTGTACAACCAGAACGGGTTCATTTTTGTTCTGTGCCTCAGTTTCCTAATCTGCAAATTCCCACAATAATAATAATAATCAGTGGTCATAGTAGTAGTATGAGTAACGATAATAGTGTCGACTTCATAGGTCGTTCTCAGAAGTAACCAAGCGTATATACACGAGCACCTAGAACAGTGCCTGGTGTACAGGAAGGTAGTGTACAAGGTGGGTTGTTGCTTTTTTTTCTTTTATAACACAAGTATTGGCTTTGCTTATTAATAGGCCTGCCCACTGCAGACGCTATAGATAGATGTCCGGCCCATTTCTGCCCCAGCCCAGGTTCCAGGACAAGGGCTCCCAGCCCCCTGTCTACCCAGAAGGACAATTGGTTTGGAAGTGGCTTCCACAGTCTACATGGGACCACATGGGGCCAGGAACGTGGGGGTCTCTAGGTGTGTGTGGGGCTGGTCCTGATGCTGCTGCTGACCTGTGTTGTGGGCCCCATGTCTAGCCTCCTCTCCCTGATTTTCCCCTGGCCCTCCCGGGCACGTTCTGCTGTTATGTCTCAGCACGGAGTCTTCAGGCCCACTGTCCCTTGCTCTGAGGCTGCTCCACCAGCGTCCTCAGCCTCTATCCCGTGGCATATGCTTTTCTCCATCCTGCACCTTGTCTGAACAGAGCCTGGAACACGTTTTCTGTTCTCTGCACAGGACCCAAGTCCAGGCTGTGCATGGTCGGCGCTGCACCCGGGACATTGTGGAGCGGGTGGCAGGGGCGGGGGTTGGGGGGACGGTTGACAGCCTGCCTGGAATTCTGTAGATGGTTTCGTAATGCACAGCCCCTGCCAAGGACACGAGCTGCTTCCCCCTTTTTTTACCCCACAATTCCCTGGACTCACTGACAGACCTTGAGTTGCTTGTACCAAGCTGTGCAGGAGGACGGACAGGGCGGTGATGGGAATGGAGGAGAGAAAAGTCTGTGTCGTCTCCAGTGCCTGGGAAAGCCACAAAGCAGCCACACTGCTGTTCTCAAAGAGCTTTGTAGGGTCCCTGCCTTCCCCCGCCCCCAAAGCCCGCCGCGGGCTAAACAGAGTGCACGTTGTGTGGAGATCGGTCCCCCGTGCCAAGATGTCCAGCCCTGTCGCCAGGGACGTGGGTGGGGGTGGCTGGAGGCAGTGGGGGAGGAGGAGGGGGCCCAGCATAAATGGCCCCTTGTGTGGCAGACAGGGAGAAGCTGCTGCTCCGCAGACAGGAGGCAGTGCGGCCGCCTCCCTCCTTGTTCAGAGAGCGTAATGTCCCTGGGTACGTCGGAGGGACCCATCACTGCCCTGTCCGGCCTCCCACACAGCTTGTTACAAGCAAGGAGAGGCCGAGAGCAACAGTGTTTTCCAGAACAGACTCTAAGGGAGCTCTCGGTGCGGCTTGGTTGGGGTGGTGGTCTTCCCTTCACTTGGTTTGCCCTTGTGACACTGGTGAGGTCGGCTGTTGCTCTGGGCTTGACCACTGCCATCCCGGCGTGGAGATGAGGGTGCAGAGCCTGGGAACTTCCTGGGAGGGCATGCTACGGCAAGTCGAAGACCTGCAGGGTGTAGCTGAGGTCCGGCCAGTGCAGAAGCCCACCTCCCCACCCCCTGCCTCCAGCATCCGTGGAACAGTCGTGAGAGCTGACGTTTACCGAGTGCTTCCCACGTGCAGACCCTGTGCTCATCGACATGCGTATTAGCCAATCCTTGCAGCTGCCCGTGACGTTGCCATGCCCATTTTACAGATGCGGAATGCCCTTCACAAGTAAAGGGCAGAGGTGGGATTTGAACCCCGGCAGCCTGGCTCTGGAGCGCGTGCCCTGAACCATTGCCACCCAAGTCACGTACCTGCCACCCTCCTGCCACCCAGGTCACGTACCTGCCATGACCAGAGAGGCTTCAAAACTCACCGCCCCCCCCTCCAAGTGGTGCCAAAAACAGCTTCAGCTTGGCTGTAGGACAGTCTCATGCCCTCTGTGGCTGCTCTCGCGTTGGCTGTGGGAGGTCTGATTCCATTGTCCTCGTTCCCTCTGACATCCTGTCTCATGGCCGTGTTGGGAGTTGGAGCCGTGTATCAACGCCCACAGTGGGGGACAGACTATCTGGCCGGTCTCACTGAGTGCTTATGTCAAAGGTCATGCTGAGCGTCGCTCCAGACGTCTGTCGCTGCTGTAAGAACCCTGCCCCTTGCCTTGGTGTCTCCATGCAGCCGGATGCCAAGACAAGGAATTGGGGAGAGGAGAAAGCTCCAAAGAGAAGGGACAGAGATAATCTGGGTGGCAATTATGTCATATCTGGGTGGCCACTTCCCCACCCCACCTCCTGGGAACCAGCATGGACCGCCGGGCTGCGTCACTGGGTGGATAGGGCAAGTTACCTGTCCCGTGGGTTCCCAAACAAGAGGAGGTGGTTGGCTGCTTGGAAGGAAGCCCCAGGTGTTTTGGACGATGACGTTGTAGTAGAATTATGTCCCCCCACCCCCACCCCCAGGAAGGTGTGTTAAATGTCCCGACCTCCCGCACCTGTGAATGGCCATCGTCCTGGGCAGGAGGGTCTTTACAGGTGTAACTAGTTAAGCTCAGGTCATGCTGGCTTAGGATGGGTCCTAAATCCAGTACGTCCAGTGTCTCTGTAAGATGAGGAGAAAAGGCACAGACGTGCACACACACAGAGGAGGACACACAGACATGCACAACACAGACACACGGAGGGGAGACTCCGGCCAGGTAAAGACAGTGACGCGTGACGTAGCTCCAAGCCAAGAACGGCTAAGGGAGGAGTGGCCGCCGCCGCCAGGAGTGGGGAGAGCCAAGGGGCATCCTTTCCTGGCGGTGCGGGAGGCAGCCTGGCCCTGCTGACCCCTTGACTCTGGACTTGGAGCCCCCCGGACCGTGAGAATAAGTCTCTGTGGTCTGCAGCCACCGTGTTAGTGGCACTCGGCTCCTGTGGCCACAGGCCACCAACACGTCGGGTCTCCACCTGCCCCGTCCGCATCTTCTCCATCCTCTGACCCGCTCAGTTCTGTTCGCTTCTGCCCGCGGAGGCCGTGGAGGCCGCGGAGCCCACGGAGGCCACGGGGCCGCGGAGCCCTGCGCGTCCCTCGTCACCCACGTTCTTCTCTTTCCGGACACGCGTTGTTTCCCTCGCCCCTTCGGGAGCTTTCCTTGCTTGTCTCAGGAGGAAGTGATGGTTCTGCTGTGCTGTATTCCTTAGGTCTCTCTCGTGTTCAGCTGGGACCAAACCGGGGGAAAGCAGTGCCTTTCTCCTCCACGCGGCTGCCGCCTTCAGACGCGGGCCCTTGGGAGAGTCAGGGCTGTCCCCCGTATTGGAGCTATTAAAGTGTCGTAAGAAAGAGGCCTTTGTCACGGGGAGCACGGCCCTCGGCTCAGAAACAGAGACAGATTGTGCCAGAAAACAAACAACAACAACAAAAAAAGGTTCGACCACAGAATTCTTTGGGACTTCAGTCATCAGCCTGTCGCTTGTTCTTAAAAGACACGTTTCCTTTCCTCGGTGTAATTCCATCAGATAGGCCGTCAGGCTTTAATTCTGCCCAGACCCGGGCCTGGGGGGCCCCACCCGGACCGCCTGTGCCGGGCCTGCACCCCGTTCCCTGCTGGGGTGACCTCATGCCTGCCTGCCTGGCCCCTGGGAGGGGCCCCTCCACCCCACTCCACCCCACCCCGGGGCCTGGCCGCTCAGGGGTTTGGGTGAGAGAGCGAGGACCCAAGTCAGGTGAGGGAGAAGCACTTGGAGAAGCCAGGGAGGCCCACGTATAGATGCCTTAACCTGTGCAGGTGAAGATTTGTATGACTTTGCATTTGACCCAGGAGAGCCTCATTTTATGCAGAAGAAAAATAGAAAGAAAGTGACTTGTCCAAAGCCACCCTGTTCACTGATGACAGGCCGTACCTGCCTGCTGGGGACCAGTGGCCACAATGCCCTGGGTCCCAGCTCAGGGACGGCCAGGGGCCCTGAGGCCCGAAATAGCTGCTTTTCAGCCTGTGGGCCACAGAGCCTCAGCCTCTCTGAGCCAGTTCCCCCTTGACCATCTCTGATCACACCTCAGTTAATGTTCCCCAACTCTGGTTTGGGACCAGGCACGACAGTCACATCCCAGACCCAGTCAAGAACTCGGTTCCACAGCTCTGCTTCGGACATACGAGCTTGGGGTCGGGACCCCAAATCAGCAAGCTCCCCCGTGCTGTGGCTGCACCAGCCACGACTCTGGAAGGAAAGCGGGGAAGAGGGACTTGGGGTTCCCCCCACCTGCATTCCTGCTGTCCCTCATGAATGGGGATATGCTTCCCCGGCCCGCCTCATTCCCAAGTCAGGGGGACAGAGAGGCAGCACGTGGGAGCACACAGCCGCTGGCCTAAGGTGACCGTTCCGTTACAGACGAGTGACACAGACGGAAATGACGGCTTTGTTTTACACGTGGGCAGATTATTACATAACCTTCAGGACTTCACTCAAAATGAAAAATGAAAAAAAAATGCAGCGTGTCCCTTGTTCAAAAAAGCAGGAAAAAAGGGACACCCATGTAGCTCTGTCAGTGAAGCATCTGCCTTCAGCTCAGGTCATGTTCTCAGGGTCCTGGGATCGAGTCCAGCTTCGGGCTCCCTGCTCAGCGGAGAGTCTGCTTCTCCCTCTGTCTCTCCATCCCCCTCTCCCTTTGTCCCTCACCTCCTCGCCTCCCCCTCCCCGGCTCCTGCTCTTATGCTCACTCTCTCTCTCCAATAAATATATAAAATTTTAAAAAGAATCAGGAAAAAAAAAAGCTTTTTCCTTCTTCCATGAGATCTCTCTCCGCCTGTCATGGTGTTTTGTTTCAGTTCGATTTTTTTTTAATTGCAGTAAAATATACACAGCGTCAAATCTACCGTCATGACCGTTTCGTGGGTGCAGCCCGGAGGCAGTTAGTACATGCGCATTGTTGCACAACTGTCACCACCATCCATCTCCAGAACTCTCATCTTACAAAATGGAAACTTTGTCCCTGTTAAACAGGAGCCCCCCAAGCTCCCTGCCCTCAGCCCCAGGCGCTCATCAATCTTCCGTCCATCTCTGTGAATTGATTACTCCAGGTACCTCATGTGAGTGGAGTCACACGGCCTGTTGTGTCTTTGTGACTGGCCTATTGCACATAGACTAAGGTCCCCAGGGTCCATCCACGCTGCAGCAGGTGTCAGAACTTCCTTTTTAAGGCTGAATAATATTCCACCGTACGTACATACCACATTTGGTTTATCCATTCACCCGCCGACGGCCTGCTCCCACCTCTTGGCTATCATGATAAGGCTGCTATGAACACAAGTGCACAAATATCTCTTCAAAACCCTGATTTCGATTCTTTTGCATACACTCCCAGAAGTAGAATAGCTGGATCACAGGGAAATTCGATTGGCCACGGCATTTCTTTTTTTTTTTTTTAATTTTTATTTATTTATGATAGTCACACACAGATAGAGAGAGAGAGGCAGAGACACAGGCAGAGGGAGAAGCAGGCTCCATGGACCGGGAGCCCGACGTGGGACTCGATCCCGGGTCTCCAGGATCGCGCCCTGGGCCAAAGGCAGGCGCCAAACCGCTGCGCCACCCAGGGATCCCGGCCACGGCATTTCTTGTTTGCTTCTCAATGTTGGGCTCCCTCGGGCACAGGGGCTCTGTGCCTGGAGGAGCGCAGACCCTCACAGGCTCCCGGGGCCCAAGCCCTTGACCCTGACTGGGTGCTCGGGGTGTGTGCTTCTGACCTGACCTTCCCGGGACCCCCTGAGTGGCTGCACTGGTCGCTTGGCCCTTCATGCAGGAGAGTAGAAAGAAATTAGGGAGAGAAAGGGAGGGTGAGGGGTACAGTGAGGCCAGGTGAGGTGATTTTGAGTATGTGCATATGAAGATCTGTGATTCCAGACTTTTCTGTCCGTTGGTTCAGTCAAAAGAACCTTTCGTTGTTGGCCTCATGCATCCAGCCAGGTTCCCTCTTCAGGCAGGTGGGAAGCTCCACGAACCCAGGTCTGGACCTGGAAGTGTGTACCGCGGTCTCCAGGGGCAGTCCTGTCTTGCTGGCAGTTTGGGGGCGACGGCCCCATAAACATAACGGGGTCTTGTTCTCTGGGATGTTCACACCCATGCTTTCTTTTCTAAGCCTCAGTTTCTGCATCTGTAAAAACAGGGTTTCCTTGAGGAGTAAATGGAAGCGAAGGTCAAGGTGTTAGGTGGTGCTCTGCTGGGTAGCTGTGAACACTCTCCGCAGCGGGGCTGTGGCTGCGTTCCTGCATCTGTGGCCGGAGCGTGCAAAGGCAGGATGGGTTAGAAGCTTCTCCACGGACTGACTAGCCGCTGGAAGAGCCTGTCTCTCCGCTCTGACTTTGCATTCTTCACGGTGTCTGCTTGTTAGTAACACACAAGCAATTTGTGTCGTTAAACGTGACCGTGATGTCATCGCTATGACTTGTGTGCCGTGTAACGTGCGGACATCTCAGGAACCCCACATGACCAGTTGGGACCTGCTCCCCAGCTGAAAACTAAAATGAAAAAGGTTCCTGACATAACATGCCCCTCGATGTGCCCAACAATGGCTTAGACATTAACATCTATTATAACCACTATAAATGTACCTAATAACATTTTTTGTAACAGCTTTATTGTGATATAATTCACATAGTATATAGTTCACCCATTTATAGTGTAAAATTTTTAGTATCTTCACAGAGCAGTGCAGCCATCACCACAATCCATTCCAGAACATTTCATCACCTTAAAAAGGAAGTCTGGGCACTTCAGCCATCACTCCTCCCACCCCATTTCTTCTCAACCCTTCAATCCCTGGTGACCATTAAGCTACTTTCTATCTCTATAGATTTTCATATAAATTGTATTTTTATATATATAATGTCCCAAATATATATATATATAAATTATATAGTCATATAATAGTGATCCTCTGCAACTGGCGTCTTTAACTCAGTATAATTTTCCCAAGTTAATTCATGCTGTAGCACGTACCAGTACTTTGCTGTTTCTTATGGCCCCAATAATATTCCAGGGTATGGATGCACCACATCTTGTTCATCCATTCATCAGTTGATGGACACTTGGGTTGTTTCTACTTCAGGACAGTTGTGAATAGAGCTGCGAGGAACATCTGTGTGCAAGTTTTTATGTGGACATTATTTTCAGTTCTCTTGGGTAGATACCTAGGAGTGGAATTTCTGGGTCCTATGGTAAATCTACATGTAGCATTTGAGGAGCTGCCACACTGTTTTGAAAGCAGCTGCACCATTTCCCGTTCCCACCAGCAGTAAAGGAGGGTTCTGATTTCTCGCAGCCTCACCAACACTTGTTGTGTGACTCGATGACAGCCATCCCAGAGGGGAGTGGGATGCCATTGTGATTTCCATTTGAAATTCCTCTATGGTTAATGATGTTGAGCATCTTTCCATGTGTTTGCTGGCCGTGGGTTTGTGTTCTTAGGAGAAATGTCTATTAATGTCCTTTGTCCAGTGTTTAAATTGGATCGTGTGGCTTTATTACTGAATGGCAAGAGTTCTTAATGCATTTGATCCAAGTCATTTGCCAGATATATGATTTGCATATGTTCTCCTATATTTGGGTTGCTTTTTCACTTTCTTGATGGTGTTCTCTGAAGAACAAATTTTAAATTTTTTGATGTCGAATTTATCTCTTGGTTTTTTTTTCTTTTATTGTTTGTGCTTTTGGTAACATATCTAAGAAACCATTGCTTGATGCCAGGTTATAAAGACTAACTCATTTGATTCTAAACATTTTATAGTTTGGGCTGTTAAAGTCTTTAATTTGTTTTGAGTTAGTATTTGTATATGGTGTGAGATAGGGGTTCAATTTCATTCTTTTGCATGTCAATGTCCAATCATTCAGTACTATTTATTGAAAAGTCTTCTTTTCCCTTTGAATTGACCCGACATCCATGTTGATAATCAATTTACTATAAATGGGAGGGTTCTTTTCCCCCTCAACTCTCAACTGCATCCTGTTGATCTCTAGGTCTATCCTTATGCCAGTATATCATAGCCTTTGAGTATTATAGCTTGGTAGTAAATTTTAATTCAGGACATGTTAGTCCTCCAACTTAGTTCTTCCCTGTCAAGATTGTGTTATTAATTCTGTGCCCCTGGTGTTTTCATATAAATTTTAGCATCAGCCTATCAATTACTGCAAAAAAAAAATCAGCTGAGATTTTGAGAGACTCTGCATTAAATATGAAGATCGATTCAGGGAGTGTTGTCATCTTACCAATATTAGGTCTTCCAATCCATAAACATGGGATGTCTTTCCACTTGTTTTGGTCTTCACTTTCTTTCAGTAATGTTTTGTAATTTTCAGTGTACACATCTTTCACCTCCTTGGTTAAATTTACTCTTAGAAATTTTTCATTCTTTTTGATGATATTATAAATAGAATTGTTTTCTTTTTTTTTTTTTTTTATTTGTAGAGAAGTAGTTCTTTTTTTTTTTTTATTTTATTTTATTTTATTTTATTTTATTTTTTTATTGGTGTTCAATTTACTAACATACAGAATAACACCCAGTGCCCGTCACCCATTCACTCCCACCCCCCGCCCTCCTCCCCTTCTACCACCCCTAGTTCGTTTCCCAGAGTTAGCAGTCTTTATGTTCTGTCTCCCTTTCTGATATTTCCCACACATTTCTTCTCCCTTCCCTTATTTTCCCTTTCACTATTATTTATATTCCCCAAATGAATGAGAACAGTGACCTCCAAACCAGCTCTGCAAGAAATTTTAAGGGGGCCTCTTAAAATTCCCCTTTAAGAAGAAGTTCAGTGGAACAGTCCACAAAAACAAAGACTGAATAGATATCATGATGACACTAAACTCATATCTCTCAATAGTAACTCTGAATGTGAACGGGCTTAATGACCCCATCAAAAGGCGCAGGGTTTCAGACTGGATAAAAAAGCAGGACCCATCTATTTGCTGTCTACAAGAGACTCATTTTAGACAGAAGGACACCTACAGCCTGAAAATAAAAGGTTAGAATTGTTTTCTTAATTTCATTTTCAGATGGCTAATTGTTAGTGTGTATAGAAATACTCTTTTTTTTTTTTTTTGGTATGTTTATCTTGTATCCTTAAGCCTTACCAAGCTAATTTATTAGCTTTCATAATTCTTTTTGGTAGGTTGCCTAGGATTTTCTATATATTTGCTTATGTTATCTTTAAGCAGAGATCATTTTACTTCTTCCTTTCCATCTAGATGTCTCATTTATTTTCCTTATCTTTTTTTAAATTAAAAAAATTTTCTTATCTTATTGCTGGTGAGGAACTTCAGTATAATGTTGAATAGAAGTGATAAGAGTGGTAATCTTTGTCTTGTTCATGATCTTAGGGGGAGAGTATTCAGTCTTCCACCATTAAGTACAATGTATGATGTCAGCTATGGGATTTTGAGAGATGCCCTATGTCAGGTCAAGAAAGTTCCCATGTATCCCCAGTTTGTTGAAGGTTTTTATCATGAAAGGGTGTTGGGATTTTGTCAAATGCTTTTTCTGCATCTATTGAAATGATTGTGGGTTTACTTCCCTTTTATCCTATTGATATGGAATATAGCAGTGATTTTCAGATGTTTATTTTTTTTATTTTAATTTTTTATTTACTTATGATAGTCACACACACAGAGAGAGAGAGAGAGAGAGGCAGAGACATAGGCAGAGGGAGAAACAGGCTCCATGCACTGGGAGCCCGACATGGGATTCGATCCCGGGTCTCCAGGATTGCGCCCTGGGCCAAAGGCAGGCGCCAAACTGCTGCGCCACCCAGGGATCCCAATTTTCAGATGTTTAAAACCAACCTTGCATTCCAAGGATAAATCCCACTTGGTTCTGATGTCTAATCTTTTTTCATATGTTGCTAGATTTGGTTTGTTAGAACTTGATGGAGGAATTTTCTATCCATATCCATAGGAGATATTGGTCTTTAGTTTTATTTTCTTGTGATATTTTTGTTTTGTTTTGGTGTCAGGGTAATACTTGTAGTCTAACTAAATATAGGAGATAAGAACAACTAGAAAATACCCCCAAATTTTTGGATTTGTACTGCTAGGTAGATGTTAGCACCTCTTACAGAGATTGGGATTCAGGGGAAGAAGAAGAAAATGAATTTGATGATTAGGATCAGGGTATGAGAACCATTTGGGTTTTACCCCTGTTGACAGAGCAATTGCTAATCTGTTTTAAGAAAAGTGTGGTCCAGGGGATCCCTGGGTGGCTCAGCAGTTTAGCACCACCTTTGGCCTGGGGTGTGATCCTGGAGACCTGGGATCAAGTCCCACATCAGGCTCCCTGCATGGAGCCTGCTTCTCCCTCTGCCTGTGTCTCTGCCTCTCTCTCTCTATTTCTATAATAAATAAATAAAATCTTTTAAAAAGAAAAAGAAAAGAAAAGTGTGGTCTACAATCTCCACTTTCTCCAGAACAATTGGCACCTACCCTCAGAAACTCTCCCATCTACCTCTGTTCCAAGAACACAGGAGTAGTTCCTGCTTTATAAGATACATGTTCAGTATTGAGGTGGGACCTGCTGTCAAATCCTTCACCTGTGCTTGGCACCTTATAACTCCTTTTGTGACCTGGGCTTCAGGTCTCTGGCTCTAAATTCTTTCAGCCTGGATTTTGATCCCATTACTTACCTGGTCTGTGGTACACAAGTCCTCACCTTGCATTTCATGGATGCTGAGCCTCATCACCCCAGGCTCTGATGGCATATTCTGGCTGCTTGAACCTGCTTCTTCTCCTCTGCCTTTTTTTTTACCTGGATTCTTCAGACTGTCTTGTCTGCTTGAATTTTGAGCTGCTTACCTGTCCTTCTTTATTGGTGCTAACTGTTTCCACTACCTCCTTATCTCCAGAATCCTGACCTTTGTTTCCCCACCTGGACTTAACTCTTCTTACATCCCATCCTGATACCAACTGGCCTCACCTCTCCCCAATCCTCCATCTGTCCCTATCGTTGGTCATGGTTTTCTCTGGCCTGCCCCATCCTGCTGTTGATCATATGTCAACTGTGACCCCATGGTATTGACTTTCAAGGTGAAAAATTCAATTTGTTTCCCTTTGTGGTTAAGTTAAATACGTGAAAGCATATCCTTTGACTGAGGATCCTTGTAGATGGAGAAACAAGGAAGTGCTGCAGCTTTCCCGGGGAGGATTACCTCTAAGCTCTGTGGAAGGTTCCTCATATCACCCAGCAAAGTATTGGAGACCTTTCAAAGCAGACTGAAAACTCAAACCTCAGAATCACAAACACCGCTTTCTGGTAGAGCCCCAGCCAAGGTTTTAACTGGATCCAAGCCATCCTGCAAATGTTCTCTCCATGTTGCTTTTCTATTTAAAAAACGAGAAGAAGGAAACACTAGATTAACATGATATACAGGGTAAATAATCGGTGTGGTTGGCAGAACAGATCACCCTGAGATTTGTACATATCCTGAAAGAAGCGACTGGATTAATTTGAACAGGAACAATGATCGAAGTTATAATTAATATTACAACTCCTGGGAAATGGGAGGGGGAGGGCAGTGATATCTAAGGGATGAAATGCAGGAGGACTTACCACATTTCAGGTGAATTTAATGAAAAGAAGCTCACAGACATACCCTGGAAAATTTACTGTATTAGAAAAATAAATAAAATGTTACAAGACCATCCAGATAGAAAAAAGGCAGGTTACTCATAAAGGAATTAAATTCAGATTGATCAGAAACTAGCTCAAGTGAAAAGGGACATTCATTGAAAGGATCCAGGAAATTAGGAGCAGGAAAACCCGCAGCCTCATAAACAAGTGAAATTGGGCCTAGGAAATCTCCTTCTGTTCCTCCTCCCTCCTATCCTCCCCTCCTCCTCCCTTCCTCCCTCCTCCTCCTCTTTTTCCTCCTTTCTCCCTCCCTCCCCTCTCTCTCGCTAATGCACACACATACTCACATACTTCATTTTTTTGTGCACAGCTCAATAAAGCTGTTGGCCTGTAATTTCTTTACCCAACAACCACTGTTCCCTGGATACGCTCTCTTTGTCAAATTGTAATTAACTGTAAGAGAAAAGATATTTGGCTCAGCTCATCTGCGTTCAGGAGGGACCTTAAACAGATTGAAGACCAGCCTATATATCAGTTCACCTTGGACCCCGGATCCACTCCTGATCCAATCCTTTTGGACACTCCAACAAAAAAGAGCTCAGCTCTTTTTGGTCAAGCAAATGGCTTTAAAAAGAAAAAGGCTGGGGTACCTGAGTGGCTCACTTGGGTGAGTGTCTGACTCTTGGTTTTGGCTCAGGTTGTGATCACAAGGTCGTGAGATCGAGCCCCTCATCAGGCTCCACACTCAGTGGGGAGTCTGCTTAAGATTTTCTCTCCCTCTATGCCACGGCTCCATCTATCTCAAATCAATAAATAAATCCAACAGAAAGAAAGAAAGAAAGAAAGAAAGAAAGAAAGAAAGAAAGAAAGAAAAAAAGAAAGAAGGAAGAAAGAAAGAAAGAAAGAAAGAAAGAAAGAAAGAAAGAAGAAAGAAAGAAAGAAGGAAGGAAAGAAAGAAAGAAAGAAAGAAAGAAAGAAGAAAGAAAGAAAGAAGAAAGAAGAAAGAAAGAAAGAAAGAAAGAAAGAAGGAAAGAAGGAAAGAAAGAAGAAAGAAAGAAAGAAGAAAAGAAAGAAAGAAAGAAAGAAAGAAAGAAAGAAAGAAAGAAAGAAAGAAAAAGAAAGAGGCTGATGGTTTTAGCCTGGATTTTTTAGAAACCAGAGCCAAAGGCAAAGTTTGCATGCTGAAATGTGTACTGGGAGGTGTACTCCAGAAGAAGAAAGAGTGAGGGAGAAAGGAAGTGAATGGTACTAGGAAGGCAAGAAAGTAAATCTGAGGCATATCACTGAGCTGGCTATAGATTCTAAATCTGGAAGCTCTGTCACGGTTATGAAGAACATCTTTAGAGACAGAACAGGACAGCTGAACCTCAGAACTGCCCGTCGGAAGGTGCAGAGGGGAGGAGAGAAGAAACACACATGTGATTTACCTCATAATGCCTTCTCATCTCTGCTTCTTTGGTCCAAGCTCACCTCTTCCATGCCTCTGAGTTGCATTACCCATCCCTCCAGGCCCAGCTGCTGGGGTCTAGCTGGGGGCATGTGGGCACTGCACCTGCTGTGGGTCCAGCCACCATGGAGAGAAGCTGAGTCTCTACTTTTGCGCGGTCTGAGACCATTCTTGATGTTAGGATCTAGCCAGCTGCAGGTGAGACTTTAGGAATGGCACGTTATATTAGTCATGGTTTTCCAGAGAAACAGAGCCAATAGAATGTGTACATATAAGGAAAGAGATGTATTATGAGGAATTGGCTCATGTACTTACGGAGACTGGTGAGTCCAAACTTGCAGTATGGCTGGCAGATGTGAGAACCAATAGTTCCATTCTGGTCCAAAGGCAATCTGCTGGAGAATTTTTTCTTACTCTACGGAGGATCCTTTTTTTTTTCCCAGTCAGTCCCTTCAACTGATTAGATGCGGCCCCCCAAAGACTAATTGCTTTAGTCTACCAATTGAGATGTTAATCTCATCCAGAAGCACCCCTGCAAAAACAACCAGCACAATATTTGGCCAGATAACTGAGCACTCCATGGGCTAGTCAAGGTGACACATAAAATGAACCATCACACGTGAGAATTTCTGGGCTTGCTTAAGAAATTCTCTGCCAACATCCAGGATTCAGGCAGGATCATAGGGAACTGGGATGAAGCAGACTGGTCCCAGACACTGGACTCAGCACACCAATTGCCCGCCATGTCTGATACAAGATTGTATGACCGCATCATTCATTATTGTTGTGCAGAGATTATCATCGTTCACGTGTTTATCTTTAAATTCTATCGACTCGCCTCTTCCCAATGACAACTGTGTTTTTGAAACTATTTGTATTTTGAGGATATATATATATCTCCAAAGAATCTCCAAAGCTCAACTTTGTCTTTTGCTGAGAAACCATCGTTCCACTCTGTAGACTTTGCCTTCCTAATCATGTTTTCTTTGGTGGAGAGAAAATGAACTGTGGCCTAACGCTGATATACCAGAATAAGCATACCAAGGGAGTGTGCCAAGGGAGATGATTGGGAATGTGTACTCCATATAAATGGAAAAGATGCTGTCTTGAAGGCATGTAAGTTTGTCTTCTGTCTTTCCCTTCCTTGAGTGATTCCTTAGAGATTTTTGACCTGCCCTACAGCACCATCCACCATCCACGTTCCTGCCCCTTCACACGTACACATTCTCACTGGGGACAGGGCCCACTTGTTTCACTGGCAAGCAATGTCACCACATTGTTGATGATGTAGTTCAATGTAACAAGATTGTTAACAAGACATGACTCGCATTCTCTTTGTCATGCTAACTCTTGGAAATCTGGTGCACATTTCCCATTTGTAGCGCATCTCAATTTGGATTTACCACGTTTCGGATGTTCCATAGCCACCCATGGCTCATGGCTACCATATTGGGTAGCGTAGCTCTCGAGCACTGGTTCTAAACCTTGGTTGCATGTTGGGATCCTCTGGGGCTTTGAAATACTGAATCAGAGGTGCTCCCCTGGAGCGATTCTGATTTAATGGGGCTGGGTTGAGGCCTGGGCTCCTCAAGTGACTTTTCTACTCAGGCTTGAGAACCACTGGTCTACAGGGCATTCTTCTTGGGCAGGTGAGCCCTTCCCTCCACCCCACCCCCCAACTCTGGCCAGACCTCTCTTTCCCTCCATCCCCATGAGACCCACATTGTAAACAGAAATTAAGCAAGCTCTAACTTGGGTCATGGGTAGACGAAAAACAGAAACAGGATGGTATTACATTCTGTCTCACAGACAAGAGTGAACAAGCTGAATACATTCTCTGGGTCTGTTTACCAACAGGCTTGGTAATTATTTGCTTGCCACTGCCCTTTCTGCTTGCAGTATGCTTCTTGATCCGTCTTTGCCAGAGCGTTCTCGGAGACTTGAGAATCATTTATGAACACCAGAGATTTGGCCATGTTTCCCCCACTGCATTCCACTGGGAGCTTCCAAAGGGAACAGAGGCGTTCTGTGAGGAATCTGGGTTCCTGGAGACAACTGCAGGAAACCAAGGGTCTCGTGACTTCTGCTGAACCCATTTTTCTCTGCGTGCCCTAGACAAGCAAGCTCTCCTTCTTCCACAAATAGAAACCAGTCCAGACAAACCACAGAGACTCGGGTTTCCAAATGCATCCAAAAAAGATTGTTTCAGGGAAGTGGACAAATGAGGCATGAGTAATTCAATCAGCAGGGAAACAAACACAGTGACGCCCCACCTCTGAAACCCAGGGTGTCGGCAGGCAGCTGTTTGGCAGTCCCAGCAGCTCCCGAACACCTGGGGCCCCATCGGCCCAGTCGGTCCCTCACATTCAAATTAGACTCCCCAGGGATGGTCCAGAGCTGGAGGCCTTGCATCTTGAGGAACAGAAAATTGCTGTGGGCTTTCTGGGGGCTGAACAATTTATGGAGAATAGAATCACTGGAAAGGTGTCACGAGTTGCTTGATTTTTTACTCTTTTTTGGATGTTTGCAACCCGGAATTCATAAAGTAAATAACCGGCCCAAGCAGGAGCTTTTTGCTCTAGTGAAACATGCCGGGGAAGGTACACATAGCCCAGTCGTTGACACTGAGCTAGACCGCCCTCCATCTGCTGGGATGCCAAACCCTTTATGTTGACCTTCAGGTAGAGGAAATGGGCCAAGCCATCCACTCTTATCCATCCAACCTGTCACCCAGAGCCTGTAGTTGCAAATGCTAGTTGGTATCAAGGGTACAATGTGGCTGTGTGTAGGAGTCCATACAGCGCAATGAATAATCCCCACAGGAACTAATCCCGTGAATTTCCTAACAACATCCACAGATAATCACCATGCCTACCAACATAGTGCACAGAAAGTCAACCATATTTCCTATGCTTTCCTAGAGTTTATGTTGTCCTTTCTTTGTTTTTTTTTTCTTTTCTTTTCTTTTTTTCTTTTCTTTTCTTTTTAGGATTTCATTTATCTACTTGAGAGAGAGAGAGAGTACAAGCAGGGGGAGGGGCAAGGGGAGAAGCAGATTCCCCACTGAGCAGGGAGTCTGACATGGGGCTCCATCCCAGGACCCCAGGATCATGACCTAAGCCAAAGGCGGTCGCTCATCCAACTGAGCCCCATCGTTCTCCTTTCATATAAAGGTGAGGGGAGAGGGAGCAAGATCTCCATGACCAACCTTTTCCACACTCTGTTCCCAATCAGTATAGTGTAATTGTGCAACTTTTTAAACAAGGTATTTTCAGTGTTCATTTGTAAGGAAAAGAACCATAGTCCTATCGTCCTAAGCTAAGAAGAGAATTAACCAGTTCACAGAGCTGGAAAGTCCAGGGAGTCTGGCTTCAAGCACAGTTTGGTCCAGGGGCACCTATGATATCATCAGACCTCTGCTTGTTCTTCTCTCCTTCAGCTCTGCTGTCTTCAATGTTATCTTGATTTTTGGGTTCTCTGTGGTGGCAAGATAGCCTCCTGTTGACAGCTCCAGCCCTGTATCCTCCCAGGTTCAAGTCTGACAGAAATGGGCCGTCTCCTCTCATTGGCTCCCTTGAGGTCCAATTAAACCAACTTCTATCACAAGTTGAACCAGTCGAACCAACAACTAGCTGATTGGAATTATACCCATCATCTGGAGTAGGATCAGTCTGCTTCCTGGAGCCCAGCACGGAGGCTTGGCTGAACCCCTAGGGACTGAGAGGGTATAAGGTGGGTTCCCCGGGGGGAGTTGCCTGGTCTCTTCAAGATGGGGCCTTCATACTCTTGGTCCTTCCTGCTTGATTCCATTGGTCCTTCTTGGATGGAACACACCACAGAGGATATGCTTTGGCTGTTTCTGGTGGCGGTGTCCTTGCCTTCCCAGAGGCCACCATCAGATTGAGGACCTTGTCGGACCTACAAGAGATCATAAGAAATGTGCTTCATAAACTGCCCAGGGCTTCACAAACTCAAGTCCTCTTTTTGCTGTTATTTCTCAGGAACTGTGAACTTAGCTCCTTCTTTTACTTTCTTAGTCTGAATGACTGAAGAATTGGGGCATTGTTCTCCAGAGAGGCAGCCTAGCCTAGCACAGTGTCACGAGCACGGACTCTGAAGCCACCCTCTCCGGGTCCAAGTCTAGACTCTGCCGCTGACCTGCGGGGTGGCTTTGATTAAGACTCCAGATCTCTGTACCTTAGTTTTCTCACCTGTAAATTGGGGACAATAGGATGCTCTCCCTTGTATTTTTTTTTTTAAGATTTTATTTATTTATTCATGAGAGACACGCAGAAAAAGGCAGAGACACCGGCAGAGGGAGAAGCAGGCTCCCTGCGGGGAGCTCAATGAGGGACTGGATCCCAGGACCATGGGATCACAACCTGAGCCGAAGGCAGACGCTCAACCACTGAGCCACTCAGGTGCCCCTTTCCACAGTTATATTAATCAGTTAATATATTATATTAATCAGTTAATACACATCAAATGCCCAGAACAGGGTCTGGCATGTTGCAGGTACTCGGTAGTAAAAGTAATAGATTTTACTCTTAGGGAGTGGGCTCCTCCGTCCAGGGGTCATCAAACAGAAATTAATTTCTGAGCCTGTCCCAGAAAGATACTCGGGTGGGAGGCATTCATTCAGGGTCTTGGTGTCTAAAAGCCCTATCTTGTTTGGAGTGGGATGTCACCGTTTTTTGAGAAGGATTTAAAAACTGGATCTGTCTGGGGACTCGGTCTGGCCTTAGAAAAGCTACGTTAGCTCATCAGAAAAGTAGTTGAGAGCTCAGACCTCTGAGCCCGTGTGCTTCATGAGCCCGGTGTCAAGCCCAAGATAGGACTGGGCCTCCCGTGGGGCAAAGATGCCCTGGGCGCTTGACCCGCAGGTGTCACCCAGGCTGGCACTACCTCCACCCGGGCAGGGAAATGCTCCTTCAAAGGCATTCATTGCTTGCTGTGTATTTTTATCATAACACCTCTTCCACCTCTTGCCCCCATGGAACTGCTCTAATTAAAAGGCTATCAGTTCTGACTTGGCCGGGAAAGTTCCTGCAGGTTGCAGCTTGAGTCTAGAGGGATTTGGTTTTGATACACGGGCTTTATGTTGTGTCTCTACTCTGTCTTGAAGCACAGACACAACAGGAACATCAGTCCCATGGGAGGGACTTTTCACTGCTTTATGGTTTGGACAGGATCCACTCCTGACGGAAACCCCCTAACATTTCGGGGAAAATCTGTACAGTAAATCCGAGCAGGAGGAAAAGGCAAAAGAATGAAAACTGGACAGTCCGCAGCCTGGTGACGGGGTGATGATGGAGCCCAAGAGACTAGGCTGCCCGTTGAAGTCTCCCTCGTCCACCCCAGCCTCCTCAAGCCACAAGGACAGCTGGAATCCATTCTTAACATTCCTTGGAAAGGAGGAATCCACTCCCTCTCCTAGGCTCGTGTGCAAAAGCGATTGCCAGAGCTGGGCTCCGTCAGTCTTTGGGACAGATCATTCTTCGTCGTGGGGACTACCCCATGCTCTTTCGCAGCATCGCCAGGCTCCAGCCACCAGGTACCAGAAGCACCCTGCCCAGTGTCCCCTGGGGGGCCAGATCTCCGTGGCTGAGAACCACCACTGCAGGTGGTGCATCCTTCAAACACTTGAAGGCCTACTAGGTGCCAGGCTTGTGCCAGGGGCTGGTTAAATCCAAAACAGTAGGCTCCTATCCTCGGACTCAGAAGAACAGAGTTGAAACCCATTGCAAATTAGTGTAAATTCATAGAGCATGGATTGGCGCATCCCGGAGTAAATTAGTCATGTGTTCGAGCCAAGGGATGCCTGTGTTCTGTTAAAGGCTTTACTTACTGTCTTCCGAAAGAGCTCTCACAGGCCCCAAGGCCTTCCTACTTAGCCACCCCTCAAAACCATTCTGTACGCCCTCCCCAGTGGAAAGGAAGCAGCTGCTCCCAGTCTCCTGAAGAACCACACTTCAGAGGCTTGGCCTGCGTCCTCTGCGCCTCCTTCTCTCCAGCCAGAATTCCAGGTCTCTAACCTCCTGGGAGGCATTGTGGGTAATGCCGAAATTGTGCCAAACATCTGGATGAGAACGGCAGGACGTGGCCAGGTCTCCCAAGGTTTCCATGCTGCGCCGCTGGGATAGGATGTTAAAGTGTCCCTCCCCGCTGTGCTGTGACATCCGTGCTCGACTGGCAACCCCAGGCTTCCAGCTCCGCAGCGGGGGCCCCACTCATCGGCCCCATCCCCTGCCCCCCCCCCACTTGTTTGGCCTGGTCAGCTCATGTTGGAGCCCGGGGACAGGGACGGTGCCATCATGACTTCCCCTTCCCTGGCCACCCCAGCCTCACCTCTGTGGGACTGTCTCTAGGAGATGCTCAGAAACCAGTAAATACTTCTAGGCATTCGATGGTGTGTATAGAAACAGTCAGAGGTCCCCCTGACATCTTAGCCTCCCCCAGTTAGATAGAAATGACTCTACGCTTCTGAGACTTAGCATCACTCCTCTAACCCAGTTGATGGGAAACTACCGATGAGCACTGGGTGTTATGCTATATGTTGGCAAATTGAACTCCAATAAAAAATAATAATATAATAATAAAAAAAGAAACTATTGAGAAAACTTGAACCAAGTTTCCTGTCCCAACTGAATGCATGAGAACAATCACAAGTGCAAAATATGAACCTTAAGTTAAAAAAAAAAAAAAAAAAGCAGCTGGCCCAAACCATGCCCATCTCCCGGACACCGTGGTGCCCTGGCCATGGAAGGGCCCCCCACACATTTGACCTGAAACCGAGGTTTCTACATCCTTGAACTTCTATTCTCGAAGAAACCTTGTAGCTTATTTTCTGTGTGACTTTTGGGTAAGATACCAGAGGAAGGGTTCCAGAGCGGGCTCACTGCCTCTCTGGGTTTTCCATGGTCTGACTTCTCGGTGTGGGACTCCACCAAAACCCAGATGCAGGAAATGGTTTCTCGAAGGTTCTACATACATGGCAAACCAGAAATCTGGACATTCCAGGATTTCAGCTGCCTGTGCCCGGCCAGTGAGGATGAATCATGGGTGGTGCAGTTAACAGAGCACAGAGCTGCACAGAAGGCTTTTGCCACCTGCTCGGAAGCTGAGAATGTTTGCAGCACCAGCCTCTCTTGCCAGCCTCGATTCTGGGGTTGCTTCGTCCCCAGAGACATTTAAAAACAGAAAAGAGGGCAGCCTGGGTGGCTCAGCAGTTGAGCATCTGCCTTTGGGTCATGTCATGATCCCGGGGTCCTGGGATCGAGTCCCCCATCGGGCTCCTGGTGAGGAGCCTGCTTCTCCCTCTGCCTGTGTCTCTGCCTCTCTCTGTGTGTCTCTCATTAATAAATAAATAAAATCTTTAAAAGAAAAAGTACAGAAAAGATAGCTGTGTGTCCTGAGCCTTGATAGTGCGGCCCCAAAGTGAGAGGTGGATGGGACCCTCCCTGAAAATGCCTTTCAGCCTCAGGAGGTGGCTGTTACTGGTGACATGAACAAATAGGTCCTGTCACACGTTGTGGGGGCTCCCTGGAGCCTCTCTCCTCTGTCCTGCTCCAGAATTCTCAGTCATAACAGACTAGATCGATTTCTGAGGGGCCAGGCCAGAGCTGCTCCCTCCTCCCCGACCCCCACCTGGGTCTGGAGGGCTCTCCTTCCCCCCTTCACAGATCCTCCCCCAAAAGTATCCTTCATCGCCGCGGAAGTCCAACCAGATGTTCACCCTGGAGGAATATTTGTAGTCTGGGGACTGTCCCGTCCGACACCGTCTCCCAGTACTTAGGACAGTATGTGGCACAAAGAAATACTCGTTGAATAAGAGGAATGGGGTTTTAAGGCATTGCCTTTCAGCCAAAGCTCCCCTCTTTTTTTTTTTTTTTTTTTTTTGCTTTTTACACTGGAGTGTTTTAAACAAACATATGGGAAGGAAAATGCTATAATAAATCTCCATATGCCCATCACCAGCTTCAGTAATTTTTCAGCCAAATTTGCCTCGTTTTATTTTTTTGCTTTTATTATGGAAACGTGTAAACATACATCAAAAACAAGAGACGGCTATAATAAACCCCCTGTGCACGTCACCCAGCTTCAAGTATGATCGGTGGTAGCCACCCAGCCTCACCACACTGAACACACCAGAGGCAGTTTTAGAAACAGCCCCCCCAACTCCCTTTTGGGAGTAACCAAATCAGTTTATTTCTAAGCTGTTTAGAGAGAAACAAACCTAAACATCTTATAATTACATCCAACTTCCTTTCTGGAAAGAGATCCAGAAAAATGGCTTTTTTTTTTTTCCTTTTTCTTCTTCTGCTCCCTTTGATCTGAAAAGCAGCCCCCAAATGTCAGGCCATATGTGTGTAAATGCAGACATGGAGGGCACATATAAAAGCGTCTCCCCCACCCCCCAAGCAGGTCATTATCTGTGTTTATCTTATCAGGATACTCCTAAACCAGGCCCACTTAGAACAAGGCGTCCTCAGTTCAGTTTATAAATCCACCGTCCCAGGCGGAAAACAATTTGAAAGGCAGCATTGTTTCTGGACAAGGCTGTAACTGTGATAGCCGAGCTTGTATGGCTCCTGTCTGCTAATAAATTGCCGGCCCCGGGGTTGTGGCCAGGGACCTTGGCAGAGCATTGTGCCCTGTGTCTTCTCCTTCCCAGGCCCGTCATCCCAATGGCCACGTAGAGGGCCAGGCAGACAGAAGAGCGTTTGCGGAGTTCCTGGGTCACGGGGTGGTGGAGGCTGCTCTCAGGGGGTGTGGTCTCCACTGTAGGACGTGCTCCATGTGCCTCCTCGGGCGGGTGGGCTCCGGTCGGGAGATGGAGTCCTGGGGTCTCCCCCGTGGCGCAGTGAGCTCCTTGCTCCGGATATTTGGCTTTTTGGTTTCTGTGAGATGGTTTGGTGGCAGTGGGATTGATGGTGACTGTGGGAGGGAGGGGTTCCAAGTCTTTCCTGCCTGCTTCCCGCCACCCAGCCTTACCTTGGGCCCTTATTGGGAGCAAATTGAGAGATACCTTCATCTAGGGGCGGTCAGGGAAGGTTTTGCAGTAAAAGTACATACGCAGAAGTACTAAAACCATCAAAGGTCATGTGAACGTTGCTGTCGTTGTTAGGGGGAAGAAACAGACAGGAATTCTGTGGGCAGGGTGTAGTGGAACACACGGGGGGGCACAGAAGGTCACCCCCAGCCTCGGGCCAGGGTCCTAGGGTCTGTGTACCAAATGCAGATGCTGAGGCATGTGGCACAAGGCTGCAGCAGGAAGAAGCCAATGCTGTGTGTGAAGCATCTAGAACAGCATGGAACGTGCAGCGGGGCTCAGAAAAGATGAGGAATGATAAGGTAACAATATTATCATAGTATTTATGTGGTATATAATTGGCAACATGATTATCCAAAGCAAGTTCATGGAGGTGCTAAATAGCGGCGAGCAGGTCTGTGTGGGTAAACTGGAGAATTCTTGATGCGGAATGGCAGTAGAGTAGATGACGTTTTCCATGGAAATCGCAGAGTTAGGGGCAAGGACGTTGCACAAGAGAGTGTGGATTTTTTTAATGTCAGGCTGTGAGCAACCCCTGAAGGCTCTTGAGCGAGACAAGCATGGCGAGGACTGTCCGTGAAGCCCAGCGGGAAGAGGAACAGACTTTGGAGCATGATCTTGGTTTAACCATGCAAGTGTCCACCAAGCCCCTGGCCTTGGGTCTTTGATCTGTAGCGTGGGGATTAATATCAGCCCCTCACATCCTGCAGCTCTCCTGGCAGACACCTTTGAAGTAGTGGCCATCGTTATTTGTGCTTTGAGAGATCATGTGTCGGTGTGGTGGACGATGGGGGTGGTTTGAAGGAAGGAGTAATGAGAGGCAAAGGCTAAGGTCAGGCAGGATCCAGGTGAGGACCCAGGAGAGGACTCAGGTGAGGACCCAGTGAGGACCCAGGAGAGGACCTAATAAGGACCCAGGAGAGGACCCAGTGAGGACCCAGGAGAGGACCCAGAAGAGGGCCCAGGTGAGGACCCAGTGAGGACCCAGGAGAGGACCCAGTGAGGACCCAGGGGAGGACCTAGTGAGGACCCAGAAGAGGACCCAGTGAGGACCCAGGAGAAGACCCAGGAGAGGACCCAGTCACAAGCCTAAGCTCTGCTGCTCCTCCCCATCCCCGAGACCCCCACTGAAATGCCAGCTCCTCTGAAAGTCCCTGCCCTCCCCTCCACCTCACCCCCATTTACTCTTGATCCCACCAGCCCACCTGTTTCCTTCTGAGCCCTTCGCAAGCTGTAATTATATATGCTTTCCTCTCTACTTAATTATTATCTGTCTCTCCTCACAGACTCTTTGCCCCGCACCAGAGTCTGTTTCGCCACACCTGGCGTCCAGGTGTTACAGATGCGCCCTCCCACACACCCTGGCTGCCCCATACTAGTGTCCTCTGGCTGCCGGAACAAATTACCACAAACCGGAGGGCTTAACATGACAGAAATAAGTTTCCTCCCAATGCTGGAGGCCAGAAGTCTGCAACCAGGGTGTTGGCAGGGCCGCCCTCCTTCTGAGGGCTCCAGACGGAAATCGTCTCTTGCCTCTTGTGGACACTGGTGGCTCTGGGCAATTCTTGGTTTGGGCAGAGTAAGTCTGGCCTCCCTCTGACCCCGGCCTCACGTGGCCCTCTCCTCTTCAGTGTGTCCCTCCTCTGTGTCTTCTACAGACACTTGTCATTGGATGTAGGGCCCTACCAGATAATCCCAGTCGATATCAGCTCCAGATCCTTAACTTCAATATATCCACAAAGACCCTTTTTCCAAATAAGGTCACGTTCACAGGTTCTGGGATGTGGGTGTTCCTTTTGGGGGGCCACCATGCAGCCCACCACGCCCTCCTTTGTGCGATGTTCCCTGGAATAAAGATGTCTTGAGCAAAAATGACTTGCCAAGTTGCCCACTGGGTTCCAGGCACAGGACCAGCCACACGTCAGGGTCCAGGAAGTGTCCAGCTCTGGTGAAGCTTTGCCTTCCTTTTAGGGAGAAGGGACCAACCATGAACACATGAGCAGGAATGTGCCAGATGGTAGACAGACATGCCGAGGAGAAAGATCAAGCCAGGAGTGAGGCCGAGCCCGTGGGATGAGTGGTGGAGGTGGGCTCTGTTTAGACTGGCGCTCAGGGGAGGCCTGCAGGGGTGGGGAGGGGGGAGGCGTTGAGGCAGAGACCTGAATCGAGGTTGGGGCCGGGGGGAGTGGTGTGCGGTAACCAGAAGTGGATTTCCCATTTCTACCCTTCTTGGCGTTCCTGGCCTCTGACCCCTGTGTGGGCCGTTCCCGTGATTTCCAAAGAGAACCAAAGAATTCAGTACCAGGCCAAGGAAAGGGGCAGACAAGAGAGAAGGAAGGAAGGGCCAAGGGAAGTTCCGCTCCCAGCCTCAGGGAGAGCAGCCCTGCGCATGCCCGGAAGGAGGGAGCGAGAGAGAAGGACTGGCCCTGGGAAGGGGGTCTCCGAGTGGGGACCCGTGGCGTCCCCACCACCTCTGAGCCACAGAGCCAGGACGGCAGACTCTGCAGGGCAGCCCAGGGACCTCCAGCCCCAACCCCAGGTCTTGCTGCAGAGAAACACTATCCCAGACTGTAGTGGATAGACCCCGACAGGACCCCACAAGCCCCCCCTTCCTGTGCCTTTTTGGTCATCATCCTGCCTCCCAGTCCCCGGCCAGCCATAGATCCACTGGAGAGGACAGAATGGAAAAGACACAGCACGCGGCAGGGGAGGGGACAGCAGACACCCCTCCATCCCTCCCAGCGCCCCAGCCTCAGCCCCGCAGCACATGGGTGGGTGTGGGGAAAGCCTCACAGAATGGGGGGAGCCGAGTGGCAGCTGGCTCAGGGTCTGTAGCACAGCAGAACTGGCTCTTCCTTGAGGAAATTCAAAGCCAGGTCAACTACCAAGCCAAGGGGCTCCACGGGGTTAGGGCCGCACCCTGGAGGCACCCCATGGGGGGCAGAGCGGCCAGCAAGCTGAGGCCACGGGGGGACCGTGGTATCTGGGAGACATCGAGGAGACAGGCCCTTTGAAGCCCATGAAAGAGGACCCAGAGCAGGAAGCAGCAAAGGACACCAGGGCTCAGGGAGGTGCCCCGAAGGAGCCAATTCCAACTTCGCCGACTATAGCTTAAATAAGCAAGGAACCTGTTGGCGATCTCAGGGGGGCACAACTGACCACCCATTTCTCTAAAGCGCCAGAGAGCAAACATTTTAAGCTTTGTGGCAACTATGTATTTCTGCCCTTTTAACCCCAAAGCAGCCATAAATGGTACAAATGGATGGGCGTGGCTGGGTGCCAGGAAAACTCTATTTACTAAACCAGGACAGGTTAGATGTGGCCCGTGGCCATAGTTTGCCAACCCCTGATGTCGACAGTGGGGAGCTAGGGAGGGGTTTTGAGCAGAGGAGTAATAGTGCTCGGGGAGGACGGCTGCGGCGGCCGTGGGTGGCGGGGACAGACCCGGGGCAGGGAAGACCGGGGTCCCCTTGGCTCGGGGTCTCCCACTGGGCTCTGTGCTCCTGAGGACACAGCAGTTTTCCTTAGATGATGCAGCATCCACCACGCTTCTGGGAAGCGAGATACTCGCTGCTCTGGGACCACCCAAGGAACCGGATGGTTTACTGATCTCATTGTTAAATAAAATATTTTAGTAACGTGTTCGAGTTCTTTCCAGGCCAGGCCCCTCCTGACATCTGGGCAGCGTCTGGCCAAAGAGTGCTTGGCAGGCAGTCCTGCTGATCTGCACCCTTGGGTTTGGATTAAGGATGGGAGGGATGTCCCCCGGGCCGCAGGCGTGCTGGACAAGGGTCCGAGCCCACACACATTTGGAGAAAAGCAGGGCCTGTGTGAGGCCAAGTGCTCATGCACCCTCTCGGGGCTAAGGGCAACCAGACAGCCGGGTGGGCCCAGACGAGGGGTGGTCGAGGTACCCACCAAATTGGGAGGCTCACCTTTTGACCTGGATTGAGGGTGGGGAAGGCGTGGGGGGTGGGGGTGGGAGGGGAGGTTTGCTTTGGATTCTGGTCATTCTTGTTTTGTTCCATTGTCGTCTGGGGTTGCTCCCTAATTTAAAAGTGATCCAGATGTTTGGTTGTTATGAAGATATTTGGCATCTGATAAAGCCCACGGAATGCTGACAAAATTCAATATTCTTGTAGTGCAGGGTGGACCCAAATCATACCGACCGCTACTACCTCTTCCTGGCAAACAGGTGTTGCCCGAGGAAGCGGACCCTGCAGAGGCCAGAGAGCGGGCGAGGCTGCAAAGCCGCCCATAGGAAGCGCAGTGCCGTCCTCTCAGCTTCCCTTCTCTCCACAGCAGCTCCTGGACACTGGGTACATGTGTAAATCCTTGCTCTCCTCTCCCTCCTCACCCCACCCCATCTCACGGCCCCAAGTTGTTGAGCAATTTTACAAAAAGGCGCTCGGCGTGGATGGACGGACAGGCAGTCGAGGCCGGCAGGCAGACAGTCTGCAGGGGGCCTGGTCAGGCCAGGGCTCCTGGGTTGGGTAGGACAGGCCTGTTCCCTGCCCCCTGACCCCTCAAGGCCAGGCATTATACCTACTGGGTAGCCCAACTGACCCCATTTTAACAGAGTGTCATAGCTATGGCGGGGGGCGGGGGGGGAGTATCTGGTCCAGAAACGCACAGGCACTTGGGGCCCCATGAACACTGCGGAGACTTCCGTGAACAAAAGACATCTGCACGTGAACGTGAGTCAAAGGTGAGTCCAGGACCAACACTGGCTCTATTCATATTTAGTTTCCACGTGTGAGTAATTCTCAAGAATGCCCGTGGTTTACTCTGGTGACGTTAGTGGCATTAATACTCAACGGCTGAAATGATTTCAGACACTGTTTCAGCTGCAAACAGCTGTTGATCCAGCTCCCAGAAGGTAAGCATTCTGAGGGCAAAAAAATTAATTAATTAATTAATTCAGCTTTTGCATTTCTGGCTAAGAAGTCCTTCTGGGGTTAACCATATCTAGGTCTGCTGATGGGAGGCCCTGTCATCAGTTTCCGAATGGTTGGACTAGCTAACCACTTTATTTTTTATTTATTTTTTTTAGCTAACCACTTTAAAAAAAATAATAAATCTCAGAAAGACTAGACCCAGGGTTGGGTACAGATGGATACGGTACAGAGAGGATGCTCAGGACACAGTGCAGTACATTTTTACACAGAGAGAAGCAGATACAGGGAAGAGAGTGACTTGCCCAAGGTCACTGCAAGGAGACGGGTGAGCCAGGACCTGAGCTGAAGGCTTTTCTCCGTCTCTTCCCCCCACCCTAGGGGTCCTCAGTGAGGACAGCATTTCTACATCACCTGGGGAACTTGATCAATAGGCTTCATCCGGGGGCACCTGGGTTGCTCAGTGGTTGAGTGTCTGCCTGGGGCTCAGAGCATGATCCCGGAGTCTTGGGATCGAGTCCCGCAGGGAGCCTGCTTCTCCCTCTGCCTATGTCTCTGCCTCTCTCAGGAATAAATAAATAAAATATTTTTTTAATTTTATTTATTTTTTATTTATTTATGATGGACATAGAGAGAGAGAGAGAGAGAGAGAGGCAGAGACACGGGCAGAGAGAGAATCAGGCTCCATGCCAGGAGCCTGATGCGGGACTCGATCCCGGGTCTCCAGAATCGTGCCCTAGGCTAAAGGCAGGCGTGAAACCACTGAGCCACCCAGGGATCCCCAATAAATAAAATCTAAAAAAAAAAAAAAGTTTCATCCGCAAGGAGTTGGCATCCACGTTTTGAAGAATCTCCCAGACGCTCCCCCATCCCCAAGGCTGCCCTTCTGCTTAAAATCTCTATTTATAGGACCACTCCTTTGAGACGAGGCTTCAAGAGGTCTTGAGATGTGCTGAGAAGAGATCTCACATCAGTGGAGTGACCCTTTCCCTACTTGCCCCTTCCCACAAAGGGCACTCACTCTCCCTTGCATATTTGGAATGTCTGGTCTGGTTTATCTGCTCCAGAGGTTTCCATGTGACTGCTCCTCCCGAGGGCTGTACTTTTGTCAGCCGGTCTTCCTGCCACCTTCAGCGGGCCTGAAATCCTTCCCTTCCCTACCCTGTGGAAAATAATTTGGCTCTTAGAGGCCACTGTGGAATCTATCTATGAACTGCTCCTGCCCTAAGGATCTCCTCTCTTTGCTAGCAGACGCCCTGTTAAATTTGGGGAGCTACTAGGGGATACCCGGGGTGGGGGGGTGGTAGCTAACGTATCCCTCCACCCCCACCCCTGTACACACACACTCTCTGGAAAGCAGAGGGGTATTGGTCTCGGGTGGAGGGCAGCCCAGCTGTGGATGCATTCATGATGGCCTGGCCTGGGTTGAGAGGCTTGTCCAGCATGAGGTCATGGCTGCAGGGTTTCCAGTTAGAAAAGTTGCATTGTTTGCCCAGAAAAATATTAACATCGTCCCTCTCCTGCAGTAATGCTTGGCCGCTGGGCGCTCTCCTAGCCTGGCACGGCTTCCCTCGCCAACAATGGCAATACTTTGTATTTCCCCTGGGCCCTTCATTCAGGCATCTTAGGGCCTATTCTTGTTCTGCGGGCGCCTGCAAAGCACAGCTTCCTCATTCAGAGGGCGGAAACAGGCCCCAACAGGCCTGGGAGAGATCTGCGGCGTCAATGCACACTTGTCTTCTCTCAGGCTCACAGTTAATCAGCAGAGAGCATTTGACAACCACTTGAGTGGCCTCTGAAGCCGCTGGGCTCTTCCTGATGTGTGGCCAGCTTGGGCCATTGTTCAGTGGAGCCACGCAGTCCTCATACACCAAGGGGCCCTCTGATGCCACCGGTTGCAAGCGGAGCCCTCCTGCCCCCCCCCCACCCCCCTACCCCAGCAGGTGTGTGGCCTTGGGGAATGTCGCTTAGCCTCTCAGTGCCTCAATTTCTGCCTGTGTCCAATTGGAATTACAGGCTGGAAGGGTTTGGAGGTTCGACAACAGAACACGGAGAGCATGTAGCTCCGTCTGGGCAAACACTTGCTCAGGGGAAGGTGGCTTCTGTTACTGTTTTGTCATCCCCGTCGTTGTTAGTTAGCATTGCAGAACTTTCCATGCCTCAACCTCACAGGGGCTAGGGCTCCCCACTTAGCATCTCTGCATTTTCAGCCGCGGTTTTCAAACTGTGTCCCACAGAGATCTCAAGTCTCCATGGTGGAAATGGGAGCCAGGCTTTGCTCTCACCTGTGTTAAACATTGTGCCCCTACCCAAGAACTCATCTGAAGAAAAGGATTCCCCAGCCTGATGAATTTGAAAAGTAGCTATTCTAGAAGCTTCTAGAGAATTTGTTTATTTCCTTGGCAAGGCTTCCTTGCCTGGCCTTAAGGCAACGGGATAACGGGATGGATGCTTGGCTAGGCAGCTCAGTAATGCCTTTAATGGCAAGCAGCAGAGGGATGGACCAGCCCACCTGTGCCCAGTCCCATTATGCCCCTGCTTCAAGGACACTCTCATTTAGACCCCCTTTTCTGCAACTCAAGCCCATTCAATAGGTGAAATCTGCTGGCCATCAGTCTGCTTTCAAAATCCCTTATAAACTTGAAGGCTAGTATCGCAGTTGGGCACCCGGGGATGTTATATCTTGGGCCACCATGGGCACTCACAGTGGCAGCTGGAGAAGAGGTGGACGTAAGCCTGGCCCCAGGGGGTCACCCTCCTCCCTGTCCAGAAGCCCCCAGGTGCCTGTGCTGAGAGGGAGCTCCACCTGCCAGGCAGATCCAGGGCACCGTTTGGAGGAAAGTACCCTCCAAGGGTGGAAGGGAGTGCCACAGGCTGCAGCCAGCCAAGAGGAACACGTCACGTGGGGTCCCGGAGCCAGGTGGAGCATGATGATGGTGGGATCCCAGATCAAGTGCTGCTTGAAAATGCGGGCAGACCACAGTCAGCTTTGTGAAGTTTTGTTGCCACGTAGCGGGATTCTAGACACTGGACAATGTCTAGCGGGGCTGCGGCTTTCAGAGGAGGGGCAGTAAGGTGAGCCCTAATCCAGAATAACCCTGCATCAGTGAGCACGCCGGCAGCGGAGCTTAGAATAAAGGCAGGTACCCTTTTTGCAGAACCGCGAAGGAGGGATGTTGCATCTCACATTATATTGGACTGGAAACTCCCAAATGTGTCTTGTGGTGAACTAGTAATGGCCCTGGGGACGAGACTCGACCCTGCAGGTGGGGAGCAAGCGGTCCCGCCGTGGATAGATTTGAGGCAGAAAACAGAAATCTGGCTGTTTCAACATCAGAAAGTTGCCTGCTGCTCCTAAATGACACCTTGGCCCAAGCTGACCAATTTCCACCTATAGGCGTGTTACAAGGGCAGCCGGCCCAACAGTCTGAGAGGCCTGGTCCAACCCCATTGTGAAAACTAACCTTTGCCATGTTCCTGACCTTAATCCTCTTGGGGCTCATTGCGTTTGGAATAAAGTTCAAGTTCACTCGCACCCCTCTGCCGCCCATCCCTCAGTGGACTCCAGCTAACTCAGGACCTTTGCGGATTTCTCCAACACACCAAGCTCTTGCGCACCACCGACAGGCCTTTGCCCTTGCTTTGTCCCCTATGTGTGTGTGTGGGGGGGCACTCATTTTCCCAAATGCTCACTTTCTAAACCACATCTCCCTCCTGTTCGTTCTTCAGATCTCAGTTTCAATTTCACCCCTTCACAGAGTCCAGCTCTGGCCACCCCATCTCAGTGAGGTCCTCCCCGAAATTCCCTATCAGATCCCATGGCCCGTGTCCTTCCCAGCCCTGACCACTGTTCCTCTGTGTGGAAGTGTTCACTTGCTGGTTTTTTTCACTGTCTGTTCCCTGTCCTCGTGAGAACGTGGAATGAGGCACCTAGGAAGTGCTCAGTAAGTTTCTGTTGGCCTAATGAGTGAATATCTGTTCAGCAGAGTTTAGTAGAAGCATTTTCCTGCTTGGCACCACTTCTATCCATTCCTAGGTCCATCTTGCATCAGTTTCGTTGGATTCAAAGGCCACAAGGCAGTTCATAAGCTTAATGAGTCATCACACCACCCCCCACCCCCCAGGTGGCCTGGGACAAGCCTGTGTACCACAGATGTGCTGGCAAGTTCCAGCTACTGGGGACCCAGGTGGCAAAAGGCCAGGTTGACAGTAGCTTTGTAGGGTCTGGAGGAAAGTCGTCTGAGTTATCCTTGGCCATTGTTGTCAGGCCTGGCCACGCAGGCCTGCCCCAACCCAGGGTGGTGGCTGTGTTAGCATCCCTGGTCAGAAAGAAAGGCCTTCTGTCCTGGCTTGTTGGCTCCTTAGCATTTGCTGCTTACTTTTATGATGTGTTACTTCGCTCGTAAATTGTCTGCCCATCCCACGAGCCTGGGCAGAGCCTTCAGACCACAAGCTGGACACTTGCACCATTGACTTTACCAGGATGTGATGCCTTAGAGGTCCTGCTGACCCCTGGTGTGGTGAGTCCAGATGCTTCCCAGGCCGGAGAGGGGGTCAAGGAACCCGGTCTCTTGACTCATGAGCTGTCCAGGGAGCCTGAACAGTCAATCCACTTTGGGACATAGCCTGCAGATAATCTGGAGCTATTAGTAGCGGGCCCTGGGGAAATAACCCTTGGGAGCCAGAACTAGAGCAGTAAATCTCTCTTGTGAGTCACTGCAAATATTTACCCTCGAAAGTTTGATTGTGAAATCTTCTAAGCTCTTGGATGGCTCTATTCCTCTTCCCAGGGTGAGCCTCAAGTTGCCAGATGTCCAGGGAGGGGGGATCCTCTAGGAAAACGCAAGGGATGGAGTTGCAGGTACTCTGGGAACTTATCCCCTGGTGGCAAAGCTATCGGCTGCACTTTGCTTTCCTGGCTACGTGTTTACCTAAATGGGATTCTCCACTAGATCAACCCTTTGCCACTGAGTGGGAGATTTTTATAGGCTTCTATAGGTGCAAAAAATCTACTCCTGACCCGATCCTGGCCTCCCCACTATCCACATCAGCCTTGAAGAAATGGCGTGGCAAATGCAAAGCCATCATGACACTGGGTATCTTTAATCTTCCTTCCATGGGTTGGTCTATTTTATGCATTCGGTGGAGCATCCTTCCTTCCCACCAACCGGGACCAATGGAGAACTAACCACATGGGAAGGTCACAGGGGGTCCTTTGCCAACAGTCGCTTGTGGAGAATTGGAATGCGAAGGGCATCCAGGAGATTTTGCAGGAGGTCAAGCCACGTGGCCAACTTTCCGTCTGAGGATCTGGTGCCCGCCCTTTCCTGCCCCGCTCCCAGGACGGAACAGGCATGGAAATAGCTCGTTGTAAAGACCGTGGGCGAGAGTCTCTCTCACAGATGCTAGTTCCCTGCAGAGGGGCCGGGAGTTCTGTCTGGGGTGGGGCATGCAGTTTTCATTTTGTGTTGTTTTGCTGACACCTCTGTTTTTATTTTAAAGAAAAGGGTGCCTCAAGGTAATGCTATAGGTCTTAGGTTATTTAGATTTGGACTTTTACCCTGTGCTTGAGATTGGCTCGTAAGTCAGGCAGTTAAATAAATCATGGGACTGATAACAAGACAGCTGAGCCTGGGGTTGAATAAATAGTTTCCTTTAGGGTGGAAATCATGCCCCCCCCCCAACAAGTTGGAGACGAAGCACCCAACTACACGGCCTCTGCAAGTCTGGAAGTGGAGGTTCCTCAGACATAAGTCTGGAAGTGGAGGGGCCTCCACTCTTGGCTAAAAGAGATCATGAAAAGCTCTATGAGGCCAGTGAGTTTCTCCTAATCCAGCTGGGGAGAAGTCCAAAATCAGCTTGACGCACCTGTTTGGCCTGCGATGGGCTCTGCACTTGGCTCCCCGGTGATTTCAGGGGAAAATGTTAGCAGGGAGAGTGGCTCTCTCCCGCATGTGACGAGATGTCCACAGCTCCACCAGAAGAACAGCAGGGGCAGAAGGGACGAGGAGGATGGGACCTGCTGCTTCTCTCCTTGCTCCTGCCAGCCTATCTGGTCTCTCGTCCACCCTGGACACTCCTCCCTCCCCGTGACCCTCCGCCCGAGCCAGCCACAGCGAACACTTAAAAACACGATTCTAACAATGTAGCTCCTACCCGACTGGCCTCCAGGTGCTCTGAGACAAGCACCGAATCTTTGCCACATGGCTCAACCACGCCACTCCTGTCACATGCCCCTAATAACTGAAACAGGTGTTCGGACAAAAACTCACGTATCCTCATGTTCGTAGCAACTCTGTTCACGATCGTCTAAAGGGAGAAACCATCCAAATGTCCATCCATGGTTGAATGGATAAACAGAATGGGGTCTGTCCATACCCGGGAATATTCTTCAACTGTGAAAAAAACAACAAAGTACCGAAGGGCACCTGGGTGACATAGTCGGTTAAATGTCCGACTCTTGGTCATGATCTCAGGGTCATGAGATCGAGCCCCACGTCAGGCTCCACGCTCTGCACGGAGTCTGCCTGAGTTCCTCTTGCCTTTCCTTTCTGCCCCTCCCCGCAGTGCTCACATACTCTCTCTCTAAAATAAATCAATCTTTTAAAAAAAAAAAAAAGGTGCTGATATGTGATACAATGTGGATGAACCTTGAAAACATGCTAAGTGAAGGAAGCCGGTCACAGCATGTCACCTGTTGTGTGATCCCATTTATATGTTCCTGAGACAGCAGAGCTGTCAGAGCTGGGGAGAGAGTGGGATGGGTAATGCCGGCCGATAAGTATGGGGTCTCCCTTCGGGGTGATGAAAATGTTCTACAGCTAGGTAGTGGAGGTGGTTGTGCAATATCGTGAAAGTGCTAAATGCCGGTGAACTATACACCTAAAAATGGTTAGGATGGTAAATTTCATGCCACGTGAATTTTACCGCAATTTAAAAAAAAGTCCTTACCGTGCCCTCTGAGCCAGCCTCACAGCAGGCCACTGTCCCCTAGCTCACCCCACTAGAGTCCTGACGATCACCTCCCGCGCTTTCCTGCCACAGGGCTTTGTCTCCGCGCCTGACCATCCTCCCTCGGGAGACTAGAGCCCCAGCATCTGGCCTCAGTGTCACACTTCAGTTCCAATAGTCTCTGCCCTTCCCTGCAGCATGGGTTCCCTGGGGGTTTGCACCCTTGGGAGTCATTAGGCTGTTTTGTCCTAGAGAGAGAGGACAGGAAGTTGGCCGTGATTGAGGATGGATGAATCTTCGAATTGCTTCATGACCGTGACCCCAGCGGCTAAGGAATGTCCTCCTCGGAGTTTCAAATTCCTCCCGTCTCCTCATCTGTCTCATTCACATTTCTTTAGTGCTTTCTTGTCCCCTCCCCACTGTTCAGAAGGAAGGCCTTTTCCCATAAAGGGGGAAAAAAAAACGTTCTAAATGGTGATTCAGTTCCTGACCTCCCCACAAGCTTTACGTAAGCCCTAAGGTACTTAGATACTTATAAGCCACTGATGGATGCGTTAAATGGGCTTTTGTGAGCTAAGCAGGCACTCAACCTGCCAGTCATAGCAGAACTTTGTAGGGAAACCTGCTGGGAGCTCGAAAAAGATATAAATGTTTTGTATTCCAGAAGTGCCATTTACAAGCCAACTCACTTACTCTGCTTATGGGATGTTCGTTGATGGATATGGTTGTCCTGCTCTGAGATGCGTGGAGGGAGAAGGAGCTGGAGTGAGCTTGGAATTCAGGCTAAGAGGGGAAGGCAGTGGGCTTTGCTGGGCTTGTAGGTGATGATGCTGTCACCAAGTGGGCCTTGGTGGTGGGGAAAGGCCCTCCGTGGGTCTCCTCTGCAGACTTCTACTCTACACGCTGCATGTCTGCTCCTAGGCTAGTCGTCTCCTAGCCACCTGCCAAGGAGCACGGCCAAAGAGTCTTCAGAAATGGAGTGGAGACCTTCTAGCTTCACCTTCCCATGATCGCAAGTCCCCACGGATGCTGTGCCTGCTGTATTCAGAGCCTGCCGTGCACAGGCGTTGAGTGGGCTTTCTCATCCCTCATCTCATCCCTGACGCCTTAAAGCAGAGACTTGTGTCACGGGGGCCAGTGTGTGTGTTGTGGGATGGTTAGCAGCATCCCTGGCTTCTTCACACCAGATGTCAGGAGCCTGGCCCCAGTTGTAACAACCAAAAGAGTCTCCAGACATTGCCAATGTCCCTTGGGAGGCTGAGTCAGCCCTACTTGGAAAACCCTTGGTCTGAGGAAATAGGAGGGACTGTCCCTTTTCTGGATGTCTGCAGGCTTTCCTGGAGCCCAGCACTCATGGGACAATCTCCTCAGCAGGGCCAAGACCCAGCAGGTGTGGGACAGTCCCCCCCCCCCCCCGAGAAGGGCCAAGACCCAGCAGGTGTGGGACAGTCCCCCCCCCCGCCCCGAGAAGGGCCAAGACCCAGCAGGTGTGGGACAGTCCCCCCAGCAGGGCCAAGACTCGATAGGTGTGAAGGGTCCTGTCTGGACTCTGGCTTGGCCTGGGATATCCTGCTACTGCCTGCAAGGTAAAGGTGCCTGAGACAGGGTGGGCACATGCATCTTCTTGGAAGGCTCTGGAACATTTCCATTTCCCCAGAGCTCCCCCAAGGCAGCCGCACTGAGGCTTTTGAGCCCACCTCTCCCTGCTGAGCCTTCCCCGAGCCCTGCCTCTCCACACAGCTGCTGCCGTTGGAGGGATGGATTCATGAAATTCTCATTGCCCAGGGTTGCTCATGCAGTTTGGGGCAGATCGTTCTTCCTCCAACGCTGCAGAGGCCGGTTCATTCTGATCGTGGTGTGTAAGTGTAGGTCTCTGTGTTAGTGGTTCTCAATGTGTGGCTTCTGGCAGCATCAGTGTCACCTGTTCAAAGTGTGTGTTCTCAGGCCCCGCTCTGATCTACTGGGTCCTCTGGGCAGGCCCAGCGGTCTGTGCTTTAACAAATCCTCTAGGTGACTCTCAGGTACCCTTGAGAACCACTGTAGTCCATGAATTTAGCCTTCATTTGCCTGGAAGGTAAACACGTGCCATTTAAAGGTCATCCTGTCACCTCTAATCTTAAGTATGCTCAGCTTGGGTTATAGACATAGGCAATTTGAGATTCCCCCTCCTTCTTCTCCTCTTCTCTAGAGATCTGAATTCTCAGCATTAGCTCTCTCCTGACCAAGGGGAGCATCTGCTCTCCTTTCTCCTTATAGCTTCACTGTGATGTGATGGGCCCACCTGGGCATTGTCTCGAATGTGCCCCTGTCGCTGGCCCCTGTGGTCCCATGGTGGCCCCTGGCCTTGGGTTTTATGTACTGAGCCTCCATTTCCAGTCCATTAAGGTCAGGATGCCTGGCTGCCTCCCACCCGCAATCCTAGGATGTGATGGCTTCCCTTAGGTCCAGCCACCTGACACCAGCCGCAGTCACTGCTGCTCCTTCTTACTGTGGAGGTCTCCCAAGCCCACACCAATTGGGTGATTCATTGTAAGGACCCACAGGACTCCGCATTTAGTCATATTCATACATAAGATGTATTATAGGGAAAAGATACAAAGCAAAATCAGCAAAGGAAAGACACACGTGGGGCAAAGTCTGGAGGAAGCCAGGCACGAGCTTCCAAATGTCCTTTTCTTTGCTAGCTCATAGGCTGTGCTTAATTCCCACAGTGATGAATTTGTGGCAACACGTGCAAATTCCTGTCTACCCAGGGCACTCATGGGAGACGCCGTGCCCAAAGATTTTATTGGGGGCTGCCCACACAGACACCCTCTGACTACCACATACTAAAACTTCAGACTCCTGGAAGTGAGGCAGGTGTTCAGCGTCAACAATATGATTTGCACAAACAGTTTGGGCCCAGAGAGACACCCTGATCAGGTTCCCAGAAGCCAGCAAAGGGCCAGCCTTGCAAACAGCCTCGAGCCTGCCCTGTTAACTCTTTTTTGCACGTGGCTACTCATCATCCTGGTGATGAAAGAAGCAGCTCGCCTTTACTGAGTGCTTACTCTGTGCCAGGCGCTAATTGCAGCACTTTCAATGTGCTGATTTCATCCCCCTCCCAGATGCCATCCGAGTACCGTGACCATCCAGGCTACAGACCTTCTTTGCACTGGGAGCCCCTCCCCCCTCAAAAAAAAAGATTATCTGGAATTTCCATCTGGGATTTTGACTTCAGCAAGTGGCAGGAGACTCGGGTCCCTCACTGGGCCACCCAGCTAGACTCCAAATCTGAGTGTCTAGATTTACGTCACTTCCACACCAACTCACCATTTCTGATCTTTCTTTTTTTTTTTTTTTAAGATTTTATTTATTTATTCATGACAGACACAGAGAGAGAGAGAGAGAGAGAGAGGCAGAGACACAGGCAAGGGGAGAAGCAGGCTCCAGAGCCTGATGGGGGACTCGATCCCAGGACTCCAGGATCACACCCTGGGCTGAAGGCAGGCACTAAATCACTGAGCCACCCAGGGATCCCCTCTGATCTGCTTTCAATATATTTACTTCTTCACTTCCTTTCTGTATGAGGCAAATAATGCAGGTGTTTATTTCCCTTAGGAAAGTATCACAATTTTATTTAAAAAGGCACTTGAAGAGGAAAAGGTGGGTTGATTAATGTAAGTAATTGTGGCATACGTTGTGAAGGTTGATGGGGAGTGACCAGGCCTGGGAGGGTCCCCTTTAAAATGTTGGCCTGACGGGATATCAGGAGACAGAGCACATCTGGCTGGGGGCGTGGCTCACCTGAGTGCTCTGCTAGTTTTCCAGGCTTCCTAGGGAAGTGCCCAGCCTGTGGGCATTAGAGTCCTTCCCAGAGTGACTTGTCATGTGGAAGCCATGAAGGCAAAAGGGGAGGTTGGGTGATTGAGCATGTTTGCTGTAGCTACAGGAGGGAACAGTGGCATGTTGACGACTGACTCATTTTGTGTGTATATGGAGAGGGAGGAGCTGTGTGTGTGTGTGTGTGTGTATAATAAGACTATTGTTCTCTCCATAGATAGGTAAACACACATGTTCACATACACACACACACGTACTTTCCCATTGAACCATTTGACATTTCAGGACCCCTTACCTCTGTGTATTTCAGCTGCATCTTTCAAGAATCAGGACATTCTGATTAAAAAAAAAAATAGACACGAATAGTATTCACAAAAGGCATATAAAATTGGCCTTCCAGCATGTAGGAAAAATGCTGAAACTCACTTCTTATTAGAAAAATGCTAATTAAAATAGCAAGGGAAAAAAATAGCACCAAGATATCATTTCTAACCTATCAGATGGACACAATTTTAAAATACGGCACCATATTCTGTGATGAGGCTGCGGAGAAACCAGCCCCCTTGTATACTGCTGGTGGGAATGCAAATTGATGCAGCCCTTCTGGAGAGAAACTTGTCAACATCTAGCCAAATCACATTTGCCTTTCCCTTCTGACCCAGGCCACCCTTAGCAATCTAGCCTGCAGATACACTTCTACGAATGTGAAAATGAGGATGTGCGCACGATGATTTGTTCATTGCGACACTGTTTGTAATTGCAAGGGATTGGAAGTGACCTAAATGGGGTTGAATAAACCGATATGGCCACACAGTGGAGTAGTATGCAGTTGTAACAAAGAATGGAGAAGAGCTCTGTGAACTAATTTGGGGTGATTACCAGGACATACTATTAAGTGAAAAAAAATGGAAAAAAAAGCATCTGTTAGTATGCTAACATTTATGTAAAAAAAAAAAAAAAAGGAGGGTGGAGGGAGAGGTAATAAAATAGAGATGTATGCGCTCATTTGTACAGAGATAAACCAGAAACTAAGAAAACTGATTACTCACAGTGGGTAGTGGGAAGGGAGGGAGTGGGGGGCAAGGTCCTTCCTTCTTTTTTTCTTTTTCTGCCTTCTTTTTTACGCTGATGTACAGTGTTATCCTCCTGGTTTTGATCGTTGTACTGGTGGTTATGTCCATTGTTAACATTAGGGAATCTGGATGATGTGGACACAGGAAATCTGTATTATTTCTGCAACTTTCTGTAAGTATCAAATTATTTCAGTTTAAAAAGAAAAAGAAATACAGAGTACCTGGTGCATAGTAAGGGCTCTTTAAATATTTGATGAATGTAGGGACACCTGGCTGGCTCAGTAGGAAGAATAAACGACTCTTAATCTTGGGGTCATGATTTCCAGCCCTTGGGATCATGATTTCAAGATTACTTAAAAAAAAAACCAAAAACTTTAAATATTTTATGAATGATTAAATTTGTATACTGAATTATTTGAGAAGTCTCAGAGCAAAACAACCTCCTTAACTTTGAGGGGGGAAAAGAAAGATTAAAGACATTCTCGCGCAAAACCACAATACGATTATCCCAAGAAATTCAACATTGATCTAATGAAATTATCTAGTGCACCGACCCTATCCAATCTTTGTAATCACTCCCGAATGCCCTTTATAGACGTGTCTGCTGATGTTTTATTTGTTGGTCTTGGCACTGCATTTGGTTGTCACGTCTCCTTAATCTCCTTGAATGGAAAGCAGTTTTCCTGCTTCTCTGTCTTGGATGACACTGGCACTCTGGAAGAGTCCAGAGGACTGGCTGTGTTTGACAGGATGCAGTGGGGAAGGCAGCCTTCTCCATAATCTCATATGCACACGGGATGATCCTTAAGTCTCAGCTCTGGCTGGATGGGCTCTAAGCGCCCCCAGCCCATGTCCCCGAGTGGCTCCTTGGGTGGGGACCAAGCAGCTGCCATTAGGATTGTGCTTTCTTGGCCATCTGATGGACACTGTTGGTCCTTTCTCCTCCTCTTGTGCCCAATCAGAGCCTATGATTATGCCCTCCTCTCACTCTGGACTTGCTATTCCTTTTGCACTGCTTAGTACCCCTCAGAGGGAGCGCAGGGGTCAGAGATGACAGGGTTTAATTGGCTTCCTCCTACCAGGAAGGCTAGGGATTCCTGATACCTTGGGAATGGGGCTATCCATCAGGGCCACTGAGATCTACGTAAAATAGCCAAAGAATTCTTTATAGTTACTGACAGGGAAAAGGATCCCGGATATGTGTCAGAACCCAGCCACTCATTTGAAAATACTGGGAAGCTCTTATGATTTTACAGATAATTACAGAACATGAATATTTTAAACCAAAAGGATCTTTTACGATGTTTGTGCTAGGCCCCTATCCCCAAACCCCACAGCAGAAAGTTGGTACTAGATGGCTTCATGGTGTGAAATAATTGCCCATAATCACAGGTTATCCCTCACAAAGTGGGATTACAAAAAGATCCACCCTTGCTCTGTAAGGTTTCTGCTGGACTGGGTTGGTGGGATGGTGCAGCACATGTAGGTGAAGCCCACGAGCTCTGGAATCAGCAGACCTGAGCTGGAATTCCAGCACTTGGGGCCTCACGAACTTGGGAGAGATACTTCACCCTCTCTAAGCCTCAGTTTCTACATCTCTGAAATGGGTTAGTAGGGTTTTTCTTGTGTAGGGTAATCACCAAAGTAACATGAGATGACTCATCAACAGCACTTATCTCTAGATCCGGTGCAAGGCCAGAGCTTATTAAATGAGCTGTCTGGTGCTCTTGCTACGGTTGCTGTTAGCCAGGCACCTCTGTGAGCAGCACCAGCTGTTTCTAGAAGCAGCGGCTCTGATCAGGGTGGCTGCTTCACCCACCATCTTGGCGTGAACCTCCCAGCTGATGATTATCCGCAGCTCACCTCCCTGGCATTGGCTTTACCGACATGCATCTTGCACTCACCTCATCCACGCTGAGAAGCCAGGAAAACACAGCCGTTTCCCAGCAGCAAAGCTCAGCGTCCCCAGCTAGTCAAGACGAGGAAGGAAAAGATTTATTTTTTTGGTTCGATTTCTTTCCAGTGCCCCGCCTGGTTTTCGTCATGTCAGTCTGCACTCAGAGACAGCAGGCTGTGAGCTAGGGGCCCTGTGCTTCCAGTGCTGTCAGGCTTCACAGCGAAAGGCAGTGGTCCCACGGATATAGTGTTCTGAGTCTTGGGGAGGTGCTGTGGTTTGAGGGTAAGGGTCCAGGGCTGGGCCTCAGGACCATAACTTCCTCGGTTGTGCTCCTGCTCTTCACCTGCACCCTCAAGAAACCTCTAAAGAATGACAACAAGGGACGACCCGACACCCAAACCCTCAGGTCATCAGCTACCCTCATCTGCTCCTTGCAAGCATCCCCTGTTGTTCGCACGACATCGACTCAGTACACATGCTTTGAGTTGCAGCTCGAGCCTTCCCATGCTCCAAGTCACCTTGGCCATCAAGCCTTTGACATCACAGGCTGTGAACTTGGAAATGGGTAAAACCCCACGTTTCCCTGCCTGCCTCTCCCCAACTCCCTGCACTGTCTTTGCTAGTGAAGAGATACTGCCGGAAGTTCAGAGCCCCTGACACTCGTTTCGTTTGCAAAGGAATATCATTCCTCTTTGTTCTGGGGGCCCAGAACTCACTGCATATTGACAGGCGGCTTTCTCTGCCCAGCTGCAGTTACAACTGCATGCAAATCGCCTGCGATTTCTCACCAGAGCTCAAAGCTCCCTGTTCGGTTTGCATTAGGCGTGCGGTTCAATTGCTCTCCCTGAAGGAGGAGGAGGAGGAGGAGGAGGAGGAGCAGGTGGTGTTCAGCTTTGAACTCAGTCCATATGCCCCAAGGATAAGTGAAGGTATCGTTTGGTCTTAACAAGGGAGCGGGGGAAAAAATCCCTGTTCTCGGAGTTTTGCATTGGCCAGGAGCCAGGCCAAGAGAGCAACGTGACAGAGACTGCAGTCGAAGGCTATTGAGAGCGTATGTTATTCAGCAGCAAAGCATTCAGCTTCCAGCTTCGTGCCCAGAAGATTGTTTTGCGGGTGGAAAAGAAAGGAGCCTTTCAGCCCCTCTCATTTGGCCTGCGCCGCGGGTTTTCGCTGAGCAGCCGTTTCGGAGTTTCCTCTTGGAGCGATTGGTTTATGCTGTCCAGATGTGCACAATGCGATGGTTTTGTTTCTCGGCTTTCCAGATGTGCAACGGCCAGGAAAACGAGCTTTGGCAAACGCCGAGGCCTGTCTCTGCAGCCCCTGGAATCTGGAGAACCCACAATGCCGCCCTTGTGTAGGAATCCCAGAGCTTAGGATCTGGAAAAGAGCTTACGGGTCGCCCGATTCAGCCTCCTTGTTTTAGAGCAGAGGACACCGTGGCCCAGGGAGTTGTGACATGCTCGCTGCTGATTGATGACCTGCAGCTGGGAGCAGATGAGACATGGGCCTTGCTGGAACTCACCGGGCCACATCTGTGCGCATGCCTGTTCCATGCACATGGCTGTGTGCACCTGGCACTCCTGTAGGTGCTCGGGACGCATCGGTGAACAGAGATTCCCAGCTTGTCCTGATGCCGGGTCAGACGTGGGGGAAAGGGCAAACCATTCACGTAAAAAATGAGTACGTTGTACAGGAGGTTAGACGGTAGGAACTGCTAACAAAAAATATGGAAGAGGAGAAGAAAAATAGGCTAGGCTTAAAGGGGAATGGGAGTGCTGGATGGTTTGTGATTTTAGATAAAGGGATGAGGGCAGATTTCGTCGGGGAGGTAACTATCTTACAACTGCCGAGTAACACAATAGCTCCAAGTTTGGTGGCTCAAGCCAGTAACATTATCTCATGTTTTTGGTGGGTTGGGAATTGGAGGGTGGCTCTGCTGAGTGCCCCCTGCTCTGTGTCCCTCTCAAGGTTGCAGTCAAGAAGTCAGCTGGAGCTGTACTCATCTAAAGGCTGGACGGGGCCAGAGGACCAGCCTCCAAGGTGACAGACCACATGGCTACTGGCTAGAGGCCCTCTTGTCACATGGGTGCCTCTCTGTGGCTGCTTGAGAGTCCTACAACATGGTAGCTGGCTTCCCCCAGAACTAGTGGTCAAGAGAGATCGACAAAAGCCACAATGTCCTTTATGACCTAGCCTTGGAGAAAACAGATGGCCTAGTCTTGAAAGAGGTGAAGAGGTGAGTCACAGATACCCAAGGAGGAATATTCCAGTAGAAATGCCCAAAGCAGGGGCAACCAAGCGTGCAGAAAGAAGTTGAGAGAGAGAATGAGAGAGAGAGAGAGAGAGAGAGAGAGAGGCTGGACCTCTGGAGTGGAAGGAGCCAGGGAAGAGGAATAGAGGAGGTCAGAGAGAGGACAGAGGGCGGGGACATGTAGGTCACCACAACCCAGAGGAAGGACCTGGACTCTGCCCTTGGGTGAAATGGGTAGCCACAGCAGTGTCAAGCCAAGGAGCAACATACATAGACATAGCAGCGGTGGAGAGGACAGAGTGGAGGGGCAGGGGGAGAAGCAAGGAGACCAGTTAGGACACTGCCACTGTGCACCAGGCAGGAGACAGTGGCGGTCCCCACCTGGGCGGAGCCGTGGAGCAGGGAGGAAGTGCCTGGATGTGTACAGGCTTGGAGGATAGATCCCTAGGATTCCCTGTCGGGTTGTGTGTGAGGAGCGAGCGAGCGAGACTAGCCAAGAATGACATCAAGGTTTGTGGTCTTCCTTCCCTGAAGCCGTCTCTGGCCCCTCTTCCTCCCTGCCTTCTGTGGTTTTACATGAAGAGATGGCATATGGGGAAGGCTTGGGATCCAGCACTGTTGGCTTTACTGCAGTGACCCGTGCCGTGTTCTTCAGTTTATCGCTTGCCCTTTGTGGGACCTGGGTTACCCTGTCTATAAAATGGAAAATGAACGTACACCTCCTAAGTGAAAGAAAAAAAAATAAATGTATAATTTATAAAGGCCCTTAGAGCTCTTTCTAGAAGAAAGTACCAAAATGCTGGAAAAGTTTTCAGTGGCTTGTAAATGGTATTTTTCCTGCTGGAGAACAAAATGGTTTTATTGCCACCCTCCTCCCGCCACCCTCCCCGCCCCCAATGCCGATCCTACAAATGGAACGATTAGAACATTCAGCAAATGAGAAACTGGAGTGAAGGATGAGCAAGGGGACAGATGCAGGTACCCTAGGAAGGACAGTACCCCGAAGGGCCTCCAAACCTACAGCCGGGGGGAAGCCACCTGCGGGCCATGTTTGCAAAGGGGTCATCACCCACAACCCTCACAGGATCCTCCACCCAGGTCTTGTAGGGCCGCCTAAACTATTCGCAGAACATCTGCAAGCAAGCGTGACCAAGCCAAGCAGTTGGAAGTGAAGATAGCGGCTCCCCTTGGAGACCAGGGACCCTGGAGTTGGAGGCTCCTGGGGTGCTCGGTATGTTCCGTTTCTCAAGCTGGGTGTGGGTGTTATAATGATCATCACGTTTCTGAAAAATTCATCAAGCGGAACAGATGGAGTATGTGCTCTTCTCTGCATGTCCATTCAGCTGCAATGAAACATATTTATGAAAAGGCAATGGGAAGTTATCCTTGTCCTCAGAGTGTGACCCCCACCCCCCACTCAGGACCCCAACTCCTACCATGAGGGCATCCCCATTCTCTGCTAGAATGCATGGTTCCAAAAAATCGATTACTTTTTTTAAAAAATATTTATTATTATTATTTTTTTTATTTGGGAGAGAGAGAGCTGGGCAAGGGGCAGAGGGAGAGGGAGAGAGAGAATCCACAAGCAGACTCCCCACCCAGCACGGAGCCCGACGCGGGGCTCAGTCCCAGTACCCGGAGATCATGACCAGAGCCGAAACCAAGAATCAGATGCTCAACCCACCGAGCCACCCAGTCGCCCCTAAAAATCAATTATTTTAAAGGAGAACTCACCAATAACCGGTTGCCGTTGGCCGCCTATCCATCAGTTCGCAGTTCAGAAGGTATAGCTCGTTTTTGTCTGGGGAATTCATGTGACCAGAGGGTCACAGCATTCACGATTCGTGTCTAGTTTTTCTCGCCCACAATTTCGCCTCTGAGATGCCTCATCCTGTTGCACGAAGCTGTAGATGGTTCACTCTTGCTGCTGTAAAAGCTATTGCACGGGGTGAGCAGATCACTGGTTTTTTCTTCACTCGGTCCTTGACGGGCATTTGCTTAATTTTCAGTCTGGGGCTAACCGATCGAGCTCCTAGGAGCCTGGTAGCCTTTATGACTGTGTAAGCACGTTGCTCTCGGGTCCATACCCCCAGGTGCTTTTAAATCACGTGGAGGCAGCCTCTGACCTGGCCTGTACCCTGTACATAGGACGGATTTATTTGCTGGGAGACTTGGCAGGTGACGATCCCCAGGGCGTCCCTCAGTGGGGGTGAGCGACCCCCCTCAATATCCAAGAGGCTTCTCTGCTATTCTGCAAGGAGGGGTGTGCAGTGGTGGCCTGAATCACCCTCAGACGACACCCTGCCTTGTGGCTTGACTTCCTGGGGCTCTTCCCCGCCCTCTTTGAGAAGGGCCGCCGACTTTAAGGGAAAGGATGGGTCATCCTGGCTTTCCAGCCTGTGGCAATCAGCCTCCCAAAACTGAGAAGAAGGGGGGTGGGGAAGATCCCTTCTGTGCTAAACCAGCTCCACGAAGCAGGTAGGGCCCGGCAGCCCCGCGGGGAGCATCCAGCCCCTTCCCACCTGCAAGCTCATCAAACATCAAGCGGCAGCCCGAGTGGGAAGCCGGTGATGTCACCCCTGAGCCTGAACACTCAGGCCTTTCAGGGCAGGACGATAACAATCAAAACAGTATGTAAGGGCCTGCCACACAAGAACACACACGCTCACGGCCCAGGGGAGGATCTGGGAGCCCGGGTGAAGCGGGGCTTGTCAGGAATATGCTGTGCTTCTCTCATTATCGGCAGGCCGGAGAACATAGCCTGGAGAGCAGGCTGCGGGTTGCAAGGACGCTCACCTGCCAACTCTCAGAGAAATCCGTGACCCTCCCAACCGCCTCCCTGGGGACGCCTCGCCTCCAGCCTCAGAACTGAACCCGAGGCTGAGCAATAACCTGCGGTTGGGGTTCAAGCAGGAATGTCCCATTGCACAACTCCGGGGGGGGTGCCATTCCCAGAACACACGATGTGCACGGTTCCCCCGGAATTGTGCAACTCCAGGTCCCAGAGCTACTGCCTTAGGAATGAGGGAGCAGGGGCCCAGTCCTTCTCCAGCGTCCTTTTTTTTTTTTTTTTTTAACTTGAATCCCACAGCTAAGTTCCCTTGAAGACTCAACACCACCGAATCTAGAAATTCTCAAATCAGACAAATGAGATCAGAGATTGTCCTTGGTTGGTCTGAGGCATTTTTTTCCTGCTGCTCAGGTACTTGGTGAGGAAGCCAGCTCCCCTACGCTGTTGCTCAGTGGCTCTCAGGCAGGGGCGATTTGTCCCCATGCTCGCCCTGCCTGCCGCCAGAAGATGTTCTGGAGCATCTGGAGACGTCTTCGGTTGTCGTGATTGGGAGGACCTACTGGGATCTGATTGGTAGAGGCCCGAGATGCTGCTAAACATCCCACTATGCCCGGGACAGCCCCTACAGCAAAGAACGATCTGACCCAAAATATCCACGGTGGCAGTTGTAGGGGAGATGTTCCAGCTCCCTTAACTCTGGAGGACTCTGGTTAACATCTCCTCCATCTGGTCCGCTCCTCTTGCCTCCAGAGTGGGCATTAGGCAGCACCTGATCCCCTGCTGGAGACTTGAGCCCAGGTAACCATCTCTCTCCAAGATGGTCTGTGGGTCTGCGTGAGGCCCAGAAGCCCCGACAAATGTGACCACTGTCGATTCGTGGCCGGGTGACCTTGGGCACAGCGGCTTGTGCGGCAGCTTCCCCATCTGTAAAATGGGGATATTAATGGGAAGGAAACACTTAGAAGGTGGACGAGAGGACTGTGTGTTGCTACCACGCCTGACACTTCATCAATTTAAGTAAATGGCAAGGGTGATTGTCATCATTTCTATTCCAGCAGAGGGACCTTAGGTGCCCTCTGACGGGCAGAGTATCGGGAGATGAGAGATGAGCTGACTTCGGCCACAGGTCGTTGCCACGGGGACTGTGCGCTCTGTGCTTTGTGCACAGGACATAGGCTGAAAGCTTTCCCCAAGTGCAAGGCCCAAGACATGAAGTGAGGGGTCTGGGTGGACATGGCCAAGAAGTCGGTCTCATTCAGCACCGAGTCTGCCTCTAAAGGAGGGCTAGAGACCCGAGGGGTGCAACCTTGCACTTGGCGTTGGGGAGGCCCCTGGGGTGGGGCTCAGGCCGGGGCACTGAGCACTCAGGTTTTCCCTCGGAAGCCAGCAAACTGAGCAGGTAGTGAGCTTTCCTGTGCACAAGACTGATGTCTGGGACAGCTGGGCTGCGACTTCTGCACATGTCCTGTGTGTGTGTGTGTGTGTGTGTGTGTGTGTGTTGACTTTGAACTGATGAAGGGGCAGGAAAGAAGGCCTGAATGGCCCCCGGCCTACCATCTTACACGCGTGCTCTCTTCCTTCTTCCGATACGACGTGCATCTCCTCATCTCTCAATGTCCGTGAAAAGAATCCTCATCCTTCAAAGTCCATCTCAAATGTCACTTTCTAGCTCAGATCATGTTCCTCTACTAGAATGTTCTCTGCATCCATTTCGTGCCTCCCTATGGCGAGTTGGGTGCCATCCTGTGGTTCTTTATAGACAGGTGTTTTGCCCTCTATTTGACTGTAAACTCCTTAAAAATAAGGGGGGGGGGGCTTCCTAACATCTCTCTTCATGTCCGACATAACCTCTCACACATGGGTGGGGCTCGGTGGTGGATTCTGAGTCACCCTTGAGAGGGGAGGTCCCAGCTGGCCACCAGTTGCTATTTCTGGCTTTGGTTCTGACCTGGAGGTCACAGGATCCAGAAGGCTGAGGAGCAGGAGTTGGAGAAGTTGGTGTGGGTCTGGGAAGGTCGCCAGGGGCGGGGGAGCAGCAGAGCCTGAGTGGCGCCTCCTTCGGGAACCTCGGGCAATTTTAACAGGAGGACTGCTTTAGGAGCACCGGCTCTGGGCTGTGAGCTGTGGGTGACCGGCGGTTCACAGCGATCATGCACAGAAGGACCCCCAAAATGGCAGGCGTTTACGCCTGTGATAAGGACAAAGTCAAGGCCCAGTTGCTTATAGCGTGCATTGGGTCACAGTGGTGCAGCTGGGGGTCCCACCCAGGTCTTTCTGGCGCACCCACTACCTGTCACACCATCTCTCCAAAGACGTGCAGCTTCTCTGTATCTTTGTTTCTCCCTTAACCGAGAAGGTGTCGAACAGCCGGCCTCCAGCGGCCCTTACAACCCGGGTGTTCTCGAACATTTACTCCGGGGACCGAGGAGGAGGACGAGGATGCAGACGAGGAGCCAGGCCTGGTCAGGGTTGGCAGGGCCAGGCCTCTAGCTGCTTCCAGGGCTCTAAGCAAAAGCAGAAATCAACTGTCCACCGAGATGGCCTTTCCTCCTGTTGCTCGTCTCTTGGGATCAGTGATGTCTGACGATAAGGCAGGGAAGCCTCTCCTAGCTGGCAGCCTGGAGGGCCAGCGTTGCACTTGCCAGGCCCGGCCCCCCATCCCTCCACTCCCCCTCTCTCCTCCCTGACCCTGCTCTCCCCATGGATGACCTTTCCTGGCCCTTCTCTCCCTGTCCCTGTTCATCCTGGTCCGGCTCAGGTGACAGATCACTGTGGGGCTTGGCTTGACACCGAAGGAAAGGGGTGCCGTCAGGGGAGAGCCTGCGGTTTCTTTTCTTAATGAGCCCTTCATCCCCACCTCCCTCTCCCTGCTGCTAATTTGCCACAGTCTAGACTGGCGATGGTGTCTTCATGCTCCCTCTGGGGAGAACAAAACACAGAACACAGCAGCCTCACTGTCTTGGGAAGGACAAGGTTTGGGTTTTTCCCCTTGCCTTTGAATCCTGTTTGGAATCTTCGTAGCCCGTCCTGGAGAGGAAACCTCTCATCTGGGCTTTCCCTCCCCTAAAAGGTGAACAATGGAGGGGATGGCCCAGCACGCCTCACTCTTGGGGGATGCTACAGGGAGTGTCCAGCTGGTCATGGAAAGCCCAGGAAAAGCACAGTAGGGCTGCAAGAGGGAGTGAGCATCTGGAGCTTCCTTCTTGGCAGGCTGAGCTTTGGCACCCCATTCACCGGGCCCCAGTCTGCTGATCCAGCCCCCACGCACACCCCCAATAAGTCAGCCCAGAGCTTGTGCTTCCCAGGGACCAGCCCTGCCACACCAAGCCCTGCTTCTCTTCTGCTCCTTTGGCCTGGGGCACCCAGGAACCCCTCTCTTCTGTTGCTGGTTCTATCTCCCCAGCAGCCCCCCACTTTTCTGCTTCTGGTCTTTGTTCTGCAGATCCCCTCCAGGGCCCCCCAGTTCAGGTTTTGTACACAGGAAGCACCCAGTCTGCAGGCCAGCTGGTGCATTCACAAGGAGCCACTGGTGTCCTCAGCTCCCACCTGGGGCCTCCCCATGGTGCTTCTCAGTGGGGTGGCAGGGTGGCAGGGACGGGGCTCCTGGGTGGGAGGTGGGCGTGACCACGAACCCCGTCCTCGCCCATTTTGATGATGTCTTAGGTCACTGGCTCTCAGTGCTGTCAGCGCGTTCTTCGAGTCTGCAGATCTGAAGCCCAACACCATAGCGATGAACCGGAGTCTCGAGGGTAGGCCCGGGCATCGGGGCCAGGGCCAAGAGCTTTGTGTTTAACTCAGTCCTGAGGTGATGCAAGTGATGAAATGGGACAGGGAGAGTGAGTAGAGGAGACTTCCGTTGGGTCACCCCTGTCTGGTTGATGTCTAACAGAAGCGGGGCATACAGCGGAGCAGGGGAACATGGTGGGAGAGCACGTGTGTGTGCAAAGAGCCTGGTGAAGATGGGAAAGGCAGAGAATCCGTGGTCCAGCCCTTGTTGGGGGGTGAACACTTAGGAGAGATTTGGTGATCACCCAGCGAGGTGGCGCCCTGCTGAGGACGGCCTGGCAGGATCCAGAGGGTGCGGCACCTGGTTGGGCTGGAAGCACCATGCCAGAGCCAGGGCAGGGCAGGGGTAATGTGGCTTGCCAGGGATAGAAGAATGGGGCTTCTGTGCTGCTTATCGGGATGGTGGCTCCTGGACAGGATGTGGAGGAGGCTTCCATGGTCCGCCTGGCGGATGGCTGCAGTCCATGCTGCGTCATGGTGAGGACTTTGGACGGGGAGCCCCACCTCTGACTTGCTGGTGACAATCCCGGGACCGGCCGGCAGCTCCGGGGTCAGGCTGGGGGTAAGCTGTTCACCTCCCTGTGAACATGGCAGGGCAGGTGATGGCATGGGCCGGAGCTTGCCACAAAATGCCGCGTCTGTGGTCAAAAAAGGGAGTACAAGAACTGGTCGGACCCTCTGATCTTCCCCACTGAAAGATACCTTGGATTCAGGGCTTTGCAAAAGGTCACGAAAAGCTGGCTGTATTCACTTATCCATTTGGGGGGTGGGGAGAGGAGACTAGAAAAGCGTGAGGAAGAAAGGATCGCCACTTCGAGGGCCTGTTTGAGAAGGCAGGTCAGGGGCCAGTGACATATTGGCAAGATGATATTGGCAAGTGGACCCTTAAAGCTCATTTCTTAAAAAGGAATATATTTCAGATGCCCCTTGCTCCTAAAATAGGAGCTCAGGGTCAGTGTGGGCTACGACAATGATAGCAGAAGACTAGAGAACTGGGGTATTTCTGCCCAGGGCTGGTGGGAGAATATAGGGTCCTGTAACTCAAGCAGGACTCCACTGTATGATCCAAAGCTGGGTTGAGATTCCTAGACTTGGGACCCAAGAGGTGAGAAACGAAACTCTTGACCCTGATCCCAAACCCAGTCCCCAAAGCCGGCCCTTGTCACCCTCTGCAGACACCAATTTGTCCTCGAGCCCGACCAGTTCCCAGAGCACAGCCCCTCTGTGTCCCGTGGGAGCAGAGGAGAGAGGATCATGGTGGACACCACTGTGGGCCCAAAGAAGTATGGTGGCAGTGCCAGGCCCGCAGAGTCGGCAGGGAAGCCAAGCCCAGGAGACCTGTGCCCCTGTTGGATTCTGCTCACTATGTCCCTGTCCCATTGCTGAGGTTGCTTCTCAATAAAATACCATGAGTCCATCTCCGTGCCATAAGGGAATAAAAACCACAACGTACTGAGCACCTCACAGGTGCTGGGAACTTCAGAGGCGTGAAGTCATTGGGCCACACGGCCGTCGGCGGTCCTCCGCGGGAGCTGTAATCATCCCCATGCAAGCCCGTCTATGTTACTCTAAGGATCTGAGATGAACAAAGTTAAGTGGTTTGCACAAAGCTATGCAGCTAAGTAGTAGAACACGGGTCATCCTCATGCCCAACCAGCACGTCCTCTGCTTACTGTGGCACCGTAAAGATTGAGTGTCCCTGGGGACCAAGGACAGCATGAAGGGGTGGACAGTCTGTGCCAGCTGCTTCTCCTTGTGTCCCGCACCCACCTACACACCTGCACTAACCTTTGTCCTTCCTCCACGTGACACAGGTCTCACCTGGATCTCCAACGCCAGAAGACGGCGTTGGGTCTAGGCCACGGGGTCCTACGTGTGTGGGTGCTGCCTTCATGTGCCTTCTTGCTCTTTCAGGAATTTAGCCATTGGAATTGGGATCCAGAATTTCCCGGAGGGCCTGGCTGTCAGCCTCCCCTTGCGAGGGGCTGGCTTCTCCCCCTGGAGAGCCTTCTGGTAAGTGCTCCAGCGTGTCAGCTGTCAGAGGCCGGGGTCGTGTGTGATGTGAAGCTCAGAGCAATCCTTCGTATGGGCTTCTTTCTTCGAGAACCTCCTCTTCTGACCTGGAAGTGACCCTGGAGGTTCTGGTAAAATGCTGACAGTCTGAATCCCATGGCCCCAAAGGTGGAAGGAAGCCCAAGATACTCATCTCTTGACCTTCAACCTTTACACAAACCAGCCCACGTGGTCATGTTCCCTATTTCAGAACGCCTCCAGGTGCTACCCCACAATGCCCAGTCAGTATTAGGTTCTCTCCCCGTCAAGTAGGAGGTAGACCAGTGTCTACTCTAAACGTAACATGCCTTTACTTAGGCCCATCTGACCACAGCGAGTCATTACATTGGCCCCTGTCATAACCCTCGTCAATGTGACAATCAGGATTCTATCAATAAGGTCTAGGGGAGGACGCTTGTTGCACTCAGACTTCGTGTTTTCATGGTCCCCAAAGGCCTTTCTCTTCTGGTCTATTCCTTAATGTTACTTTTCTGGTGACATGTAAGGGGAGTCCTCAGCTTTGAGAGGGGAGAACCGTGGCCCAGAGGGTCAGACAACGAGTTCTCGGTGGTGACTCCGAGACTGGAAGTCTAATCTGCCCCTCAACTCAGGACTCCGAACCCCAGAATACCTCTTTGTGAAGACAATCCCTGCTCTAGAATGCACGGTGAGGGCATTTTAAAAGACTGCTAATAATAACAATTTAAAAATACCTTCCATTTTATGGGGCCTTATGACTTACAAGTTCTTACACATACTTGAATTATTTTATTTTACCCTCTCTTGTCTCTTTCTCCATTGTTGCAGTCTACAGAACAGAGGACAGGGTGAGGGCAGGGCAGGGTGGCCTTAGAAATTTGGTTCAAATGTGAGTCCTGGAAGCCCAAAGTTGTGACTGTTGTTTCATACAGGAGGGGCACCACGGGATGGGAGGTGGGGAAACGAGGGGCCTCGTCATCACCGTCTGGACCCCAAGATTAAACTTCTTCTCTCTCAGTCCATCTGGGCTTGACATCGAACTCACTTTTTTTCCAAAGTGACAAAGCCAAGGCCAGGAATTGTACACACACTGCAGAGCTGCAAGAACTGCCAACCCATGCTCACGGTATATAAGTCCAGAAGCTGTGTCCCCTTAGAGGGTCCTGCGGTATAGACAGTGTCTCCCCCATGCCAACTGTCTGCTCCTGGCCACGGAGAAGCAGGGGGCGGTGGGAGGTCATAGCCCTGTCCTGACACTGGGGAGACCAGCTGGGCAGGGAAGTGCCCCAGTACACTTCTGGGTTTCTCAACCCCCAATTTACAGATGGAGAGATTGAGGCTCCCAGCTAGTATATCTTGCCAAATGCCCACGCAAAGGATAGTGGGAAAGATGTCCCAACTCCCTTGTCTGTTGGTTTTCAACCCAACAGCTGGCTGGGCTCAACCGTGGGGAAAAGGTCCCAGCTTATCTCCTACTCTCTGGATTCTCAGGGCTCATGGGGGCTGCTGTTTCAATCAGGGCCCAAGTGATTACAAGCAACAGAGACTCATTCTCACTAGCTCAAATGAAGGGATTCTTTTTTTTAAAGAAGAAATCTCTTCTTAATCCAAGATGGCGGGTAGTGGGGACCAGCCCTCAGTATACACCTGGCCAGGTGGCCAGGTAGGTCCACCTCTTTGGCAGAGGCGCGTGGGTGCAGCTCCTGCAGAAGGGGCGCAGAGGTGGCCCCAACCCCCAAACCTACCACAGGCAACCATCCTTGGGAAATGTCCATACGACTCCTAATCAGCGTCGTGTCGGTCAAGAGACGATGTCAACATCAGCTGGCGAGTGGATAGAGAGCATGTGGTGTATCTGTACAGCAGGATATACTCACAAAAGGACCAGGGAACACTGATATGTATTAAAACACAGACGCATGTTGAGAACATTACATGAGATGAAATAAGCCAGTGTTGCATGAGTCCCTTTATGTGAAATATCCAGAATAAACAAGTCCATAGAGATGCAAAGCATTATCAGTGGTTGCTGGGAGCTGGGGGAGGGAGGGAGGGATGGGGAGTGGCTGCTAATGGGTATGGGGTTTCCTTTTGTGGTGATGAGAATGTTCTGGAACTAGGTAGTGGCAACGGTTGCACAACCCCGTGACTATACTAAAACCACTGAACTGTACACATTGAACGGGTGTGCCCTATGGTATGTGAATTGTATCTCAATAATGCTGTTACGGAAAACAGACAATGCAGAAAACTTAGAAGTCTACAGGAAACCCAGGAGGGGGCACCTACGGTGTCGGAGGAGGTCGGAGGACTGAGGAGGTGGCTGAAAACACGGTGAGGAGCTCTTGCACTGCCACGGGCACCCAGGCTGTGGCACGAAAGGCATCTGTTTTCTGGGGCTGAGTCAGCAGTCCGGGCACGCTGGCTACTGAGCGTCTGCTCGGCCCTCCCCATGGTGACACCTGTCTCTGGTCTCTCCTTAGGTACGGGCAGCTGAGCGGCATGGTGGAGCCGCTGGCCGGGGTCTTTGGCGCCTTCGCCGTGGTGCTGGCCGAGCCCCTCCTGCCCTACGCTCTGGCCTTTGCTGCGGGCGCCATGGTCTATGTGGTCACGGATGACATCATCCCCGAGGCTCAGATCAGGTTGGAGAGCGAACCCTCCCTCATCCGCCCCGGGTCCCCAGCCTCCAGATCCTCCCACCCATCCATATTCTCACTGTGTAGCTATGGGCTGAGCGTCGGGGTGGTAAGGGCTTCCTTTCTTCCTTCCATTTGGTTTTTATAGCAGAATGATGTTGAGGCTACTTTAAAGGTCAGACTCAGTAATATCAGCGAGAATTTAATCGCCACACTGGATTCAAGTATACATTCCAGAGCCATGAGAGGTACCTTTGGGCAAGTTACATCTGTATGCCTCAGTTTCCCCACCAGTAACAAGGGAACACTGACAGTACCGGTCTCATGTGATTATCCTTTGGGATTACGTGAGCTAGTTCGCCTGGCATATAGTAATCCCTGATAGATGCTGCTTATCAATATTATTGTCCTTATTAATTTTCTGTTGGAATTGGACATCGCAGAGGATTCTTTCAGCTTGGATGATGTCCCAGAGCGCGTTAAGGTCTCATTTCCCTTCCTTCCTAGTGGTAATGGGAAACTGGCCTCCTGGGCCTCCATCCTGGGATTCGTGGTGATGATGTCCCTCGACGTTGGCCTGGGCTAGTGCTGAGATGCTTCGGACCCCAGGACAAGCGGCACCAGGAAACTGCAACGGTTGGCTTCTACGGGACCACAGGCCTCTTCCTTTACATTAAAACCCTCTTCCTTTCTCTCCTTTTCATCTCATTATCCTGATTGACTCTGATTATAGTAGGACAATTTTTACCTTTCTTTGGAGGGAGATATTGGTTTCATTTAGAATGTTGAGGTGTCATGGAACTACAGATTTTTGTTTGGCCACAGAATAGAATCTGTCTTCAGCAGGATTACCAAGGACACACCAATCAGGGAAATCTCTGCTTTCACAGTCTCAAGTCTCCCTTGGTGGGCTCAGTGGCAGCTTCTCAAGGTCACCTACAGGAGCAAACTACCAAGAGAGAAGCCTCCTAAGCATTTTTGCCTCATGACTCAGAGCAGAATGGCCAGGACACCTCTCATCGGTACCTCTTGATTTTTCACCATTGATCGTCTACCCATGAGACCGGAACTGGAACATCGTGGACATAGCAACCCACTCTCCAAGGTCCAGCCAGCCAAAGGAGGAATATGCCTTCCTCTGCGTCCCCCAAGGGAGATGCTGTATGGGAGGGGAACACAAAGGGAAGGGAGGCGGGTAGTCTTTCTCTTTCTTTCTTATTTTTTCTGAAGGCAAAAATCGACACTATTGATGTTAAGGGAATTCAGATGACTATGAACACAGAGTGAGAGTGCAGCTTTGATTAGAGACCTCTGCTCTCTATGGATTCCAAGAGCAAAGTGGTTTGTCATGGTTTCCAAATCCCCTAGACATTTATTTCCATAAGTCTATAGCCTTCAGTTTTCTAAGAGACTTGGGGACACCAGCAGACAGCTGGAACTCAAGCCCTCGTGTAGTTACGAAGGGAGCCACTTAAGCTAACTTAAGTCAGAGAAAGACATTTGGAATCTGCAATAGGTCCTTCCCTATTGACTATGTGACCTGTAACCTGACCTTGAATGTTTAAGCTGCTGCAGGCTTTCCTGGAGTTTGGCCTGACAGTTTAGGATGAAGAAGGGAGAAGGGGTAGGAAGAAAAAGAGAGGTTTTGTTTGTTTGTTTGTTTTGGGTTTTCTTTAACATTCCCCTTGTAGGGTAAATCTTAGCCAAGTCATCATCCTGAAGTGACTCTAAAGGATGACTTAAGTAGTCTACAAGCCAATCTGCTCCTTCCTACACGTAGTTTCTCCAACAGGGGTGATATAATCTGTCTGCTTCAAACATAGGTAAGGCCTGCCGTCCTCATTGGTCAAAGGAGCATATGGGACCTTGAGTGGGCTCCGCCAGCAAGGCAGGCAGCCCAAGAGCCAGCTTTCAGGTGTTGGGTTATCAATGCCTGCCCTCTGAGTTTACATGTTGAATTGCTTCCAAGGGTGAATAAATACCCTGCTCTGTGAATGCTCTAAGACCCCCACAGCCAACCTTAGGCTGGGTCTGTGTATGTTCTTCTGAAGCACTGATGAACAAAATTGAAGATACATTCAGAGGTTTTGATTGGTTGAAATTAACTGGTTTGGTGGTTGGTATACGTTTATTTTTATGTCTTTGTATGTAGTTCTACATAATGCAAACTTTCTGATGGACAAGACCTCATAACTGTGATTAATATCAATAAAGGGGATATTGTTGTGGATGAGCCGTGTTCAGTCCTTCTCCGAGCTGTTTCTTTCTAGGGTTGATAATATAAGAGCTAACATCGTAACATCTCCCCTGCCTACTGTGAGTAGAAGCAAAGGAAAGAGCCCAAATGAGATAGGCTACTTAGATTCATGATTCCGAACAACAAACCCAACTCTAGCTAACTTGGACAGGAGTTTAACAGAAGCCTATTGGGACCTCACAAGATCTGTAGGAGAAAAAATCTTGAAAATGGGTTGGATACAAGAAAGCTAGAGGTCTAGGACCATGGCCAATCACATCTCAAAAACAGCTTGGTTTGGGTGCCACGGTCCCCCGATGCTGGTCCCTGCATAACCACTCCTCGGACTGCTTGCTGCTCCTTGGTTCTACCACCACCACTATGGGGATGGACTGTAAACTGACCCTGATTCTTTTTTCCTGGTCCCACATGCAAAGTTCTGGGCAGTAACATCTAAGCTGGCAGAGCTTATGTCCTGTGTCTATGAACTCGCTGCTCATGCCTCCCCATAAGACTCATAAAATAATGGATTTTCAAATTTTGGAATGAGTTCAGATAGTGGAGACCCAAAAGAAGAAAAAAAAATATTGTTTATTATAGTCTCGCTCTTTTGCTGTTCCACATCCACATCCACTCTGATTTCTCTGTTCACTCTTAAACAAAACGTTCTGCTTAGGTAATGGAGCTCTCCCTCATGCAATTGAAACTTCATACTTCTCCTTTCCAAAGGGAGCTACCCTAATGGCTGGCTGCCCCAATAGTGGAGCAGTCCTTTCTTGGATTCAACACCTCTAAACCGGTGGGGTCTACAGGTGAGGAGAGTGAGTCGTTTGATTAAATGGAACAGGCATCATCCCCACTCCCCCGTCTTCCAGACCTGCTTAGTTTGGCTATGGGAGAAGCTGCCCCACATATTATTAATGGTTGGTTCTGAACACTTGTCTAAAAGGACAATGTCCTTCAAGCTTCATTAGATACTGTCTCAGAGCCAGTCTTGAAACCCATCTTCAATAATCCAAGTCACAGTTCAAAACAAATTACTGCACCTGAGTGATAGGCTCAAATCACAAGGGTATCCACCCATTGCCGTCCCTCTTTTACTGTGAAGCGAATTACTTGGTCAGAAGCAGTGTCACATAGAATGCCACAGTGATAGGCTACACAGGGAAGCAATTCCAAATCCAGATATGTGAGCTTGTTCCAGTGGGGCAAAATCTCTGCCTTTTCCACAATGGAAGAGGTCCAAAGTAATCTTCAACTAAGTAATCTGCGGGTGTCCCTGGAGTATCCCCAGGACCCAGGGGGCAGGGCCCGGTCCCATATAAACCATTTCCAATTGGTAATGGCATTTTATGAGCGTGTTAGATAACCTACATATAATGGACAGCTTGCGTCACACACGACACTCAGTACTTTAGGGATAATCACCTGGAGTCCTATGCTTCTCATGGTAGCATAGTAAACCCAGAATCTCTAACAATTATATGTCAATAAATTCAGGCTAATTCAGAATTATATTCTTCCCTCCGTTGTTGAGCACCCTAAAAATCTATTCCCACACATATTCCCCCCCCCCCCAGTTTGTCAGTGAAATTAGAAAAAAATCCTAAAATTATGTTGGTTTCAAATCCTTATTCTCCTCGGCTTGAGTTTGCCTTTGCCCTTCCTTTGGGGACATACTGGGCTATAACTCTGATCATTTCTGGAGACCATACATACTAGTGCATGAGGAGAATTGGGTTTCTCTTGGAGGGTGACTCTTTCATGCACAGCAATGACAGTGTCTTCAAGAAGTGTTTCAGAAGACTGGAGGAAGGGGGTTGTTTCAGCTGACAAAGGAGGCTCTTTGAGGATTTAGAATTCAGAAAATCCCAAGGTTTTCAAATCCTCCCATATATCTCTGTTTTGCTTTTCTGAGTCCTACTGCTTCTTGACCATTGCTTTCTTCAGAACACCTCTAATTTTACTAGCACAGACATTCGGCCAATCATCGGGGTCAAATTTTACATTTGTTTTTCTACTTTTCTCAGCCTTATGGACCCAAGAAGTAAGAGGATAAGATATCTCTAGGTGTCAGTCTTTTCCTTAAGCTAATATTTCAGGACTGGTTACAGGTGTGTTTTCTCTAAGCTGCTAGCACTGCTTGACCAGACTGCCCCTCAGTCCTATATCCTTGACTGATGGCTGTTTCCCTCAAAGCTTTGCTTTTGATGGGCCCTTCTTTCCAGGTGACTGTAATTGAGAGATGGGGTTAGGTCTTACCTTCTGGATCTCTCTGGGGACCTAGCAAAGACATTCTCAGCCTGCTGTTATGAGGGAAGGACCAAAATCCCATTAGGTGAAGACTGTGGGCCAGACAGGGTGCTATGCATCCTCATTACCTCCTTTTAAAAAAAGATTTAATTTATTTATTCATGAGAGAGGCAGAGACGTAGACAAAGGGAAAGCAGGTTCCCTGCAGGGAGCCCGTGGTGGACTCGATTCCAGGACCCCAGGATCACAATCTGAGCCAAAGGCATATGCTCAACCACTGAGCCACCCAGGGATCCCCCTCATCATCTCCTTTAAAGCTCAACTTCCATACGATTACCCCTCTTTGCTGACAAGAAAGGTGAGGTCCAGGAGGCCTTACTCTTTCTTCCTAAGGTGGTGATAAGTAGTGGCAGGATTGGTTCTCCTTTGCCCCGAGGAGGCAGAAAGTGACTTCCCAGACCCTGCTCCCTAAAGCTTTCCAGGTGCAACATTCTGCACCCCTCCACTCTCTAATAAGTAGTCGAATCTGCGAAAGTGAGAAACACATGGGAGCCCAGGGGTTCTTCTCCCCGCCCCCCTTCCTTCTAAACGGAGGTATGATTACATATAACAAAGGCACAGACCTTCAGTGTATACAGTTCCACCAGGTTTTACCTGCAAGCCCCTGAGTCGAACCCTGTGGCATGGTTTCCGCAGCTCTCAGGTGCTCTCCCCCTGGCCACGTGCCCTGGTCGGCCACGTGCCCTGGTCAGCCGCCTGGCCCGCAGGTGCCACCCACCTGCCCGGCCAGGTGAGGCTGGGCTGCCTGCGTGGGCGCACGTTCCCCGGGCTGGCGCAGCGCTGGGTCACTGGGAGCCTGCTGGGCCCGCCCCCGAGGCGCCTGGCAGGTGCTTACCTGCATGGGGACGGGGGCGGGGCTCCCGGGATGCGCTGGGCCCCGCCCCTCCCCACCTGCCACTGAACCATCACAGCGAGGCCATCCTTGCTCCAGCGAAGGGACTGAAGGGACCGCTGGCTTCCCGGGACCCCTTGCTGTGTCTGCAGGCTTGTCCCTTGCAAGAGCGGACCCGGATTTGGGGGATCCACAATTTATAAGATATGAGGAGTGCTCTTTGGGGAAAATAAAAGGACAAACACACAATTAGGCACAGGGCTTTGGAAGGGGCACCCGAGACCAGCAGCCCTGCACTCCAGGCTTCACTGACTTTAAGGTAGGTCCACCCTGTATGTACACCCCGGGCTGGGGATTTCACACCCAGGGCTACGGGATTTTAGAGGTTCCAGAACTTCTGGAATTTTATCTAGTGAGTTCACCCTGTGATCATCTTCCTAACAGCCCAGCCCTGCAGCTGGGACGAGGAGCGGCAGCTGTGTTCACAGGCAGGAGGACCATTACTCAAAATTGTGCTTCTCTGCCCTGGAGCAGAAAGAACTACACCTGGAGGGAGCATTTCCTTCTTCCCTCCGGAAGAAGCCAGAGGAAGGCTGGCCCTGGGCAGCCAGTGAGCGCTGGCCGCAACAGCAACCCTAAGCCTTCTTTTGGATCTTACTCAACCCTCTTCCTTTGTAGTTCTCCTCTGCTTGACACTGCCTGGGCTTTGCCAGTGACTTGATAGCAAAAGGGTCCTGCGTGGTCACCATCTGTCCCCAAGAGCTGTCACTAAGATCTGTGTAGCGTCTGTTGGGGCCACCCAGCCTCAGGATCCCCACACATCCTTAGGGCACCTCTGTGGTGCTATGCACCTGCTATGCTCTCTGTTCCAAGACATGAAAGACATAGGTGGATGGATGAGTAAACAGCAGCTGGATTATGCCAGGGAAAGGCATAAGATTCCTTTGGCACAGGGTAAACCTTGGGACCTGTATCCCAGCACCCCTTGATTCTTCCCCAGATTAAAAGTTTAGACCGGAAGTTGTGTAGGATCTCCTCTGATGTGGTCGCCACTCTGGCAAACTCTGAGCCACAAGGTTAACCAGTCTTTCGGTGGCCTGCTTGTCTAGCAGGCAGGGGTATGAGTCTAGGGTGTTTGGAATTGGTGAGGACCCAGCCCTGGGGTTTAAGGCCAGGCTTAACTCCCTTCAACTGAGGGCAAGCCATGACCTCCAAGAAATCCAGGATGTGGCAGGGAAGAAGGAAAAAGTAGGATAAGCCTGGGGAGGGATCATGCCAAGAGAGGGGAGACTCTTAGCCAAAGTCGAGTCCTGCTTTCTAGGTGTGCAGTAAGGGTGTTGGAGGTGTACCCCCTTCTCTGACCTTGCCTTTTAGCTTTAGGGTTGGATATGCACTTGGATCTGCGGTCAACACTGGTCACTACCACACCCTGGAGGGTGTCCCATCAAAAAAGCTATCAGCTGTTTTAAGATTAGTACTTAGGTTTATATTTCCTCAAACTTTCTCTTGAACAGGAACCTACTCCCTTTCTGCTTTTTCTTTCTTTTTTTTAAAAAAAGATTTATTTATTTATTTATTTATTTATTTATTTATTTATTTATGAAAGACAGGCAGAGACACAGGCAGAGGGAGAAGCAGGCTCGTCGCAGGGAGCCCGATGCGGGACTCCATCCCGGATCCCGGGATCACACCCGGGGCCGAAGGCAGATGCTCAACCGTTGAGCCACCCAGGCGTCCCTCCCTTTCTACTTTTTCGATGAAAATGCTGATCGAACTTACTATGTGAAATTATGGGGAATATAAAATTAGTCATTTACTAACAAGCCTGTAATATAGGTTAAAAGAAAAAAGATGGTTCATGAATTTATAGATTTCTTCCATGTGGGCACTGGTCATATTTACTAACTTGGTGGGAGACGGAACAACAGGGTGTGTTGCTTTAAGCCACATGTTGGTGGTAGTTATACAGCACCAGAGAACTAACACAGTGACCGTCTCTTTCTCTGGAGCAGGAGTCTGGACGTGGTTTAACTGACCCTCTGCTCAGGGTCTCTCAAGGCTGTAGTCCAGGTGTTGGCTAGGTTGTATTCTCTGGAGGCTTGATTAGGGAAGAGTCCACTTCCAAGCACATGGGAGTGGTTGAATTGTGGGACTGGGACCCAGCTCCTTGCTGACTTTCCCTAGCTCCTAGAGGCCCCCTGTGGCTTCTAGAGGCTGCTCACAATTTCTTGGCACATGGACTTTCCCAACATGACTGCTTACTTCATCAAACCAGCCTCTGGATGAGTTTGCTAGCAAGAGGAGTCTTATATAAACGCAGCAGAATCACAGGAGCGACATCCTATCACCTTCGTCTTGTTCTCGGAGCTCATAAACCCAGGTCACACAAGTTGATTTCATAGGTTCACAGTCTTTTTTTTTTCACCAATCAGTGTAAGCATGACACAGCAAACCTCGTGTGAGTGGGATACAACTTTATTCTCGCTCTTGCACGTACACTTCAGAGTGTTTCAGTGAAAAACTGTAAGGGTTGGATGAGTAGTGGAGAGACTGGAGTCAAGGGTGCCCTCTTGGAGAAAAGGACTGTACCATGTGAGCTCTGGGGATCCGGATTCTTCTGCCCTCACGGAAGAACGTCCATGAGCTAATCCTCTAGAACTGTGGGTCAGAGCTGTGGCCAGCTCTTGGCTTCTTTACACAACCCACGGACAGGAACTGAGGATGCTGAGTGCTTGGGAAGGAGCATCTGCAAGTCTATTCCCTCCTACCCCATCTTCTCTCCTTAGCAGAGAAGTACACAGGCTTCAGAGTCAAGGTGACATTTTTCAGGCAGACCTGGGAAGAGGCAGGGACACCTAAATTTTGGTCACTGTCTTCAGTTTGGTCTAGAAACTTTTACAGGTCAGCTCCTGCTACATATTTCATGGTGGTGGTCACCTGTGTCTCCAGCCATTGGCTGTACTTTGCAGGCAAGAGGGAAGGAAGAAAGAGACACAGGGACGACAGTAACCAAAAACCAGTCTACTCCCAGACCTATAAGAGCCTATAGACCTAGCAGTCTCCCAAGGATTGTTTAATGAATATATCTGTACATTCACAACTTGTGTGGATAGATTGGTATAATAAAAACAACGACACCAACAAAAACCTTGTAGCTCAGAACCAAACCCTAACTTTCTTGCTCTGGAACCCCTTAACTTACATTAAGGAAGATGTGAGATGCATAGACTTCTGGGTCATCTGGCTGAGGTTAAAATGGACCCTGCTCCAGAAGCTAGAAGGGTTCGTGAGCCTGTACTAGTCCTCCTTCCTGGGGCTGTTTCTTTACCCAATAGGTTATGCGTCCTTAGGAGGAGGGGTGATGTAGGCGTGTGTGTTTGTTTAATGTAGAATTCTTGGCAAATGGAAAGCTCTTGGCAAACCTATCAGGTTGGCAGGTGCTGAAAAGGTCTTTTTCCAAAGCAGAAAAATCCTGTTGCCAGTTTCCCCCATCATCTTCCCTGCTCCACCAGGCAGAGGGCCAAGTCTCTCGGCTCTCGGTAGACCCAAGCACCAGCCGCAGCGACAGGCTTGGACGGATGGCGCAGCCATCGGGGTTAGAGCGTTTCTCCAGTGGGCTCTGTCCTTCTGAACGCTCGTTTCCCAGCTGTGAAACACAAGGGTGAAGATGGGTGGGTGGTTTAACCTCATGGTAGGGCTTGGGTCGTGGTGGGGCTGGAGGAGAAGGGGCAGGGTGAACGGGGCTGGAGACTGGGCTGATCGGCAAGTGCTACCCTAGCCCTGGATGGCCAGATGTGATGGCTGTGCGGAGAGCCGGGACTCGTGCCGGCAGCTCCTTGAGAATTCACAGCACCGACTGCATGTCCGTGGAAGATGACGGTGCTGATAGCCTGGCAGATTGCGATCAGCCTTGGCAGGGGAGCTCCAAGCAGGGCTTTGTGGTTTGGAAAAGCGCAGTGAACAAGTAGGGCACCGGGCTGCCTCGGGAATACCGCCTTCTGTGCCCACGGCTGCCACCGCCACCCACACGCAGCCTCCTCCCACCGAGGGACCTGCTTCGCTCATGTTTGCTCCCCCACTTTCATTGATGGGGGAGGCTGGTCCCACCTGTTTGGCCCCTGGGGCTCTGACCCATAAGCACCCGATGCCTTTTCTTGCGGGGTCATCGCCTTTCTGTGTCGCCGGGTCCCCATGAATTGGTTAGCACCACTCCTCCTAGAGATTTTGTTGGCAGGTGTGAAGAGGAATCGAGCCAGCCCAGGGTATGATACGTCTGGAGGCTTGATTAGGGAAGAGTCCACTCCCAAGCACATGGGAGTGGTAGAGAGTAAGATCTTGCCAGTTGGAAGGAGAGAGAGCGCCTGTGCGTTTGGATGGGACTGTGACGACCCAGGGAGTGGACTGGTGATTTTTGTTATTTCCTCGATCTTAATCTGCACCAGCACAACCCACTAAGAACACAAATAACAAGAGGAAGAGAGTCACTGGATAACATCGGGTTGAGTAGAGCACCAGTTAAGGATGGAACTCACGGACGCCCACAGAGAGGGCACCAGTGTCCTTCAGACTAGGTGGGATGCTTGACCTGGGAGGGGGGGGCTAGATGACTACGTGGGGTGCTGCCGCCGTTATACCCGGCCAATCTGCCCTTCCTCCTGCTCCTAAGTCTTTGTGACGGTCTCCTTCTGAGCCACGTCTGCAGCATGGACCAGAGGCGTCCTGTGTTTAGGAACTGCCTCAGTCCATCTGATCTCCGCTGTGACATAATCTGGTGCTACAGCAGAAGTCTTTGGGGGAGCAAATGTCACTAGATGTTGCTCTGGAGTCCCGCCATAAATGATGAGTGGTTTACTGTCCAACACCGCAGGAGCTTACTCACCTTTGTCTGCTTAAAAACAAAACAAACAACAATAACAAACACAAAAAACCAAGTCTACTTTAGTCACGGTAATTTCAAAGCAAGGCCAGATCTGATCATCTGCTTTACGACGCATATGGAAGTCTTATGTTGGCAGATTTACTCTTTCTTCTGTGTTTTTAATCATTATAAGTTGTTTTTGTTCAAATTTTATTATAGAGAATTTGGGGCCTGCCCTTAACGTACACAGAATAGTGTTTCTGTTCTGGCAACGACCAACCAGTCTGGCCCCCTTCGCCTCCCTCCTCCTCCTCATTTTGAGGAAAAGAAAATCCCATATGTTTGTGTCATTTTATTCATACATAGGTCAGTGTGTATCTCAAAAAGGAAAGCATTTATTTTTTATACATGACCCCGATACCATTATCATATCCCCCCAAAAGTGACATTATATAATTTGCTTTAAAATACTGCACATACTGTCTTCCCTCCTTTTTTTTTTTTTTTTTAAAGATTTTATTTATTCATGAGAACACACAGACAGGATTGAGAGAGAGGCAGAGACACAGGCAGAGGGAGAAGCAGGCTCCATGCAGGAAGCCCGACCTGGGACTCGATCCTGGGTCTCCAGGATCACGACCTGGGCTGAAGGCAGCGCTAAACCGCTGAGCCACCCGGGCTGCCCTCTTCCCTCCCTTTAAATTGAGTGGGAGGCTTTGGCCAAAAACAATAAAATCTTACCTGATGTTATTTAGCTCGAACACCCTATATTTCTAAAGGAATCTGTGCTTTTCTCAAAACTCATTCATCAGCTCCTTTCCTTTCCCTACATAAGCCCGTGGGGTAAGCACGGGGAGTGAGAGAGACCCAGGGAGCAGGGCTCAATCCGCACTCATCGTAACTCTGAACTTGCCTTGCCCCCATGGCCTGGGCAGCTTGTGCCAATGACCCCACCCCAGAGGGACAGCAGGTTTGGACACACCCTCCTTGCCTGTCCCCTCCCTCTGTGCTGAGTGCCAGAGCCCAGCTAGGAGTCTGCAGTGCAACAGTTGTTTGCTGGAGGAAAATGCTTGCGTGTTCCTGGCCAAGTGGCGAGCCATCCTGTGGCCCGAGTGGGAAGGCGGGTGGGGGGGGCAGTGACCGAACAGAACAAGACAGCCAAGAATGGTTGGCAGGACTTGTCGAGAAACACACATCTTAGTGCGGAGAGCATCCATGCAGGCTCCTTGCAGATTCTCTAGACCACAAAGTCCCCCCTGCCCCCGACTTCTGTAGAGCCTGCCCCTCTCCGGCTACAAAGGGCAGCGGCACACCTTTCTGGTTGGTGTTGCATTTGTAGGGACTCTCCTTTGGAAATTTGTACTTCTTATTTTCCCTCTTTCCAGACAGAGTTTTGTTGTTGTTGTTGTTGTTGTTGTTTAACTGCCAGGCACATAGGCTGGGGACATACACGACACAGTGGCTCATCGTGTTTGTTAAAGTACCTAGAAGAGCCCTCTGCTCACCTGGAAGAGTAATTCTTTCTTTCTTTCTTTCTTTCTTTCTTTCTTTCTTTCTTTCTTTCTTTCTTATTTATTTATTTATTTATTTATTTATTTATTTATTTGAAAAGTAACTTTTCGTACTGCGGCTCTCGCTGGGCTGCTTTTGAGAAAGGATGTGTCAGAGTTTCAGGGGCACCTTCTCTGGCCCCGGTTGGCTTCTGGGGATGGGAGCCGTAGCCCTGCCCCTCCCCGGGTCCCTCACCCCCACCCTCCCGGGGGGCTTTTTGGTTGACTGACACTTTGCGTGTCAGTGAGAGCTGCCTGCTGGCAGCCTGGGGCTTTGCTGGAGAATGTGGATCATAACTCGCATTGTGTTCGTCAAGGGCCCTGACAAGTGCTGATGGATTTGGCTTCCTCGCGAAGCCTGAGCTCTGGGCGGGGACAAAGGAGAGCATTGTTTGGCAGGGCAGGCCTCTGCCTGTGAGCCCACTCATTTGCCTGACGGTGGAGACAGGTGTATCACACACTCAGCGTGCCAGAGCGACGCTGGGTGATTAAGATTTTGGCTGTGTTCCCCAGGGCCAGGCGGAGAGAAGCAGATGTGCATAGGGGAATGGCTGTGGTCACTGTCCCTTCCCTGGAAACCAGCCCCAGGCTTTTCCTCTCTTAGCTTGCTCTCCTGAGCTCTGCACCTAAAGGTGGCATCTTGCAGGGACGGGAAACGCTGGGTCCTGTCCTGACTCCCTGCCCTTTCTAGCTCGAGGGGCAGCGGTAGGGCACTGGGCATCGTCGAGGGGGAGGCTCGTCCGTCTAGATGCTGCTGAGCCAGGCTCAGAGGGCATATCCCCGCCACCGAGCTCCTCAGTGGCACCCAGAGGGACCATCCATTCTCCCAGGAGACCCTTCCAGCCGGACCCACCCCAGCTGGGGCAGCACCTGGAGCACCAGCAGATATCTTCCTGGAGCCTTTTTTTTTTTTTTTAAAGATTTTATTTATTTATTCATGAGAGACACAGAGACATAGAGAGAGAGACAGAGACGCAGGCAGAGGGAGAAGCAGGCTCCATGCAGGGAGCCCAATATGGGACCAGATCCCGGTCCTCGATCCTGGGACTCCAGGATCACACCCTGGGCCGAAGGCAGGCGCTAGACCTCTGAGCCACCCAGGGATCCCTTTCCTGGAACCTTCTGCGTGGTTGCCAGAAATGCGTAAAACCATTTTTACTGTCTTTTAAAAAAATTAAAATGTTAGTGTATTGAGTACAAAGTAAATAATGCTTCATAAATCAAACAGCACACTAACGCACGCAATGAGCCCGTCCTCACGCTCTGCGCTTTGCTTCCTCAACTCTGTTCTGCTCCCCATGAACACCTTCTTCAATTCCAATTATATGTTTCTTTTGATATTTACCTCCGATTTCCCAATACCATGCTTGTCCTGGCACTTCTCCCTGTTTTGGTTTCAGATACTATCTACTGACTTCTTACCTTGCGAAGTGAAAGTTGCCTTCGCCTCACGCTGGGTTCAAACTACAGGCCTCCCTGCGGGGTCTTAACCAAATAAGGGTCCGCTTCTCAATGTAACTTGAAGTGTGCTGGAGACCCAGCCTGGCCCCTGGGGACCCTAGTCCCCCTGCCACTCCAGCCCTTAACCCCCAGCACAGGCCTGCCTTCCTCTTCTCTCTGAGGGGCCTCGGTTCTGTCCAGAACACACCATGCCTAGTGTCGTAGGCAAAGATGTCTGAGTTCTGGTCCCCAGAACCTGCGAGCATCTCCTGATTCAGGCCCGAGGGGAACCAAGGGCGCCCCTGGAATGAGGGCGACTCGTCTGCTGACCTTGGGATGGGGAGATCACCCTGGATTATCGGGATGGGGCCCAGCATCAATACAAGGGTCCGCATGAGCGGAAGATGGAGGGAGGAGGCGGGAGTGGGGTGTTGAGAAAGACTCGTTGCAGGCTTTCTGGATGGAAGGGGCCGTGAGCTGAGGAATTCAGGCAGCTGCCAGCAGCGAGGGGCAGGCGGGTGGATTGTCCCCCAAAGCCTCCAGAAGCAAGTCAGCCCTGCTGGTGCTCCCTTACCTGCTTTACAGTAGTTCAGCACTATTGAGATTTCTGGTCTTTCACGTGTCATCTCTCTGCCTCCCTTCTTCCCCTCCTCCCTTCCTCCCTCCTTGGAAGGTCTCCTTTTCATTCCCAATGGGTTGAAATTGTGTGACACCGGATATTGGTGTGGATCTGGTCTCATCCATCACGTGGGGTCCCTGACACAAAACTTCCAACCCAGGAAACGTGTGTCCATTGTCTCAAATGATCTGTCTCACCGTTTCGTCCCCTCAATTTTTTTTCTGTTTCTCTCTTGGAATTCTTATGTGGTGGATCTTGAAACTCCTGGCCCGATCCTCTTTCTCATCACCCCTCTTGTATTTACCACGCCCTTCTCTGTCTCTGTCTCTCAACATTATCTTCCAGTTCCACTGCTTTCTTCAACGATCCCATTATTCATTTCTGAGAGCTCAGATTGCCATGATAATTCTTCTTGTGGCCTCCTCTTCTCAGCTTCTTGGATGCAATACTTTCTTCTGTCACTCCAGTGCTTTCTTCTATCATCCAGGGCGATAATGAAAGGATTAGCAGGTCTTATTCTGTTTTTGTTTTCTTCCGCTCCCTGCCTCAGTTTACCCCGGCTTTCCTTCTTCTCTCCCTCCCCCATTTTGGTGTTTTGATCTCCGTCTGCCCTCCTTGGGAGTTTCCCCCAATGTCTGGTGGTGTCTCACCGAAAGCTCTATATGTGGGAATGGAGGTGGGTGGGACCATGTGAACGGGACCGGACGGCTGGTCAACCCCTCTGAAGGGCATTTGGGCAGAGACTAGACTTTTCACCATGAAATTTCCACTGCCACTATGTGTAGGTCTTTTCTCTCAGGATGATTGAGGCACCGTAGAGGAATCTGGACGCTTCTTGTCAAGGGCGTTGTCAGTTGGTCGCGAATGTTCGGAAGGGCCAGGTAGAGGGATCGTTCTGATAGTCCTGACTCTGCTCCCCTCTTTGCCCTTGTCTGCAGTGCCCATGTCTGGACTCTCTGGGTCAGTTTTTCTGGAAACTAAATTGTCAGTGTCCCGTGGGGAAGGGGCTACACTTGCTATCGTTTTCGTGGTTTCAGGAAGGAGTGGAAGGAATCACGTGTGCTCAGTCTACCATGTTTTACTGGAAGTCTTTCTGATTTTTTTTTTCTGTATCCCCATATCATACCCCAGTAACCTGGCAGTGAGTCTCTACCCGTCACTGGTAGGAACTGAAACCCCAAAATATTAAAGAGCAGCCTCTGACACAGCCAATGTTTGGTTGGTCAGTTTGGGCTCACAGCTCTTAGTTCATTGCATAGGATATGCCACCCACTGGAGATGTAAACCTGAGGCAAAGTTGCTGTTCTTGGGGGAAAATAGGAAGTGAGAGAACTATTGAGTGCTTGTAGGATTTGTGCATTGTCTTGTGTATTCCTCAAATCAGGCTTTCAGAGAGCTTTGGTAAAGTTTAGAGAGGTCAGATAAGCTGCCTGGGTTTCCCTCCTGAAAAGTGACTGTGGCCTGGAATCTAATCCCAGGTCTGTGTGACTCCACAGGCAACATGCACCGCTCTGACCCACTCTGCCCTTATCGTGTCTGCTCTTCCTAGACCTGACTCTGCTCTCAGAATCATATCTTAGCATTTAGGGTGTTATTTTTCTGCCCTGCCATTCTCAGCCTGTTTGTGTTTTTGGTTTTATCCTCATGTTTGCACTTCAGTGCCACGAAATGGCTGCTGCAGCCCCGCAAATCACGTCCCTGTCTGTAGTGGGTTGAATAGCATTTCTCCAAAATTCACGTCTACTCACAACCATAGAACTTGACCTTTCTGGGTCTTTGCAAATATAACTCTGAGGTTAGGATCAATATGAGATGATACTTGCTGAGAGCGGGCTCTAAATCCAATGACAAAGGAGGACACAGAGATAGAGTGAGGCCACGTGAAGACAGAGGCGGAAGTTGGGAGTGATGCTGCCACAAGCCAGGGGATGTCGGGAGCCACCAGGAGCTGGAATTGGCAAGGAAGGATTCTCCCCTAGAGCTTTCGGGAGGAATGTGTCCCTGCTGACACCTTGAGTTTGAACTTCTGGCTTCTGAACCATGAGAGACTTAAGTTTCTGTTGGCTTAAGCTGCTGAGTTTCTGGTAATTTTTTCTGGCAGCCTTTGGAAACGAATACACTATCCGAGGCTGGAAGAAGAGAGGGGAGGTCCACACCACCAGCATCCCTCCTTTTTGGTAGGAAAGCCCAGGATTTCCTAGAAGCAGTCTTCCGGTAACATCTCCTCGGTCAGAAATACGTGAAATGGCCAATTCTGGCCACAAGGAAGTCTAGAAAAACAAGAGTGGAATTTTGTTTTTCCAAGCATGGCAGTTCTGAGTCTTGATGACTGTCCGTGCTCTGGTTGTACAAAAACGACCAGGACACGCCAAGGAGTCAGCTCACTGCTTCCCCGGAGCCAGGTGCCTGGGGATGTCTGCTCTCCTCTCCACGGTGCCCTTTCCCTAGGGCCTCCTTCCTCCTGGTTCTCTCCTGGTTCTCTCCATCCCGAGGGAGCTCGGAGGAGTTCCCTGAATGTGAAGGCAGGTGGTGTGCGCTGAACTCGCGCTGCACATAGTTCACGCTCCATAAATGTACAGGGGAAGGAGGCTTACGAAGGTAAGAGTAGGTGTAAAAAATGAAAGTTGGGAAGGACTTTGTGAATGTTGAGAAATGAGCAGCCTTCGACGTGTCTAAGAATCAAATGAAGCTCCCTATGCCTTCGAATAGTAAGTGCTGCGTTATTGGAGGCTAGGCCATGATCCGACCAATGGTTTTGCACTTGAATAGGCATTTAAAAGTCACCCATAGGAGTCTTTATGTTCCGTCTCCCTCTCTGATATTTCCCACCCATTTCCTAACTCTGGGAAATGAACTAGGGGTGGTGGAAGGGGAGGAGGGCGGGGGGTGGGGGTGAGTGGGTGACAGGCACTGAGGGGGGCACTTGACGGGATGAGCACTGGGTGTTATTCTGTATGTTGGCAAATTGAACACCAATAAAAAATAAATTTATTATTTAAAAAAAGTCACCCATAGGGATGCCTGGGTGGCTCAGCGGTTGAGCGGCTGCCTTTGGATCAGAGCACGATGCTGGGGTCCCGAGATTGAGTCCTGCATCGGGCTCCCTGCAGGGAGCCTGCTTCTCCCTCTGCCTGTGTCTCTCATGAATAAATCAATAAATTTGAAAAAAAGAGAAAGAGAGAGAGAGAGAGAGAGAGAGAGAAACTGAGGTCCAGAGTAGTTAAAGGGGGCACCTGGTGCTGAGGAACAAGGACTTCGCGGCCAGTGTGGAGCAGAGAGTAACACAGAAAAGACAGGGGCTAACGTATGGAAGCAGAGGGGGTAGCCTATAACTAGGTGGGGTCCCCAGGAGTCAAGAAAGAGGATGCCCAGCGAGTATGGCATGGCCTGCTCATTATTGGAGCACGGTCAGGCTTGGCTGGGAAGAGTTGAACCCTGCCAATGAACTTCCCACCCTTCCATAACTTCACACTTCCAGAAAAGGGCCCTGTGCTGGCCCACTAGAGCCAGATCCCAGTCCAGCCCTCCCTCCGACTTGCCTGCTGTGTGACCCGCAGCAAGCTGTCCAACCTCTCTGGGCCTCAATCTGTGTGTTTACAAATCTGCTTCCTGACTTCCCCAGAATCAGGGGGAAGGTGGACAGGAGAGCTGCCTAGAGCCAGGAGGCACCATTACTGATTATCCGGTCACCACCTCGCAGGTGAACCTCCAAAAGAGACGATATGTTATTTCTTTTTCAAGAAATAATAAGAAAAGGAGGCATATTGTCATGGAAAAGCACTAAATTCGTAATCAGAACACCAGGTTATGTGCTGTCATTTAAAAGTCACCTGTTTTCTTGAAGCGATGGTCGCGCTTGAGAGTGAGTCATAATTCTTGCCTTATCCCTTAGTCACTTCAGGCTGTTGTAACAAAATACCATAGACTGCGGGGAGCGGTGCTTAAACAACAGACATTTACCTTCCACAGTTCTGGAGGCTGGAAGCCTGAGATCAGGGTGCCAGTGTGGTCAGGTTCTGGTGAGAGCTTTCTTTGTGGCTTGTGGATGGCCGCCTTTTCTCTGGTGCTTATATGGCAGAGAGAGAGAGGGAGTGCAAGAGCACAAAATCTCCATCTCTCCATCTTCTTATAAGGCCACCAATCCTATTGGATGAAGACATTGCCCCATGACCTCACTAAACTTTAATCACCTCCCTGAAAGCCCTATTTCCAAATATAGTCACACTGGGGGTTAAGGCTTCAACACGTGAATTTTAGGGGCACAGTTCAGCCCACAGCAGCGTATGCTTCTCATGGTTGTTGGCTCAAATAAGGCAGGCAGGTCGCCCAGCTCAGTCGACAGAAGGGCACACCCACAGCAGAGAGAAGCGGGCGGGCACAAAGGTGAAGTGGCAAGTGGGCTGATTGGGACCCCACTGATAGGGTCGGGGAAAATGATACTAAAAAGCACTCATGATTTTCTCCAGTTCTCTCAGCGAGTCCCAGCTCCCGAGGCCCGGGATTGCCACTCCTGAACTCCTGTCCTGGACCCTTCAGGGGGCACCTAGAGGACAAACACCTTCCAAATACTCAACATCTGGAAGGATCTGTAACAAAGGCCCCCTTTGTGTAGCCGGGAAATGGGCTGGCAATAAAACAGTGCCAGACCCCACAGAGCTGGGAACGGCAGGGGCGCAGAGTGGGTGAGGAAGGTGGGCGGGGGGCGCCGCTTGGAAGGCCCAGGTGAGCCTGAGGTCAGCAGGAGGTGTGCCCAGGGTGATCAGAGGCTGAACGGACGCCGGTGCTCACCTGGTGCTTCCCGCGTGCTGGGTGCTGTTCTCAGAGCGTTGCCTCTGGCACCTTCTGCGTATGCAAGACGAGAGGTGGTCAGACAGGGAGGCAGAGGCGGCCGAGCGGCGACATGCTGTGGCCCAGGGAGTGTGAATAGAGCAGCAGCAGCACAGTGGAGAGGCGCAGGAAGCCACTCCATGGCCCGGGAACACTTTTCAGGTCTGGGCAGAGGAATGGCCACTGCTGGAATGTTAAAAGGTGACAGTGTCCAACTGCACTTCTAACCACCTCCTTGGGACCGTGTGCTCCGAATGCAGGTATGGGCACCCTCGCAGAAACCTCCTATCCCTTAGTTCCAGCAGGTGGTGGCCGTGCAGACGTGTCTGCGTGTCCCCTGGGGGTTTACAGGCTCCTGTAATAACAGACCTCGCCGAGCACACGCTGCTTCCAGTGCCCATGTGCCTGCAGCAATGAGGTGGTCCGAGTGCACGACGGGAGGTCCCCCCTGTGGAATGTTCCTTGGAGACTGAAGGCCTGTTAGGCCCAAATCCCCATCAAAAAGCCAGGAATAGAGAGCTGCGTCCTGCTTCTTTCAAAAAGCACCAGGGAGTCAATTCAGGCAGTGCATCTGGAGGCTCACGATCATGGGACTGGAATGAATCTCAGGGATCTGGCCGCAGATGGGAAGTGGCTGGACCACCTGGGTGGGGGTGGAGCTTATTAAAAATATAGGGGATCCTTGGGTGGCGCGGCGGTTTGGCGCCTGCCTTTGGCCCAGGGCGCAATCCTGGAGACTCGGGATCGAATCCCACGTCGGGCTCCTGGTGCATGGAGCCTGCTTCTCCCTCTGCCTGTGTCTCTGCCTCTCTCTCTCTCTCTCTGTGTGACTATCATAAATAAATAAAAATTTAAAAAAAAATATAGATGCCCAGGGCCTGTTCCAGACCCATCCAATGAGCAAGGGGGTGGGGATTGGGGTATGCAGGAACCTGGGAATCTGCATCTGGTCACGACCTGAGCCAAAGGCAGATGCTCAACCAACTAAGCCGGGTGCACCAGGACTCTTCTGGTTTTAGCACTGAAAGTCCCATTATCCCAGGACTTCCCGTGGTCCTATAGGACAGTTTTGGGACTAACAACCTCAACGACCCCCTCAAGCCTCCCAACAACCCCCAACTAAGTATTAAGAGGATAATGATTATCCACACTTCCTGGGAACGAAAAGCAACTTTTCAGCAGCTACATGCACAGCTGGTGGGACAATCTCTCTCCATTAATAATCTCCAACTGCCCTACTTCTCCCGTACTCCATACCTCCTAAACCCTTCCCTCCTGAGGTCCTTGCTCCCTGGCCTTCATAAACAGCCCTCGGGAGGAGGAGAGTGCTTCATAAAGAGAGAAAGTGAGGGGTACCTGGTGGCTCAGGTCGTGATCCTGGGGTCCTGGGATTGAGCCCTGCATCAGGCTCCCTGCTCAGCAGGGTGTCTGTTTCTCTCTCTCCCTCTGCCCCTCCTGCCCCTGCTCCTGTAAGTGCATACTCTCTCTCTCAAATAAATAAATAAAATCTTAAAAAAAATAAAATAAAACCAGGAGAGTCCCAGGCAAACCAAATGAATTAGTCTCTTTGCCTGAAAAAACTCTCTAGAGGAGGAATTACCCTGTATTTTTAAGGCAAGAACTAAATATTGTACGTTGCCAAAGGCCTATCATAGCATGTATTATTGTTTAGTTTATGTAGACTCCCCCACCCCTTCCCACTATTCCTGCACCGTGGATGTTGGCCTTGGCCATATCGCTTGCCTTAGCCGGTGGAATGTTAGCAACCATGCCAGGAGCAGGAGGCTTGGTTTGGCTTGGTTTGATTTCCTGTGGTCTACCTCAAAAAGAGCGCATCCCAGGTCTCTACTGGCCCTTCAGTCACGGCTCCAGAGAAGAACACAAGCGGAGTGGATCTGAACCGCACCGTGGTAGATCGTGCTGATACTTAACTCTCTGCCTTGTCCCATCAAAGGAATCATGCCACCCTGAATCCATGCTCCTCTGTAATGTGAAGTTGCCATTTTGTGTCATCAAGAGGGGGAGCCTGTTTCTGCTGCCCTGCCTGCCTGGAACCTGAACTGGGGCACCAGTGACTCGCTTTGACCAGGAGAATATGGCCAAAGTGACAGATGTGTGGATTCCAGAGCCCTTGAGAGACTTTACTCACTGGGACTCTCACTCTTTTGGAACTGTAAGCCCACAATGTTGTGAAGACGTCAGTCTAGCTTACTGAAGAATGAAGCCACATGAAAGAGAACCAGTGATCCCCAGAGGATCACAGGCATCCATTGCTGGACGTGTGAATGAGACCACCTTGGGCCCTAGACACAAGAGTGAGCCCAGGGAAGATCTGAGTGTCTGGGTGGCTCAGTGGTTGAGCATCTGCCTTCAGCTCAGGTCATGATCCCGGGGTCCTGGGACCGAGTCCTGCATCAGGCTCCCTGCTCAGTGGGGAGCCTGCTTCTCCCTCTGCCTGTCTCTGCCTCTCTCTCTCTCTCTCTCTCTGTTGCTCATGAATAAATAAATAAAAATCTTAAAAAAAAAAAAAAAGATCAGTAGATCTGCCCAGCCAGCCTGAAGAATCGTCATCAAAAAGAAATTGTTGTTTTAAGCCATTGAGTTGTGGGGCAGTGTTTTAGGCAACAGTAGATAACTATTAACTCACAGCCTAGGCTTCAAGTTCAGCCAAAAGGCAACCTGAGGTCAAGTTGCCCAGTTGAGTCCATCCCAGATTGGCAGAACCAGTCAACCTGCAGGACAACAAATGTGCAAATAAACGCCTCTTATTGTAAGACAATAGCATTCCATTGTTCGTAACTCTATTATGTCAATAACATATTAATACAGGGAGATTCAGCCCAAGTGAGGCTGGCTTCAAAGCCCTGTCTTAACCACATTGTAATCCTGTGCTGTCTGTCATCTCACAGGCCACGAAACATCCAAAAAATATTGACCTGGGTGCCCAATGATATTCCCAAATATCACCCAAAGTGATTTGCCCAATGATATTCCCAAATATCACCCAAAGTGCCCAGAAACCCTGTGTCAGCCTGGGTCCCCTTTCATTGTGTGGTCCTCGTTGTAGGGAGTCTTGTACATTGCTAGAAAAAGGAGGAGGTAAGGGTTACATGCCCAAAAGAAAAGATGGATGAGGAGCTATTTTTATGAACCATAAAGCTTTGCAAACAATATATCCTTAAATATAAATCGAGACAGCATAGATTAAACCCAGGAGTGCTAGAGCAAAGAAAAGCATAAAAAGTAGAGGAGCAGAGAAGAAAAATCTCAGAAACTATGTTCATGACTTTAGGGTAGCGAAGCAGCAGACTCCAAGGAACATAATACCATTTTAATAAGGTTCAACAATAAAACTGAGCATCATATTGTTTAGGGATCTGCACATATGTGTTAAAACTGTGATGAAAATAAAGGGAATAATAAACAGAATTTGGTGTATTTGTCCATCTGGGGAGGAGGAAGGAGGACAGCTGGGAAGATTGCACGAAGACTGGCGGTGGTTTTGGTCAAGCTCTTTAGAGCTTAGTTAGGCTAGGGGGGTGGACTCTGGGTGCTGCTGTTACTATTACAGGAAGAGTTAACAATATCCACACAGGAAGCAGGAGGAGACGACATGTAGGTGTGTGAATTCTGGGTTTGAATGCTGGTTTGCTACTCACCAGGCTCTTGGGCAAGTGACTTAACCTCTTTATTAAAAAAAGTCCCTAGTTTCCTCATCGGGAAATAGAAATTAATGGGCACAATACCCACCTGAGGGTTAGGAGGAAAAAGTGCTAGAAACAATGCCTACCACGTATATGCAGTGAGTTACGTAGGTTATTTTGAATATATCAACTATCATTCAATACATGAGGAGCTGGAGAGGATGGTCATCTGTGTTCATTCATCAGTTCAACACAGATTAAGCATCTGCTCTGAACCAGACTCAGAAGCTTATGCAGATCCCCAGAAGTAAACTGGTGAGTTCTGTGGCAATATCAGCGATTGAACTGCAAAGCAAGAGTTTAATGCAGCCTGTGTTGTTACAGAGTCGCTCTTGCATGGAGGTATCTGGATCAGAAGGGTTGGAACAGAGAGGCTTCATGGAGGAACAGTTTCCCAAGCCCCCTCTGGGGCTGGGACTGAACGAGCTCCCCCTAGCTAGTCTATGATGACCGTGGACTCCACTTTGGCCTTGAATGGGAGTTATTGTCGTGTGCCTGGGGAGGAGCAGACTGTGGAGTTCAATAATTAATTTGCCACAATTAAACCAGAGACTTCTGTCTCCAGCAGCAGATAAGCAAGCGGAGAGCTAACAATGAGGAAGGGCGGGGTGGCTTTGACAAACCGGTGGTGAAGGGCAGGCGGGGCTGATTGAATGGTGATAGTGGCCAGTCATTGCTTTATGGTAGCAATAAGTTGTCATCAGGCATCTGGGGGAGCTAGGAAGCAGGCGTCAGCTGTAGGCCTACGGGAGGAAGCTCCAGCCAGGCTTTCTTTGCAATCTGATGGGCCATCCAGGAAGCTTTGGGGCCCCGGAGGTGGCAGGTTGGTCATCAGCTTACCTTAGTTCCTTTGAGCAGGGGCTAGGTAGACCAGATGCCCCAGCTGCTGTGTGGAGGTCTGACACCTCCACCGGGAGACAACTGGAGTCAGAGAGGACTGTGTCAGGCAGAGATGGGGACCAACCCAGGGGGAATGCAGAGAAGGGAGTAGCCAGCAGTAGGTTAGACTCTAGGAAGAGCTTCTCTCCTGAAACACTGATAATCAGAGCATTTGCCCTCTACGGAGTGCTTGCTACGAGCCCAGCACCAGGGACTTCACCACATTCACTAATCCCTGTAACCCACAGGGTAGGAGATTTTATTGTCCCTTTATAGAGATGAGGAAATGGAATCCGACAGGAGTTAACACCTTGCCTAAGTTCACATGGCTCCAAAGTAGCAGAGAGAGGAACTGAACTCAGGCCAGACTTTTCAAGGTTCCAAATATCCCAGATCCCCAAAGCTACCCATCAGAGATGTTTCAGGACAGTCTTATCTGTGGAGTCTTCCTTGGTCCTCTATGTCCTGACATTTATCATCCGTGGCACACACACGCACACATCACACGCACATATGCAACACAGATATGCACACGCATATCACATGCACGCGCGCACATTACCCAGATGGCACACAATGAACGTACATGTCACGCGCACACCTCTGAGGAACTGATGTGGAGGCACCGGAGGCATTGGCCCAGCAGCAGCAGGTGGTCTACCCCGGGGCAGGGGGTAGGATGGTCTTCCTGGAATATGCCGAGGGCTGTGCTGGACCACCAACGCTTGGTTGCCACAGCCACACTGGAAAACAAATCTCATACTGGCCCTTGAAGTTGTCCACGCTTACTGCACACTTGGCCACAGTAATTGGGTCAGGCTTCATCTTTGTAGGAGGTCTGCTGGGAGCACTTTAAACTCCAGAAAGAGCTCATTAAACTTTGCAGTGGTCTCGAGACGGTGACTGGGGACCATCCTTGCCCACGCTGACTTTATTAAATTGAGGCCCAGGGAGGGTGAGAGTCATGTGCAAGATTGTTTAGCCAGGGAGCAACAAATTCAGTAGGAAAAAAAAATAATCCCAAACGCAGCCTCACGAGCCCCCAGAGTTGGCAGAGACTCTGAGACAAAGTGATAGGCGGCCACACCGGTCCTGAAATGACTCAGTGAGTCTGTTAAATGATCAGGTGGTGACAGACGAATGCCACTATGATGGATGTACCTCCTCTCCTCCTTGGTGGGGGTTGTGTTGGCTCCGTGGTCTTGTTCCCAGAGTCACTCAAAAGGAGACCAGTGCATTATCGTCAGGTGCAGTTCTAGGATCTTCCTCCCTCATCCACCCTGGAAGAACGAGGGTGGGGTGGGGTGGGGGGAGGACTTATGGAACTGTTATGGGCCGGTGGGCTGACTGATGTCATCTACAAAACTGGAGGTGGCCGTGGCTGGGGACCGGGCTCTGAGATGTTTAGATTTATAGTAGGATTTCTCAGCTTCAGCATCGTGACGTGGGGCTGGATCATCCTGTCTCGGGGAAGGCTGTTCTGTGTTGTAGGGTGTTTAGCAGCATCCTGGCCTCTACCCTCTGGATGCCAGGACCACTTCCCCACCCCCTCACCAGGGGTGACAACAAAAAATATCTCCAGTCATGGCCCAACATGCCCTGGGCAAGGCGGGGAGAGAGACCAGCCCTCTTGAGAACCAGTGGTATCAATGTATTTAGTCGACGTGGGGTACGACTGTCTTCATGCCCACAGTTGTCCTGCCTCTTAGCCCTTCACCCTCCCCATCCATCCCTGCCCTCCCCGTCTGTGCACCGGGCACCATGGTGGCGGAGGACGAAGCCTTCGCTTGGGGGGCCGGGGGTACAGCAAAACCCGTGCCCCCTCCTCCCCGAGCCTCTACCACTAGCAAATGTGGGGGCAGTCGGTGATTTCAAGAAGCAAGCGCGCTTCGGAAGGCTGGGCATGGCAGCTGGCGAAACGGGGCTTTCTTTTCTCTTCGCTCAAAGTCCTCATTCTCTGCAGAGCCCGCGAGTGGCCAGCTGAGACCCGAGGCAGCCCTGCAGGCGAGGGCAGGCAGCAGCACAAGCGCCCCTCTGTCCTTTCTCCAAAGGGCGTCTGCCTTCCTCCTCCTCCCCCTCCTCCTCCCCCTCCTCCCCCTCCTCCCTCTCCTCCCCCTCCTCCTCCCCCTTTGGAAACTCTTGTTTGTTTTTTCCCCTCCATCCCGGCCGCAGCCTCCCTCCCCGACCCGTGCCCGAGTCCTGGTACACCTGACTTATTTATTTATTTACGGCTGGAGTATTTGAGCGGGGGGGGGGGGGGGGGGGGGGGTTGGTTAGTTCGGGTCTATTAAGTTCGCTCCCCTTCCTGCCTGGGAACCCGGGTAATGAGTAACCATAGCGTGCTGCAGGCAGCTGTCTCGGACAAACCCGGAGACGCCGCGGGAGCCGCATAAGGGAGCGTTTGTTCTGTCCCTTCTCAATAGCTCCTTGTGCAGGAGGCAGGGTGATGGGAGGGAGGCAGGGAAGGAGGAAGAAAGAGACAGACACTAAATCACGGCACTTTTGACAATTCCCCTCTTCTCTCCTCCCCCCCCCATCCCGGTCCTCCTCCCACCTCCACCCCCCATCGTGGGCGTGGGGCTCTCAGACTCTTCCCGCTGCCTCATCTGAACCTTGTGGGGCGCCTTCTGGTGAGTCGTAGATGATATGAAGCCCGAGGGCTGATTTTTTCACTGTGGGGATGGTTCAGGTGCCCTGGCTCTCCCTCTGGCTGGGTAGCTGAACACAATGCCCATTGTCCTCCGGTTCATTTAATGATCCAATAAACCTCTAGATATCTCTTCCCAACCTTGGGTGCCTGGCTCTGCTATAAAGCTGTTTGAGAAGCGCTTTCATAAAGCAGTTCAAGTATATTATGGGATTAGTCATATGTGCCACAATCGACGTGGGGCTCATTAGGGCTCTACTTGATTCGTGGTATTGTGGAGACCAGAGAGACAGACCAAGAAATATATTGCCCTGTTGGCCTTTGGAAAACCTCCCAAGTGATAGTCCTGTCCGTTCATTCAATGTGCTGGTATTAAATATCTACAGCAAGCCAGCCGCTTGGCTAGGTACTAAGGACAACTATTGAAATGAACAGGGCATGATTCTTGCCCTCAAGTTTACAAAGTGGTAAGGAAAAGAGGAAAGAACTCATGTCCACGGATTAGGGTGATATGGAGTTGAATGAGTTATATGCCCTAAGAGGGGTACAAATAAAATATCTCAGGAGAGCAGAGGAGGGAAAAGATCAAAATATTTGGGAGGCTAGGCTCCAGGAAGTAAAGACGAAGGGTAGTCCCTCCTCCAGGCAAAGGAAAAGTTTTAGCAGAGAAATTGAGGCAGGCAGGCGTGGAGCATATTTGGAGAACAAGTTGGGGCTGGGTCAGTTAAGTCGTGGGCAGATGAATCAAGGTCCACGTTGGGTTTTAATTAATGAGGCCACGGTGTGTAAGATGCATTTAAAGGGGAGGACGTTAGCCATGTGGAAACCAGTTAGAAGGGGATCCTCCGAGACCCCTGGGTGGCTCAGTGATTGAGCGTCTGCCTTCGGCTCAGGGTGTGATCCTGGAGTCCCGGGATCGAGTCCCACACTTTGTTCCTTGCGTGGAGCCTGCTTCTCCCTCTGCCTGTGTCTCTGCCTCTCTCTCTCGCTGTGTCTCTCATGAATAAATAAATAAATAAAATCTTAAAAAAAAAAAAAAGAAGAGGATCCTTCAAGATGGAAGCAAATGGGCAAATGAAAGGGTGGGCAAGATGGTGAGTGGTAAGATGGCGGGAGGTTAGGAACCATGGAGACCATGGCATGGAGGGGCGCTGAGCTCTTAGCTTGGGTGACCAGGGGGACGGAGCTGGAGAAATGTAACAAATTGGGAGGTCCAGCGAAGGATCAGAACCGAGAGCAAGATGAGCCGTGTGGTTTGGATGCGTTGGGTGTGAGAGGCCAGCAGGACACCAAAGAGCACATGCCCCATAGCCAGTTGGAAATGGAGCTCCAGAGCTTGGACGGGAAGTCAGAGCTGTGATCTCTCGCTAGCTATCCACTCTAACGCTTCCCCAATGGCGGGGTGGGGGAGACAAATACAGGGCTAGATCTCTTCCCTTGGCCTGTCACCATCTTGTCCCCACCCTTCCCCATCCTGCTCCCTGCTCCAGGAGCTGCCCTATCTGGATGGCATCAATGAGTTCTCATGGCCTCTGGATTCCAGCTGGATTCAGCCAGTGGAACAACAGGCAAGAGACGGACGGTAAGAGGGGAGTAGCCGCAGTTCTCAGCAGGTGGGTCTCCCTCTGCAGCTGCCCTCTCCAGATTCTGGGAACAACTGCTCCCCCCACCCCTTGTCCCCTCTGGCTTAGTGGGAGGTCAGGCGTCATCACTGGCTGGTGCTGAGGCCCTGTACTCTTCCTCGTTGGTTTCCCTGAACCTTACCTATCCCCCTGTGCCCAGTCCCTGCCTTAAACTCTCGTCAACCCTACAGTTGGGATGGGCCTTTTGTATCCTATCAGGACCCCGAGTAATACAAAAACTAGAGTCAGGGCCACGTTGAACCCATCTCGTCTCTTCCTCACAGATGATATTCCTAATCAAGAAAGACCTTCTAAGAAATGGACAAATAATCATTACAGTTGAGAAAAGCTCTACAAGCTGAAATGATTCACAGATTTTCTAGGACTCGTCCATCATTCTGAACATGAAGGATCGGCTCTTGATCTTTTGCTTTTCAACATTTCTAGATTCCTCTCTCTCATACTGTGTCTGTTCCCAACTTCCCCAGGAAACTTCAAAGCTGCTTCTTAACACTGAGATGAGTTACTGTTTTAAGTCAAAGCTATGACTTCTGAGCAGCCTCTACCTTCTTTCCCAGTGCGCTGAGGGAGATGCTCTTTGCTATGCTAGAGCCCACCTAGAGTGGAACCAGCATTACCTAAGCAGAAAGGAATTCTGCTCAGGAGCATTTGCTTTTTTGTTCAAGTTTATTAAAACTACTAAAACTGAGCAAATTTCTAGCTGGAAGATAGCCTCTGGGTATCAGTCTGTTTTAAAATGCGTGCGTGCACATCATGCGATGTGTGCTCTCCTGCCTTGGTGGTTGCCGTGGCTGTCTTGTCACGACCTCTTTGCACGTGGTCGGGAGCTCATGGCCTTTTCCATTGAAAGTGGTAGACACCCAAATGGAACTAGCATGGGCCCAAGGGAGAATGTACTGAAAGGATTTGTGGCAAAAAAAAAAAAAAAAGGAAATATCAAAGGGCAGGTTAGAAAGGAAATAGTCTATGTGCAGAACATGGTGCAACTGCTTTTCTCTGCACGTGAGCTTTTTTCTCATTTCCGATCTGCTTTGTCCATGTGGTAAGAAGAGGAGTCTTCTCGAAGAAGGGAGGTACTAGGCAAATACATGTTCATCACAGGCATTGTCAAATAGTAATTGTTTTTAGAAGTAAAGTAATCAACATTATGGGACTTTACTAGGTTCCACAAACACCATTGGGCATATTCACCACTTAATTGACAGAAGCTATCAGTTAAGCAAATAAATAAATCAGGTAATTGGCAGTGTCGTTATTTTCTGATTGCTGACGGATGGACCTTAGTTATTTGATAGGGTAGTGATTGAGGGTGTATGATAATGGTCCATAAATGAGATCACACAGGTTCAAGCCTCAGCTTATGTGACCTTGGGCAAGTCACTCAACACGCCTGACCTTGTCTCCTTATCTACAAAAATGGAAATAACGGTACTGTCACCTCAAAGTGTTGACGTGAGCTTGAATGATGTAATGTTTGCAAAACGGTGTTGCAAAGCCTCTTAGGGTTTAAGATCGAAGAGGGAAGACACTGTGATCTGTTAATCCCAGCACCACTCAGGTGTCTGTAGACCCTTTGCATCTCATCAGTTTTCAGAGTCGTCTTACAAAATAAGGACGGATGGGAAAAATCATCCCTACGTTTGAGATGGAGCAAACAGGTCCAGAAAGGTTGAGTGACTTTTTGAAGATCACGCAGCAGAGTCAATACCAGAGTAGGCCATGTGTCCAGACTTCAGCTTGGTCTAGTCTACATGACCAGTCATTAGTCAAGGATGGCTTCTGTGCAAGTGACACAAAACCTGTAAGAATAAACAGTGAGGACTCGTATGACATCACATAGCAAGAAGTCCAGAGGTAGGATGGGCTCCAGGACTAGTCGATTTGGTGGATCAATGATGTTGTCAGGGACCCAGGTCCTCCCAGCCCCAGCATCACCTTTGTCCTGAGGCTGGTCGCTGGCATGGTTCCAAGATCGCTGTGCCTGGCGATTGACGCGACACATTTCAGATCAGGAAAGAATGTTGTCCCACCCTTTCATTTTATTGGTGAGCTCTGAATGCCTAGCCAGAAGTCACATGGTGGCCCAGAAATGTAACACGTGATTAACGTGAAATCAAGTGCACCTCAATGGAGAGGACTCAGGTGGCCAGGAGTGGAGGGCAGGCTGACTTCTCAGCTCCTGGCTTGTATTAGAAATTTCCGGGTCTCACAGTTTGCCATTAAATATGGATTCCAACTATTTTAACTATTTTCAGTGATACTGGTTTTGTGGCATTGCCGCTTTAGGTGACCACTGAAATTGCAGCATCTCCCAAATGTGCCTTCATCTGCTAGGTTCAGAGGGAATGCCAGAGGCAACCAGGCCATCACTCAGATGTAGTGTTCTCATTCTACAGGGAGGACTTGTGCTTCCCTTCTCCCCTTGGTTCTCTGTCTCCCCTGAGCCCCTGGCCATCACCAACCTACTTTTTGTCTCTATGGATTTGCCTGTTGGGGACATTTCATACAAATGGGATCACGCAACGAGTGGCCTTTGTGTGTGACTTCTTTGCTTAGTGTATTTCAGCGTTCCTCTATGTTGTACCATATATCAAAACTGCATTCCTTTTCATTGCTAATATTCCATTATACAAATATATCATATTTTGTCGATCTGTTCATCTGTTGATGGATATTTGGGCTGTTTCTGCTTCTTGCTATTATGACTTGTGCTGCGATGAGTATTTGTGTGGACATATGTTTTCACTTCTCTCGGGCAGATACCTAGTAGTGGAATGGCAGGGTCATATGGGCACAATACCTGTAATCATGGGAAGATTGCCAGGTTGTTTCCAAAGTGATTGCAACATTTTATGGTTCTACCAGTGTTGTCTGAGCGTTCCAGTTTCTCCATATCCTTGCCAACACCTGTTTTTATCAAGTCAACTTTAATACAGGTAGTTTAACTACTTCCTTTCCAATCTGGATGCCTTTGTTCTCTTGCCTAGTTGTTGTGACTACAGCCCCCAGCATGATGATGAGAACAGGGGGTGAAAGGAGACATCCTTGTCTTGTTCCAGACCAGACCACATCTAGTCTTTTACCACGAAGGATGCCCTCAGCTGTGGTTTTTTCATAGATGGCGTTGATCAGGCTGGATAAGCCCCTTGCATTCCTAGTTGGCTGCGTGTTTTTATGAGGAAAAACTTTTAGATTTTGTTAAATGCTTTTTCTGTGTCAACTAAGATGATCAGATAGTTTTGTCTTGCTGTTTTTTCAAGTCATATAGTGAATTGTGTGGATTAATTTCCTTATGTTAAATCAACTTTACCTTCCTGGGGTAAAATCCCACATGGCCATGGTATACGATCATTTTACATGTTGCTGAATTTGGTTTGCTAGCATTTTCCCATGTATATTCCCGAGGGATATTGGTCTCTAATTTTTTTGTCTTGGTAACCAGGCAGTCCTGGGTATAACTGGGCATTAGGGTAATACTGGCTTCATAGAATAAGTTGGGAGGTGATTCCTCTTATTCTATTTTTTGGGAGAATTTGTGAAGGATTAATTGTTTGTGAAGATTTAAATGTTTGTTAGCTTTCACCTGTGAAGCCATCTGACCTCGAGCTTTACTTTGTGTGAGATATTTTTTTTTATTCCTAATTCAATCTCTTGTTATAGGTCTACTTCAATATCCTATTTCTCAGATGTTTTTTGAAAATAGGTAGGTTAAATGAACTATTGGGACTTCATCAAGATAAGAAGCTTTTGCACAGCAAAGGATACAGTCAACAAAACTCAAAGACAACCTACAGAATGGGAGAAGATATTTGCAAATGACATATCAGATAAAGGGCTAGTTTCCAAGATCTATAAAGAACTTATTAAACTCAACACCAAAGAAACAAACAATCCAATCATGAAATGGGCAAAAGACATGAACAGAAATCTCACAGAAGAAGACATAGACATGGCCAACATGCACATGAGAAAATGCTCTGCATCACTTGCCATCAGGGAAATACAAATCAAAACCACAATGAGATACCACCTCACACCAGTGAGAATGGGAAAAATTAACAAGGCAGGAAACAACAAATGTTGGAGAGGATGTGGAGAAAAGGGAACCCTCTTACACTGTTGGTGGGAATGTGAACTGGTGCAGCCACTCTGGAAAACTGTGTGGAGGTTCCTCAAACAGTTAAAAATATACCTGCCCTACGACCCAGCAATTGCACTGTTGGGGATTTACCCCAAAGATACAAATGCAATGAAACGCCGGGACACCTGCACCCCGATGTTTCTAGCAGCAATGGCCACGATAGCCAAACTGTGGAAGGAGCCTCGGTGTCCAACGAAAGATGAATGGATAAAGAAGATGTGGTTTATGTATACAATGGAATATTACTCAGCTATTAGAAATGACAAATACCCACCATTTGCTTCAACGTGGATGGAACTGGAGGGTATTATGCTGAGTGAAGTAAGTCAGTCGGAGAAGGACAAACATTATATGTTCTCATTCATTTGGGGAATATAAATAATAGTGAAAGGGAAAATAAGGGAAGGGAGAAGAAATGTGTGGGAAATATCAGAAAGGGAGACAGAACATAAAGACTGCTAACTCTGGGAAACGAACTAGGGGTGGTAGAAGGGGAGGAGGGCGGGGGGTGGGAGTGAATGGGTGACGGGCACTGGGTGTTATTCTGTATGTTAGTAAATTGAACACCAATAAAAAAAAAATAAATAAAATCTTTAAAAAAAAAAAAAAAGAAAATAGGTAGGTTAAAGGTCAATTTGCCAGATAAAATAATTATTAAAGAGTCATACATTCCATTTGAAAATACTGCTGTTGACATGTTGAACTTCCAAAGTGGCTTCAAGTAAGTGGTGAAAAGCATCGAATGAGACCCCTCCCTATTCCTCAGGACCTGGCTTTGCCACTCATCATCTGTGTGACCGGGGACAGGTCACTAGGTCTCTGAATGCCCTGTTTCCTCATCTGCAGCTGCTTTGCTGTGTGTCCTAGAGGAGTTGCTTGTCTTCTCTGGGCCTCACTTGCCAAATATGTAAAATGAAGCAATGCACCAATTCCCCAGGAATGTCTACATCGACGTGGAAGCTCTCAATAGCCATTTAGTTGAATAAAGGAATTAAAATGTGATGGTTTGTTATTCTATCACGTGGGCCTTTTCTCTGGAGCCTGTGAAAATTCCTGGTGGCTTCTGGCCTCGTCAGCAACCTGTACACAAGGCTGGCCCCCATTTTCCTGTAGGAAACCCAGATCTGTTAATTAAGGGTAGGCCCAGAACTATTTCTTCACTGGACAGCCATTCCTTCGGGTGGTCTGGCTTCCGGCAAGCAGAGAGGCAGGGGTTGTCAAGGGAAAATCAACAGATTGTACAGAATGAGCCAATTTTCTCATCTGTAGGTGGGGGGCACTGATGGGTGGGAAGGGCAGGCTTAGATATGCATGTTGGCCATTATTAGCTACTCCTTCTTTCTGCCCCTTTCTTCCCACCCGCTCCCCAGTGAAGGAGAAGGAAGGGACAGAGCTTTCAGTGTTGGATGAGGTAAGTGAGGAGGCTGATTTCAGAACCTCAGTGCAAACAAAGCCTCAGTGTTGCAAGGGGCACGCCTCCCCCTTACTGGGGGGTAGGAGGGGTGGGGTGGGGCTGAGCATTTTCCCAGCACTGCTCGATCACATCTCCCACCCATCTGACCCGCTCCCTGGGATGGAAGAAATGACCCGGGAGAGAAAGAGAGGGCATCTCAGGTGAATGCCTGGACGGTGTCTTGGAGAGTATTTGCATTACAAAGCTTCTTGCAAAATCTGGGTAGGGCTTCCCGCTGCTCACCCTGGGGAGGAGCCCTGGGCACACCCCAGGCTCTGTGTCCCCTGCACACAACCGTACACCCCTGCACAGATGCCTGTTTGGTTTTGCTAGTTCCGTGAAAGGGAAAAGGTGTAGTCTAACTGTCCCATCCTGGGCTTTCAGTCACTGTAGGCTGGCATGCCTGGGCGTCTGGGGCTTTCTGAAGCCACCGCAATCTCAGGGGGACAATGTGGGTTCTTGGTTGAGCAGCTTTCTGACATCCGTGGGTGACATCGGGGACAGCTGGCTGCCACATTTCACCCGGACTTGAGACGGTATCAGACCGGTTCTGACAGAGTGCTCTAGGGAGCATAGCCAAGCTTCCCTTCCTCCTCCCCCAGCAAGCACCTCCTTGCCTTTGTCTCCAGGTCATCCTTTCAACAAGCTTCTCTGTCTGCTTTTATTTTTTTAATTTTTAATTTTTTTTTTTTTTTTTAGATTTTAAAAATTTATTTTAGAGAAAGAGCCATTCGGGTGAGCTGGTGGGGTGGGAGGAGGACAAGTAGACTCCATGCAGAGCCCAATGCGTGGCTTGATCTCACAACCCTGAGATCATGACCTGAGCCAAAATCAAGAGTCAGACGTTTAACTGACTGAGCCGCCCAGGTGCCCCTCTGTCTACTTTTAAAGCCCAAGCCCAGGCCGCCTCCCCCAGGAAGCCTTCTCCGACTACCCCCTTTGCTCACACCACTGCCTCAGATGTAGGTGTCTGCGTGTGTCAGTCGTGGTCTAGTTTTTTTTTTTTTTTTTTAAGATTTTATTTATTTATTCATGAGAGACACACAGAGAGAGAGAGAGAGAGGCAGAGACACAAGCAGAGGAAGAAGCAGGCTCCATGCAGGGAGCCTGATGTGGGACTCGATCCCAGGTCTCCAGGATCACACCCTGGGCTGAAGGCGCACTAAACTGCTGAGCCACCCGGGCTGCCCAGTCGTGGTCTAGTTTTGATCAGTTTTGTGACTTATCCTTAGAGAAGCCTTTCCATGTCAGACCTTTTTCTGCTGTGACAGCCTCTTTTCCTAAACTTTTTCTTTCTTCCTTTGTTTATTTCACATTGTGATCTGCAGTTATTTCATTTGGTTGTTCAGTTTTTTTATTATCTGTCTCCCCCATGAGGATAAGGGTCTTGAGTGTCAGCTTTGTAACTCCTCCCCCACTGGCTAGCATAGGGCCACGGCTTGCTTGGTGCCAGATAGATGTTTGTTGAATGAAGCAAAGAAGAAATGAAAGGTCACCGTTGTTCAGTCCAGAGGCAGAAGGCTATCGACTCCCACTCTTCCTAGCACTTCTAGGGCAGACACTATCCTTTTCCTATGTGGTAACATCACCAACTTTAACCCCCTCATGATGCCATCGACCCACAGAAATATTGATGGGTAGGATAATGCCAGCATGCAGATGCAGGGGGATTAATTCTATCCATTTGGGCAGCTTGCTGTAATATCAAGCTTTTGGGTAGAGCTTTGTGGACAGGACTTCTGGGAATTCAGGATAGTGTGTGAGATGAGTTAAGTTTGTTCACCATTTACCTGCATTTAGTTTGTTATAGCAACGTAAGCTGGGCAATGAAACCAGCCAATGTTGGCTGAGGCCCTATTAAGGAGTTTTTTTTTTTTTTTTGTTAAGCCTATGTCCATAGTCCTTGACACTAGGGTCCTTAAAATTTATCAGAGGAGCAAAAAATATACATGTGTAAGTAACCAGTGCTGAAAGAGAACATATTGCCAATGTCAAATGAATGGATGTAAACAAAGCGCAGAGAAGAGAACCATTGTTGGAATGGGGTGGCAGGGAAGACCATCCCAGAGGAGCCTTGAAGGACAGAACCTGGCACCAAGCATGGCATAAAGGAGCCCTTAAGGATAAATCTGGCAAAATCTGAGGAGCATTCCTGGCAGATGGGATGGGTTGAGCAATGGGGATTCATCAAGGAGGGAGGCTAAAAGGGCCTGAACTATGGTGGGAATAATGGAAAAATGGAAATAAAGATACGTCAAAGGGTGAATCAGAAAGACTCAGAGAGGTGGAAGGAATAGAGCAAAAGAATAAAGGATTTGGGGATTTCAACCCTGTTGTCTGGGAGACGTAGAAAATCATAGGTGTAAATCAAGAGACCCAAAATGCAAACCAATTTGTGGGGGGGGTCTTATTTTGGATTCTTCTCAAAGTAGATACATAGTTGGGTGTAAGTCATTGATCCATAGTTGGGTGTAAGTCATTGAGAGTTTATCTTCGGAAGCACAAGTGAAGGATTGGGGGGAGTGAATAGAAGGGAGAACAGGCAATAAATGGTGGGTTAATGAGAAGTTACGCCGTGGGAATACAGGGCTGAATCTTTCTGGAGAAGCCCTGAGCAACTGGGTAAACTTCAGACTCGCCACATCAAAGGATTATCCAATGACTTCCTTCTTTCCCTCATTGCTTGAGGGGTGTCCTTGGAGGACACGTTTGCGATGTTCCTACAAGGAGCTGAATAAGCCCCAAGAGCATCAGCAAAGAGGAAACACGACCGCAGCTGGCTGAGGCAGGAAGCAGTCACTTGCTAGAATTGTCCACTGGCGATGAGGTTCTGTTGGGTGAGGCATGGACAGTATATGGGTAAAGGTGCTTGTTCTCAGGCAGCCTGAGGTGGAGACATCCAGCAGGCAGGTGGGAGGCAGCCAGAGTCGATTCAAAACTCCTAGTGGGTGAGACTGGGTGTGAAAGAGAAAGCCCCCAAGGAGGGAGACGAGTGGGCAGCTTGGCACTGGAGCCTGGCACCTGCCCCATGTTTAGGGGGTCAGGGTGACAGTGTAGTTAGTGAACAGCACCAACATGGTGCCTGGCACATTACTGCAGAAGCCAAGGGAGGGAGGGATTTCGAGAAACTTCTAGGAAGGCCTCTACGAGCTCCCCAGAGGCAGAAGAGGGGCTGAGTCTGCCTGAGAAAGCCCAGCGGATGGAGGTAGGAAGGTGGTGGGTCAGGCCCAAGTAGGTTAGGTTACCTTGTGTGTCATCTGTAAGACAGCCATGATCAGAGCATTCAATGTGGAAATGCTTGGCATGGAGCCCGACAATGACATTTTTAAGAATCATTTATTATTGAGAACTGAGCCTGTTCCAAAGCCAAGGAGGAGAAGATGACAGTCCTGGGACATGGAGAGAGCGGTGTGGGCTCTGATGACACCTCATGTGGTGGCACATGTGACCACACACACACACTTGGAGTTGTCCAGAGATGGAGTGGTCTGGTTGGCTGATCCTTCCTGAAACATCCTGGTGGTTTGGGCGCACTCGCTTCCATTCAGCGATAGCATTCTTCCCCCCAGAAATCCATTTGAGTTTGCCTGTCTCTTAGCTATTTTCGTGTCTCTACCAAGGATGGAAACCCCAGGAAGCCCGGTTTCATAATTAGAGCTCACAGATATGCGCTGTCACTTCTCAAAATGCCCCGGTGCCTTTGGCTCTTTCCTTGTGCAATCCCTGCTTTGAAATTTTTGGACATGGGCACCAGGTGCATCTGTGTATTTTAGCTTGTCGAGACGCATAGTCCGTGATCTGGGCGCATGCGGTGTGGGCCATCGGGTCAGTCTTGGAGTTCGTTGAATTTCCTTCATGGCAAACTAGTTCCGAATGCTACGTCTCCCTTGAACTGCTAAACGTAGGAAGGCTCTCCAAAACGTATTGCTAAGAAGAAAAAAGGATATTGCAGAACGAGATGTATGGTATTGTTCCATTCATTTAAGATCAGCAGCCTGGCTAAGCCTTTTAATTCTTTAAAGTAGGATTGTGTATGCATGGAGGATTATTGCAAAACCAAAAAGAATCTTTAAATGTACATCAGACAATGCAGGTGCTGATGCTTGGGGTGCAGCCGGAGATTCTGATTTTTGAGGCAAGCGTCTGCGTGGTCCTGATGCTGCAGCTCTGTCTAGTAGAACTTTCGGCCCTGATGCAAATGTTCTGTATCTGTGCCGCCCAGGATATGAGCCACTAGCCACCCGTTGCTGCTGAGCACCTGTTGCTACTGGCTGGTGCAACTGAGGAACTGAATTTTAAGCTTGATTTACTTTTCATTCCTTTGAATTTAAGGAGGCACAGGCGGGCTTGTGGCTACTGTTGGAGACAGTGCGGTTCTCAACGGTAAACTTTCCGAGGGCAGGGATTAGGTCTCATTTATCTGTGTACCCTCTTCGGGATTTGCACATGGTGGGAATAATTACGATGCCAATAATACCTCCTTCTATTACCCTAAGGTTGTGTTTGACGGACTCCTTTCACGTACAGGATCTTCTTGAAGCTTCCCGATGGCCCTGTTACTGTCTGTGTAGAGTCAGTATTTATTTACTGAGCACTTGCTTTGTGGCGGCCACTGTCACGTGTGTCTTCTAGGCTCTAAATCATCTGTGCCTTGAAACATCCCCACTGAATTAGCCCCTCTCTGCAGGTGATGATATTGAGGCACAGACCCATCAGTAGGTACCCAGCTCCAGTCCCTCAGCCAGATGGTGACAAAGCTGGGCTTTGAGCCTAGGATCTCATCTGGCTCAGATTCCCCACATTTAACCTGATGTTTTTGCCTCAGAACTCACCTCCTCCTCCACAGGTGTTTCCTTTTTAACAGATAGAACAGTGGAACTTGGACTTTCCCAAAGGCAGGACCTGAAGACCAGTGCCCGGTTACCACATTTTATGTACGTTCATTGCTGGAGACAAGGTGACCAGCTCTGAGTGCTCCTGTCCCAAGCCAGGTCCCACCATCACGCTAGTCCTCTGTCCTGCACTGACCTTAGACAGCATCTCCTTTCAACAAGGAAGAGTAGAATGGGCGATGGAAGAGCGTGGCCGGGATGGGGGTGGGGAGGACAGAAGGAAGGACAGGAGGACAAGTAGACTCACCAAAGGCTAACATTCATGGAGCGCCTGTGATGGTCAAGGCCGTGCTGGGTGCTTTGTACCCATTCAGGCACATTCTTTTTTTTTTTTTTTTTTAAAGATGTTATTTATTTATTCATGAGAGACACAGAGAGAGAGACAGAGACACAGGCAGATGAAGAAGTAGGCTCCCTGCAGGGAGCCCGATGTGGGACTCGATCCTGGGACTTGGGGATCACAACCTGAGCCCAAGGCAGATGCTCAACCCCTGAGCCACCCAGGCATCCCTCAGCCACATTCTTATACCAGCTTGTGCAGAGCACCCGCTCTTCCTGAAATGAACCCTAGTGCAGCTAGCACAAGAGTGAGAGGATTCAGTCCTGCTGCAGGGGGATTTATAGACAGACCATCTGGAACTGTGGAGAAAGTGGAGATGTCTCTGAGAGAACTCTCGGTTCGAGTCCAGACTCCGTTGTTTGCTCTGTGACATTAAGCACGTTGTCTAACTGTTCCCAGCTTTGCTTTTGTCTCTAACATGAGGTTAATACTGCTTGTGCTCTCTCTGTCAAATAAATAAAATCTATTACAAAAATAAAATTTTTTTAACTTTTTGAATAATGTCTGTTTTAAGATTTATTTTATTATTTATTTATGAGAGAGAGAGAGAGAGAGAGAGAGGGAGAGAGATTGGCAGAGACACAGGAGGAGGGAGAAGCAGACTCCATGCCGGAAGCCCGATGTGGGACTTGATCCCGGGACTCCAGGATCGCACCCTGGGCCAAAGGCAGGCGCCAAACGACTGAGTTACCCAGGGATCCCCATGTCTCAGTTTTAGAATAGACTTCCAGAACAAAAATAATACCAGGAGTTCCATATACCTCACATCCAGTCCCCATATTAACATCTTTAATTAATGTGGTGTACTTGTAACGATTAGTGACTCAGTATTGATACAGTATTGAATGAACTCTACACTTTATTCAGATTTTCTTAGTTTTGATCTAATATCCTTTTTTTCTGGGCCAGGATGTCCCCTTGGGCTCCTCTGAGCTGTGACACTTCCTCAGACTTTCCCTGTTTTTGATGATCTTAACATTTTTTTGATGGCCTTGACATTTTTGAGGCATCCCGATCAGGTATTTTGTAGATTGTCCCTCCGCTAGAATACTACTCTTGATTAGATGATGAGGAGTTGACAACCACTCCCCCCATCCATACTTTACTCTTGAAAGGGTGGGGGTGACAAAGAAAGAAAGAAAGAAAGAAAGAAAGAAAGAAAGAAAGAAAGTCAGTCACTATGGGCAGCCTACACTACTGTGGAAAGTTATGCTCTACTTCCTTGAGGGCAAAAATACCTGCATAAATTTTTGGAATTCTTCAGCACAGATTTGTTTATTTTCCCCTCATATATTTAGTTATTCAATTATCTATATCAAGATAGATTCATGAACATTTATTTTTTTACTTTGGGTTAAAATCCACTGCGACTATACTTAGTTTGTTACTCAGATTGTTTCCCGACTTTGGATATTATAGGAATAAATTCAGTTGGATTCTGTATGCCTTTGATGCACCCTTATCCTTGTATGTGAGGGTGTGTGTGTATACATGTGCACGTGTGTGTGTGTGTTCACACTTTCTTACTTTCTGGCACTCCAGATGCTCCAGGCTCATCTTGTATATTTCCTACCCCAATCCTAAAACCAGCCATTTCTCTGAGGAGCCCTGGTTCCTCTTATTGGACAGCGGTATGAGAAACAAACCACAGATCTAATGCTCATTACTGCTGGGGGGTCATTGTCTGGAGGAATGTGTGTGGATAGGAACCCACGTATGCAAAACTGTAACAATCCTCCAGGACTCTGAGATGATAAACATCTGTCACTCTAAGCCACCCAGTTTGTACAGCAGCCCTAGGAAATTAATACAAGACCCTTCCCCTCCTCTGCAGTGAGTCTCCCTCCCCGTTTCCTTCTTTTATACCCTCAGTTTCTCCGCACAGCCAGCTGTCTGCCTGCCTTTGTTGTTTCGTGTCTCTTTGGCTACTTCCTACCCATTCCTTCCAGATTCCACTCAGACACCAGCCCTCTGGCTGCCTTGGCATGCCCCCCCACCATGCACAGTTAGGTGCCCTGGTCCATACAGCCCCTTGCGTGTCCACATAGTTACTGCGATGTCGCTGTCGCCTCTCACTTGACTGTGCGCTCCTTGAGGGAAGACTCCGCCTTTGGCTCCCAGGGTGTGCAGCTGCTCAGGTGTCCCATACACCAGGAGAAGGCTGCAGAAACTGAAGCCTGATGAAGGCCATGGCAGCTCCAGAATTTTATTCTAGGAGGGTCCCAAGGTGGCATTTGGTTTGCAGGAGCGGAACCCCGAAACCAAAATTGCCCAGCACTTAACAAGCGTTAGAGAATTACAGTTCGTGTTAGAGGCGGAGAGATCAGGCCGCGTTGTGCAGGGGTCACCTCCCTCTACAACCCGGTGGAAGCAAACTCTAATATCCTTTGCTTCCGATGAAGAATCTGAGGAGCTGCCATGCTCTTGATCAGACTTCAGTTTCTGCAGCCTCGCAGGTCACACGCTTCCTTGAAGGTCACACGGGCGGCTCATGGCAGGCTGGGACTGCAACCTAGCTCGGTTTGTCTGACTCCAGGCTTGTCATCGCGGGAGGCGTTTAGGGGGCTTGAGGTCCCCCACCTTGTGCATCAAGGACCAGCCTAGATCTAACGGAGTTGACAGCGAGGCGGGAATCCCAGCCTTCCCTGCGAAGGGAGGGCGCAAGGGGGCACCGCTGTTGAGGGCGAGCGGCAACCATGCCGACAGCTGTTGTGCATTAGCTGGGATGGGGTGGAGGGAACTACAGTTCCCAGGAAGCAGTGCGGCTCCCTGGCTGCCCCGCTCAGGCCACGCCCAGACCACGCCCCCACCCGCCTCGGCCTCGCCCCGGCCACGCCCCCGGGCCGGCTGGTATATAAGGGCCGAATGGCCCGGCGGCGGGCAGAGCGCGGAGGCGGCGCGGGCGCGCGCGGGGCTGCCGGGGCCGGAGGAGGCTGCTGCTCGCCCGCTCGCCCGCTCGCCCGCCCGCCGCTCCGCGCTTCTCCCTCCGCCTCCCCGGCCCCGCGCACCTACGAGCTCCGGGCCGCGGGCCGAGCTGCCCCGGGCGCTGTCCGGGCCTGCAGAGGGGATGCCGGCGGGGACCTCGGGCTCGCGCCGGCGTTGCGCAGCAAAGAAAGGCGAGGCGCGGCGTCGGGGCTGCGCGCCCTGGAGCTCCGGGACGCGGCACTTGGGAACCCCCGCGGCGAGCTCCCGCCATCTCCGCGCGGCCGGAGCGCGCAGCCCGGGGCTGGCCTCGGGTGGAAAGTGCGGGGAATGGGGCGAGGGGCTCCGGACCCCCCACCGTGGATTACTTGGTGTGCATCAGCCGGGCTCAGACGACCCCCACCCCCGCGACCTCGTCTGCGTCCTGGGCTTGCTTCCTTCCACCTGGCGGTCGGGGCGCATACCTGGCAGGTAAGTGTTCCCTGCGTTTCGAGGGAGGGGGTTTGGTGCGCTCCTCTCTCCCCGCACCCCCCCCTCCCCCCCCGCGCCGCTTTCTGGAGCTCTTGGGGTTTGCACGGAAATTTCTGCTCTCGCACTGACATCTCCGCAGAGACATCCCCTCGGCCCCCCTCCGGGCGGCCCCCCGCGGGACAGACCCTCCGCCGGGGTGGGGGTGGGGGTGGGGGTGGGGGGCCCGTCGCCCTAACCTCCGCCCTCGTGGCCGCCCCGGGGCCCGTTACCCCGGGAGGGAGCGCTGCCGCCTCGCCGACCCAGACTGCGGCGGGCTGCGTGGGGGCTGCGGCGTCTCCCCAGGTCCCTGTGGCCGGGCCTTGGGTGAGCGGCTTAACTGCAGGGCCACCCACCCAGGGTGCTGTGGGCAAGGCTTCCCGAAGGATGGGAGACGGCAGGATCCCGGGGCACCGCGTCCACCGTCCGCCGTGCATGCACCGGGTTCCAGGTCAGCGTGGGGAGGGGGCTTAGTCTTGAACCCTGAGCTAAAAGCAAACCAGTTTTAATCTATAGCCGCATCCTCTCCTTGTCCTTTTGTGTCGGCCGCCCAGGCCACGGTTTGGGGCAGCTCCCGTGCCTGTCACTGAGTGGGCGACCCAATAGATGTTTGTTGAATGAATGACTGAGCTAGTCCGTCTTGATGTGCAGAGAAGCGGGGGTCTCCTTTACCTTCTCCCTCCTTGCCACTAGGGCTCAACTCCAGGACACCCCCCCCAACCCGGAAGATGGGCTTCCTGGTGATGCTTTCCCAGATGTGGGATTCACTCCCCCCCCACCCCCACCTTGGCAGCCTGTCCCTGATGATCCATTTCCAGCCCAGAAGTCCCTCCTGCAAAGACAACTTCTGGAAGCTGTCAAGGGGGCCTCCCTGGGGGTGTTCTCAGGTGCTGTGCCTCCAGTGAGCACCTGCTGGGGGTGGGGGGAAGGAGGGAGGGCCAGGCACCGCAGGAGGAGAAGAGGTGGTCTGTGTTAGTACTGTCCCCTCCCCCCTGGAGCCTGTGCCTCTGGCTGCACCCAGGTCCCTGGAAATGCTCAGGTTGACGCAGCACCTTTTCCTGTGGCCTTTATACCCACCCTCTCCCCCTGGCAGCCTCCTGCCGCCCCCAGAGAGGAAATATTAAACTGTCCCACCATTCACGCACAGCTCCACCTCTGCACCTCACTCGATTTTAAAAGTATTCCGTGTTCTCTCTCTTCTTTGGAGGGCTTGGGTGGCTCCGTCGCTGAAGGGTCTGCCTTCAGCTCAGGTCATGATCTCGGGGTCCTGGGATCGAGCCCCACATCGGGCTCCCTGCTCAGTGTGGGGTCTGCTTCTCCCTATTCCTCTGCCTCTCCCCCTGCTGGGGCTCTGTCTGCCTTTCTCTCTCTCTCTCTCTCAAGTGAATAAATTAAAAAAAGTCTTTAAAATGTAAAAGAAAACCACAAAAAAAGTGTAAAAAGCAGGAAAAAAATACTCAGTTCCAGTAGTGCTGGCAGTTTGATGCATTTCCTCATTGCTGAAGCCCTGCAATGTATACACTTTGTTTACTGCTTTTTTCCTCTCGATTTTGCTTGAACAGTTCCCCAGGTAATGGCTGTATTCCTCTGCCGGCATCAAATCCTAATCTGACAATTCCCCTCTTGTTGGACACGAAGGTATTTCTAGATGTTTACCCTTAGAAGTAGAGCCTCGGTGAGCATCTTTTCTACACAAAGCTTTGTCCACCCTTTGGATTATTTCCTTTGGAAAATTACCAGAAATCACTGTCTTTGCTTTATTTTATTTATTTATTTATTTATTTATTTATTTATTTATTTATTTATTTATTTTTACTGTCTTTGCTTTAAGTCAGAGTCATGTCTGAAGCTGGAGAAATGCCCCTCTGGGTGGACATTTCGGAGCTGGGCTTGGAGGAAGAGATCCCCACTTAATCCGTCACACACCTTCTGGCACCTGGGAGCCAGAAGACAGTGGGCGCTGGGAAGACACTTGCTGAGTAAATGCAGTGTTTCGTTCATTTCGGTTTTCCTGAGGCCAGCATTGGCATGAGAGTAACTTATGCTTTGCGTCCACGACTACCTTGTAAATTATTTTAGCAAGGCCACAGGTGAAGATTTAGTAGGCGGCTGGATTAAAACTGCTGTCCTTTTTTTTTTTTTTTTTAAAGAATTCACTTTTGATTTTGATAGAGATCTAGATTTACAGGAAAGTCACAAAAATAGTACACGGAGTTCCCCTATACTCTTTACCCAGCTTCCCTGAATGTTAACATTTTTCATACCCACAGCGAGGTGGTCAGAGCCAGGGGATTAACATTCACAGACTACTTTGAACTCCTCTTTGGGCCTTATTCCGATTTCTCCTAAGGTCCCGCTGATGTCCTTTACCGGGCTCAGGAGCCAATTCAGAATCTTGCATTGCAGAAAATTCTGACGTAACAAAAAAAAGCGGGAGTTGAGAGGGATTCAGGAGATGCTCTTCTTCCTCTTTGTTTTTTTTTCCTAAACCATTTTATTGAGGTGTGATTGACATACACAAAGCTGTGCGAATTTAACGTATACAACTTGATGAGCTCGGTAATGAGTGTACACCGTGAGACCCTGACCACAGCCTAGGCCATAAACCTGCGTGGCCTCCAAAAGTTCCCTCCCACCCTCTTTATTATCATTATTATTTTGTTGATAAGAGCACTTACCAGAAGATCTTCCCTCTTAGCAAATGTTTAAGTGTACAATGCAGTATTGTTAACTGTGGACGCTGCGCTGTACAGGAGAACACTAGGCCTTATTCAGCTCAGCAGAGCGTCTTTATTCCGGAGAAGGTTTTTGAGTCGAGACTTCTTCCACTTTCTTGCCCAGGTTGACTTGCCCCTCGTCCCTCCCTATTTATGGCCAGCGGAGCCGCTGAGACCCGACGGGGCCCAGAGGAAAGGGGAGCCCCCGCCGGGAATGGCAGGAAACTTCTCTGTGTACCCCTCCTTCCTTCCCCCGACACCTCCACTGGGAGTGAGTCGTTGAGTAAAAATTGGGTTATAGCCTGATCTGTCCGGACACGTCTTCCAAGGGGTAGGTGGATGGATGACATCCGGTGTGCGTGAGAGCGAGCCGCCAAGCACCGAATCCGCTGCTGACAAGTCCGGCGTGCAATGCCTGTGTGGGTGACTCACGCCGGCCGGAGTAGCAGGTGTGCCGGGCTGCTAAGTGTGCAGACCCAGCAGAGGCCGTGTTTCCTGGTTATCTTGGCAGGTTTGAAGGAACAATGGGTTCTACTCTTACCTCGGACTGGATTTTGGGGATTGCCCAGCCCCAAGGGCCAGGGAGTGATCCCCCTTTTCTCTAGGGGGCTTCTTTCACCCAAGAGGGCTGCGGAGAGCCAGCCCGAAGGGGTTTTGGAAGTGGCTGATGTGGATGGAGGCCCGAGTGTCCTTGCATGAGAGAAGGAAGACCTGCGTTCAGTGAGGAGGCCCACGGCAGAGGCCCTTCTGCGCCTCCAGCAGAGACCACGTTAGCCTCAGTGTCGTCAACAGCCTACGTATGCTCGAGTTAGGGCCGTCCCCTCCTGCTGGGGGCGGCTGCCCAGAGCGAGTGGAGGTGATGTTTGTTCGGGATCAGGAAGTTTTGAGTTACTTGAGTCTCCACACAACAGACTTCAGTTGTCCAGAGAGAGTTTTGGGGGTGTTGTTGGGGGTCTGGTCGCCTAGCGTGGATGTTTCTCCTCCTCTTTGAAGCCCTTCCCGCCTTCCTATTAGACCTCCTGAGCTCTGGAGGATACTCATCCTCTCCTTCCCTGTCCCTCCCCACTCCCCCCCCCACCATCCCCTGTGTGCACACACGGGCCCAGACGGTTTCCGTAACCCGGCAGCTCGGCGAGGAGCATAACAGGAAGTCTTGGTGAGAGACGGGCTGGGGATGTTGCCTCTACTTCTGGAACAGCTTCTTCTGTCTACACCTGCCTTGTCCCTCTCCTCAGTGACTCCTTGTGGGCCCTCCCTTCTCAGGAGCCTCTGCTGTCCCCTAGCTGGACGTGGGCCCGGTCCAGACTGTTCGCTGGGCCGCTCCCCCAGTCTCCCCAAGTTGTGGTTTGCACGAGAACGGATTGCCTGGGGAACTTGAGAAGAAGGAGTACTCTTCATGAGCACTCAGCAGCCATCCTGCCCTCCCCTGCCTTAGAGGCTCTGTTTGGGTATGTGTGGGGGCTGGGGGTCTGCATTTTTGACAGGCTCCCCAGGCCATTCCAGTACAGATGGACACTTTAAGGATCAGGGTGTTGACTGATTTCTTGGCCAGCAAAACCCTGCATTGAGACTTTCCCCCCCGCTGAAGCTTACCCAGCCACAAAACGATCTTTTCTCTCTTCCAGGAAGCCTTCCAGGCCTACCTCCACCAGGCCGGGGCCCCCACGTGCACTTATTTGGTTTGTAGGTACATCTTTTGAAATCTGAGTCTTGGCAATCAGGTATCCTTTGTGCTTGGTTAGGACAGGAATGGCTGTGTTTGGATGATAAAGGTTGGGCAGTTGTGGGTTTTGGGGACGACTTAGATCTGCAGGCTCTACCCCTGGGTTTGCGAGTTCCCGGGGAGCTTGGAAGAAGAGGCCCCGCGATAGGCAGCTTCCCGCTGCTTCTGTTAGTCGGGCCCACGCAGACCACTGCTCCTCCTGTTTCTGGACGTTGTCGTCCTAGGCAATGTCCACCGTCCCCACGGAGCTGGTCGGGGTCCTCCGCGGCCAGGTAGCCCCCATTCTTCATGTGGCACATGCTCCCAGCTCACTTTCCACGAGCAAGACAAAGGTCCTGGACGAATGTGCTCACTTTGATCCGTGTCGTTGGCTAGAGACGCCCTGTTCAGAATCGCGTGCTTTGCGGACTAGGTTTGCACCTGGAGAAAGGTCTGTACGGAACCAATCGTGGTCGGTCACGTGACGTGCGAAAGGCCTGGAGGAAGCATCCAAGCGCAGGAATGCTGAAAAGGCTGGTTTCTGTCTAAGCATTCTGTTTGTGATGTGAATCATCGCCTCCTCCCGCATTTGGTTTGTTGGTACAGGTTTTCACATAGAAATCTCGAAACCAGGTGTTTTTTTTGCAGTTGGTTGAGACAGAAGTGGCTGCGTTGGGACGGATGATAACGTTCTGGGTCCGTAGAGATGAGTCAGACCTTCAGTCTCCCCCTGGGGTCTGTAAGCTTCCCCCCCCTCCCCAACCCCCCTGGCCCACCGCCTCGCCAGGCCCCACCGTCGTTTGGGAAATGGCCCTTACGGGGAGCTGGTGGTGTGGTCTCCACCCCCTTGCATGTCCTGCAGGGTGACCTTGTCCCACTTTAGAGTGGTCTGTGCTTTCCTTGGGCTGGCCGGGAAGCCTGAGAGGGACGGGGCAGGACGGAGCGTCTCCTCCGGCCCGAGATCCCCCGTGTCAGCCCGCGCCCGGCTGGAGCCACCGAGGGACCGTCCTGTCCCGTTACCCTCACCGTCGGCGCGTGGCCCGTCATTCGCCAGCACACGCCCTGCCTCCCTCCCAACTTCTGCAGGTGCTGAGTGCCTGCTGGACGCCTCCTTGGACACTGCCGCAGCCCCTTGCCGCCTTCTCCCGTGGCCTTCGGGTTGGCGGGAAGCGCTTGATTTCGCTGACTTTGCGGAGGAAGGTTCTGCGGCGCTTCTTGGGTGTGGAAGGGAGGGTCTCCGAGAGCCTGGCCTTCGGGGGCCCAACCTTCAGCGTGTGGGTGAAGGCCTCAGGAGCTCCCGGGACCATGACTGTTTTGGCTGTCCTACCTTCCTGTCTTAGCTCATTTTTTTTTTAAAGATTTTATGTATTTATTCATGAGAGAGGCAGAGACAGAGGCAGAGGGAGAAGCAGGATCCCTGCAAGGAGCCCGATGCGGGACTCGATCCCGCGACCCCAGGATCACGCCCTGGGCCGAAGGCAGACACTCAACCACTGAGCCACCCAGGCGTCCCCCTCCCTTAGCTAATTTAAACATTTTTCACCTTTTGTTTGTTATGGTGGCAGATTTTACCAGGGTAACCATTTCTTACGGGTGCGATTAACGGCGCTCACGCTGCCTCTCCGTCCTGCCACCATCCATCCGTCTCCAGAGCTTGGTGAGCAGCCCCGACCCCGACCGAGACTCTCTGCCCTCCCAACACCAACTCCCTGTCCCCCTGTCTCACACCCCAGCGGCCACCATTCTGGTGTCTCCATCGATAGGGACCTTGCGGAAGTGCGGGGACCGAGCATTTGTCCTTCCCGTGTCTGCCTTACGTCACTGAGCATCACGTCCCCCAGGTTGGCCCATGTTGTAACAGGTGTCCCAATTCTTTTCCATTTTAAAGCTTAATACCTTCCCACCGTGTGGAGACCGCATTTTGTTTATCCACCCGTCCATCGATGGGCACTTGGATTTGCTTCCGCCTCGTGGCCACTGTGACCACTGCTGCCCTGACCATGGGTGTGCAAATAACCTGTTGGTGTCCCCGCTTTCAGGTCTTCTGTGCCTATGCCCAGAAGTGGGGTTGCTGGACTCTAGGGTCATTTCATGTGTGATTTTTTTCTTTTACTTTTTTTTTCTTTTTTTTTTTTTTTTTTGAGAAACCATCGGATTGTTTTCCAAAGCAGCTGCAGAATTTCACATTCCACCAGCAGCGAGGCAGAAAAGTTTGGATTTCCCCACTCACTCCCTGGCTTTTGTTTTTGATCACAGCCATCCCACCGAGTGTGAAGTGGCACTTTAATTATAAAGGCAGGTCGACCCCCACGGTGAGAATGTTTCCCACCCTGGTTTTACACTCGGGGATGCCTGTGGATCTCCTTTTCTCTCCCAGGGAGAATCTTCCCTGGGAGCTAAGCACCCCGGGGAAATGAGGAGCAGTGGGGTTTACGTGGGCAGCGCTCGGCCCAAGTCGGCTTTGTGCATTAAAAGGATTGATGATCTAGTGAGTTCTTTCCATCCTGATTATTTGCCATGGGAGTTTTTACAAGTGGTTTTGTGTCCCTATCGCGTCTGGTACCACCCCCAACCCGGCGAAACAGCCAGGTGTCCTCCCCATTTTACGGAAGAGGTTATCAAGGCACAGGTGAGGGAAGGATGTGCCGGAGGTGGACACTGACCCAGAGGAGCCAGCTCCTGACTCCTCACCTGGCACACACCGTGCACAGGGAGGATTTTGGAAGTGTTGGTACAATGGGGGTGGGGGTGGGTGCTGGGAAGATGGAGATTGGTGTCTCCATTGGAGGGAACTCCAGGGGGAGCCTTCTTTAGGTGGCCAGATTTCATATATGAAGTTTGCTGGCCGTGGTTTTTTGTTTTGTTTTGTTTTTGGGAAAAAAAAATTAACTTTTCTATGAAACTCTTCTGCACAGCCACATGGGTTAAGAAACATCTTTTGGAGCACCGTGGTGCCGTGATAGATCTCCGTCTCGGCTCCCGTGGAGAGCCCTGGTTCGAGGCTGGGTCAGAATGCCCAGCTGCCCAGCTCCCTCTTCGGGTTTTTTTTTCCTGAAACTGTGTGTGATCCCCCAAAGCTCACTCTTTTCCGGCTGGTTATTGGACATCCCCAGCGTGCATCCAGCCTCAGCGGGGGTTAGGTGTTTGCAGGAAGTGGTCTTAGTGGCCTGGGGACCGATTGTGTCTGCAGACAGAAAGCGACCTCGTGTCCCTGGAAGCATCATGAATGTGGTTCTAGTTCATTTCAATTTTTTTTTTTCCATTCTGATGTTTCTTTTTATTTTTTAAAACGAAGCAACAAGAACCAAAGTTCTTACTCCTGTGGATGGGGTGAAAGAACAGGGTGCTCCCAAGCTCGAGGAGGAGGCTTTCTTCTCTCTCGGAGGGGAAGGGAGGAGGTGCCTGCCTATGGCATCGCCCCACCCCGGCCCCGGCCTGTGACCCCTTCCTCCTCTGACTTCACACAGGACACGTCTAGTGGCCCCAGGGTCACCCTGGCGGAGGCTTCTCTGAATCTGAGGGCATCCGTGGCCCCTGGCAAGCCAGCTGGGAAATTTAGATGTTTGGGTTTTTAATTAAATTTCTTAAGTAGAAACCAGGAATGTGGTTAACCAAAGAGCTGAGATGGTCCCAGTTTCTAATTCCACCCTGGCCACTGGGCTTTTCCGCCTTTCCCGGAATTGTTTTCTGGTCACTTTCCACTGACCTGTTTGTATCCTGTCCTCCTCCTCCACCCGCCTCATGTTGTACTTGAATTAAAGCCTTTCCTCGTTTCCAGATTCTTTCTCTCTGTCCTGGTCATCCTGGCATCTGTCTGTAGGGGAAGATGACTTGGGGAAGATGCCTGTGTGGCTGCCTTGATGGGTGGTGGTCAGAATGGCCATTTGATATCACCTGTGCCCTAAAGCAGGCCCTTGCCCTGTTCCTTCTGCCTCCCTGGATGAGGGTTCAACAAATACAGCCGCCAACCCGTGCCGGCTGCCAGAGCAGCAGTGTTACGTCGGGAAGGAGAGAGAAGCCCGCCTTCTGCAGGCTGGGAGCAGGTGGCTCCAGCGTCTCTTTCTTCATCCTCATAGGCCTGCTTGTGGGTGGGCATCATCATCTCTGACATCGGAGGTTTAAAAGGTTTAGAGACTTTAAACAATGTCCTTAAGACGCCAGAGCTTTGCAGGATGGAGCCGTGGTTCAGACTGGGGTCTTAACACGTGCCCAACCCTGGGGTCCCATCCTGGCCCGGTCACCAACATCTTTGTGACATTGTATGAGTCACCGGGCCCCTCTGGGCTCTATTCCTCATTCATTAAAAAACGAATCTATTTTTAGGTTGAGTGATTTTGGTTGCAAATTGCAGAGAAACCAATTCTAATGGGCTTAAATAATCAAGTTTTGGGTTGTTAATTTGACTGGAGAGTCTATGCATTATGCTTTTGGGTGATTTGGGGGGTGATTGGGCTCTCTGGTTTTTTTTTTTTTTCCAATTCTTTTTTTTTTCCTTTTTTATCTGTTTTCAAGATTTTATGTATTTATTCATGAGAGACACACAGAGAGAGGCAGAGACACAGGCAGAGGGAGAAGCAGGATCCCTGCAAGGAGCCTGATGCAGGACTCGATCCCAGGACCCTGGGATCACGACCTGAGCCAAAGGCAGACGCTCAGCCACTGGGCCACCTAGGTGCTCTTCTCCAATTCGTTTCATTCTTGTGTTTTACTTTCCCAGTAGAAGCAGAACGGCAGGAGTATTTGCAGACCCCTGCCTCCACAGACCCAGAGTAAGAGAATGCCTTGATCGCAGCTTTCCAGAGGGCTGACCCTGTGGGAGCTCACCCCTGGGAGGTGATCCATCCGTGTGCCAAGAGGTGGGATGCCCTGATTAGCTGTCCTTGGTCACATGCCTCACAGCTGATCTGTGGGTCGAGGCAGCTTCCCTCCCCAGAGCCACTGGGATGTGCAGATGGAAATTAGGGCCTTAGGAGCAGGGCGGGATACAGAGAAATATCAGATTTGCTACGAATGAATTGGACCAGTGGATAATCCACCAGAATGAATGGTGGGCAGGGAATTGATTGTGTTTCCCACTGTCTAGCTAGGGACCTAGGAGGGTGGAAAGGTATGGTAATGCTCAGTGACAGGTGGCAAATGGATGAACCTTACCAGTTCTTCCCTCCTCTGAGTCTCTGAACCCGAGAGTCTGTTTTTTTTCAGGGGACATCATCTTGCTCCATCAGGGAGCTAGGGCTTTGGCTCTGGGATCTCCAAGACCAGCCTTGCAGGGGATCACTCACGGCTGGGTTTTCATTTACCTGCATGAAAGGGCTGTTACCTGCATAGCCAGTTGATGCTTGGAATGGCAGCTCTTGCCTGAGATTCCTTTAAAACGAAGGAAAACACCTTCCCCCATTCTGAGCACCTCCAGACTAGGGATGTTGCTCCTGGCCTACCTGGCAGAGGCAAATCCTGTCCTATTCCTGGTGTGAAAAGCCCAGTGATGGGAACAGGGGCTAGTGGGTTTGTACAGGCTTCTCGCTGAGCTCCTGGGGAGGAGACTGAGCACCCAGTCAGACCAGACAGAGGGCTCGACCTGGAGCAGCCACACACGTAGACTGATGTAGATGGCTCCAATGTGTTCACAGGTACAGGTGCCAGCTTGTGGCCCAGCTTCTGGGGGCTCCGTGTTAGAGGGATGGCTTTGCTCTCCAGGCTGTTGAGCTCCAGGTGGGGGCCCTCCTTGCTTGCTTTGTCCGCACATTACACAGGTAGGCTTTGTCTGGGGAGCAGTGACTCATGCTCATGGGTCGTGTGAGCTCTTAAAGGCAGCCATGCTGTCCTGGCAGGTGCTCCCAGCTGGCCTCATTTGTTATTGCGAGGAAAAAGGTTCATTATCATGGCGATAAATTATTTCTGCTCTGAAGCTGGAATGTGAATAGCCTCTTTAGGAAGGGTGGTGCAGTGGAGGAGAGGGGTGATTGTCGTGTCTTCAAGTGATGCATGTCCTAGGACGTGTGCTAGCTGCTCCGTTCAGTATTGCCCCCATTTAATCGATGGGCAAGCTGAGACTCCCAAGAGTTAAGTCACTTGTCCGAAGTCACCCTGCCCTCCTGGAGCCCAACCTTGATCTGCTTCCAGGTTGGCACATGACGGCATCCACCTGGCTTCTGGCTGCCAGCTTGCGTCCCAGCTTCTTTTGGAAAATGCCAAAAGTCACACATGGACTTGATAACATCTCGATAGCGATGATTCATCCTTCCCCTCTTCCTCCTTACCACGGACAAGTTTAAAACAGCCTTTCCTTCTCCCTTCTCAGTGAAGTCAAGAGTTAAAACAAATTTACACCAAATTAATGGAAAGGTTCATCTAGAGTTACCCCGAGGAAAACACGATCACTAACTGCTCCCCGGGTTCCAGGTCTTTCCTCGCCTTCCCCCTCCTGTCTTGCCGTCCTCCCGTTGCTCCCTGCAGGTGTAAAATCCCGCTGGAAGAGCTACAAGTCATTGCGCACCAGCTCCCGACTGGCAAGGGTGGAGTCGGGATCCGGACGCAGGTCTATTTCGTTTTTAAACCCCTGCATTTCCCTCCAGTATTGTCCTGAGTCTGTGCACTTAGGAGATGCCCGTGTCCCGGGCGTGCGTCGACGTCATCAGTCCCCGTGTTGTTGAAATCCCGGGAGGGATGCTCAGGCCTCGGCCCGCCCAGGTGGAGTCCTGTCGCATTTTCCATCTCCTGCGATCGTTGGCATTTAGAGCGGTGATTCAGGGGTGGTCTAGCATCCTCGCTAGAGGAACCTTATGAGGTTGGGTGCACACGTGTGAGCGGGACAGGGAGGCAGACTGGCCCACGATGGAGGCCTCTGATGGAAATGCTGTGTTGAAGGGTTGTGACGCTTCATCCCCCGGATGGTGTTCTGTGCGCTTTACTCCTTGAGCTCAAAGCTGAGCTGAGCTTTCACACCACACCTGCGGCTCGGCCTGCCCTTCTGATGTTGTGCTTGGAAACTGGACAGAGTCGTCCAGGGCTGGGCCAGCATCACCTCCGCCCGGGTTTAAGGGCAGGTGAGAGACCCTTGCCCCATCTGGGCCGCGCTCCCGTTAGCCACCACGTGCTCTGTCCTTTGCTCACAGGATGTCATTGGGAAAGTGGAGAATGGAGCCTGTGTGGCCTTGGGGTTGGGGAGGGGTGGCAGTCGAGGTGTGTCTAGTTTGCGGATCGCGTGGACTGAATCTTGGATTCTTCCTCCCACTTCTTTGCTTGCCTCTTCTTGGCTTAAAACCTGTGTGAAAAAAAAAAACAAAAAACAAAACAAAACCTGTGTAAACAGGGGCAGCCAGGGTGGCTCAGCGGTTTAGCACTGCCTTCGGCCCGGGGCCTGATCCTGGAGACCCTGAATCGAGTCCCATGTCGGGCTCCCTGCATGGAGCCTGCTCCTCCCTCTGCCTGTGTCTCTGCCTCTCTCTCTCTCTCTCTCTGTCTCTCATGAATAAATAAATAAATTCTTAAAAAAAAAAAATAAAACTGTGCAAGCATTACAGAAATGGAGAGCATGTTCATGGCTCTATGTGCTTCGGCTGCCATTGTCTCTCTGCTCCAATGTCGCTGGATATAACTTGGGAGAAAAAAAATTCCACTTTCTAGTCCAGAGCTCCAGTCCACTTTGGGTTTTCTTCTCGGAAGCCCAGAGCTTGGGCTGCAGAGGGTAGGATTTGGGAAGCGCAAGATTGGGCTTCCATTGGCTTAAGTGCGGTGACTATGTGAAGGTGGCCTGTGTCCTCGGACGTGCAGGCAAGTGTAACCAGCCCCCCGAGCTCTGTTGGCCTGAGTGGACAGACAGCACTGGGGTGCAGTGAGGTGCCCCCGATGGTCCTCCTTCCTGGGGTCTGCAGTGGGCTCGTCTCACTCAGCCCTCACTCTTCCCTGCAACCTGCTAGTCACTACCTTCCCGAGGGGCTGTGTCCCTCTCCCTGTACTTAGTGACACTCACGGGGAGGGGGGGCAAGAACCCTAGAATCCAATATTGCTGTCCAGTCATTCCTCGGGTTAAACTCACTCTCTGTTTTTGCTTTTACCCAATCTTTCCCTTCCCCTCATGTCTGCATGACTGACAATGTAACATGTACCGGTGATTGGTTCACATACGTGGATTTTTCTCCTTCGGCACAGTCAGAAGCGTCCATTCACGGCACCTGGCCTGAGGCCGACTCTGGTATAAGCAGTTTATATCTTGGGGAGGTGACAGGTCAGAGGCCCACGCCACTCTGCCCTTTGTGTGTGGCCCTGGGTGCTGCACCCATGGACTGGCAAGGCCCCCCAGACACGTTGCGTTGGGAAGATGGGTACGCATCTTGGTTTGGGGAGGGGTTACAGGTCTCTGCTCCAAGTGGCCCTGGCCGTTGCACGCTTCCGTCCCTTGTGCCTAGAATTGGTGGCTTCGGCAAGGGGGCTGGTTTTACTAATTTGCCTTGTGGCTTTGGGTGGGTTTTACCACATCTTGGGGCCTCAGCCTCCTGCCTGTGTACCTTCGAGTGTACACTCGGTTCCTTGATTAATCCCGGCATAGAAGGCGTCTCCTTGTCTCCCCTGCTGCCTTCGGCAGATGCGCGGGAGCAAGGTGGGCAAGAAGAAACGCCCGATTGTTCTTGGCGGACGCGTCGCTCCAGCTCTTTCTGCCGTACGGACCGCACAGCTTCCTGGACAAGGGCTCCGTGAAACTATAAGCGAAATAACACGCAGCCGTCTCGTGGGCCCTTCTTTATAAAACATCACTTGTGATGATAGTTTGGGATGTCTTCAGACGTAAGCTAGGGTGACCTTGGGCCATAATAAACAACGAGGGATGAGCACTGGGTGTTATTCTGTATGTTGGCAAATTGAATACCAATAAAAAATAAATTTATTATTATTATTATTATTTTTTTTTTTAAATAAATTTATTATTAAAAAAAAAACCAACAACAACGGGGGGAGTAAATTACCCCCCTCGCCCTGGGGCCGGAGAGAATTTTATTTATTGAAGGGCCTGGGGGTGTCCTGCCTCCCCGCTTTCCACAGCCAACATTTGGACTCAAACTGCCTTCGAGGGATTGATCCTCTTAGTATGACGACGGAATGGAGGCCCTTCGTTTCGGTAAAAATAAGATTTCTGGGACGCTGGGGTGGCCTAGTGGTTGAGCATCTGCTTGCAGCTCCGGGTGTGATCCTGGGGTCCTGAGATCGAGTCCTGCATTGGGCTCCCTGCATGGAGCCTGCTTCTCCCTCTGCCTGTGTCTCTGCCTCTCTCTCTGTGTCTCTCATGAGTAAATATAATCTTAAGAAAAAACATGAGATTCCTGTTTGCTGGGGGTTCCCGACCTGGCTTTGGGAGGCCGACCCCGCTGCAGGGCTCACAGCCCCCCCGCCACCAGAATCCTGCTCTGCAGCGGTTGCTCCCCCTGCTTGCATTTCTGTTGTCCTGGAGGCAGAGCTGCCTGGTAATAACCTGAATTGCTCTGGGAGGGAGAAGTCCTCGCCACACCCCCTCTTCCTTCCCGCCCTCCTCACCCTCCCCTCCTCCTAGGAGGGGAGGAAAAAAAAATAAAAAAAATCATTCTTCCTTTCTGCATCTGTGTCTTTAAGAATTCCCTGCATTGTAGCCCCGGGACAGAGACCCTTCTGTGAGAGTCTGCTGGAGGCCTGTCCTCCGTGACACCCCGCCCCCCATATTAAAAGACCATCGGAACAAGCTCCCCATTCTCCTCTGGAGAGGGTCCCTCTGTCCCAAGCCAAGCAACTCTTAAGGGAGCGTTTATCCTGGGACACTCAGCTTACAAAGCCCGCTGCAGCGTCAGATAAACTCACTCAGACCCGCGGGGAGAAGGACAAAACCCCCTTTATTTTCACCCCTGCGGGGAGACCAATAAGGACTTTGTGCTGAGAGCAGGGGTCTGAGCAAACAGAGGAGGGGTCTGTGGTGGGGCTGGGCTGGGGGGAGTGGAGAGCCTCCAGGGCCATTATCTTATCAGCTTATCTTTAGGGGGACTCTCAGCAGGGGACAGTGGGCTGTGACTCTGCTGGAACCACCTTGGCTGTCCCCTGCAGCGCCCCGAGAAACCCTTGGGCGGATTCGCCTTGGTTGTGCCAAGAGGAATCCCTGGTTTCTTTCTTCAGCCTATTTGGATAGGGCAACGCTTGTGCACTTGGTGGGCCAGGCCCCAGCTGTGTGCATGTGCCTGCACATCTGGGCGAGGTTGCGTGCATGCACCCCATCTGGGGGTCTGCGGGCACCCCCGGCCCCTCACGTGTGGCCGTTGCCATAACTCGGGCGTAGCCTTTGTTGTGCGTGGCGAGATGTTTTCACTCAGTCATGTAAGCCAGACGTTTCCGTGATTGGTTGTTGGAATTGGAGTCTTGTTAGTTGAACAGCTACTGAGTGCTCTGCAGACCTGGGACGTAGGCCGAGAGGACAGCGCCGGGCCTCCCATCACCAAGGGAGTGTCTGTGCCTCGAGCCTCTGCCCGCTGCCCAGCAGGAGGACCCCCCCCCCCCGCACAGCTCAAGGGGGTGCAGGGGAGGAGCTGAGGGCGCCGGGGTCACAGCAGCATGAGGGTGCTGGTGCCGCCGGGCCCTCGCCTCCTGGCCTGGCTTTGGTTTGGGTTTTGCTGTTCCTCGCTCCCTTTACGTGGCTCCGGCTGGAAAGCTGCTCCTGAAGCGCTGCAAAGCGAAGCTGTGCGTTAGAGCCTCTCGCACCCCTTGTACCCCGTGCCCTCGGAGTGCTTGTCTCGCACGGGTGCCCCCTCCTAGCGGGGAGACAGCAGAGAGGCTGGAGCCTCTGCTGCCCACCTGGCTGCTGCAGCAAACAAGCTGAGTTAAGGGCCCTTGCTGGAGGGAGCTGTGGTCGAGAAGGAACCTTCCCCACGAATGTCTTGAGAGAGAGGATCCCTGACCCCGTTCCCAGCGCCCCCCTGAACCCTAAATCTGTGACTGTCTCCCCATTTTCTTTCCTCGGGGTGGTGGACCCTGGTGGTGGGGGTTGGCGGGGTGAGAGGAGGGGAGGGCAGGAGGGTCGGCTCCTGAAATTCCCAGGTGGCCTGTGTCTCATGTCTGCCCGCCCCAGGAGTGGGTGCCTGCGGGAGGCCGGGTGGGGGTGCAGCGGCAGCCGGAGAGGCCTTTCCAGCAGGGCTTCGTGGCCCAGGTGAGGTCCCTGTTCACAAATCACGGCTGCCAGGGCAATCAGGGGACCCGCATCCCAGGGCCGGAGGCTCCTGGGCCTTCCCCTCGTGGCAGAGCCTGCCTTGCCCACGGGCCATTGGTTCCCCATTGGTACAGTGTGAACCAGGAGGGCAACAGTTGCCCCGGATCGCTGGGACTAAAGTGATGGAGGGGCCACCTTGGTGAGAACCTGACCTTCTGCGGACAGACAGCAGGAGCTCCGGGCTCTGCAGGTGGACTTCCTGCAAGAGGAGGCTGGGTGGGTCTCAGAAGCAGGCGCTGGGCACGGGTTGGGTGGGGAAGAAGGGGAAGCAACAGCCCCATCTCGGACAGTCGGAGGGTGGGCCTCGGCATCCCTGGTGTGTTCCTGGACCAGGCTCCCAGGACTGGATGGAGAAAATGAGCATCACCGGCCTGAAGTCGCCACCAGCCATGGGATCCAGAATAATCTCCAGGGAACATTCACACCACAGTGACAACTAGCACCGATGGGGCTGGGGGATCGGGGTCACTCCGGGCAGGGCAGCGGCGCTGGTGGGTGTGCCCTGGTTATTTCTTTACCTTTGCCTCAACGCGAGCCCTCATCTCCTACAGGTGAGTGTTTTGGAACTACTTACTGCAGGACGTAGAGCACAGAGGTTTCGGTGCCACCGTCTACGGATGGGCCATCTAAAGGAGGGCGCACGTTGTCTTGGGTCCAGGGTCTCTGTATCAGCTTGCCGCCTCCCAGGAGGGAGATCTTGGAGAGCTTGCCGTGCCTCTCTAAGCCTTGGCTTGTGTTGTAGGCAGAGAACCAGGACGTGTCCCAGAGTCCATCCTGCTCTAGAAATAACGCAACCACGTGTTTTACGATGGGCATACCCGCGGCCCTGTGTGCCTGGGTGTGCACACGGACTCTCCTGTCTCTTGGTTCTTCGTGCACATTTCCCCATGACCCAGGTCACCCTTGCCCTGGTAGGATGTCATCCCACCTCTCGACCGCTGCCCAGAGGAGGGTGGGACCTTTGCCACCAGTGGAAATGCGAGAACCCATTGGCCCCAGGCAGCCAGGCCAACGGCAGGGAAGGGTAGGGAGTCAGAAGTCAAGATGCCGGTCTCCTGGGTGGCTGAGCTCTTGTGTCAGCCCTGCTGGGTGCTTGGTCAACGAGGCAGCACCGAGCATGAGGTCCGGGCTCAGAGCACGTGGTTGAGGGCATAGGGTGGTGGGGCTGCTGTCCCCTTCCGGCTTCTTTCACACCCAAGGAAGGCTGGAGGCTCTGGGGATTGTTTTGGAGGCTTGGAACAACGCACGTGCGGGTCTATGTTCAAGCAGGATGATGTGTGTCTGTCACTGGCTCATTGCTCTTGCACACTTGACGCAGCCCACACTCAAGCAGCTCAGAAGCCTTTTTTTTTTTTTTTTTAAACCGGTGATCAACCTTCCTTGGGCGCCCACATACCCTCCCAGAGCATGCCTGGTCGACCTCAACAATTTGACCAGGAAAAAAGTCGGCCTGTGCTCGGTTTAATCCCTCCTGGCATTGACTTTTTCAGCGGGCGAGGGAGCCTTCTGGGTGACGAGAGGTGCATTTTGGAAAATGGACCGCGCATCCTCCGGTTTTATCATCCGCACCGTTAAGGGCCATGTCTGTGTGTTCCCGTTGGTTCTCGGCCTGAACCGGAGGACGGGGGGCTGAGTTTTGGAGCTGCCCGCCCCCGTGGCCTCTCCCTGGACTGCACCTTTCACGGCACGACACGCGGCTGGGGAGGTGCCCTTAGTCCGGGCAGGTTTCGCTCTCCCCTGGACATAAGCCTCCTGTTCTTGCATCGGGGTGGGAGGGGGGGCGGCGGGGAGGGCCACACGTAGTACAAGGCAGGCTTCACCGGGCAAAGGGGGAGCTGGGCGGGCTGGTGGGGTAAGTGGCAGGGGGTGGGGGAGTGTTGTCATTTATTAGGTCCCTGAAAACAATACGGGGTTTGTCTCCAGGGGACGGTGGTGCCTGGGGAGGCAAGCCAAGATGGGCCCAAGCAGAAAGAAAACAAGCACAGGTCTGACGAAAATGTGGTGACCCCGAGGAGCAGGGGAAAAAAGCACCTTTGTTTAGGAAGGTCAGGGCGAGCGAGGGACGGGGAGGCAGGGAGAGGGCGTGCGAGGAGGACTCCCGCGCCCGACGGATTGCAGCCTCTGTGTCGGGGTCCTGGGCCCCTGCGAGGACGGCCAGCTGCGTGGGAGTTGGCGGGGTGGCTGGCCTGATGGTTTGCATTCTGGGCCAGATTTGGGGGAATCGGTCCCTCATCTGCTCTGCTCCGTGAGGGTGGCCCGAGAGAAGATCCCGCATGAGAGTCTCCCTGGGGTTTGGGAGGGAGGATGGAGAGAGGGCTCTGTCTTCCTTTGGGGGCTCCTGGTGGGCTGCGGTTCTGCTTCCTTCACTGAGCCTAATGGGGGGGGGTCTGACCGAGCAGAGAAGCCCTCCCAGTGGAGGCAGGCCCTGGGGGACGTGGGGACAAGGGGTGGGGCGCCCTTCACCTGTCCTCACTATAGTGCCGGAGACCTCGGGTGTCTGGGGGCGGCAGGGGGCCGTGCAGAGACCTTCCTGCTCCAGTGCTTTCCGCCTCGGACCCTCCACGGCCAGCCCTGTGCACTTGCCCAGCTGCGTCTTTTCTGCAGACGCCCTGCTGTCCTCTGTGGACGGGTCTTCCCAAACCCAGTGACTCACTTTGGTTTCTAACTAATGCCTTCTTGCTTTTGGGGGTTGTTTTTTTTTCTTTTTGATTTATTTATTCATGAGAGACACAGAGACACACAGAGAGAGGCAGAGACACAGGCAGAGGGAGAAGCAGGCTCCATGCAGGGAGCCTGATGTGGGACTCGATCCCTAGACCCCAGGATCACGCCCTGAGCCAAAGGCAGATGCTCAAGCACTGAGCCACCCAGGCACCCCGACCTCTTGGTTTTTAGCCACAGGGGCTTGTAGACCCCCAACTGGTTGTAGACCTCAGCTCGTGGGGCCCACAGGTGCAGCAGTCCCGGGGAGAGGGAGAGCGGCACAGCCCCTTCTCTGCTGAGGGGTCTTGTTCCCAGGACGGCAGCCCTCACGGCCCCCCAGGAGCCCGGAGCTGGGTCACCTGGACTGCCAGCCACCTGCCCGCGGGAGCCGTGATGGAGAATCCTGGTGGCAGGTGTGGACACTCGGCTCTGAGCCACTCCTCGCAGGGGGCACGTCGGGGGGCAGGCAGGGGGTCAGCATCGCACCAGGGCCCGTTCACCCCGTTCTGAGAGAGGAGTTTCTGCGCCGTCGGTTCTCTGTGCTGACACTCTTGGGTGGTCGGGGCACTTGCTAACACACTAGCTCGTTCCATGTTCAGGCGCCTCTCGCGGTGAGGTGCGCGGGCACCCATGCCCAGATCGGCCCCCGTGGAAGCTTGCTCAGACACGTGGCTGCACAGACATGCACGCTCACGGTCCTCACGGTGGCCCTTGGGAAGGCATAGCCATCATCTGGGTTTTACCAAGGAGCAAGGTCAGATGCAGAGAGGGGCCCCAGACGAGCTCTTGGGCTCAGCCGTCGTGCTCCAAGCACCAGGCTGCGTAGCCTTGCAAGGGCTTTGTTTGTCCTCAGTTTGCAGCAGCAGAGCCCAAGGCTCAGCAAGGTCTAGTGACTTGCTCAGGGTCACCCGGTGGCCCGTGGGGCCCCGTTGACCCTACAGGCGGGTGCTCCCTCGCAGACACTCGGTGTGGTTCCCGCCACCTGTCAGCAGATCACCTTGCGGGAGAGTTTGCATCAGTAAATCAGTATGTTTTGTGTTTGACAGAGGGCCTGGAGAAGCCAGCGTGTCCCTGCCCGTGTCACCGAGAGGCCGGCGTGGTGCGAGGAGGACGGGGTTCGCTCGGGGGGGCTCTCCCCTGCTCTTCTCCCGGCCCAGCCCCCACGGGCCCCGCAGGCCCCAAGCCCTGGGCCTGGCACGCTGCCCCCACCCTGGGGGGCCGCCCTCAGTTTTCATCATTGCTGACGACGCATCCGCCTCATGAAGCGGCTGAGACGGTGCCGAGGGGGACCCGTTGTGCCTTGAAGGAAATCGTCTTGTCTTCCCTATCTTTTGGGGTCTGCCCCACTTAGGGGGGGCCTCCTTCACTGTTTTAAGGGGTCCTCCTCCTTCTTCCTCCTCCCTCTTCCTCCCTCCCCCCTTATCCTCCCTCCTCTTCCTCTCCCTCCTCCCCCTCCACCTCCTCCCTCTCCCTCCTCCCCTTCCCTCCTCCTCCCTCCCTCCCCCTCCCTCCCTCCTCCCCCTCATCCTCCCTCCTTCTTCTCCCTCCTCTTCCTTGTCCTCCCTCTCCCTCCTTCCTCCTCCTCCCCCCTGCCTCCTTGACCCTCGCATGCTGCCTCTCCTTAAAGGCACAGATGCCAGATGGTAACTGCGCACCTACTGCGTGTCAGGCTCTGCCCGTGCAGCGTCACTGCTCCTGACATCAACGTTGGGAGGGATTCCACTCTGCAGCTGGTTTTACTGATGTGGCTTGAGATGTTCAGTGTTGTCCTGCCCACCGTCACGGCTGGTGAGGGGCAGAGCGGGGATTTTAAACCAGGACTGGAAGGCCGTGTGCTTCCCTGAGGCTCCGGCCTCTGTTCAGAGCCGGCTCGGCCCCCAGCTCCCCTGAGAGCCTCTCCTGGGGACCCGTCTCCTCCAGGCCGTGGCTCGACCTTTGGATTTTTCAGCCCTGACTCCTTAGACCTTGGTTACGAGGTTTTATTCTCAGCTACCTTGAGTTGCCTTTTGAGTGCATCTACAAGGCGGCAAACTTGAAAATCCAGAGCACGTTCTCTAACAGGACTGTCGCCCGGAGCATCAGACACAGGGCCAGGCACACCGCAGAGATCTCTTTAAGTACCTGCTAACTTGGAAGGAAAAGCACTGAAGTGGCACTTGCGTGTGTATGACATGCCACCTTCTGGTGACATTACACCTGCAGGTGACTATTATTAGCCTCACTTTACAGCTGAGAAAACCCAGAAGCGCACCCAGGGTCAGACAGCTGACCTGGGAGCCTGCGGTCTGTGCAGCCCACGACCGTCAGCGGGGGACTTGGGCACCTGGGGGGCAGGTGGTGGCTCCGAACATGAAGCTTCATTCTTTCCTATGAGCCGCCTACGTGGACACCAACCTTTAAACAAAAGAACAGCTTTATTGAGAAATAACTTAAATCCAGTAAAATTCATCCTCTGTAAAGGTCTGACTCCGTGAACTTCAGTCGATAGGTAGAGTCGTGTGACCATCACCACAGTGCAGTTTCGAGACATTTCTGTCTCCCTCCTCACACGGGCCCAGATTTCCTGCTGCCTGGCCAGCCCTGGGTCATCTGCTCTGCAAATTTGCCCTATGGGGGCATCTTGTGTCCACGCAGTCATAGGACATCTGGCTTCCTTCACTCGGGGGTTCTGAGAAGTGGCCAAGGGGCCACCACTGACTTTTCGTTGAGTCGTGTGTGTGTGTGTGTGTGTGTGTGTGTGTGTCCCCAGACTTAACTGCGGGCCCCAATACGGGTTGATCAGAAGCATGCACCTGGGTGGGGGGTGTGCTGGGAGGGACGGGGGCCCCACCTGGGGGTCTGAGCCCTGTCTTCTGTGCCTCCCGCCGGGGGCTCCCAAGCTGTACACCCCACCTTGCCAGCCAGCTTTAATGGACCTGGCTTCCTCCTTCCGGGCGGTTTCGGCTTAATTAAGTCATAATGACAGACGGAGAAGCTCTGTTTCCTGGCAATTAAAGCAAGTGGAAGATTGGAACTTGTGCCAACCCTCCTCCCAGCCAGGAAGGACTTGACCCTCCCATGGCCTCGCTCCTGCTCCCCAGAGAGCATCTGGGAGGATGTTGGCAAATTCCCTCCTCTCTCCGACGCTCCCCATGGCTGCAGCTGATTTTTCTCTTCCCTGGCTGATTCTCAGGGCTGTTCTATGCAAAGGTAAAAAAATAAAAAATAAAAAATAAAAAATAAAAAATAAAAATAAAATAAAATAAAGAAATAATAATAAAATAAAATAAAATAATAAAATAATAAAATAAAATAATAAAATAAAATAAATAAAATAAAATAATAAAATAAATTTTTTTATTTTAGATGTATTTTCTAAATTTCCCATTTAGATGTATTTTCAGGGTTTTCCCTCCCTTCCTCCCTCCCCAGCCCCAATCCAAGGAGGCAGGGAGACAGAGAGGAGCCATTTATTCATTCAGCCAGCACATTCTGGGGTGTCTGGTTCTCGGAGGCTCCCCAAGGGGCAGGGAAGGGAATATACAAGGTGGACAGCTTGAGGCTGGGTGGACGGTAGCACCCGCTCCAGATAGGGGAGCAACCGGGGTGCTGCTGCTCGGAACGGCCAGGAGGAAGTGGATGCAGAAGCCAGGGCATGGGGGTGCGGGCTGGCCAGAGGGGGAGAGGGGGCAAAGCCACAGTGTGGCCAGAGCAGGTGACCAAGCCCTTGCTCCGAGGCCGGTGGCCCACAGATGTGCCACAGGGAGGCCGCAGGGCTGTGGCTGCTGCCATCGGGGGGAGAAGGCAGGGGGGTAGATGCCTGGTGGCAACCTCGAGGTGGGTGTGGGCTGTTGGGGAAGCCCCCCACCCCCACCCCAAGCACCCCTGGCCACACAGTCCATGCTTTTCCCAGCTGCCATCCCTCGGGGGTGCTCCGGTGGGTTTCCTTCTGTTCTCCAGCACCGTTCCAAGCACTCGCTGCTCCGAACCCCTGGGACTTGGCAGCCCTCTCTGCAGCATCCTGCCTCCTTGCCATCAGCTTGTACTTTCCGGCCCCTGTTCCAGGCCCACGTTACATCCTGGAGAGTCCTGATCTCACAGCAGGTGGTTTGATCCTCCTTCCAGCGTAGCCTCTCGTGTTCCTTTTCTCTCTCCTGTTCCGACATCTCTCGTCTTGTTCTGTTTCCTCGCCCGAATAATACCTGCAAAAAAACCCCAGGATCACGGTTTGCTGAATGGCAGTACCCAGCAGACGACCACCGGCTTTGGCTTCGTCTCATATAGACGAGGCCTGTAAACCGCCTTTTCTCCATTTTACCTTTCGGTCAGACTGGGCATTTCAGTCGTAAGATGCAAAGTGCAGGTGCATTCCTGGCCTCCGCTTTCCACTTTTTTTTTTTCTCCTCTCGAGCTGCACATCCTGGAGATACCTGGAGACTCTTCAGTTATGTTCTTGGGCCTGCCTGGCACCCAGCTGCCACCGAAGGACCGTTGGTCCCCATAAGTGGATTTCCAGGTTCAAGGTGGGGTGTGGAAATCTTCACAGTTGGAGGAGAAACTGGAGTCTCAGCCTTGTTCCGCGTCGCCGGGGGGGATCCCTCTGTCCATGTTCCCATGTTGGCTGCACCCCTCTCTCCCCCTCTCCTCCTGCCTTCCCATCCTCCAAGGACCACTGGGCACGTGTGGGAGGGGATGGAAAACAGGGATTCCTTCTGGGCATCGAAGAGTCTTCCTCTGTTTGTAGCCCTGCCCTGCCCTGCAGCTCTGAGCCTTGAGCAAACAGCCCTTGAAAGGGGAGAGCTGCTGTGTGCTCCCAGCACTGATGGCCTGGCCCCAAGTGCCACCAACTGCCCTGACTTGAGAGTTGCTAAGTGGCCCTGCAGGATGCAAGTGCGTGTGCGCACGTGTGTGCATGTGCGTGTGTGTGTGTATGTGCATGTGGATACACACGAACACGTTTGTGGTAGGGGTGGCCGAGCTTCTCTTCCAGGAAAGCTCTTCCAAATCCTGTCCCGAAAGGAGGGGAGGTGATGGGAAACGTCACGGAGGTAAATGTGACAGCGAGGAGCACGGAGGCTGTTACTGTTCATTTTCATGCAAGGGACACGTTGAAACGGTGTCAGAAAATTCGAGCCCTTGGCAGTGGCCTGGGGATGAAATATGTCTGAGGTCCCCTTGCCGTGCTCGACCGGATATCCGTATCACAGCAATGTGACAGAGCCACAGTAGCGGGTCCCTTCCATTCTTCCGTCACTTTTACACGACAGGAGACGTACCCACGTCACAGTGTACCTTGTTCACGATCCTTCGTGGCACGAGGACCACTGAGTCAGTGGACCATTGTTGCCTCAGCATGTCCCCAGTGCTGGGTCTTTGGGTTTCCATTTCTCACCCCAAGGCTGTCATGAACATCTTTGTACTTTTGTGCATTTTTTTTTTTTTTTAAATAACGAGCATCTGCAGTGACTTGAGTCTCCTGACTTGACAATTCGAGATCCCTTGTCCCCGTTGCTTTGAAACTGTGGTGAGTTTGGGAAGAGGAGCAGAGCTGTGGCCCCTGCTCCCTCGCCGTTGGGAGGTGGGGCGGCGGTGGGACCTGGTCAACGGGAAGCGGCCTTCGCGGTGGCCGGAGAGGCCTGGGGGGCTGTCCGTCGCGGGGCCGTGCCCTCTCCCTCTCTTCACCCTCCTTCACTTGCGGGGAAAGCTCTCGCAGTGTTCAAAGCGTGGAGCCTCGTTGCTGCCCTTGCTCCCCCAGCACTGCACACTGAGCCCCAGGAGGGCCGGGTCCTCCGCTTGCCCATCCCCTGGTCTCCCTCAGCTCCTGGGGAGGCCGTCCCCTTCCTTCGGCTCCCTCCTGCCTCCCCCTTCCTGAGTCTGCCTCTCCCAGGACCCAAGGCTGGTCCTCCCTGGCCTCATGGAGGAGGGGGAACAGGAAGCCCAGGCCCCAGCGTTTGCCAGAGGGTCAGTAAGATGGGTTGATGGCCAAGACCCTGGAGACCCCGCTTGCCATGCTGCTTCTAGAATCCTCTGATGTCAGTGCTGAATCAGCCCTGGACTCCTGGGCCCCGGAGAATGGAGCAGAGGGGAGGATCCTGCGGTGCATGTACGTGCGTCTGATTTTGTGCATGCCGCCGTCCTGGGGCTGACAGGACCTGTGTCCCTGTCCCTATGTCCCAAGCTGAGGGCTTGCCAGTGGGCTTGGACGGTGTCCGTCACGGAGGGTTTCGCTTTCCCATCTGAGTGCTCTCCTGCCTACAAAGGGGAGGGAAAAAAATAAAATAAGAGGAAGGGAACAGTAGAATGTTCCTCAGTCCTACAAAGAGTGAAGTCCTGACATGCTACAGGGTAGTTGAGTCTTGAAAACATTATGCCCGTGAAAGGAGCTGGAAACAAAAGGATCACGTATTGTATGATTCTGCGGCTATGAAGGGGACAGGAAACGGGGTAAGGATCGCCAGGGCCTGGAATAGGGTGGGGGTGAGGGCGCCACTGCTTCATGGGGGCGGGGTTTCCTTTCAGTGGGGTGAGAATGTTCTAGAACAGAGAGTGGGGAGGGCAGCACCACAGTGTGGCCAGGCTCGGTGCCGCTGAATCCTAGAGAGTTTTGTTAGGTGAATATTATCATAAGAAAGACGGAAAGGAGGGTACGCCTGGGGCTTGGCCATAGGATTTGTCTCAGGGAAAGGCTCAGAGTTTCATCTACCCGGCTTTCTGCACCTGGCCGGCCCTCTGTGCCTCGTAGGAAAGCGTTTGGGACCCAGAATTGGAGGAGGAGGCCCTTTGCAAAGTTTCCCCAATTTTTCAAGAGTCTCTTGGCAAAGGGAAACTACGTGAGCTATGTAGAACCCACGTCCTGGGGTGGTGGGTGCAGAAGCTTGACCCTCAGGGCGGAGAAGGGGCTCCCACGGAGAGGGGGGCTTCCTGGGGCCCACTTGCAGGGGTGCCTAAGGGATCCTGCTCGGGGACACAGGTCCCTTCCTCCGGGGCTGCTCCCGGCCTCATGCAGACTGTCCGAGGTGCTTTGGCCTTCATGGGCCTCTTCCTTCCTAAAAAAAAAAAAAAAAAAAAACAAAGCAAGCAAGCAAACAAACAAACAAACAAACAAAAAACTGTATAACAGAACCAAAAGCTGTGTTGGTTTCCATACAACCACATTGACATTATATAGTAAGACATTTCCTTCAGCCTAGAAATTCGTGTTCTTTTTTATCTCTTCTGATTTTAAAATAAATTAAAACATTTTCATGGCCCTTAAAAATACCATGGGGCCTGCCTCTGTGCCCCCGGCCTCAGTTACCATGACCAGGCCTCTTGCCCCGAGATGAAGGTCCCCCAAGGAGTGGTTACAGCTCCCCCCGGGGGCTCAGCCACGGAGCCTGCCCCCCCTCCAGTTCTCGTCCTCGGGGAGGGACAACCGAGGGGGGAAAACCGAGGGTGGTGGCTGGGAAGGGATGCTCATACGGCTCCACGCACGAGCCCTGCTGAGCCATGGCTCACTCACTGGGTGGATGTTCTCCTGGGGCAGAGAATATACTTATGTACGCAAAGCAAAGCTTATTTCCAGATCCCTTTCTCCCAGCATTTGGATTCACACACCACGGGGGACACAGGGAGAGGCAGGGCTGCCGCCTTGCAGGGACGATGGTGTGTCCTCGCCGACGGAGCTGGAATCTGAAGGCAGCGTGCGCTGCGGGCCGCCCGTGTGGACCAGGCAGGAATTCACAGACACCCGGGGCTGGAACGGAGGCAGCTTTCGTGATGAAGGGGGGACGTATCCTTGGGGTCGTACATAGGTTTCAACAGACTCCCCCTTCTTGTGGATGTAGGAAAGGCTCACATTGTCATTGTCTGCCCAGAAACCCTGTTGGGGATTGCTTTTGACATAAAATATTTATTAGGACAGGACAGAAAGGGGGTAAGTACAGAGAAAAATTGGGGCTGGTGTATTTAGCCCATGTTTTTGATCCTGATGCGAAGTGGCTGTGCAAGTTGGCGGCTGTTCCTTGTTGGGCCATTTGTGTGAGGGCAGTTCTGGCCTGGAGGGACCGCTGTCAGGGGTGCCGGGGGTGTCGGGCTGGGTGGCAGGGAGGCCACGCTCTACCGTCAGCCTTGGGGCAGGAACACCACCCGGAGGGGTCGCTTGTCCTCTGGGCGGGGAGGCCTCTGGGGATTTGGGGCAGGTGCCTTGTCTCTTTCTTGTATTTTCCAAACTCCTCCGGGGCAGGACCCTGCTGGGTGATGCCGGGATGGGAGGGGGGTGCAGGCAGGTCCCTCGGGGCCCACCGGCAACATGCTCTGAGGCCCACACCCATTCCTACCTCACTTGGTAATAGGGTGAGATACAGCAGCAGTTGTAACATAATGTGGAGCATAACCTGATGAGGTTCTTAACAGCGGAGGGAAGTCTCAAGGCAGAGAAAGGGGCTGCAGACCTCCCAGCCGTGACTCCCCCCACCGCTGTGTGCAATGGGCCAGGGCTCCTGGGGACGCGCCCTGGGCTCCGTCAGCCACACTCACCCCAGGTTTATCCCAGCTCCGAGTCACTGAGGCCGGCGCTCCTGAGAACAGGCTCATGTTTGCCTTTGGGGAGGTGCTGTGCTAACATGAAAACCACCCTGGCCGGGTGACACCTCCCCAGGCTCGGCCAGCAATGGGCCCAGACATCAGGTCGTGCAAGTCACTTTGCACTTTGGGGATTTACACTCCTCATCTGCAAGTGGGGTGATGGAACTAGCCATCCAGGGGGCTGGGGCTGCTGTCACGAGGTGGTGAGCACCTGTGCATGTCTGCGTGTGGGGGGAGAATGTTCTGTAAAGTGATGTGATCTCAGATGTTCAGCGGTACCGTCTTTTTTTATCCTCATAGCACTCGGCAAGCGTGGGCATCTCTACAAATGCAGAGCGAGTGGCCCGGGTTTGCAGCTCCTGGTGTCCCCAGGTCCCTGCTTACTGAGCCAGGCTGAGAGGGGCCTGCATCTCGCAGCATCTTGCAGCTCAGATGGTTCTGGGGTCTGGAGTGGGTCTTTTTCTTACCGCTTTTTCGGCCCCTGGAGCCTGCCCAGGGCCTGGTGACGGCCAGCCCGACTCTAGGGCAAGGGTGCCCTCTAGTGCGTAGACGAGGGTATCGAGAGTATCGCAGGCGCTTCTCCACATTGTACCAACTGGAGGCTGGGGCTGAAGACCTGAAAATCCAAACTGCGTTTTCTCCCCCGGCTTGGACGGTGCTTTAAAGACGTTGTGGGTCTTTGCAGAATGTTCAACAGGCTTAGTACGCTTGGCCTTGTCGCCAAATGAACGTAAGGCAGTTTGCTTGCAACCTTATTTTTATAAGTAAGGCAAATAAAGGTAGAAAAAAATAAGATGAAACCACGAACAAAGCTAGGATAAAACGGTCTGCTATAATCCTTAAATGTGGCATGGATATGGTCTAGGGTGGTCTAGAGCTTTCTAGATCAGTCAATTCTTGGTAGATGACATTGTCTACGTGCTTTGGTAGAGATGCCCCAGCCCTCTGGGCTCCCCCCACCCCCCAAAACACCATATTCTTACAGAGACTTTGGAACTTCAAGGTACGTCTGGGTTCATCTCCTGTCACATCTCTCCACGGAGGTGTAAGCATCAGAGAGCAGGTCTGTGACTCGGAGGAAGGCGGGATGGTGCAGGGCCAACCCGGTGTAACCAAGGATGCTCTTGAATATCCAGAGTGGTGGTTCTCCAGCCTAAGTGCATCTGGGCCATGTGAGCGCTGTTAGAACACAGATCCCTCTTCTGCCCCCAGAGTTTCTTTTTTTTTTTTTTTTTTATGCCCCCAGAGTTTCTGATGCGGTAGTTCTTGGGTGGGGCCCGGGGATCTGCATTTCTAATAAGCTCCTGCGATGCTCATGCTGCCCGTCTAGGGATCCCACTGGGAACAGGTCAATCCACATCTTTCCATGAATGCTTGCAGGCAGCAGAGCTTTTTGGTGACTATTCGCTGGCACAAGCTTTTAAAGCTCTGCGCTGTCAGGCCCAGGAGGGTGGCTCTTCCATGCGGGTGTTAAAGCGGAGGGCCCTGCTGAGATGGGGCTGCCACCTTCATGTGAAGATGGAGGGACTCACGAGAATGGGAGGCCTTGTCTCTGCTGTGCTGCAGCTTGACGGTCACCAGAAAGCTGTTGCACACGCGAGTAACAGGAGTTACAAGCTCGAGGGCCAAGGTTTGGCTACAGGCTGTCGTATTTTAGCCTAGAAAAAAAAATTTTATTTCATTTAATTAATTTATTTTTTAAAAAGCCTTATTTATTTGAGAAAGAGCAAGGGGAGGGGGAGAGGGAGAGGGAGAAGCAGACTCCCCACTGAGCAGGGAGCCCGATGCAGGGCTCGATCCCAGGCCCTGGGATCGTGACCCGAGCTGAAGGCGGATGCCCAACCTACTGAGCCACCCCAGTGCCCCCAGAGCCTAGAAAAAGCTTTAAAGCTGTTGTTCCTAAACATTCACCTTGACCTTTTCAGAAACGGAAATGAAACCCCACATCTCAGTAAAGCAAGTTTGCCATGCAGACTCCTGGTGTCTCCCTCACGATGCAGGCTGCCCAATGACCTCCCTGCATAAGGGGATGGTCCGCCATGTGAGTTCTTTGAAACTGGTTAGAGGTCAAGATAATCTCCCACAAACAGAGTCCTCAGTTCTTGGAACTGGATACACACCAGGGCAGGTGTCCATTAGGGCTCCTTCCATGGTTACCACAGTAAGATCATATCCTCTCCATATAACGGAATAGGGGTTGGGGGTTCAGGGGGGTGGGTAGGCATACCCCGTCGAGAGGGAGAAACCACCACCAAAAATTGGCAGACCATTTCTGAAGCACTGGTTTAAATGACTTTCACCTGTTAACTTATTTTTTTAAAAGATTTATTTATCTGGTAGAGAGAGACAGCACACAAGCAGGAGGGGCAGAGTGAGAGGGAGAGAAATCCCAAACAGACTCTCCACTGAGCACAGAACCCAACATGGGGCTCGATCTCACGACCCTGAGGTCATGACCTGAGCCGAAGCCAAGAGTCAGATGCTTCCCCGACTGCACCACCCAGGCTCCCCCCACCTGTTAACTTACTTAATAGTTGCTGTGCATCACTAGATCCAGGAGCTGGATGAGGAAGGCCAGGCCCTCTGCTAAGCCAGGGACCCCGGGGTCATGCATATAGGGAGTGGCCGAGCTGAGGTTCAAGCCCAGGCTGTCGGGTTGTCTGTCTGGAGCTCTGAGGTTTTTTTGTTTGGTTGTTTTTTGTTTTTTTTGTTTGTTTGTTTGCTTTTGGAGCTCTGAGGTTTAAAAGATGGGGGCCAGGAGCTCTGCTCCCCACAGTGGGGATGGTTAGCACGCTTGTCGAGATGAGCTCTGCTAGCCCTGGCTCTGAAGGGTGAGTACAGGTCATCTCAGGGGTGAGGGGGGTGCACTGAGTGGCCTATAAGAAGCTTGGCTCTTGGGAAGTCTCAGGCAAAGAAGAGAGTCCGAGCTAGGGGTGGCCTCTGTCCTCACCTGTGCACCTCTCCTTGACATGGGTGGGGTCTGTCGCCACCTAGTGGTCCTGCGCTGTATCGGCTCTTGAAATAACCGGGATGTTTGGGACAGGGAGGAACTTGTCTGACTGGGACCCCTTCCAGGGGGGGGCTCATCTCTTACAAGAGGACCCCGAGGGCTCTGATAGGGCAAGGGGGCGGTCTTCTATGGTTCCGGTCTTGAAAGGGGCCAGGAGGCTCATGGAAGACAGCCGGTGCTTCAGGGCCAGCCCTGGATCCGAGGCACCCCTGAGCGCCCTGTGACCTGGAGGTCAGGTTCCTTAACTTTCCCCCTCCGCCCGGTTCCCATTTATAGGCAAACTGGTGCTCGACGTGGTTTGGGAATTAGAGGAAATAAACTGCCTGGCACACAGTAGCTGTTCAACTGCCTTTCGTGATGGCCCGTGGACCTGGGGCCAGTGAAGCTGTGCGTATACAGCTTGCTGACCCCATCCTACTGTATCATTCCTGGGGTGGGGAGTAGGGTGGATAATGGTTTGGGCCAGTTATCCACCTGTCGGATCAAGTAGAGTGTTTAAAATAAAGTTTTTAATCGTCCTGTAATGATTCTGGGTTTCCCGGGGAATTTGAAAAGTTAGTACAGAGAGTTCTCGTAACATCTTCCGTAACCCTGGGGTAGTCCTCAAACTAAGAGACTAACATCCGTGCAGTGCCAGCACCTGAACTACAGACTTGATCTGCATTTCCTTCGTTTCTTCACCGATAATCCTTTTCTTTTCTTTCTTTCTTTTTTTTTTTTAAAGATTTTATTTATTTATTCATGAGAGACACAGACAGAGGGAGAAGCAGGCTCCATGCAGGGAGCCCGACGTGGGACTCGATCCCGGGTCTCCAGGATCAGGCCCTGGGCTACAGGCAACACCAAACCGCTGAGCACCCAGGCTGCCCCAATAACCCTTTTCTGGGGGAGGATCCAGTCTGGAATCCCACACTGCATTTAGCCTTCTCCGGTCTGGGCAGTTTCGAATGACCTTGACGATTCTGGACAGTGCCGGTCATGCGTTTTGAAGAATCTCCTTCAATTTTGGCTCAACCGTTTTTTTTTTCTTTTTTTTTTTTTAAACAATAGACTGGTCTGGGACAGAGTAGCACAGAGGTGCAGTGTTCTCCTTGCCTCCCATCAGGGGTACGTGATATCAGTGTGATTTCTCCCTGGAGACACTGACGTTCATCACTCGATAAGGCGGCTCGGCCAGGTGCCTCCACTGCACTTTTGCTCTTTTTCCCTCCCACACTCTGTCCATGAGAGGAGAGTCCCCACATTCAGCCCACGCTCCGCAGGAGGGGAAGCCAGCTCGTTTCCTGGAGGGGGAAGTACCTGCATATATTGTTTGGAAATCTTCTCTAAGAGAATTTTGTCCTCCCCCTCCCATTATTATATCTGTTGGGTTGTTTATTTTTAGACCAGTATGGGCTCATGAATGCCTCTTGAAACGCATTTTTCCTTGTCTTGATCATGGATTAACTCTTTCCAAGCTTAGAGAGTAACCCCAGCTCTGGTTTTAGGATTTTGGGTGAATACGCTTTAGCATTTCTTTTAGTGCCGTATTTTTAAAAAACTCACGATAATGTATATGGATAATTACCACCTGGATTTGGACTTGTGGGGTTGTTTGGTAAAATGAGAAATAGGTTTTGTATGGGGGTCTGTTGGTGGCAGGCGACGCGGGGCCCCTGCAGTGGTTGAGGGCTTTGGCCATGTCATTTGGGGGAGGCTGCAGGGCATGGGCCCTGCTCCTGCACAGAAATCCTGGTGCTGCTCCGACCGAGTGTACCTCTAGGTGGGTGACCGCCCTGCTGCAGCTCTGTCACCCGCAAAGGCAGAGGGCCAATAGGTCAGACTGCTCGGGGGCCCCTGCACCGTCACAGTCGAACCGCGGTAGGACTGGATCTGGACCGTCACTCATTTATCACATTTCAGCCTGAACAGTTTCCATGGTACCCACAGTGGCAACTTGCGGGGGCTGCTGACCTCGGATAAGTGTGGGCCACCTCTCCCCCTTCCCCTTGTCCTTCTCCCTGACCCTCTGTCCAGGAGTCCGCCTCATTGTTATTGGGTGGAGCTGGCCAGGCACTGCCTCAGTCAACTCTTTGAACCAGGGGTGAGTGTGCGTAAGGGTGGGGATGTGTGCACAGAGCAGCTGTGTGTGTGTGTGTGTGTGTGTGTGTGTGTATGTAGAGCACGAGTACACGTGTGCACAGGTGTGTTTTTGTGATTGCATGTGTGCAGGGGATGTACAGGCATACGCATTGAAGTGTGTACATGGGTGTGTCCCTGTATATGTGGCATGAGTATATGTGCATGAGTGCAGGTATAGGAGTGTGTGCGTGCACATGTGCGAATGTGTAGGCATGTGCTTTGAGTATGAGTGCTTGAGCGTGCAGGTGTGCACACGTGCGCCAGCCTGCATGCATGTGGGGCGTGTTCACAAGTATGGGGACGGGTGCATGCATGTGTGAGTTTGTATGGGTGCAGGTATATGTGTGTGCATACTTGCGGCTGTGTAGACGTGTGCATGTGTGGGCTGTGTGCATATATGTGTGATTGCGTGTGTCTGATTTGTGGTCTGAAGGCCACCGCTTCCACGTGGTGCCTTCTTTAGATGCATCCGTGTGACCCCCCCAGGTGTCGTAATCCCACTCATCGAGAGGACTGTCTTTTCTCTTCATCTGCTGATTTAATGAGTTTGACTTCACCAGAAACATTTCTTCTTGATTGTTTTCAAGGTTCTTGGGAGGTACCTCCTGTGACCATCCCTTGGGTCACTTACACAGAGGTGTTTCCCCCTGCCCCGAGCCCTGTTATTTTCCTGTAGCTAAAATCTCCCTTCTACTAAACACACATGGGCATATGCTAATGTCCTTCTTGATTGGCTCATAAGTTGTGGGAAAGAGACAGCATGGGGCCTGTGTGCATAGGTGTGCATGTGTGTGCGTGTGCACCCCCACATGTGCAGGTGAGTGTGAAAGGAGGAAATGCTGTTAGGTGGATCTGAGGGGGTGAGGGAAGAACTGGATGAGGCAGGGGCTTTAGGAGTTGGAAAGGGATTCCAAGCTCCCCAGGAGCTTATGGGATGGTTGGTCTAAAGCCGACATAGTCACAGACATGTCATGTAAAACGCACTAGGAATTTGCTGGAGAGAAGGGGCTGACCTCTCTCAGTGGGGAGATGAAGGAGGAGCCAATAGGTATGGAGCTTCTATGGGGTTGATGGGAGGGGAAATCAAGTCACAGCCTGCTGGTGTATTTCAACGGGGACCTTTGCGTGTGCAGTGGGGTTAGGGACATGGATGTTAGGGATGGTCCTCTAGGCATCCCCCAAGACTACTTATCTAGGGGCGACACTGGAGGCCTAGGGTTGAGGTGATCGGGAAGGTGTTTAGGGCAAGCAGTGTAAGGGAAGGTCCTGCTAGGGTTTGGCTAACAGTGGAAGGGCCAGTACTGACCAAGGTGATGTGGTGTTGCCTCTCAGGCCTCACCAAGAAATTTGTTCTTCCAGCAGGAAAGACTTAAATGAGGAGGTGGAGAGCAGTTTAGAGGGTGTCCTGGCTAGGGGCCCATAAAAATATGTTCATTTAGGCCATTCTGAGCAAGGGAGCCAGATTGCAAAGAGCAGAGGGACGATCACTAGCTGGGGGGAGTGTCAGGCGCAGCTGCCCTGCTTAACTTTATGGACCGAAAGGTGAGGGTCAGTGTGGGAGTGGGGGTGGGAGTGAGCTTGCCAGCCCAAGGAAAAGAGTCAGATTTCCATGGTTAAGTGGGCTCCGTGAGTATATAGTAGACTTATAACTTATTCAATTGTATACAGTAGGTTGTGGCAGAAGAATTGGTGCACAATGTAGAATTTTACGCTTTAGACACTGCTGGGCAGTGCGGGGAGGAGGGCGGTGAGGGCAGCATTGGGAGGGGCTTCCTTGCTGAGTGACAGTTTTGCCTTGATGATGCTGGTATTGGGAGGCACCGGGAAGGCTTTGGACAAGAGGTTTTGGGGAAGATAAACCAGCACCCGGTCTGTGAGGGTGGGTTGGGGATGAGGAGAGGTGAGGGAATTGGGCAGATGCTGCTGTCGCCACACAGCAGTGTGAAACCGTAACCAGGACAGTAGCAACCGGGCAGGCTGGCCGTCATGTTGGGGGTTGTCCAGATCTGGTGCAGAGTTCCGTATTTCTACAATTGTTAACCACCTTCCTCTAAAAGAGAGTCGAGGTCATAAGTCATCACCTTCGCATCTAATTTTCTTTCTCTTTACTCACTCAGCAAATATCCAAGTGGCTCATATGTGCCAGGCACTGTTCGCAGTACTTACTTATATTCGTAACCTCACGGCTGAGTAACAAGTCACCCCAGACTTTGCAGCTCGAAACAACACGTGTCCTCTCAGGTGTCTATGGGGCAGGAATCTGGGTGTGGTGCAGCTGTGTCCTCTGACCCAGGGTGACTCCGGAGGTTGCAGTCAGGGTAGTGACCGGGGCTGCAGCCATCCGAAGGCTCAAGTGGGGCGGGATCTACTCCCCAGCTCACTCGAAGGTTGTCGGCCAGATTTGGTTCATTATGAGCTGTTAGAGGGAGGGCCCTGGGTCCTTGTCACACGGGCCTCTGAATAGGTCTGGTCACACTGTGGCAGCTGGCTAAGGGAGCAGGAGAGAGCGTGAGAGAAGGAGCAGCACCATGGAAGCCACAGCCTCGGGGCTGCGTTCTTGGCACCTGCGTTCACGGAATCCCGCACAGCTAGTAGACAGTAAATGCTCTCCTTTTGCATGCTTTAAAATAAGAGTAATTAGCGTTTGCCACGTAATAAACGTATTTTGGACAGGATGTACTGAGAGACCTCGGGTGTAAAATAGACTGCCGTGTGTGTCTTGGAGAGAAATGATAGGCATTTTGGCTGATGGCACCGTAATGCTAAAAACTTTTCTGTTCACTTATCACATCTTCACGTAGAAAGGTAATTAGAGAGCATTTATAATCAATACGTAGTAAATATTTCATTTCCTTCCTGAATGGTGGGCTGGGCCTTGGGAAGCAGAGATGAATAAAAGTGGAATCGTGTCTCATGCTCAGCTCGTGCTGGTGGGGGAGGCAGATATTTAATTGGATTATTGCACCCGATGGTGTGCGTTGCGGTTCCGCTCTGCATCAGCCCTGGGGAGCGCACAGAGGCAGGAGGGACCGACTGGTTTTGCAGACCGGCACGGAAACGCCATCCTCGTGAAAAACCCAAATGTGAGGAGTCCACCTGCAGGCTTCAGGGATGGGGGGATGTGACCCCCCGCTGCCTCACCTGAGTGTATTGGCCTGAAGGACTGGGTCGTGGCCTCACGGGGCTCCTGTATGACTCACAGGACGTCGGTAGGATTGTGGCTTCCCGTGTGGTGGGAAAGCAAGAGGACGCAGGTTGAAATACGTACATTTTTCCATCTGTAAAAACCTGACTCACAGATGACAACCTGAGGGTCCCCCACCCGGGAAGGGCCTTACCTGGGCAGGCCCAGTGCATCCCGTAGGTGCAGGAGGCCTGGTGCTCAGGGCTCATGATACTTTACAAGGGCCACAAAAATATTTCAGTTTCTTTCAAAATCAGAAGAAAAGTGAATATAGCACATTATATGTAGTAATGCAGCCAACCTGGATTACCTTTATGTAACCAACACAGTGATAAGATACAATTAAAATGTTTTTTTAAAATAATTTTTTTAAATGACAGAGATGGCCCTGAGAGCCAGAAGTGTGTGTACCAGCGTCAGAATGCAGCCCCGTAAGTGCATGCTAGCCTTTGAGGTGGCCCCGGCCCTGAAAGTCTAGAACTGTCAAATTCGAGAATACCCAGAGAAGGTACACATGGCCTTAGGGTTGGTCCTCGCGGAGGAACTCGTGGAAGGTCCCTATGACGCAGCAACTCTATTACTACATCGTAGAAGATAAGGCAATTTTAAGAGCTGAACACCGTATCAGCCAGTTGTCTGTTTTTTGATGAAGGAAGGGACTCGTGTGCTTGGCGTTTAGGAGGTACTGAGTGAGTGAGTGTTGCAAGTGACTTTGCCACGACCGTTGAATTATGCTCTGTGTTTCACGTTGCACACACTTGTAGGCTGCTTGGACTCTGGACACGCAAGGAAAACTATCTAAATCTGCAGTGACCAAGGAAGAGAGAAGGATTCTTGCCTATTCACTTAAAAGGGGGAGACTCCCTTGTACAGATTCTCCCCCAAAGTCAGGGTCCCTGGGACGCTGCACTGGGGGTTGGGTGGTTGCCTGGTGAACATGGTACCCGGACATTGGCAGGGGAGCTGAGTCCAGGACCCCTAGACCACCTCTGGTTTCCCCTTCCCTTCCCCCTTCCCTTCCCCCTTCCCTTCCCTTCCCCCTTCCCTTCCCCCTTCCCTTCCCCTTCCCTTCTCCCTTCCCTTCCCCTTCCCTTCTCCCTTCCCTCCCTTCCCTTCCCTTCCCTTCCCTTCCCTTCCCTTCCCTTCCCTTCCCCCCTTCCTTCCCTTCCCTTCCCTCCCCTTTCCCTTTCCCTTTCCCTTTCCCTTCCCTTTCCCTTCCCTTCCCTTTCTTTTGTCTTTCTTTCTGTCTTTCTTTCTTTGTCTTTCTTTCTTTCTTTCTTTCTTTCTTTCTTTCTTTCTTTCTTTTCCTTCCTTCCTTCCTTCCTTCCTTCCTTCCTTCCTTCCTTCCTTCCTTCTTTTTTTTTTTTTTAAGATTTTATTTATTTGAGAGAGACAGAGACAGAGCAAGCAGGAACATGAGTTGAGGGAGAGGGAGAAGCAGGCTCCCCACTGAGCAGGAAGCCCAATGCAGGGCTCGATTCCAGGACCCTGGGATCATGCCCTGAGCTGCAGGCAGCCGCTTAACCGACTGAGCCACCCGGGCACCCCTCACCCCCTTCCCAGTGGTTCACTGGAACTCGCAGGACTCACCATAGAGCTGCACTCACAGCTACGCATGATTTCAGTGAAAGGAGAAAAAGCAAAACCAGCCAAGGGAAACGGGTGTGTGTGCAGTCTGGGGGAGACCAGGCACAGGCTACCAGCATCCTTTCCCAGGGTAGCTACCTGGAGCACGCAGCCCAGGGCAGCAGGCAGGAGCTGCACATGCAAATCGAGAGGTGGTCTCAGTGCAAAAATGCACGCTGGATTTCAGAGTCACATGAAAAAAAGAGCATCGTAGCCCATGAATATTTTTTAAAATACTGATTTCATATTGAGGTGATAAGATGTGAGATACCATTATATCTGGGTTAAATGAACATTATTAAAATTAACCTTGGCTGCTGCTTTTGAGCTTTTTCTTTTTTATTTTGAGGCTTTATTTATTTATTTGAGAGAGAGGGAGTGGGCGAGAGAGAGTGAGCGAGCACGAATTGGGGGGAAAGGAGCAGAGAGAGATGGAGAAACAGGCTCCCCGCCGAGCAGGGAGCCCTACACCGGGTCCATCCCAGGACGTGGTCATGACCTGAGCCAAAGGCAGACACTCAACTGACTGAGCCACCCAGGCCGTCCCTCTTTTGAGCCCTTTAAAGTGGCTGCTAGAACATTTTAAATGACGTGTGGGGCTCATGGTCTGCTGTTCCTGTTCACTGCTGGCCTATGTGAGGTCTTCCTACGCCAGTTTATCCCCCACCCCTACTCTGAGGGGGACCCACCCTTATCCCATGATACAGATGACAGAGCGGAGGCACTGAGAGGTGCTGTAATTTGTCCCCAGGGTGTCTGGTTCCAGAACTCACCCTTCTGACCACTGCATTCTCTTGCCTTTCAAGATCTCACTGCTCTCAGCTCACCGTGTAGCCCGGGAAGCAGGAAATAAATACTAATGTTGTAGGTTTCGAATAGTGCTGTGATTGGGGCATGCGCAGGATACAGAGGGAGTTGGTCTAGTTTTTTGAGGAGGCATCCTGGAGGGCTTCCAGGAGGCAGTGACATTTGCACCGGGCTCCGACGGTAGTTGGCAGAGAAAAGGGGTGAGCCTTCCAGGCGGTGGAATCGAGTGTGCACAGGCACAGAGCGGAGAGGCACATGGTGCCATGTTTGGGAAATGCAGACAGTTTGGGATGTCTGAGGGAATCGTCGCCGTGCAGGGGACCTTGGGGGGCAATGAGGCAGGCACAGGGACGACAGGAGTCCGATAATCCTGGGCTTTGTGGCTGGGTTGGCCCTTACCCTGGTGGAGGAGGGAAGACAGTGCATCTCACTCAAGTAGAGAAACAGCATGATCTGAAATGTGTTTGAGGAAGCTCGCCCTCCTGGGGAGGCAGGTGGGTTGGGGGCGGTGCAGAGCGGGGGCCGTGGGAATGCGGATCACGTAGGAGGCTGTGCAGAGGTCTGGGCAAGACCAGGAGGACCTGGGCACCCACCAGAGAGGAGGGCGCGGCTGATGGGGGACATCTTCGGACGGTTGATGAATGCCAGGGACATTGTGGGTGCAGTGGAAGGTGGGTCCAGGATGGAGCCTGGACTTCTTGTCTCCACGCAGTGACACCTGTGCCATTCAAAAATCTGCAGGAGGAGGCCACAGGCTTGAGGGCGGTGGCGCGAGCACTCGCAGCAAGACGAGGTCCTCAGGGGGAGCATGGACGAGGCGACTCTGCAGGCCCTGGAACTGGTCATCTAGCTCCTTGGACAGAGAGAGGGACTGGCCCTCGGGGTGACACTGGCTCTCAGTGACCATGGAGCCCGGCCATCCTACTAAGCACTCTGCATATATGATGTCATCTGATCTTTTAAATAACTTACGGTGTTTCATCCCAATTATACAGAACAGAAAATGGGCTCAGAGAGGGTGACCGACTTGCTGATGGCCACACAGCTCCTACGTGGGGACGAGGGGGTCAAAGCCTCCTGGGTCTGGCTCTCTCAGAGCTTGTGCTCTTTCCTCTGTCAGGCTCACCTGGTGTGGAAGGAGCAGGTGACAGGAGCTCCACCAGGGAGGAACGTAGAGAAACAGTGGGTGACGTTGAGAGGGAAACCAGAATGTAGTGTCCAGGATGCTGGAGGAGAAGGGGGTGTGTAGGAGGGGAAAGGCCAGGGGTACAGTTCTTCCAGGGGGAGGGGCGGCAGAGCACTCCTCGACTTGGCAGTTGGGGTGTCATTGGCCACCTCGAGTCAAAGCGCTTTGAGGGACAGGTGGGGCGTGGCGGTCGATTGCAGAAGCCAGAGCAGTGGCCGGGAGGCGGGGATGCAGAGTTGCAGGGGAGGTGGGGGGAGCAGAGGGGGACCTACCCTGGAGGTGGTGAAGCAGCAGCCCCTCACCTGCTTGGGCCCTCTACGCCCTGCACCGAACTATGTGTCTCTCGTCTCATGTGTATTTTAAACCTCATTATTTCTCTTAAAGGCACTGCCCCGCCCTCCAGAACACGGTACAAGCTTCAGGTCCCACAAAACCTGAATCCACCCCTGGGAGACGGGGGCTGGGTGGAAAGAGGGGGTTCAGGAGGCAATAAGCAAGGGAGTGGGGGGCTCTGGCCTCTGAGATCCAGGCAAGCGAGGCTTTGCCACTCACCCGCCGCAGACCTTGGGCAAGTCATTGAACCTCTGCGTGCTTCCTTTTCTGTAAAACAAAAATCACGAACGTGCTCATCCCCTCGGGCGGTTTGCAAGGTTTAATAAGATAATGTGTATAACGGAATTAGCGCCATCATTCGCACGGAGCAAACACTCCGTGCCTTTGCTCTGATTTCCTGTTATAGAATATTCTTGTTAAAATGTATTTCCTGGGGGATCCCTGGGTGGCTCAGCGGTTTAGCGACTGCCTTTGGCCCAGGGTGTGATCCTGGAGTCCCGGGATCGAGTCCCGAGTCGGGCTCCCAGCATACAGCTTACTTCTCCCTCCGCCTGTGTCTCTGCCTCTTTCTCTCTCTCTCTCTCTCTCATCAATCAATCAATCAATCAATCTTTTTTTTTTTTTTTTTTTTTAAATGTGTTTCCCTGGTTGGTGTTCTCAGGATTTGTAATTTTCCTGTGTTGGGGTCCTGCTGTGGTCCGTGGATGGAGGGCCTCTTGTGTTCCCCCATGATTTGTTTGGGAGCGTCAGATCCTGTCCTGGGAGGCACACACTGTTTCGCAGGAGACATGTGGCCCTTGCAGGGTGGTGGGCGACCACCCAAGCCCACTTCTGGGATCACATGTACCAAGTGGCCCGTCGCACAGGCCCGAGGCCACGTCCCTCCTCACTGCGGTTGTGTGCCTCTGCGCCACCCCCAGGGGTGTGACCGGCAGCCCTGCTGCCCATCAGATCTCCCCCTTTCCTCTGGCCCCGCCGCTCTGGGGGAAACAATCCTTTGTCACTTGGAGCCAGTTTCTGGAGGAGAGGGTAGGTCTGCGATTGCAGACGCAGCCCCCGAGCATCCTCAGGGCAGCCGGTTCCTGGCCGGCCCCGGGTGTGGAGCGCACCCCGACAGCTGGTGTCCGTCTGCGGGCTCCTGCCTGCGGGGCCTGGAGTGACAGCTTGGCAGGCCCGGGCCACCGCGCTCCAGACCCTCCCCCAGGGCCCGTCGGGGACCTCTTTCCGGGCCCCCGTGTGGCCATTCCCCGGGAGGCCGCTTGATGGAGCTGTGGCTCCACCGGGCGGCGGGCGGCGGGGCCGGTGGCTCTGCGGGCTCCCGGCGTGGACCCGGGCCTGGCCCAGCACCACCCGCTCCCGCCCCGCGAGGCAAGAAGCCCCGGCCTCGGTGCCCTGGCCCAGGCCCCGGCCTGGCAGAGACGATCCAGCTCACCCCGGACTTTTTATTCTCCTTAAACCATGTTTCTTTTTTTTTCTTGTTTTGTTTACCTGCCTCCTTGCACCACGTTTCTGCGGTCTCACTAATAGCTCTTCACCGGGTCCCTTGCCCCAAGCCCCGGGGCCTGCTCAAGAACTATAATTTCATTTAATCTCTGCTCTGATTTGGGGTGGAGGAATGGAAGGAAGAAATGGCCGGGCTGGCCTATTTCCTCTTTTCAAGCTTTTCTGTGGCTCTGATTTTGCTCCAAGGAAGGAGGAAAAAAAAAAAAAAAAAGTCCTTCTTAGGGCTGGTGCTTGGGAGAGAAAGGTGTTTGAATATAAAGTTCAAGCGAGCTGTCTAGCGTGGAATGCAAAGCGAAAAAATTAAGAAGAAAGGAAGCTTTTTAAAAGAGGACTTTTTATCTGACTCCAAACATGCTGCAGTGGCGCTTTTATAAAATCGTGAAAAACACGGAGGAAGAAATAGAAAGCTTTCATGATTTTTCACCCCGAACGGACTTCTATTTCAGTATCTTATTCTCAGCTATATTGTCAATCGCACGGATCTGCCTTCCCTAATCCCCCAAATTGGATCCATTGATTCCCGGGTTTGGTTGTCTGCTTTTTAATGTAATACATCAAGTACGTTTTTAAATTTTTTTTAATTATTTTTTTTTACTTCCCCCCTTGGCAAGCTGGCTTTTTTTGAAAGCTGAACTCAAGCAGGTCGACTTTTGAAGCTTTTCTGTGCAGACGGCTCTCAGCTAGGTGTCTGTGCGAGAAGATCTCCCTGAAGCCGTGATTCAGACGGTTGGAAGAGGGTGATGGAAGTGTGGCTTCCGGGGGGCAGAGCTGGGGAGATGTGGCACGTGGTGAAGGCCCGACTTGCCCCGTTTCGACTTGCAAAGCGAGCTGCCCCCACTTAACTCAGCAGCTCTTAGAGCCCCCGGAGCGGGGTGACCAGGCCTCCGGGCTTTGAGCTTGCCTCGCAGAACCTCCGGGGTCTGGTGTGTAGCCACAGCTTCTCCAGGCTGCCCGGGTCTGGGGACCGAGGGGCGGGGCTCAGGGGTCACCGATTCAGGCCCTTGTCCCTTTGGAAGATCCTGGGCAGAGGCAGGAGGCCCGTGTGTGCGTGCCTGTGCATGCATGCGTGCGTGTGTGTGTGTGTGTGTGTGTGTGTGTTGCAGGGGGTGTCGGGCTGCTTGTCCCAGGTCGGGCTTCCTCTCCCAGGCGGGGGCAGCAGCAAGGCTGCCCGAGCCGACCAGCCTGTGTGCCCCACCTAGAGCAGCAGCAAAGCGCAGGGGCAGGAAAAGGCTGGAGCTGGCACCCCTTGGTTCCCTGCTTTGAGGGCAGCGGGGCACTTAGCTCCAGGAGAAGTGAAATTTCATTTTGTCTTCTCTCTCTCTCTCTTTTCTTTTTCTTTCTTTCTTTTTGTTTTCCCCCTGCTCCTACTCCTCTATGCCACCCTGCCTGGCTGCCCCTGGAGGCACGATGGGTCCTGTGGTTTCTCAGGACGCAGGGAAGAAACCGCAGGGGACAGGGATAGAGGAAACAGAGCACTGTGGTCATCAGAGCTGTGATAGCCCGGATGACACTGAGGTCCTCTGTGCCTGCAGTGGCCCTGGAGCAGGACAGGGTGATGGGGGTGGTGGGGGCACAGCATCCCGTAGCCACACTGACCAGAACTCACACCCCAGCTTGGCCCATCTCTAGCTTTGTGTTCCGGGGGCAGGGAGAAATCCCACAACCCTCTTGGCTTTGGTTTTCTTATCTAGAAAGTCCAGAAACATCGACCAATCCATAGGTTTGATGTGAGGACAGCTGAAGTAATGGAGAGCGCTTTCTTTTTTTTTTTTTTCAAAGATTTTATTTATTTATGCATGAGAGACCCAGAGAGAGAGGCAGAGACACAGGCAGAGGGAGATGCAGGCTCCATGCAGGGAGCCCGATGCAGGACTCGATCCCAGGACCCTGGGATCATATCCTGAGCTGAAGGCAGACGCTCAACCACTGAGCCACCTGGGCGCCCCTGGAGAATCCCTTCTTAAAAGCTGGTAGTTAAAAAAAAAAAAAAAAAAGCTGGTAGTTACCAGATGCCTCCCATGAGCCACATGCTATGTTAATCCTCACAAGACCCCAACAACGTACATGTTATCATGGTCCCTGTGGTGGGGACCTGACACCCAGACAGGCCATTGTCGCTGTGCCCACAGTCCCCCAGATGCCAGGCCCTGGAGCCTCCGAGCTCGACCCTGACACCTTTTGCCTGGTGGCTGTGCCCCCCCTCCTGCCGCCTCCCCAACACCACTCTCCTCTAATGCCCCTTCCCCGTGTGCTCCGGCGTGGCAGGCAGCCAGTCAGATGGCGGCTCATCCCACCCCTTGCCAAGGACCTCGGGTTTGGAGCTTTGCGGGTTTCTTCCTCCAGAAGTCATGGGATCCACTTCCTGTTTCTGAAACTCCACAAGAAACCACCCTGGAGCTTTGAATAAAGAAAGGAGCAGCGTATTCGGTAGTGGATATGCACGTTTGTGGTCATAAGACATGAAAAACGTCTCTGCCGTATCTCGTTTCCACTAAGGAAGAGCAAACCTTTGAGGATGCACGTGTGTGTGTGTGCGTGTGTGTGTGAACATGCACTTGAGTAGGTGGGGAATCCTCAGCCCTGCAGGTGGAAAGAGCACTGGAGCCAGATGGCGTGACCCAAGGCATCAGGTAGGGGCAATGCTGGGAGACGGAGCATCACTCCAGAAGGCAGGCAGGGGTGGGGTGGGGGAGCGCAGGGGGCAGGTGGGGAGAAGCAGGGCGGCAGAGCAAGCCTTCCAGGGCAGGATGAAAGGCCTGGGGTGCCTTCTGGGGCTCCCCTGCCTACGTGCCTCTTGTGTCCTTGCTGCTGTGGTTTTCTTATCCAGTAAGTCCAGAAACATCGACCCTTCAGACCCTTCAAAGAAGAAAAGGTCCTTTCATTTGACTCTCAGGGGCTGGCCCCCCAGGGCAGTGCCTGCGGTGACACCTGAGTGCCAGTGGGTATCACTTGAAGCAGTGTCTCTGGTGGAGGGAGCATGCGTGCCTTCAGGCCCAGCCGTGGCAAGGATGACGGTGGCGATGAAGGGCTGCTGCTGCCCGCTGGAAGGCAAGAGAGAAGGCAGGCATATGGCAAACGTGGGGACCCGACTCGGCCAGGGTGACGTTATTTACTTTCTGCTGGGCCAGGTGTCTTTGGGGAGGGACTTTCTGATAGACCCGGTGAGAGAGCTGTTTCCTTTCTAGAGCTGGCCCCGGACTGTGCTTTTCTCCCTAGGACTTGCTGTCTGAGGGGTCTCTCCATCCTGTGTGACAAAGCGTGGGAGAGAGCTCAGTTTTAGGGCACACGCACGTGTGCACACACACCCCCACACGGGTTGTTAACACAATTCATCTCCAGTTGAGATGGGAGGCGGCCACAGCCTGTGAGAGCCACAGGTGGCAGATGGAGATGGCCCCTTGCATACCCCCAGGTCCCACCCTGAAAACCCACGTCGGGGTTGGGGGGGGTCCCCACATTCCCCTGATGTTCCCACAGGTGACTCTGCTCAGTGGGGACCATCACCTCTTTCATCCTTACGATGCTGGTGGCTGGCCTGAGGACTTACCGCCAGGTTGGAGTTCCTGGCCTTTCTTTTAGCTCTAAAAATGACCCCCCCACCGGTGCTAATTTGGGGAGGCATGAGGGAAGTGGTCCTGGGGGGATGTTGGCATTTCCTATCGCTCTTGGGTGGTGAGGCTGAGGCTGCTGTTGTGTCAGCAGGAGCCTCTCGCGGGCCTTTCCCGGAGACCCCTGGGCACCCCTGACACACACATCAGCAGGTGTGTGTCAGTGATGCAGGGTATTCCAGTAATGCTGCGTGTGATGCCCAGAACGGTACTTCATAGAAACAGTGAGAGGCTGCCCTCCTGGGGCTTAGAGTCAAACACTCATGTAAATCCCATAAGCAATAGCTTGTGTTTATTGCCCGTGTGCTGTGCCCAGATGGTGTTTTGCATGGGTTATCCTGAGACCTTTCACAATTCCGGGCGGATGGCTAGGTATCATTGACATGGTGGGAATGCAGAAGCATATTCAGAGAAGTTAAGCAACTGGCCTGAGGTCACACAGCTTGTTTCGGGCAGAACTGAGAACCTGATTCTCATCTATCTGTCTGCCTCTCCAGAGAGAAAGTGCCCTTCCTGCTCAGCGCCAGGTGACACTGGGGGCCAGAGCCAGGGGTCTGCCCCCCCCCCCCCACCGGAAGGGCTCATATGCTCAACTTGACCCCCTTGAGAGCCTGCTGCAGCTAGAAATGCCCCGTGGGACTGACACCGCAGCCCACTGCCCTGCTCCCCGGGGATGCTGAGGAAGGGGGAAGTGTCAGCTAGCCCTCTGGGCAATGATGACAGAGGAGCATGTGGTTGTCTTCTGAGATCTGATCTTTGCTGTCTGGCAGTTGTTCAAAAACCAGCCGGACAGCTACGTGCTGTGGTCAGACCCCTCTGGGGTTTCTGCTTCCCCATGGGATCTGCAAGCCGGAAGGTGTCTAAGACACAACCCACTGACCTGCCTCGTGGTGACAGCCATGTGCACATACCTGAGTCCATTCATCCCTGGATGTCGCAAACAGGAAGAGTTCGCTGCCTTCCTCCCCGCCTGCTGCCTCGGGTCCCGGGGGCTGACTTCACCTGCCCGGGGTTCTCCTGCTTGTGGAGCCTCTCTTCTCCTCGGAGCGAGGGACGGAGAAGCCAAGATGACCTTGCTTGGGCTTCGGACTCAAGCCTCGGGTGAATACACGTGGGCCTGCACCCCGGCCTGCCTCTCCCCGAGCTCCTTCAGCCTTCACGTAGTAGAGGTCACCTTCTGCAGACTGCAAGTAAGCGCGAGTGGAAGGCAGAGCAGTTGTTTGCGGGGCGAGCTAGCTTGTCAGCGGAGCCTCTGCTTGAGCAACTCGTGGCCCAGCACCACCCCGCAGACTGCCCCGGGGCGGGGGTGCAGGTCTGACACTTGTAAACATCCGCACCTGGAATGAGTTTGGATACCTGTTTTGTGTTTGAGAAAGAAAACCTCTTATCCGCAGATCTCCACGAGAGGAATTTATTCATTTGTTAATTTATTCAACAAATATTTGTTGGGCCTGCACTATCGGCCTGGCAGGTGCTGTGTGCCCGGGCTACAAAGATGCATGCAGATACGTGCCCTCCAGGGCAGGGCTCAGATAGTCGGTAGGCAGACCTGTGGGCCAGAAAGTGGTGTGTGGTCAGTGGCTGGGGAGGGAAGTGTGGGGCTCCTGGGGGTCCGCCCGGCCATGTGGGACGCGGTCAGCGGGAAGACGCGGCCAGGGAGTTTCGTTCAATGGGCTCTAAAGGACGAGAGTGTTCCACGAGTGTTGGATGGAGGAACTGAGTAGGGGAAGGGCATTCCAGGCAGAGGGAACAGCGTGTGCAGAGGCCCCGGGGCTTAGAAGAGAGGTTAAGGGATAGTGAGTGGAATAATAGGAACGCCCGAGCTTCAGCTTTGGGGACGAGAACACGCAATAGTGCAGGTAAAGTGCAGAGCGCAGTCCTAGGAAGTAATGCTCTAAAGAAAGGTCTGCTTTTACCATCTTTCTGCTATTAAAATAACATCATCCCTTCCCTCTTCACCACTTGTCTGAGGTTTTTTTTTTTTTTTTTTTGAAGATTTTTAATTTATTTATTCATGAGAGGCACACAGAGAGAGGCAGAGACATAGGCAGAGGGAGAAGCAGGCTCCTCGAAGGGAACCCAACGTGGGACTCGATCCCAGGACCCTGGGATCATGACCTGAGCCAAAGGCAGACGCTCAGCCACTGAGCCATCCCGTCAGAGTTTTTCTTCCTTCGTTTTGGACCCCTAACGTACTTTTTTGTGATAACACGAGAAACGTTATGATGACCGTTGTCAAAGGAGAACCTGACATCAGTACTGTTTTCGTGACACTTCGGATGTATTTTGAACATGTTCACGGAGTGTGTTGTTTTGGACGGACGTGACAGGTCCCCTTTCGAGAGCGATGGTGATAAAGTGTGGCTGGGATCCGAGTTTTGGAGACGTGGCATTATTACGGATGACCGGCGGGCTTGGACGCAAGAAAGAAATGTGTTTTTAAATTGCTTCTCACGCCTTCTGTGCTCTCACGCACACTGAGTTAGGCTAATAACCTCTCAGAAAGCGTTCCTACGTATCTCAGGGTTGGGAGGGCGGTGGGGGGGGGCTTTATCTGGGGGGTGCTGAGGTCGAGGGACAGGCCAGAGTGGGTGGATCCGACGGGAGCTTGAAATTGAGACACACAGCCAAGGTACAGAAGACCATCTCTTCCTTTAAATGATTTTCAATTTTTTTTTTTTTTTTGATTTTCAAATTTTAACATCGAAAGCCTCCTGGGAGATTTTTAGACACGGACAGGCAGGGATCGTCTCAGGATGTCTAGCGACTTGGCCCGGACATTTCTTTGCAGCCTTGGCTGTTTCTTTGCAGCCTTGGCTATTTCTTGGAAGTCACCTTTATTGATTCTCAGAATTCCTGGGAATTCTGCAACCTATTCCCCCGTGAAATGTCACATTTCACAGTATACCCATTGTGTGTTTCCAGTGCCCTCTTATCCCAAACCCCAGCCCCGCCTGAGAAGTTGCAAAGGGCGCTTCCTTCCTGACCTCCCCTCTCTATTAAATTAATTAATTAAAAGGCAGGGACCCTCGTAGCCAGAGAACATTCTCCTTTTCTTTCAGCTGACTCCTGCCACTCAACAAAAATCTTCCCACCGTTTGGGTGACTTATGGGCCGCAACCGGCAACATTGTTTCAGGCTTGGTTCTTAACATCTTGGGGCTCCAGATTAGCTCCAGCAAAGAGACTTTGTCTGTCTGTCTGTCTGTTTGTTCATAAAGTGCCTGTGTGGGTGGAAGGGAGAGGACCTCCCTTTTCTCTTGAAAGGATCAAGATGGAAATGCAAGGAACAGGATGGCCAGGGAGTCCACCTCCTGCAAGATAATCAAAATGAAAGAAAGAAACAAATGCATTGACAGAATTACTTTGAAGCATCAGGATTTGGGCCAATGGGGGAGTCGTGTTTTCCAGTACAAAGAATAACCTCATGTGCGTCCTCCCTCCGCTTGGTGTATCTCTTCTGCTGCCTCTTGGTCCACAGCAGAAAAAAAAATATTAGGGAATATTTTCTCTGTCCCCCAGCCCCCCTGTGAGATGATCTAAACACCGAGTCTCACTGGGTCCCTCGGTGGGCCGTGCAGACCCAGCATTTCCCAAATAGCAGAGGGACAAGAGACGAGGGGCGGGAGGTTCGTCCTGCCAGGGTCGGGCAGCTTCGGGCATGTTTCAGAGGCCACCTGTTACTCTCTTCACTGTCCTTCCATTTTCCAAATTATCAGGTTAAGTAAGAGCAAAGCGAAAGATGCCTGGGTGGCTCAGCGGTTGAGCATCTGCCTTTGGCCCAGGGTGTGATCCCGGAGTCCCGGGATCAAGTCCCGCGTCGGGATCCTCGCAGGGAGCCTGCGTCTCCCTCTGCCCGAGTCTCTGCCTCTCTCTCTCTCTGTGTCTCTCATGAATAAATAAATAAAATCTTAATAATAAAAAAGAGCAAAGGAGGAAGCACGCTGGAGTGTGTGCACATCCACTACCGTGGGTGGCTCTGAGAGTTGATGAAGTTGACTCGGTATTTATTTTAAGATTGTTTCTAGAATGGAAAGTGCGCGGGTTGATAGCTTCTTGTTTTGCAGAAACCATGAATGGACTTATCTTTAACGGTGCCTATCTACACACGAATCTTGCTGCTCCTGGTGTGTGTGTGTGTACACCTGAGCCCATGCTTCCTGGCTGGCATATCTGTGTGCAAACATGTGCGAGACTATAAATAAAAGCCAAATGAATGCCTTTGACTAAAACGTGAGGGCTACTCTTTCTATTTTATGCAGTAAATGAGGCTCGCAAATCCCCTTAGGAGACCAAGCCTGGGGGGAACAGCAGCTCTGGGAAGGGGCTGGCAGAGGGTGCGGGGGGTCCCAGGGCCTCTGTTTACCTGTGGGTGTCTTTTCCTTGTATGGACTTGAAGGATGACTCCTCCTTTGATGCTCCAAGGTAACAGGGTATGAGCCTCAAACACAGACTGGTCGTTCTGCCATGCATCTTCCTAGGGATGACACCTGTAGGTTTCTTTCTTTCTTTCTTTTTTTTTTTTTATTCATTCGTGTGTGTGTGTGTGTGTGTGTGTGAGAGAGAGAGAGAGAGAGAGAGAGAGGCAGAGACACAGGCAGAGGGAGAAGCAGGCTCCACGCAGGGAACCCGACGTGGGACTCAATCCCGGGTCTTCAGGATCAGACTCTGGGCCGAAGGTGGTGCTAAACCACTCAGCCAACTGGACTGCCCCACCTGTAGGTTTCTGAGGCCACCAGAAGGGTTGGAGGGGCTGCGCTGTTGGAGGGGCTGCGCTGGGGACTGGCCTTTGTGAGCAGCTGTAGTAATTAGAGTGAGCATTGTTTGAGCACCTATGGTGTACTGAGCCCTGGGCTCAGAAGCGTTATCTCACTGAGCACCCAGAGGACCCTGGGAGGTAGGTCAGATTGTCCCCAGTTTACAAGCAGAGACAGGCCCTCCAGGAGGGCCACCACGTGGAAGCAGCATCCCCCAGATGGAAGCAAGGCCGGGATAATAGTCCGGGGTGGCACAGTGCAGAGCCTGCATGCATCTGGAGTCTTTTCCCTTCCTTCAGAAACGTCAATGCCCATTGAATGAATGAAATATTACGTAAGTCAGAGAAGTCGAAACACTCTCTCCAAGTGTACAATCTAGACATTAGCTGTGCACCTTTAGGCAAGGTATTTAGCTTCTCTGTCTCTGTCTCTTCACTTGTACGATGGGCAGATTATAGTTAGCACACACACTTATGAGGATTAATGGGGTAATGATCACGAAGCACTCGGGACAGGGGTGCTGGGTGGGGTGCTGTTAGGGGGATGATGGCCACGGTTACCAGGAGGTGCGGTGGGTGATGAGCTGAGGATGGCATGCGGGAGGTGAGAGCAGACAGGAGCACCAGCTGATGGGTGGCTGGTGTGCACCAGGTCGGGCTTCCAAGAAGGGAGGATGACACAGGTGAGCCACAGGGGCAGGGACAACACGTGGGGGGTGACAGGACGGAGATGGGCCCTGCCAGAGAGATCCAGGCCGCGCACGACCTCTAAGAGAGTTGTTACACCAGAGATGGGATGAACCCAAGAGGGACGCTGCTTCCCTAGCTGTCTGGGAGAATGCCAGGCAAAGAGAGTGCATGACACTTTGCTGGGGCGGGAGGGCTGTGGGGTGGGGGTGGGGAGGCAGGGGTGGGGTGGGAGGGGGAAGAGGCTCCAGATCAGTGGCTCTGAGCTGAAGACACATCAAATAAATGGAAGCTATTGGGTTTGTGAGGGAGCGGCCTGGGAGTTGAGACCGCGGAGGGAAAGGTGAGGCGAGCTCTGCAGGATCTCAGATCCAGGACCCCTGGGCAGCGCAGTACTGTGTTTCCTTTCTGTGGGTGCAGGTGTGTTCTATAGGTGGGTATGGAGTTGAGGGGGACAAGGAGTGGGGGACACCTCCCAGGTTAGGTAGATGGACTGCAAGGGCTACTTAGAAGCAAGATGACATCGGGAAAGTGGGCAAAGGTAGTTGGTGGAGTGCCGGGCGTGAGAGGGGGGCCTGTGAGTTCAGGCAAGATGAAAGGTGATCACAGAGGGAGCTGGGCATGAGATGGATCCGTCTCAGGGAGACCTCTGTGTCTACACCCCAGAGCCAGCCTTCTGGCTTCCTTTGACTCAAGTCGTGGTCCTGGGGTCCTGGGATCGAGTCCCGCATCGGGCTCCCCATCTTCCCAGGGCCCATCCCTTTCTGCGGAGATGCTTATGGAGCCAACTCTGAACCCCAGCCCTGGAGCCGGACTCTGGGTCTGAATCAGACACGTGCTTGTACTGAGCCAAGCGCTGAGCGTGACCCACACCAGGATGGTCACTACATAAAATGAAAGCATTCCATTTCCCGGAAGGAACGTTAGCAAGACCACCGGGCACACAGAAGAGGAACGTACATGAGACCAAGACAACAGTTTCCTGGTTGTGTGGCGGGGGGATGAGTGGTGGTGATGGAGGTGGAGAAAGGGAGTCTGGAACCTTGCTCACACTTCCGACGGTTGTACGGGGCTGAGAAATGCGGCAGGCAGCCAAGTGTCCTGATTTCAGGAAATACGATGGTTCTTTTTGGTGTGCTTCTGGATGGTAAGAAGCCTCAGGTGCATTTGCATCCCCAGTTGTGCAGATGGGTGAACTAGTTTTCCACCATGTGGGCATCTGCAGTAGCTGCTGGCGTGTTGCTTGGGTGAAGGCTGGAGCTTTCCTTTTTTTTTGGGGGGGGGTTGGTAAGGCTGGAGCTTTCATAGACAAAGATGGCCCCAGGCTAAGAGTACAGCTGTCACACCAGAGTTTGGGTTCAAAAATGGCCCACAAAGGGTAGAAACCATGGGCTGAAACCAGCAAAGACGCAACTCCGCAATGTTAGGTCCTACACAATTGTATAAGGGAGAAGGAGTGATTCTTTGGAAGTCAGTCATATGATTAATATATCAAGCTGATATTTTTATCAAGCATCAAGAGAGTCAACAGTGTCCAGATAATGAAAAGTGTAGTCAAACAATTCTGGGCCACACAGAGCTCTAAGGGTAGTTGGTTATTTCAGGGTCCTATAAATTGGAGTGTGTATTAGGAGGAGGGTGGCCAGCTCAGGGGGGGGGTGTGTGATAAATCATACTGCGAAAGAAAGAGTTGTCATATCGCGGTCATCTGATATATCTTATGTGTTGAATGAGTGAATCATCTAAATGAGACAATACGTATGGATTTTGTTACCTGAAAGGTTGCCATGTTGGGAAGAGAATGTGTATGCCACGTCCTCCTATGACGCAAGAAGAGAACCACCTTTGTTACAGTTCTTGAGTGACAGATTTCAGCACGAATTAGGGGAGAGTTTGGTGAGAATCTCTAGTTCCTTTTGTCATGTGCTTCCATCTACTGCCTTGCAAAACCCATCCAAACAGGAAATAAGCTGCTTGACTACGGTCTCGATTAACTTTCCTTCGTCCAGGTGACCTGTTGGTAGAGCCAGCTTGGATAACAGGAGTGTGGGGCTCAGGGGAGGGGAGGTAGGAGCTTGGGAGAATGCATTAACTGTTGATTGGAACCTTTTCTAACAAACGGCTTGGCTCTCGTTGGGCGTGAAATAAACCTGTGGGGCTTACAAAAAAAATCTGTGTATGTGGGAAAAAAAAAGAAATAAAAAATCTCTGTGCGTAGACCTTTTATTAAAGAATACCGCATATAAAATAAACAAATATGAAATGTAGAGCTTAATGAGTTTTTACATACGCATGCCTCCACGTAACGACCATCCAAATCAAGATACAGACTATTTCCAGCAATCTGGAAGGTGCTGTCTTGCCAATCCCTCCCCACTTCCCACAGATAAACATTTCGTGGTTAATTGTAGTGTTCTGTTGTGGAAAGGAAGGCTCTCACGCTCACAGCTAGATGGTCAGCAGACGAGCCCGGCCAACAAAGAGAGAAGCATTGGCTTCTTGTGGAGATGTGTCTAAAAGGAAATTAAAATGGAGCTACATTTTGAGGTCGCATGAATCTTGGTGGATCCCAGGACCTTTCTTTGGCTGAGATATTTAGACACTGTTTTAAGAAAACTGTTTTGCTCGTGTGTAGACTTTTATCTGGCTGGGTTTCTATCCGGATGGTTTTCCTTTCTACTTATCTGACAAACCATAAATATTATTTCCTTTAAGGGCAAAACCAACCCTTGCGTGCGTTCATGGCCCAGGTTTTAAGAGCCGGCCGCCCTTCCGATCCTGTATCTCTGGTTAAACACATTTTTCTTTTGCTTGGATCCACTTGGCAGACCATGGGGGCCGACGATCTGTAGTCCTCTGTGGAGAACTCCTGCCCACCCTGTGGGACAAGAGGAAGCCCCATTCCAGCTCATTCCACTCTGGTTGCCACGTCTCTCCGGCTGGAAGCCTTCCTCCTGGACACCGGAGTGCTTTACCTGACCTCTGTCGCTTGTCCTCGCTTGTTTTGTTCTCCTTTCTTGGTTTTTAATTGATTTTCCTCTGGCTCCTTTAAAGAGCGGCAGGTAGTTGGACTTGGGACCATTCATGTGCCACCATCGCTGTTGAGCTTCATGGGTCCGTTTGTGTCCAGCTCTGCAGCCTGCTTTCTGGTGAGCTGCAGGTGATCAGTTGACGAAATGAGAGAAGTGTCAGGATGCCGGGAGGGGGTTAGTGCCCCGCGTGTTATCTCCTTGTCTCGTGTTTGTGATGTTAGAGACGCGGGGGGTATAAGCACCAAGACTTGGAATTGGCGTCTTTTGAAGGACTTTCCTGCTTCTTGCCCTATCGGGAATAAGGTGGTTGAAAACTGTAGCTTTCTCTTTGAGCTTAGAGGATTCTTTCTTTCACTATTTATTTACCTAGAGTTGTGGTAACATACTTAATATAAAATGAACCATTTTAACCCTTTTTATGTGTACCATTTGGTGTCATTAAGGACGTTCACGTTGTTGTACAAACATTACCACCATCCCCCCAACAAAACTTTTACCATCTTGCAAAACTGAAACTCTGTCCCTGTTAAAGAGTAGCTCTCCATTCCCAGTGCCCCGTCAACCACCATTCCACTGTGTTTCTCTATGATTTGACTATTCTAAGTGCCTCATTTAAATGGAGTCAGACAATATTTGCCCTTTTGTGACTAACTTATTTCCCCAAGCGTAACGTCCTCAGGGTTTACCAACATTGGAGCATGTGTTAGAATTCCCTTCCTTTTCAGGGCTGAATAATGTTCCCTTATGGACATTTTTGTATTTATTTATTTAAGATTTATTTATTTATTTATGAGAAACACAGAGAGGAGAGAGAGGCAGAGACACAGGCAGAGGGAGAAGCAGGCTCCATGCAGGGAGCCCGACCTGGGACTCGACCCCGGGTCTCCAGGATCACGTCCTGGGCCGAAGGCAGCACTAAACTGCTGAGCCACCCAGGCTGCCCGCGACAGACCATATTTAGAACCTAGTTTTTAATGCAAGGACATCACAGACCCAATCTTCTTATTCTCACATGTCTGGAGCACCTACTGCATTCTTGACTACACGCCTGTTACCTTGTTGGGGGGCTTCCAGGTGTGGCTTCTGTGTTTCAGATGGAGAAGCAGAAGCATGTATGGGTGAAGCTGAGCTCTTTGGGGGGAAACAACCCCTCAAACTCCTCATTTCCCACGTTTCTTGCACGGAATGCTTTGAGGTATGGTCTAATACTTCTCTTCTTTTGGCAAGCCACCTTTCCTAGATTTATAGAAATATGACTAGGATTGTTTTCGTGGGCTTCAAAGCACAAACAATGATGTGTCTTAGGTGTAGGCTATTGGCAAGGCTGGTGGCATGTGGGGTCATTGTCCCCTAAATAAATATTGTCTGGAAACTTTTAATGTGATGTTTAAGATATATATCCATATATAGATATAGATAGATTTTTTTTTTTTTTAGAGAGAGACTAAAGCACTATTTTAAGGGAATTGAAAATACAAAAGAAAGAAAGTGAACAAGCCAAAAGCCAGGCCCAGTTCTTCTGTTAATTCATTTTAAGACTCTAGAGAGGCTCTTCATTGTATTCCCTAGTTTTCTCCTTGGTCACATGGGAAGAATATTCCTACCCTCCTCCCATGTCATAGAGGTCTTCATAGGGAAGGATGGTTCAAAGCCCGTAAACCCTTTTTTTCCCCCAAAGATTTTATTTACTTACTTGAGAGAGAGTGAGAGAGCAAGCAGGGAGCCCGACATGTGGCTTGATCCCAGGACCCTGAGATCATGACTTGAGCCCAGGGCAGATGCTTAACGGACTGAGCCACCCAGTTGTCCCTGAGCCCAGAAGCCTTTTAAACAGGATTTCCTGTCAGTTCAAATGGAACTCCCAGCCCATCTTCAGCCCCTTGATCTGTACAAGGAAATGCGTGCTCGGGTCACGTGCACTAATCCACCTCCTGGTCTTCCCTGAAAGGCTTACCTTCCAAATCCATTCCTCTCTTCATCAAATAATCATCAATGGGTTCCTTTTTCTAGGCAATGCATTAGCATCCCAGTGAGAGAGAGGTGAACAAAATTTCAGATTAAATGTATGTTGATCAAACTTTTCTGGGGAAAAAAGGAGGATTCTGTGAAATCATACCTCCAGATTATTTTCATGCTCAGAGGCCAATTTGCACTATGCAGCCTCCCCTTCTCTCCCTTTCCCTCCACCAAAAAGCAAGAAAGAAAGAAGCTGTTTTGACTCTTAGCACCTCTTTGTCCTCTCCCTTTTTGAGAAAAAATATATTTTAAAGATTTTGTTTATTTATTCATGAGAGACACAGGCAGAGGGAGAAGCAGACTCCCTGCAGGGAGCCTGATGTGGGATTTGATCCCGGGACTTCAGGATCACACCCTGGGCTGAAGGCAGGCTCCAAACTGCTGAGCCCCCCGGGGATCCCTAAAAAAAAAAAAATTATTGATTGATTCGTGAGAGACAGAGAGAGAGAGAGAGGTGGAGACATAGGCAGAGGGAGAAGCAGGGTCCCCGTGGGGACCCTGATGTGGGACTCGATCCCAGGACCTCGGCATCATGACCTGAGCTGAAAGCAGACACTCAACCACTGAGCCACCAGGTGTCCCTCTTTGTCTCTTTTGGATGAGTGTCCAGTGCAATCTTGATGCTCACAGATATTATCACTTCAAGACCTGGATGCAAACAATCTTTCTGTGCTTCTGTAGTTTTCTCTATCAAAGGAGAATATCAACAGGTTATAGATACTCAGGGCTTGGTGGTTGATCAACAGGTTATAGATACTTGGGTGGGGGCAGGGGGGACACCGGTGACATGGGGCAGATGGCTTTTGGTAGATCTTTGGTGCAGGGGTCCCTGCTCTCTGACAAAAAGAGACTATCTGAACCCAGACATTCCAAGTTCTTTTGGCAAATGGCACCTTCCCCTTGGGACTAAAGCGGTGACAGCCACAGCTAGTTCCCAGACCACCCGTCCCAGACTAGGTAAAGCTCACATGATCAATAGGTAGAGGGAGTCTTAAAGGTGCACTTTTCTGAATAGGGATACTGATTGCACCCTGAAAATAAGAGTTGGGGCAGAGATTCATGTGAAGGAACCCTTTTGTGGGACGATTTCTTGGCCCATAAGAGACAAACCGCATTGAGGTGCTGCTCAAAGTCATGCAACAAGGCAAAATGAGTGACGGATAACCTGGAAAGTGCTGGATGCACCTTGGGAAGACCTGCCTCTCCATCCTGGGGCCTCTGTTTCCCCATTGATGAAATGCAAGAGGTTGACCAGATGCCCCTATGGTTCTTTGGTGTCTGATCCCCACACCATGGTTTTGGCAGTGTTTTCCAGCTCAACTCTTGGCCATACCACCTCCGGCCTGTAGCACGGTCTCTGGTACACGCCTTTGGGACCTGTTTGAAAGAGAGTGTTGAATACACAACCCTGAAGACTCTAACGAACCCTTCTAGGTAACACTTACTTCATTGCACTTTTAAAAATGAAAAAGAAAGAACACACCGCTTAGCAGACTCATGGTAATCAGGGCTGACAGATGTCACTCCGAATTTTATTATTTAAAGCCACAATGATTTTCCAAATAACCTGAAAATATATAATCCAACCTCAAAATAGTGTCCTGTAACACAGGCCAGGGAACCCTGTAGGAAATGAAGTCAGAATTTTGGCACCCATGATGTGGTGGTTCAGTGGCTTTGAACACTTTCACGTCCTCCCAGGAACAGAGCACATGGAGTCCTATCAAGTTGCTCGGCGTGGATGCCAAGCGCTCAGAGCGCGGAGAGTGTCTTAGGTGTCTCACTCTGGTACCTAAGCCAAGGTGACACCTCTTCTAGTGCCCATGAGGAGCTTTCTCCCCATTCTATGAGAATAGGGGTGAATATAGAACAACCTTAACATGTTTAAAAAAAAAATAAGCACCTTTTAGCCTGTTAGTTATTCTACTGTATTTGGCATCTGGGCAGGTGGGTGGTACCGGCAGTTGTAATAGGGAACTAAAATGTATGGAGTAGGGGCCCCTGGGTGGCTCAGTGGCTGAGTGTCTGCCTTTGGATCAGGGCATGATCCTGGAGACCTGGGATCGAGTCCCACGTCGGGCTCCCTGCAGGGAGCCTGCTTCTCCCTCTGCCTCTGTCTCTGCCTCTCTCTCTACGTCTCTCACGAATCAATAAATAAAATCTTTAAAAAAAAATGTATCAAGTACCTACTGTGATCTCGGCAGTGTGCTTCATGTAACCCTTGTGTTGTTTATTGATTCCTCGTAGTTATTTAATGATGTATTAAACATTACTAATATTTGCATTAACTACATTAACACAGGATTGATGATAAAGTAATGCATTCGTTACATGGCTTTGTGGGAAACTACTGTCCCATTCGACAGATGAGGAAATCGAGGCCCAGGGAGGTTAGGGAACTTACCCCATGGATTACAGCGAGGAGATAAGGAGGCGCAGGGGCCTTTGAAGGCTGGGGGGGGGGGGGCGGGCGGTATTTGGGGTTTGGGAGCCGGCCTGAGTTTCAGTGCTGGCTGGGGCCCTGGGACAGTGGGTGGGACCAGCGAGCTGTCTTTCGAGGACCAGGAGACTGCAGAACTGGTCTGGTTTGAAGTGGGAGGGAGGACAGGCATCTGGGCCCCGTCGCCTGCGCCCCGCCCTTCCCACGGAGGCGTCAGAAGCCAGGCCCTCTGCCCCCGGTGGCAGCCCCTGCAGCACATCCCGCTGGATGCTATCTCTCCAGATTGATCTCCAGGAAGCATCTCCCGTGGCTTCCGAGCTGGGGCGGGGGGAGGCCCAGCATCTGACTGGCCGTTATTTGGTTTTCTCTGACTAGATCTTTGTTTCACTGAAGCCCTTGGTTGCTGAGGCTCCCGTGCCTCGGCTTAATCGCTGCCGCATGGAGCGCTAGCCTGGTTAAGTAAACACCGTTGGAATATTACCTGTCTGTTAACCTGTCAAAATTGCTTTACAGCCCCCTTTTATCTCCCCCCCCTGGAATTTCCCCTGGAGTGGCCTGCTTGCTCTCTGGCTCCTTTGCTCGCTGCCCCTCCACCCTGCAAAGCCTCCCCACCCCCCGAAGTCATTAAATATTGTCGGAGTTCCGCCACTTACCGCTGCCCGGTTTGCCCGGTGCGGGTAGATTGCTGTTGACTGTGATGCAGACCGAGGACACCGGGCCCCCAGCCCCGAGCAGGGAGCCAGGATGCCCGCCGGGTGGGCCCCAGCCTGGGGGAGACTGCCCGGTCCCCCACGTTGCCTCCCAGCCAAGCCAGCCCTCTGCTTGGCGGCCTGACGCCCCTCCTCCTCCGCTCTCTGTCCGCCCCAGCCTCTCCTTGAGCCCCGAGTTTATACCTTTGAGGGGCTTCGGGGAACATCCAGGTCTGAGTCTCCTCCAGGCCAATCCCCGGCCCCCATGGTTTGGTCTCCCGCTGTGGTGAATAAATTCAAGGATCCTTTGGAGAGTCACTTGTTGTTGATGATGTTACGGGAAAATACGTAGAACGTGAAATGTATCGTTGTAGTCATTTTGAAGCGCACAGCTCAGTGGCATCAGGTACATTTGCTCACAGAGTTGTGCAACCCTCACCACCATCTAGTTCCAGAACTTGTGGAACCCACCCCACCCCTTTCCCCAGAAGGAAACCCCGTACCCGTTAGGTAGTAATTCTCCATGCCTCCCTCCCACCAGGAGCCCCTGGCTACTGCTCATCTCCTTTCCCGTTGCTGTTGCAGGTTTCGTGGAAAGAGGGTCACACAATCCGTGGCCTTTTGTGGCTGGCTCCTTCCCCTAGCCTGAGGTTCTCGAGGTCCTGGAGATTGACTTTTGTCTTCTGCTCAGGGTGGGAGGACTGCCTCAAGGGACAGTGGGACAGTTGCTGGGAAACCTCTGGGTCCTGTTCGTGGCCGCCTCGAGCCTCTGATCTCTCCATTCCGGGGCCTTCCCACCAGAGCTGTTCGCTGTCTACTTGGGGGGGCCGTTGGGACTTTTAGTGAGGCCACGGGGCCTTCCCTCCCTGTGTGGCTGGGCCGAGGCGAGTCCGGAGCTCACCCAGGGCATGGAGAAGACCGTGCAAACGGGGACCTCTCTCGAGCAGCCTCCATCCTCGCGATCCCAGCCAAGTGCTACTCTCTTTTCATCCTCTGGATCAGGAATCCGATGGGTCCTGGGACCAGTTCCCTCTCGGGGCAGTGAGCGCAGGACGTTGCACGGAAGAGCCCCAGCTTTTTCATCAGTCAGGGGAACGACGTTAGGGGTGTGGGCTTCAGCGTCAGCCGGGCATGTGCGTCTTCCCTATGTCATCTCTTAGCCGCATGAGCTCAGTTTTTCCACCTGTAAAATAGGGATGACAATGCCTTTCCTTTGGGGCTATGATGATTACATGGTGATTGCATGCGGCACTGGCCATAAATCACTTTACACCGAGTGTAGTGCTTGACATTTAGGACATGTACAGTAATTGGTTATTGTTAATAAAATCCAGGATAAATTAATCAGTACCCCACCCCACATCAACCTCTGCCATTCTAGACTTCTGGCGGCTTCTAGAAAGTGCACAGGGCTTTGGGGCAGCACTTAATTGGGTGCGTTTGTCGGTTTTCAGGATTCTGAAAAGCTCTAAACTCGGGTCATGGCTTGGCCTGTGACAAGGAGAAAACCTTGCTCCTATTCAAGTCAGCAACAAAACAAAATGTCCCCATTTTTTTTTTTTTCTCTCGCTTCACCGTTTTTGGAATTCCTCCATTCTAAGGCCATTCCCGACTCATTCGTGTTTCCATTCCAGTAGGCTGACCCCTGGGACGTTGGTGACATGGCGCTCATTAATCACACGTGACACGGAGGGCCTGCGGAAAGTGTGGGAGAGTCGAGATGCTGCCCGAGCGCCCGGTCCCTCACATGGCAGCCTGACACGGGGCCAGTGGAATCCTGTGAAGTTTCTTGAACACCTACTAGGTGACTGTGCGAGGCAGGCTGCGGGGATGTCGGCGGGCGCATTGGTGGTTCTGTTTCTTGGCTGTTGTGAAACCTCTTGGTTTGGTCCCACGTCTGTGAATCATTTGCCCTCAGCCTGTGTGTGTGTCTTGTGATAGGAGCAGAGGGCGTGGATGCTCCTTGCACGGCACCTGATTCTTGGCTGGCGCTCCGTGGGCCTTTCAGGAGACCTGAGCAGAAATAGGTCAGGGTTCTAGCTGCAGGCTCCTCAGAAGGCCTTCTTGGGAGCTTTTGATTTTTCATTCACATTTCAATCAAGCAAAGAGGTGCTTGATTTCCTTCTTATTTTCTCCCTAATTGCATGTGTATGTGTGTTCATTTTTTTTCTCTGGGAAGGATGAACCTGTAGACCTTTTGTTTTCTTTTTTTTTATTTTATTATTTAGTTAGTTATTATTTATTTATTTATTCTGTAGACCTTTTCTAAACTCAGGTTTATATCAATAAACTCAGATTTATTGAGATCTAATTGACGTCACCTCTCTTTGCTGTTCAGTGGATTTTCTATTTTTTTTTAATCTTTTACTTTATTTATTCATGAGAGACACAAAGAGAGCCAGAAACATAGGCAGAAGGAGAAGCAGGTACCATGCAAGGAGCCCAATGCGGGACTCGATCCCAGGACCCTGGGATCACACCTTGAGCCAAAGGCAGACGCTCAACTACTGAGCCACCCAGGTGCCCCTGGATTTTCATTTTTTAAAAATTTTTATTTATTTATGATAGTCACAGAGAGAGAGAGAGAGAGAGAGAGAGAGAAGCAGAGACACAGGCAGAGGGAGAAGCAGGCTCCATGCACCGGGAGCCCGACCTGGGATTCGATCCCGGGTCTCCAGGATCGCGCCCTGGGCCAAAGGCAGGCGCTAAACCGCTGTGCCACCCAGGGATCCCTGGATTTTCATTTTTAATGCAAATCGCCTTTCCTAAAATATCCCTGAGATCTGGTTGGGAGCACCGTGACTCGTGTACGCATGCAGATTTGCACAACTGGGAGGGTAGTGCTTGATGCCCAGCCCGTGGGATGAAATTATTTCAGATCTAATTAGAGAGTGGTCCTGGGGAGACCGATAAAGACCGGCGAAGGGAATTTCTGTCTTGGGGGAGAAATGAGCTACAATTGCTGGGCGTTTGCCCTGGCATCTTAAGGAAGATAGTAAGCGGAGAGCTGAGCTGGAGGACGTAACGTGTATGTCAGCAGGTTGGGTTCAGGTAGACTTGCCACGGCTTCCTGAGGCTGACCCTGGCTGTGAGTGCTTACCTGGAGGCCCCGAAACTACTCACATCAGGGATCCATGAAATGGGAAGGACAGGCCTGGGGCTCAGGCCATCACAACATCTTGCCTTCGAGAGACTGGACCTCATTTTCTTCATTAGCTCTAAAAGGAGCTTCCTGGGCCGTTGGGTTCTGGGCAGAGGCTGTGTCTTCTTCTCCCCGTGTCTGAGCCCTCTAGGCGCTGTGCTGTGGGGGTGTGAGCCCCAGTGACCCCCAGTGCCTTCCAGTTCACCGGCTCGGTGATAACGTTCCAGTGGATTTCGTGTTGTGTTGCTTGGAAACGGGTGGAAAGAGGCCAGTCGCCATCTGAGCGGGACTCCTGAACTTTCTGGGGCCACCTTTGTGCTAGGCTCCCTACCCTCGCTTTGCTGGTTCCTTCCCCGGCCCTGCCTCTTGAGGAGAAAACAAGCAGAACTCCATCCACGCTCAGATGAGCTGCCTTAAACAAGAGGGGCCCAGAAGCGGAGACCCCCGTCTGCCTTTCCCAGCGGCTGCCTGCCTTCCCTTCTGGGGCCGAGGCAGGCGATTGTCTTGCCTTCAAGCCATCAAGAGACCACAGCCAGCCTTTGAATGTCCACTTGGGGAGCGTGGCTGGGGCTGCAATATGCCTGTCAAACTGAAGGGAGGGTGCTTTAGAAGGCTCCAGAGAATGGCTTTGTCTCCTCGCAGCAGCTCGTGGGCTTGCAGCCATATCCTGGCTGAGCGATAGTGGCTCCAGCTTCTCCGGGGCCAGGGCTGAGTCACCATGAATCCCCCACAGCGTTGGCAGTGGCTGCTTAAAGAGACCCCGCCTAGAGTAGCAGCAGCACTCTGGGGTTTCTCTGGAATCAAGCAGGATGAGGGAAGGGAGAGGGTCCGAGTGTATCAGAATCTTCCAGCATAAATGAATGATCCCGGAGCCCCCGCAGTCAGCCTTTCTGCCATGTGGTGGACCCCAGCTCCTGCCTAGGCTGGGCACAGGTGGAGTCAGGCCCTCTGAGCATGGGTGGCCCAGTTCACCTCTGTCTTGAGACAGGCGTGGGGGGCTTAGCTGTGATCTTCGCACCAGCTCTTTGCTGTAGCCCAGAGGCTCGGGTGGCCAATCCAGGGGTGCCGTGCCTTTCCCTTCTGTCTCCCTCACTGCCCACCTCTGGGTAGGCCCAGTGAGGAGGGCTGATGAGAGGGACCCCAGAGTTAGATCACTCCTCTTGTCTTCTGGAAGGGTCGAGAGGCAGGGACAGACTGAGAGTCAGCCTTGGGATTAGGACCCCTGCCCCCAACTTCACTTTCTTCCTTGTTCCCCTCCGCCTGGATGCGGGGAGCACTGAACACTGCTGCCACTTGATGGCTTCTGGCTGCCCCTGTATTTCCTCTCCTGAAGGGGCCTGTGTTCCACATTGCCATCTGATCTTTCTGCGCTGGCATATGGGAAGTGGCGCATCTTCCTCGAGGCCAGGCAGGGCGAGGGTGGTGGGGAGCAGTGGAACCTGAGAGTAGGTGAAGGGAGACAGGGGTGGGTGTTCTGGAAGCCCGTGTCCATATATATAACTCCACACATTCCTGTGATTGATCTGGCTTGGAAAGTCAACCGTACACTGGATGGAACAACCAGACCAAGTTCTGAGGTCCTGAAGACGTTCTAGAGTCCCTACAGACGTTTGCTTTAAAGGCAAGGGCATACAGACTTGGAGGGATTATAGGTGATATGAAAGCAACTTTAAAGCATCTTTAAAGGAGGAAGGGCCCTGCTGACCTTGGATTACACCACCCCCCCCCCCAGCCGGCTTCTCTGACCTGGTGACTTGGGGCAGGAGGGGACCTCTGAGGTCCTCCACCCCCTTCCTTCCAGCCGGCACTCCCTGGCCAACTCTGTGGGCTTCAGCATGCCACCTACTGAGGCTGGAATCAAAACCCTGAGAGAAGGAGTCATGTGGTTTTGTTTATCCTGTGACACAGCCCCGGGGTGGCATTCTGAATCCAGGCTGCCCGAGCTGGAGTCCTGGCTAAAGCCTCTGTAATCCAGTCTCTAGAGGGACTTAGAGTGAGTTCTCTGCTCTCCCCCATTCCCTCCCGCTCCCGCCCTCCGCAACCCCCGCTCCCCCCAATGCCACACCAGAGCTGACTTTGAGTCACCTCTGTAGGAGGTTTGTCTTTTATGCTGGAGTTGTATGTAGCACAGTAACACCCTGGTTATTCCTAAATGTCAGGCCTAATTTGCTGCAAGTTTTATTTGATTCCAGCAGCATGTTTTATTTACAGTACGAAGGTCTGTCCATGGATCCTCCCTCTTTACAGTTTGTGCTTGCAGAGCATGCATAACTCTTTACAATTAAAAGAAAACAAACACACACAACACTGAGGGGTATTGCTTACAGCTCAGGGCCCTGGTTAATGTGCGGTCACTTCACAAACTCCAGCTCCGTGATAAGGCACACGTACGTACACCCAGGCAGTTAGAAATCCAAGGTCTGATCTTGTCATGGCTTGGGTTTTAATGTAAGGTTGATAGGTTGAGTCACCTAATGTCAGAGATTTCCAAATTGGCCGGACAAGTCTCCCTTAGCAGTAACGTGCTGGCTTCATTTGCCCTGGAAGACACACTCTGGGTAATGGGGCCTTGGCTTTGAAGGCTTAGGTCTCTGTGCGCTTCCCTGCTCCTATTGAATTACTATAGTATTTTATCAGCTAACAAGGGAAAGTGTCCTCTTCATCTTAAAGCCTGTTTTTTTTTTTTTTTTTCTCCTTCCTTGCAACCAGATCCCACCTCACCTCCCTAACAGCCAGGGGACCCTGTACAGAAAGGGTGGGTGGGAGGGGGTGGTTTCTTCTGGGCAGCTCCTACATCCCTTTAACCAATTAGATTTTTCTCTTCCCTGGGAAGATCCTTCTGTAGTTTCTGGGCAGAATTCAAAAGCGAAATGGGTTTTAGCAGCCACACAACCAGACCACAGAGGCCCCAGGGAGCTGACAAGCGGGAGACCTTGGGCATTGTTCTCGGGGAAATGAACTGGCATCCTTTGCCGCAAAGACTTGATCCCTCCTGACCTGAAGGTGTGGCCTTGAGCAGAGCGACAAGATTGCAAACATTGGGGGGAAGAAAGTATCTCATGTTGCAGCCCCTTTTCCTCCCAGAATATTCTGAACTTCCTGTCGTTTAGAATCAGTTGCGTTGAGGCGAAGAAGCTCTGAGTTGAAAGCAGCGTTTCCCCCTTTAAGAGGTTGTGTTGTGTATTAATTCAAGCTGAGCTTGGCATGGAAGAGCATTCCCTCTGACCAGTAGCTTGTTTTTTCTTTTTCTTTCTTTCTTTTTTTTTTTTTCTTTTTTTGCAGGCCAGGATGGCACTTAAGAATTCCCCAGCATGGGGTCTGGCTCCGTTTCTCTAAACCTTCCCTGCCACCCTCTTTTCCAGGCTTCTCAAATATATAACATTTTACAGTGCAAAGCATGAGGACAAAGTGTTTTTGCATCAAAGAACAGGAGTCTCAAAATAAAATATGGGCTTCTTTTGGAAAGGGAGACGATGGCTCCAGTTAGCATGCTGGGCAGGTTCCTGGTCCGGCTCACTGAGAGCCCAGCCAGCGCTAGATATGCAGGCCATTTTGCAATCTCCACCCCTCCCCCTATTTCTTGCACCATTAAAAAAATAAAAATAAAAATAAAATACAAGGCATACAGCTTTGCTGACTACCAAATCCTTTTGTCCTTCCTGTTGCATGCATTACTACCCAGGCCTGCTCAGGCTTTGCTTCAGGAGCTCCTGTAGACACTACAGAGAGATGAGAAGGAAATTAAACCCAGTGGGGGTTGCTCCTGCACCCCAAAAGCAATTCCATGATTGAAATGCCAAAGATCCCAAGATCCCTCTCTCTGTCAGACCCGGAGAGGGGAGAGTGGGAGTAGCTTGAGCCAAAGGGAATGAAGGTTTAATTTCTGAGTGGCTCTTTGAAATGATGAGTCTGGTTTTCGGTGTGAGGGGGGAATGCCTATCCCGAGGGTCCATTAACTCTTTCCAGTCCCATGGTTTTCTCTGTAAGGTGTAGAAGAATCTTTTATTGTCCAAATGAATTTAAAGTGACAAGGTGATAAGGCATATGGGCTCAGGCTTTCTGCAGGAGAGTGTGGCGACATGGATGAAACACCTTGAAGGACACACTCCTTGACACCCTCTCTGTGCACCTCTAGAAATTTATTCTGAGGCCATCATCAGACATGCCCAGCATGGGTTTGCGCTTTCGCATTTATGGAACAGCAGGAAACCAAAAGCAAATGGGAGTAGCCTTTGAGGGGAGGGGGGATCGGCCCTCCGTTGAGTGGAATATGTGCTAGGAAGCTACTGAAAATAATGCTATAGATTTCTCTTTGTTGACTTCGAAATACGTCATGATGCGTGCTGTTCAGTGAAAAAAATCTGTTTGCAAACTCTGAGCTCTATAGCATGGTACACCAGACTAGGTCCTGAAACAGAACAAAGACAGTTGAAAAACTGGGATAACCGACATGAAAGCCATAGTTCACAGTATTATGTCCATGTGAATTTCTTAGTTTTTTTTTTGAATTTCTTAGTTTTGACATAAGTGCCGTAGTTACATAAAATACCCATGACGTTTGCTCTTCCCTGCGTGAAGGGCCTACAGGTACTCTGTACTATCTTTGCAACTTGTCTGTGAATCTAGTATTACTCCAAATGAAAGGTTGTTTTTGTTTGTTTTTTAAAGCGTAAGAGCACACTTAAAATTTTTGGAAGGATTTTTAACACAAGATGAACAGATTACCTCTGAGTGCTGTGATTATAGGTGATTTTAATTTTCTACTTTGTGATGAGAATTATTTTATGTCAAAAAAAAATCAGGGAAGCCTATTCCCTTTGGGGAAAGAAAGTAGAACACAATATAATTTTGTTGTTATTGTTTTGGCATTATTGCCTCTCTCTCTCTCTCTCTCCATTAGACTTTGGGGTAAGGGTTTTAGTTCACTCTTTTTTTTTAAGATTTATTTATTATTTTAGAGAGAGAAAGAGGGAGAGAGAGAGAGAGAGAGAGAGAGCGCGCACGCACATGCACTCATGTGGGGCCAGGGAGGGACAGAGGGAGAGGGAGTGAATCTCAAGCAGACTCCCCGCCCGATGCTGGACTCCATCTCATGACTTTGAGATCACGACCTGAGCCAAAACCGAGACTCAGACGCCCAACCAACTAAGGCCACCCAGGTGCCCCTAGTTCACTCTTCTGGGCACAGCCAGGCAGGCAAGATATGTCATGACCCGGAGCACAGCCTTTGCTCTTTTTTGAAAAAATGTTTTCTTAAATCTAGAAAATGGGGTTAATAACTCTGTTCTCTTAAGGCCATGGGCAAAAGCTAACCAAGTCCATACAGTGTTACTAACAGTGGAGGCCACAGTCCCCTAGGGGACCCTGCCCCTGACGGCTGATGGTGTTGGCTGTTTTTTACTCTAATCTATCCCTTCTGAAAGATTATATGCTAATCGTTACCACTTCTGTGATAGACGAGTGTGCGTTATATTTATTTGTTAATTCACTTAGTAAGAATTTATGGGCTGTTACTCAAACATTAAGTATTTGAGGACCATGATTATGCTTCCCATCCCACTGTCCCGTGCTCTGTGCCCAAATAATCTTTGTGGGTTGTGTTTGTATATGTTGTGTCTAAATTAGGCCAGTTGAGAAAAATCCTTCAGAGGTGTGATTTTGTTTTCCTGAGCCCCGACTCTCTCATAAAGGTTCATTGACTTCCCATGTCCTCACCCTACCTTACCTCTAAGCACTAGTGGAGTGTCTGCGTGTCTCCGGGGAGATGGTCATTGCCATCATTCCTAGCGGAGACCGATTCCTATAAACTCACATGTCCAGGAAGGGTGGCCCCAGGATCGTCAGCTCAGAGCCGAGCTGGCGATTCCCTGCGGAGACTAGAACGCTCTGCACATGGCCCCAGAAGCCAGGCCACCACCGGCGTCCACCACGCCGGGTCACTGCTTACCTCTCGAGCCGGGTCCCCAGAGCCCGTCGGAGCTGCGGTCTCCTCCGCAATAGCATCCTGGCCACTCAGGCTTCCTGGGTCTAATGTTCCATGATTCTAGAACATTTGGCAAGAGAGCAGCACCATCCTCCCTCGGCCCCCACAACACAAAACAAAAAACATCCCAAACCAACATCAGAGGCTTGAGCGCTTTGAACATACCATTTCAAAAATGTTTATTTAATACTGGATAAAAATATACCGCCTTACCTTTGAAAAAAATAACTAAATAACCAGGAGGGCTTCAAAGCATTTCCTTTCCCCTCTGCTTTCCAGGAGGAGAAATATTTTTCACAGTCGTTTGCATATTAAAGGGGGGGGAGGCCCCCAGAAGCCCTTGGTGTACCGGACTGCGATCAGCCAATCAATCAAGTATTTCTCCTGAACGGTGGTTTTGTGCACGGGTGGAAACAGAGACCCCGCTCCCTTTCTATTTTGTTCTTGAAGCCCCTATGTGTGCTGAGAAACTTAATCCACTTGTTTCTGATTCATTTTACACGTAACTCACCCTAACGCTATTTAGGGTGAGGAATTCCAAGTCCAAGAGGTGCTTCATCCCGAGGAACAGGAAATTGCACCTTGCACGGGGTGACTGCAGACCCAGGCCGCCGTGACTGGTCCTGACCCGGACTGTGTAGAGTGAAGCTCTGCCTTGGGAGGCCCTGGGTCCAGCCCTGAGCCCTCAGAAGCTTTCTGCTCCCCTCCTCTCTCTCCGGAGCCTCCTGAATCTGTAAGGGTCTGTGCCCGCAGCTCTGAAAACCCACCAGGTCCGCTTGCTGGTCACATGGAGCAGTTTCGGGGTGGCCTTCCAGTTTTACCCCCCCACACGCTCCCTATTTTATTGTGGAAATTTATAGACATACATAAAAATCGAAAGCATTTTGCAGCGAGCGCCCACACACCCGCCACCCCGATTCCGTGATTGACCTCTGCCGGACTCAGTTTATCACACAGCCAGCCTGATGTCCACGCGTTTCTCTGTCCCCTTTGCTTTGATCCATTCAGAGTAAGCTGCAGACGTCAGTTCCCTCCCAGAGCACAGCTTGCGTATCTTGAACTAGAAGCCAGTAATTGGTTGCGGGCCTTCTGCTTCCTCGAAGGCACCATCGGCGTGTACGGTGCTGCACACACCTCGAGTGTCCCCAGGGTGTGGATGCTCCGGGCGCCCAGCGCGTTCCCACGTGGCCTTTGCCAAAGTCCGTCCCCACCCCCATAGATAGAGCCATGATAGTGGCACTAATCAGTTCTTCTGATTTTATTTTTCTGTCTGGATTAGTTTTGCCAGAGTCAGGCCCTATATAGGTATTCCATCGTGTGACGACTCTTGGACTCCGCATGACGTCTCTGAGATTTGTCCCATTGTTGCGCACCTAGGCTTGGTGGCTCTGCTGCTGCACATGGCTCTGCTGACTGACTAACCCATGGTTTATCCACTGTCCTATCCATGGGCACCTGCCTCGATTCCAGTTTCTGGCTGCACTGAATTAAGTTGCTGTGGACTTTCTTGAACACGGCTTCTCGCGGACACACGTCTTCCTCTCGGGGAAGTCACTAGGAGTAGAATTGAGGGGTCATAGCATAGCTACCAGTTTGGTTCTGTAAGAAACCATCAGCCCTCTTCCCTATGCACCCGCACGCTTTTGCACTCCCAGCGACTGCCTACAAATGTTCCAGTGGCTTCTCCCCTCTTTTGCATGCAGAGCGGTCACTCTTGAGCGGGTTAGCCATATTGGTGGGTGGGAGGGTGGACCTTGTGTCCTCACTGTGTGTTAGGGGTGTCACCTCTGCTTGGACACAGAGCAGGTTGTCATGGTGGGAAGAGGGAGCTTTCCGCGAAGAAGCACGACGAGCCAGCTTACCTCTGGTTTGACCTCTGGGGACCTCAGGAGCCTTCCTTTCTCTTAGCAAATTAGAGCTTTCTGATTATATCCTGTTTCTCTCGTAGATCCGTTCTCTCCCCTACCCTCACGGTAGGGCATGTGTCCCTACCAGATTCCCAGTGCTGGGAAGCCCAGTAGGCCCCCCTTGGGGATTTGTGCAGGCACAGCTTGTTCCTGAGGCTCTAGCAGCACCCTTGTCACCAGACCGAGCCCAAGACCTGAGCATTCTCAGCTCAGCTGGATCCCCATGTACAGCCAAGGGAGAGACACATAGTAGATGCTCAATAAATATCTGAATAAAGGGATAGAGTAGCTTTTCCCTCTTACAAGTTTTTCTTTTTTTTAAAGATTTTATTTATTCATGAGAGAGACAGAGAGAGAAGCACAGACATAAGCTCCTGTGGGGAGCCTGATGTGGGACTCGATCCCAGGACCCTGGGATCACGACCTGAGGCAAAGGTAGATGCTCAACCACTGAGCCACCCAGGTGCCACCCCCGCCTTGCAAGTTTTTATCCATGTATTCAGCAAACACGGTCTCAGGATCTCCTGTTCCCGGTGCTAACCTAGAGGCCGAGGGTGGTGTGGAGGCATGTAAGGCCTGCTGCCTATTCCTCTGGAGCTCTGTCTGGGAGCGCCTTGACTTCCGGTGCTGTGAGAGGTCACGGGAAGGAAGCGCCTTCAGCCGCACACTGTCACCTGCCACCCCTGTGACCCTGCATGTGGGCTGAGCCTCAGAGCCTCCATGTGCTCCCCTGTGCAATGGGATAGTAGGGGTTTCCACCTCACAAGGCGGTTGTGGGGCCCAGAACCCCTGCCTAGAAGGCCCTCAGCATGTGCCCGGTGCAGAATGCCACGCCGGGAGGGCCTGCTCGTAGTCTCCTTATGTTCACAGGTGCACCTTGGAAGCGACAAGAGCCACCGCGCTCTGGTGGGTCACTGGGCTCTCCCCCTAGCAAAAGGCAGACACACCTTAAAAGCTGGGATCGCCCTGTCTGATTTTTCTGGGCTCTCCTCTGTGTTCGGCATAGAGTCTACGAGTGCAGACCAAACGAACACGCCAAATGAACACATGGTAAATGGAGATTCATGTGTAAGGGATTTTTTTTTCCCCTTTTTTCATTTTGAAAAGGCAGCCTGGATCCCACAATGGGCGTGACGTTGGCTCTGCCCGCAGACCTGGGTCGTGTCAGACGGGCTCCTCAAACCAGGGCTTTTTCAATTGCGTTACAACAACGGATGCTTCATGAGGATTTGCTGATATTCTTGGACGTGGGACCTAGACTTCTCTTCCTGCCGAGCCGCAGGCTATTGGGCTCACCCGGCTGAGTCTCGTCTCTTCTGAGTAGCGACGATTGTAAATAATCGCAGTGAAATGCCTACAGGCGATTAGCCTGTGCACAGGCTACAGTCCCAGCCCTGATTCTAAGAACACGAGTGAGGAGGGACATGGTGAGTGGCTGTGACCCGGAGAGGTCACCCCGGAGGCCGCCCCTTCCCCCAGGACGGGACCGTCCCCGCTGGCTCCCCCAGATCTGGGTCGCCCTCTGCAGTGTTCTTCACCCACTTTGCCAAGCCGGTCCCGGCTCCCCTTCTGGGTCACATATCCTCAGCGCGCTTCCAACAGCTGGGCCTGATGTCAGAGGCACAGAACTGTCTGGATTCCCGTTCCCGGCCTCCCTCCCCACCGCCCTTTTGATCCAAGATTGAGTAAGAGACGTTGGCAAGAACCAGGAGAGAGAACTCAATTGTTTCAACTTGCAGAGAGGGGGAGATGGGTTCTCATCTGCAAGATGACTCATGCCCCCCCTCCGGCCCCCCTCCCGCTCCTCCCGCCCCGCCCTGCCATTAGAAAGTTCAAAACCGAATACAAAACCAGCAACAAACCACAAGCAAGTTGCCCCCTTGTCTGTGCACACACTTGGGAGTTCAGAGAGCCCTTGGGGAGGGAGAGGCTGGCCTGGATGAGCTCCTCAAGGGCTTTGTATTGCCAGCTCCGTTCTGTGGGGTCCGTTCCCTGCTTTGGGGGTCTGCAGTTTGGAGGCAGGGCCACCCTGGTCAAAGCCAGGTTAATGGGACTGGCTCTCATGCAGCTCGCTCCCCCTGCTGACTTGCACACCCCCACCCTCCTGACCCCCCTCCCCTCCAGGTCCCTTCCCAGCGGAGCTCCGGAGCTCCGAGAACAGCTTTTTCTCTGTTTCCTGGACTCTGAATGCGGTAGCTGTAGTCCTTGGGCCTGCAGCGCGGGCATATCATGTAACTCCTCCAGGCTTCATTCCTATGCAGGACAGGTAGGCTGCAGGCTCTAACACGCCGCCAGCCAGGCTCCACTGAGGCCTCGGCACCAGTGGAAATTTAAAAAATAAAAAAAATAAAAATAAAAAAAAAGAGGGAGCAGGAGGGAGTGAGAGGGATTATTTTGTTTCAACGTGTTTGAAAGCGGGATCTGTGGCCAGTTGGGGTTTTTTTTTCCCCTCCCTCCCCACCCCCCCCCTTATTTACACAGTCTGTTCGGAGGCACACTAGGGCCTGTTTGGATTGGGAGTTTGCTTCGGAGCCAGGCCAAGGATTTCAGCAGTGCGCGTTGGCACTGCCACCTCGGCGGCACCAGGAGGCCCAGTCGGTCACAAGACCTCACGGGGCCTCCTCGCTCTCTGCTTATCCTCCTTTTACCTCCTCTTCCTTCCCTGCAGCGGGACCCCAGCAGCCCTGGGGGCAGCGGGGGAGTGAGCTCCCTGACAAGTGGACCTCACCTGCAGAAGGAGGGCTCTCCGCGAGGCCTGGGCAGGGGTGTGATGTGTGTGGACAGACAGGGAGGAGGGCTGCTGGGGTGCAGACCCTGGGCAGATGCCTCTCTAGAAAGTCTGGATCCCCCCCCCCTTAACCCCAGGGGCTGTGGTGAAACTTGCAGGGGGTGGACCAGTTCCACGTGTGGGATTTGGGGAGACACACGGTGGCCGGGCCCTCTCGAAATCTGCCATCAGGAGTGTCCTCATGGGGCGGACGAGCTGGATGGAGTAAGGCTTGTCTGCGGAGGCAGCGCAGAGCAGAGCCAGCCAGCGTCCTGTTCCAGGTCTTGTTCGGGGCAAGTGTGATTCAGCCTCAGCATCAGCTGGGAGCTTGCTGGAAATGCAGACTCTCGGGCCCCACCCAGACCTGGTGAATGAGAACCTGCCTTTTATCAGGGTCTCCAGGTGCTTCCCCTGCGTGCTACACTCTGAAAAGCACCGTTCTGGGCCCACGGTCCCCAAAGGGGGGGAGGCGGTGTCCCTGGCATCCTCATCCTACCTCGAGATGCTCTTGGACAAAGGGATTCTGTGGTCGATGCGTCTGGAGAGTGTCGCAACAGGCGCCTTCCACCCTTGGATATTAATGTGCTCACGGTTGCCGGGGAAGCTCTACAGGAAGAAATCTCTTTAGTTTGCTTTTAACTCAGGATTTACCACATTGGATTCAGATCATCTCCTACCATTCCTCTCGCGAGGAACACGTGTTGATATTCTTGAGCGCTAGTGGTGTGTGACTTCTCCTTGGAGGAGACATAGCTCCCAGTTGATCAAACATTTTTTTACCCTTGGTTTTTTTTTTTTTTTTTTTTTTCAAGGAGCTTACTTTTGCTGTAGATCAGAGGACTGGAGCATGGTGGTTACGATGTAGACTTGAGTTAAGGACTTGGGTTCTAATCCTGGCTCAGCCCCTTTGCTAAGAGAGTGGCTTTTGCCGTGTTACACAGCTGCTCCAAGCCTTCGTTTTACCTTCTGTAAAATGGGAAGAATGATAGTACTTCCTAGATAGACTTGTGGTGGGGTTTGGATCATTTGGTGTCAACTTAAATCAGAACAGTCCCTGGGGTGGGGGGACACCTGGGTGGCTCAGCGGCTGGGTGTCGGCCTTTGGCTCAGGTCATGATCCTCAGGGGATTGAGTCCCACGTCAGGCTCCCCACAGGGAGCCTGCTTCTTCTTTTTATTTTTTTTATTTTTTTTATTTTATTTTTTTTTTTAGGGAGCCTGCTTCTGCCTCTGCCTGCGTCTCTGCCTCTCTCTCTGTGTCTCTCATGAATAAATAAAAATCTTAAAAAAAAAAGGAAAAAAAGAACAGTGCCTGGAACATAGAAGCCCCCTAATAAGTATTGGCTAGCAAATCATTTTGTGTCTTACTTTCTGGGGGTCGCCGCCTCACAAGTAGTCTGGATGAATAATCCCCAACTCAGTTTGGCATCAGAATCTCCCATGGAGTTTCCGGAGCCCCGTGCCAGAGTCCCTGAGTCAGTCTCTAGCGGGAAAGCCTGGGGATCTGCATTTCATAAGCTCTGGGTCTGATTCCAATGCATCAGGGTTTTCCTTAGGTGGCCAGGAAGTACCTGCTTCCAGACCAGTGTTCTGTGGTGAGGAAAGGCCTGCCCTGATGGCTCACACTGGTTTCCAGCTAACACTTCCCTGGGGAACGTGCAGTCTGGACTGGGGGCCTCAAGTTGCTGATAGAAATAGAACCTTCTCTCTGTACTTCATTCTCCTCCTCTACCACACAAGAGGGCCATGCAAAGTGTGGCCCTTGGATCGCCAGCGGTGGTATCTAGTTGGGACTTGCTAAAAATGCAGACTCTCAGGCCCCAGCCCAGACCTCCTGAAGCAGAAACTGCACTTCCACAAGATCCCCAGGATCTTTCTTGTTAAACAGTGCCGCCCCAGAAAGGGTTCAGAAAATCAGTTTGCGGAAGTCAAAATGCAGTTAGCCTTCTTTCCTGATGAAAAGAGAACTCGGTTAAGCCGAGGACGGGGCCACGTCGGTGGACGTGGGGACAGTGACCAGCTGTTATCCATCCAAATGGGTAAGAGGAAACAGGCTTCAGGAGCCTCGGGGATGACAGGCGGATGGATTGGCGAGAACATTTCCTGATGTTGCAGGCTACAAGTTCCTAGGAAGGTTTGCAGGAATAAGTAAGCTTTGGACCCGCTTCTCTAGCATCTATTAAAATCGGACTGATTGCTATGCATCCATTTTACAAATGCGTACACAGGTGCCAAGTATATGCAAAGCCTGGGCACCAGTAGTTTGTAGATGGCTGTGATTCCGTGTCGCTGTTTAGGTTCACGCTTCGCATCACTCACGATAAGCATGCACCTTAAGCATGCACCACGGAGCTTCGCGTGCACCAGCGGGGCACTCTGGTGTGGCTATCTATTGCCGCGTAACAAACCACCCCAAACCTTAGTGACTTAAAGCAGCAACAGCGACTCTTTTATTTGTTAATGATTCTGGAATCTGAGCTGGGCTTGGCCCGGCAGTTCTTCGGCTTGTCTGGTCGGTGGTGGTTACTCAGGAAGCTTCATTCAGCTGGAGAGTGGGCCGGGGCTGAGCTCAGGTGGGGACCCCGGGATCCTGGGACACTGGGCCTTTCTCTGTTTCTTTATCATTTCAGGGCTTCTCTTTCTCCGCGTGGTCTCTCCACATAATCCCTCCAGTAGGGTAACGGATCTTCTTAGGACTTCGGCCTGGAACCAGCACAACATTACTTCTGACACATTATGTTGGTTAAAGCAAGTCTCAGGGCCAGCCTAAATTCAGGGCTAGGGGCCTCAACAGGAGCATAGTGTTAAGGTTCAAGCCCCCAACCTCACGGTTAGCATGGAAGTCACGGATGCTGGTCTCCCGAAAGCCGTCTGATGGGAAAGCTCTCATTTTGTATCTGAGAATGACAATCAGAGGTTCAGCGGTGACTCTCCAATTAGCTTTTACTGTTCCCTTGACATTTCTTTTATTTTTTTAATTTTTATTTATTTATGATAGTCACACAGAGAGAAAGAGAGAGGCAGAGACACAGGCAGAGGGAGAAGCAGGCTCCATGCACCAGGAGCCGGACGTGGGATTCGATCCTGGGTCTCCAGGATCGCACCCTGGGCCAAAGGCAGGCGCTAAACCGCTGCGCCACCCAGGGATCCTGTCCCTTGACATTTCTACCTGGAAGATACGATAGCTAAACTCCCCTTCCTCAATGTGTTTTTTGTTGGTTTTTGTTTTTAATTAGCAGTCGTGCCATCATTCTTCTGGTTATGGGATTATAAAATAAGAAGTGGGGGGCGCCTGGGTGGCTCAGTCCGTTAAATGTCTGCCTTTGGCTGGGGTCACGATCTCAGGGTCCTGGGGTCGAGCCCTACATCTGCCCAGCATGGAGTCTGCTGCTCCCTCTCCCTCTGTCTACTTGTGCTCTCTCTCTCTCTCTCTGTCAAGTAAATAAAATCTTTTTAAAAAATAAAATAAAAAGTGAAATTCAACCCTTTCTTTTCTCTCAGCCTCCCGACATGGTTTCCTGTCCAACTGAGCACAGAAAGGGTACCCAGGAGGAGTTGGTAGGGCTCGTCGGCTGATTTCGGTTGGTACCACCTACAGAGGCTCTTGGTCCTGGTGGGTTTATTGGGAGGACTTCTAACTGACCCCTCGCCTCACCTGCTCTTGTCCAGTGTGTCCTCTACTGAAATGACCACTTTCATCTCTCCTGCACTCGGCCTCTGGTGGCTCCTATGTCCTACAAGACTGATTGGAATTCCTTGGGTATAGTTGAAATCTTCCCCCAATCCCATGCAAACCTACCTTTTTCGGTCCCCTGCCCCTTTCTGCTCTGAATAAATGAATCCTACGATTCATCCAGCGTGCTCTCCTGTGTGCCCGTCATCCTGGCACGCTGATTCTCACTTCTGCACCCTTGCCTTTGTTCTGCTCTTTCTCTTTCCTCCTTTTGTGCTGATTGGAATCAGTTCCACCTCTGAAGCCTGATTGAAGTCCTGCTTTCTTTGTGACGCCTTCTCCGAACGCTTGAGTCACAAAGAGTCTCTCAGGGCATTCCGATCTCGGAACATATGTGATCGCTAACCGTTGTTTGGTGTTACTCATGGTCTGCTTCATATTCTCTTACTCCTCTCTCTTCTATGACACTGCAGCCTTTGCAGCAATGCCTTGATCTTAAAAAAAAATAATAATAATAATAGTAAAATAAAGCACTTCCCCATAGCACTACCTTCTGAGCTATAGCCCCCGTACGGAATACGTCTTGAATATCTTTTCTCTGTTGGAGAGATGCACTTTTCCTCCTAGATCAAGATCTGTTCTCTACATGCTGAAGTTACCATAACATGTTGGCCACGGGGCCACCAGTCATTGCAGGGGGAAGTAGGCCACGTGGCTTAAAGAACGTCTTTGAAGCTGCAGAATGAAGTAGTGAGATCAGCAGGGGCTCTCGAGGTCGACTTGCCCCAGTTCAGATACTGGCTCTGCCTTTGCTAAAAAACAAAACAAAACAAAAAAACCCAACAGTGTTTCTCGCCTGAGAAGTGCTGTTAGCATTCAGGTGGGGAAGTCCTGCTGGATGCAGAAATTCAGCATCCCTGCCACCTGCCTACCATGAATTGTGACAACCCGAGATGTCCCCACACCGTGTTTCACCAGATTTCCCTGCTTAAGAACCTCTGAGACTAACTCAATTGATTTCCTTGGGCAAGCTCTTCACCTTCCTAGGGCTCTTCAGTCGAGCCTTATAGGGCTGCTGGAGGAATTCCCTTAGCTCATGATGTAAAGGGTCTGGTACATCGTTAATGTTTATTGAGCACTTAGGTTATTAGCTTATTGGATAATCATCAGAGCCACTCGGGAAGTAGGGTTTTGGAGGCTTACGATCTGGAACAGGCCCTGCCTCTCACCTCTCCACCTGCCTGCTGCCCAGGTACCTCTGTTCCCTTGTCTGGGGACACCTGTCTCAGCCTGCCTATGGGGTGTGGTGAGATTATGCATCCTTGGAAGGTGCTCGTGTCATTCCACAGCAGCTGTTTGCACACGTGAGACTCTGCCACTTATACGGGACGTTCGACGGGTATATATTGAGCACCGACAGTGTGCCTGCCTGACGAAGATCTAGAAGGTGGGTGCTGAGGCCAGGAGAGAGTAAACAGGCAGATTTATTCCCACGTTTGTTGCTAGATCGTTTCCACCTGTTCACTCTTAGAATTGGTGAACGGATGTGTGTGCAAGAGATGCATTTAATGAGGGCCGTCGGGGAAAGGGAAGGAGGGCAGAGGCAGGGAGATGGTGTCGGTGCTCAGGTGCTCCACGGTCAGGAGGGGTAGGGGAGAGATAGAAAAGAAGAGGTCAGTGACCTGCTTCCTAAACACTGTCGTTGGCAGCTTGGGGGAACTCACCCAAGTGTTGAGGTTGAGGTTGTGCTAAGGAGCAAGTAGGTCTGATATGCAGAAAGTGCGCATGTCTTCTCATCGGTGACTCCTGGCGTGGATGAACTGTTTGTCGGGTTGTGCTTAACTTCACCAGATGTAGTCAATTCAGATGGATCCTGCCAAGTGCAATGAGGCCCGGGGGCAGAGCCGGCGACCTGCAGTAATTACACGACACCTCGCTGCCAGATGTAGAGGGGAGAGCACAGAGAGCTCACGGCCTTCAGGTGGGAGGCACCTTGTGCAAGGTGTTCATGACGGTCGGGGTTTTAGGTTTAATGTGGCCTTAATCAGGGCAACAGAAAGGGTCGTGGATAAGGGGGGAGCCCGTCCACAGAAGAGAGAAGGAATTTGGTGCTTCTCTGTGCCTCTCTGGAGAGCTGTCATGGTCCGTTATTTCCATTCGGGTCACTCTGTGCTGCCCCTTGAAGGCCACTCCTTGTGAACGTGCTGTGCTGAGTCCACCTAAGTCAGAGACCGTCCCATCCAGAGCTGGTTCTCGGCCCAGATCGGATTGCTAGATGTGTCTTGTTGGGCTGATGGTGTTCAGGGCTGCTTTGTGTGTACGTGTGTGTTTTTAAAGTTAGTTACCAACATTACAAATTGCAGTGTCTCCTAAAAAAAAAAAAAAAAAATCCAGTTTTCCAGCTTCCCTTGAAAATCTGGCAGCAGTGGGGTCTTCTTTCCCATATGGCAGAAATCAGCACGCTGAGTAATAAATGTTCCTTTAAGACTGGACATTCGCTCTCAATTTATTCAAATCCCCGCCACTCCTGACCCGATCCCACCATGCCTGGCCCTCGTGGCCTGATTGAAGTTCCTGCTGGCCCCGTAGGCGTTGAGGCCCGGAATCGCAGGCCAAATGCAAGCCATCTCCTCTCAGATGCAGGGGGAAGTGGTGATACCAGTCGGCTGCAGGTTTCCTGGGGCCAGTGGTGCTGGCAGGAATGCGAGTCTGCGCTGCTGGGTCAAAAGGCCGTGAGTTCAGAAGTCTTGTTCCAGCTGTGCCCTTGACTTTCACGATGACCTGTCAGCGGTCACTTAACCCAGGTCAAGCCGAGTGGCAGCGTGCTAAATACCAAGACTTTACTCCTACGTCTGCAGAGGAATCATTCAGGAAGAGGGAAATGTTACTGTACGATTTTTTTTTTTCCTACATCATTCTTACTCATCTCATTCTTCCCCAGTGTCTTATATCTTGGGGGCAAAAATTGTTCTGGAAGTTTAATTAAAAATCATTCTAGGGGCGCCCAGGTGGCTCAGTTGGTTAAGCAGCTGCCTTTGGCTCAGGCCATGATTCTGGGGTCCTGGAATCGAGTCCCGAATTGGGCTCCATGCTCAGTGGGGAGCCTGCTTCTACCTCTCCCTCTGCCACTTTAGAAAACTACTTGACAGCGTTCACCAAAGTGGAACACACTCACACACACACACGTATATGTGTGTATACACACTTTATATACATTGATCTTTAATTCAGTAAAAATATGTTCACATTTTCTGTGAAAAGATATGTACTAGAATGTTCATAGCAGCCTTGTCTGAAATAGCCCCAAATTACAAAGCACCCAAATGTCTGTCAGGAGTAGAATGCATAGGGATGCCTGGGTGGCTCAGCGGTTGAGCGCCTTCCTTCGGCCCAGGGCGTGATCCTGGGGTCCTGGGATCCAGTCCCACATCAGGCTTCCTGCATGGAGCCTGCTTCTCCCTCTGCCTGTGTCTCTGCCTTTCTCTCTCTCTCCCTGTGTGTCTCTCATGAATAAATAAATAAAATCTTAAGAAAAAAAGTAGAATAGGTAAATAGACTGCAGTATAGTCGTTCAGTGGAATAGTATACAGCAGTGAAAATGAATGAGCTGCAGCTACACACGACAGGAAAGATGCATCTCCTAAGTGAAATGCTGAGTGAGAGGTTAAGACTACACACACCGTATTACTTCATTGGCATAAAGTTCAAACAAGGGCAATCTGCGGTGGCAGCAGTCAGGGTAGTGATTGTCCTTGTTTGGTTGTGATGACAACAGGAAGGCGGGCCCCCGGGGAGTGCTGGTGGCGATCGTGGTTTCTCCGCGTGAGTACTGGTTACATGGGTGTGTTTACTTTGCGAAAATTCAGTGAGCTGTACTCTCAGGAAATGTACATTTTTTTCTATTGCATTTTTTTATTGCAATGAAAAGTTAAAATTAATAAAAGCAAGACACAAAAAGAGGAAAAAGCCCAGTTTAAGAGACACGGTGTTGTCGCTTCCAAGTACCAATGCTAGGATGCTTGCACAGAACCCTGTCTCCATCACAGTTCTTGCTTGCAAGCAACAGAGATGACCTCTGGCTAAGTTAAGCCGAAACGAGCATTTATGAAAAGCAGATTGCATTAGCTCAGCACCTCCGTGAAGGGAGAGAACCCAGGTTTGGAGGCTCTGTATCCAGGAACAGGTCTCAGATGCTGCACGGCTGGTCTGATGACAGTGTCCCTTCTACCACTGGGCATGTCCATCACAGGCTACGACACTGACGCCAGGCACAGGAGGCTGACCCTCCACACTGGACTGGGTCTCTCAGGACTTCCACTGCTTTGTGTTACTGATTCATGCTCAAGGTCAGGCCGTGGGTGTGAGTGATGAGGGGAGCCTACACCTGTTGCTCTTGCCTTAGATGCAAGAGAGACCGGGAAGAGAAGGACCCACGTCCTCGGCTCAGTAGCAGCATCGAGCTCTCTGCTTCATGAAGTGGGGCATCCCCCAAACCCGGGAGGTTGATGCATGTCCACCAGCATGACGATCTGCCTGCTAATGTCCAGCTGGATCTCTTGACACCTGCTTCATGAAGCCTTCCGCCCACTGCAGGAATTTTCTGTGTTTATCTGATCACATTTCATGGTGCCCAAGCCTTTCTATTGTTTTAAAAATAAATCAATGTATCCCCAAACTTATCCGCAGAGGAAACAGTATTTTTTCAGCGGTCATAGCTGAGCTCCTCTATATTTAAAATACATGTGCTGGGGGGGGGGGCAGTGGGTGCCTGGGTGGCACGTTCCAACTCTTGCTTTGAGCTCAGGTCGTGATCTCAAGGTCGTGAGATCGAGCCCCGCGTTGGGCTCCACACTCAGCACGGAGTCTGCTTGAGATTCTCTCCTACCCCCTCTGTTTCTCCTGCTTGTGGTCTCTCTCTCTCTCTCTCAAAATAAATCCTTAAAAAGAAATGCTCAGGATTGTTAAAGGTTAATGTGGTTTCTTCTTTGTACTTGTGTTTTTTGTTACGGATTCACTGAAAGGGGGGGAAAACCTGGTCTTCCTCGCAAGCATGAGGATGATAAGATCGTGGAGAGGAGGAGCAGTGAGGAAGCTGTTCAGATCGGCGGTAATAATGAATGAGTTAGTGATCCAGACCCTGGAGGGTTCGGAGATAAAATGAGATAATGCATTAGAGCACTTAGTGGGGGTATGGTTTGTAGTAAACACCCAATAAATTATAGTAACAATAGCGATGACTTACAGATGCAGAAGGCCTGCTCTGAGCTCAGCCACCAGGTTAGAGGCGGGATGGAGGGCCTGAGGAACTGGGAGAGGCCTCCATCCTGCGCACCCTCTCACCCGACAGTTCTGTTATACAGATGAGGAAACTGCGCAGTTCCTCTTTAGCTCCCTAGGAACTGTCCTAAAAGCCCTGGTGGGGAGCAAAGTAGCTCAAAGATGGGACGCAGGACCGATGAGCCCGCTGAGCCACGTGGCACGGGCCGGCCAAGCCCAACCCAGACCTCTGGTCATGGCAAAGTGTGGGTTCCTGGGACGGTCACTCCATCCGTCCCATCTAAGCAGAGCAACAGAAGGTGAGCACGTCTCTAAGTGTCATTTCAGGAAATCCCTTTCGCCATATGCTAATTTTAAGTGGCGCTTCCATAAGTTAGGGTTCCAGAGTATGGAAACTGCCCCGGTTTCCTCATTAGCTCTCTAGTAACTGTCCTGACTCTTGCATTTTGGGCAAAGCTGGGAGATGCAGATGCAGAGCCAGGGCTGCTGGCCGGAGGGGGATGTGCAGCGGGCGCTGGAGGATCACTGACCAGCCTGCTGTGCAGCGGCCCGGGGATCTTAGGGCCACAGGATAAACAGGATGGAAAGGACGCAGGGTGTAGGGGAGCACCACATGTTGCCAGTCTTCCTCTCCGTCCCCTCCCTCGGTCGCCTCCCGTCCCTCTGCTCCCGCCACACCCCGAGCAGCCTGTCTCCGGGGACAGGACGGGCTCCGGGGCAGGAAGATGCCTCTCTGGAAGCCAGGCCTCTGCCAGCAAGTCCTGTACACCTGAGCCGGGCCCAGCAGGGAAAGCTCTGTGACTACAAGAGGTTAAAACTTGCCCCTGTGTTTACTTTTGTTGGCTGCCACACGGCATAATAATCTGTCAGCACGTCAGGTGCGGATTTATTTGTGCATTAAAAATTGCCTCGAGCGGACGGATGCAGACGCTCTACAGCACGCTGGAAAATGTGCCTCCAGCACAAAAACAGCCTCTCCAAATATTTCACCCTTTTAATAAGTGCATTTAATTAAAGTCATATAACTTTTTTTTTTTTATTATATTAAAAAAAATCCTTTCGCTTGCTGAAGCTGAAAGTAAACTTTCGAACACAAAGAACGGGTGTGCTTCTCGGGTCCCTATTCTTTACAATGGAAAACTCATCAACCGGTGTGTTCACTCTTGCCTTTTCCAGGCTCATGGGAAGAGGGTTTCGCGCTGGCTTGGGGGGGGTGGTGGCCGTGGTGGCCCAGGGGACTGTCCCCAGTTGGCCTGGAGACAGTTACAGTGTTTTGCTGTGTGTTTCGTGTTGCTTGTCAAGCGCAGGGGTATGAGCTTGACTCCGCATTCATGCCCCAAGTACGTGTATAAAAGGGGGTTGGCCGTGGCCTCAGCCTTTTAGAGACAGACGGCGATTTTGCACGTTTCTTTTGAGGACGGCCCTGCCCCAAGGCAGGAGGGAGAAATAAAGGACCTCTTAAGACCTTCCCTTCTCCCGTGATGGGGTCGTGATTTTTGCAGGGGCTGGGGGTGGGAGCAGAAAGAGGGAATGAGCTGGAGAGGACGGAATCCAGATGAGAGATCGGCAGGAGGTGCCGCACTCGCCTTCTCCTTATTCCCACCGTCGCTTTGAAAAGTCTCTAAATGGGTTGAGACTAAGTTTGGCTCCGAGGTGGTGACAGCAGGGCTTTGTAGACTCGCTCTGCGTTTGCCAGCGGATTAGGGAACGTGTCGGTGTGAGGGTGGCGGTGGCGGCTCTGGGGCTGCTGTGCGGGGACCCACAGTTGGCGAGGTGGGCCCCCCCCGGGGGGGGGGCGACACGAAGGGTGGGGATGTGTGCGGCGTGGCGACAGGAGTGGCGCCGGTAGGAGGGGGCTCCGGGGCTGCAGTTTGGGGTGGCGGCCCAAGGCCCGCTAATTATGCAGCTCGAGGAGCCACGTGGACCTGCCCGAGGAGCCCGGAGAGGTGTCATCCAGGACCGCAGAAGGGGTCTGTGTGCCTTGGGTCTGGACCAGGGATGAGCCCCGGGGGCAGGGGGGGGTGGGAGGGCGCTGGGCCTGCGGGAAGCGGGGCTGGATGCCCCGGCTGCTTGCAAGTCCACAGCAGCGCTTTCCCAAAAGGGGCTTCTGGAGGTTCTCCACGGAGGAGACTCGGTAGCTGGAGAGGCCCCTGGAGCTTCGGAATTCCAGGATGCCCGTTCCAGAAATTCTTCAGAACCAACCACCTTGGCCTTTCGCATGCTGCTTCTCACTGCTCCCCTGGGAATGCTCATTAGCTTCTTGCCGCGGCCACAGAAACACCAATGTCCCCGAGCTGGTTGCTCAAAAAAGGCCACCCAGGGAGAGCCAGGTGACCAAAGACCAGGCAGGTCTCTTTTTAAAGTTATTCTCCCAGCGTCTTCTAATGATACGGGAGTGGTGGCTATTTGGGATTATTTTCCCTGTCGGCAGAGGGTAAACAAATTCAGCCTTTGGCTCTCCACCTTCTTTTTGAAGTAGAAACCCCCACGCCCAGCCTGGGTTCACGGTGTTAGGACTTTGCTACTTTTTTCCTGTGGCTCTAAAACAACAACAACAAAAAAACCCCATTTTCGTCGAAACGATCTGATATTGCTATTACCGGTTTTTGTGAACTGGGTCGCTCCCCCCTCGTCCCAGAAGAAAATAAATTTTGTTTTAGGAACCGTTACTCTGGACCTAAGCCCGAGGTAGGCTCCAGATATTGTTCTTTGCATTTTGGAGACAGTATCGCACACACGAGCTGGAGTAAAGCTCCGTGTGATATGCACTGCGTAGTCACAGAAAATTAGAAGTAGAGGAAGAACCGAGAGAAGAAAATAAAATCGCTGGTATTTGCCATTGTCTTTGGTAATCTATTTTATTTTTCCCTCCTCCTCATTGCAATCATGCAATCATATTCATCGACAGCTGTGGTCCTCCCATTTTTAGTCTCCGGACTCCCTGTTTGCTAGACTTTTGAGAGCCCAAAGAACTTTCCTATGTTGGTTTGTGCTTGTTGGTATTTACTGTATTTGAAATGAAAGCTGAGGCACTTTTAAAAGTTGTTTATTCATTGAAAAATGACAGTACAGGCATTGCATTCCAAACTTAAAATATTTTTATGAAAGATAACTGCGTTTTCCAAAGCAAAAAATGGGAAGAGTGGCATTTTTTCCTGCATCTGCTAAGCTCTGCCTTGCCTGGCTGGATTGTTAGCTTTTTCTGCAGTCAGCCTGGAGGCACACGTGTTGCTGTGGCGTTCGTGTAGAAAATCCAGCTGCACTCAGATATATTCATAGCCTTTTTAGATAATTGTAGATATTCTTCTTTGATACTTCACCAAAACTTGATAAGTGGTTGGTTTTCTTCCTTTTCTTTTCTTTCTTTTTTCTTTTCTTTTTTAAATTTAGTTGCAGTGTAAATCTGCAACCATTTTAATCAGCTTTCTTATTCTGTCACATTGAGGTCTTCTCTGTCCTTTGATGGTAGAGTTCCTTTCCTAACATGGTCCTTGGGCCAGAGGAACAAAATAGGGGATGGGCCATTTTTGACGGAAAGCTTAAGTGAAAGAGCCCCATCTTTTTTTTTTTTTAAGATTTTATTTATTTATTCATAAGAGACTCAGAGAGAGAGGCAGGGACGTAGGCAGAGGGAGAAGCAGGCTCCCAGCAGGGACCCTGATGTGGGACTTGATCCCGGAACTCCAGGATCGCGCCCTGAGCCAAAGGCAGACGCTCAACCGCTGAGCCACCCAGGTGTCCCAAGAGCCACTATCCTAACTGGTCTTGCAAGCATCCCACAGGAATGCAGATGGATGTACTAATAATATTTTTGGCTTTGTTTGGAAGGACAATTTTTTTTTTAATTTTCAAATTCCCCTGTTGTTCCAGTTTTTATTTTTTCCTTCCTGTTAATACCCCCCTGCATCAAAACCCTGATGACTTCTGTTTACTTACTATCCTGCCCTGAAAAAAACTCCATGATGTTACTAGCAGAACGAATGTCTCGAAAAAAAGTGAATAGGGAGGGCCTCATTGATACCTTACAGAGAGACCAGAGCTTTCCAGTTATTAAAGATCCTCTTCACTCATCTGGGCTAAATTAGAACTACAGCTACCTGTTGAGCAATGCTGTAGTTTGTTTACACGGAGGGTCCTTGGATCTTAGAGTTCCTAAAGCAGAGGTCCAGCTGGATCTTCTCTGTGTGACTTCAGTGTCATGAATGTCCTCAGGTGTGCCAGGCACATGGCAAGCCTTGGTGGCAACCACCTACTTGGAGCCACTGACTACCCAGGGGAGCACTGGCCTTCCAGTCAGCATGACCTCTGTGTATTGAGGCATCCCACATCATCACTCCCTGTGCATCGCAACTTGTATGTCTTGAAGAAAATGCTAGCAGTGGGGGATGCAAAAAACAAAGCATGGTCACTCATTAAAAATTTAGGGGCATTTTAGGCGATGTGCTTTAGCCAACAGGAGCATAGGAATTTCCCTTCGGAGAAAAATCCCATTTTTTTCCAAAGCCAAATCATGATGGATTTCTAACTCATGGAACCAGTGTGATATGTGTAAAAGTCCACAGTAGCCCGAAGGGAGGGTACAGGAGGCCTTTCTGTTTGCCAACAGTGCTCTGGAATTAAAATATTGTAGAACATTCTAGACTTTCTCTGCTTTTGAAGATAAGGACTATGGCATTATTCATCCCACCCACAAGTTTTAAGAACCTACGTGCTAGGGATCCCTGGGTGGCACAGCGGTTTAGCGCCTGCCTTTGTCCCAGGGCGCGATCCTGGAGACCCGGGATCGAATCCCACGTTGGGCTCTCGGTGCATGGAGCCTGCTTCTCCCTCTGCCTATGTCTCTGCTTCTCTCTCTCTCTCTCTCTCTCTCTCTGTGACTATCATAAATAAATAAAAATTGAAAAAAAAATTAAAAAAAAAAAGAACCTACGTGCTAGGCATTCTCCTTGCTGGAGTCTTAATGGTAAATAAGTAGAACGATCATCTGCCCTTAGGAAGCATATATTCAAATGGGGCAGACAGATGATATCCAAGTAGATAAATGAATCTATAAGGATATCAGTTGGATGATATCCAAGTAGATAAATGAATCGATAATGAAAAGTAAGGGATGTAGAGAAAAAGAAAGCAGGGCAAGAAGTGAGAGAGGGATACGTGGAAGGTTCAGGAAGGACCATTTTCGTGGCGTTGTTCTGGAAACCCCCAGGAGGTGGCATTGGGGCAGAGTGCATGTCTAATAAAAGTGCGAATGACTGAACTCACAACTCAAGCCCAGAGTGCCACGTTTTGTGCTAAATAAGCCATATGCGTGGGCAACGTGGTTGACGAGAGGTGGGGTTGGTTATATGATCATTTCCTAGGGCTGCTAGGACAAATTGCCACCAACTGGACAAAACAGCAGGAATTTATTCTTCCACGGTTCTGAGGCCAGAAGTCCAAAAGCAGGGTGTCAGCAAGGCCATGCCCCGCCTGAAGGCTCTAGGGAAGCATCTTCCGTTGCCTCTTGCAGCATTAGCTGGCCACAGGCTTTCCTTGGCTTGGGACAGCACTGCTCCAATCTCTGCCTCCATCTCCACATGTTCTTCTCTTCAGCATGTCTCTTTTCCTCTTCTTTTCTCTTGTAAGGACACCTGTCATTGCATTTAATGCCTACCGGGATAATCCAATGAAGAGGTCTGTAACATAATTCCATCTGTGAAGACCTTTTCCCCACATAAGGACATACACATAGATTCTGAGGGTGAAGATGTGGGCAGATCTTTTGGGGGGCCATCATTCAACCCAGTAAAGTGTGCAATCTGGGAAAATCCCTCCAACAGAAGCTTTTAAATCAAAATCAAACATAGCCCCTGACTGGAGTCCTGGTGCTTCTTGCCAGCAAGCTGCGTGGTTGCAATGCAGCTGCGTTTCAGTGGTGATGGGGAGGAAGCAGCTCGGGGCACTGGAGACACGCACAATGCAACAGTGTCTGGCTACTACAATTGCCGTGATGTGGAGCCTCCGGGAGGCCTAGTGAGTCTACCATGCTCAGTGGGCATCTAGTTAGATTTTACTATCCAGGGGGCAATCGCAGCACGCAGCAGTAAGACACGGGGCTGTGGGTCTTCATGGGAGTACCTTGTAGAACAAGTAACAGTTCTTCCAGGATGGAGATACTACTGTCAGGCCCAGAGGAACAGAGCAGAGTAGTAGTTAGAGCAGAGGCTGGGAGGGAGGCAGTAGCATTCTGTGCAGACATTTCTCAAGCATAGAGGTGAACAATACTCATGGAGGCAGGAGACTGGGTAAGTTGCAGCAGTCAGCAGCTTGGGAAGCTGGGACCTCAGCCTAGGAGGAGATTTTACTGCATTGAGCAACCGACTCTTCCGGGAATGTCCATGCTGAGGTGTGCAGGTGTGCCAGAGGCGGCTGTGGCATCGAACCCACCTCCAGAGGGCGGCCACTCTGCTCGAAGACTATCGCTTGGTCTTTTCTCAGTCCCATCTTTTGCCAGAGGAAGGCAGGGAGGAGCAAGTCGATAATGCCCAGAGTCTGCCTGAGTTGGGGATGAGGTTTGCTCAATTCTCTGCAAGCCCAGCTGTTGCTCCAGGTGCTAAGTTAGAACCTCGGTAATTAGCGGAGCTAATTTATTTAATCATGTTTGTACTGTTTTTCTTCTCCCAGTTGTTCTTCTTGCCCTGATCCTTCAGGTTTTCCTGGATCTACTCCCAGGTGTGTTTGTTGGAAGGTGGTGTTGAGGGAGGATGGATGCTCGCTGATGCCAGAGATCAGAGCAAGCTCTGGCTTGGCGATGGTAGTGGGGAATGCTGGCCTCCTCCATATTCTAGATCAGTGTCTCAGCCTCAACACGGTTGACATTTTGGGCCAGATAATTCTCTTCTGTGTCCTAGGATGGTTAGCAGCATCCCTTGGCCTGTGCCCACCAGGCACCGGCAGTGTCCCCCTCCCCAGTTATGACAATCAAGGGTGACTCCAGACAGTGCCACATGCCTCCTCGAGGGGTCAGAATTGCTCCCGGTGAGAACCCCTGTATGAGTGATGGTACTGATCACTGGTCTATTTCACTTAGACTTTCTTGGTGAAAATTAGCCTCCAGAGTCCATGCAATAGGTTGGGATGCCGAATGCCCTCCCTCAGCCAGGGAAAGGGGACAGCCCAATGCCCTCAAACACAGCTTCTTTTCTCCAAGATGCACAATCTCTGTGTCAGAATGAGGAAGGGAAAAAAGAAGGCTGTGGTATAGAGAGAGAGACGACTGGTGGCAGGGTTGGTGTCAGCAGGGAGAGAAAAGAACCAGAAAAGCCACTTGTGTGTTGAAGGTGAAAACTAAGCTTCACCAGCTGCCCACATGGAACCGATCCAGCATGGCGGCCAAGCCTAGAAGGGAAGGGCGTTTGCAGTTTCTGTCTTGGTGGGTTCCCAGAGCTGGCTGTCTCGACCTCACTTCTTAAAGGGCTAAGCCAGGCCCTTCAGAGCCTTGGCCTCCTCTCCAAGAGTCTGATTCATTTTGGGGTCCCCCACACATCCCAACTTAGTGCTTTACATGCAGAAGACATCTTGAATGTCTTTGGCAAATGAATTAAGATTGATAGACTCTTTAAAAGGATCCAGATAATCTGAGGCAGCTCTGCGAGGAAGGGAAGGGGGTAGGGTAGGAGTGAGAGAGACGGGAAACTGAGAACCATTAGCCTAGAGCAGCATTGTCCTGTAGAAGTAAAACCCAAGCTGCGTATGTAATCTTAAACTTTCTAGTAACCACTTTTAAAAGAGGACAAGGAAACAGAAGAAGTTGATTTTGATCATCTATTTTCTATAACCCAGTATATCCCCAATTTTATCATTTCAGTATGCAATTGATATACAAGAAATCTATTAGTGAGATATTCTACTGTATTTTATTTTGGGTTGTGTTTTGGCTTTTTTTTTTATTTATTTTTTTATTTTTTGGTTTTTACTACCTTCTTTATTTCTTTCATGCAAAGTCTAGGAAATCTGGTGTGTATTTTACCCTGCGGCACATTTCAGTCTGGACTTGTCACGTTTCCAGTGCCCATCGACTGGTGGCGCCTGTCCTGGACAATGCAGGTCTGGAGAGGAAGTTTAAGTGGTTAAATTTGGGAAATAAACCATTCTCCGTAAACAGGAATAAAAAAAAAAATGAATTTAAAGACATGTGTGGACAGATTTTATCCACAGACCCTCCTGCCTGCCTTGGTAAGCGCCGGTCCCTGTAGCGCCTCCGTCTCCTGCAAACAAGGTCCGCTCACAGGAATCCACTGGTTGTCACTCTCCCCCTGACCTCTTTGTAGCCAACTCTGTTCCCTTTTGTTTCAAACGAACGAGCACACAAAAAAGGGCCTCGCATTGTGCAGGGCCGTCTAATTCACGCATGGCACGACTGGGTCTTCTCAGTGAGCCGGGAGCCTGCCCGCCCGCCCCCCCCGCCCAGCCCTTCCCTTTCTTCTCCTGTCTTCTCTGAATATTTATCAGGATCCTAGCTGGGCTCCAGCTTCCAGGATCATTTCAGGGGCCAAACAGACACCTGCCCAGGTAAATAAAAGCCAGCCTAGGCCTTTCTAGATGTCTCTTCTCTCCTATACAAACGGGAAAAGGGGAGGGAATGATGGTGGACAAGTCATCTCCTTTATGAGGTGAGGATTTTATAAGGGGCCCTTGGCTTCTTGGAAAGGTCTCCTCTCAGCCCTCAGTCCAGTGTCTCATCCCTCTGCCCCAGACGAAGATGGAGCGCTCTGGGAAGTCCATTTTGCCCTAGCTTTTTCTTCTGATGTGGATGTGGAAGGCCATTTCATCCTCTTTGCTGGTACCACCTTGAGGTTTCTAAAATGCCCTGTAGTCAGATTTTTATAGGTAAGCCTGATTGGGCAGCTGCCCAGGTGGTATGATCTAATGGGGCCCCTGGTCCCCCTTGCCACCACCATTATGTCAGTGGTCTCAATCAGAGGCCATCTGCCCCCCCCCCGGGATTTTTTAAAAGATTTTATTTATTTATTCATGAGAGACACACACAGAGAGAGAGGCAGAGACCTAGGTAGAGGGAGAAGCAGGCTCCCTGTGGGGAGTCCCATATGGGACTCGATCCCAGGACCCCAGGATCATGACCTGAGCCAAAGGCAGATGCTCAACCACTGAGCTACCCAGGTGCCCCTCCCACAGGGGATCTTGGCAACGTTCGGAGACATTAGAGGCGAGGGGGTACTCCCTGGCATCTAGTGGGTCGGGGCCAGGGATGTTGCTCAACACCCCACAGTGTACAATGAAGAATTATCCAACCTAAAATGGCAGTCAGTAGTGCCGAGGTTGGGAGACCCTATGTCAAAATATCTTTCCTTAAATTGTAAAGACTGCTGTCCTCAAAATAACCTTTTAACCTGCAAAAGCCCCTGGGAGGAGCTGGCTACACTTAGGCATATAAGTGACTGAATTACTACCTTGCTGATCAGCTGACACCTTCTAGGACGTCGAGGGCAGCCAGCTGACAATAAGATCTGGGTCCAGACAATAAGACCTGGATGCCTGAGGGAAGGGTGGATGGCCCTGATAGACAGAGGAGGTGGGGAATGGGAGCTGTCACCCCAACCAAGTGTCACAACTTTAAGGGAGGGGATTATGCTTTCTCAGTAAGGGTCTCTTTCATTCTGCCCCAGGCCTTTCTCTGCATGTGAGCAAAGCCCTCGTGAAATCCAGCTCAGAACCCGTCTCTACTGCCAGGATCATGACCCAGACTCCCCTGATGTTACAGGGAAGGTGCCTATGTGGATCAGGCAAGGCAAGCACTCCGTTCTTCCCACTGCTCTTAGCAGGGTCAGAGCCAGCCAGCAACATAGACTTGGAGGTCCCTGTGGAGAAAGGGGAAAAGCAAGAAAGAAAAAAAAGAAAAAAGATCAACCTCCTGGTCTACCAAGCCTGAGGTGTGGGCCGGCCAGCCGTGCTGTGTTCTCAGGGTGGGTGGAGCCTTTGTGTCAGGCACCTGGTCTGGAATTCATCTTCCTCCAAACCATCACTGGTTCCGTGAGATTGTCACAGCTGCCGTAGGCGTGGGCCCTTCAGAAACATGCATTCCATTTCCGGGCCACTTGGTCAAGTGTCTTCCGTGTCTGTCACCAGGGTATGTCCTGGGTCCAGGTGTGGAAACACCAGGACTCTGTCCGTGGAGACACATCTTGCTGAGCATCTGGGGGGATCTGGACCCTGAAGACCACTGTGCCACCGGGACTTCATGTTGGCCCCACCCGGAGAAAACCCCTCCCACAGGAGCCATTTGGTCAACCTGGCCGCTGGGGAGTTTATGCAGAGGGTTACCCACCGAGTCCCGGGAAATCTGGAGTTTGTCACGCCTGACATTCTCCTGCCCACCTCTCCCCTCCTTGTGTGGCTGTTGGGAAGATGGAAAAGTGTTCAGGGCCTGCAGGGAAGGGAAAGGATGTAAATCTGTGATGCTGGGATCCTGTTGTTGAAAAGAAAAAATATGACTTAGCCAGATACCTGGCTTCTGTCCCAGTGGTCATCAGAGTTGGGCTTTGCAAAAATCGATTTGACCTGTAGATTTTTAATTTTAATTGTGAATATTTGCTTTTTTTTTTCCTTCCCCCCCCCCCCCCGCCCCCAGACAACTTTTGGTGGGTGTACTTATGGAGGAAAACTTCCAGACTTGGGCTGAGAGGATCTGATACTAGCTAGCTGTGTGATCTGGGGCAAGGCATCTGGCCTCTCTGGGCCTCAGTTCCTGCTTCAGCAAGTGGAGTCCTGCAAGGATCAAATGAACCAATGTCAGTGAAGGAACTTTGTGACGTATAACAGACAAGGGTCTAATTACCTGGACTGGGAGATTTTTTTGCTCTCCCCCAGTGGAGACCTTCTCAGGGTCTCAGGCAGGGGCCTTTATTGGCAGATGTGTAACTCCTAAGACCTCCCTTCCCTTTGTCACCTCTGGCCTCCTGGGTTCAGGGCAGTCGCTTTATTTATTTATTTATTTATTTATTTATTTATTTATTGAATTTAATTTTTATTTTTTTTTATTGGAGTTCGATTTGCCAACATATAGCATAACACCCAGTGCTCATCCCGTCAAGTGCCCCCCTCGGTGCCGGTCACCCAGTCACCCCCACCCCCCGCCCACCTCCCCTTCCACCACCCCTTGTTCATTTCCCAGAGTTAGGAGTCTCTCATGTTCTGTCTCCCTCACTGGTATTTTCACTCGTTTTCTCTCCTTTCCCCTTTATTCCCTTTCACTATTTTTTAATATTCCCCAAATGAATGAGACCATATAATGTTTGTCCTTCTCCGATTGACTTACTTCACTCAGCATAATACCCTCCAGTTCCATCCACGTCGAAGCAAATGGTGGGTATTTGTCGTTTCTAATGGCTGAGGAATATTCCGTTGTATACATAGACCACAGCTTCTTCATCCATTCATCTTTCGATGGACACCGAGGCTCCTTCCACAGTTTGGCTACTGTGGACATTGCTGCTATAAACATTGGGATGCAGGTGTCCTGCCGTTTCACTGCATCTATATCTTTGGGGTAAATCCCCAGCAGTGCAATTGCTGGGTCCTAGGGCAGGTCTGTTTTTAACTCTTTGAGGAACCTCCACACAGTTTTCCAGAGTGGCTGCACCAGTTCCCATTCCCACCAACAGTGCAGGAGGGTTCCCTTTTCTCCACATCCTCTCCAACATTTGTAGTTTCCTGCCTTGTTAATTTTCCCCATTCTCACTGGCATGAGGTGGGATCTCATTGTGGTTTTGATTTGTATTTCCCTGAGGCAAGTGATGCGGAGCATTTTCTCATGTGCGTGTTGGCCATGTCTATGTCTTCCTCTGTGAGATTTCTGTTCATGCCTTTTGCCCATTTCATGATTGGATTGTTTCTTTGCTGTTGAGTTTAATAAGTTCTTTATAGATCTTGGGATACTGGACCTTTATCTGATATGTCATTTGCAAATAAATTCTCCCATTCTGTAGGTTGTCTTTTAGTTTTGTTGACTGTTTCTTTTGCTGTGCAGAAGCTTTTTATCTCAAGTCCCAATAATTCATTTTTGCTTTTGTTTCCCTTGCCTTCATGGATGTATCTTACAAGAGGTTGCTGTGGCTGAGTTCAAAAAGGGTGTTGCCTGTGTTCTCCTCTAGGATTTTGATGGAATCTTGTCTCACATTTAGATCTTTCATCCATTTTGAGTTTATCTTTGTGTATGGTGTAAGAGAGTGGTCTAGTTTCATTCTTCTGCATGTGGCTGTCCAATTTTCCCAGCACCATTTACTGAAGAGACTGTCTTTTTTCCAGTGGATAGTGTTTCCTGCTTTGTCGAATATTAGTTGACCATAGAGTTGAGGGGCCATTTCTGGGTTCTCTGTTCTGTTCCATTGATCTATGTGTCTGTTTTTGTGCCAGTACCACACTGTCTTGATGACCACAGCTTTGTAGTACAACCTGAAATATGGCATTGTGATGCCCCCAGCTCTGGTTTTCTTTTTTAATATTCCCCTGGCTATTTGGGGTCTTTTCTGATTCCACACAAATCTTAAGATTATTTGTTCCAACTCTCTTTTTAGAAAAGATGAGGATTGGGCAGCAGCAAGCCAGGGGAGGAATTTGAAGTCATCACAATGGTAGTGTGATTACAGATCCTGGTCCCCATCAGTCCTGGAGCTGTGTGTGCAAGGAGCAGAAATATTTGTGTCTCCCTTAACGGGGATCAATGCACCCCCTCCCCCATTCCCCCCCTCCCCACTGTCTGCTACATGCCAATTTTTCACTAAATGCAGGATTATTCACTTTAATAAGTTCTTTCCCCCATAAAAGCCAGGTGGGAGCCTAGGAAAACCCACATCTGCAAGGCCAGCCTCTTTCAGGCTGCGGCCGCCTCCTTTCCTGCCCACTCAGCCTGTCCCTTTTGTTCTTTTTATTTTATTTTTTTAAAGATTTTATTTATTTATTCATGAATTCATGAGAGACACAGAGAGGGGCAGAGACATAGGCAGAGGGAGAAGCAGGCTTCCTGCGGGGAGCCTGATATGGGACTCGATCCCAGGACCCTGGGATCACAACCTGAGTGGAAGGCAGACGCTCAACCACGGAGCCACCCAGACATCCCCCTTTTGTTCTTGGACCGTTTTGTTGGGCCAGTAGCACTTGGCCACCCTGACACCCCGACTGTCCCCTGGAGGAGGAGAGAGCAGAGGCGGGAGAGGGTGAGCGCACACGGAGGGGAAGAGATTAGAAGGCAGGGGAGGCATGACAAGCCATTAAAGAGAAATAAATTCTGCAGAGGGGAAGTGAAGGTCCCTCTCTGTGTCTCTGTAAATCACCTTGTTTTATGGACGGGATGCAGAGGAAAGTGGGGGATGCCCTGGCTCTGATAGCCAGGGGTCGTCTCTCCCACTTATGTCTGTCAGAATTTTAGGATGTTCCATCCGAGAACCACCTCGAGCTGCAAGCCACTGGGGCTCCTCTCCTTAATTTATTGCTGCATTATTACTCCAAAATCAGAACTGCAGTTACTTTAGGGGAACATTTTAAGAGCTTTATTAGAAAAACATGGCTGGTTTGTTTCTACTGTCTGTTTTCTCCAGAAGCCTGATATCCCCAGCCGCTGTGCGGGCATCATGGACACAAGAATGGGATTTTGAAATTTCTTCACTTTTCGAAGTTATATTTCATACTAAATGTTTTACTTTCAGACCCAAAGTTTGTTATGACCTCAGGGTCTCAGACCTTGCTTCCCTTCATCATGCTAACGAGTCTTTCCACCTGGAGGGTGTTCTTAAGAGTCAGAATGCACCAACCTCGATCTATGGCCCCAGAAACCCGGGTATGGGTGTGGTTGTTTTTTATTTTTTTCTACCTTGTTGCTACAAAGGTTTGAGGTAGTTGCCGATACTTAAGTTGTGGGTATTATTCCATGTGACATTTTGGATCTCTGGCTTTCCTAGGATAAGTGAGGCATTTGAGGACGGAGCCAGTATTCTCCTTTGGCTGCAGACTCTGGGAGCTGCAAAGTGCCACCACCTACCTGGGGCCATCACAGCTCCTCCAACCTCCTATTCATTCATGATGCTCAGCCAGCTTGACTCATTTCTGTGTTGCACCTGCTCCTGAGTTTGAGATTCCCTCTTACTGGAAGCCTTGAGTTACCCACTGGAGGAAATGAAGTGGATGATGGAAACCGTGGATGCAGTTGGGGTGGCCGTTGGCATGCTGCAAGGACCCTCTCAAATGTGGACTTAACTTGGCAGTTGGAGGTGTGTTGGCCAATGTGGAGGCAGATCTACCCTCCCCTCACCAGCAGCTGTGTATCCTTGGGCAAGTCAACTCCCTTCTCTAGGCCTCACTCTTCTCTTATGTAAGGTGAACTGTCTGAAGTATAGTAGTAGTTCTTTTGGGGAAAAAAGAATGTAGCCACTTATCCCTTTGTGCAAAGAAAATCTTGCATAAAAGTCAAATATATGGAATTGTCGACTGTGGCAGCTGAAGGGGACCAGGGGCTTGGGAAAGACAGATATGGGTTTTCCGTCCTTCCCCAGGCTCTTATGGCAGATCGTTCAGAGGTGTGATATCTACTTGCCATAAGCATATGTGAAACTCACTGCCTGCCAGGTGGTCACCTGTAAGGTGCTCAGAGCCTAGTCTAGCGGTTGCCACATGAGAAAAAGAAAAACATATTTATATATCCTCATAAACATTTATGCTCACAATATATGAGTGGCTGCTGTGGTCCAAGTGTTTCTTCTAGGCCCAGATATGTAAGATCTGGTTCCCATCTTCACGGGGCCAGCAGACCAGTATAAACGCATGGCGGACCATGTGCACAGTAGATTAGTAATAGCAATCCAAGTGACCTCAGTGGAAGACCAAGGTAGGCAGGAGGGTCTAAGAGAGGTCTAGAAAGTTGTCAGAGAAGAATAAAAGCTCTGAGGAGGCTGCGGAGGATCGCTGGCTTGTACAGCAGAGCTGGAGTGGGGATGGCAGAGATGACTGTTTCAGGTGGAAATGGGGCCAGGTGGGTCTGGCCAGGGCTTCCCAGTAGTTGGGTGAGGCTGGAGGAATTGAGTAGAGGAGATGGGGTCAAAACGTAGGAGGATCTCAACAGCAAGGGCTGGAGGTTTGCAGAACCAGGAGGGCTTTTGAGCTGGAGATTGACCTAACCTGCCCCCTGGCAGCAGGATGAGGGGAGGGATGATCGTTGAGCAAAGAGCTGTCCACTGGACTGTGGAACTAGGCACAGAGCGTCAGCAGCGGTGGAGAAAGGAGGCCATGGAGCAGGCGACCTTGGCGATGGGTGGTATCGACAACGTGGGGACTGAAGGGTTGTGGGGGAGACAGGGATGCATCCAAGACGATGTCAAAAATATAAGCCCAACCCTAATCTAATGGGTTTATTTCCCAAGTTATTGAATTTGCATTTATTGGGTGTCTCCCGTGTGCTCAGATCTGGGTGTAACAAGGAAGCCGAGATAGAGAACACAGGAGGGGTTACAATGAGTTTCTGGAACTGCCTGCATGTTGTACGTGGGAAGGTGTCTACTTGGCCAGTGGAGATGGGAATTCAGAGTTAGGAAGAGAGGCCCAAGGTAGCACTTTATTTATTTAAACATTTGCTGGGTTCCTTCTCTGTATCAGATAATGGCAGGAATAAATGCACGTGTGGAGTGTCATTACTTTTGGAGCCTAGCAAATGACCCATGGGAGCAGCTAAGCGCATGGACAGAGAAATTTTGAAGGGAGTAGAGCAGAGGGTGCAGTGGGGCCCAGGGATACTGGGGAGACTGGTGGCACGCATCTCCGCCCAGGAAAGATGTTGTCTGGGGCAGGCCCATGGTGGGAGCACAGGGAGATGATTGAGAGGACAGGTGAGGGTGGGATCCTGGAGGACCTGCTGGCCATAGAGGTGGATGGAGGCTGGGGACACAGGAGAAAGCCAAGAGCGTGCAGGGTGGCCGAGGAAGAACAGGGCTTCCTAGTCGGGATGAGGACCGGTAATAATAACACATACTTGCAATCCTTGGTGGTGTGTGAACTCTGGGCCACCTGCGCTTCCAAATGCATTACGTGCATTTAGTTCATGAAACCACGCAGGGCCCCGTTTCTACCCCATTTTACAGATTGAGGCCCAAAGAGCAAGTAGAAGTAGCCAACGCCCGAGATGACCGTTGCTTGTATTTTGGGTGCTCATAGCCCTGAGAGTCACTTTCGGATCTGAGCAGGGGCCCTCAGTGCTCCCCGAAAAAGAGCTAACCCCAGCTGATGCCTCTTCTTGAACTCAGCTGCACCTCGCCCGTTCCCACCTGGCCTGCCCTGACCTTGCCACACAAAAGCTAACGTGCCAGCGGAGGCCTGGGGAGGGGGGGTGGGGATGCTCTGTTAAAAATGTCCCGTCTGTTTGGCCAGAGGACTCTGGCTGTTCAAACAAGCCCTCTCAGCCCTGGTGTTTCTCTCCACGGGGAAAGGGGACTTAGTGTCACCGCGTCGGGCCTGGGCGGGACGAGGCAGGGAGGTAGGACCCGCAGGTGTGGTTGCTGGCCCGGGGTTTGATATGTTTCCCTGCACAGTTCACGGCTAATGACAGGGCACCGGCAGGTAGGAACATGATTGAGCCCTTCGGCTTGCACATGTGTGGTTGGGCAAAAGACAATCGCAGATGTTCCTGGAATTCCCAAACCGGATACAAAATTGCTAGCAGGATGCAGAGAAAGAGGAAGGAGCCAAGCGTTTTACATAATGAGCCGCCTGCCTCCCGCCCCGCTGGCCTGTTGGAGCGCCCGGGCGGGTCGGGCCTCCTTTCTCCCGGAGTCCCGGGGATTAGCGAACCCGCGTGCGTGTCTACAGGGCCGGAGCTCTGCTCCAGCAGCCCGCTGGTCTCTGGCTTTGGGTCGGTTTCTATGCAGGATCCGCGGCTTCCCACCGGGTGTGGTGGGATCGCAGGCAGCCAGGGAGGGAGTGTGCTCTTGCACCCAGATGTGCCTCTGTGCCTGGGGTTGGAGAAGTCGGGCAATGGCCCTGAGAGGACCCGAGAGCCGCCACCCAGCTCTCTTCCCTGCTCCCACCCCCTTTGGAAGGGAACTCTGTCTGGGTGGCAGCAGGGGGGAGGCTCAGCGCGGAGGCTGTGCTGCAGCCAGTTTAGAAGGTGGAGGCTGGCACGAACAGGGAATGCTTGGGAGCCCGGAGTGTGTGCAAGGCGGAGGCCTCTTGTGGGGAATTGCGTGTGGGCAAAGCCTACTTCTGGGGATCCCGGGGTAGGAGCGCAGGAGCCAGTGAGCCAGTGCAGCCCGCGGAGCTGAACGTGATGAGCTGAGATCGGCTCCTGTCCTTGCAGTTTGCCCTTCACTGTACTCCTTTCTATGGCCCAGCGGACAAGGGGGCACTAAGTTCGTAAAATGCACCACCCATATCCCTCGCCTCGGTGCTGGCTGATTCTCAGAGTCCCTTCCAGCTCTGTTTCCCTTGGGAGAATGTTTGAGAGGGAACTGGTGCAGGAAGGAGATGGTTGTCTCCCCCCACCAGTGGTGGCTTTGATGGGAGGCTTTTCTGAACTAGCCCTACAAAGCCCCAGGCAGCTGGCATCTCACCACGTCCTCCTTAATATATTCTGTCGTTTAAGGACACCGAACGAGCACCTCCTCATCTCTGTCTGGAGTCAGATTTCATAGGTGAACATCCTTGCTACATGAACTTGGCCTGCTCCTTGTCTTCTTGTAAGACTTAGGTTCCCAATCCACCCAACCCTACCTACTTGGGGTGCTAATACCAGCCAGAATAAAAAGCACCTTTCTTTGTTGGGTCCTTCTGTTTAATCAGCACTTAATAAATGTTCACAGTTACTATCATTATTATTATATTTGTTTTCCAAAGAAAGAATTCACGGAGGGTTTCCTCTTGCATGGGCCCAGACCAACCTGCCACCTGTTTATGTGCACGTCATGAGCTAAGACTCAAACACGTAAAAATGACACAAATATAAATCTCAGTGTGGAGAGCATATAGCCCACAATGGGAAATATTTACTGTCTGTCCCTTTGCAGAAAATTTGCCAACCCTTGTTCTAGATTCCTGATTATTTAAACAGGGCGGGTAGGTGTAGGCACTCAGAGCAACAATTAGAGGGCTGCATGCACTTTGGAGGAAAGCCCACTAATAATCAGAAAAGTTGATAAATGCTTTGCTACGTTATACTTAAGGGAAGAGGAAACGGGGTTGGTGTTTTGGAAATCCTACAGTGATGTTTAGGACATAGTTTCAGAAATAACCTCTGAGTTGCAGGATCGTGGGCTGCCAGTGTTTGCAGAGCCATGTGTTCTAAAGTCCCCTTAAAGGTAGAAAATCCCAGGTTGTTGAGTGGGACGGTTCCAGTGGGGGAGGGATGGGACAGAGAGCACCACCCTTTCTTACAAGTGGGGTCCACTTGTGAAAACAGAACGTGGCTTGGGGGAGCTCGTTTTATTCTACGTGTCGTGCATATCTGTGTGTTTATCGTCTGCTTCCTCCTACCTTGTTCCTGAGAGGATTTATGGCAGCTGGGACCCTCCAATGTACAAAATGACAAATCCCAGAAGAGGCAAAGCTTAGAGTCTGTGGTTGAAAAGAGTAAGCTGAGTAGAGTGTCATTGGTGATTTTAAAAAGGTGACCTTGCAGCTGAGCTTCGAATTTTTCAACTGAGGGAGCGTTGTTTTCATGCCTTTCTCTCTGTGTCCACCGTGACCCCTATCCCCACTCCTCACAGGACCAGTTATGTGTGCTTGGGTCTTGTCGGCCGAGAAAAAGAGGCAGAACTGAAATAAAACAGAAGCATTTATTTGGGTTCTTAGAATTGCAGTTTAGAGGGCACAGATTCAGGAGGGAACCCAACCCTTGAGGAGGACACAAGGGGCCAAGGGTCTTTATGGGCACATTGGGAGAAGCATCAGGAAACTCATACAAGTTGTTTCTAAACATTATGATTAAAATATACAATTACATCTTACATTTCATTGGTTTTCTGAGTGCATTATGAGAGTCCTTAGAAGAATATATTTTGCAGTTTTTATCAAGAAACCAGGTGCAAAAGCATCTGGGTGGCTCAGTGGTTCAGCATCTGCCTTTGACTCAGGTCATGGTCCCAGGTTTCTGAAATAGAGTCCCTCATAGGGCTCCCTGCGGAGAGCCTGCTTCTCCCTCTGCCTGTGTCTCTGCCTCTCTCTCTGTGTCTCTCATGAATGGATAAATAAAATCTTTTTTAAAAAAAGAAGAAGAAGAAAAAGAAGAATGCAGGTACAGCAGCCCTCTGTTCAGTCTTACTCCTTGCCCCAATTTAATAGCTAAGCGTGGTGACTGTTAAAAAAAAAAAAAAAAAAAAAAAAAGCCAAGATCAAGTTGTAATTCCCAAATACCAAATAGTCTGTGGTGTGGAGGAGAAGTTGCACACAGGTTCCCTGGGGGATCCCAGTCTGATAGAGGAGAGAAGGCAGGGATGGAGCAGAGGCTGCCCCAGGCGGATGGATGCCCCCCCACCCCCGCCCGGCACCATGGTTGGGCAGGAGCAGCCCCTGGCAGCCGTGACCCCGGCCACGGGGATGGGCTCCAGGGGAAGCTGAGTAATGGAAGCTGCAGATCCATGAGCGGGTGAGCGGGCTGAGAGCTCAGCTTATGAATCACCCCAGCGGTGGCTCTCTGCTCGCCTATTCCCAAGGGAGCCAGTGTCTGGGAGACGTGATGTCGTCACTGGGAGGGCAGTTTCAGCCACGTGTGGCCTCAGAGAACTTGTTCCCATGAGTAACACCCAGATCCTCAGCCTGAAGACTCCCAGGCCAAAGAGATGGGGCTCTGCACTGCCTTGTGTATGTGTGTGTGCGTGTGTGTGCGTGTTTTAAAGGACAAGTCTTGTCCGTTCTGGGACCTCGTTATTAGCTTTCAACTCTGTGGCCGTCGAGCGTGGTGAGAACCCTCATCTGCGCAATCACGGGGGAGGTGGCTCTGATGGATAGCCCGCCCGCCTGTAGCCATCCCAGCATTTTTCTCCTAGACTTTCCCTCCCCCAAACCATGCTCGAGACCCATGATTTGCACGAAACATTCCCTGTTCGACCATGATGTCTCCTGATTTGGCATGCACACTCCACTCGTGTGGTTAGAGGGATTGGCCACCTTTAATTGATTTCAGAAAGGCAAGGCCAGCCCTGTGCAGGCTGCTTATTTTCTCCCAGCCTGAGAGCTCCGCAATTTTTTCCATAGGAATTGGCTCATCAGGCCTCCTTACTGCGCTGATGGTTGATAGAGAAGGAATAGAGCTCACAGCAGCCTCACACCACTGTACTTTGTCTTGCGAACCTGATACGCACCCGGAGCAAACCAAACTATGAGATGCCATATATATAGCCTGTCCCTTTGCACTGTGACCCATCCTTGCTTATATATAAAACCATTCTTTTATATTTTTTAAAGATTTTATTTATTTATTTGAGAGACAGACAGAGGTAGAGAGAGAGAGAGCACAGGCAGGGAGGAGAGGGAGAAGCAGACTGCCCGCTGAGTGGGGATCCCGATGGGGGACCCGATCCCAGGACCCCAGGATCATGACCCGAGCCAAAGGCAGGTGCTTAACCACCTGAGCCACCCAGGTGCTCCCACTCTTTTATATTTTTGCAGAACCTTCATTCTCCTCACCTACGATGCTCTCCTACTGAAAAGCCCTTGGCTTGTTCCTGCCTTCTTGGGTAGCAAAAACATAAAAACCTTTAAAATAGAGGGTCTCATAGATAACAGAGCCATGAAGAGGACAAGTCTAGTGTATGCCTTCTTAACAAATAAATGAAAAACCAGAGGGCGTTGAGATGGGGTTCCGATGACGGTCGCTGGCGTGGCGTGTGAATCGGGGATGTGATTTGCCCGGGGAAGCCCACCGGTCCCCATACTGCATGCCGTGTAGCTGGTCTGCAGCACACCCTAGCATAGGATTCTTACTGGAAACAAAACAAAATTCCCTTAAAAATAATAAGCAGCAGTTTCCAGTCCATATTTATGGGCTCATTATTTCACGACTCTGTGTGCTGGCCCCTGCGGGTACCTATGGGGGTGCATCCTAGCACAGACAGTGACAGGTTCTAGTGAGTTCCTAACTTCCTGGTGTTCTTGGTGAGTGGGTGTCGCTTGAGTGGCTTCCCAGTTCTTCAGAAGCAGAGAGGACGTTTGTGGATGCAAAGCTAATACCCAGGAACCGGGTTGGGGTTTGTTCGCCCCACCCACTGCCGGTAGGGGTGCAGATAGAATGGCCACGCCATGGGCACAGCAAATATAGACGCGACCGGCGCTGTGTGCACCTGCGGCCCACGGGCCGTGGCTCTCCTTGCATCCTGGAGCGTTGTTATCTGAATCATATTTGAAAACCACTTTCCCTTTCCTCTAATCATAGACTTTGCTTTCTCTTTCCTTCCTGCACATGACACCGTGCGTCAGGCAAACCTGGCGACGAGGTGATTTGCAGAGCCTCTGGGGATGCCGGACGGGACAGCGCTTCCTTCGTGGAGGGCTGCCTGTCGGCCCCCGCTCAGCTGTTCCCTAGTTCATTCTGTCTTGTGACAGGTACGAAACACCGGTCAGTTTTGTCATTTCCTGAGGCTGGTTGCTTCCTGACACTCGGTGCGATTAGAGTTGAACAGGTGGGTTTCTTCCCCCCTCCTGTCGCTGTCATTGTCACCTGGACATTACCATGGCGATAATCCTCCTTAAAACAAAAATAAGGGACCGAACCGGTTGGACAGAAAGTATGACCGCAGACTCTTCCCCTGAGACCCAGCAGGGAGGGACCTGGAGGCTGCCCGAGGCTCCCCCAGGTCATGTCCAGGGGACAGGGAGGTAGGAAAACGAGGGGGCCCGGTGCCCGGGGAAGCGCCACGGGCTGAAGTTCCATCAGACTACACTGCAGGTGAAAGCTTCATCTGGGTTCGTCCGTGGATTAGGTGGGATAGTTTTCCTCCTGCCACCGCAGGCCTGTCTGGTCTCCCTCTGCCCTTGGGAGAAACAGAACAGTAGATCCATAATCTGTCAGTGGAGATTAGCTGGGCCATGAGTCACAAGGCGGGGAGGGAGGCCGGGGATTATAATCTGCTCTGCAGAGTCTTCCAGGCTGTGCGATGGTGGAGGTTTTGGCTTCCTGAGAAGCCTCGAGGTTTTAGGAAGGCAGGTTTCACTATGTCAGCACCGAGAAACCGGTTTGGGGTTTAGGAAGTGAGGACCCACGGTAGGTGGGTGAAGAGAGGTGGATTTTATTCTCGGCTGAAACAAATGTATTTGCTCTGTCTCCGGAAGAGCCGTGAGGCTGGCTTCTGGTGGCTGCAAGGATGAGCCATCCCAAATTGCTTTCTTTGCCCTGCTCGCTCTTAGAGCCCTCTGTGGAATGTTCTGAAGGGGTTGGCAGGTTCTAAGAGAAAATGCTGTTGGCTTACGGGATCTTCTCAGCGGTGGCACAGAGCAGTGACCTGGGATTGCTACCAACCAGCATTTCACTGTCTGGTTTCTCTGGAAATTCTTGAAAGAGCGGAAAAAAAAAAAACAACCAGAGATCTGTGCAAGGTGGTTTAGCATGCAGCCTCCCTCGGGGCAGGGAGGTGGTCTGGTAACCTGGCTGACCTCTGAGTCGTCCCCGATCCTAAAGTATGAGACACATGCAGTGTTGGGTGACCTGGGCTGACGGATGGGGCAGCTGCTCTTTCATTCATCCAACAGATAGTCACTGAGCGCCTACTATGTGCCAGGCGCCAGGCACAAAAAAAAAAAAAAGAAAAGAAAAGAAAAAAATCTTGGCATCATTGGAGGGAAAACAGGATTACTAACAGATCAGCCAATGGACCCAGAAGTGATAAATGCTATGAAAAAAAGTAAGAGAGGGATAAAGGGATAGAGCGATGGTGGGTATTGGCGAGTGTGGCCAGGAAAGCCTTAGGAGATAACCTTTGAACAGAGACCAGGCAGGTATCTGGGGGGCGGAGAATGTTCTAGGCCAGTGGTCAGCAGATGATGGCCCTCAGGCCAAAACTCACAGCCACTTGTTTTTGTAAATAGGGTTTTATTGGGACTCAGCCACTCTCATGTGTTTATGTATTATCTGTGGCTGCTTCCTCCGCTGCAGCAGGGTTAAGTAGTTGTGGCAGAGATGGCCTGGCGGGCGTCTGGCCTTTGACAGTTTGCCAACTCCTGATCTAGGCAGGGGCAAAGTGCAAGGTGCAGGCACCACTCTGTGTGTCTACTCTTAGGTGATGGGCGCCTAAGCTGTCCCCAACTCTTCGGCACAAGACCCAGCTCTTCAATAAGCCTCCTTCCCATGTCACTGGGTTTACCTGCATGAGATTCCAGGGATGGAGATGCTTTTCTTTCTTTCTTTTTTTTTCTATTAGGATGAACAAGGGAACATAAAACTGCGGACAGGAGATTTTAATCATGTTATAAAACCTGCCTCATCCTGCCATACGTCCTGCCACCAGGGCTGTTGATTCTCTTGGGGGCAAATGTGGCTTCTTTGGGCTTTATCTGGGGAGATAATAAACCGCTGGTTCATTCGGAGGGATTTGTGGACATTATCAAAAGGGACCGTGTGCGTGCAAACACTTGGGAGAGCCAGGAAGGGCTAATGCATGTTGGGGGTGGGAGACAGTGATCTTCTTAACCTCAGACCTATGACTTATCCATGGTACAGGCTTTAAAAATCTCTTTATTTCTCACCTTCCCTCCACATCTCCCTCCCAATCCGGACCGAAAGCTTCCTGAGAGTGGGATCCATTCTTTCTATCCCCAGGGCCTTGCAAAGCACTGGCACTTAGTGGGGGCACAAGAGGTGCTTTTTGAATGAAGATATGACATTTCCTCTTACCCTCTTCTAAGCAAAGTAGAAATGCAGCGCTTAAAAAAAAAATCATTTAAATCATTTACATTCTAAAGCTGAAGAGAAACGAGTTCAGGTACCATTTTTTTTTTTTCTTTTCTTCTTGGAGAGGATGTATCGTGCTTAAGAGACCACGGAGAGCTTTCTGGATGCAGCTGATGGCGTCAAGCTGAGCAGCTTCATGGCGCGGTTGCAGAAAACACGGACAAAGGCCCAGAATTACGTGTTCTTACCTAGTGGCCTTTGCCGACGCCCGTCCTCCTGCCAGCAATGCTTGGCCTCGGTCCTCTCTGCAGGTCTGTGCTTTGCTTACCATTCCAGACCCAGTTCTTCCTCGGTCCCCAGAGACTCTCCTCTTGACTTCACTGCATTTAGTGACCGTGCCGTTCCTTTGGCAACAGATCCCACATCGCCCTGTGGCACCCCAGTAAGTGGATGCTGCGATGCAAGCGTCTCAGGGATCAGACCAGGCCTGTGTGTCCAGCTGGTCCTTGGAGCGCTGGCTCCTGGCTCTCAGGCTGCATGAATATTGATTTATGGATCGATAGGCTAGCCCATTGACAGTATGACCATTGCAAGTTGCCACATTAATATCTGTCACTGGCCTCCATTGATTTGGTTCTCTGAATCACCAAGTAGATAATGTGGATGCGTGGCCTTCGGGTTCCTCCCCTGAACAACGGGAAGAAGAAAAGCTGCTTCTCCAGGCTGGCCTCGGGAATGCACAGAGCATAGTCCCCAAGGGGCTCCTTCCAGTAGGCTGCAGGTGAAGCCCGGCGAGACCAGGCTTACGTGCTGGGAGAGCCTGCTGTCCACGTTTCCCTCGGGTCCTTTCCGCCGATGGTTCACAGAAGCTCCTTTTGTGAGCTGTGACTTTGTTTTCGGTGCCTGGTGCCGACAACCTCTGAGACAGAGAAGTATTTCGGGAGAGCTGAGACCAGATTTTCGCCATTAGATTGTTTTTTTGTTTTTTTTTTTTTTTTTTTCCTGCTCTCTGTGCAACTGACAGCCTTAACTTTGCATGAACCAGGAAGTTTGGCCATTTAACTTCCTTGTGATCTCGGGAGAAGGAGGTGAGGAATGCAAATGCCACAGAGGAGAGAGAGACATGGAAGGAAAACGTCCCGGGGAAAGCCAGGAGATGGCCACGCCAGGGAACCCAGTGGGTGCCGGGGCCATGGGTGGTGAGGCCAGCAGCTTTCTTTGTGCCTGTTGGGTGGCCGCCAGGGCAGGGTTTTTAATTATTTTATTTATATAAGCTTCACTGCTGCTGATCTTTTTCAACATTGAAAGCAGCCCATTTATTTATAAGCCCTTTGCCTCATATCGTGAGTATGAGGGCGGTGATGTTTTCTTTCGCCCTGCGTATCGCCGTGCACGGTGCGGTGCTGGGGAGAGTGAACAGTGCAGGACGCCTTGCACCTAGGCCTGTGTCATTACTCACTGAATCTGTCCTGGGACACCTCGCAGAGCCTTTCATCCCAGGTTGCAGCTTCTCCATTGAAAGAAAGCACGAGGGGATCTCCTAAGGCCCTTCTGGGGCCTCCGAGCCTCCTGGATGGGCTCCACCCATGTTTCCCAATGACTGCCCCGATCCTGTCCTTTCTCTGGCTTCTAGGCGGTTAGGCCAGTCACGACAGGCAGGTGTCCACTGAGTTCTGGAGATCTGATAACCGGGACATGACCCCTCGGAAAGTCCTGGAATGAAGATGGTTTCTAAACATTCCTGTTTATGACTTCCAGAAGCGGTTGAAACTCCTGCCCATCAGTCAGCTGCTTCTCTGTGACAGGGTTTCCTACACTGTGGCAACGTTAGCTCAGTCTTCGACTAATTAAATCTGTTGGGTTTGTTTTATTTTTTTATTTTTTTCAGTGAATCGAACTAAAAACTGTGATTCTCAATGGGGTGGAGTGGGCGAGGGGGGGCACATTGGATAATGTCTGGGGATAGTTTTGGTCGCCCGCTCTGGGGCAGAGCGATGCTACTGGCGTCTAGTGGGTAGATGAGGCCGGGAGTGCTGGTAAGCGTCCTGTGATGTGCACAGCAGCCCCCACGGCAAAGAATTATCCAGCCCGACGGTGCCAGTGGCCGAGGTTGACAAACTCTGGGTTAAAGAAACACTATTTTAAGATGAAATGTAGTGAACCCACGACGACTTCCTGTACGGAGTAAATATAAAAATAACGAGCACCGTGAAATCAAAACCCGGTGTGTAAATTCCAGGGGGTGGCCTTGTCCACCACGCGTCTGGCCTTGAGGTTATCTTTCTCTTTAGGATGAAGGGACGTGAGCACGTGGAGAGATGTCACAGACCTGGCTGCCTGGAACTGACCCTGTCTCCTTAAGTGCCAGCAGCAGGATTCAAAGAGAAAGTAAAGGGAGTTGCTTCCTTCCTCTGCAGTCGGGTGCTGGGTTGTGCTGTCTGCCCGACACCCCCCATGGTGTTCCCCATCCCAGACTTTGGGAACTGCTGCCTCGGTGCCCCAGACCTGAGTATAAGCTGCCCAGAGTACTTGCCCACAAGGATCTGCTCCCTGCATTTCTGGCTCCATGGGTACCTGGAGCTGATCATTAGACCTAGATTCCCATTCTTTTTTCCACAGGTAGTTATAATAATAATAGCCCCCTTTAGGCACGGGCTTTTTCATCTTCAAAGCGCTTTATAAACATGAGCTAATCTCCCTGTTCCCCAGTGAGGTCAGGAGCCCCACGTTTTTACTGGATGCTGCCACCAGGGCAGGAGAGATGAAGTGAGTCACCGGCTGTCCGGGCTGGGAGTTAGGCGAGGTTAGAGCTGGGATTCAAGTTCACGGTTGCTGGCCTCCTGGACATGTCCTTCAGCGAGCCACACCTCTCTCTTGGCCGGGCCCCGTCCTCATGTTGGAGCCAAACCTCAAATTCAGGCGGGTCTGGAGAGAGAGAGAGAGAGAGAGAGAGAGAGAGAGAGAGAGATTTCTTTTCCCGACTCTCAGTAAGCTGCTCTTACAGGGGCAGCTAAATGTTTTTCTTTAATAATAATAATAATAATAATAATAATAATAATAATAATAATAAAAAAATAACTCCCCTATGGCAGGTAAACCCCCTCCAAAACCAGGGAGTTACTTTAAGAAAATATTTTCCTTGCGGACCCTGTCTCCCAGGATGGTGGTAGGGGTGGAGCCGAAGCAATGCTTCTTTTCAAAGCCTGTGTTTGAAGACGGCTGTGGTCGGCGGGGCCCGAGCCGTAAGGACCGAGGGTGTCTGGCCGCGGGCCGTGACCGCTCCGACAGGGACCACCATGGTGCACGCAGCCTCTGGGTGCCTGTGGGCGCTGGGGTATTTCCTTTGCGCTCATCCCAGACACTCCTGGACCTGGCCAGGAGGGGAGCCAAGGTGAGGTGTCAGGGAGAGGCAGTAAGGCCAGCTTGAGAGGCAGGCTACAGGGCAAGGGCAACCATTTCATATTATTTCCTAAGGGCTAAAAAAAAAAAAAAAAAAAAAAAAAGTAAAAATCTAGAGTATTCAGGAGGTATTTAAGGGCACCTGGGTGGCTCAGTGGTTGAGCATCCATCCGCTTTTGACTCAGGGCATGATCCTGGGGTCCTGGGATCGAGTCCCACATCGGGCTCCCTGCATGGGGCATGCTTCTCCCTCTGCCTGTGTCTCTGCCTCTCTCTCTGTCTTTCATGAAGAAATAAGTAAAATCTTAAAAAAAAAAAAAAAAAAAAAAAAGAAGTATTTAATCCTGCCCATGGATCACCAGGGATTTCCGGGTCTCCTGGGGAGATGATCCACTCGGAGGTGCCAGGGTCCCCTGCACAGGGCAAAATAAATCCAGAAAATGTATATGGAGTCAGAGCTGGAGGGTGGGATCGACCTTGTTTATGTTGGACATGCCACCAGCTTCGGGCTGAGTGTACTTTTTGTGGCACAGACGCTCTCGTGTGGCTGGCATCAGGCTTCCGACGTGATGGGCTGTGTCACATCGTGTGGGCGGAAGAGTGGATACCCCCCCAGCCCTCGGCTCACAGTTGTGTGTTCGTCTTAAAACCTTTACTTTTTGTCATGGTCAGCTCCAGCTGCTATGACAAAACCTCCATAGACTGGCGGCTTAAACGACACTCATTTCTCAGGGTTCCAGAGGCTGGGCAGTCCAAGATCAGGGCACCGGCGTCGTCAGGTTCTTGGTGAAGGTTCTCTTCATGGCTTATAGGTGGCTGCTTCGTTCTCCCATCATGAGGGGGGTTCGGGGTGAAGAAAGCAAGCTCTTTCACGTCTCCTCTCATAAGGGCTCCAATGCCATCATGGGGCCTGCACCCCGTCCTCAAATCCCATGACACTGGGGCTTCGGGTTTCAGCATACGAATATTGGGGGGGGGTACAATATTCAATCTGTAGCACCTTGTTCTGTGATTTTGGGGCCTCGAAGCACTGAGTAGAGGTGGGGATAAGGATGCAGAGCAGGGAGCTACTCGCTAAGACCCCAGAGCAGCAGCAGACTCTCAACCAGGTTTCTCCTACATCCTTTGATGAAGTGGATCGCTCATGACTTGTAGGATGCGAAGGAGGACCGTGCATGAGAGCAGGGCTGCGGTGACCCTGGGAGCCCGAGAGTGAGCCAGGAAAGGAGTCTCCTAGCCTCAGAGTCCCCAGAGCTGGGCTGTTACTGGGAACCTGGGCTTTGGCTGTGCCTGGTCCACCTGCTGCGATCGGCTTGTCTGTCCCGTAAAGGTCAGATCCGCTGTGGGACAGTCAGCAGCAGCCTGCTTGACATCTCACTCTTTGTTGCTAAAAGGATACAGTTCCCCCAGAAAACAGAAGTATGGCCCCACGAGGCACGATGTCCTCCTAGCATTTCAGTCATTTCTTCATGCTTCCTGTTGCCATGGTTTCTAACTAAACGGGGTAAATGATACACAGGTAAAATGGGAGGAAGACAAGGGAGGGGACTCCCAATGGGATTTAAAAAAAAATACCCCTATCAGGCAGGGCCCATCGCCTGGTCTCCTCATGTCCTCTCCACTATACACAGGCTCTTCCTGCCTCTCTCTCCCCTCCCCACTTCTCTGCTCCTTTCCCCTTGTCCTGCTTAACCCCTTCCTCCCCCAGATTGCAAATACGGACGAGAGAGCTCAGAAGCACTGCTTCTCAGGTGTGTCCAGGCCACCTCCTCACCTTGACCCTTTCCAGCCCATTCATTCTGCCTCCCACCAGCTCCGCCAACATGTCCCCTTTCTGAGCTGAAAGGTGTTCTTGGACATAGCCACTTACTTCTTCCCTCTCCTTTTTCTTTTTTTCTAATATTTTATTTATTCATGAGAGACACAGAGAGGCAGAGACATAGGCAGAGGGAGGAGCAGGCTCCCTGCGGGGAGCCCTATGCGGGACTCCATCCTGGGACCCTGGGATCATGCCCTGAGCCAAAGGCAGACAGACGCTCAACCCCTGAGCCACCCAGGTGCCCCTTTTCTCCCCCGCGGTATGCAGAGAGGTAAAGATGTCTGGGAGGCCCATATGCGATTGCAACACCTCACCCATCCCTTCCTCTTGGAAATCCCACTCCGGCTTTTCCCACTCTTTGGGTGATCCCCTCCAAACCACTTCAGACCCAGTGGCCTTTTTCTCAGTTCTTCCTGTGTGCGCTCTGGCCTGTTCCACGCTGACCACCCACAGGTTCCCCCCATCCCTCCTCTGCTCTCAGGGGTTGAGCGTCAGCCCCAGGTTTCTATTCTAGAGTCCAATCCGCTGCCAGGGTTGTGGTCACACCCCTCAAAAAAAAAAAAAAAAAAAAAAGAAAAAAAAAAAAAACACCAGCTCTGAAACTTGCATCTGTAGCCTGGATTTTTCTTCAAATGTCCACTCTGTGTATCTCTTTTTATACCTACCTCCTCAAGTGCGTTACTTTTGATGTCCGAGGTGTCCTTGCCCCCAGGCTGGCCTCTGCCTTGGGTTTCTTTCTCGTTGGGGTAAAATAATTTGTCTGGACCTCCACATTAAGTTTTATTATCTTTTTTGCCTTTTGGCTGGCATTCCGCTGGTCACTACCGTTTTAATATATACCTGCGACGTTGGCTCTGTAAAAACAAGGGTTTATTATGGCTTGTTCCTCTCTGCACTTCCTGGGAGTGCGTTCCACGCTGCCGTCTTTAACAAATGTGTTATAATTAAGCGCAGGGTTATTGTTCCCCAAACTTGTACAGCCCTTTTGATCCACCCTTCCTCTTTCCCCCTGACCCCCCCCACCACCACCCTGCCCCATCCTCCGAGGACCCGCCCTGGATGGGAGCTTGACACCTTATCCCCAGAGCTCCTCACCCTCTCCACTGTGAAGACCCGCATTACTATTAGGTATTTTCAGACTCTTGTTGGCCAAGTAATGAGTCAATATCTTATCTACTAAGTATTCGAAAAACACAGCCTGTTTGTGTGAGGCCTGATGTTGTCAATCTTTTAACAATGCGTCCTGTGCCTTCATCTTGTGGGACGCTGACCTTAATTTTATGGCCATGAGGTGACCACCAACCTCTTTGACTTTGACAGTGGCCCCCACCTGGTTTTCCTGGTGCCCGTCTCTCCAGTCTGTCCTGCTCACCAGTAGGTTATGCACCTTTTTGCATATGCCACCCCCTGCCCCCACCCTACTCTTGATCCTGAAGGTGAGCTCCTTAAGCTGCCATTTGGTCTTCCATTGGCTCACAGTCTTTCCAGCATTAGAGCCCATTTTGGGAAATATTCCTTCCCACCCCAGGAAGACACTTAGGTTCCAGTCGCTAGATCTTGGCGCCTACTGTTAACCTTTGTCTGGAAAGCCCCACCTTTTGAACTCCGAGAGCTACCTGTCTGTAAGAACCACATTAAACCTTCCCGACTTTGCCAGTTGGTGTTCACTCCTCTGCTCTGCGTGGCTTGTCCCACAGATTTGAACTTAAAGTATGCTTGCATGCTGTCTTGTTTTTATACGCATACCCATGCACGTGCTTAACATAATTCTAAACTTTGAATGTGGAAAAAATTCAAACGTTCTAAAAATAGGATGAGGCACTCCTACGCCCTTTACCCAGACTCACCTGTTTTTAACATTTTACCCTATTTGCTTTATCATTTGCTCTATCTCTTTCTGTATTTTTTTTTCCCCCTAAAGCACCTGATAATAAGTTATATACATCCTGGGCCTTTACTTCTAAATACACGGATGTGCGTTTCCTAAGGAGAGGGATATCCTCGTACATAGCCATGTTTTAGAGACCACCTTCAAAAATGTATACTGTTGTGGTACTTTTGTGTACTCTCCACCCATGTCCTGGTTTTATCAATTGTTCTGATCATAGATAACCATTTCCCTCTGGTGCAGAATGCAGTCTAGAGTCAGTTACTGCATGGAGGTGTCATGTGTCCTCAGCTCCCTTTATTCTGGAACATTCCCACAGCCGTTGTTTTTTATGAGATGGGCATTTTTGAAGAGTACAGCCCCCCCTTCCCCATTTCGTTGATGGAAAATTCATTTTGTACATGAAGTTTCCTTGTGGTTAGACTGAGGTTGTATGTTGTGGGACTACTGGATAGGTAGTATGGTGTCTTTCATAGCGTGACACGTCTAGAGGTACCCAATGTCCATCTGTCTGGGACTGGTGATGTTAATTTTGACCGCCCATGTAAGGTGTCGTCTTGATTTTGCCAGTGTATATCATTACCGTGTTTTTATTCTTCCTTGCAACTAATAAACAGTCTGTTGGGGAGATACTTTAAAGCCCTGCAGAGATCCTCATCTACATTTCCTCCTAAAATTAGCATCCAGTGATGATTCTTGCTTCATCCAGTCTTTACCATGATGGTTGCAAATAATTTTCCACCTCCAATGCTCCCTCAACATTTATCATTTGGTTCTTGGCATTGTACTATTAGCAAGAGTCCACCCCGCTTCCCTACTTATTTATATAATAAACAAATGAGTCTGTTCACTCTCGGCATGGACTCATGAATACCTAGCTCTGCAGTGGGGTTTTTTTTTTTTTTCATTTTGTTTTAAAGATTTTATTTATTTATTCATGAGAGACACACACAGAGAGAGGCAGAGACACAGGCAGAGGGAGAAGCAGGCTCCATGCAGGGAGCCTGATGTGGGACTCGATCCTGGGACTCCAGGATCATGCCCTGGGCCGAAGGCAGGCGCCAAACCGCCGAGCCAGCAAGGGATCCCCCTCTTGAGTGGTTTATAATTCACTACTTCACTTAATTATTTGGTGCTCAAAATGTCCCAGATTTGGCCAGTGGGAGCTCCTTCCCATTGGTTCCTGGGTCCTTATACGAACACATTTATTGTATTGTAGCCCCCTGAAGAGATTGTGCCCCCTTGAAACACATTAATACTGTGATCCACCCATGGCAAATGTCAGGGAGAGAGAGAGACAGGGGTGACTTGTGTCTGTTGGATGCTTTCTTGGGTCCTTTCATGCTGCAGTTAAGTAGCATCTATAATGCACAAAGACACACCTGCTCAAAGCACTTCATGGTTAGAGACCTTGAAGTATCATAGCACTGAAAGTTCTACTGGCTTGCACCAAGAAATCCAAGAGGGCCAGTCATTGATCTTCTCTTATCTTTGATCCCCTTTATACTACACTATGTTATTTCTACGTAGGTAGGAGGGCTGAGTGGATCAAAATCCATCCTTGACAGTGCCATGAAAGAGATCAAGAGAAGTGTCTAGTGGAGATGCTTTTTGACCAGGGATTATAAATTCAAATGCCTACAGGGACCACAGAGGTAACCCAAGTGAGTGAAAAAGGCTGGTGCTTTGGCCTAGTATAGATTACAGTATGCTGGCGGGCACACACCCAGCTGCTTCTCAGGTGGCTACTGTTCCCGTGTAGGAATACACGTATGGGGCTGCGGATCTTCTCATTTTTCGAAACTATCCAGAAATCTGGATTCTTAGGTACAACCTAAAGATCTCCCATCTTTATATCTCAACACGTAGTTCCAAAAGAATGTCAGAGCACACTTCAGGGCTGTACACTGAGCCAACTAGCTTGCTGCATGCATTGTGCCCCCCTCCCACCCCCGACATAGAAGTACAGAGGCAGAGAATTCATGGTTGACCTTTCGTGAATCTTCCTGAGGATGTAATTCAATGATTCTGTGATTTCTTATCCAAGGACTAGATTTTTCAGGTTCGTCTTCAAGAACAAAACAAGATATAAACTCCAGATAGGTACAACCCAAACCACGCAAGTGCCACGCGTGGAGCTAATGACCTCCCCCAGAGCAACCATTCTCGCTGGCTTACTGGATCCAGTTTTCATGCAGATGTTGGTCCGTTACTCGATGTTTGGAGATGAATTATTAGCCTCTTCCCTGGAACTGAACAAAGGTGGATTGTAGTGACCGCTGCCCCCTCGTTAGTCCACATGCCCAGCCTGTCACCTCGCCAAGCCATTTCCAGGGGGAACATCTTCAGTATGTGCAGTTGGTCACGACTTCACAAATATTTCCACTGAATTGTTACCAAGAAAACCTTTGCCTTATGAATTTTTGTTTTATTACTTTGCTAAAACAAATACACTCCAAAAAGACATGCGGTATTCCACTTCAGCCAAATGCTCTGCCTAGCACTCTGTCTCCCCCCCTCCCTTTTTTCTCCTCTAACGAAAAAGCAGAAGAAATGCCAACTTAGAACACATTGCGTTTTTCAGAGGTGCGTGTTACTTTCTCTCTGCTTCTCACTAGGGATGGGTGAGCTGACCTTCTGATTTAAAGGCTCCCTAGCCCCACTACTATTCTTGACTCGCAAACTCAAATAAAACCTATTGGTTCATGGTTGGAATAGACAGACCTATCCGCTTACGCTTGACCCCTTTGCCTCTTTTCTGAACACCTCCGTGTGTCTTCTTTCTGGATAAATGATACCAGCAAAGTAGATCGCATGATAGGGATTTTTAGAATTCTTGCCAATCTGAAGCCTTTCCCCCACCCACCAGGTTTGCGTCCTACTTGGAGTTGGAGAACACAGCTGTGACCACCCGCCCCCCCCCCCCCCCCGCCCCGCCGGCCCCGGGCCAGCGGTGCAGGGGCCGGATTGTGAGTGACTCTGGATAAGGGGCCAAATCCCTGCATTCCAGTCCTTGCCCTCACATTTCCCGATGACCTTGGCATCCCCCTCCTGCCCAGAATAGCATCCCTACCTTTAGGAAAGCTACCTATCTCCTGGTGTCTCGTTGAAAAGGGCACACGAGTCTCTCCAGGCCCCGGTTCTGCAGACTCAGCCTCGCAGGGCACAAACCTGAAATGCAGTTGTTCATGCCCTGTGTTTACTTTTATTTCCAGCCACATCTGGAGGCCAAAATTCATAAACGTATCGCCAAGCCTGACAACAGTTTACTGAGTTCGTACGCTAAGAGCAGGGGGGAATAAAAGATCTCCTGACTTGTCGGGTAGGAGATGGATGGAGAAATCGATGGGCAGACCATAAACCTCAACCGTGTTTATTAGCATCTGCGGGCTGCCTGCAGACGGGGCAGGCGTGAGCGGGCCGTGTTTGTCTTAGGGGTTTAGCCCGCAGGGCTCCACGGGGCACTCCTCGTCTCCATACAGCCAGGCGTCTCTAACCCACCAGAGACCGAGGGAGGGAAACAAGGGCTGTCCAGAGGTGGGGGACCACAGATCCGATAGGGGGGGAGGCAGGCACCGGGCAGCGGGCCCTGTTTACAGTTGGGGCAGTACAGTGGGTGGGCCAATTCTTGTGACGTACTTGAGGCTTTAAAAAATGATCATAAATCTGATGTCTGTCAAACAGGGCTGGCATTTTCGTTTCCTTTCACAACTGGGTTTTGTGTGACCAAAAAAAAAAAATTTTTTTTCTTTTTAAAGAAGACATCCACTCAGCTCCCGTGAAGAGTGTCCCTCCATCCCACCGTTAGGGTGGAAACCCCCTTTCCCCCGCACTCCTTCGCCAGGAGCACATTGGAATGTTCTGGTGGGAGGCTCACAGGGGAGAAGGGTGTCACCGTTACTTTTTAAAAAAATTTTATTTATTTATTCATGGGAGACACACAGAGAGAGGCAGAGACACAGGCAGAGGGAGAAGCAGGCTCCATGCAGGGAGTCTGATGAGGGGCTCGACCCCAGGACCCCGGGATCACCTGAGCCAAAGGCAGACGCTCAACCCCTGAGCCACCCAGGGGCCCTGTTGCCATTACTTTTTACATTTTTTTCCAGGAACACTGGGGTGGGTGCAGCAGCACGAGTGAGCCGAGGCTTTGGCTGTCCACAGAGGTTTGCCCACTTGCTCTGGGTCAGCCTGGAGCTCCCCAGAGCTCCTTCGGGCAACTACCCTTTGGCCGTCAATAGAGCAGGAAGTGAGGGAGCCGCTCTGGGGGGGCCCGGGGTGGGGAGCCACAGGGTGGGGGACCGGGCCCAGGGTTGGGAGGGAGCATGGGCTGTCTATGGCCACCGGCCACCGACCCTCTGACTAGAAAGAAATGTGCTGGGGATGTCCTTTTAGCAGGCGGCTTGGCTCTCCAGCACCTCACGTCTGAGGTAAGGCCGCCAAAGAAAAGGGCACTTTTTGTGGTCAGAGCCTGGGGCTTGGACGAAACCCTCGGACGGAGGGAGTCTGTGCCTGGGAGGGCGGGGCCCGCCGAGGAGAAAAGCCCCCCTGTCTGTGAGGAGGGCGGCTGCCAGGCCTCTGCGCTCAGGGAACAGTGAGCAACTGTTGGAGAGCTTGGCCTGCCCCGGCGGCCAGGTGTGCCCCGGCCAGTCAGGTGTGTCATCTCATGAAAAGCAGCACGGAGGTCCTAGTGTCCACCCGTGTGTCCCCCCACAACACACCTCTGCCTTCCCATGTTCTAGAGCTTTCCATTCACTCAGAACGCGCCCCCTTCGCCATCACCGTGTGTCCCGTGGCGCTGGACCCCCTCTGCTCTCAGGCAGGCCCCCCTCCTCTCGTCACCCCACCAGATCTTCACGTTCGTTGGTTTTCCACACGGGGAGGCGTCCCAGCCAAGCTGCGGAGCCGTCGGATCTGAAGAGCTCACTGCTTTTCAAGGCATTTTTCCTGGCCCCCGGCCACACTCGACTGCTTGGTTATTTGGGCAGGGTTGTTCCAGGCCAGGGAGGGAGGCTGGGGCTCAACCCAGTGTGGTGGGATTTCCCTGTAGGGTAGGGCCTTGGGGGTGGGGAGGAGGCATAGACGTGTCTCCAGTAGGGACCCCTGGAAGAAACCCAGCCGGTGAGACGCTAGTACTTTTCCATGGGCGGGTGGGGTCGGGAAGAGGAGAACTTTGAGCCCCAGTGACCCAGCAGCCTAGGGATTTTCCAGGCTTGCCTTGGGGGTTATCCCAACGAGGGATGAGGAATCAGGAAGCCTTTCCTTTCTTTTCATTTCATTTTACCTAGCTTCCCGCAGGATGATACAAAATGTTGAGTGGCCGTGCTGGAGGCCCTCATCAATGCCTTCCCAGAACCCAGGGGACCCGAGGGGTAAGAATCTCCGGATCCTGCTCAGTTCCTTTAAAACATGTTGGTCGTGCTACTCGGTTCAGTGGTAGGTGCTAGAATGAGGCACCGCTCTCAAGGACTCTCTGAGCCTCTTACCTTACCTTGAGGTCATGTCTGCACTTTGCAAACGAGTGTTCCCCTGACCTGTAGCCTCACTTGTGTTCTCTCAAGTCTAGTTATTTTTTTTGCTTTAACTGTTCCAGAGTTTCCGCGCCCTGTAGAAACCACTGGGAGAGGGGTACAGCCACAGGCGGCGGCCCCCCGTGTTAGCTCCCATGACTAACTTAGTCTCATCCTTCAGGTGTCATGTCAGTCCCCGAGAGGGGCCTTTGGCGTCACCGTACCTTGCTTCCCACCCCCCGTCATTCTGTTCTTTTTCACAGAAGCTTCATGATTTGTAATTGAGTGCTCGTGTTTCCTGGCTCGTGACCGGTGTCCCTGCCTGGGATATAGGCAGGGGACATGGGCCGAGGCTGTGTCAGCTCTTTGAGGGACGAAGCCCCAGCTCCCAGCAGAGCATCTGATGCACTGTTGCAGCCCAATCACTCTCGGGGCTGATACCTCCAGGGTGGAAGCTGGTGGAATGATGTGCGTGGCTGCATCTGGGCAGTTGTGCTTTCTGGCTTCCTATGCTTCTGTTGGCTCTGCTTTATACTTGGCTACCCCCAGAAAAGGGAGAAGAAAGGATTGCTATTTTATTTTCAGAACTCCTTATCCATCTCTCAAACTACAGATGAGATCAGAGATATGGGATGATGGTATATTTATTTTAGATGGGAAAAAAATGCAAGCAGGGTCATGAGTTCTGTGTTTTTGTTGTTGCTGTTGTATGTTGCAGAGGTGAATACGTATAGGGGCATTTTTCTGAACCAAAAAGATGGAGATTTAGTCTCCTGGCCACTTGGCAGGTATCTACAAGTCCCAGGTATCTAAAGATTGAGATTTTGTGGCTTTCCCAAGTCTCTGTGCCTGAGAATTCTGGTTTGGTGTTAGTTAAAAGGTGAATCTCTAGTTCCTTCCGCTGTTGGCTCATGAGAGGTGGCCCTAGTCGCCTACAAGGCCGCTCATTATGTGAACGTGGTGGGTTGGCGCTTCCTGCAGAAGGGCTCAAGATGCTCTGTGCACTTTGTCACTCACTGGAGCATCCTTTTGAGTTGAAAGTCTGCTTTTGGTCCTGGATTCTCAAATGCCTGCATATTGAAACTTTGGAACCTGCTCTAAGCACGCAGAGGTAGCCAGAGCCTTCTGGTTGAAAGGCCCAGTTGGTATGGATGTTTGCACAGGAGGCCAGGACATATTTTTAGGGGGAACAGTGCAAATCCTACAGGTTCTGAGGTCTAGGTGATAACACCTGTGTTCAGCAACCTGCGTTGTTGGCCCTGCCTTGCCTCCACCCTGGGGCCTCCCTCTGTGCAGAAGCTGGGCACCCACATTTCACAGCTGGAGACTGACCTTGTAGACAACCAGAGAAGAGTACACAATGAGAAAATAGCGAATTTAGACAGTTTGTGGAGATGTACGTGTAGAGCAGGTGTATAAAGATGTATATAAACACTGATGGTGTGTGGGGGGTTGTTTTGTTCTTATGGCTTGCCTTTGCCATCCGTGACCCTCCCTGAATGAACATAAATTCTTCAGTAAGGGTGTCTGCATCACATTTCCTACCCTGCAAGGAGATTCAGGAGTGCAAAATACAGTCACCAATAGGTATTAACTCTTCTTTAAATGTCCAGTAGACTCCTAACGCTGGGAAACGAACAAGAGGTGGTAGAAAGGGAGGTGGGCGGGGGGGGGGTGGGGGTGACTGGGTGACGGGCACTGAGGGGGGCACTTGATGGGATGAGCACTGGGTGTTATGCTATATGTTGGCAAATTGAACTCCAATAAAAAATAAATAAATTTAAAAAAATACAGTCACCAAAGTAGCAAATTAATTCATGAGGATGTGTGAGTTCACTAGGGCCAATATAACAAAAAGTGCTGCAAATAAAGTGGCTTACACATCAGGGATTTATTGTGTCATGGCTCTGGATACTAGAAGATTGGTTCTTCCTGAGGGCTTTGAATGAAATCTGTTCCATGACTCTCTCTGGCCTTCTGGGGGTTTGCTGGAATCTTGGGTGTCCCTTAGTGTGTTGAAGTGTCACCCCATCTCTGCCTTGACCTTTGCATGCTGTTCACCCTGTGTGTTTGTCTGTATTCAGATTTCCCCTTTTTATAAAGACACCAGTCATACCGTGTTGGGGACCCGCCTTACTTCAGTATGACGTCATCTTTTTTTTTTTTAAGATTTATTTATTTATGATAGACAGAGAGAGAGAGAGAGAGAGAGAGAGAGAGAGAGAGGCAGAGACACAGGAGGAGGGAGAAGCAGGCTCCATGCACCAGGAGCCCGATGTGGGATTCGATCCCGGGTCTCCAGGATCGCGCCCTGGGCCAAAGGCAGGCGCCAAACCGCTGCACCACCCAGGGATCCCCCCTTAATATTTTTCTACGTGGTTTCATAGTTTATTTAAGTAAACATGCATTAAGGGGAAAATCTGTGTCACTATCGTAAATGGAATTAGGAGGCCAACTGGACGGAAATAGAAAATACAGTGAAATCATGAAAGATTGAGATTTTGTGGCTTTCCCGAGTCTCTGTACCTGAGAGTTGCTCTCTCCTCTTATAGTCAGGGTTGCAGAGGTATATTGCTTAAAGCACCAAATAGGGACACTTCTCCTGTTGTGTCAGTAAGGAAAGAGACCAAAAAAGGGAAGAGCACTTCTGCGTGACTCAGCGCTGTTTGATGCCATGTCTGAGTGTGGCCAATGGTTAACTCAGGTACCACGAGGAGGTGCCTCCTAGCGTGGGAAACACTGGTAGAGTCCAGTGTCCTCTTCTTGTGGATGAGAACTTGAAGGAACAGAGACCCCTACATAGCCTTCAGATCCCTTTGCTGACTTGTAGCCAATCTGACTGGAGTCCAGTGGTTCTCCACCAGGGGCGATTCTGCATCGGCTTCCCCCGCTGGGGGGCACCGGGCAGTGGTCTGGAGACAGTTGGTTTTCACAACGGGGGGTGGCGGGTTGCTACTGGCATCTCGTGGGTGAGGTCAGGGAAGCTGCTCAACATCCCGTATCCTATAGTGCACAGGACAGTCTCCACCACCAAGAATGATCCAGCCCTAGACGTCTCTAGTGCTGAGGTTGAGAAACCTGCTCTGGGGGAAGCCTTCTTGCCTCTCCTCTTCTGTTTCCCCCTTGCTCCCTGCTGCCTCTTCCACTTGACCCCAAATGTCATCTGTTTTCAAAACTAACCAGCGGCTCTTGTACCCGATCAAAGAAGGGTTGGAAGACGTTATCTTCTCTTAACTTACGAGGCTTCTAAGCTACTTGGTGGTACAAGTTACAACCTCCGGTTCTCCAACCATCTCTTGACCACGTAGTGTTAAATTTTGCCTGTTATTCGTTGGAAATAGCCTGAACTCAGATTGTGGCAGAACTGGACTCCCCTACATCTTCCTACACGCAGAACAGTAGAGTGATCTCCATTCCGACCCTCAATGGTGGAAGTTAGGGGAAGGGGGGTGGCTTAAGGTGGAACTCTGAAGGGTTTACATTAACCCAACGGTGCAGAAAGATAAGTTGGCTTACAGACTGTGCCTTCGAGGGGCATCCGTCCTGGTAAGACAGCTCCACTAAATCCTTATAATACAGACCCAGCTAGAAATTTTCAGGAGCCATGAGAGAGTTGAGGGGCACAGCTAGGTAGGAGGAGATGAATGTCCACCAAGCAATACTAGAAGCCACTGGTGCTAAAGCCTGTATTGATGCCCGTGCAAATGTCATTCTATCTAGTTCTTTCTGAAACACCTAAGGCCGTGGACATACCCAGTCTCTCCCCAGTTATGTGCTTGACCCTTCACCTCCATAAGTTTCTCGTGTCCTGGTGTAATGCATGGTTCGACAGCCTGTATCCATATGCATTGTGTGTCCTGTAGAGTTGGCTTTTGTCGAGTTTCTGCATCAGACTCTGAGCCGTTGCCTGCAAGACGTGTTTATTCTGTGCTCCTTTGTACACATACCATCATGCGCGAATCACTGCTGCCCAGTAGGCTCTTTGGCTTTGTGCTTGAGGGTTTCTGAGCCTTTTGGCAGGAGATCGGACCTCTCCCAGTTTACCCTCCATCTATCCCCAGCCCACCGTCCCCGCCCCTCCAGCCTTCCTCCAGGGTTAATCGTGTCTGTCGATGGGCTAGCAGGTTCAGCCGAGTCCCGACAGGTCCTGGGTCTCATTGGAAGCCTTGAATGACCTCTGCCTCTCAGTTTTAGTAACTGTCTCTGAAGATCGTACTCCAGACAGAAGCCAGTGGTGTCCACATGGTATGAGAAGCCAGGCCGGGTCCCTAGGCTGCCTCCTCCTGAGGGGGTTGGTTGCCATGGGACCGGGGAGCCAAGTTCAACAGCCTTGTGATCCATCCAGTCCCTGGTTACAGCTCAAGGCTTTAAACTCCACCAAGCTTGGAAAAGGAGGCGTCATGTTGAGGGGGTTTAGGAATTCTGTTTAGCATTTTAAAATATCTGCACATTCTTTCCTGGTCTCGGTTAAGTAACCTCTTTTCTGTTAGGATTTCCTGATAAACCCGAAGAAACCACAACCATTGCCCACACATGGCTTCCACGAGTAAAATAATCATCCTTTCAGCTCCTGGCTTGCCTTTCTTCTGAAATCACAGATCTCTTACCCCACTCTCTGCCCCAGCTTGGGTCTCATGTGTCCCCAGACATCCCCGGGAGACAGGAAGGAGGAGGAAGGATGGCCCAGATTTTGCCGATGGGGATGATAAAACGGCATAAACGCGGGGTCGGGGCTGTGCTGCCACGGGGCTCCCACGAGGGCCTCTCGCTTGCTCGTCTGACTTTGGACACAGCCAAGTACCTCCCAACGGCCTCATTCGCACACCACCTTTGCCAAGCTTTCTTGCTTTCTCTCCCTTGGCATTTAATTGATCATCTACTGCCTGCCTGCCTGCCTGCCTGCCTGCGTCAGGGTGTCTGTGCATTACGTGCTTTTTACTGATGCTCAAAAAAGTGTCACAAACCCTGGCGCCCAAGATGGTACAGGTAGAAAGTGCCAGACTTACAATTCCTACGTAAAAATGTCTACCACCCTCCTTTCCACTAAACCAAGTTAACCCTCCAGCAAATGACCCCATAGCCATTTCCCTGCTCCTCGGCCCAGATGCCCCTATCCTGCCAACCCCAGGAGGTGGGAGCCACCTTGTCCCCCAGCTCCTCGCCACTGTGTGTATACGCATGTACATACGTACGAATGACGTGCATGTTATAATATATAATAGACACACACAGAATACAGATCACACACATCCGTTGTTTTGGAAATCCTCTTTCCCACTAGCTCCTCTGCTCTGGGGAGCCTGGCATCTGCCTCCTCTGCCTCACCTTCCTGGTGCCTATAGTAGTAATGCCTGGCATGTAGTAGGTGCTCCACTGACATGGAAATGCCCGAGTGGCGTGCAGTGATTTTAGAGAAGGTCCGCACCTGCCCGTGTCCTGTGTTTTGTTGTTCTGGGGCGGCTAGAAGGCTTTTCCTTAAGAAACCCCCCCCTTGCTTCAGGGTGACAGCTGCTGTCTGTGTCCATCAGGCGGGCAGGTCATGCTGGGGTCCCAAGGAAGGGCTGGGTGGTGAGCGTGCACCTCCACATGAACCTCATGCCTCTCACCCCAGCTTGGCCATGTGTCGCCTTCCTGCCCTTGGACATGGGGGCGCCCGAAGAGGGAGCCTGCGGTGCTCCGGACAGACTCCCGGGAAAGCTTATTTGTCTTTCCATAAGAGACTCTGGCGTGGGCAGGCTTACGGTGTCAGATGGAAAGTGGAGTGCCTCCCGTTCCCAGAAGGAGCAGCGGCTGTCACACTTGGTGCCTGGGAGCCTGCTGGGCCCTGGGGGGGCCTCGGTGGTCCCCCCAGGAACAGGAAACTGGGGTGTGTGGGGTGGGGGAATGGGCAAGCCCAGCCCTCGGTGCTCCTGTCAGCCAGGGCAACCTCAACTCTGTTGTCAGCAGAAATGCTGGGGCCCTTACCCGGGTGTGTTCGGGAGGAGGGAAGGCTTTTATTTTTTATTATTATTATTTTTTAATAAATTTATTTTTTATTGGTGTTCAATTTGTCAACATACAGAATAACACCCAGTGCTCATCCCGTCAAGTGCCCACCTCAGTGCCCGCCACCCAGTCACCCCCACCCCCCGCCCACCTCCCCTTCCACCACCCCTAGTTCTTTTCCCAGAGTTAGGAGTCTCTCATGTTCTGTCTCCCTTTCTGATAGGCTTTTAAACATAGAGCATTTACCCAGATGCTGCTGTAAGTGCTTTACCTATCAATTTTGTTTTTAAAGATGTGTTTATTGTAGAGACAGAGCGAGCTCAAGTGGGGGAGGGATGCGGGGGGTGGGGGGAGAGAGAATCTCAAGCAGACTCCCCCCCCTCCCCCCCCCGCCGGTGAGCGCAGAGCCTGATGCAGGGCTCGATCCCACTTCCCTGAGATCAGGACCCGAACTAAAACCAAGAGACGGGCGCTTAACCTACTGCGCCACCCAGGCGCCCCGCTCTACTAATACTTATATAACCTTCCACACAACCTTATAGGTGGGTGTTACACTTATTACACCAGTCGCTGACGGATGAGAACCTAAGGCACAGAGGTGCCCAAGACTTAGTAAACGGTGGAGGTGGGCCTCAAAGTCATGTGGTCCAACCGGATTCTCAACCTGTCTTGAGAAAGAAGTTTGAGGTTTAAGAGCCTGGTCCCCACTGCCCCCTGACTCCTAAGTTTGCTGAAATAGGCGCCCCCCACCCCCACCAATGGATATTTGTATAGGAAGTACCCCTTCTCCGGTAGAGAGGGGGCACATGGATGGGGTGGTGTGCAGCTGGGTGCAGACTTTGGGAGGTCCCACAGTTTGGCCCAGGGGAAGCCGGTTGCCGGGTGTTGGGAGAGGGGAGGAGGATGGAAGAAGCCGTGGCAATGCCCGGGGGCGCTTCCCTCTTCACCAGCCCAGACACCAGCCCAGGGAGGTGGGAGACTCTTTCTCCCCCAGCCTCCCTGTACAGCTATTAAGTGTGTGGGGGGGGGGATTTGCCAATCAATAAATCAAGGCACCTGAAAACTGAACCGGGGAACCACACCGGCTCTTTCCCTCTTCTTGATTAAAACAAACAACATTATGAAATGTCAACCTGTCAGTCGTTTGGAAAGTTTGTGGCATGGAAAGGCGATTACCCAAATGACTTTTTAAAAGTATGAGAATTTGCCTGGCTGAACGTTTTTTAATTAATGCCCCGAGTTAATGTTAATAACTATTCATAGCTCAGTGAGCTGGGCTCGGGGTGGGTTTAGGAAACATTTGGTATCTCTGGCAGAGGCTCAGTGTTGACCCGGCTGGCAAGGGGGCCGTCGGCAGCTTTCGCAAACCTAAGGGACCTGGGAGTCCACTTGGGCCTCAGAGGGGAGGAGGCTGTTTGCCATGAGGGTGACGTGGGTTCAGGTCGTATCGTGGCCTTTCAGGGCACCATGAGCGTTGCTGCTGCCCAGGTGGCCTCTAGGGTCTCCCCTAGGTAGGAACCCCCACCCCCAAATCTGCTGAACAAGCCTCTCAGGGGATTCTTTGAAAAAAAAAAATGTGGCTTGGGGGTTACACCATTTAAACTTACCTCCCTGATTTTCTGTGATCTCATTTTCCCTTAAAATATCATTGGAAAAGTGTTTTTGAGTTGAGCATTTTATTTTCCATTAAACACGGTGAAACCGACGCAAATGGAGGCCAAGGCTTGGCGGGAGGGTGAGGGCCCGGGGGCCGCACACCTCTGCGGGTCAGCCCTTGGCAGGCACTTAGCCACGGGGCCGTGTGAGCCCTGCTGGTGAGGGATGCTCCACCTTGGTACTCGGCTCGGGAGGGGATACTGACACCTTTGGCAGAAGGTGGCCCCCGGGGGCAAGCATGTGGTTTCAAAAGAGAAAAACCTCATGGGTTTGTAAACTTTTCTTTTCTCTTTTCTTTTCTTTTCTTTTCTTTTCTTTTCTTTTCTTTTCTTTCTTTTCTTTTTTCTTTTCTTTTCTTTTCTTTTCTTTTCTTTTTCTTTTCTTCTTTTCTTTTCTCTTTTCCTTTCTTTCTTTCTTTCTTTCTTTCTTTCTTTCTTTCTTTTCTCTTTTCTTTTCTTTCCTTTTCCTTTTTCTTTTCTTCCTTCCCTTCCCTTTCCTTTCCCTTCCCTTCCCCTCCCCTTTTCCTTTCCTTTTCTTTCTTTCTTTTTTTTTCTTCTTTCCTCTTCTTTCCTTCTTTCAAGCACACTGGGTTGGGCTCTGTCTTTAGGCTCCTGTTACAGAAGGGAAGACCCAGGAGAGTGGTCAGAGTAGCACCAATGTTAGCAGCTCCAGGTGGAGGTGGGTTGTTTTTTGAGAAAGACCTGAGGAGTCAGGAGCCTCCAAGAGCAGCAGCTACAACTGCTCTGGCTTGGCAGTCGGGAGAGAGCTTTGCCATTGTCACGGCCAGCTACCTACCCCTGGAGCACCGTGGGCTGGAGGGTGGCTCATGGCAGCAGGGCTCCTCTCATTAGGGTTTCGTGCGCTTTCCTGGGCTCTCGGGATCCAAACACAGGAGGCATATTGCCCATCCTAGAGGAATTGAAGATCTCAACCTCTCCCCTCCGTTGTCATGTTTGGTGCACATGCGTGTGTCTGTGTGTTGGGGGAAGGTGGGCAGTAATATCATGGCTCAAGTGCCAGCCACTAGTGAGAGCTGGAAAGTCAGGTGGCTTCTCGGAGGAGGTGGTACCTGGGCTGGGCCTAAAGGGAAGGTGTTAGGGAGAGGCAGAGTGAAGGAGGCCTTGCAGGTGTGGGGAGCAAAGATTAGGTAACAGTAGGGAAGTCCTACAAACAAGGCCGGGGAGAGAGGAGGAGGATGGAGCGTAGGTGGCCTCTGATTTCAGCTGGGTGGGTTTGGTCTGTGCGGAGAAGGCAGTAGGGAGCCGCTGACGGCTGCTGAGCAGAATTTGGCAGACGTGATCGATATTTCAGAATCATAACCTGGGAGAGGGAGACAGAAGGGGCCGGATCAGGCAAGCTGAAAGGCAGGAGGCCCGGGTAGGGGGTTTGCAGCAGCAGCAGAAGGCAGGCAGCTTTACCCCTAGAGCCAGAGGAGCTTGGTACAAATGTGGACTCAACTATTTACTAGCCTTGGGACCTTGAGCTACTTTTAAATCCTTCCGTACGTCAGTGATCTCATCTTCCGCACAGGGATGCTAATGTTCACTCATTTATTTAACCGAAAGAGGGCCGCATCCTACCATGGATGCCGATCATACGGTGGAGAACCAGATACGCTCTCTGAGCACAGAGACACAAGCTGAAAATAAATAAACACATGCAATCATTTCAGATGAGGTTAAGTGCTGTGAAGAGCACAGTGGCGTGTACTGCTTGGGTGGCCCGCGTCACAGGGTCATCATGGACAGCCTCTCCAAGAAGGGTGCAGTCTGAGGCGAGGCCCTGGAAGTTAAAGTGTTCCAGGCTGAGGAAATAGTGAGTGCAAAGGCCCTGAGGCACCAAAAGAGCTTGGAGCTTTTTAGTGCGCGGAGGGGTAATAACAGGGTGAGATGTCGCACAAGGTGAAGGAATGAAGTACGGGAACACACATAAAGGGCTGGGACACAGTAAACACTTAACAAGTGACTTTTCCTTATGTCATGAGGACGTTCTGGACCTGAGGTTAACGGGACCCAGGAGGAGGAGGAGAGGAGGAGGGAGCTCCTGAGCCTGGGCACCCGAACGAGGCCCATGAGGATCCTGGTTCTCAGGCTCGGATCCACCCTCTCCATTCCATGCTGTCACGGAGCAGCAGGCCCCTGAGTGCTGGCGTGGCCTCGGCTGTCTCCATGGAGCTTGGCCTCTGTTTCCAGCCAGGGGTTATGTAACAGGCTCCAGGAAGTGCACGGGGCCGCAGGTCCTGAACCAAAACGGCTGGTGTCATCAGAGCCCTCTGTCTGTAATGGCACAGGTATTTGGACAATGCCACGGAGCAGGTCTGTGAACCGTCTGGCCTGCGGCGTGTCAGCTGGGCTAGGATTCGTGGTCAAGTGTACAGTTCAAGCCTGTGGTGACTGTACGCTTCTGTGCAAGCGCTGCTCTCCCGTCAGTGACGTCCACGGCGGAGGCCTCCGAAATCACCTGCACTTGCCACCTGGATGCAACTCACCCCGGGTCTGAGGATCACACAGGAGGCAGGAGGCCCCCCCAGCGCACCCCTGCGAGATCTCACCTCGAACCCCGACTTTGGGGCAAGCCTGCAATATCTATTTCTGATTTCACAAGCAATCCTGCAACTTGTATTTTGACTGGTTTTTAAATTGCATTTATAGGTTTACTTCTCACTTAAGATGATGAATGTCCGTTTCATTTGTATTTTTTTTTTTAATACCAAGGGGGATTTTTTTCCCCTCATCGAACAATGCCTTTTCACGTTAGACATGTAGAAATAAAACAAATTGCCCATAAACTCACTACGCAGAAATGACAATGGTTAACCTTTTGCTGACTCCTTCCAAGTTCATTTTTGTAAACTATGCAATCCTGTAATCCATTTATTTTTACACAACTGGCAGTTAACACAGTTACTTACCACTGACCAGGAAATATGCTATGCAGTTGAACGCGTGGTTTAATTTACCACCAGTTAACCAATGTGTGAAACACAGACAAGCATAATCCTAGTTTATAACCTCACCTAGAAATAATAGGAATGAGGGGCGCCGGGGTGGCTCAATCCGTTAAGCGTCTGCCTTTGGCTCAGGTCGTGATCCCTGGGTCCTGGGATCAAGCCCTGCATTGGGCTCCCTGCTCAGTGGGGGAGCCTGCTTCTCCCTCTTCCCCTGCTTGTGCTCGCTCTCTTTCTCTTTGTCAAATAAAAAAATAAATAAATAAAATATTTTTAAAAAGATTTTATTTTTTAATCTTAAAAATCTTTAAAAAAAGATTTATTTTTTATTTAAAAAATAAAATCTTAAAAAAAAGAAGAAGAAGAACAGGAATGATCATGGCTATCAGATGTGGAAGGCTTTCTAGCGACACAAAATGGTCACGATTGCTGCTCCCATTTTGCTGATGAGAAAGTGGACACCCAGGAAGGGGTCCAGGATGGCACAGGGAGTTGATGTTGCGGCAAGCTAGAATTTTAGTCTTAGACTCCCTGACCCCAGGACCTGTAAGCATGTGACACAGACTCTCTGTCGTCCATCTGCAGCCCTTTGCTCGCTACTTGACATCCTCTCATCCATCCTCTGTGCTCACTGCCCACTCCCGGGATGGGCACTTCTGCAGGATGAAGCCCCGGTCAGCATAGTCACTGTTCCGGAGGAGGGACGCTTTGCCGTGTCCTCCCTTCTTCCAAGTCTCCTTAATAGAGTCGGCCCCCAATGGATGTTTAACCTTTAACAACCTTCAACCTTTTGGAAATCGGAATCTGAGACTCAGCTAGAAGTCTTTACGACTGTAAGCCAGCTGACGATCAATTTGCACATCCCGGGGCCCCTTCCCTCTACTCCTAACTGGGGTCACCTGGAACCCTGATGGATTCGTTGCAAGAAAGCAACATTTGTGCTGTTTGAAGTCAAAGGCTGCTGTTTAGAACTGGTTTGTTTTCCCATAAAGTCATTTTGTCCTGGAGTGTACACACACATACATACGTGGCTACGCGTGCACACACACACTCACCTGTATATATATTTTTGGGGTTGTCCATATATAGTACTTCCCCATGCCACTTTGATCAAAGAGCAAAAGGACCATAGGCTCCACATGTAAGCCTAGAAAAGCCGGGTCAGGGGCGCCCGAGTGGCTCAGTGGTTGAGCATCTATCTACCTTTGGCTCCGGTCGTGATCCTGGAGTCCTGGGATCGAGTCCCTCATCAGACCCCCACAGGGAGCCTGCTTCTCCCTCTGCCTGTGTCTCTGCCTCTCTCTCTGTGTCTCTCATGATTAAATAAATAGAATCTTTTTTAAAAAATAAGAAGAAGATGAGAAGAAAGGAAGAGTAGGCACATTGAAACAACCTCCTGGGCAGATCACGCTGGCATGAAGTGCCTCTCAGCCTGCGTACTCATCGCGGTCTCATTTCTCAGACAGACCCGGCCTTGCAGTAACCGTGAAGGTGTGAGCTCTAAATATGCCTGTACTGACCAGAGCTTCTTTTTTTGCTTGTGGGGTTGACTTAGGAGTGGATAGGGCATTTTTTCCCCTAGGGGAAACCCCCAGAAAGGTACATGAGGAAAGAGAGGGAGCGAAAAGCCCGCTGCCCTGCCACCAGTGCTTATTTTGGTTAGATGAAGGATAATCCTCACTTGGTGTCAACTTGTCCTGACATTCCAGTAACAGCTTTGGTGATCTAGCTGTTTATGAGCTAAGGAGATGGGCACCAACTCCTGTTAATAGGCATCTCATCCAAAGAGACTCCTTGGAGGAGAGGTGGGAGGAAGATGGAGAGAGAGAGTGAGTGTGTGTGTGTATTTAGGGAAATGTGCATATCTGAGCGTTCTCCAAGTACACATTTCACAGTTGGGCCAGAATAATTAGGAGGTAAATTGCCATCTGGGCATGTCAGTTCTTTTGTTTACTTGTACTGAGTTGTGCCAACTAATAAAGCCCTTGATTTGGGTTTGGGATGTCCCAACTTCTCTTTTGTGAGAAATTAACTGCCTGCCTATCTATCTATCCATCCATCCATCCATCCATCCATCCACTTCTTCTAGTTGGTGTCTTATTTGATTTTAGCCGGAGTGAGTTCATTTGTGGGAGAGACCACTGGGCAGCTCACTTGTCTGAGAGCCAAAGTGGGATGGGGTGGGGAGGAGTCGGGGTGGGCAGCAGAGAACGCCTTTCCGCCCTTCCTCAGCAAGAAAATTAAATAAGATAAATAAACCCTAATCCTGACCTGGGGGCAAATCCCAATAAAGATCCAGGTTAATTTTTCCTGACGATACAACCCTTGAATTCATTGTACGAATTAGACGGTTCTATGGGCCTAATTTGCCAGATCAGATTGTGTAATTATCTTTTATAGGGCTGGGTGTGATGTATGCTCGGTGTTTATGCTGCAGGGGGCTGAGTGTGTGTGTTTGGACTTCAGAGGTCCTGCTCTACCTGCCAGGCTGAACTGCTTCCACACAGCGGGGGTGGGACCTGCTGGAGTGCCGGCCTGGTCAGGAGCAGGCCCCGCGCACCTGCATGGAACAGACGGACTAAGGACCGAGTCCTTGGGACAGAGCTGGGAGGGGCTTGGGGGCAAGGCCTTTGGGCTGGGGCACGGGTCTCCGGGAAAGAGCAGTGGCATTGAGCATCGCCAAGGGCATTCGACAAAGGGGGTCCGCGTAAAGGGTGGCGAGTTTGGAGATTGGAAGGAAGTCCAACTCCGACCTGGGTTAGATGCTGGTGACCTTAGGCATTTTGCCTTCACGAGCCCCTTCCAACATTAAAACCAAAACCAAAACAAAAGCTGAAAAATGACGATTCATGATGGCAGTGGTGTAAGGATGAACAACAAAGGCTGGATCCGTTGTTATGTAGGCATTAACGTTATACTTATTTTATTTCTTCTAATTTCGTAAGAAATTAGAATGTGTTTTCTGGATCGGGGTCCTGGGCACTGCCTTCTGTGGGTGTCAGCCTTGGGTGCGTTCCTGGCAAAGGGACCCAGCGGGTGGGCCTCCTGACAGCTACTTGACCTGCTTGATGGAAGTCATCCCCCACCCCGTCCCCACAACACGGGACTCATTCAGAAGGTCCAAGAATTCTCCCAAACTGCAACCCTTCCTTTGGCCAAAGACTTATAAAGTGTTAAAAGCCCACATTTGAGCTCACCTATATTTCCTGCCCTACCCTGGCCAACCCTGGCCGATCATACCCGCTGCTGTGATGCATGACCTTCTGTTGCCTGCATGAGTGACAGCGTAGGTGGTGCACTTGCTGGAGAGGCAGTGGGTGGGTTGGTGTGGGACTGGACGTGTTCCAGCCTGATGTCTTCTTGTGGCCTCACCTGCTGGGCCTTATGATCCCCACTTGAAGGTATCCGGGAGCACCAGCCCCTTCCATCTTGGCTGGAGGTGGTTGGGCCAGGAGCCACTAGGTGGTGTTTGGCTCAAGGCGTCCGTGGAGACATCTGGAAGGACCTAGCTGGTGTGGGAGGTACAGATGGAAGGGAGGAACCTTTGGGAGCAGGCTGTGGGTAGCCCGTTGCAAGATCTGGCCTCCCTCAGAAGTTTGGTGCCAGGCATGGCATGTTGCCATTGGCCTGCTTCCGAGGGAGTGCCATCCACTCCTCGGCCTGCTGTGGTCCACACCGAGGACGGAAGGGCAGCGGGGAGGTGGGTGTGCGGCCGCGACAGGGCCCTGCGTGGCAGATGTTGAGTGAGCGTTCTGTGGGCAGGGAGAGGCTGCATCCGTGGTCCCCCGGCCGTCTCGGAGGCCTGCAGCTTGCCTGCCCTGGATGGGCATGTGGACACAAAAAGCAAAGGGGAAGAAGCCCCGCTCGTGTTAAGGAACAGAGCAGAAACATACCGTTTCTTAGAGTATGTTTCAGGCTGGGGGCTGGATTGCCCAGAAGTGGATTGAGGGAGGCAGCTGTCTCTTGGGATGTGAGTGATGTCTCTGACCATCTGGCATCCAGAGTCAGCTGGGCAGGTCCCCTACTGGAGAGGCAGTGGGGAGGGGAGGTGTGTGGGGCGGGGTCAGTTGGCCTGAGGTTTCTGGGGATGGGGACATAAGGCGGGTATTTGAGGGCATCCCTGCTAAGACCTGGCTACTCAGAGTGTGTTCTGTGGACCACCAGCATTGGGCTGACCCAGGAGCTTATTAGAAATACAGAATCTCAGGCTGACACTGAATTTGAATTTTAAGAGAATCTCCAGATGATCCTTAAATTTTGATGCATATTAGACTTACCGGGGATGGGGAGTGGGGGGAATTGAAAAAAAAAATTGTTTTAACCCAGACCTGAGTTTATGCAAATCAGAATTGCTAGGAGTGGGACCCAGGCTTTAGTACGGTTTTCTAGCTGCCCAGGGGTAGGGGGACAGTGATTTCAGTAGGTAGCTTGGTCTGGGCACCTAGACTGTGAGAGTCCTTGCTCCGTTTCAGATCTCGTCCCCTTAAACCATAGGGTTTAAGTCTCATACTCCCCAAGGTCTGTTACTGCATTGGTTGGATTGGAATGTCTTGAGAGCGGGGTGGGTTTAGGTTTACTTGTATTAAATTTCCTATCTCCTCCTGGAAGGGTCGGGCTGGAATCACTTCCACTCACGTAGGCCTCAGCTTGCACGGGGTTACCGGATGCGCTCCACCTAACAAACTGAACGTGGGTGGGGCATGGGGGGCGGCTTTACATAGAGCAATAACAGGAGCGGGAATCCATCCTGCTGCCCGACTTGTTGGAGGGTATGTTGTGCTTTGGCTTGCTTCTTTTTGATGAGTTTTCCAGCATGAGCGAGGCATCTAGTTAGGTCTCAAGTGTTGCATGGTTCATGGGAGCTAAAATTGTTGAGTTCCTGGCCCTGTAGTCAAGAGCCCTACGTTGCATTCGAGGTTGGTCTTGGGATCAGTTTGTGGACGTGGTAAAATAAAGCTGGCCCAACAGATGTGTGTCCTCAGGATGAGGGGACGGGGTGCTGGGGCTCAGAGGATGCTGATCTGGTGGTAGGCATCGGTTGATGGGCTTGGCCACGGAGTACCAGCCTGGACCCTGTCCTCCGTAAACTCTAGAAACCCCGGGAGCGATCCAAGCGCCGAGATGATGTATGTGCGCATCCAGCGAAAGAACAAAACGCCACCCAAACAATCCTCTCCCTTGTGAGTGAAGGTTACAAGTTTTCTGTTTCAAATCTGATGGTATTATCTTTCCCCTTTTTTTCTTTCTTCTCTCTGTTTTCGTTTGCCATGAGCTTAATGATGGGGAAGCTTCGAATGGGGCTATTATCTTAAACACCTTTTGAAATACTACTCTTCCTGGTGTCTGAATCAGGCTGGACAGAGGTCGGATTTAAAGATTAAATATCTATTTTAGCAGCAGCAGCAGCAGCAGCGACTATGTTGGTAACCGCGCACATTTGCTCGGGAATTGGACGGATGGCACGTAATAGCCTCGCTCTCTGGGAACTCATAAAGAAATAAATGTTTGTTATTAATGGTGACTTTTGACTTGTCAAAGCCTGATGAAACTGGAGTAAAAAAAAAAAAAAAAAAGAAAGAAATGAAACTGTAGCTAATAACGGTGGGGGCCGGGCCCAGAGCTAGATGTTCCTCATGTGCTATCCCATGTCAGGAATTCAGACATGCCACAAGGTCAGAACATAAAAAAATGCAGAAATAGAGTCATAGGAGTCTTTGAGTAAAGGGCACCCCCCCCCCAAAAAATAAAGAACAACTCAGCACCGTGGCAATAGATTATTATTTTTTGTAGCCAAAATCCACCATAAATTTAAGTTTTAACTTGCAAAAAAAAAAAAAATCACAATCCAATGTGATACTCACTTCATTTTATTGTTAGGTCTAGTCCATTAGGATGATAACCTGTATTTTTTTGACAATACGCTTCTAGTTTGCTATGTCTGTGACGGATTTTTGCTTCATTCAGAATGAAGGTAGTTTTATTCTATGTTAAAGAATCAACAATTATGATTGTCCTTGGGGGGCTGTCTGGCACTCAGAGACATCTCCCTCTGGATTTGAGGAGAAGTTTTACTCTCCTGTTTCCTGATGTCACTCTCCCTTCTTTTTCTAGGTGAAATCGGAGGCTTGAGGCTGGCCTGGGGATGTGCTCCCCGAACCAAGAAAGAAGGACAAGAAAAAAAGAAAGGTGAGCGGGTGGCGGGGCGGTAAGCAGAGCGGAGCCACACCCCTGCTCCTCGGCTCGCTCTGGGGCTTTTTCTTCCTTTCGGCGGCAAACCTCCTTTTCCCAGGCATCCCTAGTGCACCTGCACCCGCGTGCCAGCCCAGAGGGGTGATTGGCAGGCAGGAGCCTTGCTGTCAGCTGTCAGAGAAGGTCCAGAGACACAGGTTAATAAATGCTAACAGTCATTGCAATTAATTCCAGGCAGACTGTGTTCCCACAGCTTCTACCTGGGTGAACTCACTCTCACCTCTCGCCACGCCAGCAGGTGAGCATGTCACACATGCCCAAGCTACAGATGAGAAAGCAGAGGAATGCTTCCTCACCCTGGGTCGCCTTCTCTCATGGCCTCCTTCCCTAGGCTGCAGACCTGCACTTCCCTAGCCCTCAGTTTTTCTTTCTGTGAAATGGGGACAATGAAGGAGCCATCCCCACCGTGTTGTGGCATGAGATGAGAGGATACGGAGTGGATTAAGCCCACAGTTAAATGTCAGTGGTTGTTTTTTTTGTTTTTACCTCACCATCCCTGGTTAGGATCTTGGGTGATTTATTAAGCGTCCGTTTCCTCGCCTAGAAGATGCTGGTGCTGATACCTTGTCCTCATGGGAGGTCATGAGTTAAATGAGATAATACGACTAATACTAATACAAGGCTAGACCATGACAGATGCCCTGTGTCTTCCCTTCCTTGTGTGTCTTACTCCACATGGATCAAGTAGAGGTGTTAATGCCTCCGTCCCTTAGAACACTAAACCCTGGCAATTGTGATTTTTGGATCTGATCCTTCCCCCCTCCACCCCCGCTTCTCGCAGCCACCCTGTTGATCTTGACACAAGCTGGGGGTCCTCATCAGGGTCTCCAACCTTTGGATTTCTAGTCTTTCTTTCCCGAAGTTATCTTACCTGTGTCTTCTCTAAATGTCTTTCTCACACCCAGGTTTCATCGTGCCACTTTCTGATCTAAAAAACAAAACAAAACAAAAACAAAAACAAAAACAAAAACAAAAACAAAAAAAAAAAAAACAAAGCCGGAAAGCAGCCCTGTCATGGTTCCCTGTTGGTTATCCCAGCAACTGGATCTCATTGGACCCTTAATCTAATTATTCCCACCCAAATTTGGATCCTTACAGCCAGACTTCCCTGCTTTGATCCCACCCCCAGACCTGGAATATTGTCCACACCCTGCCTCCGTGCTCGCCCCCGACTCCCCACCACGTCTCCATCTGTGTGCTTCCCTCCTCAAAACCCCAGGACCACAGGGGCCCAGGGCACTGGTTGCTCCTTCAGCTAGAACATCAGCTCACCTTCGCCTCCCCGCACTGCTGCCTTGACAGTGGTGGGGGGTGGAGTGGGGCTCGTCTTCTGTTAGTTGGGTGTTTCTTCCACATCGGCCCTCTCTCCCTGCATGTTTTCTGTCCAGATGATGGTGTGGACCAAGGGTGGGAGGGTGGGTCTGGGGAGGAGTCAGGTGTTCTGTAGCTGCTGGGGGTGCTTGGGTGACTGGAGAGCTGTGAGTTAGGGCCAGGGTGTGACCGTGTGGCTCCAGGGGAATTTCCAAGCCAGTTGTGGGCACTGCCTTTGTGAGCACAGCACCCTCCACCTCAGCCCTCCCTCCCCCCTCCATCCCCAGGTAGCCTCAGCCTAAATGGCTGTTCATTCCCTAAGATACACGGCCCCCCTGTGCCCTTGGGAACGGCCTGTTATTGGGTCCCCACTATGCGCCAGGACGGTTCCAGGCAGAGAAGCCCATCCTGCCACCGTGGAACCGGCCTGCTGGTGCAGGGAGGGTAGGTGATAAATGGCAACATGGTAAATAGGTTAATTATCTAGTACGTAAGCAGGTGATAGCATTGTGCAAAACCGCGGGAATGTGGGCAGGAAAGGCAGGCCGAGCGCAGGGCGGGGAGGGGAGGGCAGCTTGCAGTGTTGAAGGGGGCAGGCACCTCACTGAGGAGGTGACGTCTGAGCGCAGGCTTGAAGGGGCAGCCCGTGAGCACGTTCCCTGCGGAGGGGACAGTGACGTTAGGCTGAGGGCAGGAGCACCGGCGGGGCCGGGGTGAGGCTCGGCCCGGGGAGAGCTTTCCCACCGAGGGTACCTGGGATCCACAGCAGGGTCTTGAGACGAGTGTGCTGTGGTCACACTTACGGGCAGCTGGTATAGAAACCGAGAGGAGCAGAGCAGCTGGGGTCCATGGAAGTGCCTGTTCTGTCCCGCTCAACCCCGTGTATGTGACAACAGAATGGCATTTACGGGGGGGGGACGAGCTGAGAAGCTTCCAGGACATTTCTCAGGGGCTCTGATCGCCTAATTTGGGATAGCGTCTTGCACCGGGGCCGTGGCTTCCCACGAGGGTCTGTCCCCAGTACCCCCCTCCTGCCTGCGGAGCCACCAGGCATCAGACGGGCCCTCTGTAGGGTCAGCAGCAAGGAAGAGGAGTGAAGAAGGAGCAAGCGGGAGCGAATGAGCGGAGAGAACGATGGGGGAGGGAGACCAGATGCCCTGGTTTTGCTGTTCCAGTTGTAGGCAGGGCCGTGGCGGGGAGCGGGCTGCCCTCAGGGACCCCCAGGAGGCTCCTAGCTCAAGGCCCTCGCTCGTGGTCTCCCCTCAGCCCTCTGGGGGGGGGCTCCTCCTGCTGCCCTGCAGTCTTCCCATCATCTTCCTCCTCCCTTTGACTATAGGGAACTCCACAGTTGCAGGGGAAAGTCCTCATTCGCCGTTTGTCCTTCCCGTCCTGCGGTCACAGTGACCCTCCAGGTGGGACGGGCTCAGGGTGCTCCAGCGCTCACCCTGAAACAGCGTGTCTTTCTTAGCACGCGTCCCTGAGGACCCGGTCTTGGTGCTTGGTAGCGAACGCCCTGTGATTTTAAGTGCGCTGAAAACTTCACACCTCGCCCCCATCTCGGGGGACTCCTCTGTCACCGGTGCCTGGGGCGGAAGAACTAGCCAAGGATCGAAGCCCGGACCTCCTTCTACCCAATAGAGCCTTAGAAATGTGCACATGCCCTGTCGTACGCGCTTGGAGGAAGGAAAAGGCAACGAGCCGGGTGACGTCTTTACCTGCATCTTTGTCCCAAACCCGAGCGCATTTCCAGTCGACTCTGCTGGGGACACTTTCCTACCCGTGGCCGTGTCTACTTGCAGACCGATGGCCTGGGGACACAGAGCAGGGTGGTGGCCTGGCGGCTGGGTCCCCGCAGCGTCCTCGTAAGCGGTACCAGTGCGGCGCTGACTCGGGGTCCTTCCTTTCACGGGGCTGTCACAGCCACCGCCTTTAGGCCCCAGAGGCTCCTGTGTGAGATCATCGGGAGGAAGAACTTTTTTTTCCCCTATAGATGAGAAAGCCTGACACCCCCCTCCCCCCCCCGGGAGGATGCGCTCTGTCCCCAGCTCCGTCTGTCCCCAGCTCCGTCCGTCCCGTTGTGTGCGACCGGCAGGCAGAGGGTGGCCGACCCGGGGATGTCAGCCGTAACCATAAGTGACAGCAAGGAGCCGGGGCTCTGGGAGCAAGAAGCAAGTCCTGGTGGTGAGCAGCAGCGGGGATGACCTCACCCGGGGGACAAGAGCCATCCAAAGGACTCGCAGATGGAACTTCCCCTCGGGGCCCAAATGTGAGTCACCGAGGCTAGCGTCTGTGCAGCGGGCTCCGTCCCGGGGCCTCCCACGTCACCCTGGGACATCGTGGTCACTGCCGGGGCCTGATGACTCACCCGGGCTCCCAGGCCAGCCCTGGGGGCGGGGGGAGGGGGCTGGGGGTGGAGCCTTTCTCCCCTCTGGCATCTGTCCCCTCGGCAGGCGCTGTGACCGCAGCGTGGCCGGCTGCGTCCCCGGACACGGTGTGCGAGACGTGTGGAGCCCAGAAAGCCCCCTGTGTCCTGCAAGGCTGCGCCAAAGCCCATCGCAAAGTGCGGTCTGGAAAGTCCGGGGGGCTCCGTGGAGCTCGGGGGGCCGCAGCCGTGCCCCCTGAGCCACGTGGACGAGTTGCATTCTGCGACCTGAGAGGTGGGGGGCACGCACCCGCCCGCCTGTCCCCCAAGGGGCGCCCCGTCGCCCCATCCCCAGCGAGACAAGCAGAGTTCACCCAAAAGGCCAGCGCGGGCTGGCGGGGTGTCAGGTTTCCCGCCACACCCGGCCTTTCTCCCCCTCCGCTCCCATCTTCTGAGGATAGAAATAGTGTCATCTTCCCAACCTGTCACTCTCACACCTGCCGGGAGCCCCCGGCGGTGAGACGCCCGGCGCTGTCCAACCTAATGGCATCTGTGTGTATCGTCTGTTTTAGAAACCAGGTAGCAAGAGGGACTTTCTGAGGATTTTAAAAAAAAAAAGTAAATCTCCCAACTATTTCAGTGAAGTTTTTGGTTGCTTTTTTTTTTTTTTTTGCCTCCTGTTTTTTTTTTCTTTTTAATTTTTCCATATGTTTTTCCCTCCTTCTCTTTTGAATTAAAAACATTTTTTTTTTTTTGTAGGAAAATACCATACAAGAGAGTGGGGAAAGGGAGGGCTCCCTGAAGGTTTGTTCCCCCAGGTGAGGTTGATCTAATATGTGTCTCCAGAGCACAGAGGAAGCCGGTCCTGCCAGGCCAGGCCCGTGTCCCGTCTTGACACAGCGCGTAGAGAGCAGGTGGACGGTCATGGGACTCAGTTTACCGCCCCACAGCCTCTGTCCTTCCCCGGAGCGATGGAGCTAACGTGGCTTCACAGTTTTGTCTCATTGTCTAGGACTTTCCACGTCCGGTCTTCTTTGTTTGCAAGCGGAGGAAGGGGTAGGAAGGTATGAGAGCGGTCTTTAGGGTAAAGGTCAAAGGCAACAGGGCCTAACCCAGCACCAGGCCTAGGGGACCACCTGTCAGGCACTCCTTGGGCCTGGGATCGCTGTCCCTGTTGAGGGAATGGGCGGGGAGGGGCTGGGGCAGAGGCAGGGTCACGGGGACACTGTTTGGCCTAGGCCACGAGGGTCAGCTTCGCAGGGCCCCGCTGGCTGGAGATGAGGCGGTCGGAGGTATGGGCACGAATGTTACTTGGCCCAGGTGTGAGAACTTGTGCGGAAGGCTCGGCCTCCGGGTGACTCAGTCTGCTAGCAAAGCTATAAAAGGGAAGTGACTCACTGTCAGCCCTGAACAAGAACTCCTAAGGCCAGGCCGCCAGCACCTGTCTGGGACGTGGTTAGTTATTAACGCTGCCAGTAAGAGTGTCATGGGAACCAGACGCCGGCCTGGATTGCTGGAGGCAGCTGGGCTTTCCACAGCCTGCACACCATCCACTCACCTCCTCGGGGCTCCTCTCCAGCCTGAACCGAAAGGCAGAGGAGCCCACGGAGCTCCTGAGTGTACCGTGTCTCCCAAGGTGCTTTGAGGATGACACAAACTCCACCCAAGACAAGGAAGGGAACCGGGAAATGGTTTGGTAAGGAGAAGCCTTAGCTAGAAGGTGAGGTCCAAGGAGCCAGCCTGAACCTGGCCCTTCCAGGAGGTGTGGGCTGTGGATGGGGCTGGCCCGGCCTGCCCTGCCCTGCAGGTGTCACCTGCACGTTTCTGGTTCCTGGGCCTCAATCAGCTCTGCAGTGAAGGCCTCTGGGGTGGTGTGGGCTAATCATTCCAGAGGCCCCAGCAAAGGAACCCTGCCTCCTCCCCTGGAGGCCTGACCTGAGGGTCATTAGGTCCTGCCCTATTGACCTGAGGCCCCAGAACAGGGTAGTGTCCTTGCTCTGTTCTGCTCTGAAGTCACCAAAAACCACTTTGTGAGGCTGCTTGAGACAGCTAGGTGGAACAGAGGGCCGGCTTTGAGGACCTCGGTGGGGCAGGTTGGCAAAGCCGAAGCTCAAGAGCTGAGGTAGGCATTCAGGTCAGCTCTGCTTTTCCTTTCTCATTCTCTAGGCCTGAAAAAATACACATGTACACAAATACACAAAAGCTCCTCCTTCCGGATCCCAAAAGGCATGCCTCACTGCTCTTGGGAGAGGCTCAGGCTAGACACAAGCCGTGCCGGTCCCTGCCAGCCCCTGCCCTTCCACTGCCAGCTCTCAAGCAGGAGGAGGAAGATTGAACAGGAAGAGATGGGAATATTAGGAAGCCATGCTCTCTAGTGTCCCCCAAAACAAAGCCCAGCAGCCAGAGGGAAGAGCCATTCCCCGATATTTGTTTCCCCTGTAAAGCCCTAAAATACCTGTGGGCAGCAGAGGGGCCGCCCTACGGGCGATGGAGATGGAAGGAGCACTGAGCTATTGCCTGGGACACATACTCCCTGGGTGGCCCCCGGGAAAGTCATCGAATGCTCAAGCGGTTTCCCCATCTGCAAAGTGGGAATAAGAACAACACTTAGGTCCTGCTTACTTGACAGGGTCTGTGTGAGGCCAGCTGAGCTCACCGAGCAACGTGGCAAGGCTTCGGGAGTGGCAAAGGGCCACCCAGATCGAGGGCGCGGCACCGTGGTGCTTATGGTGATTAGCAGCAAAGCGGGTCCTGAGGTCTGCGCTCCCCCTGGGAGGGTGGCTTTACAGGCACCCACCTGTGGCTTAAGATCTTCTTGGGCCTCCCACGGCTGATAAATCACCGCCTGGTAGGTGTGCTTTGTCTGGGCTGCAGCAGGAACAGACAGCCTGACCTTGGTTGCTGCGGGGGAGAATGCTCCACTGCCTTCTGCGCCTCCTCTGCCTTCCTCAATGGGCCGAGAAGAAGCAAGCGCCTTATCTATTGGGCTTTCCTGAGGAACCTGCCACCTACCATATGGACACTGGTGATGCCGAGTCTCTTTCTCAGTACACACACTCATTGGGGTGCTGATTTAGGTGTCTCCAGCCATGTGGTTTGTCACTGTCTTGCCACAAATGGAGATGCCCAGAGGAACGTCAGATTGTATCTCGTGGCGCGGTTTACCAGGAGGCGCTCAATAGTCGTTGAATATACAAACTGTCTAATTCTTTGTTTTGTTCCAAAATGTCCCACATATCCGTTGAAAGGAGGCACCTTGAGATTTGAGGGGACCTCTCTGGTGGGGTGGTACACATCTGGTGAGTGCTTTCTCCTTGGCCAGCGCTGTGCTAAGTGGATTGGGTACAGTCCTTGCTCTCGTAAAGCCAGCCTCTCCCTGGCCATCGAATTCCATCTCCTGTCTGGACCAGGATCTCCTCTGAGTCTTTCCGGATGGGTATTCTCTGCCGGGACACTCGCGGAGAATGTCGTTTCTCCTGAGGCCACCTGCCCTAGTCATTTCAGGAGACTCCATCTGCCTCCGGGTCCTTCCAGAAGGGATTGACGGCTGGAACGGGGAAGAATCCAAGAAGGCCTTGTGGAGCTGCTGTGACTCTGAGTAAAGAAGGCTGGAGGAGAGAGAGGAGAGAGCTGCAGGCCATCGGCAGTGCATCAAAGAGCGTCCCCCAGAACCTCAGATGTGACCGTGTTTGCAAATCGGGTCTCTGCAGATGTGATGAGTGAAGCACCCGATGACAAGTCCTGAGAGGAGAGAGGGGGAACAGAGACACAGAGAGGATGGGGATCTCCAGAGGGGAACAGAAATCGAAGGAAAGTGTCCACAGGCCAAGGGTGGCTAGAGGCCAACAGCAGCCGGGAGACACGCCTGGAACAGGTTCCCCCTCTCAGCCTCTGGAAGGCACAACCCCTGCCCGCACCCTGATTTTGGACTTCTGTCCTCCTGAACTATGAGAAGTGTCTTGCTTTTTTGCCACCAGGTTGTGGTCATTTGTTATGGCAGCCTCGGCGTAAGAGTGTGAGGCAGACGTGAACGTGCTCTGTGGCGGGTTACGGGAACAGGCTCGAAGTGAGGGGTCTAGGGGACCAGACTGCCTGTAAGGAGACAGGACTGCTTCATAAGTTTGGGAGTGGGGTCTGCAGGCCTGTTAGCCCATGGGCCTAGGGCCCTGGTGCCAGGCTGAGGTGTACGTGGAGCAGAGCCCTTCTGCCGGGAGACCGTGTTCACAGTCCAGAAAAGTACCGCCCCTGGATGCTCAGACTCAAGTCTGTCAAATCGTGACTTATGTGATGACAGAGGTAGTTATGAGGTGCTTAACGTTGGAAAAGTTTATGAAAGGCAGAGAAAATATTCGGGATCCATACTCAATTATGTATCCATTCTCTATTTTAAAAAAATAATATTTTGGTGCTTTTATGGTTGTATCGTATTTCATTGTAGGACCCATGGCATAGTTATTTTTAAACAGTTAGTTCTTTAATGTTTCCCACATTTTTTTCTCTTTTGCTGCAAAAGGCTCTGAAGACCATCCTGGTAGCAAGAACTTGATTCATATCCATCCTAGTTTCCGGGGGCTGCTGTAACAAGTCACCACCAGCTTGGTGGTTTAAAACAACACGAATGTAAGGCGCCTGGGGGGCCTCAGTCAGTTAAGCATCCGACTCTTGATTTTGGCTCAGGTCATGATCTCAGGGTCATTCAGGCTCCTTGTTGGGCTCATGTGCTGGGTGTAGACCCTGTTTAAAATTCTCTCTCTCTCCCTCTCCCTTTACCCCTCCCTCCACACCATCCTTGCACTGTCCCGCTGGCACACACATACATTCTCTCTCTTTTTTAAGATTTTAAAATTTATTTATTCATGAGAGACACAGAGAAAGAGAGAGAGAGACACAGGCAGAGGGAGAAGCAGGATCCCTATGGGAAGCCCGATGCGGGACTCGATCCCAGGACCTCAAGATCATGACCTGAGCCAAAGGCATTCAACCACTGAGCCACCCAGCACTCCTTGCTCACTCTCTGTCTAGAAAAAAATAACAAAAAACAAACCAAAAAACATCACCACCACAAATGTACTCTCTTACAATCCTGGCAGCCAGAAGTCTGAAATGGGTCTCATGGGACTAAAACCAAGTTGTGGGCAGGGCCGGTTCCTTCTGGAGGCTCCAGGGGAGAGTCATTCCAGGCCTCTGGACGCTGCCACATTCCTTGGCTTGTGGCCACATCGCACCACTCTCTACCTCTGTGTTCACGTCCGTTCTTCTCTGCGCTCAGGCCTCCGTCCGCCTCCCTCTGATAAGGACCTCTGTGATGGCATTCAGGGCCCATCTGGATAATCCAGGATCCCCTCCCCGTTTCAGGACCCTTACCTTAATCCCACCTGCCAAGTCCCTACATAAGGTGACATGTACACCTTCCAGGGATTAGAACATGACTCTCATTCTTGGGAGTGGGGTGTCGTTCAATGAGCCTATCCCCATGTCCATGACTGTTGTTCCTCACAGTAAATTCCTGCCAGTGGAAACACGGGGTGCGAGGGTCGCCCTAACGTACCGTGAAGCGCCTGGAGAAGCCAGTATTATGTCCATTGAGTGGCATGGTATTTGCTACTATGGCTTTAAGGCCCTTCTTTGGCCTCCTAGGAGGCAGATCCCGTAGGGAGGCCGGGGCGGGGAGGGGGGGTACTGAACTCCCCATTACAGGAATCGTTTAGAGTCGGCCTCTGAGAGGCTCGGGGCTAATGAGATAATTCCCATTAGGGGAGGAAGGAAGTGAAGGTGGCCTGACATCCTTTCTGTCTCTAATTTATATGATTCACTGAAACCTCCCCCTCTTCCCCCGTGGGCCCCCCGCCCCTCCTCCGGCTGCCCCTTTGAATTCTGGTTCCACTGTCCACCCTCTTTCTGCCAGCCGGGGCTCCGGTTTCCAGCAAGTCCCAGCATGCCGAGGAGCCTGGGAAGGCTGCCTTCTGCCCAGATGAGGCACTCGGGCTCTCTCCTCCGCAGCCCTGCCAGGGAATCCGTGCTTCCCCCCTTTCTTCCCTTTTCCCGGAGCCTCACCCAGCTCCCCTCCACCCCCACCCCTGCCCCTGACCGGTGACCAACCAACGGGTGTCCGTGGGGACCAAAGTAAAGAGAACAGCTTTCAGCGGAACACAGGCAGGCTCCAGGGGACCTAGGGGCTCAGGCTGCCAAGATTTTGTTTGTCCCCCACCCCCCCCCTTGCAATCCCCCCCCTCGGCCGCCCCTGTACTTTCAGAGGCAAGGGAGAGAGAACAAGAGAGATAGTTCTCTTCCTGTTTTGCTCCGCTGCCTACACTTTTGGTCAAAGCTGTCTCTGCAAACATGAAAATCCAGTTTGGGTCTTTAATTAGAAAAGTGTGAAGTAACCCAAGGTTCAGGCTGTTTGAAGTTCAGATCCAGCCCCGGGAGCCTGTCTGGGGGCTGCAGACAGAGGAAGACCCCGTCTCCTCGTGGGCACGCTGCTGGCCTGGCGGGGTTGTCCGTGTCATGTAGTGACCCCCGCCTGCTTGCTGCTGGGGACCGTGCCAGCCTCTCCTCCCCCTAGGCCAGGAAGGGTCGCTGGCGCCCAGAGGGAGGTGCGGCTCCTTCTTGCCCCTGGTTTATTCTTTTCCTCCTCTCATCCTCCCCGAGGGAGGCCATATGGTGGAGTGTTCCGAGTCAGGGCCAAAGGCCGGAGCCGCGCTGGCCCTGGGGACAGTCCGGCGGCCCTGATGTGCCGTGTGGGTGGCCTGTCCTGTGAACTTGCTGCCTGACCTCCCTCGGCCTCCGAGAGCCCAGCTGCAGCCTTGGGTAACAGCCTGGCCCCGTCGTGCCGGGCGGGTGCCGAGGCCCCGCGTCCCCCCTGCCCTGTCCCCTTGGCATCCTTGCCACCCGCTGTCCAGGCGGTGCTGGGCCCGAGCTGGGCAGACCGGACGGAGGTCCTGGAGGCCCCCTTTCCCATCAGGGTGGCCTGAGCCAGCTCTTCGGGCTGTCGTGTCTGCAGTGAGAGGGGGACGGAGCAGGTGGCCCAGAGGTTCAAGGAGGACTGGACACAGGTTAGAAGGAGGAAAGAAGCTAAGGGCAGGACCCAGGAGCCGGGGGCGGAGGACGTCCGTGCGCTCCCAAAGTTGAACAGCAGCCAAAGCCAGGGTCCCAATGCCTCGTCCGCAGTGGGGGCTTCTTAAGGAGGAGCCCCTGTCACCTGCTCCTATAAGGGGGCGCACCTTCCCACCGTGTTTTAGGGATGGAGCATGGAAGGAGTCCAGGTAACTATTAATCTAAATGCTACGGGCAACATGATTGATCACAAAAGAAATTAAAAAGTCACGACCGATGGGTCTGGAGTTTCTGTACACCTCTTAGGTATGGTCTATACCGGGGAAATAACCAGGCAGTGGCTCATTGTCCTTCCTTTCTTCCATGTGGGTTCCCGTGTTTTTTAGTACAGACAGAGATGGATACGATGATCATGGCAGATATCCTTGCTGAGCCTTTGGTGTTTGACTCAGTCCTCACGACGACCTGACGATGGAGTAGGTATGGCTCTTAGTCCCGTGGGTCCGAGAGAATCGAGGCAACTTGCGGGAGATCTGAGACTTGATCCTTGACTTGACTCCATTTCTGAAGGCTGAGGTGTCGTCTCCAGTGACGTGTGCCACCTGCCTGGTTTCCTGTCCGTAGGAAGGAGTGTCCATGGCCCCGCGTCCCTCCCACACCCATGAGATAACTCGCCTGTATTGTTAGTTTTCACGTGTTTGGTCATTCATTCATTCATTCATTCATTCATTCATCGGCTTCTCCGGGGCCAGATGGTAGGCCAGGAACTCCGGATACCAGGAGGTGAAGCACGGTTGCCACAGTGAGCCTCTAGCTGCCCGGAGTCAGACCTGCGAGGTGCTGAGGAGGAGCGCTCGGGGGTCCCGGTGCCCCCCAGCACCGCAGTCCTTGACTGCTCATGCTTTCTCTCCTGTGAGGTTGACGGTCCTTGATGTTCTGGATCCAGACAAGTGAGAGTCCCACTGTGTCCTCACTGCGGGCTGGCTATGGCCCCTCAAAGTCTGGGTGGACAGTAGAGTCCAGCATGGGACTTTGGGGACCAGGTGAGGGGACCCGTCGGTGTATCCCTCCTGAGGAAAGAGGGTGGCACCTGTCGTCCTCTGGAGCCCCGTCCCTGGCGTGATTCACAGAGGACGGGGTAGCTCCTGCGTGCCCTCCAAGTAGATGTCTCTCCGTCCCCGTGGTCCCCATTGTTGCAGCAGAGCCGGACACCGTCTGGCCTAGTCCCCTCTTAGCTATGATTAAATGGGCCATCCGAAGAAAGAGAAGAGAAGGGCCTTGCTATTGGCCATTGGGTAGCCCCTGAGGGACATGCTGCATGATAAGGAGAGGACAGAGGGAGTGTGGGACTAGGGTCCCTATTATCTTTAAAGTCCCTCTTTAGAAACAATCTCCCGCGGATAAACAGGTGATCCAGGTTGGCAGGTTCGGAAGGGTCTTTGATCCACCTAGAAGTTAATGCTTTTCAGTGGAGAGCCAACCACAAAGCAGCCCCACCCAGGGCCACAGAGATAACAGGCTGGTGCAATCACAAACCACCAGCCTTTTGATAATGCCCGATTTTATTGAGGTCTGGTTTTTACCCAATGGGAACACATCCGGCCAGCATCAAAGGAAGCAGGCGTCACCTTGTACAAAGAATCCTCTGCCCTCAGGTGCGTATGTGCTGGGAAGGGTGCGTGTGGGGCCGTGTGTGCACAAGGCGGCCCACTGGCAATTTCCTTTCTATAGATCAGAGGCCACCAGCCCCAAGGGGCCTTGACCAGCCATGAACACCATTCCCCGGTTCCAGGCGGTCCAGCTCCTCAGATGTCCCTGCAGGTGGCGATTTCACCTCTTACGTGTGAGGGGCGTGTGTCATTTCGTGCTTGACCCTGTGTCAGAGGCAGTTGGTATATAACAAGGGTGTTAGGGGAGCAATGAGGTGGGTGCTCTGAGGACACAAAGCCTGAAGGCGTATTGTTCAGGATTCTCGGGCTTGGTCTCTTGGGGTCTTTTGGAGGTTTCTGCACTACACAGAACAAACAAACCCCAGGGACGTATGTCTCACCTATGAGAGCGGAAGGAACGGGACATAGTGGGCGGTGGAAGTATGCGGAGGGAAGCACAGGGTCACATCTTTGCAGGGGGAGCATCGACAGATGAAATGGTTGAGTGTGGTCCTGGGGGGACGGGGCATCCTCCCCCCTCCCCCAGGCGGTGCCTCCTGGCCGCCTCATATTTCATCTGGGCAGTCAGGATGCTGGACATCATGCGTTGGCCTCTGGAGACAGGAGCAGAGAAACAGCACCGCACAAACAGAACATCTGGAAGCTTTTTAAAGTTTATTTTTTAACACATTTGCAAGAGTCAGGACGTTTGCACACGAGGTTTACGGGCTGGAGGGAACCAGGGGTTTGGTCCAGCGGGAGATAAATTTCGACTCTGGAGAAGGGTGGGAGTACAGGGAAGGGGATGGGGGAGCGCTGGGAATGGCCGGTGTACGCAGCAAAGTCCCAAACGCTTTGGAACCTGGTCTAAAGGCCTCTCAGAACAGAGGAGGGGGGGCCCAGGTTCCCTCCTTGCCTGTCCCGGGGCCGCCGATACAGAGCAACCGGAGTTCTTGTACCTTGTTCTAATCCGACACATGACCTGGTCTCCAAGAGCAGAAGGCAGGACCTCTGAGAAAGGATGGGAACGTGCTGGTGGGCTCCGTCCCGCTGAGCCTTGGCCTCGTAGAGACGCACTGGCCGCGGGCTGGGCCTTTCCTCTGAGGGTTCCGGACTCCTACCCGTTCCTCTTCTTTGCATCTGGGCTAGCAGGGGGGGCTGACATAGGTTGGGGGGGGGCAGAGAGGCCAGCTCATCCCCGTCCCCGTGCTGCCATGAAGGGCTGCCTAGGAATGTCAGAGCCATGTGAGCTTCTCTCTCCATCTTCCTCCTCCTCTTCCTCTTTCATGCCCCCCCCCCTCCGCTCTCCTCTCTTCTTCCTCCTCTTCCTCCTCCTTTTCTCCATCCCCCCCACCCCCCCAGTGACATCCTGGACTTAATGGTTTGGGCCAAGGGAAACAAGGAAGAGCTTGGCTCAGCATTTCAGGCAGGCCAGGCAGGGAGTAAAATAATGGAGGAAAAGACAGTCCCAGCAGGGGAGACAATTTACACATGACTTCATCTTTCTTTTCAAGGAGCCAGAGCATCAACCTGTTCCCCTCTCCCTTTCTTCACCGCTGGTTTCTCATTCAATTCTTCCCTTCCTTTCTGCCCCAACCCAGTGTGGAGCCCCGGCCAAGCTGATCTTTCAGGGCTTCGTCAAATGTCAAATACGTGGGAAATCTCTCCCTGCTCCCAGCGCATCCTCGCCGGAGGAGTGTGGTTTCAGTGCCCCGGGAGTTTACCAGTTGGAAGGAGAATTATTGCTCCCCATTTCTAAATGGGCTCCACTGCCTCGCCGCTGTCTTTATGAAGACGGTTCTTTTTGTTGAATGAGCTCATGTTTATAGCTCATGGGAGCTGGTTCATTGTGTGCTGTTTATTAGGGGAGGGACTGAGGCTCCGTGTGGTTATTCATGGGAGACACCAAAAGGTGTCCACCCTGTTCTGATGGGAAATGAGGTGATGCAGGCCTCAGGAATTCCACGCCATCTAAGTCACCCCATCTGGCGACTAGGATGCCCGTTCCCAGGTCGGCAGCAGTGATGCTTTTACAGCGTCTGCTTGGGAGCATCTTGTGTGCTTCCCATGGTCAAGGTCGTGGTGTGTCACCTTCCCCAGCTCAGAGCCGTCTCTCCTACCGGCCCGCTGGCCCCCTGCGGGGCGTCTCAGCATCGGGCTGCGCACTGGAATCACCTGGAGGGCTTTAACGGCCGCCTCGTCGTGCCCTAGGAGATACAGATTCAACCTGGCTGGGGGCGAAAATTCCAAGTGTTGCTAACATGCAGCCAAGGTCAAGAATGGACCACCACCAAGAGACAGCATTTCTTAACTGGGAGTGATTTTGTTGACCATCACCCCCCCCCCCACCGCCCTTACTTACTTAACGTGTCTGAGACACTTCCGATGGTCACATGGAGAGGAGGGCACTACTGGCATCTAGTGGGTAGAGGTCAAGGATGCTGCTAGTAAGCATCCTACAGCACACAGGACAGCCCCCGCCCCCCATGATGAAGAGTTTTCCGGCCCCAAACGTCATTCCTTCCAGAGTTGAGAAGCTTTGCTCTAGAATGGTGGTTCTCACGCTGGAGTGTACCAGAGTCACCTGGAGACCTGGTTAAAACAGACTCCTGGGCTCCACTCCCAGAGGTTTTGATTCAGTAAGTCTGGGGTGGGGCCCGAGAATTGGCATTTCTCACAGGTTCCCAGGTGCTTGCTCAAGCTGTCGGTCCAGGGCTACGCTTTGAGAAGCACTGCTCTAGACAGACTCGGAATCCTGTGTTTCTAGATCCGTGATAGATTGCGTCCGTTGTGGTTACTAGAAAACCCTAAAATGGCAGTAACTTAATAACTAAGAAGAACATTCTCTCCCACGTAACAGAAATTCAGAGAAAGGCCATCTGAGGCTAGTGTGCTGGTTCTGGGGTTTATCAGGGACCCAAGATCCCGTGTTCTTGTTAGATCATCTTAGTGGATGACTCCCATCTTCATGTCCCTCGTGGTCCAGAATGGCTGCTGGAGCACCTGCCATCCTGTCCCGGTTGAAAGCGGAAGGTAGTAAAGGCAGACAGGTGAAAACAGTGGCGTCCTCCCAACACCCTTGGGACATACTTCCCAGAGATCCCACAGCGCTCTTGCTTACGCCTCTTTGGCCCGATCTCAGTCACTTGGCCATAGCCAGCTACAAGAAAGGCTGAGAAACGTAATCTTTTTACTTTGGGCCACAATGTGCCAGCCAAAACTCAGAGTTATGTTACCAAGTAGAAAAGGGAGGGTACACGGTAGAGTCATCAGCTAACAGCCTCTGCCCATGTGTGCACGCCTAATCCGTCCTAACAGTTACCACTTGTACCTGCGTATTTGGCACCTGCCATGTGCTGTGTGCCTTTCTTGCAGTGTATCACTTAATCCTAAAAGCTCTGCAAGGCAGACACAATATTATCTCTGTTTTTTGGATGAAAGAGCTGAGACTTTCGCAGATTAAGCAAGCCACCAGCCCAAGTGACGATCACAGATGGTATGGTTTGAGAGCCTGCTTCAAAGCCTGGGCTGCCTCTTGCCTCAGTTGCTCTCAGGGACCTGACTTTTTGCTTCTGAGCCTGCGAGGGTGTCTGTTAGACATTTCTAAGCCAAATGTGGGGCCCCGTCCCCTCTGACCAGCAGCATTCGTGCCAGGGTCACCTGCATCCCCACCGGGACCCCCGCTTGTGCAGACCTACCTGGAAACAGGTGTGGTATGCCCGATTGACAAGATTCGCCCGCCTCCCCCCGCCCCCGCGCCCCATGGATGCTATACAACCACCACAAACTTAGTGGCTTAAGACAACACACATTTGTTCTCAGGGGCTCTGGACGCTCATGCCACTGGGCTGAAGTCAAAGTACCCGCAGGGCTGGGTTCCCTCCGGGAGTGCTCGAGACGAATCCATTCATTTCCTTGCCTCTCCCAGCTTGCCCCTGTGTCTCCGATTCCTCCCTCCTGAATCACTCCAGACTCCTGCTTTCATTTTCACATTGCACTCCGTCCCTCTCCTGGGTCCTCTCTCCCCCGCCCCAATCCCGGCCTCCCTCTTGGAGAGACCCTCATGGTGACCCTTGGGGCCCACCTGGGTCTTCCAGGAGCAGCTCTACACATGGGATCCCTTCTGCCCCCAGAGGGGTCACAGGTTGCCCTGGGACGGGGTCAGGGTGTGGGTGTCCCTGGGGGCTCACGTTCAGCCAGCCACAGGGGCTCTCCGGCTCCCATGCTTCCCTTCCTTGTTCCCGACACGCACAGGCTCTGCATACACACATCTCACTTGGGCCCCAGGAGCTTGAAGCGAGGCCAGAAACAGGTTCTGAAGGGCAAGGCGGTGTGGTCAGAGGTTTCTCTAATCAGCCCCAGTGGCCATGACAACGGGCCCGAAAAACATCCAAGTGGACCAGGGACTGTGGGGAGGGGAGCCTGCCCTGGAAGTGACAAAGTGACTTCACCTGGGCATCATGCACACCGGACAAGCGTAAACGGCAGATCCGGTCGTCCGTCCAGTGACGAGCTGCATGTTTCTGGGTAACTTTGCAGATCTCTAGGCACCTGTGAATCTGTGAGCCCCCTCGCCTCTCTCTGGGCTCATGGGGGCGGGTCCTGGGCCAAATACATAATGCTACACCTAGCTGAGTTTACTGCAGGAGGGAGGGTGGGAGTGTTCGGCTGTGTCGGGCTGCTTCTGTCCTCACCTCATTTTCCTCCCCTGCAGTGATTCCCTGTCTCCCTCCCCAGCCATCCACCCACCCCGGTCTGAACCTCCCCACCCCGCCCCAGACCTCTGCCCCACTCCGCACCCCACCTGCCTTGGCTGGGTCTGCCTGCCAGGACCGGGATGAGTCTGGGGTGTAGTATGTTTTGCTTTTTTATTTTTATTTTATTTTGCGAATGCCTCCCAACATTCCCCTCTGTGTTTAATGTCCCGCTGCCAAGGGCATGTGGTTGCCCGGGCGACAAGAAGGAAGTCCCTGTGTGATTCACCCGCCGCTGCCAATTAATTTGCTAGCTGCGTGCGTCTCCCTGGGGAAAGGCTCCTGCTGGCCCTCTGTCTGTGCGGCTGCTGCCCCGCAGGGAAAGGCAACCAGAGGAAAGTTAGCAGAACTTCGGGGCTGCGCAGGGTGTGTGCGGGTCCAAAGGAGAGAGTGTCTGGAGAGCCCAGGTGACACCTGGGTGAGACTCGTGGTTTCCTCTTGGCCACCAATCAGAGAGCCTCTCGGGGCTCCAGAGCCCCCCTGTCTGGGCATGCTGGCTGGCTTTTTGTGGGTCGGTGGCTCTCCCACGCAGGCCCCCCTCTGGCAGCTGTCCCAGGAGCGATGTCTCCCCCCACCCTGGCTGCGACCTCCTCCTGCCTCCGACAGCGGGTGCCTCGTCTCTGGATGTCACGGCAGCCGCACACATCCCTGCTGGGGGATGTAGCCAAAGCCTGCAGGAAGGAGAACACCCCTGCACCCTCATGGGTCTGCAGAGGGGTGGGCAGGGGTTGGCCTAGAGTCTCCAGGGCAGGTCCCTCAGATACCGACCCGCTCCTGGCCCGGCCTTGGTCCGTGTGCCCTGCCTCCCACGGCCTACGAGGATGGGGCTCAGCTGTCTGCTTTAGGTCCGTGTCCACAGCATCTCGCCGGGGCTGGTCCTTGGGGATCCGTGGATTTGCAGTTGTCCACGTTACTCCTCAGGGGCTGATGGTGATCGCCCCCATCCTGAGGCCTGGGGCATCCGAGCCTGCGAGCGGGCCCCTTGCTGGCCTCGCTGGGCCTCGTCGAATTCACGATGGGGCATTTGGTGGTGCTCACCATGTTTGCCGCTCAGAAATGGGGGTCCTCGGCGGTGGTGGGGGGGTGGAGAGAGTATGTGGAGCTAAGTCCACCTTGGTTTATTTGCCGTCAGCGTTAGGAAAGCACGTGTGTTAAGCCGCGTCTTCTCATTTCCTCCAGGAGACCCCATCCGTGCTGGGTAATCTAACTAGTCGTTAGGGGACTTGTGGGAACACACAGTAGCCCCCAGGTAACGTGAACATTAGGATAGGGAGCAGGCCCTTGCCGTCCTGAGAACCCCGGCACCCTCCCTCTGTGCCTCAGTTTCTCCAGTCTAGAAGGTGGGTGACCTAACCCCACCCTGCTCCCTGCACTGAATCTCACGGACCGTGTAGCGACACGCTGAAATGCAGAGGCTTCCCCTTCCATCGGGCCGGCTATATTCAGCGTTTTGTGGGTTTTTTTGTTTGTTTGTTTAAATAAGCTATGGGTATAGCAGTGAGATCTGTGCGGTGGGGGTTCCTGGTGATAACTCAGCGTGGGGGTTGGGGGGGAGTTTCTTGAGTGATATAAATAGGCCTTCCTTTGTTTTTGTTTTTTGTTTTTTTTTTTGTCTTAGGTCAAACAGTGCTTTTCGCACCGTGGGTTCTGCTCCCCGGCTAGAACGTCATGGACTGAAGACAGGAGAGTCAAGCTCACCGTTGAAGGAGCAGAAGCAGAATCTAACTCTGATGCTCTGTTTCGGTCCGGTCCGCAGACCAGAAAAGGAGAGCCCGGGGCTGCCCTTCCTCGCTCCCTCTTGCCACCAGGAAGCTGGGGGGCGGGAGGGCGACATATGCCATCGGGACCTCGCAAAGGACCCAGCTAAGATGGGACCATCTCTTAAGAGGCGAGGGCTCTGGATCTGATTAAGAATTCTTATTTTGGAGAAGGAAGAAATGTCTGGATTTGAGAAGACACTGGAGGAGGAAGCAGAGACCCTTGCACCGAGGAACAGTCTACGTATGGACCTGCCTGAACTGAAGGCGACCCACAGCATCGTCACAGACCCCGTCCTTCCTTATGGCAAACACTTCCTCAGCTGCTGCCTGCCCTTAAGACACCCCCACCCCCAAAGCCCAGGAACCAAAGGGCTTTCTTTCTACCACACCCTCTCTTGCCCCCCAGCTCCCCCATCTGCTGTGCCTTTGGCCTCCTCAATTCTTGTTTGCTCCATTATCTTCCAGCCGGATACAGAGTGAATTGTTAACCACACTTAGGTCAAATGGGATTTTAATTTTTGTTCCTGTTCCTTCTAAAGAGGCCAGCGTTTGTGTTGCTATGTGAGCAGCATTGGAAGAGAACGTCCCCTCGCGTACTGGGGATCTGTCTGGCCCCTCAGGTCCCAGAGCGACGCAGGGCGGTGCAGAAGTTCCTCGGGATCTCAGGGGTCAGGGACATAGGAGGGGGCTCCTGTAGGGGAGCTGGGGCCCTCCGTGTCAGGCTCTCTTTTGCTAGGATCACCCATAAGAGCAAAACCCGAAAGCTGCGTGGTCATCCCAGCTGTCTTCTGTTTTGGGAAAACAACAACAACAACATCTTTTTGATGCATTATTGACACAGTATTATATTCGTTTCCCAGCTGTCTTCTGCTGACACGGAGGCACAGTCAGCTGTGAAGACCCCCGTCTCTCAGGTGGCAGTGGGGGTCCCCGCCAGAAGGTGCGGACTACGTGACTACCAGAGTTGGTGTAGCCACGTTGAAGACTCTCTTGGCCTCGGTTGCTGATGACGCTCCTGACAGCAGATCGGGTCCCTCGAAACACGAGTCCTGTTGGTTCTTCCACTCTGACGCCACCGCGCACGTGGGCTGAAAACACTTGTAGTTTCGACCTTGCTCCAAATTGCGGAGCCAAAGATGTCCGTACGGTTCTGCTTCTAAAACAAATGGATGGTGTTTGCTTTTGTAGAAAGAATTAAAGCCATGCACACACACACTTTTATATCTTCTCCTTGTTGTAGGTGATGTTTTTCTGTGACTTCAGTGTCTGCTAATGGGGCCCTTCTGGCCTCTCAGATTCCCCACAAAATGAGTGAGGAGAACCTCTTGAGGATGTGTCGTGCTGTTGAAATGTGAGGCTTGTTTCTGGGCCTTTGCCTTCCTTCCTTGACATGCACACAGACTCGTCATGCTGGTTAGATTCCTTCAGGTTTCAAGGAACAGAGACCCACTTGTAGCACCTCCACCAACGTGAACGTATTCCAAGTTGCTCTGGAAGTAAGGTAGACAGGAAACAGCCTGCTCAGCAGCTGCCAGGCAAGGCCTTTCTAGAAGCCCAACATCATCCAAAACATCCATTCGGCTAGGTAGTTTCCAGGAACGGCAAGAATCTGACGCCATTGGTCATTTTGATCCTCTGCTCAGCACCCGGACCCACTGCTCCTGATTCTAGAATTGTACTGTGATGATGAGCTGACGGAGGTAGCTGCCCCTATTTGCCCAGGGCTGAGAGGTGTCCCAGGACACATGACGTTCAGTGATAAACCTGGGACAGTCCTGGGCAAACCAGAACAATTGGCCACCCTACTGGGTGGCTTGATGACATCGCCTCTACCGCCACCTTACCTGCTGCTCCTAATTAGCCTGGCCAGCTGCCATTCGGAATCCCTGCGTCTGACCACATCATGGACCGCTGGGCAGGCTGCGGATGGATGGCAGTGGGTTGTGGCCGGTCTTGACCACCTCAGGTGTTTCCCGGGTAGTAGGGTTGTGTGATATCGAATAAAAACCTGGGTATAACAAACCAGCTGAGACTACTGCCTTCAGAAGAAGTGCTGTGGGTAGTGGAGACGGGAGCCATACCGGGTATCAGGGACTCCTCTCCGATACAGTCCTACTTAAAAAAAAGTGAAGCCGACTTCTCTTATTAAGGACAAACTAATTCATGAGGAACCAAAAACTAACAGCCACTGTGAACCGGGAACGGCCTAGGCTGCGTGTGCATGTGCGTATGTGAGAGACACGTGTGTACCACGTAGAATAAGCCAAGAAGAAAATTCTGCGTCTTTGCCAGAGTCGGAGAGCACGAGCTAGAAATCAGCGGGATGGTGCTGTCTACAGAGCAACAGAGCTGGCTGGAGGATTTCCTGAAATTCCTTTGAACTCTAGGATTCTTTGAAATATCAAGGGCCTGTAAATTGGGCCTAAGTGTGTACTTGCCCTCCAAAGTCTCCTAGATAACCTACGAGTTCGACTCCGATCGTGTTGAATGGGACCTCCCAGCTCACTCTTACCTTTCCAGACACTGACTTTACCTGGGATAAAGGAGCGGAACGTGGTGGTGGTCGTGGGCGGCGGAGGACGGGACGGGCAGGCTGTACCTGCCCAATTCTTGGTGTTCTCGACAAGTAAGAACGATCTGAAGGCAAATTACAGGTTCTTTTCAGGTGAGTGGAAGCCAGGCTTCCAGGATTACATGCCGTCCTGAAGTTGTTGCTTCTTGTCAGGGGATCAGGTCTCCATCTTTCCTGTTGAAAGACGGGCATGAGCGTCTGCCTTCCAGTGCCGAAGGCGCTGGAACTGGAGCCTTCAGCTCATCCCACTCCTCCTGCATGCTGCGGCCACACGGTGACCTGCTGCGGTGGAGATGAGCCTGTGCACATCTAGAAACCAGCCCAGCTCCTTGGGTGCTGCTTTCCTTTTTAAAAAAAAAAAAAAAAAAAAATGAACTCATTTCTGACGTTCCCTTCATTGTGGAGCCACGTACAGGCTTTGGTTCCAGAAGAAGTCTCACTGTTGTGCCAAAAGCAACGATCTCCTCTTTCCCTCTCTCTCTTATCATCTCATCCACACAGAATCACGGAATCCGAGCGTTCAAAGTGGTCTAATAGCATCACCTTTATCTAGATTTACCTGTGACTGAGGCAGGAATCCCCTTTCCGACATCTGATGAGGGGACGGGTCACCTAGACCGGGGAAGGCAGGCTTTTTGGCAGAGCCAGAGAAGGCGGACGGTGAGAGAGGGGTGAGCGATACTCAGCCCGGTAGGGGAAGCAGTAGGATTGTGAAGAACAGTTCCTTGGCTGCCAAGAGACCATGGATGTCAACTTCTTAATGAGATTTTGGGCCAGATGCGCTTTGCCTCTGCCCCAGCATGTATGAGTCTCTTACTTCTGCATCCAGCGTGTCTTCTGCCGATAAAAAGCATAGAGTGGAGAGACAAGGACACCTGAGGTTTTGTCTCCAAAATCCCATCATCTTCGTTCTTTCCCTGTAAAACGGAGGCGTCGGGCCACATGATCCCAGAAGCCTCTTCTGTCTCTGACATTGCGATGCTGCCCTATTTAACCGAGTCCACGACTTGAAGATTTGTTTTTTGCTCCGTGAGGGACGAGTAAATCAGATGTTGCCCAAGGTATGGTGGAAAGGCCTCTCATCCATGTGCTGAACATACTCATCTTGCTGCAATTCATTATGAACATAACCTCAAATTAGCGCCCTGCCCCAAGATTTTGTTCAGGCTTCCCTGTGAGATTTTCCCATGGCATCGAAACTTGGCCTGCAGGGACCTTTTTATCCTCTTCTAACCCTGGTGTTGATGGAGAGATGGGAGATTCCAGTGGTGAGGTACAGCCCTCTGCTCGGAGGAGTATGGTTTAAAGGGCATAGGGGTGACCTTGGGAGTGACCACTGACCTTGAACCAGACTCTCATGCCAGGCTGGTGGGAAGCAGGGCTGGCTCCCCCTACCTCTGCTTCAGGGCCAGACCTTCTGTGCCCAGATTGACGAGAGCCCTGAACTGCGGCGAGTCTGCAAATCTGTACTCTAGTCCTACCTTAGCTAGAGCCCCAAGGTCCTTTTCTGTGGGTTTCAATTTTCTCATCTACAAAGCAAGAGAGAGGGAAGGGGAAATGGGGGGCTGTGGGTGATCCTCCAAGGTCCTCCCCAGGTGTCAAGTTCTTAGCCTTGCCCGACCCAGCGGTGATGCCCGCCTGTTCTCGGACGAGTGGCTCCTCTCCTTTTGTCTTCGGCTGCACAAGCCAAAAACAGGGCCGTCCCGGGAAGTCCATTACCAAAGAATACTTCAAAGCTGTTTGCACTCGTTGTCAGTTGCAGTGAACTTGAGTTTGTTGAGGGAGAAGGCAAATAGACATATAGATTGATGACAGGCACGGGGAAGGGGGACTGCTATTTGCCCGGGGTGACAAGGAGGGGGAGGAAAAAAAAAAAAAACCCTGCTTCTAGTTTTGACCAATAAATAAAAACTGGGAGCTCTGCGTGGCCACAACTGGAGGGGATTTATTAGTTTGCTTAGTGAAAGACAAATATTAAGTCTTAAGTTGACCCGTCCTGGGACCTGCCTTTTGGCTTTTGTAGGCCATCCGGCCCCGATCACTGTGTACCTCGGGTTATCAAGTTCTGTCAAAGGTTTTTTTTTTTTTTTTTTTAAATTGTTTTCCATCTCCTTCCCTTTCTTCACTCCTTTACCTGCCTTCCCCCACTGCGATCGTAACTCAGGGCTGGGTTTTAAAGAGGTGGTTGGAAGACACGTTGTCACGGTGTCCTGTTCACGAAGCTGGCTGTGTTCTAGGCTCTCGCTGGCCTAGGAACCAAACAGCTGCTGGTGCGGAGGCTCAGGGAGGGTCCTGAGCCTACCAGGTGGTCCTTGTGGGTCCCCACCCATCCCTGGTCCTGAGCGTAAGTATGGGCATCAGAAAAAAGAGGCACATCCCCTATTTCTGTATGGTGTAACCTTTCCTTCCTGTGTGATTCTTCTTGCTGAGCAGTGACCGGTGATTTCAGCCAGAGGCATTGAAAGGTGAGCTGCTGAAGGTAGCGCCGTGAATGCTAATTGGGGTCAGACCAGGGCTTGTCACCATCCAGGGAGTGAAATGTCCAGCCCAGAGGGGCTGGACAGGCCCTCCGTCTATCCAGTTTCCAAGGATGAGCTGCAATGAAGCTAAACCACATGGAACGTTCTTTACCCTTGGCCTCACACATCCTCAGTGCAAAGCCAGTCTACTCAGGCATTGAGGTTCTCGGGTCCGCAGGCCTCATGGGTGCTGCTTGCTAGCACCCACCACTCTGGGGTGCAACCCACCAGAGCACCCTGCTCCATGTCAGCCCCTAAGTTCCCTGGCTGGCCACCCTGGCATCTCAAGGGCCAGTTCAGGATATAATGGTTACACCACCACTACTCCGGTAGCCAAGAGTTGGGAATGTTCTGGAATTGCTTAATTAAGAAAGTTCCTTTCACATTCCAGTGGTGATTTTTGATTGAACTCAGCAGGATTTTTAATCCTCTGGCAATTCTTCCTGGATGAGTCTATTTTTAAAAAAGGTCACTGTTGGGTACCCAGGCTACTGAAGTCCTACTAGTCCTTCAAGGCACAGCTCCAAGTCTCCCTTCTCTGGGATGCCTTCCTGAATTCCTTCTTCCCTCTCGACCAGGCACATGTTCTTTTAAAGCATCTGGCACTGGATAGGGCCTCAAAAAAATGCTGACCCCTCCTTCCCGGACCACAGTACTTTTTCATTTGTTATTTACTGTGCTGACACTGAACTTGTTTTAACTACCCCCCTTCTCCCCAACCCTCCCTCCCCTGGGAACTGGGTCACTCCTTATGCATTGAAATTTATCCCTGAGATGCCCACTCATGTTCATGATCACATGGCAGGCACTGTGATTTGACATTTAATCCCCAGAAAACAGAATCCCATGGATCAATCACTTGGACCCAGTCTTGTGTGTGAGGGATCAAAACCAAGGTCATTACGGGGCCTCAACTTCAGAGCTCTTCAGTTGTGGCACGGCCGTTTGAACACGGTAGATGTGCAAGAAGGATGTTGGGTTGACTTTTTCCTACTAATGACCTGTGGCTGGGTGTCCCACCAATTTTGCCGGTTTCTTGTTCGCCCACTATTCATCAGTGACATGTTTTCTGAACAGTGAAGATGTGCTTGTTGCGTGATGGGTTGATTTCTCTGCAGAAACTTTTCTTGAAATAGAACGTGTCTGGTTTTCGCTGATTATTTGAGAGCTAGGTTCATTTTTATTTTTTTTTTTTTATTTTTTTTTTTTTTGCTAGGTTCATTTTTAAGATAGGAATGAGGAATGAGAAATTGAAACTCAAAAGTTTAGGTCAAAATTTCTGAAGAACTTCACGGTGTCTGATAGGAGAAACGCAGAAGGAAAAGTACTCACATGTGAGATGCTCCCTGCCTTCGGGATCTTACAGACTTAATCACATTTGCCAGATGAACTCTGTGAGGATTCCTGGAGAATCTGGGTGGATAATGCAAACTTCCCCAGTAAGTCCCGGGCAGAGACGTTGGGTGATGATGGGCAGATCCCCTGCTACAGGGGATGGGCCTGGGTTCAAGGACTGACCACCTGGGGACAGAAGGCAAAGACAGAAGAGGTGTCCCTCAAAAGCAAGCAGGCTCAGGGAGAGAAGGGCCTGTTCCCATTAGCTCTCTGATTAACTACCTCTCCCAAGGGGAAGAGCAAAGGAAGGAAAAGGGAGCGGCAGAGATTTATGTGGGAGGTCCACCTTCTTTAGGAAGAGAAGAACTCAAAGTCCGCCCCCTCATCTTCTCACTTAGTACAAACCAGTAGAATTAGGGTTTGGGACAAAGGGGATGCCATCTGTAGCCTGCGGTCACCTGGCATCCGTTTCAGACATTTGAGAGATGATAGGACGTTTGGCTGAGAAAAATCAGGCAAGTCAGGAAGCAATCCGTACGTCCGGTGTTCTAGAGTGCTTTACGATTCAAACTTTCTCATCTGAATCTCACTTTGCGAGAGGTATTGAGACCTCGTTGTTACAGGGGGGGATGCAAAGCTGAGGGGGTCAGTGACTCGCCGTGGAGCACACCCCATAAGGACCCTGCCCTCCGCGCCCTGTTGCACTTTCTCGGGAGGGACGGAAAATGCAAGCCGCATCGGTCCCAGTTGGCTGCTGTAACAAAACAGCCCAGATCTCCAAGTTTTTCCCATTTACACCTCGGTGGTATATGAGGAGGCAGTGGTGGGGGCAGAAGGCTCTTTTTCGTGCAGAAATTCAGGGAGTCTGGTGCCTACTTTAGGACCCAGGCACCCTAAAGAGAGGCTAGATGGAACCACCTCTGGCTCAGACCAGCTGGGCCCGAACCATCCCGCCCACTCTAGCCGTGAGACCTCCAGGGGGTAGCGTAGCCTCCCTGGGCCTCAGTTTCCTTATCTTTAAACTGCTCCATGAGGTGGTAGCAAGGCATACGTGAGTTATCACGGGCACGGCACTTCGAACAGTGCCAGGAACTCAGCGTTCAGGCAGCGAGCACTCTGTACTCCAGACATGGAGCCGAGTGCCCGCCTGCCATGACTCTTGGCCCAGACGATCTCTGTGCCTGGATGGGAAGAGAAACTTCATATAACCCCACCACCGAGTCTGCATTTTCCTGATGTGGCAGGGCGTCGCTGATTCTCCCTGGCCGTGAGCATGCTCTTTGTTTGGCCTGTTTGGTTTGGTCCTGGGGGTAATGCTGGGCTGCGGGCCAGGAGTGTTGATGTGGATGACGTCTGGACCCCGAATCTAGGAAAAGTGGTTCTCCTTCCTGGGCACGCTCAACACCACAGTCCCTTCAACCGAGTCGAATACCAGTCACGCTGTGTCTCCCAAAGGCCACGTTCTCTCCATGCTCTGCCCGTGGCCTCTACTGACCCCAGGGCCTCTACCGAATACTCCATTAGACACACACGTTGGGCACCTGAGGTCCCCCCTGTTGCCTCCCACACGAGGAGCGGAGAAAAGAGCCCCCCTCACCAGCTGGACGGGTTTCCATACCTAGACTTCAAATCACACCCTTCTTCCCTTCGGACCAGCAAGCTCCTCTCTCGGACCCCCGACTGGGCGTGGGTTCCTGCAACTGGGAGACCTCGGCGGCCCAGAATTCTGGCAGCAGCTCAGCCTGTTCCGTCCTTGGCTCCCCTGGCACCGCTGGAGAATGGAAAAGCCGGTCTGTTTACAGGACACGGGGCCAGAACAGCATTAAAAACTAAGGAGCAAATAAAATGTTGTAAACAAATTTCCTTTCCAGTAAGGATCACTCCTCTCGCCCCCGGTCCTCCAACACGAACCATTTTTCTCATGTGTTTGGATAAACTTTCATCCTGTGCAATTACCATTCCCAGGGAGGGGCCGCCTATTTCCGTTGGCTATTTATTTTTATTTTGACCCTGCCTCTGCCTCTTGAGCATCACACACCTAATAGTAAAGAAAATAAGCTCCCTATCGGGGCCCTGGGAGCAGCTCTCCCCTCGGCCCGCCGGAGTGCTCCTCTTCCCTCCCAGCACAGCCTCACCCCGCGACCTCACCTCGGCGGTGGGCGCCGGCTGGACGGCTGGATGCCCTGCTCCTCCAGGAGAGCCGGTGGCATTGGCTAAGCGCGGAGGAAGGAGGCGAGGAGGTGAAGCAGAGGAGCGGGAGGGGTCCACACGCAGGCTGGAACAGCTGCACAGCGGCTGGGTGTGGGTGACCGTCGCGCCGCAGAAGCTCTTCTGCACGAATCCCCCTCCTGAGTTTTTGTGTGAGCAGAAAGCCACTGATCTCAGGTTTCCTGACCCCAGCAGGTAGCTTATTGTAAAACGGTTCATCCGGAGGGGGAGAAAATACCTTGTCGCAGCATTTCGATTTTTTTTTTTCTTGGACTGAACAAGATTTGTGACAAAGGAAATAGAGAAGAATAGCTTCTTTCTTTCTCTTTCTTTCTTTTTCTTTCTTTCTTTCTTTCTTTCTCTTTCTTTCTTTTTCTTCTTCTTCCTTTCTTTCTTCCTTCTTTTCCCCTCCCTCCCCTCCCCTCCCTTCCCTTTCTTTCCTTCTTTTCTTTTTCTTTCCTTCCTTCCTTCCTTCCTTCTTTCCTTCCTTCTCTTCCTTCCCTTCCTTTCCCTCCTTTCCCCTTCCCTTCCCTCCCCTCCCTTCCCTTCCCCTTCCCTCTCCTTCCTTTCCCTTCCTTTCTCTCCCCTCCCCTCCCCTCCCCTTCCCTTCCCTTCCCTTCCCTTCCCTTCCCTTCCCTTCCCTTCCATTCCCTTCCCTTCCCTTCCCTTCCCTTCCCTTCCCCTTCCTTCCTTCCTTCCTTCCTTCCTTCCTTCCTTCCTTCCTTCCTTCTCTTTCTTTCTTTCTTTCTTTCTTTCTTTCTTTCTTTCTTTCCTTCCTTCCTTCCCTTCCTTTCCCTCCTTTCCCCTTCCCTTCCCTCCTCTCCCTTCCCTTCCCCTTCCCTTCTCCTTCCTTCCTTCCCTTTCTTTCTTTCCTTCCTTCCTTCCCTTCTTTTCCCCTCCCTCCCCTCCCCTCCCTTCTCTTTCTTTCTTCTTTCTTTCTTTCTTTCTTTCTTTCTTTCTTTCTTTCTTTCTTTCTTTTTCTTTCTTTCTTTCTTTCTTTCTTTCTTTCTTTCCTTCCTTCCTTCCTTCCTTCCTTCCTTCCTTCCTTCCTTTCTTCCTTCCTTCCTTCCTTCCTTCCTTCCTTCCTTCCTTCTTTCCTTCCCTTTCTTTCTTTTTTTCTTTCCTTCCTTCCTTCTTTTCCCTTCCCTCCCCTCCCCCCTTCCTTCCTTCCTTCCTTCCTTCCTTCCTTCCTTCCTTCCTTCCTTTCTTTCTTTCCTTTCTTTCTTTCTCTTTCTTTTCTTCCTTCCTTCCTTCCTTCCTTCCTTCCTTCCTTCCTTTCTTTCTTTCCTTTCTTTCTTTCTCTTTCTTTTCTTCCTTCCTTCCTTCCTTCCTTCCTTCCTTCCTTCCTTCCTTCCTTCCTTCCTTTCTTTCTTTCCTTTCTTTCTTTCTCTTTCTTTTCTTCCTTCCTTCCTTCCTTCCTTCCTTCCTTCCTTCCTTCCTTCCTTCCTTCCTTCCCTTTCCCCTTCCCTTCCCTTCGCCTTTCTTCCTTCCTTCCTTCCTTTCTTCCCTTCTTCCTTTTTTCCTCTTTTTCCCCCTAGCTCTGAACTACACAAGATTGGAGAAAAAAACAAAACCAAAAAATTTCTCCCCACACAAACAGTTTTGAACAACGATGACTCTTGTTTGTAACCGTGCTGCGTTATTAAGGACCCCCGTCTGCATATTTCAAACCATCCCTCTGTTCTCCTCATTCCCCTCCACCCTCCGCCGTCCTGTGCTGGAGCGGAGGAGATACACCCCACGCTGTCAGCGATGCGTGTTGGTAATCCCCAGTTCCTGTTCAAGTTCACTTTCTACATTCCTTGCCTCCGCCTGGTTGGATGAGTTGATGTTCTTGGAGGTGCCGAGTTCAGAGAGGCCGCGAAGAACGGAGTGGCGTGACTCACGGACAAGTCATGGCATTGATTCGACTTCAAATTCCTTAAGATCCAACTCAGTGGAGGCACCAGGAAAGGGTCTGGGGTGGAGAGCGGGGTCTGCTACACCCCCACAGCTTCCCCATGGGCCCCCCGCCCGGCCTCCTCTGTTCTTCTTGACTGCCACCACCACACCCTTCTTCCAAAGATATCCTAGAGCTGGCCCAGGGTCCCCAGACCCAGGCTTGGTACCTGGGTTATGAGTTGGTGGCATGATGTAGGGGGAGGCTGGACACTCCCCTTTGGAATATGCAGGCCTTCTTCACAGCCGTGTCTTCTGAGGGGCTGAACGGTGTGATTCTTCTTCCAGAGAGTGTGAGAATCTCATTAATAAAACCTGGTTGACATTGGAATGATGCTGGGGTGTGCGTGTGAAAGAGTGACATGCACAGAACCGTGTGCTATACCCAGATCCACAAATGTGCCCCTGCTACCATGCTGGGTCGGCAGGAGCTTTGGGTAGACTTTTCCAGAATGGAGGAGGAAATGTCTCAGGATCCACCCCCAGTCTGGTGCCCAGGCCCCCTTGAGAGCAACAGTTGACTCTTTACACAAATTGGCATTCTACAATCTAAGGTGGTAGGAGAGAGACTGTTGTCATCATTCTCAGCCCTCGGTTTGGGGGAACGCCCAGGTTCAGGTGGGTCAGTGGAGCCCCCCAACCTCACTCCGCAAGCTACCAGTGAGCATTGATGGGAACCCTCTGAACCCCTGCCTGGAAGAGGGTCCCCCAGGTGCCTCCCAAGGTAAATGCAGGGAGAGGAGGCTGAAGAAAGCATCCGAGATGCCTGGGAGGGAGGAGGGGTCCAGCCCAGCAAAGTGCTACAGAGGCAAAATCCATTTGTGGTTCTTCGCGCCTGCCGTCAGGCTTGGCCGCTCCCGGGTCAAGATTGCTTTGAATAAGAGGCGCTGGGGGGCAGACCAGCCCTCTGTGGGGGGACGCCGGGCTCTCTGGGGAGGGGAAGACTTCATCCGGGCTGCGGCCCCGTTCTCAGTTCCGCTCTATTTAGAACTTTTTTTTTTTTTTTTTTTTTTGTGGAAAGCAGATTGCTGAGGAGGGAAGCAGCAGGCCAGTGGGGAAGATGATTCTGCGGTGCTTCCAGAATAGGGGGTGAGGCGGGGGAGGCAGAGAGAAAGGCCAGGACTTAGCTCCTGTGGACTGGCTCCGTGGGCTTCTCCCCTTCCTCCATCTCGGCCCATCACCCTCTCCTCCAGCCAGCACCCCGAGTCCAGGCAGACCTCGGAGGCCAAGCAGAAGCATCCGAAACTCTTTCTACTTGTACAGGTGAGACAGGCAAGCACTGTTTTTAATTCCATGCGTACATGCAACAGAAAACCCCGCTGCAGTAGACGTCCCCTTCTGTAGTGTGTATTGCGGAGTGGGACTCATGACACAGCAGGCCAGGCTGCCCGGGTGCAGAATGACGTGTGATGCGATTCCCTTCTAGAAACGTGGGCTGCCTGGGTTCAAGGTGATCCCAGAGCAACGTGGAGGAGCTCGCCAGCCAAGATGGCAGGTGAGGTGGTTGACGTTTTGCTTACGGGCCTTAGCTAACCTCCTCCTCCCACAAAGGGACAGGTGCATTGACTACAGATTAGGTCATTGGAGACTCTGTAGACCAAATGTGGTGGGTGGCCAAGGGGTTCTCTGAAAACGGTGTCTTTAAAAACCGTTCCCCGGGACGCCCGGGTGGCTCAGCGGTTGAGCATCTGCCTTGGGCTTAGGGCATGATCCTGGGGTCCTGGGATCGAGTCCCACATGGGGCTCCCCACAGGGAGCCTGCTTCTCCCTCTGCCTGAGTCTCTGCCTCTCTCTCTGTGTCTCTCATGAATAAATAAATAAAATCTTTAAAAATAATAATAATAAAAACCATCCCCCAATCCCCTGTCTTCTCCCTGGCCTTTGCCTTGCAAGAGAAACTTGGTGTCTCAGTAGTGACTCTCACGGGTCCTACACATGGCTCACTTTGGAGCCCAGTGAGACAGGTTGCTCGACCCCCTGGACATCCAGATGTCCCTTATCTGGAGAATTCTTCCTTGAAGTGGGTCATAGTCACTCACCTTCCCAGTCAAGGCAACTTTGAGACCAATGACAACTCTCCAGAGCTTTGGGAGCAGTGTGGCTCTGTACCTGCTTGTCAACAGACTTCATTCTTAGGGCTTCCTAACCGACAAGATCCTGGTCATGTTGGCCTGGGTACCAATGGGTGGCTTCCAGCTGAGGTCCTGGTAGGGCACAGCCATTAACCACCAGCACATTCAAATGCATGGGATGCTACGTTCCTTTCCAGCTGGCCCGCTGTCTGGCCCTCTGAGGCCCTACAGCGAGCTCATCTGTGACTTTCAAACTCAGCCGTGCTCCTGATTTTAACCAGCGGTCCTTGACCAGGAGTGACATTGCCCTCGATCCCCAGCCCTGGGGCCATGTGCAATGTCCAGAGACACTTTTGGTTTCATCGCCCGAGGGGAGGGTGCTATTGGCATTTAGTGGGTAGAAGCTGGCGGAGGCTACTAAAGATCTCTCAATGAACAGGACAGCCCCACCCCCTACAAAGTATTATCCAGCCCCAAATGTCAGTAGCGTTGGGCTTGAGAATCTGTGTTTTAAATCTGCTGCAGGGTTGAACCGTGCGCCAACCCCGGTCCCTTGCACCCCCACCCCACCCTCTCCGCATCGCTTTATTTACCAAAGGGGGAGAAAAACTCTGTTATTTTTTCCGAGTGCATTTCCACCTGTATCTTATCAAGAACCACCAAGTTCAGCACACCCTTGATTAGTCACTTCCATTAACAGTGTTGATTTTGGGGTTTGTGTTTATTTTTGAAACGTAGGCTCCTTCTCCCTGCCCTCTTCCTTACCCACCAGTGGTGTGCAGCCAGCTTCCCAGCACGGTCTTGTCCACACTTTCCTGGGCCATCCATAAGTGTCCTTGGCCAACTCCTGAGGATAGTGGCTCCTCCCCCTCCCTTCCTGGGGGTTAGGGGCAGTGGGGGGAAGGTTCTGCAACTCTCAGAGTTTCCCTTAAAGCGACAGTTGCCTCCCCTGCGACTTATTTCCCAGATACGCTTGAAACTCCTTTTCATTAGTGACTCCGTTGACCAACCGACCCGTGACAAAGCTGAGACTTTATTCAAACTAGCTGTCCACATTCCGTGAAACCAAAGACTCGCGGTGGTTTTTGTGCCTTGAGTCAGAGGCAAGGAGGTTTTTACTTTGCAGGGTCCATCCTGTCTCCCTGCACGCCTCCCCTCCTCTCTGCAGGCTGGTCTCTGGGCTATTATTTAAGTGTTTCTGGGTCATAGAGAACCGGTCCCTGTTCCTCCCCACTCGCCCACCCATTGACTCTTGGCACCTAGCACTCCATCCCCAGTTGGAGGGATTTCCAGGCCTATGGGCGAGTACCGAGGAGCTCAGAGATAACTCCATACAGGCTTCGGAGTGGTCCCTCTTTGACCGAGCACTGCCCAATGCCCCTCTCTCCTCTTTCCTGAGCTCCAGGAGCCAGAACCTTCCCGGAGGTGACTTACAGAACCTCTTAGCCCATGGAGACCCTCTCCATTCTGGTGGGTCTCATTGCTAGTCTTGTACAGATATTTGCAAAGAAACACTGACCCAAGGAAGCTTCGAGGCAGGCACCTGGTAGAGAAGGCCCAGAGTACCCTTCCTCCTTCCCCCACCCTCCTTCCTGGGACATTTATTTGAATACCACCACCAGGGAGAGGGCCACTTTGGGGTATTTATTTGTTTAAGCATGGGTGGTTCCTACAGAGGAGGGTGTCGGGTTTCAAGGTTGGAGGACCAATACAAACAGAGAATGGGTGGTCTGGAAAAAGAAGTGGGCAAGGGGCAGGGGGTGAGAGAACCCATTCGCCCTTTCAAGTTTGTAGGTGGAAATGCTGAATGAAGTGTGACCTTCTATGTGACCCAGTTATCTCTAAGACAGAGCAACTTGCCAGGGTGGGGGTGGGTGGGTGGGTGGGTGGGGGAGTGTGTGTTCAGACTCTGGGAGACCCTTTCCGTAGATTGCTGAAGAGTATTTGGAAATGGTCAGGCAATTACTTACATTCGCCAGGTCACTGTCAAAAACAAAACAAAATCAAAGACAAGATGAAGGAAAAATCCGAAGGGGAGGTGACGTCGCAGCTCTCTGGTCCCCAATATTCTGAAACCCAGCAGCAAGGAGCAATGGCAACCTAGCATGTGGCCTACCGTTCCAAAGTTCTCGACGACAGAATTGGAAGTTTGTAATGGCAGGCTCACCGTTAGACCTCACGGGTGGGATGCTGAAGAACTGGAGGGCTTGCCAGGAGGGAGCACTCCAGGGGAGGTTTTGGGGCCATGGCGTTGTCCAGTTAATGTGACTGTTAAATATAGGAGAGGCAGGAAGACAGTAGTGAGTGGCCACCATCTCCATGTCCTACCAGAGGAAAGACCAGGTACCTGGAGCAATGTGGAATGAGGTCAAACGCCAGAAATCCTCTCCTCATCCTGAGAGTGACAGCTCCAGAGAGCCCCTGGCATCACTTGTTTAAGAGTTGGACGGAGAGGACGGCTCTTTACCAAATCAAATCTTAAGGACTGTTTCCTCTGGATAAAAAAAAAAAAAAAAAAAAGACTCTCACTAGAGCTGCGCCAATCGGAGACCTTGTTAAAAATTAATGATGTGAGTACTCAGGTGTTTAGGGATGAAGGGTCTGGATGTCTGCAACTTACTCTGACATGCATTTAAAAAGCGAGATGGGTTGATGGATAGATCCGTGCATAGGTACGTGATGAAGCGAAACAGAGCAAAATCTTGACAATCTAAGTGGTGGGTGCGTGGGCCCAACATTTCTATACGTTTGAACATTTTCAAATAAAATATTGGAACAAAGTACCAGTCCCTGGGCCACCCATGGTGATTTTTTGCTTCAGTGAGATGGTGATGAGATCTAGGGATTTTTTTTAAGCATTGCAGGGGATTCTGATGAAGAGCCAAGTCTGGTCAGGCATCTGTGGGGTAGATTGCTATTCCTCCAATTGCTTGTGCACAGGAATCCCCTCGAGATCCTGTGGAAGCAGAGTCCGATCCAGCAGGTCCGGGGTGGGACCCGAGAGTCTGCATTTCTCACAAGCTCCCAGCTGAGGCTGATGCTGCCGGTGCACAGACCCCACCTTGGGTGGAAGAAAGAAGTGAGAGGACTCTCTGTGCTGCTTCCCATCCTCCACATGGACTTCACGGAGGAATCATCCGGGGAGCCTCAAAATCAATGCATGAGAGTCTCGCCCCCAGAGAGACCCCTCTGGTTTAAGAGATCTAAAAGCTCCTCAGGTGATTCTAAGGTGCAACTGCTGACTTAATGTCATGAGATGAATCCAGGGAATATTCAATTTTAGCAAATGGATTTTTTGCACGGTAAGACACTGAGGACCCTCATCACCAGGTGCACAGAGGCTCATCCCACAGCAATGGAAGATTCCAGATCACCCCCACCCCGGGATTCTTCTTAATTCCCCTCACGATGAGAACTGTTAGTGGCTGGCATTTATTGAGTGTCAGATGCTTTACATGGTTAGCCTCCATCATCCATGTACCACGGTGAGGCAGGCATTATTACTCATTAAATGTGGGGACATTGCGCTTGATTTGAGTTGAGTGGCTGGCCCAAGGTGACCCAGCCAATAAGTCAACGTGTTGGAAAACTATAGCCTGTGGTGCAAATCTGGCCAGCTGCCTGTTTTTATAAATAAAATCTCTCTCTCTCTCTCTCTCTCTCTCTCTAAGATCTGATTTTTAAGCAATCTCTACACCCAACATGAGGCTTGAACTCCCTGCCCGGAGATCAAGAGTCGCACGCTCCACCGACAGAGCCAGTTGGGCGCCCCTATAAATAGTTTTACCGGAACGCAGCCATGCCCGTTCATTTACGTATTGTGTCAGTTTTCATGCTACAGTGACAGAGTTAAGCATTTGCAACAGAGACCCCTCCACCCCCACCCCACCCCGTAGCCCCAGAGCCGAAAATATTTACTATCTGGCCTTTTTACAGTAGAAGTTGGCCGACTCTTGATGGATGGGTGAGTTAGCCAACCGGAGCCAGGGTGCAATCCTTGGCCGTGCTTTCGAGCAAGAGTAGCCCATGGAGGGTGAACCTGAACTCATGATCACTGCAGCTCGGGTTTCTGCTCAGACTTTCCACTTCGGTCCCGTGGCCTGCGTTTCGCTCCAAGGGTTCCTTGCTTCCTCTCAACATATTTTGATGCCAAAATTTCTGATCTGTTTTCTTAAGAGCAGGAGGTCTTGATCCCCAAGCCGGGGCCATCACACAGCTCTCTGCGGACCTGGGGTGAGGGAGGCCAGCTGCTGGCCACCTTCCACTCCCACACTGTGGGGGGCCTGCGTGGAAAAGCTCTGAGCCCCGCTGCTCCTCGCTCTGAGCCCCGCTGCTCCTGGGAGGTGGCAGCAGCAAGAGGCTTCCGTCCCATCCCATCAACCGTCCACCGTCCACCGGGAAGCCCTACCCAGAGGTCAGGAGGGAGGAGGGAGGGGAGGAAATGCCAATCAGTCCATCAAAGCCCCACCCTCCTGCGGCTTCTAGCCCTGTGAGGGAGGGGGCCGGAGTACCCTTGGCCCACCCCCAGGGGCCGAGGGCAGGGCAAACAGGGGAAGTGCATTTGGTAATGATTCTAGATTTCCTGTTTGGTTTCTGTCCAGGGGGCTTTGGGATATGCTAACTTGTATTATGTGTGTACACATGCACATTATGTTCCTCTTCTCTCAGGGTTTTTTTTTTTTTTTTTTTTTTTTTTCTCTTTGCAACTTCTTTCCTCTAGGGCTTGTTTGCATTTTTTTTTCTTTTTATTATTGTTAAATGGTGTGAGGCACTGCAATGGGCCAGTCCCCAGCCTCCTTTGGAGGGAAATTTGTGGAAAAGGAGAGGGGAGAGGTCAGGAGAGGCCAGGATAACCTGCCTGGATTCCTGGGGATTTGGCTTGGGTGCCATATAGATCCTGTGCCCCTTGGGCACACATGGTAGTAAAGAATTCATTTCGGTAAACATTTATTTAGTGCTTCCTGTGTGCATGGGATACGAAGATGCTGCAGACAGCCCAGTTTTGTCTTGTAAGAGGTCAAAGGCAAGGGGGGCTGGAGAGAGAAAGAGAGACAGAAACAGAGACAGACTGACTTTAAAGTAGTATAATAGGGATCCCTGGGTGGCGCTGCGGTTTAGCTCCTGCCTTTGGCCCAGGGCGCGATCCTGGAGACCTGGGATCGAATCCCACGTCAGGCTCCCGGTGCATGGAGCCTGCTTCTCCCTCTGCCTGTGTCTCTGCCTCTCTCTCTTTCTCTGTGTGACTATCATAAATAAGTAAAAATTACAAAAAGAATAAAGTAGTATAATAAATGTAAGTAGCAGAAACAGGCAGGGGCAGAGATTGGGGTTGGGGGCAGGTGGGTATGTCAGGATCGTTTTGCTCAGCTTTCTCTTCCTAGCAGGACTGTGCCCTAGTCTTGAAGATAGTGAGGCACCACCTCTCACCAAACAACCCACAAAGAAGTAATAAGGCCCGGCATCACCAGCCAGCTCCTTGCAGCGAGGCTGTATCCCAGTGTCTCCAAGTAAGGCCAACAGGCTCAGTGGTCACCATTTGCTCCCTGGGATGTCAGCCTCTGCCCCTGCAGGGCTGGGGGGCTGGGGGGCTGGGAGCCTGGGGCTCCTGGGAGGAAGAGCCTGTACTTCCTTGGGGGCACAGAGGTGACCTGCCTCCTTTTCATTAAGTGAGGACTTTGATCCCTCCAACGGGGAGGAAAAGAGAGGGCTCCTTTTCAACACCTTCCAATATCCTCCCCCCTTGCTGTGCCTGGCCCCACTGTCACCTCACCTTGAAGGAGACAGGATGTGTTTCCAGCTGGGCCCTTTCTCTTCACGATTTAGACTGGGAGCCAGTGAAGTTTATTATACTGATGTGGCTGATGCCAGGTGGCTCAGGTTGTCCCTGAAAGCAGCAGGTGGAGGGGGTGCGGCAGAGACATTGCCTCCCAAAACCCCTCCCTGGGCCACAGTACCTGTGTCACTCAGCCACGTTTCTGGGTTTCTGAGCTGGCAGGGAGAGGGGATCATGACCCCATTGTCATCTCCCTTCCTTCCCTTCTGTCCCTTTTCACCTGTTGGTCTACATGCTAAATGGTAAAAAATAAAAAGAAAATAAAAAATAAATTTAAAAAAAAATCCCGGGCAGGATGTTATGATACGTGAGTGTTTTCGATTGTGTGGGAACTCGCCACCTGAAGTCGTTTCAGAGCTGGAGAAGCCTGAGCCTGAGCTGGTCCGGGAACCCTGAGCCTAGGGAGGGCAGGAAAATACATAGAAGGGCAACTGGGAATGCCCATCCCATCCCATAGGGCTGGAGCGCACTGGGAGCCTTTGCAAACCAGCCCCCACAGCACATCCGTAGACAACTAGTTCTGGGGTCTCCTGGGGATGCGCAGTGGGGCCAGTGTGGCTGTGCTCTGCTTCCGTTTCCCACTAGAAAGAGCTCAGCAAAACTGGTGCAAGAATCTTCTAGAAGTTCAGGGGTTTCCCCAGAAATGAGAGGATCACAGAACCACGTGGATTTCCTGGTGCTTTCCCATCTGTGAACTCAGACTCTCTGAATGTGCCTTCCACACAGAGTCCCAGTCCCTAACCCTAACCCTAACCTTGTAGAGCGGAACGTCACATTTGGTCGTTTTGCCAAGTGAGGATTCATTTTTTTTAATTTTATTTATTTATTCATGAGAGACACACATAGAGAGAGGCAGAGACACAGGCAGAGGGAGAAGCAGGCTCCATGCAGGGAGCCCGACGTGGGACTCGATCCCGGGTCTCCAGGATCAGGCCCTGGGCTGAAGGCGGTGCTAAAGCACAGGGTAACCCGGGCCGCCCCCCCCAAATGAGGATTCTTGCTGAAATGTGAATAATTACCTCCCAATTTACCTCTTTGGAAACTTCATATGTACACACACGTGCGTATATATGTGCACATATATATATATACACACACCTTTTGTGTACATCTATGATGTATAAAGAATTTTACAGAGGAGTGAAGCCCTCTATATACAGTAATAACTAGACCCCCAAGAAGCACAGGCTGTGCCAGGAAGGGTGACTAACTTGTCCCAACTTGCTGGGGAATGTCCCTATTTTAAAACTGGAAGTCCGGGGCACCTGGGTGACTCAGTGGGTTAAGCATCTGCCTTCGGCTCAGGTCATGATCCCAGGGTACTGAGATAGAGCCCCACGTTGGGCTCCCTGCTCCGCGGGGAGTCTGCTTCTCCCTCTCCCTCTGCCTGCCGCTCTCCCTGCTTATGCTTGCTCTCTCTCTCTCTCTCTCTCTGTCAAGTAAATAAGTAAAATATTTAATAAATAGCTAAATAAAACTGGCAGTCTTACATCCTGAGATGATGCTGCACGTTAGATGGGTTTGTACGGAGGAGGAACCTGAGACAGACACGTGGAGCTGACCTTTGCCCAAGGCCACATGCAAAATCGGGCTGAGGCCAGGCTTACACTTAAGCCTAATTCTACAATGAGTATGTTTTTTTTTTTTATAGGGACACCTCAGGCCTTGCAACTATAAACAGGGAAACTCTGTTGAAGATCCAGAATGAAGGGCAGTGGCTCTGGGGGTTGGAAATTTGGAAATGATGAGCTTTCAAAAGGGAGAGCAAAGCCAGGAAGAGGAGGAGGAGGAGGATCGAGAGGGTCAAGGATCTCCAGCCTGGGGGTGTGAGGAGGATCAAGGACTTGTCTGGGGTCCAGTTAACCTTCTGGATGGAAGGCCGCCCTCATGGACGCCCTCTTGTCCAGCCCCTGAGCCCACTAAGGTGGCAGCAGAGGAGGCGGGATTGGAGAAGGGAGAATTTGCTGAGAGCATCTTCCTCCCTCTCCTCTTCCACCCCCAGTCCCCTCCCAGCCCTTCCCCTTCTGCTCCCCGAGGGGCTTCCAAAACAGGTTCTCCTTGCCTGTTGGCCGGCTCAAGGAGGGGCGTGAGGAGGGGGGGCGGTGGGGAGGCAGAGCAGAGGGATGGAGAGCTAATTACTGTTTTTTCTTTTCAGTCCCTGTAGCTCTGCCAAACGAGGATCCCCATTCTGGAGGGACCCTAATCCTCTGCTGGTGCCTGGAGGTGTCCCAGGCAGCTTTCCATCTCGCTCATTATCATGGGCCCGCTTCCAGAACACGTCCACTCCTGGTTTCTACGACTCCGCCTTGCACACCTGTACCTCCCGTCCAGGGGAAGGACGGCTGGCTCTCGGGGGCTCAGCCAGAGGGGAGCTGACCGGAGACCGGGCCAGGCCGTCCCACCTACACGCCAGTAAGAGCAGGGGACCCCGTGGGAGTTTCCTTGTTTGAACAGATTGGGATGGAAGAGGCCTGGGGTGTGAACCTCCTGGAGAACAGAGGTCCCCGGGATAAGCAATAGTTCTAGAGAATTCGAATGCCAGCAGGAGTCGGCTTGGGGAGAATTTCCTGGGGCTGCTGCATCCCCGTTCTGGGGGAAAAAGCATAGCTCTTGCCCTGCAGCTGGGTACGGTTCCCCGGCACCCCCTGTCCCAGCCCATCTGCCCCCATCCCGTTCCCATTGAAATAATCACAGGGTAGGCCCGGCCTGGCAGCGTCGTCATGACAACTGCTCTAATTTCTTTTAATCCCAGTGTTCCTTCCTAAAGGGACCTCCTCCAGCCCCCGCTCCCCCCTGCAACGTGTTTTAATTGTAATAACTCCTGGGTTTTCGGGAGGTAATGACCGTGTGTGGGGAGCCGCGTTGGCCTGGCTCCATCCCTAGAGCTGCCCGCCCAGCGGCGCCAGGCAGCCCTCCGCCGCCCAGCGGGGGTCCTGGAGGAGCCCAGGGCAGGCTGGGCAGGGTCTGCCAAGGGGGGCTGCGGCCTCGGCGCTAATGAACACAGGCCGGGGGTCGGGGAGCCTTGGCCCTGCGGGGTTGTGTCCCGAGGACATTTTATGGCCCGCCGCCCCTCATCCCCCCCTGCATGCTCTCCCCCACCCCTGCGCACACCTTGCAGGGGATCCACGGGCCATTACTCTGCTCCAGGCCCCAGCCACGGTGCTGCTGCTGTTGCTGCTGCTGCTGCTGCTGCGGGGATGAACTCAAATCACCCCAAGGAGGGGGAGGCTTGTTAGGAAGGCGTTTCCAAGTCTCGGGGAGGCCCAGGATCCTGCATTTCTCACCATGTCCCCAAGGCCTTGCATTTCTCACCACCTCCCTGGGGGGGGGGATGGGGGTAGGAGGGGGCACGCCCAGGCTGCCTCGCCTCAGACCCCGGTTGCAATAGGAAGCATCTGGAGCGACCCTGTCCAACAGATGGAGATGGAGATGCCCCGTATTTACACTATATTGACCTGGCGTTCGCCCGCATGAGCCCGTTGAGCAGTCGCGCAGTGGCCAGCCCCACGGAAGAAGGCAACCGTCCAGTGGATCGCGCGTGTGCATCCGTTTGGATGTAAATAGCCGCACGGAGGCCGGTGGTTACCCTTTGGGAGAGCCCAGAAGTTCTAATGCTCAGCGCAGGTACGACCTCGCTTCGGCTGTCTCTGCAAAGGCCACCACCGGATGCAGCCACCTGGCCAGCGTGCAGCCTGCGACCGCCGCCCGGGCCCTCGCGGCCCCCCTCCCCTGCACCGAGGACACCCCGCTCCAGGCCACGCTCCCCTCCAGTCTCGCTGAGAAGGGACCGCAGAGAAGCGGGCGGAAGGTCTGATGGCCTGGCTTGGAAGCCAGACCTGAAGTCTGATCAAAGCCTGCAGGGCCCTGCCGCTCGCCCGCTCTTCTGGGAAGTGGGCTATTTCCAAAGCCGCGCTGAGGCGCCCCGGCCACCGGCCACCGTGGGCCCTCGGACTCTGCTTGTGACGCTCTTTCACTGCTAATAACCTAAGGGACAGTTGTGGGGTTGAGGCAGTAATGCGGCAGGAGCACTTGGCCCACTTCGGCTTCCACCAGAGCCTTCCCATTCGCACGCTGAAATATTAGATGTTCAGTTGGGAGTCCAAGAGCAAAATATTTCTGAAATTGTGTGTGTGTGTTTTTCTTCTAATTTAATGTGCCAGACAAGCCTCCCTGTAATTAAAACCAGAAACAAGGACCAGACTTAGACAGAGATTTGAAGGCTGTAAAATTCTAGGACAGGTTTATGTAAAGCAATTAAAAAGGGAGTTAAAAATTGTTAAAAAATTAAACACTAATTACTTTTTTTTCTCCTCTCATTTCTGCTGAGCTGTGTTGGCCGTGGAGCTCGAAGAACGATATAAAAAGGAGAAAGTTTTGCCTCGTTGCTGTAAATCATGTTCAACAAATGCTTCTCTGCATTTTGCAGCCGAACCCATCTGCTGTCAATTAGCCTAAATCATGCCTTTTCAATTAAACGGGCTTAGGGAAGTCTGGTAGCGAAACGGGTGTGTGTGCATGTGTGCATGTGTGTATGTGTGTGTGCACGTGTGTGTGAGTGTGTGTGGAGGGGGCCGGGGCGGTGGTTGCGGAGGGTGGGAGAAAGGTGAAGTCTGTGAGGTGGAAATATCCTTTAAAAGGTGTGATCCTATTTTAGCGTTTTCCATATAAAGTGGGGTATTATTTGCTGTGCTGCGGGGAGCAGTGAAGGCTGGAAACTCCGTGAAGGAGGTGAGCCTTGAGCACTGGGAGTAGATGAATTCTGGTGAGCTCCAGGGCAAGCGGCCGAGCTGCTGGTGCTCCCTGGTCCCCATGGGGCAGGGGACTTGGGGCCACTGTGTTAGGGGCGCCTAAGAGGGGCAGAAGCAACAGCTGCAAGCAGAGGGCCTTGCAGCTCAGGGACAGAGGGTCCTTGGAGGGACAGCCCTAAAGGGACACTTTAGGGCTACTAAAGTGGAGGAGCCGGTGACCTGCAGAAACACACTGGGGCACACACCAGTGAGCAAGGAGGGAGGGGAAGGGGCCATTGTTTTTCAAAATAAAGTGGGCTTCCCATCCCAGTAGATGGTCTGGACTCAGTCCTGGAAGGCCCCGTCTCTAGGGCCTTCATGGGGGTCGCTACCCCACTCTGTTCCTTCTGGAGTCCCCAGGCCACGTGGCTCTGTGTCCAGTGTCCTGGGGGGGGGGGAGGTCAAGTTGGGTTGTGGCTCCCCCAGAGTTTAGGAGCAGCTGGGCCGGAGTGTGTGTGTCTTGGCACGTGGGACCCCTCGGTGTGCTCATGTACCCCCTCCCCACCCCCGCTCCAGGTTGCCAGCCCGTGATGGTCCCAAACCCTCCCAGCCCCTGGCTCCTTCCCAGCTCCAGAGCGGTCACGTGAGGCTGTACCTGAGACGAGGTGACCGACATTCGGGTGGTAGTTTGTGGCACTTGCCTTCGAATTCCTGTGGCCTCGTCTCCCTTGATGAAGAAATACATTTGCCTTGACTCAACGTGGATGGGGAAATTTGCATTCTCTCCTCCCATCCGCCGAGGGAGGGAGGGAGGGGGTGCGGGAGGTGAAGTGTGTGGTCTGCTGATGATGAGTGTTTATTTTTAGTTACCCAGCCTCCTCCTCCGGGCTGGTCTCAGCCCCCACCGAGGGACCGCCCCGAGCCATCAGCAACCTGCCCAGGGAAACCTGCGACTCATTCAGGGTTTAGAGGGGGGATTTGGTAAAGGCAGGTCTGGTGATGGGAGCTGGGTCTTTGAGACTCAGGTTGGCGTAGACATTGACAGTAGTACGGGGCGCTTACAGGGTTCAAGCACCGGCCTAAACGTTTTACCCCAAATCCCTCATTTCTTCCCCACAGTCGGGCTCCGGGGATAGACCGCCCACAGCTCTGTTTTTCGTTTAAGAGGACGCTACGCCACAGAGAAGTTAAGACATTGGCCCAAAGCCACGCAGCTTCTAAGTGCAGAGCCAGGGTTCGACCGCCCCCTGCGCGCTCCTGGCCCTGACGCTCCGCGGCCTCTTAGAATCAGGGTGCAGGGTGGCCTCTGAGACTTTCCACGATGTCTGCTGCTGTGCTCCCCCCCCCAGGAGGGGGCGGGTGGCAGTGACCGGAGGTGGTCTTGGGGATGATGGATGGAGTTCTGACTTTGGAGTTAGGAACACCTAGATTGGCATCCTAGCTGGGCCACCTGCTGCTCCTGTAACCGCCACCAAATCACTTATTGCCTTGGCCCGCCCGTGAAATGGGGCACAGCCTGACCTCCCTGGAACGGTGAGGTTTCACCAGCGTTGAGTGTGCCCAGCATGGAGAAGACACTCCATAAACAGTGGGCTCTTTGCCTTCCTTCCTGGTGGCCTGATTCCATGAAGCTTGACCTGGTTTCTTTCTGGCTCTTGGCCTGTGATTTCCTGTAGGATACGGTTTCAGGTCTCTTTCCAAGTGATTCACTCTAAACAAGCCCCGGGTGGGACACCGTCCATGGAGCAGCAGCCCCACACCCCTCCACTGGTAATCTGACCACGGAGAGCTTTCCTTTCCCCAGGAAAGGCCACCTCCAGACCCCAGGGGCTCTGCCCTTTGTGGCAGCTGGAAGGAAAAGGTGAGGCCACGTCACCCTCTGTTCTCTGTCCACAGCTTCTCCGGGCTGCCTGGCATCCCACTGGCTGGGCCGAGGAGGGAAGGGCCGCCTGGCCTCGCTCCAGAGCAGCCCAGCAGGCCCAGCCATGCAGGCTGCCCTCGTCCTGAGCCCCTTTAATCCGATAGCTGAGTGCAGTGATCCGTGCCTAGGGCTTCCAGGAGCCTCCCTGAGCCAGGCACCAGTGTTCCCAGCCACCTCCGAGGGTGGCGGAGAGGTTGCTGCCTGGCTCCACGGAGCTGGCAGGATGTGGGAGAAAGAACCAGGGGCCAGAGGCTTCACTTGGAGGCATAGAGGTGCCTGGTCCCCCGGGAGGGCCTCTCTGGGTCACGGGAAGGAGGGCGGGAGCTGACGGTGGGAGGACGGATGAGCCTGGGGTGCCCACTCTGCAGGTGCTGTGCTGCTTCCTTCCATGTCACGGGCTCACCATCATCATCCTCCCCCCAAGCGTGGCACATGGCGTTCCCGGGGTGGAGCCGGAAGGCCTGCATCGTTGAGCTTTGCCCCAGCTCTTGGGCGCCCACTTCCTGTCCTCCTCTTCCCTGATGTCAGGACAATTTGAAAGGCGACCTCTTGAGCAGGGGCGCTGGTGTCGCAAGAACCAGGTTGTGACCTCAGTGCTGTCACTTGGGCTGGTTGACCTTAGGCGAGTTTCCTGGCCTCTATGAGCCTCCGTTAACGGAGGACAGGTCACGCTTTTCAGCATGGCTCAGATGCTCTGCAATCGTGCCTCCAAAGGCCCCAGCACAGCGCCTGGCACAGCATGAGCAGGGTTCTACGTCCTCTCTCCTCCCCCAAAGTCGCCGTGTACTTTGCACACCCAGGTGCTCCCCAGCCGTGTGGTTATGTCCGACCTTCCTCCTGTCAGAGCCTGGTGGCCAAGCTGCGTCTGCCTCTCCTTTGGGAGGAGCCAGGCGGGGCCAACGTGCTCCTGGGCCTGTAGTCAGTCACAGGATGGGGTTGAAACCAAACTCAGAGCTGCTTGTCCCACACTCCTGGTGGCCAGCTGGGAGGCGGCCCTCTTTGCTGTGTGCAGACACGGTCTCTGGGCACGGCCAGGCCTCACCGTGACTATGGGGAGAGGCTCGGCGTCTGGAATAACACCACCGGCCTTGAGGTTTATGCAGCGTCTCCTCATCTGGGAAGGTAGCCAAGCCAAATCGGCATCCCGCTCTCCAGGGGCCTGGAGAGCCAAACTGGTGGTTTCTCCGCGGGTCCCATGCCCTCGCTCCCTGGAGGCACCAGTCCCGAGGAGCCCATTGCTGAGGTTCTTCCTTCCAGCCAGCACACCGCCGTCAGGAGGACAGCTGTCATCAGAGCCCTCCCTGCTGCCTCAGCTTCCTGGTTCTAGGGAAACCCTGATGCTATAACCCTGGGGAAAGGGCAGACCGGCTACCGGGCAGGGGCGGGGTCCCTGGAGACCCTGGTAATAATCCCAAGAGACCACACCTACTGGCATGGGCTTGAGTGTCTGCCCACTTGGGCTGGCCCACGCAGAGCCAGCAGAGAGGCCTGATAGGAAACAGAATTTGATCCGGGTGTTGCGATTCCACTCCAGCATCACCTCCTCCAGGGAGCCTTCCCTGGGCTACATGTGCTTAAATTTTTCCCCCCTGGGTTATATAGTTGGCCCTATGCTTCCCCCGTCATACGAACCCATTTGAATTGGAATTGTTCCCTGGTCCATTTCACCCCCTAGGTCGTGAGCTCCTTGAAGGCACAGACTGTATCCTAGGTGCCCACCAGTTCTTGGCTGTCAGGGAGAGCTAATAAAACGCCTGCTGAATGGACGGACTCATGGGAGGGGGAGCAAGGAGGTCATCACAGTGGACATGACAAGGGTTTTAAAGATGAGCCGAGTACCCCAAATGGGCTCAAGGGCTCACCTCCTTGCAGGCGGTCTTGGGATTGGGCACATGGGTCTCAGGCGTCTGGGAGACTTACCTGTGTGGGCATCGTGAAGTGGGCAGAGGGCACAGCAGTCACGAGAAGCTGCTAGCTGCCCTGACACGAGGAGCTGATGAAGGGTTGGATGCCACGTGGCAGGACAAACACCCTGTTTCTTTTCTTTTCTTTTTTTTTTTTTAAGATTTATTTATTAATGAGAGACACACACAGAGAGGGAGAGACACACAGGTAGAGGGAGAAGCAAGCTCCCTGCGGGATCACGACCTGAACCTAAGGCAGATGCTCAACCACTGAGCCACCCGGGTGCCCAACACCCTGTTTCTAAAGTGGGGAGAGAATGGGGCTTCGTCTGGCCCAAAAGCCACTCTGCCCACTAGCTCAGGAGCCCGGCAAGGCCGTGGCGGGGAGGAGTGAAGGCTGGGTGCTGTGGTCTCACCTTCCAGCACAGCTAGCATGAGTCAGGCTCCTGGGCTCCTTTAAAGGGGAAAAATGAGAAGCATAGTTCAAGTTACCAGGTCTTAGACACACAAACACTATTTTGGAGTCAAGCACTTGGGTAATTTGAGGCCCTCTGCCAGCAGGCCTGGGTCTCTGGGGTTTTTTGTAGCCCGGAGTGGAGGATTTGAGCTGGTGACTCTCTTGGGAGGCTCAGACCGCAGCGTGGGAGAGCCACCGGCAGCCGTCACAGAAGGGCTGTCCTTGGGTCGGAGGCCCTGGGCTAGTGCAGGCCTTGCCCCTGCATCACTGCGTGGTTTTGGGGGTAGTCCCCTAACCACCAGAGTACTCGGAGTACTCGGCCTCACAGAGGTTCCATGCTCCGAGTGACAGTTACATCAGATGATACGTGCTCACACGTATCTTCCAAAAAACCACTCTAAAAATGTCAGGTGCCATTGTTAACGGTTTCGAGAGGCAGTTTGCAGGGCTCATGTGAGCCCAGCCCTGATCCCCACCTGCACCCCATCCCCAACCCTCAATCTCCTTTAGCTGGGCTCTCTGGAACTTTCTCGAAATCAAGAAGTGGGTTTTGCCTTATTTGTTTTGGCTTCTGACAGAGACGAAAGCCTCATGAGAGGCGGAGAGCCTCCTGACAGCCAGGCCAATGCCCGGGATGCCAGGCCTGGATACCACCTCCGGGAAATCGGGGCTCTTGTGACTGGGGGCGCCACATGTGATCTCTCTGCGGAAAGTAGGTGGACGTGAGTTTGGCAAGCTTGCTGCGCCATCAACCCTTTCGGCTCCTCCTGGAAAAGGCCTGGCCCGTGCCCCTAGGGAAGCAATGGTCCCTTTGAGCTAAGCCAAATCTGTGTTGAAACTGTTCCTGGGTCGTCCTGCCCTGTTCCTGCCCAGTTGTCGTGAAACACCACTTAAGCCAATGGTACTATCTCCCCAGGGCATCTGATTTAGCCCAAGCCCTTCGTTTTAGAGTGTTGGCAACTATTTATGAAGAAATAGCATTTTATACATTCAACTTGAGTGGACCCTACAAGCCAACATAGAGAAGTTGATGAGTAAATTGGTGCAAAATGTGCAAAGAACAATAAGCTTATGCTTCATCTCAAGGATGGAAAACCATGAACTTAGACACAAAATGTAGTGTAGCAGAGGGATTACAAGGCGAGACTCAAATCCACAGATGTTTTCGGATCTCAGCAGCCCCTAAGCTGCTTATTTTTGGAGGCCCCACCCCTCATCTTATCGAAAGTCCTAACATATCCCTACACCCCGCATTAAACATAGTTTTATGGTGGGGGAGAAGAATGGGACAACTTTTATTTATTTATTTATTTATTTATTTATTTATTTATTTATTTTTGAGATTTCAGAATAAAGGTCTATTCTCGTGATTTAAACTTGATTATGTTCATTAATAACTATTTGAGAATTGAGTTAAATTACCATTGGCCAGTTAGCAAGGTTATTTTAAAGATACTTAGCTAAACATTTGGTGAAAATAGGTTTTGTAGTCCTCTATATTATGGAGCCAATATTTTTTGCTCTGTTTGTAGGGTCTGAATGTTTTGTCATGGGCGCATGAAAAGCCTGTGGGCTTAAGTCCCTGTGCCTGTATCTCCCAGAAAAAGGAAAGTCTTGCTGAAGTCGAAGGCCTGAGTTTGATTCCTGGCTTTGTAGAAATGAAGTGTTACTCACTCCGTGATCCGTCTCAGCCTCCCTGACTCCATCTGTAAATGGGACTGATTTTTTCCTGTCGTGAGGATTAACAGAATAAGTGAAAGCACACAGCCCAGTGTCTGACTCCTACATAGAAAGCTCTTCAGTTAAATATGTCAGCATTAAAAACCCTATGTTAATAAAAGAGGGGGGAGGGCACCTGGCTGGCTGGCTCAGTCAGAAGAGCATTCTACTCTTGACCTCAGGCTTGTGAGCATGGGTATGGAGATGGGCGTAGAGATGACTTAAATAAATTTTAAAAAGAACAAACCTATAAACAAAAGGCATATGGTTCGAAAAAGAATAATTTGGACAATTTCCTCCCATTTTCTAGTAAGATCCTGATTTTTTATTTATTTTTTCTCTTTTTTAAATTGGAGTTCAATTTGCCAACATATAGCATAACACCCAGTGCTCATCCCATCAAGTGCCCCCCTCAGTGCCCATCACCCAGTCACCCCCACCCACCTCTCTTTCCACCACCCCTTGTTCGTTTCCCAGAGTTAGGAGTCTCTCATGTTCTGTCTCCCTTTCTGATATTTCCCACTCATTTTTTTTCTCCTTTCCCCTTTATTCCCTTTCACTAAAAATATATATTTTTTAATCTGCGTGTGTGTGTCTACACACACACACACACACACACACACTGTAATTATCAGATTTCATTCATTAAGAATTCAGAATAAATTTCACCATGTTTTAGGTTCGCTTCTAGATTTTCTATGATAAACAGTGTAGCCCAGGGAGTTAATGACAGAAATAGTATTTGGTGGAGAGAGGGAGGGTTTGGGTCTACTTGAGGGAACAAGCTTCTCAAGCCCTTAGAAACATCTACTTGGAAACAATTAGTGTGTTAATTAGGGAGGATTCTTATCAGATCTCAAGGAACGTCTCCTTGGCCACACCCTCTCAGGTGAGGTATGAGGTACTTCGCCGTTGGAAGTCATACAAGCATCCGTCTTCCGCAGCTTTTGGTACCCGGGGGTTTTCATTAATTCAGATCAGCCTTCCTCCCTGAGTTTGACCTTGGGAGCCGTGTGGAGGTGGACCTTCACTGGCCGTGTCATAAGAGTCCCCAGGAGGCCTTCCCTAAACACATGATGAACACGCACGTGACATGAGTCACACCTGAAAGACTCCAGGTAGTTTACTCAACATGATATTTGGCAGGCACATTTCTTGTCTTTCTAATTGGAAGGGCAGAAAGGAGGGCTGATGGATGGGAGGCTGTAAGGTGGAAAACATGTGGGCATTTCGGAGGAGGTACTAACGGCTACGTGGCACCATTTCGATCGGGTCGGTTTCTGTGGCAAGGCCATGTGCCTTGGTTGTCTCAGTGTATTCTTGATGGTGTGGGATTCAGGACCGAAATTCCACTGGGATTCTGTTAATAATACACCGTGTGGCTTCAGATAAGAAACTATGACCATGGATTGGTTAGAGTTTATAGCATACTGAATTCAATAGGGATGATATATTGGGGTAAATTAGATGCTCTCAAAAGCAAGCTCGAGACGAATGAGGTTGCAGTTGACTTTATCATCTGGTTAGAAGAGTAGAATGTGAGCTGGATAACAGTTCCGTTCAGCAGATCCCCAGATAGTTAAACAACCATACCCATAAAGTATCAAAGGCTCGTTTCAAACATAGTTGTGCTTTAGGCTTCCGTTGGCCTCTGAACTTGTATCAGTGACCTGAACAAAGATCAAGAAATTCTAAAGATGACCGTAGGCTAGAAGCGAAGCCCAGATGATGGATGCAAGCATTAGCATCCCTGATAATCTCCGTAGACCCCAATGCTCAGCCAAACCCAACAAGATGGAAGACTTTCAACTACTGCTGTTCGATTTCATGTGGTTTCAAATTCAGAAGCACAAGAAGTAGATTAGAGAGCCCTCCGTTGGCAGCAGTTCACATGAAAGAGATCTGGGGGTTTTAGTTGACCACAAGCCTAATATGATCCAACAGTGTGACTATTGCTAAAAAATGCTGAAATCTTTGGTAGGCAGCTTTAATGGACATATGGTGTCCAGATCCAGAGAGGTGATGCTACAGGGTCTCCTGGACTGGGCCAGGCCACATCCAGAGGAGTATGTTTAATCCCGGGCATCACATGTGAAGAGAGACAGTGACTGTTGGGAGGCACGCAGCGGAGTTATAGCTGAAGATATCAAAGTGGATTAACCAATACGGGAGAGAGCCCTAGATGCTCTCCGTCCCCATGTTCTCTTCTGGGTCACGCTGGAAGTCAACATTTACTGGCCACCCTCCTCCTGCCGTAGTTAATTTGGGCCTATAGCCAGCTCGTTTCTGGATTATAGAATATGGAATATGGTGAGCTGCGATGCGGTCCTTTGGCACCACTCCGTGGAACGATGCTACTTCTGTGCCCGCTCTTTCCCTTACTGGTCCTAAGAGTGTGATGAAACAAGATCAAAGGAGCTGGGCGCCCCAAATCCGCTGAAATCCCACGTGGAAGGCTCCCTCTCAAACACACCCGTTTGGTCTGTGACAAGAATGAAACATAAACGTTTCCAGGGTTAAGCCGCTGAGATCCGGGGAGTGTTTTGTTACAGCAGCTCGCACGAGTTGCCCTGATTACGCTACTACAGCTGTGGGAAAGAAAACCCAAGGGAGACGTGATGGCTTTGTACTGACAATGTGGGTAGCGGCGTAATCTCTTTGGATACTGCCTTGTTCTCCCAACTACAGGGCGCTTAAAAACATGAGAAGGTGATTTTATCCTCCTGGAAATATTCCTGGGAAATGGCCGGTGGGTGACCCTCCCTCCCCATGACAGATTCTTTCTAATCCTATTCCCCCCACGTGCCAGTTATGTGGCCTCCAGCAATCTGTGCCTCCGTTTCTTAATCCATAAAATGGGCACAACACAGTGCCATCTCACTGGGGTTGTCAAGAAGGTTGAGTGTGTTGTTTGAAATGGTAGCTACTGTGATCTCTCAAAGTATGTGATCCTATAAAAGGCCTCAAAACACAGGTCAGACTTGGAGATTTTTAAAGCAAAAGAAGGAAGCAGAATTACAGATGCTTTAGCTCGGGCAAGTCGTCAGAAGGAGCTCCAGTTTGAAACTCTCTCTGCAGGGACCCGTAGGTCATGATCCCTGGGTTCTGGGATCGAGTCCCACGTCGGGCTCCCTGCATGGAGACTGCTTCTCCCTCTACCTATGTCTCTGCCTGTCTCTCTCTGTGTCTAAATAAACAAAATCTTAAAAAAAAATAAAAATAAAGGTTGACTGTGTTAATCCTACTACACTCAATAGTCTCTACCTGTGTTTTGTTTTTGTTTTTGTTTATGTTTTTTTTTAAACAAAAGGTTTTTTCAGGGGCTGTCCTCAAGAAACTCCTCACTCAGGTCTTTAGAAAGTTAGGCAGAGACAGGTTTCAATTTTTTTCCATGGGTGATGGAGTGAAGGCCTGGCTGGTCCTTCAGTGCCCTGGATAGGGGAGAGAGGTGACTGCAGGGGTTCCTGCAGGAGAGGGGTGGTGGTGGGGAACCAGGGCCTGGATGCTCAAGCTCAGTGGGGGGAGCCCCTGTTCCGGGGAAGGAGGGAGGCCCCGCCAGTAGGGGAAGCAGCATCTGACAGCATCAGCCACCCCTGAACCCAGTGCTGTGCCCCTGAATGATGGAGGCCACTATTTGGAACACAGGGACCCCCTCCTCCCCTCTGTTCCAGGAGCCACATGAGCCCTGGGGTTTGGAGAGAATGTCTGTGTGAAGGCTGCTAGCAGCCAAGGGTGGGGATTATCCACCTCTGGGATGGATCAGTGTGCAAGAGCCTCATGCCACCCCTGCCCTTGGCCCCCATGACCCTGCCTTATAATTGCTGCGTGTCCTTGGAAAAACCACCTCACCTCTGTAAGATGGGGCTCACAGTACTGCTCTGTCATCTGCAAGAGGAGGTGAAGTTGAGTAAGACCGTGGATACGGAAGACTTGCAAACTCACTCGTCAGTGACAGAGGGCTCCTCCCCAGGCAGGTGTCTGTCCTCCTGTTCCAGCTGCAAGGAGCTTCCTAACCTCCTCTGGGGACTCGAGATGTTTTCCCAGGCGATTTTGTGCACCCGGGAACTGGCAGTGAGCAGAGGCCACGGATGCAGGCGACGCTGGGGTCGGGCAGGAGCGCTGGGGGAACCAGCCATCCTCCGGGCTGTCTCTTCTTGGGGGATATTTCCAGGGCAGGAGCCCTTACGGAGGCTGCTGCCTTGGGACCGGGTCCCAGCCCTGTTTTGCCAACACCGCGCTGCACTGCACCTCTTGGGCCTTCTCAGCCCTCACCCATGCACCTCTCAACCTGCAGGGTGGGAGGGCGGTGGTGGTGGTGGTGGTGGTGGGCGGGAGGGGCTGCTGTGAGGAGGGGGAGAGCCCAGGCGCCTGAGCATCTCACGTCATAATTCAGGACTGCCTACAGCCCAGGGAGCTGTTCCGCGCTCTGCAGAGGCAGATAATGAAGCATTCTTCCAAAATCAGAGAATGCGCCTTTTCTTGCCTCCCCCCCGCACCTTGCTCAATAAAATAATTAAACAGGGATTTCTGGAGGCCTGACACCTCACTGCCCTCCTGGTTTCTGGCAGTTTCTGCGCGGAGGGAGGGGAGAGGGCCGAGCTTCAGTGGGAAGGGGCCTGCTGGTGACAAAGAAAGCAGGCCTACCAGAAGGGTGTGGGGTGTCAGAGCGTGCAGGGGAGGGGCCCGCCGATTTCTCACCACCCCAGATGACATATGACTTAGCATGTCCCCAGGTCTCCAGGGTTGCAGCCTGCTGTGTACTTTCAACATGTGTTTGGTATTATCAGTGTTTTTATAATAATAACTGTGGTCTTGAAAGGGACTAAAATTAATTAAAATGCAGCACTCTGCCACATTCTGCATTATTATCATAGGAAAGCTTGCCTGGAAAGGACCTCCCTTGGGCGGGGGGGCGGGGGGCGGTCATCCCGCCCAATCCTCTCCCTCCGGCCGGGTCTGCACCCCACTTGGCCTTACCGGCCAGCCTGGAAGACCGCCAGTGCGGGAGAGACTGCCATCTTAAAGGTTAGGCTCTCTCTTTGAAGGAAATCTTTTCTTGGTATTTTAACTACAGTAAAAAGACAGCGCAAGCGTTCAGACCTGGTGCTTTGCAATCGCAGGATTAGACGGCAGGATGCCCGCTGGTTGTGTTCATCAACCGCTGCGGCCAGCTCTCCGCCGAAGGCACCTGCCTGAGATGGTCCTGTGGTTCCCAGGTGCCCACTGGGGTCACTGCATAGAAGGAAATAGTTGAGGAAGAAAATTCAGGAAATCTGGGGGTGGGCTCCCCACCGACCCAGGCTGGGGATTTGCTTTTTTTTTTTTTCTTAAGGTTTTATTTATTTGTTCATGAGATACAGAGAGAGAGAGAGAGAGAGAGAGAGGCAGAGACACAGGCAGAGGGAGAAGCAGGCTCCATGCAGGGAGCCCGATGCGGGACTCGATCCCGGGTCTCCAGGATCACGCCCTGGGCCAAAAGCAGATGCTCAACCGCTGAGCCACCCAGGCGCCCCTTTCTAACGCGTTCCCCGGTAAAGGTGGAACTGCTGGGCTGGGAAGCACAGCTGGACAAGCCCTGCTCCCAGGCGGACTTCCTCCCGGACCCCGGCACTACCGACCCGGGGGGCCACCGTCCTGGGTAGCGGAGGCCGGCCTGCGCTCTGCAGGATGTTTGGCCTCGACCCGTCAGATGCCGCTAGCACTCCCCCTCACTCGTAGGAACCAGCCATGTCCCCAGACGTGGCCAAATGTTCCCAGGGGCACAAAATCACCTCTCTTTGGAGATTCCCACCGATTTCAGGGAAAGGCTTTCTGCCAAGACCCAGGGGTCCCGGAGGAGGGAGGCACTGTTCGTTGTTCCAGAAAATCCTGCCCCGCGACCCCACCTCCAGGGAAGCAGCTCTAATCCAGGGAGAAGTGACATGCGAGTGTGTCACCGTCACTCATGAGGAGGGGAACGGATGAGTGGCTATGAATAACATCCTGAGGTCTGCGAGTGATTCACTTTTGAAAACAAATTAGAGCAGGTACTGACATAGCAACACGGCTTGCAGCCTCTCGAATTCCAGCATGGTTTTCCAAGTGGCCACAGTTGGCCACTGCTCCAGGCCTGTCTCACTCAGGGCGCAGCCCAGATGGCAGGGGCAGCTTTGGGTAACATGCCCCGAGTAGTGTTGCAATGACAAGTTACTGCCATGTTCCACGGTTTCATCACATTTGGGTTTGTCCAGGGGACCACGCTGCACCCAGGGCAGGGCGGCCAGCACCCAGTTCTACAGAGAAGGGAATTCTGGGCCCCTCGGTGGTGCTTGAGATGCCACGAGCCTCGCTGGCTCACGGCCTGTGGCTCTCCCGTCACCTGGCTGCTGTGCCCCAGCCACGATCGCCGCTCTCAGCCACCGAGGCGCTTCTTCCTCTCCGCACCACCTGGAACCCTCTCTCTGGTCCTCGGGGCACCGCTGACTCCCTCTCCTCCTTCCAACTCCGCTCCAATGTCACCTGCTCAGAGAAGGTGGGGGCACTTGACATCTAGCTGACGTTGTCCTCTTTGGCCAAACCAGCTGTGCTCATCATATCGCCCTCGCCTCTTTCCGGAGCAGCTGTTCGTCTCTGTGCTTTGTGGATAGGGTGCTCCGGAGATGCTGAGATGGAGTCAGGGTTTCCTGGGGAGGAACACCCATAAAAGCAAAAGGTGGGAAGAGCAGGCTTGGTCAGGAGGGGCCCAGAGAATGTGAAGACCTGAAAAGTCTCACGAGGAGCCTCCGGAGCAGAGACTGCCCCGTTGGAGAAATCCCCCGTGGGTGGAAATGGCTTGGCTCTTGGCCCGCCGCCTTGGTTAGGCATGGGCCAGGGGCTTCCCCAAGAAGAGCGTGACCTCAGCTGGGAAGCCGGAGGGGACCTTGGAGATACCAGTGGCCGGGGAGGGGGGCCGCGAGCCAGTCGAGCTCCTCGGCCAAGGCAACTCGCCCTTTCTTGAAGGGGAATCCGAGTGGCGCGTCTCCGTGCCCTCCCTGCCTGGTCAGAATGTACGTTCTCCAAGAGCAGGGATCTTGTAGACCTTTCCTTATTTTTTAAAAAATATTTTATTTATTTATTCATGAGAGACAGAGAGAGAGAGAGGCAGAGACACAGGCAGAGGGAGGAGCGGGCTCCATGCAGGGAGCCCGATGCAGGACTCGATCCCGGGACCCCAGGATTAGGCCCTGAGCCGAAGGCCGGCGCTCAACCGCGGAGCCACCCAGGGATCCCCTCGTAGATCTTCTTTGTGGCTGCTCCCCACCCCCCAGAACAGAGCCTGGTGCCCGACAGGTGCTCACACGGGACTGGGGAAAGACAGATGCGCATGTCTGGGGTGGGCCGAGAACTAGCGCTCCGAGGTATGTCGGGCTCTTTCTCACCCTGCAAGGCTTCTAAGGTCTAGAAAAGCCTAAAACAACTTTCCTGATGTTGGGGCGTCCCGCCGCTTGCCTCTTGTAGGGTGGCCTCTTGCAGGGCGGGGTGACATCTCCTGAGCCTGCGTTGAAAGTCAGGGGTGAGGAGGGGCAGGGAACAGCAGCCCAGGGATCCCAGGGGAGAAGGAAAACAGAACTATGGGGTGGCCCAGAGGCACATACCAGGGGGCCCTGGGTGCCTGTCAAACCGGAACGGTTATCTGGTCTGGCAGGGGCTGGCACCTTGGGTGGCCAAACAAACCTGAGATACGGTGTTCCCGAGACTGCGGGGCACGGGGTGGGGGTGGGGGGTGGAGATTGTCCTTTTCTTGTTCAGCTTTTCTCCTTCCTCAATATTTTCCTCTGCCCGTGGATGGGGTTGGGATGGACTTGTCACCAGCATTGCTGTCCTTGGCTGGAGGCGGTGAGGGGGGGACACCTCCAAGCCCAAAGTCCAGGTCCCAGTGTGCAGCACCCTACACGAATGTGGTGCAGTGTGACACTCAGGAATCTTCCTGGGTGGCAGAGGTGCCCGTGGGGCAGGTTCTCTGGGGCCTTGGGGTAGGAAGCAGAGGGTAGAAACTCAGTTCAGGGTGAGGAGGGGTGACGAGGGGCATGGGGGTCTGTCCTGGAGAGATGCCTGGCTCGGGGAACAGATGCGAGCCTCTGTTTACACAGTCACAACTGCAAGAACTAGGGGCGCCTGGGTGGCTCAGGGGTTGAGCGTCTGCCTTCAGCTCAGGGCGTGACCCTGGAGTCCTGGGATCGAGTCCCACGTCGGGCTCCCTGCATGGAACCTGCTTCTCCCTCTGCCTGTCTCTGCCTCTCTCTCTCTCTCTCTCTCTCTGTGTGTGTCTCTCATGAATTAAATAAATAAAATCTTAAAAAAAAAAAAAAGGAAATGCAAGGACTACAACTTGACTCTCTTACAACTGCATTTTACCAGGACGTGTCAGCACCACCACTGCCCCGTTTTCCATGGGGCGGCATCGACTTTAGGGCATGGGGGCGTTAACAGAGCATGGTGGCATGAGGGGCGCTCGGCAACAGGCTGTGTCTGCGTCATCGTCCACACTGGCCTCCTCCGACACCTCCATCAGCTAGTCACGAGGTCCCTGGCCATCAGTCCACACCAGTCACCTCTGAGTCACCTCTTGTTCCCCACCAGAGACCCTCCAGGGCCACATGCTTCCAGCTACTGCTTCAAGAAGCCTTGGAAGCACCCCTGACCCTGTTCCCAGATTGTCCAACCCCCACCCCCACCCCACCCCACCCCGCAACACGGGGACTCTCTCTCTTAGTTTCTATCCGTGAGCTTCTTGGCTCTTCCCCATCCTGGGTTCTCCCAAATGTGTGGTGTTTGCCATACATTTCCTTTTTTTTTTTTTTTTTAAGATTTTATTTATTTATTCGTGATAGACATAGAGAGAGAGAAAGAGAGAGAAAGAGAGAGAGAGAGAGAGGCAGAGACACAGGCAGAGGGAGAAGCAGGCTCCATGCAGGGAGCCCGATGCAGGACTCGATCCCGGGTCTCCAGGATCACGCCCTGGGCCCAAGGAAGGCGCTAAACCGCTGAGCCACCCAGGGATCCCCATGCCATACATTTCCAAAGCCGCCTTCGAAACCCAAGCTGGAATGGATTACTTTGATTTTTGCTGTGCTGTCCCCCCGCCCCCCGCCCCGATGCAGCCGACTCAGTAGGGCCTCCCCCGCGGGCCCAGGAGAGGCCCAGGAGCGCGAGGCCACGCTGGATGGAGAAGTGGGAGCACGAGCGTCAGTTAAGACTTCTAGAACATTATGCCAGCTACCTGCTTTGGGGAGCTTGTCCAGCTCAGAGCCCGGTTGCTCTCCAGCCTCACCTGAAGCTCCCCGCCTCCCCATTCTGCTCAGTTCAGGCCGGCCCAGCCCGGAGAGCTGAGCATTTGGTGTCACCTCTCAGCAGCTCTCCATGCCTCCCATTAGCGAGTCTTTCCTTTGCAGTGGCCAGACCCCCTGGTGCCGGGCAGCGTGGACAATGGACAACATGGTACGGCCCATGGAGCAGAAGTAAACCACGTGACACCATCTTGGGCCCTCAAAAGCCGTGAGATCCGGATTTCGTTCCCCCAAATCCACATGTAGGTAGCGTGCTGAGGTGGATGGGGCCAGGGCTCCAATGTGAGAGGGACTCAGGTTTGGATAGTGGCCTCGCCAGTTAGCGGCGATCCTGGGGAAATCGATTTCCCTTCCCAGGGAATGTCTCCACGTCCCCATCTTTAAATGGGCATAACAATTGTGAAGATAAGATGCAATGATGGGGCAGCCCGGGTGGCTCAGCGGTTGAGCATCTGTCTTCGGCCCAGGGCATGACCCTGGAGTCCCGGGATCGAGTCTCATGTCGGGCTCCCTGCATGGAGCCTGCTTCTCCCTCTGCCTCTCTCTCTCTCTCTCTCTCTCTCTCTCTGTGTCTATGAATAAATAAATAAAATCTTTTTTAAAAAAGATGCAATGATGTTTATGAAGCCCTTGGGCCAGTCTATTCGTGACCGATACGGCCCGTTCCCTTCTCTTTCTCCTAGGACGTCCGCAGAAGAAAGGACAGCTCTCATCTCTGTGATCCTGAGCGTTGAATGCTGAGACCTCACGGGGGCACCCAGATAACCCCTGAAAATGAAAATCAACCAAATGCCGAGAAAGAATTACTCAGACCTTTCTCTTTTCTTTATTAGCTCGAATACCTGGGAAGACGGGTAACTGAGTATCTCATCTTGGCACAGGCCCTGGCATGGTGTGACTCAATCCCTTGCAATGCCCTGCATTGCTGGGGACTTATTTCATAAGCTGAGAGTCTCTTGCTCGAAAGGCAAGTTTCCTCGTTCAGTATCAATCTCTTCAGCTGATGGGCACCCTCCCATCTCTCCTTGTTACGGGTGCCCATCTAACAGAAGTACAGCTATGACAGTGGAGAAGGAAATGCACAGTAAAATCCTTGCCTTTCAGTGAATTCACCGTCTATTGAAGCCAAAAGTCTGCAGGAAGGGTGGTGGGAGTGAGGTTTTTTTATTTTTTTATTTTTGTTTAAGTCATGGAGGAAGCATTTGTGATCACCGCTGCAGCTTCTTCGAGGCATGAAGCTGGGTCCTGTACCCTTCTGAAGTCAGCTGACTTCTCAGCTTTTGTGTGTTCTTGGTTCAAGGTCACTGCTGAGAGCCCTTACGCTCTAGAGAGGTAAAGAAGTACCTGGATTTCAAAAGAATGGCTCCTTGCTTGAGGGAGGAGAGCTCAGAGCCCGAGGCCTGGGAGGGGCAGGGCCAAACCACAATGGGGTCACCTGGGTACTAGACCACCCTTCTGTTTGGGTTGTGAGGGGTCCAAATAAAAAGGTGTACCACGCATCACATTCCTCAGACGTGAGTCTTTGGTTGAGGAACGAGGGTTCTTGGCAACGTCCCTCGGGAATTGAACTATCTTTATTCTGACTCAGCGGGTGGGGGTTGAGCAGTCCATAGAGGAGAAAAGTGGCCCTGGAGTGGGTGAAAATCTGTTACCTGTTTTTAGCTTTACCCGATCACCTGCCCCTTGTCTGAGCGTGGTGAAGCCGTAAGCCTGCCCGTGGGCTCGCTAGTGTGGGCTCCACTTACTGTCCTGGAGCGCAGACAGGCCGTGGGTGTGCAAATATCCCTACAGACTCCCGGCCTGCCACAGTCCTCCAGAGCTGGCCGCTTCCCCGCTGCCAACGAGGTGACAGTTGTCACCAGTACTTACTGGCCATGGAAAGGGCTCAGGGCCCAGGCAAAACTATAGACTCACGGTCATGGAAGTTAGAGCTGGAAGGCACCTAGGAAATAATTAGATCCACTCAACACCCTCATCTTACGGATTAAGAAATGAGGGGCGCTCGGCGGGACTGGGGTAGGAGGGCGCCCAAGGGCACATCACCAGTTAGTGGCAGCGAGTCTCGCATGTCCAAGCGGTCTTGTGATGCCGGAGCTCAAAGTCCAGTGGTGACCGTGCACATCTTCCGCATCTGAGTGGACAACTGTGCGTGTGGATTTCCCTCGTTTGTCCCTCTCCACCCGGCGTCCCCCGCTCTGGGCCCCAGGAGACTAACCCTCATGAGCTGCATCCAAAGGCTCCCGGACATCGGCTCTGGTCCACGGTGAGTTCTGGAGGAAGATGGGAGAGAGGGAGGACGGTGAAGCCGGGGTGCTCACCACCCCATTCTATCCCCCCGGGAGGTGTGCGCTCACTGGGCATCAGCTGAGCTGCTACGGATGGTACCGCCCCTCGTGATTTCTCTACACCTGCCTGCACCCTATAAAACAACCTTCCTCCTAACTCACCTCCAATGACCTCATCTGAGTGTGTCATCATTTCCTGCCGAGCCCCTGACCGATGCCATAACTGGAAGTTTGAGGGAAGAGTTTAGAAATTGCAGTGGCATTTACGGATCCCTTTTGCTTTCACATTCCTTGAGAGTAAGCTAAGCCTCAGAGAGCCTCGCCCAGGAGAGTCTGGGGAGCAGGGAGGGTGGACAACAGGGAGACAATCACAGTGATTAGCAAAAGGCTAATGACTCTCTTCTGGTTTTGCCTTTTATTAATACTGTTGTTGCTATTCTTACTGTCATTGAAATTATACAGGCCGTGTGGGACTGCATTCTGGTTGTGAACAAATAAAACGATACAAGTGCGTGTAGGGAGAATAATTCAGTACCCTCTTGTGCCATCACCCCCTTCCTCCATCCCAATGCACTTTGCCTAGTCTCTTTTTTTTCAATTCTTTTTTTAATTTATTTTTTAATAATAAATTTATTTTTTATTGGTGTTCAATTTGCCAACATACAGCATAACACCCAGTGCTCATCCCGTCAAGTGCCCCCCTCAGTGCCCGTCACCCATTCACCCCCACCCCCCGCCCTCCTCCCCTTCCACCGCCCCTAGTTCGTTTCCCAGATAATTTTGTATGCACACACATACACACACACGTGCAAATACAGAGCTTGTAAAATAGAACTTTGGCTCATGCCGTAGGCATCGTGCCGCCGTTCTCCCTATCAATGTATATGGCCCCTCGTTCTTTAACTGCTGCGTAAAATTCCATCACCTGGGTATATGATAATTTATTTAGCCATTTTGTGGATGTATAAGCTTTTTGTGGTTTCTCTGGTAGCCACAATAGACTGCAGTAAGCATTCTAACACAGAGGCACCCAAAGGTGGGTATTCCCTAGGGATAGATAATTATACATAGAATTAGGTTGAAGAATATAAGTCAGACTTGGTAGATCTGCCCAACCGACCTCCAAGAAAAAGCCGCATCGACAGTGCGAGAGGACCTCTTCCTCACAGTACTTTTTGAAGTGATGATCTCTGTGATTCCTGGGAGACAGAGCATCCTTTCCTGCGTTTTGGCGTTTGGATTCCCCCTGCAGGTCTCCCGTTCCCTTCACCCCAGTCTTGTCTTTCTCCAGGGTGGCTCTTCCACTTTATTATCTTCAGATATGGAGACAAGTATATACAGTCTTCAGACTGTTCTCAGTAGCAATTGCCAAATTCAAAGCATATGGTTTTGCCAGAGGTTTTCAGCAAGTGTCCAAAGAGAACCACGATTAAGAAATGAAAGAGGAAAACCCAGATCTTAAAACACATGGATCACATATCCCCTCATGTTGGGTTATATAATTTTATATTCTATTTGATATATTTAATTACAGATTTTTATCTACCTATCACTTTCTTTTTTTCTTTTTTTCTTTCTTTTTTCTTTCTTTCTCTTTCTTTCTTTCTTTCTTTCTTTCTTTCTTTCTTTCTTTCTTCCTTCCTTCTTCTTTCTTTCTTTCTTTTCCTTTTTCTTTCTCCTTCCTTCCTTCCTTCCTTCCTTCCTTCCTTCCTTCCTTTCTTCTTTCTTTCTTTCTTTCTTTCTTTCTTTCTTTCTTTCTTTCTTTCTTTCTTTTCCTACTTTCTGAATTTGCTCAGATGTTCTTTGCCATGTTCTTGGGGTACAATTGCCCCTGAGAACATTAGGTATATATATGTATATAAAGACACACACACAAGCATACATATATACGTACATATCCCATTATTGCTTCTGTTTCTCTGAAGAACTCTCACTGCTCAGAGCATTACTCCCTTGCCTGCCTTTGCATTTTTTAAAAAGATTTTATTTATTTATTTATTCATGAGAGACACAGAGAGAGAGGCAGAGACCTAGGCAGGGGGTGATGCAGGATCCCTGCAGAGAGCCCCATGTAGGACTCGATCCCAGGATCCCGAGATCATGACCTGAGCCAAAGGCAGACACTCAACCCCTGAACCACTCAGGTGCCCCCAGCCTTTGCATTTTAAGAACAGGAGCCTGGAAGACCCAGAGGCTTCTGAGGCTATAGAATAAAAATTCCTGAGGCCGGTCTGGACCACATCTCACCTGCGGCTTCCAGACACACGTCCCCAATCCCGTTCCTATCTATGCCCAGCCATATTCCGCCCCTGGGTTTCCTAGCTGGCTGGTCCCTGGTCCTCCTCCGTCAGCAAGAGAGCTCTTCTCCAGTCCTTTTTGGGATTGATGAAGACCATCCCTGAGACAAGTCAGTTTGGCCATTTTGCAATCCCTGTTGTCTTCAGGGAAACATGCTTCAACAGCCTGCCACCTCTGACCTCTTCCAAGTCACTAGCCCCAGGAGCATGCCTAGCTGTCTTGATGGGTCAACTGCTGGCCTTCCCCCCACCCGCCAGTGGCAGCTTCTCCCTCCAGGTGTTTATACCAGGTGGAATCTGCAGAGGTCACGAGTCAGGTAAGAGGGAAGGGGGACCAGCATCTGCCACCCATTCATGTCCCCCCGGAGCCATCAGAACAGACGTGGCTCCCTCTCGCTGCAGCAAAATGACACCAAAAAAAAAAAAAAAAAAGTGTATCAGAAGAGATTTGCCCCATTAAACAAACAAAAAAAAAGCAATAAAAGGAAAGCCTCTTAGGCCATGTCACTTTGGGGTAAGCAAGAGGTGGGGATCTCGCCAGAGTAGGCCTCCAAAGCTTCCTGTTTGCAGGCAAGCGGGAAGCGTAGTGCAAACATCCTTCTTCATTTACAGTCTTTGTTCTTGCTCAGCCAGTGTACTGTTCAACAGGGTGGCCTATGGGACGCATGCTCCCGTCTGCGTTATCTGCTTCAGATCAAAAGAGAAAATGCATGAGAATGTGCTCAGGAGGCCTGGTTACCACACACATGCCAGTTAGAATCATAATCATAAAGGCTGGGGCTGGGACCTCTCGGGGAATCTGGGACTGTGTCTCTCCTTGAGATTGGTCTCTTCCCTGGAGCTGGGGCCAGCCAACGCCGACGGCCTGTTCATGTGCCAGGTGCTCAGCTGTGCATGGCAGGGGGGAGGGGGCAGCTGGGGGGGTGGTGGTGGAGGCATCCCTCCCGGGTGAGACTGGAACCCACTTAGAGGATGAGCATTTCCATTTCTCCCAGTTCCTGCCACAGTGACAGAGGGATTGGCTCCTGCTAGCCCTTTGGGCACCCAGTTTTCAGAGCTCACCTGGCTTCTCCCTTCTCCCCCCAGGATCTAGAAAACGTGAGACCACACCTCCCGATTGGCCCAAGACAGTCCCCCAATTTACACGGGTTTTCCCAATGTGCTTATTAATAGTCCACCTCTGCTCTCAGGAGTGTTCCAGATTGGGTGAACAGGTCCGTGGGCTCACCGTCCGTAACCCCTCTGGGAAGCCACAAGCAAGTCAAGGACTTTTCCCAGGAGCCAGCACAGGGCTTGGCACCGGGAAGGACCCTCAGCAACGCTGATTGTCAAGCCCATTTGGCTGCTGGGTTGTCTTGGTGGGTTCGAGGCCGGGGGGTTGGGGGGGAGGTCTGGGAAGGATCGTCTGGGTTTCCTGGAGTGGTTAAAGGTGCACGGAGAGGCGGTGGCCAGAGGAGGGGGTGGGGGTGGGGGTGACGTTTGTGTGACACCCTTACACTGTGAAAAATGAGCCCCAGCTTGTAAACCCCATCAGCGAGGTGCCTGAGACCAAGTCAAAGTCTTTGTGGAAGAGACGGGGCTTGAAGAAAACGTCAGAGTTGGTGAAAACACAGGCGGTCTCTGAGCCTGTTTGTGGCAAAGCGTCGCCACACGTCCCGCGGTCTGGGTAGGTAGGAATATGTGTCATTTGTTTAGAACTTGGCACAGAAGGAAGCGTGTTTGCATATAGTCTTGCTCCAGGCTGACAACACTCAGAGGTAGGGAAGATCAGTGTTCTCATCCCCACATTTTTTTTTTTTTTTTAGTTGTTTGTTTTGAGACAAGGACTCTTGTGCAATTGCGCAGCTGAAGGGTAGTAGAGTCCAGAGTCTTGATGAGCGCGCTGCTCCAAGCCCAGTGCTCGCTCCGGTCACTGTCGTCGAAGGGGCTCCCGAGAGCTGGCACTTGGCCTTCTGAGGGGCGCTTGGACGCTCTCCGCAGGGAGGACTTGCTCGTGGCGTGGGGCTGGGGTTCTGTTCTGACAGCTCAGGGGGTGGCTGGACAGATCGGGGGGTTGTGGGGGGGTGGGGAGTCACGCCAGCTGATTCCCCTGCACGGCCTCCCTCCTGCCCAGCCCCGCGTGTGAGCCGGGAGCAGAGGACAGACGTCGCCGCGTGTGCCACGCTGGCGCTCCCACTACGTGATTGGGAACATGTGAGGGCAGGGCGCGTGAACTGCGGGTGACCCCGCCGAGCAGGGAGGCTAATTAAAGCTTCTCTTCCCCGCACTTCAGTCACAAGCCCCCCTGCCCTTCCTCCTGATGGTGCGGCTGATAAGGAGGGATTGAATTTATGAAAAGCGATGAAGATGTTTGGATAAGCCACAGCGCCAAGGCAAGCCGGCCCGACGAGTTAGGGCCTGACAAGGCAGCAGGGGTGCCTGAGAGCTTCCGAAGGGACAGGCGAGGGCCAGGCCCCGAGGAGGGGGGAGAGGGAAGGTGGTTGAACTGAACGTGACACCGTGGGGGCGTGGCCTTGGGGAGGGCCCACCTGGGCTCACCTGGGCAGGTCAGGTGGAGGTGGGCTTGCTGAGCGCTGGCTCTGCAGGGAGATGGTCTGGCTTGGCCCAAAGCTTCCAGACTTGCCCCTCCGCGGCCCGCGTTCCCAGGGGAGCCCCGTGTGAAGCTGATGAGTAAGGAAGGGGTGATGGAGGAGGAAAGAGCACCTCCCTGCCAGAGGTGAAGGGGTTAGACCGCCCCGGGGGAGGGAGAAGCAGGAAGATGAGAAAAGCCACGGGTTTTGAGCATCCTCCGTGTGCCAGGCACTGTGCAGCGGGCTTTACACGAAGTATCTCACTTAATCCTTCGCTACGAGTGTTTGGTTGTACTGATGTGGGAAATGAACCTCAGAGAGGGCAGGTAGCTTGCTCAAGGCCACACAGCTAGATCAGATCCAAGAATCAAAACCAACTAGTGAATGATTTAAAAAAAAAAAAAGAAAGAAAAAAAAAAAGAAAAAGTGAGACTCTGGAGGCTTTGTCGTGATTTAGCACGCTCCTAGCCCAGCCACCGTGCCACACGGCAGGGCCGGGACAGGTAGGTCCACCAGGATTGGAGGGTGTGCTCCATCTTCTGTCCTAGGATGCCTCCACTCACTCCCTAGCTGGGCTCCCTAACTGTCGTGCCCCCCTGGTCCCCCTAGTCTTCCTCAGGGAGTAGATGCTATCTGCCTACCCGGAACATTCCCCAAACCCTCAATCCTGGCTTGTGGCAGCACCAGCTTCGAAGGTCTTTGGAATGAAATGCCCCGATCGCTGCCCAACCCCAAAGACCCCAGCCCTCCTGTCACAGGGGAGCCTCAGGATCCCGTGGCCAGGTGGCCTCCTGGGCTGGCCCACGCATGCCCCCCTCGGGGCCGCCAGAGGACCAGGGCTGTCTGTAGCCTGTGTTTCTCCCAGATGCCGCCCACCCACGTGGAGTCTGTGGGTCGCGGGCAGATGATGCAGGCGGAGTGACTGTTTTGGGCTGTGTCCCTGAGGCCAGGGGCGGGACCAGGAGGAAGGCAAGCTGCCCGGCAGGCGTGCAGTGTTCTGTGGGATGAATGCACCACTTATTTCTAAATTAAGGGAGACCACCAAGCCCAGCATGCTTGGGAAGAGGTAAGGACAGCAGGGGGGCAGGCCTCTCATCCTTGGCAGGGTTTCTGCTGCTCGGTCCTCCTCTGGATCCTGACTTTCTCTTGCCTCTCAGAGGCCAGCCTGGAGGAGGTGAGAACCGTGAGCAACCTCTGCTGAGTTGGATCCTCCCCTCCGGAGAGCCCTCCTAACACTGAGTACCCTCCTTTTTTGATTTTTAAATTTTTTAAAAAGATTTTATTTATTTATTCATGAGAGAGAGAGAGAGAGAGAGAGAGAGAGGCAGCGGGAGAAGCAGACTCCATGCAGGGAGCCTGACATGGGACTCGATCCCGGGTATCCAGGATCATGCCCTGGGCTGAAGGCGGCGCTAACCCGCTGAGCCACCCAGGCTGCCCTCCTCTTTTGTTTTTTTAACCAAAGCCAGGACATTTGAATGAGTCCACCCTATAGCGTGCTCTTCACAGCTGATTCCGAAGTCACATGTGGTACATTATTTTCGACCCCAGATTTTCCATGAAATATCCCCCTTTCCTGGCAATCCCTTTTTTACCAAGGAAGCAGAACTAGGATTCCAGCAATGAAGTCTGGGACCGTCTGCTGCGGTCTGGTCTGATCCAGTTGGCGCTGGGATATAATCAGAAAGAATAAAACCAGGGTGGAAGAAATGTCTGTGCATTTTGTTATAAAAAAAACCCTCCATTCTGGTTAAATGCAAGGCACGATGTATCAATCAGCCTGGGTCACTTAAGTTAACAGTGCAGACTTGGTTTTAATATTGGTCATGGTGCCTGAGAGTCATTTCATTAGTGTCAGTTTAACAGTTGGATACATGGGCCAGGGGTAATATTAATGATTACTCGTTAGTTAAGTGGACACGGAGCTCTTGCATAAAATGCCAGCGGCGCAGATCCATTCCCAGGGGCTGTTTCCGGCAGGCGCTACCCTCTGCGAGCTGCGGTGGGCCGAGTGGGGCCGTGGGTCTGGGTGAGCTGGAGCTACCAGGAGGACGGCTTACGAAGGATCCCCTAAACCCCAGCAGGCCTGGCTGGGCCTCACCTGGAGCTCAGCCCAGAAGGCCCCTGGAAAGGTGAGCTGCCGCCCCTTTGGGGCTGAGTCATTGTCTGAGCAAGAGCTCTCTCCCCGGAGCCAGAGAACAGCTCAGGAGGCAGCTCCCTGGGGTCCAGGAGAAATGCAGGGAGTGGCCCCCGGGCCTCTCTCTTGGGGAAGAAGCCACTTTTGCAGCCTGGGATGGGTTTCCTGTGCCAAGATGGGAATGCTCAGCAGTGATTTATGCAGACATTTATAGAAAGCATACAGGTTTGTTCATTCATAAAATAGAAGAACAGCATGTTTTTGCTCTGGCAGGGCTCTGGGGCAGTTCTCGGGGTAGTGTGGTTGATTGTAATCATTTCTGGAAATGCCCTGATTAGCCGTGGTGGGAAGGCCAAGGTTGCATGTGAAAAGGCCACAAAAGGAGCCTCAGTACAGGTCACCTGCCTCCCGGAACACAGCTGATCTGAACTGGTGGTAAGAATTGCTTCCCTCCCCTGCTGCCCTGAGCCCTCCCCTTCCCTCGTGCCTCCTCCAGACACTCTTCTACCTTCCAGAGCTCCCTGGCTGGTAGGGGGCTGCGGCCAGGGCCGTGGGACAGGAGCACGAGAGGGCCGCCTTGTCGGAAGGGCATTCTCTCTGGCTTTGTCTCATCAGTCAGGCCAGAGGGTCCTAGGGAGCCTGACCTGACTGTGGACGCCGGCCCAGTGGGGCTTCAGGCCTGGGCCTCCCTGAGCAGCCAGCGTGCTCGGTTGAGCCGACTGGTGACTCACCACACCGGTGTCTTCACCACGCAGTCTCGCCCGCGGGCCTCGTGGGTGGGTGGGCAGCAGAGAACCAGTTTTGTCAGAAGTCAGAGACCAATAAATAGTGATTTTATTCCAGTGTTGCTCTGGCCTCCCAGCTCCGAATGCCAAGTACTGTGCAATGGGTTTTGGTGGTATATGTGCCACGTGACAAGCGTGGCAGGCGGCAGACCTGGATTTTTTAAGTGAAAAACAGAATCCGGGCTAAAGGCAAAGTCCTATCTTTTGTGTGTCTTTCGCCATCTACTCTTGAGCCAAAGGCTCAGAACCTGGAGGTGTGGCCCAGATGAGACCTCGGAGCCTTTTGTCCCTTGAAGGGTGGGACCAACCATACGTCAGCCACAAGACTCTCCAGAAAGACCATGAGAGCCATGAGTAGGGCAAGGGGAACGCAGGCAAAGAGAAGGAGAAGTGAGAAGGAAAAGACAGGCAGGAGCACCATAGCCTGAGCAGCTCAAACAACACACACTCACCTGCTGGAGCTCCAGGGTCAAGGTGGCGGCAGGGCTGCTTTCCTCTGAGGCCTCTCTCCTTGGATTGCAAACGGCTGTCTTCTCTCTGTGTCCGCTCAGCGCACACATGTCCCTATCCTACCCTCCTCTTCTTACAAGGCCACTAGTCAAGATTAGACGAGGACCCACCCATATAATCTCATTTTACCTTCATTACTTTGTTAGAGGCCTTGCCTCCAAATCCAGCTCTGATTCCCGCAGACCGGGGGATTTCTCTGGGCTCGACTGAGCAAAGCACCCCTTGGGAAATACATTGTCTAATTTAACCATAACACAGCCCTGAGGTGGAGGTATCCTTAGGCCCATGTAGAGAGGAAATCAGCTTGGGGGACCTCAGGTTGCAATAAATTGTTCTCGTTGCCTGACTTCCAAGCTCCATCTCTTAAGCGAATGAAAAATAAAAGGCCATGGGAGGGAAAGAATAAAAAGAATAAATAAAGTTTACATGGGGCTGGCATCAGAAATCCCCCTGCAGGCTCCCTGTGGGTCTTCAGTGTCTTCGTTTTACTGAGGTGGGGGGAATCCGAAAGTCAGGGTAACTCGCTGGTCCCTGCAGTCCTGTGATGGGGACCAACATCCAGCCAGTGCTGCTGACCCCTGTTGCAGGAGCTCTTAGTCTCCTAATCTGAAGGCATTGTCTTCATTCTGACCCCAGAGAGAGGGATACGTGGTGTCACCTGAATGGGTTCCCTTCAGCTGGGACACCTGGAGGCCTCACTCGCCATGCTTCGGGTATCATTCCTGGACAGCTTCCCTGGTCTCATCCTGAGGTTGCTGCATTAGGGCTCTGGCTTTATGATTATTTTTTAAAATTTGTATTTATTTGAGAGAATGAGCAGTGGGCACATCCCACTGTTTGCTTTTGGACATAGCCATATATACCCTGCCTCATACCGGGGCCTGGACTGGCCTGAGACCCTCAGAAGGCTACACTTTTGTGAGTGTGAGGTGAGTGGGGGTGAAGAAGAGCCCAGAAGTACATGCTTGTTTTGGTTTCCTTCCCATCTACAGATATCAGCCAAGTCATAGAGTGGTCAGGGAGCTGGTGTCCAAATGCCCAGTTGTGTGACCTCAGACAAATCTCTTGATGTCTTGGAACCTCGGTGCCATCATCTGTAAAATGGGAGTAAGAAACCCTTACCCAGATGTGTTCTATTAGAAGATCGTGTTGGGAGGGGAAGGGTAATAGTACAAAGAATTAGCTCCGTTGCCAAAAATGGGGGTGGTAATAGGGACTCTTGTATCCAGCCTGCTAAAAACTCACAGAACTCCACAAAAATTCCAAGAATGTGGCATTTTGAGCTATAACGGTGCAAAGAAACAGTACCTTCCCACCTCTGCCCTGTGCCTCCGAACCCTTTAGCCTCGGCTCCAAAAAGTGTCTCTGAAAGGGAACAGCAAAGGAGCATTTTCTGTAGTCATTTCTTTGACTGTTTCTTAGGCTCTTGTTACGGTTTGTGTTAAGAGGGGCTCGTCATTTCTCCACAAAGCAGATTCCTCTCCCCAGAACATTGGAAAGCCAAGAGGGGGCTTCCTCTTGCTTCCCCAAAACTCTCCTGCCATCCCCAAGTCTTCAGCCGCCTCGTGATCACAATGGAACATCCAAGCGAATGAGGTCATTTTGGTACCTATTTAAAAAATGATATATATTTTAAAAAGGATGGGGGCAGTCACGAAGACACAGAAATCAACTTAAAGGAGCACTCCCCTTGGCCACACCTGGCACAAATTTGACCCCCCACCCCCACCCCCATGATTTAGTACGGGAAGGAATGATTATCTTAGCTCCAGCTGCTCTAACAAAAACACCAGAGACTGGTGGCTTCCACAAACAACCTTGATTCCTCACAGTTCTGGAAGCTGGGAAGGCCAAAGTCCAGGCACCAGTAGATTCAGTGTCTGGTGAGGACCTGCTTCCTGGTTCAGAGATGGCCATCTCCTTGCTGCGTCCTCAGGTGTGGAAAGAAATGGAGGGCTCTCTGGAGCCTCCTTTTATAAAGACACAGATCCCATCCATGGGGCTCCACCCTCGTGACCTAATCCCCCCCTCAAAGGCCTCTCCTCCTAACACCATCTCACTGGGGGTTAGGATTTCAACATACGAATTTTGGACGCGAGGGGACACAAGGACTCAGTCCATAAAAATTATAAGCCATTAAAAAATAGGAATTTGTGAGTCCATGCTAATATATCGATAGATGAATGACAGATAATGGATAAATTGCTAATAGCATTCTGAAGGCCAGAGGGTAAATGTGGGGGGAGGCGGTAAAGCCCGAAAACCACCATTTTGAAACCATTTGTTATTTTAACCATGGAGACTTACGGGTTATTGGTTATCTTAGCAGAACCAACCCATCCTGTCTTATCCTTATACACTATGTCTTTGCAACTGTGGTTCCCTCTACTTAGAATATTCCCCTTCCGGGGTACCTGGGTGGTTCAGTGGTTGAGCCTTTGGCTCAGGTCATGATCCCAGGGTCCTGGGCTCCCCACAGGGAGTCTACTTCTCCCTCTGCCTATGTCTCTGCTTCTCTCTGTGGGTGTCTCATAAAAATCTTAAAAAAAATATTCCCCCTCTTTCTACCTGGCAAATTTTTATTTTTCTTCCATTGCCCTGTTCGGGTGTCAGCTCCTTGCTAATGTCCTCCAAAGATAGAATGATGTGTTCCAGGCCCTGCTTCCCTTTGGCCATGCAGCAAGAATTTATTGAGCACCTGCTGTATACCAGACACCACACGGAGCATACACCGTCAGCACAACCGAGTCCCTGTCTTCCTGAGGTTTTCAAAGGAGGTCATTGTGCACACAGCCTCAGTGTCCTTTCCTTGGCAGAAATGCCATGAGGGTAGAACTCAGACTTAGCCTTACTTCTATTTCGACATCTGTCTACGGAGTAGGTGATCAGTAAGTATTTGCTACAATAGGGATGTTCACGCCCTCTCTCGCGGGTCTCCAGCCCTGATTCGTAATGCTCATGTGTACAATTTGCACATACTTTCATGGCCCCTGTTTTGTCTCCTTTCCTGGAGGTGGGCCCCTCGGGAGCCTGGCTGTGGCTTCTGGTTCTGTGCGCATTGGGCCTGGTGGTCAAGGGGGAGCTGGATGCGAGGTAGATGTCTGTGGGGTCACTCTCACTCACACCTCGTTGGAACGGGGCTGGAGATCATCATCTCAGTCCAGTACCTGTAATTACTTATGCAGAAGATGGTAAGCAGGTGACCCTGAAATTGAAGGCTTTCCATCTTGCAGGGCCACCATTGCGTCACGGGCTTGTCTCGAAGAATGAACAGTGGGCAGAGCTCTGGGGCCAACTCTCGATCTACTGGTGCATCTGTTCGTCATTTGGCTGGTCCCTCCCTTGTCTGGCCTTGATGCCCGGATCTACAAAATGGGGTGTTGGACATGGATCTTGGCTTCTTTGTGTCCTGAAAGGTGACATCGGTGGGTCCAGGTCGGACAACTCCAGAAAGACTTCGGAAAGACCACCGTGGGGGAACCTACACGTCTTGCACCATTCGAAGGCAAGAGGCAAGGGCCTCCCTGGCCTGATCTGAGCCCTTGGACACACCGTCCTATGGCCTGTACTCCTGGGAACATTTTTTTTAATTTTAATTTTTTTTTTTTTTTTTTTTTTTGTGAAATAGCACTGCTTCCCAATCCCAAGAGAAAGATCTGGCAAAAGAGAGCCATGCACACTCACCCTCCCCTCTGCGTGGGGGTAACACATCAGTAGGCGCTCTAACGAGCCAGCACCCCTCCCTAAAGCCATGGCTTGTTTGCTTCTCCTAGGAGCCTGGCACCGAGCCCGAGATACTGTCATTGTCTTGGGGACAGACGCCCCTCCCCCAGCACCTTAAGTGGCCCCGGCTGCCAGGTTGGGCGTCTTCTCCCCCAAAGCAGACTCCCACCCTGGGAGCACCTAGAGCCTTTCCTCCATCCCTGTGGCTGCAGAGGGCCGCATAAATGTGCTCAGCTGGCTCTGTGTGAGTGTGTGCGTCTTTCGGTTTCAGAAAGTTCTCAGGCTGGGTTGGTGGGGGATGATGTGCAGACACTTCATTCACAACTTGTTGTTGGTTGGTTTTTCTCTTGCAAGGGAGGCGGGGGTGTGGCTGCAAAATAAATCTCAGGGTTTTTTCTTCTCCCCAAAGAAATCATTGTGTTGTAATGCAGGGAGAGCCCAAGCTGATGACATTTTTATGGGGCTGCCTCCAGTGAAGACTGTAGTGTCTGCTAGGGCCATCCGGAAAGCCGGTAGATCTCTCTCTCTCTCTCTCTCCCCCCTTTGCCATCGCCCGCCCTCTTTCTCTCACAGCAATACAACTTGAGCTCAATACTTGTCTAGAATTCTCAGTGGGGCTACCTAGGCCAAAAGGGGGTGGGGGTGGGGGAGATGACATCATATCCTCACCAGCCGATTGGCTGCTCTCAGTCTTCAGGAATGATATCATCTCTGCTTCTGCCTCCCCATCCCCCTTTACTTCCAGTCCTTTCCTGGCCAGGCAAGCCCCCCTCCCCAGCACCCCACCCCAGGACACCCCGTTGCCTTGGAGACCACGAGTTTTCAACCTCGTTGTCTGAAGGAATGGTAATTCATTATATGTCTGACATGGGGGTGAAGGGTACAGGGAGGGAGACCCGGGCTGGACGGTTGTGAGGGGAGGTTGTGGACAAAAAAAAAAAAAAAATAATGAACAAAAATATGTTTCACGCATGAGAAACTGTCAAAGATGGTGGAGAGGGAAAGGTCATTGCAAACAGCGTTTGTGAAATCAAAAAATGGAGACAGAAATCTAAAAAAAAACAAGTAGTGGCTGAAATATGGTTGAAAATACACCCCCCCCAGATCCCCCCACCCCAGACAGCTCATTAGGAAAGTTTTGGAGAGGGAATCACAGGCGGTCTGGGGCTGTTGTGTTATCTTTGGTGGAAAGGCCATCCCCTCGTTACCCCCTCCCTAGGTGTATAATACACTAAGACAGCGCTCTCCTCCCACAAGCTTTGCTCAGGGAGCAAGCCGTTTCTTGCAAAAAAAAAAAAGAAAGAAAGAAAGAAAGAAAAGGACCAGATAAGGATCCACCCACAGCCTTACAGCCTTGGTGTTTTGGGGTATCTCCAAGAATGGAGCACCAGTGCCTTGGTTTGAATCCCCAGGAAACCAAGGCAGGAGTGAAGAATCCCCTGTTGAGATTGCTTGCTTATGTGTGTGTGAATTATCCGTAGATTCCCTGTCTACATGGGTCATATTCACTAGGGGATAATTCAATCTCTGATTTCCCTGGGGCAGTTTAAAGGCAACGTACAAATTCCCTTTGGTCCTACCCAGTCTCATCTCGTGTCTTCTTCACTCCCTTTCCTCCGCAAGGCTACTTCTTCTCTCCAGGTGCTGCTGATGTCTATTTGTGGTTTCCCCTATGTTTGTTCAGCATTTGTTTTCTTGTCCAGAACCTTCTTTCGAGCCAGGAATTCCAGATGTGCGGTTTAGAATATTGACGGGGCACCTGCTTCCTTTGATCCCTACTCTTCACTCCTAAGCCTCAACTGCTGCCCCTTCTTTGGTTTTCTCGGTCCCTTACAGGGAATTTTGAATTGATAGTGGTCTGGCTCAAAGGAATAAAGCAAATGATGAAGACAGGCATTAAAGACGTAGTTGCCGAGCAGTAAGGGGAGAGGTCTATAGGTTCGTTTTAGGAATAGACACCTCTAGATGTGCTCGCGTGCGGAGATTGATGACTTTTTTCCTCTATGCCTAGAACATACGGACAACTCGATAAAAGTTGGGTACCATTATCTTCTTAGTTTTTTCATACAGATTTTTTCAGCTAAAAAGGTATTTTAAAATACCAGGTAGAAATGGACAAAAACTATATCTATATAAATATACATACACATAGGAATGTGTACATGTGCACACACGTATGCAGGTCTGTTGCGTGTGTGCGCAGATATGTGATTGCATTTCCTTATTTCTGTTTTTGAAGTTTCCAAATGTTTTGCAGTAAGTAGGTATTACAAATATAATTGGGGGGGAAGCTATTTAAAGAAATCAGTCATTGGGCAGGATGTTCCAAAGGGCAGATGAATATAACTCCCAAGATGAAGTAACCGGATGTCTGTCAACTCGGCGTAGCAGAGAAAACAAGGTATGCGTTTGTCCCCACTGGGGTGGTGACGTGCGCATCACTGGAGTCCTGTGGCTTCTCTTCCATTTTGCCATGGCCTAATTTCTCAGCCTCAGAGGGAAAGCAAAGTCACTGAGTACTAGGATGGAGGTGATCTTGGGCAGCCTTCTGATCCTCCCCCCTCCCATCTAAATTGGACATTTAATGGCTCGTGAAAAGTGAGTATTAATCTGAGATTTACACAAGCTGTGGCCTCGGAATCCACATGGCCAAAACCAAAGTCATAATTTCCCCAAACTGCCTCCTACCACCCCTTAAAGTTCCCTTGTCTGCCCCCAGAACCACTATTTTTGTCCAAGCTAGAGAATTTGGAGTCACTTTTGATTAATCCCTAAATGTCAGTCTCCGAGAGATCTGTCAAGAACAGTTTGTTTTTCCTTCCAAGCCTGTCATTACTTTCATCCTTTCCAACTTCCCGCTGTGCTAATCCAATCCATCCTTCAACCTCCAGCTAAAATGCCATCTCCTCCATGAAGACTTCCTTGATCATTCTCGCTTTTGCGGATAAACATCTGACCTGAATTCCAACAGGATGAACACACTTTACTTGTACCGTCCACCCTGGATCATGCAGCCTTACTTTGTGTGACGGATTTGACATGGTTTCCTACCTAGACCATATGTCTTTAGAGAGCAGAGATTTAATAAAGTTGTATTATAGGAGCTTGATAGAATTTATTGATGAAACAAGAGGAAACCTCTCTTGACAAATCATGCTGATGTTTTACCTTCCTCCCTTTATAGATATTTTGCCAAACACCTGATCCGAATGGTTACCTAATTGGTTACTTTTTAACATAAGCAAACTTTTCTGTCTTGCATTTCCATTCAGTCTGATTTCTTATATATTCATTCTTACTGCAATTTCTTATATGTTCTATTGAAAATTAATTAAAATTAAATCAACCAAAATCTACCTCTAGATTTTAAGTATTCTCCTAATAAACAGTTCCAGATTCTCTCAATTGATTTAAAAAGCAGGATAGTCTAATGTTTAAGGCTGTGGATTCTGGAGCCAGACTGCTTAGATCTGGGGAGTCCAGGATGGCAGCCTCTAGCCACGTGTGACTACTTGGATTTAAATACATTAAAATTAAGTAAAATTAAGGGTTCAGTTCTTTAGTCACACTACCCTCAAGGGGCTCAATAGCCACATGTAGCTTCCATATTGGAAAGCACTGATGTGGGACATATCTACCCTTGCAGAAAGTCCCGTTGGATAGCTCAGACCGGATCCACATGCCAGCCCTGCCGCTCACCATTTGCATGAGCTTAAGCAGCATGTTTGGCTTTCTAGGCCAATTTCCTCACTGTGCCTACCTCCTTGAGTTATTTGAGCCTCCTATGAGTTAATGCATGTAGAGCACTTATGTCCAGAGCCTAATGTCCATGATGGTTAGCCATGGATCAATCATAGTTAACCATGATGGTCTGTACCAGTCTCCTTTCCCAGCTGTTGACTCATCTCCATGACTTGAACTCTAGTCCATGGGTCCATATCACTTTTTTCATAACCACATTCTCACTACCTCCTGCCAAGAATTTCTCTCTGATCTTCCTTAAAAACACAGCATCATCTGTCCAGAAACTCTTCAAGAAGACACCTTCTTACTCACTTACATTTCAATTACTCTATAAAATCACAGGCAACCCCGGGAAGTGAGAATCGCTTTATGTTGGACCCTCATGGCCTTCAGGCTAAGCTCCTGGTCTTGGTTACAACTCACCCAGCTCTCCCTCTCCCTTGGATCTAGGGCAACGAGTAGAGACGCTCGAGTGTCGCTGAACTAGGCTGAGCATTCTTCACTGGTGACTTAATGAGCCGGCATGACTAAATGACCATTAGCTGGATGTTTGTGTGAACTGCAATAGAAAAGTTCCTCTAAACTTCCTGAAAAGGAAGATAATCTATCTAAATAGCTTCCTGTCTCTCTGCTGCCAAACAGCAGCAGAAGCAAAATAGACTCTCCAGCAGTGAAATATTTAGCACGTGGGGTGCACTCGGCCCCTCCCTGTTGGAAGAGGGAACCAAGCAGTGAAACCAGTGAGCCTCCAGGTACTCCCACATGCCTGAGACGTTTGGCAAGTTGCCTCTGGACGGGATATTGGAAGACGTTGGGGGGTGTATGGAAGGTAGGGAGGGACATGGGAGAGATGGGGTGCCTTTGAGGCTCCTATTGCTCACCTTGACACGGTGTCATCAGGGCCTGGAGCGATCTTTGCTTTGGTTCTTAGAAACCTCAGTTCATGTCTTAGCAGGACGGTGAAGAACAGATTGCTTCCTGCCTCCTGGATGACAGCTTCCAAGCCTCTGTGCCTGTTGCTCTGGAAGACCTTCCCATTGCTATTGAAAACATGTTTGGGGGGCTTGACTTTAAATAGAAACTTACTTAACACAGCCAAACTACAACCCAGATGACAGAAAAGCCCCTCTTCCATTTGCCATGGTTGAGTGTGGGCACGTAGAGCTTTCTCAGAAGCCCACATCGTGTGCCCCTCCGATTCCTACTCCCTGAGGTGTTTGCAGTGGGGAGAGGCAGGTGGTGGGAGAAAGACAAAGCGTGCCCTGTCCGTGCTGCCCCCCTGGCGGCATCCCTGGGGACTAGCTCGTGCCATCTGCCCAGCTCCATGGGCTCAACTCTGTTGGAAATGGCCCAGATGGGAGCTCTGGGTTCCTCTCTCAGTACCCCTCCCCAAGCACCCTCTCTCTCCTCTCTCAGCACTCCTCCCCAAGTACCCTCTCTCCCTTTCTCTGACGGTGGCTGCACCAAGCCCCATCAGTGGCTGTTCTTGAGATCTAGACCAGAGGTTTGTAAACTTTTTCTTAAAAGGCCAGAAAGTGACTATTTTAGGCCTTGCAAGTCAAGAGGCAAAGTCAGAGTTCTATTACACAGGTACTTATACAACCATTTAAAATCTAACACTTTAAACATTATGAAAAAAAAAAAAAAATCCCCCCCTCCCAAACCAAAAAATAAAAACTTTCTTAGCTTGAGGGTCAACTGAAAGCAGGTGGTGGACTGGACTTGGCCTGTGGGCTATGGTTTGCTGACCTCTGATGCAAGGGGGAAATGGTGATGGATAATTGTGGCTTCCTAGATGACTCATATTAACTGAGAATTTATTGTGTGTTAGATATCATTCTGGATATTGGGGACACCTCTGAAAAGCAAAACAAAGTCAAACACGGGCTATGTCCTCAGGGTTCACTCTGTAACAGGGATGATAGGAGACAAATGCAGAGGAGCAGATGGGCACAGAGACAAGGTTGTGGAAGGATCTCCAGCCCAGTTCTGGGGAGGGGGAGGGGTGTGGTGTATGTAAAGGTGTGTGTGTGTGTGAGAGAGAGAGAGAGAGAGACAGAGAGAGAGAGAGAGAGTAAGGGGCTCTAGAGAGGAAAAGAAACAGCATCTCAGTTTAGGGGATTCTCAAGCTGAGTCTTTCGGACTTCTTAGATTAGAGGCCGAGGCAGAAGAGCAGGGAGGCAGGGTGTTTCCGGCAGAGGGGAATGCACAGAGGTGGGAAACAGCACAGGATTCTGGGAGCAAGAAAAGCAAGAGCGACACTGCAGAGTGGGCCACGCCAGCTGTGCGCGTTGTGCTCTGGTGGAAGGGGTCACTGGGGGCCTCACCTATGTGCTGGGGACTTGTCCTCCATCATCAGGGCCTCAGACACAACCCTGAGGTGTGCTTGTGGGATTGCCTAGAGCAGTACAGAGGAGTTAAGTGATGCACAAAACCCTACAGAGGGAAGATGGGGATGCATTTGGATGGAAGCCTGTGTGATCCTTATGCTAAACCACCCTCTGTCCCCTACGACCATCACAGAGCCACCAGACTCTATGGCTGTCCCTTCAGTGGTCCTGCCAAGCACAACTCACAGGGTTTTTGTCAGGAGCCCTGGAGCTCTAACTCATGAGCCATGAGTGGCTAGTGGCTGCCATATTGGACCGTGTAGACCATTCTACAGGATGGCACTGGTCTACAGGACCTGAACTGTGTTTCTAGCTTGGCTTTGGGGAGCAGTTTGATAACAAGAGAAAGAAGAAAGAAAGAAAAAAAGAGAAAGAAAGAAAGAAAGAAAGAAAGAAAGAAAGAAAGAAAGAAGGAAGGAAGGAAGGAAGGAAGGAAGGAAGGAAGGAAGGAAGGAAGGAAGGAAGGGAAAGAAATAGAAAGAAAGGAAGAAGGAAAGAAAAAGAGAAAGAAGAAAAGAAAAGCCAGCTCTTCTTTACAAAACGGGCAGTCCCTCGTGATGTGGGAATGTCAGGGCCTCTCAGTGAAGTGAGCAAGACAGAAGAGAAACAAATGGAACTGAGGTGAGGACTTGGTGTTTTCCCCAATATTACTAAGCAACCGTGTCCTAAAATCTGCAGAGCCAGCGACAGCATTTTGTTTACCAGGAAGAAAACACTTGAAAAGGAGAATATTTGGCGGAAATGCACTTGGGATTAGCAGGGTTTTTTTTTTTTTTTTCTCTTTCTTTCTTTCTTTTTTTTTTTTCTTTTAATGCTGTTTTGTCTTTCTTCTGGGTTGTTCAAGGTACTGACCTAGTGCTTAGCCCCCTTTGCCAAGAAACTCCTTCCCGGCCTAATTAGCCTGCGGTATTGTGTGCAGGGCTGGGGAGGAGGGAGGGCCCCTCAGCCAATGGGGGCTGCAGTTGGCCCCGGGGAGGTGGGGGAGTGGGGTGCCGGGCTGGCCATTAGATGCCGAGTTCTTGAAAATCCCTCTGTAATTAATTTTCTCCTGCATTAATTAGAGAAATGTTGGAACGGGTAGGAGAGGGAGGGGTTTGTTGCCCATGGGCTTCTTTTCAGGGCGACTTTTGGGTAAGATGGTAATCTGCGGGGGAGTGGGAGATGTGGCCAGGGGTTTCAGGAGACCCCCCTGCCTGTGGGAGGGGGATCCAGTTTAAATCGGGGCTACCAGGAGACAGGTGCTGTATTTTACCTCGGGCTGGATGATGGTAGGCACCTCTTCCCAAGCCTGGAGTGTCTGTGGGCTCATGTGTGTACACACACACACACACACACACACAGAGGGATCACTGCTTCTCCATCATCTGCCCACGCCCCCGGAATACACAAACATTCAGCCCAATTCTCTGCCAGGTGCCCCAGTGCCCCCTCTCCCTTGCCCCACCCCACAACTAGAGGCCCTCGGATGTAAATCAGAGCCCCACTCGCCTGTATCCCCCTGGAATGACTCCATCTGGGCCTGCACAGAAGCTGCAGGTCTTTGCCCTGTGCCCTTTTCTCCCCAATCTGTTTGAAAGAACCAACTATGATCACCCACCTGCAAGTGAGTTTCTAGCCCCATGGAGAAAGACAGCCCTGAGAAGATTCTAATAAAAGCTTCTGGAATCTTCCAGCCCACAGACTTTCTATCCCGAGTCCCAGTGTGTTGAAAATGACGTTCGGGGAGGCAGGAAGCCAGCACACTTCTAGAATTCGATGCCAACTCCCTGGTCCTGTTAGCCGCTTTTATGGAAATTTGAATTGAGCCCAGCTTTTTCTAGACTCCGGTCCCGTATGGATTTTATTAATTCCACCCATGGCTTAATAGTTGTGTTCGAGCTGGTGGGCCACGTCCAACGAGCAATAACCCTACGTCTTCAGGCCTGTCCCTGGGGCCAACACCATCAGCGACTAGGTCGATGGCATTCTCCCAGAGGGGGAGGGCCAGCTCCAGGCTGTTACTGTTTTCATAGTGGTCAAGCCAGGGCCTCCGACGGAGCCGTTCAAGCTCTGGACTCAAGGGCAGGAGGCTTCCTCATTGGTCACCACCTGAAAGGAATAGACCTTCAGTAGGGAGAGGTGTCCCAGGACGGACGGGCCCGTTGCTGGACTAGAAGGAGGTGGCGTGAGAGGAGGCGGTGGCCAGCTTACCTGGCTGAAGTCCTTTGACTCAGCTCTCTCTTCCGCTATGGGCCGGGCCCAAGCAACTGGACCGTGGCTCCCAGCCATTCCCTGTGCAATCATTATTGCCCACGGAGCGCACGGCTTCCTCAAACCCTCCAGGCTCCAGGTTTCTTTGTTTTAATCTTTTTTTATTTATTTTTATTTTATTTATTTATGATAGTCACACAGAGAGAGACAGAGAGGCGAGACATAGGTAGAGGGAGAAGCAGGCTCCATGCACCGGGAGCCCGATGTGGGATTCGATCCCGGGTCTCTAGGATCGCGCCCTGGGCCAAAGGCAGGCGCCAAACCACTGCGCCACCCAGGGATCCCCTCCAGGTTTCTTTGGTAGGAGCTCAGCGTTACCTCCCCGGCTCCATTCCCGGCTCATCACCAACAGGCCACCCAGGGGTGGGAAGATCTTTGACCCTGTTCTGCTTGGCCCACGTGACCCATCCTTCCCTCCAGGGGAAGAGAGAGGGCAACAAAAGACACCAGGAGCTCGTGGGGCAAGTTCTCAGCTGGAAATGGGGCTGGGAAGTACAGGCCGATAAGAGCAAGATGGAATCTGCTGGAAGCTCTCTGCGCCTCTGGGAAGCTGTCCGTGCCCTCTCTCTCCCTGGGCCCATCCCCGCCGCATTCTTCACAGCAGCTGTTTCAACTCTTCTCCTCCGTCCTCAGGCCTCTGAATCCACCCCCATCATTCACAGCGGGTGACCTCACCTCCGGCTCCACGGAGATGATGAAGCCACCGGTCCATCCGGACTCCACATGGCCTGCGAGCCCGGCGGTGCAGTGGGGAGGACCTGGGCTTCAAGTGGGGCTCCACTGCCTTCACGTTTTGCTCGTGGGCAATTGACATCGCCTCCCTCAGCCTCAGTTTTCCTGCCTGTAAAATGGGTGGCGGCGAGGTTTCCGCTGATGCGTGCAACTTGCTCTTGCACGTAAGCGGGAAGTAGCAGTAGCTATTAAGTGTCGCCAATTGTGACAAACGGAGGCCACCTCCATCCCCACCATGCACTCCCTCAACTTAACAGCCACCTTTGAGTCACGGCCTCACTTCCTTGCACGCCCCCCCACTCTGGACCACGGGGAGTCCTGCCTCTGGTGATGGGAGGCCTCTCCCCTGAAGCAGGAGCCCTCTGCTCCCATGGTGTCCCTCCCCGTGAGCATCTCTGGCCTCCAACGCCCTTCCCCCCCCATGCCATCTGGTGGGTGCAGGCTTCACTTCACTCCCCGCAGTGCTCGCCTTCTCTTGATCATTCCCTCAAACCGCAGGCCCCTCTCTTTCCTTCCTTTCACTCACAGATCTGTCCAGAGAATCGTCTATGCTCGTTGACACCACTTCCTGGCCTCCCACTCGCCCCCACCCCGGGCCCACTGCAATCTGCCTCCTGCCCCCGCTGCTCTGGCGGCCTGGCTCTTTCCCAGGTCTCTCCGATGGCCCTCCTCCAGCCCCCTCGGTCCTCGGGGAGCAGCTGGCTCTGGCCATCCCAATGGTCATCCCCAAACTCTCTCCTCCCTGGCCGTCCCTGCGTCCGCCTCTCCCTGGATCCTCATTTCTTTGGCTCGTGACTCATCAGCATCTGTCCGCGAGCCCCCCGAGTGTCATCTTGTTTGTCCTCTTCCTGGGTGGTCTCACACACTCCCTCTTCAGCCACGATTTTACCCAAGAGTCTATCAGGTCCACATCTCCAGCTCTGACCTCCCCGGCGCTCCAGATTCGCATTTCCAGCTCCTTGCTAGTTCTTCTCCATGGAGTGTGTTGCTCACCCCGTGGACCCAACTCATCTAATACTAAAATACCAGCCACGGCCCATGCTCCCTCCTTCCCTCATCTACCAACTACCAATGTACAGGAGTTGGCGAACCCGCTTCAGGCTGGGTCGTTGATCTGTTTCCTTCTGTTTCCATTGGTCCTCTGCCTTTGGAGACTCTAACTTCCTGCCCAGATACTCGAAGTGGCTTTTGAACGGATCTCTCTGGGGCTAGCCTCTTTCTGTCCTGGTTTCTTTCTCTCCGTTGACAGCAAGGTGAAAAATTAGGGTGGCTCATCATTCATTGTCCCGACACAAACACTTTGTGAGCCAAAGGGAGTTCTAGTAACAATGACACGGCCGGGCCACCCTGGGCAGGCAGCGATGTGGGTTCACCCCATTAACAGGACTTTCTGATGATGCCATTTCCTGGTTTTGAAATCTCACGCCACCCCCCCTCCGCAATAATAAGGTGTAGCCTCAGCACAGTGCTCGTGGGTCCCTTGTGAGCTGGGCTTCTCGGTGACTTTGGTCTCCCCTTCTTTCTGGGCCCTTGCTCACCTGACTGAGCAGCCCACCTGCATCATTGCCCGAAGTGCTTTGTCCCTCTCTGTCTCTAGTCTGTGTTCTGGCCATTCCCCGGACCAGAAGCCTCTCCTGCATCTCCAACCCTGTCCCTCAAGGCTCAACCGAAATGTCACATGTCCCCTCCCTCCCCTTCGCCCCAGAAGCCTTCACGAATACTACTGGCTTTATTGAATCTCTCCCTCTTCTCTGTTCTGACAGCACATGACACAACCATTTTGCGCATAAATCTTGCTCCCTAAATATCCAACGCTTGGGGATGGCTGGGGATGGGGGGGCAGGACCAGGTGCCTTTCCTCCCTGCATCTCTCGGAGGTATTAGCACCATTCCTTGCTTAAAGAACTGAAAAGGGAATAAGATGTTCCATCCTACACTGTGTTGGGCGTTCACATGTGGTCCCTTGTTCCGACTTTACAACTCTGTGTGACGGATCTCATTGTGCCTCCCACCCCCACATAGTTCTTTTTCTTCTTCCCATGGAAGAAAGATAAGGCTGGGGAGATTAAGTAATTCACACAGCTGGGAAGTCATGGAACTGCATTGCTACAGAAAACCATGTCTTCTGTAGCAAAAATGCCTAAGAAGCAGGCTGCATGAATCACTTCTAATCCTGCGGCCTTTCAATACACCATGGTACTCCCAATATTTGTTTATTGAACAAGATTTAATAAAAAAAAAAAAGAGGGCCTGCTGTGCAACAGGGCAGGTCACAATGGGCCAATTCCATTCCCTTGTTCTGATGAAACAGTAATCAAATGCCTCTATCCAGGGCAAATCGAAATAGGACCTACATTATGGTCTTTAACAGGAAAACATGTCATAGATGGGCAGCCTAGTGGACAGGTAGGTAGAGGAGAGGGTTTGGTGTAAGTATTTTCTGTGTTAGTGATGATGTCAGAGACATTTTATGAGCAAAACAAGCTACTGGGGCTTTTAATTTTTTTTCTTTAAGATTTTATTTATTGGGCAGCCTGGGTGGCTCAGGGGTTTAGCGCCTGCCTTTGGCCTAGGGTGTGATCCTAGAGACCTAGGATTGAGTCCCACATCGGGATCCCTGCATGGAGCCTGCTTCTCCCTCTGCCCGTGTCTCTGCCTCTCTCTCTCTCTCTCTCTCTGTATCTCTCATGAATAAATAAATAAAATCTTAAAAAATAATAAAAAAATTTAAAAAAGATTTTATTTATCGATGTGACAGAGAAAGAGAGAGAGAACACAAGCAGAGGGAGCTACAGAGGGAGAGGGAGAAGCAGACTCCATGCTGAGCAGGGAGCCCAAAGTGGGGCTCAACCCCAGGACCCTGATATCATGACCTGAGCCGAAGGCAGATGCCTCACCACCTGAGCCACACACGCACCCCTAATTTTTTTAATTAGGTGCCCCCTAATTTTTTTTAAATGCAAAATCTCTTTGTTCTCTCTTCCTTTATTACTGTCTACTTGTCCGGATGGCAGAGTCTCTGTGGAAACCCGGCTGACACCAGTGCCTGTCTCCTGGACTCACAGCCTGGACTCAGAGTTAAGAGAAAATATGGCAGTCAGACTGAGCCAAGGCAGGGGAATCAAAACCAAGAGCCAGAAAGAGGACTTTGGGAGAAGCCCCAGATTATGGTTTTTTTCTTTCCACTTGGGCCGTTTTTACTTGGTGGTTCACAACTTGACATTTGATTTGGTGACATTTGATTAGGGAAACGTGACAAGGTAATAAAGAGCCCTGGAATGTCACGTTCATCTTACAACCTCCTGTCACGTCATCGGGTCTGATATGCAGGCTGCTCTGAGATGCCGTTCCTGCCTCCTGGACAAGTGTCCAGTGTCTACAATGGTTTAGATAAGGTGTCTCCATTGGAAACACACACCAGGAGTTGGGGCAAAGAAAGACAGGTGGGAGTGAGGAGAAAGACTGTTAATACCGTGATGGCCTGTGTCTCTGCCAAGGTGAGTGTGAAGGATTCCAAACCCAAAAAGGGAAATTGCAGAGCTTCGTATTATACATATGTGTACATACAGGTGCATCATATGCTCTCATCAAGGGTTCAGTTTGTCTGTCTACAAAATCAAGCACCCCACCACCACCACCACCAAAAACATCTCTTTGTACCCCCTTTGAATATTGCTTGGGATGCAGCTGATGTATTGTCAACCTCTCAACCCAGGGACCAAAGGAATACATAACAATAGACCTAGGACTCTGGAAGGTTCTACAGCTACATGGATGGCAGAGAGTGGAAATCTCAAACCAGCTATCAGCTGTGCCAAGTCTGCAGCCCCTCTGCTGTCAGCACTTAGACTTCTGGCTTTCTTCACTCCCCACTCCACCATCTGCATGAAGGGCTGAAGTGGGTGGTGCCGAGCAGCCTCCTCGGAAGGTGGTGCTGATGATGGGGTAGAGGGAATGTCTTGCAGTGGTGAATAGGCAAGGCCCGTGTAGAGTGCCCTTCGCTGACGGCTTCTGAATCAAGGTTTCAGATTGACTGACTCATCAGGAGAATACAGAAGAGCGATGCCTCAACCAGTTCTTCTAGAAGTCTCTCCAGGTATATTTGTTTGAAACTATAGATTTTTTTTCTGAGGCTGGGAGAAATTCACATCGTCTAGGCCAGGGGTCTGCAACCAAAGCTATAGGCTAGAGTGAACTCGCTGCCTAATTTTGTAAGTAAAGTTTTATTAGAACACAACCACGCCCACTTGTTGACGGATTGTCTATGGATGCTTTTTGCCATACAACAGCAGAGTCGAGTTAGGGGCAACAGAGATTGTATGATTCCCCAGAGCTTGATACATTGGCTATCTGGCTCTTTCCAGAAAAACTCTGCAACCCTTGATCGTCCATTGTTTCGGTTCTGGACAATGTGCTATGGCAGGACAGCAACCATGCTAAGCCACCTGGAAACATATGTAAGGCCACATAGCTCTTTTTTTTTTTTTTTTTAAGGCCACATAGCTCTTAAACAATTTCTTTTACCTATAAAATTATGAAGAAGAAAATAAAAAGTCACCCGCAATTCTATCACTGTCTAATAAGAACTGTTACTATTTTGCTGTGTTTGCATCTAGCCTTTCCCTGTGCACATATAAAAGTATAAATCTATGTAATTATGCAATTAAAATCCTACTGCGTTGTTTTGTGTCCTGTTGTGTGTGCTTGTGTTTCCCAGCTTATGGTGACCACTCTGCAAGTCCTTGAATATGCCTTGTTAACATGACTTTTAATAACTTGTTAATATGTGCCACGGCATCCCTGAACTTCTGGGTGGTTTTACTTATTCACAAATCAAAATACCGTGTGCTAGAACAAATCCCACGGAGCAGAAATCTTTGTCCGATTCTTTGATTATTTCCTTGAGATAGATTCCCAGAAGTGAAATTACTGGGTAAAAGGGTAAGGACAATTTTCAGGGTCTTGATAACATATTGCCAAATTGCTTTCCAGAAAGACTGTACCAATTTATGTTCCCACCAGCAATGTACGAAATTGCCGCCTTACCCTACTCTCACCAGCATGGAGTACTATCATTTTAAAAAGTTACCAAATTGATAGGCAAAGATTGCATTTTGTTGTTTTGATTTGGATTTCTTTGATTACCAGTGAGGTTAAACATTTTTTTCATCTGTTAAACACTTCTTCATATGTTTATGGCCAAAGGGAATCTTAATAATGGTCTTCAAGTGTGCAAAGGGGTTATTTAGTAGATTGGGACCAGCTGTTCTGGAGGAGAAACTGGAAATGTTGAAACTTGAGCAAGAAAGCAATCGGCTGAAGGTCCTTCAGTGAAGGATGATCCCGAGAGTGGTCAAATTCTAATGGAAGTCACCATGCTGCTCAGAGCCTCTTTTCTGCAGGTACAAGGGAGAGGACAACAAGTAGCTACAAATCATAGGGTGCTTACAAGTGCTGGGAGCACTGCTAACATTTACGTATATTTGCATTTTAATGCTCACAACAGCCCTAGGAGAAGTAGGAGACTTGGGCATAATTTATTATTAAGTATCCGAAGCAGGACTGAAATCCTCACCCCAAACCCTCGTTCCATAACCTTTCCTGCACTGCCTCTGAGAGAATCGATTAAACGAACATTTCCGGCTGAAGAGTTTTGCAAATTCTTCATAAACAAAATGAAGGAAGCGTGAACCAAATGTCCCATTAAGACCTCAGCAAGAACTCTCCTCTCGCACACAAATGGCGACATAGTTGTTTGCTACCAAGAACTCATTCTCTACTCTGAGGTTTGTGCTTTTTAATTTTTGCTGAATGCCTGAGCTTGCATTGCTGGGCTTGGTTCTTTCTTTTCTCATCTTTGTCTTCTGTCCCCACCCTGCTCCAGAGGAGCCACAAATAGCAGGTGTGTGCCTCACCATGAACTGTCATCCTCAGCAGCACATTGGCCAGTCAGGCTATGCTTTTCTCCTTCTGCGTCCTCCCCTGGCCATGGGGATGGTGATCAGGGTAATGAAAACCCTCCATGGGCTCTCCTCCTCTCCACCACTCAATGGGAGCTTTGTCTTTGCAAAGAACAAACCTGAAACCCATCCGGCCATGGCAATTGTTGTCTGTGGACTCCTGTGCCATTTGGATTCTGACTCTGTTAGAGATCTTGTAATTTAAACTTCTACTTGCTTATTAGAAATTCAAGGAAATCATCTAATAATATTTTAAATCTAAGGAAAAGCAGGCAAAGCCTCTCCTCCCCCCACCCCTTCTTTTGCCCATCCCTCCCCTTTCCTTTTACAGGTGATCTGAGATCCGGATTCTATACACGGTGATGGGAAGTTACTCATCTTCAACAAATATGGTGAATTGCTCAGGTGAGCAATGTCCAGGGTCACAAGGACAGGATGGATGGCCAGAGTTCTTTTATTTCGGGGGAGGAGCTGAGGACATCAAATCTAAGCCCTTGGTTTTTCAACTGAGAATTTTAGTAGCCTCATCTTCTAGAAGCTTGGAGTTCTTTATCCTGTGTGGTCCAACATAAATTATTGCTCTGAGAAACAATGATCCTTCATCTTCCTTACTTGCCCATTTCTCAACCTCTATCTCTGGACTGCTGGCCTTCGTGAACCCGTGTGTGTGTGTGTGTGTGTAGGGCATGTATGGAGGGAGGAGCTATGTTTTATTCACTTCCTGTTGAGATGACAATTCAAGCATCGTCGTTTCAGTAATGGGCTTGCTTCTGCCCTCCTCACCTCTGAGCACAGAAGTAGCCTGTGCTGCCTTCATCAAGGAAGAGTAGCTCTACTACTATAGGAAGAGCCAGAAGATCTAGGTCACTGTGGCTCTGCCCTGGTTTGCTGTGGGAGTTGCTTCCACCCACTGGGTTCACTTGCTTCCCTTTTACAATGAAGGGGTTTTGGCCACCATAGTCCATTTCACCTCCCAATGCCTGTATTTTTGCTGTAGGGAGACATTTCCAGAGTGGCAGGTGACTTGTGTGTCCACTGTTAAAGTGCCAGACTCCTTGACACTCCTCCCTTAAACTCGACCTTTCCCAGCTCTTTCATCTAGCCTTGTCTTCCATCTGAGTGGTGAAAGCAAGTCCTAGTGATGGCTTGGGTGCATTGGTTGCATGAAGGATAATCCTCTAGGGGGGTGGCTCTTCAAGCCTTGTCCAGGACCAATAGCATCTCATCACTTGGGAACTTGTTAGAAAGTTCTACTGAACCCAGACCTACTGAATAAGACACTGTGGGGATTGGTCCTAGCAGTCTGAGTTTTAACATCTAGGGAATTTGAATGCATGCTCAAGTCCCACACCCACTGCTCTGGGCTAAATCTGCAGAGGTCAGCAGGAGAATCCAGACACATCCCAGGTCCTCTCTGTCCCACCAAACACTAGAAAAGAAGAGGGACAGGATCTTCTGTCTTCCAGTGCTTGGGAGGAGAACCAGATCCTGTTGGAGAGATCTGGTATTTTCTAAATGAGCTCAGGCTCTTTAACACTACTTCCCGCCCCCCCACCCCGCCCCGGAAAAATGGGCTTCTCCTCACTCTGGGGTGTGGCAGCAAGAGTGTTTGGATTTGGGAAAACAGCTGCCTAGGGAATGAGGATACAGTAATCAAATGGAGACAATATGGTTTTCAGTTGGCCACACAATTTAATATTAACTGATGGGTTAGCAGTTAATCATGATTAATATTCCTTTAACATGTATTATCTCAGAAACCTCAAGGCATGGCTGAGTTGAAAGGAATTGAGGTGCAGAAGTAGACACAGCGTATGACCCCATAAGCAGATTTGATGTTGAGGCATCCTGACTCCTTGTTCTGGCAATGAAGGTGGTCATGCCAGGGATGTCCTTTTCTTTTGCTGCAATTAAAGTTGCTCTCACAGGAAATGAGTCTACAAGCTGCTGACTGTTAGATCCTTAATACATAAAATGTTATTTATCAAATGTTTGTCCGTGGATGTCTCAGTACAGAGCACTGCTAAAAACAACCAACCAGACAAACCAACAAAACTTCCCAAATAAACAAAGAAGGTCTTACAAAGCTAAACATGGTTTTACCATGCAACCCAGCAATCGTGTTCCTGGATATTTACCTAGCTGATTTGGAAGCTTATACCCTGCACACACATATTTGTAACGGCTTTATTCCCAATCATCAAAAACTGGAAACAACTGTCATGTCCTCCAGTGGGTGAAATGGATCAAGAGACCTCGGTGGGTACATATAATGATCAGTGGGATACTATTCAGTGGCAAAAAGGAATGAACTATCTCAGGCTACACAAAATTATTGGTGGATCTCACGTGCGAATCGCCAAGTGAAAGGAACCAGTCTGAAAAGGCTACATACATACTGTGTAATCCCATTTTTATGATATTCTGGAAAAGGCAAAAATATGGATAGCAGAAACAGAGAAAAAAAATTGGTGATTGCCAGAGGTTCAGGAGGGAAATAGAGTTAAATAGGCCAAGCACAGGGGAATTTTTAGGGCGATGGAACAATTGTGTTCGATTCAGCAATTGTGACAGTGTGCATTTGTCAAAACCCATCGAATTTTACAGCCCAGAAAGCAAACCTTAATGTATGCAATTGAAAAAAGTTATTTTGGGGGACTTTGCCTAGGTGGCTTGGTCGGTTGAATGTCTAACTTGTGATTTTGGCTCAGGTCATAGTCTCATGGGCTGTGGGATCGAGCTCTATGTCGGGCTCCATGCTCAGTGGGGAGTCTCCTTGAGGTTCTCTTCCTCTGTTCCTCCCTCATTGTACTCTCCCTAAAATAAGTAAGTAAGTAGGTGAGTAAGTAAGTAAGTAAATAAATAAATAAACAAATAAATAAATAAATAAATAAATTTTTAAAAAATAGAAAGAGAGCAGCTCGGGTGGCTCAGTGGTTTAGCGCAAACTTCAGCCCAGGGCCTGATCCTGGAGACTCAGGATCGAGTCCCACGTCAGGCTCCCTGCATGGAGCCTGCTTCTCCCTCTGCCTGTGCCTCTGCCTCTCTCTCTCTCTATGTCTCTCATGAATAAATAAATAAAATCTTTAAAAAAAATAGAAAGAAAAATTTAGGAGGTTGGAGGATTCTAAGATGGATTGTGGTAGAAGAATCTAACCATGATGGAAACATATGCAACCATCTCATGGAAGCGTGAGGGAGGGAAAGGTATGGACCTACCTGACTTTGGAAATGTCTCTGTAAAACTAAGGGCAAAAGGAATGGCCCATTATGGTACCATGATTCACAAAATTGGTTCCCACGGAGGCATGGGTTAATAGTTCTCATACTGCTACACATGTTTGCTGGAACTGAGCATGTAGGTAAATGGACAGCAGATGGTGGGAGCCCAGGTTCTCACTGTTGGAGTGGACTTCTCATTTAAGCAAAGGGAGGAGGCTAGAATGACCCATGTGGTAAAGGATTAGAGTTGGAAATATCAGTATGAACTCATGTTTAGCTTAATAGAGATACAGATGTTTATATACGGAAACATTTATAAATGTGTGTGTGTGCAAATGTGGATTGGTACATGTTTCCCGCTCTGTCTGTTGAGAGGATTCAGAATTAACATCACCACACTACCAATGAGCACACCGAATCCCCTTTGTTTCTGGTCCTACTCTTCAGGAAGAAGAACCCGGGCTCCTTCGAGAAATGGCTGATTCCAGGGCTGAGGCAGGAAATATCCAAGATGAGCCTGGAGCATCTGTAGTGCCAGAAAGTAAGGTAATGCCTAAACTCCAAACAAATAAAACAAAACAAAAACCAAAACACACATACACACAATGATGAGGGTATGTCAAAGGAACACGGGAACCAAAATGAAAGAGCTCTCAATGGCCAAAGCTGAAACAATTTGGGCAAAAAAATAAATAATGTGGTATTGGATTATAAACCAAGGGATAAAAGAAATATCCATGAGTACACACTGATGTAAATAAATGACTGAATAAATAAATACATGGGAAAGACTGTTCTCTGTGTAGAAGAATTTCAAATAATTTATGTAGATACTGTACCATCAAGGAGATGGGACCTAGTGACATTCCCCCCGAAAGAGCACGGTCAGGAAAGGAGGGGAGGGAGGGGACTTCACAGTGGACAAACCTGATGAAGGCTACCCCAGCCAGGAGGCCCAGGTCACTACTGACAATAATAAAACATGTCAAGAGCGTAGGCTTGAGATGATAGGATGAGGATGGTACTTTACCTCCATGGTTTTCTTTCCCCAAACTTGTAACTCCAGTCTTACCATGAGGAAAACATCAGACAAATAAAACCGGAGGGAGATTCTGCAAAATATCTGACTGGTACTCCTCAGAACTGCTAAGGTCATGAAAAAAACAAAAAACAAAAAACTGAAACTTGAAAACCTTCATGGCCACGGAGCACATGAAGAGACGCGGTGACTACATGTGATGCATGTGGCAGCAAAGGGACATTGGGAAGAACTAAAGAAATCTGAAAAATGTAAGGGTTTCATTTAACAGTAATGCATCGATATTGGTGCATTAACGTACCGTAGTAACAGAAGATGCTCATAATAGGGGAGACGGGGTGGGATTGTATGGGAGCTTGCTGTACCAACCCCACAGTGCTTCTGTGGATTGAAAATGATCGGGATCCCTGGGTGGCGCAGCAGTTTGGCGCCTGCCTTTGGCCCAGGGCCTGATCCTGAAGACTGGAGATCGAATCCCATGTCGGGCTCCCGGTGCATGGAGCCTGCTTCTCTCTCTGCCTATGTCTCTGCCTCTCTCTCTCTCTCTGTGACTATCATAAATAAATAAAAATTTATAAAAAAGAAAAAAGAAAAAAGAAAATGATCTTGGAATTAAACGTTCACTGGAAAAGACCCGAGGAGATTCTGGTCTTTGAGATTCAAGTCAAGGTCACAGACTACTGATGGGGAGTCATCGTAGAATACTGAGAACAGATTTGATATTGAACTGTGAACAAAATGAGGGAATGAAGTGAATACAGCCGATGTCCAAGTAAATATGTCAGCTCGCATAAGGTCCATGACAGCAACAGCTCATCAGTCTCTAGCTGCCGCGACCCCAGTAGGCGAGGGCATGGGTTGCTTGCGTGTGTGTCCCGGGGGAGTTGCCAGTTGAAATACGGTGGTCAGAGAAGGTGGTGCTGAGCAGATGACATTCAAGTAACCCACCTGAAGGATGGAATAAGCCAGGTACCTTTGGTGGGATGGCATGGAAGGGTCCTGAGCTTCATGCCATAAAGATAATATTTTCATTCATCTAATCATGCCAGGATTTCTTTTTCTTTTTTTTTTTTTTTTAAGGCAAACTGGATTTAAACAATGAATAAGTGTTCTGCCTTCTGGAAATGATCATACCTGTAATAGAATTTAATGAAGGGAGAAGTAGTTGGAGGTTGGAGAAATTCAACAAAGCTTTGAAGACAGCTGAATCCTGGGAAGGAAGGAATGGGAAGAGAGTGGGGGAGAAAGACGCACGCTGCATGGGAGGATGTGGCAAGACTGCACAAAGCAAGAGGGCAACAGGATAGGCCCGGGGGCCTTGGGAAGGAAGGCTGCCAGTTTGGGAAGGTGAAAGATGACAAAGGGGAGTTGGAAGTCAGTGAAAGTTCTTGATTTTGGTGTATGGAGCATCAACGTGGTGTCCGGGGAAATGTTGTCTTGACAGGAGGAGATGGAAGGATTGGAGGGATATGGGAGGACCAGGGTCTTTCTCGAGAAGCTGCTAAGGTGTGTGGATGAAGGATGCAGGACGCTTCGCCTTGGGGGGTGGCGGTGAGCTTGGAGAGGGAATGGCAAGTGGGGGACTAACTACTGAACAGGGCCAGGGAGCATCAGAGAGCTGCTGGAGACCGAGGGGTCAGAGGTGAGGCCAGGGCTTCTGCAAAGGGCTCTTAGAATTGGCAAGAGGAGGAGGCATCTGGTCAGCTCAGTCGGTAGCACGTGTGACTCTTGATCTCAGGGTTGTGAGTTCAAGCCCCATGTTGAGCGTGGATCCTACCTAAAAAATAAAAGGAAAAAATTTTAAAAACCTGGCAAGAGGAAGACAATGGCAATAAATATGCTCTGTCTTTGGAATCAATAAGAAAGCCTGTGGGCTGCTCACGTAATGCAGGCGCTACCAGAGGTCAGTGGGTCAATCTTATCGTCTGATCCAATTGATTGGTTGCTGTCACTGAGTAGAATCAGAAGAAAGCTGAGTGTCTTCACCGTAAAACCTATAATTCCTTCTCTCCTTATCACAAACCTCATGCTGCTCTGAGTCTTCTATATCAGTGGTTTTCAACTGCAGGTGATTTTGCCCCCACCCCCACCCCGGGGAACATGTGGCAATGTCCCCGAGACATTTTTGATTGTCAGAACTGGGGGGAGGGGTGCTCCTGGCACGTAGTGGGTAGAAGCCACGGATGCACCTAAACACCCAGCGCGCAGGACAGACCCCATGATTAATACTCATCTAGTCCAAAAAGCCGATGGTGCCACGGTTGAGAAAACTTGCTCTCTGTATATGGAAAATCTCTAGGCTCTCATGACCTAAACAAGAGGATAGTCCCTTTCTCATTCTAGAGGCAAAGCTTAGGAGAATCAGAGTGACCCAGTGACTTTCTACTATGTAGGGCACTGTCCCCTAAGGGATATTTGGAATGTGTGGGATGATCTGAGGGGTCCACTGGCGGGGTGTTGCTTGCAAGGAGTGGGCAGGTCCTGGGGATGCTGAACGTCCTGTGATGCATGGACATTCCTGTCAATACCCTCCTCATGGAGAGAGCTCTGGAATCCATGTGCCCAAGGTCAGATGGCTGTTTGGTAGGCGTGGTGGGGGGCAGAGCCAGGCTTGGAACTTCAGCCTCTTCCTCCTCTGGGATGTGTTTCCTTGGATCAGGAGAACTCACAGCTCCATGGGCACCATCCTCACCAACTAGGAGCAGAGCTCTTCTCAGGAGGACTCTTCTTTGGCCAAGATGCTCCGGATTCCCCAGGCGTCTGTCATGAATATCATGCACGAACTAATGTCCTTGTTTCCTCGCCTGTAAAACGGAGGAACCAGTAGCATGGAGATGAAATGAAACCATCCCAGGCCTGGGACGAAGGGAGCAGTGACAGTCTGGGAGGCGGGCGTGTTCACAGTCCTCATGGGAAAACCAGGAGCAGAGAGCCCAGCACCTTTCAAAACTGTACAGGAGTTGGCCCCAGCTTCAGTTCCATGAGCATCTTCTGCAGGGCATCGGGGTGGGGGGGGGGGAGGCAGGGAAACATACTAATGGTTAGAGACCTGCTGTGGAGTGTCACCTGTTGGCGGGGAGTATATCTGTTTCTGGGGCTACCGTGACAAACCCCGGATCGGGTGGCTTAGGCAGCAGAAACGTAATGTCTCACAGCCCTGGAGGCTGTCAGCGGGGTTGGTTCCTTCTGAGGGTGATGGGAACCTTCTATCAGAAATCACTGCCCTCCTTAGACCAGGCAATTCCCCTTCTACCTTGCTGAGACACACGGCGAGGGGCCAGCGGTGAAGGAAGCCTAGAACCTGGGCCCTCCACGGCCAAGGGCAGCCCCAGAGCAAAGCCAACAGCGCTGGCTGTTGTCCTGGAAGCAGAGCTCTTCCAGAAGACGGACCCAGAGGGGAGAAACCAGAACGGTGGGAACCATTTACCGCCACCCCTGAACCTCGCCTCACACACAGGGGAGCTCGTGCATGTGGCAAGAAGCCGATCCGGCATTTTTTTTTGCCTTTGAATCACATGTCCCCCTGTGGTGTTGGGGGGCGGGGGGTTGCTGTACAGGGTGGCTGGATGCAAATAGTTTTGCATTGGGCGTTGCTCATGGGGACGTGGAGAATCACATTTGGCTAAGTGGAGTCTGCACCCTGATTCATCCCAGCTCCCTTTCTGCTTTAACACGTTACCCCTAACCCTTATCATTTCCTGCTCTGGGATGCCCTCGCTCCCACGTCTCTGGGTTTCTGCTGTTCCTTGGATTGAACTGCTGACTGCCGTTATCTCATGCAAATAAGCAGGGGCAGGTGGGAGGAAAGGTGGTGGGAGGCACCTCCGGCCCACTTCCCTGTTCCCCGATCTCTGTGCTCAGCAGCTAATGTGCAGGTCGTGCAGGTCGCAAAGGGAAGAAAGAGGGGAGCCGAAGGCCAGGGCAGCAGGGGCGGTTTCGGGGCGACTGGTGGAAGTCAGGAGCTGCTGGACGGGAGAGCTGCTTTGGTGTCCAGCCGGAGCCATCCCTTTCGAGGTTCCCGGGGGTGCAGCTCCCCTGCCACTTCCCGCCTCGCAGCAGGACAGTCCCACGTCTCGGCCCTGGCTGCCTCCCGACCTCATGCCCGCCCTTCCCCTCCCTGGGCTTGAGCCATTTGCCCACATAGTCCTGCTGCCCTGAGCGCTGTTCCCTTGCGGGGCCCAGGGCCGGGTGCTGTCTGTTGGAATGTTCTCTGCCCAGGGAGGCCTTCCCCGTCGACTCTGTGCACGGTGGCATCTCACTGGCTCACCATCACTTGCCCTGGCCTGTTCTGCTTTTCCTCCTGGCCCTTTGTGCCACTCACTTTATTTCCGTCTGCGTTGTCTGCTGGCAGCACGTCCCAGACGTCTCTCTGGGCTCCACCCGGACTCCGAGCCAGTCTGGCCCCAAGGAGGCCCGCGGTGCGGATCTGAAGAAGGGAACAACCAGAGCGTGCGCTCCCATTTATGAGGCTCTTCTTTCTTCCTTTCTTTCAAGATTTTATTTATTTATTTGGGAGAAAGGGAGAGAGAGCAGGGGAGGAGCAGAGGCCAAGGGAGAGGGAGAAGCAGGCTCCCCGCTGAGCAGGGAGCCCGATGCAGGGCTCCATCCCAGGACCCCAGGATCATGACTGAGCCAAAGGCAGATGCTTAACCAACTGAGCCACCCAGGCACCCCTAAGAGACACTGTCACATGGGACATGCCATTTGTCCCTCATTTGTGCCCTGTGAGGTGTACAGGGTAGGAAGGGTCAGGGCCACTGTGTAGACAAGGAGGAGGTGGGTAGAGGGTCTCTCGGTCTGAAGGGTCCTTCGGGTTTGAATCCCAGGGCGGTGCAGCCGTAGAGTAATTATGTAACGTACCTGGAAGGCAGGGATGAGTCCACTTTTGGTCTCATAAATTGTTGGCAGGTTAGCTGAGATCTTGAATGTGAGATGCTTAGCGTCTCGCCGACCCAGGGAACCCTCCAAATGTGGTTTATTATTATTATTATTGCTGCCGTGATGGATATTTGTGCTCTCCTGACCCTTGTCCTGCAGCTGTCGAGGCGGAGCGGAGGTGAGACGTTAGTTCCTGTGACTCTGCCTCGGACACCAGGTCCACCGGCCCACAGAGGGATCTCCGCGAGGGCGGCTGGAGTGGACTGGGCTCAGAGCAAGCGGGGGACTCGGGGGTCTCACCTGCACATGTCCTACCCAGCTTCCCGGCATCCCCTTTCCTATCAGAGTCAGTAAATACGTGTCTGTCTTATTCTATTCTTTCTAGGCTTTTCCACCATAAGTCTCCTTTATTTCCCCACTTCCTGCTGCATTTCGAATTCAGCACTCTTTCCTTTTCTGCTCTGATCAGAGTAAGCCGGTTACATCAACTTCGTAACAAATTTTTAAAAGCCAGCCACTGCGCCCAAGTGTCCTGAACCGAGCACCGGGCAATCCAAAAGAGATGCTTGTGCTGCAGTAGACAGCTGGGGGCGGGCTCATTCCGGGTGCTGGGGGTCACAGGCTGGTGGTGAGGCTTTCTCTAAGCTTTGCAGCTTTGGTGCCCGCAGAGAAATGTGCTCTCGTTGAGTTCATTTTGTATTTCTTAGTTCTTGGGGGTAAGTTTTGGAATTTGTATTTTAAACCGTGTCCCTCCATGGCCGGAGGCCCTATGGTCGGTCTTAGCAACTGCTTTGGGGAGTAAAGGTGGGGGGACCGTTAGAAGATCCTCCCATTCCTACTCCCACTTCCGTGGCTGATCCTCACGTTGTTTTGTCACACTGCTGGGCATTGACCTGTGAGTTCTCTGCAACCCTGTAGCTAATATTTTAGAAAAACACCATGTAGGGATGCCCGGGTGGCTCGGCGGTTGAGGGTCTGCTTTTGGCTCAGGGTGTGATCCAAGGTCCAGGGATCGAGTCCCACGTCAGGCTCCCTGCATGGGACCCGCTTCTCCCTCTGCCTGTGTCTCTGCTTCTCTCTCTGTGTGTGTCTCTCATGAATAAATAAATAAAATCTTTCTAAAAATTTAAAAAAATAAATACATTTGTTTATCTGTTACCTTTACAGACTGCACTCCTAGAGAGGAAAGAAGGGAACATGGCTTCTTTGTTCCGCATTTTTTTTTTTAAGAAAATGTCTTTTTTTTTTTTTTTTTTTTAAACCACTGAACCACCCAGGCGTCCCTTCGTTTTGTGTTTTTGGTGTCTGGGGACAGAGGGAGGGCTCAGTAGATATACGCTAAGGAGAATTTTTTGCTTCAGTGTTAGAATCCAAGTGCGGGTGACTTCTCCCCCTGGTCTGTCTCCTCTTGGCCCATGAGCTCGGAGGAGGCGAGCAGCGGCCACCGACAGCAGAATCCAGAATGTCTTGAGGGTGCGGCCTGTACGGCAGATTCTCGTATCACCGCTGCCCATTCTTCACCATCCTGTCCTCGAAATGGGCAATAAACGCAGACAGCCCCCCGAGGTTCCTAACACGCCAGGCGGACTCGGGTCGGAGAATGCTGCGGGTCTGGGGGGGGGAGAATAGCAATGACAGTCCAGCAGTTTTTATTTCTTCTCTTTCAATGATTTTACTTATTTATTTGACAGAGAGAGAGAGACAGCAGGGGGACCAGAGGCAGAGGGAGAAGCAGACTCTCTGCCAAGCAGGGAGCCTGATGTGGGACTTGATCCCAGGACCCGGGATCACAACCTGAGCCGATGGCAGATGCTTCACGGACTGAGCCCCCCAGGGGCCCCTCTTTCCAGCAGTTTTTGAAGGACTTGGACTGAGGTTGTCTAATGGGATCCCAACTGCATTGGAGGTGGGAGGTGGGGGATGAATGGGGTTGAAGGAATGACCCTTGCACGAGGGCTGCTGCTTGCACGAATCCACGAGAACAACTGAGAGGTCCCAGCCAGCCCTGAGCATTTCACTTCTCGGATCCTTGGAGGACCTTCCAAAGCTGGCTCGGGTAGGGTGCGCGAGCGGTCATGTATTTCCCGGGTGGCGCAGGGCGGAGGTGGGATGCGCCAGGGGGAGCGGTGGTGGATGCATTTCTCTCCCGACTGACTCCGAGAGCCAGTCAGTCTCAGCCTCTGACCAGAAACTGAGATTTATTTCTCACTGGCCAGAAGAGAGTCATTTCAAAATCTTCTCCTTCCATTACGAAACGCCCCCTGGGAGCGTGGTGGGCTAAACACGGCCACGATCCGGGTTGCTCCGTCTTCAATGCATCTAGAGTTACAAGCTGCAAATGAGAGCTTGGGTTCCGGAGGGGCAGGCTCAGGGTCCCCAGCGGTCCCTGAAGCTGTCAGCCGGCCGCCCTAGAAACGGGGGGGAGTCCCCCCTCCTTGGCCCCCCGCTTCTGCTGCATCCTGGAGGCCCCACCTTCTTGTTGCTCCTGTGGGTAAATACTCCCTCTTGGCAGAGAAGCCAGCAAAAACAAACCTCCCGCAAAAGTATGGGGGTTTTGTGTTTGTTTTTACATCACTACTTTATTTTGTTTTGTTTTTTTGTTTTGCTTCGCATAGCTTTCTCGATGGAAGGCTCCGCTTTCAACCACACATCACTATGTTCGGGTCCCAGGAAGTCGGGGGGTGTTGGAGCGAGGATCGCTGAGCCATCCATGTTGGGGAGGCAGCCGTCCACCGCCCCCGTTTCTGAATTACCACCAGCGTTCGAACCCGTGTCAGCCTGATGTCTGGCCCTGCTGACCGTCCTTTGTAGCTTTTATAGCCAGCTGAAGGTACAGCGTATTTACTCGGTTGGTTGTGTTTGCTTCCGGACCCGTCCCATCCCCAGGAGAACGTACGTTCCACGAGGACCAGGAGTTTATTCTGTTTGATGCTTTTATTTCCAGTACCCAGATCAGAACCTGTGCAGAGCGGGGTCTCACTGAACATTTTGTGGAAGGACAAACAGATGAGTGGTTTCCTGGCAGCCAAGCCCTCAACTGAGCACTTAGAGGTCTCGTCTCACATTTTCTTTGTTTTCCCTCTTCAAACTCTATCAAGTAGGCATGGTTAGTATCCCAAGTTTGGGGATGAGGAAATAGTCTTAGGGAAGTGACAGCTCCTGCCTGGATGCAGGGGGTAGGTGAGTAGCTGGGGCGGGGGGGATCCTGAAGGCTGGCAGGGGACCCTGAGGGCGAGCACCTCGGGCATCTCACTCCCTCCACCCTGGTCCAGACCCTGAGCTCTTCCTCATGGACTAGAACCATCTCTCATGTAGGGGTTACTCAGACGCACTCACTCAATTATGTGCACTCACCCCCGTACCCCCGTGCTCACACAGATTCACAAGTACGCAGTTGCACACTAACATGTTTGCACTCACACCCCCACGTCGCAACCAACATGTCCACACCCACTTGCACATCATGTTCACCCTCACAAACCACTTGCACACCAACATGTTCACACCCACTTGCACACTAGCATGTTCACTCTCATGGCCCACTTGCACACTAACATGTCCACACCTATACAAACCATTTTGCACCAAACACGTTCACACTTACACACCAACATGTTTGTACTCAAACATGGGCACATGCACACACTACCGTGTTCATAGTCACACATGTCTGCCCCCACACTCTCTCACCCACAGACAGTCTCATATTCATGCAGGCCCACACACGCACATATGTACACACACGCACACCACTGTAGAGTGATCACAGCCTTCTGCTCTGACTTCTCCTTACTGGGACCCAACAAATGGACCCGGATCAGCTACCTTCCCAATTCATATCATAAACAGGAAAAATGACTCCTTTGGACCTACTGGCTTTAGAAGAGCACCTTCAACCTAGTTGAAATGGAATTTTCTCCAGCTAAGCCTCAGACCTCTACTGAGGGTTTCCGGAGTCTGGCAGCTTCGACAACTACCTGGATGCTCATTAATCAAAACTCTTCCCAGGTCCCAGCCTCACAGAGTTGGACTCATAGTTCTGGGTGGGATCCAGAATCTGGATTCCTAATAGCTCCCCCGAGTGACTCTGAGTCTACCAGTCTGTGGGCCAGCCAGCGTTGGGAAGTCACTGGAGCAAACTGAAGATGTCTCCTTAAGGATAGAGCAGACCTCTGGCGTCCAGGGGATAAAACATGCTGAGTGTCACTGCATAACGAACCATGCACCCCTGTCACTTACTGCGTAACGAACCATGCACCCCTAGAAGACAGGCATGGCTGAGTCGCCTTTTAGTGCTAGTATCTTACTCGTACTAGAAGATCCTCCATAAGTGTTTGTTGGAGCCATTTGCCATCAGAGGAGGGAGCACCAGCCAATTCCAAATCATTGCCAACTCCGCAACTACACAGGGTTTCTCACAACTTTGTCTAGACTTTAGCAGCATAAAAATTGATCTGTGCCCGAGGCTACTGCTACCCTCATTCTGACTTCATTGATTTGGGCCCACATCAGGAATTTTTGCAGCTTCCCAGGTGATTCTAATACATTGCTAAGGTCATCACTGTTCCAGATCAGAGGCTGGCAAACATTTCCTGGAAAGGGCCAGGTTCTGAGGGTCACAGGATCTCTGTTCTGCCCTTGTATTGCAAAAGTAGCCATGAACAATGTATAAACAAGTGGGGGTGGCTGGGTGTCAATAAAACTTTATTTATAAAAACAGACAGTGGGCCACATTCAGCCCGCAGGCTGCAGTTTGCCAATCCCTCTTCTAGGCTACCCTAGCTTCCTAAAATATGTGGTCAGAATCATCAGAAGGATGTTTTAAAACATCTGGCCCCTTTTATGGTCTTCTCCTAAGTCTGGGTGCAGGCCTAGAAATCAGTATTGATCAGAAGCATCCCAGAATTGGGAACCCTCCTGATATCGAGAGCCAGTGACCCGCATGTAGAAATACCCGACCCCACCAAGGCACTAATCTCTCTCCACGCTCTCACCCGGCCAGGTCCTCTACTCCAGGGGTGTGTCAGAGGACTCGGTCTGTGTTGCCTTACTTCTCTCTTCCCTTTATATTCTTTGTGCTTTTGTGTTTCAAGCTATTCTCAGACATCAGTTACTGAGTCACACCAGTGCGAGGGGAGAAGTAGTGCCAGGCCTCTCGGCCCTAAAGGGTGGGAAGGAGGTGGAGAGGCAGACAGGCCCTCCTGCTGCCTCTGGGGACCACAGGAGGGTGGTCAGTTCGAGGCTGCCGCGGAGGACACTGTTCATACCCCGCCCCTACTACCATCCACAGGCATGACTCTGGCTCTTTCTGGGCCCAAACTCTGGGCCTCTCTGCCCTGCTGGTTAAGGCTGGCTTATTTTCACAGGTGAGGTGACAGGAGCCTCTTCCAACTTTCTGTTTCATGATAAGATACTTATCTCCCTGGCCTTCTCCAAGCTCCAGGGTGATGGCTCCGTGGAGGCCTCAGCCTCTGCTCGGTTGTTCTTAATTAAATCTGAAATGGACTTGAACAAGAGAGCTTTGGGAGCTTGGTGGGCTGTGGGCCAAGGACCCAAGAACTGCCACAGAATAGCACCACCTCCCACAGTCCTGATCCCTGGGACATGTGTACAGATTATGGAGAAATCCTCCTGCAATGAACTTATGTTAACTCTTTCGCCTGGGTGCTGGATTTCAAAAGCAACCACAGATCAAGGGTGGAGGATCTGGCTTGGCTTGCCAAATACATGGAGGGTGTTCTGGGGCCTCATGGGTCAGGATCCCCCAGATGTCCCAGTGGGATGGCCAGGGGTCCTCAAGTTCTGAGAACGATTCACCCTCCCAACTGTATCCACCTAACCTTTACTAGAGGGTTTTTCCCTTTAAGTGATGCAAGGAATTGGTATATTCAGAACAGAATATCTGAGGCTTGGGGTACTTGGGAGGCTCAGTCACTGAAGCGTCTGCCTTCAGCTCAGGTCATGATCTCAGGGTCCTGGGATCGAGCCCCATATTGGGAATCCCTGCTCAGTGGGGAGTCTGCTTCCCCCTCTCCCTCTCCCTCTGCCTCTCCCCCTGCTCCTGCCCTCTCTCTCTCTCTCTCTCTCTTTCTCTCAAACAAATAAATACAATCTTAAAAAAAAAAAAAACAGAATATTTGGGCTTAAAGGAAGAGAATGGGATGGGATGGTACCTGGTTTCTAGGGGCAGGGACGAGAAGTCTGGGGCTGATTTGGGGTCAGCACTCAGGGCTGAGCATTTCCTAGCACCTCCATATGGACAGAACAACGACAGGTGATAAGGAACACCGGGCACCCATCGTACACACAGAAAAGCAGTAAGTGTCGAGCATCGCAGGCAGAGCAGCAGGTAATCCCCAGTCCTCACTCCACACACACACACACACACACACACACACACGTTTTACATACACTCTTTATTGAATCATTACAATAACACAGAGGGTCACCATTATCTCCACCAGGAAGTGAAGAAACCAAGGCACAAAGAGGTGGAATAATTTGCTCCAGGCCAAACAGGTGGTAAGTGACGGAACTGGTATTAGACCTTGGGTTAGCCTGTCACCAAAAGAACTGAAAAATGTATTAAAGGTGACAGGATACGCCCCCTGCTCACAACTGGAGGGCATTTTTAAGGCAGCCTAGGAGCAAATGCAACGTCGCACGTTGGGCTTTGGAGGGAGCTCAGCGTGGGAGCAGGTTATTAGGGCGATTGAGGACGTGGAGAAGGAGAGTTAACGTGGACCTCCAAACGCTGTCCCCTCCCTATAGTTGCAGAGCACCAGTGTGCCTGTATCACCCGAGGGGCACATGCGGAGCGACATAGTGGCCCACGGAGCAGGTAAGGACCAGCGGGTGCTGAGACCAACCCTGGGCCGTGTTGCTAGCGTGTGTCCCTCTCTCTTCCTCCCCTGGGGCTGCCAATCCCATCTTTTAGGGCTTGTTTCTGACCATCAGTCTTTCTTTCTCCTCAAGTCTCTCTTTGTTTTGCTTCTGTCCCAAAAGAAGGGGATTAGTTAATATGCGGAGTTACTTACACTGTGTCCCCCCCTCCCTCAACATTCACATGTTGGAGTCCTAACCGCCCTCCCCATAGTCCCCCAGAAGGTGACTATATTTGGAGATGGGGTCTTGATGGAGGTGATCAAGTCAAGGTGAGATCCTTATAGGGTGGGGCCCAACCCAATATGACTGGTGTCCTTATAAAAAGGAAATCTGGACATAGGGGTGCATAGAGAAGAAAGATGAAGAGCCATGGGGACCAGACGGCCGTCTGCAAGCCGAGGAGTGAGCCCTGGATGGATCCCTCCCTCGGGGGCCCTCAGAAGGAGCCAGCCCTGTCGACCCCTCAATTTCAGACTTCCAGCTTCCAGACTATAAGGTGACACGCTTGGTGAAGCCACCTAGTTCGTGATACTTTGTTATTGCGGCCTTAGCAAACTCATGCAGTGATTCCTCCCCTAGTGTTGGTCAGGGTTCCAACAATTTCAGGAGCATTTTAAGTTTCAAAGAAATGCATCGGAGAGGAGGGCATCCGGGGCCCTCTGAGCGGTGATGGGGCAAATGTTAGGGGTGGGGGCTGCAGATCTCTGCAGGCCTTGGGCCCCATTTCGCTCACTGCCTTAGTCCCTTCTGAGAACTTGGTGTCTGTTTAGCTGCTGTAGTTTTCGTATCCTGGAAACTGAGCAATGCTAGCGCCACCACCCCGAGCGAGCAGGGCTCCCTAGAGCTGTGACTTCTGGAAACAGAATGTTCCTGGTTTCCAGAAGGTTAAAAAGTTCTCTGCAGTCACTTTCTCTGAGCAGCGGAGGAGTGAGTGTCCAAGCTCCGTTTGGGCTTTATTATGCATTTCTGCAGCCTGGAGTGTTAAGTACGCGGCCTGCAAGGAAAGCTGCGCCTTTATTTATTTTTTATTTTATGTAATTTTTTAAAAAGATTTTATTTATTTATTTATTCATGAGAGATACAGAGAGAGAGGCAGAGGCACAGGCAGAGGGAGAAGCAGGCTCCCTGCAGGAAACCTGATGAGGGGCTCGATCCCAGGACCCCGGGACAATGACCTGAGTTCAAGGCAGATGCTCAACCACTGAGCCACCCAGGCACCCAGACCTGCACCTTTAAATGCAGCAGTGAATGAATAATTTGGGTGAGGTTTGGGAAATCTTTGCCAGGGTCTTTATCTGGGTCTTCTCCAGGGCAAGCCCAATTTATCTGTGTAGCCATGTACCGAGGAGAGAGCCACGAACGAGTGTGACGCTCTTGGCATCCATCTAGGGGGGAAAGGCCACAGTGAAAGCGGATTTTTCAGATCTAATGATCTTTGGGAAAGGGCAAGTGTTGATTTCCTGCCCCCTGCTTGTCACCTGATGTCTGTGGTCCTCCGTGAGTCTGTTCCCATCAATCTTAGATTGTCCATGGGGAGGGCACAGTCATGCTGCCTGCATACTTCTTCCCAGAGGCTTTTGTCCTCCTAGCGTTGAGGAGGTGGTTTTTACCAAACTTGAGCTCTCATGAGCATGTGGGGATGTTGTGAAAATGCAGATTTCCTGGCCCTGGCTCTAGAGGACCTGAATTCTTGGATTAGGGGGAGGGCCCAAGGATGTGCATTTTTCACAAGCACACCTCCCAACAGCCCCACTCCCATGGGTTGAAACGTGTGCACTGCAGTTGGGGAACATTCTCTTAGGATCAGGGGCCACTTGCTATATTTTTCTTTGCATTTTCACAAAATAAAACAGAAGACCAAGGGTTGTGAAAAAGTGAAACTGGCAAATGTCAGGGAGGAAAAAATATCTTTTGCTGAAACTAGCAAGTCAATTAAATGTTGGTTGGATTGAATTGGAAATTGGATCCCAGCCACTATAGGAATTTTTCTTTTTTATTTTTTTTTTTTTGAGATTTTTTTTTTTTTTAGAGCAGTTTTAGGTTCGCAACAAAACAGAGAGGAAGGTACAAAGATTCCCCATATACCCCTGCCCCTCGCATGTACAGCCTCCCCCACTGTCCACACCCCCCACCAGAGCAGGGCATTTATTATATAATCCATGAGCCTCCACGGACGGGTCATTATTCCCCAGAGTGCATGGCCTATGTGAGAATTTACTTGTTGTCTCGCACATTCTATGGGTTTGGACGAAGGTATGAAGACATGTATCCACCATGACAGTGTCATGCAGAATAGTCTCATTGCCTCCCCCAAACCCTCTGTGCTCCACCTCCTCATTCCTCCCTTCCCTTAACCCCTGGCAACCCCTCATCCTCTTACTTTCTCCATAGTTTTTCTCCTTCTCAGAATGTCACAGAATTGGAATTTTACCATATTTGTCCTTTTCAGATTGGCTTGTTTCACTGAGTGATATGCATGGAAGGACCCTCTGCGTCTTTTCACGGCTTGATAGCTCATTTCTTTTTGGTACCGAATAATATTCTGTTGTCTGGATGGACCACAGATTATTTATTCTGTCGTTTGTTTTTTAAAAGACACCAAGGTAGATGGTACGTTTACATTGGCCATGGATCCCTTTCTTTCCTTCTTAATAATAAAGAACTGTAAGAGTCTCAAGCTTTATGATGTTTGATTGATGAACCTTCCATCATGGATACATGTTTAGTCACATGGATTCTTTTGCTTTTCTTAAGATTGGGAGGGAGCTTGTTAATCACAGATCCTGGACTCTAACCTAGACTGAGATACCAGGGTAGGTGGACGAGGTCACCTATGTGGCCATCCTGAAGCCTGCAGGTGACAAAGTGGTGGGGAGCTGTGTGGAGGTCAGTGTCCCCAAGGAGACACAGATGTGGGGTTCATGCACCAGCTCTTCTGCATTGTCCTTGCACATTGTATTGTCCCAAGGGGCCAAAAAAACAATGAAGTCTTGCCAGCCAGCTGAGTTGCTGTGTCTTAGGTAACCTCCTTGCTGTCTCTAAGCTTTGGCTTGCTTCTCTGCAAAACGGCGGTACCTGAGAACTGCTCTAAGTTGGACATTATATGGCGTGACCACATCAAAACCAGGTCAGCACTGTGACCTCACTGTTCCCATCCAACCTGCCCCGGACCATTTATCAGCCTAGGTCGAGAACAGCGTGAGACGCAGAGTAGGAGCTCAGTATATATCTATAGATGGCTCCTTGGTTCCTAGACCTGACCACTCTTGACCTGGCGTATTTCTGAAATACCGAAGTAGGTTAGAAAGGAAGGAACTGGAGACAATGATTTTTCTTCCTTAGGGGTCCCTCTCCTTTTTCGTCAGCCCCATCCAGCTGTGGGTACCCTGGACCCCCCGAACCTGGAGCCAATTTCTCTCCCACTTCTTCTGACTCATATCTTTCATCATGTCTCAGGAGAACAGTCTGTCACTCGCTCCTTCTCCTGGTGAACAGGAGGGCCTGGGCAGAGAGAGCTGGAACTCAGTGCAGCCGGGACCGGGCCTAATCCTGGAGCAATTAGCAAAGCTGGGAGGTCGGCTTCTAGCTCGGGCCCTGTGCACACATTTGGGTGAAGGAAGTTTCCTGCTTTCCTAACCACCTTGTCCTCTTCCCCGTGAAACATTAATTAGGAAGAAGGAAACATCCTCGCCCCTCTTCCCTCTCCTCCTTGAGCTGCGACTCTGAAGGACACGACAGATGACTTGCTTTGCTGTGGAGGCTTCTGCATTTTTAACAGGCAGTGCACAGCAGCGAGGGGCACACTCAGGGCGAGTGTGGATGTTTGGACCACTGGAGTCTCACCTCCCCCCACACCTCCAAACCTCCTTTCCTTGAGATTTCCAGACCCGATCTTTGCTGAAAACCCAACGAGAACCCTTGCCAATGTGTTCAGGAGAAGAAAGCTTACTGTAGATGGGCTTTCCAGTGCATTCCTATAATTACAGCTTGATTCTAAAGCACTAAATGGTTATTATTATAAAACCAGTGTGTTTGCTGCCAAGGCGATAGGAAAGACACCCCACAAGCCACACCAACATGAGGGTCAGGGAAATCAAGCCTTTTTATTGGATTTGAGAGTAAGGCATAACAGTGAGAACAGAAGGCGGGAATCTTTAGCCATGCATGCAGACTCACAGGTTCTTAGGGGGACACAAGAGAAAGAAGGAAAGAAATGGAGGAGAAAAACACCCTGGGACTGGCTACAGAGAGGAGTGACTTGGAGCGCACAGACGCGAATCCAAATGACCATTCGCCAGGGTTCTGGAATATAGAGACAGCTGTGATGTTGAAATGTAGATTTCCCCAAACTCGTACTCATTTCAAAGTGTTTATATAGCTCACTATGTGCCAGGCATTGTCCCTAACCCTCTACATATACTAACTCATTTAATTAAATTTCCGTTGAGTTTCACAGTTTCTGGATTTATCGAATTTTCACCGGGAGACTGTTGGTGAAATCTGTGATCACTCCTCACCCAAAGAAGCTCTTGGAACGGTGACAGATCATTCTAGATTCCAGCCCACAGCTTCCCTGTTAGCACCTGCACCTCTGTTGCCTGACCTTTCTAGTTCTGGGAATGTTTAACCCTTTGTCTACAGGACAGAATAGGAGGGGGGGAGGGAGGAGAGCCCGGAGGGTAGAGGAGGAGAGAGGATGGCAGTGGGTTGGGGGAAGGCTCCAGACCTGAAACAAGCTCAGAGGAATGTGGCAGCCTAATCAGTTGAGACTCTTTTTCCAAAGACCTACCATCTAAGCAGCAGGAGAGAGGTCTGTTGGAACCAACCAGGCAGCTGAGAAGCTGCTGAATTTGCCACGCCTCCTCCTTAGCTCCCTTCCTGAAAGTTCCTTTCACGGCAGCAACAAGCAAGGAAGTTCTGATGAGCTAATGCTCAGAGGAACTCAGTAGGAGGGGATCATCTTTCTTGCCAGGGCATTTTCCTACTCTTTGAAGGAAAAAGTTTTAAAGAAGGACCAAACTCAGGCTTGATGCAACATAAACAGGGCACATGGTGGCATTGCTTTGACACTTGGACAGGTCTCTATCTAGATCCAAGGCCCCTTCTGGCCTTCCCTCCGTTCCTGGCACCATCAGTGCCTTGGACCCATCCAGGGGCTGACTGCAGGGAGGTGAAATTTCTTCCAGGAGCTCTTTGCTGTGGTCCCTTTGCTTGAGTGAGGGGCTGGTTTTGAAGGACCTCAGAACAGGGTGGTAGAAACACGAATCAGAAGTCCTATTAAGAGTCAGAGGTCAAATTCTGGGAGGTCCCCCTCAGGGGGCCAGAGGTAGGATACTTTGGAAGAGTTCCGAGCCCAGTCGTGCTTGAGAGGGCACCCAGTTTGGGATGAAGCAGAAAGCACCCAAGGCAGCCTCCGGGAAATGTCGAGGAGGTGTGATCTTCCCTTCAGTGTTGGGGGGATGGGGTTCAGAGGCAGGCAGGCAGGTGTTCCTAGAGTGAAGCAAAAAAGTCTCTGGTCACTGTTAAATGACCTAGTTCGTGACAAATGCCTAACAGAGTGCCAGATATAAAGGTTCATTAGGTTGGTTTCTAGGATTCTATTTTGTTAACCAAAGTCTTTAGAGGTCATAATAAAATTCACTTCTGTTTGGCCCACTTGCCAACAAATCCACGGTGACATTTGCTTGAGGTAGCAGGAAATAGCTGGGTATGTTTTCTTCATCCTGGCCTGATGGTCTTGGAGTCCTGGACCAGTGGTGGGTCTGTGCTCGTTTGCATGGCCCAGAAGCACAGGCTGTCGAGTTTGGGGAACCATCGAAAGATCTAGTTTCGGGTTTGGTGATTCGAAAGAAGAGTCACCTAGAAGGTGGCACTTGTCTTTGGCTGTTCTCCAGGAGTAGTTTGACAATGACTTGGAGAGGGAATGGGAGACGCTTGGTTTATATATGTTTGAACTCGACGTTCCTTTGGTGTGTCTAAGGGGTGGGTTGGGGTAGCAGAGTGGGTGAAGACCCAGGAGATGGAGAGTAGGGGGCTTCTCCCTAGGAAGTCATCCAAAGCAGTATTCTCTAACTGCAAGTGCACCCCAAACTATATTAAATGGTCTAAAAAATTTTGGAATTCTTTGCTCTATAATAAGTGATGACATGATAAATTCTTTTTTTTTTTTTTCTCTTGAAGCCATTTCTCTCATGCTACCTCCTTTGACATGGCTCTGTTCCCAGGAGACTTGCTTGTCCAGAGGTTTGAAAAAAAAGAAAATATCTTAGAAGCTGAAACACCGGATTGGAATCGGGGTGCGCCCCTTCCTGGTCGGCTCCCCCTGCACACTCTCGTTCCCCCAGCCCAGGCTTGGGTTGTTGCTAAGTCATATAGCCAAGAATCTGCAGGCAGTGGTCACCTGGCCCCGTCTCCCATCTCTGCGGGACTGAGACAGCCGCCGATTCCTGCCATGACCAACAGGAAGAATCAGTTTCAGGAAATTTGAAGTCATGGTAGAAAGGATCTGTGGGAGCAACAGCCTAGCACATGGGGGACTGTCTGTTCTCTGGGTGCAGACCAATCTGCTTCAGGAGCCACAGTCCAATGGGTGGCCAGATGCTCAAAGGCAAGACCTTTATTTTTGAGGTGGTGAGGAAATGGAGCCAGAGGCTCAAGGAGGCTTAGCACACTGTGAATACTCCATGGATTTGGAGGATGATTTGACTTTAAATCCCATACTTCAAATAATAGGAACTCATGCATAATCAAGGGTCTTCTTATAGTAGTCCCATGCTAGTTATATGATCCAGTTTGCAAAAATCGTATTCTAGATAAAGACCTTCATATTTGAACCTGGCTACATTTGTTGCTGTGGTCCCCTTCTCCTTCCTTCTGCTGGCATATTTCTTCTCAGTTGTATATATTTGAGATCAAAGACTGGGAGGGGTGTTTCTTCTTTTATTTCATTTATTCATGTATTCGCTTCACACAGTTTTATGGGATCACTATACCTGAGTCTAAGCCTTTGGAACATAAAGGTATAAGAATGTGACTCCTCCCTTGGAAGAAAGAAAGGAGTAGATAAACAACACCAATGCCATGTGACTGAGCACCAGAATCTTCTGGAGAGACTTCTAGGAGATACTTCTCAAGAGATGAGATCCTAGAGTAGAGACCCGCACCCCTCCACCTCCAGTGGAGATCAGAAGGAGATAGGGTTAGAGATGAGCTATCTTAGACAGATGAAAAGCCAAATGTCAAGGTACTGAGGTAGTTAGAGCATGGAGTGGTGAGGAATTACTAATGCCTGGAGTATCACATGTGGGTGGGGTAGGGGGGCCATGGTGAGACAAAGCCAGACAGGAGTGAAGAGGTCAAGCTCACAGGAAGCCTAATGCCATGAAAAGGAGAGTACCCTTCATCCTGCTGTCAGTAAGGAGCCAGTAAAGAGCTTTACGTGCATGGGGATGAGAGGCTCATGTTTGCACTCTGGAAGGATGATTCTGGCATCATGCAGGATATAGAGTATAGGGAATTAGGCTGGAGGCAGGAAGACCAGATAAGGGCATTTTCCAAATTCCAAGCAAAGGAACCTGACAGTAATGGCATGCAGATGGTGGTGCAAAGGTGGGTAGTTGAGACATTTTGGGATCAACTAGATTTAATTTTCAATTACACGTGAGTAATCAAGGAAGCATGGGTCTTGGTTTTCTTACTCGGACAAACTGTGGTGGGTGGTTCTGTTCATGGAGGGAGACAGTGAGGAGATGAGGGGAGCCAGTGGTTAAGGGGGGGGTCTCTGAGGTCCTCCGGGGAGGTCTTGGTGTAGATATCCAGTGCACTGCTGGCTCTGGGGGTATGGGGTCCAGGGAAGGAATGTGTGTGGGTGGGGACTGTCATTTAGAAGTCATTAGCATGTGGGTGGTGGGTACGGTCTCAGCGTGGGTGAATTCCCCCTGGGACAAAAGGTAGTGGCAAGAGAACTAGGTCTTGGGAAACACCCACATTGATGAGATGGGGAGAGAAAGAGAAGTCCACATAGAGCTAAGGGGGTGCAATAAGAGTAGAAAGGAGCCGGTTAGGAGATAGTGGCCAGTGTCTGAAAAGGAAGTGAGGGGACATTCAAAGGAGGATGCGTGGGCACCTGGGTGGCTCAGTGGCTGAGCATCTGCCTTTGGCTCAGGTCGTGATCCTGGGTCCTGGGATCGAGTCCCGCATCAGGCTCCCTGCAAGGAGCCTGCTTCTCCCTCTGCCTGTGTCTCTGCCTCTCTCTGTGTGTCTCTCATGAATAAATAAATAAATAAAATGTTTCAAAAAAACAAAACAAAACAAAACAAAATCAAAACCAAAGAGGATGCGTGGTTAACATGGAAAACATAGCAAAAAGGGCAAACAAGGACACTGAAAATCACTTTAGTCTGGGAGTTAGAGGCTGAGTGGGATCTTAGAGAGAGTTGTTTCAGTGCAGAGACGGAGGGGACACATCCAGTGAGCTGAGGGGCATTGACAGGTAAGAAGGTAGCTACCCTAAATGTAGGCGTCACTGTCGAAAACCTGGTAGTGTGCATGCATCGAGACAGGCCAGCGGTTGATAGACGGATAGGTAGATGATAAGTAGACAAGGAACAGTATTTAGAAGGGATGCAAAATTAAAAGACTCTTTAAGATTGAAAACTCTTGAATATGTCAACAGACCGACAGGAAGAAGTCAATGGAGAGGGAGAGAAGGAAAAAATGCAGGGAAGTTTTATTGGAGAAATGGACACTATTTGTGGGTGCTTATTGGATGGAAGGTACAGGTTCCACTAGTATTAGAGATGCAGGAAGGAGGCACAGGGGCAGGGAGGGTTGGGTACCAAGGGAGGAAGTTCATGTCCACTTGCCTCTTTTTTTCTTTCCTTTTATGTTTCAGTAAAATAGGCGAGGTCCCCTCTACTAGGAAAGAAGGGGCTTCGATTCTGGCATCGCTGTGAGGAAAACAGGGTGTGAGGTTGATGGGTAACTTGCAGGAGGAGGGCTGGGCGCTAAGGAAGTCATCAGGGCTGGCTCCTGGCACGTCGTGGCCCTGCCCGTGGTGGGGGGGGGGGGTCTGTGAGCAATTCTCACTGGGTCCCCGGCCACTGGGCTGGGGTACGGGGGGCAGAGCAGATCTGTGGTTGGCCTGGTGTGCGAGTGGGGCTGGAGGTGGAAAGACACTGGCATTGTTTTAGTCGTTGGCAAGAGTGTGGCCTTGGCCGAATGGGCTTACCTGGGAAGGAAAGGACAGGGGGGAGAAAGATGACAAAGTGAGAGAAAAGGGAGGAGTCCGGAGTCCAGAGAGCATGATGAGGTGAGAGATTGAGCAAGCGAAAGAGCTGGAAAGAGGGGACGTTGTGTCAGAGATCTCAGGTTTTAAATGTCAGAGGTGGGACTGTTTGGGATGACGTTAAGTCCAAGACATGGCCATAAAAGTGGGTCCATGAAGAGCAAAGACAGGGATGGGCATTGAAACTGGAGTCAAGGAACCAGAAAGCTGCCATGTCCACTGGACTTCAGCCACTGTCCCTGTGGGACACTTGCGGGGACGGTCATGGGAAGAGGCCACAGGGCAGCACGCGTGACACTGCAGGACCCAGAGACGTCAGAGATGAGTCTCATTTTAGTGAGAAAGACGCAACAGTTGGAATTCTTGCTACACTTGGTCTCCTGAGCAGAACAGATGAGGGGTGGGTGGGCCCGTTCCAGCTGGTTCCGTCGCCCTGACCCCTTGGACCTCCGCTCACTGTAACAGTCGAGGGGCAAAGCTGGTTGTTTCCAGCCTACGGAGTAGTGGAAACTTCAACAAAGACGATCGGCGACTTTGCCTGAAATGACACCACCCTGAAGGGCTGACCTCCAGCTCTCTCGTCTCCCCGGCCTGGCTTCCCCTCTCACGCATGACCTGCTGCACCAGCGCTGGTCCCCACAGGCCTCCTCGATGCACACTCTCCAGAGATTTGGTGTTGAGATTCGACACAGGGACCTGGAGGGGAATTTCCCCAGTTGGCAGAGAGGTGTGAAAATCAGGAGGGAATGTTTTTCCTGCTCGGCAACAAGAGGTATCAGATCATTGCTTCTTGTTTCTCCCTCCAGCTCTGTTGCTATTTATGTACATGTATCGGTTCCATGACAATACCTTTTGCTTGGAAAGGGCCTTCTCTTACTAAAAGTCAAAAAAAAAAAAAAAAAAACCCTATATTTTTTCATTCCAGAAGTAGACATGTTTGGCTCTCTTTCCACTTCCACTATCATTAAAAAAAAAAAAAAAAAAAATCTCTATATGCCTTTACCTCCCACCAATCTGACCCCTGCATAGATGGGAGGTCCTTGAAGGTTGGGATCTACTGTCTCATTGATTGTAGGACCTTCTAAACTCTTCCAGGCCTTAGCAGAAGGGGAGCGTGTTTGGTGAATGAATAAGCCATGTTTACTGAACAAATGATGGTTTTGCCCATGGCTCCACGCAGATGCTTTGAGGCTTAAATAACTGTGAGAGGGTCTATCCTGCCCCGCTCCCATCTCTTACCCATTGTTCTCCATGGTAAAGGCCACATAGATGGCAAAGACAAAAAAGATCACGTCTCAAGATAGCTGGGTTTAATCTTGGCTTTACCACTGGCTGTGGAGCCTAAATCTTCGAATCTCTGAATCTAAGTTTGTTCAGGTGAAAACGAAAAGAAATAGCACCTCCTTCGTTTGATTATTAGGAGGCTTAAATTTGGTGACGTGTAGCCTGGTAACCAGAATCTAGGAACAATTAGGAAAAGATTCTTTCTTGACTCCCATCCATACAGAGATCCATCTACCTGTATTTTGGTCTCAAGGCAAGTCTCTCTGGGACATTGAACTGATTAAGAAGTGGTTCCTACAGCTGTGGAGAGCTTTATGCTCTGTATAGAATTAATCCGGGACTGATTTCATAGATCAGGACCTGGGACACACCATGTTCTGAGGATAGTAAGTAGCTCAGATGCCCTTGTAGGGGAATGGAGGCTGAGGATAGAAGGTTCCCTATAAATCACTGTCTCGCCTGTCACCAGGCTGTAGTTTGATTAAGAACCCAACAAGAGGAAACTCTTTCTTAAAAGGGAGGAGGACACATGCTCATGGTGGCCAGGACCCTCAACCATCAGGAGAAGAACACTAGAACTTACTTCTTGCGGGTATTCACCATGTCTCTGGCACTGTGCTACGTGCTATTTATGGCATCTTTTAATTATTTAACAACACTCCTTCAAGGAGGTGGGAAAGCTGGAATCCTGGAGGAAAGGAATTCCGGATATGTCAAGCTTTCAGACTACCTCTGAGTTTTAAAATATGTGAGTACGGATTGCATTGTGCAAAGCCGTTTTATGCAATCGGGATTGAAAAGCATCAGAATCACGGTAGTTGGGCATGTTCCAGGACATTCTCTGGACTAACCACAGACCGTAGGACACAAGAAGTCAGGGATCTCAATTGTTTGGCTCATCCTTATATACTGCTTAGCAGATGACAGCTGCTCAGTACAGATTTGATGTTTGGAGCTGCAGGGGCCATTTTGTGACCATGAGGAAAAGCGTGGAAAATTTCAGGGACTGTGACCCAGAGCCCAGACATATTCGAGCTGCCAAATTAACTCACCCTGGAACTGCCTACCTTCAGACCTCTTATTCTATGACATAATTAAATGTATTAGTTTTTAAGTCATTTTTCTCGGGTTATTTTTTTTTTTAAATCATGGCCAGAAACATCATAATTGATTCAATCTCTAAATACGAGCGTGGGCTGGTCATTTAACATTTCTGTGCTTCAGTTGGATGAGCACAATCATGCTCTTTAATGGAGCAACACCTGATGCGAATGATGGCAGGCACCTATTGCTCAAGGCTAAACTATAAAATTTGCTGAGACCCTTGGGCAGATCTCCCCTACTTTTAAGCAAACTCTCATTTCACCCAGAGTTGGATTCCCAGCAACACGGGTGGCAGAGAATGAGCCTGGCAGTTTCGTGTTTGGTTTGTCAGGGTGCCACATGGAGCCGGGTGCCAGGGCCATGTTATGTGATCTGGGCCATCTCTCTGACCCGCCTGTTGCCATGCCTCATGGCAGGCCGGCAGTTGAGAGAAAAGCATAGTTTACATTCTTCTCTCTCCTGGAGAATTCTATGAGGAAAGACACCTGAACTGGTCTAGTGGGCATTTCCCTCACCCTTTTCCTGTTGGATCTGGAGTCTCTCAAACCTTAACTGGGGTAGGAAGGGGCATCGGTGCGCTCCAAGGCATTACCAACCATTCATTGGAGAAGACGGTGATTTGAATAAGTGTTGGGGCAGATTTTTAGGAGTATTTGCAACTGTGGTGGGTGAGCATCTGTATTTCATGCAGAGGAAGAGATCTGACTTCTTTTCCTGAAATACCCTACCCTGACATACCACCAGCTGCCCAGGAAGAACCATCCCATCCTACTGGCCTTTGTAGTAAAGATAAAGAGATGACGCAAGGCCTGGAATGTATCTCAGGAACTGCTGCTAGAAGGTTTATGAGTATTGGACCAGTGGGGGGCTGTGTTTCTAGCGCCTTCTCTTGGAAGAAAGGAGCTCTTCCTGCTGAGCCTCTGTCATGGCTCCAGTGAGCTGTAGGCCACCAGGCTCCAGGAGAGGGTCCAGGTGGGACAGACACAAGCTGCACCTCTACAGCCGCAGCCAGGTTTCCGTGAAGCAGGCTGTAGGGCAGCGAAGAAACAAAGCCTTCCCCAGGCCGCCACTGGTAAAGTCAAGGGTGTAGGAATGGTGTCCTGGAGCAGAAGAACCAGCACCAGGACAACTGTCTTAGCCTCACTGATTATGAATTATCACAAGCTCTTTGGGGAGGAGGAGCTACATGTACACAACTGCATCCTAAGAGAGCTAAGAGACAGCCATCCCAAACCTGACATTAGCACCTGAGGGCCATTCATGTGTCACCAACTGTTCTAATAATGGATCCAGTTATTGGGGTTGACATGACTTGTTGGGGCCTGTTGAACCATCACAGTTTCTTAATCTTTCCTTGACTTCCATGAGATTGGCCATTTTTTTTTAGAAATATGTATTTATTTATTTTTAGAGAGAAAGAGTGTGAGCAGGGGGAGGGGCAAAGGGAGAGAATCTCCAACAGATTCCACGCTGAGCCCTGAGCCCCCTGTGGGGCTTGATCTCACAACTCTGAGATCATGACCTGAGCCGAAATCAAGAGTCCGACACTTAACTGACTGAGCCACTCAGGGTCCCCCATGTCATTGGCAATTTTAAAGACTACAGGCCAGTAATTCTTAGAATTCTTAGAATGTCCTTTATTTTAGTTTGTGTAATGAATGATTCTTCTTGATTGCCTTTAGGTGGTGCATATTAGGCAGACACATCACGGTAGCGATGCTGTGTTCTTTTCTTTCTTTTTTTTTTTTTTTAAGGATTTTATTTATTCATGAGAGACACAGAGAGAGAGGCAGAGACACAGGCAGAGGGAGAGGCAGGCTCCCCATAGGGAGCCCAATGCGGGACTCGATCCCAGGACCCTAGGATCACGACCTGAGCTGAAGGCAGACGCTCAACCACTGAGCCACGCAGGCGCCCCTGTGTTCTTTTCATTACATCCTGACACATGATACACAACACTGAACACTTGAAGAAGGCGGATCTGCTACTAGATCCTGCCATGAGAAAGTTACGACTCTTCCCTATGTAATTAGTAAATATTTTTCCTGTGCGGAGAGGCACTCTGAGACACTGCAAATAATTCTGTTTTTCATCAAAATGTCAATTTATTTCTATAAGTGTGGACTCATGAATTCTTATTTTCCTTAGTCATAAGCCCTTGCTTGGTCGATTTTGCTATTCAAATGATCCCAGACTTGGCAAGTGGGAGCTCCTTCAACCTGACTTTCGGGGCTTTTCAATGCTGGGCAGGCCTGAGGACTCAGAGGTGTGCTGCAGAGAAGCACAGGATAGCAATGTTTCCACCTCCGTTCCTCATCACATCCCTTCCCTGCCCCGAGATTCTTGAACTGTGTAAATCCTTCCCCAGAGAACAACAGTGGCATGGTCATAACTTGTTAAATACCGTAATTAAAATAGTTCTCTTATTAACTTCGTGATAACACTTTTTCCCCCCTCCTCCTCGAAATTACATGTTAGCATTTTGTTAATTAAATTTCTAGTTCTAACAGAACTTCTTGCTGCTGCCATGAGGTTTACAGGGGGCCCTCTTCCTGGAGGGTGGGAAGGTGGCCCAGCAGGTCAGACAGGCTCTCATCTTTTCTCCTGGAAGGTTGAGGGAGGGAAACAGAAGAGATTGTCAACAGTCTGTGCCTAAGTCAGGTGGCCAGATTTAACAAATACAAAGAAAGGGCACTCAGCTAAATTTGAATTTCAGATATACAATCACCAATTTTTGGAAATAAGTATGTCCCCAAAATTGCATGAGACATGCTTATGCCAAAAACTTTACTGTTATTTCTCTGAATTTCAAACTTAGTGGCATGTCCTATACTTTCTCTGGCAATCCTACACCTAACTAAACGTTGGCTCATGGCTCCAGCGAAGAGAGAGGTTTTCTACTCTTCTTTCAATGTATGCTGTTGGCTCTATAATTACTGAATTAGCATTGGAGGCTGTTTGCATTGTTTTGATCAGCTCCTTAACGCACACAATCTCAAAAAAGATTATGTAGCTACCTATCTTACTAATACTGGTAAGATGGTAGCTAATATGGATCCATCGATGTATTGATGATTTAGACAGTGTCTGTGGGGATCCCTGGGTGGCTCAGCAGTTTGGCGCCAGCCTTTGGCCCAGGGCGTGATCCTGGAGTCCTGGGATCAAGTCCCGCGTCGGGCTCCTGGCATGGAGCCTGCTTCTTCCTCCTCCTGTGTCTCTGCCTCTCTCTCTCTCTCTGTCTATCATAAATAAATAAATCTTTAAAAAAATTTTTAAAAAAATCAACAGTGTCTGTGATGCACCAGGTGCTGTGTGAGATGCTGCAAAGACAAAAGCCAGTAAGACACAGGCCTTGACCCCAAGGAGCTCACTGCTCAGAGCAGAGGTCTAGGCCTGGCCAAATCTAGCCACCATCTAGTTTTATAAATAAAGCTTTATTGGCACACGGCCTCTCCCATTTGGGTACTACAGTTTATGGATGCTTTCACCTCCAGTGGCTGAGTCGAATAGTTGTAATACAGACCACGAGGCCCCCAAACCTAAACTATTTACTTTTAGCCCCTAAGAAAAAATGTGTGCTGGCCCCTGACATTGAGGAAGAACTAGTCAATGAATGACAGGAACAATAGGCTACGAGAGATGTAAGCGAAGCACATGGAAAGCACAGAGAACAGAGTGTCTAGGCCTGTTTCGGGGGTTGGGGGGGGGCTGTACCAGTTTGTCGGAGTGACATTGGGACTGAGTTTTAAAGGATTTGTCAAAGGGTGAGAAGGGAGGGGATTCTAAGTAGAAGGGGGGCTAAACTAGGATTCTAAGTAGAAGCAGCAGCATGGGGCAAAGGCACCAAAGCTAGTTCTGGGCCCCACCCTGGGGACAGGAAGGTGTATGGTGAGGGTTGGGAAAACATATCTTGAGGGTCTCAACACGTCAGGTATGTATGGGCGTTCATTTGCATAATGCACACAGTAGAGCTTGGAGGTAAAATTAGAATTACTATTTTACACATGAGTCACTGAAGGCTCAAAAGTGTTCATGAAGCTGTCCAAAGGCCCACCGAGGGAAGCAGGGGAGCCAGAACACTAACTCAGGGTGAACCCATCGAAAAGCTCATGTTCTCGGCATCTCCCTTGCTGCATTGCACAACGTGTGCCCATCACTTCTAACACAAACCACAGGCAGGCTCTCGGGGGCCAGGGAGCATATGTTACTCTAGAGCCGTGGTTCCCAACTGTGGATGATTTTGTCCCTTTGAGGGACATTTGGCAGTGCCTGGTGACATTCTTGGTTGTCACAACTTTGGGGGGAGTTGCTACTGGCACCTAGTGGGTAGAAGCCAGGGATGCTGCTAAACATCCTATAATCCATGGGATAGGCCCCCGCAACAAAGAATTACCTGCATATAATGTCAATAGGGCCACAGTTGAGAAGCCTTGCCCTGCATCCTTACGTCCAATACAGGGCTTGGCAAATAAAGGGATACTTGGTAATGTGTGTTGAACTGGAAAAATATTGGTGTGTTTAGGGAATGGGGGAAAGTCCACAGACCAGACATTAGTGAATAGATGACAGGGCAAGATTATAGATGAGAATGGGGCTGTCGCATGCAAGGATGGACATCAGCGAGGGTTAATTTCTTCTGGAAGCATGGCGACATCAGCGAGGCATTTTAGTTCAGGGGAGTGACATGATCAGATGGGTTTGTTGGAGAGTCACTGACTCTAGCGTGAAGGCGAGATTCAAGTAGGGAGGCCTGACGGCAGCCTTGACGAGGCAGTGCCAGCGGGAAGACAGAGGCAGAAAGAATCCTGTGAGAGGTTGGAAAGTAGACTCAGCAGGATTTGGGGCGTGCGGGGCGAGGGGAAGGATCATGAAGACACTTGTTTGAACAATAACCAGACTGGCTGAGGTAAGGAATATAAAAGGGTAGACCAGGTGTGTGTGCAGGGGTGGAGGGTGCAGGTGGGGAGACTGGAGATTCTGGATTTGCCAATTCTGAGGTGGCCACAGGATTCCTGTGTTCCCATGTGGCAATTTTCAGGAAGCCACTGGGAATCTGAATCTGGAGCTTGGAAAACGAAGCTGGAAGGAGAGTATTGACCTACGTATCCATCCATGTATGCTTTCCGGTTGATGTCATTCTTTTTTAACATTGTTTTGCCCACTGTCCCTTCAGCAGACCATAAATCCTCAAGGTCAAGGATGATGCAGGGATTACGAGCTTAGACCGGATGGAGTTTGAACTCTGGCTCCACCATGTCCTAGCGACATCCATGAGGATGCTATTTTGCTTCTGTGAGCCGTCAAGTTTCCTTATCTGTAGGATGGGGGATACCTGTAAGGTTCTGGATGTAAAGCATGTAGAATGGTAACAACCTAGTATCTTACTCTCTGGTCCCGGGGTGCAATGTGCACACGTGGGCACACGCACTGCCTAGTACATCTTAGCAATGACCATGTGGTCTTGAGATTCTTGGTGGAGGTACTCATCTTTCCCAAAGACTCTTCCAGAAAGAGTGGTTACCTTTGTGTCCCCAGTACCTAGCACGGCTCCTGGATCACAGGCATGGAATCGAGAGGGCTCTATCTGAGGCTACACCACATGCCTAAGGTTACACAGCTTGTAACAGGCAGAGCTGAGGCTTGCCTTGGCGATATCGAGAGACGGAACTGTCTCTGGTCATTCTGACCAGCACAGAACCCAGAAGAACAACATGAGTTGTTAGCGTCGGAACACATGCACTTAACTTTGCAGGTGAACTCACACTCAAGACTGTATATTTTTCTTTGGGCTGGTGTGAGCATGAGTTTGCATTCCTGAAGTTTGGGTAGCTGGATGGTGACAGGTTAAGAGGCGAGTCTGAGATAGTAAACTCCTCCCAGGGGAGGTGAGAGTTAATTGGGTCTCACCTGGGCTCGGGGTTGGCCATTTCCCAGCCTGGCCCCTTGCAACTCTGGATCCTTGGAGCTCTGCAGCTGAGTCACCCTGGAGCACACACTGCCCCACCCAAACACGTCCGCTGCCTTCTGACTGGCACCATGTCTCCCCCGTAGAACAGGAACGAGCCTGCTTTCTATGGTTTGCTCAGCTGGGGATCCCTACCTGTCCACTTCTGGATACTTCTCGTGATCATCCCCATGGGGCCTCACACACAGATCATTTTCTTTTTTCAACCTGGTTAAAAACAATGAGCGAAGTAAATCTGCTGCAACAGCTTTAAAAAGCACCATATTATAGATTTCAAAGTCAGTCCGAACTTATTTTTTGACTCACCCATCACCACAATTTATTTCCTCTTTGGTACGGCAAATAGTGCAAGCCAGACGTGGGGGGGGGGGGGGGGCAGACGTAGGTTCTCCTGGTTTAAATCAACAAGCATTTAAGGAGCTTCTGCCATGTGCCAAGCACCATACTCGCTTTTTCCCTGGGGACTCTCAGCAAGTGGCAGCAACATCTGTCTTATCCTTGGTGCTTAAGTAGGACATCTCCTGGTGCCCTGGGAATGCCAAGCCGTGGGGTGTTTAGGTGTGTTCTGCACTCGTCCCCCAGGGAGCTCCTAAAGATCCTGAGTTAAAATCTGCCCCCTTCTAGACTTTTAGTAGGATCCAGCTTAGGACGCGGAGCACTGCAGAGTTTTAGGACTTCCTACCTCGGCGCCCTGCGGTGTCTCATCAAGCAAGGAGGCTCCCCCCCTAAGCCTGCAGGCTCCTTGCTGTCTGACCCCAGCCATCTACCCTCGCTTCAAATTACAAGTAGGACTGGAAGCCAAGAGCCAGCCAAATGCATCATGGTTCCCACTAAGGAGACAAACCAAGCTGCCAGCCAGCAGGGCTGGGCTACAAAAGCCCAAGAAGCAGCGAGCTTATCCTGAGAAGGTGATTTTGTGTGTTTGTTTCTACATGTAGCATCTCTCTCTGTAGAGGCTACGCATTTCTTCAGCTGCCTTTCTATTTGTAGAGGAGCGGTGTCGTTGGGGTGCCATGGGGAGGGGGTTAATGCGGCATGCAACTGGCTAATTTAATTGGCTTCATTTAAGGTAAGGACACCACCGTTGGTTTCGCCCCCTTTACGTTCTAATTAGCCCAGCCGTCATCTGGAGCCACAAAAGGCACTGCCGATCCAAGGTGGCACTTTATTCATTCATAAATGAGTAACCTCGGTCCGAAATGGGACCTCACACAAAAGGATGTGTGGGGATTACATTCTCAATCTACTCATGGTGTATGAGAGTAGCTTTCCTCCTCACCGCCCCCAAAACACACCCTGGAACTACAATTTGGTTTGTCAATCACTTGATATTCCCGCGATGGGCAGGGGGGCGACTCACTCAGGAGAACCCTGCGGGCCTGGGAGCAGACTGGCTCTGGGTTGTGAACTGGGTAGTTAGGGATGCAAGGTGTTTCCGACCAGTTATTTTTGTAGCTGTGAGTTGGCTTCGGAATCCAGAAACCCCGGAAAGACAGAGCTGCCCGTTCTCTGATCTTGCAGTCATTCACTGATTCATTCATTCATCAAATGCCCGTTGCCGCCCTCCGAGTGTGGGACGGACACGACACTTCCTATGAGAAGAATGTCGGTTTCCCAGACAGTCCTGGGCATGCCCTTGTCGCGTATGTTGAGAAGCCCTGGGTGGGAGTCAGGAGATCAAATCTGTGTTTGGACTTCTCTGGCCATTTTATTTAATTGATTGCCTTTCTGACCTGGACTTCCAGGTTGCATGCTTAAAACATCACGCTTACCTGCATTGGTCCAGTAAATACTGATAAAGGGTTTCTGGAGCTCATCTTCTAGAAATGGGTGGGCGGTCTTTAAGGAAGCAAGTGAGCGAGTCCCTCTCCATCCCAGATGGGGGGTGGCCTGCCCCCCTGAGGCTCTGTCAAGGAGGGAGGACCAGGAGGCCAGCGCCAGGGCCAGCCTCCCTTCGCCCTCTGCTCTGGGCAGAGATGAAGGCCGGGCCTGGCGGGGCCAGCCCCACGCTCCCTTCTGGCTTGTCCTGGGGCTCCTTCCGCGCCCCATCCTCTCTTCCCGTAGAGGTGGGGAGAGGATGAAAAGAAGAAGAGGGACACGGGGACAAACATGACACACAAAATACCTCGCGACTTCCTGTAGGGAGGTAGCAATCTCAAGTTTCAACCTGAGCAAAAACATGCCTTCCTGCTCCCCGGCTATTACCTGACGTTGGAGCCCAAATGGGTGTTCTGTCAAGTCAGCGATTGTGGTTCAGGGTGAAGACCGACTTCTATACACATCACCATGGCAACGTTTAGGCAAACCCGCTCGGAGGCCTGAGGATGGATATTATGGGATAGTTTCCTTCCCTTTTTTTTTTTTTTTTTCCTTTCCTCTCTTAACAGTAGCCTTAGGTAAAGAACGGATGAATTGGATTGATTGACTTCATTTTAGACATTTCTTACCTCTGGATACATTTGCCTCTGAAATTGTTAGTGGGAATTCAGCTAAGGTGTCAGACCGAGGTGTTCTGGGGTCCTGGAGTTTTATTGATAAGTGGAGGGTGTGATTGATGAGTCAAGTTGAACATGATTGAGGATAATACTAGAGGGAGAAGCGGCCACACATACAGATGTGTGCACGTGTGTATGTGTGTGGACCTGCACGTCTGTGTGTCACTGTGTGTATGCGTTCATGTGCGTGTATGCACGTGGATCTGCTTGTCTGTGTGTGTGTATTTGTGTGTTTGGCTCTATATGCATGTGTGTGTGCGTAACTGCATGTGGATGTGTGGATGTGGAATGCACACATGAGTATATCTTTGTGTGTGTGTGTGTAACTGTGTGTGTATGTGTATGTGTGGATATGGATATGCACGTGTGTGTGTGTGTATTGGAGTGGGAATGGTGGCGTGACTTTAATTCAGATGCCTACATTCTCCATTCAGATGCCATCTGCTGGTCCTAGATTCCCTCCATAATGGTCATGGCCAGTGACCCCCATGTTATCTTTTGTCTGCTTAGCTGGAATTTGAGCCACAGTCCAGTGCCCCATGATCATACACTCGCAGGATCCTGCAACACCAAAATGAGCTTCCTCCAGAGGGGCCCAGAGGACATGCAGAGATAATCTGCTGCCCCTTACCCCCTCTGGGGGTTGACACTAGAGACCTCCAAAAACTTATATTTAAAGCAATGAATCTCTTGGACTTCTCTGGCCATTTTATTTAACTGATTGCTTTTCTGACCTGGACTTTAGGTTGCATGCTTAAAACATCACGCTTACTGCATGTGAAAAGATTGGTCCAATAAATACTGATAAAGGGTTGCTGGAGCTCATCTTCTAGAGATGGGTGGGCGGTCTTTAAGGAAGAACAGAGATCTCCTTTGCCAGGGTTCCATGAGCCCTACAGAGGTGGGTTTTGAGGAGGAAATGCACAGCTATAGCTGGTAGAATTTGGTGGAATCAGTTCTCCATTTTATACTCGCTCTCAATCTCCCCTATAACTAATTATAAATTTGTGAAGGGTAATTTTAATCATCTTATCAAATGGGAGAAAGAAAAAAAAAAGAGAAAGAAAATGGGATAAAAATAGGATTTTCTATTCCAAAGACAAAACGTCTGAAAAGTTACAACTTCTACAGATGTGTGCCTCGCATTTGCAAAAGACAGGTGCCTTGACAACCTTGTGGATATGGGAAACTTGAAGTGGGTGAGTTTTACACATATTTAAGGAAATTACCAGAGGAAATCTTTGGTGGTTTCTTTGTAAAATGCATGGTTTCTTTCAATATTCATTATCCAGACCTTCCTGCCTTAATTTGGATTGGAATAGAGTGTCCCAAAGCTTTGGTCAAACAAAAAAATAGGCTTGGTCTGGGTAAAAGTCAGAGTAAGCAGAAAGGTCTTTGGCACCTTCCTATCTCTCCTTTTGATACCCATTCAGCGTTTTGGGGATGCGTGGACAATTTTTCTACCAGTCTCTACAGTTCCTTAGGTCACATTTCTTCTTTATACATCAAATGCACTGGCCAAAAACTCTTTGATTATTTATTTATTTATTTATTTATTTATTTATTTATTTATTTATTTATTTATTTATTTATGGTTTGTTTGTATTTTAGAAGCTTCTATGGCATGGAGACCCCTAAGAGACTGAGAGTTTCTAGAATCACCTATAATGTATGTTCTGCGTCAATGTATAAGCTACTCTTCTGAGAAACCTGATGTTTTTTTGCCATCTCTGATAATAAACCCCTTTTTGATATCCAGATTACTTAGTCAACAACTGCAGCAGGAAGAAGTAACAGGAACTAACCAGAAGCATCCTGCAGGGAGGTACTGGGCAGAGATGGAATAAGTCCATTTTAGATGGTGGTGTGCCTTCCAGCTCCAGGTTTGAATCAACATGGAGCTCCCAGAACTCTTCCAGCTTAAAGAACTAGTGGCTTCTCTCCTTTGGTCTTTCCTGGGCTCTGATTGATTTTAGTATAACTCTGTTCTTGGCAATGTAGACTTGGAAGCCAAAAGTGGACTCTTTATACTTTGATCCTTAAGGAAACTGGAACCAATGCAAGTTGTTTATAAAAAATAAAATTAAAAAAAAAAAAAAGCCAAGGGTGAGGTCCCCGGGGGTGTGGTGTGAGGATTGTGCTAGAGAAGGGAGGCCATGGTCCAAGCAAACACTGCTGAGAAAAGTCTTCCAGCTGGACTGGGTTCCTAACAATTTCTCCGGGCAAAGGGGAGATCCACTCTCAGATAAAAACGCAGCTCATCACCCTCCGAGCAGCAGCTGGGCTGGCAGCCAGGCTAGGAGAACAATGATTTCCTAGCTTTTCAATTTGATTATTAGTTCATATTTATTGGAAGCCTGTGATACACTTAGCCTTGTAGCCAACATGCAAGAGGAGGCAGCCCTAATGGGATTCATTTTTTCCTATTAAGTTTTTCCATATTTCATCAACTGAGTCAGCATCTCACTAGTTAAGAGATGTTAAGCCAAATCTCATCTGATCGCCATACAGCTACTAAAATGACTCTTGCCCTCCTTGTCATCCCAGCCGTTGGTCAGACTGGCCTGTGCATGCCCCACCCCACCCCCTACCTCTGTCAACATCTGTATCAATGAGGTGAAATGGCCAATGTCATTGAAAATGCCTCTTCTATCAAGGATTTCCTATTATTGCCTAGAACAAACCTCTCCAGTGTTTAATGTGGTATTTTAACTAGCTTTAGGGATAGAAGAGGAAGGAAATGGGTCAGGATGGTGAGCGTTCTTTCCTGTTTGTTTCTAATATTTACTGAGGGCCACCGTCTGTCGGACTCAATGTTTTGTGAATTCTCTCACCCCTCCTCACAAACCTCCTTAGGAGACAGGCCATGTTCTTGGCCCCATTTTACAGCTGTGGAAACAGAGGCCAGGAAAGCTATAGGACATTTCAAGGCCTGGCAGCTAATGTTTGTCTTCCCACCAACAACCTGGGCTGACCCACTCTGGATACTGCCTCCTGTGGTTTTTGGTCAGAGCCCGGTGTCCTGAAAAGTCAAAAGCCGATGGAGAAATACCAAGTAGCATCTCCACTGTTCCTCTAGGAAAATAATTGGGGAAGTGCCTATAAAACTCAGGTCTGTAGAAATGTTGATGATTAGAGGTATGACTTGCAGGGCATCTTGAAACTTGAGGCATCCATTTAAGAATGCACGCTTATGCTTGAATTTGCTCCTGAGACCAAACTGTCGCTGTCTTATTTTAAAATTGGACTTTTTAGCAGGGCACTGAAAACCCAAGTTGCCATGGGATAAGCTCAGCTTAGATGCATCCAGGGGGAGAGCTGCTTGCACGCTTGTCGAACAAGCTGGTGGCTGTCTGACAGTTGAGCAATCTCACCCCGTGAGTCCAAATGGAGCATATGTTGGCGACCATCCCTGGGGATTACTGGTTCTGGTGCTACCTGAGGTTGACCTAATGAGGAGTTGTTTCAACTCCTGTGTTTGCCCATTAGATGAGCTCTGGATGAAACAATTTGGGTATGAGTAAGTGCTATAGGGGTTTGCATACGAGGCCAAGATTTTTGCAATACGTTGATGTTTATTCTTCTGGGGATACAGGGATTGTGGTTTATAGCCAGATACAGAGCCATCGTAGACTGCCAGCAATAGTGGAAGCCAAGAGCAGAGGGAGCCGATGGCAAAAACGGTGTCCTCTGGGGTATTTTAAGGCATCCCCATGGATGTCCCTGAGAAAGTCAAAGTAAAACATTTAAGTCAAGTTTTTGTAAATGACTCTGGGTCCAGAAGAAATGTTTCTCATGACAGGAGATTAATGAAACACATCGTCAGGTCCTGAGTCAGCACTGTGTATTCAGTAGGATCTTGTTGGGGGAGCTAGTTGGACAGTAGTGGGGTGCTATCCTGTTTTCAGAGAGGGTAGTAGATACCTGTGTAATCTGGCAGGAGTCCTGGAGCCCATGGGTCCTTTCTAGGTGATCATCTCCAAAATAAGAATTTAGTGCAAGACTCAGGCATCATTACACTGAAATGAGGGGTTTAAGGAAGGCAGACTCCAGATTCTAGCGGGCTAGCTAAACAAGCTCTTCCTCCCTGAGCATACAGGGCTCCATAGCCTCACTCAGCATGATGCCCCCGAATGGGACAGATGCAGTTTATGCCAGCAGCCACCCACCAGTCATGTTCCAGACTGCTCTGTGGACAATGCTGGGTATGTTATCCAGGTCTACCAGTGTCGAGCTCACAGGTACATGGAAGTGTTGGTTCTTATGGACTATACTTAGCTCTACATCTGCTTAGATGATGTCAAGACAGACCTGCAATTTCCACATATTTGTTTTTGCATTCTTATGTCTGGCCCAAATCCCCTCTTTATCCCATAAATATCTTAGGTGGTGATATTTCCTGTTAACTCCATCCCCTGGACCTAATACGAGAGGCTATGAAGAGTGGGTGTGTGACCAATTTTATTGGTGGCCTGAGATCTTTCCTCTAGATGTTCCATTTACCTGCTGCGTCCCCTTGTCATTGCCCCTGTACCTGGGAGGTGACATTCTAGGACTAGTAACCAGTAATTGTTTCCGTTCCTCGTAACTCAGGGAAAGTTTAAAAACTTCTTAAATCTCACTCTCCTCACTGGTGAAAAGAAAAGAAAAGAAAAGAAAAGAAAAGGGTCATTGTCGGAATTAACATTTATCTCACGCTCACATGTGTGACCTCATTTAATCCCTATGATGACCCCATGAGACTGTGCTGGGTATTTTCAGTTTGTTCTCCAGATCCACCCTATTCTGTGCCCAAGAGGCTGAGCTGTAGGGACAATATCAATAGGTTGGCTTCCTATTGATCCAAGTATCAAGCCCTTGGCTTCCAGTTGGGTTCAGCTAAGGGGCAGGAGACAAAGGTGAGCCACTCCCTACCTTTCAGAGTCACCCTGTCCAGTTGCATCCTTCCATCAGAGTTCACAACTGCTCTTTGGGCATATCACTCTTCTTCTGCATTCTTGTCCTTCAGCCCTGAGAGTTGGCCTTGAGGTAGTGCTCTATCCCCCCTAGTTCCCTACACTTTGCTCACTCCTTTATAAGTATTTCCTTCATTAACCTGTCCCTAAATTACCTAATTTGAGTGTGTCATCTGTTCCTCCCAGGACGCTGACTAATATAGAAGTCATTGCTAATGTGATTCCCATTTTACAGGCAAGAAAACTGAGGACTGAGGAGAGCAAGCCACTAAGGCTAAGGGCTCCCACCTTATAAGAGGTGTGCAGGTCCGGGTGTATCTGAGTTGAGGCCAGTGATTGATGACTGTACCTCAGGACTTCTGTGCGGTTCCTTCCTGTGTTGGCAGCCCCTGATAATGACGTCAAAAACTCACCAGCTCCGAAGCTCTGCTCTCAAGGCCTACTCATCCCTCCCACCCCGTCCCCTGAAAGGGGAATCATGCAGATCCACCTGCTTTCTCATTCCTTCATACTCAGGATAAAAGACGTGAATCTGTGTGGCAGCAGATCTAGTCTGGGATGCAGATGACATCACAGTGCCAAGAAGCCCCTTGAGGAGTGGCCGAGAAAGGCTTCGTTGGCTCTGTGCCCCTTCATCTGAGGGACACAGCATGGAGGGAGTGCTCCATGAGGTGCAGAAATCGCTGAGCTGTTCACCTTGTGCTGGAGTCATTCTTCAGAGCATATATACACTTTCAGGGGACCCGCGAAGTTGGCTCAAACCCTGTCTCGAATTTCTTCAGATCTGGGTTGATAGAAAATGCAGGTGCACATGGTTGACAGGATTCCAAGCACTCTCCTCTCCTGCTTTTGTGCATCTTTATTACACTCTTTTCCACTGATGCTTTGATACCAGTGGGTGAAGTTTTGTTAATATGCTTGATATGCTGTAAGTTCTGGATATTGTTGAAAGAAAGAACGAATGGGATGAAAGATCCTGCTTAGATCCTACATGGAGAGTATGGAGAGGCACTGGAATCACTTCCCATCACTCTTTCAGGGCACAGATTAAGGTCAGGACCAAGAGAAAAGATTTGCTGGGAATTTAATAATGGCTGGGAATACTTTCCAGACAAATAGTAAATGATAATAGTCCCATTTTTGAGAGCGTCATACTTGCCAGGCATTGTGCTGAGGTTTAATAGGCAATACCTCATTTAATCTTTACAACTCGGTGAGATTGAGAAAATTATCCCATTTTACAGACGAAGAAGGTCAGGCACAGCGAAAAAATCTGCATTGCACCCAGATATGTATTTCTAAATGGCTGCATTAGCATGAAAAGCCAAATCTGTCTTCAGACCTCAGAACTTTGGCTAATTATTCAAAACTCTGGGTTGGATGCCTGGCATTTATGGTCTGTTAATCCGATCTTGTGGGTATGGTCTAGATGCCGCCCTAACGTCCCACCACACCTATAACCTCACCACCCAAGCAATTTCTCTCCCTACATGATTCCTTCTCACCCTGTCCCCTGTTTCTTGAGGCTTCTTTCTCTCCAGTTTCCTCTTCTCATTGTGAAATGGTTTTCTCTCTGTTGCTGCCTGTCCCAGCCCTTAGGCGAGAGGCACTGAAATTGATTCGCTAGCGTTTGCCCTGACCTGTCTGTCGCATCGCACAGCACACCGGGGGATGCTTTGCCTCTCCGCCTTATTAATCATTTCAATTTGACGTTGTGTGTTTTATGGTCTTTACTTCCGCCCCCACTTTGCCCCCATTCAATTATGTTTACCTTTTAAAGCAGCACTGGAAGGGAAAAATCTATTTCTCCTGCCAAATGTTAAAAAAAAAAAAAAGAAAGAAAAGAAAAGAAAAAAAAAGAAAAGAAAAGAAAAGAAAAGAAAAGAAAAACACTCGCTACACACACACACACACACACACACTCATTTCTGTCTTCAGTTTTCATCTTTAATGAATAGGAGACAAATAGAAGAGGTGAGTAAGCTCCACCTCCTTGTTTTTAATAACGAGTAACAAGGATGTTGTCCAGAGTATGAAGACCTCTAAAGCAATATGTCTCACACTTGAACGTGTGTATAAAGCACCGAGGACATGATGTGAGAATTCAGATTCTGATCCCGTGGATCTTGGGTGGAATGTGAGAGATTTCTGCATTTCATGGCAGGGACAAGCCAGGTAAAACTCTAAGGGCGGCTCTCATGTTTCCCTCCACCCTGTTCTATGGGCCCCCAAAACCTGTGCCTTATGCTTCTCTGTTCCCCACCCCGCAGGGAAGCGTGTCCTTGCCCGTGGAGGCTCTCTCAGGCTCCCCAGAGAGGCCGCATCTCCCACAAATGCTGTTCCTAACTCAGTGGCATCGCCTTTTCGGGCTGAGGGCCTTTTATGGTTTAGGCTGGAGTCTCCCTACTAAGCCCTTCCGAGGATAACAGTGAGTTGTCACTGGCTGGGAGACAAAAGAAATGCATTTTGCTGGAGCCAGTTTTCCCCCAAACGCTAATGGTACCTTTATCTCCAGGTAATTAAAGCTCTGACTGATGAATACATAATTATGCATAAGCCGAACTGAAATGATCACCTTGGTCTTTCATCTTTTCGCTTACTTCATTTAGAGGTAACAGTCTCAGGCCTGCTTCAGAGAATAGCTGTTTCGAGGTGTCTGAGTTGGGTGGGGTCACTTGGGGGCCCAGCCGCCACCACAATTACTGCGCTGTGTGAAGGCCAGGGCTGTCTCGGTGTCCATGAGGTAGTGGCTTCTGGTGGCTGAAGGGGCCTTGGGGGAGGCATAAAATGTGTCAGGATTTGCCAGACTGTGTGGAAGTTCAAGCTGGGGCGTGTGGGTCTGGTCCAGTTCTGCCTCTGGATAAATGAGGTGACAGGGCTGGGCTCCGTCTCTGTTACTGGGGCCACTGGCCTCCCCTCTGCCCCTCCCTGTTTGGGAACAGGCTCGTCCTTCATTCCGGCTGCCCTCGAACATAGCTACCATCCCACCTCTCGTGGCTGGGCCAGGGCTGACTCCGGCCTTCTCTCCCTCTGGGCCTCCTCTCCTTCATGGGGCAGAGAGAGCACTGAGTAAAGTTCCAGGTCTCCAAATACCTCATCAAAAAGAAACCAATAGAGCAACCACAGCACTCATGGGTTTTAGACACAAACTGAGCTCAAAACCCTCTTCCTCCTCACAGGAGCTCTGCACCAGCTTGTGGAAATGGAGAAGATTATTGTGCCAACCTCCTAAGGTGAATTAAGTGGAATAAAGTCTGCTTGGGTTTAGCACATGGCCTGGCTACCGTATGGGAGGGCCATCATATGCTCCTTGGGTGTGGAGAGCTACAGGAATGGTTCGAGTCTCCACTTCTGAGGGGTCCCTCCCCCACCACAGGGCTCCCAAAGCTGCTGGGAAATCCGAGGCCATGTGGGATCCAGGTCACAGTGCAATCGGGCTGTTGCCTTAAATGATTGGCATGGGTTTGCAGCTTATCCGATCTCCATAAGCACACAGACATCCGTGTGGGGGGCATGTAGCTAGATCTAAAATTGCATGATGAAATGGGGGAGTGAATCTGAAGCCATTGAGGAATATGTAGATATTTGTTGGGTAACTACTACCTGACCCGCTCCGTGCTATGTATTTTCACACATGTTAATTTATCTTCGCCACGATCCCACATGGTAGATAGTAATACTTTCATGGGACACATGAAGATACCAAGACTTGGGGGGGTGGCTCCTCCCCCTAACTAATCCATGTAGGGCTCCCCCATCCCAAGTAAGACTTTGACACCACTGTCCTCTTAGCCTCACTTTCTAGCTCCTTTTTTCTATTTTCAATTCATACACAGGTTTCTTAAATGTACCTCCCTTCACCTACTAGATAATGATTCTTCAATCCTCTTCAGGTAGGCTTCCATCCTCAGCCTTCTGGTGACACTGTCACTCAAAAGTCAACGATGACTTACCTCTTCCTTTGTCAGATTCAATCACCTTTTCTTTTTTATTCTTCCTTTCTGGCACATTCGACTGCGGATGGAAGATCTTTCCTTGGGCCCTAAGACAATGAATCATACCAATTTACCTTCTCCTTCTCTCTCTATACTCACCACTGCTTTTCCCCCTCTACTGTCTCTTTTTCCCTCCTCATACTCACGATTTTGGTCTGATTCTTCTAGCACATTCCTTAACAAACCCATCTAAGGTCATGATTTCAACTCTATCCTTTATGCTTACCTTTGCTCCAGCTTGTATTTTTCGACTTGTCCTCTATTGTGCTGCATGCATGGACACCCCAGTCGTCTTTTTGCTAGTATTGCCATGATCTCTAGCTTTGTAATTCCAAAACAGAGGTCCCTGTCTTTGATTTTTCATTCCCTTGCTGACTTCTCTGTTTTGGTCAAGGTACCATGGCCGTTCAAAGAGAAATCTCAGGCACCTTGGACTACTCTGTATCCTGACCCTCAATGTCAACTTAGTATCTGAATCCTATAGCTTCAGGTCCTGACTGCTCAGTCCAGTCCCCTTGGTGAGGCCCTGAACACCTCACACCTGGCTCATTGGCATGATTTCCCAAATGCCTTCACATCTTCCCTTAGTTCTTTAAACCGGGACACTATAAAACAGAGTGTGTATTCCTCTAGAAATGCCACTTTTTCTATACTTGCCTGCCCAGAAACCCAACAAAATCACTAACAGGTGCCTTAACATGAGTTGAGAAGTTCTTCACAATCTCCATTTTTTTTTTTTTTCTGACCCGCTCTCCCATGGATCATCTACAGGAACTCATCTCAAGTCAACTTAGACCACGTTCTAATTAGGATTAAGTTCAATTACCAGTAACACCATAGCCTAAAATAACCGTGACTTACACTACACAGAAGCTTGTTTCTCTCTCATTTCAAAGCCCAGGATGGGAATGATAGCTGTGCTTTATCGACTGCCCAGAGACCCTGGCTCCTTCCATCACGTTGCTCTACCTTGTGTGACCTCCATCCCCAAGCGCATCCTGGATAGAGTGGCCATGTCAGGTCCTGCTGTCAAATTCACAGTCCACCCAGAAGGAAGTAAGAAAAAGTGAAGAAGGTTACAGCCCTTCTGTATAAGGACATTTCCTGGAAATTGTATAGACAGCTTCCACTTAAGTCTTATTGGTCAGAATTTAGTCACTTGACCACAGCTGGGCACAAAGGAGGGGGGCTAGGAAGTGTATGCTTTACTATGGCGGGGCATTGTGCATGCCTGGCCAAGACTCAGGGCTTTATTACCAAAGCAAGAAGTGGCAACGGCTGTTGGGATCAACCAATAATCCCTAGCAGAGATAGAGCCAATCCTTTCATTTCCTCACAAAACATGGTATTTTGGTGACCATGCTGTGCTGCATCATGGTCTCCCCTGCCTGACACAGTCTCCTGTTTATCTAAGTCCTGCTTGTCAGGGAAACGCTCTGACTGAGGAGGATGAGCACTACTCCTGGAGTCACATAGAATGGGGTTTGCATCCTGATTTTTACCACTTTCTCTTGCCTTGAGACCTTGAACTCATTCAATGTCTCTGAGCCTCAGTCTTCACCTCTGTCAAATAGGATAACAAAACTCACATTGGTTATTATATGAGAATCTCATGAGGACAGTTTTGATTAAGCACATAACACCGGGGCTGGCACAGCCTGTGAGGTTGAGAAATGAAGGCAACTTGTCTCATCACCGATCATGAGATTTACTATATTTTCTCAAAAGGCTCAACTCAAGTCCTTTTTCTTTTGCAGAGACTTTCCGATCTGTTTCAGATCAGGGCAGCATCCCTGCTGTCAGCTTTCTTATAATACAAATGCCATTTAAGACGCCCATGTGAAAATGAACATTGCCTGCTTGTAACTTGTTTATTTATTACCCTTAGAAAAGTTGAAAGAATAGGGCTTTGACTTTTCTGGAATTGTTACCCTAAATTATTACTTCTTCGTGCACACATGCCCAGTTTTCTCAGTGAGATGAACTATCTCTTGAAGGTAATGCCCGTTTTAAACTGGACGTTTCCTTTGTTTTCCTTTTTTTTTTTTTATCCTTTTCATACCCTCCAATGCTGCTTACCAAAAAATGTGCATTTCACTTCTTCCTGTCTCCTCCTGTCTTTGATGATTTCCACAGATGTCTGAACAGCTGAAGGCAACAGGAGTGTCCAGGATAAGATTTTGAGATTTGTTGAAATTGTCCGTTATTGCTTTCCGCCGGCAGATGTGTCCCTCTGTCGCTTCCCTGTACATATCATAACACCCCGTAGCATTCTTAAAACGAACAAACATCTGCAAAGTGAGTGAGCAAATTGTTAGAGACCTGGTGTATGGTGACTGGCAATAACTCCAATGGTCAGTGAGAGAGCACAGACTTGGCCATGCATGAGCCAAGGGTGCTAAACTACATCCTGCAACAGCAAGCTCACTTAGAGGCGGCAAATGGTCCTGAAGATGCTTTGGAGGCATCTCCCCATTTTCCTTAGGGAAAGACAAGCGAATTCCTATGCCAGTTCCCTCTTTTAAAAGAATTTTATGGTTAAGGGACCCTTGGGTGGCTCAGCAGTAGGGTGCCTCCTTTCGGCTCAGGGTGTGATCCTGGGGTCCTGGGATGGAGCCTGCTTCTCCCTCTGCCTCTGTCTCTGCCTCTCTCTCTCTCTCTCTGTGTCTCTCATGAATAAATGAATAAAATCTTAATAAAAAAAAAAAGAATTGTATGGTTAAGATATAAGATATTCTCCAAACTCTCTGGGAGTTGATTGGCTATAATTGATTGTCTTTCTTTCATGGACACTGCAGGGGGTTAGGATGACCTCCCAAAGGCAGTCAGATAGCAGCAACCTCCCTCAGTAATTCACCCCCTTGCCATAGTTATTCTGCAGTAGGTGGGAAGGCAACTCCCCAGTTGCGCCCCTTGTAAATGGCAGATGCTAAAGCCATGTGCCCTGTGTTGAGTGCGTACATGACAAACCTTCCAAGGTCAGAATCATTATTCCATTTTGCAAATGAGTTTAACCAAGGAGCAAAGAGGATCATACAAGAATCACACAGCTCCCGGAGGGGGTGGTGCAGAGGCAAGATTTGAACCCAGGTTTGTTTAACCCCAGAGCTTTTTTTTTTTTTAAATTCTACTTTAATTCTACCTCCATGAATATTTCGTTAACAGAGAACATGTTTCAGAAAACACCCACAGAAGCCAGTTTGCTCTAGCTGGTCTGCAGATAGGACGTTTCTCTTCAGTAATACGCGGGTCAATCTCTCACCCCACCACCCCACCCGCCCTCACTGCACTCCCAGAAAACTAAACATGACACTTAATGACCAGGAGAATCTTTTGGTTTGTTCTTAGCCCAGGCCCTTGGAAGCAAGAATTAACAGTCATTGTTTATTATCTTATGTTTTAATTATTTCTACTTTATGACACGGCCTCTTCTCAAAAATCACTGCTGGGCTAGAGATGATCATCGCAGTTAGGGTGCCCGAAGGCGGGCTTGCCCAAGAGAAGGCAAACTCTCACTGAGTCAGAAGTATTTGCATTCTGTCCTCTTTCTGGCACGTAGTCTATATATTTTAGAGTCCGTAATATGCATGTACACCCATGACACACACACATAATAAACCGAGCAGATACAGTACATTATTATGCCTTGTCTAGATCACCAAATAACGTCCCGGCGGAACAAAGGCTTTTAGCAGAAAGATTGCAGAGTATGTTGTCCTTTGTCTTGCTTTTCTCTCCTCTTCTCCTTTTTGCCGTCCACCGCCCTCCACCTGCCCCTCCCTCCCTGGCTCAGAGCACTCCATGTCAGGGCTACAAAGCATCAAATTCCTCACCAGGTTTAATCTCTGCAACATTCCGGCCTTGGAGTTATTAAGAGGAGATTGTGCAGAGCCGTGATGACGGCTAGATGGAGACTTTTCCTGGATAAAAGGTCCTTGCCTGGGATTATCTTTACTTCATTTGTGGTAATCCCACCGCCCCTCAGCTGATTTTGCCATTTTGAGGGCCGGCTGGGGTGGAGGCAGGTGCAGAGACAGTGCTCAGCAGGGCTCAGGGAGTGGAAAGCCATTAGGGGAGTGGACTGGGGAGGGGTCTGAGACCTCTACTCTGGAAAGGTGGGGTCTGAGTGGGGGCCCCCCTGCAACAGCCTGGGTCAGGGGGGCATCTGTAACGCTTTTCTTCAAAATGCAAAACAAGGCCAAACCATTGGTTGGCTTTGAGGTTGATGTTAACAGCGGGGCCTAGGGCGCTGATGCGCAGCGCCTGGGTCTAATATAGACAGTTTCTCTTGTGTTGCATCCTCTTCCATGCTTTCTCCACTTGCTACCTCCAATTGTGTCTGACAGAGGCATGCCTTCCTTTCACGTCTCTCTCTCTCTCCCCAATGACTTGATTATTTCCACTCACTGTTCAAATAGGCAAAGGTGATGGGGTATATGCAAATTAAGATTTTAAAGGGCCCAAATGTAATTTGTCCTTCCTGCTGATGGAAGAGATGGGAAGTCACTTCCTGATAAGAACTTTAGATGTTGGTGGCAGATGATGGAGCAAATGAGCAAATGTCTGGCATATGGTAAGCAGGGAACAGGCGGGGGCCACTCATGGTTGATGAGGAGATTGAGACTGTGTCCCAGGAGATAGTGTGATCAAAGAGGCCACCATGCTTTGAACACCAACTGGGTGCAAAGGGTTTTTAATTGTGGCAGAGTATCAGTATTACCTGAGGAATGTATTAAATGTATAGCATCCCTGGGGGCACCTGGGTGGCTCAGTTGGTTGAGTGTCCAACTCTTGATTTTGGCTCAGATCATGATCTCTGGGTCCTGGGATTCAGCCCTATGTTGGGCTCCCCACTCAGCAAGGAGTCTGCTTGGGGATTTCTCTCTTTCCTTCCCCTTCTGCCCTCCCCTCTGCTGACTCGCTCCTCCTCTCTCTCTTAAATAAATTAATTAAAAAAATACATAGCATCCCGAGCATGCTTGTTTCAGTGTTGTTTTGTTTTAGTTTCAACAACTCGTGCTCCCAGCTGGTATGAGAACCCATAGGAAGATGAGAGGACCAGAGCAGGGAGTGAACAGTGGGCGGGAGTTACAAGACTGGTGGTCCAGCCACAGAGGGCAAGACCTCTTCTATGCGGGTAGCAATTACAAAGGGAAGGAAAAGATAGATACATGAGACATGTCAAGGAAGAAAGGGCACATTTTAGTGACTTATTGCCTGTGGGAAGTGGAGAGGAGAGACACAAAGTTCTGTGCCTTCAAAGTTGAGTGCCTGGGAGACTGGAAATGAGGGGATGGGGAATCATGGAAAAATGCTTGTATGGATGGAAACAGCGTTTGAGGGAAGATCATCCAGATATGTAAGGAGTCCCAGGGGAATGTGTGGAGACTAATGAAAACACCCAACAGGAAGCTTGGGTAGAAGTGTAGAACTTGACTCACAAACATGGGAGTCATCTGCACACAGGTCATAATCAAAGCTCTCGGAATGAATGAGCTCTCCGCGGGCTGGAAAGGAGAAAGATCACATTACTGAGCTAACACTCTACACGGAGGACTCATCACTAAAAGCAAGAGAGAGAACAAAACCCAACCCACGGAGAGCAATTATTGTGAGCGCCCAGTGAGCCCAGCGGTACCCAGCATGAGAATGCAAGGACAGTGTCTCTCATAAACGCTAGGGCTCTCCCATGGCCGTTGAGTCCTAGAAGGAACCCGGTGGCCTTGAATGTGGCTACCACGGCCTGTTTCCTCTCGATGCAGAGACCAGGTTTGAGTGTCCAACTTCCTCCTCCATGCAGGACATCTGGCTTATCAAATTTCCTCTTGATGTCTTTCCTGCAAATAAGCCACCTTGATTTCCGCCCCTTCTCTAAAACTTCTGCAGGAAGAGACCCTCACTTTGAAAGCACTTGCAGATGCCTTGAACTCGTGACCCTTGTATCTGGAACCATATTTTTCCTCCTCTAGGTTAAATATTAATTCAGTCATGTTGATGTTCTAAGGGAAGGGGCTTCAGAATAGAAGCGGTGCCTTGGTGATCTACGTTCAGAGACTAATCATGCAATTTCTCTGAGTCCCAGTTTCCCCATCTAGCTAGAAAGGAAGTGGAACTCAATCTTTTGAATCGATCCGTCACATTATCTCTCAACAGTGCTGTATTACATTATCTCACAACAGTGCTGTATTGTATTACCAAGTAATACAGATATGAATCAGATTCTTCATATCTGATTTATCTTTGCATCTCTCGTGCCCATTATCCATACTGAAGTCTCAATAAATGTTTGTTGAATGAATAATCGAGGTATTGGGTTACAAAGGCCAAAGTCAAGTACGATATGGCTTACTCCTAAGCCCCTCCCCTACCTCCTTCCTTTTCTTTTGTCTCAGGGTTTCTCACACTCTGGTTCTCAAAATTCTCACTCTGTGGGATCAAATATCACTGTGACATTATCAAGTGGTGGAATGTGTTTGTATATGTAATTTCTTGTAGGGAAATGCTGTGTTATACTTCCTTTGCGGGTGGGTAATGTTGTGTTCAAAACAGCAGTGAGCAAGGCTTTCTTCCTGCAGGACTTCCCAGATCCTTTATCACACTAGTGTGTGTTGTGACTTTCTAGAACCAGTAGTGTACAAGCTGTGTTTCCCAATTACATTTGATTTGTAGAAATCACTCTCCACCCATTTTTTTAAGATTTTATTTATTTATTCATGAGAGGCACACAGAGAGAGGCAGAGACACAGGCAGAGGGAGAAGCAGGTTCCCTGTGGGGAGCCTGATGCGGGACTGAATCCCAGGACCCCGGGATCATGACCTGAACTAAAGGCAGATGCTCAACCACTGAGCCACCCAGGTGTCCCACTCTCCACCCATTTTTATTTTTATTTTTATTTTTATTTATTTTTATTTTTATTTTTTTCTCCACCCATTTTTAAAGAATATTTCAGGGAACTTACTTTCTGCATATTCTACTTTGCCAATCACTCATTAGTTGTTAGGATATAGATTTTTAAGAAAAAAGTATATATACTAGAATTGTGCTAAAACAACTAGAGTCTTTTTTTCTTAGTTAAGATCTTTCAGAATCCCAAATTTCAGATGTTTCCCTTTCCCCAAAATGGAATCTGAGAGAAGCAGCAATGACAAGTTCTTAGTGGGCCGCGGGATCAGGATATTTCAACTAAAGCCTTGACAATGTCCATGTAAATTTTTGAAGCATGTTTCATTCCATTCAAAATAGTGTTTGTACTGCAACTTTGAGGCTCCTGTAAAGAGAAGTGAAATCAAACCCCTGGCACACCCTGAGCCCTATAAAATTACTCAGGAGAAACTTGTTGTCAATTACCAGAGTAAAATAATAGGGCGTTTTTTTTTCTCTCTTTATTTAAAATACCACTTCTCAGCCAAGCAGTCATAAGAGTGCCGTCAAGGGCCGGATGTGTTGTTTCCCAGCAGGGTTGGACTGGTTGCTGGGGCTCACCCAATGGGTGGATTTATGGCTTAGCTGGCATTCTGGGTGACACAAGGCAGTCTCGTGAGGAGCTGCAGGAGGAGAGAGTCTTTACTTGTGACAGGACCCATTTTCCTTCCTAAGATGGTACCAACCTCCTGGCCCCACAGTGGCTGCCCATGCCCCGTGAAGATTTCAGTTCTGACGTTGAGAGGCTTTCTGGGAGCATGCTGACATGCCTTCCTCATGCTGCCTATTGCCACCTCCTCACCGTCAAGATGAATGAAGAACTCCCACAGCCCCTGGGAAGCTGCAATATTGGTCTCTGGGGAAAGTACTCATTCACTCCACTCTCCGGATTGATGGGAAGGCAACAAATGCTTGAGAAATTGAGTTGGGGTTTGCTCACGGCTCAATCCAGATGGCAAAAAAAGGAAAATCTCAATGAATGACCCTATTATAACATTTATAAACACCCTCAAGTCACTGGCTCTCAACTAGTAAGAAATACTAAGAGACCCAAGTTACGTTCTTGACTATTTTATTAACTTGTCGTTTGAACATTATTTCATCTCTTGAGTTTTGATGTTCTGAGCTAAAGAATATTGACATTCAAAGTATCTTCTACGAAGTATGTTCTGGCACTGACTACTTTTACTTGTAGTCTAAGAGTAAGAGTCAAGAGTCTGAAATCTGATGCCCAAGCAACCTGTCTAGTTCTGTCCCCTGGGAGAGTAGAGGCTGAGATACCTGCACCACAGAGCAAAGACGGAGGTGACAGGCACTCCTCTCTTTCTCTTTCTAGAAGTATGATGCTTACAACAATATTGTGTGTTGAGCACTATTGCTTATGTCATACACAGTAAAGAATGGGGCTCAGAGAGTTCGAGTAACCTCCCCAAGATCACACGGTGACTGAAAGGCAGATTGGGGAACCAACCCCAAATTTGGAGTCTCTGACTCCAAATTTTTCACTCTTCTTCATCATTATACTGAGGAAATTGAACTTGACAATTCAGCTTTTAACCTCATCTTACCGTCGGATTCAGTGCCTGCCTAGAGGCTGTCTCCTACACACAGCAGCCGTCCAGAATTCAAGAGAGCCATCATAGGTCATCTCTTAGAAGAGTTCCCCCTTCTAAGGTAGTCCTGAATCATTCGGTCTTGCTTTTAATTAGCCTCACTCTTAATGAGGCATCTTTCCTGGCATATCTCCTCTACTTTCTCCTGCTCCAGAGCTCGAGACAGTTTTAAATTTTCATTACTTTTTAGCCACTGGAGCTTAATTACACAGGTCATTAGTTCAGTAAATGCTATTTTTCATCAAAGACAGAACGCATAAACTTCAACAGCCAGTATCGAGTCTCCTCCCTTGATAAGACTTACTTTTCTCATGTGTGGTTTCTACCTGAATCTCTTGTCTACTCCCTCCTTTTGAAGACTTCTGATGTGCCCAGGTCAACCACCGATGTGGCCATGACACCCTACTGTTCGCTTAGTTGCACTGACCCCTTGAGATTCCTACCTTTACACTTTTTTTTTCCTTTACACTTTCTGACTCTCTCTCCAGCTCTGTGAGTTATCTATCAACTCCTAATCTTCCATGTTGCCTCTACCACGTTACCCCTTCCTGTCTTGCTTTCAGTTCTCAAACCTACATGCTAAGGAGAAAGTGAAAGAGTCAAGAGTCTGAAATCTGATGCCCAAGCAACCTGTCTAATCCTGTCCCCTGGTAGAGTAGAGGCTGAGATACCTGCACCGTAGAGCAAAGGGGGGGCGGGTGACAGGCACTCCTCTCTTTCTCTTTCATTCTGACTGGTGCCTGTCAACACCCACAGGGATGCCATGAGGTCAAGAGGCCAAGGTAGTTCCAGATTGTTATCTCCCTTCGTATGGTTGGGGAAGGACACTTATTCTCCTTGGAAAAGAAATAGCCAAGATGGCATGAACTAAACAGAACTTTATGTTCTGGGAGGAGAGGAAGAATTTCAGTTTCAGAGACAGGACTACAATCCTGGACATATTGACATAAACGGAGGAAATATTAGGTCACCAGCACTACCTAACTGCAACTGTCATTGCCCTTTTCTTTTCTTTATTTTTTCGATTTTGTTTATTTATTTGTAACAGACAGAGAGAGAGAGTGAAGTAGAGACCTAGAGGGAGAAGCAGGGTCCCTGTGGGGAGCCTGATGTGGGACTCGATCCCAGGACCCCAGAATCACCACCTGAACCAAAAGCAGATGCTCAACCACTGAGCCACCCAGGTGCTCCCACCACCCAGCCCTGATATGTAAATGTCATGTACTCCTAATACATTCTCATTATATTAGTAAGTGATCCAACATTTTAATATAATTCCAGGATTATTATTTTCAAAAGAAAAACACCTAAGCCATGCTATTAGAAGGATGTATTTTCCTCATATAAGACCAGATGGCGGCATCCCTGAGAAAAATACAATGCTGTTGGCTTTAATGAGGAAGGCTTGATTATTAGGTAACTTGGGAGTATATCAGCTGCAGCTTCCTATTAAAGAAGGTGTTACGTAAACTTGAACTCCCACCTTCTACCCAACTCTTGGGGCTCATTTACTTGAGTTTCCAAACACACGCAGATGAGATCCTCACTGGCATCCCATAGAATGCTATATTTGCTAGATCTAAGTAGGAAATGAGAAGGGTGGATTTCTTGAGGAAAGAGCATGGGGTGCATTCTGGAGGGTCCTATGAGAGGATAAAGAACATGTGGAAAGAGATGGGTCAGGAGAAGAGGAATCTCCATGTGGGAACTCTGCCTTCCTGAGTTCTGTAATACCTCTTCATCTTGGTACGGGACAAGGAAATAAGGAAGGTGAGGTCCCCAATATCGCTCCTTGAGATCTTCCCAATACTTCGGGGAAAAAATGTGAACATTTGAGCAGATGGATGGGGGAAGACCAGAAAGGCAGAGGGTCCCAGGGCAAGGAGAGATATCTGCTTCCCCTTACCTTGTGGATTGCTGGGGATGATAGGCGACAGGAAGAGCACCAACCCTCACCTCCATCGATTACCAGCCACATCACCTCAGGGTAGCCACAGTGGTGGAGGGACCAGAAGATAAGCAGTGACTAAGGCAGTTCCCTGAATATAGGAAGGCATGAAAACTAATCCTAGGATGGTTCTTTCCTCTCATGGCTCAGAAAAGAAAGCACCTGGGAGGAAGAGCCAAGAGCCGTATACCATGCAATTCCTTCACGTGTGCCATCTCCATACTCCATGCTTCACATTCACTTCATATTCCCCATTCGTCATCTCCTTGTTTCCATTGTGCAGCTGATGCACAATAATGCAAGTGGGAGCCAAGTAATTCTAAGCAGGTAGGGAAGCCATTGCAAAATAAAGCATATTTCACTGATCTCAAAATTAAACATAAGTACCTCTTTATACACTCTGTGTTAGTTAAACTTTGTTCAGGTGGATAATCAAGAGGAGGCTTTAAATCTCCAAGTATGAAAATGAGATGTCTTTCTTGGTTTTGTTTGTTTGTTTGTTTCTATATGGTTCAGCCAAGATTTGCTAAGAAATCAGAGGCAACTGAGACCAACGCCCTATCACTTTTCCATGGATCTCTGAGCCCTGCTGGAGTCCTTGGCTGGGCTTTTCCATGGATCTCTGGGCTCTGCTGGAGTCATTGGCTGGGCTTCAGTGGCTCATCCAGGGTTTCTTTCCTTCATCTTAGAGGATGGGACAGGTTGAGCTGGTTGTTGCCAGCTTCTTGAAAGCATTCCCAGATAGGAGTGAATGTCCCTGCCAGGTGGTTGGAACAGAAAGAATTTCTAGAGAGGAGTTCATGTTGGGTCTAGTTTTCATTACTAATTAAAATCTGTAGGTAATGGGTTACTAATTTGTTGGTTCCTTTTATCGTGCTACTGCTTTTTAAGGACTTGGGGGCTAAGAAGATTGCATTAATGTAGCCCTTGTCTGATTGGGGTAGAGGGGTCTGGCAATGGTCTCCAGAGCATCTGCCCTTGGTTCTCTTTCTCTGGCCTAGTGTTCTGGCTGACGGAATTCAGAAGGGCCTTTCATTCTGGGTCCCTAACCATGGGGAATCCAAGCCAAGCTGAACCAAGTTTCTCCTGTGCTTAAGCAAAAGAGAATCGCAGCTCATTGAGCAACACTCCTTTCCCAGAGGGAAATTCATAATCCATTACCATCAGCCCATTTGCCAATCAGCTTTGCAGGAAGTGGGACCAATGGTGACTCCTAGTTTTCTAGAACAGGCTAGAGTGGAAAGTCTGAGCACTGGGCCAAGCGTCAGAAGGTTTGAGTTTGAATCTGGACACTGTCACATAAATCTGGGAAAGTCATTTGAATTTTCTGAAACTTGATTTCCTTATCTGTGAGACCGGAGTACGAATCCCACTTTGGAGGGTTGTTGGAGGGAGGAATATGAAAATGAAACATTGTTTGTGAAAAGGCAATGGAAAGCATAAAGTGCAAAACATAGTGGGATGTGAAAATTGCCCAGGGAATGAGAAGTCAGAGCATGTTATAACTTATAATAAACGTAATCCAAATAAAAGACGCACCACCCCCGGCTCATTCCCTAATACAGCCTCTCATCTGTAGCAACCCTCGGAGGACTTTTGCTAGAAATGTTGAGTCTCGGGTCATGAGAATAACAGATTTGTTCTTGATTCAACAATTCTGCACCTCTCTGCCGTAGAAAGACAGCCTTGCGCACTCACAGACTACCTCCTGGTGGCCCTTGGGGTGGCCCTTCAGAAGGACTTGGACATTTCTAGAGGATGCCCATCTCATTATTGACTTCTTTGCTTTGTGAGCTTCATATGCTAGGTTTTACATAGGAGCGGCTTCCAATGGCGAGTTTTCCAGAAGCTTATGGCCCCTGCCGTGATTGCTGTGGAAATGCAAGCAGATCTCAACAGGCTGATGAGCAGGCAGGTCCAGCACCAGCCACAGGGAAGATCCTCAGGCCAGCTGCCAAGTTTCAGCCAGGAGGGAACATCTCTTCTGGAGTTTATAACCCTGCAAAGGAGGGAGTCAGTAATGAAAAAGCTACACCACGCCCTTAATACCACAACATTACTCATGAACACCTTGCTGTTAATTAACAGCGGTAAATACCACTGTTATTTCATTTTGCTTACCAGTCTCCCCAGGTAGCAGCAGGGACACCTGGCAGTGGGATGAGGGGTAGCTTGTCTTCACAAAGTTCCAGAGGTCCTGCTGACCCTGGCACCCCGACCATTCCACTGGGTCTCTCATCAAGGCACAGACTGAATCCTAGTCTAGCAGCCCACACTCTTGCACCAAATGTAGGGTATATGGCCATGACTTCTCCAGAAAGTTCAAGTTGGAACCTGCTGATGGTTGAATACTCCAGCAAGTGCTTATTTGATATAAACAAGTCTCCAATCGCCTATGAGCCTCCTTGCTCCCAGAGAGGGCCTCCGGAATGATGGGGTAGCTCTGGCCCAGCATTGACATGGGGTCATCCCCACTGCCTATGACCTGGAAGGTCTGACTCAAGGAATGGTTTTCAACTCTCTGCAACAACTTGGTTTTCCCCCATGTAGACGTGTCTCCATAGGACATTCAAATTTGACAAGGCCCATAGTGGTTGTTTTTCCTTTTCTGTTAATAATTTATTTCTTTCAATCCGAGAGACATGCGTTGAGGATGACTTCATGCCAGATACTGGAGAGACAGAGGATGAGTAGGATAGGATCCTGGCCTCCAGGAACTCATGGCCGAGCAAGGTGTCTATCCATCTATCCGATGGGTAACAAGGTCAACCACATATAAACGACGATGGTAGAAGTTCAGGGTGTGATGGCAATCCCTGGGAAATGCGGTCATTTGGGGGGAAGGGGTGACACGAAAACTAAATTTCGAAGGCTGAATAGGAGTTTTCTAGAAAGATAAGTCTTGACATTGCAGAGAGAAAAAACTATGAGAAGGCGAAACACGTTCCCCACAGTGAGAACAAGCAGATGGTGATTGTTTATCCCCAGTGGAGCTTTTCTCACAAACTTGTCTGGTTTTCTGATTCCTGCTTCCCTATAGAACCTACACTAGACATTCAATGTACACATTACACCTCTGCTGGCGGGCCCACGCTAACATGCTCTGCGTCCGTAACACGTTCTCATATCACCCTGCAACAACACTGAGCTTCTTTTATGCATTGTTTCTTCTTCTTCCTCGCCTCCAAATATGGGGCTCAATCCCCATTCATCCCAGATTTATTGCCTCTGAAGCTCAAATACTTCTCTTTCAAAATTCACTCGATGCCCCCTTTCATTTATTTTTTTAAAGATTTTATTTATTTATTCATGAGACACACACAGAGAGGCAGAGACACAGGTAGAGGGAGAAGCAGGCTCCCTGCGGGGAGCCCGATGCAGGACTCAATCCCAGGACCCGGGATCACGCCCTGAGTCAAAGGCAGATGCTCAACCGCTGAGCCACCCAGGTGTCCCTCGATGCTCCCCTTTCTACCTGACGTGTAAGAGTGGGGTTGCAGGAGACAGTGTATGAGGCAGGTTGCTTTTTCTCCAGCTCCACCAGCCATTTCCTCCATTCATTCCTCATGGGACAACAGTCTAGGTCTTTCTGTGGCTGTTTCTCCCATCCTGTGAGTCTCCGATTACAAACTTGGCCTCATGTCTCACCTCCATGCCCCATGGACACAGTAAATGTCCTCTATGAGGTCAATGTGACACACGTGAGGGTGGAGAGGGTTCCAGGCACAAACCTCATAGGACTGCAAAGGTCCACAAAGTGCTTCTTTTTTTTTTAATTTTTATTTATTTATGATAGTCACACACAGAGAGAGAGAGAGAGAGAGAGGCAGAGACACAGGCAGAGGGAAAAGCAGGCTCCATGCAGGGAGCCTGACGTGGGACTCCATCCCGGGTCTCCAGGATCGCGCCCTGGGCCAAAGGCAGGCGCCAAACTGCTGCGCCACCCAGGGATCCCCACAAAGTGCTTCTGATTTATTTATTCACTCATTCCTTCTTTCACTCACCCGTTGGGTTCCAAAGAAACTGCTAGGTGCTCAGATGGCCATGGTGGACGATGATACCTGCTTCTGTGAAGCTTCTAGTCCCAGGATCCTGACTGGGAGCACTCCTGCTGTGGCCACCAGTCAGGCTCAGATACGGACTTTCTGGTCCCCAGCCACCTTCCCAGAAGGGCACTGCACACGCTGGAAACCCGCAAGTGCCTTTTGGGAGAGTTTGACAAGCCACCTTTGACCTGGAGGAGTCACAGCTTCCAGTGAGGGTCAAGGCAGCTTCCAAACTGGCCCATGGCATCTGAGGAGCAGGGCAGCTGATGAGAAGATGCTCTGGAGATTTTCTGGCTTCAAATGGTTTGAAGGTGAATATTTTACTTGGGCAAGAGATTCAGAGCTCCAACGAGCATCTGATTCATTCTTGGGGAAAACGCACTTCACGTGGTCTAAACTCAGACTCCTTCCCCTGGTGGCCTCGAAATCCTACACAGCTATATCCCAGTAGCAGTTTTTTGGAAAGGAGCATGTAAAATCAGGGTTACGGCAGGGTGGCGGGGACTCAGGGTTCCACGTGTGGGGCTGTACCTGCCACCGGCCTCTCTCCCATTCTTCTTAGGGTCCCTCTCCTGTACCCTCCACCTGGCCCAGGGCTTCTGACTGTCTCGCTCACTGCCACACCTCCAGTACCTACAACCGTGTCGGCAACGTAGCGAGTGCTCAGTAAATTTTTGTGGGCTGAGTGGTTGGATGTTCGTTTTGACCCAGACACAACCACCCAGCTGCCAGCACCTTCTGAAAAGGAAGGCGAGGTGCTTGTTCTTCTCTGGCTTAATAACAGTCTGCAGGAACTGTTGTCTTTTATATGCCTGCTTAGCTCATTGTGAAGGCCCAATAAATATTAATTGATGGACAAGAAGCTCTGGGGTTTGGCTCCAGCCGGATCCAAGTACTGTTTTTTGAGGAAGTTTATAAGAGCAGGGGAATGTAGGGTGTTGTGTTGTGAGTCTGGAGACTCTCCGGACCCCCTCCCGCCTTCTCCCATTCCCAAAGCCTGGGAGAAGTGGGTGGGGACAGGAGGGAAGCGCCTAATTATATTCGTGGGTTCTGTAATAATTACACTTTCAGGTTCCCACTGGTGGTGGGTTTTAAAGAAGCTTTGAGTAATTTCAATTTTGAAATGCTTTGTTTTCCTGGGCTTTGTTTCACCCATCCCTTGTTCATCATCCTTGATCTTTCCCTGGTGCCCTCCAGGGGGAATTATCTGGAGATCAGCAGATATTATGTTACCTTGTTGGCCCCCCCGCCCCCCCACCACCACCCGCCGATGGACTTAGTATCCGCACACAACAAAACCGAGATCTGGAGAGACAGACTTGCCAGTGGTTTCCCCACAGGACTCAAATACCCTGAATCAAGCCCATGTTTCTCTGTCTGTTCAAGTCCCTTCCCTGGTCCGACCTGATGGGGTACTAAAATAGTGGTTCTCACAGTCTTGCCCCCAGCAGCCTCAGCAACACCTGGGAACTTGCTAGAAAGGCAAATCCACGGGTCCCACCCCAGAACTCCCAGAAACTCTAGGGTGGGGCCCAGCAATCTGTGTTTTAACAAGCCCTCCAGGGGATTCTGATGCATGGAAATGTTTGGAAATCACTGCTCTAGATTCTAGAGTCTAGAACAATGATTCCCAGGCCAGGCGACCGTGTTCTAATAATCAGCTGCCCCGTTGCCACCCCAGACCTACTATACGAGAATCCCCAAGAGTGCAGACCAAGCATCAGATTATTGTTTAGATCTTTTAAGGAGTTCTAATGATGCAACGTCATGGCTGAGAGCCACTGCACCACAGTAACACCCTTTGCATTGGACAGATGTCAGGGCTATTCCCAGGAGCAAAACACTACAGAGGAGGTAGTGGTCAGAACAAAGGTGTGGGCCTTCCAGATCCTGCCCAAGAATATAACCGGCCCATGGCACCCCAGTGCCTGACTGTAGCCAGCAAGGCCTCCCCTGTGATTCAGGGACCTTGTGTGGGATGGCTCCATGCCACGGTTTCATGAGGAACTGAAATGATTCTTGTGACATCTCAATCTGGGGAGAGAAGCCTGTTTGAATCTGTAGCTCCATGGAGCAAAAGCCTGGAAGAAAGAGAGGGAAGGAGAGAGACAGAGAGAAAGACAAGAGGTCAGGGGTCAGAACCTCAGCCCAGTGTCTGCTGATATTCAGGCCTGGGTGCCGCTTCTCCTGGTCTTCCTCATCAGGCAGGCTAGGGGTTGTCCTCCAGGACAACCAGTGCAACAGACTCACCGGGAGCTCTAATAAAGACTCGGAGGCGCAGGCCCGTGGAAGTAAGAAAGGGCCCAGGCCTTTGCATTTTTATCATGTTCTCCAGGGATTTCCATATCCACCAAGACTGAACAATCACTGCTGGAGGCCACTTGTTTGGTAAAGAGCCAGATAGTTAACATTTGAGTCTTTGCAGACCATGTGGTCTCTGTTGCAACTATTCAAGTCTGCCGCTGTAGCAAGAAAGCTGCCATAGACGATACGCAAGTGAATGAGTGTAGCTGTGTTTCATAAAACTTTATTTATAAAATCATGTATTGGGCCATTTGGCTCATAGGCCATAGTCACTAACCTGCTCTAGGCAATAGATCTTGATGCTGACTGCACAATAGAATCACTATAAGAGGTTTGTTTTTGATTTTGTATTTGTTTTCGCTCTCCTTCTCCCTCCCTCTCCATAACACACATAACACAGAAAATGAGGCTTAAGGAGGTGAAATCACTTGCCTTCAAATCATGCAGTTGATAAGTTACACGAGAATGTTTGTCCCCAGACTCCTGCTGTGGCAGGCAGCCTTGAGAATGGCTACCAGCGATCCCCGTCACCTGGCATGCACACCCTCTGGAACTCTCTCCCCTTGAGGGTGAGCTGGACCCAGCCACTCACCTCTAACCAGTAGAATACAGCAAAAGTTGATGGGTGTCACAGATGAAGGGATAAGCAAAAGGTGGTCTATCCATGCAAAGGAATATTACCCAGCCTTAAAAAAGAAGGCAATTCTGGGGTAGCCCCGGTGGCTCAGCAGTTTAGTGCTGCCTTCAGCCCAGGGCCTGATCCTGGAGACCTGGGATCAGGTCCCATGTCGGGCTCCCTGCATGGAGCCTGCTTCTCCCTCTCTCTCTCTCTGTGTCTCTCATGAATAAATAAATAAAATCCTTAAAAAAAAAAAAAAGAAGAAGGCAATTCTGACACCTGCTCCAACTTGGAGGAACCTGGAGGGCATAATGAACAGTGAAATCAGCCAGTCACAAGGAAAAGTACTGAATTCCACTCACATAGGGCAGCTAACGTCAAATTGATAGAGACAGAAAGTAGGAAGGTAGTGGCCAGGAGTGAGGTGTGTGTGTCAAGGGGAAATGAGGATTATGGTTTAATGCACAGGGAGTTTCAGTGGAGGAAAATTAACAACTTCTGGAGGTGGATGGTGGTGATGGTTACACAATATTATAAATGTATTTAATCCTACTGAGCTGTAGATTAAAAAAAGGTTTACATGGTCAATTTTATGTTATGTGTATTTTACATTAAAAAAAATTAAAGGGGGTGCCTGGGTGGTGCAGTTGAATGAGTATCTGACTTTGGTTTCAACTCAGGTCATGATCTCAAGGTTGTAAGATCGAGCCCCACATCAGGTTCTGTGCTTAGTAGGGGACCTGCTTGAGATTCTCTCTCCCTCACCCTCTGCCCCTCCTCCTGCTCACTCACATAAACTCTCTCACTCTCAGATGAATAAATACATCTTTTTTAAAAAAATTAGTAAAAAAAAAAAAAAAAAAAAAAGGATGGTGTTTCACTCTCAAGATTAAGCTACAAAACCCCCTGAGATTTCCATCTGGCTTGCTCTCTGATTCTGTCTGTATTAATCAGGGTTTGCTAGAGAAACAACCAACAGGATGGATGGATAGATGATAGAGAGGTGATAGATGGATAGATTTTAAGGAATTAGTTTGTGCAATTGCCGAGGCTCATTGAGTCCAAAATCTGACGGAGGAGGTCAACAGGCTGAAGCCTCAGGGAAGAGGTGAAGTTCAAATCTAAAGCCCGTCTGCTACCAGACTTTTTCCTTTCTCCAGAGCAGGTCACTCCTTGCTCTGTTAAGGCCTTCACATAATTGGATGAGGCCCAGCCGCAACACAGAATGTAACTTGCTTGACTCCAAATCCACCCCTTTAAATGTTAATCTCATCCAATAAGCACCTTCATGAAAAATTCCAGATAAATGTTTAACCGAATATCTGGGTGCCATGGTCCAGCCAGGGTGATGGGTCAAAGTAACCATCACACGTGCCCTCCCTCGTTGGAAGGGAAACCGATTGGTAGGTTGTGAGCATGTTCTGGAAAGGCCCACACGACAAGGAATTGAAGGAGGCTTCAGGCTAACAGCTGGCGTGGACCCGAGGCCCTCCGTCTAGTAGCCCTGCGTTCCTAGCAGAGGGGATTAGAAGCAGGTTCGAACCCCCGCTCCCCGAGTCAAGGCTGGAGACGAATCCACTCTGTGAGACTCTGGGCACCCATCTGAGCTGAGCCCAGATTCCTGACCCACCGGAAACTGGGTGAGATGATAAGTGTTTTGTTGTTCGAAGCCGCTGAGTGTTCGGATCATTTGTTATACAGCAACAGATAGCTAATACATTTGCTGTGCTGCTGAGGCTGGTTCTGAGATTTCCCCCCAATGTTTCATCTTAAACATGGGTGTGTGTACTGGGTCCCCAGGACGGAGAGTGATTTGTGACCTTTCTGACATTCAAATGGATTGACTCCGTGATACTTCTCATGCTGTCCCTCCCCAGCTCCATCCTTCCCGTGGACAGTTTTAATCCAGTTCCCGGCTGGGGCAACTGAGTTTGGAGTGGCCTGTCCAGAGCCGTGGAACAGGCACTGTGGTCCCAGTACTGGGGCTCGCACGTAGAGCCCCTCAGCCCCCTGGATTGACCATTCCCACGTCATAAGCACGGCCTTCCTTCAGTCAGGGCCCTTCGGCGAGGAGGACATGGTATTGAAGCGGAGCCTTACTGCATCTGGGGAAGGAATTCATTCTGCTGAGCGCTCAGTGGTGGGGCCCTGGCGGTAGGCAGTCCATCCATGTTAATAAATGTCTCACCTAGCAGACAGCTTCAATAAGGTGAACCGCCAAGGGGAGGTCATGCTTGTCAGTTCAGTTTTACGAAGACATGGAGGGCCCGTCTGATGAGGCTCTGGAATTTAGCTGTTGTCCTGAAGGAAAGACAGACTGGCAGCTTCTTCCCAAAGACCTGGCCCCCTCCCTTCCCAGACACGCTCTTGCTCTGTTTCCACTCTTAAAGTCTAGAGACGGCTGGAGTCACGTTGCCCTGCGTGTGCGTCTCTGCCACACACGTGTGTGCTATTAGGTATAAAGTGTGTGGAGCCGTTCTATTTTTGAAAATGCTGCCCTAACACCTATCTCATTCGTTGTGTCAGTAGACGAACTGCAGGCCTTACTCCCCCACTTTACAGGTGGGTATAACGGAGTCACAGAAGTTACCTGCTTCCCTCAGGTTACACTGTCCCGGAGGAGACGTCTTGTTGGACGTGGTGTCCCTTTGCATCACCTTCAAAGAAAATCATGGGGCTCAGGGGCTCCCTAGGGTTTCTCAGGGCTTCAGATTTTCATGAAAGGAAGTAAGCAGCAGAATTCCCTAAGCTTGTAGCATGTGGAGAATGGAAGGAAAAGCAGATAATCCGAGGGACTGTAAGAATCGTTTGGATCAATAGGAACGCCTGGGTGGCTCAGTGGTTGAGTGTCTGCCTTCGGCTCATGGCATGATCCTGGGGTCCCGGGATTGAGTCCCACATCGGGGTCCCCTCGGGGAGCCTGCTGCTCCCTCTGTCTGTGTCTCTGCCTCTCTTTCTGTGTCTCTCATGAATAAATCAATAAAATCTTAAAAAAAAATCATTTGGATCTGGCCCCTCATTTGACAAATGAAGAGACAGGGATGTGCGTGGGAAAGTGAGTCAGGCAGGTCAAGACTGAACTGTGGCCCTGAACCCCAACCGGGTTCACAGCACCGTCCTTCCTTCCGACACAGATACAGATGGAGAGGTTCCAATGGCCCTGAAGGATCTGCATAAGCACCTGTGACTTCCCATCCCCTCCTCCCCCCATATCTAATCCCCTGAAACTCTCTGGCTCCTGGTCAGCTTTGTCTGGTCCTGTTGGGATTCCCTCCTCCCCTGGATTGTCGGATCCAACACCTACCAGTCAGGTCTCCTCTTCTGCCCCGGCCCTCCTCCCCTCTGTTCAGTTTGTCGGCCCATGAGTAATGGTGCCTCTCCTTGAAAGAGGAAAAAGATTGATGGCAGAGGAAAAGAGCAGTGAAGAGTCCCCCTGCCTCCCCAGCTCCAGCAGGAAATGTGCCTGTTGTGTGTGGGTTTATGAAATAGCCACGTCTCCCCCTTCCAGAGAGAGCCGGGCAGAGACTCGCCCGCCCGCAGTCACGTTTCCTCTCTGCAGCCAGGTCCAGGGAAAGATTCTCCAGGGTGGGTGTGCAAATAGGACCACCAATGGGGAGCAGAGGCCACTTTTTCAGACAGGGATATGCAGACACCCTCTAGTCTTCCAGTCCAGCCTGAATTCTGAGAGCGCTTCAGTGGGATTCAGGGGCCTTTTTTTTTTGTTCTCAATTACAGGTCAAATCCTGTTCCAAGAAAATGGAAGATTTCTGCACTGTGAGAACATCTCTCTGAGCTTTTTCCATATGTGAGAACCACCACCTAAAGATAGTGTTGCCAAATAAGACACAGGACCCCCAGGTAAATCTGAATTCCAGATATACCCCCCACACACACACACACAAAATAGTGTAAGTATATCCCAAATCCAACATAGGGGTATACTCATACTAAAAAATTGCATCCTTTTTGTCCCTGTTGCTAAATCTGACAGCTCTACCTGAAGAGCCATATGGCTTGTCTCTCTCTGGTCTATGTTCTAAAGGATGAGTTTAAAGGTGCTTTGGGTCAACAGAATTCCCTAAGGTCAGGACCTTGGGCATCCTTATTTGATTTCCTCCCTCACTATGTCCCCTGGGGCTCAATTCCTCCTGCCCGTCCAGAGAAAGCCCTTAGGCAGCTAGCAGGGTCAGGTTGATGGCATTGAGTGGAGGAGGCAAAAGAGACACAGGCAGTGATTCTCACCCTTGGATGATCTTGCCCCCAGGGAGCATGTGGCAATGCCCAGAGATACTTCCTGGTTGTCACAACTGGGTGGGGGATGCTGCTGGCATCTCGTAGTTGAAAGCCAGGGATGCTGCTGAGCAACCCCCAGTGCACGGACACACAAGATCACACACACTTGCACACACACCAGTGATCTGGCCCCAAATGTAAATAGTGCAGCAGTTGAGAAACTCCAGAGTGAGGAAGAAAACTGGTTTTAAAATAAAGGGCCTAAAAATAAATAAATAAATAAATAAATAAATAAATAAATAAATAAAATAATAAAATAAAATAAAATAAAATAATAAAATAAAATAAAGGGCCTGGGGCGCCTGGGTGGCTCAGTTGGTTGAGCATCAGACTCTTGGATTTGGCTGAGGTCACGATCTTGGGGTTGTGAGATCGAGCCCCTCATTGGGCTTCATGCTCAGTGGGAATCTGCTTGAGATTCTCTGCCTCTCCCTCTGCTCACGCATGCACACGTCTTTTCTCTCTCAAATAAATAAATAGAATCTTTTTTAAAAATACAGTACAATAAAGGGCTTGTGGCAGCTCTATGCTCAATGTGGGGCTTGAACTCACAACCCTGAGATTGGGAGTTGCATGATCTACTTAAAAAATAAAAAATAATAATAATAATAAATGAAGGGCTTGAGAGTTGAATACAAACCTTCAGCAGACACCCTCTATGTCCTCTGGCCCCGGGGTGCCATCATCAAGGATTGGAGAGCTAGCCCGGGACCAGCGGGCCCGGGCCCGCCCCACCTCCCCTCAGACCTCAGGACTGCAGGATCCTGCTCCTGACTTCCCCTTCAAGGCTACTCTGGGTTAATTTTAACCATCTTTCAGCAGAGAACAATGTTGGGGGCTGGGCAGTCTACACGATGTGGGCCGAGCCCTCTTCTCTGGCTTTCTGCTCTTCCGGGCCACCACGTCTCTGACACGAGCCATTTATGGCTCTGCATGATTCCTGCAACCCCTTGCCAATGTGCCATGGAAGGTTCTTTGTGCCTGCGTGGAGGCTGAAGGTGAGAAGTCCTCTTGCTTGCTGCCCCAGGAAAGTTGGAAAGCCCTGAGGCAACAAACATCAGGCCAGCCTTGGTCCCAGACCCACCTCTCCTCCTCACTCCCCAGTGCCCCGCACCAGAGTCCCCAGGCAGGACACTGCCAGGGTCAGGATTTATTCTGGTCTGGACGTTACCCCAGCAAAGAAGAAACTCTCACCTTCAGGAAATGCAATCAATTCTCAATAACTTCTAGTTCAGGGAGGTTTCCAAGGTCAGCTCTCCTACGTGCCTGTTCGCCCTCATTTCATTCTTGGGTAGCCCTCTGCAGAGGTGACCAAGAGCTGAGCCCTCACACCCAGCAGCTCCCTAGCCTGCAGGATGGAAATATGAAAACTGCCCCCTCTGATTCCCTAAGGGCTCTCCTCCACGGAGTCTGGGTGAGTGAAATCCAGTTCTTTCCTTAGAATGCAAAAAAAAAAAAAAAAAAAAAAAAACAAACAAAAAAAAACAACCAACAAACCCCACACAACAACAACACCAAAACAAAAAAACAAAAAAAAACCCCAAAACCAGCAACAACAACCAAAAAACCCCAAACCCAAAATAAAACAAAGGCAGAGACAAAAATAAGCAACCCAAGAAGCAGAGGACTCTGCCTTTTAGGTAAAATCCTATGCTATATAACCTTGACCTTGTTTTTGGAACTTGCAGAATTAAGGAAAGGGTCGCATCCTACCAGTTAGATTTCCCACAGCCTCCTACTGCTTCACCTATCACCGGAGAAACAAAATACTTTATTTTATGTGACTTGTGACTTGCCCCTCTACCAAGCAAATGAACTAGCGGCGGGCCTGTTGGAGTTTAGTCATGAAACTCAACTCAGAGCAGCCCGCACCCCTCCCTCGCCTGACCCTTTCTCCGTCTACCCCTCTCTTTGCCCCCTGCAATCCCCCCCCCCCACTCCTCCCTCGCCAAAAGATTTATAGAGCAGAGTGGCTTGAGAACAAATGAGCAGACATTAGGCTGATGTGTTCTGCATACTAATGACAAGATACTGCTTCTGTACCTAGGGGCAAAGCCAGGTCAGGCCAGTTTAACCATAAACTTTATTTATGGGCCTATAACCTTGCAGCTGCAGTAGCTCTGCCCAACCTTGGGACCGAGATCTGTCTCTCTCTCTCTCTCCAGATTCATACAGATCTCTTCAAACAAATCTGAGGGCTGGGGGAGAGAGTGCTGGTCGCTCTTCCTGAATGATCTCCTAGGCAGATCCAAGAAGAAGTTTAAGCCAAAGGGAAACATTGTGAGTCAGACAAGAAAATCGTGGCAGTAAGAGTAGTAGCAACCACAGCGATACTAATACTTCTCATAAAATCATGATTCCTCCCAAGAGCTTCTGGAGGAAGAATCTACTCGATTACTTCTGAGTGTTTCACAAGTTACTGTTTAGAGTGACTCATCTTGGATCTTGAATCAAGGGACGAATCGCTTGCTTTAGGATGGCTCAAGACCCTTCCTTCCTGCAGGGAATCTTCTGAGTCTGACTGCCTCTCATGCATCAGCAGTCTGGTGCCCCCAGTCCAGAAGGCATGAAGCTCTCAGTTCAGTGACTGCTCCCAGTCCCTCCCTCCATCCTCACCAGACCCCTCCTCACTCGGATTCCTTGTTCTGACCATGTTGGCCCAAGCTCTGTAGTTACACCCACATCAGTGCAGCAGAAGAAAGTAGCCAGGGTCATAGGTTTAGTGCCCACTGAAATGGAGTTGATCTTGCTTGGTGTCCGTGCACGGACTTAGCTCCAGGATAGAGAAGGTGCGGAGAGTCTCAGTCATTCAGTAAAGATGTATGGGTCACCAACTATGTGCCAGGCACTGTGCTTGGTGTCAGGGATACTGCAGTGCACAAGATGTAATAAGCCCTTCCCTGCATTGAGCCCAGTGGACGGAGGGGAGCCCACTCCCATTGCGGAGAAAACATTTCAGAGCGTTTGCTGGCTCTGTCCAGTTTCTGACTTGTTATCTGTACCACATGTCTGTCCTTTGGATTGCAAGACAAGTGGCATTAGATGAGTGGTTGGATGGCAGCCTCAGGGTCCTGGGGGCTTGGGTCATAATCACTGCCTGTCCTCAGAACGGTTAATCCATTTCATCTTCCTGCACTCCAGCCTGCCTTTCAGAAAGCATCCATGACATCTTGAGTAAAGAGCGACAAGAGTTTGTGAATACCTGTGGCCTTCAACAAAAGCTCAGGAAACCCTCGGTCACCCTTCAACCTTGTTGCTTTTCTCTGGTACTGGGAATTTGCCTGTCAGTTCTGATTCCTCTGAGGTGGGAGGTTGGATGAGGCCATTCCTTGAGATTTACTCACAGCAAAATATTCCCCTCTGGGGAAGGACCCTGGCCAACCTGTGATGAGACGCCAAAAGCTGCTCTGTCAATACAAGCTCCTGTTCCGTACGGCTTGGGTGCTTAGCTACTGCTTAGTGTTGAAGGAAGGTATGGAAAGATTGTCCATTGGTTCTTTTAGGGAGTCTACTTCAATTTCTATCTTCTACTTCCTTGTTTACCCCCTGGAAGTGGTAGGTCTCTTTTTGGTTTGGAAGACACTGAAGGGCCACAGGGGTGTGGGAGGATGAGAACAGAGTAGCTGGTTTCTGTGTTCCTTGGGGATGGGTGAGGCAGTGGGTTGGGGGCACAGAGCTTTGAAGTTGAACCAGATTCACTTGCCTTGTGTTAAGAGATCCATGGAAGGGACGCCCAGGTGGTTCAGTGGTTGAGCATCTGCCTTCAGCTCAGGGCATGATTCCAGGTTCTGGGGATCAAGTTCTTCATCAGGCTCCCTGCATGGAGCCTGCTTCTCATTCTACCTATGTCTCTGCCTCTCTCTGCTTGTCTCTCATAAATAAATAAATAAAATCTTTTAAAAAGAGAATGGGATCCATGGAAAATGCCTTGGCCATTGCATGGCAAGTTGTTTGCTGAGCCTATATGCTTTTTCATGCTGGGGGTAACAAAGCAGCTAGGCTGAGACAACAAGAGTTTGTAGATGCTCCATAGGTGAAAGCTGGACTAAATCAGCTCTGGTTCTTGGACTGGGAGCTACCTCATTTTGCTAGTCACTGGAGAAGAAATTACCAAGCCCTTCTAGGAGAGGCCGTTTAGTTTTGAAGCTCCAGGAGAGGAGAAGGAGACCCTCATCATTGCATGCTCAGCACACAGGGAACTGTGGATTTCACACGAATGAAGAGAAAAGATTAGCATATTGAAGATCTGGGGACCTGAGGGTGGTGGAGGGAACTGTAGGTAGGCTAGTGGACAGGCCTTGCCTTACAAGCTGTAACCTTGGACAAATCATGTCACTTACCTGAACCTCAATATAGAAAGATTTGAGATGGGTACAATAATAATTCCTGTACTAGGTACCTTGAAGGTAGGAAATGTATTTGTAAGGTCTATGTAAACTATAAAGTATAATAAAAATGCTAGAGTTTTGTCTGGTTTTTGTTTTTTTGATGTTTAGATGATTAACTGGACAGTGTAAATCAGGTACTGTTGAGGATTTGTTGTATAAATGAATGCACAAATGACTGGAGAGTTTGAGTTCCCTGCAGCTGAATCATACTGAGTCAATGCCCACATATATATATATATGTGCTTATGATCACTTGTCTAAATGTGCTTTTTAATAAATTCATTGACTCTCCTGGTGATGGTATGTGCACATGTGTGCTAGACTCCCAAGGAGAACATGAGCTCCTGTGGGCAGGAAATAGGTTTCTCCCTTTGCTGATGTTCATTCAGTGCCTGCTACAGAGGGCTGTATGCTCAGCTGGAAGTGACTCCCTTACCTGACCAATTAATTGATTAACAAACTACAAGTAGAGGGGCTCCTGGGTGGCTCAGTTGGTTAAGCATCTGCCTTCAGCTCAGGTTATGATCCAGGGGTCCTGGGATCGAGCCCCCATCAGGCTCCCTGCTCAGCAGGGAGTCTGCTTCTTCTTCTCCCTCTGCCACTTCTCTCACTTGTGCTAAATAAATAAAATATTTTAAAAAACACACAAGAAAAACAAACTAGGAGTAAGGATGGACTTTCATGGACATAGACATATGTCTGCTGGTTTCTTTATGTCTATGACATGCCTTTGAGATCCCTGGAGTTGGCATCTAGAGATACTAACTGTAGGATAGCAGGGAGCTCTAAGCATATTGTGCTCTTTGCTGGTACTTGCACTGAATGTGGCTGAATGGTAACATGTGGATCAAGATTCCTTTATACCTCCTCCCCCAGTTAGTTTTGTCTCTACTACTTCAACATGAAGAGATCTTGAAAGAGTCACTTTGCTCTCTGATTCTTAGTTTGCTGATCTTTAATATTAGATCGCTAAGGGCTGGCTACTTTGTAGCTATTGTATGGTTTGGAAATAATATGTGTAAAGACCCTATCATGAATGCCTGGAGTATGATAATACATAATAGACATTTTTCTCCCTACTGCTTTGGTACTGGTACAGACTCAATTTAAGACTGCATTTGCTGGGATGCCTGAGTGGCTCAGTAGTTGAGCATCTGCCTTGGACTCAGGGCGTGATCCCAGGGTCTTGGCATCAAGTCCCACATCAGGCTCCCCACAGGGAGCCTGCTTCTCCCTCTGCCTATGTCTCTGCCTCTCTCTGTGTGTCCCTCATGAATAAATAAATAAAATCTTTTAAAAAAGGAGACTGCATTTGTTAAGGGTAGAAACCAGTGTTCATGTTATCTGTTTGCTTCCCTGGGAGACAAAGGGTCATTCTTTTAATATATATATCTGCTGCTAGCTACATCTTTCGTGCATCTGTTCCATTTATCCCAGTTTCATAGCTCCTGAGATGCTATTTCTGTACTTCAGCAGAGCCCAGAGAATTTTTTTGTCACATGTCATTCATTTCTTACTTCATTCATCCATCAAACATTTATTAAGAATCTCTCATGTTTCATGTGCTATCATGGGCACTAAGATACTGGTAGGCCAACAGCACTGAGTTCAGAACATAAGCAAACTCATATATAACCTACTTCTAAACTCAACTCACAAAACTTTGATAATAAAGAAGGTTTCTATTGGTCCTCTGTTCACTGCCTGAAAGGGAGAATTTTTAACCCATTGCTGAGGTTCAAGATGCCCTTATTCCTTTTTGGATGATGTCTTCTTCCCCAAAGCCAACAAAAAGAAAGATAATTGAGAGCAGGGTTGATAGAAAGATGCTCAGCAACTCTGCATCAGGGATCAGAAAACTTGTTCTGGAATGGGCGAGATAGTAAGTTTAGGCTTTGTGAGTTATAGTTTCTGTTGCAGCTACTCAAGTCTGACATTATAGCATAAAAGCAACCATAGACAATACATAAATGAATAGCATGACTATGGACCAAAGGAATGTTATTTATAAAAACAACAGGAAAACAAAACAAAACAAAACAAAACCACTGGTGGGGAAAAAAATCAAAGATTTAAATAAATGGAGAGATATACCATATTCATGGACTAGAAATCTCAATATTGTTATCAATTCTTCCTAACTTGATCTGTAGATTCACCACCATTCCAATCAAAATCTAGCAAAGTATTTTGTAGATATTAATAAACTGATTCTAAAGTTTATATGAAAAAACAAAGGATCTCAATTAGGCAACAGTATTCTGACAAAGAAAGGCACAGTTGGAGGATTCATACTATCAAATTTAGAAGGTTTACCAAAAGGCTAGTCATCAAGCCAGTGTGGTATTAGCGGAAGAATAGATTAAATCAATGGAACAGAATACAGAGCTGAGAAAAGGACTCCTAGAAATATAGTCAATTGATTTTTGACAAGGGAGCAAAGGCAATTCAGTGGAGAAAGGATAGTCTTTTCAACAAATGGTGCTAGAACAGTAGACACCCTTATACAAAACAGAAGAACCTAAACACAGGTCTTGCACCTTACACAAAAATTAACTCTTGAAGAAAACATAGGAGAAAATCTTCATGACTTTGGGTTTGGTGATAAGTTCTTAGATAAAACATTAACACCGCAGTGCATGGAAGCAAGGAATTGTTGTCAGACTTTATTAAAATTGAGAACTTCTGCTATGCAAAAGACCTCATTAAGAGAATAAAATGATAAGCTATAGACTAGAAGAAAATACTTGCAAAACACTCATCTAATAAAAGACTTGTATAAAGATATACAAAGAACTCTTATAACTCAATGATAAGAGGAATGCCTGGGTGTTAGAGTCAGTTAAGTAGCTGACTTTTGGTTTCAGCTCAGGTCGTGATCTCAGGGTTGTGAGATCAAGCCCTGTGTTGGGCCCTGCACTCAGTGTGGAATCTGCTTAAGATTCCTTCTTTCCTTCTCTCTCTGCCCCTCCCCTAGTCATGCCCTCTCTCTCTCTCTAAAATAAATGAATAAATCTTTAAAAAAAACCCTCAAAAATATGAAAATAACCCAATTAATGAGTAAAAGATATGAACAGAACTTCACCAGAGAAGGCATTTGGATGGCAACTCAGCACATGAAAAGATACTCAATGTATCATCAAAGAATGATAAAACAACATGAATGAAAGAATGAATTAAAACAACAATTTTTTTCTTCATATCTATTAACATAACTAAAATCCAAAATCTGACTATACCAACTTTTGGCAAGGATGCAGATCAGCAGGGACTCTCATTTGTTCCTGGTGGGATTGCAAAATGATACAGCCTCTTTGGAAGACAATTTGGTGGTTTCCGATGAAACAAATATCGTCTTACCCTACAATTCAGCTATCACACTTCCAGGCACTTACCCAACTTGTCTGGAAACTTATGCCCACACAGAAATCTGCCTATGCATAGCAATTTTATTCATAATTGCCCCAAACTGGAAACAACTTAGACGTCCTTTATAGGTAAATGGATAAATAAACTGTAGTATATCCATAAAATGGAATATTATTCAGCAATAAAAAAGAAATGAGCCATCAAAGGACATGGATAAATCAAATGCATATTGTTAAGTGAAAGAAGACAGTCTGAAAAAGCTACAAAGTGTAAGATTACAATGATATGGCATTCTGGAAAAGACAAAACTATAGAGATGATAAATAGATGAGTGCTTCCCAGCAGTTCAGATGGGACGGATAGTTGAAGAGGTGGAACGTGGGGAATTTTTTAGGGTGCTGAAATTGTTCTGTTTGATACTGTAATGATGGGTATAAGAACCAAACAATTATCAGAACCCATGGAACTTTATAGCACAGAAAGTAGACTATACAAATTTTTAAAAATCACTCAAGCATTTGGAGGAATCCCCAGGTGGAATGTAGCATGCAACAAAATAATTTAAAATTTTTTTTAAAATTTTTAATTATGTAAGCACATAAATGATTGAAGTTGGGGAACAAGTGCTGATCTAATTAACTTTGAAATGAGTGGAGTTTGCAAGACTATGGGCATATGAGTTAAGCCATTATGCACGTATGCCAGAATTGGACAATTAAGTTGATGGATGGAGAATGGTGGGATCTGGCTTTTTATTGTTGGAAAGGGATATTATAAATAAATAAGTAAGGAGAGGAAGCGAGAAGTATCCATGGGGTAATGCATTAACGACATCAGTATGAACGCACAGTTAGCTTCATATAGACACAGATAATTACACATAGAGATATGTGTAGATACATGTGTAGGCACAGGTGGGTATACATACATATGTCTCCTTGTTCTGTCAGCTGAGAGAATCGAAAAGTCACGACTCCTCAGAAGCAATGAGTACACCTAGTGCCCATGATCTTCTATAGTGAAAACAAACAAACAAACAAAACAACCCAAGGATCTTTGGAGAAATGGCTAATTCTTCGGGAACAGGAAATATACAAAATGACCCTGGAATATCCTATAGTGCAAGAATGTGAGAAAATGTTCAAAAAACAAAGCAACAACAACAACAACACAAATACCCTGCAATGATGGGAGTATGTTAAAAGGATACAGAAACTAACTGAAAGCTGGTTGAGTAAGAAAATTAAATTATATATATATGTGTGTGTGTATATATGACATTAAGAAGAAATTGAATGAAAAAATGGATAGGTAAATCTCCAAAGAACTGGAGAAAATTCCAAACAACTTATGTAGCTATTGCAACTGAGGTGTGGGCTGTGCATGATGACTTTCTTCCAAGGAGTACAGTATAGACAGGGAGCAGAAAAACAGTAACTTCTCGGTGGACAAACCTGGCAAAACCTGCCTCAGTCAGGTGATCCAGATGAACATCAACAGTGATAAATCTTGTGGATTGCATGTGCCCTGGAAATGATCTGATGAGAATGGCATTTTACGTCTGTGCGCTGCCTCTCCAAAACACATTATCCCAGTCTAATCATGAAAAAGTAAAAAAATCAGACAGACCCCAACTGAGGGACATCCAGCAAAATGCTGGACCTGTGTTCCTTAAAACTGTCAAGGTCACTGGGGCGCCAGGGTGGCTCAGTTGGTTAAGCATTGACTCTTGATCTAAGCTGAGTCTTGATCTCAGAGTCATGAGATGGAGTCCTGCATTGCATTCCACCCTGGGCATGGAGCCTACTTTGAAACAAACAAACAACAAACAAACAAACAAACAAAACTGATAAGGTCAAAACCAGAGAAAGTTCATCTGAGAAATTATCACAGCCAAGAGGAGTCTAAGGAGACATGATGACTATACGTATAATGTGAGATCCTAGACAGGATCCTGGACCACAAAAAGCTCTTTAGGGGAAACTGAGGAGATTTGAAGTTGGCCTTAAGTTGATAATAATGTTCAGTAGTTGGTAATAATAGGGGAATAACTGAGTGTAGGACATACAAGGAATTTCTGAGCCATTTTCTCAATAATTTTGAAAGTCAAAAATCATTCCCAAATAAAAATTGGCTGAATAAATAAATAAATAAATAAATAAATAAATAAATAAATAAATAAATAAATAAATACAGGGAGCAGGCTGGGTTTTGTCTACAGGTTGTAATTTGCTGACTCCTGCCCTGGAAAAAAGTCTTCGAATCTGAGGACTCATTAGAATCACCAGAGTGACTATTTAAGAATTTTATTTAAAAAAAAAAAGTAATTTAGATAGTTCAGTTATTAAGAAAGTATAAAAAGTCTCTAGTCAGCATTTTCATGATTTACGTATTCTTCCCATCTTCCTTTATGCAGAGACAGACATGAAAGTATGTTTTTGACTTTTTCCCCTTCCTATCATAGCTACTCTGTTTCTTTTTTTCTTTATATGTTTCCCTGAGATCTTTCAAATCAGTGCAATCAGAGAGATGTTTCTCATCCCTTTTCACGAATGCATAGTATTCCAGGTTGATAATAGACTAAACGTTATTTAACGTACCTCTTCTAGATAAACATTTGGCTTGTCTCCAATCTTGACTATTACAAATTGTGTGGGTGTGAATAGTCTTGTATGGATGAAAGCGTAAGCTTGTGGAGGGATATTTTGGATGTCTGCACCCCACTTCAAATAAATCAGAAATTCTGGGGGCAGGTCCTGGCCATCCTCATTTTGACAAGCTCTTCGGGTAACCCTAATGTGTACCCTAGAATGAGCAGCTTTTTGGCTGATCAAACACACCCAGCAAAGTAAGAGAGAAGAGAGCAGTAGGGACACTTTCAGCGGGGTTTTCCAAGTGGGACAATGGTTCTCAAGCCTGGGTACACATCAGAATCACTGAGGAGCTATTTAAAAATATGCCCATACAAGGCTCACCCCAGAACGAAAGTGAATCATAACCAATGGGGGTAGAGTCCCAGCACAACTTTGTAAAGCTTCCTCTGTCTTTTTTTTTTTTTTTTTTTAGATTTTATTTATTTTTTATTTGACAGAGAGAGAGAGAGAGAGAGAGTCAGAGAGCACAGGTAGGGGGAGCGGCAGGCAGAGGGAGAGGGAGAAGCAGACTCCCCACTGAGCAGAGAGCCCCATCTGGGACTCTGTCCCAGAACCTGGGCCCATGACCTGAGCCCAAGGAGGATGCTTCGCCGACTGAGCCACCCAGGCGCCCCTTCCTCTGCGATTCCAGTGCATGGTCAGAGTTAAACCCACCCACCACTCAGGGGGAGAAATGCACCTTGTCGAGAGGGAGGAGTTCCATTCATTCAGACCTGTACCTGTGCTTCTTGCTGAACTCTGCTGCTCCCTTTCTGTCTCCATTCCCCTCCCGGCCTCGTGTCTCAGAAAGTAATGTGGAGGTAGATCTAGAACAGAGGATGAGTGGTGCGTCACGGTGAGTGCCCCCCGCCCCCTTGCAAGGGCGGGGTGGTGGGCTCGTCCAGCCCACAGGTAGCATGACCATGAAGGGGACGCCCGCTGCCGGAGAGCCCGCATCACTGCCCATCCGTGAGCTTCCAGATTAATATTTTGCCAGCCCTTGATGAACTTCTGTTTCCTTCCGGCAGCCTCTCTTTCCCATCAGCAGAACTATGTGGTGAGTGATGAGGACATTGGAGCACAAACAGAAACTTCTCTTTCCTCATCTTTACTCGATTTCAGTGAGTTGGCTTGAAATCCAAGACATGACATACTTTGGGCATTGCTTCCCCGTTGTGTCATGGGGAAGGACGGATTTCGAAAGAGAAACAAAGACATACCCCTTGGTAATTGATACTTGCCGAGAGCTTACTCACAGAACCCTTGCCCCAAATGCATGCTATTTTATCATCCTCATTTTATAGTGGGGAACTGGGGCCCAGGGAGGTTAGGAAATTCGTTCAAAGTAATGCAGCCAGGCAGTTTCAAAGCAAGCGGATCTCCAAACCAGGGGTACACGGCTCCCAACCCCAAGCTGTATGCTATACCTTCTTCTTCCGATAGGAACTGAATATTTTCCCCTCATTTCTGGGAGCTACCTTAAGCCTACTGTACATTCTTGACAGTTGCCATCTTTGATGGAACCCAAAACCTTGTTGGCCTCCACCTTGGGGAGAAAGAAAAGGACTCCTTTATATTACCTGCCCTTATTCCAAGATGCACTTTCTACACGAGGTAAAAAGGACTGTTTTCCATCTCCAATAAAATCATAGTGATTTTTCATGGCATTGTACCCACACGTTCTTTGTAAAGTTCCTCCTAAGGCACCTCAAACGCCACCGGCCACAACACCATTACAGTAACCTTTAGAGTCACCAGGTGCATAGAAGTGTTATCCTTATTCCCTCATTTAATGATCATTGTGCCCTATTCAATGAGCAAACTGGGCTCCAGGAACTTAAAGAACTTGTCCAACGTCATGTCGGTAGGAAGTGGTGTATGGCCAGGTTCAAATTCAAGTCTCGCTTGACGCCCAGGCCTATGCCCTGCCCATCCCAGCGTGTTTTCTAGGGAAATCTTCTTTTCACCCCTGGTGCATCTTTCCCACCTTCCTCTTACTACCCCGAAAGACATTCAGACGTGTTGAGTTGCTATTTCTTCTCCTACCCAGGCCAGAGAGCATGAGGATGGAGCATGGATTGATATGCAGCTAAGCCTGGTCTTGCCCAACCAGCGCCAGAAGAATTCCAGGCATTAGAATCCGGGCAAGGAGCTGGAGTGAGAACCCAAGGGTTAATATTGCTATAGTGGGAAAGTTATCTGCTTTGTTGTACAACACAGCTTCCCAGCACTACAGAAGGGGCTATTAGCATGCAAATGTACTTTGCCTCTTGCTTTTTAATGTTTTACTTCTCTTAATTGCTGAAACCGGTTGTAATTTCTGAGCACTGCTGGCTTCAGGGAAGTAGTTTCCTCTAAAGGGATCTATCATTGCACCTGGAAAGATTTTTGAATTCTAATTTTATTAACCATTTGGGTGAGGCATTTTCTCTTTTTACTGAAAGAAGAAGGAGAGGAAAGAAAAAGTCCAGGTTGAGTTTAGAAACCTTCTCCTTTTGCCTTAGTCTGGTCCAGTGCTTTAGCTTCCCCTGAATTCCTTGGTTTTGAGTTTTGACATTCCGAATAAGAGATCAGAAGTCACATCTGATATTTGACGAAGAGAAGAGGGAGCTTATTAAAGATTTCAGGTGTCAGACCCGTGGTAATGAATTTGCAAGGAGGAATTTCTCTGACTGCTACTTGGATTGGAGCATAATCTATTCTCTCATTCAGAGGTATTTAGATGAGTGCATTATTTCTTTGGTGCTCACTGATGCCAAAACTACCTCCCATGAAGTAGAAATGACCAGAGAGCCTCTGTCACCGTAAGACCCATGTTAGACCAAGCAAGACACTCCGCCAATTTAAGGCATAATTGCCTCTTCCTCCGCATCCACACATCCATCCCAACTGAATTCTTTGGAGACATTCTGAAATTGGGTGTGCGGGCTCCAGAAAACAAGTCCCTCTTGTAGACTTTCCACAGGCGCCACTGTTGGTCAAGCCATTTTGCGTCCTGGGAAGTCCGTTCCTGAGGAACTCTTGGAGATCATAAGCCTGACCTGGCACTTCTTTCTGGTTGAAAAGCAGTCTTGGAGAGCCTGAAACCCGCAGAGGCCATCACTGCACGCAGATCCAGGACCGCTGTTGGCAGAGGTGGGTACTGGAGACAAGGTGGGAGCAGCACAGGGGTGTAGTAATGTTGGGGAAGGGTATAGGATGCCTCGACCACTTGAGGCAAAGGGTTGATAGGAAAATTCTACCTCTGCTGAGCTTGTGATACCACACGCAACATCTTCTTGTCTACCATATAGAAACGATCCTTAGATATTCCTCAGCCATTAGAAACGACAAATACCCACTATTTGCTTCAACGTGGATGGAACTGGAGGGTATTATGCTGAGTGAAGGAAGTCAATCGGAGAAGAACAAACATTATATGGTCTCATTCATCTGGGGAATATAAAAAATAGTGAAAGGGAATAAAGGGGAAAGGAGAAAAAAAATGAGTGGGAAATATCAGAAAGGGAGACAGAACATGAGAGACTCCTAACTCTGGGAAACGAACTAGGGGTGGTAGAAAGGGAGGTGGGCGGGGGGTGGGGGTGACTGGGTGAGGGGCACTGAGGGGGGCACTTGATGGGATGAGCACAGGGTGTTATGCTATACGTTGGCAAATTGAACACCAATAAAAAATAAATTTATAAAACAAAACAAAAAAAAAGAAAAGATCCTTAGGATCTTTTACTGGCCATCCACCACTTTGTTAGCTTTTTAGCTTGCGATTGGATTCTGAGTTTCTGGGAAGCCCAAATGCAATGGTCTCCTGCCTTATTGAGTGAAAGGGCGATATACCCACCACCATAAAGCTAGGGCCAGCCTGCAGGGCGTTGGTTTTCTTGTCTTCCCACACACACTTCTCTGCGTCCCCACGAAGCCCTTCCTGGCCAGTGTCTTAATGAATGCACAGAAGAGAAAACCACAACAGAAAATAGATCATGAGCCTGCCTGTTGATTTATTCGTGGACACATTTGCAGGCCTGGGGGATTGTAATGTCTGAATGGGCCCAAGTTAAAGCCGAAAGAGGTTGTGGCGGAGCTGAGCTCCGGATGGAGACTCTGGAAGAAACCAAAACGAAGACAAGAGGAATGTGCTCCGGGGTCCAAGAGGCTGGAACAGCACAAGGCAGTGAAGTGACATCAGGCCACTGTAGCAAAGCCCGCCTTTTGATGTGTCTTTTTGGTGGTAGTTAGGAGCCGGATGGCAGTCGGAGGCTGTCCTCTTTCTTAGCACCTCGTTTGTACCGGGCACTTTTCATTCACTGAGGCTGCTCAGGAATCCATGGTTGGAAGTTTTATCTCCATTTTGCACGAAAAAGAAACAGGTTCAGAGAGTCACCCAGATGCTCCAGGGCCTCAAGGCCCCTGAGAGATTAGCAGAGCCCAGGGCTCACGTCCTTTCTCCCTGGTTCCCAAACTTGCCCCTCCACCCCATGCCCCCCCACACCCGACAGGCGTGGAATCTTCCATTTACCCTGACAGAGCCTCAGAGGAGACCGACAGTGGGGAGGGCTCCCTAGAAGGTGGACAGAGTCACAAGTGGCCTCGCTCTGTCCCCAGCCACCCACCGGCACTTCCCCTCCCCAACAATTCCACCTTGTACCCTTTGCAGAAAACATGACTTTTCCCATTGATGGAACTCTGAGGCCAACAATAGTTGCAAGCACACCCCACCCTTTCCTCCCAGACCAAGCTGTAGGGCTGGCTGGGCCCTCCTAGCCCCCCACCCCACCTGCCTTGACCTTCCCTTGCCTGGGGGGAGCTTTCTGCATGACAATGTCTGGTCCCTGCTGCCCCGAGCTGCCCTCTGGCTATTAGCACCTAATGAAAATGTAACCGTATTTAACCCCCCACAGCCCCAGATTAGCAGGAGAGAGCCCAAGTGGGTTTAATTCCTTTGTATGATAAGCATCCCGCTCTCCATTTGGACGGTCCGGCCCCTTCTCCCTGGAGAGGACGCAGAGCTGTGTAGGGCGAGCTTGGACCTCTCAGCTGTCCGGGCACAATGGGGAAAGTATCTTTTGTGGCATTAACGGCTTTGGGGAGGGGAGAGGGGAGGGTGCGGGCTGCTGGGGAGGGGTGCAGTTGAAGAGGAGGAGAACAATGTGTGAGAAGCTGAGGCTGTGGGTTTCCCACACGGACCAATATGTCCCCCCCACCCCCCTCTGGGAGAGACAGATCCGCAGCGACCAGCCCACAGCTGATCCCGCCTTGATTGGCTTTTTTTCCCATTGTGCTCTCAAGGGACGAAAATCCTTTTGTGGCGTGAAAGGAGAGGCGTTCCTGCCGTCCCCTCCCTCGAACTGATTGGCTGTGTCACAGGATGGCCAAATCCACCCGGATTAATGTGTGGCCGACCCGGCCCAGAGTGGGGACGTCTGAGTCCGCCCCTTTGGGCCAGGGTGTCTGCTGCCCTGGGAGCAGGGGAGGGGGACCCGGAGGGGCGGGCCACCACCTTCTTCATATTTATTATTCTCCCCACCCTCCCCAGCCCTGCGGGGATGTTTATTCATGGGCCACATCTGCTGGCTGGCAGGCGACATGTCTCTTGTTAGAATGCCTGGAGTCCCCAAGGAGCCAGGAAAGTGGGGCACATTCCTTAGGACAGGCCTCTGCGCTTTGCTCACATCATCCTTTGGCTTTTGAACCCACCTGTAATCTTAGGCCTCCCCGCCGCCGCCCGCCCGGCTCCCGCCTTTACCTGCCCTGAACTTCTCACCTGGAGATTCTGGGTTCTCTCGGCTGCCTCCCAGTCCCCGGGCCCGCCTGGAAGGAGAACACCTCTCTCTGCTCTTTGCTCCTCTGTTGCTTCTACTTGAATCACATTCCCCTCTGTGGCTTCTTGTATAAATAAATCTCAGGCCTTAAAATATTTATTTATTTATTTATTTATTTATTTATTTATTTATTTATTTATAATTATTTATATATATACAATTTATATATATAATTATATAATATATATAATATACTTTAATATATTATATAGTATATATAATAATATATATACACTTTATATATATTAGTATATATACTAAATATAATATAGAATAACATACACTATAGTATAATATAGTATAATATATACTATATATATATATATATAACCTCTTTCGTTGTGCTTATCATTCTCTACCGTAAGTAGTCATGATTCCTCTCAGGACCTGTAGGATCCCAAAGGTCAGGCTTTGTCTGTCTGATTTACCCCTGTCGCCTCACCTGCCCCCATCTAGGTCTGATTCATAAAGTGTGTACTTGGGTCACTCTGAACCTGCTGGTGGAATGAAATGAACATATGCAGCTGGACCCCAGGTCTCGGACCTCTCCTTCAGACCTGTCAAGGAACTATGCAATTGCCTTTTTTCCCCATTTGTAATGTGACACAAATTTGCTTCAACATAGTTTTCCATTCGTCCGCCCCCTACGTGGTTTTAGCAGTAGCGGGCCTTGGCGCTTGACATCTCCAAAGATGGGATGTCGAGGAAATAGGATAAGGCCCCAACACAAAGAGGATGGACAGAGCCATGCCCAGATTCAAGGGGACAGGACATTCTGTCAAGCTACTCCCAGCCCTGTCTGTCTCTAGGGCCCGCTGGGTGACAGTCAGCCTAGTAAGTGCTTCTGTGTGGGCAGCTGGGAATGTCTTTGCGATTTCCTATTGTAATCGATATTGGTTTTGGGAAATGGGATGCCCTCCAACATACTCAGGAATATGGCAAAGGAGGGAGACTATTTTAAAAATAAGAGAAATTGTAGCGTTTTTATGGACAAACCTGGTCAAATCTGTATAGGTTTTAAGTGATGAAGTACTAACAGACCAGGCTGTGCTGGAATTACACAATTTTAGCAGCGCCATCAAGAATTGAGACGAGACAGTGGCTAGCTCTAGGTGTGAGTGAGGAGTCCCTGAGATCCTGGGTGTGGCTTCTAAGCCAATTTAAGGATGCTAAGTAGGACATCTTTCAGGTATGCAGTTGAGAGCCTACAAGAAATTAGAGAATTGGACTATGATTGGCCCAGAGATGCTTTGACCTCGAAGCTCTGCTAAAGTATGACTCCACTCTATCAGTCATTTACCTATTAGCATGAACTGATTCGATCAAATTGCCATTATTTAAATCTTAGCTGACATCACGGACTGTAGGTAATGGGAACTTGGTTACCAGGAATCGGTGTGGTAAGGGTGGAATAAAGGCTAAGAAAGCCCTAAGATCCTCCAAGAAAGGATCCCAGGAGGGGGAAAAGTGCAGAAAGGGAGGGGAGGGGCTTTTGGGCAAACTCCACCCCCTTGAAAAAAAAATTTGCCTGAGAGCATTCCTGTCTGGGTAATATGACTTTTCCACCTCTCTGTTCCCAGAACCCTGCATATAATAGTTATTGCTGCAAATTGCTCCCTTAAAGGTTAAATGAGAGGACCTAAGAGCCAAAAGCACCGTTCAAAAGGAAAGAACAAAACAAAAAAGCCACATGAGTTCTTAGTTCCAATTAAGCTTGACAAAATACTATTTGAAATACAATTCATTCGCAAATTGGGATCAGTGCATTAGACTGGGCTTGGGAGCTGAAGTCAATCAGCGGGGTCGGGGAAGAAGTGGCTCCGCCTCCGAGTGGATCTGAACCACCTCCCCTGATTAATGCGGAATCCCAGGGCTTATCCGTACCACCCATCCCAGTGTGTCTGCCAAGGGGGACTTGCGGCAGTGACCTGGGGGTGTCAGACAAAATGCAAGTCTGGGTCCCCAGCCAAGACCCGCCTCTTTAGAATTTGGAAAGGGGTAGGGCCCTGCGAATCTGCATTTTAACAAGCACCCAGGTGATCCTCATGCATGCTCAAGTTTGAGAACGGTTGGGTTGAGTAGAAGAGCTAAATCCAAAGGCTCCACCGCTCCTCAGACCCCACTGCAGTACTCACTGCTCTCCTGAGAAGATGCTCAGCTGTAGGGAAGCTGATGCGTGAGCTCAGAGTTAAGCAGCTATAAGAGTGATGAACACTTAAAAATGAAAAAAAAAATCCCACTTTCAATTCAATTAGTGAACTCTAAGAGCCTGCTTATTTTTTTTTTAAGGGGGCTTATTTTTAATAGAAAAATGTTCCTGTTTGAACATGGAGCTTTACCTTCCAAGTCATAGAAGGTTGAAAGGTAGCTTTGTGAAAGTGATGGGTTCATGAAAATTTTGAGAAACTTTTCTTTTTAAAGATAAGATGTTTGTCTCTGGTTGCCATGAAAGGGTTGAGTGCCTTCTCTAAGTAGGCTTATACAGACCTCCATGCGTCAATCCATAAATAATGCATTTATTCATAGCTTTCTAAGAACTCAAGCGTTAGGACAGAGTTTTGTCTGAGAGGGAATTTTGCAAAACTTGAGCATTGCTCTGGATGTTTATGCCTCCGTTTCAAACTGACTTGAATTGGGCTTAGAATGGTTGGGAAGAAGATGGCCCAGGGGATATGTTAGGAAAAAAAAAAAAAATCTCAGATGGGTCTTGGTGTATCAGAAGGAAGCACTGAAATTGATGTTGTTTCTCCCAATTTAGTTAGACAGCCATTTTATACTTAAAAATATCAATTTTTAAAAATAAGAGGAAACCTGGGTGGCTCAAGTCATTTAAGCATCCGACATTTGCTCTCAGCTCAGGTCTTGATCTTGGGGTCTTGAATTCAATGCCCACCTATTTAACAAATAAATTAATTAATTAAATAAGATAAAATAAGAAGAAACATCTTTAGTTCTGTTTCTAGTTTTAAGAGAATCTGCACACCTTTTGTAAAGGTCCAGGACGTTAGCTGCAGCTGAGTTAGTGATGTCATAATGAATTACTTCTCGATAAGATGCATGGCTGGGGAGCAGCCTTCTAGGACAGAATTTATATAACCCAAAGTCAAAAACCACAGTTTTCTAAAGCAAGCCCTCTCATGAAACAGTTTTCTATAACATCTTGTGTCTCAATGGTTCAGAACGATTGTGCGAGTACAAATACCATAAACCTCAAAGATGCTTTGTAAAACCTCTGTATTTTCCTACGTATTATTTTATGTTCACCACAGTTATACACATAGTTCTTTGCTTTTGTATTGAAATATAATAATATACCCACAGAAAAGTGCTCGGATGACAAAGGTGAGCAGCTTGATGAATTTCGTGTACTGATCACACCTTTGCAACCAGCGCTGGGATTAAGAAGCAGAACTTTAGAAACCCCTTCGTGCTTCCTTCCAGAGACTCTTCCCCCCTTCCCAGGGAGGGAAACCCCTATGCTGACTTTTAACACTCTCAATTTGTATTGCTTATTTTTGAACCTTATATAAATGAAATCACACACTACGTGTGGTTTTGCGTCGGGCTTCTTGTCATCCAGTCTGACTGTTGCATAAAGTCATAGACTGTTTATTCTCATTGTGGTAAAATATTCCATTGTGTGAAAATACCACAATTTATTTTTCCATTCTGCTGTGGATGGACATTTGGATACTTTCCAGGCTGCGCTCTTATAACTGGAACATGCATGGAGTTCAGAGAGGTCTACAAAGCTTGCAAGATGAGGACATTTTCTTAATTGATAAAATCCTAGCTCATTTTTGAAATATGATGCTTAAAAAAAAAAAAAACAAAAGCACTCCCCCAAGTTGCAAACGTGTCATTGTGCTACATGTTGTACTAAGGAAAACAAACAGATACTGTCCCTCATCTCCAGAGGCTACAATCTAAAATAGGTAAAACGAAAATAAAATAAAATAAAATAAAATAAAATAAAATAAAATAAAATAAAATAATAAAATAAAATAAAATAGGTAAAACGTTAGCATGAAAAAAAGACATAGATGATACAGAAATACTGAGGGAGCATGAGATGATACCGAAATGCTCACAATTTGCACGTGTAAATTTTTATTTAGAACTAACAGCATACTTTGTACTACTGATGTCTCTAGAGGATTTTATTTGCCGTTGACCTGGTTTGCCGTGGAGCTCTGTATTGCTGGGCTTCATGAGAACCGAGGGCTGGGCTCTCCATCCAGCTCCCACCTCTCAGGAGCCAATGCCCTCTCATTCTGCTTTGCAGATAGAGCTGCTTCACAAGCCCCTCTGGGAAATTGCTCTGCTCGGTGTACTTGCAGTTTCTGCTGCACCGTAATATTGTGGCCATGACCGTGGTTGGCCCCATGCTGACCCAGCCTAGACTCCACTTGCTGACTTCTCTACTCAATTCCACCTGCTAACTGGAACCGCATCTTGTTCTCTGTGTCTTAATCACCAAGCCCCCAGGGGTGCAATCTGCTTGGCCCAGCTCCTCTTGTGTTCACTTGGTGAATGGGACGAGTTGAGTCAAGGGATGCAATCGACTGTTACTTGGGTGGTGGGTCCAGATGTCCTGCCTACGTGTGTATCAGGTGCAGTGGAATCGGCTAAATTTTAAGAGATCCCTCCCAACCTGTGAGCCCAAGAATGATGGCATCATCCAGTTCTGTCTCTGGCACAGGGAGCAGAAAGTCCTTCGGGGACCTTCCATTCTCTGCCTGGAGACACCTTCATTGTCATTCACCATCATCATTATCAGTAATTTTGATATTGAAGCTCCATGATTCACTTACTAATTTTACCCTTTTATCGAAATGCACCATTTTCTTTCAGGCCAGAAACAAAAAGCACACTTTAAGTGGTTTAAATATACACAACAACAAAATAAATAAATAAATAAATAAATAAATAAATAAATAAATACAACAGATAGTAAGTACACATGGGGGTAGTAAGTCTGGAGTCTTCACTGAATCCTGGGTTTTTAAAGATTTTATTTATTTGAGAGAGAGATATATAAATAGAGAGAGAGAGAGAGAGAGAAGAGCCAGGTGGAGAGGTAGAGGGAGGAAGAAGAGAAGCCAACTCCCTTCTGAGCAGGAAGCCTGTTGCGGGCCTGGATCCCAGGACCCTGGATCATGACCTGAGCTGAAGGCAGATACTTAACTGACTGAGCCACCCAAGCACCCCTGAGCCCTGTTTAGACTGGAGCCAGGGAAATGATTACAGGTCCCCATGTCCCCTGGGGGCCAAAATCTAAAATAATGACACTGTCCAAAGAGCAGCAAACTTGTTTGTGGCTCTGACTGAACTGTGTGGGTCCTTTTTATATGGAGAAGATACTCTGTGATTTAGACATTGGTTCTTAATACTATTTTAAGTGCATTTATGCATGCACACGTATGTGAGCATATATGACATACATATATACACAATATGTACATAATTAAATAGGGGGGCAAATACACAGATACATATATACATACATATACACATATACGTGTATGTTGTGTATATATAATTTTATTATATAGTAAATACACTAATATATACATTATTTTATTATATATTATTAACATAATATATCACTATAATTTATTATAGTAATTTTTAATATTAATTACATTAATACATGGTTAATTATGTATTATTGTATATACGTATATGTAATAATATATGTATAATACATAATTAATACATAATACAAAAAGCAAAGTGGTTCTCTGAGCCAGTCTGATTTGCCATCTCATTTAATTCCTGGAGTGCTGGTACTAGAAGGGCTCTCTTTGCTTTTATAAAGAGAAACTGAGGCACAGAGAGGAAAGGTGGCTTGGCCAGGGTCACAGAGCAAGCCAGTAAGAGCAAGGACTGTCAGCTGTCTGCTCTCTGGCTTCCGAGCCCATCAGCCCTCTGCCCTTGGAGTGCGCAGCCCAGTGCGCAGCCCAGTGGGACAAGTGTGCGGAGCTCACGGTCGGGCAGAAAGAAGCGATGTCCTGCTCCCCCAGGATGCCGTGTGCCGGAGAAGCCCACTGAAGGGGACTGTGGCCGGGGTGTTTTTGACCCGTGGGCGCCTCTGCGGTGCTCAAACGTCAGGACTCTGGGGGGTGGACCAGCAAGCAGGCCATGGAGTGAAGGCGGGAACTAGGCATTTCCCTCTGCTCTGTATCCTCAGTGCCTGTCCCAATGCTTGGAGCAAACCAGAGTTCCAAAAACATTTGCTAAGTCAACTTCCTTATTTAACTGGCTTTCAAATATAAATACCTGTGGGGTGGGTTTGTATTTCAAATTGTCATCCATGCGTTGACATTGATGAATGAATGAAACGTTTGGAGGGCAGGTTTTCTATCAGGGAGAGGGAGACAGTGTGACATCACTGGCTTCTGGGAAATGGGGAGCGAGAACAGGTATGGACCGGGAAGACCCCAACCACGAGGACACATGGGGTGTGTTGCACAATTTGCACCCGGACTGCCCCAGCCAGGTGGCCCATGGCGGCCGTGAGAGACGCCTCTCCCAGGGGCCAAGCCAGGGTCTCACAGGTAATCCTTCTTGGGTCTTCACCCATTTCCTATTTTCCCTGAGTTAACAGATGTTTCCTTTCTTTCCCTTATTGGCTTTCATGTCATAATTAAGACACGCTTTTCGGCCACGTGTCCTCACACACACAGTGGTTACTGCACCAGATCTTATCCCTCTGCCCCCTAGCCTGGGTCCCCGGCCCGCTGCTTCCTTTAACCCCTTCCTTCGCGCCTCCTCCCCATCGTACTACTGTTTACTGAGCATTTCCTTGGGCCAGGCTCCAGATATGGGTTCAATTTCATCTCTTTCACACAACAGCCTCCTGAAATGAGTTGGTACTTGTTTCTACACTTTATAGGTGAGGAAACTGAGCTTTCCAGTCCAGTAAGTGGTCAAGTTTGAAACCAGATTCTCTGTTAAAGTCCCGGCTCTTGGAATGACACCCCGTATTGTCTTGCTCTGTGAATTCTTAAACTTGACGCCCTGCATTAACACCATGGAACGGCCGCTGGTGGGTCTTCCAACAATCCAGTCTTCCTCAGATCTGCTATTCATTCTCCTTTCCAGGCTCGACACACCCTCACATCCCCAGCATCTGGCCAGGCGTGCCACACCTCTGCTCTCCTGCCAGCCACTCAGGTGTGTCAGTAATTTCCAATGTCTTTTCTTGGCATTCCCCCAACATCAATTTGAAAGTTTCTCTAGTTTCAAGAGTTGAGTTTGCATTTTAAGATGAAATCTAGGAAAAGGGATTTGATAGCACTTTGATGTCATTGGGCAACAGTGAGTTGGGGGTAGAGAAAATCTTGATTTGGGATGTGCTATCAAATCCCTTTGATATTATTGATTGAATGATCAATGAATGATCAATCATTCATTCAACCCACCAGACATGTTCAGCATCGCCGAACCTAGACACCTAAACAGAGCATCTTCAGGACACAGTGCTTCCTTCCTGGGTCAAGGCCCCCAGGCCTCAGCCTGATGCCTGTGTAGGATGCCACATGCTGAACAACTTGAAAGAACTTCGGAGAAAAGTTGAAGGCCGCCAACAGCGTCTTGCCATCACCATCTTGATCGTTAGTGTTAGGTTAGCCTGCATTTAACACGTGCCCTCTCCCTTTAGTCGCTTTGTCCTTTCCCAGATCCATAAGCAGTGGTGATGAGCTTGCAGGCATTTCTGCTAACATCAGACTTATATTCTAGATTAGGAAAGAAACAAAACAATTTGACCCTAATGTTCAGGGGATGGGAGGTTCATCTTTGTTTCCTCCAGTTTACTTATTTCCAACACTGACAACGAATCCATTACATCGTGATATAACATCATAATTTGTTTCTTTTTCTTTTTAAAGATTTATTTATTTATTTATTTATTTATTTATCTATTTATTTATTTATTTATTTATTTATTTATTTTAGACACAGAGAGAGACAGAGACACAGGAGGAGGGAGAAGTAGGCTCCATGCCTGGAGCCCGACGCGGGACTTGATCCCGGGACTCCAGGATCGCGCCTTGGGCCAAAGGCAGGCGCCAAACTGCTGAGCCACCCAGGGATCCCCTTGTTTCTTTTTTTAAAGATTTTATTTATTTATTCATGAGGGACACAGGGAGAGGCAGAGGGAGAAGCAGGCTCTCTGTGGGGAGCCCAATGTGGGACTCGATCCCAGGACCTCAGAATCACGACCTGAGCCAAAGGCAGACGCTCAACCACTGAGCCATCCAGGTGCCCCCATAATTCTTTTCCTACTTTTCTTTCTTTCTTTCTTTCTTTCTTTCTTTTCTTTTCTTTTTTTTTTTTTTGGCTCATCTTTAGGAGACATTTCTGGTTGGTTAGTCCTTTCAGGATTCAAGAAGGTGTTAAGGTGTTAACAAAAGATGGTCCAAAAAAAGAGCAAAGAAAGTGGAACCACTTCTGGGAGTTTGTTCACCTGGAGCAGAGTGATGACAGGTCAGAGTTGGTAGTTACCTTTATACTCTTGGAGGGGAGGTAGAAGAGACCTCGCAGGACACATAGGATGGGTCAGGTGTTTCTGGGCAGGTTTCTCCCTCGGATCCCCACAATATGAGTGAGATTGGTGCCATGTCCAGACTTTCGCACAGGAGAAAACTGAGGCTCTAAGAGGGTAGGTGTTTGACCTACGGTGCTCAGCCTGCAGTCAGCAGAGCCGCCTCCACACCTGACCGGGCTGGCTGCTGCACCCTTGCCCTGCAGCCCAACCCAGGGGACGCTGTCCTCTGGTGGTGACAGTTCCATCTTGTTCCATCCTTCACGAGTGAGAGGACAGAAGGAGAAAGGGGAAGCGTGGCAACCGAAGACTTTTACATTTAGATTGGGAATGCCACTCAGGAAACCTGGAGATTTGGCCTTGGGGGGGCAGACAGACAGACCTGGGCTCAGATCCTAGCTCTGTCAATATTTTGCTCTGTGTGCTCTTTATTTCTGCTCTCTGCAGCAGGGCTCTGAGGGCCAACTGCTATGGCATAAATTGCAAGCAATGCTTAATACCTAGGAAGGGTCCCGTGTTGGCAGGTGTTACTAACAGACTCTGTGATGGATTGTCCTATCTTAGGCATATGCTTCTGAGAAAATCTTGGAGCTCAATGCATTTGGTGTGCTCACCTGCCGAATGCATTCCGCTTCCCTCAGGAGCCTCTGCAGTTAGTTGATAACCAGTGAGCAGTTGAATCACTGTGCTGCAAAGGACTATGATCTTTTTTTTAAATTTTTATTTATTCATGATAGTCACACACACACACACACACAGAGGCAGAGGGAGAAGCAGGCTCCATGCACCGGAAGCCTGACATGGGATTCGATCCCGGGTCTCCAGGATCGTGCCCTGGGCCAAAGGCAGGCGCCAAACCACTGCACCACCCAGGGATCCCCAGGACTGTGATCTTTTTGATTCTGGCTTTCAGATCTCAGGGCTGGAGCTCTAAGAGATGGTCTGGGAGTCTGGCCATGCCTTCCTCCACGATCGCCTTCAGAAAAGTGGAACACGGAACTCAAGATGCAAGTATATCCCCTTGTGACTCCAGTCGGTGGAAGGCATGGTGGAGAACAGCAGGTGGACAAAGCTTCCCTGGGCCTGGCTTCAGGTGGGACACCTCTCACCAAACCCACAGATTATGGGGCTGACCCAGACTCAGGCAGAGCAGGGGATGGCCCGAACCCCCCAGCTACCGCCGCAGGCTCCCCTCCGAGCTCAAACACTCCCAAGCCCCTCGTTAAGGACCCCATGACCCCAGAACTGAAGGATGGTCCCAGGCAATGACTTTGACTCTTGATAGAAAAAAAAAAAAAGGAAAAATGTGTGAATGAAAAGCAAGAATTCTCGGAATTTGAGAGTTTCAGCCTGTCTTTTTTTTTTTTTTTTTTGAGGATGACAACATTTTAAAATATATGCAAATGAACGGTTCTAACAGTGGTGTTTTTAGAGCTTTTACTTCTAATAGAGGAAGTTTCCGTAGCACTCAGGACTATAATGATTTTATGAAGATCCTTACATGGGGGGTGAAGTCAAAACTCTGAATTTAAAGTGCTTTGGGGGGACACCTGGGTGGCTCAGCGGTTGAGCGTTTGCCTTTGGCTCAGGGTGTGATCAGGGGATGGGGGAGGGGATTGAGTACCGCATTGGGCTCCCCACAGGGAGCCTGCTTCTCCCTCTGCCTCTGTCTCTGCCTCTCTCTCTCTGTGTCTCTCATGAATAAAGAAATAAAATCTTAAAATAAATAAATAAATAAAGTGCTTTGGAAACATGGTGGCTCATCTTGCCATGGTCTCTGCCAAGGACTCTGGGCCTTTTAGCAACCGCAGGTAGTATCTGAGCTGAGCGGGGGTTCTAAGGCTTGGGGCTGAGTTTGCAGGGTGGAGTCTTCCAGGATTCCAGCACTAAGCACTGACCAACTAGATCTGCACAGAGTGAAACAGAAACAGCAAAATCTGTGCTCCCAAACTGAGCCTCTGCTATGCCTGGGGGTGGGGGGCCCACCCCATCCTTGCACTGGATACCACTTTATGGCCCCAAATACACACCTGAGCAGAGCCTCTGGCCCCTTACTCTGATTGGCAAGTAGAGACCTTCCCCCTCCCCACCCGCTGGCAGCAAATACCCCTAGGCTGTGGCCGGAGCTCTCTCAGGACACAGCCCGCTGGGGGCTTTGGAGGCGACTGGATTTTCCCAATGGAGGTGAAGTGGCCTCTGAGGCCCCGTGGGAGGGGCGGTGGCGGGAGGCGGGCAGCCAGGCCGGACTGGGACTGTGTGAATGTGGCCGGCTCATTGTTCCTTAGCTTTGTGCTTCAGGCCTCGATGGGGCTGATTTAGAAATCCTAATCAGGGAGCTCTCAGGGCTTCCCGGGTGTGACATAACTTGAGCGGCTCTGGGGGATCCTTTGTTCTCTGATGACAGCTGACTCGGTCTCCAGTGGGAACAGTTTGAACATAACTCCACGCTGCATGCACTGGCAGCTGCGGCCTTAACTCTTTGTTACCCACCTCGGGGTCCCCTCTCCTGCCTGCTGCTTCTGCAGCGCATCAGCTCTTAAAGTCACCTTGCGGCGGAGGGACGAGGGGGTAAGATGGTCAGTGGGGCAGGGACGCGTTGTGTCCCACGCCTGGGACGCTCTGGGAAAATCCAGTGTCCCTGACCCTGTGCAGGCTCACTCCACCGACTGGAATTGCTCTTGGTGTGACTCTGGCACAGAATGTGACCGTTCACCTGTCCACAGGTGCTTGGGTGGATTTCTCTCCACTCTGGCAGAAGTGACTGCAAGCAGAGAACAGGGACCTTAGACATACGCTCACACTCCGGAGAGTCTTCTGATCTAAAAACAGAGCCAATCAGTTCAGGAAATCTGACGAGCAGGCCAGGAAGCAAACCCCGCAAGAGCAGTGAGTTTGGAGCCAGGTGAACTCCGTGCAGTTGCAGGGTCACGGACATCAAGCCAGTTGTTTCCTCTCTCTCCGGGCCTCTGTATGTCCATCTGTAAATGTGGAGACGGTTGTAATGACAGCACAGCCCCGCTAGATTGTGGGGAGGATGACACGAGATCATGCACGTGCACGTCGGTGGTTGGCATTACTAGATGTCTGCTGCTGTTGCTGGGATACCAGAAACTTCCTCCAAAGAGAAGGTGCTGCTACCCCAGGAAGCATGGAACGGGTGAACGCTGCCGATGTCTTTTAAATTAAATCATTATTAGTTGTCTTTTGATGATGAGCTAGCAAGGCAGCTAAAAAGAGATGGCTAGAAACTAATATTTGGCACCAGGTCAGTTCTTCATTCCACGACCTCTGAGTGCCAGTCACTGAGGGTAGCAGAGATGACAGAGACACAGACCTGGTCTCAAGTAGCTGAGATGTAAGGTGGGCTGTGTAATAAGAACTCTCCTTTGCAGCTCTAGAAACCCAACTCCAATTAGCATAAGTCAAATGAGAATTGAAAGAAAGACTACTACAGTAGCTCATGGGATCCAAGGGAGAGTTGTTCAGTGATGCACCTGCCAGAGGAGGGAACAACGAGGACCAAAGCTTGGAGTGCGATCAGTACTTCCTCTCTCTAGCATGACTTCTCACTTCCCGTGTTGGCTGGCTCTACCATTCTGTCTCACAGCAGGTTAGTGTAAAACATAGCGGACAACATAGGTGGGAAGCATTCCTCGGTTTAACATTGCATAGAATTCGTGAGGGAACTCATGGACCCAATGATGATCAAATACCCATTCAGGACTGAACAATTCTGGCCACGGGACAGGCTCACATTCTGACATGGCCATTTCCTCTGAACCACCACAAATGTGGATAGGGGCATTTAACCAATTCTCAAAAGGGTTACTGGGGAGACAGTTGTACAGGAAACCACTGCAGAAGCAGGACCGGGTTAGGAATGGAGTTAGCTTTCTATCTCTAGACCAAAGGGAACCATTGAAAAAATTTAAGCTGGGCTGTGTATGTATTTTCCAACTATAACTTAAGAACAAATAGAAAGGAGAGGATGATTTTAGAAGTGGAGATACCTATCAGAAGGCTATTGTATTGCCCAAGCATTAGCTAATGAGAACCTAAAGTAGGGTGATGAAAAATGGGGATGGCCAGGAGACAGAAGTGAGACATATTTAGGAGGTGGAATCAACAGAACCAGTTAACTGGATACTAGAAGAGACAAGTGAAATGTTGACAATGATCCCTAAGACCACCGGGAAAACACATGTTTATAGATACGGACTAAAGCAGTAGCCCAGTACTGCCATATCTGATTAAGTTAGGTTAGTGTTAGGGTTACGGTTACATATATATAATTGGATATATATAATTTATATGTATCCATCCATCTGGAAGGATACGGTAGGATTGCTTTGGTCCCTGGGAGGTAGATGAGGAGACAAAGCTGGGATGTCATCAGAATGGTAACTGTTCCCTAGCCTAGTCCCTCACACAAGTCCAATTCCTATAGAAAAAAACAGCTGCAGGCAAAAGCTCAAAGTGAGAAGTGGGATATAGCTAGTTGACACTATGAGATACAGAGATGGGGAAAAGGGAATATTTCCCATTGCTTTCAAGGCTCTAGAAAGGATCACAGGTCACTGAGGATGGAGGGACACCACACTCTTTAGCGTCTCCAAGTCCTGTGCTCTCTACATCTGTTCAGCAGCCTTCTCCTGGAAAGTAGCAGGGGAAGAGGGCTCCAGCTGTAGGGTGCTTTAGAGTTACCACAGGGACTGCCATGGGGGGCAATGCATCACCTGCTCCTCCAACTCTATTCCAGCTTTCTCCAAAGAAGCCTTGCTTTTTTCTGTCTTGTATAATATTTTAAGTTGGGGCAAAAAGGAGGTTCTTTGGAACAACATCATATTTTCTTGGGATGGGTAAGATTGGAAATAAGGAGACCAAATAAGATGCAATTATATTGTTTAAATGATAAGTTAATGAGAACCTGACATAGGGGGTGGTGGTTGAAAAGGAAGGGAGGAAACAAGATGAGAACCATTGAGGAGACGGGCTCTTCAGGACTTGCAAGTTGCATGTGGGAGCCAAATGGGAAGTGGGGAACAACTGGGATTTCCTAAGTTGGGGCCTTGGCAAAGACAATGGTGCTTCCATTAACAGAGTTTGGGAAGTCGACAGTTTGGTTGGAATTCAATGAATCTGGGTACATACAAGTCCTCATTTGAGAGGAAAGAAATTGGAAGAGGTATATGTGTTAGTTGGATGCTAAGGCCACATAAGTCCAAGACACAAGAGGTAGGCTTCCACCATGAGACTTGCTGATCATCTGAAATGGTGGAGATTTCCGGACCTGGGTGAGTGATGAATGCTATTAAAGAATGTGTTTTAGACTAGCAATCCCAGAATTAGAGATGAGTTCCTGCCTTTGGAAAGAATGTTTCAGGCTAGATGGGGTGGTATGGATTAGAATTCTTTCCAGTGAGGGTTCCACCTGTCATCTGTATATCCATCTGCCCATCTATCCATCCATCCATCTGTCTATTATTTCTTGAGCATCTCTTATTTTCTTAACTCTGCAGTTGTGGAGAGTCAAAGAACAAAGCACAGCTTCATCCCTGGATTAGCAGAATACAGCCAGCAAATCACTAAATCTCCAAAAATAATATTTGGCATTAACTTCTCAGTACTTTCAATTGTGTAGCTGGTCAGGGTAACTAGGGGGTCTTCTTGCAGACCAATGATCAGTTAACATGTTCTTTTTGACTACATGACAGATAGTTTAATTCCAATAGAATGCCTAAAAGTTTTTCTCAGCAACTGGCATTGGGATTAGCTACATTTTATATTATTCATTTCTAATTTAAATTCCTTATTGGTTTCTGGAATGCTTGCGCACTTGCAACATCTGTTCTTCACAATGGTCCATATTTCATGCTCAGATATTAAAATTCTTTTAAATAATAGCTTTCGCTACATATAAATGGATCTGTTTTTCACAGTACATAGAGAGCACTGCAAAATGTTCACTATCTTCTCTAAATTTCCCCCACCTTTTAACAAGAATGCTCAAAAGTTGATTATGCTTCAACGTCTTGTGTCACCAGTGGTATAAGCTGGTGAGAAAGTTTGGTGGATTCACCAGCCTGTACCTTTCCAAACAGGAGATTACATTTGTTACTTAAGTCTCCAGATCTCCAAAACTTATTTTCCCTGGTCACCGACAGCAAAACTGTCAAAGGATGACAGTTTGGGTAAATATATTGCTTAGGACTATTTATTATTTTTTAGAAAATTTTAAACAATTTCTGAGGATTCTTTGTTTTGCAAACAAAACAAATAAGTAAACAAAAAAGACAGTCCATCTCGACCTGGCTTAAACAAAAGAGGGGCTTTATTGACCTACTCCATTGGAAGAATGGATAAAGTGGAATTCAGGGTTGGTTTGATCCAACAAATGAATTAAGTCATCAAGAACTTGATTTTATTTTGACCCTTTGCTCTGTCTTCATTGGTGCCATCTTTATCTTCAGGCCGGTTTCCTTCAGGGTGGTAAAATGTCCAAAGCCTGGAATGTCATCTTCAAGCCATGCTCTCCAGGAGTGAGGACATTGGCTTTGGTGGCTCTCCCTGACAAAGTTAAGAACTTACTCTCTCAAAAAGTCTTAGCAAGTTTTCCCCCAGGGCTCAGGAAAATGCCATGTGTTGACTGACATAGACTTCATTTACTTGAACCAGTCATTTTGGCTGGAGGATCAGAATTGAACCTCTGATTGGTCCAACCCTGCAGGTAAGTGGGATCAATCTCCATTCAAATCCTATAACTCCTATACAGAAGAGAAAAGAAAAGCTTCTGGGGATTCAGCTATAACTTCTATAGTGAGACTTAGAATTTTTCCAGCATTCAATCAACCAGCATGTTTTGAGCGCCTTCTACAAGCAACGAACCCTACTAGATTTTTGGCAACTCATGCTCTGCAAAACCAGCTGCAAAAATCTTGATCTTTACAACTACTGCAGTGACAAAGCAATGACCTGAAATCCTAGGGCAATGGGCTGAATCCGTCCTCCAGCTGCTGAGGTGAGTGCAGTGAGTGTCCTGTTATAAGAATCATGGCACGTACTTAGAATGAGAACGATTCAAATGACCAAACTTCAAAGCACCTAAGTAGGAACATGGTATTTGCATTTAAAAAAAAGTAGGAATACCTGAGAAATTTCTTTCCTCCCATGTTTATGTGTGATGACAGTTCTTTGAATGAAATAATGTCCACTAGACCTATTGAGTTGTGATAAGCCTCCAGTTAATATTTGACTGTTAGCTTCCTGTTAGAAAACTAATAGCAAAGAATAAACCACAATATAAATTAAGTCTCTTCCTTCTCTCTCTTGAACTTGGGTGTCTGTACCCTTTTAAAATGATGTCTTTCTGCCTGTAAATTTTGAGGACGTATTTCCTGTTTCTCCCAACTGGAGAGAGTGGGGAGAAACCTTCACTGGCATTCAGGTCCCATCTACTGTCCAAAGTGAATGAAGGAGGTTTCAGTGACCAAGTGGTCTAAACATTCTGCCTGTTTTCAAGGCTCCTTGAGCATCTGTCCCCTGCCCATCTGGGCGGTTCTTCAGACTTGCAGGTGAAGTAGAAGAGAGAAGAAGCAGACACTGAACAAAAACAGAGCTTTGGAGTGTGGCATCAATGGCATAACTCCCAGTGGGGAGAAAAGAGCCTTCTAGTTCCAAGGACAGAGCCCACCTGTGTTACTTATTTCCCTGTTCCCCATCTCACTGCCTTTCCCTCCTCCAACCCTCAACAGACTAAAGGATCTTGTTGGCTCCTATTGATTCTCCAAACACCTGTGTCCACCAGACTGTCCTTTATGGATATTTCCTGGTCTCTTGGCTTCGGCTGGCTGGTGTCTCCATGGCAACAGGGAGTGGGGAGGGGGACGTGGGGGCAGCTCAGCCCATTTGTCATCAATTGCCACTGTTTTGTTCTGCTTGGTGTGTGCTCTCAATTGAGTCCTGGAGGAGGCAAAGCAGAGCAGAGGGATTCAGCGGACGGGCAGCCCCCCGCCTTCTGAAACTGGGGGTGGAGGGACATAACAGAGGGAACTGCCTTCGGAGACACCCAAGGCACGGAGATTGTAACAGAATGCCCAGCTTCTCTGGGGGAATAATTTTTCTGTAACTGAGATTTTTGTTTGAGGAGGGAGGGTGGCATTTGTGTCAGCCCAAAGACCTTTACAATTTTGTTGAATGGAGAGGAGGAAATTTTGCCCATAATATGGAATACGATGTCCTTTTCTTCTGTGTTGGAATTTCATGTTAAAAAAGGAAAGAAAGAAAGTAGTTGGGCTACCATGGCACCACTGCCTGAAACAGCGTGGGTTATGCATCCTCTGTGTGCTGCGCATTCATTGAGTAATTCACGGAGACTGTGCCCCAGCCCTGTCCCCTCAATCAGACTTTGAAGGTTCAAGCCAGACTCACTGGTTAGAAATAGTCCTGGTTGGACCCAGCCTATGAATCCTTCTCTTGGTTCTGTGAACTCTGTTTTCTTTCACTCCCATCTTTGCCCTCAGCAGAGGTTCAGACCAAACTCCTCCCAGACTCATGGCAAGTTGGGTGATGCCTTCTCTCTCATTCCATAAGGATCCTACCAGTGGGGTCAAATGAATGTCTCCTTCTCCACGTTTTTCTAGATGGCCTCTCCACATCATGGACAACATACCCCAAACCTCTCCCCTTCAGGCCCCACCACCTGAATTCCCAGTGTCCTCTTCCTTCTTCTCTGTTGGCTTTTCTTGACCATCATTTTTGGCTTTTGTTGCCTCCCCCTAACTGAAGTTGGTGTTATCCAAGGATCTGTCCTTGGTCCTCTCTTCATACTGCTCTTCACTCCTTGCAGGGCTGTCCACTCTGGCAGCCTTTACTCTGAGCTCTGGGGCTGGCTCTAAACCTGCCTGGAAGCCAGGTCACCCTCCCCAACAGCCAGCTCTGAGAGACGCCTGCGCGTGGATAGGAACAAACCGTTCGAAACAAAGCTGACTCTCCCCCATTTTCTCTGGGCGTTGTTAGTACCTCTCCTCTCCTGTTGCTCAGACGTGAAAGCTTTAGATCATCCTGAATTACTCCCACATATGACATGACTCCCTCTGCCTCATCTGTCTACTCCTCCTCTTTCTCCTTTCCCTCAGCCTTTATTTTCTTCGTCTTTCCCTCCCTCCCCATCTCATTCCCCACTCTGTCTGTCTGTCTGTCCATTGTTGGAGCCCATCTCAGCACTTCCTTCCACCCACCTAACCAGGGCTCTATGCTGTTCTAGTTTCTCCCCCTCCTGTTTTTGCCACTTCTGACCAAGTCAATCTCTGTTCAAAACCTAACTCTCTAATCCCTAGAAATCAAAGTCCAATCTTTACTTTATGTCAACCAAGGTCCCCCCAAACATGACTTGCCCTCTGACCCCCCAAGCTATTCTCTCCTACTCACATGTTCTCTGACTAAGCTTCGCGACCCCTGGATACTGTTGTCGGGATTACAAAAAAAGCACACTTTTTGGCAAAATACATTGAAAACCTTGAAGGTATGTTTTTGACCAAGTATTCCATTGCCAGGAATTTATCTTAAGGAAATAATCAGACAGCTGCACAAAGATCTGTGCCTGAGAAGCTTCCTTAAAGCGTGATTTGCAATTACAAAAAGATGAAAACAATGTTCAGTGTCCAATAATATCAATACAATGGAACACTGGGAAGCCATTAAAAAATCATACAGACCCGGGGCCCCTGGGTGGCTCAGTGGCTGAGCATCTGCCTTCGGCTCAGGACGTGATCCCGGGGTCCCGGGATGGAGTCCCACATCGGACCTCCCCACATGGAGCCTGCTTCTCCCTCTGCCTGTGTCTCTGCCTCTCTCTGTATCTCTCATGAATAGATAAATAAAATCTTAAAAACAAATCGTACAGACCTATTTACTGACTTGGAAAGATAGTTCTAGGATTTGTCTAGGCTTCTAAGTAAAAAAGAGGATACACAGAGATATGAATATATAATTCTTATTAACAAACATATGATTTTTAAGTGCAATATTTATATGCATAAACAGCTCTGCAAGGATATGTATGTACATACGTATATATGAACATACATCTTGTGGCTGGAATTTTAGTTAATGGTTTATTTTTTCCCTTTTTCTTATTAAACTTAAACATTTTTTTACAGTAACCATGACCTAACTACATAAAGTAATGAAAGTTAAATTTCTCCACTCCACTGAAGTAAAGCCATTAAAAAATTCTTTTTTTTTTTAATTTTTATTTATTTATAATAGTCACACACACACACAGAGACAGAGAGAGAGAGAGAGAGGCAGAGACATAGGCAGAAGGAGAAGCAGGCTCCATGCACCGGGAGGCTGATGTGGGATTCGATCCCAGATCTCCAGGATCGGGCCCTGGGCCAAAGGCAGGCGCCAAACCGCTGCGCCACCCAGGGATCCCTAAAAAATTCTTTTTTTTTTTTTTTTAATTTTTATTTATTTATGATAGTCACAGAGAGAGAGAGAGAGGCAGAGACACAGGCAGAGGGGGAAGCAGGCTCCATGCACCGGGAGCCCAACGTGGGATTCGATCCCGGGTCTCCAGGATCGCACCCTGGGCCAAAGGCAGGTGCCAAACCGCTGCGCCACCCAGGGATCCCTAAAAAATTCTTAAAAGAAAAATGATCTCCATTCTTTTGTCACTTTGCCTTTGTTAATCTCATCATCGTGCCTAGCTGTCTCCACCTCCTCATGTGGCCATAAAGCATTATCCATTTCCATTACATTCTCTCTTCAAGGGAGGAGCCAATTCTGGGGTCAAAGGTACAAGGTTAGTGTCCTCATTCTGCTCCCTACTCTCCCAAATTTCTTCCTCTATAAAGGAGAAAAGGGTAATATAATATCTTACCTCTTAGACATGGCATGAGGATCAGATAATGTATATCAAAAAAAAGGGGGGGTGGTTAAAGAAGTGCAAAGTATCACAGGGCAGTCAGGGAGTGTGAGGCCCTGGGGTCTACCTCCTGGGACTGAATTGCCACACGGGGGTTGGAGCCTTTTCAGCCTCAGCCTTGAGTCCAGTATGGACACGGCCCAAGCTGCACATCGGTCTGAGAGCTGGCCCCCAAGAGCTGGCTGTGTGGGGTGGAGGGGAGGGCGAAAATTCCTCCTCACACGTCCCAGGACTTCTTGTCCCTTCCAAGGCTTCCAAAGCGATGCTTAACTCTAGAAGTTATGGAGAAAATGTCCTGGGCCGGTGTGTCTGGCACCCACAGGGAGACCAGCGCCGCCTTGTTGTCTGTCTTCATTTAGTCCCAGACTCGGGATCTGAGGAGGTGATCATCCCCGGGAGCTGGGGGCCCTCAGAGCCACTGGATGGGTGATAAGGAGGTCTCTATTTCCCATCCTACCCCTGGCTGGAGAGTGGGCTGAGCTGCTGAGTGTGTGTGTGCCGGTGTGTGTGTATGTGTCCCTCATCTACTTAAAGTCTCTGTCCCCAAGAAGACTGGGCCTATCACGTACTTTTTAAAGTGACCCAAGACTCAAAACCACCTACTCAGGCCCCTAAGGGATCAAATGGGAAGGACAATCTGGGAAGAAATAAGAAGGATCCATGAGGATCCATGTCAAGCTCTGCAGAGCCGGGGAGCAGAACCAGCCCTCACCATCGTGGCCTGCCCCTTGGCCGACGGAAGAAGGGGCGGCTGGAGACGATCCATGGGGAGTCTTGGAGGTGGATGGCCATCCAGGAGGGGGACTTGGAGGCAGGCATGGAAGGGTGCAAGCGCTGGAGATCATTTGTCTTGGCTTGGTTGGGATGCCGTTTGGCCAGCCTGACTGAACCTGTCAACAGCTCCAAAGTGAGGTCAGCTGGGGGCTGGAGGCCTCATTAGCTATCACCAGAGCTTGCATCTCAACCTCTTGAATCATCCATGATGAAACTCTTTATCAGCCAGGGAGGAGGCAGCCCCGGGGAATAACACTCCTGTATAAGGCTGGATTTTGAGCGAGGCTACATCCGGGAGGACCGGCCAGGATGAGTTAGCCCCAGTACACACTCCAAGATAACCAAACAAGCGGACTCGCCGAAGGGAGTTATTCGGGGCTCTCCATCTGGGATCCAGGGGGAATGTCGGTTGTTCTTCCCAAAGCTGGCCTAACTTAACCCTTCGGCTTCCCGGCCTCACCTTCCTTCCCTGCCAAGTCCAGCCCCAAGGGCGAGGGTGGGTGGGGGGGCACTGGGGGGCAGGTGGGAGGCGGAACCATCAGCCCAGGGATGGGGCATGGAAACAGTTTCACTTCTGCAGAAAGATTAGGACTCCTGGTGAGGCCGGGAGGGATAAGCCCCGGGGAGGACTCGGAGTTTTGTCAGAGTTTCTGCTAAAAAAGAAACAATTGCCATCCTGAGGCAGCACATCTGAGAGATAGAGGAGAGGGGCGGAATGTCCCGGGCCCCGGGCATCTCCAAAGGCTTCAAGGCCGCACCCCGAGGTCCCCCGGGGGAGGCTGGCCTGGGGACGTGTCCCGTGGGTGACAAAGAGGGACAGGCTGCCTGCCCTGGTAATCCTGGGGGCTGCAGTCATGAGGGAGGCTGGAATTTTTAGTACAGCCTTGAAAGCCACTCTCAGCCCACCCCACACCCCACCCTCGGGGATGGGAATAGGGCAGGACGCTGGCAAAAATAAATAGAAGCTGCGGTCCAAACTGACCAGGCTGAAATTGTTACTTGAACGGCAAAGACAAACATGTGCCAGATAGTCTTCCCAGGCTTGTTTTCCATCTTCTCATCCTGTGTCCCCGATCGAAGTGTTTCTAGAAGAGCCCCGGAGGGAGCAGTGGGGGGAGGCCAGAAGGGGAGCCGGGCGAGGGGCGAGGGGTCCTGCAGCACCCCCAGCCTGGTGCGACCCCACGGGGACCCTCAGCACCCAGCCCCGAGCTAGGCCCGGCTGCTTGCATCCCAGCCTCCGACTGGCGCTCACTTCGGAAAGGGGGAGAGAAGTGGGCTGCATAGGGCTTCCCGAGGAATTCGGGGGGTGGCGGGGTGGGGGGACTCCGTTTGCAGCCCCGGGGAGTTTCTAATTGTCCTCCTTTGAGCGTTAAGTGTGTTGTCCTTTTCATTTTTGTCAATCATGTCACCTTCACCAAGGAAGGAGAGAGGAGGCTGAGGGCCCCCCCTGCATCAAGCCCTTCTTGGGAGTGATGGGGGGGCGATGGCCGAGCTGCACCCGTTCTGGGCTTCTGGGCCCGCTGGGCTGCTAGGCCAACCGAAGGCCAAGCCAGTCGCCTAAAGGGGTGCATTCATTCCCTCCTGGAGGAGCTGCAGTACTGCCGGACAGCTGGGCTAAGGGGGCTGCAGGGGGTGCCCCTGGGTTGTTGGCTGGGGTGGGCGATCTCTGTGGTCATGGGTGGCTGGGGTTCACGGTCTGCAGGGGCTCCTCCGGCACCAGGGGGCTAGACGAGTGTGGAAGGGGTCGTGCTCCGACCTTCTCCCTGCTGACACACGTCAGGAACTGTGGGGAGCGTGGATGCCCGAAGGTGTCCCTTAGACTGTCCCCGCACCGCGAGCCTGTCCGACCAGACGTGGACTGAGACCCGGCCCGGGGCCCTGGGAATGAGTTAGCGTGAAGGTCCAGAAAAATAAGCTTTGTGATCGGGATGCTCGCTAAACTTCCTGTGTTTGCTTTGTTTGTTTTCCTTTGGTTTTTCTTTTCGAGGTCCCCCCCTCCTCCCTGCTCTCTCTGTGTGTCCCTATCTCTGTGTCTCTGTCTCTCGTTCTCTCCCTCGTTTAAACTTCAGTCTCTCAGCTGGACGAGGGGCTTCCGCGGGGGCAGATGGTTGGCCACGCTGGGGCCGGAGCTCGGAGGGTGAGGGTGAGCGGTAACCCGGGGCCGGGCTGGCCTGGTGGTGGCTGTGAGAGCCAGAGGGAGCGCAGGGCAAGGGAGGAAGCTCGGGAGAGGTGCTGGCCCTGCTTGCTCAGCACCCCGCCCACCTGGACAGTCGGCTTCCAGTTTTCAAGCCTTGGGGATTCTGTGTTTTGTTTAAATCAGGGAAGCTGTTTCCCTTACATCCTTCCAAAAATAAATAAATAAAAAGGCTGTCGTATCATCTTACAGATGCCGCTACCAAAAACAAAGGTTCAGAACTCTGGCCATTCTTTACAAAATCAGAAGATCAGAAAGTGGGAGTGGGATGCGAGGAAGGATTTTAGGGACAGAGGAAGCCAGTTACCTGGTTTATTTATGTCTCGTGTCACTCTCACTGCCACCACTAGTAACAACATGCCACTGATACCACTACCATCACCATCATTATCACCATCATCACTACCAGCACCATCACCGTCACCACCATCATCACCACCACCACCATCATCACTGTCACTATCCCAATCACCACCACCACCATCACCACCACCACCATCACTACCACCACCATCACTACCACCACAACATCAGCAGCACCATCATCACCATCATCACTGCCATCACCACCATCATCACGACCACTGTTATCACCATCATCATTACCACCATCACCATCACCACCACCATCACCATTAAGAACATTATCACCACCACCACCACCATCAATACCACCACTATCCTCACCATCTACCTCACCGTGATTACCAATACTACCGATCCACCATCACCACATCCACCATAATTACCACCGCCACTGCTGCCACTGCCACTCCCCTGCCATCCCAACTACCACTATAGCCACCACCAGGTAGCTCTTAAAAACATCAAAGTTAGGTACTACCAACCTTAGCCAATATAACACATTTCAGATTGTTGGACCAGATAGGGGCGCCTGAGGCATAAGGGTGCATCTTATTCATATTCCAAGTGATGCATTCATATTCCAGGTGATGGGACCAACAAAGTACTTTCTAGGGGATTCTGTAAACTACTGGGCAACAGCAGAACTTGATGGGAAGTTTCTATCCTTGGATCCCAAAGACTCGGGTTCTTGCCTTGGCTCTGCCATTTACCAACTGTGACCTCGAGCATCTCACTTCTCTTTGGGGCCCCAAAGTCTTATACATAAAACAAGGATAATGAATACCCATGGCCTCATGGATTTTAAAAGAAAAAACCCATGTAAAACACTTTTCACAGTAGTTAACCTATAAACATGCTAAAAATCCTTCCTTTTTTCCATCTCTCTCTTTCTCCTCTTGTTCTTCCGACTTTTCCTCTTCTTATTACTCCCAGATTTGAGACCCTCATCCATCCCCAAACCTCTGACTCAGGCAGGGCGCCATGAATATGGGATAATAATAAGGCTTCCTACACGTGGGCCTCATCTCTGCTCCTTTAGCTCCCACCATCCCACGTGCACAGGACACTCTCCTTTTCCTTGAGAGGACGGAAAGCAATCCCAGGCCTTGGGCACCCAACATGTGGAAGATGGGTGGGGGCGCTCGCAGAGGAGTGGAAGAGGAGGGCCAGTTCCTCCGGAGAACGGGGTCAGGCTCTGTGCAAGGGCTAATTAAAAGGTTAGGCCTCATTTCTTGTGTCTTCCAGGAGAGCTCACAGGGCGAGCAGGGGGAAGGCCGAGGCCTCCTGAAACCGCCTGCCAACTTTGTATTGCAGCTGCTCGCTGGAGAGCGGCTCCAGAGAGCTGTTTGCTTTGGCCAGATGCGCTCCACGGAAACAGTAGTAGGACCATGTTGGGGGAGTGGCGGGGACCGGGGCAGAGGGGGCCCTGCGCGTTTTCAACAGAGAGAAGAGTTTTCTTTACAGGTGGTGTCAGGCCTCAGGCTGCCTCAAGGAACCAGCTGTGACTTGGGTTCAGGATGCTGGCCTGCGGGGACACATGAGATGCTGGGGCTGAGCGTGGCGGGAAGAACAGCTGTGCCTGTTAGTGCAGAAGTGGGCAGCGTGCCGAATGCAAGTGAAGCAAGGGTCCAAGGAGAGCCAGACTTTGGCTTTTGCTCTTCCTTCCTCCTCCTCCTCCTCCTCCTCCTCCTGCTCCTCCTTCTTCTTCTTCTTCTTCTTCTTCTTCTTCTTCTTCTTCTTCTTCCTCTCCTTTTAATGCCTGTCTCCATTTGGGTTGAGTTTTTATGGGACAGTGAAGAGTTTGTGGCTCATGGGCCTGTGTGTGCTCTCAACCCAAAGAGGAACATAAACCAGAGGACGTCAACCAGAGGACAAGCCTGGCCAGCAAATGTCACTGGTAAAGGTGGCTGGCCCGACATGAGCTTCCGGATCTCACTCCTGCCGCTTCTCACGTGGTTTGCAATAATAAAATCTGATTTCTTGAACACCACGAGTCCCCAGAGTGTTACGGGTCGTACATACACATCCTCATTCAGTCTTTTAAAGATGAGCAAGGGGTGCCCAGCTTTAGGGCTCCAGTTGTTCATATAGGACGGGTCCTTGCTGCTGACACGAGGTCTGGGGCACGTCCTGCCTGCCTGGAAGCCTGGCGGATTAGTAGCCAGGGAGGCTGCAGCGGGCAGTGATAACTACTTTGTGGCAAGTCGCACAACTTATCCAAGGAGTATGCAGGGCCATGGGACCGAGGTGGGGTTGAAGATATCGTGTAGGGTGCAACAAAGAGCTAGTCATGGGAAGCTTAATGAAAGCAGATAGTAGCCTCTCCTGATCCTGGGGAAAGGGCCACAGTCCTCCCCTGTCTTGGAGAAGCAGCATCTCTGCAAGCCCACCTTGATCTGCAAGGATAATTTGAGGTCGCTGCACAGGGCTGGGGCTGAAGGAAACAGGGCTAAGCTTGGCGACAGAGGACAATCTCACGCCTACAGTTCCTCGAGGGGAATTGCTGAGGCTGATCTGAGTCTTCTGTGAGCAACTGTGAGAGGCAAGAATCTTCCACGTGAGCCCGAGCAACTGCAAAAACCCCAAAGGAGCTTCTAGGCCCCCCAGACTGTGAATGCTCCTTCCCTTGATGGAACCCAATAGACTGCTCCTGGCCCCTTGGTCGTGTACCTTGTTGCCCTCTGGGGCAAATAAATATCCAGGAAGGATTTGTCTGCTTATTCTGCTCTCTCAGAAGAATTCAAAACAGCTGGGAGGGGAAGCAGCCGCATTTGGCTGCTGGGATTGTCTGGGGGCCTCAGAATGAGCAGAGGCGGAGTTAGAGAAAGGTTTGCTGCTCCATCATTTACAGAGAACCCCAACTGAGTCTGCAGCCTCTTAGCTTCCGGTCAACCGAGCAGGGCCCTTCTGCTTGCCCCGTCACCAGCTGGTCACCGCAGAAGAACTGACCACCCCCACCTTCTGTCCAGGGAGGAAGTTGGGACTTGCAGGCTGCAGCCCAGAGCCTGACCCCGGCCCGCTGCATGCCTGTGATCTTCTCCTCCCCCTCCTTCCTCTGGTCTGACTTTCTCCGCATCCCAGGGAGGGGGCTCCAAAATGAAGAGGCTAACACACCCTTGGCAAGTGCAGGGAAGAGGGAAATGTGTTTGACACATGCTCACCCAGAGTGCACGGGAGGGCTCCCAGCAGGATACAATTAATGATCAAGGAGAAGGAGGGGATTGCAACAATATGGGTTTTTTTTTCTCCTCCCCAAATCCCTAGTTCCTGGACTTTGGCAACAATTCGGGGTGGAGAGAAGAGCATCCCAAAGATCTGTAAATAAATCACCAGGGTACATTCATCTCTGGGGTAAACCAAAGGGAGGCTTAAGGTATGTAGCTCATCCTGCGGTAGAGATCCAAAGATTTCAGAAGAAAACTGGTTTTAAACCAGAGACCAGCTAAAAGGCATTGGGACATTTTCCTCAATCTTTTGACTCTCTGGGTTAATTGGGGGAAAAAAAGAAAAAGAAAAAAAATACAGAGGGAAACAGGATAATTCAGGTTATTAGAAATTGTTTAAATTTAGGCTCAGGGACCCATGAGCATCAGAATCTGATAGGAGGTCAGCATCAAAAATGGGAACAGGACTTTCTGTTCCACATCTTCACAAGCTAAGTTTGGTTCCTGGACATCTGAAGACCACAGAAAGCCAAACTCCTATTCCCTTTGAGAAAATCTACTTTACAGTCACCAAATCACAAAATGTTTTCTTAAGCCACAAGGTAACAATGAGATAGAAGGAGTTATTGATACTGTGTGTCTCCTACCAGCTGCTGAAGAAGCTCTGTGGGGATGGAAAGACTCCAGAATCCTGAGTTTCTTTCCTCCCACATCTCTAGGAAAGATGGAAAGAAAGAATGAAAGAAAGAAAGAAAGAAAGAAAGAAAGAAAGAAAGAAAGAAAGAAAGAAAGAAAAAGAAAGGAAAGAAATAAAGAAGATTAAGAAAAAAGAAACAAAGGAAAGAAAAGAAAATGCTACTGATCATAAATGATTTAGGCGAAATCAGATGTAGGGTGATCAGAATAACTCACTTTTGGTGGACACGTTGGGAAAAACATAAGCCGAGTCTGTCTTTCTGGGGGGAAATCATACTTTGTGACAGGTGGCGTCTCAATCAGCACCTGTGCAATTTCCTTTGTGATTCTCAACTGTCTAAAGTAGGGCAGGCTTTAAAAGTCCCGTTATGTAAGGAAGAGCAGTAAAGTCCCTGGAGAATTAGAATGACCTGAGCAAATTCCATAGCTTCCAAGCCTTAGGGTTAGGACCTTTCGCTCATCTGTTTTACTTTATTCCAGTTTTCTTCGCCTTGACAATGATGCCTAGGAGTTGTGGGACGACCAACCTGATTTTGTAGAGGTAAAGTGGGCGGTGCTTAGACTAGGCCAAGCCAGGAAGGCGTAGGGTCCCAGCGCTTTGCTCTCGCTGCCTTGCCCCTGCCTCTTTCTTGGGACAACACGGCCCTCCTGGAAGCCGGCTGTATCGGGTGCCCAGCTGCGCACACAGTAACCAGCAACAAGGACTCCGTGTCCATATGGAGGAAGTTGGGGAGAAAGAAACCGAGACCTTGGACGTTGCCCCCCAGTCTCTTTTCATGAGTGTCCTCCAGGTTCTCCTGATCTGCTCCTGGGAGGTTATTACCTATTGTTTATTTTATCTGAGGTAGCCCAGTAGGCTCCGCGCGATCTTGCTCTGTGATCTTTCTTGGCACAATGCTAAAGCTAAGGTTGGAATATCTGGGTGTGGGCTCAGCAGAGCTCGGGGCCAAGGCAACTTCCTTCAGGCCAAGAAAACACGGGAAATTTCAAAGACCAGCACCGGGAGAGCCAGCTGTGGGTGGGAAGGCCCATTTGGAAATGCCCTGAGTGGAGCCCGACATCGGGAGCTGGAAGGCGACTCTTGACCAGTGCCAACGGGAGCTCTTGTTTCTCCCTCAAGGACAAAGTACGGCTCGCTGGCTGGAAGTTACAAGAGGTTTGGAAACATTACCCTTCTCGGGGGCCTGTCACTGCTTCGTGGCTAACAGGGCCACGGTGGTGGGGTCAAGGGAAGAATTCCGCATTCCTTCTCGCCCATCCCTTCCTTTGTCCAACGGGGTGTCACATCTCCTCCCTTTCCCCACGTGACACTGGCTGTCACAGAAAAGCCTTCAGCAAATATTAGCTCAACCTGGATCTGGATGCAGCCATACATCTTGCTCCCAGTTCCATCCCAGGGTTTGGCCAGGCCTGCCCTTCCGTGCCTGGCACCCTGCAGAGATTTATAGAATTCCAGAACCGGACGCCACTTTCAAGTTCCGATTGTTCCATCTCCCCTCCTGGAAGCCAGGACGGAGCACTGCATGCCCCAGTCCCTGCCGCTCCTCCAACATCACTTTGTATCCTTTTCACCTCGGCCAGTATATAAAGAGCTATTTGAGGTGTCCCCGAGCTTCTCGACAGTGGAAGTTGAACAAAACTACTGTGGGTGGGACAAATCCTCCACCATAATCTTGGCCCTTGAAGTGAGGGCTGCTTGAATACAACGTGCTGTTTATGCAAATCCCATGCAAATCAAGCAACTGGATTAACTGGGGAGAAAAAAAATCCCATGGTGTTTCTGAGCCTTCCCAGCACTCCATGTTGGCTTCAGAAAGGATGATTTTTTTTTCTTCCCCCCCGCCTTTTTTTTTTTAAGGGCTGTTTTCAGTTAGAAACTTCTCTCCTGCACTGGTAGCCTCAGCCGGCCAGAGTTGGTCTCCCCAACTTGGCTCTTTCTGTCTTCCTGGCCAGTGTGTGAACAGGGAGGTTTGTTTTAAACTCTGTCAACGGGGCCTTGTTGGAAGTTACCACACCTTAGCCAGGCTTGCCAAGGTCTCGGGAGGGGGTGAGCGTGGGCCAAGTGGCTGGCAGTGGCCAGGGCATAGGGAAGACCCGGTCAAGGCACATTTACTCAGTCAGGGTCAGGCTATCTCCCCATAAACAGGGCAGATGAAGAACCTTCTTTTGGGTGGGAATCTGACTGTTCGTAAGATCCTGGATATGCTATTTGAAAACACAGTCAGTTGCCATTTGACATCCTTAGAGACACCGGCTCAGCCACTCAGCTTGCATATTTATGCAGAACAAAATGCAAATGAGCCCATTGAACCCTTTGTCTATGTCCTGCCAAGCTGGGAACCTGGGTCTCCTGACAAACTCCTCCTCCCCGCCTTTATGCTCTCCAGAAGAGTTTTTCTAATTAGGACATGGAGCCTCAGAAACTTTGCTTGCTCAGTGAAATTCAACTGAATAAATATGTTTACTGGACTCCTACTAAGTGCAAAGCCCTGTGTTAGGCTTCTAAGTGGAGGACAAATACGAAAAAAATCCAGTTATTGACCGTGAACAGCTCACTATCCCTTCTAATGAGATTTCTGGTCTCGGTTATTTTTCCCACTTAGTTATTCATTCAACCCATGTGTACTGAGCACCTACTAGGTGCCAGCCTGTCAGCTCGGCACCGGGGATGTACAGCATTGAGCAAGTATAGACAGCTCCTGCCCTCATGAGCTTATATCCTGAAATGGATGAGACAGACCAAAAGAGGTAGTAACAAATGAAATAACAAAATAATCACTGACCGTAGTAAGGGCTAGGAAGAAAATAAACAAGGTAATGGTTTACTATGACAGAAATGTGCCATGGATCGGTTTGGTAAGACTTTATAACAGTTAAATCTTATGTTTATTTTCTTAGGATTTTATTTATTTATGCATGAGAGAGAGAGAGAAAGGCAGAGATCACAGAGAAGCAGGCTCCATGCAAGGAACCTGACGTGGGACTCGATCCTGTGACCCCAGGATCATGCCCTGGGCTGAAGGTGATGCTAAATCACTGAGCCACCAGGGCTGCCCTACACCTTATTATATTTAAATGAGTTAAAAGCAGTTACCAAAGTGTCAAAGTGAAGGTGTTTTGATTATCACCTGCACCCTCTATCTTGTGCCTTAATTGGATAATCATGTTCAATTAATTAAGGAATTCAGTAAAGATGTATCTGGTGCCTTTTGTCTCTGGAAGTGTTTTGGGCACTGGGGTTCCATTACTGAATAAAACAAGTTATGCACCTGCTCTCATCGGTCACATAGGGGAGACTGAGCGAATGCACAAGACACACAATATGACATAAGGCAGGAGGGTGAAGAGAGTCAACGTGGGGTGATGGTAGTGGGCAGGGGGTGGTGGTAAGTGGCAAAGGTGCTATTGAAATGAAGCCCAGCCCAAGAGCATGAGGCATAGTAGACTCTATACTGGACCTGATAATGTTTGAGGGACAGCTCCTCGTGGCTGGCGTGCAGCCAGCAAGGGAAAAAGTTCAATGAGGCAAAATGGTCGAGGATAGGCAGAGGAAGAGGATGGGCTGAGGTGAGAATTTATCATAAACTCAGTAGGAGACTCTTGGTAGATTACAAACAAGAGAGCGATCTGGTCTGATTAACAGTTTTGATTGATCACTGGTTGCTGAGCAGTGATTAAACTGCAGGGGGGCAGAAGGGAAAGCTGGAAATTCAGATGTTTGCAGTAGTTTGGACAAGAGGCAGTGGCAGTTTTAATTAAAGGAATGACCCAGGAGCCGACGCGTAAGGAGAAAACTCAGCCTTACGTTGAAGGTCAAGCTCACTGGACGAGTAAATGGATTGGATTTGAGGCAGAGGCAGAAATAGCTTTAAGAATGATCCCTAGGCTCTTGCTTTGAGCACCTAGGTGAACAATGATGCACTTTTTGCTTTGGGGAAGCTTAGGGGAGGACGGTTTGAAGGCCATTAAGAGTTGTGCTTCAGATGTAAGGAAGGTTGAGGTGCTGTCAGTCATCCAACAGGAGACACTGAGGAGGCGGCTAATGCATCGGTCCAGAACTCACAGATCACAGCTGATTTAGAACTAATATCTTAACTCTTACTCTGATGCATTTCTCACCATATCATAAAAGTGCTGATGGAGGGAAGGGAGAGCTTCGCAGTCCATGGAGGGACAGAAGGGTCTGAGAGAGTTGGACAAGGTGGATCCGTTGATGAGGCCTGGGAGCCAGGTATCCTGCTTGAACTTTTCTGAGGCACAAAGAGGGCAGAGGAAACTCTCAAAGCCTGCTCGTTGCCAGTATCCTGACCTTCCATGAATTTATCAGGCTTGCGTCACAGAGGTGACTTCCTGGAGACAAAGTGAGGAAATTCTAATAATAATCTGAGGGAGTGCCTGGAGCCCCAGGTGTTCATTCCTGGGAGGGCCTGAAATGAAGCCAACCAAGAAGATGGCCTTGCCTTTTGGACCATAGCAACTCGTGGCTTTGCAGACAAGGGAACGGAGGCCTGGACAGGACCTATGCTTGGACCAGAGGTATGCTGTTCGATTGTATGCAGAGCAGGGCCTCCAAGCTGGGTCTCATTTTGGTGCTTTCAGCATTCCTCTAGGTGGGGATCACCATGAGCATACTGTCAAAGATGAGCAGTTTCCCCGTATCCACCCTTTGATCGTATCTCAATATAGGCTCCCAAGAAAGAGCAACAGGAGCCCTGGGATAGCTCACCTTTAGTGGCTAATGACGAGGTCCAGAATCCGAATGGATCCTTTACCCACTGGTGTGGCCTGAGTGAATGACTCCATTCAACTCGCTACAAATGCTCCTGAAGCATAACAACAAATCAGATCGTTAGAAAACAAAGTGAAACAGAAGAAAAACACTAATCACTATCTCTGGAGGTGACTGTTTTCTTTTGCAAGGCTAGATGTATTGGTGAGGCTGGGAAATCTGTGCCTGATGTCTCTGGACCACACCGTGATCCCCTGAAACAAGGTTTGCCCTAAGTGTCAGGAGATCTCTTAAGATGTCTAATTTTACATCTTGAGTTTTCTGGGTAAAATCTGGTTACATTTGCAATTTTAAAAAGAGCAAATACCAAACAGAATAATCAAGGGCAATGCATGCCACTTGATTGGCTCCCCGGTGGGGTGACTGACTTTCTGTTTGCCTAGGATAGAATTAGTGGGGATATTTCCCTGACTTTCAGTCCTGAAACTGGAACATACCCAGGCAAACCAGGACTCTAATTCAGAGTAAAAAAGTAGAAACTAAAACTAAAACCAACCCCCAAACTGAAAGCTCTAAAAGGTATTCGTAATACAACTAGGGAACTTTCGCACAGGCTGGGTAGCAGGTATTGGGTAGGCAACAGCGTGAGTTTTTGTTAGGTCCACTAGTGTGATGTGGTTATGTAGGAGAATGCCAACATTCTAGGCTTTTTAGAGGTGACGTGTCCGGCTGTCTGCAACTTGTCTTCAAATGGTTCAGCGACAAAACAAAAATCACAAATCACACACATGTAATAGAGAAAAAGCAAATGTGGCAAGAAAAACATAACAAAAAACGTTAGCAATTGTTGAGTCTAGGAACTAAATAGATTCTCCTCGTACTATTCCTTCCAGTTTCCTATCAATTTATACCAAAACGTTGAGACAAAGCTTTGGAGTGGGAAGGCTATTGTCATCTCCTTCGAAAAGATACAGTTTCTTGTATAAAGCTGTAACTCAGCTCTGAGTCACAATCCAGTAGGTAAAGATTATTAGCTGCCAAGAGAATGCACGTGATCATATTTTAATTAGCAAAGACTTATTGAGAGTCATCGGTCAGAAGTGGGGAAAACTGAAGACAAACTTAAGACAAACTTCCACCCAATAAAGAAAATAAAAAGAAGGAAGGTGGAAAGATTGAGATGCCAGAAGACACTCCTTCAAGGCCTGTGTGGTGGATAATGAGACACAACACAGCAATATCCTCTTCTTGCTTCTTCCACATGGAAGATGAAGGAGGAGATCTAGAAAGAAAAAGAGGTAAATATTGAAAAATAAAACCATCACAGGGAGAGCGGGATGGAAGGGGGTATCTCGGCAAGAGAACGATTTCCTTCCTTAAAGTGACTAAAGATACTCAAAACATTAAAGCAACTGCAATGTCGGGGCACCTGGATGGTTCAGTCGGTTAAGCATCTGACTCTTGATTTCGGCTCAGGTCATGATCTCAGGGTCCTGAGATCGAGCCCCACATCCAGTTCCACGTTCAGTATGGGGTCTCCTTGGGATTCTCTCTCTCTCTCCCTCTCCCTTCAGCCCTGCTCTCTCTTCATCTGTCTCTCTCTCTCTTTTTTTCTAAAAAAAAAAAAAAAAAAAAAAAGGCAGCAACTGCAATGCTCTTTAATGCCTGGCACTCAGCAGGAACTAAAAAAAAACAAAACAAAAACACTAGCTAAAATATTTAATCAATCTGAGAGTCAAGAGAGAAGTATTTGGCTTTGCTCGTCACAGAATTACAGAGAAATATTCTTATCAATTCTTGCCCAGAAGATAAGGTCCGCATGGGGACCCAGGAATTAAATATTAGCAAAGAAGTTTCCATATTATACCCATTTGGATGTTTCTTTAAAAAGAGGTACTAAATCTCTTTATCAGTCTCTTAAACTGTTGAATACAATTTCAATTTTAATTTAATTTTTTAAAAAATATTTTATTTATTTATTCATGAGAGACACAGAGAGAGAGAGAGAGAGAGAAGAGAGAGAGAAGCAGGATCCATGTAGGAAGCCCGATGTGGGACTCGATCCCAGGACTCCAGGATCACCCCCCAAGCCAAAGGCAGATGCTCAACCCCTGAGCCACCCAAGCGTCCCTCAATTTTAATTTTGAAAGATGAGAGGAGAGAGGCCTCTGGGTGGCTCAGTTGGTTAAGTGTTTCAGCTCAGGTCGTGATCTCAGGGTCCTGGGATCGAGCTCTGTGTCTGGCTCTGTGCTCATCAAGGATCCTGCTAGAGATTATCTCCCTCTCCCTTTCTTCTTCCTCTGTTTGCACACACACCCTCTCTCTCTCTAAAATAAATAAATAAAATCTTGTAAAAATTTTTTTTAAAAAGATGAAAGGAGAAAATATGTTATTCTTATCTTGTTTTCGGATTAAAAATCAAGGGAGCCGCCAAATAAATCTTGGTTTTCTTGGGTTGTGGACAAAGTAGGCAAGATATCAAGGGTCTCTTGATAGTGCAATTTTGCAGCCCATGGGCAAAGAACTCCAAAGAGAGGCAGCAGATGAAATTGGTTCAGTACCTGAGTTCAGGATCAGACAAATGTGCCGGGGGGGCCCTAACTGTTTGTACCCTGCCTGTGTAATCTCGAACCAGCTACTTACCCTTCCAAATGACTCTTCCTTATCTATAAAATGAGGCAATAAGAGTATATCCTTCATAGAGGTCGTGAGGCTTAGACTTAGCATCATGTCCAAAATTACGGTAGCTTTCAATAAATACCACCTGTTATGTCATTTACCACTAATAAGAAGGATGCAGGCCTGATGAACTGCATTAAACTTTCAGTCTTAGGCATTTCTCCTTGCACAGAGTGACAGAGAAGCGGACTAAATCCAGGAGAACACATTCTGAGGACCAGTATCCTATACCAACATCTTCAGAACCATACACTGTTCTTCCGGGATTATGACCTTGTTTAAGTATTTAGTTCGAACGCACAGCACCTTTTTTTTTTTTTTTTTTTGAAACCACATGCTGTCATTTCGAAGGACTTGAAAATGTCCACAGTCTTGGAATTTGGGGTTAAGTCCTGGGAATGAGGGGAACGAGGAATCAAGGGCCAAGCGGGGGTGGAGGGTGTGGGAGGGGGGGACACAGTATGGGAAAACCAGAGAGGCAATATTCTGGCCCAGTTCAGGAATACCTGGCCCCAAGCACTCACTCTGGAGGGCAGGTGAGCGAGAAAGGGCGCTGGGATCCTTTATGGTGCATAATAACCACCGCAGCTGTGCAAGCAGAGATCAAAGATCAAATCAAATTTCAAGCTGCAGGGACCTCAATCCGATCACCTGCAGAGGTCAGGGAAAGGAATTTCTCTTCCCTGAAGAGCCCCAAGATTGGCTGAATTCCCAACAGGGGGGGTTGGCAGTGCCTTGAAGGATCGCATTACTGGCTACTGCCCAGAAGCAAGGGGACACGGCCTCGGGGTTGATGGGACTGGTGGGGCCACTCCATTGTTCCCAGGCAGAGTGCCTGCCAAGCGGAATGGAGAAACGCAGAGAAAGCCCAGGACTTGGCATCCAGGGGCACCGGTGTGGTCAGGGCTCAAAAGTCTCCTTTGAGTGTCTACACTCAAGGTAGGTCCCCAGAGTGCTGAACGTTGATGCTTTTGGGGGTGCCGTGTTGGCCTCTGTCTCATCCTCCTTTGAAGAGCCCAGGGTGAGATGGGACTTCTGCCAGAAGGAGGATGGGCAGTTGACAGCATGGCCATCTGCACGTCCCCCGCCCCTCACCCCACCACCAATGCACACAAAGGAAAGTAGCTGGAGCCCGGACGCTCAGGCCTGTGCCCAGTTGTGTGGATACTCGCTCAGTGGGCCCCACTGGAGACAATGCCATCTGGTCAAAAGGGACACCCTGGCATCTCTGAGCTGTTGGAGAGAAGCCCCCACCCCACCCTACCCCCCCCACCGCCCACATTAGCTCTGAAAGGCTCCATGGAACCATCTGAACTTGGGCCTTCAACCTCAGATCTTGGTCTTTGCTTTGCTACTCCCATTCCCACCTGAAGACATCCCCCCCGCCCCCTCCCCCGTCGGGGAGAAATTAGGAAGATTTGCTGCAGTGCTGGGGAGAGGATTTCATTGGATGATAAATAGAGACCAAAATTTAGCTCTTGAGAGATTTAATGGGTTGGTTTTTTTTTTTTTTAATTAATTTATTTAAATATTCCCCCAGGGGTATTTCAATGATCTTTAGCAGAGGGTGTCCTTCAGAGTGAGAAGGAGGTGTGTGTAAGTCATGGGAGGGTGGATAGAATTAAATGTATCATCCAGTGAACATGGAGAACCAAGTGAGGGTGAACTTGGCCACTTGGACTGTGGGTGTCAATCAAAGTAATGTGTTGGGGGAAGGGGGAGGAAGTTTGTCACCCGTTTTAATATCAGAAATTCCTTTACGTGGGTGGTAACTGGGGAACAGCTGCAGGTAGCTGAATCACAGCCCAAATCCTTGCAAAAACGCTGGTGGGACCCCTGCCAACAATTGAGCAATGGCTTTCCAAGCTGGAAGGGAGCAAGTCAGACTAAGTAAGATGAAGGGGGGGTGGGGGTGGGGGTGGGGAAGCCAGTTTTTAAAAAGCTGAGTTTGGAAGCCGGTGCATATTTAATAGGATTAGAACACATGAGTTAGAGGCTGAAAATTCTCAACCTGCCTCGTTAAACAGCCAGCCTGCAGGAAGGCCCCGACTCTCCCAGCAATGGTAGGGAGGCGAGGGAGGCGAGGGGGGCTGGTGAGTGAAACACCTGGGATTCTTTCAGGGGAGCTGGGCGAGGCTGCAGAGAGATTTTGGAAGTTTTTTTCTCCTACACCCTCTCTGCGGCCTTGGAGCGTCCATCTGGCCCACTCTTGGGTCCATGAACACACCCAGTTTGTCAATAATGCCTTCGGATGCCCCGTCCCTGTTTGACTTGGCCTAGGCTGGTCCACCCACTGCCTTGGCCAGTCCCGGGGGCGGAAGCATTTGCTTTTGCCTCCTCGTGTGGGTGAGTGGGCCCAGGCTGGCCTCAGAGGTCTATTTGGATACTCGTTGGATGTGTCTTGGATGCAGCTCTGAGACTGGGGGTTCAGGGTGGCAGGTGGTGGGAAAGGGTTAGAGTCAGCTGGAACATTCTCCTTCTAAATATGGATCCTTATTTGCGTGCCTGATGATGTTAGCCTGCAGGTCAGAGGGCTCCCTGGTCCCTGAGGCCTCAGCCGGGTGGCCCAGGATGTTGGGAGTTAGCAGGGCTCTCTCAGGTTGTGGGCTCTTGCGCTAACTGCAGACAGCCCCCCTCAAACCCTGGGCTTCTTTTTTCCTCACTTTCTTACAGAGGCCATAAATCATCCCAATCCCAGTCTCTTAGGTTGGCTTTCAATGCCCCTGAAATGAGAAACAAGTCCCAGCGTTGATACAAATATTCATCTGAAACATTCTGCCGATTGTGTAACGAGGGTCGGTGTGTGTGTGTGTGACTGAGAACCATTGGGCACTTCCTGTGATGGTGCCTGGACTTGTCTAAACTGTCCAAACCATCCACATGCTCTTCCCAGCCTCCTAGGTATGACATTCGGCAGTCAAAAAATATATAACCGCTCTGGGAAGAACTACCAGAAATTACTGAGGTTTAGCTACATGAATATGGCCCTTCCTTGGTTTTTCATGTTGCAAACTATCCTTGTCCTAATGTTCTTTTTTTAAAAAAAAAAAATTTATTTATTTTATTTATTCACGAAAGACCCAGAAAGAGAGGCAGAGGCATAGGCAGAAGGAGAAGCAGGCTCCCTGCGGGGAGCCCGATGTAGGACTCGATTCCAGGACTCCGGGATCATGCCCTTGAGCCAAAGGCAGACGCTCAACCGCTGAGCCACTCAGGTGCCCCCTCATCCTAATGTTCTGAAGTGGAAGGAGAGATGCCAGTCTCGCCTGCAAGACCAGAAGCTATTTTCCCTCTTTTATCCTTAAATGTAGGTAGAAGCTAAGGCATCTCCATTGAGAACCCATGCTTTAGGCTTGAGCAGCCTTGGGTTCAGGCTGTGGCCACCACTCGATAACTGTGCCAGCTTGGGAGCAGCACTGAAACTTTCTAAACCTCACGGTCTTTGATTTAAAATAGGCCCAAGAGGGCAGCCTGGGTGGCTCAGCGGTTTAGTGCCGCCTTCAGTCCAGGGCGTGATCCTCAAGACCAAGGATCGAGTCCCACATCGGTCTCCCTGCATGGGGCCTGCTTCTCCCGCTGCCTGTGTCTCTCTCTCTCTCTCTGTGTCTCTCATGAATAAATAAATAAAATCTTAAAAAAAAATGAAAATAAAATAGGCCCAAGATAGGATCATATGGAGAAAAACAAAACAAAACCCACCCAACCTGCATGTAACATGCTCAATGTGCAGGTGTACGCTTCCTGAGCCTGGAATGCAGTCCCAGGGGTGATGATTATTATTACTAAGGGCTGATATTCAGCGAGCTCCTCCCATGGCTTGGGCACCGCCTTTAGGATGTGATAGGATTCATTCCTTCGCTCTCCTCAGCTCAGCAGCCCCCTCAGACCCATTGCCCTCCTTCCTGGCTGAGACAGTGGCTTCCCGAGCCCTCCTTCCTGACTCAACACCCAGGCCCCAGACTTGGTAGATAAAGATCTGGGCAGTCCCCCCTAGGGAGTCCTGGGGGCCCCAGTCTTTGGACAACCCAAGGGGATTCTTGAGCCCCTGCAAGGGGTGGGGCTGAGCACCCGGATGTGGGGGCCTCAGGAATCCGGGGAAGCAGGGACCTTTCTGACAGCTCTGGGGAGCCCTGAGCGAACAGTGTGTGTCCTGCCGGCTGTGTAAACACAGTAACCAAACACGTTGATGATTTCCAGGGCCCACCAGATGGCAACAAGTACAGTGGGTGATGTGGTTTCCGTTTCTTCTCCTCCTTATTTTTATTTGCTCCTCCTGCCTCAGGGTAGGACAGCATGGGAGCCTCCCTGGAATCTTCGTTATAATCCTAAGGCTTTGCTTTATTGATTTGCACCCGCCCTCACGTGGTCCTTCCCAGCTTTGCTAAGATGTCACCTTCTCAACGCAGCCTTCTTGGGCCAAAAACAATCCACCAACCCCCTAGCACTTCATGCACTGCCCTGCGATGGCCTCTTCGTCCTTAGCGCTCCCTCTCTGACATCCGTGCATTTTCACTACTCCTTTGTTGTTCTTGTTATTGTTGTTTTCAATTTTCTTATTCCCTTCCCCGCCCCCAGCAGAAAATTAGTTCCTAGAGGGCAAGAATTTTTGTGGAATTTTTTTTTTCCCCCCATACATTACCATATCTCAGAGCCCGGTAACAGTAAATTTTTCTAATGAGAGAATTTATATGTGTCCCTCCTGGGCCAGGCCGACACGAAGCTGAATCCTGCTGAACTATTTTCTGGAGCCTTCGGGGACCTCACATGCCACATTTCCAGACTTTTCCAGGAGAACTAGAAGAGAGGTCAAAACAGGATCTTCACATCCAAGTTTCTAAGATAGAGAAGCACGTTGTTCAAGGACAAGGCAACAGCAAGTGGGCCAGAGTCAGCCTGGCAGGATCACCCCCTCGGTGTGCTGTTTTGGGGGCCTCCGCCCAAACATACCCTCCCTACCCCCCAGAGACTGGCTCTCAAGCTTCACCTTCCTCCAGCGGATGTTCCCATCCAGGCTTTTCTCTGTAAAGCTTTCAACCACTTTTCCTTTTGCAAAAATGAAATACACTTTTATATTTCATGTCATGTATATTGTTTTTGCCCCTTTTGGCCATGAGAGCGGAGGTAAGGATCGAGGCCAGTGTCCCTGGACACCCACCAGCAGCCAGCACTCCCAGCTCGCTCTCTGCACTCAGCGTGAGCTCATCAAAGAAAACAGAGCAGAGGAAAGGAAACTGGTCCTGGGACAGCTGGAGTCATTTCATAGGAGAGCTGGGGACTGGCGACCAGAGGGGCAGGGGTGGCCAAGCTGAGGCAGGACAGTAACGGGTTTTTGCCTGCGCCGGTGTGGTCGCAGGGTCGCTGGGCCGGAGGTGTCCTGAACACCCTGCCACACCTCCCTGCCACTCCAGAGAAATAAAAGTCAAAGCCCAAAGTGATTTCCTGTCCGGCCTTGGCTTCCTGCCAACCTCACTCACTGGACATGCGCAGCCGCTCTTCATGGTGGGGGCGGTTAATTTTGCCAAGTTCTCTGTCATCTGAGTTCAGGCCTCAGTTATGTAATCAATATAACGAAAAAGCAAAAGCTAGTTATTTTGTTTTGGGTTTTTTTTTTTTTTTCCCCTGGTTTGGCTGACAAATGCATCTTGTACTGATCTCTTTATCTTTCTTGCTTTTCCCCTTTATGATTTCTCTCCCTATATATTTTTTGCTGACTAAATAACAGGTCCCCAGGGAGGGCGTATGAAAAGCAGAATTGAGAGATTTAAAGTTTGTCTTTATCTCATTCGCAACCTATGTTTTATTTTATGATAAGAAATGTTAACATAAGAGACTCCAAAACATTGAGCGTCTCCAAACATTGAGCGTCTATCAGAATATGGTTACGATATGGTCCCCGCTCTGAGGCCAAGGAAGGACGCAGACAAAGACACAAGTGCACACGCCACACTCTGCTAAGTTTCTATAACCTGTGGTAGGAGTCTTGTGCCAGTAGGGGAGGAGGGAGGGCGCTGGGTGGATGAGGGATGGATATTCAGAGTCTCGCCCAGCAATCAAAGGGAGGCCTAGGAAATATCCCCCATGAGAGTATTGAGTATGGAAAGAGCATAGCCTGTTGAGGGAACCCATGGTCATTGCCCATGGTGGTCTGTTGGGTCAGTGTGACCTGGGGAGTTGGAAGTGGGCACGGAAAGGCAGTTGCAAAAGTGGTGAGCATGAGACTTATTCTGTGGGTCACCAGAAGGCATGGAAACACTTGTATCTGTCAAAGAATGCGGTCAAATCTGTGTTTCAGAAAGTGAGTCTCGCCAATACAGAGGATGGATGGCAAGGTACATGAGAGCAGAGGTAGGGAGACCTATCTGTTGGTTTATTAAGCAAATATTTACAGAACTCCTTTTGTGCACCAGGCATCAGTCCAGGTCCTGGGATGCAGCAATGAACAAAACAAGATTATTTTCTGGTAGGAAAAGCCAACACCGAATATATGATACGCACACAACTAAACATACAGTATATAAATGTATCATATATAGTTACGTGACACATATGTACCACAACATATGTGATGTGATGAGAGTGCAAATAGGGCCTTTTAAGAAAAATGAAGTGGATAAGAATGAAGAGTGACATTTTATTTTATTTTATTATTTTATTTTATTTTATTTTATTATTTTTTGAGAGAGGGCACATGCGAGCAGGGGGAGAGGCAGAGAGCAAGGGAAAGAGACGATCTTTTTTTTTCTTAAGATTATTTATTTGAGAGGCAGTGCATGCATGAGTCAGGAGGAGGAGCAGAGAGGGGGAGAGAGAGAGACAGAGAGAGCATCTCGAGCAGACTCCCCACTGAGCACAGAGCTCAATGTAGGGCTGGATCCCAGGACCCTGAGAGCATGACCTGAGCCGAAATCAAGAATGGGATGCTCAACCGACTGAGCCCCACATGCCCCCTGGCAGTCACATTTTAGGTTGGGTGGCCTGAGAAGGGCTTTCTGAGCAAGTGGAACTGGAGCCCAGGCTGGATAAAATGAGGGATTCGGGGAAGCCAATATCTGGGGGAAACTATAATAATATTTTGAAGAAAATAAGCATGGCCCAAATTAAACGGTGATAGGGAAAGATGAGAGACAATTTTAGGAGGTCAAATTGAAAGAACTTCTAGCTACAGAAAGTAAGAGAAGGGGGAGATGGCCCCAGATGGAGCCTGGTCTTTTGGCCTGGTCATCTGACTCACTGTCAGATGTATCATCAAGTAGGACAGAGAGAGGGGAGGGGAAACTATTTCTTTAGAGAAAAATAATGATTTATTTTTAGTGGCACATCCCAGGATTCTCTTCCTTTTTTTTTTTTTTTTGGCCATTGTCCTTCCTGATAAGTCACTCTGGAACTTGGGAAAGTCATATAAAAACCATTCTCCTTTAAGAAAACGATGGAAGATCTCAACCCCAAATATCGGGAGGTTAGGGACTGATGCAAAAGTGACTTGGTTTGCTTTCTATTTTTTTCCTCCCTCCTTTTTCATTTTGATTCCACTTACTAGACACACTCAAATCCTCTTATCTCCTAGAAGAATATAATCCAGACGGCGTGTGAGAATAGCACCATCTACCCCAAAGCACGGGGACTCTGCTGCTCAGACAGCAGAGGTTTGGAGGCCCACAGTCTGGCCACCAGCCCGACTTTAAAACCGCTCTAAGCAGATCCTGTGTTCTGAAGACCAGCAGGGGAAGGCAAAATCGATAACAATTTTTAGCCTGCTCAGGAATAGCTGCAAATGAGTTTTCCGAGCTGAATCCTGGGAAGAAGTTTTTGAACTAAAGGATTGCCACGGTCTAGAGAGTTCTGAAAATCATTTGCAGAATCACCCAATGGTGTCAGATCCTTGCGTTTTTGCACTCGTGCACCGAATGCCGTTGACGTGTTCATTTAGAGGGACTCGGGCGCTACTCGAAGTGCTTATGCATGTTCCCATCATTTTGCTAATTACATCATGGCTTGTTTTGCCTTCTGGTGCAGCTGTTAAGCTGGAAAGGGTGGCTGTTAGCAAGGCTGCTTTTCCATGGGGTAGGGTCCTGTAGCCTGTCAAGATGTGCAGGGAGTGGTCGGCTCAACCATGGACTTGCCCTCGCGAATGTGCACTAGCCAGCCTCACCATGGGATAGCCAGTCTTGGCTCTTAAACATAAATATCATGCCATCTTGACGTGTTTCCAAACAGAACAAGAGAACAGTTGGATCACCTCTATGCTTGTTTTCCAGCTGGCCTGAAATTCTGGTCCAGGCTGGGGGCCCCAACTCTTTGGAGCCTTCTCGTTGCTGATCTTCAGACTTTGAACACCCACTCTGTCTTCTTCTTGTGGGGCATGTGGTGTCAGGGGCTGCTGTGGGTGGCACGACATGAAAGACACTCTCTGGTTCGAGGGGGAAGACTTTTAGTGTGGATGGGAGTACAATTTTAACTCAAACCAGAAGGGTGTGTCCCTTCTGGAAGAGCATGGAAGCCGGAGAAGGGAGGGGGCTGCAGCCATGACATCCCCCCGTTCTTAGGTGGAAACCAGAACCCTTACAGTGGCCTCCGGGGCCTCCTAGTCATAAGGAACCAGCCCTTGTCTACCTCTCAAATTCACCTTGTGGCCTTCCTTTCCTTGGCCACCACGCTCCATTAGTTTGGGCCTTTGATTATTGTCTGTCTCCCTGACTAAGTTGTGTGCTCTGTGAAGTCAGGGTCATGTTGATCTGCTCACCATATTTGTTGGTTGAATGAATGAATGAATGAATGAATGAGTGAATGAATGACTTGGGGAGCTTGGAGTTGGCACCATGGGCAACTTCCAAGCTGGGACTCAAGGGAAGAAGGTCTTTTTCCAATAGGCTACCCAGGACTGAAAAGGTTACAAGTTGCTTTTGTAAAGAAGAAGCCACCTTTGCTTATGCCACTTTACTTGAGCCACCAAATGACTTAATCCTGTGGACACCTGGTAATGGGGGGGGGAGGGGTTCTGCGGACTGGGGAAGGTGCTACCCTGCCCCCGCTCAAGAGTGTGGGTCTGAGTAAACAGTGCTCCTGCATACACACGGACAGCAAGAGGGTCCGGTTTTTAAAAGCAAGGCACACATTCGGAAGAGCGCTCAAGCTAAACCCCATGCCACTCATTGAGAGGGACGCTGAGAATGCTTTGGCATCTGATTTTTAAAAAATGTGACGTGGATTTTGCTTTGAAGCTTTAAAAATAAATGAACGCAGAAAAAAAAAATTAAAAAATAAAAAAGTAAACTCACCGCCAATTCTGCAAAAGGAAAAGGAAAATAGAAGCGGGTCAAATGTTAAGCCTGGATCACCCTGACAGAGTGTGTTTAATATGTATATAAGCAGCGGGGGTTTAGGCAGCCAATTTTCTTCTGTTGGGAGGCTGGAAGCGGGCAGGCCTGCTGATTCCTCCAGAGGGAGGGAGGAGCCGGGTTTCCACCCCTGTAAAGGATGGCTTATCAAGGCTGACTTCCTTCCAGCAACTTTCATCTTTTTATACTGTTTGTCTTGAAACTTCTTAAAACTAAAAGGACCTTGGAGTTCGGAAAGCAAATTTTCCAAAAGATAGGATAGGTTTGAATTTGGATTGGGGAAGCCGGGGGAGGGGTGGTGCTTGGCTATCAGAAGATCCTGGATCTGACCTGGCCTCTTGGCCAGTGGAGGTCCAGCGAGGATTCTAAGTCCGTTCCGTAGCGCCTTCAGAAATCACTACAACAGACGCAATGAGTTTGGCTCCCAGGCTCTTGCGTTTCACTTCTGCTTCCTACTCTAAACGCCCTTTAGGAGGTCATTGCATTTATCTAGGATCTGCGTGCTATAAAGCCACCTGTAAGAATCCTGTATGGGAGGGAAGGAACGGCCAGAGGTCCTGGACATTGGCCGCCATCTGGGAACGTGCGTGGTGGGAAGGGCACTGGGCTGGGAGTCCAGCCACTGCCCACATGACCCAGCAGTATGACCAGGTCACTTCTTCTTTCTGGGCCTCGGGTCTATCTATGTAAAAAGAGACAATGAGATGGTAGGATTGACCAATCTCAGAGTCGGTGAGATGTCCCCGTCTGTGCTGGGCAGATAGTCTCACTCCTATGGTTGCGGAGATCGGGGAATCGCTTTGACTCTTCAAGTCTATTGTCTAATATAGGGATCCTTTTTTTTTTTTTTTAAGATTTTATTTATTCATTCATGAGAGACACAGAGAGAGAGGCAGAGACATAGGCAGAGGGAGGAGAAGCAGGCTCCCTGCGGGAAGCCCAGGACCCCGGGATCACGACCTGAGCTGAAAGCAGATGCTCACCCACGAAGCCACCCAGATGCCCCTACAGGGATCCTTTTTGAAAAAGCCACATGTCGGGCAGCCCGGATGGCTCAGCGGTTTAGCAGCGCCACCTTCCACCTTCGGCCCAGGGCGTGATCCTGGAGACCTGGGATCGAGTCCCACGTCGGGCTCCCTGCAAGGAGCCTGCTTCTCCTTCTGCCTGTGTCTCTGCCTCTCTCTCTGTATTTCTCATGAATAAATAAATAGAATCTTTAAAAAAAAAAAAGAAAAGAAAAAGCCACATGTCCTTGGACAGACTATGCCCACTATGCCATATGCAGAGATATGTGTGTGCGTGCAAGCACACGTGCGTTCCCCTCACAAACAGCATGTGCGCAGTGTATGTAAAAGAGTTGACTCTGAGTCTACATTTATGTTACTTATGTCATCTGGACTAGCTTCTACAACCCCATATCACAGGAGCAGGGATTTGAAGGCAGGACTTCTGTGATGCTTGTCCAAGTGCTCTATGAGGCTTGCACCCAGGGACTGAAGCCAGCAGGTCCCAGCTGGGCAGCAGCGTAATACCGGGGACAGAGGCTGTTGATAGTCAAAGGAAGAATACCTGCTTGCTGGGCAGTCAGGTGCACGCTTCAGCTTCTGGTCCTTTCCATCGCACACTCCACTCAACCTCCACCTCGGGCCGTCTCGCATGTGGAGAGAGGCCACGGCGCCTCTGAGCGTGTGTACCACTACCAGCGATGCCGCGGCTCCGGCCTTAGAGAAACCAGAAGGCCTGCATTAAAGGCTGTTACTGGAGCCAGAAGGTTGCAATCAGGAGTGGGCTGGCGAGGCTATGGGTCACCAGAAGGGTCACCCCTGACTTATTTCCATGTCCTCCAGTCCTGTCAGGAGGTCTGTGGGGGCGCAGAAAGCAAACACAGCAGAGGGCTCCAATCAGAACCAGCCTGTGACCTCCTGTAGCCCAGAGCAGTCGTGATGGTCAACTTTCCTGCAGCTCCCGGGGGACTTAGGTGGAGGCAAAAAGAGTGCGTATCTGAGCGTCTCTGGGCACGTCTTTGTACTTCGTGCCCTGCTGCGGACGCATGCAAATCTGTGCCCAACACGCACGCATTGTGCGTGAGCATGCGGCCCTCGTGGGAAGGGAGCTTTCAGGGGCTGCAAAAGCCTATAGAAGTCTTCTTACGTGTGGTGCCAGCAAGTTCAAAGTGACCAGCCTCACGGGCTGCTTGGTGTCCCTCGCTCTTTTGTTGGGAGGCTTGAAGGAACCATCCTGAATAGCGTGGCTAATGGACAAGCGGATCAGACTGCCTCCCCGTCACTCAGTGGATTTGACCAATCAATCAGTATCAGGTCTGATCAGTATGGGAAGGCGATGAAGGAGAACGTGTTTTGAATACAGCATTGAAAGGGATGGAGAGAGCAAACAGCGGCCCGCATTCGCGTCCCTCTCTCTGTTAGGCCCCACTGTCCCTGCTTCATGCTTGGTGACATTCTTTGGCAGCAATGTTCTCTCTTTGACTATGGGATTCCTTTTGGAATGGAAGGTCCCCTGCTAGTATTATGGGCCTCTTCTAGGTCTTTCTGTGCTGTTGTCCTGTACTTTTAATATGCATAGTACCTCACCTATTGACTTCATATAATGGTTCCAATTTACATGTTGCTTTGCATGTGATTTGCATTACATTAGGTCCATTCCCCCTTCAATGAATATTTATCAACAGTCACATACCACGAGAGATGCTATATAATGAGAAGGAGGACCAAGGATACAAAATCCTCTAAATCTTTGTTGCTTTTCACCAGCAGCCTCTACCCCTTTCCCTGTCCACTAATCCATCTCACCACCTACTTTTCTTTGACGGCTTCTTAATAAAAGTTGATCTGCTTGGGATAATCACTGGTTTGGTTTCTCAGAGCTTAGCCCTGCCTGGAATATATACCTGAAGAGTCAGAGCGTATTGAAATTGTACCTGCACGTGGTGTTTTAAAAAATTTCTACCAATGATGTCACGGCTTGGTCTCCGAGTCAGACCGAGTGTCTGCTATGCAGCTCTCATATACCTGAAGAACACTTCAGAAGGGGAGCCTTTGTTCTCCTAACACTAAAGAAAGGAAGAAACTGAGACGTGAACCTTAGGAGGGCTATTACGCCAAGTTCAAGTCCAACATGAGGCTAACCTTGATTATTCAACATGCATTTTCTGGATTCTATTACGTCTGAGTACTAGTTAGATAAAAAGGTTAGACACAAAAAATTGTGCCCCAGAGAGTTCATAATATGGCTTCCTTGTCCTTATACAATCCTTCTGGACTCATTTTGGGGCAGTTTCACTTGTGAGTCTGTATAGGACATGATGGACCTATGAAGTATGTGGGTCCGTACTTCAAAAATTCCTCCATTACTCCACGCAGTAGCATATCACGGACCCTCTTTGAAATGGGATCCTCCTATAAGATAGAGTAGTACAGATCGTGCTTCAGCACCAAGTAAATGCACAAGTAGCCCTTCGCACAATCCCAAAAGTTGCCCAGCTGCCCTCCAAGCGGTGGCTCAAGGACCCTGGCTCCTTTTATTTGGTGGCTTCACCATCTTGGAGTCTTTTACTTCCAGTCTCAGGGGCAAGAATATGCAAGATGGTTTAGGGCTCTGGCTGAGAGGCGATGTGCCCTGTTCCTGTTCAACACAATTGGAAGGAAGACTGGGAAATGGAGAGATGTATGGAAATACGGGGGAACACTGATGATCTCTGCCATACACACTTACCTGTGGGTCTCCAGACAAATCACTTGTTCTCTTCAAGCCCTCCTTGTTTATCTGTAAAAAGAGGACAAAATCCCCTAGCTTCTGGAATTCTTATGAGGATTAAATACGATAATATGCAGGAAGCTACCTACCAGCACGGTGCCAGGCACAGAGCAGAGGCTAAAGAAATGCTCCCCTCTTTTCAACCCCATCCCTTCTGCCTATTAGTTGTTCCTTATGACATATAGGAAGAGAGGAGGCAGGACGGTCTACATATGGTTTTCATTGGATAAATCAGGATGTGAGGAGATGCCATTTGCATTCTTTGCTGGTTTTCTCAAGGCAGATGAGTAATATCTAGTTGTTTGGGAAGAAGAGGTTTTCTTAGCCCACGATGAACCCTTCCTGACTCCTCTGGTGGCAGTTTCCAGGCTCTGTTGGAAACAATAATGGCACAAAATGATACTGCCCATGAGCACCAGGGCACTGAAATCTAAAGGAGTAGCGGTTTTCTGGGTTGTTCTTGTAAGCCATACACAAAAAGAAGCAGGCTGGGTGCCCCCAAATTATTAGCACAGGTGTGGGGAGCTGACTCAGCTACACTCTGCTTACTGGATAAGCTGCAGGTGGGTGGAGATTGTGTGTACAGATGGGCCCTCTCTCTGACTCAAGTCTCAAAGGTGTTGACACCCAGGGCACAGCTTTGGGAAATGGCTGCATTTAGAAGGGATTGGCCAATGCCTAACCTATTTTCTCATCCTCCAGAATATGTTAGAAAAGTCAATCAAAAAAAAAAAAAAAAAAAAAAAAAAGTCAATCAGATTGAAATTCTGGCCTCGCTATCCTTACAGAGCTCTTCTTGCATCTCTCAAATCGCATTTGCCCTAGCTGCCAGGATTCACTTTTTCTTTGTGACTGCTTGACGATTTAGAATTATTACCTTTAGCACTTTTTTTTTTTTTTTCTAAAGGCCCAATATAAGGGAATTCTGGAAACCAGTATGGGTCCAATGCCTTAAAAAATACCAAATTGTAACAGTAAGATAAATAGTTGTATGGACATACATTGAGCTGTAAATAATAAGACTTTAATAACAGCGGTTTAAAAATGAGAATCATTTAATTTGCGCCTCACAAGAAAATCTGCAGGTTGGTAGGGCAGGGCGAGTTCGGCGCTGAATGATGACGGAAAATTCGTCGGCCTTTCTACACGTCCTCCCTTAGCTTCGTGTGTTGGCCTTTCGCCCTCATGGATGTTGCCTCATGGTCACAAAACAGCTTCTGCAGCTCCAGGCGTCATACTTATTTATATTCAAGGCAAGAAGAGGGTCAGAAATTAATCGTGCTAGTTACCTCTGTCCCTTTTGTTAGGACGGCAAAAGCTAATCTTAAAATACGGATGAGGATGAACAAACAATTATTTTCAAGTAAAATCAATGCAATTGGACTTCATGTCCAAAATCTGAGCTCATTCATGTTTTTAGAATCTCTCCCCTCTCTTCTTTGCTTTCTTGTAGAGGGGACCCTAGGCTATAGTTCAGGGTTATTTCCTCCTATTTTTTTTTTTTTTTCTGGCATGTCTCTTAAAGATGGAGAAGGAGGGACCCCTGGGTGGCTCAGTGGTTGAGAATCTGCCTTTGGCTCAGGTTGTGATCCCGGGGTCCTAGGATCATGTCCCATGCATTGGGCTCCCCACAGGGAGCCTGCTTCTCCCTCTGCCTGTGTCTCTGCCTCTCTCTCTATGTCTCTCATGAATAAATAAATAAAATCTTAAAAAAAAAAAGAAAGATGGAGAACAAGACCTCCAAAGTAGAAGAGAGAGAGAGAGAGAAAGAGAGAGAATAGGACTTATCCAGGGAGAGGTTCTGACCTATGCAGTCAATGTAAGCTCATACTGCACCTCCCCCACCCAGCCGTATCTTCAACGTCATCTGCAGTGAATTTACCTGCTTTCCCCGTGAGCTCCTGCACCTCAGTCTTTGATGGTTAAGATTGCAGATTCAAGCGGTGATAACAGAATGCCCCTGGATAGGTAGGTGGCTTATTGATAAGTTATTTTAAGGAGGAAGAAAATAAAGTCCGCTACTGTTGTAGAAATCAACTTTTACTGAACTCTCTAGGATTAGATCTGGTATTTCTTTGGGAGGGTTTCCACGCCTGCCATGACATATATAAATAAAAACTGACTTCACACCCCACTTCATTCAAACATTTTTTTTAAGGATTAACTCTTCCTTCTCCTCTCCCTTTTATAGCCTCAGAAAATGGAGGAGTTTCAAGAAACTATCCAAAGACCCCTCAGAACAGTCCTATTAAAACATGAGGATTTTTTTTTTTTTTTTTAATCCAAGACCCCTGTCCAAGGCCACCACTCCTGGCAGACCCTGCTGACCAATCACAGCAAACTTAATGCTGGTCTGTGGCTTCACAATCTGCCCGAGCAGAGTGCCTCAGGAATCCACTACCCAGCCGTCGGGGTTGGTTGCTGAGATGTGATGAAACCTATTTGCGACACCTGCCTGTCACAGACATCTTCCATAGCTGTCTTTGGGTAGATCTAAAAACCAGAACACTGTTTCACTCATGCAGTCAGTTCTGCTCAACTATTTTGGGAGAAATTTCCTTTGCCAGGGCCCTTCTACCCTGTGCCCCCATCGTAAAGATCGGTGCCAAGGCATTGAGTCAGAGACAGTGTGGGGTATGCCCCAGACTGCGATTATTGCCCTGGGGGCACACAGCCAGCCCTGGAGATGTTCCCATGGAGAGATATCCACTTCCTCCCTGCAGGAAGCTCCTCAGGGGAATAGCTAGGGGCTGATGGGCGACAGGGAAGGACCCTCAGCTCCCCTTCCCACAGCTGGGAACATTTGTCGGTAGATGGGATGTCTGGTGTAAAGAGACTTTGCCCCAGAGTTAGTGATGATAGCATACCCCCTTTCCCACAGGGCTCCAAGCATAACTAAGCCTGACACCTGGGCAGTTGATCCACATGGAGCTGGGCTGCAGGGAACCGAGAATTCCAGGTCTGTGGATTTTGTGAGAACAGTGGGGGGAAGTTGATTTGGAAGAGGGGGATGGACAGACGGCATGATAGTCCATTGGTGGTAAGGCAGGCGGATAACTAAACAGTGGTTAATGTTTCCGACTATCCTCACTGACTCAAGAACAGGTTCGAACCTGACCACAGCCAGAAAGTGCTAGCAAGTGTGTTAACCCTTTCTGAGGTCTGCTTTCCTTCTCAAGGCAATTATTTTTGTTGTTTGCGTGAGCTTTGAGCTTCCCTGGATGGGGTGCTGCTTTAAAGGTGAAGAATGACGAGTTTAAAATTTACATGTGTTGGTGCAACACAATTTTCATTTGCAAATTACTGTCACACAGTAAGGACTCTGAGTTCGGGACTGTGAACACACACATACACACCGTGCTTTTCATCTTGCCTTCCCTCGGGTGGACATTCTAGAGAATGTAAACTTACTCTCACGAATTGATGTCAAAATAGTCGCTTACCTTCGTTGAGTTTTTACTCTTGCCATGCACTGTTTCAAGCAGTGTGTTCCTTGCAGCCTTACAACCCTTTAAGTTTAAGACTGTTCTCCACCCTATTTATGGATGAGAAAAAGAAAGCCAGGGAAGTTCAGTGACTTTCTCAGGGTCACACAGCCACGAGGCAGCAACACCCAGATTAGAACTTAATTACTCTCTCTCTAAAAAAAAAAAAAAAAAAAAAAAAAAGAGAACTTAATTACTCTGACCTCAAAGCCAGTAATCTGAAACCTAATTCGCTTCCCTGTCCTTTTCACCTTTAAAATCATGAATTATTACTCAGCATCTCCTTCCTTGAATGAAGGTGACTGAGATGTGCTCTCAAAGCAGCAGCACTGGTTCTGGGGGTCCCTGGAGGCGCCCCGGGGCGCCTTTTCTGCTTCTTGCCTGCAATGGAGAATGCCCCCAACCCTGGAGCATTGGACCAGTTTCTGGATCTTTGTGGTTCTTCCCTCCCCATATCATCCTAATGCAGCCCCGGTCTTTCCTCCACCTCCTGATCGGGGTCCTCTGGGCGAACATTCCGAGGGCAGCAAAAAACTTCAGCCAGGGAGCTCCAGTTGTTGTTGTTTTTCAACTTCCTTTGATCCTATTTTGTGGTTGACTTGGCGAAAGCCCCACATCTGTCACCAATGAGCTTTAAAGCGGCTGCAACTCAAAGCCCCTATCGGATTTGACCTCAACACACCCAGTTCTGAGGCATCCACTTCCTTTCCATTCTGGGGGAGCACACGGGGTTTCTCTGATTGGCCATTCATCTGTCTTGCTCTCCCTGTCCCCCTCTCCTCCCGCTTGGTAATCCCGCAGGCTCAGGAAGGACCCTTCACATGTTTCTGTTGCTGTGCGGCATATGTTGTGTTCTAATCCTTCCTGTGTTTGCTGTAGGTATGGCCGGTCTCCAAGACAAATTACTGGTGTTGTCGAGGAGGTCACCCGGGCGGCGTTGGGGGGGCGGGGGGACGGGGATGGGGCTGGAGATGGCTCTGGGGAGGCACCCCGGGGGCCGCCTCCGCCTCCTGGCCTTGCTTGCCGGCTCCGGTGCTGGGCCCTGGGCCCCCAAGCTGCGAGCTGGCAGAGAGGGAAGGAAGAGAAGGGCTTTACCTACTGGCCCTGTCATCTGATGAAGGGGAAGCTTGTATGGGGCAGACCTCGGGCAACAGATGTTGGCGGAGGACCTGCCAAGACTGTGTTGAGGGTAGGGGAGCGATGCATATGTTACTTGACACGGGAGGATTAGGGAAACCATGAGGAAACATGCCTCGTCCCTTCACACCGTGACACCTCGGGGAAGTGAGTTATGAGAACAGAGGAGCACAGTCCACGCACAGACAGGGAATGACGGGCCAAGGCAGGCAGCTTGAATGATGCCTTGGCTTTCCTCCCCAGCCCCCCAAGCCACCCCCCACCCCGCCGCCAAACCCCCTTCCTTGCTGGTGCGATTGGCAGGCGTGGTGAGAGCTTTTGTGCAAGCTGCAAAATCAAAAGCAGGAATCCTCTGATGGAAGAGCTGCCTTTGAGGTTGTCTTCCCTTGGGCTGCCCACTCAGCCTCCACACACCCCTGTCCCCAGCCCCCACATTGATAAGGGGACCCAATGCCGTGCCCGGGCTTGTCCTTTTCCCCGGACTTTGGAAATGAACTCCTATGGCAGATGGCCAGAAGATCCAACCATTCGTCTCCATTGATGGCACAAAGCACGAGGGAGCATCAGTGGAGAAGAGAGGTATTCAATGGGCTCAAGTCGTCAGAGAAAGCAGGCCGTGCGACCACTGGAAACGTATTCTGGGTGAAACGAGATCCAGGCAACAAGTGGGAAGCAAAGAGCTTGATTCCACGGCTCCTTTCTTTCCTTCTGTGTTAGGTTTCCACGGGACCCTACATTCTTCTGGGGCTAGAGGCAGGCAAGAGATGCGAGCCCTCCCTGGCGTTCCCCTACCTGTGAAATGGTGGTAGGGCTTGCAGGGGAAGTAGAAGAAAGAGAGAGCCAGTAGAAGACTGGCCTTGGGGAAAGCACATTCTGGTAATGGAAAGGCTTGTGGAAATGAATCCTGGATAGAAATTTCTTTCCCTGGCTATGGCATTCCTGGAGGAGGGGGGAGGACAACCCGGTCACTGGGACTCTGGTGTCCATTACCGAATCCAGGGAAGCCACAGGAAGTTTCTAAGCAGAGGGACCCCTACAGAGAGAGATTGGGACTGTTTATCCCCACCTCAGACCAAGTCTTGGTTGCCTTCCATAATTCCAACCTATTTCCACCATGATTCGAGAAGAAATAGAGGGTGGGAGGAGTAATGGTGGTAGAAAAAGAAGGACATGGGGATAAAACAAGAAATATGCAGGGATCCCTGGGTGGCGCAGCGGTTTGGCGCCTGCCTTTGGCCCAGGGCGCGATCCTGGAGACCCGGGATCGAGTCCCACATCGGGCTTCCGATGCATGGAGCCTGCTTCTCTCTCTGTCTGTGTCTCTGCCCCTCTCTCTCTCTCTCTGTGACTATCATGAATAAATAAATAAAATCTAAAAAAAAAAAAAAAAAAGAAATATGCAGAGGGATAGAGAAAGACTGACAATGAGTGTGTGTGACAGAGAATGAGGAAGAAGGGGGCACAGAAGGAGACAGGGTGCTGCATAGTATTAGAGAATGTTAAAGTAGGGGAGACCCAGTCCTTGTGTTAATCTTGTCACACTCAAGCTTCCGGACCCATCATGTTCTATTTCAGACCGGTAGAAGCAATGTTGAGGTGCTGAATCCAATAAAGCCTCAGACAAGAGGAATTCCAACAGCATACACACTGGGCCTCAAATATCTCCCTTATCTTTCCTACCTCCTTCAAATCTGACTGAGCTTTCCCACGACAAGTCCTCAGACTCCACAGACCGTGTTCAGAGCACGAGAAACTGTATAGAGCAATAGTGCCAGGAACAGGCCAAGTGTGTTTCTTCTACTGCTTGTCATTGTTGCAAGAGTTTTCCCATTAGAGATCGACTCCTATAGACCTCAAAGGTGTTCTAGAAGTTACTGTGAAACTTTCAGATATTCTTGGGAGCAAACCCACAATGAGATAGCACCTCATGCCTGTCAAAATGGCTAAAATTAACCACACAGGAAACAACAGGTGTTGGTGAGGATGTGGAGAAAGGGAACTCTCTTATGCTGGTGGTGGGAATGCAAACTGGTGCAGCCACTCTGGAAGACAGGATGGAGATTCCTCAAAAGGTTAAAATAGAACTATCCTACAATCCAGTAATTGCACTATTAGATATTCACCCAGAAGGTACAATAATGCTGATTCGAAGGGGCACATGCATCTTGATGTTTATAGCGGCATTATCAACAATAGTCAAATTATGGAAAGAGTCCAAATGCCCATCAGCTGATGAAGGAATAAAGCAGATGTGGTATATATGTATTAGGAATATTACAAGCTATCAGAAAGAATGAAATCTTGCCATTTGCACCAACGTGGTTGGAGCTAGAGTGTATCATACTCCGGCAAAATAAGTCAGTGAGAGAAAGACATACCATATGATCTCACTCATATGTGGAATTTAAGAAACAAAACAGATGAACATGGAGGAAGGGGGAAAAAAAGAGAGAAGGAAGCAAACCATAAGAGACTCATAATAACTATAAAGAACAAACTGAGGGTGATGGAGGAAGGTGGGTGGGTGGAGGATGGGCTAAATAGATAATGAGTATTAAGGAGGGCACTTGTGTTGAGCACTGGGTGGTTATGTAAATAGTGAGCCACTAAACTCTATTCCTGAAGCCACTATTGCCCTGTATGTTAACTAACTAGAATTCAAATAAAAACCGGAAACAAAAAATAAATAAAATAAAATAAAATAAAATAATAAAATAAAATAAAATAAAATAAAATAAAATAATAAAATAAAATAAAATAAAATAAAATAAAACTCAAATCAAGCAGGATCTTCAAAAAGGCAAGACAAGATAAGACTCTGGGAGGATGTGTTCATTTTTTCCAGCTGCCATAACAAAATCCCACAAACCGGAGGGCTTACCCAACAGAAGCTAGAAGTCCAAGATCAAGGTGTTAGCAGGGTGATTTCTTCTGAGACCTCTCTCCTTGGCTTGGATGATCGTCTTCTCCATGTGTCTTCACATGGCCTTTCCTTCATAAGTGTAATCTCTTCTTCCACTCTAATCTCGTCTTCTTACAAGGACCCTAGCCGCATACCTCATTTTGACTTAATTATCTCATTGAAGGCCCCATCTTCAAATGCAGTCATTCTGAGGTACAGAGGCTTAGGACTTCAACTTATGAATTTTGAGGAGGACGCAATTTATCCCGAAACACCGGAATTCTTTTCGAGCCATTCACAGGTTAGGAGGAATCTGACAGCTAGCTGACAACGATTCCCACAGGTAAGTAAACCAAGGTTCAGAGGAGTTGGGTAACTTGCCCAAGGACACAGACCTTTTAAAAGGAAAAGCTGGAATTTCAACACAGGTCATTGGGATTCTGGTGTTTACTCTGTTTCCGTCACACAGTGAAAGGGTAATTTCCAACTGAGGAGTGTAACGGGTGGGATCTAAGGCCAGGTACGCCCTTCTTTGACTGATGCCGCCTTTGGTGGCTTCTTCCACTCAGCCTGCAGCTACCCCTTGAATTTTGCTTTCCTATAAGATCAGGAAGCTTTAGGAACCAGCTCACGAGGCTTTGACTCCAATTCTGACCCTACCAATGTTATTCTGGTGATGATTATTATTAACTAATAAAACCATTTATTAAGCATCTGCTTTGTGTTGGGACCCATATTAGGCTCTTAAGATAAATTAGCTCCTATTCACTCAATAACTCTGTTCGATCCTTATCATCAGTTTATAGACAAGACAGGATGTACATTATTACAGCATTCTATGTAAGAGTAAGGAATTGGAAACAAGCACATACATTTGCAAATTATAAATTCCTTATTCTTCCCATTTTGTGCCCTTATGTGAGCTCATTTTAGTCTAGATTCTGCCAACTTTAGGAATGTGCATTTGAGCTGAAAGATACTGACCTGCGGTCCTACAAAAGGCCATAGTCGCTGATACTCACACTCACAGTGTATGGGGGCACCTGTCTTCCCACACACTTGGCCACACCGGATAATACCAATCCTTCAAATTTTTGTCACACGTTGAGATCTATGCTATTGAAGAAAACAGTAGTCACTGACCATGTGTGTCTGTTTAAAGGTCATTAAAATAAAACTAAATTAAAAATTTAGCTCGGCTGCACCAGCGACCTTTCTAGAGCTCTAGTGGCCACCATATTGCACTGCACAGATACAGAGCATTTCCATTGTCACAGAACGTTCTACTAGACAGCGCTGCTCTTGGACAAAGAAAAGAATCTCGTTGTTTTGGGATGCATGTCCCTGCCACCAATGACCTTGATCAGCTTTTCATAGAATAATTATAGCAGACTTTTTGACACACTTGATACCTGGGAGGCAATGTTCTAAGTGCATGACAGAGGAGGCCATCCATTCAGTGACTTTGTCAGCTTGATGTTTGAGTGCCAGAAGAGCAAGCACGAGGAGGGAAGGGGAATTTGAAGGGGTCTCAGCGAGGGGTCTAACTGAGGAGGCAAGGTCCCAAGAAGACCTGGAGCAATTGGTTTGTAGAGGAAGGAACAATGTATCCTCCTTTGGGCACTGGAGGACGAGAAGAGACCAGACAAGGTGCGGGTAGGTCTGTGCGTTTCGTGGGCCTGCTTCTGTTTTCTGTTTTTCTGTATGAGGTGTGATCATCGCACTGGGGCGAGGAAGCAGAAGGGATAGGTGGATGGAGGAAAGCAGAAGTAGGATACAGCCATTCCTTGGAATGGGAACAAGAGCTCACTAAGGAAACACACATGATTTCTGGCTATTTCGAGGGTCCAAACCTCTCAGGGGCCTTCCCCAGCCCAACCAAGAGCCCCTTGAGAGGTTTGTAGTTGCTCAGGCTCTTGACCTTGTCTTTGATATACACACTTTTTCTTGGCTGAGGAGGGGTGGTGGTTACAGTGGACAGAACATTCCCTTCCATGGGAGAAGTTCCTGCAGGAATGTCAGCTCCCTGAGGTCTTTTAGCCTCTGACCCTTAGGTGCAACAGGTGCAATGAACTCTTTTTGGAAAATTAGATGCACCTTTGAATCTCTATAATGAATTCCAAACTAACCAATCAGAAAACAAAGTGCAGCTTGAGAAGCAGGGGACAAGGGAATGGGAATGTCTCCTCAAGGATTTTCTCCCTAGGCCCAAAGTATTTACATTCAGATTTGCATATGATTTGCATATAATTTGTGTCTGGCTACAAAGCCTGTCTGTTGTTCAGATAATGTTTAAGCTAAAGTTAATTTCTAGAATGTCTTTCTCTCCCCATCTCTCCTTACCCCATCTACTCAGATGCATGGCAGAAATGTCAGGATGTTCAGGGGGTCACATGACACATTCTGTGTCAACAATGCTTTGCGTTATTATGAGTTTTACTGTCATAAAACGTCTTGGATGGCAACAGAAACCAGGACAGGGCTGTCCAGAGGGTTAGAAGCAGTAAGTAGGGGAGTGAACTCGGCTGAACTGGAAAGAGGAGAGTTAGCCAGAAAAACCAAAAGAAGGAGAAAAGCCTGGGAAAAGTAATTAATGATAGGAGCTAGCACTTAATCAAAAATGCTCACGATGTGCCAGGCTTTGTTTTCAGTGCTTTCCATGTATTACGTGTTCATCATCACAACAGCCCTACTAGGTGAGTACGCTTGTTACCTGGATTTTATAGATGAATAAAGTGAGACCCACAAAGGGTGAGTAATTTGCCTGAGATCACGAAGTGAAGACAGGTCATCACAACTTGGCTTGGTCCTCAGACTCCCAAACTATGGATCAGCTGGTCCACTAGGCCGTGCATAGAAGAAGTAGCCATAGTTCTGGAAGTCAGGGTGAGGCCAGCTCTTAACTTTAGGGAGAAATCGTCAGGCCAGGGGAGGGCTCGGAGGAAGACCTGTCTGGATGTCCAGGTGGGGCGGGAGGTGGAAGAGGGTTGCGGAGCCCACGTCTGCGGCACGAATGTGCTGTAACTCTGCTCTTACTCTCGGACTTGGTCCAAAGTCACCCATGTTTACTCTTTCTTTTGACAGAGAACTCCCTCCGGGGCAAGACTTGGTCTCAGCTTGTGGCAGTGCGAGCAGATGTGGACAAGTGGGAAACACTTGGGCAGTGGCCTGGAGTAAGAGGTTGGCAGGCAGACAATGGCAAGAATGACTCAGCCCCTTTGTAGTCAACCTCAAAAAGAATCCATCTTATCAGGCCTCAAATGACCAACAGGAAAAAGAGATAGGGTTTAGGCTTAGGTAGTCTTACCGTAAAGGGAGAGGGAATAAAGGGGCCGATGCTCTGTGGATGCCTGCAAAGAGCCCCACCTCCCTCTTCAGTCTGACTCTTCCTTTTCAGGTCTGCTCTGAAATGCCGATTTTCTCCTAGTTGTTGGGTGCCCTCCTTATATTTTATTTTGTTTATTGGGATGCTCTCAACCGCTCTAGAATGAAAAGCAGCCAGCAGCAGCTGGGGAGTGAAGGGGGTTGCAGCCCAGAAAACAAACCTTGCAGGAGTGAAGGGGGTAAAATAATTAATGAAAGATGGGTGGAGACCACCGGTTAGCATTGGCTGAGGCAGTGTGAGAAACTTCCCTGTGCCCGGGCATGTTGTCGAGGAGAGAGTGTTGTCATCTGAATTAATTTGCATGACAATAGGCCTAACCCTGATTATGCATTAGGGATGCTAATGGGCACCAGCCACAGTGCATTTCCATGGGAAAAGGATCTTTGAGAGGCAAACCTCTTCCTCCTCCCCCTTCTCCTCCTCCCCTCCCCCTCTTTCTCCTCCCCTTCCTCGACCTCCTCCTCTCCTCCCCCTCCCCTCGCTCTCCTTTCCCCCTCCCCCTTCCTGCCCCCACCCTCCCCCTTTCTCTGCTGGCCCTCTCCCCTCTCCCTGGAAAGCCTGAGCCCCTCACCCAGTGGAACTTCCCCTGGGGCCCGTGCTCTTAGCGAGGAGGAGAGGGCCCTAAGAGGTGGAAAGAATGCTTTTCAAAACCTCCCCAGACCCCTGTTCCTCCCTCCCACCTCTTTAGGAAATGACCAAGAAAGAGGTGTGAGTGTGTGTAGTTTAATTAAAAACAGATGGATCTGCAATGCTGCCAGCCTCCTTGTAACTGGTGATACTGGGGGAGAAGCTGCTGCGGGGCAGGAGATATCAAGGTTGAGGGTGGGAGTGGGGTACTGGGCAAAGAAAAGAGACACAAGGGGCAGGGACTATTCAAGGACCTTGCAATCTAGATCGGAGCAAGATGTTCTCTCCTAGCTTTCCCATCAGCACTCCCTGGAAGGACTTGAACTTGGCATGATGGAGCTTTGTTCCATCCCGCTTCCCTCCCTCTACTGGGGAGGCTGTAGACCTCAGGGGAGGGTTTGGAACCAGATTATCTGGGTACAAATCCCATCTCTGCTGATTACCAGCCTTCTGACTTTGGCTCTATGACTCAAATCCATGCTGCCCCAGTGGCCTCACAGGTAAAATGGAGATCACAGTGCCTTTTCCTGGCACGTAAGCCAGGTGTGATATGTGCTAGGTGTCACCATCCTTCCTTTCTTCTCCTGTTCATTCTTGTTCATTTCCATTGTCTTCATGTCCCTTCTCTAAGGAACCCAGGTGACCTCTTAGATTGTTGCATGATTGATTGTCGTGATGGCCCATCCCCCATGCCTCCGCTGCTGTCCCCCACCATTGCCACCATGGGAGTGGCAGGCCTGCTGGGACTGGACAGCTCATGATCAGATAGTGCCCTTTTTTGTCACACCGTGTGTAATAGGTCAGTGGAGACGCCCAACCCATTTTACTGTGGTAGCTGCCAGTTCTAGAAGGCTTATCTACAACGCGTCTCATGGTATGAAACGTTCTCTTTCCCAGAACAAGATTTGATTGCCAGGGTGGAAATTACTGCATCTAAAAGCAATGCTGAGCTTCTTAGCGTTGCCCCACAGTGTCCCTGAGAAGGAGAGAGAAGGTCAAGTCATGACCCACGCAACTGGCTTGGAGAATGAGGCTGGATGCTCTCCGGCAGTGTTTCTTACGTTTTGTAAAACTCAGGTTCGGTCTTGAGAAATAGAAGTATTTGAACTCCTACACTGTCATCTCATATTCCAAAATCGATATTTTCACCAGGGGTGAAGCAGACAGATGTTAATGTAAATAAATTTTTTGTGAGTCCTTTACTAGAGGGTGTGCTGGAAAGAAAAACTAGCTGTCTGGTCTCAACTCATGAAGCTCTAGCACCGAAACTGGGTGGGACCCACGGCAGGCCGGCACCGAAAAATGGAAGGGCTTGAGGCAGATGTGAAACAGACCTGTCCTTGTGTGCAAGCATGTTTCAACTGTTCAATACCAAACTGGAGTTAACATGACAGAGAATCTCCAAAGGAAGATCATTTGGGTTCTACTTTGCCATGGTCCCACTCAACATTTTCATCAATGGAAATTCAATGACATGCTTAGGAAATGTCTTTGTGATCAATAATTGGAAGGGATAACTGATATAGATAACTTCAATTAAAATTCAGAATGAGGGGACACCTGGGTGGCTCAGTGGTTGAGCATCTGTCTTCGGCTCAGGTAGTGATCCCAGGGTCCTAGGATCGAATCTGATATCAGGCTCCCCACGGGGAGCTTGCCTCTCCTCTGTCTGTGTCTCTGCCTCTCTCTGTGTATCTCTCATGAATAAATAAATAAAATCTTAAAAAAAAATTTCAGAATGAGCTGAGCATTGGTAGTAGCGGATCCAGATAAGCCAAAAGAAATTGAACGGGGTGAAAAGCAAATTCCCGAAGATCTTAATTTCAAAAATCAATTGGTAATGGTTTTTATGGGACTAAAACGAGCTATCTGGGTTAAAGGTAAGCTCAGTTAGTAAGAATCAAAAGTCTTGAGAAAGTAGCCAAAATTATCGAAGCCAATCTTACCGTCTATTCATAAAGACACATGTAATGTCCAACTCAAGAACAGATTATTTTCCAAGCCTTCATTTGTGACTTTATTTGGAATTCGGGATGCATCTTTTTCACTTAGCAGCTCTGTTATAAATTAACCAGGCTTTGATATAGCTTCAGTTAAAATCTAGCTGAACAACAGTACATATAAATAATAACTCAGATTCCCATTTGTGGACCATTTGCGGACAGAAAGACAACGCTGGTCTAACTGCTTCCAGACTTTACAAGTGTTTTTCTCTTCTTCATTTCCCCCAGCCCTTGCTCATCATCTCCTCACACCCCTGTCATGCACTTACTTGTTCCTGAACAGCTGGGCTGCAGGCAGGAGGAAAGGTAACAGCCAGATCAGCCTTCATGAAGGGAGACCGAGGGAGAGAGGCAAAGGACGCAGAGAACAACATTCAAATGCAGCCCAGGCTCCACTTTGGGGAAAGGCCTTCTTGATTTGCTGGTAAAACAGTTTAGCAACCCCAGGTAGAAAGTTATAATCTGCATTTAAATAGATTTCCCATAAAAGCTGCAAGTTCAGGACGCAGGCTGTGTTCCACTGGAATTTCAAGACTTAGCAATTTTTTATTTTTCCTTTGGAGATCTTTAAATTGCTGGGCCTCGCTGTTAATATTGCCATTTCCAGGCAAGGGGAGAAAATCACAGCGATCTCATGTTGGGTTTCTGGGTTTTAGAGGGTTGAAAATTCCTTCTTAATCGGAGGAAACCTTAGTATGCTTTGTTTTATTTTCTTATTTTATGATAGTGTTATTTTTTAATTCTTTACACACTTAAATTTTGAATATGGTTAAAATAATGTTTGTACACTAATGAAGTCATCTCATGAGAGCCCCTGACCCTGGGCACATGGACTTTGATGTGTTTCTTTTACAGACCAAATGCTTGTGTCCAGGCCCCCACCACACGTGACCATCCTCCCCCAGCTTCCCCAGTTCATATGTTGAAGTCCTAATAGAAGAAGGTGATGGTTTTAGGAGGTGGGGCCTTTGAGAGGTGACTAGGTCCTGAGGGTGGAGTCCTCACCAAAGGGATTAGTGCCTTTAAAAAAGAGACCCCAGAGAGCTCCCTAGGCCCCTTCTGTCTCTCTCCCAAAGAGGATTCCAAAATGCATCCCTCGACAAGGTGAGAACACAAGGAGAAAGCTGGATCTATGAACCGGAAAGTGGGCTCTCACCAGACATAGAATCTGCTGGAGCTTTGATCTTGAACTTCTGAGCCCTGAGAGCTATGAGATATGAATTTCTGTTATGGTGGCGTTCTAGTACAGCGGCCTGTAGGGACTAAGAGAGTTTCCCAGCCTCACCAGGATGAATCAGACACAGGCAAAGTTATCAAGTGGGCAAGAACCCTCTGACCCCTCTTGGAACATTGTTTTCCTTCTTTGTGAGTCTTTCGAAAGAATGGAGTTTTTTTTTTTTTTTTTTTTTAAATTCTAGCCGATGTGCATGTATAACACTTGTGTAGTCCTTCCTCCTCATGGCCAACTCTATTTCCCACTTTGGACTTCTTCCTGTCTCTATAGTTTCAAAGACATCCTAGTTCTGAGACTCAAGGAACCTTTCTAAGCATTCCTTAATGTAAAGGAGTTTGGACATGAACTTGAATGGCCATTGAGCTGATTTTCCAGCTGACAGGAGATGGTTAATTGTATGCTGTCTATAGGAGTCTTACAAATCTGTCTGGGCAAGTTAATAGTGGCTTGAAATTTATGACTTGAGACCACTGGGGGCGGGGGGAGATAAGGAACTCAGAGCCCCAGCAACTCTGGGTAGCAATCCCCTAGGTAGAGAATAAAGCCCAGTGGGCAGTCGGCACAGTCCTATAAACGGAGATGATCAAAAGTAAACATGGTCCAGGTTTAGCATCTCTGGAGGCATTATGTTCCTTCCTTCTGGGATAGCATCTGTTTGTTCAAAGCATACGCGGTCAGTTGAGAGTAGGACTAAGATTCCGGGGTTATGGGATGGTGTGCTTTCATGCTGTCGCGAGCGGAACTCTGCACCACTTGCAGGAATCAACTGTCCCCCGAGATGGTGTTTTATTCTAATGGCTGAAAGGTAAGACTGGCCATTTATTGTACGCGGATGAATGGGTAGATCCTTTTCTCCCTTGAATTCTGGGTCAAAGCGCAGTGACGACAGTTGTGGACGGAAGACATGCAGTCCCTCTTGGGGAGAGTGTGGACTTTCCAAGTTCGTATAGGATATCTTGTCGAGGGATGCATTTTGGAATCATCTTTGGGAGAGAGGACAGGCTCCCTGCAGCGGTGGTGTGAGCTGCATGCAGCCTCATGGGCCAGAAGCTTAGAGTCGCGGGGAGGGTCTGGTCGGTGGTCCTCTGCTGTCAGGTCCTCCGCCCACCTGATCCTCCTTCTAGCTGCTACTCGCTCACTGAATACCTGGACAATGGGGCAAATGGGCCCTACCTCGGTGGAGGGGTGGGGGGCTCACCAGGACGATGCATGAGACAGGTGCTCAGTACAAGGTGCTAAATAAATAGAAGTCCAGCAAGTTGCCTGATTTCTCACTCTTTCATTTCCAGGGGCCACGTGCAATGAATGGCACATGCACACGGTTAATGGAGGTTTCCACCGGGAGTCTAGGCGTGTGGATTCTTCTACTCCTTATTTCTGCATATGTGCAATGTGTTAATTGTTCACAACGTGTCTGACATCTTTATAGGTAAAAGAAAAGCTGAGCTGCCATAGTAGTGAAAATGGAGAGTCTCTTACTGTGCCCGCCACACAGTGGAGTAGATGAGGAGAAACCGCCTCCTCCGGTGTGAACGGTGGTTATGTGCACGCACAGAGCCCACAAGAGAAGGCAGTGGCTCCGAGTATAGTCTTTAGGGCTTCCCCAGCTCATGGGCTGAGCCAGTTTCACCCCTGTCATCACCAACCATGCAGTCACGCATGCATACGAACTACTTCAGTTCCATCGCGCACCCCCGTTGCCTTCTTCCCGTTGAGAATCTCTTCCCCCTGCAGGGAGTGTGGTCGACCAAAGGCCTCTGATCTGTGGAACCCGATGCCTGGCTGGTGCAGAAGTCAGGCCTCTCCCCGGTGGCTCTTGGCCAAGGGGCCGAGGGTGACAAGGGTGCTCAGCTGAGGGAGATTTGCTCTGCAACCTCTAGAGACATAGGTGGGAAGATCCTTGCTGATTTCTCAGTCTGAGGAAAGAGGAAGATTCCAGAATCGCTCCCGTGGCCTCTCGCATTGCCTCCCCTGGAATCATATCCCGAGGTGGCCCGATTCCTCCCTTGAGGGGCAGGAGAGCAGCTGCTGGCTGGCTTGGCAGTGAGATTCGCTAGTTTCTAGGAGAGTGAGTACATTTTGCCTCTGGGATGAGAGAAGTAGGCTAGGCATTGTTTAGAAAACCTTGAGCTCAGATTTTGGCATCCAGATAAAGTGGGTTCAAATTCGGCCTCAGCCCCTTCCCAGCACGCCCATCTGTAAAGTGGAGCCCATCGTACTCACCTCCCAGGACTGAAAGGATCAAGGCAAAAACACATCCAGCAGGTGGTTTGTAGCTTCTGCACTTAGTAGATGCTCCGGTGCAATATGATTTGATAGTTTATGATTTTTTTGCTCTTCCACGTTGATTTGTCTGTCTATATTTTGTCGGTATAAGTCAAGACTTTGAAATGTATGATGAGTTAGGTCATTAAAATAAGCAAGTGACAGTTTTTAACGACAAAACCTAACGAGGTGAATAATTGTACGAGGATTCTTGCAGTCGGGAACACTTACTCGTTCTTACTTCCAGTTTCGTACACACATCTGAATATGTTCATCTGTGTGGATAAATGCGGCGTCAGCCCTGGGCTCGGTTTGAAGAGGAGCACAGAAGTGGGTCAGCCGGAGGCCACTAAGAAGATCTCAGTTCAGAGAGAGAACATGCACAGTAACGGCGATGCAGGATAAGTGCACGGGAAAGACGAGTTCTCAGAACACATACTTGTTTTGTTCATTTGAAGAGGCACATTGGTCTTTCAATCAGTGGCATCCCAGATCTGATCCAATACAACGGTCCCTTTAACATGCTTTGCTGTTGGGAGAAGGAGAGGTCCTCTACGCTGGGTGTGAGTGTGGAGGCAAGAAGGCTCAGGAAAGGCTAACCTGTTGAGATGGACAGAAGTGGGTGCAGGGCAATGGGGAAAGGAGCCAGGTAGAAACACGTAGGGAAGCAGCAAGAGCTTGAGGCTGGTGAACACACGAGGGCAATGGAAAGAGGTAATGGAGGGGAAAGAGGTCAGAAAGGGAAGGTGGGATGGGGTCAAGCTCAGGAGTTTCTGGATTTTATCATGCAAACAAGACAAGACCAGTGGAACTGTTGGTATGAGTGGGTGGGACCATGGTGGTGAGTAACCAGGACTGTGTTGGGGATTACAGATTTATAAACACTCGGATGGGAGGCAGAGTATGAGGTGACCTCAAAGGCTACTAGGACAGTGTGGTGGAGAAGTAATGGAGGGAGATGGAAGCCCGTCTCTTGGCCCTGCACAATGAGCCATGTATGATCTCATGTGCTCTTTGAAATGACCCTGGAAGTTATTGGGAAAATCCAGTGAGTCAACTCTGTCTTCCCCTCTCCAGGCTCACTTACTCTCTTCAGTCCCACTTCAAGCTGGGACAGACCTTGCCCCAAGCCCAATCCACACGAACGTGCCTCATGTGAGATGTGCTCAGTCACTGCCCATTTTGGTTGCGTGGCTTTCAGGCATTTTCATGCCTTCCATGATTTCACCTTTGGCCCACTTTCACACACCCTTTGGAGGTTCTTCAGAGTTGGCACTGATGAGACCCAAGGCCTGGACTCTATCTACTTGCAGCTAGCTGCTCCTAAGAGCACTCTCCAGGGGAAAACCAAACCAAAACTACAGACCCTGAAGCCTTGGATCAAAGACTGCATATTAGAAGGTTTTCAAATTGGTAGTTGTCGTTTATCGAGAGGCAGGGTCCTATTTGCATCCAGGCCCAACGCCAGGGCTCCCCAGACTTAGGCTTCCAGTGATGATTTCAGGAAGCAGGTGCCAGTAAAGGGACAAAGAAATACTGGGGTGGAGACAGAGAAAACTAAGGAACATTGCTCATTCTTCCAGCTATAAGGAGCTACTAAATATCTTTCCCCTCTCTCTTTTTCCTTCTGTCCTTCTGTTCTCCCTTCCTTTCACAGATATTTATTCAGGGCTTACTGGGTGCCATGTACTCTGCGATGAGTGGAATGCTGTATTAATTGCTCAGAGCTATCTGTGATGCTTGAAAGAAAAAAGAGTAAGGCACAACTCTGGTCATCTAGAAGCTTGAAAGCAATTGCTGTGTATGAGACAAACCCATACAAAACAGTTAGGAAGCAATGACCCAGCAAACACATGTAACTATCTGGAACTTATCTAGGTAGCGAGGGAAAATGCATAGTCAACCCCAGTTCGGCCATGGCTCACTCAAGGTCTTTGGAGGAGATGGTTTAAGTCTTCGAAGTTCTAAATAAGGAGAGCAAGTAGAAATATGCAACCACCCAAGAATCGTGGAAACAGAGACCCATAGCAATGGTTCTCAACCAGAGCAATTTTGTTTCCCCCAGAGGAAGTTTATTTGGTAATATCTAGAGACAGCTTTGGACTATCACAATTGATGACAGATGCTTCTGACATCAAGTGGCTAGAAGCCAGGGATGCCAAACGCCCTATAATGCATGGGACAACCCAACAACAAAATCCCAAAGCACAGGGATCGAGAAACGCTGCTCTCAAGGGATGGGTGATCTAGCATTGTGATGGGGTGTGGGACAGATTATCCAGAGAGACAACTGGAGATGGCAGTGGAAGGGACCTGAGATTGAAAAGGAGTCAACAGTCTTAGTTGCTGGGTTCACAGTGGTCTTTAGGGCCTGGCTTTGCAGCTTCTTGGATAATGCAGACAAGATCGATGCTCCAGAAAACTTCGATGACAGCAGAAGGAAGATGACAGTTGTATCAGCTTCAGCTTGGGCTGCACCAGCTCTTCTTGGGTGGGTGGCTGTGGAGGGACCCGCCGGAGATAAAGAACCAACAGGATGTGCAGACCTACTCCTGCCACAGAAGACAGAAGAGATGGTCCTAAAGTCAGGTACTTGAATGCGACCATGTCCTCGAAGACCTAGCTTCGTCCTTGGGGCCCTGGGAGCTTTGGCTGGCTTTTGTCGTGTTGTTCTCTGTAGAAACGACACTATTTTGTTCTATCTTGATGGGAAAGTTGCTCTCTTAATTAGTTGCTAACTCTTCCTAAGCCCGATGGGATCATTTCTCCTAGGCTTTCTGGCCGGGAGTGAATCTGCACTGCAGTGAAGCTGCAACACTGGGCCTGTTTTGTTTTGTTTTTGAACAGGAAAGTTTAAGTAAAAACAAAAACCAAACAAAGCATTCTCCTAGGGAGGAAACCTGTTGCTTTTACCAGGTTTTGCTCCTGTATCTGCTGCTCTTGTCAAGCTCCACTCTTCCTTTCCAGCTTTCGGAGGGCTCAGCCTCCTCTCCTCACCCTGCCTCTCACTGCAGGCCCTTGGGGTGAGGGGTGTTCTCTCTGGTTCCTTCTCTTCATTGTCCTAAGAGGAGTTTGTGGTGGAGTGTGTGTGCACGCATGCATGTGTGTGCTCTGCTTCTGGGAACAGGGAAGAGGGCAAGAGAGAAACAGATGGGCCTCCTGAGCTTCTCCTTGGCCTGAAAAATGAAAGGCGGAGAAAATCGTAATAAAACACGGAAACAGCTGTGGCAGGACAACAGCAGCTTGTGGGGTGGGTCCCCGCCTGAGGGGGGTTGCAATCTGTCCAGATTCTTCTCCCAGGCAGGGTGGGGATCCCCAAGAATGGTGTCCTTGGCATACATGGGGCTCCTGCAACCTTTCTCCTTCACTCACCGAGCCAGGCTGTGAAATGAAGATTGGATGATCTGTTAGATATCAGAGGGGATTATTTGCAAACAGGCCTCCTCGCTGCTGCTGGTGGTTAATCATCTATGCAGTGTGGCTATTCTTTTCTTCAATCTCATATAAATTTGAGATAAATCTGATTATGTCAACTTTGTTTAAACCTGGTTTTGGTCCAGTGCTTGCACATCAAGCCAACAGCGGGCTAGCACACTGTACCGCTTCTGTCGACGATGGCCCAGGATGTTACAGGGAATAAGCAAAAAAGACATTTAGACAGAAGCATTGGCTCCCTTTCAAAAGCTATTGGACTCTTTCTCTGGGGGGACTTTTGGGCTGGGTAGCTCTGAGAAATCAAGTGTGAAAAATGTGGCCACTTGGAGAAAGAGTGTAGATATCACATCAGAAGAGACAGAGTTTCTGGGAAAGTGAGAGGATTGGCCAGCCCTTCCCCACCACCCGCTATCAATAATGAATGGTAACTGCAGCTTTGATTAAACCACTGGGGTTGTAATAAAGTATAACCTTGCCAAGTGGGGTAATCTAGATGCTAATCAAATGGAAGGTGGCTCTACAAATCAGGCTACTGTTGGGTTTTATTTCCAGGTAATCAATTTATTTATTTATTAAGCAATCTTTCCTTTTTCTTTTGGTATTTAAAAGTAATACATGTTCAGATGATGAATTTTAGAGGTTAAGGAACACCTGACTATAAGCTCTTTATTCATTTAACTCCCTTGACTATATTTAATCCAGGAACATAACTCCATAATTTATTAAAATTACTTGTTAATGCAGGTCTCTTCTTACTAGGTGTGGGGTCTGTCTGTATCACTAGCTTCTAGCGTGGAGCCTGTCAGGTGGTAGGCGAGCATGAATCATTTGTTGTCTCAATGATTATGACCTCTTGAGCAATGTAGCTGAATAGACCAGAGCAAGACAGTTCTTTCTACACTCTATGCCCATGAGGATCATTTTGATTAATAGCTATGGGTGCTGGCCTCTAGCTGGACAGCTGAATTTCATTTGGCCTCACGTCCATTGATCGGTTACTGCTCGTGGTTGACTTCTGATACTCTGTTGGCTCAAGTTACTTTCCTGCCATCTTAATTTTGCTGTCTGGCATGAGTGCAGGCTTGCTTTCGATAGTTAACCACTTGCATTATATCTGAATCGAAATCACCAGATAACACAGATGAGAATTGGACATGAAAGAGTCTTGGTGGGAGTCGGGGATCTAGGAGCAGTGGCATGGAGGAAACTTAAAAATGCCATATCTTTTTTTTTTTTTTTCTCTTTTTCAAATCCCAGAAAACAGCTGCAGGTGGAGAATAGGATGGATTTCAAGAATTCTCCATGGAGGCAGAGGTTCAGACAGGGGCCAGCTGGGTGATGAAATCAACGCAGAGGTCAGATGTGTGCTCATGTTCAGCGAGGGCTTCAGAAATTTCAGGGACTTTCAAAATTGGCTTGGAGAGAGGTAGTTCTGTTGACTGGGAGACGGAACAAATGCATGACCATTTTGGGCCTCAGGGGCCTCAGGCAGAAGGGGCAATGAAGCTCCAGACTCCTTATTCTAGCTATGCTTTGGGGACCCTAGAAGAAGAGTGCCCTTTTCTCCCTGCTGAACTTACAGAGATGAATGACACCCAGAGGAGGAGCAAATCTGGCCCTTTCTAGGTGCTTTAAGCCATAAAGTGCAAAAGCCCCACAAATGTTGCCTTTCTATAAGGTCTTTTATCTGCATAGATGTGGGTCTCCACAGATAAGAGAATTTAGGGTAACTTGAATAAGTACCACCGAGAAGTTCAGATGTTTATTTGGGCTTTCACATTCCCTTCCATTATCCTGACTTCCCTCTGTCTCTCAAGCTGCCCATAGTGGAGCTGGGAGTCTCCTATTAGACACTCCCAGATTCCCAGCCTTATTTTTCTGCAGGGCCAATACAATCAGCCTCCCCTGACCACCGTGCTTGGTATACCCAATATGGTTCCAGCTGAATTCATACAATTCTTAAGCAGCTACAAAAATGAAAAGTCATGGGGTACCTGGGTGGCTCAGTCAGTTGAGCTTTAAACTCCTGGTTTTGGCTCAAGTCATGATCACAAGGTCGTGGGTTGAAGCCCTGAGTGGAGCTGAGTGTTGGGCTCCACACACAAGGGGGAGTCTGCTTTTCTCCTTCTGCTCCTCTCTCCCCACCCCTTCTAAAATAAATAAATAAACCTGTAAAAAAAAGTCATAAAAAAATGGTTACCCAAACTCTTCCCATCCAAAGAAAGGAAATAAGCATCCTTCCAAAAGAGTGTAGGGAGTCCTCAGAACCAAGGTCACATTAATTCTGTAATGCAGAAGGATGTGCAATAGAATTACATAGTGCACCAAGGAAATGCATTGAAAGCACAAGATACCTTTTCACAAAAACAGGTATCAAAAATTTTAAAATCTGACAACAAATGTTGCCATAGATGTAGAGGAACTGGAACTCCCTATATTTCATATGGGAGTATATAATGATTTATGCACTTAGAAAAATGGTTTGGAAGGTACTTATAAAGTTGAGTGTTTATCTGCTCTATGACCCAGCGGTCACATATCTAGGCATTTGCCCAAGAGAGATTTCCACCAGCTCTATTCACGGTAGTCTCAAAGTAGACAAAATCCAAATGTCCATCAGTAGGAAGATGGATGAACTCGTTGCACATTTATACAAGGGAATGCTATTCAGCAAGAGAAAAGAATCAACAATTGGCACATGCAGTATTGATGGGCTTCATAGAAATAGAATAGAATCGTGATGGGCAAAAGAAGCCAGATATAAATAGGGACATATTGTATAATTTCATGTATGTGAAGTTCAAGAACAAGCAGATCTCATGCATAGTGATAGAGATTGGATCAGTGGCTGTCCATGGGAAATGGGGATCGACTGAGGTTGATGGTTATGTTCTCTGGGGTGATGGTTATGCTCTCTAGTTTGATTTTGGGGGTGGGGCTCAGATGTATACCTTTACCAGAGAGTACAGAGTCACACACTTAAGATCTATGCATTTCACTGCGTGTAAGGTTTTGCCTTTGTTTTCATTTTTACCTCAATAAAATAAGGAAGGGGCTGAGACAGAAAAAAGAAAAGGAAATCTGAGAAGGATGCTTTTCGGGGAGTAGTTGCCACGCTCTCCATGCTCATCCTCTCTTCCCTGGGGTCATTCAATAGCGTTATCCGCTATCTTCAAGTTTAGCAAACAGGGCTTTAAAAGATGTTACTCACAAAGCGTTAAAATGCATTCTTACAGTCAAGGAACACAGAGAACTGGTGCCTGATTCACGAGTCTAGGTAACCCAGGTGGGATGTGAGAAGCGGTGACTTCTCCTGGGTCAGGGGTATGCCTCTACTCACGCAGCGTGGTTCCCTGGAACAGAGAGCAAGCAGGGGCTCTTCTTGGCTTCTATTTAGCAGAGTCATCTGCAGGGGCGAGACCTCACAGAAAGAGGCTGGGGTGTTTTGAGGATGCTGAGCCGTGGGGTAGGAGTTGAAAACCACAAAAGTGAATAATAACACATACGCCTGAGCCAAGACAGTTGTGTAAATGAGAAGTCCTGAAGGTGGCCCAGGGGAAAAGCCAGCTCTGATCAAGTGTCTGGCCCACCAGGGATACCAGCTTTGACCATCTGCCAGGACCCAACATGGGATACCATCTTGATAAATATGTCTTCCCCTTTCCTCGCCCTTCTTCCCCTGTTTGTCCCATCTCTTTGGACTGTGTTGGCCTAGCCAGTGGGACAGAGGCAAACAGAGACTGTGTGGAGGAGGGCAGGACTATCCTCTCCCCAGGCACGGGTTTCCATTCTGAAGCAATCATGGAAGGAAAGACAAAGATACCATTTTAAGCCAATTTAGGTATTTCCTGGAATGGAACATGTCAGTGACTGAAATGGGACCTTCAACATAAAATAAATTACTATTTTATAACTATATAACCAGAGAACCTTTTATTTTCTGAAAATGTTGATTGGAACATGTCATGTCCTTGTTCCCCTCAGTCCCAATCCCAGCCCCTGTGATCACCCAGAGCCAAGGGAAGACCCCAGCTCCTGAATAAAGCCTAAAGAGACAGTAAAGGAAAATTTAAAGTTGCATTTTGATCATATCCCACATGTTATGCTTCTTTCATTTTATGGGTCACACATGTATTCAAGTGCCCACGAAGCATGTTCTATATTCCATCATGTGTTCAATGGCACCACCTCTTACCATGTCATCAAAGATTGAACATGGAGGTTACACTTGCCCCCACCTTCTTGGTCTATATCCCACCAGTTCTCAAACCCCACTTCTACCTCTCAAGTCTTCTCATAGCCTTCCCCCCTCCTGTCTCTCCACTTTTACCGTCACTGCCTTAACCTTAGCTCACGTTTTTATGTCATCTGCTGTGGACAAAGCAAGAGACTCCCAGGTGGTCTCCGTGTTTCTGGATTTTGACAGCAAAATCAAGTCTGGTTTGGTGGGGCAGGGGGTGGAGGAAGGAACGCCTCCTTTTTAGCATACAACTGCCTTTGTCATTATCCTGGTTAAAATCTTTCCAAAATTCTCTGCGATTCCACCCCTGTTTATCTCTCAACTAATTTTCCACCATTTTACCTACCCACATCCAACCCTAGTCACACTGAACCAACCTGCAGTGGCCCTGAAGCATGAACCTGTTTCACATCCCCATGTTCGTATTTTGTCCCTTCTCTGCGCCTGGAATATCTTCTTTCGGCTAGTGCACTTCCCCTTCCTCCAGGACACTCTGTCTGCCTTGCATCTTCTGTATTTTTGTTTTAAAGATTTTCTTTATTTATTCATGAGAGACACACAGAGAGAGGCAGAGATGGAGGCAGAGGGAGAAGGAGGCTCCCTGTGGTGAGCCCGACGAGGGACTCAATCCCAGAACCCCGGGATCACACCCTGAACCAAAAGCAGGTGCTCAACCGCTGAGCCACCAGGTGCCCCATATCTTCTGTATTTTTATTCCATTCCATGCCCACCTCTACCCTAGTGTTGGTTTAATTATTTTGCTTCCATCTTTTTTCTTGTGAGCTCCCCATCTTATTAGTTTTGGAGTCTCCAGCTTCTAGCTGAACACTTATCACATGTTCACTTAATTGATTATTTAATTACACAGGAATTGATAGCTGTTCTGCTTCTTAATCCTTACTACTCAATTCCCTCCTGATGACCTGGGGGAATAAAAATAGCTTACTCTACCAATGAATTAATCAATAAGTAGTCATTGATCTCCTGTTATGCATCACTTTTCTGGGTACCAAACATAAGTTGGGAATAAGACAAAGTTCAGGGGCACCTGACTGGTTCAGTCCATAGAGCAGGTGACTCGATCTCAGGGCTGAGTTCCAGCCCCATGTTGGGTGTGGAGATCACGTAAAAATGAAACAAACAAAAAAAGACAAAATTCAAAATCTTAGCGGAAGGTGATGGACACACAGATGACAAAGATGCTTTCAGAAAGTGACGGTGTTCCAAAAGTAGACAGGAAATTGGGAGCGTGACTGGGGTGATAGCACTGTGGACAGTTCGATCTCAGGTGGCCAGGTCCCATGGAGAAGATGACATTTGAGCTGAGGTCTGAAAGATGGAATGGGAGAAATGGGAAATCCTGATGAAAGAGTGCTTCGGACCAAGGAAGTAGCATGTGCAAAGGCCCTGAAGTGGCAAGAGCTTAACAGATTTGAGAGTGAGAGAGGGCAGAGGGTGGGGTCATGGGGAATAAAGGGAGTAATGGCAAGAGACAAGGGCACAGAAACAGGCAAGGGCTAGATAGTGTAGGGAAAGGGTCAGTAAGGGGTCAGCTTAGTAAATATCTTAGGCTTTGTAGACCATGATCCTATTGCAATGGCTCAAGAGTGCTATCATAGTGGGATCTATAGGCTAACAGGTGTGACTGCATTCCAATAAAGCTTTATTGGCAACAATAGATGACAGGCTGGATTCGATCCATGGGCTATAGTTTGGAAACCCCCAGAGTATCCTCTGGTAGAGATTTTGGATTTTATTCCAAGTGAATAGGCAACCATTGCAAGATATTGAGCAGGAGGTGGGGGGTGATCATATGATCAGATTGTCCTTTAAAGAGATTTTCTATAAAATAATTTACAACATAAGAATTTATTCTCTTTTTCTCATTATAAACTCTACTTCAAATTTTCCCTTGAAAACTGAAGATTCAGTAGGTGGAGGGCAGGTAGTGGGTTGGGGGAGTCAATGGTAGTTGTCTGTGCTATTTGCTAGTGACAGGACCTTAGGCCAATTGTTTAATCTCTCTGAGCCTCAGTTTCCTCCTTAATAAAACTGTAACCATAACACCTGTCTCTAAGGGTTATTAAATGGATTAAATGAGATTATGTATATAAAACATCTGTCACAGGGCCCAGTAAAAAAAGGGCTCAATGATGTAAATCCCTTTTCCTCATTTTCCTTCCATGAAGTCCAGTCAAGACAGAGGCTAATGTAAAACTGGGTAATGAAGTTAAAAAAACTCAGTTGTATAATTTTAGGATAGGTGAGAAATATCTCACCGTAACATAAGTGGATGCTTTGGCTACCACAACAATGAATACGATTTTAACTTAATAAAAACACGGTTTCTGATTACAAAAGGGATGAATCGACTCATCTTCTATATTAGTCAAACCATATTTGGAGTCCTAGAATTAATTTGGGGAATGCTAGTAAGTGAAATAGATTCAAAGAGGAATGGCAAGGTAGGGAGGGTTTGGGAACCAGGTCATGTGTAAAGTGTATTAGAAATGTTGAAAAACTGAAAGAAAACTTGAAAACTGTGTAACTAGTTGAAGGGCTATCATTTGAAAGAAAGACAAGTCTCCCACCATGTTGGTACAGAGCGGGGTCAGCTTGGACCCTTGATAGAGACTGCAGAGATTAAGACTTTTGCACAATTAAAGCTCTCCAGGACAGAAGCACCTGGGTGGCTCAGTTGGTGGGGCAGCTGACTCCTGATTTTGGCTCAGGTTATGATCTCAGGGTTCTGGGATGGAGGCCCACGTCAGGCTCCATACTCAGCGGGAAGTCTGCTTGAGATTCTCCCTCTCCCTCTTCCCCTCTACTCTCTCTTTCTAAAATAAATAAATTAAAAAAAAAAAAAAAACTCTCCAGGACAGGGGAAGTGAGTTCTCAATCAATATGAGCACCTTAGAAAAGACTGGCTGAGATGTTGCATAAAGAATTTTTGCAATGAGGACACAATGAAACTAAAACACCACCCACCATATGTTCCATATTTCTGATTCCACAAACCTGTGGGGGTGCATTGAGCAAGTCTCTGGAGATGGAGAGACCTTCTTGGATTTCAGAGACTGGATCCTTCTCTTGAGGTCTCGGGTAAAAAGAGATTTGTGTGATGCATGAATGAGTGGTTCATCAAGAGGTAGAGAGCCTAAGGGTGTTATTGCAGGAGACCAGCAAGGAATGACTAAGGTAAAAACAGAGTGGGTCGCTTTTATGTAAAATGGGTCAGAGTAAATTTAATCACTGAAAAATTGATGGAGATTAGGAGAGCAAGAGGCCAGGAAGTTTTCATCAAAATCATACCCAAATCCATCAACTACCCAGTCCTTCTGCATCTGAGACTAGACCACCATCATCTCTTGCCTGGATGATGAGCCTCCCAACTGGCCTTAGGCAGTTGCATTTTTTTTCATAGCATAAGTGAACTAGAAAATACCAGAGTATGATTGGTTTTTGTGTGCCTTCACTACTGTAAATTGTAAGCCCCCGAGGGCAGGGACCATATCTGTCCTTGTCCGCTGCTGCATCCTGACCCACAAGAGATGTTTGCAAATGTTTGTGCAGGCAATGAGGAATGGAAGTCTTCCTCATGTGGAATATGGTGGCAGGATATCATGCTAATCAGATTACGTTCATTATAAAATCCTGAAATCTCAAGGGATGAGTCCTGCAATAGCTTCAAAATAATGTACATATTGCCTTGAATTTTGCCTGGTTGTTTGGAATAAATCCGAATCTGACTCTACCGGCTCCGTGTTGTGGTTGGTCTAAAATAATTCTTCTTCAGATATACAGAGTGAGTGAAAGGAGTCTGGTCTGTGAATGATGGCCAAGGAATAACCCAATCAGGGCCCAGCAAATCTTTTTCAGCTGCAAGAGTCAATGGGACACACTAAGAAAATGCAGGAAAGAGGTGGTGTCAGATAGGAAAAAACAGAAATGAGTCAGAAGTGTGAAGAAATATAGAAGGACGGGTAATTAACAGTCTTGGGTGCTTTACTTCATTTAACCCCTGTTATGCCCATGAGATTGTATCATTTGAGAAATGAAAATCGTCGGAGTCTCGGAGGGATAAGAAAATTGGGTAGGGTCTCATGGTGGACTGTTACAGCAGAGATTCCCAGTGATGTGTTCTGTGACATCGCCACCGGGTTCAGGGATGGGATGAAAGGTTACCGATGGGTAAGCAGGCACTGTTGAGAATAGAAATAAAAGTGTTTCCCTTGTCCCCTCTGATGTCATGGTTTGCCATCCAACAGCTCTGATCTTCGGCAAATCCAGGTTTTGTGGGGCCTGGAGTTTATATAGTTTTTTTTGCGTGTGTGTGTGTGTGTGTGTGTGTGTGTTTGAGGGAGGGCACTCTTTAAAAAAATTTTTTTTCTAATTAAAAAAATTTTTTAAATATAAGATTAAGTATAGGGCCTTACAAGGAGTCTGTACAAGTGACCAGGGCTAAGGCTTAAGCTTATTGAGCATCCATGGTAAATCTATGTCCAGCTACGGTGATAGTTCATCAATTAAGTTAACTTAAAAGGTGCCCAGCAGTGCCTCAAAAATGTTCCATGTGGAAATCAGGGAAAAGAAGAAGTAGGATGGAGTTCAGGTGGGAAAGCCAAACACACAGCTCAAGCTAATCTGTAAGTGCCATTTTCATAATAGCCCAAAGGACTAAGTGAGGTTTTTATTCCCTTCTGTTTATTCCCTTTTGTTATTTAAAAAAGGGCCCTTTTTGTTAAAATAGTTTGTTCTTTTTTTTTTTTTTAAAAGGTTTTATTTTGAATGCAAATAAACAAAATAACCCTGGATTTAATTATAAGCTTTTTCTGTTCTGGAGGACTCTTTCCTAGATTTTCAATAAATGTCTTGTTGTCAGGGTGATAAGCTCTGTGTTTCTTGATTTAGAATAAAAATTCCTCTAAAATATTTTATAATCTGGTGGGGCTGGGCTTTGCCTCGATCTGGTGGACGGGAGTGGGTGGGTTCAGAGGAATTCTTTGTGCTTCATGGTCTCTTATGTTTTCCTGTGTCTCAGAACCAACCTGTGAATACCCCTTTTACTGTTTACCTTTTTTTTTTGGTGGGGGGGTGCAGTAGGAATCCCGTGTGGGCCAGAAGATTTGGACGCAGTCAATTCCCAGACCGCTTCTTGCTAAAAAATGCTCTGATAGCAACCCTGTTATAAGAGGGAGAGATTATAAATATTCTTAACAAAAGGGGAAACCAAGGCATAGCAAAGTGAACAAGTTGCACCCTTCCATACCTAGCAAGATTATACCCGAACGGAACCTTCTGGCTCTCAGAAGGTCTGTGGAAGGTCACACACTGAGCAAGAGAGCATATTTCCAGGAGAAGAGAAAACAATCTTGCAAACATTATGGATTTGGTAGGGGAAGGGGTGGTCAGGACTGGGTGGTATGTGTTGAGTTTAACAGATACGGGGATTTGGGTGAATAAGGGTGGACAAGAATTGGTGAACCCCACAGACACTTTTAAAAGGACTTTGTGAGTGTTGGCAAGGGGAAAAACAATAGAGATTTTGTAAGAATGGAAGCTAGACTCTGAGCCTAAGCCGGCGGGGCACTGTGGCATGAGCAAGCAACAGAATGTGACGTCGGGGGGTGGGGTGGGGGGGGGCAGGGGGAGATTTGCACAGCACCCCACAGGTCACAGGCCCTCGATCAATGTTGAAGGAATTTGCAAAGGAGGCCGAGAACTAATGTCTCTATTTGATAACTACCATTTTCCTGGTTGCCATGATCCTGGTGTGGGACGCAAGCCAGCAATCCCAAAAAGCAAAAACAGACAATGTGGAATGATACCAGAGAGTCTGGAGACCCGTGAGGTCTGTCGGAGACAGGGGCCCAGAAGTAAAATCAGCCCGAGGTGATAGAGCCTTGCCTCCTTTAGAGATACTTCCCCAATCCGCCAGGGTGTCTGTTTGGGGGTGGGGTGGGGTGTGTGGGGGGGTTGTCTGTGTGGGGGTGGGAGGAAAGGAGTGATTTCATCTGTTTAATGAAAAATGACCTGGACGTTTCTCTGATCCTGGAAACTCCCATCTTACCCAGGCCAAGAAAAACAGGATTAGGTCTTATTACTTCTACCACGGCTTTGCGTCTTCTCAGAATGAGTTAAACTGAAGGGAACAGCAAAATAAGGTAATCCCATATCATTGTCCCTGCAGATAGACCACGAAGGCTCTGAATCATTTAATGGGTTAATGGAACAGACTTCCCTCCAGTCCTCTTCGAAAACTTTTATTTTGGCTTCTTCTGCCTTTTACAATGGACACCCCTCGTTGGTCTGTGTTCATAATAATAGAAAGTTTGCTCCATTAAATTCAGACAGGCAAGTCACCCCCTCTGGCATTCCGCCTACCGACAAGCTACTGATTTCAGGTCTAATATTCTCCTCCGACTTCCACAGGGGAACAGCTTTTGCCCCGAAGCATAAGGCTGTTGATACCACAACAGACATTTTTGCCTGTGCAAGCAAATAATTGTCTAGATGACCTATCAGGGTGACACTTTCCAAGATTCTTCTGCGTAGATTTTTGGGGACACAGTCTTTTCGTCAGTGCCAACTTCAGGATAACCAAAGTGCACGTGAAATAATGAGACTATCACAGTGATCAATAAGTAACCATCTCTTTGGGGCCTCAATGCTTCAGATCGTCCTTCGAAGGGGAGAATGGGGCTTGAATAAGTCAGTCCACAGGGCCGTTTTCTTTTTAATGCAATGTATATTTATTGTAAACAATAATATACAAAAAAAAAAGAAAGAAAAAAGGAAAGATGAGTTCACAGAGAGAACAAAAGGTTTGGGGGGGGGAACAAGCAAAACAAACAAAACACAAACACAAACCAAACCTTACCTAAGGACAAAATATGATTTAAATGCCAGGTTTCTTAAGTTACAGAAATATTTTTTTAAAGATCTGCTTTTATACAGAAATTGAAAGATGCCATATTATAAGAGTGCTTTAAGATTTTATTCTACTGACTTCTAAAACTGTTAATATATCTTTTTTTAAATAAAAAAAAAAAGTTTGCTGTCTTTTTTAAAAAGCAATCCTCAAACTCTCCAGCCACAGAAAGAATTAAGAATTCAGGTCTCTCGGTGGGCTGATCCCCTCCTCCTTTCCACTCTCTCTCCAAGAGAACATGCAGGGGACTATCCATGACACATGCCAGCATTGTTTTGTGTCAACACACACACACACACACACACACACACACAAACACACACACACACAATTTAGGCAGCCCAAAGGTCTGTGGCAGAAAAACACTGAAAATGACTCAGTGATACACTACATTTGCAACCTCTCATTTGTACAAAAAAGAGAAACAAGTTTCCAGTTTGTTTTCAACAAAACAACAAAGAAAAAAAAAAGGACAGACAAAAAGGCATGTATATTATACAAATCTAGGACAAGAAATCCAAAGAAACTTGCTTTTAATAATAATAAAAAAGATTAAAGAGATAAATAAAAAAAACTGGTTACAGTTAAGAACATAATTTAACAGATGACCATACCCTTTGAGGAAGGCTCCAACAACCTATTTTAAAGAAGGTAAGATTAAAAAAAAAAATTAAGAGAAAGATTTTTTTTTTTAATGAAAACCTCTCCTTACAAAATAAATAATTTTAGCACGTGGAATGTCTTGAAGGTTAACTGCTGGTGTTCGGAGAGGCACAGGTGACAGCATAAGGGAGAGGGCTCTAGCATCTGTGTCCCACATGGGGCTGGCGCAGGCAACCAGGGGGCAGTGTGCTGGGGCACTTATTGGCTGCTGAAACATTCCCAGAACAGATTTCATCTCCTTTGCTTGGTTTTCACTTCTTAAGATTGCAGCAAACAAGCAAATGCAGGAGGAAATGCACTAAAAGAGAGCACAAGTATTTTCCAGCAGCATGGTTTTAAGGCTCAAGGTATTTTCTCTTGTTTAAAAAATATATATATGATAAAGCTTACCAAATGCTTCTCTAGACTATGGTTTACTTCCATTATTTGCAAAATAAGGCCTTTATTTTTTCTTTCTAAGGCAGCTCCTCCTTGAATCAGAAAGCCTGAGGAATTAAGCAAAGCTAACCCCCAAAACTGATCACATAACACAAATTCGTGTTTTTTTTTTATGTTAATACAACACACACACGCTTTTTTTTTTTGTTGTTTTTTTTTTTGTTTTTTTTTTTTTGTAAGAGAGAGCACATCTGTACAAAAATACTCTGGTTGCAGGAAAAGCTAGGGCACACTGTTCGACTAAGTAGTTTTTAGCTGTTGGAAAAATAAGAGCATTTAATTTCTTTATCTAAAAATATGTATAAATCCCCTCAAAATGGTAATGAATCATACACAGTACATACTAAAAATATTTAAAATAGAGAATATTCCTCACAGAGGACTTTTTTTTTTCTTTAATTACTGCTAAAAAATAATTACAAAGTCCAAACAGGCAGAGAGATTGAGCAAACTGGTCACACGATTCTTATTATCCTCCATGCTCGCTTTGAAGAAGAGAAGAAGAAAAAAAAAATAAGTTTTCAAGTTCCATTTCTTATCGACTCCGCGGGTCCATCTGGCCACACGAGTGGCCTGGCCACTGGTTTTTGCAACGACGACGGTGGTAAAATGCGTTTGGAGAGCTAAACGCTTGTTTCTGTCTTGGGATTCTGGGGTAGGAGTTGCCTTTAGCTTAAGTGTCTTTAAGGAGTAAGGAAAACACAACACACACATACACACACACACACACACACACACGCGCGCACACACACACACACACACACACAAAAACCCAAAAAAAAAAAAAAAAAGGTCCCAAGGAGAATTCTGGTTGGTTCTTTTATTTCTTCGGTTCTTTCTAGGATCATCGCGGCCACCCTTGGTGCAAGGCCTCCTCAAGGCCTGGTGAGCTGTGTGTAGACAGGCTGTTCCCAGTGCTGGGGGCTGTGCGTCTGCGGGATGGAGGGGACCCCGGAGGTGTCGGCGATGGGGGTGTACATGGGCCTCTGCGCGGGGTTCATGTAGGTGAAGGTGGAGTAGAGGCTGGAGCCCTGGCCCGCCGCGTGGCTGTAGTAGGAGCCGGAGTTCTGGTGGTCAGTGTAGTCGTACTGCGAGCGGGTGATGGGCGGGTAGGACGGGCTGTAGTGCGGGAGGCTGAAGGGGCTGTAGGCGATCTGCTGCGGCGAGTGCTGCTGCTGCTCGCTGTAGTGGCTGGGGCTCAGCTGCTCCGTCTTGATGTGCGTTCGCTGCGCCTGGCCCGGCTCGCTGCTCAGCGGGGTCAGCGTGTGCGCCGCCTGCGGCTGCGGGGGCGCGGGCTGCGGCTGCGGGGGCGCCTGCGGGGCCTGCGGGGGCGCCTGCGGGGGCTGCGGGGGCGCCTGCGGGGGCTGCTGCGGGGGCGGCGGCGGCGGCGGCGGCGCCTGCTGCTTGGACATCCACACGTGGCCCGCGCCCGCCGGGGTGGCCGCGGTGCTGCTGATGCCGTAGCTGCCCGTGTAGGTGACCTGGCCGTGCGTGGCCGGCACCCCGGGGTGCCCGTTGGGCGGCAGGTACTGGTCGAATTCGTTGACGTCGAAGGTCTCTATGTTGGAGATGACGTCGCTGCTCAGCTCCCCGATGTCCACGTCGCGGAAGTCGATGGGGGGCTGTCGGCCCCCCTCGGGCAGGGGGCGGCCCTCGCGCTTCAGGTCAGCCTTGCCCGGCTGCACGTCGGTTTTGGGGGTGGTGGGGGGCGTCGGCGGGCCCTGGGATTGCCCTGCGGGCGGCAGAAGAGAAGCAGGCGCGGGGGGAAGGTCAACCACAAGGGCTGCGCCAAGGGCCCTAATCTTAGGAGCCCTCCTGGGACCCTCCCCTCCGAGCTCAAGAGCTCCAGCGTCAGATGGACTCGCACCCGCGCGGGAGGGAGGCGCGCTGCACCGGAGATAAGTCGCCAAATGATTAACCCGCAGGTACACACTCGGGCGACCTCCTTTTATCAGGGGAGGGTCTGAGGCCCCGAGGGTCGGGGCGACCAAACTGCTACTGGCGGAAGAGCCCTGTGTGTGCTTTTGGGGTGGCGGAGCGAGAGGAGGAGGGAGACGTCCTGTGAAGCTGTAAAGGCATTTTTTTTTCCCTCGCAATAAAATTCATGGGCTGGGATGGAAAGGTTGAGTTTGGGGAGGGGGTGCGTGCGCGCGCGCGCGCGGGGGCTTCGCAGGGGTGGCGTTTGGAGGCGGGGGTGGGAGGGGGGACCCCGGCTGCGAGGGGAGGAGGATCAGGGCTTAGGGACAGTTCTTCCCTCCCCCCCCCCCCCGCCCCCGGGGAGCGCAAAGTCCCGAAGCAACGGAGCCTCGTCCGTGCAGACCCGGGGCTGTGCCAGTCGGGGGGGCCGCCGGGCGCGTAGCCCGGGGCTGGGGCGGGAGGACTCACCCGAGTGCTCGCCGGGGGAGTGCACCTCGCTCATGCCGGAGGAGGAGTGCGGCGAGTCGGCCTGCAGCGCCTTGAAGATGGCGTTGGGGGAGATGTGCGTCTGCTCGGTGGCCTCCTCGGCCTCCGCCTGGCCGTTCTTCACCGACTTCCTCCGCCGCGGCTGGTACTTGTAATCCGGGTGGTCTTTCTTGTGCTGCACGCGCAGCCGCTCCGCCTCCTCCACGAAGGGCCGCTTCTCGCTCTCGTTCAGCAGTCTGCGGGCGGGGGAGGGGGCGCAGAGGGGAACGGGGGAGGAGGGGGGGTTGTGCTGTGAACCGGAGGGGGAGGTGACCCCGACCGCTCGGCCTGTGCGCGCACCACCCCTTCCTCCCTCCCTGCTTCGCAGCCGCTGCTGCAGCTCGTTAACTTTTCTTCCATTAGAAAGAAAGGAGGAAAGAAAGAGAGAAAAGGAAGAAAGCGAAGAAAAAAGAAAGGAAAAAGCAAAGCAAAGCAATAAATCTCGGCTCTTTGAGTGGGACCTGAGCGGGTCACTCTCCGCCCCGCCCTCTCTCCTTCTCGCCTAGTTTGGAAACCCTGGAGATGAAAACAGCCCTCCGCTGCTCGGGCTCGAAGCGCCTTCGCTACTGTCGTTAGAACGCCCCCCGCCCCAACACCCTTAACCATTTCCAAAACAAAACAAAACCACTTAATCGTCAAGGAGCTCCTCCTGCACCCCCCCTCCACTCGCGCCCCCCCTCCCATTCCTGCCGGCGTCCCCTCCAGCACCCCAGCACCCCAATCCCATCTCCTTGGCTGGAGGGCTGCAAGAGAGAGAGAGAGAGAGAGAGAGCGCACTTGGAGCGAGAGAGGGGCTGACCTCACTTCCCACCCAGCCCCCCACTTGGGATCGAACTTCACTGCGACAGGAGATGGGGCTGGCCGCCCCCTCCCACCGCGTCTCCCACAAGCGGTCTCCCACCCTCTGCCCTCCCCCCCCCACCATGCCCTCCCCCCTCCCCTTCCCATCCAAGAACTTTGTCAAACTCTGGGCCAAGTTACACTTGGTCCTCTCCCCCCTCTTTGCAACCCCCCCCCCACCCTACCCCACCCCGCCGGCCGGCTCCGGGACCGGCAACCCCCTCCCGCTGGGAGGCGGGGCGCGCAGAGTGTCCGGGCCAGCGCCCCCCCGCCCCCGCCCGCGCCCGCGCCGCGGAGCCCACCCGGCCGCGCCAGCCCTACCTCCAGAGCTTGCCCAGCGTCTTGCTGAGCTCGGCGTTGTGCAGGTGCGGGTACTGGTCGGCGAGCTTCCTGCGCGCCGCCTGCGCCCACACCATGAAGGCGTTCATGGGCCGCTTGACGTGCGGCTTGTTCTTGCTCGAGCCGTTGACGCGCACGGGCATGGGCACCAGCGTCCAGTCGTAGCCCTTGAGCACCTGGCTGACGGCCTCGCGGATGCACACGGGGAACTTGTCCTCCTCGCTCTCCTTCTTCAGGTCCGGCTCGCCCTTGGGGAACGTGTTCTCCTGGGGCCGCGTGTTCTCGGTGTCCGAGCCGGAGCCCGAAGGGCAGGGCGAGCCCGCCGAGTCCTCGGACATGGTGGGGCTGGGGGCGCCGGACAGGCCCTTCTCCTGCTCGTCGGTCATCTTCATGAAGGGGTCCAGGAGATTCATGCGCGGGCCCGGGGCAGGGGGCGGGTGGCCGGGAAAGGCGAGAAGCCGCGGCGGCTCGGGGCGTCGAGGCGCGGGCTCCTCTCCCCTCGGCTGCCCGGACGCGGGGCGAGCGGCTCCCGGGGAGCCTGGCGCGTCCCGGGGCTGCGGCGGCGGCGGGCGCTCGGGGATGCGCGCGGTGGCCAGCCCGCAGCTGCCCGCTCGGGGTGGGGGGAGGCGAGCTGGAGAGGAGGAGGAGGAGGAGGAGGAGGGGGAGCGAGAGAGCAAAGGCGAGGCGCTTGCACCCCTTCGCTTCTCCTCCCGCAGAGAAAAGTTCCTGGAGTGAATCGGGCAAGTCGCAGCGCCACTGAAGTTTCCAGTGAGTTTCAAGCTCCGCTCTCCGCTCCCCGACTCCCGGCCCCGGGGCTCTTTAATAACTACTGCGCCTCACCTTAGAGACGGCCGGCCAATCACGGCCCGGCATTCCAGGGGTGGGCAGGCAGCTGATTGGACTGGATTTTGCGGGTAAGGCTCCGGGCTTGGGTGACGAAAGGCGAGGGGAGGAGCGGGGAGGGGAGCGCTGCCTCTGGTCTGGCGCGGGGTTGGGAGGGGGGGAGGTGGGGGTGCAGCGGGGAAGGCGGGGGACCCGGGACGTCCAAGTGTGTAAGTCTGCCGTGCTCTCGTAATGTCAGAAGTGTGGTGCCGTCTCTGCACGAATTTTGCGTGCCTGCCTGCGTGTGCGCGTGTGCGCGCGTGTCTATGTGTGTGTGTGTCTGTGTGTGTGCGCGCGCGCCCGCGTGCGCGTGTCTAGACTAGGCTCTGCCCCCACCCCCGGAGCATTTCTTTCCCCTGCTTTCTGCACGGTCCTCGAGGCTTGGCTGGAGTCTGTAGCATTCGGAAAGCGCCCGCTCCGGAACGCGCAGCCCCGTGCCTGCGCCCGGAGCCTGCCCCCTCCGAAAGTGCTTAGAAATGGTCTTTTGAAGCAACTTATTTTGGCGACTCAACGCCCGCCGGTCCTCCGTAATAATCCGTATAAATAGATTAGCACGCTCCGGTTCGCCCGGGCTGGTGCGGCCGGTCGGGGGTTCGGGTGCGCTCGCTCGCTCTTGCAAAGGGGAATCAATGGAAACCGAAGCTGGGTCCCCGCGGAGGCCGGCGGCCGCGGCGCAGTTAGCCCCGGAGCCGTCCCGCGCCGCAGCGACCTTGAACTCTGACAAGTCCTACTCCAGCACCCCCCCCCCCGCCCCCAGGCCCTCCACCCCCACCCCAGAGCCCCCACCCCGCCACGCGGCTTAGTGACAGGCAACTGCTTTGACGCTCTGCTTTTCACCTCCCGGCCGGCCGAGTCCACACTGTCAGCAGGGTCGCCGTTGGGAAGAGCTTGCAAAGGGCTCCGGCTTGCAAGGGACCCAGCTTTGCGACTGTGCCATTCCCGGGCCGAGAGGCTGAGGCCGGTCACTCGGGTTGCAGAAAGGCCGGGCATATGGGCACCACCGCGCGCAAAACACTCCACTTTGGCGGAGTCGTGCAGCTCGCCGGCTCTCGCCCTCCTTTACAGCACACCTGGAGGGGGAAGCTCCTGTGTCTCCTGACTGTAAGTCGGGTGCTTTTCCGACTCGCAGGCAGCTGGGAGTTCTGGGGGAGGGAGTGTGTGTTGGGGGGGTGGGGATGGGGATGTCTCTGATGGACCTCAAGTGTGATTTGAGCACGACCTTTGTGTTTGCACCAACTTGCCTTTAGTGCCCGGTTAGGTATCACTTCTGGGAGAGAAGAAAAATCCTAACCTCCTGCGGGGTTACAGGTCTTCAGAGTCACAAATAAACGCGCAACTGTGGAGATCGCCTTATTTTAAACTCCCCCCCCCCCTTTCTGGGTCTCCCAGATGTCCGCCTCGACTTAAATTCTTGTTATGGTGAATCGGCCCGCATCCTAGCAAAGACTTGGTTCATTTCTGATTGCGGACACCTACTGTAAGATTTAAAAGAATGTTTTCCTGGAGGGGAAAAAAAAATTTTTTTTGTTTGTTTTAAATCTTGTTTTCTCTCATTTTCTTCCGAAGAAGTCGACATTTCTCATAGGAAACGGAACTCTTCAGAAGGTAGTAAGTCACTCACAACTACAGTTAAATGGTGTTTGCTTTTTAAACGAATGCAACTGACTCAGAGTGGATACAGATAGTATCCCATAGCTTGTTTACAAGTTTCAGAGCCCTCCATACAATCACCAGGTATTCATGGGTCCGTGAATATGCTGGAAAAGTAGAAGAACAATTTGGTGATTTCTTGGGAGAAACAAGTCCCGCGTGGTAGCAACAGATTTCTGTGTCTTGGGGAGGGGGTCATTTGTGAGTACAACTCTGTGATTCGTAGACACCTGACCCCGGAGGACACTCAGAGTCCAGAACTTCGGGCAGAAATTTTAACCAGGGCGTCTGTATTTAGCTGCATTTTATTATAATTCTCATGTTTACGGGGCTTAAAGTCACCGGAGACTGTGTCTTTAAGATATTTTTGCAATATTTCTCTAAATATTTGTCAAGAGAAGTACATACACGTGAATAGATATGTGACGCAATTACGTAACCAGGGATACATAACCTATCGAATTTCAAACCATAAACCTACAGGGCTTCGTATATGTTTCTGTCCATTTGATGCAAACACTTTGTATTCCTGTTATCTTCTCGAAAACTTGTGATAAACAATCGGCGGACTTTTAAGATGCTGCAATTTTCAACTGTAACCGGAGGGGGCGCCAAAAGCCCAGAAACTGCCCAACTCCCAGAAACTGCAGAAAAAACGTAGATGGTGGTGGTGGTGGTGGTGGTGGGGAGCTCCCCTCAATCAGGACTGCTTTGCTGCTGAGATTTATCTCTGCAGAAATTCCTACTCGATGTTTCCCTCCTGTTCGGATTCACCTCTGGGCAGCCCAGTTAGAGAGGAACTGGGAGGCGTGTGTGTGTCTAGAGGGAACCTGGCAAGAAGAAGAGCCTTCAAGGTGCCTGACGTTCCTAAGTCTGCACAGGACGGGGACACCAGGTCCAGAAGAAGGACCCCAGTCTCCCAGATACCAGACGTTGCCCTCTGCGCGGTGTGCCAGGACCAGGCCAAGCCTGACTCGTGGACACCCCTGATCCGCCCTGTATTTCTGCAGGGGGGGCCCTAGTGCCAACAACTCCCCCCGCCCCCAACCCTTCAGGGGTTCGGTGCAGTGTGAGTTTCTCGGGTCGCCCCTGACCTCTCCTCCGCGCCCCAGGAGGAGGTCGGCGACCAGAGGACCGGTGTCAGAGGGAGCCCGAGGGAAGGGAACCCATGCTCCGTGTTCAGATTACAGATCGGGAAACTGAGGCTGGGTGGGCCCAGTTTCAGCCAGAGCATTGCCGAGAGCCGAACGCGTTGGGCTCGTCGTTCTAGTGGGGAGGAGGCTGGCAGCCGAGGGCACTTCCCAAGTGCGCGAGTTCCGACCCCGGCTCTGGGCGAGCGCCGCGAGGTCAGCCGCGCGCAGCAGAGACTCGGAGGCGCAAGGAGATCCCGAGGCGGACCTCGGTTTCCCGAGGTCCGGGATCACCCCTCTCCAGCCCCCCTTCCCCAGCCCCCCCGCCTCTCAGCGACTGGGGCCGGCGCCGGGTTCAATTTCCCCAGCCGGGGCCGCCGAGCTCCCTCCGCGTCTACGCGGGCGCGGAGTCCGGAGCCCAGGGATGTTGGCTTACTGCGAGTTTCTCGGGCTCCGCGCCCGCGGTGCGAACACAGCGCACAGGGGGGGTTTTCCGTCTCCGGATGGGGGTGGGCGAAGGGGGTTCCCTGTTACCCGGAGCATCAGGAACCATATGACCCCGCTCTCCAAAATTTCCTAGCAAACGTGGGGAGCGCGTCTGAATCCGTCTTCAGGAGGGGTGCATGGTCCAGAACTCGGTGGGGCTGAGCTGCAGAGTCCCCCGAGGACCTCAGCCCCGGGGCATGCTCTTGGAGAGGTGCTCAGGGATGCGCACACCCCTTCTCTCCGTCAATCCCCTGGGGCCCGGTTCCCCGGGGGTAAAAGACCCCAGTGCCCTCCGGCGGGACCCCGAGGTCCCCAAGCTCCCCGCTCCCTGCAGCCCCTCTGGAATGAGCCCTTTCCCCAGGGCCGGGGGTGGGGGGGGGGTGCTGGGGACGCCTTTGCCGGCGGCTCTTCTCTTGGAGCGGCGGGTCGGCCCCGTCTCGGCGCGCAGGTGGCCTCCTTCCTAGGTGCGCAATAAGTACCTGTGGCCGGCCCAATAAAGGTGACCTTTGGACATTTTGCCCGAGTGGGCGTGTGACCCGTCGCAGGCCTCCGGAGCTCCCAGCAAGGGTTCCGCAAACGCATGTGACTCTCACAGCCCGACGTGTGGATTTCTCCCCAAACGGGCGCCCCACTTGGGGAAGATTATCCGACCCGAGTCACCTCGGACTGTCGAGCCCCCGCGCCCCCGCTGAAACTGTAGGCCAAAAAGGGGGCTTTCCGTTTTCTTCCTTTTTCTGTTTTCTAGCAGAAAGAGGAGTGAGGAGGACGGGTGCTGGGTGAGGGAGGCGGGACCCGGCAAAGCGCTCCAGGGTGACCTGGGCGGTGGCGGGGCCGCGGGCGGCTGTGGCCCAGCAGGGCGCCCCGGGGGTGCGGATGGGAGCCAGAGCCCGAGACCAGTCGAGCTGGCTCCTCCAGGACTGAGTAGCTGAGTAGCTGAGGGGGAAGGGGGGGCGGTGGTGGGGTGGGAGTGGGAAGTCCCAGTTCCAAAGGGACTGTGCTTCCAAAGGGAGTGCGTGCCTGTGTGTTTGCCCCCCTTTCCTTTTCCGAAAATATGTCTGTAGGCAGGGTACTGGGCAGGCGCGCGTCATTCGAATTCCCTCAAAGCATCCCTAGAACAGCCTGGAAATTTCCTTAGGCCAGGTTTTATTTTTCCCTCCCCAGTGTTCCTCTTTCATGCATTTTTCTTTTGAAGCTGCCTATGCCTTGCTGATCTAAAAATATAGGTGAAATAAGTGTTCAGTGCAGTGGTGCTTCATTTGCAGCCGCCTGCACCGGGCCCAGGGGCTCCCTTCAGCACCAAGAGGTTCCTCTGCACTTCCTGGGCTCGCACCTGCGCCTCCTTCTTCTCCCCTCGGGCCCTTTCCGTGTAAGGGGGGTGTTCAGTCCCAGGGTGGACTCGGGGCAGAAAAGAGCAGAGATTCTCAGCACAGTCTTGTGTGAGTCTCCCAGGGTAGCCTGGGCTCTATAGCCGTGACCTCATCTCAGGCGGAAGGGACTCTAATCAGCTACTCCCACTAAGATGCCCTATTGGGTGGGTTATTATGTCGGGTCTTTATCAATCAGAGAAAAATGTTTCCATCAAACCACAGAAAAGGGAAAAATGTTCTTAAGAAATAATTCCAAAGGTAACTGTCAGGATTAAAGACGAGTTGTCTTGTGACTTTCTTGCAAGCCTTTTCTCTCTCACCCTGGCCCTCCAGTCTCCGGGGGGGGGGGGGGGTGCAGAGCACATCTTCTGGGGTTACTGGAACCTGTAGAGTCACTGAGGCAAACTGGGTATCCTGCAGCTGCTAACTGTGCTTAGCTTTGCAGCAGCGTGAGCCCGAAGCCCGGTGGCCTGACTTTGGGTGGGAGGTCCGGTGGCAGCAGCTCCTTCTGTCCCGGGACCCGGGAGGGGCCGAGGCCACTGAGTCAGCCCCCAACTTTGGAGTTTGCTGGAGGGTGATTTCCTAATGCGGAGGGCTCTGTCTTCGGAGTGGGCTCCGAGCTGTGACGTCACAAAACAACCTGGGAAGTGGGGGCTGCAGTGGGGGGACCTGCGGTGGGGACCCCTGGGCTGCCTACAATGTCCTTGTTTATTTCCAATTAATTTCTTGGTGCGGCTTGCTGTCTGCAAGCCTGCGGGAGAGACACTGTTATTACGCGATTCCATTCCGGGTTTGTTTGAAGGGGAAGCCAGGGCCGCCTCTGGAAGTCTCAGCTTTGAATAGGCAGATAGGGAATTTTGAGAAAGTCGGGTGTTTTCCCCCCTTTCCTGCATTTTCCCCCATTTCTCTTTAACCTCTTCTCTCCCGAGACCCTTTCACTGGTGTAAAAGGTGTAAGTGGAGTCTTAAATGCCCTTCCCCTCCCCTTACACCTCCTCCTCACTTTTTTTTTTTTTTTAATGAAAATGACATTTGGCCAGGCAAAGAAGAGAAGGACAGTTTTTGTTTGTTCCTTCCACCTCCCTTAAATCCCCAGAAGATCTCACTGCGTCCCTGTTACTATCTTTAGAACACAATGTATTTACATCCAACCAGGAAGGGAGGCTTGTTTGCTTTCACACTGAGTCCTAGCACTGGAACTTGCTTCTCCCCCAGCATCCAGATTGGCTGAAATGCAAGGGAAGGCCCAGCAGAGCACAGTCTGGACAAGGTATGGACTGTTTGCAGAAACGGCTTCCCTTTGGGGTGCTCCGAAAGCTCACAAAATTGTCAGCTTGGGTTGGCAGTGGACTGTCTTTTTACCCTCGTGTGCCTTAATATCCACGTGCAAAGCAGAGACAAATAAGCAGTTCCTGCTATAAATTAGGGATAAGGTCCCCATAGATTCAATCATCAGGGCATTGATTATTCTTTAAAAGAGAAGGTACAGTCTCAGAGGGCCCTGAATGTAGGCATCTTTCCCTTAAATTCTTCCCTGGAGTGATGGAGACACCTCTCGGGGTGACATGTCTCTCTCAGCAACTAGGAGAAAAGGTGGTGTCTGGCTAGGGTGGATATTCCTATAGGAAAGGAAGGCACACTCGGTGGTCTCGGCACAGACACTGACCCCAGGCATTCACCGAACCCCCCTGCCCCCAGGGTCCACTTCTACCCGGGGCGGGGTGGGGGGGGCTCTGGGACAAAGTCTCCGGAGGGAGCCCAGAATCTAGTTTTCCTCTGATCCTCAACTACACTAACGTCATGAGGAATCATAGGCAGCAGATGCTTGCAGATTTTGAGGCATGGGTGACCCCAGAAGGAGGATCTGGAGCAGGACCTGGAGCACCCGGGGGGATGTGCCTGAGAATTGGCTCCGGGGCTCAGACGATGGAGAACAGTTGTGGGTGGAGAAAGTACAACCCAGCGGAGACATCTTGTCATTCTTCCACTTGTCATCTGTCGCCCGGTTAGCTCAGCACCGATCATTCTCAGCGCCCCCCCTACAAAGCAGCTCAGCAAATACATTTGCGGGCCTTACTATGTGCCCCTGCATCCAAAGGGGACAAGGTGAGGTCTCTACTATTACTGTCTTCATGTCCGGTTTCTGCCAGAATTCAGCCTCTGTCCACCCAATACCCCCGTGTTTGCCCCCCTGGGCATTTTGTGTCCCGAGACCTTCTTTCTCTGCCTCTACCACGGATTTCTATTTCCTTGCTCCAAAAGAGTGTGCGGGTCAAGGAGAGAGCTGCCTCCCCTCCCATCCTTGGGCCTCCATCAGAGTGCTGAGGGGAAGGCCAATCAGGAGGGAGGAGTGGTCCCGAACACCTGGCTCAATGGCAGGTTCCTTTCCATCCCTTTCCTGGGCCCCAGAAGTCACCTCTCGTCCTCCATCTCTGGTCATGCTGTGCCGCTCTTTGCCTGAGCCATCACCTCCCACCCCCACCCCCACCCCTCCGCTTTCTTGGTCCAAGCCCAGAAATGCCTTGTAGTGTGTGGTACGCTTCACTCTCTCTTTGGGGGACATCTGCCAACCAGCACAGTGGTGATGACAGTTTCCAGATGATTTTCCAGGAGCAAAGAAATCTTCTGAGGGAGGAGAGAGTGGCATTGGCCAAACGCTGAGTGGGCTGAACATTGTGGTTCCGGAAGAGGCCCAGGGAGGTGGAGCTTTGTGGGGCTCCAGGATTTCTTTTTCCCCTCTAGATCCTGCCTAAAGCCAGAGTCACTAATTGCTTTTTATTTTCCTGGCACTTAGGAGGTACTCTGGATTCTGACTCCCCTTCAGGAACTTAGGTCTGAGGAAAGCAGGGCTTCAGGGTGATATCAGTGGGGACCTCTGCTTCCAAGCTTACCTGTCTCAGCTCAGTGGAGCCTGAGACCTGCTTCAGCCAACTTTTGGGCTAGTTCCGTCCAGATCAGATACAGGATGGAAGGAACGCTCATCTACCCCCTTCTCGTGTCCTTGCACTTGCTTCCCCAGCCCAATTTTACTTCTGCCAAGGACGCTTTGATTTTTCAGTCAGACCAACCAGGAAGTGGGAGTGAGTTTGCCTCCGAGACTTAAGAATGAGTTCGGGGAAACGATTAGATTCTCTTTTGATTCTTAAAAATTCCAAGCAATGTTCCCTTAGAAGGAAAGAGTTATTATTATAATTGCTCGTGCCTAAGAGCATCCCTGACTCCTCAAGTCTCTTCCATGTCCTTTGGCTGTTTCTTAATGACCCGTGGTTGGAACTAGCCCTGGCTTCCTAGACTGATGCACTGGCTTCTTCCCCCTTCTTCAAGATTTTCCTTTCTACGGTACTGGGGAGCGTTCCGTACAACTCTTTCTCCCAAGTACTCCTCTCTCTTTCGAGGGAAGGGCGTCTGTTCCAATAAAAGCGGCCCTCACCTACCTTTGTCTTAGCTCATTCAGACTATAGAGTAAATGACTATTAAGGGTCAGTATATTCTCAGTCCAAGAGGCAGCCAGACCCTGGTGGTAGGAAAAGGAGATCCAGTTCAAATGTCGCCCTCCGTGGGGACTTGACGTCTCTCTAAGAAAAGATCTTTGCTCCTGTCTCTGTGTGTCCTTATAACATTTTGTTCATGCCCTTTCATGCTGTCATTTGTCTACTGTGAGTATGTGCTCAGTGCAGGAATGAATGATCAAAATTTAGCCAAATCAATGAATGCCTAGTGACACATTTCAGCTACCAGGCACAGAGTGGGATACCTAGGCCAATTAGATGAGACGGCTTTGTGGCTTCCCTCAAATGTGTCCTATAGATGGCTATCTGTACCACTCACAAGGAAGTCTGTCCTTGCCTGGAAGCTTCTTCTAAGTTTCTTGCTCTCTGACTTCTTTGTATAAGAGAGGGTGTTAGAGACATGCCTTTGGAGAATATTTGGAGTGATGGACATAAAGCTTTCAGATTGCAATCTTTACACATTTCTGGCCTGGATTTACAGGTTTTGAGAAAACAATCAAACCACAAACCGAAGTCATTATTAACATATCAGAACCTCTAAAACCTCTAGACTTTGCTACCCAAATATACAATGATAATAAATATTTTTTTCTTCCTGGTTTTCTTGCTTGCTTTTCTAAGCATAAAGCACAGTCCTTTCATGGATGAGTCCCGGAGTGACTGACTGTTGAATGAATGGTGGGCGGGGTGGTGGTGGTGGTGGTGGTGGTGTGTGTGTGTGTGTGTGTGTGGAGGTGGGGGGGGCTGGAGGGGGAGTACAGAGGAGACAAGTATGACCTGGCTTTCCCCTGCAGCTCCTCTAAGGAAGGCATTTTCTTTTCTCTGCAAACGGCACTGCTGTTTGTTTGGAGAAGGAGAGCTGTGGGTATGGAATTAGGGGGTGTCATGTGGGCTGCACGTGTGGCTGGAGCTACCTGAAATCTGTAGGCTAATCACTCCCAGATGGCCCCAGGGACTGCAGTCCCAAGAGCCCCAGAAACACAAATCCCTCCCCAGCTCCTCCTGGGAGGGAGGATTTAAAGGGAAAGCAAGGTTGCAAGTGTGTGTATATGGATGTGCCCTGCCTAGGCGCTTTGGGGACTTACAATTCACTTTGGACTTAACACTCTACAGCCTTTCCAACCGGAGGCATTTGAAACACAGTGTCACCCATCTCCATCCCTGCCCCTAAATCCAAACTGTGATTTATTTAGAAGAAGGAGAAGGAAGAGGTGCAGGAAAATGAGAAACAGGAGCAGGAGGATCACTAGCTTCAGCAACTATTGCACTGGCTTGAGGGTGGGGTGAGGTGGGAGGGGTGGGCGGAGTTAATATCAACAGGTATGCATTTAGGTATTAAATGTCAAAAGTGCTTTAGCTTTTGGCTGGGTGAGACTTTTTGCTCAAGTGGGTGGGGCCATGCAGTGAGGGGGTGAGAAGGAGCATTCTCTTCCAGCCAGAGGGCAGGCGCCCCACGTAGGAAGTAGGGGGGGTAGGGGGTGCCTGCTTGGAGAGGAGAAGCCTTCATCTGGACCTCAGGCTGTTGAGAGCCTGTGTTTCCCACGCCCTGCCCGAGGCACTATGTCCACTTCTGTCCACACTGAAGGCCGTATGCCTCTTTGCCTGGACTCACTTACTATGGCTCTGCACAGTTCCGCCGCAGGACGGCTCCTTCCCATAAAGGATCGGGGGACCCCACTCCTTCTCCTCTCTGGTCTCCTACAGGCCCATCACTCTAAAGCACACGTATGCATCTATGCATCTGCTCCCTGCCTTCTCACCTATCGCTGAAAAAATAATCCCACTGCTAATGAATATTCCTTGCTGCTGCTTCCTGCTTCTGCTTTTGAAGTGCCCTTACATCCACTCGTCAACTCTATTCCCTGGACATCTCCCGGAGGTGGTGAGGGGAAGAAATTACTCTGTGCTTTTCATGTGAAGAAACTGAAGCCCCGAGAAGAGCGTGTGGCTTGCTCAAGGTCACACAGCTAATGGGAGAGGCAGCTGCGCGGGTGCCCAGGCGCACACACGCTGCCCTGAGATCCAGGCCTGCTCCCAGGCACGCAGGCCACCCGCGCCCCCGCAGCCCTGTCCTCCCCGCACTGGCCCTCCTTTTTTGGGTCACGAGGAGAGACTGGCGCTCCGCTCTTTTGTCAAGTGCAGTTTTTGATCTTATCTCCTCCTTTCTTTCCTAATCAAGAGTTTGGCGGCCTTTCTCCCGGGGAGCAGAGAACAAAGTGTGACTTGAACCATGCACTTCTATCGTGTCTTCCCTCCTCTTAATTTGTCTTTCATGAGAACTTCTCTGGGTTTGCAGGAGTGGTGCGGCGGCTGATTTCGTCTCATGGCAATCCCTTTACGTCCTTTTTCTCTGAGGCCTGTGGCATTTCTTGTTTCTCGGGGGTATGTGGCACCCTTTCACCCCTTGATCCAGGCTTGTCCAGATTTCCCAGATCATTTTGTCATCTGGGGCAGAAGTGGGTTGTCACTCTCCCCTTAAATCCAGGCAAGTCCTCGTTTGGATAAGTGCAGGCTCACCGTTATCACCCTGATGTAAATTTTCTTTTCTGATCTCTTGGGACATTTATTAGCAAGGGGAAGTGTTTGCGGAGCCCTTACTGTGTGCTCCGTGGTGAGCAAAAGGCTTTCCCTGGATGCAGCGCCTGTACTACCCCCCTCCCCCCAAAAAAAAAGTTTCATTATAGTTCTTTCTTTTCCCATTTAGCAAATAAGAAAACAGAAGTCTAGACGGGTTAATTCTGTCTAAACTTTCACAGCTCTAAGTATGAAGGGGTAAAAACCCACTCACAACAACAGTGGAACAAGAAGACAGTAGCTACCAACTCTCAAATGCTTACTTCCTGCATAAAATTCATTTGCTAGAAGATTAGGCAGGCTCTGCCCTTGTCATCTCTCTTCTTTGGTGGGGGAAACTATTTATCCACAGACTTGTCTCTTTGGGGTCCTGCCTTATTTCCTTGGGACTTTGTGTTTTGTGGGGCAATGCTAAGCCCTACTTGGGGTCTTGCATTTTGCACAAGCCATGGCGGAAGTGGTGACCTGATGATCTCAGTGGTGGCCTGCACCTGCCGTTGGTACTCACTGTTTGCTCTTGTGAACCATCCTCCCCCTCTGCACAGACTCCTGACTTATCCCCTGAAGCTGCAGGATGTGTCCTTTTGGGATGAATCAAAATTAACATCCTCTGGTTCAAACGTGGTCTGAATGATGACACATTTCGTTTGTACAGCAAAGACTGATGTTTAAAACTTGGTCATGTTTCACATGCCCAGAGGAGGCTGTGATGCCGGTTTAAGGGGAGAGGAAGCTGGGACACAGAAGGTGGGACCCCTGATGATGACATAGTCCTTCCCATTGTTCTAGCCTTTTTTTTTTTTCCGCCAAAGAGTCAGTTTAGAATTCAATGGGTCTCAGTCTTAATTTTTGGCAATTATTCCTGTATAATTGGTTGGAAGAGGTGGAAAAGTGGGGGTAAATGCGATTGCCAAGGACTGTCTCCAGAGAATATACAGAATAAGGACAGCAGATTTCCAGAGGACAAAGGTCACATTTAATTGCGGTCCCCTGAGCTCAGATCCCTCTCAGGTGAGCCAGGGAACCTACTGGGCACAGGAATGATGACGACTTCAAATGTTAGGACTCTCGCCTCTAAGAAGCTTCCCGTATGTTCTAACAATGACACAGAGCTCTTTAAAGAAGTGGCACACATTCATTCCACAAACATTTCACGAATGTCAACGAGAGGCTTGGCTCCGCCGTGCTGTACAACTACCCACATGGACCAGCTCAAGGGCAATGGCATTTTTACATCCATCATGTCTTTGCTCTAAAGCCCTTGTCATTCTGGCCTTTAGTGAAAACAACAACAACAAACAACAAAAACAAAACCAAACGACAACAACAAGAACCCCGGAAATAAAACACAGACAAAAATTAAAAAAAAAAAAAAAACAAAAAGTAAAACAAACACTGCTTTGGGGACCCGATTAGCAAAAGAGAAAGCAACACAACCATGCCACATAAGTGGACACTCCCATATTCCTTCCCCGTGTGTGGCTGACGCTCCGTCATTGTCTTTTTCTAAGTCTGTGGCCACAGAGGTTTCCATGGATGTTGTAAAGTGCTTTGTGTATTGGAAACTGTGAATAAAAAGGTAGGGGGAGGAAAAAAAAAAAAAAGCGAACCACCAAGCTCACCCAAACCCTAAACCTCAGGCTCTTGGAAAGACGCAGCTGCACGAAAGCGTCCCAGACTGCAAACATGCCGTCAGCAGGGAGGGCGAAGGACACGTTGCCTAAGAGACTGGTGGTTCTGCCACTGGGGAGGCCTTGGCTGCCGAGTCCACAGGGAAGAGGAGGAGGAGGAGGAGGAGGAGGAGGAGGAGGAGGAGGAGAGATCCTTTATAAGTTTCTGAAAGCAAGGCACTGGCTTCCTGCCGCCCCCTCACCTCGCTCCCTGTGGCTGGGTTGGCCCTCTCCCTGGGTGCTGGCTGACCCCCAGAGCTAGCCTCCTCCTGGCCAGCAGTCCCCACTCCTGCCCGTGCTTATCTGGGAAAGCAGGAGCCCTACCTTGCAAATTCCCCACAGTTTCTGAAAGAAGGTATTATTTCCTCAAAACTGCTCAGGTTAGGAACAAAGGCAGACTCTGGATCTTCTTTAAGCAAGACAGAATTGAATTGACATTCCTTTAAAATGGCTTGTTATTACAGCCCATTTCTGCTAACAATTACCTGACAATATAGAGGGGGATCTGACTCCTTTAGGGGCTTGTTGAGTTTTCCTTTTCCTCTTTTTCTTTTGGTGGAGCCTGAAAAAAAAAAAAAAAAAAAAAAAGGATGCATACTTGGAGTTCAGATTTCGACAGGTCTAGTATATTTACATCCATGATGTCTGTGTAAATCGTACTGGACAAATAATGATTTTATACAGGAATGCATGCGCATGTGTGTGTGTCTGAGTGTGTATGTGCATATGTATGTGTGTTCTTGGGAAAAGGAAATAGAGATAATTTCTTTCCTTTTATGATTAAGTTGTCTCTTCTTCAGAACGGGATTGTAGAAAAAAGAAAAGAGGGAATTGCTGATTTTTAGAAACACATATATGGAAAGTATATTAGGACGGTTGGTTTCACAAGCAGATTCTGTATCTTTTTTATTATCTGAGCAAAAGCTGTGCATGTGACTGATGTTCAACAAATACTTCTTTTCAAACAATACTGAAAAGAATATTTCTTTGTTGAAAAGAAATATTTGTTGAAAAGAATTGCACCTGCTGCGTGTGATATGCTGAAGGAGAAGGAAGTCCAGAAGATGGGCTGGAATTTGTCAGCCGGGAGTAAAGTGTTTTGTTGTTGGTTTGGGGGATACGGGCATTCTGAAGACTAATGCAACACAGTCTAAAGAGATGGGCAGGACGTTTGGTTAAACCTAAATGTTTGTCAACCCGATACAACCTCCATATATCTTTCTGATAATAACCCTAAATCCCTAGAGATAAAAAAATGTGACCTCTGCGTTCCTGTAAACGTGTTCTGTGATCTTCTGCAAAGCACCATCCTTCTCAATGAGCCAATTTTTTCATAGTAAAAATGAGAAGTTGTCTTGTCTGAGTTCCCGCTGATATTTAATTTAAGCTGCGTTGACTCTGACTTACTAGTTTTGACATCCCAGATAAGAGCTAGATTTAAAAAGCCAATCCAAACCAGACACCTGGCCTTATCAACATTGTTATTCCATTACATCTGCCTGCTTGTTAGAGAAGCTGGGGGTGGAAGTGGTGGGTGCCCGAAATGCCCCAGCTTGGTGAAAGGTAAGATACTTCATAAATACTCTTTGCAGCCTGAGGTACTGCAGGGGCTCAGTAGACAACCAGATAGAAACTCCCTGAATGCCAGGAAGTTTTGGGTATTGGGGATGGCCAGAAGCTGCCTTGGGACCTCAGATCCGGGCTAGCCCTTTCAAAGGTAATGCGGACATGCCAAGAGGAGGTCATGTCCATGTAATATTCTTTGTAATGTGAGCCTCACAGCATGAGGCTCTTGAGCAGAATCTTGATGAGGATGAGTTTGACAGCAGCAGATCGATAGGTTTTTGTCTTTTTGTTTCAACCAAAACTGAGGTGTCACCTTTCCCTTTCACCCTTTTGTTCCCGCCTTCCTGGCTCCCGCTTATGGGGCCCCACACATTGATTTTAATTTTCAACACTTAGCGCCTGACTTGGTGATCTAAGATCACTGACTCAGAAAACGGGAAAGGTCAGTCTGCTAACACCTCACCCAGCGTCCTGGGATTAGCATCCAAAACAAACAGATCAGAGATGGGATGTAGATTCCCAAGAGACAATTCCCACGTGTGAGAAAGCCTAGGAGAAACGGATGGCGTTTCTCAAGCTCACTGACGTCACTCAGGTTCATGATCCAAGGCTTTACCTTACTGCGGTTGGGGGTTGGGTTCTGCCGGAAGAGCAGAAGAACAGGGCTGGTGGATTTAAAACAAAAAAGTAGGGGGAGGGAGTAGCGTTCTTTCTGCTAATCAAAGGAGAAACCAAATAAAAAGAATGGAGTCCAAGAAAAATACAACTCTATTGTTTGGGGGGGCATAAGATGCTGGCTTGGAGGCTTCACTGAGTAATCCAAGTCACACCCTTTCTCTGTGGGACTGAAGGAATGTTGGCTGTTTCTCTGGAGGCCAGGTGGGAGGTGGGTAGACAAGACAGGTCTATGGAGATGAGAATTTCTTGGAGCTGGAACTCTCTGAACATCCCCCATGGCCTTGCAGCTGGGAGCCTGAGACACAAGGGAACAGGAATGCAGCCCTGAATTAAAGCCCGGGATCAATGACCACAGTAAGGGATGGGGGTGAGGGTGGGGGGTGCAGAGAAAGGTGGAAGGAGACGAGGAAACTGGGAGGGAAATGACCCTGTTCTTTTTGTCCTCATCTGAACAGGGGCTTCTGTGTCCTCAGGAGCCCCTTGGCTTCCTTTCATTAAACCATAGGGCGGATACCCAGGGAGAGGTGGCGTGTCTGGGTCTGGGGTGCGACGGGAAGCAGGAAGTACCAGTCATTTCACAAGAAGGCTTGACAGGGTAGAGAGAGCCAGCGAAAACTGGCAGACCCCCAAGGTGGGGTAGGAAAGTCTGGCCCAGCGTAAAGAACACTTGGCTTCACATAGTTTTGTGGGTATGTTAAAAAACAGGGCAGTCCGCAAAGTTTTTCTGCCAGCCCACCTAAAACATCACTTTCTCTTCCCCATCCTTGATCGTTTCTCCATGATGACATGTCAGCTGCTGGTGGTGAACTTCCATGGCCCAAGGAAGGATTAATGTGACCAAAGGTCTTGGGAGGACAGTCCTTCCCAATAGCAAGTTCTTAAATATAATTCTTTTGAATGTATGTAGGCTCCTGATGGATCCTACTACCTTACTTATCCCTCCTTCATTCCTCTTTCTCTTAGGACTTTAGCAAGAATCCTATTTGTGTGGATACAGCTCTGGAATCACCTGTAACTCTCTTTGGGAGAGAGTTGCACTCTTCGATCACTGTTGAATTCTTTTCCTTCTGAACATGTCCATCTCCTTCTTTCTTTCTTTCTTTCTTTCTTTCTTTCTTTCTTTCTTTCTTTCTTTTTTTTTGGGGGGGGAGATCATTGTCTCTTCCCTGGGCTGGGAATCTCTCGCTCAAACTGTAGCTCCAATTCCCCAAATCCTAACTTATCTTCTTCAACTATTACTGGCAAAGACCCAGAATATGCCTCTGCTTTGTCCTCTTGGGTGCAGAATCTATCAGATTTATCCACAGTGTCCTATCTTGGTCTATTGGAAGCTGCATCCCTTTGGGAAAGACAGTATCAGTAGGGCGCTTTCAATTTTCTAAAACATGTGTTCTGTAGTTGGATTTATTTCAGTTGCCAGGTCTCTGAACTTACGCCAATGGGTGGTATTAATTATTTAATGTATAACAGTACTCTGGATTTAGAATTCATGGTTTTCTTTTTCCTTCCTTCCTTCCTTCCTTCCTTCCTTCCTTCCTTCCTTCCTTCCTTCCTTCCCTCCCTTCCTCCTTCCCTTCTTCCCTTCTTCCCTCCCTTCCTTTCTTTCTTTCTTTCTTTCTTTCTTTCTTTCTTTCTTTCTTTCTTTCTTTCCTTCCTTCCTTCCTTCCTTCCTTCCTTCCTTCCTTCCTTCTTTCCTTCCTTATTTCCTTCCTTCCTTCCTTCCTTCCTTCCTTCCTTCCTTCCTTCCTTCCTTCCTTCCTTCTTTCTTTCTTTCTTTCCTTCTTCTTCTTTCTTTTTCTCTGTTTACTTTGCTCTGTCACTTAGAAAAGTACCACTTGCAGGGCTTCCATGGTACTCAAAGGTGGTTCTTCATCAAAAGTTAGCATCCATTCATCCTTTGCCTTTGCTTTTCCTAAGGCAGAGAGATTTACCTTAAAGATCAGTGACATGCTCCCTAATGGAGGAGTCTGGTTAGAATGAGTTTGAAGGGGTTTAGGATGAGGGAAAGGTTGGAAGCAGTCCAGAAATTTTGGGGCTGAAAGATGGCAGCCTCTTGGCCTTTAAGGAATCCCATGTCTTACCCAAGAAACAGAGAAGAACTAATCATCTATGGGGCATTAGCCGCAGAACTTTTAGGGTTTAGAATTTGTATGGCAGCTACCATGGAAAATATTTTTGCACTGAACAGATGGGAGATGAACTAGTCTGGAAATATTTCCACAATATCAATAGCTATGTTTACAGTAGAACATATGGACGGAGTTTAGATTTGATAAATTTCCATCACTTTTTACAAAAAGATGATCCCGCCAATAAAAGGTATACTTTAACAAGTGCTTGTGTTTGAATTCTGTTTGTCTCATATGGCATGGAAGTACCTAACTATGGCATTTTAACATTTTCCAGTTTTTTATCATAGCCCTACCATCGAGTGTTCTGAATTAAAAATCTGAGCGCTCAAAGCAGTGCTTGGTTTTTGCCAGCCGTATAGAAAATAGCTCTCTGGGTGACCTATAGTTTGGAAGTGCTACCCTTAGAGCTAGGTTGCTATCTATACTAGTGGTAGCCTCAACTATTAAAAGGCAGCCAGAGCTGTTGTTGTTGTTGTTGGTTGTTGGTTATGTCCTGAGCTGTAATTGGGTACTGACTGGGTGCCCTCTCTAAAATATTACTACAGCTAATAATAATAATCCTTGAATTATTTGTTGAAAAGGCACTGCAAGTAAAAGCTCTGTACTAAATGTACTGTATTTACTATTGCTCATTTCACAATGACACCACAAGGCAGGGGGCCTGGGCTTCCAGCCCAGTTCCCCACAATGAAAGATAACACTAGTGCACCTCTCCAGAGGTTACTGTGAGGATTTAGGCTAGTGGGTGTCACCTGGAAGAGTTCTTGGCGTCTAATAAATGCTCAGCATAGGTTAATTGGATTTAGCTCTATGCCTATCATACATTGAAGGCAGATAATACGCCCAGGTTCACCTAGCTGGTAAGTGGAAGGGTTGTGATCAAAACCCAGGTCTGTCTGTGACGGTAAGCTGGGCTCTTCTCATTTCTGACACAGGTTGGTGAGAAGCTGCAGCAAGCCTCTGGTATAACCAGGGAGCACTGATTTCCAGGCCAGGACCTTCCCATGACAAGGCTCTTGAAAAATGGGGCTCAGAGAAAGGGACAGAGACACAAACACCATGCAGGAGATGGTAACATCTTAAATCTGTATCTCATGAGTGATTACTGTATGTTTTTTTTCTTTTTAAGATTTCTGAGTATTTGAAATTTTCATAATAAAATGCTAAGAAAATATGGTTCCATCGAAGCACAATGAGGCTTCTTCTGCAGAAGGCCAAGGGGCTTCTGTCCAGTGACCCCCGCTGGAATGTCAGCATTTTCTAGAGGTGAGAAGGCACAGCAGTTGCCTGGACTCTGCACTCTTCTGGGGACATCATCCAGAAGCCATCTGCCCTACATGGAGGATGGCTAATAAGGAACAAAAAGCCTTTCTCCCCAAAATCTTGCTGATGTTCACATTACATAATGTAGAGTTATGTGTCTGCTGTGTGGTTGGCAGGAGCCTGATCATGATATGTTGATAATACACGGAGTCTTGCATGCAAACTTTGTTTATACGCTGGGCCCTCCCTCTGAGTCTGGGGCAGGTAGCCGGCTGCACAGCCTCCATCGGAGCCTGGAAGAGTCAGTATTTTATGGATACTCGTGTTTATTTTGCTGTCTAACTACGGTAGCCATTGTGAGTTTGGTTAAGGCAAAGCACTGTAAAGACATGGAGAAAGCATCCTTTGATAACAGAGGCAATTACACTTCCACATGTACCTACCTGGTCAGATGGTACCCCCTGTCCACGGAGGGAAGGCCACCCCTGGTCAAAAAGGAGACGCAAGTCCTGATTTGATGCTTTATCGAGTTGCCTAAAAAAATGTGTTTTCATGTGAATGCCCATGTAAGTATGGAACCAAGTTTAATGTCAACTATGGCTGTTGGTTTCTGAGAACTGAGACCTGGCATCCCGTCTTTGAAGAAGATAGCAGAAAGATGTGTTCCACTCTGTCTCTTCCAAGCCATCAGATCCGACTGGGAAAAGAGACCAGCCCTTCTCAAGAAGCCTCCACCAGCCCAGCCAGCAGGGAACTCGGGCCTCAGGTTGAGGCAGGTTTCCACGAGGCAGCCAAATGTTTGCAAAACAAGCACCAGGATGAAGAGGCCCGGTCTGCAGACATCCCAAGGTTGCGACAGTCTTGGAAGATGTGAGTGAGCTGATGGAAGCGCCCCGGGGAGCCAAGGCTGAGAGGCAGACCTGCCTGGGAAAAGCCAGGTCCCCTCTGCTCACTGTCCAGACCTGGCGTGCCGAGCGAGGGAGGGCCGACGGCCTGGGATAATTGTCCAGTGTTTATATTTGAAAAGGGATACTACACTTCCAGGATAATTCTCTCCAGCCTCCTCTGGGGCTAAGATTTCCAATTGGTCTAAAACCCTGACGAGAAATGGGATGGGGGGTCGGGGGGGGGGCTGATTACCTGGCCGACTGGGCTGCAATCACACCTTTCAATACTAATTATCTGCTTGTTGAGTTCAATGACATTGAGCATCCAGGCTCTGGCTGGGGCGAACCTTGCCCAGTGGCTTGCCTCACCGGCTTAAGACAATGATTCGAATGGACAAAGTACCCGCACTGTGCCTTGATAAGCAGGAAATGAATGCTTGTTTGCAAATAAGATTGGGAAATGTGATCAGCTTCTTGTTCAGCATCTGTCTTTCGGTAACTAGCCCGATAATACTAATGTAGAAATAATACGTCAAAAGACAACAGCGAGAGATCTTTTTTTTTTTTTTATGGCCCTTCCCTTCCCCCTCCTTCAACTTTCTGTACCTGAAGCAAAGGCAGAAGTAAATGCAATGTTGTTTTGTGGGCTCCCCCCACCCCCCGAAAGTATCTGGCTTGAATGTGTCTTTGTGGAGATCTGGGGAAATGATTTGGTGTGATACTGTGTCAGTGCGCGGATTTGTTCATATCCATGGCTTCTCCTAGATGCCTGTCTTTGATCTCAGTCTTCTGTGACCCCCCTTTCCCCCAGAAAGCCTTCCTTCATTAAATAGAATAAAAATTTTACTTCTACTTGGATGCAACATAATCAAGGTTCCTTAGTTACATAAACAGCTTCAGTGTAGATTCGTTTGAGGGGTGTATTACTTGGTGACTGGAATGCATTACGAGAGCCTACAAGTTCCTGGAGGAGTAACATAAGGTCTGAGTCAATGGACAGAGAGATTGGAGGCCACTTATCTGGTAAAGCTGCCTGCATTGTGTCCATCTTAATGTATCACTCCTGGTGAAGGAGTACTGGGTACAAGGAGTGAATGTGCGTGGTCTTTAATCTTTTCAGAATGTTACTTCAAATCCTGACTTCTTGATCACAAATCGTGCACCCCCCAGAGATGTTAAAGGCCTGACTCCTCGGTATCTCGGAATGTGACCTTCTCTGGACATAGTGGCATCGCAGATGTAATTAGTGAAGATGAGGTCATGCTGGAAGAGATTGGGCCCCTCATCCAATATGACTAGACTAGTGTCATGAGGAGAAAATCTGGGCACAGATAGCCAAGAAAGAAATCACGGGGAGGATAATCAGGCGAAGACAGAGGATAAGATTGATGCATCTATGAGCCAAGGACTACCTGAGGGGCATGGATCTTTCCTGGTGCCTTCATTTTTTTTTAAGGTTTTATTTATTTATGCATCACACACACACACACACACACACACACACACACACACACACAGAGGCAGAGACACAGGCAGAGGGAGAAGCAGGCTCCATGCAGGGAGCCCGACATAGGACTCTATCCCAGGTCTCCAGGATCACTCCCTGGGCTGAAGGCGGCGCTAAACCGCTGAGCCACCCGGGCTGCCCTCCTGGTGCCTTCGGAAGAAGTATGGCCCTGCTGATACCATGATTTCAGACGTTCAGCTGCCGCAACCATGACACAATACATTTGTATTGTTTTAACTCACCCAGTTCGTGGTGCTCTGTATGGCAGCCAGCCCCAGGAAACGAATACATCTAGCTCCGCAGATCCAAATGATTTGGATGGGAAGAGTAGTGGCAACCTACCCAAGCCAAGGAATACATGTGTCCTTTGATTTTCCAACTTGGGCAGCGGGGGGTTCTCCGGCTCCTTGGTCTTTTACCACTGATGTCTCAGAAGTCCCTGGCCTATCTTGGAGGTGTTTAAGTTTCAGGGGACTGAATCAACTATAAGCACATCTCAGGCCACATTACTAACAGAGGTCAGGATGTAATTGAGACAGCTGTTTGGTATGATAGACTTCTACTTTGAATTCCTACCTCATCCTCTTCCTTTACCTTGGAAGGGCAGCCAGGAGAGAAATGCTTAGAACAGGGGCTCCCTTTAGAGTCAAGCCTGGTTAAAGCCCCAGATGGTTTTAATGGATTTTCTTACCTACTTGATCAATCTCAGGGTTCTTTGTAGTAGATTAAAGTGTGCCCTTTAGCACTCTTGCCATGCAACCTCCCCCAAATAGAAGTGGAGCCTAGGAAGGAGTAAAGACCTGTCAGGCTGAACATAATGTATGTGCCCCACTCTCATCTCTCTGTTACTGTCTTGAGAATTTCTAGGTTCCCAAGGTCCTGAAGAGTTCCTTTCTCCACTTGGCTTCTAATCCATGTTGGAAAAGACAACCAACAAGGACATTTCCCTTGCCCATGTCCCCTTGCCATGTTTAAAACCATTGGACCATAAAAGTAAAGGAACTTCAAAGATCAATATTAAATGTTAAAACTTTCTTATTTTTGCTCGAGAATGCTGAGGTCCAAAGAGGGAATTGAACTTGCCCCAGATGCTCTTGCCTTATTTTTTTTTTAAAGATTTATTTATTTATTCATGAGAGACACAGACTGAGACAGAGAGGCAGAGACACAGGCAGAGGGAGAAGCAGGCTCCTCGCAGGGATGAGGATGCAGGACTCCATCTGGGATCCTGGGATCACAACCTGAGCTGAAGGCAGGCTCCCGACCGCTGAGCCACCCAGGTGTCCTAGATGCTCTTGCTTTAAAGTAGACTTTGAGTCCATAAATTCTGAACCTTGCTCTTAGATGTCATGGCCCCATTCCTTCCTCTTCTCTGCAAGCGTCAAGGCTTGCCTCATGATCTGACAACTTCTTACTCCTCTGTTTTCTCCCAAACTCCCATCTTCCTGCCACCAGACCCCCTGGGATTGTTCTTTCTTTCCCTATGGAGCCTGGTCTCTCTCCTCAGGCTACTTTTATCAGGAAGGAAAGGAGAATTAATGTGTGCTGAATACCTGCTCTTTACCATCCATTATGCTAAGTGCTTTACCAGTGTTAGTGATGAGAAGGCTACAGCTCAAAGAGGTAAATGCTGAAGATCATGCAGCTATTAGAATAGAGCTGAGGGAGGCCCCTGGTGGGGGGCATAGTCGGTTAAGCATGCAACTCTTGGTTTTGGCTCAGGTCATGAACTCAGAGTTGTGAAATCGAGCCCCACATTAGGCTCTGCTCTCAGCATGGAGTCTGCTTGAGATTCTCTTTCTCCCGCTACCCCTCCCCCGCTCTCTCTTGCTATCTCTTTCTCTCTCTCTTTCAAATAAATAAATAAATCTTAACCAAAAGAGAGAGAGAGAGAGAGAGAGAGTAGAACTGAAATCCATATTTCTCTGGGGAGGCTCTTTCTCCAGCTAGAGAAAGGGGACCACACCTAGTGGTACTATGCATGGGCGTAGCTGTGAAAATGGTACCTCCATGCTACATTTTCATTCTCTGCCACGTTCTTCTAGCTAAACTGTTTCTTGTTTCCATGTCAATAAGGACATTTTGATTCAATAAGAGCAATGCCTGCTATCTGTAAATGAGGTGATTTATTTTTTCCTGCTCTGAATTTTCCCATCACAAATAGAACACATTTGGTGGTGGTGCACACAAACCGCTTCACTGCATGCTTATAGGTCCAGCATCAGAGTCAAAGCAAATCAACAAATATTTGGTGGGTGCCCACGATGCCCAAGGTGAAGGGAGTGATGTGTGAGTTCCTCTGTTTGAGTTGGTTATTGGCCTCGAGAAGGATGACTCAGGTGCCACTCAACTAGTCAACGTGCCAAAAATAAGGATGTTCCATGAGGAAACCAGCCATTGGCCACCCCTCAATTCACCTCCAAGCCTTTTTTGTCACGTCTCTCCACTTCTGGCTTAGTCCTGTTGCCACGGCCACTGCCACATCCTGCTCACTCATTTTGTTGCTGTGGCTCAGATTTTGTCCTACCTCCTCTGAAAATGGCCCAGATGATGTAGTGGACATATTGGGTGCCTGGACTCCTGACTCCCTGGCCTTCCTCTGGTATAGGACCTAAGTGGGGGAAAACCCATTGGACCTCATTTTCTGCATTTGTAGATAAAGGGGCTCTCCCAAAGGAAATGAAAACAGGATATGGAAGAGTTATCTACACCCCCATGTTTATTGCAACATTATTCACAATAGCCAAGATATGGAAACAACTTAAGTATCTACCAGTCAAGGGATGAATGGATAAAGAAGATACAATACACACACACACACACACACACACACACATACACACACATACAAAAAATGGTATGTTGTTCAGCTAGGAGAAAGAAGGAAATCTTGCTATTTGCAACAACATGGATGGACCTTGAGAATATGTTAGGTGAAATAGGTCAGACAGAGATAGACAAACGCTGCATGATATCACTTATATATGGAATCTAAAAAAGTCAAACTCATAAAAACAGAGTAAAATGGTGATTAGCTGGGGCTGGGGGAATAGAAGAGGTGTTTTTTAAGAGTGCAAACTGACAACTAGAAGACAAATCCTGGAGACTGAACGCACAGTATGGTGAATATAGACAACATTGTATTATGTCATCATACTTGCTAATTCACTAGATCTTAATTATTCCCACCACAAAAAAAAAAAGAAATGATAATTAGGTGCCATGATAGAGGTACTAATGATCTCATTCTTATGACAATCATATTGTAATATATCAGTGTATCAAATCAACATGTGCTACATCTGAAACTTACACAATGTTATATGTCAAACTGTACTCTGACAAAAAGAACACTGTATTAAGGGGGTTCTACTTAGTAAAACAAATCCAGTTGAAACCTTTATAATTTTTCTATGCCAAACCCTGTTCACTCACTCTGTTCAAGACTTTAGCCAAAACTCTTTAAAAACTGCTTTCTCCTAACTTATTGTAACTCACTCTGATCTTCAACACACTTAACAAAATAGTTTTTATATTGTTTTGTTTTTTATAGGCTCCTAGGATAGTTTCACAGTTGTATATTTTATTTTCGAGGAAGATTGTTGACCACCGAATATAATATTGCATCATTCATTTATGCATCATTGCATTATGCATTCATTATGCATCATTGCATCTGCGATTTACAATCACGGACACTCAACAAATTTGTATTGTAGGAATAGACCTTAGTTGTGAATTCCTATGTATTAACTTGTCACCAATAATATTTTTTCATCTGCTCTGCTGTTAAATTCTTTGACAATTTAGATATTTTTACAATTATACTCACACACTTGTGAGGCAGGAAAGATTTCCAAGTGGGTGTTGGGAAAATGTTATACAGTTGGGGTAGTATACTGGTCTTAAATGATGAAATACACAAAAGAGTTTATACTGATTAGTTTCCTTGGTCTTTCTGGCACTAATACTTATTGTTCATGTAAGTGCAGTTGAAGATAACCCCTTGTCCACAGGATCAGGGGTTCTGGATTCTGGTGGGTTGATTATTTTCCTGAGGTCATGCTGTTAGTAAATGGCAGAGCTCACTCTCAAAGCCACCTCTACCTTGTGCTAATTAAACCTGGACAAGGCAAGGACATTTATTCCTGAGTTAAAGAGATATTGACTGGGTCCCCATCCAATACCAGGCTCTGTGCTGACAGAGCAGAGGGCAGCCCTCAAGGAGCTTCAAGTCTAATAGGAAGACTAAGCAAATCAAAATTATTGGAAATTGTGACAAATATTTCAAGAAAGCTAATGAATGCCCCAAACAGAGAATCTTTGGGGTGGGATATGGTGAGGGAAGCTGGGAGAAGGCTCTTTGAGAAGATGGCATTGAAACTGAAACCAGGAGGAAGAGGAGTGCCATCAGGAGAAGGAGGGCGGGGGCAGGGGACAGCATCTCAGGCAGAGACAAGAGTACATTCAAAGGCCCTGAGGTGGGGAAGACTGGTATGTTGGAGGAACCAAAAGAATGTTGGCGACTTTTCAGTTGTGGAGTCTGTGCACAGAGGCTAAGCACATTTTCAAGCCCACCCTGCTAGAAAGTGAAGAATCCAAGTTTGTGCTTTTTCCTGCCCGCCATGCTTCAAGGCCTTGCAGTCTGCTGGGTGTATGTGTCTCTGTAAGGAAGTCAGAATGGATCACCTGTCAGGACTAAGGAGGCTGGGGCTTGGCTAGCAGGATGTGGAGTGTGTGTACTTTCTGTTTATTCTTGAAGTTTACTTCCCTGCAAATACATGCCTAACTGCCATGCACCTTCTATGAGGAAGCCAATGCCAGCACTCCATCGCTCATGAGCAATCCTGCAAAAACAAATCCATATCCTCCATGCAACCCTCAGTGCCAGCCAGTCAGGCCTGCACTGGCCGGGCAGCCCAGAGCTTAGGAGCAATCTTGTCCTCAGGAATGGAGGGAAGAAAAACAATTTCAAATTCCAGGCGCTGAGGGCCTCTTACAGACGGCCATTGTCGGCAAAAGGGCAAACTGAACTGTGTAAAGGAGCCCCAGTGGCGCCTCTGGAAAGTGAGAGGATATTGAGGTTAGGGGCTGCTGCTCAGGGTGTGTGAACGGTGGGCATGGGTAATCTGAAAACAAGGCTCAACAGTGAGCTTGGGCGTCTTGTCTTTAAGGGGAGTCCGTTTCCCCATATTTAATATTATGAGAAGAGTAATATGTGCCCTTGGGTTGAACACAGGAATTAGGATAGTCTTAGAAAAGGGGAGCAGACTCTTTAGATGTCAGGGGCTCCAAAAGGGGGCTGCCTCCCTCTTTAACCATGTTGTTGGCTAGACTCTCTCCTTCTCCCACTTGTCTTGGTGAGTTTCACCCTCCTGACAAAACTGTGTGAGAAGAGTCCTGTAGTTTCCTGTTTCCAAAGATGAAGGCGGTGGACGAATGTTCTTCAGTGTGATCTAGGTTGGCTTTGTCAGCTGCAAAATGGTACCAACCCATCAATTTTTAAAACAGCAGGAGCCAACATGGAGTGATGCAGCGGGGATCTTTTGACCTTTTGATGACGATGATGTTGATGGTGATGAAGAAGTTGATGGTGAAAAAAAAAAAAGAAAAAAAAAAGAACAAAAAACAAACAAACAAAAAAAAGAAGTTTATGATGGTGACAGTTGCTCTTTATTGAGTTGACTGAACACTACTGCCCACCAGGTGTCTCAGCTCAGGCTGTTGTAACAAAAATATCACATACTGTGCAACTTATAAATAACAGAAATTTACTTTTTACAGCTCTGGAGGCTGGGAAGTCTGAGATCAAGGCGTCAGCAGATTTTGTGTCTAATGAGATCCTGCTCCTCCCAGACGACTTTTGTCTCATGGGCAATTCACATGATAGAAGGGGCTCTTTCTGGGGGCTCTGGTATCAGGGCCCATTCATGAGGACTCTACCCTCAGAACCTAATCACCTCCCAAAGGCCCCACCTCTTAATACCACCCCCTTGGGGGATAAGGTTTCAACATACGGACTTTGGGGAGATATGAGTGGGTCATTGGTAATGAGTACTCCCCCACTTTATTTTTATCTAATTTGGTCTTCACAACAATTCTACTGGGCAGGTGCTAGGACAGCCCCCACTTTGCAGATGAGAAGACTGGACCACAAAGGGGTTGATTATTTTCCTGAGGGAACCCACAAGTCAGTATGATGGTTGGACTGTAGAAGGCTGGGGGTATCTGGGGTAGGGTGTGAGATGAAGCTGGGAAAGTCGGCTGGTTCCAAATCAGGAAAGGCTTTTTATACAATGTTTGGAACATCGGAATTTGTCCACCACCAAGTGAAGGCTCTGAAGCTGGAGACAGACCAGATTCAATTTGCATTTTAGAAGAGAATCCTGCCTACAACAGACCACTTTTCATGCTGCAGACCTGGAAGGCTGGGTGTCAAGGCTTTCCGTCTGTTCACTATTAGCCTTTAGGCTGAGTTTTGAAGGATGCTTAGTTGAAGCCACTTGGGCACAGACCCTGATGTGAGGTCGTGAGTGGTTTTTCATCTTAGCTGTAAGTCATCCTACACATCAGGAAGAAAAAAGTTGGAAAGACCCATGGCACCTCTGTGCTTAATGATGAATAGAACGTGCTTCTTCATCTCCTGCTGGCACTTAGATCCTTAAATGTGGTCTCCACTACCACCACGGCAGGACATACAGTTAAATGACAGGCGAAAAAAGATTTCCAAAGTTGGGCTTTTAAATATGTGCAGTGTGCTGACCTCTCTCCTTAACTTCGCTTTTCCCTGAAGTCAGTAACACCAGCTTTGTTCGGTCTACTCCAGCAACCTCAGGTCCATGTGGGAAGCAGCAAGGGAGGTATATAGACCTGGACTTGTTTTTTTTTTTTAATTTTTTTTTTAATTTTTATTTATTTATTATAGTCACAGAGAGAGAGGCAGAGACATAGGCAGAGGGAGAAGCAGGCCCCATGCACCGGGAGCCTGATGTGGGATTCGATCCCGGGTCTCCAGGATCGCGCCCTGGGCCAAAGGCAGGGGCCAAACCGCTGCACCACCCAGGGATCCCCCTGGACTTGTTTTAACATTGGGAGTGCTTGGTACCTTTTCTGACTCAATTGTCCAATTTATTCAGATCACTAAATACAAATTTCTTGAGGCTCAGTTGTGAAGGTCAACTCATTGGAATTGATGAGCCTGGTTCATGACTGCGCCAGGAAGCAGAGCCAGAAAATTCCATCCCTGTTACTTCATAGATGTCAGGTCTTCAGAAGGTGAAGGGCTGTTGTTTGCAGGGTGGACCTTTGTCACCTGAATGGAGCTTGGGAAACTTCGCAGCTCCTCTTCGAACTCCCCTGTAAGAAGTCAAAGCAAACACTGGAGGTCAGTGACTCAATCATATCTTAAACCCTTTCCATGAAGTCAAATTCCTCTGCCAGCTGTTTAACCAGGGCATTTGGAACCTGGATGTGAAATTCTGACATCCACTTTTGAAGGGACAGTCCATTGGATGATCTCCTACCACCATCTTTTGACCAAAGGAAGAAGAAGAAGAAATAAAAAATGGAAGAACACAGTGTGTTGCCTTCGATTTAGTTAAATGGTTTGACAGCCCCAATGGCACATTTGAAGGTTGGCCACTAAACGGTTGGTTATAATTACGTATTTCTCTTCCATTTTATTTTCTCAGTGTGAAGCTGCTTTATGTTCCAAATCTTATGTGTTGGAGGCCATGGTTAACTTAGGATGAGAGCAATATAGTGTGATTAAGCAAACCTATGGAGGTGCACATTTGTACAGCAGTAAACTTACTACTTAGCTCAGAGCTTCAGTTCTCTAACAAACATAGTGGAAAAAAAACCCTAACAGGTGGAGGTGTCATGAGTACCACTGCGGGTATCTTCATTAACTCCTTAAAAATCAGTAATCTGTGTTGGATGAACATGATGACAGGCAAACACATTTGTTCTCGGTATTTTAGTCTTTTTTTTTTCACCTTTCCTTTGGTAGTTGCATCATTAGTAAAATGAATGAAAATATTTGAAGAAGAGGTAGACAGCCTGTCCTCTGCTGTCCTGCCTGCCATTGCAGTGCCTTCGATAAACTTCTATCTCCTTTAATAAAAATACAAACATTGAAGATTATGTGTAGACTTTGTGTCAAGTTCTGCAAAGATTTCCCCTATACAGGTGACCTTTAGTAATGGGGGATGCATTGCAAGGGTTGGTGTGGGTTTGAGGGAGAAAGGAATGCTAAGTCCTCCATCACTGTGTCTCCTCAGATCTTAGTAGATCCAGGACTGTGAGGTGTATCAGCCCTCATGGAGAACTGAGCTTCAGAGACTAGCCTTCTCTTTGCCTATTAGTCATACTTTCTGAAAGAAAGGATTTTATCGGACTTAGGTGCCCCCATCCTATGTGGACAGCTTTATTGGGCAGAATTTTTTAATATAAATTTATTTTTTATTGGTGTTCAATTTGCCAACATATAGAATAATACCCAGTGCTCATCCCATCAAGTGCCCCCCTCAGTGCCCGTCACCCAGTCACCCCCACCCCCTGCCCACCTCCCTTTCTACCACATTGGGCAGAATTAAGGAACAGCATGGCCAGAAATGATTAGCTTTGTTCATATCCAGTGTGTATGTGACTGTCTTTGACTTATCAACCCTTCTCTGGGGCTATCAGGTGTAGCGAGAGAGCAGGGCTGGTTTATCCATGCAACGTGGCAGGAACTATATCATAATATATAGGAATGGACCACTTTAGGCTTCTTTCCTTAACTGTGTGTGAACAACTAGGGCAACTGATGATTTGGTGCATCTCCTGCAGCGTCTTGCTCATGCTCTTCTCATCTTGTCCAAAGTCTTGGTGTATAATGTCACTGGTGTCCCATTTACCAGTGCATTTTGTTCCAATGATAAAATTTGGTCTATGTAGGTGTATCTAAAAGACCTCTCCTCAACTAACTTGCATTTTTAAAAAGGTTTTATTTATTTATTCATGAGAGACCCGAAGAGAGAGAGAGGCAGAGACACAGGCAGAGGGAGAAGCAGGCTCCATGCAGGGAGCCCGATGTGGGACTCCATCCCTGATCTCCAGGATCACGCCTTGGGCTGAAGGCGGCACTAAACTGCTGAGCCACCCGGGCTGCCTCTTAACTTGCATTTGAATGAGCCTATAGACATACCAGGTAGAAGCCCAAGGAACCTCAAGTTAAGACTGAAGATCAGCTCTGAGGACCACTGGTCTCCTTACCAATGCAAGTTTTGTCCAGAGACCTCCAGGAATCCTTACGGTAGCTAAAATTTGAATGTTGATACTGCTGTTGTATTGGGCCCCGCTCTTCTCTTGTATCACATTTCCTTGGAGAATGATGTGTTTTCAGTAGACATCATTACATCATGAGACCAACTTCTTTAAAAATGTTTTTGCACTCCTTTTCCTTGCTTGTCATTTCTTGCAGAGCCAGGACTATGGTGAGGTAAGCAGTATACGTAGAGAACAAAATGTAAGGAAACACTCACTCTCAGGGTCACATAGGTGCACAGTTGGCACTTCTTGACGTTGTGCACCCTCGATGCTTCATTACTTCACCCAAGCACTGAATGAAATAATATGTTTTTGTTAATTTTTCACACTAATACTATTAGCAATAGCTAGTACCTGTTGTCATGTGGACTTCCATATATTTGGACTTCTAAGCCAGATATTCCCTAATACCTGTCTAATCATAACACAGGGGATTTGAAGCTGTGAATTGCTGAAGGTCAAGAATTTTGAGAGTCTCTCTCCAGTAAAAGAAATTTCGCACACCAAGCCCCAAGACTGCTTATTCTCAGCATGGTCTATCAAGCGACTGATCCTTGGACCAGCTCACTGATTTCATTCACTTAACAAATATTTACCGAATCCCTGCTATGTGCTGGATACTATTCTAGATGCTGGGAACATAGCCATGATTAAATTAATCGATGTCTCTGTCCTCATAAAGCTCACGTTCTAGCAGGGGAGGCAGATCAAAAGTAAACAAACAAATATGTGATATGATGCCAGTAAGAAAAATAAAGCACACCTAGAGGGTAGCGAGTGTTGGGTGGTAGAGGGTGCCATTGTAGAGCGGGCACCAGGAACCATCTCTCTGAGAAAGTGCCATTTGAGTAGGATCTTGAGTGACATGAAGGAGTGACACAAAATGCAAGCACTACATAGAAATACTGTGTTATTTTGTGAAATAAATGCTTTCTACAGTGCATTTGACTTTTCAGTCAGAAAGTACAAGGCCAACATGGACAACAATGTCATAACGAGACCGTCACTCACCAAGCAAGGCTTTCTGAGCTATTTTTAATCTACGTGCTGTGGCCAGAGGGAATAGGTGGGGTAGATGGTCCATAAAACTGTTGGCTCCCTGGGCGTAATTTTCTGACTGGGGATTTGAGGTCTGCTGAGTGATTCTCTGTTTGTTCTTCGGAATTAAATTAGAATTGGGCAGTCTCCATTTTGCGGTTTTGTTCTCCAGTCTCTGGTGGACCAGAGCATCAGCCAGTTTTCATTTGTGTTGATTCACTTGGAGGAAAAAGCTGTGACGGAAGCTGCCCGCCATGTGTGGAACGCAACCATTTCTGGTCAAGGGCTGCAGACTCTTTCCATTAGCCTTCCCATGGGGCAGCGTTTTCAACCCCGTTGCATGTGGCGTGACTCAGTAGTGCTCGTGTAGTGGATTTGCAGGTCCTTCCTGAGGCTAGGGGAGGACGAGACCTGCAGAGACATTATTATGTGCAGTGACTGGGGCCTGCGAATGCCTCAGGTGAGGCCCGGACTCTGCCTGGAGGAAGCTCTTAGCGGGTGATGAGCACTTGGTCTTGGAGACAGGGGCCGGTGTGGGCGGCCTCTTTGGTCTCTTCCAGCTTGGCCTTCAGAAGATGTTGGCATCAAAACCTGATCCAGGTAAGTGCAGCTGGGAGTGGTGCTAGATGCCCCAGAACCTCTTTGGCCAGAGGTAACCTTTTAAACCTGTTCCGAGCCAGATTGTAAATTTTGGCAAAAACATACTCTGTGGCTCAAAATTTAGCCTTGATTCGTTGTGAGTTGAGACTGCTCAGCACCTCAGCTCTATCTGCCTCTCCCTTTTATCCACCCCTTCCTCCTATGCTGCAAACCTCCCAGCTCATGGCTGCAGCCAGAGGAGATGAGTGTCACACTTTAGGAGGACAGGTGGGAAGAGTGCAGGGAATGAAGAAAAGGCACAAGGGAAAGAAGGAAGAAATTTCTAATCCATCCAGTGGGGGGTCTTGGAGATGCTGTTCTACAGGACACGGTCCAGGCCTCCGGAGTTAGGAGGGTCTGCTTCAGATTTGTTCCTCCACTTGAAAGCACTGTATGACCTCAAACACCTTTCTGAGCCTGGAATTTTCCTCGTTAGTAAAGGATTCATTTCATCAAAGTAACATCAGTCAAACAATGCTGCTAAATAGCCTGAAAAATTGCCTAACCCATCATACAAGCATGTAACTTGAGAGTTGTATCATTATTATTTTTCTTAGACACTGAGACCCCCCCACCCCATGTCAGAGGTGGCACTACCTGGAGTGGCATGAACTGGCACCCGCATACCCCAGGCTGACAAAGTATGTGGCATTATGTAGCTAAGAGTTTTGAACAATCCCAAAGCTTCTGATAACACAAGAACTTGGCAGAGGTTCAGATGCCAACGAAGCCATCGAAAGCAGTGATGGTTACTTTCACGTCAACTTGGCAAAGATATAGCACTGACCAATGTATTCAAACAGTAGTCTAAAGACGCCGTGAAGGTATTTTGTAGGTGTGGTTAACATTTACAACCTGTGGGTCTGTAAGTAAAGGAGGCTACCTCCATAATGTGGGTGGGCCTTGTTTCATCAGTTGAAAGACTAGGAGCAAAAGCTAAGGTTTCCCAGAAAAGAAGAAATTTGCTGCTAGATTGCAGAATCAGTCCACACCTGAGTAGGGTTTTTTAAAAATATTTTATTTATGTATTTACTTACTTGAGAGAGAGAGAGAATGAGAGTATATGGAAGGAGGGGACAAGCATATTTCACCCCGAGCGCAGAGCCCTACGTGAGGCTCCATCTCACGACCCTGAGATCATGACTTGAGCCCAAACCAAGAGTTGGAGGCTTAACCAACTGAGCCACCCAGGTGCCCCCTCCCCTGAGTTTTTAGCTTGCCCTATGGATTTTGGACTTCCTAGTCCCCATAATCACATGAGCCAATTCCTGAAAATAAATTTCTTTATTATCTGTAAACACACACACACACACACATATATACACACACACGTATTATGTAAAATATTTTATGATTATTATCCATACACGTATATAATATGTATGATAAAACTATGTATTTCTGTAGTAAAATAGTTAAAATAAATGTTATATATAAATAAATAATATATTAATGTCCTATTGGTTCTGTTTCTCTGGCTAGCCCTGACTGGCATAGAAACTCATGATTTATACACGTATGTGGATAAATTTTAGCTGAAATCTTTTTTCAGCTCATCTATTATAGGAATCTAGACTTGAGTCTTAATGAAAACAAACAGAAAAAAAGGATGAAGGTAGGAGCTTCTGGCTCGGTGGGGACCGGTGTGGGGAAGGATTTCCTAATCCTAACCTGAAAAGGGAATTTCAGGGTGGAATGGACAGCATCCCAAACCCCAGGCCAGCGTCCTGTCTCTGAAAGGCTCGGGGAGGAGTAAACAATTTGGGTGGGGTGTGCAGTTTTGCCGGCTTGCTTAGCATTTGGGCCTTTCCCCCAGGCTTGGTCATGGTGGTTTGTTTAAAATTAGTTCTTGTTTGGCCTGTGGGGGTAGAGTGAATTGCAGAGTCTGGGATTTACTCTGAGCCTTTTGCATTTTAGGTTCTGAGGCTGGATCACTTGGTTATTTTAAAAGTGGACAGACATGAGCCCAGGACTACCATGTGACCAAATCTCTGTCCTCCTGGTCAGAACTGGCTAGAAGCTGACACTGAGCCGAGAAGCCGTCACCCTAGTCCAATCTGGGAAGGATCTCCCCTGTTCCAAATAGAGCTCCCTGCCTCCCATGCTGAGATGCCCCCCCCAGTGTTCCCAGAGAGTTGTCCCTTTCAGGAATGACCTGCCAGCAGCTGTCCCTTTGCAAAAGTGTCGTTTCAAAGTTGCCACTGACCCTGGGCCTATGCGGACATTTAATGTCATTGTCAGGACTAATTGGTGTCTCCTCAAGCAGGGTCACCGTGGAACAAGATGCAGGATCGGTAAGCTTGGATGGGGTCGGGGGGAGAAAGGTTGAGATACCAACTGCATATAATTGCTTTGGAACTTAGGAAAATTAGTCTGGCTCTCTGGGAGTCAACACGCAATGACTGAGGACTAGAGAGTGACAGGTACTGATAGAGGGGCTTCTACAAAGGAACAAAGGAGCGTAAAAACTGGCATCCACCCACGTCAGACCTGTGTTTTCAGCTGGCATGAATCCTTCTTTGATTCTGGAGTTGTGTCCTCTAAATATATGTGTTTACCCCTTTTCTTTAAAGTTGGTTTTGATTCCGGCATCAGAGTAAGGCTATGTATGGCTGACTACACATATTGGCTGGTCCCTATGAAGATCTAAACTACTCCTGAGTTCAGGGGTGCTGGTGAGGGCTGTCCTTAGTACGTTTACACTGGACAGCAGGTAGTTAAGTCATGAACCATATCGACAAATCATATTGTGGTCGTGTTGTCAGCTAATAATACACACCCTCGTATGCACACTTGCTCAAACACATAGACATGCACACCCACAAGCCATTCTGCCCATTATAACCTGAGCTTAGTTCTATTCATTTCATTTCAGCGATTCTTGATGTCTTTGCCAGTTATCAATGGTAACTGGGCCTTGAGACACTTGATGGTAACCACTGAAATCTTTGCTTGGCAATTCAGTCTCATGGCTACCAAAAAAGTGATCCGAGGGGTAAAAATAAACTTGGTAAGAACATTAGGATTTTATTTTATTTTATTTTTTTTACATTAGGATTTTAATACCCAAATATAGTCAAACAAACAAAGAAGTTAGAAATAGAAATAAGTGGAGAATCTGCTGTAAACTCATATTAAATTATAATAAAAAAATCTCCCACACACCTGTCATATAGGCAGCAGATTTGTGTTCCCACTACAGGTAACTGTGTAATCTGTCATCAGTTAAGAAGGTTTATATAATATGTGTTCAGACAGATAAATGAATAATGAAAAAACAGTGAAACAAAACAATGAAATATATTGCCTTTTCTTCTTAAGAGAACTCTGTTTTGACTCAGGTTTAGAGAAGCAGTGTGTCAGGGAAGGTGGGCAGTGAGGATGCTAAGGGAGGGTCCTTGGTTAATCTAAGCCAATCACGAGACCCTTGAACTTGCTCTTTCCAGTGATAAGCTTGGATGTGGGCAATCTAATCTTAGCATATGAAGGATGCTGGGAATATGCTAGAGGGGAAATATTGCACAAAAAGATTCATCAAAACAGGCTCTTCCTTTTTGTCTTGAATGTTGCCTTATAGGATTTCATGTTTGAAGCTGCTACAGACAAATGGCGACCATTAGGGAAAGCCAAGAGACTTTGAGAGAAGCCAACTATTGAGCTTCTGAATTAATCCTTCCTGGAGCCGCCTACCTCATGACTTCTTGAGGTGTCCCTACTGTTTAAAGCACTTTCGTTACTTGATTCCAAAAAATATTCCACTGATATACTTTGCAATATTAATTCAGAAGAAAATAAATGCAAATGAGATTTAGTCTTTATATCTTTTTTGGTCCTGAGTGAAAGGTAATGTAGTGGGCAAAAAGTCAATTGTACTTTTTGTAACTCTAGTCGCCATCATGTAAGAAAGGCAATTTAACACCCCTTGCCCCCAACACACTCCATTCTTGAGGCTGATATATTGGACTTTCCAAGTATTGGTTGTGTCACCATTTCTGTAAGTAAAAAATTGATGAATGATCCAAGAGACCCAGATGTAAATTTTAAAAAATATTTTATTTATTTATTTATTTATTTATTTATTTATTTATTTATGAGAGAGACAGAGATAGCGAGTCCCTACATGGGACTCCATCTCAGGACCTTGGGATGGTGACCTGAGCCAAAGGCAGACATCTAACTGACTGAGCCACCCAGGTGCCCCCAGATGTAGAATTTAAATCACATGCAAATGAGATAAAGTTGGTGGTGCATAAATAAGCAGGGAAGAGAGGCAAGGCGACCCAGCACCAATGGGGTAGGTAATCTCAGCCTTGTTGAGGTTTTCTTGTAGCCACATCATTTCAAAGCTCAGAAGTCACCTTTGCTCAGTGTGTTTTACAGGCCGAAAATCCAAGATGCAGAGAAATTAGGACCTGCTTATAGGAACTGAATGATCTAAGTGCTCAGTCCCCTCAGAGGATTTTCATTACTGCACATTACCTCTGGTTTGTCTCCTCTTATAAACAGGGATGTGCATGCCTACTCAGCCCTCTGAAGATCCATTGCCTATTTATGAGCTTGAGTAGAAAGGAGCTGAGTCTGCTGAGACTTGAAATTATGAGTTGGTCTCAAGAAAAATGGTTTTCATTTCAATTAACCCAGGCATCTGCACTGCTCAGGTCCTAATAGCCAAATGTAAGGAATGGCATTTGGAAGAAATTAATTTACTTTTGTAGTTTAGCGAGGGGGTCACACAGGTCACTCTCAGGACCTTGCCAACACCAGAGCAGCCACTGATGGAGATCCTAACTGGGTGTGACAGGTCTGAAAGTCATGCTTCCAGGTTGCTTGAGGGACACACTTCCTGAAAATCACCTCTGATTTAAAACTTTCCCCTGACACAAAGGCGCGGTATCCATAACATCCACCAAAGGAGCTAAAGAAAACATCCACAGGTTATCACGAACATTTCTAGTTGAACTTCCATCAAGTAATTTCTTAAGGACAAAGGAGTGTATGGAAAATAGTGTCAACCAGGGGCCAAGTAGGTTGAGACTCTACTGATGTTTTGGAGTTGGGCATTTCTGTGATGTGAGAACATCACGGAGTTAGGAACCATCACAAACAACCCCTGTCAATTGACTAGGGACAAGAAATAAAAAGGTTTTGAAAGATACAAGTCTAGTAGGGAAGAGGTGCAAAGTCAAGGACCTCAAGCTTTCTACCACTTCCACTCCACCCGCTCTTAGTGACACTGCAGTGGTCACACTTACCCCATGGTGATGCTATTCCCTTTTCTTCATGGAAGTTGGGGAGGGTGAGGAGAGATTTTTTTTTTTAACATCCTTCTTTAGACTAAAACACCCTAAAGTTTTTCAAAAATATCACTGTTTTTTTAAAAATAGATTTTTATCCCAAGAAAGCAGAAAAGCATATGAACATGAAATGGATGTTTCCAAAAGTAATCTTTAGAAAACGAAAATATTCCCCTAGAATAGCTACTAGGAACAACAGGTTTTGTCCTCATTTCTCTGAGTCCTGTGTGTCCCATTTGGTCTGGAACATTTTTTTACTCCTTAGAAACTGGTTGGCTTAAGCTTCTTGCTCTGATTAAAGTTTCATGTTGACTGGCATTTTGTTGTTGTTGTTGTGGTTCAAATATATGTGGGCCTCAGTGTGTATCATCTGAAGACAAGATTATGATTTAGAGGGAGAATCTTGTTCCATGTGTATTCACACAGCATATAGGATTAATATATTTTGTGCCCAACAAAGGCGCAAACTCTTCCTATTTTTCCTCTCACTCTCCTGCTCTCTGGATTATTCTTCAAATAAACCTGTGTACTCCTTCTGGGAAATTTCTATCAAGAGTCTAAAGGAGGGCAACCCGGGTGGCTCAGCGGTTTAGAGCCTGACATTGGCCCAGAGCCTGATCCTGGAGACCTGGGATCCAGTCCCACGTCGGGCTCCCTGCATGGAGCCTGCTTCTCCCCCTGCCTGTGTCTCAGCCTCTCCCTCTCTCTCTCTGTGTGTCTCTCAGGAATAAATAAATAAAATATTTTTTAAAAAAAAAAGAGTCTAAAGGAACCTGGTAACCGCTGCAGTGGAATAAAGTATTATTTCCCAAAATACGTTTCATGGAACACTGATCCCCTGTGAACTGGTATTTCATGTTCCACCTGATAACACCTTCTAGGACCCATGTTCTTAGGGAAGTAATTTGGGAAATATTGGAGTGATGCAATGTTCTGAAGAAACACACAGGTAGCATTGACAAATGTTGCCTTGGAATATTGGAGGTTTCCCAAAAGAGGCGACACTTGATCCTTTTTTGATCCTTTTTTTTTTTAAGATTTATTTATTTATTTATTTATTTATTTATTTATTTATTTATTATAGACATAGAGAGAGAGAGAGAGGCAGAGACACAGGAGGAGGGAGAAGCAGGCTCCATGCCAGGAGCCCGACGTGGGACTCGATCCCAGGACTCCAGGATTGTGCCCTGGGCCAAAGGCAGGCGCTAAACCGCTGAGCCACCCAGGGATATCTGTGACACTTGATCCTGATCCTGAAGACTTGGTAAGAACTCAACTAGGAGCTCAACTAGGGGAAGAGGCTAATGGCATACTAGACTAGATTATGTTGAAGAATGGACAACTCAAAGAACTTGGTATGTTTGGGACTTTGGAATCTCCATAATGGAAGGTACCCATGAGTGAGGGCTGGAGAGAAGTGAGGAGGGATTTGGACCAGAGCTTGAAATGTCTTCAATACCGTGCTGGATTTCTTCTGTTTGTCTCTCCAGGTAGCTCTTTACCCTTGTCCACCATGTTCTTGGAAGGTCATTAGTGGGTCTTTTTGCCCTTCATCTTCTTATTGGATTCCCCCAGCACAGAACTCTGGCAGGAAACTGAAAGAAGGGAGAAGAGTGAGGTCAAAGCATTTGCTTTGTTGGCTCCTTCCACAAGAAGTCATCTGTGATTGGCTGCTTCCCCCAGCTGAGGGTCATTGGGACTCTAAACCTGGCCAAGTCAACTTGTCCTTTAAGGATCAGGTAACTTTTGCCTTTTCTCATCCCAGACCTCGTTATTGGATATATTAATAAAGAAGCATATAGGGGATCCCTGGATGGCTCAGTGGTTTGGCACCTGCCTTTGGTCCAGGGCGCGATCCTGGAGTCCTGGGATCGAGTCCCACGTCAGGCTCCCGGCATGGAGCCCGCTTCTCCCTCCTCCTGTGTCTCTGCCTCTCTCTCAATCTCTGTGTCTATCATGAATAAATAAATAAATAAATCTTTAAAAAAATAAAGAAGCATATATGTCATATAAGACAATTTTGTTTTCTAAGGACTTGGATAGCCATATTTTGATATAATTTATTTTTTTAATAATCCTATGTGTTTCAAGTTATACATTTAAACATACAAGTCTAGGGGCATCTGGGTGGCTCGGTTGGTTGAGCATCTGACTCTTGATTTCGGCTCAGGTCATGATTTCAGGGTCGTGAGATCGAGCTCCATGTGGAGCACTGAGTCAGGCTCTCCTCTCGGTGGGGAGTCTGCTTGAGATTCTCTCTCTTCCCCTTCCTCTGCCCTTTTCCCACTCATGCTCTCTCTCCCTCTCTGTGTCTCTAAAATAAATAATAAATTTAAAAATAAACATACAAGTCTATAGGCTTTAACCAATTTCCAAAAGGTTTCATAGCACACAAATTATTAAGAATCTCTATTCATTCATTAACAGTCATTCAAGAAAATACAGCAATGGCTGGGTCTCAGAGATGTATCTCTCCAGAAAACAACAACAACAAAAATAACCCCACAGGTTACTTTACAGAAGTCCTGGATAATTTCTTTTTCATAATTTTTCTGGACTAAATTCTTGGCATTTGGTGTGTTGACTCGACTTAAATGATCATAAATATTTGATCTGATTCTGTTTTTTTTTCTCGAATTCTTTGTGTTTCGTAAATGAATATCCAATTTAACATTTGACTTTCAGCGTGAAGAGCAAAACTTGTCATCATTGGCCTTATTTTAATTTTTATTATGTAAACCTCTCAGAAGTAACTCACAACTCACTGTCTCATAACTCACTTCTGAAACATCCAATGAGAAACTGCCAAGTTCTTCACGGTTGTTTGTTTTGGTCCCAATACGCTGTCCATGCCCTGGTTGAGTATCTCGCCAAATTTCCTCCAATTTATTGCAAAACCCATTGGCAAAACAATGAGGAAACATGTTTGGGGCCAGTTTTAGGCAACTGATGGTGCCGTCTTCCCTCACCCCCACTTCCCACTAATCCGTCAAGTTTCTTCCAGATCTAGCCATTCTTCATGGGATTGTAACATCTTGGCATGACTCCAAATATGAAAGAAACACCGTCTTTCTACCCTCACCCTGTTTGTCCCCTCCCCTCTTTTCCCTACCCTTTCCTCAATAGAGACACCCCTCAACGCTTAACATCTCCCAGCAGGGAGGATGGTCAACCTGGCATTGCAATATCCAGAAAAAATCTTAAGTTGAAAACAGGTGATTGTGCTCTTATCAATAAAGGAAATTGTAGATCTCAACCTCTTCCTGTCAAGGTGTGAGTTTTTCACAAAGCAGCAAATCTGGAATGTTTCCTGTGTGGTTGATGTAGGTGGGAGGAGCTGTCTTGTAGAGACTATTGAGACCAAAACCAGTGTCTTTACAGCCCGTTGATATTAAAAGTAGTTTTGAGCAGATGATGGTGTCTTTCTAACATAAACCTTGAAGCTCCTTCACATGGACTCTTTATAGCTCTGCTGTATTTGTAAAATTGAACTCCCACTTAGGGTCTGAAAACTAGAAGCTAAAAAAGGTTATGTGACTTGTTTAAGATTATTCAGGCAATTAGTATCCAATCCATAGTGAAAATATTTTCTCTATTAGACTCTGCTGCCATTTTGTGTTTAAGACTATGTTGGGTTGGGGCACCCGGCTGATTTAGTGGTTGAGCATCTGCCTTTGGCTTGGGTCGTGATCCCGGGGTTCTGGGATTTAGTCCTGCATCAGGCTCCCTAGTAGGACACTGCTTCCCCCTCTGCCTATGTCTCTGCTTCTCTCTCTCTGGGTCTCTCATGAATAAATAAAATCTTAAAAAAAAAATGTTGATTCTCAGATTTCTCCCCGGGCAACAGGCATAAAGAATCTTGGGATATTGTATTTGTTAAGAATAGGGTAGGAAAACAGAAGCCACATGCGGAATTTCAACAAATAGGAAAACACAAGATGACAATAGGGTTGTGGAGCCTAAGAAGAGCTCAGAGGGAGGGCCCAGAGGAACTGGGGCTTAAACTCCTGAGACGGAAGTTCTGTATGGCTGCTGAAGGCATCTGAGGAGCTTGGAGGAAAGGCCTGTGGGGTAGTACTTCAGACTCCTGAGGAAAGAGTAGTGCTGCCCTGCTGAAGTTTGTCTCTCTGGAAGAGCTCCTTAGACTGACTCTGGGAGGTGGAGCCTGCATCAATGGCTGGTGTGAAGTGGCGTCGGCAGGAATAGCAGGTGGAAAGGGTGAGAGCAATGCATTGTCCATTCTCCTGCCCTCAATCTCTCTCCAGTGTCCCTACTGACAGAACCTATTAACAGGCAGCTAGCAAAGACGAAATATCCTTCGCAGAGTTCCTTTAGCATCAGAAGCAGAGTATAGTTTTAGAGCTAGGGGACAATGGCTTACTACCTCGCACAGGTATGTAGGACACTTTCAGAATACCAGAGGATGCATCTGTCACCAGTAGGGACATTTGGTATCAGGAAGAGGCTGACTTAATGGGAAGTCTCCCGGTCATGTAGGTATGGCCTAGAGCCGGCATGTGAGTCACTGGGACCTCACAACTCCTGGGCCCTCTCTCTTGTTTGCACAGTCCTGTTGCTTGGGGCGGAGAGAGTGGGGTTGGTGTGGGAAGAGCGAGACTGCGGCATGCCAAGCTGTGGGCGGTGGTGCCAGTGTCCCTTGTCCAGCCATCCAGGTACTAGAAACTCCACCACAGTCAGAACTGGGCTTCCTGGGCTGAGCTGCCTTCTGGGGTCTGGCAGAGAAGAAACTAACAGACTATCTGAAGGGCCACGCCAACATCATTTTCATGAGAAATCGGTGTATTGGTCTAGAGAGGCATCTGCACCTGCTTGTGGTTCAGGTTTCTGGAATTCTAAGGAGTAGAGAGAAACTTGGTAATATAAATCTACAGATTCTTGTGCTTATCAAATAATCCTGAAATGTCTAGTAGATGCTGCCCCAACATGCTAGATAAATTAGATAAAGATGAACCTGCTTTTAAGGGAGTTCCAAGATTAACTCTTTGTGTTAATCTAGTTATTTTATTTTATTATTTTTTTTTTTTCTGGCAGAGTGGGAACAGAGTTGAGGCAAGGTAACTTAATGATGGCACATCGGAGAGCGCTTTAGGGAGAAGATAGGACCTGGGTCTTGACCCAAGAATGGACACTCGGTGGGAGGGCAAGGGAGAAAGAAGAAGCACCATGAACAGAGGCCCAGAAGTGTAGAACAGTCTGATGCACATGAGGAAGTGGGAGGGATGATAGCATGAGAAGCTCAGAGTCTCCACTAACGCAGCAACTTCAACCTCTTTCTCTGCTCAAACATGCCACCAGCTAGCAGCCTGACTGGTTTGGGCTTCACCTTCTGCTCACCTCTGATGAGAGCAATAATCATCACTATCCCAGAGAGCGACCAAAGAAAGAGAAAACACAGCCGATTTGGAAGATACATCATGGGGGTAATTAACTCTTGGATACTTGAGAGAGGGCAGCCACGGGGAGAACCTTGATTTACTTATGGAGACCGATCCCAATGCCTTTGGCATCTGCCTTTCTCTAGAACCAGTCCATTTTTCCATGTGGCTTTCCAAGATAAAAAGGACATTTCGGGACCTTTGTGTCCAGGGCATTTTGGGGGTTCTTCACATTTTAGAGAGGAAGGATCCACAACATCTGGGTGTGCACGTCCCTCTGAATGAGCTGGCCACTGGAATCTGTCACTTCCTGGAAGCAGTCCTGATTTAAACTAACAGTAGCCTCCTCTCAGCCTCCCTCCTCCACACAACCTTTGGCTTCCATCTGACCAGCCTTGACACCCAGTGTCTAAACACTGATAAAATTGATTCCACTAAGTGTGGGAAAGTCCTAGAGCATCGATTATTTCCGCCTCTTCACCCCCCATGCCCTGGTATTAGCACTCTCCCAGAAAGTACCTTGCTTGTTTGGTTGGAGGAGGTCAAAGCCCTCGTGAAGAATGAGTGGAATTCCACAGGACCAGGCCAGTCTTGATAAATGACAGCAGGGGATGGTATGGGGAGGGGAAAGGATCTGGAAGTGGGGAGATCTGATTGGCTGGATAGTAGTCAACTGCGGCTTTCACTTGTCCCACCAGTCTGTCTGGTACTCTTAGAGTGACCGAAGCCTTGCCATTATAAATACTTGAAGTTAAAAAAACAAGGATCTATGGAATATGTTTCCTCTTGTCAAGTTAAAATACTTTAAAAATATCTTCGAGAGTGTTATTGTTATACCTCAGAAAACTAGAACCACACAAACAGGATTGGTTGTCATTGCTTTGGGGCTTCTTTTTATTTTGACACTATTTTTTCCTTCTTGCAGTGAAGCTGATCAGTCCATTTTTGGCTGTGAGTATCCTATTGTCCTCTGTCCTGGGCTCTGCCATTAAGTAGCTCATGAGCTTCCCCCTCAACTTGCTGTCAAACGAGGGTTTGGTTGGTGGTCATTTGTGCTCTTTCCAGTTTTGACTTTTATGGCCTCTAAGGACCAGGTACCTTGCTGAGTCTGCAGAATAGACCTAGACAGGTTCTAACTTTAGATGAGCCTTCTGCAAAGTGGTACCAGGATGAGACCAGAGAGTCCTCACGCGGTCTTTTATATCTCCTCAAACACGGCCAGGGATCACAGTGGCAACATACCATGGAGAACCATGGAGAGGTTTTTGGTTACTCTGCCATGGGTAGGCTAAGATGTTCCCTGTGAAGAAGATAACTGCCCATACTATCAGGCAGTTAGACACAGAGATGATGCCTTGGTTACTAATGTTATTCAGATCTCCTAGTTAGGATCACAGGTGCAGAGAGCTCCTGAGGTTTTGGCCAGTGGTCTTCCTTAAAGACCTCTCCCAGTCATGAGAAATGACTTTTTATTATTTCAGCCGCTGCATAGACCAAGAAGGGGCATACATTTCTGTTGGCTCTGGGTTTAAAATCATGAGGGACTCTGGTATATAAGATTAAATAGGATAGGATTGTAGATATATATATATATATAAAACTTACAACCAACAAGCTGAGTGGCTGTGGAGTAAAAGGAAGCACCTCTTTTTATCAAAGCTGACTTCAAAAAGATGTCTGTTCCCCATTTTCTGGTCAATCCCATCTCTCTTCACAAATGTGGAAAGAGAGAAGGAGGCCACTGAGAGGCTCCCCAAAGATATGATAACTAGGTGAGGAGACCCTAGAACAGAAGGAGCCCTGATGACCACTTCATCCGTCCCTCTGCTTGGAAGCTCCAAAACTGGGGTCATCCAAGATGCAACTATGAATTATGCAATTTTCAATGTTACTGTCCATAATCTACTCCCCTCCACAATTCACATTCCTGTTGGTGCCTTCTTTTCTTCTGGACACTTCCCCCTCTTCCCTGAGCAATATTCTGGCTACGTTGGATCCTCACGTCTATGGGAGAATGCAATCTAATTGCTTATTCATGACCAATGTCAACAACTCCTTGTGCTATCATTAGCAACTCTACTAACATTTTTATTTATTTATTTTTAAAGATTTTATTTATTCATGAGAGGCACAGAGAGAGGCAGAGACACAGGAAGAGGGAGAAGCAAGCTCCATGCAAAGAGCCCAATGTGGAACTCGATCCCAGGATTCCAGGATCACACCCTGGGCCAATGTCAGGCGCTAAACCACTGAGCCATGAGGGATCCCCACTACTAACATTTTTAAATGGAGTTCTTGAGGAAAAAAATAATGCTTAGTCCACTTTTCCAATGGTGGAGCACTAGGTGTGATATCACCTGTAGGAAGAAAATGTTTTTGACTATGGGCATCTCTCATCAGTCTTCAAGCTGTTGTGCATAGGCAATCATCTACTCAATAGCCAACTTCTTGCTGATAATATTCTGAACAACCTATTATACATATTATATAATATTATATATCTTTCTTGGAAACACTCCTGAATATTTAGCAAAATGGAATACTCTAGATAACATCATTATATGTGCTTCACTTCAAACTCTTGAGTATAATGAAAAAGTAACCCATCTGAATTATCTCAGAATATTCATGATTTATAGCTGCTAAACTGCAAACCAGTTAAGTCCCTGGCATTAAACATGATTTACTTTTAGGCGTGCCTTATTAGCACTTCTAGAGTCCCAGACCACAGATGAGGCATGGGTGAGCTGTTCCTCTGGCTCCTGAATTTAACAGAAGGAAAGAAGGTGGCACCTTCCTGATCAGGGAAAGAAGAGTCGAATGAAGCTAGAGAGCCTACCCACCTCCGCCTTTCCCTCTAATTTCTTAAGGATAAGGCTGGGCCTGGGCTTCTCAGTGATGAACCACAGTCTGTTTTCATCTCCTCAGGCTTCCACACACCTTTTATGACTCTGTTTTAGAGAAAGAAAGCCGCCCTTCAAAGGCTTGGCTCTACCAAATTTTCCTACCATATGTTCTTATTAAAATGTTTATGACACTCTTTATCTTAGGATTATGGATGTGAGGACTGCCATCAATTCACAAAACACACTGCGAACTATAACTTACCACCGAGGTTTTTTTTGTTTTTTTTTTTTTTTAATATGGGAGTAACACATATATAATTTTAATCATTTTTAAAGCCAGTCCCAAAGTATTCTCAATATCAAAGAATGTTAGCAGGTCCCTGCCCTTTTCAGGCTGGGAAAACACGGAGTATATATTGGTTGATGCTGGGGGTTACACTCCTAGTGATATTGTTTGTCATAAGAACATACTGAGTATATTCTAAGGCTGATAGCAGCAGAGTAGTTACTGACACCACTTAGATATTTTTCAATTGTCTGTCATCTGTCATTATTAGACAAATATGGCCTCTATGATTCCTTTGATATTGGTATTTTAGCCAAGCAGTAATGAGTGGTGTGCTCATATATTAGCATTGAAAACACACGGTAAATACGCTATTTCCATTAAATATTTGGACTGATTATTGAAGATATTCCACTCGTACCTTGGAATATTTCCAAATAATTTTGGAAAACATTAGAAATTCCGGTCATGATCCCACCACCCATTTATAACTGAGCTTTTTGATATACATGTGGATACATTAGCATTTAACTGTATCACATACATGCACACTTACAAAGGAGTAAATTATAGACGTATTTTGGTAATTCTGTTACATATATGATTTTCTATACTTTGATTCATTTTTATACCCTGAGTGTTATCTCCATCAGTGCAGAATTCTTTATATAAACGGTTTTTAAGGGTCTGGTGGTAAAACATTATGTGGGTACAGCATAATGGTACTCATAGCAGTTACACAAGAAAACTGGTTTCAATTTTTCACTCTTACAGACAATGCTACGATGAGCATCGTTGTCCCAATCCTCTAGACTTTGTGAGGATGAAATGAGATGATCTATGTAAAATTTCTAATAAAATAGTGGTAAACATTCAAAACATTATTCTTTCCACCAGTGTCTCCCTGACATCTACTTTTCTGTTTCTCCATCTTTAATGCATTTCTTCCCCCCGAAGAATAAGGCCCTAGAATTGTAGCTATTTGGTTCAAGTATTACACATTTTTTAAGATCTCAATATGGATCATTAAGTTACTTTGCAGAAAATTTATACCAATTTTTCATCCACATTCAGTGTTGTTATTTGAATCCAGTTTCTGATTGGTTTGTGCAACTTCATTATACTCCTCTCGAGGCTCAGGTCATGTTAAAATACAAGAGGGTGGGGAGCAGGACATGCTCTGGAGTCAATTATCACTGACCAGGAAGGCGTGTGAGCACATTGCCATGTCAAATCCTTGCCCACTTCTAGCTTTATCCAGTTAAAACCACCAGAGGATCAGCCCGGCTGGTTCCTGAACCAATCTTGATAAGCTAGAGGTAATTTAGAAGTTCCATCTACTCTAGGGGTCAAGAATTAGGTTCATTGTGTGTGGTGAGACCCAAACACCTTCCTGTCCACCAAACCCATTTTATTCCCCTTACTTATTCGGTCCCTAAAATTGAACCTTTGCTCCCCAAATTCCTGACTTATACTTCACTCCTTCCTTATAATGGAAACCCTGTCCTAAACCCTAGTCTACTTGGCTGGGGGCTTGAGCCACTGTCTGGTTCCTGCCAATCCCTTACCCCTGGGGAAATGCAGTCTGTTTCCAACTGCATGGGCCACGTGGAAACACCCTGCTGTCATTCTGTCACATTGACTTAAAAATGTTTGCTCCTCTCTTCCACCTACTAGGGCCAACCTCCTGGAGCAATTGCTGTCTTCCAGATCAAGATAAAATTTTCCATTCCTTTCTGGAGTTTTGATCACCTCTCATCCCAAAGCACTGGCTCCGGGGCTAAGGTGACCCCACCATTCCTAGCATCCTTTTTGCATCATTGGCCAATGCCGCCAAGTTCTGAGCCTGCTCATGGCCAAGCCAGCTCACAAAACAACACCTTCTGATATGCTTCTAGCGATTTCATGGCTATGAGGAGTAGCAGCAGCTGGCAGGAAACATGCTAAATAGACCTGGCTCCTATGGGAATCACAGAGTTAAGCATTCCCACCCGTTAGGCCATCTTTCACATTTGATTGATTTTTTTCGATTGGTTGTTTGCCTGACCTGATCAGAGAGTTTGGGCAGCAGTTTCTGTTGACACTTTATTTCACTTTGGGTAAAGTTTAAACATGACTTATCGCAACCCTGACACATCTAGAAGGCCATGTTTTGCCCCCCTACCTCTTTCAGTTATGAGAACATAGGGTATCAAGTCATTTTTTTTTTATACATAGGAAGCAAGTTCATTGCTTTGGATCTTTTTGGAGAAAAGTCTTAGAAATTCCAGACTGTTAGACTATTAGACTATTCTTCTCTTTTGCTCTAGAGTTTAAAACTTTCATATAGAAGTCAAAACCCTCCATTTCTTGGAGAAATGGCGCTATGAGGTCGCAAGTCCCAGGACCAAGACTTCTATGTGTCTCTTTTTTTCTTTCCAGGGAACTGGCTAAACGTCTGGAGCTGAAGTTGTAAGGATCATAGTATCCCTGAGTCTCAAGTCTAGACTGATAAAAGTTTTTAAAGGTTCTCTGGTTCAACCTTTTGCTTAATGTGGAAATGCACTCTACAATATTCCTGCATGGGAATCACAGGTCTCTGTCCTTGTCTGGCATTCTCCATTTGGGGCTTATTCTCATAATAAAAACATCTTTCTTGTACTAACTGGGAAACTACCTCCAATTTTCATTCACTCCATATTTGCTCAGTACCTACAATGTGCCAGGTATGCTGTTCAGCCCATGGAATAGAAAGCTGAGTAAAGTCCGGGATTTGCCTTGAAGGGGTTCAGAATGGAGCAATGAAAATGATCACAGAGTATGATGCCCAAAGTTCATGGGAGCAAAGGTGGAAGAGCACTTAGTTCTGCTAGCGGGGTGGAAGGTGATGATGTGACCTCAGAACAGAGCCTTGAGGGTGCATTGAGTAGTAAGGAAAAGACAATCATCACTCTCCCAGCTAGAATCGTCCATCCATATCTCCTGCTTTCTGTTACAGGTGTGTTATGGGATGTATGATTCTGGAAAGCTGGCCTGGAGCGAGATTGATGTGGACCTTGGATTCTCTGCCAGGGGTTTTGAACTTTTTGCTGCTGAGAAGAGGAGCCATTAAAGTGAGGAATGTTTGGGCGTCAGCAGTATAACTTCTGACTGAACGGGAGAGCCAAGAGTTTGGGGCTGAGGCAGCGCTGAATTCAATAAATATTTGGAGGCTGGGTCACAGAACTTAGCGACCATTGTAGCTGGAGGGTGACAGAGAATGTTGTCCCGAATTCTGCAGCACCCTGAACACAGTTCTGCTTCCCTAGGAGTCTTCCCTTCTCCAGCACTCCATTGGTTTACCACATACCGCATGCTTTCTGGAAACTTTAACATCCTCGTCACCTCTTCAAACACAGAGGTTTGCTGGGGCCCCTCTTAAATGTGGTCCCCTGAGTCAAACACATACACCCAAAGATAGCCCACCAGGGGAGAATATAGTACCTTTTTAAGCAAACAGGATTCTTCCCTTGTTAATTCCACATTCTGTCCTCACCTCCCCTCATGCTTGGGAGAGCACCCCTCCCCTCGCTAAGTCTCTGTCTGTTCATCAACATGATCTATTAAATAGGGCACATCACCACTTAAGGGAAAAGTGGATAAAAATAATTTTTCAACATTCACTTGTTCATTCTGTAAGATTTTCTATATTTATAAGCATTTCTGGTAAATATAAGCATTGCAATAAATACCTACTATGTGCTAGGCACCCCCATTGGGCCCATGGGATATCGTGATGGAAAAATATCAGAATTTGCCTTTAATGAGTTCGGTCTAAATATCAAAAAAAGATGTCTAAAGCAAGTTTTCTACTAACAAGTAGCTTACAGTCTCAAAGGCAAGAAACGACAGTCATCCATACTTTCATTCATGTTGTACTAATAGGTGGCGTGCAGTGGATGCTTCTTCTGGGCAGGTGTCCTTCCAGGGGTTGACATGAATTAGCTCACTTAGTTCTCATAAAACACTAGGAGGCAGGTAGATATGCTTACTCACCTTCCTATTTTATAGAGGAGGAAACTGAAGCATGGCCATTCGAAGTCACCCAACTAAGTGGACTCAGAAGGCAAACATAAGAATTTTGCTTTCCAACTCTGCATCCTTTACCAGTAGCTTGCATAATCTCTTGCAAATAAGGCTAAAAGAGAAAAATGCCATGAAAGAGAAAGAGTAGACTTTTCCTGTGCCTGGAAAGAGCAGTCCGTTTTGATCCCCTTGTAAATGATTCATCCCTGGTGTGGGCTTCTTGTGGGCTAGTTTCTGCGTGTGGGTGAGGAGGGCATCACTGCTTTCCCTTATGCATCTATCTGCTGCCACCTGTATTTACAGCGGGAGAGCTCACACCCCACTGAACGGTGGTGTTAAAGTGATAATGTTTTATGCTTTGGCTTTCAGCAGGTGACAATAAAAAAAATCAATGGTTTATAATTACAGGTCCTTGAAGTTTAGTGTTGCCGCAGACTGTAATGAAAATTCATTTGTAGTATGACAACCACAGATTAGCAATTTCTCTCTCCCCAAATAGCAGGGTGGTTTCTTATGTTGCTGGTTTGCTACCTCTTACAGAAGGGATTGGATCATGTGCCAGGTTGTCCCAATGAATAATTGCCTGGTTTTATTATATGGGATAAATCAATCACATAGACTTTGTGCGTTGGCTTAATGAGGTTAGATCAGCAAGCACCGAGCTTGGGAAACAGTTGTTGTCAAGAGCCTCTGAGCACTAACAGACGGCCCTGGAAGGGCTGAATTTGGGGTGAATACTCAACAGTTGGCCTGAAGGTGCATGGTACGAATCTGAGGTTTTGTTTGGGAGTTGCCTTTTAAGAGGGCAGGGGTTCTAAAATACATCGGACCTGCAGAAAGCATTTGTACATTAGTAGATCAGTAACTAAAAAAGCAAAACAAAATAAAAACAAAAATAAATTTAAAAAACAGCCTCTGCCCCCATGCACCCCTAACTGGTAGCTCTTGTCACTTCCTCACACAGTGATGGCTTTATTTGGGGAGGGGGGATAGAAGGAGAATGGATTATAAAACACCACAATGGCTTTCCAGGGGGAAGCATGTTGCTTCTCTCCGGCTAACACGGGTTGGGGAGGGGGTGGTGTAAGGAGTTGGTCAGTAACCCTTTGGATTTCCAAGCTCCCAGATGTTGCAAGAGCCCAGATGCTTGCATTGTTTGAGCTAGGGTCATGACGGTGGAAAGGCGTTGCAATTTCCTTCTGCCCTTTGTACACCGGCTGATCTCTAGGTGAGATTCCTCTGAACACCTCTTGGGTATTTGCCAACAGGGACAAATTGAAGATCATTAAGAACTTCTTCTCCCTCCGATGAGTCCTTCTGCCTCAATGTGCCATGAGGCTATCGTATTTGCCTCCCTCTGTGTGCACAGTTGATGAGCATATCACACAGTAGAGGCTAAAGTGGCCACAAGAGGCTGCGTTGAGGTTGCTGGAGAAGAGAGAAGCACACGGCCAGAGAGAAGGTTCATGGGATGTCCACTATTTAGATGCCTGAATTCAGAGTTAGCCATGTCTTGGCTCTTGGCAATTCCTAAGGAAATTCTGGATGACGACCCTTGGAAGACTTTCTGGCCCAGGTAATGCATTTCATGTTCTCCTTCATGTTTCTTCTTTGCCCTTCTCATGAGTAGACTTAGATTTATACACACACACACAAAAAGTTTCAGTTCTCAGCTCAGAAGATAGAAATTTCTTGACTTCTGAGCAGAAGGGGGATCACTGAGACTCAAGAAAGCACTTCATGACCGGGGTCATGATGGTGTATCGATCAGCGCTGGCTGTTTTCTATCAGTCAGGGTGGCATGGGTGGTAACAAACAGCCCCCAGATATTTTTTTTAACCCTTTTGTGTAAAATAAAACACAGATAATGCAACCCCCGAGAAACAGTATTTATCGCCTTATTATAAGGCTAACACCCTTGTAACAGGTACTCAAGTTTGGAAACGGAGCTCAGATGCCCTGTCCCTTGGCTCCCTCCCAAACTAACCATCTTCTTCACCTTTCTGTAAAAAGCCCCAAATCGTAATGGGTGAAAACAATTAGAGTTTATTGTTTACTCATGCTACATATCTATTGCCAGAAGCTGAGAGCGTTGCTCCCTTGTCATTGTATCCATATTCTGGGACCCACATTGACAGAACTCTCCAGAACATTGCCAGTAAGCACAGCAGAGGGAACAGTGCCTTCTGGGGAGACACACGTTGGCCCAGCCCTGAGAGTGAGAAACATGACTTTTGTTCACAACTCTTTGGCCAGAGCTGGTCCTGAGGCTCCCAGGAAATGTAATCCCAACATGGAGCTGCTTGGAGAGGGCTGGGGTGGGGGGTGGTGGTGGGGGGAGTGGTGGGGGTGGGAGCGGAGGGGGGGGTGGGAAGTAGGGGTGGGGGGGAGTTCTTGGCAAACAGCACAAAAAAGTCTACCACAGATGTGGATTCAGACTCTGGGTTCAAACGTTGGTTCTACTGGTGGCTAAGTTGAGTGTTCTGGACAAGTAACTTTTTAAAAACTGTTAACCTCATTTATAAAATTTATAGTGTTCTGAGAAGTAATGCTTTACAGCCTTAGGACAGTGCCTGGCAATTGTAATCTTTCCCGAGGGCTTACTATGAGGACTGTCTAAACATCCCCTATTCAGGTAGATGTTCAAGATTGGGAGCGACTTCTTCCAACTGCTGTCTGAGACAGGGTGGGGGAGTGGATCGGATGACTCGAGTGGTCTGAGTTGCTCTAACGCCGCGTGTAAACACAAAGCAACAGAGCTGGGCCCATTTTGGGAAGCACCTTGGAGGCTTTCTGTTTCCTACCCCAGACCTATCAGTTTGAGGAGGGGGCGGAGGGAGAGACAAGACTTCCTCATTGCTAGATCCCTTTGGGGTTTCCAGTGTGTTGTTATTGCTTCAGGATGTTGGTCTTTCTTTCTACCCTCTTTTGGATGACAAGAAAGTGATTCACGTCCAGGGGAGGGATCCCATCCCCTCTCTCACTGACAGCGAAACTGTCAAAAAGCCCATCCCTATAAACACTAACCTGGCAAAGGAGACCAAGCCTCCATATGGAAAGTCGAAGTAAGGGATCTGGCAGGGAGTCGCAAAGATGGTTTGAATCAGAGGCAGAGACAGCCCATGGATACTGGGGTGGGGGCTTGGGGCCGTCTGCGCCCTCGTGCCAAGATGACTGGGAAGCTGGGCCAGTGAGTTTCCATCCGTTGGGGAAGGCAGGCCCTGTCTGCACTGGAAGCCAGATCATGGCAGGTCTCTGGTTTAAATTCGGCTCATCGGAGGGTCCTCCGAGCTAATTGGGAAGGAGTCAGGCTGTGTTTTCTTTCCCGCTTAATAACAAGGGGGAATTGCTTACAGCTCTGGACTTTATTAGGGGGGAATTTGACATTGTTTTGTTGGACAGAGGTTTCGTCCAGGGAGCTAATCTCTCACACCTGTTTGGCTTTGTTCAGGAGCCAAGGGGTCCTGGCCTGTTCGCTATTGGTTGCTGCATAGACGGATGTAAGGGGAAGAAGGGAAGGGACCAGAAAGAGAGGATGGGGTTTTCTTCCTCACTCCTCACTCCAAAAAAAAAAAAAAAGAAGAAGAAGAAAAGAAAGAAAGAAAGAAATCTAGTGCTGCAGATGATACAAATGCCAGCGACAGAGTTAAGAAATATGACATTTGCATGTGGAGTAGGCCCCTCCAACAGCACCAGTGCCCTGAGTATGTCGTAAGCATCGCTGTCTGCACAGCAGTCAGAATTCCTGCCCTTTTGGGAATTCACATACTGGTCATCCCAAGAAAACACAGAACTGCCTCTCCTGATTCCTGGAAGCCAGGTCCCGGGGGGGGACCTCCAGGAACTGCTCTTGGCTCCTTGCCTGCGCATTGTCTTTCACTGGACTACCTTCCACCATTGCAGGCTGCTTCACGAGCCCGGGGAGCCTTGCCCTTTATCCTCTGGGGGAAACTTTATGCTCATCAGCACTGCTAGAGCTGCTGTCAGTGGAACCTGAAGAGAACACGTGTGGGCATATGTGGGAGAAAGGGTGAGCGTAGGGCAAACGGGGCACTCGTGGTTCCTGGCTGCACGCACTCCCTCTTCTTGTTGCAAGAAATGCTGGCGGAGGTGAGTCTGTCCATGCTGGAGCAAGAGGCTGGCTGAATGGCCCGGGGAAAAATAAAAGTGTGCTGACCCTCATGGACAGAAGAGGGGCATTCTGCACAGGGGTCAACAGCTCCATCTCTTGATTGAGGTATCTGGGTTTGAACCTGAGCCAGGTCCAGTTACACGATGCATGGGGCTTTAATGAGACCACGACCTCCATTCTGGCACCTGCTGGGAATCTGGATTGGGCTGTGTGAGAGGCCCCCCTCTGCCCCCCAGATGGGAATGACTGGGCCTTCCTTGCTGGAGAAATACAGGGCATGCACTTGACCTAGTCTCTCTGTGCACGTGCCACGGTTGCAAAAGTTGATGACCGAACACGAGTTTTCCTTGTCTACCTGCTGCTCTAGGTGGTGGGCAGTGGTCAGGGAGAGGGGTGGCAAGGGGGAAGACAGGCAGACCCAGAGCATCAAGGATGGGAAGCAGGTGGACAAGAACCCATCCCAAGACAGGACCATATGTGAGCAAGCCCCTACACGTGCTCCATCTGACTTTACTTACGGAACACAAATTCAAAGATAGAATTATTAAGAACTTTAAAGCAAGCGCCTGTAGGACATTACACTCCGAGCAAGGGCCCTTAGAATCCCCCCGGATGATTGCACCGGTTGCCCACCCGGGAAGCCAGCCCTGCTCTCCGCTTCACCCCTTTGTAAGCCGTAAAAGCTTGGGAATGTTACTTAACCTCTGTAAGCGTGACTTTCTCCATCTACAAAGTCGTGATGATGAAGGTACCCATGTCAAAGGGATGATGAAACATTTCTGGATTTGCCTGCTTGCTTTTCTACGGTACGATATAGGATTGAAACTTTATTTTTGTCCGTCCGGTTCACTGAGGGGCTCCGCTCTCTCCTTCTGCCTTTTTGTGGCCAATGGCAGAAAATTCCGGGGGTATTTAGCCAAGCTTAAGGAGGAGACCCACAATATAGAAGCTGGGGCCCTCTGCCCTCTAGTATACACACACACACACACACACACACACAGGCACACAGATAGACACACATACACAGACACACATGCACACACACTGCCTTCATCAACATTAGATGCTAATGTGGATTTTTCTTTAGATGCTTCAAGGAGACAAGGGTTCTTTGGTGGTGCTGTAAGGGTCCCCAGGAGCAGACAGGAGTTGTAACTATAGCTGGCCACCCCCCTCTCACTATCTCCATTCAACCGCAGAAATTGCTTTTCAGTCTGAACTATATTTTGCTGTTTCATATAGGATTTTGCTTGAAGAAATTAAAAGGGTTTGACTTGTCTAAAAAAAAAAAAAAAAAAAAGGGAAAACCAGCATACAAATCAGTGGGGCCTGTGGGCCTGGACTGTGCTATAGCTATTAGTCCACTGAGTTTGATTCTCTGGCAGGGTGGATGCTGACCTGGAGAGGCTACGCATGAGCCAAGCCAGCTGACAGATCAAAACCAGGGCTCTGACATCATAGGTTCCATGCCCAAGGAGTCAGGAAGCGTGATTGAGCTTGGCTATAGGACCTTCCCAAGTGCCTTCTCTTCCCACTGCGTCGCCTCCTTGCCTACACTCAGGTCTAAAAAGGATGGGACTTTCCAGAAGCTCGGCTCCAAAGTGGGTTATTTTGATCCCCTCTTGAGAAACACTGGGCTAGGAGTCAGAAGATCTGTGTTCCACCTTTATGTTAGTCACCCTCAGTTGTGTGAGGACTTTGGTAAAGTAAAGAAGCTTTACAAGCCTCAATATGTTCTTCTGTAAAATGGGATTGCTCTGTCTTGCCTTTATCACAGAGCCCTCATGAAGCTCTCGTGATGGACTTTGTGCAAAAGTCCTTTTGGAAACTGTAAAATACTATCCAGATGTACAGAAATTTTAAGAGTGACTCTTGCCTCCGTTGCCTGTTCTTTGAAGAGCCTTATTCTCGGCAGCTCTGAATAAAGAGTAGGGAAGATAAGAATAGCTCATACTGGGACGACTGGGTGGCTCAGCGGTTGAGCGTCTGCCTTTGGCTCAGGGTGCGATCCTGGAGTGCTGGGATCGAGTCCCACATCGGGCTCCCTGCATGGAGCCTGCTTCTCCCTCTGCCTGTGTCTCTGCCTCTCTTTCTCTGTGTCTCTCATGAATAAATAAATAAAATCTTAAAAAAAATAAAAAGAATAGTTCATACGGCATCATCTTTCTACCAATAGTCTTCTTTCAGTGTTTTGTGACCTACCTCTATTAAGCCAAAGCCATGCAATGAACCAAACACATATACGTGTTACATGTACCCTTGTGCACGTATGCCTATACATCTATGTAACATTGTCATCCTATAAATCATTCAAATTACCCCCTTTTCTTACAGGCAGTTACGCTATGGGACAGCGGTGTGTTGGTAAATGTTTAACAACCAGCTCTCTGAAGAAAATGTGCTTGTGTTTGTAGGTACACGAGGAGATGAGGAATCTTTCTGACATAAAGGATGTGTTGCACACGATTTGAAAATAATCATAAAATACGGAAAACCATGTACGGCAAATTCCATATAGTTCATTGATTCTTGAAAAACATACCACCGGCTTTTCTTCTCGCAGTTGACGAAACAGCCTATACTCTTTCCATCATGAATGCTGCTTGATTTTTCATTTTTGTTAAGGAATAAGATGAAGGAATGAAGACATTTTGGGGGGCCTCATTCTTAGTCGATGGTATAGGTGATTTTTTCCCCCAATCAGAGAATAGTTTTGAATAATGAAAGAATATTTCATAAGTGTGTGTGTGTGCGTCTCTCTCTCTCTCTCTATTCCTCACAATGTAACCTCTATGGATGCGATAGACTTTAATGTGTGAAATATTTTCTTCATCACTCTCCAGTCTAGACAATTACAAAACCATAAATCAAATCCTGATTGGTAGCGCTTTTAGATTTCCATGGTGTTAATGTTGCCACCATGGCCAGTTTCAAGCTACAAATGTGACATCACCGAACACAGAGTAGGAAAGAAATGGGCAGTGGCCAGCATCCCACGGTATTTCCACCCTATAGACGCAACAGACGTAAATAACCTCAAGACCATAGATAATAGTGAGACTTTGTTAAATAGTGAGCAAGTGATAGCTTATTTAGCTTGGTTTTTAAATATAATTTATTTAATTGTAAGTTTATAGAATTTCACTTTTAATAGTGGCTGTGTTTAATAACTGGCTCACAAAACTCTTGTAAATGGAACAATCAGCCCCTGTGAGTGGGCATGAGCCGGCTCCAGCATACCACCGCATGTTTGTTTTCTTTTATCCCTTGTGAATCTGCGATTTTTCAACGTTCGAAAAGAGTTATTCAGTACCTATATGTGTTCGATGCTGGGATTTAGGCCTGGGGTACAGGCCCGGTTCTCATGGAGCTTACAGTCTCTTTGAGAACCAGAAAAGTAAAGCTGTGATTGAGAGTTTTCCAAGTGAGGGTTGGGGTTTTGATGACAAGACAGACAAATCCTGTTTGGTCCAAGTGCATAGTTGTCTCACCTTTCTTTCCTGGTTACCTTCTAGGCCTGGCCCTTTCTCTCATTTCTCTCATTTCTCTCATTTCTCTCAGTGCAGTTTTCTGGCTAAAAATTCTTCCTCTTAATGAAGGACCTTGACCCAGGATCATGGAGCTCGGGGCCACCGGGAGGCCATCCCTAAGTCTGAAGTCATATAACTGGCCTGCCACCCACCCCATTTAGAAGAGAGGTCCTCTAAACACCTGTGATTTGTTTAGAGCGCAGTGAAGTCCACACCCCCACCACACACACACACACACACACACACACACACTCCCTGTACCATCAGAACTTATTTGCAAGGCCTCCACCCTCTTCCATGGGCAAGTGCAAATTTTGAGATCCCGAGCAGAAATCAATACAGAAGTAAAAACTTGAAAATGCCCACTTACCCTTTGTTAAGAACAAAATAGGGTTCATGTCGAAAGGGTTTCCTCATTTTGTAGATTCCCTTCAAATCAGGGGCTTTCCAAGCAGTGGCTCTACCTCTGCTTGTGTGACAAGGTGGCAGGGCTCTGAGATTATTGATCGTGTGTTGTCTGGGACTGGATGCCTGTGTGTGTATGCACACATACACTCACCCCCCCACACACCCACATCCACCCCCCCCACACACACACACGAAGAGAAAAAAATTCTCCATGTATGAGCAGAGCCCGTTCGTGGGTAAAGGCTAGCAGTGCATTCTCTGTCATTGTTTGCAATAGCTCCCAGAATGGGGTGGAAACTTTAATCATGTCACTGCTTTATTTCCAGCTTCTGTTATCTTTTGAACTCCTCTCAGGTGGGGGGGGGGGAGGGGGATGGGTTCCCCAGCAGCCTGGGCTTTTTCTAAAGAGCCTTTGTCTCCCTGCTCAGGTATTAAGTTGGTGGCGCAACAATCATAGGTACATTTGGTTCACTCCCCGCCCCCTGCCCCCCCCACCCCACCAAGGGCCGTCCTGGGTCTGAATGTGGGCCTGTGTTCTCCTGGTCCACCGTCCCCAGCCCTGCATAGAACTGAAAAAGAATGGGCCGCAGGAATGCACCCAGAACAGAGCCAAATTGTTCAAGCTGCGTGAAGAAGAAAGAAAAAACGAGTTGGGGGGGGGGGGTGGCGGTGGTGCTGGTTGAGGGAAGAAGAAAAGATTTCCTTGTTGGTTCGATTTCTCTGGAGATATTTGGAGGATAACACAGCAATTTTTTTTTTTTCTTTTAGGAGGGGCACCCGAGAGCAAAAAACGAGAGAGCCGAGTTTTATCGGCCAGGCGGCCCGTGCTTAAAGGTGACATTCGAGAGAACAATCGCTAGGTTGTTTGGTCACCTTTGCTGGTATGAATGAAGCTTAAGAAAAGCTGTCTTTGGATTGCTACTAATAGTCATCTTCATCATGCCTGCTCTCCCTCTCTCTCTCCCTCTCCCTCGCCCTCTCTCTCTCTCTCTCTCTCTCTTTCTCGGTTCCCTTATGAAATAAAGGCACACAGGTAATAAACAAAGCACTATAAAAGATCAGATTGACGTGTTCTGTGGCTCATTCAATGTCAGGAGCAAGCCTCCTGCGCTCCGCTGCTAGTGCTTGCGGCACCAAAAGCTGGGCCAGGACCGAGGGATGGTGGTGGGATGAGGCTAGACCCCCTTCACCCATCCTGGAACCTTGCTGAATTCATCAGGGCCACGGCCTGGGTCCGCTAACCCACACCTGACGCCCGAGGGACAAAGGACAAGATGGCAGGGTAGAGACCCTTGGATTTGCTCCTTTTGGATTTTTGGATTCGGACCTGACTTTCTTTGTCCATCCTCATGCCCGATCCAGGTGAGTAGCTGCCTGGGTTGAAAAGCTGTTGTTCAGTTGAATCTGACTCCCCCGCCCTCAACTTCGAGGGTGATTCAGTTGTGACTCTTACTTTTTTTCCTCTTTTTTGTCACGGGTTAGGTCCTAGTGGGGCAATCCCCCAGCAGACCCCTCTCTGGCCACCTGCTGTGTGAGAGGCAGGCCAGACTCCGCAGGGATTGTAGCCACGTGTAGCAATGAGCTGGGTGGGCTCATCTGGTTTGGGAGGACAGTCAACCATGGGTGGATGAAGAGAAGTGTGAGGGGTTCTTCTCCCGACAGGCAAGCTTTCTTGCCATTAGTCTTCTCACTCCTGGCTGGGCCTCTGCCTTCGGCTTTCAGCTTCTCTGTAATTCCCCTGTGCTTTCCATTTGCAAGATTCACCATAAATGCACAAGGGACCTGTGGGCCCTGTCTGGTTTCAAAGACAAGAAGCTTAGGTGAGTGAACAGTGGGCACCAGCTGTGGATCTGGTTTCTTCCAGTGAGTTGGTACCCAGAGCTCCTTCTAGAAAGTTCATCCACACGCAGGTGCTGGTGAGCTGGGCTCCTATAGGCTGGGCCCCTGAGCAGACGAGTCACTGAAGGTGAAAGGGGGTACCCCAGGGTTTGGGGGCTCTGCTATTCTTTGCGCTGCTATCTGTTCTTCTTTTCCTGGATCACAAGCACCATTACTGAGAATATAACCTCGTAATCGACCCAAATGAAACTATTTCAATTTTGCAGAGACAGGAATATGAGATTGAAGTGGTGCGTGCGTGTGTTGGTGTGCAGACGAGCACAACTGACTGTGACGTGCATCCTTCAAAGACCTGCTTTACGAAGCCACGAAAATGCCTGTAGTGCATACAGACAGCGTGATTACATCAGGGACTTAGATCTATGCATCCTAAAGGGAAAATCATCCTAACATCTATGCACTCGCTTCGATCTTCTCATTAGTGAGTAATGCCAAAGAGTGGTTCAGTATATGCAGCGTATAAGATTAGTCAGGTTATACAATATGTTTAGGCTCAGGATTTTTTTAAAGGTTTTATTTATTTTAAAGAATTTTATTCATTATTTGCTATATAGAGAGAAAGAACACAGAGGGAGGAGCAGACTGAGAAGGAGAAGAGGCTCCCCACTGAGCAGGGAGACTGATGCCGGGCTCAATCCCAGGACCCTGGGATCATGACCTGAGCCGAAGGCAGGTGCTTAACCAACTAAGCCACCCAGGTGCCCTTTGGCTCAGGATTTTGGATACTTCCCAAACAGCCCACTTATTGTTATTATTAATTTTATTTACTTTTTATTATATTTTATTATTATTATTATATATTACTATTTATTTTTAATCCCCATTTTGGGACTCAGCTTTGAAAATGATTCAGTGGGGCTTATCTTCCAATTATTACAAAGGGAGGATTTCTGGAATTTAACGAAAACCTGAAACCTCCCAGATAAGAAAGACACTGCTTCTGTGTGTGTGTGTGTGTGTGTGTGTGTTCATGTGTGTGTGAAAACATACACTATGGAAGTTGTATACAAACACTGGTGTAGTGCTGGTTCCATTTAGGTGTGTGTACAGAACTATGAAATAGTCATTGGGGAGAATATTGAGTCGTTGTAACTTGGTTATTTAGACTCAGGCTCTAGATCTTTCAACAGAGTTTTTTTTCCCCGAGAGCGTTCTGGGGCAAAGACGTGGTGTTAATTCGTAGGAACGGGGTTATATGTAATACCTCATTTATGTATTTCATAGACATGCCCAAAGTTTAACATGTCTTGGTCTGCTCTATAATGAATAATAGATGCTTGAAAGCTTTCCCGATTTGTCATCACATAGAAAATTTCCTCTTTGTTTGCTCAGCGTTGAGACTTTTTTGTCTGTACCTGTGTTTTCCAAATGGCACTGGTTTCTCGGGATGCAACAGGGCTTTTTTTTTTTTTTTTAATTTTTATTTATTTATGATAGTCACAGAGAGAGAGAGGCAGAGACACAGGCAGAGGGAGAAGCAGGCTCCATGCACCGGGAGCCCGATGTGGGATTTGATCCCGGGTCTCCAGGATCACGCCCTGGGCCAAAGGCAGGCACCAAACCGCTGTGCCACCCAGGGATCCCAACAGGGCTTTGAATAAGGCTGCTCTAAGAGAACCCCACCAAATGCCTGGCCTTCACCGGTGCCTGGAACATAGCAGGGGTTCAGTAATCTCTTGAAGAATAAAGGAATGATTGGATAGTGTCTGGGCGGCCGGCGATGAGTGTTCACCTCTGTATTTATTTACACACATAAGTACTCTCTTGAGTAGAATATTCAGAGTCATTGGACCAGCTGTCTTTGAACTCAGCCAACATATTCTTTTCTTGGTGTCTCATTTACCGTATCTGTCACTTAAATGCAATCCCTCAATTGCTTTGGTGTTAGGTAAATATGTCACCAACCTTCCTGTCCTTAGAATTTTCTTCTTTGTATAGCTCTCATCATTATCCATATTTATTCAAGATATATTATGGATTTGGGGCACCCAGGTGGCTCAGTGGTTGAGCGTCTGCCTTCAGCTCAGGTCGTGGTCTTGGTGTCCTAGGATCGAGTCCTGAATCGGGCTCCCCACACGGATCCTGCTTCTCCCTCTGCTTATGTCTCTCCCTCTCTCTCTGTGTCTCTCATGAACAAATAAATAAAATATTTAAAAAAGGAAAAAAAAGACATATTATGGATTTTATTGCTATATATCATATAGATGTCAATATGGGCTAGCACAAGAGCTCCCTTTCTCTCAGATGAGAGTTTAAAATATGTATGCAGTGTAAGTACGTGTACACCAAGTCCTCAAACAGAATTTAATTTCCTTTCCCAATATATACTCATTACTCCAGGTGGGAGACTAGAGCGGCCAGCAGGATATGGTACAGGGGTCAAATATTGTTATTCACATAAGGTGAAAGAGGGAGAGAGCACATCATTCTGGAGAGTTCTACAAAGAACACTAACCGCAAGTCACAATCTACAGCTGTGTTCTAATAAGCACAATGTTGGGTGAAGCCGTTGCCAATGATGTCTGGCCCTGGACATCTGCCTTCACAGACTTATGGGGGCATGGGGACCCAGGGCTCAGACATGTGCATTATTCACTGTTTCTTTCTCTGCTTATTAGCCTTGTGGGTAAGGGCAGCATTAAGCAATGGCCCAGCAGCCTTCAAGAACAACGCGGCAAAATGCAGGAGAACACACAGTCTTGTGTTTGGGGCTTTAAGAGGCTCTGAGGTGACTTGGTGCTTGGGAGGATTTGAGAACAGATTGGCTTATAGCCATTACTGTTGGCTAATAATTGCACTAATCTTTTAGAGGGAGGTTTTGTGTGTGTGCATGTTCCCCCTTCCCTCCATCCCCAAGTCAGGGAACAATGGGGGACTTGTGTTTCTGGACTATTCCATGGAATAGGTCAGGGAACTTCCACTGCGTGCATAAGATCTGCCATGGATGACCCACAGCATTAGCCCCAAGCTGTCATGAAGGAGCCCGAGACCCAAGCACGACTGCTTGGGCCACATTGCAGGGAAACTTTAGCTGAGCCAATTGAGCAGTAGCTATTTGGGGATTATCAGATCCGGTGCCCTTTGGGGACCTCAGAAGCAAGGTGCAATTCTTGCTGGTAGGGAAAGAAGCGAGGAGGGGTGTGTGCGTGTGCATTTCCGTGCCTGTGTACGCTGCATCCTACTCATTTTTCACACAGCTGAAACTGTTCTGTTGTCTTTAGAACGGATGATATTTAACTCAAACTCAGAGTGGAGGTGTTAAGTGGAGACATCCCCCCAGAATGAACCGTGCGTGTGTGCACACATGTGCGTGTAAGGGGTGGGGGTGGCCAATGCGTCCATCTGCAATGTTAAAGTCAGGTTGTCAGCTCTCTGAGGAGTGAAACTCATCTCCTGCATTGGTCCAGGATGGGGACGTGTCCTCTGATGCAGAAAATGTTGTTTCAATGTTCAGTTGTGATGAGAATTCTCCCATAATTGAGAAAGCAAGGACTTGGTAGATACGTAGGCCCAGAAGGTCAGAGCAAGAATCTCAAGGGTGGTAGGATCCAGAGGGCAGGCTGACTTTGCAGCACATCCATCACCGTGGGTGCTAATTTCCTGCGCCCCCCCAGAAGGGAGCACAGGATCACCTCCAACACCCCAGCCTGCCATTTCTGTTTAGTGAATTTCCACGAGTTGGTTGCTCACATGCGAGGCGTTGGGAAAGCAGGGTCCTCGCCAGCATATCAACTGGGGTGAGGGCAGAGCATTTTAATTCCACTCTGCCTCTCAGCCCGGGGTTCCCCTCCTGCCCACTTTGGGGGTATCCTGCGTCTCTCTCCATCTGCTCCCTGTTAAGCGACTCCTGGGTTTTGTAACAAGGAGCCTGCGATGGCTGGTGGATGGAGCACACTGTTCGTGTAACTTGGCAGGAGCTTGCACGCTGGCACCAGAGGGCAGTGAAAAGAAGAGGAGGTTAGCATGTGTCCATGGGACGGGCGGTGGGGGCCGAGGGCTGGGACTGGCCACGGGAGGCCACCGAACCGCCACTGGTGGCTGATGCCCTTGGGAGCTGCTGGTCTGAACTGGATGGAGATCCAAGCAGAGACACAGATTTGTCCCTCTCAGACCCTGGGGAGGTCTCCAGCCTGCGTGTTCCAGCTCCCCATGAACATTTCCAAATTAAAATAAATTAATAAATAAAAATACGTGTGGAAAAGTACAGTAAAAGTGACAGCGCCTCCCCAGGTTCCGACAGTTCTGCTTGACTTCAAGATCAGCCAAATTTCAGCCCCAGATCTGCTGGTTTAATGTGTCACCTTGAGTTATTAACCGTTTCCCTGCCTCTCCGGCTGGGAGGTCTTCTGGCACCTTGCCCCCAGCTGGCTCAGTGACCTGTTCATCCTGACGGGTTTCAGGATTGACCCGAAGAGCCTGGCTTTCTCTCATGGAGTCAAATCTGAATTCACTTCACTGTCTCCTCCCATTGGTTTTTGCCAGGTGGTGGCTGAAACCGAAGAGCAAAGGCATAGGACAGAATGAATGACTGCAGAGTCAGCTCTTGAATGGCCTAGAGTGTCCCTCAGAGGCCACCCCCCCCCTTTTAGAATATTTTTCTTGAGTAAGAATCAAAAGGCAGAGAAAGGCTTATTCCGGAACTGAGAGGATGTAGGATGCAGTCAATTGGGAAGCAGGGGGAGAGCTAATCTCATATATGTTCTTTTCTTTCTTTCTTTCTTTCTCTTTCTTTCTTTCTTTCTTCTTTCTTTCTTTCTTTCTTTCTTTCTTTCTTTCTTTCTTCTTTCTTTCTTTCTTTCTTTCTTCTTTTCTCTCCTTTCTTTTTCTTTTCTTTCTTTCTTTTTTTTTAAATTTTATTTAAATTCAATTTGCCAATATATAGGATAACACTCATAGATGTTGTCTGTCAGCAAAATCCGTCTTTGTGGCACAAAGTGACATGGATGTCCCCATGGGCGTCTGATCTCTCCTTTGCTCACCATCTCTCTGGTGTCATGTGAGAGTGCCCAGGATCTTCCTTTTGTCAGTAGGGTGCCCAGGATCTTCTTAGGCAATAACCCTGTATTTAGACCATTACCCAAGGTTCTCGTTTTCCTCAAAACCCCTGTGTTCTCAGAATCATTCTCCTTGGAGCCTTGTACTTTGGGGCCATGCAACTTACCACCATGAGAAATAATCCATGTTCATAAATTGTTTGGGGGCTACTGGATTACTGCATTATCCAAAAAAGAGAATTTTAAAATGAAGGCATCTATCTTTTAGAAACAAACTTAACTTGGATGAAAAATTCTCTTTTATTTTTGTAAAGATATAAATTTTATAATCTTAAAAGAGGCAGCAGTTTGGCATGACTTCTAAGTCAAAGTATATGTGTGCATATAGTGAAATCTCTCAGTTCCTGAGTTACTGGAGATTCAATCCAATTGAAATTGTCAGTTTATGGCCTGTTTTTGTCCACACATGTTTTGTGCACATGGGAGCAAATATATTACCTCTACCTTTGTGAAGTGTTTAATGAATATTACATGTTAGAAAAGTTTTAAATTCAAAGAAAAGTTGCAGAGATACTACTGAGTTCCGATCTGTACCATCAGCCAGTCCCTCTCTTGTTAACATCTTATTTTACTATGTACATTTGTCACAGGTAAGAACATTATCATTAACTACATTTCGGAGTTTATCAGATTTTACTAGTTTCACTCCCATGTCGCTTGCCTGCTCCAGGATCTCATCCAGGACACTACCTTAAATTCCATTGTCACGTTTCCTTGGCCTCTTCTATTTGTGACAGTTTCTCAGACTTCCTTTGCTTTGATGATCTTGACATTTTTTTGGGGGGGGGAGGGCTGCTCAAGTATTTTGGAGGATGCCCCTCAATTTGAGTCAGACTGATGTTTTCCTCATGTTTAGCCAGGGCTTGTGTGTTTGGTGGATGATGACCTAAGAGGCGACGTGCATTTTCATTGTATCATGGGTACATGACGTTCAAGTAACTTATCGCTAGTGATGTGACCCTTGATCTACTGAGTAAGGTAGTGTTTGCCAGGCATCTCTGCTGTAAAGTTGCTTCTCCTCCTTCCATACTGTATTCTTTGAAAGAAAGTCAATGGGTTGTGTGTGGGGGGGTTATGCATCCCACACTCAATGGGGGAGGGAAATTATGTTCTACCTCCTTGAGGCCCCTTTAATTTTTATCAAATATGACAGCATACTTTACAGGCTTCACTGTGCCTTGCCTTTCCTTTTTTTTTAAACAATGCGTTTTAGATATGGCTCCATGTTTGATATTTAGAGAAATTCCATATAGGTTATTAATTTTGCATTTATTCTGTGGATGTATTGATACCATGACTGATTTAACTAGTCTCCTTGTGAAGGGCACTGAGGTTGCTTCAAATGTTTTGGTCTTGTAAACAATCCTGAAACAAAAACTTGGGTACATGTTCAAGTGTATCTTCAGGATACGTTCCCCAAAGTTGAGTTACTACTTGAAGAGGATGTGATTTGCAACTTCTCGAGCTTTGCCATGCTGCCTTCCATAGACAGTGGAGGAGTTTCTGTGCCCTCAGCAACGTCCCATCAAAATGATTCCATGGATGAAATTTCAAGTTGGTAGAGGAAACGTTCTTAAACTGGTGGACCATTCAATGCTTCGGCAGAGCTCCTTCATTCATAGTGCAATAGGGAAAAAACTATGGGTGATCCAATTATCTAGGTGCAACATGGCCTGTGAGCTAATTTAATGAGTCTAGAGCCCAGCCCACATGCCGAAGACTTCATTGTGTCTCCAGCTTTATTCCTTAACTAGGCTCCTACTCATGGCGATTTCCTGGCATGCTCTGGAAAGCCTCCTATCTTTGCATAGAACATTCTTTATTCTTTGAAGACTCTCATCTTCTTCCCCAACTAACCATATACCCGATGAAAGCTAACAACTTGGTTATGTCCATTTGGCTCATTCTTTTTCGTTTCAGCACAAACGCACTCCCTCAGCCTTATATATTTTGCACCTGTATGTTGCCATGCTCAGACTCTGAAGTCGTTGCTATATTGAACAAAGATTATGCCTCCCAGATGTATTGGAATATTCTAGGACAGGATATTATATTTTCTCTTTATCTCATTCTCCAAAGGCTCTTGAATCTAACATGCTGTGAGTCCATGTTGTTAGTAGTGCTGCCAATAAACTCTTTTCTCCTCCATCTTCTTCAGGAAAGAATCGGGTGGAAGGAAACCATTGGTGTGAAGATATCTTCCTATCATTGGTCTCTCTTCAGAATTAATGAGAGGGAGAAATATTTTCTTTTCTTTCTTTCTTTTTTTTTTTTTTGAGAAATATTTTCTTTGAAACTAAGGGATGATTTCCCAGAGGTGGTGAGAAATAGCTATAAAGGTCGCTAATAAGATTTGAAATTATCTGGAAATGTTGCAAATCACTGAAAACTAACTCTGGGCCACAGAGGTATTGTGGATGGTAGGGGCCGTGGTTTCTCTGATGTGTTGGCACTGGGCTAACATGAATTTACTTAATATTACTGGGTTGGCTGCCGATTGGGAAGGCTCTCCCACTTGGCCTCATACTAGTATCCTTATGGTGTAAATCTGAATTGAGGCAGGAATACTCTGCTCTTGCACAAGTTGTCTTTTGCCTCAGTCTCTGAAACCCAGACTCCTATGGTCAGAGCCTTGGGAAGGTCAGTCTTGCATTTGGGGACAGACTTTTCATGTGGCCAGTGAAACATCCCCCATCATGCTTCTACTCTCTAACCCCCTTAAACATTTCTATTGACATGGCTCTTATTTCATCTGTTCTCACCCATTCAATCTATTTAAATTATGGGATTTTAGAATTTGAAAGAGTCTTGGAACCTTCAGGAAAAGGAATCCAGAAAGGTAAAGTCTCTCTGAAGCCTCACAAAGCTGGTTGAAGAAGCCCAATGCTCAGCTCAGGTGGGTCTCTAACACCCAGAAAATTTTTTTTCTATCACATTTCCTTATTTATTGAGTATCCAATAATAATGGCTAACATGTATGGAGTCCTTTCTAAGAGGCCAGCACACACAAAAGGTTTTACCTGTATTATTCCCTTGCAACAACCCTCTAAGGCAGGCAACTACCATTTTTCCCATTTCGCAAATGAGAACATAGGGGAAAGTGCTGAAGTTACTTGCCCAAGATCACATGGCTAATAATAGGTGAAGTCAGGTCAGTCTGATGGGCAGAAAGTACCAAGGCAGCGTGTGCTTTTCTGGGCAACATTACATAGCAAAGCAGCCCGTGGAGCGGACCACGTTAGGTTTTGCAGAGAGGTTATGGCAGAAACGATCTCTGCCCTTGGCGGTTTTCATTCTAGTTGAGGGGGCGCTAGAGTTGCCAATAAAATACTGAACGCCCAGTTACACTTGAATTCCAAATAAACACCAAATATTTTTTAGTATAATTATGTCTCAAACATTACATGGAACATATTTATACTAAAAATTACTTGTTGTTTATCTAAAACTCAAACTTAACCGGACATTCTGCTCAAGCTGGCAACTGCACGGAGAGCATCTAGAAAACATTAGAAAGCTGATGCTTCTGCTGCGTCTGCTGTACACGCTCCCTTATCCTCCCCCCATGGTATCTTCTCCCTTTCTTACTCTATACCCCTTCTTGGTGGGCCCCTCCCCACCATAGGTGCTCCATCCAGAGTACACAGCCTTGTGACACGGTGGCAAGTTGTGGAGCTATGTCCCAGGCTGGCCAGCAGCCCCGGGGTGTGTCCTGCAGCTCCCAAGGCCTCCACTTTCCTCCAGGAGCACTCTTCCTCTTGGCTCTCCCTGGTTGCTCTGCCCAACCCTACACCACCCCAGACGTCTGTTCCACCCAGGTCTCCACCCTGCCCAGTGGGTGCACTGGTTTGCATCAGGTCACTGTGTGCTCATTAGTATTCACCCAAGTCACGGGGCCTGAAGGGAACGAGACAGCCAAGCAATCTGGCTACTTCTTCATCCTCTCTCTGAGATAGGCTTTCACGGGAATCGGGGTGGCTGGTGGGGTGGGGTGGGCGGGTGCTCTGAGCACACGAGCGAACAGTCACTGCCTGTGTACTCTCTGGGATGGGGGCGTTCCGCTGGCTATTTTAAGGCCAGACTGGTGAATGTTGGGTTCCCCTTCGTTTACCTAGGCTCTCAGTATTTTCCCTGGCACACTCTGAGGTGGTCACAGAATGTGGGAAACCAGGCAAGGGAAAAAATTAATGCTCTGTGATGACGCCCCTGGTAGCTACTGCTAAGTTCCATGGAAAAGACGGGAGTTGGGGGGGAATGGGGGGCTCACTATCTGTGCCTATGGGTGTCTCCAAAAGCTTTTAGCTGTATTGGCACCTACTCAACCCTAGAGATGGTGGAAAAAGAAAATTGGCTGCTAACTCAGTCCGAGGCCTGCCTGGTAGCCCCAACTCCACCCACTCCTGTGGAGTGGCTTTGCCCACAGTGAATGCCCCTTTATCGTCAGTGAGCGATACTGATTTTTCAAAAATACTGTGTAGGCCTTGTGTCCCAGATGCCTGTGGCATGCTGGCTCTGCTTCCCTTTCAAGGCTGTTGGCTTAAAAACCCACCCAGAAACCTGAGAAAAATATCTGCACTTGGCAGCTCAAGAGGCTGACACCAACCGCCTTCTGTTTCTTAGCCCACTGGCCACAAGCTACCAAGTGGACAGTTATTATAAGGGAAGGAAACAACTTGGGTAGTGGAAAAATGCAGGAGGCAAATCACAGTTGGTTAAAAGTCCTATGGGGAGCATGCCCCGCATTGCTTAGACTCGCGCGGTAAAGACTTAGTTCATCATCTTCCCTGAGCGGTAGGTTGGCTTTGCTGGAAAGTTCCATTGGCTTTCTGCAGGTTTGGCCTTCTTGGTTAGCAGTTTTTTATCAGAGCCAATAGTGGAAATTGAGTCCAAATGTGGGTCTTAAGTTGAGAGTGTGATCGGATGTTGGATTTTCCCATGGGTCAAGTATTTGTTATATGTTTACTGTATACCAGGCACTTGATGAGTCATTTTGCATACATTATGTCATTTGACCTTTACAACAACACCGTACGGTAGGTGCCATGGGACCCACTTTATGGATGCCAGGCTGAGTGTCTTGACTCAGCCACAGACAAGGTCAGCCTGGACTACCTCCTGTGCTGTAGCTCCTGTTAGACTAAGTCTCACTAATGGGAGGATTTTTTTCCTTGAGCTTTTTTTCCATCTAATTGCGGCTTCCCTCTTCCTGGAAAAAATTGGTCATGCCTGGATTGAGAGATTCATTTGAAGATTTTTTCAGTCATTTATCACATATTCGTAACTGAGTTTTATTAAGATGCAGGTGATACAGTCTCATGACTGTATCAAAGGGTGTATCAAATGCCTCACTGAAACACTATCGTCTTCTTGTTGTACCTGGATGGGTTCTAGAGAGTAGGGGATCACGTGTATACTTAACTGGTCAAAAGAGGGAGACTATTAAGTGTTGTTTTTAGCCGACTCATAATGGACTTCAAGATATCACAAGATAATTACTTGAGGCTATTAAAATAGGTCCGGGGGGGTGGGGGTCTATGAAACAATGCTCCATGTGACCTGTTGTTCCTTATAAAGGTAATGCCCAGCATTTATATAAGCTCTACGTGTTGCTTTCTAATTTCCTAGTTGGAAGTGAGCAGTGGCAAAGTACTCAAAGCTCTCAGTATCTAAGTCTAGACAAAGTCACAAATTCAGGTTCTAACAATTACTAGGTCCCCACTGGGATCTCAGTTCCACTATTTCTTCTATCAACCAGCATACTGTGCCCTCAGTTGTTGTTATCACTTCCAATTTGGATGACTGTCCACTGGTCTTCATTTTGAAAATTCTGATAGCATCTATAAGTGAAAAGTCCAGAGGCATTGGCCTGTGGCCACCCTCGTTATTAACACAGTTATGATTTTTCATTCAGTGCTTGACAACCCAGCAAGCACAGTCTCCTCATAATAGGCTGACCTGCCCTCTGCCTGGAGCCAGGAGTCAATGAAGCACAAGTACCTGGAAAAGACATCACGCTCTAGTTCTTACTCCAGAAGACATCAACCCAGCACCCTGGGAAGTGCAACCAGGCAGCGGTATTTGCACAGCCAAACTCACCCACCGCTCCTGATCAGATGGTTTCCCCTCCTTCTATGAACATTTAATCTAACCTTATGCATGTTTTGGGGGCAAGATGGCTCTTATATATTTTTACTGATTACTTTTTCCCCAAACTCTTTTGCTTCTGTTCTTTGTATGATGCAACATATGACATTCATTCCATAACATCTCTAAATTACCTACTATGGGCAAAGCCCTCTGCTTGGTGCACTGAAGAATGTGGTTGAGGTCAAGTGTGAACAAAGGGGACTCAGTGTGCCTAGGATGAACCAATAACTACGAGTTGACACACAGGTTGTACAAGCACAATACTGACAAAGCATCATAAATAAGTGCTTTTGCCAAAACATTTAGGTCAACTAAATCTCATAGAAATGAACTAGAAACGTATAATGCATTTATTATTAGCTACATTCAACATAAATTTTTTGAAGGTCTTAAATGTCCAAACCTCTGAGTTCAACCATAAGTGGAAAATGGATAAGTTTCTTGTCCTCAAGTTGCTTATAATTAGGGTTCTAAGAGAGACTGTAAATAGCTCTTGTTTATATTTTTGTTGTAAAACATGAATATGGAGTCTACTATTTGCCAAGGAATTTGTTATTTGGAAAATGCAAGCATACTCATTAGATGCAGACAGATGTCACCCTTTTCCTAATCACTCTTAGATTTAAAAATATCATAAAAATTGGGGCATCTGGGTGGCTCAGTCAGTTAGGCATCAGCCTTTGGCTCAGGCCATGGGCCAGGGGTCCTGGAATTGAGCCCCATGTTGGGCTCCCTGCTCAGCAGGAAATCTGCTTCTCCCTCTCCCTCTGCCCCTCCCTCTGCTCCTGTTCTCTCTCTCGCAAATAAATTAAATAATAAATAATAAAAATTCAAAATAAGAGGAAAGTAAAGTTGATGTTGAAATAAATATTTTCAAGAAGGATTTCTCTGTGTTGAGGTCTTCAACTGTCGAGGCATGCTACACGTGCAAGATGAGTGGCTGTTGTGAATGTAATTCAACCTGGAAACCCTCATGGGTGGTGTAGATTCAAGACAGTTTTTGAAGAAGTTGAAAGATGGATAGACAAAGCTCTGGGAAGGGGAACTGTCTGGTCAGAATGTTGAGGGAGGTGAGGAAGTCAGCATGGAGGTGGGTGGTGGGAACGGGGTGGGGGGAAGATTCACTTAAGACAGAAAGCGAAGCTCTGTGGTAAGGAAGGGGAAGAATAATGAGGAGGAAATGGATGTAGGATCTACTCAGATCTTACATCCAACTTGCGAGGTTGAGGATTTTTTTTTAATTACAATTATTAAAACAAATTTGAGGGTAAGCTCATCTGATTCCAAGACCATGTTCTTACATTTGCACTTCACTGTGCGTGCTTTATAAAAGGGAATAGGAAAAGCTGCCGGAAAATAAAGGCCCAAGACTGAGAGTCCGTCTACAAATTTTACCTGGAAACAAATGAAAAAAATTAGCATAGAAAGTAAAGGGTGCATGAATTTTAAACATAAATATAAGAGGTGGAACATATTTCCATTTTTTCAGCTGGCCACTCCCAGACCCCCAGAAATCTTTTTGCAACTTTCCTGTGCTATTAACATCTATTTGGTTAAAACTTTGAGGAATACTACTCTCCATCCAGTCACCAACACTCACCTCTCAGTTTGTACACTTAACACAAGACATGCCATGATAAACATTTGTACCTTCAAAACAGCGTGGTATCAAAACAGCTAAAGCAAACTGTTAGAATTTGCAAGAACAATTTGGGCAAACACACACACACACACACACACACACACACACACACACACTTGTGAATCCAAACAAGCACAAAACCACAAGAAACAGCAAAGGGAGTAACTTCTGTTGGACAGTTCTCTTTGAACATCTCTTTCCTCTCTTTCTTATGGTACTTTTGGAAACTTCCAAGAGCTGTTTCAAGAGTCAACTGTACCAGTAGTGCCTACAGTTGGCGTATTTATGCCAGTGAAAGAATCTGCAGTGACTCACAAACTGTCAGGCTAAAGAATCTGCCTAGTTGGAGCACAAGATGGTGGCCCTTTTTCCTTCCAGGAAAAAAGACTTCATAGGAGATTGATGGTAGGTTTCCTACTGGATTGTTACCAACTTAATGGCTCTACCTCTTCTCAGCTCTTTCTTTCGAAGGGGGAAGAAAAACAGCAACTATTTCAAGGATACAATGAGAGAGAGGAGCTGTTGTTACCCTTGCCAGCTGATGCTGTGGTTGGTAATAATTTTAATGATAATAAAAATAGCATCTAATATTTCTGGAACAATCACTATATGCCAAGCACTAGCATAGCAGTTCTCAACCAGGGGTGATTTGACTGTTGTGATAGAGGGGGGGTGGCATGTGGTGGGGACTACTGTCATGTAGCCAGTAGAGGCTTGGATGCTGCTAGACATTCTACAATGCAGAGGAGAAGGCCCCACAACAAAGAATTTTCTCACCCAAAATGCCAAGAGCTCAGTAACCTTGCAGCAGACTGAGGTTTTTACATATTTTGATTTTCAGAGTAACCCTGTGAACCCTCTTATTGTCCCTGCTTTATAGACAAGAACATTTGGGCTTAAAGTAGCTCAACTTGTTTCGGCCTTTGAACGTTTTCAGGTTTCTTTTTTGAGATCTATTGGTCCTGTGATAACTGCAGAAAATTTAGGTTTGTTCAGTGGCTGGGAATTGGCTCCCTCACATGCCAGCATGAAAGTTTTACCGCTCTAGTTGACCCAACCCCATCCCATTCTGGGATGAGACTGGCTAACAGCTGGAGATAGGAGCAAGGGGAAGAACATATTATATAATGTCTACGAAAGTCATGAAAAGTTGACTTTACTGCTATGATAAGCAACCAGTAAGATAGAGAATAAGAATCTGCAGTGATTTTAAAAATGCATTTCCAGCCATGGTATCCAGACTGTCCCCCCACATCCCTAGTGCTCTACTCCTAAGTCTGATAGTGGCATGGCATGTGCTGTTGAGGAAACAGAGGCCCCGGTGCCACAACACTTAGACAAGAGAGGCTGTCTTGCTGCTACAACCACACAGGATTAGGTCATGGAATTCTGAGAGTGTTGGGTCCTTTGGAAGACAACTTCTGCTTTTCTTTTTTTTTTTTTTTCCTTTTTGATAAATGCCAAGCTCCTTGTCAAAATATTTATTATGACTAGAGACAAGAAAATTTGACTTTTTCTTTTGAATAGGTTCTCTGCCTCTGGCTTGGGTGTTCTGACCATTTCTCTTCTCTCTGCTCATTTTTCTTTCCTCTTTTCCACTTTTCCACCTTTTTCTCAGTTCTCTCTAGTTCCATCTTTTCCTCTCACTTCATAGTATTTCTCACTGGCCATGAAAATGTGGAACAAGGGAATTGTCCAATGGACAGGTTGTATGGCCAGGTCAATGAGGGCAAAGATCTCTTTTGTGTAGTTAGGAGGCACCCACTTTGAACGCTTTTTTGAAAATGAATTAAAACCCCCTGATAGTCTTTAAGCCATAACCTGGTAACAAAAGGGTACAAATCCAAATATTTTTCCCCTCGTGATTTTCAAAAAGTTTCTGCCATAACCAGCACTCTGCTTTGTCCTATTGCTGTTATATATTTCAAAATTACTATGGTTGTTTAAATCGACTGAATTCCATGAAACCCAAAATATAAGGCAATTTAGCAAACATTTGGTAAGTTTGTATTATGGGCCAAGATGAGTATGATGTAACTGACCCCCGCCCTGGGGAGCTTAGCATTTTGGTGGGGAAAAGGAATAAATAATACATCCCATTATCATAGAGGTAGATGTATGAGTTATCTCTCTTACTGCCTAATAAATTACCCCAAAACTTAGTGGCTTGAGATAACACAAACTTATCATTGCACAATTCCTATAAATCATGGATATGGATATGGCTTAGCTGGATCCTTGGCTTCAAGTTTTCTTGTAAGAATGAAAAGTATTGGTTTAGGGTCTGTGGTCCTATCTGAGGCCTCAACTATGGAAAGATTCATTTCTTTTTTTTTAAGATTTTATTTATTTATTCATGAGAGACACAGAGAGAGAGAGGCAGAGACATAGGCAGAGGGAGAAGTAGGCTCCATGCAGGGACCTCAGGATCACGTCCTGGGCAGAAGGCAGGTGCTGAACTGCTAAGCCACTCAGGTGTCCCAGGAAGATTCATTTCTTAGCTCACCCATGGAGTTGTTGGAAGGTATTCAGCTCCTTGATGTGTCCTTATGGGTCTGAATTTCTCACCAGCTGTGGGCTGAAGGCCACCCTTAGTTCCATGCCACATAGGCCTCTCCAACACAGCAGCTTGCCACTAAAGTATGCAAGCAGAGAAGGCAATAGACAAAAAAACAAAAACAAAAACAAAAAACAAAAAACAAAGTTAGCATCTTATGGAAAATAATTTTAGAAACGACAGCCCATCCTTTTTGTGTATTCAGTTGATTAGAAGTGAGTCGTTAGCTTTAGCCCACACTCAAAAAGAGAGGATTACACTGAGGTCTGAATACCAGCAGGGTGATCACTGGAAGCTATGCCAGAAGCTGCCTACTACAGAAAGGTTAAGAGATTGCTCAAGAGAGGCTCAAAGAAGCTGTGATCCTGTTAACGCAGGGAGTGGTGGAAGGAATCTTATCTCTAAAAGGCAGTATTTTCTGGGGCACGTGGGTGGCTCAGTCGGTTAAGCGTCCAGCTTTTGATTTTGGCTCAGGTCATGATCTCAGGGTTGTAAGATCAAGCCCCATGTGGGGCTCTGTGCTCAGCAGGGAGTCTGCTTGAGATTCTCTCTCCCTTTTCCGCCCCCCACCCCCACTCATGCATGTGTGCTCTCTCTCTCTTTCTAAAATAGATACATTAATTTGAAAAATAAAATAAAAGGAGGTGTTTTCTGACTACACTGGACTGCACTAGGTTTTGGCATCTCCCCAGTGATTTGTGGAATAATCCTAGACTTTCAGAATTTGTGACTGGAGCCTTGGTAGCTAAGCACTTACGGTGTTATGTCCCTAATCATGAAGAAACATGGAACCTCACCAGGGTACTAAAAGAAACATTTATGGTTACTCAATTCAATATTTGTCTCAAGGAAATTTTCCTAATCATTTGCTCATTTAGTAGTTTACTTATTCACTTATTTTTGTATCAATTAGTGGTAGATAGTGAAACTCAAAGATAAATTACCTTGGAGAGACTAGATAGCGGGATCTATAGTTATAAGTGAATAAGGTTTACTTTTGAAGGCATCTCTGTAGCCTAGACAGGGGTTCAGCAAAATATGTCTCATGGGTCAAATTTGCCTCCCCCCTCATCTGTTTTTATGTGGCTCATGAGATAAAAATGGTTTATACATTTTTTTAATGTTTGAAAGAGTAAACAACAGAAGAATAATATTCCGTGGTACATGAAAATGGTATGAAATTCAAATTGCAGTGCCTATAAAGCTTTATTGGGACAAACCACTCCTGTTTATAGATATATTGTGTAAGACTGCTTTTGCAGAGTTGAGACCACATGATTCACAAAGCCTAAAATATTTACTCTCTGGCCCTTGAAGAGGAAGTTTGCCCACTCCTAGTCCAGAGAAAGATGGACACGTAAACAAATAATTACTGTGTTGTGATATATGATATTCTAGACGTACATACCAGGGTCACCGTGAGCACACAGGTTCTGTTCATAACTGCTTCCGGGTTGGTGATGAAAGGCTTCATGGAGGTCTCCTTGAGGATAAGTGAAGGTTTTCCTGATATAGGAGGTTTTAGAAAGGAAATTACTCATGGCTCTTGTTAGAGATGGTTGAGGAAGACTTTAAGCAAGAGAGACTGCTGCAATGCAGATATTGTAGCGAGAGAGAGAGAGTGGACCCAACTCTGGATACAACAAGGGCCAACAGAGGTTTACAGCCAAGGAGCAGGGTGGGGGTCCCTTGGTGGAAAATTAGTAGGAGGACATACCAAGACTGGGAGGATTCTGGCCAAAGCAACACTACAGGATTTTTGCTAAAAGCTAGCCATGGTGATAAGATATCTAGGGTACAGGATGAGGAATTTGATCAGATATCAAGGGTGGGAGATTTTTGCAAAACTGATCCAGCAGGATTCCTGCTGAAACTAGCCTGAATGATCCAAGGACAGAGCTCAAGGTTGGGGCCTGGTCAGAAAGAAGAGTCAGAAGAGTCTAACTCAAGTTTGATCAAAGGAGAGAATCTTTGAGTGTCTGTCAGGGGTGAAAAGAGAGAAAGGACAGTCTCTCTCAAGGATCCTTAAATTGGTGACCATGGACTCCTCAGGGGGCTAAGGTGCCCCTGAAATTGTTCTCCAAACCTGTGTTTATATGCATATGTGCATTCCTTCCCCTCTAGGGAGAGGATCTGGTTCTTACAACAGGTTTTCGACTATTGAGGAATCACTGTTTGGGGCAGACATGATGGGGGGCAGCCCATGAAGAGCCACAGATGTGTAAGAGAGAATCATCCACTTTTAGGAGCCAACGGTGAGAATACAAAATAGGTTTCTATGGAGTGTAGATGGAAATAAGGCTAACCAGGTGTCACCTATTGGAGGGATAATGCAGAGGTCTGAGGCTGACTCAGTGCAGTTAAAAGGACTCACTAACACAAAGATACCAACCAAAAAACCAAGTTAAACAGCCTTGGTCTTTGCTCTCAAGTGGCCACTCCATCAAAAGCAGCTGATGGATAGGCAGGAAGAACTCAGCCACCTACGGAGAGGCTGTGGGTTGGCAGTTGGCTATAGTAACGCTGGAGAAGTTGGCCAGATGTCCCACTCTTTAATCAATCCTTGATCAAACCCATCTCCTATTCCCCTCCAAACCAAAACAACATTGACTAAACCTGCCTGTGGCCCTGGGAAAGTCTGGCCAAGCAGCAAGAGGCAGGCACAAGACCCAGCTTCCTCTTCAGGAGGGGGTTCTTTATATTTGACGGTGCCGGGGGCACACAGAGCAAAAGAGAAGTCTCCAGTCCTGGCAGGGAAAGTCCCTCAGACGGAGGGATGGAGGTTCTGGACGTGAGGTGTGTGGGGAGGAGGTAATGGTTTTCACTGAATTCCTTTTTATATTTTATTTAGATTAAGTTCTGCTCAGCAGGGTGATTTCTTAATTAGAGCCGCCCAGCCAGGCAGACCTCCAGCTCAGACCCCTGTGCTGCCTTCTAAGGTTTCATGAGGGACCTTGTCCTGCCTTATTTCCTGAGTTCTAATATTTGAATAGTGTGCAGTGGATTTCAATGGGAGGAAAGACATGTAATTTAATCATCTTTATTAGATTTTGCCTGTGGATGGGGAGAGGGGAAGGAAGGAGGAGGGACGTGTGTCCTCTCTTTGTTAATTTTTTTTCTTTTTCTCTACCTTTCTACCAGTGGTCAAAGAAGGAGGAGACTCAACAGCTGTTTCTTTCTCCCTTCATTTTTCCAACAAAGAAGCTTCATGAGAACATTAACACCGAAAGAAAATTGTGTTCACTGCAGGACTTTTCAAGGATCGGTGGAAAGATTTATGTAAACAAATTATTCAGTTCTTCCTTTGGTGACCTTGGTCCTAAGAGTGAATGAGATGATCCTATGGCTTTTTGCCCTTTCCTCAATACAGAAGCTGCAGACTGCGCTCAGCAAGACCTCACCAAATGGAGGAAAATTAAAGAGAGAAATGGTCCATGGTGTATTCTTAACCGCCATAAATTGGCGTCATTTTGGCCACCATCCAGGAGAGAGACACCAGCCTACAGAAACAGAGAAAGAAGATCAGAAGCCGATGGAAGGAAGGGAGGTTGGTCGTGTTGCTGTCCTCAAGAAGGTAGAGGGAAACCGAGCAGGAATTAACAGGAGTGAATAGTCAGCAAGGGTCTTTTACAGGAAATAAATCTATCTACTGGGGTTTTCCAACAAATGCAGAATTCAGCGTAGCAGATCAAAAGAAAGAAAGGAAGGAAGGAAGAAAGAAAAAGAAAAAGAAAGAAGAGAATAATTATGTCCAGAATTGTCCCAATTGTCCTGCTCAGTGCAAACACACACACACACACACACACACACACTCACACACACACCCTGCAGCCTATAATCCTCCCTCATGCCCCTATCCTGTTGATCTTTCTTCACTTAAAAATTATCGGCAAAGAATTTATTCATTTGGGAGAATTCCAGGCACTACATTTATGTTCAGTTCAAATGAAATGGGATCCAGACTTTTCAAACTGTGCTGTTCTGCAGATAAAACACAAAGGCAGGACCTCATTATCTGGAGACATGGTCCTTTCTTTTTCCTGTTGCCTTTTGTTTCTAAGCAATTTTAGGCTTGTTTGGAAAGTCTCATAACAGGGGCAGAACATTTTTCACCACATCTATTTCAGGAGGGTTTTTAGTTAGGAATAATGAATTTACCTCTAAACAGATGGAAGAGTTTTACTAAAGCTAGAAACGACACTTTTCCTAATATCCCCGATAGGCTGATCTTAATCCTCTCATTGTTAAAAATGCTTGGTCTATGAGAGTCTTATTTATGTGCCAAGTGTCTTTATTAAATCATGAAATTAACACAGAAAAAAATCCTATTACAATGGGTTTCTGTATATGATCAAAAGTTGTTCATGATCCTGCTGATAGACTACTTATTCCAAAATTTAAAAAGGTGAAATTCCAATAGAGCCCAATGCTTGGCTGAGGTTTTAAAAATTCATTGTAAAATGGCCGGAGGGGTTACGAGGCCCCCAGCCAAGAAAAGGCCCACGTTTTATCAAGGCAGTAGTCCCTAACAAAAAGAAAACTGTGAAAGATAGGCCTCCCATTCACCCATACAAATGAATTCCTGGCAACATTGTAATATGATTTGACCTGTAGAAACACAACAAGTCTCTGATATCCACTTTGATTTTTAAGAACCTAAGAGGCAAATTCAAAGACAAATTGCCCTAGTGAATCCAGGGTTGTGGGATGCTAAAAGAGTTTAAAAAGTCAAGAGAAGCAGTTTGGTATGTTTGTATATTGGATTTTGAAATTGAACTAAAAATATATTTTTTTGAATGCAGAAGTAGTACATGTTCGTCACAGGAGAAAAAAATTCCCTCAATACCCTTCTCATTGAGAAAGTACACTTGTTTGGGGTTTCCAAACTCGATTCTTGCCTTTATATGAAAATGAGTGTTAATGGCTCTGTGTTAGGGCTTAGTCTAGAAGCGCAGGTCCTGATGGACATTAGGAGGACCTAAAAAGAGAAAAAGAGATCCAACTTGGAGGGGTCAAGGTCTGTGGCCTGTTAGGGGGACTTGGAGGGCTCTGTTAACCACCTAAGGGAAGGCAACAGGAGGTCCAGATGAAGCAGAAGACACGGGAGGACCATGCATGATGGAAGATCTTAGGTAGAACCAACAGGTAGCAGACAAGTTGGGACAGACGTGGCTGATGTCAGACAGAGAAACGGAGCCTGCAAAGGGCCTTGACCCCGGAGATGCGTTTAAAATCCTTTAGCCTTTCAAAGATGGTTAACCCAAATTACTTTTCTTGCTTGTTCCAGATGCCTTAATATCTCATACCATTACCAAGGACCTGCCATGTTAAAAAATAAACATTTGGGAAGCGAGGGCGATTTTTCTCTTTTCTTTTTAATTGCAATTGTGATGTGCTCATGGCCTGACATTACATGAGGTCTGGCTTAGATTAGCCCCTGGCTGAGAGATCCCTGCTAATTTAGTGACTGCAATTATGCCTGCCTCTAACCACGGTCTGCTTTGTGTGGGACATGCCCTTGGAGTTGTTTTTCTCCACCAGAAGCAGTGGTTATGTTGGCCCTCTATACGTTTTTGCCCCATTGGTGAGACAACTGGCTAGGATTAGGGGTATGATCTGTGACCCTGAAACAGAGTGAAACTAATTGGCAGTGAGGGAGCTGATTCCATGTAGAGCGCGAGCACTGTAAGTCTCTCATAAAAGACCCCAAGTGCCACAAGTGTGCACCTGCCTTCCAGCCCTAATGATTCTTCCAATAAAAGAAGCAAAAAGGAACAAAATACAAACGTTTTTTGAACACCACTGCCTTTGCTTGGGGTCTCACGCAGCCACAGGATGCAGGTAGGGGTGTGTGTGTCCCTGAGAATCCAGGATGGCCAGCAGCCTTTGCTTGCAACCTGCAGAGGGTGGCAAAGAGGAAACGTAGCATAATTTAGAGCAGAAAGGGTGGGTGAGTGGATGAGGGGAGAGAGGCAGCGGGGGGCGGGGGTGTGTGGATCTCCTCTCCTGCTCTATTAATCAACCGCAGAAGCTGCAACTTTAGGATTTGCACAGTTGGACTCCAGGGAAAGGTGAAGAGACTGCACATTTAAAAAAATTTTTTAAAACCAGTTTTAAAATATAACTCAAAGGACACTACCCCCCCCAGCACACCCAAATATTATTTATTAGCAGAAAGAAGCATATGTCACGTGCTCTCTTTGAAACCACCTTCAGGCTTCTAGATTCACAATTGATACCAAGGAAAGCAACTGCTTGAGTTTGTGCATTTGCGGGCGAGAGGGGATGTGGACCGAAGCGTTGAAAGCTCACTAAAAGGCAGCTCCATCTTGTTCTTCCTGAGATGAGGAATTTGGCTGTGAAGCCCCAGGAGGCTGGGGGGTAGAGGCTGGGGGCAGGAAGAGGAGGAAGCGAGCACAGGGGTGGTGCCTGGGAGGGCTCTGGGCCAGTAACCAGCTCCCTGGCTGGGGGCAGGTGGAAGTCTCCAGGGTCAGCACCAGGCAACCTGGGAAGGCAGGGGAGGAAAGAGATTTCTGGAAGTCTCCCGCTGTCCCTCCTGCCTGCTTCCCTCCTTGTCCTGGTGGTTGATTGCCAGGGAGCGGCGGAAGGAAGGATGGATCAAACCTGAAGAAGAAAGAACCCCTGCCATGTGGCCCCAGGACACCAGCTCTGACCCGCAGCGAGGCCCTGGCAGTGGTGTCCTGCCCATCAGCCCATCGGCGGCAGCAAGACCAAGGCCGGGAGGCACATCGGCTCCAACTGTTTGCTTTAGCACCGAGAGCAGCGTGGAGCCATAGGCCCCATGGTGAAGGGAAAGGGCATCTGGTCTGTGCACCAGGTCCCGGCCTGGGGGTGGCAAGGGGAGTCGGGGGGGGGGAGGGTGGGTCTCCATCCCAAAAGATGTCAGTAAAACACCAGCTGAGTTTCTAGACCTCATCTTGGTGGCCTTTACCCCCCCCACCACTTTTTTTTTTTTAAAAGATTTTATTTATTTATTGGAGAGAGTGAGAGAGAGAGCAAGTGCACAAGCCGGGGGAAGAGGCAGAGGCAGAGGGAGAAGCAGGCTCCCCACTGAGCAAGAAGCTGATGCAAGATTCGATCCCAGGACCTGAGCTGAAGGCAGACACGTAACCGACTGAGCCCCCCAAGGGCCCCTTCTGTGACCTTTTGAATGTGCAAGGACAAATACAGCCACAATCCATCTGGTAGACCGCAGGGCTGGCTGAGAGCTAGGAGGCCAGCAGGTTATCTTCAGGTCCTCAAGTGGAGCTTTTGTTTTATTCTTTTTCTCCCTCTTTTTGACTTATTTGAGAGAGACAGAGCAGGGGGAGGGCAGAGGGAGAAGGAGCAGCAGAGTGGCTACTGAGCCAGGGCCCAATGCGGGGCTCGATCCCAGGACCCAGAGATCATGACCTGAGCACCTGAGCGGAAGGCAGATGTTAAACAGACTGAGCCACCCAGGCGCCCCTCTTTTGTTTTATTCTGCTTGTTTTCCACCCGCATGGAATGCCCCCTAGGGGATGGGGAGGGGGTAGTCTTGGCTCATGTTAAAATGGGGTTCCCCTGAACACAGGATGAAGGCATGTGGGAAAATGCCCAGAGCCAGCATTAGAACTTTTAGGGTATGGGGGTGGGGGGTATCACTACTGGCCTCCACACTTGTACATAATCAAGTAACCAATCACCTGATAACATTGGTGACTGCATCCTTTTTTTTTGGTTTTTTTTTTCCAGCCCCTTCGTCTACCCTAGCACACCCAAATATTAGCAATAATAGCAAATAATAGCACACTCAGCAAACCTGAGACAGCGGAGCACATCTTGATCTTGAACTGTCAGGTGGAGCAGGAGAAGCCCAGCCTGGGGGGAATTACTTGCTCTCAATCATTTAGGGTGACAAGGAATCACTTTGTGGTGGGACAGCTGGGAAAGGTGGGTGAGAGAATGTGCTGGAATGGGCCATTTCTCACGTCTGTCCTGTTCCCTGCTGCAAACACTTCCTCCATGCCCCAGATCTACGGGAGAGGAAATAAGACTGTGATTGGGTGTCCTTGAGCCTCCGTATATTTCTGAGCCTTCTTGTGTCTGCTACGTCCCCAAAGCTGTTACTCCTGTAGCTCTTGGAGCTTTCCATTGTAGATGCGACTTCGCTGGGGAAGAGAGAACTATCCTCTGCTCCCATCGCTCACTCACTGAACAACATTACCCAGCACCTACGTTGAGTGGAATAAGGCGGGCCACTGTCTTCCAAAGGTATATTTCTCTAAGTACTGTCTCCCCAACCTCCAAGACCCTGCCAAGGTTTTGAGAGAACTTCTTTGAGGAAGGATGAGCAAGGCTCATACCTACCAGAAGACAGCCCCTCCTGTATTTCCATTCTTCCCGAAGTAGAGGTCATTACAGGCTTCTGTAGAACTACTTGGGATGGCCAAGGCTCCTCAAGGGGTAAAGGATGTCAATTTGAAAATAAGAGTAAAGGCAGCTATGTGCAGAGAGCTCTTCGAGGTTCACAGGGGGCTTTCACGTGTTTTTACGGAGTGAGAGTTACCATGAGATACGGCCAGGCATGAGCTTAAAGCCATGATCCCCCCTTGCTGGGCTGTATGATTAGTTCCAGGGCTAAAGTGGCCCAACACAGACTTCCTGGTGGCTTTGTGACACCGCCCCCCCCCACCAAAGCGATCAGATTGCTTCCATGACCATGAGGACAGCATGTGTCCTCTTCACCTGGCTCAGCCTTCCTGTTAGCTGCCACCTAGTGTGGCCGTTCACTCACAAAACAAAACCAACGGAATGAAAAAATTATTTTGAATAGTTTGACGAAAGATGACTTTAGGTATTGAGGCTGGTTTCAGGACTTTTGGTTATTTCTGCTCTTGTGGATGTTTCCTTGGATGTACAATCAGTATCGAAACCAGCAAATGAACAAAAGAACCCAAACGGCAAAACTCTAAGTGTTCTCCGGTTTTGACCCATGTGCCTTTTGCCATCAGAAGTCATGAGGTCTGCAGTTACAGGACCCAGGACTGAGTTAATGTCTGCAGGACAAATTGCAGCACGTTATGTTTTCTGGGGCTGGTTCAAATCTAAATATCTTCATCAGTGATATATGATCTCCTGTGATTGTTTATTTAGTTCTATTTGTCTCTTTTTTGAAACCAGCTTTTAGCGTCAGCCTCCATGAACAGTGGCTCGACATCTCTGCAGCATCAGCCCAGACGTTGGCTTCTGCCCCAACCAAAGCATGATGACCAGGAAGGTGACATGTCCCCAGCCAGCCAGTCACCACCAGGACCTGCTGCTCCCTCCTTTATTACTAGGGCTCTGGGGGTGTGGGGGCGGGGTGTGGAAAATCAGCAAACCTGACTGGTTCAAATGGATTTCCACTCTTTACATTCAAGCATTTTGGGTTTGAGGAAACCCCAAACATTTTGAGCCCTGGGCACTTTTTCCATTAATTTTTTAAACTGATGTGTATGTCAAGGGAAATTTAATACGTCGGTTTCTGATTCATTTACACTTAACTCTTCAAAATATTGTTCTGTAAGAGGCATTCGGTGTCCAAGAAATCTTAAGAGCCTTTTTATAAGCTTTTAAACTTCTTTTAAATGTTTAAGAAACAGAAGTTGCAGTCTCCCCAATGTAAACAGGAGGGAATCCCTGGTGGCAGGGAGGGAAGAAAGGAGGGAGGAGGGAGGTGGAAGGAAGGCGCCCAGACATACTGACCTCAGTCCCTGAGGGACACCAGCCCAGGCCCGGTGCTCGCAACCCCCTCCTGGTGCTCCATGCCTCACCCACAGTCGGGGGAACAATTGCTTCCACCTTCTTGAATCCTGAAGGCAAAGGCAAACTCTTGTAGGGGTCCCGCTGTTGGCAGAGAAAGCTCCCAAGTGTTCTCTGCAGAAGAAGGCTACAGACTCCAAGATTTTACTTCCAGGCAAGACCCTTTTTTTCCCTTCAAAGAAAGTGCTCATAATGTGTCCTTTCATTTATAATTTTATGAACGTCTCAATTGAACATGTAAAGAAAGTGGAAAAATTCGAAGTTGCCATGGATGTTTGGCATTCTTCCTCACTCTGCTAAAATCTACTTTCTCCCCCAAGCGAAATGGTTTCAGAGATTCCCATAAAAGGGGGAGGAGAGCAGTGAGGGCGGCCGTCTGGAATCAGGGTCTTCATGAAAATACATTTGTATTTTAATTATATGAGTATGATCTGCTTAGGTTTTCACCCTATTTCACTTGGCTTTCTATGTTAAAAGCAAGCGTTACATTTCATAATGCCCGTAACTTCCGTAAACAGGCACTCGTGTATTTTATCTTGTTTTGCCAACTGGCTCTACCAAGAGGTAGATGTTGTAGAATCCAGCATCTTTTGTACAGTTTCATTTGTTTGTTGCGTATTGTTTTTATTTTTCCACTTTTCTAAAAAAGAGAGAGAGAGAGAGAGAGAGAGAGAGAGAAAACTCAGAATAGAAGAATTCTCAGTGATAAAAATTTTGTTCTGTTTTTGGATTTTTTTAAAATTCTCATAGTTTCTAGGAAATAACAGAAAGCATTCATATTCAGAAAAGGAAAAATGTTAGCACTTCTCTTGAGATTCACCAAATATATTAAGTGAGCTTTGTTGTTTTTGGTATCAGCAATATCTGTTTTTCTTCTGCCTTGTTTTAAACAGATTCAGGCCCTCTGAAAACTGATGTTTTACTCACATTGAGATATATTTTCTTTTATTCTCTTAGGTGATTTCAGGGGCAGAGACCAAGATCATGCAGATGCTGTAGGAGTTGGTGGTATTGTAGCGAGTCAACAAATAAAGGAGGAGAGAGATTAAGCCAGGCAAAACCCTTATCACGAGAGTGCAGGATGAATGTGTTTTGGGAATGCCATGCCTTACCTCGGGCTCCAGTGCCAATATAGATCCTGTGTGCTCATCCTTTGCAAGGACCTTTCTAACAGAACCTCTTAGGGGAAACCTGGGTGGCTCACCGGTTGGGCATCTGCCTTTGGCGCTCGGGGCATGATCCCAGAGTCCCAGGATCGAGTCCCGCATTGGGGTCCCTGCATGGAGCCTGCTTTTCCCTCTGCCTGTGTCTCTGCCTCTCTCTGTGTGTCTCTCATGAATAAATAAATAAAATCTTTTTTTAAAAAAATAAATAATAGAGCCTCTTAGGATACCTATTTCTCAACCTGATCAAATGCATGTTACTGTATGTATGTCCAGCCTCATGGGTAAGGAATTTCTGACACTTCTGTGCTGTCTGATGGATATATGGATATTTTTGAGGATATTGGATTGAGAAATTCTTCCAGGAGTTCCAAAAGGAACATGAAAAACATCCTTCCAAAAAGCAGAGTGGATTTCTGGGCACGTTAGGATAGTTATCTCTCACTTATTACTTAAATGTCTTTCTTTTAAGTAAAATTTCAAATAGCATCATTATTTTTATAGTCCCTCCAAGTATGCTGTAGTTTATTGTACTGTTAAATTTTTGGCGTTCTTCTCACTTTTCTTCTGTTGAGGAAAAGCTAGTATAAATTTTGTATCTTTATAATCACTTCTGAATTTTTAAACTCTTTTGAATATGTACAAAGCCTAGGGTGTGCCTCTTACTACGACAAAGTATCAGTAATACAATCACCAATGTCACATACTTGCTGCTTGATTTATCAGTTGACAAAGGAAATTCTTGTCAATGGAGAAACACATATGTTCAGCAAGGTTCTCTATTTACTTAATTTTGAATCAAAGTTTCTGTAAAAAGAAAATTCAACTGATGTTAAAAGAGCTGACACTTATTGAATAATTACTTTCTGTTAGATTTGTGATCATTCCATTTAACTGACAAGTGCTCCATTTCATACCTGAAAAAACTGTGGTTCTTAAAGAAGTCACTTGAGGGGCACCTGGTGGCTCAGCTGGTTGAGCATCTGGCTCTTGGTTTTGACTCAAGTCATGATCTCAGGGTTGCGGGATCGAGCCTTGGGTTGTGCTCCATCCTCAGAGGGGTTTGCTTCTCTCTCCTTCTACCCCTGCACCTTCCCTGTCTAAGAGAAATTTTAAAAGATAAAGAAGTCCCTTGATGCAAATTATCAATTAGACCAATACAGCTGCTTGCAGTGCCAGGTTAATTGATGTTGTCTGGATAATCTCTTTATGATGTGTTAATGACCCAGTATCTGAACAGGGACCTCTGGATCAAAAACATGTAAGAGATGTTCACAATTTCTTTGTCATAGAATTTTGTTTAAGTTTATATGAATAGCTTTTATACCCAGAGGCATGTTTGTTCAGTTTTGTTGTATATGTATATTTTTAGTTGTTACTTGTTTGCTGATTCACTTACTCAAGGAATGCTGACTATTGGCTTGATAAGGCAGGAAATGGAAAGGTAAAAAAGGCCAAAAAAAAAGACTCGATAAGGGTTTTGCCTGGCTTAATCTCTCTCCTACTTTATTTTTTGACTCACTACAATATCACCAACTCCTACAGCATCTGCATGATCTTGGTCTTTGCCCCTGAAATCACCTAAGAGAATAAAAGATAATATATCTCAATGTGAGTAATACATCAGTCTTCAGAGGGCCTGAATCTTTTTAAAACAAGGCAGGAGAAAAACAGATATTGCTGATACCAACAACAACAAAATTGGCTTTGAGTGTATAATCTAGTAGGGGAGATACAGAGAGAAATAATTAGAAAACTATGTAAGAAGTTCTGATGTGGGTATTTTGCAAAAACACTTAGCTTGATCTGATGTCTCCTTTCTTTCTTCCTTCCTTTCTCTTTCTTTCTTTCTTTCTTTCTTTCTTTCTTTCTTTCTTTCTTCTTTCTTTCTCTTTCTTTCTTTCTTTCTTTCTTTCTTTCTTTCTTTCTTTCTTTCTTCTTTCTTCTTTCTTTCGATTTTATTTATTTGAAAAAAGAGCGAGAGAGCGTGCACATGAGCAGAGGGAGGGGCAGAGGGAGAAGGAGACTCCCTGGCTGGGCTGGGAGCCTGACATGGGGCCTGATCCTAGGATCATAACCTGACTAGAAAGCAGGCATCCCCATCTGATGACTTGGACATGATCTCCTATTTAGGAAACTAGAATCCTATTTTACTTAAAGGGCAAAAGAATCTTCATAACATACAAACACCCCACAGTGAACTTCTTTTCTGCTCTATAAACTTCACCTGAAGGTAGGTCTTTGATTTTGCCATAAAATATCAGATTAGCCCAAATCAAACTGTGACTCTGAATTCTGGAAATATGCAAATGAACCAAATGATATGCTTCATTTTCAGTTCCTTCCTGGCTGTTACCAAGAGAGAGGATGGAGTCAATTTTCAATTCACTTCTAATTTTAAAGGCTTTATTTAAACATTGAATATTGTTTTTTCATTCTAGTTAGAGCTACAATCCTAAACTTCTCTTATAGCAATGTTAGAAGCTCCTTCCCCAAATTACCCTCTTCTTTATGGACCATTAAGCCAGCAGAAAACACTAATTAAATGATCATTAGCTTGAGGATGAATAATTACACTTAGATTTACATGTTGCCTTTTATGTTCAAAGAACTGCTTAGGCACCGACTAATTAATCTACAAATGAAGAATACTCAGCATTACTGTATAATTAGACAATCTCAGGAGGAAACAAAGGAATTGCCAGGGGGTAGACAGTTTTGCTGGCTCCAGGGCATTTATGTTTTCATTGCTCAGGTAAAATGGCCAGACCTGAATTCAATTCCCAACTCATTACTCCTATTCACAAATAACTTATTTTCTTTTGCTTTTTTTTTTTTTTTTGAGAGTGAGAGAGAGAGAGAGACACTTGAGTGGGGAGGGTGAGGAGAGAGGTTGGGTAGAGGGAGAGGGAGAGAGAGAATCTTAAGCAGGCTCCACATCCAGCATGGAGCCCAATGCAGAGCTCCATCTCACCATCCTGAGATCATGACTTGAGCCGAAACCAAGAGTTGGACACTTAACCAACTGAGCCACGCAGGCGCCTCACAAATAAATTGGTCTTTTTAAAAAAGACCAATGTTAACTAAGTGATGAGGAATTGGAAATAAAAACAAATGAATAACCAAAAATATTATCTTTGGGGTTATTTTTTTAAGACTTTGCTCCCCATGAACAGTGAACTTAAGTGAGCTATTTCATGCAGTAGACTGTACTTTCTCTCTTTTCTTCAGTGTACTAATTTGCAGAAGTTATTGCTGTATGCATGTGTATGCATGTGTGGTGAGGGTAGAGAATTACTAATTTCTCTAAGTCTTGATTTTCTGAGGGTTAAGGATTTGTAGTAGGACAGATTCTAAATATATATCATGAAACTAAGAAAAAGAATTTTGCAAATGTTTTTGGGAAACAAATGTTTGTGGCCATAAAAATCATGTATTTGTTTGTATATTTATATATTAGATGTTGGACATCTCTTTGGTGCAATGATGGATACAAATGAAGTGGATGATATCGCTATAAATTCTAGACCAAATTATTAAAAACTAAGGACTATTAGTAGTAACAAAAAATCATCTTCAATGTTCTCATCTGTATATTGACTTGGTGAGTATGTGACATTAAAATGTTTGGCCTCTGTGGTCAAACTGTTGTCTATCAAAGTTTCCCTGAAGCACAATGAATTTTGTTAGTTTCAAGAAATGGATGTAATAAATATGGTTCAATTGTCTGATTTGGGTTGATTTCAAGTGAGCTTGTGTTGAATGCTAATCTTTCTTCAGTTCAGCAACTAGCTTATATATGAAAATTATATGTTTTGGGAGAATTTCTTCTATTCATTTTTAAACTTGTAGCTCAGCACTTATTTGTATTAACTTTTCTTTCCCCTCTTCACTCACTTGCAGTAAATTAAGTGTTGATCTTTTCTTTTTGAAATTAGAGTTTGGTAAGTGGGTGTCTTTGGGAGTAGTGCCTTAATTTTCTCCCTGTGGATATGCAGCTCCCAATCTGTCAAGATAACCATGGATTTACCGTGCCTCACATGCATTCTTTTTTTTTTTCTAAAGATTTTATTTATTTATTCATGAGACACAGAGAGAGAGAGAGAGAGAGAGAGAGGGGCAGAGACACAGGCAGAGGGAGAAGCAGGCTCCATGCAGGAAGCCCGACGTGGGACTCGATCCCGAGTCTCCAGGATCACACCCGGGGCAGCAGGCAGCACTAAACCACTGTGCCACCAGGGCTACCCCCTCACATGCATTCTGATATGAAATTTGGAAAATTGGGATTGTTGGAAGAGCTAGGAAGCACAGATTGCACTCAGTCTGGACAAAGATAAACAGGAAACATGCTTTTTTATGAATCAGAGATTAAATGAATTGATGGAAGCAAGCCTAGACATCCACATACGCCAGAGTGGAAAACTATACACTAAAATGCATCTGATAACAGAGAAAATGACTCTCTCCAAAAGCCCTCACTTTTTATTTGAATCAAAGACTTTTTATAAGTTCAGCAACTTGTGTGATTTTAAAAAGAAACTTAAAATCCTCAAAACAGTATCACTTTCATCCAACCTTTTGTGATTTTCAAATGACCAGATTTGAAACTTTAATCATCTCACATCTAGGGATTTTATTTTTTTAGGTAAGTTTTAATTTATAAGGCATGTCCACAGATAAAATGATTCATGAAAAACAGACTCAGCCAAAGCTCCCAACTGGACCTATTCCTCTATCAAATTAAGAAAGTCAATTTTGCCTTGGGATTTTAGAGTGTCCCCAAGTACCCCTTAAATTTATGTATCGCTCATCTTGTAGCCATGATCACTGGTTTCTTTTGAAATGTACTTAAGCTTTTGCTTAAGTAAATCCGTTTATGGACAGTTGTTTTGGAAGCTGGAAAATCCATTTCCATAAGGAAACTTTCTTCCTGGGCCTTCTTATAATTTGAGGTCATGACACCTTTGGTTCACACAACCCAGGGATCCCACTCTGAGTCTGTTTTATAGAGACAGTATCATAGGTAATGTGTTTTTAAAATACATTTGGGAAGTATATAGGAGCTAAGATAATGTCTTTTGAGAGTCTCTGGTGCCCTTTGAAATTAAAATTCACAGAAAGTCCCTGCTAGCCAAGATCTCTTTTGAGTGGAAAATAGAAAAACAATATAATAGAGCTCATTTCTTAATGAATCAGATGTCAACTCTTGGAGTAGTTGTTAATGTTAACATTATTGTCTTTTCTTCCTCAAAGATAGAATGACAACTGGTTAAAAACTAAGTCTATTAATTAACATTTCAGATTTTGCCCCAAGTCACTTGGAAGTATAACAACAACGGAATAGAAAAATAAGAATAATATCAACAACAGAGAAACACATCTTAGCACAATATTAAACCCTTTTCAAAAAAATTGCTTTATTTATTTTTAGAGAGAGAAAGAGAAGTATGAGAGTCGGGGGAGGGGCAGAGGGAGAGAGAGAATCTCAAGCAAAATCCTGCTGAGCACAGAGCTCAAGGCAGGGCTTGATACCAAGACCGTGAAATCATGACCTGAGCTGAAATTAAGAGTTGGACACTTAACCAACTGAGCCATCAGATGGCCCTTAAGCCCTATTTAATAAGGAGAACAATAGCTAACTTCACTCCTTTGTGGATGTACTACAAATTCCTCCCATAGGAAGAAGCTCTTTCTTAGCTAGTATCTTCTAATGGTTTAAAAACATAGATTTAAAAATCTCAACAAGCCCAGGGGTACCTGGGTGGATCAGTCAGTTAAGTACCTGACTCTTAATCTCAGGGTCATGAGACAGAGTCCTGCATTGGGGCTCTATCTCCATTCTGAGCATGGAAACTGCTTGAGATTCTTTCTCTCCCTTGCCCCTCTACCACAGCCCAAAAGTGCATGCACATGCACACACATATGTGCTCTCTCTCTCTAAAAAATAAAAAATAAAAAATAAATTCTCCACTAGCCTGGCTAGCTGTATGACCTCGGGACTCCTCAAGTTTCAGTTCATTCATCTGCAAAATGGGATGGAGAAAGTATTTACCTTCTGTAGGGTGACCAGTTGTCCCGGCTTGCCTAAGATGGGTGAAGAGTAACTGCTCATCTAGCCCACAGGGCTGTTGAAAGAATCCAGTGATTTGATACGTGTGAAAACACAAGCTTGGTTTGAAGTGTTAGGCAAATGTACCTTCACTGTTCCTTCCTTACACTTTTATTTGCTCACCTTTGCTGCACAGCCTGAAGCTGCAAATATTTTGAGAGGTAACATGTCTGTCCTGGCTAAGTGTAATCAAGATCCTCTCCATAATAGAGAATACAAAGACTTATTTTCTTGGAATCATCCCCTCGGTATGCAATTTAGAGCAGAGAATTGCCCCAAATTTCTCAGATCAACGATGCCACCAACTTCCCCCCATTTTAAATAGAACTTGTTGCTGTGAGACACCAAACAAGAAACAAGGTCGCGAGTATCACTATTGTGCAGTACAAAAATGGACCATGCAGCTTTAAAGACGGGAAACAGATGATAACGGCTAAGCAAAGGATAGAGTTACCATTATGCAGGCTCCAACTGCAAACTAATTAGAATTCAGGACTGTTCCTAAGTCCAAACAACAGTGAACTTAGAACACAAACTAAAAGGAGCATAACACTGGAGCTTGGGTTTGCTTTGGATGAGAAAGCTCAGGAGAGACAGTGTGTGCACACTGCAAATTATTCACTATTCTGCAGCGCCTGGTGAGCACGCACCACACAACACTCACTCTGATTAATGGAGGCCCTGTATGCACACTGACATCAACATTGGAGCTCCAGAGCGTTAGGAATCTCACCAGGTGTGGCTAGTTTATTTTCAGGTGTGGACAGGATGGTCATTAAAAACAGAGCCAGATTTGGTCTCCTACCTAAACTCAACACCTCCACTGCCCCACCCCTGGCAGCATTTTCACACCGGCAGAGGCTGCCTTTTCCTTGTTGGGCATGCAAACCTTTCACTCATCAGAGGCCCAGAGGACTTTGGAAGCCTCCGATGTGTCAGTATCAGTCAACTAATGGAAGCCATGTGTTTGCAGAATGGAAAAAACCTGGCATCCTAAGGATCCAGACATGTCTCGTCATAAATGGGTCTAAAGCAGAGACTCTTTTTTTTTTTTTTTTAATTCTTTTCTCTTTTTAGGTTGTTGGCCACCCTCCTGATTAGCTATGGATAATGCTATTCTGAATGACCCCACTCCTAAACATGAAGGGCAAGGGAAGCAGCTAAGATTTATTGAATACATATTAGGTCCCATGTGATTTATTAATATAATGGCGATCACAGTGATTATATCAATAGCTATGAATTTACTGTAAGGGCTCCAGGTTGGCCAATTTCCTTACTGGGTGGGAGGGAGGGAGGTATTGTCATCCCCATTCTATGGAAGGTAAATGCTTCTGAGGAAGCATGGGGGTGTAGAATAGGGGTATCACTACAAGTTGTATACCTTTTCCCAGTGGCACAATAAATCGGAGAGATAGGAATTACAATCTTAATTTTATAGCTAAGGAAGCTGAGATTTAGAGAGTTTGAGTAAACTCTCCAAGGACATGTGACTGGCAGATGACAGTAGAGGGATCTCAGTGTAGTACTTAAAAGTCGGTGAGGGGCCCCTGGGTGCTCAGTCAGTTAAACAACCAACTCTTGATTTTGACTGAGGTCATGATTTCAGGGTCCTGAGATCGAGCCCCACGTTGGGCCCCATGCTCAGTTGGGGTGTGCTGAAAATTCTCCCTCTCTCCCTCTGCATTCCTCCCTTCTCTCTCAAATTAATTAATTAATTAATTAATCTTAAAAAAATAAAAAGCCCGTGAGGTCTGCTGTGCTTACCGCAGGATAGAGTTTCTATGTGAGAAGGATTGGATCGCCCGACAGAGATGAGGTGCATACTTAACACACCACTGCAATAGCATAAGCATAAAAAGGAGAGAAATTCTTGAAAGGATTTGATTACTTCATAGAAGTGCCAAGTTATCAAAGTAGTCACTCGGGAAAGAAATCTTGCAAACTTCTTTCTTATTATTGTATATTTTTTTTGTATCCTCAACAAAAAAACAATGTCAAAATCTCCGTGGCTGAAAATAACAAAGACATATTTTTTATTTGTATAGCACATTCGCTGTGGGTCAGCCAGCAGGGGCTGTGAGTACTGAGGTGGGGTGGTTCTGCACCACTCTGTCTTTGCTCTGGGAAGCAGGATGGTAACCAGAGCAGCCCTGGCCTCCTGGCAGAGGGGAGACAACATGGGCAATTGCGCATTGGCTATTAAAGTCAGTACTCTGCCTGAAAACATCTTTAACGTCTCCTACACTCACTTTCCATTGGCCAGAGCAAATCCCATGGCATATTTGACTTCAGGGAGGTAGGGATTGGCAATACCACCATGTGCATGGAAAGAAAAAACCCAGCATACTGGGGAATAGCCTGACAATCACAATTTTGTAGATAGATAGATGATAGATAGATAGATAGATAGATAGATAGATAGATAATGACAGACAGAGGACAGATAGAAAGATGGCAAGACAGACAGTGGGATAGAGAGGACTATAATCTTTTCAGTGTTTGGGGACCTCGACTGTCTTAATCCCTCCCACAAGGAAGGGAGAAAAAGCTGGTAGCCCCTCCTTGGATTTGGACAAATGCAAACAGTAACATTCCACAATCCCCTCTTCTCCTCCAGACCCTGTGATTCCTAGTTCTTGCTTTGGGTCTCCCACCTCAGTCCCAACTGATGAGGACCTATTTTCTCACTGGAGTGGGAGTTGGGCTGATGACCTCTTTCACCGATAGCTTCTAAGCTGCTTTTATTGGGCAGGTTTGCAAGCAACTTTGATGTCTGGCTTGTCTTCATTTAAGAACAGAGCCAAGGGGTCTTGCTGTTCTTGGTGTGAACATGGCTCCAGGCAAGGGCTGATCCTCTGCAGGGATCACCCTGGCTCCAAGCTTCCCTTCTTACCTTCTTCCCAGACCTTCCTGATGAACATCTCTTCTCACATAAGCATCTGAATCCTGGAGCATGGGAGGAGGGTGCCCACTTGGGAGGCCAAGGGTTCTAAAGGCTCCTTACAATTAAGAGGGTAAGTGAACCCTGAAGACATCTGTGAGTCCCATCCTCCCTCACTAGCCCCCTTCTTCTTTCAAATGCATAATTATAAAAACAGACTGCTTTCCCAAGGAGCAGCCTGCTGTCCCCCCAACACAGTTACTCTCACAACGCATTTGAGCACCCAGGTTCCAAGGCTCCATCCCTTTGCCCTGTATTACTGGCTCTTACCAGATTCATCCTTTTTGGAGATAAAAGGCTGTGTCTGTAAGGTCAGTGCTGATGGTCCTGGGCCCTTTAATTAAAGTCATCTGAATTGCTCACTTTATTGCACTCCTACAGCCTGGTTTAGCCCTGACATAGCTCCCGAAGGAATCACTTTGACATTTCTTCAAAAATTGGTTGCAAACTGAGCTGTTTTCAAAAGTAAGGTCTTATTTAAAAAAAAAAAAAAAAAAAGTACTTCCTTCTTTTTCTTCTGTGGTTCATTAGCATCTTCTTTTTTTTCTTTTTCTTTTTTCTTTTTCTTTTTCTCTCTTTCTACTGGAAACCAGAAGTATTTCACCCTGGCTTGCCAAATGATTTTTATCTCAGTAGAAAAAGAACTTGCTATTTCCTGAAAATCTACCACCATCACTACCACCACCCCCCTTTTTAAAATACATTTTGTGCTGGGAATCAAAGTCAGGTAACTTGATAAGGAGTTAATGAAAACAAATTAATTCTGTCTGCATTTAAAAGGGAGACAGCTTGGCCTCACAGAGTTATCTTATTTGCTTCCCTGGACTTGGCACTTTCTTGATGTAACACTGTTGGAAACTCTAGGTATTTGGGGGAAATAAACAAGGGCATACTATTTTCCCACTGGAGTAAGGTGATTATGTGTGTGTAAATTATTCAGATAATTTTGGGGGGTTGTGGGAGAAATTTCACTCCAACACATCTGGCTAATTGCATCTAAATTATCATTTTGACCCTCCGTTATGTGGACAATTTGCATTAAATCCTGGGATACAGAATACGAATTCTAAATAGCATTTGCGTGACAGCTGCAAAAACAGTATTTTAATCATCCTAGGACTCTACTTCTGGAATGGGACTGTATAGTAGTAGGAGAGGTGTCATGACCTTCACTCCCTCCCCTTTCTAAGCCCTGTGCTCCCAAGGATAGAACATGCTCACTCTATAATCATTCTGGACTTGGAGGAAGACTTCCCAATTTGAAGAAATCCATTATCTTTTGAGGCTGGCAGTTTTCCATACTCTTGTAGAGCTACTGAAAAAAATGTTGCTCTAAAAATGATATCACAAGGAGGTAGTCTAGGGGACAAGAGGTTACACTTTTATATCCTATCGTGCCAACTCATGTAGCTATGTGTCTTTGAGACCGGAAGAATGGTAGCAATCCATTGGAGATCACTGTTATGTCCAGTGTTGTGGAGAGTGAGGGCTAGAAGTTGGGTTAGCCAATGTCATTGTTTAGGGGGGTTTGTCCTTACTTTTGGCTTCCAAAGACTATCAAATCAAAGTCGAGAGGATCAGAGGCTTATAAATGTTGGCATCCCAGGAGCCGCGCATGGCTTTCTCTGGCCATAAATACATAAATATCAAGAAACCCTTCCTTTTCTTTCTCCTCCATTAGCAGGTCCTTCTAACTGATGGAGACTAGATGACGTTAGAAGCAGACAGTGTAGGGGGATAAGTTGGAGTGTGTCTGATGTCACTCCAACTCTTTTTTTTTTAAGATGTTATTTATTTATTTATGAGAGACACAGAGAGAGGCAGAGACATAGGCAGAGGGAGAAGCAGGCTCCATGCAGGGAGCCTGACATGGGACTCGATCCTGGGACTCCAGGATCATGCCCTGGGCCAAAGGCAGACGCTTAACTGCTAAGCCACCCAGGCATCCCGACTCCAACTCTTTGTCCAGTGCATTCTCTCTCTTTCCTGTAGGGACCTTGTATGAAATTATTTCTTTTCTCCTTATCAGTTCAAAGGGTTTTCTCAAGCTCAGTGAGAGACTTAAGTGTTCTCATAGACTGAGATGCAAATCCTTGGCTAAAGCTTATTTGCCTCAAGATTTGGGGGTTGGAGATGTTTGGCTGTTGGTTGAGGATGACAGAAAGGGAGAAACCCAGAAGACGGAAGAGAAGATGCTAGCAATGCCAATGGAATTCAGATGGGTGGGAAGGGGGCAAGGATTCTAACATCCTCCAAATAAGGCTCCCTTCACGTAATTGGGCATTTGTGCCTTGAGTTTCTGGATTCCATTCTCAATATGCATGCTGAGTCACTCCATTTTCTTCCTAGGGCTTTTCACTTTGCCTTCCAGGATTACAAATTGATATTATCTGCTTAGGCAGACCCAGGCTTGTCAGTACCAGGGCTATTTGATGTTGAGAAGTGGCCAGGAGATCTTGGGGGAAATTGCAATACAGAATTATGGAAGCATCAATTAAAGTAATCTAAACCAAAGTCCTCCTTGTTCCAAGTATCTGGATATCTATTTCTCTCTCTCTCTTTCCCTTTGTCTCTCTCCTTCTTTTAGTTTTTTGTTTTTTGGTCTGATTTATCACTGAGTCAGACAACCAGCACTGCCTTTTGATGACATGCCTTGGGCTACAAAAAACTCAGGTAAATTACTATATTCCCTTTACATGTACTATCACAACATACTTTCTTGTGGCCTCATTATTAAGGATTTTCTCTTACTTTCAGTTATTGTTGCTTTGTCACCTGTGCACAGGTCTTTTGGTCAACATTTTATTATAAAAAAGTTAACCATGCTGTAACCAGCTCCTCCATAGATGAGGAGCTATGATCTCTTAAAGGCAATTGTAAACACAGGTAATCTAACAATGAGACTTAGGGATGCCCTATCCATAGCAATCTTTTTCTTTTCAGGCCTTTCTGGGGTGCTCTTGAGATTGGGCTCAGGGGTCTTTGGGGGTTGCCTGTATTGGTTTTCTATTGCTGCTATAAGAAGTTACCATAAACTTGTGGTTTTAAACAACACAAATGAATACTTCATAGTCTTTGGAGGTTATGGTCCAACATGGGTCTCACTAGGCTTGAATCAAGGTGTTGGCAGGGCTGCATTCCTCGCCAGAGGCTCTGGGGAAGAGTCCCTTTCAAGTTCATGCACTTGTTGCTGAATTCAGCTCCTCAGGGTTGTGGGACTGCAGCCTCAGTTTCCTTGTTGGCTGTCAGTAGGGGGTCACCAGCAGCACTCAACTCCCAGCTTCCTTCCTTCTTCTACAAAGCCAACAACAGCAAGTCAAGTCCAAATTCACATTTTGCCCCTCCCCCCCTTTGACCTGCTTTCTTGTGCTTACTTCTGCTGCATCTCTTCCTTTTGATGGTCTTCCTCTTCTTTTAAGAGCTCACATGACTCCAGGGGCCCTTCTGGATAATCCAGGCTATTCCCCCTATCTTCAGGTCAGCTGATTAGCACTTTGAACTTTCTCTGCAAATTAACAATGGTACCTAGATTGATCATTTGAATAACTAAGGGTTGGAAATCATGGGAGTGGGCAAGAAGTATCTTTAGAATTCTAAAGAATCCTCCTACAGGAAACCTATTAAGCTATTATTGGTCATCAGCACCTTTGTGAAATTAGCCTAATGGATGGGTTTCTAGTGTCATTGCCAGTGAAAAGGAGTAAAATGATTTCATTTTTTAAATGCTAAATGGGACGTTACATATGAGATTACTTCAGGGTTCTGGATCAAGGGTTATTGGCAGGCAGCATATGAGGGCAGTGAAGGTCTAAACTAGGTGGTATAGATGGAGAAAGGCTCACCTACAGGGAAAAACAATATAAAATAATAAAACACAGTAAAATGAAATGAAATGAAATGAAATGAAATGAAATAAAATAAAATAAAATAAAATAAAATAAAATAAAATAAAATAGATCACCAAGGGGAAAAATCATTTACTTAATACTATGCTAAAATGTTTGAGATTGAGAGGTACCTACTGATTTACAAATAAATGAAAAAATATTTCAATATGTTCAAAAATATTTGAGAAATATTTGAAGGGATTTGCCTGAGCTGGCTATGGAAGAAATCTACCCCCTCCCCTTTCACCCTCCTTAGTTTTTAACATTGTGCCCGATTTCTACTTAAGCCTAGCTACGTGATATGTATTCTTCGTAGTACTACACATGTAGTTTTACTGATATAGATATGTAATGTTTAAATAAAATATATGTTATTTCAAAATATCTTCAGGAAATAAGAATCCATTGCCTTCTTTAGTGACATTATGTAAACATACTACATGTACATTTCTATTTGTCCATAAGATTGCTATGGCGATAGATATGCATAAATATAGATATTGATATAAATACGCTTTGTTATCATTACATAGGTTTATATACAAGACCTCACTTTCTCAAATAAAAGCAATTACAATACCACATTAAAAACACACACACACACACACAAGACCATTGCAAGTTTGTTTTCACCCAGATTCCATGATTACATACATGACTCCCTCTCTTTTTTAATCCCCCTTGGCTTAGAAGAAGATCTCATCCAAACATCCAGAGTCATCCTGCAATTGCAAGTCCATTCCAGGACAATGGGAAATGTATTTCATTTACATGTTCATTTTGTGGTCATCAGAGCTTCCTGTCCATGGTCCTTCTGTGAATTTCCTTTGGGCTTAGTTTGGCCAGTGTTCGTAGGAGTGACTGAAAGACACACATGCATAGAGTCTGACCTACCCACAGTACGTGGGGTTTTTCAAATCATACATCAGTCTGGGTCAAGCAGGCTATTGTCCGGTGTTCAGGTCCTTGCCTGGAAGTAACAGGGCTAAGGGAGAAAAGAAATCATATCCTGTCAATAAGCGCTGAAAATATTTAGTGTGGCAAGCTCTGTGTTTTCTTTCTTATGAAAAGCTGATTAATATTCAGTGGTTGAAGGTTAATACCCCATTCATTTTATTCACTTTACATCCTGCACACAGCAGTGACTGTTCCAATTTCAACTCCTAATTCATACAAATCTGGTTCCAATCAGGAGATTAGTAACTTACTGCCTAAGCAGAAACAAATCACACAATTGCTAAGCTTATCTTTCTACCCATGCACAGACATGTACATGTGCTTGAAATGGACTCATTCATGGACAGATGCAAATGCACACAGACCAGCAAAGTCCAATCAAGGTGGATATATCTAGGAAATTTTATTTGCTTATGCAGGCATGTGATAGGAGCAGAGAGATGAAACTGACCCCAGAAAGCATTGTCTAAATAAATTCATATGTGCAATGGTCTTTAACCTTACTCAATATATGTGGTTCTGCAAAGTTTTCCATATCATAGATATTCTTATGCTGAATCATATTTTAAAAGTATTAGGACGAGACATTATTAAAAGACTCTTTATACTATGGCCTTCTGCAGACAATGGTATTATTTGGTACGTTATCCACCATCACTCAACCTATTTATAGTTCGTAAACTCATTTTTATACTCGAGGAGAGGTTTTCGTAAAGTTGGGCAGATCACTCTTTTTTAAGAGGATGAAACTGCAGCAGGATAAACTTGAGAGTATTGATAATGAAAGTTTTTCTGATCATGTGAGTAAAGCTTCAAAACGGGTCACCAAAATAGGAAGGGGATTTGCATTTCCTTGAAGATCTTTTGAAATCCTATCTCGTTTGTCTGGAAAGGATTAAGGAGAGGCTTGCAGGGGTCTGTTTTAGGGCTCCTTCCAGGTTCCTGAGCCTGCGATTTGGGGATATCTGTCTGTAAGTCACTGTAGGAAAGATAAGTGTAGGTGGGCATCTGCCTTCAGGATAGAAAGGAGAGGAAGGGTGGTATGTCAAGAAGTTTGCATTTTCGGATGATGGAGCACAAAAGTCGACCTAAAGAATTGGTCATCTCAGTGATTGGCAATCTAATGGTAAGAATAACTGGTACTAAGTGTGTTTTCCCCCTTTTCTTTTCTTTTTTTTTCTTACTAAGTTTTTTATTGTTGTTGTTGTTTGTATTTCTTTCTGCTTTCACAACATAAATGTGTGCTGCTTTAAAAAAAATGATTCAATGGAATAAAGAAGAAAGTCTTAGTATTTAATACCATTATTCCAGGGCCTTGATTCTGGTTACCATTTTTTTACCAAGGATATTTTCTTGAGCCTTCCAGAGCTAGGAAATCCAGGAGATGTTCTTCTAGCTTATCTGAAGGACTGAATCTCATCTATCCCCTAGAGATTCATAGGATTCTATCCTTCTTTCCTTTCTTCTTTGACTCTTATATTAGGGAAAAGGCAAAAATAGTAATTGGGGAGAAAAAAAGGCCACTACCACAAACAAACAAATAAAAAAATCCTGCCTTAGAATCATGTCTCTTCCACTTACCAACCCAGGTGATCTTGGCCTATCTCTCTCTCTGCCTCGTTTTAAAAGATTTTATTTATTCATTTGAGAGAGAGAGAGAGAGAGCAAGTGAGAGGGGAGGGTTGGACAGAGAGAGAGGCACAGATTCCCCACTGATCAGGGATCCCCAGATCGTGACCCTAGCTAAAGTTAGATACCTAACCGATTGAGCCACCAGAGTGCCCCTTGGCCTCCCTAAACACCTGAATCTGAGCTGAGGATGAAATTATACAAAATATAAAGATGGCAACTGGCATGTGGCAGGCCCTCCATGGTGACAACTCACCACGGCTTTGCTGTACTATGTGGTCTATATTTGTGAAAACATTTGGAAATCTATACATTTATTTATAGATATACATATTACATGCATATACTTTTATTTATATATACATATACACATATTATTTATCATCTGTTGATTGCTAAACAAATTATGCATCATTATTATTTCTTGGTGTGATTATATTTCATATGGCCTGAGCGGTCTTCATCTGTCTAACTTCTGAACCAAATTCCAGCTCCAGTCAATGACTGGCTGTGCTCTCTTTGAATTGTAGGAAACACAACCACCGTAACTCTTCTGCTGGGTCAAACATCTTCTAGTCTGCGGTTGAGGGCCTAGGTCGGCAACAACCTGAGGAACTGGGGAAGTTTCTAAAAAAATGTATGGCATCTCTGTCAAAAACATTGAAAAATATGGAAGCCCAGGCCCCAGATCAATGGCCCAGAAAACAAGATTTCATTTATGGCTTCTAACTCACCCTTACCTGGGGAAGAACTTGGAGTCTCAACTGGGGCTCTTGTAACCACCTTTTGGCCCAGGCCATCCTCTTAAATTGTGGTAAAATACACATAACATAACATTTGCCATCTTAACCACCTTTAAGTGTATGGTGGCATTAAGTACATTTGCATTGTTGTCCAGCCACCACCATCCTCCTCCTCCAGAACTCATTCGTCTTACAAAATGGAAACTCCATCCCCATGAAACACTAGCTCCCCATTTCATTCCTCTCCTTGTCCCTCGCTACCACCATTCTACCTCCTGTCTCTATGATTTAACTACTCTAGCTACCTCCTGTGAGTGGAACCATAACCTATTTGTCCTTTTATGACTGGCTTATTTCACTTGGCCTCACGTCCTCAAGGTACCATCATCCCTTTTTGTGTGAGCAGATAGTGGTAGCAATGGCCCTCAGGGACATTCGGGGGAGGATGTCAAGGGGCCAGCGTGTTTAGGGTCTCCATGAGGTCACTGGGTACCGATAGGAATCCAGCGTGTGATAGCAACATTACCCTCACTTGTAATTGGTGATGGTAAACCATGGTGGGCAGCTCCAGACTTCCAGGGGTTCTGAAGAGAATTCTAGAAGACACAGACTCCTGACAGAAAAGCCCACACCCTCAGGGATCTGGAGGGGGCAATCACTTTGTGGAGACTTGGAGGCTGTATCATAATGGGGCTTCTCACTGCTGACCACTTAGCACCCTCTTTTTATTTTACAGATGCCATCAGGAGAGACTCTGGCTTGTGGAAATACTATGTTCTCTTCCTGCCTTCTGGTGACTGTACAAACTCAAGAAAAAAAAAGAAAAAGAAAAAAAAAAAAGCCCAAGCTGCAGCTCCACACAGGGTGTCTAGCCAAAATGCAAAGTTTTACCACAGCACACAAGTAGACAGTGTTTTTCAAGTGCGGGAACAGAGTGAGGTGCCTTTCAGCACCTTTTCTGCCACTTCTTTAAAAATGATTTAAATTGGAGGCAATAGCATCGAATGCTGAACATCTGACACTCAGACAAGACTTAATGAATCATACACTTTAACAACATCACTCTTCTCCAGCCACTTCACTTGGCATCCGTGGTGGTTGTTTTTTTTTTTTTTTTTTTTCCCACAAAAACATTTGTTCTGCAGACCATTTGCTTGTTCGAGTGTCCTGGGCAACTCTTCATTCATGGCAGGGAGAACTGGCCCACGGGAGGCGGCAAGGCCGAGTCCCTCTCATGTCCAGGCCTGGGGCTGCATTTCTGAGTCAAAGGCAGCAGTGGTTGTTAGGAACCCGACTGAGAACCACCTTTGGTCTCCCCCCTGTTCAATGGGTTGCTGAGGATTTCTCCCAACCCCACCAACAGCCAGCACTGCCATTCAACTGACTTGAATCAAACTAGCAAAAAAAGTCATGCTTTTGTGGGGAGCAAAATACCAGTGTTAGGGAAAGAACAGAGATTCTGATACTCAAGCTGGAGCATTATCCTCGGTGTCATTAATTAATCCTCTCTGTGTGGGGCACTGCAGGATATAGCTTGCCTGGCGATTGCCTGTGCTAAGGTGACAGGCAGAGAGGACACAGTCTGCCCAGCTTCACCAAGGACCAGATGCCATTGTCTCCCACACTTTTCGGATGGGTCACTAATTTGGTGCCATTGGCAGAGAAAGCAGGAAAGGGGGGGGGGGGCGTTCCCTCTAGGCGGCAGCGTATGCAAACAATTTAATCTTCCAATCCAATCCTTAATGTAAATGTTTAATATAAACCTGATGTTAACACGATGTACATGAATTTACTGGCAGGCAAAGCTGGGATTTACATCATTCTGAAAATCAGATGTTCTTTGCAGCCGGGGTTGGGGAAACCTTTAAATATGGTAAGGTTTTCCCTCTGAATGGCAGGTGCATCCCTAAAGCACACACGCCCAGTGCTCCACCGGGGGACCGAGTACTCACAGATGCCGGATTCCGATGTACAAGTTGAAAAGATCTTCAGTTGTTTCTTTGTATATTGCCCCACCAACGGCAGGTTAGGTCCTAGACGGGTCACTGGCAAACTAAGGTCTGTGGGACAAATCAGGCCCACAGACTGCCCTTTTAACAGCCCTAAAGTGATGTAATTGATATACCAAAAAAAAAAAAAAAAAAAAAAGAGCACATACGTAATGTATACAGTTTGATGAGTTTGAACATATGCAGATGCCTCTCAAACTGTGACCACAATCAAATAGAAGAATCCTTCACCCAAATTTCCCTTGTGTCCCATTGGGGTTTTTTTTATTGTTACTTCTGTTGTGTTCGTTTTGGCTTTGTATTTTTGGGGTAAGAACTCCTAACGTGAGATCTAGCCTCTCGACAAATTTTTAAGGGAAGGTGTTCGATTGAAATAAATTCTATTCATTTCAATAAATATGCAAAGTTATGCAAGATAAGTGTGTTTTAGACATTTTCTGCACCGCACGGTGTCATTAACACTACTGAATTGTCCAGGGCCTGTTTCTGCGTGGCATGCAAGCTAAGAAAGGGCTAAAGGGTTGAAAAGAGTAGAAAAGCAAAGGGAACTAAGATTTTATGGCTTGTGAAAATTATGTGAAATTCAGATTCCGGTTTCCATCGAGTTTTATCGGAACATAGCTGTGTTTGTTCACTTATGTAAGGTCTGTGGCTGTCTTTGTAACATAGTAAAGAGTTTGGTTGTGGTGGTGACTTTACGGCACACAAGACCTAAAATACTTACTCTTTGGCTCTTGAGAGAAAAAAATTTGCCATCCCCAGCTCTACGTGGTCCACACACAAGCAATAATGTCATGGTGATTAGCAATTACTGGTGGCTTCATTACACTGTGCCTGGAGTGTGCACATTGCCTGCCCCGTCAGCGCGTGACGTGTGGTGTGTTCATTTCTGCTCGAAAAAATGACATTTGCTAAATGTTTGTGGGATTGTCATCCTCATGGACCCTACCTTTGTCTACTTCTACTTTGGCCAGATTTGGGCTTTTCTACATGTTGATGATCATCTGGAAGACACAGTAGTAATAATAGTTTCTTTTTAAATCCTTGAAATTTTACCATGTTCCCCATATTTGATGCTGTGTAAGTAAAATTAGGTATTGCACAAAACTGGCTAATCATCAGTGTCACCAGGGGAACTTAAAAAGATGCCCGGACTTACTGAAGCAGGGCGTGAGGACGGGACCCAGAATTTTTTTTTTTTTTTAAGTCTTATCAGTGACGCTAAGAATTAGCCTGATTTGGGAGCAACCAGCCAAGATCATTGTTTTACTGTACACTTTTCGGAAGGATAAGGCCTGTATTGTGAATACCAGCGGATTGGAAACTCTTGGAGAGTGAAACTCCTGTCCCTATTTTTTTAACCTCTGACCTTCCAAGCCCCCAGTTTGGCCCACCCCCAGCCTGCCACAGCCACCAGGGTCATGAGACAGGACTTTGCAGATGGGGAGTGCCCAAACCTGGTCACTTGATGGACTAGATAGTAACGGTTCCTGATAATAAATGTTGACTCCCTTCCCCTGCTCAGGAAAAGAATTTTCCTATGAAAATAAAAGTGTGCCCACAGAACATTGAATTCTTACATGAAAATATTTAGAACAGTCTGGGACTGGCTCAGGCTATAGCTTTTGGTCCTGGCCAAATTGTCACAAAGGAGTCAGACTGATCCTAATTGAGACGGAAAAGTCTTACCTGGCCTTAATGTAACCTCCTAGAAAGGTGAGGAGTAATTATCAGCAGATTTAATATCTGTAGTTTTTTTATGATGGGACCCTAATTTTTTCCTCCAAGCTTTTTAGGATTAATTTTCCCAGTTTATAGGCTGCATGGAAACGTCCTTTGGCCCCTCTGAATGAAATAATTAGCTACACATGCTATCCAACACTCTTCTATACTTTGGCCCCTCATTAGTTTCAAATCTCAATTTAATTTCCAGGAGAAATAGTTGAGGGTTTCCTGAGACTTAGCAATTGAATCTGACCAACGGCAGGGGGTCCCATACCCAGACTGCTTTTTTTCCTGATCCCGCCTCCACCTCTCGCCACCGTTCACCCCGCCCCCCCATCACATCTCTGTAAGATTCAATTTTGCTCCCTCTGCGTTGCAAATGGGACAGACCAGAAATTGTTTCCTGAAAACCAAATGCTTCCATTTGTTCTCTTCCTAATTGCTCCTGGAGTTTGATTTGAAGCCAGTAGCTTTCTGGAATAGCTTTCCTTAGGATGATTTGAGGTAAATTGATGTGGCTCTAGACTCAAACATCTGAACTGCTAACTCAAGAAAAATGATGCTAATTTGCAATTCATTTGATGGTAACTGTATGGAAATACCAGTTTCGTCCCCATTGCCATGGCTGTGGTGCTATTCCTCAAACCCTGAAGCAGATGGTTAGTTCTTTTTTGGTTTCGACTTTCATATGTACACTATGGGTTTGACCATCCTGGAGAGGGCTACTGTTGGGACCTTTCAATGAGCTCTGAGTTCCATTTTCAGCACTGGGTAAGTAGTAGATTTTAAGGAAGATAAAAATCTTTGAAGGTAACGCTCTGTTACTGTGATAAAGTATCGAATTTTTAAGACTACTTTGGTAAATACAGATATTAGTCTTAGATAACTTCTTTTTTCCTTTCATCCTAGAAAGGAAAAAAAAATAAGTGGAAATTTTAAAGTGATGAGAAGCCATGAGAAAGAAATAGTGTAGAAGGAGGACAGGCAGGAAATAAAGAACAGTCTCATGCTACCTTGCAAAATGATGAAATGACCTTGGCCATCTGTCATGTCGGGGAAAATATAAGCATGACTAAAGTGCGATGCTTTGTGTGTACAATTTACATCGAAATGAGGAGGCATGCTGTGTGAGCACTCTCTACTAAGTACCACTTCTGGAAATTTCTCTGGCATCTTTGATCCAATGGAGCTTTTTTGTGTTCTCTTGTTTTGTTTTTCCTCCTTGCCAGGAGGAAATTTGAGGCCTCTGATAACTATACTCTTTGCCTAGCAGAGATACAATGAGAAAAGTTTGGATTTTAATGTCAGAGAGAAGTAGTTGGATTCTAGATTTTATCACTTATCAGCTGTGCCCAAAGGGGCAAGGCCCTCAGCTTTATAAAGCCTCTATTCCCGCATGGCTATATTATTCCTATCTGTTTGTATTGAGAATTAATGGGAAAAATATGTATATGATATATTAGTAAATACTACTTCCATATCAAGCCTTCCATACTCATATTTCAGCATTTCAAAATGTAACCATTTTTTGTCTTAAACACTTAAGTCTTCCTTATCCATCCCTGGACATACTGAATTCTTTTTCTGCTGTGTAGTTTTGTTCATTTCTTTTTAAACGACCTACATTATTTAAGTTGTGAAAAAAATCATGGAGTGCTTGCCTGGTCAAACATAGCCTGAAATTGGAATAATATGGATATGATTATCTGAGCTCTGAAAAGAATAGTCCATAAATGTATGAATCTTTTCAAAAACAAAACTACAGTATAACTTTATGAAAACTCCATAGGATTTTCCATGAAGCTGGGGGTTGGCAAAAGAGAAGAGAATGAATATTGTTGGTTTTGTTTTGTTTTTGTTTGTGTAAAGATTTTATTTATTTATTCATGAGAGACCCAGGAGAGAGGCAGAGGCACAGCAGAGGGAGAAGCAGGCTCCCTATGGGAAGTCCGATGGAGGACTCGACCCCAGGACCCTGGGATCAAGACCTGAGCCAAAGGCAGACGCTTAACCATTGAGCCACCCAGGCACCTTATTTTGTTTTGTTTTGAATCAGGGAGAGAGTGAGGGGGGAAGGGAACAGTGGACTCAGATAAACAAGTTATAAAGAGGTTAAAGACAGAGGGCGTATAGCACCCTCTTCCTAAGGACCAATGTTTACTCTCAAGCAGGGCTGTATTTGAAAGACCAGAAGTGGTTCAGTTGCAAAATAGAGAATAGGAATAAAGAGGAGTTTGCAGTGCTTATTCTGAAGATTAGCACCCTGACAGACCCAGGCAAGACCTTCCACTGGCTTATTCCATGCCCAGTGCCCTTCCCTCATGCTGGCACCTATCTGAGCAGACTTTCCTAATCAGGTGTGTGTCTTTAATCCATACTCATTACTTCATTGGTAGGCTCAACACTTAATCCTCCAAAAACTTTCCCTGACCAAATACATTCATGACCTATCACTTATTCATTGTTCTAATTCATTCTTAAGTATGTGGTAAAAGTATAGTACATAACACTGTTTTCTTTCCAGTTATAATTATTTAGCACATATCTGTTTTCTTTTTCCTTCTCAACAATCATAATTCTGAAAGCAAGAGGTTGTGTTCAAATGTCATATTAGTGAAAAAAATAATAGGACCCAGAATCATACAGATCACATATTAGGCAACTTTGTAATACCTGGTTAGAGTGAATTTATTTGATTGTATTTAAAAAAGAAATTACATGGGACGCCTGGATGGCTCAGTGGTTGAGCATCTGCCTTTGGCTCTAGTCATGATCCCGGGGTCCTGGAATCAAGTCCCACATTGGGCTCCCCACAGGTAGCCTGCTTCTCCCTCTGCCTGTGTCTCTGCCTCTCTCTGTGTGTCTCTAATGAATAAATAAATAAAAACTTCTTAAAAATTACAGAATTACCTACTCAGTCTTGTCCTATTGCTTGGTTCACAACTAACTTTATTGCTCACTGTAGCCTTTACTGACTGGGAATGGAAGATTCTGATTAAAAATTGCCATTTTTATGCATAAAGGACAGCAAAGTAATTAGTTCTCAAATATCAGGCTAAGTTTTGACTTGAAGTTTGTCTTCTTGAAGCTGAAAGAGATAAAAGAGGAATCTGGTTACCCTCCTGGAAGTTTGTACCAGCTCTTGGCCCACTGATTTGCCATGAAATAAGATGGCTCTATTATTAAACATTTATGCCCTTTTCTTGCCTAGTGGCCTGTAGCTTCTATTGTGAATGGGGGGATGCTAACTGGGTGCATCTTCCCCAAATGAACAAAACATTTTGAAGGTGATGTCACATCCGGATTTCAGTTCATATGGTAACTTAAGTCCTTCTCATCTCCACATCTTATTCTTCAGCATCCCTCTTCATCTTTGGCTCTCTACAATCCTGATTCGGTGCTCATCCAGGAAATGGACAGAAAGTGAATTGTATCTGAATCCCCTAGGCTTCAGGGAAAAGAACATTGTGACATGATTGCCTTCATAAGAAGGGTTTATAAAGTTCTATACCACAAATGTCCCATGATAGGGAAATGCAAGTTTGATTAGTCCTTTTGTTCAGATGTGGTCTTCCAGGCCTTGGGTTCCTTCTGACTGCTTTGTCCATGTTAGCATATTATTTAATATTATGTTTGTTCCTACCCAGCTCTGCGCGCATGTCAAAGGTGGCCACCACAGTTTCGGGGGTCACACAGAGAACATCACCATGCTGCAGAGAGAGGCCTCCACTTTCTGCATCTTCTCAGTCACAAGGAAACTTTTCCTTGAAACTTTGCCCTTTTCAGACTTCTCTTACATCTCATCGGTAAGAAGTGGGCCACAAGTCCCTTTTTCAAGGCAATCACTCTCAAGGAGGAAAGAATTACATAATTGAAGGGACGAATCGGTATTCACCTGCCTTGAGTCACATGTTGAAGGAATGAACAGTTGAACAAAATCCAGGCAGGCTGGCATAGAAGGAGGAGGGCTGGGTGGGTATATGAGGAATGCCATCAGTAAATGACAGTGTTTGCTATACCAAAGAGTATACTACAAAAGAGGCTTCTGGAATGTCTTTATTGAGATGAGGTATAAACAGCTCTGCTAAAAGGTGACAAAGGCTGGGGCCCCTGGGTGGTTCAGTCAGTTAAGCAGCCAACTCTTGATTTTGGCTCAGGTCATGATCCCAGGGTCCTGGGTCCTGGGAGCTCTGCATTGGGCTACACACTCAGCAGGGAGTCTGCTTGAAGATTCTCTCTCTCTCTCTCCTTCTGTCCCTTCCCATGGTTTAGTTCTCTCTCTCTCTCTCTTTCTCTCAAATAAACAAATCCTTTAAAAAAAATGGTGACAAAGGCTAATCAACTTCTAAAAAGTCAGCCAAGTACCCTTCCTGCAATATTCAGGGCTGTGGGCTTAGATGAGTGGATTTCACATTCCAGATGGTTTGATTGCTTGTCTCTCTCATAAGACTAGGACGATGGGTACCGTTACAGGAAGTGACATTGAATTTTTGCAATATGGTCATCGCCAAAGTCACAGCATGATGAACCAGTGTTCTTTCAAGATTTTGCTGGATACCCACCTCTAAGAGGAACAACAGTAGCAATACTATATAAGACCTACATTAAGTCTCAAGTTTGATTTAATGCCAAATCCTCCAAAAAAAGAACTAGCATTGAGGGAAATGGAGATAATTAGAAGTTTAGACCTCATCTTGAGTTGTTTGTATTGGCTCGCAAAATGCATGGACTATTTCCCTCCTCATGGAACAAAACGTAATACCACATTTCTTTACAATTAAATTAAGGCTAGAGAACAACAAAGACATTATCATTCATATGATGCTCTTGAAGATACTGCTAGTGCTCTATTGGAGTGAGGAACAGAATGCCTTTACTTTGTTGCTTTATGAAATGCCAGGTTTTCGGAGCAAATCCCATTAAGGGGTTTCAGTTCCTGCCTGATATTTTACTTTGTTCTCTGCTAGCTGCCACTGCACGGAGATGTCTGAAGATTGCTCAGGCTCTGGGTGGGCTGAATCTAGAAACTGAAACTTCTAAATTGGGGAAGTCTGTCCATTCATTTATCCTCTCATCTATTTATCAACTATCATATTTATAATAATCTTATTATAATTGCTTGATTACTTACTGATTCCTTCCACTAGTCTGTAAGCTTCTGGCAAAACTTGTTCCCAGTTGTATGTTCAATGCCTGACATAATAAGTACCCCATCAATATTTATTCAGTGTTGGAACTCTCAGTGAACTTTTAATCTGAGAAGGGAAGATAAAACATGTAAACAACAAATATAATATGTTGGACTTGGGGGTTGCCCAAGAGATTTATTAGAATTTTGAAGACTGAGAAAGATCCCAAATAATATACTCATTCACATTTTTTTGGGGGGAAGTTATCTATCTATTTATCTATCTATTATCTATCTATCTATCTATCTATCTATCTATCTATCTATCTATCTCTATCTTCTATCTACCTACTTACCTCCTACCTACAGACCTATATAGCACACTTCAGTTCTCTATTTAGAAGCCATAAACCAGCCAAGAAAATTAATTGTTAAAAAAATTTGACAGAGTATAAATATATTTATTGGCAGTATTTACTCATCTTGTTTTTTTTTTTTTTAATTTAAAATATACGCAACCTACATCAGTTTCTTATAGATAGCGATGGTTAGGTGTTGCTTTTCTATCCAATTCAGCACATCCTGTACTCTGAGTATTTAAACCTTTCACATTTTCCTTCCTTACTGATTTGATCCTGCAGAAGTCAGCCACCTTTCTATTTGTTTCCTATTTGTCCTACACATTGTTTCTGTGTTCTTTTTCCTTCTTTTCTGGGGAGTGGGGAGGGTTAACTGAATACATTTACTTATCCCTTTTATTTCCTTTATTTTTGTAGTCCAGTTAATTAATGTACCATTTCATTTACCATACATCTTAACTATGAACTGTATTAGGATTCTCCAGAGAAACCAAAATGTTGTATATATATGAAAGGAGATTTATTTTGAGAAATTGGTTCTTGCAAATGTGGTGCCTAAGAAGTCTCACCATCTGTTGTTTGCAAACTGGACAAAAAGTAACGTAATTCCAGTCTGAGCCCAAAGGCCCGACAATCAGGGGAGTAAATGGAATAAATACCAGTCCAAGGGAGAGAAGACTGATGGCCCTAGTTCAAACAGGCAGGCTAGAAAGAAAAGGAGGGGGGCAAATTTCTCCTTCCTCTGCCTTTTTGTTCTACTCAAGCCCTCAGTGGATTGGATGATGCCCACCCACACTGCAGAGGGCAATTGACTACAGTGAGTCCACAGACTTAATCGCTAATCTTATCCAGAAACACCCTCATAGACACATCCAGAAATAATGTTTAATCTGGGCACCCCATGGTGCAGTCACATTGACACATAAAATTAACCATCACAAGATCTTATAACAAAATAATTTCAGTTACCGCATCCCCAGTCCTTTCTCACATGTTTTACTTGTGCTTATATTATAAGCCCTAGATTGGATATTATTTTTGTTGTAAACAGTTACTTGCCTTCTAATGGAATCAAAGAAAAAATAGCTCATTTTAGTATATATCCAAATATGTACTTTTTAGTGCATTTCTCTCTTTACTATAGATTCAAGTTTCCATCTTGTATTATTTCATCCATAGGCTCAAGAAATGCTATAGTATTTCTTATAAATGTTGTTCTCTTGACATTCCTATTTCATCTTCATTTTTGAAGAATATTCTCACTGGAAAAAAGAAAGTTATGCAATGACCTTTTTTCCCCTTTCACATTAAAGATGTCATTCCATTGTCTTCTGGTCTCCATTGCTCTGATGAGAGGTTAGCAAAATTTGTACTGTTGGTCACCACTATATAATGGATTATTTTTGTTTGGCTGCTTTTGGGGTTTTCTCTTCATCTTTGGTTTTTAGCAGTTTGACTATGCTGTGCCTGGATCTGATTTTCTTTGTATTTATCCTTCTTGGAGTTTGTTAAGCATCTTGCATGTATAGATTGATGTTTTTCACCAAATTTGGAAATTATTTGATGATTTCATTTTCTTCAAGTTTTTTCATTTGTTTTATGGGGTCTTTGTTCTGTGTGTATGTGTTTAAAGAATTTATTTATTTATTCATGACACACAGAGAGAGGCAGAGACACAGGCAGATGGAGAAGCAGGTTCTCTTGGGAAGCCTGATGCAGAACTTGAACCCAGGACCTGGCATCGAGACCTGAGCCAAAGGCAAATGCTCAAACTACTGAGCCATCTGGGAGCCCCATTTTGGGGGGTTTTGGGTATATGTGTGTTTGTGTTTGTTTTCATTTATTCCCCATATGCCATGCTTTCCTCCTGGGATACCATTTATATATATGTTAGACTGCTTGGTATTTTCCCACAAGCTGCTGGAGCTCCATCAATTTCAATCTGTTTGTTTTTCCCTCTGCATTCTTCAGTGTAGATTGTTATTTATCTGTATTCAAAATTACTCATGCTTTCTTCCTCTAATCCCAATCAGCTGTTATGCCTCTCCATGTCTTATGTTTTTGTTTTTTAAAGTTGCAGTTCTAGAATTCCCAATTTGTTCTTTTTCTTATGATTGGCAGTCTACATCTATGCATTCATTCATTAAAACTATAGTTTTCTCTAAGTTCTTGAGCAAATAGAGCAAATCTATTTTAAATTCTTATCTATTATTCATAACATCTGAGTCACTTTGAGATCAATGTTCATTGTCTGTTTTTTTGTTTTGTTTTGTTTTGTTTTTTCCTGATTATGGGTCACATTTTCCTGCCCTTTGCATGGTTAGCATTTTTCTTAGTTACCTGATGAATATCTTAGTTAATACATTGTAAGGAGTCTGGATTATATTATCTATTTTAAAAGGTGTTAAGTTTCACCCTGACAAGCAAATAACATACTAGAGGTTCTCCATGATCCTGTTGGAACTTGGTTTTAGGCTTTGTTAGGGCAAATCTAAAGTAGACTTTACTGTGGCACATAGATTGACAAGGTTTTCTTAAAAGGCTTGATGTCAAGGGCATCTAGGTGACTCAGTCAGCTAGGTGTCTAACTCTTGATCTCAGCTCAGGTTTTGATCTCAAGGTTATGAGTTCAAGCCCCATGGTGGGTTCCATGCTGAGTGTGTAGCCTACTTAAAAGAAAAAAAAAAAAGGCTTGATGACAAATATTTTATGTTTATAAGCTCTATTGTCTCAACTACTCAACTATGTCACTGTAGCATGAAAGCAGCCATAAAAATACAGAAGTTAATAGGCACGACCATGTTTCAATAAAAATTTATTTGCAAAAATGTATGGTCAGTCTATAGGCCATAGTTTGCTGGTCCCTACTGTAGATCATGGGCCTTATTCCCAGTACCCACTGGTATCCAGTTGTATCCCTAGGATATTAATAGCATCAGTCTACTCTGGATGCAAGAGTAATTCAATATCTCCCAATACTATGTAACCTCTTAGAGTCTCGGTTCCATTCTCAATCCTGAAGCAGCTTCTTTCTGTGAGGACTTACGGAGTCTCATCATGCACATTTTCAACCTAGCCATTGGCTAAGGCCTTACAGAGAACCCTACACAGACCTCTTGCACCATTCCTTACTCCCCATTGATCCATGTACTTTAACCCTTCTCTGTACCCTGTCCTGAAATTTCTACTTGCATTAGTATTTTTTTTTCTTTTTAGATTTTATTTATTTACTCATGAGAGACACACAAAGAGAGGCACAGACATAGGCAGAGGGAGAAGTAGGCTCCTCCAAGGAGCCTGATGTGGGACTCAGCCCCAGGACCCCAGGATCACAGCCTGAGCCAAAGGTAGATGCTCAGCCACTGAACCAACCATGTGCTCCTTGCATTAGTATTCCTAAACTCTAATCTTTGCTCTCTCAGCTCAGCAGGGCAGGCATGCTCTTTGGGTCCTACCTTCTTGTGCCATGCTTGGGAAACACTCTCTAGCAGAGAGCCCAGGTGAACATGGGGCTTATCTCATAAATTTCCCTTATCTCAAGAATCTCAGCTGAGGGGCATTTATTGTCCAATGACTGAAAATAGGTACCTTATATATTTTGACCAATTTTATTTTTGTTTATGGGGAAGAGCAACTCCAATACCAGCTCTGTCACCCAAGCTTGAAGAAGAAGCCACCTCTCATTGCTTAAGTTAAAAGTCAATGGCTATGTTGTATGAGAAACTAGAAAGACTAATCCCATTCAAATGGTATCTCACATGGCTGAAATGAGGAGGGCTCTGAGCCAACAGAGCATGGGTGTGGCCCCCTTTATCACATTCTGCAATGATTACCGGAGCCCTCTACATATGCTCGGCCTAAAACAGATGCTCTTATGGGAGTTGTAATCTTTTCAACATTTGAATAATGGCTTCTAGTCAGAAGCCAATATGTCAACAAGAAATTCCAGAGGATTGTAATTGATTAAAACTCACCACAAAATTTATCTCCCATAGTTTATTGACATCTCTCTACCTATTAATTCAACAAGAACAAAAATTTCAAAGCTCCTTCTAAGTCCTAGGCCATATGCTAGGTACTAAGAACATGAAAGCAAAGAAGACAGACCCTCAAGACCTCATAGCCTCGGAGAAGACAATAGACATGCAAAAAGAGTATTGTAATAGTGTGAAAAATCCTATAAGCAAGTGAGATTGGACGTGATGTACCTAATGCATCCAGACAAGTTGGAAAAAGCTTGAGCTAAGCATTTACTAGTTGGTAGCAGTTTATCACACAACATATCCATGCATGTGTAATAAATATTTCAGGCATAGTAGAGCACCTAAGCACAGCCGTCAGGTAGCTGAGAGAGACTGTGTGCTCTGTGATTCACCAAGAGATGGTGAAAGAGGCTGGACTGGCAAAGAAGACCTAGCTCATGAACAACCCAACACGACATAATAGGGCATTCACATTTATCCTTAGACAATGAGAAGCAGTTGCAGGATTGTTGAGGACAGTGATATGACCCAAATTAGCTTTTAGAAAGATCTAGGTGGTAAATTGGAAAGGTGCAGTTAGGTGGAGGATTGGAATCAGAGGGGCAAATCTTTATGGTGAGCAAACAGAAATCCTTTGACTCATGCAATGACCCAGAGACAATGAGGAGGAGTACATTTAAGAAATATTTCTGAAGGTAATTTGGGGGATAGGGGTTATTTTATGATGGGATTAAGAAGGAGGGAAGTATCTAGGAAGAATCCTTGTTTGGGATTTGAGTAAATGGATAACGGTAGTACTATTTGCTAAGGAAGAGAGACAATGGGAAGAACAGATCTGTAGGGGATGATGATTCATGATATCATTCCATTGTCCATTCACTTAGTGAATAAATATTCAGTGAATAGCTACTCGGTATCAAATGCTGTTCCAGAGAAGTAGTAATTAAGGCAGACAAAGTTCCTGCTTGCACGGTGGGGGTGAGAGTGGGTTAATCATTTTAAATATTAATAAGAATTTTAGATATTGAAGACCACAGAACAGGGTCTAGTGAGTGACAGAGAATAAAAGTAAGGAAGAAAGGAATGCTTTAGGTCAGAAAAATCCTCTTGGGGGAATCTGACATTTGAACTGAGATACATGTGCTTGTGAGAATTTAGATATCCAAAGATCAAAGAAGCATCTAGAAAGAGTGAACTGCAAGTGATAGCCCTGTGGTTGGAATGAGCTGGACTTATTACTAAACAGAAGGATCTGTATGCCTGGAGAAGAACAAGTGGGTGGAGATGATGGACCTTTAGGGCATGATAGGAGAGGGTAAGGATGTGAATGTCATTCAAACTACAGTCTCTTCCTTAATATGTGTGTCTCAGGGCACTCACTCCCCTTGTGAAAGTATCCTCATTTGAGTTTTAGAGATGTTGATACTTGTTAGACACCTAAATGGAGATGTTCACCAGATAGACATAGACCTGGAACTCTGCAGAGATAGAGTGACTGGAGAAGTATATTGGAGAGTTATGGCCAACAGCATATGGGTGACAGTTGTAAAAGAGGGTGTGGCTACATTTTCCTAGCAAGAGTCTGCAGAAGGAGTCTCGGACTACCTGTCCATATGCATCGTGTGAAGACAGGCATTTTTTAGCATTAAAAGGTAATGAGAGATGGGAGTACCATTTTTAGTTACAACATAAGCATCCACAGGAACCTCTCTTTTACACCTGGTTTGCTCCATTTATTAGTTTGTTTGTTTATTTATTTATTATTTTTCAAATTTAGGTCTAGTTGACACACAATGTCACATTAGTTTCAGGTTTACCACGTAGTGATTCAACTCCTTTCTGTTATGCTGTCCTCACTATAAGAGTCACTATCATTTGTCACCATACAATGCTATCATAGTACCATTGGCTGTATTCCCTATACCATGCCTTTTATTCTTGTGACTTATTCATTCCATACCTAGAAGCCTGTATCTTCCACTCCCCTTCACCCATTCTGCTCATCCCCCCAGTCCTCTACCCTCTGGCAACCGTCTATTTGTTCTTTGTATTTATAGGTCTCATTCTGTTTTTTATTCATTTAGATTGTTTTTTAGATTCCACATACGAGTGAAATCATATGGTATTTGTCTTTCTCAGTCTGACTTTTTTCACTTAGCATGATGTCCTCTAAGTCCATCCATGTTGTCACAAATGACAAGATCTCATCCTTTTTTAGAGTTGTGTAATGTTCCATCATGTGTGTCAGTGTGTATGTGCAAGTATGCGCATATATATATATATATACATATATATATAAACACCACATCTTCCTTGTCCAGCCACATGCAAAAGGATGAAGCTGGACCACTTTTTAACACCATACACAAAATAAACTCAAAATGGATTAAACACCTAACTATGAGACCTGAAACCATAAAAATCCTAGAAAAAAAACATAGGTAAGAGTTACTCTGACATTGGCTGTAGCAATATTTTTCTAGATATGTCTCCTAAGGCAAGTAAAAGCCCATGATTAAGACTACATCAAAATAAAAAGTTTTGCATAGTGAAGGAAACAACCAACGAAACAAAAAAAAGCAACCTACTGAATAGGAAAAGATATTTGTAAATAATATATCTGATAAGGCGTTAACTTCCAAAATGCATAAAGAACTTCTACTATTCAACACCAAACACCACCACCAATAACAAAAATCAATCTGATAAAAAAAAAAAAAACTGGGCTCCATACTTTTAAAGATTTTATTTATTTATTAATGAGAGACAGAGACAGAGACAGAGAAAGAGACACAGGAAGAAGGAGAAGCAGGCTCCATGCAGGGAGCCTGACATGGGACTCAATCCCAGGTCTCCAGGATCAGGTCCTTACTGAAGGCAGCGCTAAACCAAGGAGCCACCCAGGCTGCCTGGCTCCATGCATTTAAAAGAAGTATATACCCTCTGCAGGCACTCCAGTTTGGCAAAAAATAAGGGTGAGAAGCTGGTTGAAAATGGAATCTTGGAGAACGCATTTTCAGACTGGCCAAGCTGTGGATGATAATCAGGTGTAAAATGTAGGCCGTTCACATTTCTACATTCTATTCTACTCTATTATTTTACTCTACTCTCTTACCCTGTCAAATCTAGCATCACTTGGGTAAGCAGCAAAGCTATTTTGTGTGTGCTAGCAGCTATGGTCCTACACCTGTTGTATTACCTCAACAGAGTATTGGTTCATAACTCTTGTGCGCTGAGAGTTTGGGATTGATTCTCTGGTCTTTTAAAACTTGAATCAAGTTGCTCAGCTTCTATGAAGACTTCCTTTAATTATCTTCAGTGTTTCACATCTCTGGAGTACTGATCATGTTTGTATCGCCATCTGGCTCTCCCTCCTTGTATGTTTGTGTACAAATTATCAAAATCCTCCCAAGTTTTGATTTTGAGATCATAAAAAAATTGCAGATTATTAAAAAAAAGTTCTGTTTGACATTATCATCTTTTTTACATTTTCTTGCAGATATAGTGGGAATTTCCTCTAGACTAAACAATAAAGCCACTCTGTGTCTTCACTAACTTGGAAGGACCTGGAAGGCAATCTGGTTTCTCCGTCAATCCTCTCACTGATTTCTTTCTGCAACTCCTTCCATCTAAGGTACATGTTTCTCATCCATTAAATTGATGTAACACAGCAAATTAAATCAAGCTTTCCTGTCTTAAAACTTGCCTAGAATTCTGTGACAGTGATATTTTTGGTTGCCATGTACTTTCTTAAAGACCAAATGTCAAGTAAAAGTATAGAGAAAATATAGGGTAGCAGAAAATAAGTACCCTTTAATACAGGATATAATATTAAGAGCAACTACTTCCAACAGTGTTATGAACTAAGAACATGGATTCACCAATCTTAAAATATGAAGTGAGAGAGATAATGTAAGCATATTGCTATTGGGGGTGCAGATTCTGGCCAATTGCTGATGGAACAGTTCTAGGATTCCTTCATTGACATCCGTAACATCTTTCTGCAAGAAGCACTTCTTAGGGCAGGCGAGGGAGCAGTCTGGAGGAAGTCCTGAGCTTTACAGTGGGAATTCTGTTGTTATTGATTCTGGCCTGTAGGCAAATTCCAGCGGTATCTCAGGGTCCCTAAGTCTGAGAACTGGATTCCTATAGGGACTCTAACTGCCTTTGGCTATGACACACCCTTTGGCAGAAACTCTCAGCAGTTGTCAGTTGCAGTTTCAGTGTAGAAATAAATGATTTATCATCCCCTTAAAATTGGTGGTGGTGAGCAAGACGGATGGGACAACTCTGCAACTTTATGAATCTAGAGGGGGCTTAGGGAGTGAGGAAGTTTGCCTTTAGCTTGTTTTACAGTGTTTTCAAATTATTATTTTTTAAATGTTTCCTTTCGAATCATGGCCTTTTTAGATAGGAGACAGACAGAAATAGATGAAATATTAAAGTACTGCAGGAAAGTGTACAAAGCAAAAAAATTTTTACACGTAATAAGTGATCAGTGTTCATGGTTTGTAATGTGGGGATTTGAATATGGGTGAAGGATAACTTATATAAGTCAAAGAATACTCTTTTCTCTGAAAATTTGTACCTTATATGAAATAGCTCCTTGTAGTTAAAAGCTTATCTTTTAGCTGAAATGCTTTCATGGAAATGCTTTCATAGAAATGCTTCCTCTTAGCTGCGACTTACAAGACACTGTATGTCATGGGGGCTCCATCTGTAAAGTCAACAAAAAAAAAAGTTCAGGAAAGACATACCATCAAACTCTTTACTGACCACTGTAAAACAGAAGCAGCCAGTGGAAAGTATATATTGAATCAAAGGAGGCTGGTTACATGGGATTTTTTAGCAACTTCTCTGAATGATAGAAATCCATTTCAGGAATTTAAACATTAATCAGTACGGAAAGAAAAAGTCAAGTTCTCTTTATTTTTGAGAACAGCTATTGAGAGGTCTCAATGAGAAATGTCAAATGACTAATCACTAGTTTGTCAACTATAGAGTCAAACGATCTTAATTTCAAAATCAGGGTTAGAGAATCTTAGAACCAGAAGAGAAATTAGAGCCTACAGTTACAGTTTTATATGTCATAGCATCTTGAAGGCATTATGGGTAAGGTAAGAAAATGAGGATTTGGTCAATAAACCAAAGTAGATCTTTCTCATTCTTCTTCCCTAGGATGCTTCTGGACTTTGCAACGAAGCTCAGAGAGTACTGAGTCCATAACATAGAAAGTAAGTTTAGCTACGTTCTTGTAAATGGCCCCAAATTAAGATAATGTGAATCTACTGTCTTCCAGGGATGGAAGGAAAACTAACAGACTGAGGGTCATCCTGAAATCCATGAGTGTCCCATGAGTCTTCCTGTTTTCCTTCTTAGGTCCTTCAACTTACTGTCCCATTGGAATGAGGCTTGCAGGATGCAGGGTACCACATCTGGGGGCTTCCTGTTCTTAACTGTTGAGGTTTTTTCTAACTTGATCCAGGCTGCTGGCAAAAGTTACCATTTCCTCTCTACCCTTGATGAAGGAGACAGAAGTGGAGGGACACACACCTATTGAAATCAAAGCACTGATGGATGATAATAGAGCGTCTTCTTGTTATTCTCCAATGCCAATATTTATGGAATCAGGACAATAGTACCATTTATCCTGCTTTTGTAAAGAATCCAAAAATATGTTTCTCCCTTTGAAGTGTGGTTGGAAAAGACTCTGCCTGGGGTCCACCCATTCCATTTTGACTCTGTTATTTTGAAAAATCTCTAAGTACAGGATTTGCACACACACACACCCACACACACCACCCACACACACCCACACACACCTGTCACCAATGTCCAAAGTGTCCATCAGTGTCATATATATGTATGACTTATACGTATGGCTTTGCTCCCAGCTTTGCAGGTAGGCTCTGTCTTCTTCAATTCTTAAGGTGAATCTTCCTTGGATGTTCACTTGCTAGAAAAAGTTTCAGGATTATGTCCAATGAGAATACACTGTTACGTGGAAGGATGTTGATAACACCACCTGGATGGAGATGTGAAGTTCATGTCTTTTTGTGGAGGCTGGATATGAGTTTGGAAAGAACTGGTCTTTGCTCTATTATCCCCACCAGAGAAGGGGCTTAGATTCTGAGCTGACTATAATCACTAGCTTCAAAGGACTGCATAATTGTCCTGGGACACTGGTGACTCCACTGTGTGATTGTATTTGAGACAAGCCTAAAGAGTACCTGTTCAAAAGCTGGTTCTCCTGGGTGTGATGTTCAGGAAGCACCCTGCAGCCTCAGTGTGAGGCCTTCCCTAACTTCCGTAACTATCTGGAATGTGATAGTATCAGACTTCATCCAAGAAGTCTGCTTGGGGGGTGCCTGAGTGTCTCAGTTGGTGAAGCTTCTGCCTTTGGCTCAGGTCAAGAGCCCAGGGTCCTGGGATCGAGCCTCGCATTGGGCTCCCTGCACAGTGGGGGTCCTGCTTCTTTCTCTCCCTCTGCTTGTGCTCTCTGTTTCTGTCAAATAAATAAATAAAATCTTAAGAAGAAGAAGAAGGAGGAGAAGAAAAAGAAGCAGCAGCAGCAACCTGAGCAACCTGCTTGGGCCAGGGGGCCCTGCTTGGGCCAGGGTGAGTAAGAGATCTTCAAGGAATTGCTTAGAACATGGTGGTTTTATTGAAGGCAGATTGTCCTTGGCAGATATATCTAACAGTCTACTGGGGGAGACAATGGAGGACACTAAATATATCCTATCATTCCTGCCACTGCATAGTCTTGTTTATGAGGGTTTGGGTCAGAAGAGGCTTGGCCAAGAAGATACCTCATGGGTGGAGTGATACTCACCTAACCACACCTCTGGTATGCTGTGACACCCCAAGGAGCATGTGTGGCAGACGGGCACACCACACCCTGAGTCAGCTTCCCTCCCTGCTGTGAGAAAATTAAAAAGAGCCTCTAGAAATCATTCCTCCTTTCCCAGAGGTCTACCACTACCATCTTGGGACATAATGACAAGAGAGAGGACTGGCATGTGGGAATGTTTTCCTAGGGAGTTGAAACCTTATTCTCCTCAGATATTTGTCTGAAAATAGCTCAGGTAGTTCAGATCTCATGGGACCTTGAACACCTTGGCATGTGTGACTTGGGCAATAAAGTGCTGGTTGTTTTGTTGAGGATCCCATTAATTGCTCTGTAAATGAGATATGTTTCCAAAGGATTCATATTCTCTCTCTCTTGCTCTGATTTTTCTTTTCAGATGTGAGTTGAGATAATTTGACAGAAGGACATTCCTTTTACTTTCTATCTTCTGGAGAATCAAATACAGCTAAGAGGTAACATTTAACATTTGTAAGGTACTTATATGGTTGAAACATTGGTTATCACTTTACAAGCAATATTTTTTCAATCCCTTTTATAAGGCAGGTACTGCAATTTTCTTTATTTGACAGACGAGGAAATCAAGACCCAGAGACATTCAGAGTGTTGCTTATGATCACTAGGTTAATAAGACGCTGTATCCGTCAAAATAAAATAGGCTATGCCATGGTAATCAATAATCCTCAAAGCCCACTGAATAGTCCTCAAATCTCATGGCTTAAACGAACAAAAGTTTATTTCGCATGTACACTACAGGTCCACATTATTAAAGACGTAGACTGAGGGCAGTCTCACCATCTTGGAGCTTCACAATCTGGACACATAGCCCCCTGGTTGCCATGACGGTGAAGGGAAATGCTAGAGAGTTTCTCAATAGCAATTATGTTCTGGAAATGACACGCATCACTTCTGCTTAAAACCCATTGGCCAACATTAGTCACATGGCCCCTACCTAATGGCAAGCTACTGAGCTGGTACTCCTCCCCATACCTTGATGAAAAGATGGACCAATGTGGCTGACTAATAGAAATCACTATGTCAGAGGCAGATTTTGAGATTTTAACCACAATGTGAGACTTCCCTTCAGGAGAGTCACTTAATGCAGGATAAGAGGACCAAAGTGGCTATGTGGTGCTTTCTTCTTCATACTCCCTCATCCAACTTACCATATCTGTAATTGGATCCCAAAGAGGCACAGTTATGACCTCTGCTCCATGGTCCTTCTGGCCTCTGCCGAACTCCTGTGTTGTTCCAGGCCAATACCCAATGCCCTGTGGCCCCTGGTTCACCTTTGGGATTCATGTGATCAGCACCCACACAGCTGGGAATCACTGAGTCACAGGTTGAGTCGCTGCTTGCACCTTTTGTGCCTGGAAATGAGATTTGTGGGGCAGAGTGTATCTGCCTCCTACACTTTTGGCAAGCTTCCGTGGCTCTGCATTCCTGCTGCAAAGCTCTTTGGAGTGTATCTTTGACATCTCAGGGAAGCATTTAACGAATGCCACCATCCATAGCTGACAGGACACAGTAGTCTTAGATGTGGAGTCTCAGATGTGAACATCTTGGCAGCAATCTCCACCATGTTTCTGGATATGGGTTTCAAGGAATATGTTCATTAGCCTCTCCCTTTACAACTCACAAGCTTATGGATTTATTTACTTTTTTGAACTTATCCTCCAGGTCAGATACAATTTTAGCCAGCCCAGAAATGAACAGCGAAAGAGTCTAAGAAGAATCCAACATAGAAGCTGTTTGAAAACACTGCTTTTGGACAGAACTCTCTTCCTTCTATGACAAGTAGAGGGTGAGAGGAAAAAATTAACATCATACCTACAGGAGACAAATAGTCAACAGAAAGAAAACAGAACTGTATCCTGAGAACTAAAAGAGAAGCATATCTTTGAAAATTACTTCGATAGGAGGTAGTAAAATTAAAAACAAAGCCAGCTCTTTGTTTCTAAATCTTTCCATTTTAACCTGTTCTCTTCTCCTGGTTTTCTTTATTGTTTCATAAAATCCAAGTCATTTTTGCATTCTTGGAGTAGAAAGAAGTCAACGGACAGAGAATATAGAGGATATTGAAGAGAAACAACTGCAAATAAGTAGAACTTGTAATGTGAGAAATGTCTGTCTAAAAAATAAGTAAATCATAGGCTTGACACTTGTACCAAGTAAAATCAACAAACTTAAGATTAAACTTAAGAAACTGCAAAAATGGGGATCCCTGGGTGGCGCAGCGGTTTGGCGCCTGCCTTTGGCCCAGGGCGCGATCCTGGAGACCCGGGATCGAATCCCACATCAGGCTCCCGGTGCATGGAGCCTGCTTCTCCCTCTGCCTGTGTCTCTGCCTCTCTCTCTCTCTCTGTGACTATCATAAATAAATAAAAATTAAAAAAAAAAAAGAAACTGCAAAAATGCAGTAAGAAAAGATGAGGAGAGTGAGAAAACCTAAAAGGAAAATGACCCAATATATAAAAGAGAGAACAATGACTCAATGACAAATTCTGGATATTTTTTATAGAAGGAAATAAGAGATGCATCATTAATGATTATAAAAATTGTATATAATAACTGTGCTCCCAGAGCATCAATTCTCTAGTTAGTAAATTGCAAAATCCTCAATCCAAATAAATTAAGAATTTTTTGGAGATCAATTATGATAAAATACCAAAAAAATTACTAAAAATTCTAAAATAAGATTTTGATAGATATTCCTGTTCAGAAGCTTGGATGATCCAAAGATACACGTTCTTCCTGTGTATAATTGTATACTTTTAATAAAAATCTTAATGGTACATGCTAAAGGAAAGCCTGAAAAAATGAATATAACATTTTTCTGGAAGCAGAAATTGTGCAAGTAGCCAGGACATTTTTTAGAGCTATTATAATAGATTGTAATCAAAACAGCATGGTAGTGGTAGAACTGATAGGCAGAGAATGAAGGGAAGATGCCTCGACATTATTTAATGATTCTTTCTCTGCTAATTTTGAATGCCAAATTTAATCATAAACCCACTCTTCTATATATACCAAAGTCTATTTTTGGAAGAAGTGGTTAACCATTTGAAATAAAGTTGGCATCATTTCTCAAAGCATACACCACAATATAGAGACCAAAAGAACTAAATAGTTAAATGCACAAAAAGAAGCCAAAATAAAATGTCGATGGATATATCTCTGATCTTGAGCTGGGTTTAGTTTGTCTACATATAATGAGATGGGGAAAATTTTATTCACCACAATTCCACTGATGAATGGAACTCATTTGTTGGAGAAAGTTCATGAAGTAGAGAGGGAGGCAGGAGAGGAGGCTGAGTAATAAACATAATTCTGTGGAAGACAAAGAGAATTTCCTTGATATTCCAATAAGGAAGAGAGGAGGAAGACAAAAATGTAAAGGAAAGAAAGAAAGAAAGAAAGAAAGAAAGAAAGAAAGAAAGAGAGAAAGAAGGAGAAAACCAAAAAAGTGTGTGTGGAGGGGTAAAAGAAGGCTTGTCTAGAAGAAGCAAGATGTTGAACTGTTACCAACTACCAAATCGGAGTTTGGGCTGGTTTTCAGCAATCTCTATAGGACAGGAAGCGCCTATCAAGTATCTGAATATAAAAGCAGTGGAGAAAATCTCAAAGAGGAGCAATTGGTGGATTTTCTAACATAAGATTAAATTTTTTTTTTTTTTTTTTACATCAAGGGTCTGCAAACTACAACCCATGGGCCAAGTCCAGCCACACCCATTAATTTATGTATTATCTATCCCTGTTTTCCGGCAACCGGGCAGTGTTGAGTAGCTGTGATAGAGAACATATGGCCCACAAAGTCTAAAATATTTACTGTCTGGCCCTTTATAGAGAAATCTTGCTAATACCAGCTCTGAATAAAAAACATCACAATTAAAAGGCAAACAGAAAACTCAGAAACAAAATGAAACATGACACAAACATCCCAAAGAAAAGAGAAATATCCTACGTATACAAAGGACCCTTCCAGATTATTTATTGAAAAACTCCCAGTCCACAGTAGGCAGAGGACATAAATAGTTCATTGAAGAAAAATACAAAGGTATCAACACATGAACCAAAGGGAGTTCAGATTCACAAGTGAGCAATCAAAACCAGCAAAATAAATCACAATCCTATTAGTCTTTGGAAGAAGGAGGTCACAGCATGGATAACTTCATAGACTATTTATTGCTTGGGGGTGCTGCTCTAAAGCAGTTTGGTGGTTTATAGTTGAACCTTAAACCAAAAAAAACAAAACAAAACAAAAAACAGAAAAACAGCATTAAGCCCTTTGACAGAGAAGTTTCATTTCTGAGCAACCATTTGCAGATACACACATATAACGGTGAGCATATTCTCCGAAGTAATATTATCTCTGGTCCACCTCTTACTAGCTGTGATGGCCTTGTGTGAGCCACCAAACCTTGCTAAGCTTCCATTTCATCGTGGGTGAAATGTGAATTTAAAAATAGTACCCAATTGTAGGGCGGCAGTGATGGTCCAATATAATGATCTATGGATATTTCAGTGAAGACATAAAATACATGTCACATAGTGGTAACTGTATTAAATCCCAACAACTTTAAAAAAATGAAATAACGAAAAAATAAATAAAATAAAAATAGAAGGACCTGGGTGGCTCAGTCGGTTAGGTGTCCAACTCTTGATTTTGTCTGAGGTCATGACCTCAGGGTTTGGGATCAAGCGCTGCATAGGGCTCCGTGCTCAGCATGGAGTCTGCTTGAGATTCTCAGTCTCCCACTTCCTCTGCCCCTTTCCCATCATGCTCTTTCTCTCTCTCTCTCAAATAAGTAAATAAATCTTTACAAAAATAAAATAAAATAACCAAAAATGAAATAATGAGGAAATAGTTAAATAAATATTGATATGTCCTTATAAAGGAATATTATTAGCTATTAAATTAATTTTAAGGCCCATGGATGATATAGAAAAAAAGCCATAGTGAAAAAAATCATAGTACAAATTTGAATATGCATTATTATTCTAATGATGGATAGAAAATCCATAATGCATGTATATGCATATAAAAGGACTGGAAATAAATACATCAAATATTAAGAATAGTCTCTGGCTGTCAGGAATAAGGTCGACTTCATTACTTACTGTTTTTTAAAAATCATTCCAAATATTATTTTTCAGAGCCAACCAACAACGTAAAACATTTTTCTAATAGAAATGAGAATAGGCAGGGAAACACTCAAAGATCATGTAGGCTGAGTGAAGGAAATACAACTAACATACGCTGACTCTTTCATCTCAGAAAGAGTTGGTGGGAGAAGCAAGGTTAGGCTCCCATGCATAGAAATCAGTCTCTGATGTGGAGCCAGTTTCTGATGTGTAAGGGCACATGAGAAGTAGAAACCATGGGGGTGGGGTTTGTGTTGATCATAATTCATGTTACAAACTTCTCATTCTCTATTTCAGAAGCCAGGGATCTCCAGACTACCCGCTCCCCTGACCCCAACCTCCCCCAGATTGCTATCATTCCTCCAGACTCTTGCCAGGCAAATTTGCCTATCTCCTTCCACTCCTTCACCCAAGTACACCTTGAGCCTGGCTGGTTCTCTCCTCCACCTCACCACCCTCACCCCTTCCATCACTAGGACCCTTTCTCGGATCTCAGCCCTCCCAGGTTGACTTGCCAAATTAACTGGGAATGGGGCTCTGGCCTCCTGAACAGCCACCCACGCTCCGCCTCATGGATTACCACAGAAATGAGATTGTAAATTATTTAACTTTACCTCTAGGATTGCCTGGACTCTTTTGGAATTTTAATAGCTCAGTTTGCATCACTGAAATCTGACCATAAAATTCCTCAAATTAAAACTTATCTCCTTACCCTGGTCTACAAGGCTTTAGTGACCTGGATCTTGCTAATCCTTCTGGACTTCTGGCCTTTCAAACACCCAGGCCTATGCATTTTTGTTCCTTCTGCTTAGAATGCTTAGAAAAGCTATTTCATTCCCTCTAATCTTTACATGGCACCTCCTTGGGGCAACTTACCCTGGTCCTCCTATCCTAGTCAAGTAGTTCTCCAATCACCCAACTTTTTCTTCCCCAGAGCACTCCTTATATTATTATTATTACTTTCATGTTTATTTCCTGTCAGATCCTGGTGGTATATGAACTCCTTGAGGGTGAGGTTCTGTCTTTTGTCCTGTCCCCGAAGACCTAGCCCAATGTAGCATTCAATAAATATTCACTGACTGACTAATAGAGATGATTTCTGATGACTTCAACTTGCCTCATGCAGTGCTTTCACTTAGAAGGGTAAGGGATCCCTGGGTGGCGCAGCGGTTTGGCGCCTGCCTTTGGCCCAGGGCGCGATCCTGGGGACCCGGGATCGAATCCCACATCGGGCTCCCGGTGCATGGAGCCTGCTTCTCCCTCTGCCTGTGTCTCTGCCTCTCTCTCTCTCTCTCTCTGTGACTATCATAAATAAATTAAAAAAAAAAAAAAGAAGGGTAACAGCTAGCCCTGAAAAAGAAAACATGCTTAGTACTACACCCATACTATTTCTCTTGTTACCCCTGCAATGCTATTCGTGGGTTGGGATAAATAGGCATCACTGTAACACTGAAAATGGGAGAAATGGGAGAATAGACAGTCCTAAGAGCTTGGATAGACCAAAGAGATCTTTGGATCCTGCCCTTGCCATTTTTCAGAGGAGAAACGGAGAAAGCCACACAGAAGGTTGGGTAGAGACAGACCATGAACCAAGATCACAGCAGATCTTCCCTGAAGAACCCATGCCAGTTCCAGAGCCTTTGGGAAGTACTCCCAATCCTCGGATGCTTCCTTACCTCTGGTGGATCTTGAAGAGTTTGGAGAATACATCATCTATTGGGCTAAAAGAAACCGTGGAGGCTTCCGTTCCTGTTCTGGGGATGTAGGCACCAATAAGAATCACTTCTATCCCAGTAAGAGGGTTTACTGGACAAGTGGACATGATGGGAGGAAATGCCTACTCAGCCTGGCTCAGGGATTTGGCTTTCTGCTGTCTAGAAATTGGTTTCACCTAAGCCAAGAAACCAGTTATCAGATGAGAATGGAATTCCATCATCTCAGTCGGGTCACGAGAAGCCTAGAGGTGAAAGCCTTTGGGCATAGTTCCCTGATTAAACCATCATGGCATCCTTCCGACACACAAGGGTGGAGGGAAGGAATGCGTTCTGGGACTGATCTTTTTACAGCATGAAGTTGGATGTGAGGGTTTGAATGCCTGAACACTAATAGCACTTCAAAACCAAAAACAATAACAAAAACACAGAAACAGAATTAAAAAAATCTTCAATATAGAGCTTCCCAAATACCATCCGTGTGAGATGGAGGGAACAGTCTAAAGAAATTGCAAAGAGCTGCATTATGTAAGCAGAAGAGAGGCCACAGTGTGTGTCACCGCTGTCGGGGACAGAAACAAAGCCAGTGGGCCAGAGGAGGTCAGAAGGCAATACGGGCCAAGAGACACTGTGATTTTGAAATCTCCCATCATAGATTTTTAAAGAACATAGTCATTTCTGTCATTTGGGGAATTATTTAATTATAGTCATTTTTGAAGGCAAAAGCCTAGACCCGAGTTGGGTGATGAGCACCAGTATGACTAATACAGCTTAATCTGAAGGAATCACGAAGGGGTGAGACAAGGAAATTAATATTTATTGATTGTCTGTTATGTGCTAGTCATTTTTCAATCATTGACCCCTTAATCTTCCAAAGCTTAGCACGAGCTCACTATTATTATTATTCCCCTTTTCAAAGGAGAACGAGGGAGCCCAGGGAGTCCAATAGAGACATGGGAAGCAGATCAGGGCTTATCTTATGCTGAGAACAAGGACAACCCCCACTGTTAGATACTCATCACTACAATTATCTTATGGAATTGGATGTTTTCTTAACAGGAAAAAAGTAAGGAAGGAGGCATCCTCTGTCTATAGCCAAGCACCAGGGCCTTTCTGTGGCTCTGACTCATGCACGGCTTCCAAAGCCTTCCAGCCCAGAGTCTTTTGCATCCCCATGCCCACCTCCACTGGGCCTTTTCATCGTGAATTTCACAGATGGGGCTATGATCACCTGTAGCCTCTACTCAACTGCTCAGGGTAGCATCACACCAGAATGACCTCTGCCCACAGGCAGGTGGAAAAGTCTCAGCATGAGTGTATGCAGGCCCGACCAAACTTTCCTGTTTGATGTTTGTGGTCCTGACCTCCTTGGGGAGCCCTGGGCTTTGTGGTTTCTTTTACTAGTGGTGACTTGTTGGAGCTGCATTTTGCCAATAAATGGGAGCCATGAATGAAGTCACTCGTGCTGCACAGCTGTTACCCTGTCTGTGTGCTCCACAGCTGGGCCCTGTAACCTGGCACCAGCCTCAGAGGGGAGCCACGGTTTAAAAAGAGAGGGAAGTGGAGAGGGTCCAGAGTCACCAATGTTGGTGTGACCATGGCAAAGGGACATGCTCTGTGTGGCCTGGGGGAATTAGCGAGGCAGACAAATCCGAGAAGCCCTCCTAGGTCATTGTTTGGTGATTCATGTGCACAATGCCACGACCTACGGATGTGCTCGGGATGCCACCAATGGGGACTTAACCAGGATCCAGACTGAAGTTCATCTACTTGTACTGGTTTTGTATGACTGCTGTAACAGATTATCACAAATTTAATGGCTTAACACGAATATATTAGCTTACAGTTCCAGAGATCAGAAGTGTGAAGTGGGTCTCATTGAGCTACAGTCAAGGTGTCAGCAAGCCCAGGTTCTTTCTGGAGGATCAGGGGGTGGGGGGATAGAGCCCATTTCCTTGCTTCTTAATCTTGATTCCTTAGCTCAACGGCCTTTCTCCATCTTCAAAATCAGCGACAACAAGCTTCTCCCTTCTCAGGCTACCTTCTCTCTGACTTTATATCCAGGTGACATCAACTAGAATACTCTTGTAGGTTTTATCTCTCCCTGTTAGGGATTAAACATCCATATGACCCCTCCCGCCCCCCAATCTATGTGTTGAAATCCTAATCTCTAATATGATGGCATTAAGAGATAGGGCTTTGGAGAGGTTGTTAGGTTAGTGCCCTCATAAGAAAAGCCAGGAGAGAGCTTGCCTCCTCTCCCCTTCTCCACCAAGTGAGGATACGATAAGCCAAGCATCCATCAACAAGGAGGCAGGCTCTCACCAGACACCGTGTCTGCGGCCACCATGATCTTAGACTTACCAGCCTTCAGAACTGTGAGGAGCCACTCGGTCTATGGTAATGCAGTAGAGTGATACAAAGAAACGATCCAAGGTATTCATTAGGAAAAAAAGGAAGAAAAGTAAACATTCCTTGTTGTAGCTATCTATATCTCTAAATCCTGGGATCAGGCTCTTTTTCTGCCCCTAAGAAGTCAAGTTACTTAACTGCAGGCCATGGTTTGCTCATCTTTGTAATGGGCACAATTCCCCTGGTCCTACTACCCTCCAGGAAGGGGTATAAAGAAAAAGTACTTTGAAAAGGATATTGTTGCTTAATTGAGCAGTTTGTGTGACCTCACCGACATGGAAGAGAGGTCCAGACCTGCTGCCACCCACTACACAACACCCACCCCTCATTCATCCCCCACTTACTCCTTTACCACAGATCTGGATTGCTGTCTTCTTAAAGATATTTAACTTAATTAATTTACTATTATTATTTTGCCTTCCAAATTTGATTTGACTTGCATATCTAATATGCAGCAATGTCTCATAAGAGGGAGGGCATCAATTGGATCACAGTGGGCACTCGATGGATATTCACAGAAAAAACGAAATGAGCAAAAGAGAGTGCAAAAGGGAGAAGGAGGAATAAGGGTGTGTGGCCAGTGGTGGGGTCTCTCCTCGATAACTTTGGGTAGTGGAAGCTCCGTTTCCACTCTCTTTGGGAGATTTCTCTAAACTTACCTTCTATCTGGGGCCTTGTTCCCATCTGAAAGAAGGGGACAGTCTTGAGGACACTACATGTACCTGCAAACACAGGCCATGAGGGGCAGAGGGTCACCCTCATGCCCAGTCTCAGGTAAAACAGAGGAAAACACCGCACCCCTAAACCCACTGCCCCCAGGGGCAGTTAAAAGAGCCCTGGTTTCCAGGGCATTGGTTAATCAATGAAGCACCAAGCAATCCCACAGCATCCTTGCTGAAGCCTTCTGAAGCACGCAGAAAGTCCTGAAAAGAACATCTGACAGTTGCACGAATGAATGAGTTCAGGAATGACAGGTCTCGGGCCACCACAAAGAGCCAAGAAAACACAGGAACACATGTGAATTGCCTGGCATGCTAATTACTGACTGCGATGGATCATTCTAGTACTTCAGGCCACTCAGCAATGTTACTTGGGTTTTTTTGCTGTAACTCTGCCCCCCTAGGCCTGGCTCCTGGGCTCCCAGGGCGACTCTGATCTGTCTCCACAGAAAGGAGCTGAGCAAGCAGATTAGATCCATCATGGGACCTGCTGGCTGCCAGAGCCCTTCCCTCCTGCAACCTTTCGAGAATCTAAAACAAGCACTCTGTGCCCCGTCTCCAACTGTCCTTCCCTCTTCCCTCCTCCTGGCCTCTCCCTGGAGCCGGGCAGCGGCTACTCCTGGCAGGGGAGCAAGGAACCTCCTCTGAGTCAGGGCTGAGGGAGCCATCCCCACCCCACCCCCCCAGGCCCCTGAGGGCTTGGAGAGCCGACCTGCTTTGTCCACAGGAAACTGCAGTGTTGGGCCAACGCTATGGGGTAGTTGGATGTGAATAAGCAAAAAAAAAAAAAAAAAAAAAAAAAGTGTTCTTCATATTGAATTTAATTGAAAACAACTACCCACCCACCCTCACTCTTCCCCCTTTGGGCAGCATGATGATCTGGAGTCAGCCTCTGCGTCTAAGCAGGGAGCAGAGGCCGGCCCCCCAAAGCCAGAAAGGGAGGCCAGGAGCCCAAGGCCTCAGGACCACACGTCTGTAGAAGGATGTGGGACCTGAAGCAGCCAGGCCGCTCGGGCTTCCTGCCTCCAGCCCTGAAGTGAAAGGAGGCGGAGAGCCGGGCCAGGCAGCGGCAGGGGTGTTGGGGACTGGGGGGTGATGGGGGGGGGAGAGCCGGGAAGCCCGGGGAGGAGGCCTGGCTCCCCTGGCCCGCAGACACCCGCAGGACCAGCGAAGGAGCTTCCCTTCCAAGCATTGCAAAGCGTCTCCGAGGAGGAAGGGCTCTTGCAGGCGAGCCAGGAAGGCAGCATTTGAAGGCGCTGCTGGCACCGGGCAGGGAGGGCCGGGCTGTCTGTCCTCCCACCCTCTGGCTCGCCGGGAACCCCAGGCCTCTCTGACATCATGGCTGAACACCAGGCCTGGCTTGCACACGTCGGGGCTGCCCCGCCCAGCTGGGCCCCGCCAGCTGGACCCTCCCAAAACGGGATCTCTTGTCAGCTGCCTTTTATAGAACTATAAAACCAAAAGTTCAAGTAAGAAGCCTTAGACCAGTCATCAAAAAAGGCAGGCTTCGCCTCCTCCCAAGCTCTTCCTGCCTTTTCCCTGGGCCTGCTGCGGCTTCCACCAGCCCGCAGAGCCTCAGGGCCGCCGGCTGCCACCCCGGCCTCGTAAAGGGCCTGCAGCCCCAAAGGCCCAGCAGGCTGCCGAGCAGGGACCTCCAGACACGTGCTTTGGAATCAGAAGAAAGGAAAGAGGCCAGGGGAGGTTGTGCCACCACCACCACCCACCCCCAACCCCATGGGAGAGGAAAGACACCTCGGTGACCTGGTGAGATGGAAGACAGATTGGAAAGTGTCAAAGAGGAAGCACAGGACCGCAGTCGCCAACTTCTGCCAAGGAACTGTGACCTCCGCTACCTCAAACTATCTTTTGGGCTGTTACTCCTTTGGCCAAAGAATAAGTCCATGGGGTGGGGGCTGTGATGGTGGTGGTGGTGGTGGTGGTGTGTGTGTGACATCAGATGATCTTCAGTGCAACTGAGGTTAGAAGAGAGAGAGATTAGACATTTGAAGTTGGACAAAGGAGTTGACTTCACCTCTTTAGGTCAAGACCGGGCCAGCGTCGGCCCTAACTCACTACATGGCTGCAGAAAGAAGAAATGGGGAAGATCAGTTATTTCCCCCTCCTCAACCAAAATATTGAATGAAGATCAATGATAAGGGTCTCTGTGGTTCTTGGGGGGAATGAGACTCTGTCTACAGTTCGGGAAGCCCCCTCTATGCTCTAAGCACATGAGAAGAAAACCCAAAACTAGATGGAACTCACCCAAAGGCCCAAGATGGTGGCCGCGTCAGCACAGCTGCCCTTGTGGGACCATCTTGTCCCTTGCCCTTACCTTTTAAGCACGGAATCGAACTGCAGCTTAAAGGATTAATGGGAAGTGGAAGGAAAGGTGTAATATCCTTCTTTGCTCAAATTAGATCAGTTATCTTGACCTGACAAAGAGACTTTTTTTTCGGGCATAATACATGGGACCTTTCTTCTCCTGGCTTTGGGATATTAGCATGTATGTCGAGCGTTAACATTCCTGTGGGTCCCTCAGATTATATCAGGCTGTTATGTAACTGGCATTATAAGATTGGAAAGGCTCTTAAAGATAATACCTAGGTCAAGGTCTTTAATTTATGAATGAGGTTGAGGGAGGTCAAATGACTTAATGCTTTGTATACGCCTACATTTATTCATCAGCGATTATTATTACCATTGCTCATTTTGTTCTTGCTGTTGTTATTATTCAGCACCTACACACACTAAGCCTTGTTCTGCACACTGGGGAGTCATTGGGGAACCAAAGGGAGACCGTATCCTTTTTTTTTTTTTTTTTTTTGGTGGAGCTTACAGACTGGTTGGAGGAACAAAGATTATACAAGTGAACAAATGTGAAAATGGTAACTTTTCAGAAAATAATGATGAAAATGGTGACAGAGGGGATGGTTTGTTAGGTTATGAGGGGCGAGGAAGGCTTCTCTAAGCAGGTGACCTCTGAGATGAACTCTCTGTGATGAGCTGGAGCTAGTCATGAGAAGCTCTGAGAGAATCGTTTTCTAGGCAATGGGGTGGCAAGTCAAAAGCCCCAAGGCTGGAACAATCTAAGTTTTTTTAAATTTTGTTTCTGTTTTTGTTGAGGCAGAGATAGACCAGGTATAGCTGAGGTGTAGTGTGTAGAGTGAATGAGGGGAAGGGCGGCATGAGAGCCACTGCCTACTGCCATCCTACTCACAGTTGTCTCTAAAGAAGGTCCACGGACCTTTGTATAGTTCTGGAATTAAGCTGTGCATGGTGAGACCACCACTCCCCTGCTGTAATACCACCCATCTTGTCCTACAAACTTTCTTAGGAAAAAACCCCAAGACAAAGACTTGTTGCCCACTCGTACATTAGGTTGCAGTTTACCATCAAAAGTCCAAGCCCACGGGGACATGTACTCTCACTTGGACCTTCAGCCCTTATTTGGGTTGGACTGTGACCCCACAAAAAATGGTATGGAGGGGTCCTAACACACAAAACCTCAAAATGTGACCTTATTTGGAATTTCTTTTTCAGATTCAGTCAAGTTAAAATAAAGTCATTCGGGTGGAAACTAATCCAGTTCAACTGAGTTCCTTATAGAAAGGAGAAATTTGGACACAGAAGCAGTCCCTCAAAATCCTTCCCCTGTGGTTGGAAGCTCAGGGTCTTTCCATATCAAAATGCTCCATATCCTTACCCTTTTCTATGAATGTTCTCCTTGAATGTCTGCTGTGCCTGAAACCAGTCACCTCTCCAGGTCAAGGCTTCCCCTTCAACCTTCTCTGCCAGTGGCTCTTCCTTCTTCCCCATGGACACAGGGCCTGGAAGGGTGTTATGTCTTCCTTGCCCCACATTCCATCCTCCATCGTTTATCCTCTACAACCCCAGATCCTTTGATACCCATAGGGTTGGACTATGTGCTGTTAACCACCTCCTCCTTGGATAAGTCAACCACTGACACCCCTTGGGTTTCCCCTCATCTATGGAAGACTTTCCGCTGGCTACCTCTCACCAGCAACACTAGCTGCAGCTGTCACAGTCTTGAGTTGTCTCAATGATCACGTAGTCGGGCCTTTCACTGCTCAGGATTCTCAGATTTTTGGTCTATTCTTTTCCAATGGTCATGTCTTCTGCATTCAGTTGCTCCTTCCCATGCTCACACACAGCTCTTCTTCTGTAGATGCTCCTCTTTCCAAATCTCATTTTTAAGAATCTCACTCCCAACCACCACTTGCTATCTTCCAGGTAATTCCTTCTACTACGTTGACCTCAACAATTCTTTGGCTCTACGGAGAACTTTCACCCACCAACTGGTCCATTGGGCACCATCTCTTCAAGACTTTCATGGCCTTCATTTTATCGTTTCTATTGTTATAGTCAACACCTTGCGTAAACTCTCAGTTTCCATCTCTCCCTCTGGCCTGCTGACCTGAAAACTCTCCTGCTTCAACTCAGAACCTGCACCAGAGTATTTGAACACGGCTGGAGGAAAACACAAAGCAGGGCTTTCTGGTCACCTGTTCGTTTTTGACCGCAAACTTCAGCTGGGCCCTCAGCACTGTCTGGCCATTCTGGTACATTCCCCTGGTCAATTCGCAATCCCATTCTCCAGAGTCACTATTTCACATCTCCTCTCTCCTTACGTCCACCCCCTCACTCTCGGTTGATGACCTCATCTTTTATTCACTGAGAAAACAGAAGCAGGCAGAAGAGAACTTCTTCATCCACCTGCAAATGAGTCACCTACCACCTCCTCCAGTCTGCATACATTCTGCTTTCCCTGCAGACCATGCCTGCTCTCATTTGAGACTTTGTTGCTAGTGCACCAGATCCTGCCCTGAATTGCCCCAGATCCTGCCCTGAATTGCCCCAGATCCTGCCCTGAATTGCCCCAGATCCTGCCCTGAATTGCACCAGACCCTGCCCTGAATTGCACCGGCTTCCATCCTTACTTACACCAGTTCCCGCCCTGAATTGCACTGGATCCTGCCCTGAATTGCACCAGCTTCCATCCTTACTTACACCAGATCCTTCCCTGAATGCACCAGATCCCTTCTTGAACCACACCAGATCCTGCCCTGAACTAAAAACTGCTCTGCAATGATCTCTCCTGCCCTCAGCATAATCTTTTCCCTCCAGTGTCTCATTCTAACCAGCTGGTGAATGCACTGGACTCTCGCCCGTTTAGATAACCCCTCCCTCTCTTCATAGCTTCCTCTAGCCCTCACTTTGTTTTCTTGTTGTCTCCTCTCAAAACTACTTGAAATTTTTACCTGTACGCTGCCTCTGCATCTTCATTTTCACGTCATTCACTCTTCTCAATCCCTTCCTGCAAGGCTTTGTTCCCATTTTTTCTGCTCTTTTCTCAGCCCTTGGCCAGATTTAAAGATGAATTCTGAGCCTTCATCTGGAGATTATAGGAGCATTTGGAATAGCAATTTTTCCTCACTTGGCTTTTTGGATATCATACTCTCTTGGTTTTCCTGCTACCTCAATGGATTCTCTTTTTCCATCTCCTTTCCTTTGCCCTTCTTCTTTTTTTTTTTTTCCTGGGCTCTAAATGTTTGTTTGCTCCAGGGCTTAGCTCTGGCCCACTTCCATTCTGCGTCTACACTACCTGGCACTTCCTATCTGAGATCATAGCTTTTAATGTCATCTGTATGTTGATGACTCATGAATTTTTATCTTCAGACCAATCTCTCCCTTGAATTCCAGACTTGTGTATCCAATTGCCTACCAGACATCTCCACCCTGACATCTAATAGATATGTTAAATATAACATGTCCAAAATAGAAATATTGATTCTTTTCTCCTCTCTCCTCCCAAGTATGCTCCTCCCACAGATGTCCTTGATTCAGTAAATGGTATCATCATTCTGTAGCTGTTTATGTCCCAATTATAAGAGTCATCCTTGAACCCTTTCTTTTCCTCCTATCTCACAGGCAAATCCATCAATGGGTCTTCTTCAGTGTATGTTAATGGAAGGAACTCATTGATGCCACAAAGAAAAATAAAGCAGGGTATGGGGATAGAATGTACCAGAAGGGAAGAGATGATAGACTATGAGACAGTGACATTAAAGCAAAGATCTTCAGAGCACCTGGGTGGCTCAGTGGTTGAGTGTCTGCCTTTTGGCTCAGGTCATGATCTCAGAGTCCTGGATCGAGTCTCATATCAGGCTCTCCCCCAGGGAGCCCGCTTCTCCCTCTGCCTGTGTCTCTGCCACTCTCTCTCTGTGCCTTTCATGAATAAATCAATAAAATCTTTAAAAAGAAAATAAAGCAAAGATCTTCCTGAAATAGAAGAAGGCACAAGCCCTAGCAGGATGTGGAAATGAGAGCCTTCCAGCAGAGGAAGGAGCAAGCATGAAGATTGTGAGGGGGTCAGGAGCACATCATGTCTGAGGGGCACATTCAGAAGCAGTCATGGCAGCTGAGAGGTATTGCTACCAGATTAGGAAGGATCCTGTCAGCCTAAGACTGAAGTTTGCATTCTATTCTACTTGTTATTGGAAAGGAATGGTAGTTTCTAGCAGGAGAGGATCATGATGTGCTTTGTGTTTTGTAGGTAATGCTGGCTCCCTGGTAAAGAAAAGGTTGTCAAAGAGCAAGACAAGAAGCCATGGGCTCAGCAAGGAGCTTACTCCAGTATTCTCAGGAAGGTGTCAGCATATGTAATCTGTAAAGGGCTATACTATGGACTGAATATCTGTGTCCACCCCCACCCCAAATTCATACATTGAAACTCTAACCTCGAAACCCCAATGTGATGATATTTGGAGATGGGGCCCTGGGAGGTAATTAGGTCATGAGGGTTGAGCCTCCGTGAAGGGATTAGTGCCCTTGGAAGAAGAGATGTGAGAGCGAGCTCTGTCTCTGTCACTTAAGAATCTAACAGGAGGACGGCCATCTGTCAGAGATGAGAACCTTCATCAAGAGATGAAGAGAACCTTCACCAAGACCCTACCCATGCTGAGACCCTGATCTTGGACTTTCCAACCTCCAGAACTGTGAGAAATACATGTTTGTTCAGGCCACCCCTGTCCCCCAACAGTCTATGACATTGTTATAGCAGCCAGACTAATGCTAGATAATAAATATTTTAGACTTTGCAGGCCACACGGTTTCTGTCACAACTACTAAATTCTGCTGTTGCAATAATTCTGTTGTAGATGATATGGGTAAATTAATGGGTGTGGTTGTGTTCCCGCAATACTTATTAAGAGCCCTGGGCTGGATTTAGCTCCAAGGCCGTCATTGGCAAACTTCTGATTTAAACCAGAAATGCGGGGTGCCTGGGTGGCTCTGTGGGTTAAGTATCTGACTTTTGACCTGGGCTCAGGGTCATGAGATCGAGCACCACACCGAGCCCCACGCCAGGCTCTGAGCTGAGCATGGAGACTGCTTATAATCCTCTCCCTCCTCCTTGCTCATTCTCTCTCCCTCAAAAGAATAAACCAGAAATGATGATGGCTTGCCCTAGGCCTAGACCACAGGCCTTGTTTTAGTAGCTCTGGAATGTTCTGATACCAATGGATTAAATGTGGAGGCTAAGGGGCAGTACAGAATCAGGATACCCTCTTGAGACCCACTTTTTAATCTTTCCATCTTATCTCGCCACTTCACGAGCATTTCTTATTTGTTATTCCTTGGACAATCCTAATGTTTATACCCGTATTAAGGTAAACAGGTAAAATCTGTTTGCTTTCAATGGAAAAATAAAAATCAAGCCCATGTAGTGGGAAATATGGTGGCCTCCTCCCATAGAGCCCTGGTTTTCTGTAGAACCACAATATCCACCCCCCTCCCAACCAATCTTCTATGCCCTCAAGCTCAGTAACTCACCAATGAGTGGTGGAGGGTGATGGTGGGAGTGGTCTTCTCAGATGGGGAAGAGGTGGTTCACTGAAATTGTGCAAAATTGTCAGTGCAAGAGGCCAATAAAAAGTGAATCAACTGTTTATTGCTTTCTAGATAGCTTTTTTTTTTTAAGATTTTATTTATTTAGTCATGAGAGACACAGAGACATAGGCAGAGGGAGAAGCAGGCTCCCTACAGGATCCCAAAGTGGGACTTGATCCCAGAACCCTGGGATCACGACTTGAGCCAAAGGCTGACAGTCCACCACTGAGCCACTCAGATGTCCCTCTAGATTGCTTTTAAAAAATTTTTTATTTTTAAAAATTTTTTATTTTAAAACATATTTTTAAAAAATATGTTATTTTTATTTATTTATTCATTAGAGACACAGAGAAAGAGGCAGAGACACAGGCAGAGGGAGAAGCAGGCTCCCTGCAGGAAGCCAGATGTGGGACTCGATTCCAGGACCCCGGGATCATGCCCTGAGCCGAAGGCAGATACTCAACCACTGATCCACCCAGATGCTCTTCTAGATTGCTTTTAAATTCCTCACCTTCACCAAATTTTCTGGCCTGCGCCCAGCGCAGACACACCCAGTGCCCCCATTCCCCCAGTAAACATTGTCCTTATCACCCCAAGGAAACAATGAGAGCCCTTGACCTTTGCATCTGAACAGTGAGACTGGGTTACTCACTGCTGGTTCTGTCTTCAATTTTATATGGGATATTGAGAAAAGTCACCCATTAGGGACAAGAGAAAGGAGGAGAGTAGGAGAGTGGGGGGGGGGAATTCTAGCCATTAGGGAATTAGTTAGGTATCACCAAATATCTGAATATCTAGAATTTTCCCAAGGACAAGCCCCGATGGATACAGAGTAACAGAAGTAGCAATAGGGACGCTTCCATCTACTGCTGAGTGTGAACTGAACGCACAGGGGTGGGTGTGGGGGAGTAAGCCGGAGGGTCACCAGTGTCCCCAGCAACTTTCCCCTCTCCCTTCTCTGTTCCAGTTCAGGTTGCCATTCCCTCCCCGGGAACACACTGTGCTAGGTCTGGCTGCAGAGCATTCTCGGTGTAGTAATAAAGTGCACACTTATAATGTTGGGCTCAGTGACAAGAACAACATGAAATAGCGCTCTACCCACCCACTGAGAAAACCGAGTGTGTCACACTCCTCTGTGTCATGGTTTTAAAAATATCTCCACTGATGGTCCAAGTCTCAGGTTGGGTTGGAGGGGTGTTTAGTGCCTCACTGTGCCAGGTGGAAAATGTTTTCATCAGAATCCCGAGGACCTGAGTGATGGACGGCTGCTGACTTTGCACGCCTGCGTGTGTGTGTGTGTGTGCGTGTGTGCACCGGTGCCCATGAACATGTGTTTAAGGAGAATGGAGGTGGGTGGCTATTTCTTTGCTCGTTCTTTTTTTCATTTTCCCCCTTTTTCTTTCTTTTTTAATTACATGTTCCTGACAAAGAGGTGTGTCCCTGGCACTGCAGCTGAGACTCTCCTCCACCTCTGACCACACGGGGAGACGAGTACAGAGGGCTTCTCAGCGCTCAGCATGGTCCTCGGCATCGATGGAAACACCCGCTCCGGGCCAGCAAAGACCTGAGGCTTCTTGGGAATGAGCAGTTTAGAAGCTCAGTGAGTGTCCGGAGAAAGAGATGGGCTCTATCTCTTGGTTTGCCTCTATCTTGCTTCTGTGCCTAAGAAGAGCAGAGCCGGGGCCCCTGGTGGCTCAGCGGTTGAGCATCTGCCTTCCGCTCAGGTTGTGATCCCAGGGTCCTGGGATCGAGTCCTGAATTGGGCTCCCCAGAGGGAGCCTGCTTCTCCCTCTGCCTGTGTCTCTGCCTCTCTCTCTGTGTCTCAGGAATAAATAAATAAAATCTTAAAAAAAAAAAAAAAAAAGAGCACAGCCAAGGCTAAGGTCTGCTGGAATTTTGAAGGAGGGTTCAAACAACAGGGCGAGTCTTTTAACCCCTTTGTGGTTCAGTCTTGTTTACTTTGGAATCTCCAGTGCTTATCAGCTTGGCAACTGTGGCAAGTGGTTGAACCTTTAAGTCCAAGTCTCCAGACTTGTGAAAGGGGATCATAGTATCTGTGCATTGATGTTGTAGTGACAGTAAATGATGTGAGTCAAGGCAGGCGCTTAGCACGGGACCTGGCACAGAGCAAGCGCTCAAGGAACTCTACAGATCACAAACACGCGGAGGGCCCCTGGGTGGCTCAGTCGGTTAAGCATCTGCTCAAGTCCTGATCCCAGGGGCCTGGGATGGAACCAGGCATCAGACTCCTTGCTCTGCAGGTGCTTCTCCCTCTCCCTCTGCCTGCCACTCCCCCTGATTGTGCTCACACTCTCTCTCTCTCTCTCTCTCTCTGTGTCAAATAAATAAATAAAATCTTAAAAAAAATTACAAACATGTGGAAATAGTCTTTCACTTGAAGATCATACAGGAAAAATGTACATGAGGCTCCATGTGACCTGGGTCCCCCACCTGCTATCTGACCCCATCTCCATTCCCTTGGATATTGGCTTGCTCTGCTCTACTGACCTTCTGGAATTTCTTTTCACACATCAAACACCCAGGCCTTTATGGTTGCTGTTTCTTCTGCTTGGAATATTCTATTCCCAGATATCCTCATGTCTTCCTCTGTTACTACATCCTGATACCTGCTCAAATATACTTTATTGGTGAGAGGTCTTACTCTCCTAATATCCCAAAATGCCACCCCACCACGTTGGTCCTTCACCATCCCTCTTCCCTGTGGTATCTGCCTTTTTATCACATCCTGCAGGTTATGCATTTACTTATTAATATATTTATTACCTAGCTTCCTGGCTAGAATGTAAGATCCGTGAAAGTGAGGGTTCTGTTTTGTTCATTGCAGCATTCCTAACATGGAAAATGGAGCTCAAACTACAGAAGGCATATCCTAAATATCAATTAAATGAACGAACAAATAAAATGTGTACATAATTCCCTTGTACAGAGGAAGACTTGCATGGTGACAGAGTCAGTAATTGCTGAGTCAACACTCATGCCAGGATCTTCAGGTTTCTTTCCAGTTTATCCCAATAATGAAGAATAGTGAAAGTGCTTAGGCAACCAGGAACATTCTGGGCCTTGACCTCACCTGTATAACTTTTGACCTGAGGTAACATTCAGCTTAAATCCATGAAATTCATATAGGAATCATTCCAGTCTTCCAATTATTCCTATCATTCCAATCATTCCAATCAATCTTTCCTATCCTTGGTATTTCCGGCCCAGGTAATATAATATTTGATTGGAGATATTCCACATATGATTAGGAAAACTTTTTTTTTTTCTATTGACCAGATTCTTCTTGTTCTCTATATACCTTCCCAAAGGTCTTATAAAGCTCCCAGTGATTAGGGAGATTTGACCCTGCTTCTTCAGACTTCCTTGAGGTCACCTTGTCTGAAATAGGAGGCCTCCTCTCCTATGATTATGTTTTTGCTTCATGTTCAAAGAGAAAGAGCTCTCCTGTCCAGGCAATGTAGTATACCCCAAATCACATGTATACACATTATTTCTGGACTTCTAGGATTTCTATAAAATGAAGCAAATCATGTCAATTCTTAAGTCTTGGAAACTCCATCAGAGTGAACCGTGACTCCTAACAGTCGTTAAGCAAGATATTGAAGAACCTGACCAGTGAATGGAGGTATTTTCTTAAAGTTCTGGAAACACATCAGATCACTTCTTCTGTTTCTGTTCAGGTTGGGAACACCTGAGTTGGCTAAGTGTGATTCCCACTACCATCACATACTGAGAAGTAAACTCTATGGCCATCGCTGGAAAAACTCAGCAGGAAATTGGCTAAATCCTTACATGTCCTCAAATCAGTCCATGCTTTTACTGTGGATCGCAGAGCTTGGATCTGGTCTTCACCAACAACTAACCTAGCTCCGAAGACACACAAGTATCCCATTCTCGAAATGGGGTCAGGTACCACAGGAATATTTTATTTTACTTTCTCCAATTCAGAAGAGTCGCCTACCTCCTTCTGCTCTGGATCCAAGTGTTCTCAGGACTTTCAGGACTTGGTGAATTGAAGACACGGTTGGCTATTGTGCTCCATTTTGGACACAGTAAGTCATTTTCTCTTTATATCTGAAAACAGAAGCTTGATTGTTTTATATCTGGGCAGTAGAACTTGTGATCCTTCATCAGCTTGGCTGTTTATAATGACCTATGGGCCATTTAACTCACATGTAGTAGGAAACAAGTTTAAACCTTCACCTCCTCATTTCTATCTCTTTCTACTTCTGAAAGGGTTCAAAGTGTGGTGAGTTCAAAAAGAAAAAGCAATGACTGCAACTTCCAATCACAAAGATTTCAGTAGGGAACTCTCCTGAAGGCAAGTTTATTTGATGGATTGTCTCCACCCTTGTCCATCCCCCCCTAGTTTCTCCAGCTTATTTGTTCCATGACATCGTTGCTGAAACTCTCCCGAAGAGGCCTCCCTCCAATGACGATGGTAGCCCAAGAGGCTGCCATCCGGTGACATCAGACCTATTGGCAGTAACCACAGTGGCACTTCTGACAATATGCCAAGAGTTCTAGGAGCCAGGCATGAGGTGGGTAATCCAAATAACCATTCCTGCCCAAGCTGCCCTCTGCTGAGACAACCCACCACTAATTAAAGGCCATCTGTTTATACCATATAGCCTATCCTGCCAGAAGCAGCCAGATGTCAGCACATTACTCTAGTCCGTGACCTCTCTTAGGATATTAACATGGATTATTTATGGGTGGGCTGAGTTGGTTACTGTATATGAGCCTCCTTCCTGGTGCATGGCTTAAGAAATTATATTATATATAAACTTTATGACGATACCATTAATTTTGGGTCTTGCCAAGTTCCAGACCTATATGCTCTGTAGTGGGGTTCTGGGCCTGTTTCAACAATAACATTTTTTAAAAACACTCTAGTGTCTCATTTCTCTGGGTTTTCCATGGGTTCCCCATAAGTATAGATATGAATACTCTCGAAGTTACTGGCAATTAGTTCTCACGGACTACCTGTGAACTACCCTCTCTCCTTCGGTTCGAGAGGAGTGCCAAGTGAGTGCCTTTTTGGAATCAGAAGAGAACTTGGTGTCATCATTCTTGATCTTCTCTCTTCTTCCAATCTGTGAGTTCAAATGTGTTCTTTCCAAAGCAGTTGCTAGGCAGATTTGTTTAACCCATGAGGGGAGGAAATGCAGAATTAAGAATCAGAAAAGCGGAATTCCAGCCCTGGGTCTATCATGGGAATGTATGTCATGGGAATCTGGGCAAGTTGCTCACTCTTTCTGGGTCTCAGACTATTCTTATATGTATTCCCAAACGATGTGTCTTACATATAAATGAGTGTTAATAATTAACTCTGAAATAAATATACATTTTTAATAAAAATATTTAAGTGGGTTGAGTTATACCCACTTAAATATTTCACTATGATGGCATTTCCAAGGCTTAAGAATTGACATGATTTGCTTCATTATATAGAAATCCTAGAAGTCCAGAAATAATGTGTATACATGTGATTTGGCGTATACTACATTGCCTGGACAGGAGAGCTCGTTCTCCTCGAACATGAAGCAAAAACTGAATCATAGGAGAGGAGGCCTCCTATTTCAGACAAGGTGACCTCAAGGAAGTCTGAAGAAGCAGGGTCAAATCTCCCTAAGCTCTCACTTGCTTATCCTTCATGCTGAATCTGCTGCATTCTATGAAATGCAAAATAAATAATGCCAAAGAGGGTTAAGTCTACATCGGTCTACTGTACACACATACACACCCACATGCATATAAAAGATTTATTTAGTTATTTGAGAGAGAACGAGAGAGTGCAAGTGGAAGGGGCAGAGGAAGAGGGAGAGAGAGAATCTCAAGCAGACTGCATGCCAAGCATGGTGCTCTATATGGGGATTGATCTCATGACCCCAAAACCATGACTCTGAGATCAAGAATCTGACATCATGACCTGAGCAGAAACCGAGAGTCAGAAGCTCAACCTACCGGGCCACCCCAGCAGCCCAGATCTAGTGTATTTGTATTGTTAGGCTTGTCCTGCCTTCCTGAAGAGACGTCACAAGAAGAAAGTGAGAACTAAGCAATTCTGATTCGATACATTTAAAAGGGCTCTTACAGTGCAAGAGATCATGGTTTTCACTTTTACATTTTTCCTTGAATGTTCTCCCCATTACAACCAATAGCCAAGGGCCCAAACTCCATTTGTATACTATCTCACCCTTACCACTCAATATCTAATTATAAACAGATCCTCAAGATGAACTGTTCTCTACTGAGGTAGCACCACCTGCTAAAGGGTGGCTTGAAAATGGTCGCGGGCACCTTGAGGTGTTACAATATGAAGTGTTGGAGATTCTAGTGACCCTGCATGCATGAGGTCCATAATGCTGCTCATTCTGCCAATCTGGGCACCGTTTCATAGCAAAGAAGTGCCCTGCATCCCATACCATCCCTCAAATATTTCATTGAACATTCATAAAAAACATTGAAAATCATATGAAACCTGTTAATAGTTATCTGAGCCTAGAAGCTTTTTCCATTTCACACATAAATACAGTTCACTATGTTTTATTTAACATCTCATGAATATTCCAGAAATGCAATCTTCATGTAAATTACAGAGAGGTCATACCATGCATTATTTGTAAATTCCCAAATTATTCTTTGCCAGTTTAGAAAAATCACACCGAGAATGGAAACATCACCATGGTACTGGAGTTGCCAATAAAACACATTTGTATTGGGTTGCCACAAAGGGCAGGACAGTGTGCATGCCCCTGTTTGTGTCTGTCTGTATTTGCACCTGGTCCATTCATAGGTACACATGTCTGACTAGTTCATTATGTTTGTAGCAGAGTGGCATCGAAGTATTTATATGCTAGAACAGTTAGGGTTGGCTTCATGGGTATGGACCCAGCTCATGGCTGACTGCTCTGTTATCACTGTCTTAATTAATAATTAATAATTTTTGTCAGGAGCCTGCATTTTCACTTTGCACAGAGTCACACAAATTACATAGCCATTGCTGAAAATAAGGGTTGGCAAATATTTCCTGCACAGAGCAAGATGGTAAATACTTTAGATTTTGAGGGCCAAGAGGGCATCACAGATCCTGGGTAGAAACCCACATAATGATTTTTAAAAAAAACTATTTAGGGACTCCCGGGTGGTTCAGTTGTTGGATGTCTACCTTCAGCTCAGGTCATGATCCCGGGTCCTGGGATCAAGTTCCGTATCGGGCTCCCTGGGAGGAGTCTGCTTCTCCCTCTGCCTCTCAGTCTGTGTCTCTCATGAATAAAGAAATAAAAACTTTCAAAAAATAAAAAATAACAAAATTTTTAAAAATCGTGTTTATCTCATGGGCCATATAAAAACAGGTGTAGAGCTGTATTTGGTAGTTTAATGACTCTGTGCTAGAAGATTTTTATTGCAAAATAAAATATGTTACATTTAGGGCATTACAGTTCTTTTTCTGGTTTGTTTGCAGGCAGAGAATTTCATTCTATAAAGGTAAAGTAGCCTTTATAAAATCCAGGTTACTGAAAGAGGGCCCTGGAGCTGGCATGGCTGCAGACCATCCCATGGCTGGCCTCCCTACCTCCTTTCTCCTCCCACTACAAGCCAGCCCACACGTCGCTATCAGACTAATTTTCCTTGAAATGCAGCTTGACTCCTGTCACTGCTCGAAAAATCCTCTTCACCGTATTTTCCACAAGATAGCTTGTGGAGCTTTCTCATTTGGATCGGAATTTCTCTGTAAAAAATATCTCTAAGATCAAATCACCTTCCCCACTTTATCTCCCACGGTGCTATCATGTCACTTCTTATCCATTACCCTTTAATGTGTGTTTGCAAAACTGGTTCTTTCAGGAGAGCATCACGCTGGCACTCCGCGGTCTCTGGATCTTTCTCACAGTGCCCTTCACGTTTGTGCTCTCACTTGGTTAGTTCTCTTATAATATTTTGGAAGCACCTAGGAAACTGTTTGAATAGACCTCCAGAATCTTCAACAGTGCCTTGTTGATAAAAGGCATTAAATAAATATTTGTGTAATTGGATTGAATTATAATACTTACTAATCCAGGGTTTAAGCCTTGAGATTATTTGTTGGATAAAGCAACTCATCCTGGAATTTTTTTTCCCCCCAAATCCCTTAACTGACATCTGGTGCAACAGACACTGATCTGATGTTTGCATTTCTAGCATCCAGTTTGCCTTCTTCCTTTCTAAAACTGAGACAGACATGCAGCCTGATTTGTTTCCTGTGCCCTCCCTACCTCCCTCTACAGGACATTTGGGTTTAGTCACAATCAACTGGGACTCCAGTTGCCAGAAAAAATATGGGATGTCCAGCCCAATTTGAATTTCAGATAAACAACGAATAATTTTTCAGTGTAAGTATGCTCCTAATATGGTCCGACTTGACTTAACCCAGGTAGACCAAAATGAAAAACTTATGTTTCATGTTTTGGAAAGAGTTTTTTCTCTCTTGTGCTGGACCAGAGCAGGGAGCCTGAAGCCACTTGCAGCCATCTTGTGACCAGCAATCTTAAGTCATAGCAGATGCTGAGTGAGGAAAAGCAAATACATTAAAAAAAAAAAAAAAAAAAATCTGAATCCTCACTGACGTCATTGAACTGCACATCATATCTTGCCCAGAACCTGCTTTATCTCTATATTTATAGCTAAAGAAATAAATAAATATTCTTTTTATTTAAGCCAGTTGAATCTGGGTTTTTCTGTTGCTTGTAGACAAATACTTACTGATTAATTTATTTCATTTTGGTTCTACAGCAAATAGATACCTCAAGATTCCAGTCTCTTGTTGCTAACATTTAGGTCTCAGATTTATTTCCTATAAAATCCAGTGAACAAGGCTGTTTCATGGAGCCACAAACCCCAAGCCTGACTCCTGTTAGCTGCTCACAAATAGGAACCAGGCAAGGGTCTCCGAATACAGCAGTGGAAAATCCATTTACTACCCCTGGACACACAAGTTAACGTCTCATCATGAGTTTTATGACACGGAAATCTGGTTGCAACTTCTAATGCCCGGGCTCTTCTGAATCTTTAGCCAGGTATCCCCTTTCATTTTTCTCTTTACACTACTGATGCCTTTTGAGAACAGTGGAAAGCTGCCCCATTTGTCTGCTGAGCTTCCATTCTCCCTTCTCAAATAAAAATAGTTGCATTTCCTTTTGGAAAGTACCACTTTGGAATTCTCAGGTTCTGCATTTGGGATGGCACTGAAAAATGACCATCTGCCTAGCCCAGCCTCATCAGCACATGCATTTCTTCGGATCACAGTGACTGATTCAAAGGTGTCCTTGTGATCATGCTAATCCAAGGAAAGCAAATGCTGGGATTTTTGTCGGCACTCTCAGGAAGAAGTTCTTACTCCACGTGTGTTATTAAACTAATATATCTGGAGCTTCTAAGCATAACCACAGAGAAGGAAGCCAGCAGAAAATAGAGCAGAGGCTGCCAATGGGAAGGCAGAAAGATCGCTTTTGCTTTCACTTGGATACTTATTTCTGGCTGTATCTGAAGTTAATTCCACTACTGAACTTTATGTGAGTTCTGTAAGTCTGTAAGATCTTACATTTTCTAACTGAAGCTTCAGGAAGGGTCTGTTTGTAAGTGACAGAAAGCTAACCCATGCATGGCCTCTGTAGCTATGCTCATGGTGTAGGAGGATGGTCTTTCAAGGGAAAGGATTATGAATTGAGCACTCATAGGGCTAAGTTATTTATACACTTTATTTTGCTAGGTCCGTCCCCCAAATATTGTTCACTCAAGAGAAGAATAAAGGCTCAGACTAGCTGAAGTCCCACAGCTGGTAAGAGGTGCAAGCAAGATTTGAACTCTGGCATGACTTCCAAGCCAGTCCTCAGGTTTATGGGGTATTTTGATGAGCTCCTTAGCAAAGTTAGCAAAGTGTTACACAGGACATACCATGTGCCAGAGACTACTCTAAACACTCGATACATATGCCCACTTAATCCTCACAACATCCTTATAAAGTAGAATAAGTATTCCCATTTCATAGATGACAAAGCAGAGGCATTGACTGGTCAACTAAGTTTCTTGAGGCCACACTCTGAGTAAGTGGATGAGTTGGACTTTGAACCTGGTCCTCTGACTCCACAGTCTAAATTCTTAGATAACTCACTAAACTTTCTCTTCTGGATCCTGCAGATAAATAAACAGTGTTCCATGGCAGTTTCTTTAGTGACAAAGGACTTTATGGTATTAATCTTCCAAAGAGTCACAACCAGAAATCAGATTCTACCTTCGGCTAAGGATATCTTCATAATTCCTTAGAGGTGGGCATCTCATAATCTCACCCACGTGACTTTGAAATATTCTTAAAGAGTTAAGAAATAAGTCAAGGTTATATTTTGAAAGAGGTGAGGTGCTCCTGGGTGGCTCAGTCAGTTAAGCATCCGACTCTTGATTTCTACTCAGGTCATGATCCCCGGGTCATGAGATCCAGCCCTGTGTTAGGCTCCTTGCTGGATGTGGAGTCTGTTTAAGATTTTCTCTCTTTCTCCCTCATTCTCTGCCCCTTACTACGCCTCCCACTCTCTCTTTCTCTAAAAAAAAAAATTAAAAATTAAAAAAAAATTTAAAAAGATGATATTCACTTCACCTAGATATTTATTCCTGGTTTTGTGCAATTTCTGAGGATGAACAGCCCACACGAGAAGGCAGAGGAAAGAGGACATGTGTGCTATAACTATGCAGAGCATTTCTCTGAGTGGCATCAACTTTTACAAAATGTTTTAGGGAAGAATCTCTGCGGGCTCTCTCCTTCTGTTACGTTCTCATTTGTTGTTTGTCTCAAGTATTATAAGCGATACCTCTAAAATTTAACATTTATTAAGTACTGACTGTGTACCGGGATGATTTATGTAATTTCTATTTTATTTGTTTATTTTAAGATTTATTTTACACACACACAGAGAGAACGAGCACAGTGGGAGAGGCAGAGAGAGACACTCTCCAAAAGACATCCAGCTGAGCAGTGATCCCAACGTGGGGCTTCATCCCAGGACCCTGAGATCACGACCTGAGCCAAAACCAATAGTCCGATGCTTAACTGAGTCACCCAGGTGCCCCTGTTTTATGTATTTTTAACCAGCCTATTCATGGGAGTCATAGACCTAACTTGAGCAATCTTAAAAAATACAAACTTTCTTTCCATGTGCCACTTTGTATTATGTGAACGAAGACAGGCTAGGTTCTGTGGCATAAAGGAGCACTGCCCACATTTCAGTGGTTTGACACAGTGAAAGTCAGATTCTTGCATTTTTAAAGTTTACTGCAGGTCCAGGTCCAGGACAGGTATCTTCCTTCAGGAGCCCGGCATTCCAGATGGTTTCAGTGTTGTAACACCTCTATATCAACCCATGCTTCGTTTTTCCCCACGATCCTGGTGGAGGAAGAGAACATGCAGATTCTCTCACTACTCAAATCATGCAAGTATCTTCTGCTCACAGTTCCCAGGCCAGAACTAGTCACATGGACAATCTTAATTCCAGGAGACACCAGGGAAGTGCCACCCTTTATATTTCCCAAAATAGAAGAGGCCAAGGCTCTGGTGAATAATACTTAGATCTGCTTTCTGCTAACTTACAAGTGACCTGGAAGGTCAAATAACATGTTACCTTGACTTAAGATCAACAGAATGTTTACAAATCATGTACAATCTCATGTACACATGAGACATTTAAAAACCTTTCTTAGGGGGCACCTGGGTGGCTCAGTGGTTGAGTGTCTGCCTTTGGCTTGGGTCATGATCTCGGGGTCCTGGGATCCAGTCCCCTATCGAGCTCCCTGCAGGGAGCCTGCTTCTTCTTCCTCTGCTTATGTCTCTGCCTCTGTGTGTCTCTCATGAATAAATAAACAAAATCTTAACATTTTTTTTAAATTAAAACCTTCCTTAGTAGCCTTTTAAAGCATTAAAAAAATTATTGTGGTTAAATTCACATGACATAAAATTACCATTTTTAAGTGGCATTTATTACATTCAGAATGTTGCACAACCACTCTCTCTACCTAGTTCTGAAATATTTCTATCACCCCAAAATAAAATCCATCATGCAATTATTCCCAAGTCCACCCTCCCCTCAGCCCCTGGAAACAAACCATCAATCTGTGTTCTGTCTCTATGGATTTATCCTTTCTGGATGTTTAATGTGCATAGAATCATACAATATGTGACTTTTTGCATCTGGCTTATCTTTGCTTAAGCACGTCTTGGAGGTTCATCCATGTAGCATTTACTGATACATCATTCATTTTTTATGATGGAATCATATCGTATCACATGTATATACTATAATCTGTTTATCCAGGGATTTGTGCTTCCTAACTTCTGGCTGTTGTGAATATATGCACACATACCTGTTGGCGTTCCTGTTTTCAGTTCTTTTGGATATATACGTGGGCAGGGAATTGTGAGCTCATGGTAATCTATATTTGACTTTTGAGGAACCACCACACTGTTTCCATAGTGGCTGCACCATTTTCCATTCCCACCAGTAGCATAGGAGGGTTTCAGTTTCTCATATCCTTGCCAACACTTGTTATTACTTCTTAGCTATAGCCATCCTAGTAGGTGTGAAATGGTATCCCCTTGTGGACCTGATTTGCATCGCCATGATGACCAATGATGCAGAGCATATTTTCATTTGCCTGTTGGCCATTTGTTTCTTTTTTTTTGAAAAAAATGTTCAGTCCAATTTTTTGCCCATTTTAAAAGAGGGTTGTCTTTGTGTCATTGAATTGTAAGAATTGTTTATATATTCAGAATACTTGATTCTTATCAGATAAACGATTTGCAAATATTTCCTCTCATTTTGTAGCTTGTCTTTTCATTTTCTTGATGGTGTCCTTTGATGTATGAGAGTTTTTAATGTGGTGAAATCTAGTTTATCCAGTTTTTCTTTTGTTACTCCTGCTTTAAGTGTCTTAGCTAAGAATTCATTGCCAAATCCAAGGCCATAAGAATTTAACCCTATATTTTCTTCTTAAAGGTTATATGGGTTTAGCTCTTAAATTCAGGTCATTAAATCCACAATTTGAGTTAAGTTTTGTAAATAGTATGAGGTGTGGGTCCAACTTAATTTTTTTTGCAGGTGGATATCTAGGTGTCCCAGCATCTTTGTTAAAAAGACTATTCTTTCCTCAATGAATAGTCTTGGCACCTTTGTCAAGAACCAATTGACATAAATGTTTGAGTGTTAATAGCATATGCAAATAGCATATGTTTGAGTTTTAATATGTAACAAAAGTCACAATTCAAAAAATATTTTATATCACACCTAAATCTCTCAGGTTTCAGTTTATTTTTATTTTTATTTTTTTTTTAGGTTTTTTTTTTTTTTTTTTTTAGGTTTCAGTTTAAAGACATTTTCTCTTTTCTGTAGTCTTCAGTGAAAATAGGGGAAATTTGGCCTTATAAATACATACAAAGTACAACAAAATAACTACTCAAATTGACATTCAGATAGTATTTCTGGACAGTTTACTAAGTGAAAGGTAATGTGCTCATTTCTGGGGAATAAGATATGAATAGCATATAGTTCCTGCCCTACAGGAACATTATAACCAATTGGGGAAGAGAAGTATATATACAAATAACTGTGCCCAACTTTTACAAAATGACACAGAATGGGTACCAGGTGGCTCAGTGGGTCAAGCGTCTGCCTTTGACTCTGGTTGGAATCCCAGGGTCCTGGGATTGACTCCCATGTCTGGCTTCCTGGTTAGTGGGGAGCCTGCTTTTCCCTCTGCCTCTGCCCCTCCTCCTGCTTATGCATGCGCTCTCTCTCTCTCTCTCTCTCTCTCTCATAAATAAATAATTAGGGGATCCCTGAGTGGCTCAGCAGTTTAGCGCCTGCCTTTGGCCTAGGGTGTGATCCTGGAGTCCCGGGATCGAGTCCCACGTCGGGCTCCTGGCATGGAGCCTGCTTCTCCCTCTGCCTGTGTCTCTGCCCCCCTCCTATGTCTATCATAAATAAATAAATAAATCTTAAAAAAATAATAAATAAATAAAATCTTTTCTAAGAAATGACACAGAAGCCAGGAGAGAATGACCCATTCTGACTATGCGTGCTGGGAAGAGATCTTGAAATGGAGAGCAAGCAACATGAAGTATCTTGGGTAATATTAATGAAAACTTTTTCAGATGATATTGTTTTAAAATTCTAAAGTAGGTTGTGTTATGTGACTTTGACCTTAGATCCCACTAAAATGGCCAACATATTAAATATCCAACGGCTGTATCCAGAGTGCAGTTATTTTGTTGGCACATATGGAGTCAAGCCTTTCAAAATTGTCTCCTAGTTTGTATATTTCATAACAAAATGCTCCAGTATAAAAACACACAAAAATATTTTAATAGTATGTTAGATTTGATGTCTGTGGGATGGGAGGGAAGAAACAAAAACTCTTTCTTGCAGCATAGATCTAGGGGATTTGCTTATGTGTGGTTAGTTGGGGAGGGTTCTGGAGATGCCATCTATAAAGGAGTGGGGACAGCAGGATTGGGCAGAGAGGGGAACTGAACTGCAGTGTAGTTATAACAGAGGCATCAGTTGATCCCAAAGGGAGCTCTGGAGCTGGAATGGCCAATCAGAGGTGACTAAATTAAGATAAGGATATTGGATTTTGTATGCCACAAATACCAGTCAATGGATGTGCACTGCTCTTGGGTAGGGTGTAGAACCTTGGGCAAGATGACTCCTTTAGGCTGAAGGGAATTCCTGAAGACAGATTTATCTGTGAACTGTCAGCAGGCAACACTTCCAACACCTGGGGAAATGATTTCCCTGGTCTCACAGGAAGAATCAAGGCCATGCACAACAGCATCCACTCTAGTAGGTAAGGCCCGTTTTACCATGGTTACCATTTTCAGAGGCGAAGAGTGAGACTCAGTAGTCAAATTGCCCACCAAAAGTCTCACAGCTGTGAATGGCAGAGTTAGTACCCAAACCAAGGTCCTCTGATTCCAAGCCAGTTTGCCTTTAGGCAATATTATTGTCCCTCAAAATGTGCAGTACCATTTCATCTCAAAAAATATTTAAAGCCAGTTGAACTTCAATCATTGAGGTTTCACAACTGTCACCTGGGATTTCCCCCTTTTCCTTCCCAAACATAATATTCAATTCTCAACTTGTCCGTGTCAAGGAAATCTTCTGAACTTCCAATCCTAAAAGTAATGCCATTTTCTTTCACATAAACACATGCACTTGTGCATACTTTTACAACAGCATAGGATAAAAGCAGAATATTATTGGAATTATAAGGAAATTAATAGAATAACACAGCATCCAGACATCTATGTTATTTTCAGACTAGCACTTATGCTATGCTATTTTCAGGAAAAACACAGCATCCAGACATCTATGCTATTATTAAATTAATAGAATAGCCCAGCATTCAGACATCTATGCTATTTTCAGACTGCAGTATAGGAAAAGAACTGTATTAACAAAGGAGGATATGTGTGAAGATTAGGGGAGACTGATGCACAAAGTGGTAGAAATGTCAGCTTGAGGCAGAAAATAATTAACTTGAAAGCCAGAGGGAAGGAAGCATTTCCAGGCAATGCTCCCTTTATTTCCAACATGCTGCCATGAGATCTAAGAAACTAAGCAAGTCTCTGCCTCCAAGGGCTTGCAAGCCAGTTACCAGCTGCTTGAGTTCCAGCTCTTAACAATGTGTCATTTAGGGGGGCCCTGGGTGGCTCAGTCGGTTCAGCATCTGCCTTCTGCTTAGGTCATGATCCCAGGGACCTGGGATCCAACCCCATGTCTGGCTCCCTGCTCAGCGGGGAGCCTGCTTTTCCTTCTCCCTCTGCCCTTCCTCCCATTCTTGTTCTCACTCTCATTTTGTTCTCTCTCTCAAATAAAAAAATAAAAAAATTTTAAAAAAGAGAATCTGTCATATTGGAATTCAGAAGACAGTCACATGGTAAAAGCCGTCAACATCAAAGCTCAGAAGAAAGTAGCATGTGACACTTAAGGAAGAAGTCTCAGAAAGAGTTGGATCCTCACTCCACCATTTCCTAGTGTGACTGGGGCAAGAGTCTTTCTTTTTTTTTTTTTTAAAGATTTATTTATTTATTTATTTATTTATTTATTTATTTATTTATTTATTATAGACACACACACAGAGAGAGAGAGAGAGAGAGAGAGAGGCAGAGACACAAGAGGAGGGAGAAGCAGGCTCCCTGCTGGGACCCCGACGTGGGACTCAATCCCGGGACTCCAGGATTGCGCCCTGGGCCAAAGGCAGGCATGGGGCAAGAGTCTTAATCAATTTAAGAAACTAAATAGATTCTTTAACTATAAATGGCATAATCACAGTAACTATTTCACAGGGGTGTGGTGTGATGAAATTGAGACAATACAAATACATCTAGCACTAAGCCCTTGTGAATGGTTGATTTGGTACCCTGTTAGTTATTATTTTATGTATATTTTACTTATGCATGTGTATCAGACCTAAAAAAGACTATATTTTAGTCTTAGTATTCAGCATTATAAAGCAGCACTGCCAATAGAACTTTCTATGATGATGGAAATGTTCCTTATCTGTGCTGCCCAACGTGGTAGCCACTGGCTTCAAGTGACTATTGAACACTAGCTGGTGGATCTAGAGGAAGTGAATTTTTAATCAATTTAATTTCATCTTAATTTAGCTTAAGTTTAAATAGCCACACGTGGTAGGTAGCCACCATCATAGACTGCACGCAGTTACTTCAAGATGGAAGCTATTTTAGATATTATCTAATCCAAAGTGATCAGTACAGAGGATAAAACACACATATTTCAGAGAGATATGAAATAACATGCTCAGGATTTCACAACCACTCAGGAGGCCAAGCCCACATTCTGATCAAGTTCCAATATTCCAAATCCAAGGCATCACATTGCCACATGGCATAATGAAGTTAATGGCTTAAAGATATAGGGAGGTTAACAACAGATGCAGGGCCAGGTCTTCCAAACTCCAAAAGTTATAAATATCATCAGTATCACAATCACATCGATTTCCAATTTCTAAGCACCTGTCCTTTGGTTGGCAGAGAACAGCCAAGGACTGTTCTCTTGACCTCTGTGCTAGGGGTCCCCTAGCAACATGGCAGACTCCTGTATCTTTACAGGCTCTATCACTTATGCTTTGGAGCATGTGTATTTTACCAAACCTCCACTAGGCTAGTCATTTCTTGCTTTTCTGGTCTGATCGACCCAATGCCATCAGTAGAGTGGACTAACGTGTTTTTCTGTGGAATGTCTAGATGGTCCAGACCTCCTTAGTCTATATTGTGACAGAGGGTAAGAGAGTTAAGCTAGACCTAGTGCAAAACTCTAAATGTACTATGGTGCCCCTTCCAAGACAAAAAAAAAAAAAAACAGTTTATAGCTCTCTTTTCTGCGAAGGCAGGAACAGAATACATTCCCCGGAATGATGACACATACCATATACAGGACTCATGTCAGTCTTCTCTAGCCAAACTACCATACTTGGCATAATATCTGCAACTGGGGCTACCACTGGGTTCAGTTTGCAGCGGTCCACGACCAGCCTCTAGAATTTGTCGGTTTTCTTGCAGGAGCTAAATTCCTGAATAAATGGAGATGTGACGAAGACTATATCTTAATGTAGGTGTTGGCAATGTTTTTCCGTAAAGGGCTTGATAGTATCTTAGCCTTTAATTATCGAGTGGAAAAGTTGAGGCTATTATGTAGGTCTTTACATGACCATTTCAAGTGTACCTGTTCAAAAAATATAAAACCATTCTCGGGGATCCCTGGGTGGTGCAGCAGTTTGGCGCCTGCCTTTGGCCCAGAGCGCGATCCTGGGGACCCGGGATTGAATCCCACGTTGGGCTCCTGGTGCATGGAGCCTGCTTCTCCCTCTGCCTTTGTCTCTGGCTCTCTCTCTCTCTCTGTGACTATCATAAATAAATAAAAAATTAAAAAAAAAAACATTCTCAGCTCACTGGCCAGGGTGATCTGATTTAATCCTTTACATCTTTATTTTTTTATTTTTTTAAAAGATTTTATTTATTTATTCATGAGAGACAGAGAGAGAGAGAGGCAGGGACACAGGCAGAGGGAGAAGCAGGCTCCATGCAGGGAGCCCGATGCGGGACTCGATTCTGGGACTCCAGGATCACGCCCTGGGCCGAAGGCAGGCACTAAACCACTGAGCCACCCAGGCATCCCAATCCTTTACATCTTTAAGGGTGACATTAATTTGTGCCTTCCTTTTCAAGATGAGATATTGATATTGTTTCATTGTCTTGTCCAGAAAGGGGGATAATTTCAGAGCTTCCACTTGTCTTCCTCTGCCCCATAGGCCAAGCCTGTTATGAGGATTGGGCAAATACCAAGTGTATCTATTCCATTTGTACATTCAGGGACTGAAGAAATGACCACCCAGGGATGCTGAAGACACAGAGGATCCTCCGTTAGCTGAAGGTGAGCCAGGACTCCAATGATTGCTTGGTCCTCCTATGCTCCCATTCCAACAGAGGGGCTGTGATTACCCTCAGGGGTGTGGGTTCTCTATGTGAACTCAGATCCAAGGTCCCACAGTCATCAAAATGTTTGAGCCTTCCCTTTTTCCCTGTGTGTACTTACCCGGAGAAATGGTATTTGGTTCCACTGAGAAAGGACAGGGAGATTCATCACTGTGTACACTTGTAGAGGAGTCACAGGGCTTTTCTTCCTGGGGATCCTGCTTCCTCCTCATTCTATATGTTTCAGGGCCAAACGCGGGCTCAAGTCTAAATATCAAGCAAGGCCTTGTGACATTTTATTGGGGCGACTCGCTTCACCTAATCACCTGCTTTTTTTTTTTTACTGTGATTGTGAAGGTTGAGCATGCCTTTGTTGACTTCTCATTTATTTTGCCGTGTTCTTTGAACCACATCCATGAGCCTGCCGGGACTTCCCAGTCACTCTCTCTCCTTGCATCTCATTATGACATTTGTACCCACCTGCTGGGGACATTTAAGCAGTATCACCTGGCCTCTGTTGTTTTGAGGTCTCACCATTTCACTGCCATCACTGAGCTCAGTTTTGTATCAGCCTCTTCTCCCGTCGAGCCCATCCTACGGAGCAGGGCCACTGCTCAACTACTGAGCCTGGTGCCCCCTCAGAGGGGTAGTCTTTATTGTTTTAGAAAGTGGTGGTTATTCTGGGCTGTCTCATGAGTATTGTTCCCAGGTGGGCTTTCTTAGCCACTTGAAGCTGTCCCCTTCTCTGGCCATTTATCTCTTCCCCAGTGTCTGCTTTTGGCATTCAGGCATTTCTACTCCCTTAGTGGGGGGCCACGGCTTTCTCATGCATGGAGGAGCCATCCTAACAGTGCATTCATGCCATCCCCCAAAGTCTTTGCCAAGGTGGTTAAATGCTGTTTTCTGGGAGACTGCATACATTTCAGTGAAACTCTCTTGTATCCAAATTTATGTTCTGCATCCTTAGTCTAGCACCCCCATAATCCAGTTCCAAGGCTTTCCTAGCTCCTGCCAGGACATGCCAACCAGGCACTCCAGCTCCTGAGGGGTATAGGCCTTCTCCTCCTGAGAAGGCCCAGCATCTCTCTGGTTGTGTTGTGTTGTGTCACATCCTTAGTTTAGCCCAGTGACCAGGATAAGAGGTGGGCACAGATCATAAAGGTGAAACACTGCTTGGCAGAAAAGAGGCCTTGGCATTGCTTTAAGCAAGGGGCAAGAACCTAGCCCATTGGGATTGGGGATAACTTCTACAGACTCAAAGAATTCAGGAAAATCTGGGGATCCAAGATTTATGGGTATCATCATCCCAGATGTCTCCATCCCATGAGTCAAGACCCTATTCTTTCCAACCAGGGCCCTGATCTTGGCACAGCTACCCTGATTTGGTTGGGAATTAGCCTTCTTTGGCCTCGTCCTCTGCTTTGTTTTCTTTCTGTTGGAGACAAGAAGAGCCTTTGTCTATGCTACCAAAGAAGTCTTCTGTTTTTCCCACTTAGCTTTTGATTACTAACTCATCACTCTCACTTTTTTTTTCTAGAGTGTCAGTCAAGATTAGCAATAGCCAACCCACTCCACTGTCCCGACAGTAGCTCTTCTTTCCGCATTTTTAAAGACCTAATACATTGCACCAGCTAGTGGATTACCTTCCAGATGCACTGCCCCCAGTCCACCATTGATGGAAAGGGAAATCTAACAATCACTCTGCTCCATGGTCCTTCCAGGGGCATGGGTGGAGGGGATCCTTATTACCAACTGGGTGACGGGATCACATTCCAAACTCCCATCTTAGTGACTGCTTTCTCAGGTCATCCCTGGCACCCACTGTCACAGGCTGAGTTGTCCAGGAAGCTGACTCCAAGATAGAGAGTAGTACACAGGGTGGATGCTCAGGGAGCTCCTGGGAGTAGCCTCTTGTGACAGAGAGAGTAAGGGAAGAGGATTGAGTGTATGGAGATGCTGAGCAGTTATGCAGAGGCCACACCACAGGAAGCCCAGGGGCTGGAATTGTCTTCTGAGTTGTTCAGAAGTAGGGTGAGCGGGTTGGCTTTTATACCTCATAATGATTAGTCACTGAGTATGAGTTGCCCTGGAAAAGGCACAGCCTTGGGTGAGGCATCTTTCTCCAGTGGAGGCAGTTCTTAAAGGAGATGGACAGGACTACCTGGGTGGCTTGGTCAGTTAAGTGTTCGACTATTGATTTCAGCTTAGGTCATGACCTCAAAGTCATGAGACGGAGCCTGGTGTCAGACTCCACAGTAGGTGTGGAGTCTGCGTAAGATTCTCTCCCTCTGAGCCCCTCCCCATTCATGCACTCTCATTCTCTCTCTCTTTCTCTCATCAACAAACAAACAAAAAAGTAAATAAACGAAGGAGTCTGAGAGCTGAGGTCCATGTTAGCACAATCAGCACCTGGAGAAATCGAACCTCTATTCCTAAAGGGAACAGCACCTGGAAGTGTCCACCTCCAACGATTATGAAACATTACTGGCATATTTCATCTTTTAACAAAAGCTTAAACATAAGGGTCATGACAAGCCTGTAATTTGAACCATGACAAGCCCCATCAGTGGTGAACGTTGCCTATGAGAGAAAGAAGCATTTTCAGTTAAAAAAAAAAAAAAAAAAAAAAAAGGCAGTTGACAGAACTAGCACAGGACATGGAAAAACTTCTGTAAAAACAAAGGGAGGGGAGGTGTGGCGAGGAGGCCGGAGCGAGGGGCTGTGCGGGAGGGTGGGTGGGGATCTAGCCTAGTAAACCACTAGAAAGAAATCTTTTTTTACAGCAGCCCCAGGAAACTTATTGAGACCTCATAAAATAACGAGAACCAAGGAAACAGCACTCTATGCTAAGTGTCTCTTTCACTGTTTTACAGACTAGGGAAAGATTTTATGAGCTATTTGGCTTTCCCTTTGGATGCCTCTTTGCGAGAAGTTCCTGGTTTGTCGGCCAGTTATTTCAACTTTTGGCCAAGGAGTGAGAAGATTCCGAAATAAGATAATAGCCATTTAGGCTTTCTGGCAACGTTCTCCAGATGTTGACCACAGAGGACTCTTAGCTAACCCGCAGGGAAGCAAGGAATTTGCCAAAATGGGATATCTATATATCTACATATCCCCTTGGATAGTAGGTCAAAGTCCAGTGGTTCTGAAAATATGACACTAAGGGGGTCCCTTGATTCCTTCAAGTAGTCCCAGCACTAAAAACTTTGTTTAGGAGCAAGTCACTGATAATATTTATAAGTTTCTTGAATGGTGAGACAGCTTCAGAAATGGGAAGTGAAGTTGTGAGTTCTAAGGTCTTAAAACCCCGTCTCCTTTCAAGATGATTTTTCATCAAAATGGAAGGAAAAAAGAAACCAACCCCCTGTATCTATCTACGTTTTTTAAAAAAGCAATGACCTCTTCATGGGTAGATGTTTGGTTTACCCTAGGGCGGATAGTGAGTGATCCGAGGGACATAAGTCATTATTTAAAAAAAAATAAGGAAAAAAAATTAGGGATTTATCCCAATCTTCAATGTACTTCTCCAATCATTTTAGGGATTCCAAAGCAGACGAGTCACCAATACTCTTAGAGAATGAGTCATCAGTACTCTTTTGCCATGGGAAACAACAAGCTAGAGCCATGCATCAAGCACTCCAAAATGCAAATGGGCTCCAGACCCAGTTTGGGGCCCTCTCATTAAATCCACACTTGGATGGAATATTCTGCTTAGGGTCATAAATGAAGAAATCCATTAGACTCTGAGCCTTTGTTTATTAGGATATCATGTAATCTCCTGGGTTGAAGAGGCATACGTGGTCTGAAAACTGACCTCACCCCTCTTCTCATTCAGAGACACTCTGAGTTTTATTCCTGAGCCCAGGAATATAATCTTTCAGTGACCTTGGGCAAACAGGACTTGGCAGTAGCAAGAATGGCTAGGAAATTTTCGATACCCTCCAAAGAGCTCCTGTATAAACTGCTGACGGGACCTGCGAGCAGATTCTATTCCCATCACTTCACCCGTCAGAGCCTCTCTCCCCTACATTCCATCCTCACTTGGATCAGCATCTTTTCCACTATTGGTAGCGTAAGACTTTAGTGTATGAGAGAGAATTAAGTGATTTTTTTTTTTTTTTTGCTATTAGATGGCAAGCTAAAATAAGTTTTCATTTTTGTCACCATTACCATCACTAAATTTTGAGTTGCAAAACATCAGTTTACATTAGAGAGAGAGACAGAGAGAGAGAATGAAGGATGGAGAAAGAAATGCCTTTTATAAAAAATGTCAACAAAATCTTTAACGAGGCTCAATGTGATTTTATTACACTCTTTGATGGCTTTATACTCATAAAGCTTGGCATCAAAAAAAAAAAAAAAAAAAAGCTTGGCATCTACTGTATGCTGGATTCTGTGTGTTGCTCTGTTCTGCTCTCTACCGGACCCCTTGTTGCTACAAAAAGGATGATATTTGTACACCTTTCCCTGGATGAGATAATTCACAAACTGGTCTTAGAGGAGTATCAATAAATGCCTTTTTGTTTTAAAAATGCAATTAATTGTGTATGTGATTTGGGCTCAGACCTTGAGCGGGCAAAGAGCCATTCTAAATAACTCAGGTTTGTTAAAATAAAAATACAAAGAAGGGGCACCTGGGTGGCTCAGTGGGTTAAGCATCTGCCTTCAGCTCTGGTCATGATTCCGGGGTCCTGGGATCAAGCCCCACATTGGGCTTCTTGCTCCGTGGGGCTCCTGTTTCTCCCTCTGCCCCGTCCCTTGCTGGTGCTTGCTCTTTCTCTCTCTGACAATTAAATAAAATCTTTTTTAAAAAAAATTAATAAAAATCTTTTAAAAACACACAAAGAAATCACTTGCCATAGGATAATAAAGTTAGAGTGGGTCTTGGATATTATTTAATTTTTTTCTTTGCCAGGTAAAGCAACAGGGAGCTGTGAAGATTAATTAACTGTTTAGTAGCAACATGAGCAAGGGCTCTGCTTGCCTGTTCACTGCTGTGTCCCTCCCCCTAGAGCAATGATTCTCAGGGTGGTGGTATTTGGCAATATCTGGTGACATTTTTGGTTGTTTCAACTGGAGATGGGGGATAAAAGCACCCCCGGCACCCAGAGGCCAAGGGTGACTCTAACCACGCACAGTGCACAGGGCTGCCTCGTAGCAAAGAATCATTTGGTCCAAATAGCAACAGTTTGGAGGTGAGAAACCTTGCCTGTAGGAAAAAAAAAAGCCATTTGCAGTAAATGTACCACCTCACTCCCCAGTGTCTACAGAGCTGGTCCTGGGTGCACACCCATTCTCAACAGAAGTGATGTTATTACTGGGTGAACATTGTCTCTGAGCAAGGGCCAAAAAAAAAAAAAAAAAAAAAAAACAAACAAACAAAACCAAGACCAAAACAAAACCTCTCACTCTCTTTTTATGTGTAAAGTACAGATATAGATACAATATATGAATGGATATATGGTGCATCTGTGACACTAAAAGCCATTAGGGGAAAAATGTGTAAAAAGTTGTCTTGGGAAGTAGTGGTAAGGCCGGGGGTGGGGCCTGGGGCTGGTGAGGCTGGGAAACGCTGAAGTAGCACCATTGCAGTTCTCTCCCCACGTCCTCCCTGTGGTGCCTGACGTTTGGAACAGGTGCCAGGCATGCTCACTGCAGTTCACGACTCTGCTCTCGCCCTGAGTTCTCTGGGGTTTTCTCTGCTCACCACTTTGCACGCTGGGAAGCAGGGAGGCTGCTGTAGGTCTTTCTCTGCCTCTGCTTTTGTTTTCTGCAAATTAGAGACAGAGATCCAGGAAGCTGAGGTTGGAAGTGAGAAAGAATGTGAAGGGCCAGTGTGTTGGCCACCTCCCAAATCAGGACACATTGGCCACCTCCCAAATCAGGACACATTGAGAAAGGGGGGAGGCTGCTCGGCTCCCCAGCTGGCCTGTGTGCTGGTGGCCAACAGCAGGCTGGTCAGCGAGCACACTGATGTCCTGAGGTCGATCGTGGGAATGCTTTTGCTTATTTTATGTTTCCCAACCCACCTATGAGACCCGATGGCTGATGATAGTCCTTTCTGGATTCTTGACAGAGAGTTGTTTATCTCCGTTATCTTTTTCTGGGTCTTCGTGAATGTTCAGTGGGTAGCATTGAGAGCCTCCTGCAAAATGCTACTGGGATATTTTTAATTTCAAGATGAGATTTAATAAGTCTGCTTTGATTTATTTTGTATCTGTGGGTGAACCCAACCCATTTTTCTTTGTTTGAAATCATTAGCATAGTTTTGTACCTTCTTTTTTTTTTTTTTAAGATTTTATTTAGTCATGAGAAACACAGAGGCAGAGACATAGGCAGAGGGAGAAGTAGGTTCCCTGTGGGGAGCTGATGCAGGACTCGATCCCAGGACCCTGGGATTAGCACCTGAGCCAAAGGCAGATGCTCAACCGCTGAGCCACCCAGGTACTCCAGTTTTGTACCTTCTAGAACAAAGTTGAGGCTTCAAGGAAGCAAATCTAGGCTTTGATGAATGAGTGAATGGCTTGAGGTAAATTCCCTAAACTTCAGTGAGTATTTCAATATCACTGGCCTGAGAGATTTGGTGTGGCCATCACTGGAAATGTGTTTGACCCAAGAGAAGTTTCTGGAAATGTATGTAGGGAGAGTACATCTAGGAATTTAAGGACGGAGAGGGAACGTTGAAAGGATATGCCTTTCCGGACATTCCCTCTCCCAACATAGAAACCATGATGACTTAAGACATAACAGTGCCTATTAAGCCACGAAACCTCGAGAAACAGGGCAGTAAAAAATAATGAAATGCAATATTCAGAATATGTGGAAAAGCAATGATTTACTTTAATCCTAGGGACCAGGAATAATACACCTGCCTTGGAACAGGAGATGGCATAATGTTGGCATAACATTGGGGGTTTAATAATTTTTGACCACATTTTATAGACCCTTTCCTGCAATTAATGCTAAATAAAGTCAACATCTTCTCCACCTGCTGCTGTGTTTGGGGCTTTCGTCAAGTGCGACCCCCTCTATTTCATTACCCAGGCTCTATCACGATGCTACTTGAACTTGCTCTTCTTTCCTTTCTTTTCCGTTGACAATCCCTAGAACTATCACATGCCCTGTTTGTGGTATATGTTTTCCCATTCCTTCCTTGAAAAAATGAAGCTACTCGAATTCAAAGTACTGTGATCGTAAGGTCACCTCTGCAGAGTTGATGTCTCAGTACATTTTCCCCCTAATGATTCGGTGTCATTTCTTCTCATCCTATTTCTAGTTGAAATAAATTAACACATAGGCTATTCCTATGCCTCTACACACACACACACACACAGACACACACACAGAACTATTCTTTAATTCTGTTTCTCTCTTCTCATTTTCAGGTGGTCTTGAAATGTTTAGAGTTTGTCTAAGGAATAGGATTGTCTGACTACGCTGATGTAAAGTTTAGTCACACTGATGGCCCGTGGCAAGGATTACTGGACGCCACTTGGGAGCTCTGGCCTAAGATCTCACAATGGAATCAACACTTGATTGACCACAGCACTTAGTATGCCTGCAGCCTCGGAAAGGGAAAACCACCTGTATTCTAGCCTGTCTCTCCCGAGCCCGGTTGAGAAGGCCAGAAGAGAAGCAGTGCAAGAGTAACATGAATCTTCATTTTGCAAAATTAAGGCTAATCAAGGGAGACACAACCTGAATTTTAGGGGTGTATGTGTGTGTCTGTGTGTGACTGTGTTTGCTTTTGTGGGGGGGGGGGAAGGGTTGAAAGTATTAGCTATAAAAACCATTAGCAATTCCTAGTTGATTCAAAGCAGTCTCAACATTTTTCAAAATCTCGCCTAGGTTCTTGCTCTATTTTAGGCCGAATCGAGGCAATTAATTCACACAGGGGGCTGTTTATTTAATTGTAGTAACAGTATATAAAGCCAATCTGTCTAATCTCCTTTTTTTTTTTTTTTTTTTTTTTTTGAGTTTTTAAATCCCAAATGGTGAATGGCAAGTAAGGCTGCTGGTTTTATAGCTTCATGAATTAGTTCAGCTGAAAAATATTCTGGCCCTTTCCATTTGGGAGTCCGAGGGGCCGGGAAGTGGGGGTGGGGGTGGGGCAGGATTTGTTAGCCAGCACTAATCGGTTCTTGGCCTCTAGCAATTCTCTGAGCCAGAATAAAGGGAAGAGATAATTATTCCCCTTAATCACCGCATCAATGACTGCATTTAGAACCTCTCCTTGAAGGCTGACCAGATTTCCCAGAGAATATTCTCAACCCTTCACTGATCTGATTTTGAAGTAAATGAATGTTCTGAAAATATCTGCTAGCAGGGTTTTGTTCGCCTGCGTCTCTCCGAGACAAGGAAGCTCCAGTGGCTTCAGATGGGTGACCTTTCTCCTATCTGTCACCAGGCTGTTAATGAGGGTGGGATTTCGCATCTCGGCCATGGAGGGGGCTCATGGCAGGAATTACCAAGGAGTAGGCCCCAAAGGCCTGTTGCCTTTACATCTGCTTCTCTCTCACACTCTGGGCTTCCTTCCTTTTCCCCTGCTCTGCCATTCTCATCTGAACTCGTGGGTTTGTGACTTTAGGAATGGATGAGTGAGAAGAAAAACAGGGAGAGAAAGAAGACAACACGGAGGCCGCCATGTCACCATCTTCCTGAAAGGAATTTGGAGCCTTTCGGGGCGTATGAAAATACACGCAAAGAAAACACATGGCTCTAACTTACTTCTGTCTCTTTGATCTGTCAATACAGGAGGATCAGTGGCTTTGTGGAAATCGAGCTGAGTTTCCATGGAACTGTGGCTCAGGAGCTCGGTTTGTCAACAGATCTTGAAAAACACGCTAGCCTCCCTGCGATTCCTGTTTCCAGAGATGCTCCCCAAATTCTCTTTCCCCATCCTGCCCGTTCTTCAAGGTTTACTTCTTCCACGAAGCCTGTCTTTATTCACCCAATTAAAACATTTTTAAATTGATTTTATGATTTTATGATTTTTTTCCCCCCATGAAGCCTTTCTGTCTACCCTTCTAGCACAACAGGTAACCCTTCCTTGCGGGGAGTTCACTGAGTGGGCCCTAAGTTTATCTTGCCTCATTTATTTCTGTAAAGGCGTTAATTAATTATACAGACCTATACTCACCAATTAGTTTCCAGAGAAACGGGAGCGCTCAGGGAAGTCTAAGGAATGAAAAACAAAACAGAAAACTAAAAACACTTGCCCTTTGTTTCAGAGCCCAGAGGGAGGATGAGAGGGGGGGGTAGTGACTCTAGAAACTTGGGAAGCAGCTGGGAATTGAAAGCTAGCTCTGGGGAGGACTTCCAGGCTTCCAGGCTGGGTGACCCTGGGTAATTGACTTGATGACTTTGGGCCCGTTTCTCCAACGATAGGTTGAGGAGAATAACAGAATCACATTGCACTTTATCATGAGGTGAAATGAGTCAATCTATGTAGAAAATTCTTAGAACGTCACCTACTGTGTCACACAGTAAGCCCTGTATGGGCCTTAACTCTTATTATTAGGATCCTGCTAACACTGTAATGTTTGGCTGTCCTTGGCTTTTTTTTTTTTTTTTTTTAAGATTTTATTTATTTAATCGTGAGAGACACAGAGAGAGAGGCAGAGACACAGCAAAGGGAGAAGCCGGCTCCTGAGAGAAGCCTCATGCGGGGCTCGATCCCAGGACCCTGGGATCACGACCTGAGCCAAAGGAGCCTCTGTCTCTCCTTGGCTCTGTGCTGGCTGCGAGAACGCTCACTTAAAGATGTAACATTCAGCATTTTTTTTTTTAGCGAATTGGGTAACATCATCCCTACCTTCATCCTGCACCCATATTTGTCTTCTGTTAGCGCTGTTTCTCTAAATTATTTTAGTGCATTTTGGTGTGTTATGTGCAGTTTTTCAAACTGCCGTAAATCCTTTTGGAAACAAAGAAGGGCATCAATCTGTATATAGTCAAGCTTTGTATTTTCAGAGACCTTTTTACAGGCATGCCCTTTCTCTCCCACGACACGGTAACAATGCCACGGCTGAAGTCACCTCTGAAGTCCCTCATGTCCTCCGTAGCTCTTTGAAGTCGTGTATGAATGTGATAGGATTGAGTGATTTGTTGACTCGACGTTTCAAAGCTTTTTCGATTTTTATGGGTCGCTATTACTGATGTGTTGGGCAATATTACTATCATCCATTGCCTAGAGTTAGCACGGGCCAGAGGTGAAGAGCTGCATTCTGCATTTGAGCTGAATGCAAAGACATGACATACCAGGATGTCCTTGAGGCTTCACCAGAATGTCCTTGAATTGAGCCCACTGTACTGCAGGACTTAGTTTTCCTCTTAGCATCCATGGTAAGACATCCTGCAAGCAATCCATACAGAGTCTAAATTCTATAGCCATGTGGAAAGGAACTTCTGTTTCATTTCATTCAACCTCTTCTTTATTACTAAATAGAAAAGCTGAGACCCAGAGAGTTAGCATTTGTTTGGGGTTGATAATGAACTCAGAGTCAGAAATAGATCCTCTTTACTTCACCTCTGTTCTTGTTGCCCTGAGTACAGTGATTAAAAAATGTTCCTTTCCTTTGGTTGAAGTCCTACGGTAGCATTTCTAGCATGTTCCTTGGGATTACTTAAGTAAACTCATTAGTGATGGTAAAATAGTCTGTGTGTATGTGCGTGTGTGTGTGTGTGTGGGGGTGTTTGTCTTAGGGGGATGGGGGCTGATGTTTCTTATTTTTAGAAAATACTTCTTTCCAGTTTTCTGCATCAACACTAAAGCTGCAAAAAGTTGCACAGGCCCATCTATGAGAGACAGCAATCAGAAACAATCTAAATGTCCATCAAGAAGAATGATTCTAAGATAAATTGGGGTACAGCCATAAATATTATGGGGCGTTTTACTAGCATTACAGAGGAAGACACAAATCACTGATGCTAAGACAATAGCTGATATTTACCAAGCATTTATTAAGTTTAGATACTAAAAACCATACCTAGAATATTTCATTTAAGCCTGAGAACCAGACCATAGATTGGTTCTATTTTTCCTGGGCCTTGTTTGAGTAGTTTTTCATTTCACTCTAAAGATTTTTTTCTTTTTCCCTAGAACCCACATACTTCATCCTTTTGCTCTCCCAACTTATGCTGAAATGTCTGTGATACGCTGTTGTGAAAAACAGAACAAAGCTGGAACATACTATTTTTTTGTATATGCTTAATTATATGTGGGGTATGTGTGTATCTGTACACAAGCTTCAATGTTTTTGGAACTATGTACACCGAAACCATTCACCTATTACCTGGGCAGTGGTTTATGAATGATTCTCACTTTCTTTATATTTTCAACATCATTGGAATTGTTTTATAGTTATTATACATGCATGCACGCATATGTATAACTCTGTTAAGTTAAAAAAACTTAAAGGTAATTAAATAATAACATTAAAAGCATCAATGAAGCTGCCTGTGAGAAAGGGAAAAGCCTATCAAATGAATTAAGATTTTCCTCTAAGAAAGGCACCCTAAAAACTTGACTTCCTAAATTCAGCTTATTTTTTCTATTTTTCAAAGTAGCCTGTGGTGGTAAACATAGGCTGTGGTCACGTTCCAGATACCATCCAACCCTCTGAATGTGGGAAGAAGAGAGGGAAGGCAGGGGTTGTCATGGGGGGGGGGGGTGGGGGCGCCTCGGGACCCCCTTCTGAACACCCAGCTCCTAATCTTCTACTTATGACCCTAGTTCAACCTGCCTTGATTTTCTACAGGGAAGCTAAAGTGGAAATTAGCCTTTTGGAAAGGGATTTTCAAAGTAGACTTCACTCAAACTCGGCAAATAATTAACTTTTCATCCTCTCATAAAATTTAGACTGTGGCTGGTTCAAAGCCCAGGACCCCGGGCCTTAATTGAATTAACTCGGTTTTCCATCCTTGTGAAGGATCATTCCAAACCATAACATTTAGCCAGGGCTGCCCTTCCTGGCGAGAACATAAGTGCCCATTGAGAGGAGGATCGCAGAGTCAGGACTGTGGCATGCAAATTGGGCCGGAGTGGAAAATGGGACACTCTCCGGAGGGGACAAAACTCTTTCTGTTTCCTACACTTTAAAGTTCAGTTGGGATGCATCCCCGCACAACTGTGTCTCCGCCAAAGCAAAGAGAGCCACCACTCCGAGGCTCACCGGCCACTGCACACACCTGGCTCCCTCTCTTCCCCACACCACGGCCTGCCCATCACCTCCTCTCACACCCAATTTGCTCCTGCTCTCCTTACCTCTTGCTCTCTGACTTGGGGCCTGACTCATGCCCCCCTCTACAGAAGGCCCAACGCCCTCTGAAATGAACACACATGGCCAAGCTCAGGCAAAAAATTTGGTATATGCAAACAGGAAGCCCCAAAGGTCGAGATGCAAGTCATTCTCCAAAACTGAATGGGTTGAAACAAGACATTCTCTTGTTGCTGATTGTACGTCAAACAACTGCGTGCACCGAGGCTCTAAAATAATCATAACAACAATAAGGTGGAACAATAATCATAACAACAATAAGGTGGAACAAAGGGCTCCCAATTAAAGTGTAAGTCCCCTGAGGGCAGAGAGCCGGCTCCTCCTCATTATGTTCTCCAGCTGCCTTGGCACCTCGTGAGTTATGACTCACGTGCTCAATAAATACTTGGTTGATGACACATTGTCTGCAGAACAAGAATAGGACATCTCCCATGCCTGAAACCTGGCACAATTTAGATAGGAAAATAAGGCTTTAAGTAATTTTAAATTCTTGAAAGCGAAATTATAAAGCAGTGGGAAGTGTTTTTCTTTTCTTTTGAAATCTTTCTGGTCTTGTACCGAGAGGGTTTTTGCATTTGAGGTAATCTCTTAAAGACCACTAAAATCTACTCAACCACAGAACGTTCAGCTGCGCAGAACCTTGGCATTAGTGATCCGCGGAAGGAAATGTAGAATTAACTTCTAATATTGAAGCTGACACTTCGGCTTCATCTCTGGGATGTTGCAGGGAAGAGTCTCTCTGTGTGGGATGAGAAATATAATTTGTAATTCAAGGTCAGCGGAGGAAAACCCCTGGGTTTATTTTATTTGGACTGTGTTTCCTTGATGTCACTGCGGGACTGGATTTTTTATTTGCGGGGGGTTACGGGATGGATCTTTGAGAACCCCATTTTAAAAGATGCTGCTGTTGTACTTGGAGGCTTTGGAAGTGATTCTCCAGTCCAAGCAAATATGATCAGAAGGCTATGCGTGTGGATTTATGAAAATGTGATTAAGGGGAACCTGGGTGGCTCAGTGGTTGAGCATCTGCCTTTGGCTCAAGTGGTGATGCTGGGGTCCTGGGATCGAGTCCCACATTGAGCTCCCCACAGGGAGCCTGCTTCTCCCTCTGCCTGTGTCTCTGCCTCTCTCTCTCTGTCTCTCATGAATAAATGAATAAAAATATATTTTTTTAAAAAGTGATTAAGTTCCATATCAAAGGGGGGTTGCCTTTCCGGAAAAGGATGGGTTAACATCCAGAAACTCAGCCAGGCTTCCAGGGAGTTGGCTTCCTTCCCTTCGCTCTGCCCCTATAGCCTTGTCCCCATCCACTACTGGCCCTTCTGCTTCTGTGTCTGTCCCTCCAAGCTAAATGTCTTTACTTCCAGCTCTGGTTCTTCAGAACAGCATTTCATTTTCACTGCACATGATTCTTCAACAATTTGGCCTATCGGTGTTAAGGAAAAGTAGATGAAAATAGTAGAAGTATGTGGAAGATGGCAACCTGACATTTTATAGAGAGAAAAGAGATCTTTATAAGAGATGGTCCTTCTTCCTAGCTGAACATGGGTGGCTGGCATACAAAGTTAGGAGCCATTATTTATTTTTATTAGAAAAGTAAAATTGAGGTTGAGCATAGCTGGATCTTCAGGATTCCTTTCAGACAAGGATGTGGTGAAAATGTCCACTCGTTCTTGGGCATCTCTGACAGCAAACAGGAAAGCCTGGTCTCTCTTGCTTATCATAAGCCTGTCGACTCTTCATCAATAAGAGGGTGTGAGACTCCAACATAGGACGCAGGTGAAGAGCAAAGTATGCAGAAAGAGTCATGGCTGTTAGAAGAAGGACTGGATGATGATGATGAAGATGGTGATGACGAGGATGGCAACTTTCCTAAATTCTGTTCTTTTTATGTGCCAAGCTATTTTGTGTGCTTTATCTCATTAAATCCAGACAACAACCCTGTGCAATAGGTTCTGTTCTTAACCTAATATAAGGACGGGGGGAAAGTCACTTAGTTCAGACAACAGAGTGTGGATTCACACGTAAGTCTTGCTGGCTCTAGAGTTTACATTCTTAACCAGCATGAAATTCAACATTACTTTTCAGTTTCTGTTTCCAGTTCTCCTCATTTGTTTTTTTCCTTTTTGAGTACTTTTCCACCTGAACCTGATTCTTTTCTTTGGGAATGAATGTTTAGAGCAAAACTAGGACTTCTTAGGAGGCGGTTCTTCCCATAAGCAAGGGTGGCAAGGCAAATGCCTACAGCCAGCCTTGCCCAAAGGGGAGATGGACATGCTCTGTGCATTCCCTTCCTGAGCTTCATAATGTTTGGAAAGGCACCTTCGAATTTTAATCCTCCTCACCCCAGACTCTGCCATTGGAAAACTTTCTCCCCTTCCTGGTTAGCTACTAGCCTATCAATTTGATATTGGCATTATTAGAGCCATGGGATATCCCTTGTTTTTCCAGTAAAAGAAACGGACCACACTGGGACAAACACCCAACCCTTTCCGACTTTCTAGCAGTGCGGTGTTGCATTAAGTAAAAGTGGCTGGGTTTTCAGTCACAGAGTTTAAATCTTGGTTTGAAATCTCATCTGCTCTAAGCCTTGACTTATGCATAGATCCATCAGCCAGGAACAATAATAGCTACTTTGAGCTTAGGGGGTCTAAATGAGATTTTTTAAATTTTGAAATATCTCTATAAAAGTTCCTGGCATACCATAGTTACTCAATAAATGTCATGTATTTTTAGAGTTATTATTATGGTTGTTATTAACACGATTTTCAGCCAAGGTTAAGGGAACACGTGTGACCATGGGATGACATGAAGGTTCTCTAACTAAGCTGACCAACTTGGAGCATCAGCATGTCCAGAAATGGGATGATGAGCCGCCACTACAACCATGTGATTTCCCATTCAAGAGGCAACTCTGAGTAACCTGCCTGGCTGTCCTGCAGACAGCAACCCCCCAACCCCTTCATCACATTGCATGTAAATGACCAAATCCCTCCCCAAGCACTGAGTCCAAGTCAGTGAAATGAGTGCAGTTCTGCCCTTGAACCCCTGCTAATCCTCGGCATGTACCCAATTTTAACTTTTCCCAGGACTTTTATTTTCTGAGATTGATTATTTTCAGCAGATGAATGGGGTGTCTGCGGCAAGGCATTGCTCATTGTACCCACAGCTCATATTTCATTAGATAAATATACTCCATGGTGCAATCCAGGATTCTGCTGGGCACCCAGGCCTGGGAGAAGCTTTGAGGATATAAGTCAATCAAGTCCAAGGGAAGGAGAGTTCGAGATGCTAGGTTTAGTATTGTAAAAAAGCACATTGCTGGGGGGACGTCTTTGTTTATTTACTCAGATATAACACATGTGGAGAGTCAGGCTACCCACTTCATTACACGTCCACTGTAAGGTATCGTTGGATTTATATGAGAATAATCTTTGGAGAGAAATAAAGCATGCTTTTTAAATAGTCAAGGATAGATGTGGGTGAAGGGTGAATTATAGCTCCAGATATTTTTGTGTCTTGAAAATGTTTTTCAAACGAACACAGTTTTTTCAAATGTTTTGGTTCTGAAGTCTTTTTCAGACTGTCTATGGCCTTTCTCATCCAAGAAAGTTATGCTTGCATAGAATCACTCCTGAAATGTGGCACTTGGCTAATGTAGGGTCCCAAGAAGTATGCCATGATAATGTTTTGTCAGATACTAGTTGCCTTATTGTCTTGGCCATCATTGTGGAGAGAAAGGATGATAGTGTAGACAAGCAAGTGTGTACACATGCATGTGCATAAGGCTGCAGGAAGCTGTGGTAAAGAATAAGTCCACGGGTATGTCAACAAATTAAAACTGGATGGCTCAGTCGGTTAAGCGTCTGCCTTTGGCTCAGGTCATGATCCCAGGGTCCTACAATTGAGCCCCTGAGTTGGGCTCCTTGCTCAGCGGGAAGTCTGCCTCTCTCTCTACCCCTCCCCTGACTCATGCATGCATTCCATCTCAATGTCTCTCTCTCTCTCAAGTAAATAAACAAAGTCTTTAAAACAAAACAAACAAAACAAAACAAAAAACAAATTAAAATGAATGCAATAGTTCTCTTGCAACAACAACAAAAAAGTTACCCCAAAACAAACTCAATGTTCTTGATACAAAAAATCTTAAACAAATCCACAAATAAAACCCAAAACAATAGAAATATGCACAAAGGAAGTGAACAACTTAAAAAAAAAAAAAGAAAAATGCAAGTGGTCAATATGTAAATAAAAAATGTTCAACCTTAGTAGCAATTAAAGAAAGAAAAAATAACATGACATTCTGTTTTCACCCATCATTGGAGATTTTAAATGATTTTTAAACTTTCACTATTTAAGTGCGGGGACAGCAATGAGAGGGCCACCTATCTCTTCTTCCACCAGGATCCCCCCTTTTAAAGTTATTATGGTTTAAAGATACATTTTATTACCTGGTAGTTCTTTAATCCAAATTGCTTGGATTTGTTTCCAAAGAGTTATTGGTTATTTTTTCATACTTTTCCCCCAGGATGAACTTTAGAATGACTTTTCAGGTTTCAAAATATACCTTTGGTGTTCTGACTGGGCAAGCATCAATCAAATCTATTAATTATAGATTAATTTAGAAAGAAATGACACATTTACAATACCATCTTCCGTCTTCAAAGCACATAGGTTGCTTCTTTGAACATTGCTTGATCCTTTACTCTTCATCCAGCACAAGAGACAGGCAGGGACACTGTGGACCAAGCTCCAGTGGGGTGATTGAGAAATAAATAATCACTGAACAAATTAACTAACTCATAAATGAAGGGGTGATCCAGGTGACAATAGCAATGACGAAAAATTGTGTCACTGTTGAGCCGCTGTCTGTCCATCGGGGATCCAGATACACTGTGGTATTTCTTTTCTTTTCTTTCTTTTTTTTTTTGTAAATTTATTTTTTATTGGTGTTCAATTTGCCAACATATAGAATAACACCCAGTGCTCATCCCATCAAGTGCCCCCCTCAGTGCCCATCACCCAGTCACCCAGTCACCCCCAACACTGTGGTATTTCTGTTCCTCATACATGTCACGCAGTCTTACTTCTCTGGGCCTGGGTACCTGCATCACCTTTGGTGGAATCACTTCTCTCTATCCCCTCCAGCTGCCGCAAACTTCACCTATTTGACTGTAAGGCCTCATCTCTGGGTTACCTCCTCAGCATTCACAGATCCTTCCCTTAAAATTAAATTTGGCATGCACCCCGTGGTATCAGTGTTTCCCCTGTGATTAAACAGGCAATCCCACACCCTGCCTGCCGCCCAAGCACACATCCCTTTTTATAAAAGACAACCAAGCATGATGGCTCTGAAGCCAGGCTGCCTGGGTGCACATTGGCTCTAGTGCATGCTAGCCACGTGACTTTGGAGAAAAGGTCTCCATCTTCTCTCCTGTTTAGGAATTTTAACAGGGGGTAACAGAAGTACCTTCTACATAGGGCCACTGTGAGGATCAAATATTTTGATGTCTACAAAACGTTTAGAATAAAACCTAGCACACGGCCCAATAGGAGTGCTTGCTATCAGGGTTACTTATCCAAGTTAATCCTTGCGTAAGCTATTCTAAGTTGCCAGAACATAGCCAGTTTTATTCATTGCTGTATCTCCAATGCCTAGATCGGTGCTAGATATATAATGTGTACTCGGCGAGTACTTGTTAAACTAATGAGTTGGTATATTAGATCTATTTTGGCTCTACTCTTCCAGGCAATGTTTTATTTATTTAACAGATGATTTCTTAATTGGCTATCCTGGTAAAATGGTATATTGTACTCTTGGTAACTTGTCTACTGTTTACATTTTCTTTCTTCATGCTCTTCTGGATCGCAGCCTTCAACATTGAAAGCTGTCTAATGGGCTGTTGAGGAGGTAGTGAGACCTCTATTTCTAGACAGTGAAATCCCCACGTCGCTAGAGGTGTTTAAGTACTTGATAAAAGATGATGATGATTTTTCCAGGTCTGCAATTTGTGATTCTATATCCTTTGTCCTCAGAGCATTTAATAAGGGCAGTTAAATGAAACCCTTGGCCTGACTGGTTTCCTACCTATACCTTATTAAGGTTAAATACATTTTGCATACATTCAAGAGGACTCTTACAATGACAAACATAACCTTACCACTTTCCTGACTTTTGCTGGGGACTCTGTGATGGCAGGGATGAGAAATGCATGGAAACCCACCCAGCAATTGTTTGGTGCCATACCACATATTTTACCAGTCATTTAACTCGGTCAATTTTTAATAATACAACTATATTGTATAAAGCGACACTGCCATTTAAACAAGGGCACATAATGTTTTACTAACCTCAAATTTGGAAAAGAGAAAGTGCATTTCCCCACCCCCTGCTGCCCACAGATCTAAAAATAAAGACTCTCAGAAGGATTCTGGGCAAAAAATCAGGAATTCTGAATCCTAAGCTGGGTTCTCCTATAGATAAGACGGGAAGAAGGCTTCACATCTTTTTTTCTGCAGATGGGACTTCAAAGTGCAAAGTAGCCTTCGTCAATCACTGGATCACTGGACTTGAACAGACGCCTGGAGCCGAGCCTCCTCCTGCTGCATGTCATTCTCTGATGCACCAAGGAGCTCCTCAAACAGTTGCCAGCCTTGCGCAGAGACCCAGGGCTGGAAGGAACACTCTGGCTTGGTCTGGCTATGCAGATGAGTTCAGAGCCTGGGAGAAAACAGGATGTGGGCTCCTGAGAATTGTAATAGAGACAGAAAGAATTTGCCTCAGCCTCGGGGTTTCTGGGTGAGGTTCTGCCTCTGTCACCCAATGTCCCTTCAGCGCGACATAAACAGAATTCTTCCCACCTAAAGGCGGAAATTCACTGGTAGTCATTCCATGGCACCTAATTTTGTACCTCATTTTGATTTCCAGTTCAAGACACCTCGTCTGTTCTTACTGTTGATGATGTGTCTTCCAAAGAATCCTGCATCCTGTCTGCCACTGAATCAATCAACCTCCACTCCCCGGCTCACTCCAATGGTCTTGTGGGCCACATCCATATGATTTTGAGTCTGTGACTGAAGAAAAAAAAAAAAAGATTTTTACAGCAGCGTGTTCAGAGCTTTGCTGATACCTCTACAAACCTCCCATCTTACGTGAATTAGGCCCACCTGCCCTATACCCTCATGATATCCAGTTGTCTTCCTTCTGCAATCAATACTTGACACAGTTTGGGTGATTATTTGCTAATTGGCTCACTCCCCTTGTAGATGTAAAATTCATAAAACCAATGAGTGTGTCTGTCTTGTTTACCAGCTTTTTTTCTTCCCCCAGCAGCTTACACAATGGTTGGAACAGTACGCATCCAGAAAATACCTCGTTCAGACATTTATTCTGGTTTATTTATTTATTTATTTGGGCTTAGTTCAGCATAAAGCAGTATTAGCTCAGGTGGGGGTGGTGTGGGCATCTGATCAGGAGAAAGTTCTGAGTAAAATAAGACTTCCCACTTCTCTCATTGGCGTACTGATATCTGTTCATTGCTGATTCTTTTGGAATTCTTGTTTTGCAATTTTTTTGGCTAATGTGAATATGGATGCAGAGGTTTTTAACTACTGTAACAGTCAAGTTCATTGAGGGGAAAAAAAAAAGGTACCATGCCTAAACTTTATATCCTCTCCACATGCAGCAGGTTTCCATGCGCTATTTTCAATTCAGTTCTTCAGGAATTCCTAAGAAAAAGAAAATTTGGGGTTCAGTTTTGATCAGGTCAAAGAGAGCATACAGTGGAGTCTTCCTTCCCTCTTAAGTTCAGCTCAGGTGCTTACGCAGCTTGGGTTTGATCGGAGGTAGAATCATTCATTAGGTAAATGGCACAGGGGGGCTGGATTTAAGCCACACACATTGTACTATGGTCAGTGAAGGGATCGGGTTGAGAATTTCTTGGCAATAATTGGTGGAAATACATCACCTCTCTCGTATCATAATGTTCTTTTTCTTTTTTTCATATCTCTTTCTTCTTCTTTTCCTTCTACTCTTCTGTCTGCATTGTCAATTTCTGGCTGTTGTAGGACCAAACTGTAGAGAATACCTAAACATGTTCTGAATTGTTGTACAATTCAGACACTTGACCAAATGAATTTTGGTCATTTTTGATCAAGTTGGAAGAGGTTCAGTTTTCAAAAGTTGAAGGCATTAATAGGGCAAACCTATGTGGATTTCTTTCAATTCCTTGTTAAGTATCCAGAAACAGGCAACAGGCATTTAAATCTTTCTTGCTTTTTTCCTTTTTTTTTTTTTTTTGTTCAAGTGACTGTAACCACCATGCTAAACTAATTATATCATTTCCTAATTTATTTGGAATGTGTATTTGTAGAGTTATACATTTATATATATATCTATCTATACTTCTAAGAAAAATGCAGTCAATAGTTAACCAATTTTTTTAAGTCACTTAATTCCAAATGCAGCAGACCTTTTCCAAAAGCATAAGAACCTGAGAAGGGTGGGTTTGCGTGCTCCAAGGATCTGATTTTATAGCTCGCTTACTTCACTCACTCTACCTCCATCTCCGGGCTGGGATCATACCTGATAAGGCACTTGGGCAATTGGTTCTGGTTTCAACTGAAGCCTTACAGCCCCACTTTATTTATTTAGATTTTTGGTTACATATTAAATGCCAACTTCCAAGATGAGATTTATATTTTCCAGGTTTGCTGTCATTTCTCTTTCTGTGGTTTGCAGATTGATAAGGGAGAGTCATCCTGAAAGGGAGGTTGTTTTGTCCCACCGGAAAATACATGGATAAGTGCAATTAGGGCTGACCTCGAACCATTTGACCACAGGATCTTCAGGGACCTTGGAGGTATCAATATTGTCTCTAATTGGTCTAGCCTGCAGTATTCTCTAAGCATTCTTTTCGAGGTTGGATACAACTGCTCTTAAATGAGGTTCTTTTGACATTTTATTTAAAGAAGGCTTTATTTTTTGGATAGGAACCAAAATAGTTCTGCTTGTGTTGAATTCGGCCTCATATAAGGTTTTTTCATCTTAAAAAAAAAAAAACCTAAGCCATATTGGGTCCTTATTTTCTTTCTATATTTGAAACTGTGGGTGAATCAAGAAATAGTTTAATCCGGGGCACCTGAGTGACACAGTCAATTAAGCATTAGACAGTTGGCTTTGGCATAGGTCATGATCTCAGAGTTGTGAGATCAAGCCCCACATCAGGTTACAGGCTGAGTGTCAAGTCTGCTTGAGATTCTCTCTCTCTCTCTCTCCCTCTTCCCTGCCCCAAACCCCCGCACTCTCTCTCTCTAAAATAAATAAATAAGTCTTTAAAAAAACAGTTTACTTCAAATTCTTCTTACACATGTAGGAAATATCTCACTTTTAAAGGGGGTTGGAAGAATTCAGTAGACCCTAAGGGCCCTTGTGTCTCTCTGTCTCAATCTCTCTCTCTCTCTCTCCCTCTCCCTTTGCTTCTGTCCCTGTCTCTCTCTGTCACTGTCTTCGCTTTTCCTTTCTGCCCCTACAAAAATGAGGAAGAAGAATAAGAATGTTACTTAGCTGGAACAGATTGGAACTGAGTAAAGTTGAACAAACATGACTCTTCCACAATGAAATGTAAATTTGTCTAAGCAATGATGCCAAATATTTTTTTTTTCTTTCCTTCTCAATGGTAGCAATACTGGAGAAACATATTGGCCCTGTGATCAGCAGGGAACCTTGCCCAACTCCTGGTCTTGATGAAACCGATCCTTAAAACACACATGCACAAACCAGCAAGTTCCTCATGGACTGGCAGCAGGTCAGTCTTCATCATCAAGGCTTCAGTAACTCTGTCCCACCTTCTTTCTTCCCTAATTCCACCCCTCGTCTTATTCCTAATTTCTTCACTTTCTTTCTTCTTCTCATTTCCTGTTCTGTCCTCTATCCCTGTCCCCCTGCTGTTCCATCACTGTTTTCTGGATGGAATTTTCTTGATATTTCTCTGTGAGTGTATATCAGATCCAAAGTATAAACAACGGCATCCCCTGATCAAATCCACCTTGATGAGGTTCCTACTGGTTTTCCTTGCATCAAAGGAGGATAAGTAAGGCACAGAGATTCTACATTCTCATTCCTGGGACTTGATCTGTGCGTTATGCCTCACCTCTACCCGGGAGCCAAGATGAGAGTTTTGGTTTGAGTAAAATGAGGTTTTGCATCCTGGTGAGATATAATAGGTCAACATTCCTGGCTGGTGCTCAGATGTCTACTCACCTGCCTACATATCGCACAGCAGCTATGTGTTGGGTTTGCTCATATCCACTGGGCCTGGCCTGAGTGTGGCATAAAATAAAGCAGGTATGTCTCTTGTTCCTTACAGCAGTTAGAATGTCAGGAGTGACATGGCTTGGAGGACCCTGGTAATCGACTGAGGAATATAGGGTGCTGATATCCAAAGGCAGTGACAGTGGTTTTCAATGTCTCTGAATGGTAGATCCTTGGCTCTATCTCCCAATCCCCAGAACACCGAAGTCTAGTGGGCTGCTGTGGGTGGAAGATGGCTCAGAAATGAATACATGTGCTGTGAAGCCCTTGATATTGAACTGAAAGCCCTTTGATATGAAATTCAAAGAATCTTAGGAAATAGAATGTCATTCTGCCTATCTTTATCTCCCTACTGAGAATCTCATGCCTGTCATTATAGGTGGACCATGATTTAATCTTCTTTAAAAGCAGTTCTAAAAATAGATCTTAGGAAATACTTTGAACAACTTCTCTGGAAATGTCTCTTGATATTTGGCCTTTTGTAGTATTTTTCTTTCTTTCTAATTGAAGGATCTCATGCTTTAACACGTTATTTTTTTCCCATTGAAATTGGCTTATTACAGCTGATGTATTGGCCTTCCAAAATGTTAATTCAACCTTACCCTTGTTCCTTCCAGCCATTAGTCAAGCTGGATTAGATTTTCCCAGTTGATAATTTCCAGTTCCAGTTCTGTGGGTCCAGTCTTCTCAACTTGTCATCACCTAAAATATTAGTTTTAAATTGGATAATAAAGATACATTACGTCTCTATCACTTGCAGATAAAAGAGCCTAATATTTTTATAGTCCTCTCCATGAAATGACTTTAGGGAATTTTCCAGAAATATTCTTCTCCCCCAAAACACAGATGAATCACTGGAGATCACCTGAGTCATGCTTAATAAAGTGAATTATGTCCAGTTTTCCGGGTCCCTGTTTATCTATTGGACATAAATCTCCAGTGTGAGAAATCTGTACCCCTGGCTCTTCCTCCCCACCCAACAAGCAGAAGTTTCAAAAGAGAAGTCTAGAAGGCTTCTCGTACTGTATTAATTGCTCCTATTTTTTCACTCTATCTTCTCTTCTGGGGCAGGGGCTGGAAGGAGGATTTACTTCATAAATTCTTAAATTTGGAACATAACTCCACAGGAAGTTTCCTCTTGTATGTCGCTGCCACCATTTGGAAAGTCATTTGCATTGTTGGCTAAGAGTTATCTACTGGTGGGAGTTTGGGGCTGGGGGTGGTTGGATGAGGGTTGTAGAAAGAAAGGACCCTGACAGGGACTGTTCAAGAATGGTATTGGCTAGTAGATGAAGAGGGCTGAGGAAAGAACAAACAGGAAGAATTCACTTCATTCTTGTAGCAAAAGCTATGGTGTTAGCATAGTTGAATATACAGTATCATTCTATTTGAGATGCTGTGTAGCTGAATAGTTACTAGACCAGCTTTGGAGTCAGACTGTGTGGGTTCAAATTCCAGTAGTGCCTACCAGCTGTGTGATCTTGGGAGAATTACTTAACTTCCCTGTGCCTCACTTCTTCAACTATAAAAGAAGGTTAAACTCCTACCTTGTAGGGTTTTAAGAGCATTAAATGTTAACATAAATATATCTTGGCCCATAGTGGTCATCCAATGAACGGTTGAATGGAATTTCTTGGTTCCCCCTACAGGGAAGTAATTCACCCCAAATTGGATATAAACCTGTGACCAAAGGAAGGAACCACAGTATTAAATAGTCTGGCCTGGGGACACCTGGGTGACTCAGTCAGTGAAACATCTAACTCTTGGTTTCGGTCTGGTCATGATCTCAGGGTCCTGAGATCAAGCCTGGCATTAAGCTCTGCCCTGGGCATGGAGCCTGCTTACGATTTTCTCTCCCTCTCCCTCTGCCCTGGGCACACGCTCTCTCTCTTTCTCTCTCTTTCTCTCTCTCTCTCTCTCAAAATAAATAGATAAATAGTCTGGCCTGAACTCATTCAACTGAAAGATCTGACTGACGCTTGCTTACTCAGTTAACCTCAGTTTGAACATTTTAAGATAATGGGTCTTATAAGAACTAATGATTTGGGCTATATTATAGTCTATGTATCCATTCATTCAGTGAACATTAGTAGATTGTCTACTCTGTTCCCAGCCCATGGGGAAATAAAGATCAAAAAGGCAAAGAATGTCCATGAAGAAATTGTAGCATAAAGTTGAATTAGTGATGGGTACCAGTGATAGGGTTGCCAAATAAAATTCAAGAAATCAGTGAAATTTGACTTTCAGATGAACAATAAGTAGTCTTTTAGCATAAGTATATCCCTGATATTGCATATACTTTAGGGTGATCTGATGAGTCCCACTGACCTTTCCCTCTTCTCTTTTATGCCTAAAGCCACATGGTCCCTGGTAGGACCAGGGACATCAGATGTATTTACTAACTGGATCTCAGATTTGCCCTGTTCCTCATGAGAGAAGATAATGAGATAATGAGTAAGCCAAGAATACCTTAAAGAAATTCTCCAAATTCTAGACCAAAACTTTGTACATGACAGGTATTTATTCCCTGTCTACAAAACTACAAAATCTGCTATATATTACTTCTTTCACACAATGTTTTTAACCAGTGGCACTTGAGTCAAAATAAGACTTCTTCCTAAAATAAAACTATTTCTAAGTTCTCCACAAGTTCCCTGTGGAAATTCGGGGGAAGGGAGGGAGTCCTACATGGAGAAGAGCAGTGGGATTTGTAAAATATCTTTTAGATCTGCCCTTATATATTTACATACATACACATACACATATTCACATATATGAAGCAGTGTTCATCCCCTAGAGAGACTGTGACTGCTTGTTCACTTCTCAAGCAGCATGGGTCAGTTAACTGGAACATGCCTTGCTGCCTTGAAGCTCTTGCACCTGAGTGTGTGTGCTCTTTGGGGATCTAACTGAATCCTCCCAGACTGGGTGGTTTCCTGTCTGGGCTGAACTCGCAAAACAAGGGAGCCGGTGGAACTGAAAATAGCACTTGGCCTGATGGCTTAGGCATTGACCAAACTTGGAAAAGCTCTGGATTTGGAAGGGATAGAGAACACCCCAACATCAACAAGGTATTGAATGCATTGACTAATGATGTCATAATCCTAGGGAATGGGAGTGTAGCATTTCCCTATTCGGCTGCTACTCTTATTTTACAAAGCTTCCATGATTTAATTTCTTGTTTTATCTTGTGGTTCTTCTACTTCCCGCACCCAACTCTGTCACCACCCACTGCTGGCAACTTTAGTGTTGTGACACTACTCTAAAAAATACTTTAATTGACAATTTCAGGAAATGTAGTGACTGGCATACAATTGATGTTCAATAAATGTTTGTTGGATACCCTGCAAACAGAAGGGTTTGCCACTATTGCCACTCTCTGTTGGTCAATGTTGGGTATTATGAGTGAAAAAAATACCATTTAGGACCATTAAATGTCCTAAATATAAGTGGTAAGAGTCTCACTTAATTCACGTTCCCAAGAAAGATGAACTTTTGATAACATATGGCTACATGCTTGATTTATCCTGCCCTTTCTCTAAGTGGCTTAACAAAAGGAAGGTCTCTGCCCATGAAGTGATAGTGGCCTTTATCTGTTATAAAATCCTGATGGAATCCCCATCCATGTCCCAGTAGTCGCTCCCAAATGTTACATCCTAAGAAATAACGAGGTTCACCAAGTCTTTGCTACAATATAAGGCAGAACTGCTTTATGCATGTGTTGTGAGTCCTAATTAATTGTCACTTGTAAAGTAATTTGCGGTCTGGACAAGAGATTCCATTAGAATATTTTTTTCCCCTTCCACAAAATTTTCCACTGAGTAATGACTAACCTTTTTATTTCAGTGGAGCCACTGGTAACTGGTGAAATGAGAAGCCAAAGCTCAGCAGCCTAGATTTTGCTGCTATGGTCTTGAATCATTTCCATCTCCTCTTTAGAAACATCAGGCTGCATAATTTTTTTGTGTCTGCTGAAGAACTCTAGTTTGCCATTTTCCTTTTCTACTACTTCTGAGTTATTTTTTCTTAGCTGCAATGGAAACTTTCATACTAGGCTACCCTGGAGGTGATCCAATATTGAAGAAGGGTAAAGATGAACAACAACTTATTTTCAGGTAGTGAAGCAAATGACAGGTTGTAATTTGGGGACTTTTAATATAATAGAGGAAATGTTTGTTAAATACCAGGAGATCTTTAAGTCTTCACACACTTGTGATAATTTATCGATAACTTCTTTTTTTAACCGTGTATTTCATCACATGAAGAATATACAGATATCAGTCTTAGTGGACCCAAAGATAGTTGAGTTTCAATGTTCTTGATAGTATAATAGATAGAGATAACAACAAGTGTTGGTGAGGATATGGGGAGACTGGAAGACTCCTACATTGTGGATGGGAATCTAAAATGGTGCATTCATTTTGGAAAATATGTTGGCAGTTTCTTAAATATAAATTTACCATATGAGATAATAATTCCACTTTTGGATATTTACCCAGGAGAAATGGAAACATATGCCCACACAGAGACTTGTAATGAATGTTTAAAAAAGCACTATTCATAACGGCCAAAAAGTGTAGCAATTACACTACTAAGTATTTATTCAAAGGATATAGAAAATACGATTTGAAGGGATACATGAACCCTGATATTTATTGCAGCATTATCTACAATAGCCAAACTATGGAAAGACCCCAAACATCCAGTGACAGATGAATGGATAAAGAAGATGTGACACACACACACACACACGTGGAATATTACTCAGCCATCAAAAAGAATGAAATCTTGGGATGCCTTGGTAGCTCAGCTGTTCAGCATCTGCCTGAAGCTCAGGGAATGATCTCAGGTTCAGGGATCAAGTCCTGCATTGGGCTCCCTGCGAGGAGCCTGCTTTTCCCTCTGTCTGTGTCTCTGCCTCTCTGTGTGTGTCTCTCATGAATAAATAAATAAAATCTTTAGAAAAAAGAATGATATCTTGCCATTTGCAGTGATGTGGATGCAGCTAGAGAGCATTATGCTAAGTGAAATAAGTCAATCAGAGATAGATAACTATATGATTTCACTTCTATGTGGAATGTAAGAAAACAAATGAAAATAAAGGGGAAAAAATGGAGAAAGAAGCAAACCAGAAAACAGACTCTTAACTATAGAGAACAAACTGAGGGTTGCTGGAGGAGAAGTGAGCAGAGGGAATGATTAATTTTTGATGGGCATTAAGGAAGGCATTTGTTGTCATGAGCACTGGGTGTTGAATATAAGTGATGAATCACTAAATTCTACACCTGAAAATAACATTACACTGTAGGCCAACTACCTAGAATTTAAATAAAAACGTGGGGGGGAAAAAAGGAAACCATCCAAATGTCCATCAAACAAGAGATAGACAAAGTGTGGGATATCCCCTATAATAAAATACTGTCTGGCATTAAAGAAGAACAAAATACGGATATATGTTATAGCATATGAATCTTAAAAATATTATGCTAAATAAAAGAAGTCATATAAAAGATATGTAGAGAACTATAAATATTATTTCAGTCTATTTATAGGAAATGTCAATAAAAGGCCGATGTATAAAAACAGAAAATAGACTATTGGTTGCCTGCTGCTGTACATAATTTTTATTATTAGTTCTATAACCCTGGGCACAGTCCTCTGCTGGAGTTTACCAGTTGGCAAGATTTGATTAGTAGATCTCTAATTTAATGAAGTTCTTTGAGTTTCCATGTTGTTGAAAGCTTTAGTGGGGCAACTCTTTAAAGCCCAATTTGCTTTGCATGCCTAGAGCTTGATGAGATTTGCCAAGTGGAATGAGAAGAAGAAAATACCATGCTGGTATACAATTCACAAACAAACAGACCTTATGATTTGGCCAGTCTTTGGTCTTTACCCAATGGACAGGTTGCTTGGATAATGTGGTCTTCTGTCTACAGGCAAGGGATGTTCAACCTATGAGGAATGGCAACTGGCAGGTTTTTCTAGGGGCTGTTAGGCAATGCTACATCAGCAGTCCTGGCATTTGCCAAGGAGGTACTAAGGAGATTTCTTCCTTTGGAATAAATACATTTGTAGAAAACTAGGTTTATTAGGACAAGATGGCTTAAACCCTACACAACTAATTCCCCATTTATCGAGAAATTTTTGAAAACATAGTCAATTTCCCTCTTTACATCATTTTTACTGTGTGAACTTGACCTATGTTTTCTATAGCATCTTTATAGTTATTGTTTTTTATACATTACGCCTTATAAGATAGTTGGGGAGTGACATAGTGTGACCCAAGGGGATATGTTTGCTTTATTGACATGCTTTCACATCACAGTGTCTTGGGAGGTGTTTACTGTTGTCACCATGGGACCTCTTGATAAATGGTCCAAGTGTCTACATCAGCAGGTGGGAGACGCCAAGAGGATCAGAGAACAATGTCCATGATCATGGCTCCTCACACAAATGCTAAGACCTCTTTTCTGGCTATTGTGCAGTGTTCTGTGTTCCTGGCTTTTATTCTTTGTACAATCCAAGTACTTTTTGAGATATTATCCCATGCATGTTTTTTTTTTCCCATGCACGTTTTCTTGAACTGAAGGGAGGTTTTAAAAAATAATCTACATTCATGAAGACGTTTGAGTCTCCTAAATCTCACAACTCAGCCTTGCTTCCAGGTGTATTATCATTTCATTTGCCCTTTCTCCTTACAGATGAGGCCATAGAAGTCCAAAGATGATATGTGTGTTAGCCCAATCCACTCAGCAAATGTCTAGTAGAATCAGGGCTAAAGCTTAAACTTCTTGATCTAATTCCTGAAAACACTATCTTTTATTCTTAAAAGTTACTGCAGGGATGATTTTATTCGATTTCAGAGCTTTTGGACACTCTAGTTCCTCAGAGATAGTTGCTTGATAACATTCTTCCTTAAGCATATACTCCAAGTAGTCTACTTTCTTAACCAATAAGCCCTTTTAGTGGTCCTCAGTCTTGCTGATAGACCATGTGCTCTTTTCAGTAGCAGAAAATCAGGGATGAAAGTTTAGTTCATAAATGCTAACTCAAGAATCTAATTGAGGGGGCATCTGGCTGGCTCAGTTGGTAGAGCATGCAACTCTAAATCTAAGGGTCATGAGTTCAAGCCCCACAATGGGCATGGAGCCTACTTAAAAACATTAAAAAATTAAAATTAAAAAAATAAGATAAATGAGGAATCTAATTGAAGACTGGAGTTGTATATAAAGATCTTTAACCTGTACTCTAAAGATTAGTGACTTTCTGGAAAAATTAAGAATTCACTATGTTTCCAGGCTCACAGCATTCTTTATTGTCAATCTTCTAACACAAGTTTCTAGAGTTCTCTCAACTAATGGCTTCTGAAGTTGGAACTGTATATTAGCCAACAGCATTTCATGTGTTGATTGGAACACAGAATTCTAGCAATTTGAAAAAGCTTTAGAATTTCTATAGTTGAAGTACAGGTTGTCAAGAATATTATGTGCCTCTCAGTCAAAAGCATTAAAAACAAAATAGACAGGAGCTATCTTAGAATAGCTAGTTATAACATTGTTAGAAATTTTCCCAAATTCAAAAAACAAGATTTATTTATTTATTTGAGAGAGAAAGAGAGAGCACACATGAGCAAGCACATTAGTAGGGGAGAGACAGAGGGAGAGACTCTCAATAGAGTCCCACTGAGCATGGAGCCTGACGCAGGACTTGATCTCTCAACCCACAAGATCATGACCTGAGCTGAAATCACAAATCAGACACTTAACTGACTGAGCCACCCAGGTAACTCCAATTTTCCTTAATTTTTAATCATACACTATTTACTGCCACATAAGCATGTTTACAAGAAATTTGTTCTCAGTGAGAGCTATGAAGATGCTCAGTTATTGCCAAGAAGAAAATTTTAGTTTACCCTCATTTGCAAAAAAAGCAATTGAAGAGGCAAATCTTTCCTCAAGTGGGAAAGAATCCTTAGGAGGGCAATCTTGGGAGAAAGATACAGAAATAATGAAGTAAGGATAGGGACTGGGGCCAACTCAAGGAGATCCTGTTGGTTTGAGAGGCAGTCTAAGAAGCAGGGAATGAGAGAGTCATGACAGTCTCCATCATGTACTCTGGTTTCTATGAGATTGTACAGGAACAACATGGTTCATGCCACAATTTTTGAGATCCAAAATGAGAATGCGATCCAAAACCTTGACAGACTGCTTGGGAGTCACAAAAATGGTAAGACTGAGTACCTGTCTTAAAGGAGTTCACAGCTCCTAGAACAGGTCTTAAGGTCCTTTGAGAATGCTTGAGGGTAAGCACCTGCTGTAGGTCATTTTGGTTCCCTTCCAATTCATATGCTGAAGTCCTAACCTCTGGTATCTCATAATGTGACTGTATTTGGTGACAGGATCTTTAAAGAGGTGATCAAGTTGAAATGAGGTCATTAGAGTGGTCCCTAATCCAATATGACTTGTGTCCTTACAAGGAAATCTGAACACAGATGCAGAAAGAGGAAAGACCATGCAAAGACACAGAGAGAAGCTAGCCACTTACAAGCCAAGGAGTGAAGAAGCCAAGAAGAAGCCTCAGAAGAAACCAGCCCTGTCAACACCTTGATCTCAGACATCTAGACCTCAAAATTATAAGAAAATGAATTTCTGTTGCTTAAAGCACCCAGTCTCTGGTGCTTTGTCATCACAGCCCTAGAGAACCAATATAGCACCCCCAAGTAACTGTAATACAATGCAAATGCCATACAGTGGGCATAAGTCGCATGCTGACTTAAGAGGAGGGAAAGGTCCTGTCCTTGTTTGAAAATCAGGAAGGGCTTAATAGAGGAAAGAGCATTCAAACTTTAAAGATAAATAGGATTTGAAGTGAGAACCTTTGGGAAGTGGGCATTCTAAGCAAAAGGAACAGAATAAGGGAAGTTTATACAATCCTGTAGTGTATTTGGTCTGGGGCAACTGAGGACAATGCACATTGGCTGAAATGTGTTTATTAAAGGGGAGAAACTGAACAAAAGACAGGAGGAAGTTAATTGATGCTGGATTTTAGGTGAAGGCGCATGGAGCTTTTCTAGTTGATATGCAATAGATATGCACAGGTTTATTTTCAAGTAATTACTTAATTTAACGAATACTTTTATTTTTAAAATTTTTTTAAGGATTTTGTTTTTTTGAAAGAGAGAGAGATCACAGCGGGGCAGGGAGGGACAAAAGGAGAAGCAGGCTCCCCACTGAGCAGGGAGCCCTATGAGGGACCCTGGGATCATGACCTGAGCTGAAGGCAGATGCTTAACCAACTGAGCCACCCATGCACCCTAACAAATATTTTTAAAAGGTCACTCTGTGCCAAGCACTTTCCTAAACAAGTTTGGGATATTTTAATAGCAAAAGTGACAGACATCTCTGCCCTCATGAAACAGAGACAGGCCCTACATCATAAACATAATAAATGATGTTATGTCATTTTAATATATTACTTTAGTCTTAATTATATTCAGCATAAGAGACAGACTTTATAGTATGTTGGAAGAAATAAATTCCATAGAAAAATGTGTAGCAGCACCGGGAGCATCAGGGATGCTGGGGGTGGTGGGGCAGTTTGAAATTTGAATAGTAGAGTCAGAGCAGGCCTCATTGAGAAGATGGCATTTGAGCAAATCATGAAGGAGGAGAGAGAGCTAGCAATGATGCTATAGGGCAGAGAAGCATTCCAGGAGGAGGGAAGTGTCGGTGTGAAGGTGGGAGGACCTCTATTGCATAGAGCTTGCACATGGGGGCAATTACACAATTACCTGCTGACAAAATAAATGGATGTTGATACTGTTATCAGAATGATGGCACCAGTTAGGATACTAATGCCTAAGCTGCATTAAGTTTTATTTCTGAATGCTTTTAAATCAATGACCTCAACGTCTTGCCCTGCGAACAACCCGATGAGGCTGGGAGGGGCAGGGAGAAGGATTCCTGTTTTATAGATGGTGAAATGGAGTCCCAAGACTTTATGTGATTTGCCCAGGGTCAAAATGCAAGGCCTGGGAGTCTCTGTGCCTGGGATGGAACAACAAACATCTCTCTGTTGGCCTGTGGGGCCTCTGCAGCAAGAGAGGGTAATGAAGTGCTCAGACACAGAGTGGGAGGACTCCTATAAAAAAACAAAAACAAAAACACAGTTCTGTGACATCAGGAATGGAGGAAATGCCACCCCCATCCCATTCCAGGCGCTGTGTGAGGTTCACGAAGTGAATGACTCTCTCCTTGTGAGTCTCAATCCCACTGCTGGCCTCCCCCACGGGATCCTCACACTCTGGTCTCCCGGTGGTGACAGGTTAGAAGGAGTGAACATGGTGCTCTGACCCCTGAACCTTGGTGCTCCCTTGGGCCAGAGGCAAAAAAAGGTGATTTAGATACCGAAGGTGGTAAACCCAGGTAAGGGACCTGCTCTCACAGGATAATCCACTGGCAGCAGCTAAAGAGAAGAGAGGGAATCTGCAGGGCTGTAACGACAGATGGAAACCATCTGAAATCCCCACGTAGCAGACAGACATGCTGCCCTGGTGGAAATGCTGCCCTGGTTTTTACTTTAAGGGTCTGCCCCCACCCAACCACCTTCAGTATCATTCTCCTAAAACCAGCAAACCAGAGTCCTTTGGCTGTGCCTTTCAGAGATGGGCCAGCAAAAGTGGTTTCTACAACAAAAATAAGTAAGAATCGAATTTGATCACAGGGACTTCAAAATGAACCACAGAACGTGTACCGTCTTCTCCTGTGGCACATCCATAAAGCTACATCTCCAGCTCTTTCATCATAATTGGGTTATGGCTTACAAGGACTCTTTGGTTTAGAAGAAATCGAGTAATTCTATCTCACTCCTTCTGTAGCTCCTTTAGCCAAGTTGGGTGGTGACAAAGACAAAAATAATAACACAATTAAGTAAAATGTACTGCAATGTACACTAGCAACTTAGTGCAGGAAGATTTTTTATCTTCTCTGTTTTTCATTCCCAGCCTGGCTACTAGAACTAAGCGCATTGCTAAATGTCTACACAGCAATTTTCTTGTGTGGGATGCATAAAAGGAGAAACAAAGCAAATTCTTCCCGCCTTTTTTTTTTTTTTATCTTCTTCACAAAGACAGGCCAAAATCCCTTAGTTCCACTTTAATCATCTGACTCATGACAAGCCTGTGGATTCCCCAAATAGCTATGTCAAATCAGATTAAAATTTTAATTCTGTATTGGAAGATGGAGCTGGATTCTCTGGTGGGGTCTGAGAGTCAGTTCCTTCTTGCTCTGTTCTGCAGACAGCTCCTCTGACCCTCATGCAAGGATCAGGGGCTGGATTAAAGAAAAGGTGGGAAATGATTATTTTAAAAATGTCAAGTGCTTGGAAGTAAGTGGCCGGCCATTGTAATGGGTGCTTGTGAGGAATAACGTGCTTACACTTGGGTAAAATATGTCCAGAGGGGCTCCTTGTCTGTGCTGCAATTGAGTTACTTCCACAGAAACGGGCTCCTCAGCCAGCTTTCTTCTGCAGGCTTCCCTCAGTAGGTCAGAGCATGGATGGCATTTGAATGGCCCCGGGGCCACACCTTCTCCTTTGTATCAAAGCACATAGTCACTGTTGAGTGGCCACTGGCAGGCTGTTGATACTTCGTTGACAATTTATTCTCTCTCTACCTACCTACTCTCTCTCACTTGGCCTCCAGATTCTCAGAGTTACCTGTCCAACCACCCACTCTCCTCCTTAACCTGCTCTTAGGATGTCTGGGAGTGTGGCCCAAGGACAGAGAGTGGGATGGAATAGTGATATCAGACGATGGAAAAGGGGTTACGGACCCAACAGGAAGACATGTGTGGGCTAACAGAAGTTCCTGTGTACTCACCAGAACTCAAGGCTCTCTAAAAGTATCTGAATGTCTGTCAAATGGCAAGCTACGTGACGGAAACAGGAATACTCTGAGGGTCTCTCGAGTACACTGCCAGATTAGCAAGTAAAAATAAAGGATGTCCAGTTAACTCTGAATTTCAGATAAGCAACAACATCTTTGTTTTTCCTGTAGGTACACCCCATGCAATATTTGGGACTTTTTTTTTTTTTCCTGGTATACGTCCCATGTAATGTGTGGGACTTATTTATATTAAAAAATTATTTATTATTTGAAATGTGAATTTAACTGAGCATACCATATTTTATTTGGTAACCCTGAATCAGACCCTGTACTGAAAATATAAATTAAATTTAAATTTTTTTAAAATTTTGTTTAAGATCTATAAACAATGGACATGAAGCAATTTTTTCAGAAATTCATTTCAAAAATCACTCCAAATATTTAGTGGCTCTTTAAGATGCTTCCTACCTACCGTCCCTTTTCAGAAATACTGAACTTTTGATTTCTCCAGTAGTTGCTCATATTTATGCTTCTACTCCATTTCGTGGATGGTTTGCTCTCCTGAGGTTCTTTTCTTCCCCTTTTCAGCATGGCTAAGGTTTAGGTAAGCTTTAGGCAGCTTGGACATCACTTCTTCAGTCCCCTGTGAACTCAGCAAATTCCATCAGAGGTCACTCTGTCATTAGCAATGACCACTCCAATAGATGAAGGTTGATTAGGCAGGGTGGGGACTGTGGCAGACCACAGCACTCATGCCCTAAGTGTCTTCGAATTCAGATCTATATATTTATATTTACAGCATCTATATATTTTATATATACCTCTGGCTCTAAGGCTTTCAATCTTTACTCAGGCAATCTTGCGCTTCCTTTAGGTTCCTTTGCAATTCCATGTTTACTTTTATAAACTTGGTCATAATTCTTCACTGGTCTGTTTCCTCCCATTTTATTGTAAAGTGCTAAGGGCAGGACCCTGCGCATACCATCGTAGTAGTCCAGGTGAGGAGGACATGCCTGCCTCTTACTGAATGAGGATCAATGGGCATTTGCTGAATGGCTGATGGCTGGATGTGTAGACGGAGGAATGAGCTCCAGGCTCCACTCTGCCTAATGCCCATTGCCATGGCTCTTTCAGGTCTGGGATTGGGAGTGGTATTAGGTAAGCAAATGTGGTCTCTACACTTAATATATCCTGATCTCCATATGTCCTCGTGGGTGAACAATACATGAAGGCTTCTGTACTCTGAACCAAAAGAAGGATGAGAAACTCTCCAGCTGCAGTATCGCCTTTTCTTGGGGATAAAGGGCTGAGAATGATCATGGCCCCTCAAATTCTGGCACCTTCTCTCCCACATACACTTTTGTAGGTGACCATACCTCGAGTCTGGGTTTATTGCACTTTGTATTAACTGTTGCTGTTAAGACTTCTCCCTTGTGTTCCACTTCATTTACAATGTTGGAAAGAGAAGATGCTCTTCATCTTATTTTGTCTAACATTGATTTTGTTTTCTTTTTTTGCAGCATCAGTAAGCAGTTAGAATCATTATCCATGTAAGTGTAAATGTGCTCAGATAGTTTTCATTTACATTTATGGAAACATTTCACTTCCACTTATGCAAACTTCCACCGGTTCTACTTCCCTTCTCCACAGTGGGAACTTTGGCCACCTTTTGGTGCTAATTAGGACTGAGGCATGGGTTCAATCCTTGTTTGGGGTATTTGGATTTCATGGGGAAATTTTTTTGATCTGGGGCCAAGGGGTGAAACCTGAGTCCTGGTCAATCCTCTTGGAAACTCATCAGAGAGAGTATTCATGATTCAGTACATAGGCTGTGCTGGAAAACAGCTGAGAAGTGAACTTGAACTCAAGGTGGTAGTGGTACTGGAAGAGATGGGGCACACAGGCAGGAGTGTTACACATTCTTGACACAACTGGCTTGGAATCATGTGCTTCCCACCAGGCAGGGTGGAAAACACGCCGTCTTTGGCCTCACCCTCAAGGCTGCCCCTGGGAATGTCCTCAAGCTTGGGCCTCAGTCCTTTATGTTGGGACCTACATTTGATTAGGAACTTATTCTTAAATTTGATGACTTGGTGATTTGAGTCTCTGTTCCTTAGTCTAGGGTGGAGTACACATTCATTCATTTATTCATTCATTTGTTCACACAATAATTTATTCCAACAACTTATTTAGTATCTCCTATGTTTGAACCCGGAAGATGCCTCCACAAATGGAACAGACATGGTTGATACAGTCGGGAACCTCCTATTTAGCAGGATAACACAAACAACAAATACATGAGCCCGTGTAAATGTACTCATTAGGTGAGGATAAATACTATAAAGAAACAAGGATCAGGGTAAAGGGCAGAGGAAGGATATGGTGCTGTTTAGGGAGGAATATAGTGCCAGGGTTAGGTATCTGGATTTAAATCCTGCCTCAAAATCTAGAAATGGGTGACCTTAGCAGAGTTATCTAAGCAGCTATGCCTTTGTTACCACATTTATAAAAGATTTTCTTAAAAAAATTAAAAAATAATAAAATAAAATAAAATAAAATAAAATAGTTTCTTCTGAGATTAAATATGTCAAAAAGTTAGAATCACACCTGGCTCTTTGAGTGTTGCCTGTTCCTGTTTCTCTTTGTCCTGATCTCATCTCTGCCTGATTCTAGGGCCATGGAGTCCCAGCCCCACTTCCCACCCAGTGAATCCAGAAATGATTGATATATTTTTTCTTGAAATGAAATTCATTGTAGATGCCTAGTGAGGAAGAAATTACTTCTAAGATGTCACCCACACCAATGGTAGGAGAAGACAGGGTTAACTTTGAAGATTCTCACAGATAATTCAGGAAGTAAGAAAAGATACTTAAAATTTTCTGTTAAGCATGTTTTTTTTTTCTTACGTAGGACTTTATTTAAAATCATTGATACTGTTGATCTATGAACTGGGTCATTTGCTATGATTAAACTTATTAAACCAGCAGACAGTAGGTTGGATTTCTTACTTTTTATGCAACTGAACATGTCACTGCATCAACCTGACTTATTTTATTTACTCATGTTTAATAAATAAGTGCCCATTGACCCTTTCCAGTGCTCCATCCCATGGCTCACAAGTGAGGTCAGGTTCAGCTGTTTTTGTGAAATCACTTTTTAAAAGTTCTCGAAGTTGGCACGATGCCTTTTTTTCAATAGTTATTTGTCACCCTTGAGTCACACTTAACTTTCATCAGGTAAGCATTAAGTTATTTCCAAGTACAGGTTAGACTGCTGGAAATAAAATATGACTAATACCATCATTGACCATAGAGATAAACATTAGTATAATTTTCTTCTATCTCATAGAGAATATGTGTGCACACACAGACACACACGATCAGTAGATAAGATAGATAAATAGATAGGAATGTAGATAGAAGTTTTGTTACAATACCCTTAGCTTTCATTCCTGATCTTATTATCCTAATATTTAATTCTTCTATTTCTTGTAAACTTTTAAAAATCCTTTATAATAAAGCTATGCTAGTCAGGAGTCATTGATTTAAGCAAGATGACAAACAAAGTGTGAAACATGTTTTCTATATATGCTTACATACATCAAGATAGATTTAATTAGTATTTCTTTGCCTAACATTTCCATCTTCATGTTTATGTGACTGCGCTAGAAGGAGACACTTCAAGGAAAGTCTGAAAATTTATATGGCAGATCAGCTGTCCCTAGCCCCTGGTCTCTCTGGATCTCTTTCTCTTTGCCTCTGTTTCTCTGGCTTCCTTGCCCTCCTCAAAATTCCTGACCACAAACCTCGAAGGTTAGAGACCTGTGGATGGGCAGCTGATGTATGAGCATCTCTGAGTCAGAGGAGCAGGAAGTGTAACCAATTTATGAACCATGTGTTTTCCATCTCAGGGATTAGTGAGATGGGTTACCTGCCAGCCCCTAATTAGTGGGTGTGAAACATCTTTGTTACCTCAGGCTGGTGAGCTGAAGTTAAGACTTTATTCTTACCATAATGAAGAAAAGAGGGTCCTAGGAACAGCATCGCTTGGGGAGAGGAGTATTCCTCAGAAGGTCACATGAAGGTTTCTGTATCTGGAAACAGTGTATCTCAGAAATTTACTTATTATTTCAACCAAGTCCACACCCTTAAAACCAAACCATTCTTGGAAACTTAACCTTATTTAAATGAGGAAACGATGAGGATTTATTTTCTTTAGAAATGATTTTTTTCTCATGTAGGCCATTTTAGATCTTCATTAAAAAGAAATTATAGATAGGATGTGATGAGCCCTGGGTGTTATATGCAACTGATGAATTATTAAAACTACATCTGAAATGAGTCATGTACTATATGTTGGCTAAGTGAATTTAAATTTAAAAAAATCTAAATTACTTCAAAATAAAAATTTTAAAAACTAAAAAAAAAAGCTATAGAAGCTATTAAGAACACTTATTCTTATATGTTTTAAATAGCTAAAGGATTTTTTAAAAGGCTCATTCATCAGGTATTATTTGAGCTTTTACTGTGGACAAAGTGCCAGGCCAGGCATTGGAAAGATGCCTCCCTTCTAAATGTGATGTCGTCACGAGGCTTTGTGTTTATTGTTGTTTGGTTGGTTTAAATCTGTATATCTATAGCTCATTTTCAGCAATGAATGTACTCTTGAACAATTTTGTGTAAATTAAATTTTTCATAAATTGAATCCATTTAGAGTAATAATTAGTCATCTCACCATTTGCTTTGTGTATCCATGGATTATCATTTACGGAGCTAACGACCTACATACTAAGTAGTGAAAGGTCTTCCTTGATAAGGGTTTCTCAACCTTGGCACTACTGATATTTCGAGCTGAGTAATTCTTTTTGGGAGGAGGAAGGAAGGGAGATTCTGTCCTTTGCACTTTAGGGAATTTGGTAGCATTCCTGGCCTCTAGCCTCTAGGTGCTAGTAGAAACCTCCTGCCCCAATGTGACAACCCGAAATGCCTCCAAACATCGCCAAATTTTCCCTAGAGGGCAAAATTACCCACAGATGAGAACCACAACTATCAATTAAGTGTATGCATTTTAAAAAATGATAAAATGTAGGAGAAATATTCTCTTGGTGTCTCATTTAGAAAAATAACTCCTAATTAGTAAACTAGGTCTCCATTGTATTTAAATAAGCATATATCCATATTTCCTCAGTCACCAAGTACAATGATAGTAAAAGTGGTCTGCTTATGATTAGACAGCAACACTCTTCAATTTCAAAGATTTTTAGTGCTGTTCAAACAAATTACAGCAATCTGGAATGTTTGTCCACTAAAAATAAGAAGTCTCTACTATGTCACCAATTTTATTGCTCATATCATTATAGCCCAATTCTGAGAAAGAACTGATTTTTTAGTTCCATATCCCACAACTTCCTGAACTGCTTGGAAAGTGGCTTTATACTGAGAAGAAAACTGGTGGCAAGGGTGGTAATGCATGGTCTCCCTCCCTCCTGGTCTTCCAAAGTTTAACTTTCACAGCCAGAACCTCCTGGTCCCTGATTCCTATGAAAACAAAATTCCTTCCTAGGATTTGTTGGAAATTTATTTGATGAGTCGAAAAAACTCATCAAAATGCACTTTTATGACTATTGAGAACCTAGAAGGCATTTGTGTAGCTTACCAAAACCTAATAATTGCCTGCATTTTAAAGAGTCTTTATTTATGGGAGAATTACCCTGGTAATGGGAGTTTTAATATGTTTACTAGAGTCAGTCAACAGTGAAGGTTAACTCGAGTAGTACCCAGCTTGATGGAACCAATGGCAGAAGACCAGTTAATAAAACCAACACATTCCAATTGTTTGATATAAGAGGTTGTTGAGAGTGTGACTTTTTTTTAAGGCCATTTAATTACATACCCTGATGTCTTCACTCAGCCATTCTCTAAAATATATTTTCCCAATTTCAGCATATACCCCTTCTCTACTCTCAATTAGCTATTGCATTGGGCCTTTGCTTCCAAGCCCCATAAGTAATAGTAACTTAATTTTCCAAACCATAAATCAGGTAGACTTATGCTCCATAGCACATGTTCCATTTGTTTTTAATCACGGGCAGCCTGGTACTCAGAGGTCGGAAGCTTTAATTCAGAGGGCTCCTATGCCTTTTGGAGAGAGAAACCTTTTGCTTTCTAGAATTCCCTTTGTGAATGTTTAAGTATTCTTTTGGCAAAAGTCAGAATATATATATATATAGAGAGAGAGTATTCACATATAGACTCCTTTAATTCACTGACCTAGACCCACTCCCTTCTTCCTCGGCTCTAAGATTAAAAGGAACATTTAACAACATTCCTATGTTTATGTATTCTCCTGATTTTTAATGTCATACTTTTGAAAGAAATGTAGTTGCAATAAAAGGAAACACAAAGTAGGGAGTTAAGAGACGTTACATTTCTGGAAATCACTTTGATGAAATAGTTATAACAGGTAGGAATATCATTGGGGTAGTATAGGTTTGATACTATCTTTTTTTTTAAGATTTTATTTATTTATTCATGAGAGATACAGAGAGAGACAGAGACACAGGCAGAGGGAGAAGCAAGCTCCCTGCAGGGAGCCAGATGCAGGACTTGATTCCAGGACTCCCGGATCACTACCTGAGCCAAAGGCAGATGTTCAACAACTGAGCCACCCAGGTCCCCTGGGTTGATATTGTTTTAAGAAATAAAAAAAGAACCATATCAAATCTCTTAAAGTTTATAGTCTTAAAGTTTATAGTCTTAGAGTTCGTTGCACACCCTTTTATGACTGCAAAGGATCTTAGACATACTTTCTATAACCTCTGGATTTCGAATATGAAGAAAGAGGAAAGTAATGCCCAGAGAAGTTTTAAATCCAGATGATAGCCATAAGCCTATCAGTATAGAACTAGAATCAGAACTCAGTCTAGGTCTTTTGGCATTGAATCTAAAATAAAATTCAGGGGCTCCTGGGTAGCTCAGTTAGTTAAGCATCCAACTCTTGGTTTCAGTTCAGGTCAAGGTCTCAGGGTAGTGAGATAGAGCCCCATGTCGGGCTCCACACTTAGTGTAGAGTCTGCTTGGGATTCTTTTTCTTTTCCTCTCCCTCCCTCTGCTCCTCCTCCTGCTCACCCCCATCCCTCAAGATGAATAAATAAATAAATAAATGAAATCTTTAAAAATAAATGAATAAAATCCAATAAGTATTTCATCATTCATCTAATATAAACATGTATCCATCTAATATAAAATATTTAGAAGTTTTAAAATGACTTATTGACCTTCAGTGTTCCATCAAGATATATTAAAATTTTAGAATGTCCAAAATCAAGAGAAAAATTTAAAAGCTATCAGAGTAGAAAAATAATAAAGATTACCTACAGTAAATGGAGAATCATATTGACTTATGAGTTCTCATCAATATGAATGTAGAACACAGTGAGATTTTATATGCTAGACAATATTTAAATTTTAAAATGCTATAAGAAAATTTCTTTTAGTCCATAATTCTTTACCGAGGTATTCAGGCATAAGTTGCAAACAAGTTAATTTCCACATATGAATAATAAGACAGTTAAACTCCTGAAAGAATTCTGAAAGAATTATAAGAAGATATATATCAGCAATAAGAAAGATGAATCCAAGAGGAAATAACATGGTAGAAAAATAAAAAATGAGCAATGAATTAGGAAAGCTTAATACTAAGTTTAATAAACACTCATAGTAGAAAGAAAGAAAGAAAGAAAGAAAGAAAGAAAGAAAGAAAGAAAGAAAGAAAAAGGGGGATAGAAAAAAGATAGATAGGTAGATCTGAAACTTTCTTTCCAGGCTATATCAATGAGGAATTTTGTGGGGACGCAATGGGAACCTAGAACAGCAGAAAGACAGACAATCATTTAGAATGTCTGATGTTAGTGAGGGTACATAGAAGTAACTACACTTGTAAAATAACTGTAGGATTTAGTGGCACATACAATGTGCATTTCCTATAACCTTGGAATTTTTCTCAGGTGTCACCTTAAAGAAAAACATGCATATGTGCACAAGGATGCATAATGAGCCCAAAGATTTCATAGTGGCAATTGTTCCTAATAGTGGAAAAAAAAATTAGAGTCCACCTAAACACCTGACATCCAGGGATGACAGCTAAAAAATTTGGGATATACCTGGTATCTGGAATCCAAAGTAGTAATCATAGAGGCAAAAAGAAAAACAAAAACCCAAACCAATCAAATAGAGGCAGACCTGACTCCAGAAGACTTTTGGACATATTTTTCAGCAAAAAAACAAAACAAAACAAAACAAAACAAAACAAAACAAAAAACCAAACCACGTTGCATGAATATATCCAAAGAAAATGTAAAGTGTTGGACTTTTATGTATATTTGTATATTAGAATTTATATATAAATTGTGTCATTCTTCATATGCATGTGAATGCATGGAATTATGTGATTAGCCACTGTTTTACATTATCCATACCAAATGTACTTTCCATAGTTTTAGTGAATGAGCTATTTGTTCATTTATTAATTCATTTTTTTCATCAGATATTTATCAAACATTTATTGGACACTTTTTATATGCCATGTCTTATATTAGGATCCAAAATGTGGTCTATATTCTCCTTGAGTTTATTTTATATTGCAAGAGCCAAACTATTGACTTACAGTGTCAGGAGTTTACAACAGGATGCATATTATAAAAGAGGTATGCATGCTGGAAGATAAAACCAGAGTAGAAGCAAGAGTAGCTCTACTGAAGGGCTTTAAAGATCTTACAGAGCAGATGACGGAAAGGGTTGGTCTTTGAAGGAGCAGCACTTTGCTAATACAAGAAGCAGGAGAACATTTCAGAAGTGATAATAGACAATGCAGTGGAGTATTAATATGGATGTGCACAACATGGGTGGGGGAATGTAAATATCCCGATATGTGAGAAGGGCATATATTAAAAATTCTGCATTTTATGCCCTCGAGGAGAGAGAGCCACTAAAGATAAAAACATTCTTAGATGTTTATTTTCAGAAAGATAACTAGATGACTTGGAAGACGGAAGGATGAGAAGGAGGGTAAAACACTGGCAGAGATTTTACAAGAACCCAGATGAGAGATAATGAAAGGATCAGGGAATCAGACAAGAGGGAACTGATGTGATAGGTCCTTTAAATTTTCATGATCAGCTTGAAAAAAATGTTGCCTTCTAATTTGGAGACAGTTTTCAAGTTATTCCTCAATTTCGTTTTTGAGTTTACTCAGTCATTTTCCCTTTTTTGTCCCAGTTTCCATGAAAGCTCTGGTATCCAAGAGATGAAAGAAATAACAGATAATGGGTGGCCCAGAAGCCTCTTTTGGGTGGCTAATGGTTTCACAGGCCTTCGTCTAAAAGATACAGCTGTAGATACTGGCAGGCAAAGAGGATAGCGCACCATGGGTAAGTGCCAGCTCCAGGAAGACTCTCTTCCAGATGTCCTGGGGAGCCCAGTGGTCTCTAATCCCAGCATGTAGGGAATATACTCCCACAAACAGATGCCTTCAGCCACAGGATGGGGACTCCTGTAATTGGTTACATTTGGCATGCAAGGTCTCACCACAAGTTGGCAGAGGCTGGTCACACACAGAGAAAGACGTGTCTGTGGGCATGACCTTCTCCAAAGCCATGGTTTCAAAGCGGGTGGTGGCAACTCAGGGTGGAGGAGCTGTGCTAGAGCTCTGAAGGCACCAGAGGGAGCCTTGCAAGGGGCTGAGGTTTGGCTTGTATTAACACCCCCGTCTTTGGCTACTTTGGCTACTTTGCTAAACCTCAGAAGGGTGAATTATAAGGCTGGAAATGTTATAAGAAAAGACCTCCTGGGGACACAGCTTCCTGCTCACCCAGACATGCGGACCCTGATCTTTATGTTCTGAATCTCCTTTCTGCAGTCCCAATTTCTGGTCGTCATTGTGCCAGAACAAGAAGAAAAACATAAAAATAAAGCTATGCTTTGTTCATGCACAGAAAACCAGCTAAATTTGTTACAATGTCTCAATAAAGTTAAAGAGAAAAAAAATTATAGAAGAAAGGGCAGTAATTGGTGTTGTGTGTGTGTGTGTTTTATCCCAATAACCTCACTCCCCCTCCGGCTGTCATCTTTTGCAGAGGAAGACGGGGCAGCTCTTACATAAAAGGCAGATACGGATGAGTGAGTCTGTGTGACGTCTCTATGGGGGACATGCTGGCTGTGTACATGGGTTTATGTCAGCATTTAACCCCCATGTCTGGATGATCCAGGGCTGAGCTGAAAGCAGGGAGCTACTGCTCACAGGGCAGTAATGCCACTCATAGAATTCACTTTTCCACTGTTTCCTTGATCCTCTGCAATTAAACACACTGAGACTTTTTCTTTTTTTCTCCTCTTTACTACTTCTACTTTTTGCCCTCCCATCTTTTGCTCTCTGTGATCTTCCTCTTTCCTTTCTTTTTTTTTTTTTCTCTGACCAGAGACACTGAGAGAGTAAGGATTATGACTAGTTCATCTGATTTCCTGTGTTTACCCATGTGTGGATTTTAAAGAGAATATGTGAATGAAAGAGAAGGGTGTGTGTGTGTGTGTGTGTGTGAGAGAGAGAGAGAGAGAGAGAGAGAGAGACAGAAACAGAACATAAGGGTGTGAATATATGTGAGGGTGACCTAAGGTGACAAAATACACTATGAGAAGTAAAACAAAACAAAACATGAATAGACCTGATGGTCGGCAGGTCTGCCTTCCAGGGGTGCTCCTATAATTCACACTGGGGAGTCGGTATTTCATAGCAAGTCTTCCTTCCTTGGAGGTAGCGGGTGGAGGGCTGTCCTATTTTGAAGAAGAAACAAATCAGCATGGGGAGAAGAAAACTGGAGGCTGGCCATGAGAGAAAGAAGGAAGTGTAAAACAGGGCAAAGAGACAGCCAGTGAGAAATTTCCTGATATGAGATCAGCCAATGGAATCTTCATGCAAAGACCTGCTCAATTGGTTACTGTGAGATCTTGCGATGGAACTACCTTGTTTCATTGTTTAAACTTCAAACTTCCTTATGTGTTCATTATACAGAACTGGCTTAGGGTGGTGATTTTGGGGGAAGGTCAAGACAAGGAGGATGTGTTTTCAGGGCTTATATTGGGTGGAGACAAGAGAAAACTCCCATGAGACAGAAATGAAATAAAGGGAAGTTCAGTAAGAATAGGAATGTGGAGAAAACGGTGACCATGAGAAGTGTAAATTCCTCCTAAAAAATCAGCCTTTTAAGCAGGGAAGTCTTTGCCTTCCTCATGAGAGGATAAAGGCAATTTATGTAGATATTCATTGAAAAGGTGTCCTTACAATATTCAAGGACTTGGGAGATTTTCGTGTGTAAGGCATATGTTACACACACACACACACACACACACTTACATACATACTCACTAGCCTGTCTATCTGATATTGCTGTGGAGTCTTGTGCATTGTTGTCAAATAAGTTAATTACTTGCTGGTCCTCAGCTGGAAATTCTGGTCTTCATGGAGCTGGAGATTTGAGAGGCAAGTGACAGAGGCTGCTTGCACCTTGTCACTTCAGATTCAGGCTTGCATATGACTGCGCCAAATGTCATCTCTGTCCCTGCACCTTAGCAAGACATGTCTCTTCTGATTGGATTCCCAGGGTAGTTCCTACAGCTTTGGTGTCCATGTTCTTGACGAGTGTCTCAGCACCCTCAAAGTTTATTTAATCAGAATATCCCTCAAACTCTCCAAATGGTGAAGTTCATCTAACAATTTTTGGTGTTTCACAAACAGGAGAACAGAGGTCAAACTGTTCATCTAGTCCCCCTATGTAACTTCCCCTTAAAATAGAAAAAGAAAAAGTGAATGAGAATTCAGTAAAGAGAAGCCACCATCAGGTCCCTCTGCCCATCCCCAGGCTCCTAACCACTCACACGTCTGGATCTAACAGGTAGGTGACGTTTGTGTTTGCGGTATTGACCTGAGATGAAGAGTAAGTGCATTCATCTCTATGTTCACGCTGTCCTGCTGTCAAAGACACGGTTCGCTCATCTCTTCCTAGAAAGTGCTCATGTTTCTACATCCTTTGAAATGGGAAAGTGGGGAGAAAATAACATTCTCCTCTTTATCATGACCCGTTAGGAGATGGGGTGAGCTGAGCTTTCCACAAGGTCCTGAATGGATGAAAAGGACCCAGAACATATGGAAAATATGGAGAATAGGGTATAAGTCATAAAAATAAAAATAAAATAAATAAAATAAATTGGGAATGCCAGTTTCTGGTAATGATTTGTTTTCACAGTAACTGAGAACTCCCTTAAACCTGCGATTAATCACACATTTACGGTGAGGCTAAGCGGGGAGAATTAGGGGCTTGGATTATTAGTGCAGCTGCTTTTCATTGATGAGATCTGAGTTCAAATCTCAACCAATGTTACCAATGAAAATGTCATTTTGAAAGTTAATTAGCTCCATGCAATAAATGCTGACTACTTGATTGATGTACCTAAAAAAAAAAATCACTACCCAGAAAAAAAAATTATATATATGGCCCGTTAGGGGAGTCAAGCCAGTCAAAAAGTCAGACATTATTTAAACAATTTGCTTTTCTTAATAGTCCAACCACCTGCAAGTAAATAGAATTTATTAAAAGAAGGTGGAGTTTCTAATAGTCAGAGCATGTGAAAGAATGTCTGAATGTATTAAAAACTACAGAATTTTAGAAGTAGAAAAAAAATCTTTAAAAGCCATCTAATCTAATCCTTGCTTTTTTTCAATAGAAGAGGGAATAGAAACTCGGGAGGATCAGTGACCTGATTAAGTCACACAATTAACTGGTGGGGGAAGCAGGGCCGGGTTCCAGGTGTCCCAGCCATCACACATGTTCTCAGGATCATTTCCGTGGACTCTGAGAGTGCTCTGACCCTTAGTTTCTCCGCATGGCTTGTCCACAGGACCTTGTCTTTGGTATGTTCTGTGCTTCAGAAAGTTCTGTCTTCTACTGAAAGATCTCAAAACTTACATTCTCCACACTTTAAAAAATATATATTTATTTTAGAGAGAGAGAGAGCGTGAGAACACAGAGGCAGAGGGAGAGGGAGAAGCAGACTCCCCACTGAGCAGGGAGCCCATACAGGGCTTGACCCCAGGACCCTGAGATCATGACCTGAGCCAAAGGCAGATGCTTAACCAACTGAGCCACCAAGGTGCCCTCATCTTTCTTTCTTTCTTTCTTTCTTTCTTTCTTTCTTTCTTTCTTTCTTTCTTTCTTTCTTTCTTTTTCTTTCTTTCTTTCTTTCTTTCTTTCTTCTTTCTTTCTTTCTTTCTTTCTTTTTTCATCTTTCTTTCTTTTTTCTTCTTTCTTCTTTCTTTCTTTCTTTCTTTCTTTCTTTCTTTCTTTCTTTCTTTCTTTCATGAAAATCTTGCATCAATGCAGCTGGAGTACAGCCAGAGAATCAGCATGTGATCCCTGTACCCTAGATGTCCTAAAATGGAATTCAGAGTGAATTTGACCAAAATGAGAGAAGCGTCAAGTATTACATTTAGTAAGAGGGCAGCAAGATCTCTGCCTAAATCAGTGTTCTGTAAAGAGTCCGCCTGGGCTAGTGAGACAGAAAGAGGTCAGGAAAAAGTCCTAGGTCCCTCTGTTTGCATACTCACGATTTTAAGCTGCTCCTGATCTTCAAACAATGCCTCGATGGAGCATTTCATTTGGCGGCAAGATGCCTTTCTAGGACCATTAAAGGGGGGCTCGGGGGGCAAAGAGGAGCCCTATGGGGGAAGCCGCTGCTGTGTCAGAGAGTACATACATCATCGTGAACCCAGTGCTGGTAGAAATGTCCTCACTAGTAGACACTCTGGAGAGGTCTGCAATGGAAGTGAGGAACATGTTACTGTAAACTGGAAAAGAGAAAAGATCTTTATTACCAAGGGGCAAAGACCTTGGCGTACTTGTATCCCAATGTTCTGTGGAAGGTCAAACCTGTGAGCAATGAAGTTGGGTATTTAGCTGAAAAGATGTCTAAGAAAAACATTGAAGGCATGGCTTGGTTTCTCCTGACCCCTTACAGTGAAAGATGAGAGGACAGAGCAAAACTGAAGGAATCAGTTAAGCCAAAAAGAATCAGAACTTGGGGATCTGGAGAAGGCTCAGCCTGTCTATTTGGCAAAAAAAAAATTGAAAAAGCAGGTTCTGAAGGAGAAGAGTAGGTCTCCTCTCTGGAGACTCTGTTCTCTTCCTTGTTCCAGTTATTGGGAGAACAGAGCACCTTGAGATTGTACAACGGGGGTCCCCATTCTCTTACTAGTTGTCAGCTTCTGGAGTCCACCCTTATTTGAACCTTTGCTGGCCTCCCCATCTTCAGTTCCTGCAATGTTGGACCATCTCTCTCTCAGGCTTGGAATCTTTCTTGACTTTTCTCCCATTGTCTCATCTCTCTGACTTTCTTTTCCAGGTCCGTCTTCCACTTTTAGGTCATGTAACACAGGTCTTGGATGGTAGAGTAAGAACATTTTCAGGAGCTATTATTTTGCCTACTACAAAGGAGGACATGCATTAAAATTTTACTTTGTATGTTTACTAGCTTTTTATAAAATATTTAATATTGTATGTAGTTCTGTTCAATTATATACCTCTGATAACTATGAACATAACTCACTCCAGAAAAGATGCATGGTCAGAGGGAATATAATAGGTTTTAGAATTTCAAACTAAATTTTGTGATGGGTAAAAAATGACCAAATCAGAAAACGATCAATGAAATTATAGGACTATAAAATACATTAGGAAGAGGAATAAAAATATAAATTCAAAGATAAATAAAACTAAGTATAGTTTCTAAATCTTAAAGAGCCTGTTCTTTAAAAGTGAATAATTATGGCTGCCAAATAATTCTTAGATTTAGATTGCAATGAAAAAAAAATGTAGACAAGTGACAGCGTTTTAGATATCAATATTTATATATTATATATAATATATATAATATAATATTTATATATATTGCAACTCTTTAAAGTTAAGAATAAATATTAATTTAAAAAATGAAAAGAGTCTGTGGGGTACATGGGTGGCACAGTTGGTTGAGCGTTTGACTCTTGGTCTCAGGTCATGATCTCAGGGTTATGAGATCTAGGCCGCCATTGGTGTTTGTGCTCAGCACAGTCTGCTTGAGTTTCTCTCTCCCCTCTCTGTCTGCCCTTCCTGACTGTGCTCTCTCTCTTTCTAATAAATAATGAACCTTTAAAAAATATATGAAAGTGTTTGTAATTTTTTAAAACAATTTTATTGGCAAATGAATTGCGTAATTACTACTTTAGAGCACATATTTGCTTTTACCTTCACTAACACTTAATGAGCTCTCATTAAAATTTCAAAACGTTAAGATATTTTGTTAGTCTAATGGGCAAATAATATGCAACATTGATTTAATTTATATTCCTTCTTTTTTTTGTATATTTTTTATTGAAGTTCGATTTGCCAACATACAGTATAACACCCAGTGCTCATCCCATCAAGTGCCCCCCTCAGTGCCTGTCACCCAGTCACCCCATCCCCCCCACCTTCCTTTCCACTACCCCTTGTTCGTTTCCCAGAGTTAGGAGTCTCTCATATTTCTTCTTTTGTTGATTATCTGAGCATAGGCTTTATCTACTTTGTTAGCCTCTTCCTTGTTTAATTATAGATGCTCTTTATGTATTTCCTTTCATGTTACTTGTTATATTTTTTGAGTGTGTTCTTATTTCAAAACTTTGGGTTTTAGCTTTAATTTTTAAAAAATTTCAATGTATTCAAATACATCTATATTTTCTTTTATAGCTTCTGCTTTGTGTTTCTGGTTTACAAAGAATTTTCTTAAGGTAATATTTTAACACTTCCTTTTCTTTACATTAAGTCACTTAATCCTTTTACATTATATGTTCAGATTATGAGAAGGATTTTATTTTATTTTGTGTCTCTAATGACTAACCAGTCACCACACCGATTTATTCAATAATCATTCTTTTCCCCACTGTTTAAAGTGTTTCAAATACTATCTACATCTGGTTTAAGTCTCTTTCCAGAGGTCCAGGCCTTATAGCCAAATATCTTTTAAATGTCCCCTCCTGGATGTTTCCAGATCCTTTGGAATAAATGTGTCTAAACACCACGAGTGATCATGATATTAGAGAATACCTCCTAAGTGTTAGTCATGTTAGCAAATGTTCTGCAAAACACTGGAGAGGTAATTTCAGATAATCCTCTCAAGGTGGATTCTATTACTATCAACTATTTTATGAATGAAAAAGCCAAAATTATTAAAGTTTAAAGATTCATCCGAAGGGATCAAGATGGGTTAGAACCTGGGCAGTCAGAGCCAAGGTGCATTCACCCACCAACCATGTTATACTGACCTTTCCCTGGGAACCTGCCTCCCTGCAGGGCCCACCCTACCCACGTTCAGTATCTCAAACAATGGCACAACGAACAATTGCTAGCATTGCAAATTCTACCTCCCAAATCTCTCTCAATATCTTCATTTCTCTCAACCTTTGCTATTCAGAACCCTAGGCTATTCCTACTGTCCTTGTGATATAGTCTGAATTCCTACAGGAACCAACTCTGCTCTGTGAGAAAAAGGAAGGAAGGAAGGAAGGAAGGAAGGAAGGAAGGAAGGAAGGAAGGAAGGGAAAGAATGGAAAGCAGGAAAGAGAGGGAGGAAGAAGGGAGGGAGGGAAGGAGGGTAGTGTTGAATTTTATCAAATGTCTTTAGGTATCTTTCAAGACTACTTTTTAGCTTGTTTTTTTTTTGTGTGTGTGTGTGTTATCTATAGATTTGAACACATTAACAAATAACCTAATCTTAAGCCATCTTTACTTTTTTAGGATAAACCCTTACCATTACATATACATTTTAAAACAGAGTCTCTCTCAGCTGTGCATATTTCTATAGCCTAAATTTTCACTTAGGTAGCAATTCCACACCCTATTGAAACTCTTAGAAGGAAAGCATGAACTTTCCATATGGCCAAACTTTCACTATTATCTCTTTTAATCACTCTCCATTTACAAAACTACATCCTCATCCCCAACACTAATCTTTTATCCCAGTTAATTTCTCTATAAACCGTATTCTGTTATATTAAAATTCCTCAAATTTTGCATTTGAATTAAAGTCAGTTCTTTCCATGATAATTGTTAAAATTCTTTTTTTTTAAGTGGTTTCAGATGCCACAAAGACTTACTGAGAACCAATTATTCTCCAGGTGCTGTACTAAACATTTTCACCAATAATATCTAATCCAAGTTATTGGACTTTAAATTCCTATGCAAAGTGTTTGCTTTAACTGGGAAAGTGTTTTCCCTTCCAGAGAAAAATCACCTCCCTCAGTGTCTGCATGCTAAAAAAGTAGACATGAGAGTGAGATGTGTTTTTATATCTTGAGGTGTTGCTACCAACAGCTCTCCTTTGAAGAAAATGCACTGAGCAGCTTCAAGGGCAATTACGACAATCCCTGGAATTTGTGCCTTGCAAGAAATCAGGCTGTGCTTAAAAGAAACTAGGCTGATGATTCAAATGGAAATTCAAAGTAAATCCACAGTACTTGAAACTGTATATTTCCACGCTATAAATGCTCTCTAATATCAGGCAAATTGTCTAGATCACTTGTCTCCCTTATTCAAATTCCTGATCAAGACACATTTCCTGAGTAATTTCTTCTACTCGGTTTACTCCCATAGCGTTAAGTATCATTAGGTCCACTAGCTTAGAAATTAATCTGTCCAATCTTAAGTACATCTCAAACCTACCCGGCCCTTGTCCATTCCCAGCGCCACTGCATTAGTTCAGGCCTGCCTCATTTTTCCCTTGGATTATTGTAATTGCCTTTATTTTGCCTTAACTGCCTGAAGTCTCGTCCCTTTCCCTATACCCCTTACAATTTATTTTCTGCGTTGCCTGAGTAATCTTTCTTAAATGCATGCCTGAGCATGTCATTCCCTGCTTAAAATCCTTCAATTACACTCAATTGCATTCATAATACAATCCAATCTCTATGACAACAGCCACTTTAAATCCTCTCTGGAATAAGGTGGGGCTGTAAATACAAACAGGAGTGCGTGTTCACATGAATTCCTTAGCAGGGCATATAAGTGAGACCCAACGACCAAAGACCCTGGCATCTCCCTCTATAAGCCATATTCCGTTATATTAAAATTTCTCAAATTTTGCATTTGAATTAAAGTCAGTTCTTTCAATGATAATTGTTAAAATTATTTTTTTAAAGTGATTTCAGATCCCACAAAAACTTACTGAGAGCCAATTATTTTCCAGGTGCTGTACTAAACATTTTCACCAATAATATCTAATTCAAGTTATTGGAATTTAAATTCCTCTCTGGCCTTCACCCTTTCACCTCTCACTCATTGCACAATCTGGATGCCCCCACCTGCCTCCATGCCTGTGAGTGCACTACACGGCCACTCCCTCTCCATAGAATTCACCCTCCTCAAGATCTGCATAAGTCCTCATCTTTTAAGCCTTACTCACATGTAGTAAGGCAGCGGATAGTGAGGAACTTTCCTTCAAAATGGGTTTGAACCCTCTTCTAGATTTATCCAGCATTCAAGCTCCTCTCTCATATTTTTTTCATTGGTTTACTTGTTGATCGATTGCCAGATTATGACTTTATCGAGAGTAGGAACTAGCATAGCACTTGGCACTTGGTAGGTACAATATGATGGTTTGTAAGAAATATATATCTGGTCATTCAGGTGAGCAAAATGTATTTCCCTGGTATATTTGGTCTTCATCCACAATCCCTGAAAATGTTTCAGAACCATAAATGTGAAATGGGTGTGTTTTTATTAATGAAGGTGACTTTTAGACCCCATGCAAGGGCAGGGGGACTGTCAAGAAGACCAATCATGTGATTAGAGGGTTGAAATTCTCAGTTTCACACCCTTGACCTCCAGGAAGGGGAGAGGGCCTGGAGGTTAAATCAGCCAATGGCCAATGACAGAGTCAGTAATGAAACCTCCATAAAAAGGACAAGAGGACAGTTTTTTGGTCCTTTTTCAGAGAGGGTCCATGCTTGGAGAACAAGAAAGCTTCCATGTGCCACTAAGCTGAGCCCCAAGCTCCATGAAGACAGAAACTCCCTTGCTTGGGACCTCTCCCTGTGTATCTCTCCATCTGACAACATAGGATTGTTGAAACTTAGGAACAGAGGATTCATATCCTCTATCATATCCTTTAATAAACTGGTTAACATAAATGTTTCCCAGAGTTCTGTGAGCCACTCTAGAAAATTAATTGAACTTGAAAAGGAGGTCATTGGAACCTCCAATCTGTAGCCAGTTGGTCAGAAGCACAGGTAACAGGCTGGGTCTTGTGACTGGAGTCTGAAGTGGAGATCAGGAACCGTCTTGTAGGGTTGAACCCTTAACCCCTGGAATCTGATGCTGTCTGGATAGATAGAGTCAGAATTGAGTTGAATTCTTGGACACTAGTGTCCAAGAATGCTTGATATTGTGTGTGGGGAAACCCCAACCCCCATGTTGGATTTGGGTCCGGGAGCCCTGAAAGAGTAGGCATCCTGATTCAGATGTATAGTTGTCTTACTTATTAATTTTGAAATGTCTTTCTTTTTAAAGATTTTATTTATTTATTTATTTATTTATTTATTTATTTATTTATTATTTATTTATGAAAATAATAGAAAGGGAGAGAGAGAGAGGCAGAAACAGAGGGAGAGGGAGAAGCAGGCTCCATGCAGGGAGCCTAATGTGAGACTCGATCCTGGGACTATGGGATCACGCCCTGAGCTGAAGGCAGATGCTCAACCGCTGAGCCACCCAGGAGCCCCAGTTTTGAAATGTCTTATTATGTTTTCCACTCTGAGGCTCTTCTACAGTGAAACATTTATTATCATACATGAAACCAAGGAGACCCAATTGGCCCAACTCAGACTTCCAATATAAGGATACTTTCTCTGACACATGAGCTGGTGGTCATCCAGCACCGGCCTACACTATGGCCTAAATCTACCGCACTTGATCATTTTCAAAGGGACCATAATGATTTTTCACTGATTTCACTCAGTCATTTCTTGAGAGTAGTTTGGAGAAAGGTCGTCATGGGCTTTTATTCCTCTAAGAGTACTAACCAGGGACCTTTCTCTGTGTCAGATAATTTATAGAATTGTGAAATAGGTAAAATGGGTCTTGGGCAACTGTTTATTTCCTATTCTTGTTTTCTTGATGTGCTTCTTTTCCCAAGATCTTTAGTACCCTGATCTGCCCTCATTTCCTTCCTCCCACCTGGCTTCATTCCATTTGGTTGGTGCATAATAGTTTATATTTTCGCCTTCTTATATATAAATCTTGGGACTTTTGTTCTCTTGGAAATACTTAGAATAGAAAAATTCATAGTAAGTGGTTGTAATAGTAAGTAATAGTAGTAAGTAAGTAATAATCTAATAAGTAATAAGTAATAATCTAATTATCTGTCCACATGTTTTTTTTTTTACATGTTAGTTGATTTTTCTATTTGAACCCAAAGAAATAAACTTGCAATGATGGAATTGCAGACATCACAAATGGATTTGTGGGAATTTTATAGTTGTTGGGGTTACAGTTATTCTTAGCATCCTTACAAAACATGCCACCTGGGTTTCCACCTATTCTATGTAAGCACTGATTTGTTACGTAGCCTTTAATCTGTTATACAGTAGAAACAATTCAAACTAGAGCAAGAGCTTCGAAGACAGCAGGCTCGGGCCTGATTCAAACTTCTGGTCACATGCAAAGGCTTTAACAGAAAAGTGCTTGGGGAGTAAGGACACTCAGGCAGTTGCTTCCTGCTGGATGGTAGGTGTTTCCTGATTGTCAGAGGATCCTCCCAGAATCCAGCTTTAGGACACACCTGTGATACTTACTTATAGAGGGAAAAGGAACCATATACCATCAAGAGGCTAGTAAAGCTCTCTGAGGAGTTTATAAATTTTATACATCTGTTGATTCAGGCAGTAAAACCCATCCTCAGGACAAGTTTTACATTTTGCTTTTATCAGATGTTTTACAGTCTGTTCCTTCCATTCTCAAGAATTCTTCACTGTAGCTGGTTGTGATGTGATTTTCCACACTGATATGAGCTCTGGCAAAGCTTCCTCTCCACTTCTTTTGGCAGCCAAGCCCCTGAGGGCTCAACTACATCCTATTGTCTTTCTTCCTTGGAATGACTGAGGGAGAGGCTTCATAGAATCCTCTGGCTGGGACAGCAAGATTCATTCCTGGGCCTTTGTTTCAGCTTGAAATACACCACAAATTAATTGGGCTGATGCAGGTAATTAAGATAGTCACTTGGATTGTGTGCCTTTCTTCTGAAAAATTTCTGTAAGGTGCCAGATCTAAGCTTGGGGTATTGAAATGTTAATGATCCGTGCCCTTAAAAAAAAAAAAAATGTTTCCTTTGAATGGAAAGTCATAGCTAAAGAAAATGTTTAGACTGATTAGCACTCACACTGTAGTCTCATGTACTGCTCTCGGTAATAAATAGCCCATCATTTAGCATAACATATGTCACCAGTAATTCAACACCAAACTTTGTGTAGACTCCTACTGTTACAGTGACAGTGATCTCAGGCCTCTACTCTAAAATGATCTTGCAGTAAAGAAGGAAATATTCTGGGGTATTTTCTGGATCTGCAATTGGGGATGACTAACCTTTGAGTAGAAACAAATAGTTTGAGGAAACAGGATAACTTGAGTCTGTTAAAAAAGGAGACACCAGTACATATAGTAGGATAATCAGGGTCCTTTGGCATTTTCTGCTGGTGGTTATGATACTATAGCATTACCTTGTTTGTACCTATAAGTCTAATCATGATACTGTCTGTTCTACTATGAAGAACCAATGGTATTTCTTCCCTTGGGCCTGCATCAGGCACGATCTCCTCTATTTCTTACCTTACTTCCTTTTTGACGCACATGCTTCATTTCTGATCTCACTTTTGATACTTCTAATCATGAGATAGTTGCCTGATCCTTACTCCTCATTGATCCCTTAGATTTAGAAGTCGATTTGGGGATATATCCTACCTGATTGCTAATTCCCATCATAATCTTCTTCCTCTGCCAGAGGAGTGTTCTTTAATTGTGCCCCAAAGCTCTCCCTGTGTTTCTCTAAGAATTCGGATCACTCATGGTTGGAGAAGAGTATTTAATGTGCATATTTAAAATAACCATTGTTGAGTTATATATAAATGCAATAAATTGTACTGATTTTTCCACTGAAGTTTTTTATATCTTTTTTTAAGTTTGGCTCCGTAGGTGGAAATGTTTGCAATTAAACATTTACAAAATAATTTTTTAAAGTTTTCTTCTTCTTCTTCCTCTCCTTCTTCTTCTTCTTCTCCTTCTCCTTCTCCTTCTCCTTCTTCTTCAATAATCTCTGTACCTAATGTGGGGCTTGAACTTATGATCCCAAGATCAAGAGTTGCATGTTCCACTGACCCTGTCAGCCAGGTGCCCCTAAATATTTAAAAAAATAATCCGAGCTAAGCAGACGAAATCAATGTTATCTGAAAGGTAACATTAATGTCTGATGAGTTTTGATGAATTTCTATATTCATGTAAATATCACCCAAATCAATACATATAGAACATTTTCATCTATCCCAGAAAATTTCCTTATGTCCCTCCCCAGCCAATTCTTCTCCAAACAAATATTGATCTGATTTCTATATGATAGATTAATTTTGCTTATTCTAGAATTTCATCTAAACAGACTTATATAGTATACATTCTTTTGCGTCTTATTTCTTTCACTTAGCATAAACATTTTGAGATCCACCCTTGCTCTTGTGACAGTAGCTTGTTCATTTTAAATTGCCGAGTTTATTTCATTTATGAATATATAACAACTTATTTTTTTACCCACTGATGTACATTTGTGTTGTTTCCTTTTTGGTGCTATTGTGAAGAAAGCTGCTATAAACATTCATGCATGCATCTTTTTGTGGACTTACATTTTCACTTCTCTTGGATAAATATTTAGAAGTGGAATTCTCGGATCACTAATTAGGTATATGCTTAAATTTACAGGAAACTCCTCATCTGTTTTGCAAAATGACCTTATACTCCCACCAATCATGTATGACAGTTTTATTTGCTCCAAATCTTTGCAACACTTGCTATTGTCTGTCTTTTTTTTTAAGGTTTCATTTATTTATTCATGAGAGACAGAGAGAGAGGAGGAGACATAGGCAGAGGGAGAAGCAGGCTTTTCTGGGAGCCTGATGTGGGAGTCGATCCTGGGACCCTGGGATCACGCCCTGTGCCAAAGGCAGACAGACGCTCAACCACTGAGCCATCCAGGCATCCCTATTGTCAGTCTTTTAGATTTTAGTCATTCTAGTGGGTATGTGTTAATAACAGTAAAACACTCCTTTATTTTGTATGGTTTTAATTTGCCTTTCCATTATTTCTAATAAGCAGTTTTATATATGCTTATCAGTCATTCATGCTTTTTTGTGAATTAGCTATTCAAATAATTTGCCCATTTTTAATTGGTGTGTGTATCTTATTACTGAGTTGTAAGTGTTCTTTATATATTTTGAATAAAACTTTTTTTTCAGATATATGTAATATAATTATTTTCCTCCAGAGAGCTTCCCATAAGTAGTCTTATCTCCATTCATTTTTCCTTAGTTAGCTTCGTGGAGTCTTCTTCTAACCACGTAACTAAAGCCATGAGAAGACCCTTCTGCAGATTCCTGAGACTTTTTCTGTTGTAGATCTCTCCTTTCTAGCACTCAGAAGCACAAATTCCAACCACCTCAGCCTCTTCCAACTCTGATCTTTGTCTTTTCAGCTCAAGGAGACCACCGGGTCCTGCTTTTCTTCCCTTCTTACATCATGATTCCAAAATTGCCTCCAAGCAGAAAGTCAGGGTGATCATAAGGTTTACCTTATCTGTTTCCCTTCTTGCAGGGATCACAGTCCTATAATACCTGCTGCCCAGTGTCTAAAATCTGTCGTTTCATATATTTTGTCCAGTTTCTGAGTTGTTTATTGTCTGGCACTAGTTATTACTGTCTTCATAGCAGGAGGCAGAAACTTTAAAAAGTTACTTGGAAACACAAGAAAATAAAATAGAAAAGTAACATATTTAAGGGATTCAGAAAATGGAATTGAATGTAACATTAGTACACTAAAGATACTTTACCAAGAAATTCCTGAAAGTTTTATACTTTATTTTTCTCACATTATAAGGAATGATTCAATCTACTCTATGAAAGAGTTACTAGAGTTTGTCATTGTACTACCAACATATTTTGGCTTCATAGCTGCTTGCAAAGCTAAAAAAAAAAAATCCAAAAATCAAACAAATGTAAGCCCTACACCTGAGCTTATAAAATGATTGTCACTTCCTCTGGGATGTCACTATTCCCTGGTTGAACATATTATGTCCTATCCCTTCATATACCTTTCTATCTTTTCCATTTTCCTACAGACTTACCTATAGTGTATTCAGAAGTTGGAGAATCAATAAGGACCAGATGCTTAATCATGAAAAACAACTTTTTCTACTCGGCAATGATAAGGCCATAACCATGCTAAGTGCTTTACCTTATTTAATTCTCGTTACAACTCATATGATTTTGTGACCTTGAATAACTTATGGAATCATTTTACACCTGAGCTTTCTTATTGGTAGAATAAGATAGTAAACAAAAAAGCAAGAGGGGAGCCCAGTTCATCAGATTTCAGTGTAGGCTGCTCATGTGCAGTTTAGGAAGAATTCCCTGGAACTTCTAGCTAAAAATTGTCTGAACATGCATTTGAATATGTGTAATGCAACACACATGTGTTTCTCTTCAAGCCCTGCTCACATGGCAGTAAAATAATTTCAAAGGAAGCTCTAGTTTTAAAAAGCTAAGAAAGGTGAACAGAATGAACTAGAAATTTCTTCAAAAGTTAGGTTAATAGAAAGTGGGTAACCAGTTTGATAAATGGTATAACACAGAGCAGGGAGCTGAAAACCATGGGCCTATAAATTAAGATATTAATAAAAAATGAGCTGATTTGTGCTAATAAAACACAGTAAATTTCAGGTACTTGGCAAAGGGGGCATTCAGCAAGGCAGAAGTGAAGAATAAGGCGTAAAAAACTAAAATCTGGTTCCCAACCTTCTCTCACCACATTCCTATCCTTATCCCAACAGAAGGCAGGGAGGGTACTTTCTGGAGAATACTAAAGAGAACTGGGAGTCAAGAGTAATGCTTGTGCTGTATATGAAAAACTTGGGACAAGAGACAAAACTTGGACTTCTGTCGTGGTCACAAGTTCTCTGCAAGTATATCCTGGCAGCAGCTTCATTCTCACAAAGCTGTTCTTGCTCATCCAAAGATATGTTGAGGAAAAGAAATCACCAGAGACCTAATACAAGAAAATGTTCTGGAATGCAGTCATTTGGAACAGTTAGGTCCTGTAGGGTCATGCTTTCAAGTTTCATTAGGCAAGAACAAAGCAGCATGTATTTCAGAGTTGATCTTGCCCTGCTTCTGTACCTGAGGATTCGTGAATGGCCAGGGTTGCCTTCTGGCTGGTGGGAACAAGAACTATTCTGGGGCCCTGGTGAGGTCTAGAAATTGTTTCTTCTAAGTCTTGGAGGTGTTTCTTTTCTCAGCTTCAGACAGTTTCCCCAATATATGCAATGATCAGTGAAAGATTTCTAATCCCTGGAGCTCTCTGCTCAGTACATCACTATCCTCTTAAGGGCCCTGCTCTGCAAGCTCTCACTGCTTTGACCCTCCCAGACAACCATTTCTGGTTCCTTGACTCCAGGAGACTGCTAAGCTGGGTACCCCTGGGTACCACCTGGGTACCCCTCCCTGCTCTGCACCTGGTCAATGAGATGAGTAAATCACAGGACTCACATTGCTGTTTCCCTTTTCGTGGGTTTCACTGTCCTTCATGGACTGATGTCCAGTATCTTCAAAACCATTGTCTCATGCATTTTTGTCTTGCTTTTGAGAGCTTGTTGGATGTGGGAGGGTATAGACCGTTTTACTCGATCTTGGCCAGAAGTAGAACTCACACAGGTAAAACTCTGGTAAAATTAAAACTAATGTAAAAAACCATGGTTTCAGTCATTGTTAACAAAACCCATTCTTCTCGCATACAGGTGATGCTATAATGATAAAACCTTTGCAGTTCTCATGTAAGAGCAGCGATGTAGGTCTCTCTCCATAATTTTAGCTAGAAGACAGTCTCCTCTTTCTTTTTACACATTGCTATTTTTGGAGGAATTAGCAACTCCATATGGTGTTGAGGAAAATGGAGACAGGGTTCCTCAAGCATCTACCTGGATGACTTTTAGGTAAGGCATCTAACCCCCTCCACCCTGGTTTCTTCCTCTGTAGAGTGAAATTGATATTATCTACTTTGCAGTCATCATGAGGATTAACTAAGATATTTGTAGGAAAAATAGCATAGAGCCTGATTCATAATAATTTTCATAAAATATTAGTCAATTTATTCTCAAGAAAGTCAATAAAGGCAATACAGTAATAGGTCTGTTCTTGCCTTGTGCGTGGTCTTATTATCAAAAGCTCCTGGCTGCTTATGTGGTTGACCTGTCTTAAAAATTTTCCTAGTGAATATAGTTGGCTCTAGAAGCACATTACGTTTCAGTAATCCACTTCTCACCAGCAACCAAGGCACACAACTTGGCACACAAAAGAGGGCAGACCAGCAATGGACAGATTAGTCTGCCCCAGTGATGCCGCTGGGTGATTTGCCTGTCTGACAGTCTCAGATCCAGGCCGGGGCGAGGAAGTGCATTGCTTCCTGTGTCTCGCAAGCCGAAGGCCAGCAGCTGGATACACGCATCCATGGCAAAAGATCAGCTGCTTTAGCAGCTAATTAATGAGGGGGGCTACACATGACATTTGGAAAGTTCCTAAGTGAGCAGTGCTGTATAGTGAAAAGCTGAATAACATCCTTATGTTATCTGTTACATCACTTGTGTTCACTTCTCTTGGCCTGGCCTGAGCACACTGCATAAATCTACAGCTGCAGAAACCAAAATCTCATATAAAACTGAAGGATTTATTTTGAGGTATTGAAAGGTTTATAGCTGCAAAAGTTAAAATTTGCCGAATCGGCATTTGGAGGACTCTCCCGTACGCCTCTCCCCTTTTGGCTCTCCGATTGTGTTCTCTGAATTCCTGTCTCCACAGGGAGACAAGAGAGCCAGGGGGAAACAGTGACGTGGATGGAATTGTCCAGACTTTACCCACTCTTGGCCTTAGTGGCTTCATATTTCAACCTAAGTAGTCCTTGAAAGCTGTCATTATGATGCTGAGACCCATACACAAGAAATATAAAGCAGTAATTCCATTCTGCTCTGGTGCCTGATTGCTTTTTGGACTCCAGAAACTTCCGTCAGTTTTCACAACATATTTTGGAGTGCAGTGTTCAATTTTCAATGACCACTTCCCTGCATCTTTACTCTTTGGTGGGAACCAAAAGACTGGTTCTTTTGGGAACCAGTCGGAAGTTAACTTGGGTCCTTAGTCTTCTCATAGAAAAAAACCCTGAGTTATTATTCTCGTATTTAATCCAAGATTCAGCATTTCCTCTTCCGGACCCTGTAGATCCTCCCTAATGACCTCCCAGATTTCTGGATTATGGTCTGGTTCATTTCTTGAGCTAAGAAGGGTGGGTCCTAAAGTCTTAGAAACCATGCAAATGGACTAGGTATCTAAATATTAAAATAATAAGAACTATATGTATATGTGAAATGCCATTAAGACAGAAGGTTGGGGGATGCCTGGGTGGTTCAGTGGTTGAGCATCTGCCTTTGGCTCAGAACGCGATCCCAGGGTCACAGGATCGAGTCCCACATTGGGCTCCCTCCAGGGAGCCTGCTTCTCCCTCTGCCTGTGTCTCTGCCTCTCTCTGCGAGTCTCTCATGAGTAAATAAACACAATCTTAAAAAAAAAAAAAAAAAAAAAAGCAAGACAGAAGGTTGGAGGGAGTATGACACGTTGATAAGGGCTTATCTGATACCAGTTCACTGACTTTTCCTACTAATGTGAGGGAAAAATTACTTGTCTTAATCATTTCATCTGTAATGGGTGACGTATCTAGTCTGTAAATTCATAATGACACATGCCCTATCTATCTTCCAGGGATTTGTAGAAAATCAGTGAAATAATATATACAGCCTGGAGGGACGCCTGGGTGGCTCAGTGCTTGAGCATCTGCCCGCAGCTCAGGTCATGATCCTGGGTCTTGGGATCGAGTCCCGCATTAGGTTCCCTGCTTCTCCCTCTGTCTGTGTCTCTGACTCTAAGTCTCATGAATAGATTATATATATATATATATATATATATATATATATATATATATATATATATAATTCACACACACACACACACACACACACACACATAGCCTGGTAAGCTATACCGACATTAAAAATATCAGACGTCATGGCTAACTGGAATGTCATTTCAATCACTTGGCCATCACCGTTCTTCTCACCTTCTACCTGCCTCCCCCCAGATCATTAGCTGTTCCCTCTTCCTTTTCTCTGGCCCTCTCCCCTCTCCCACCCACGACATGACGTCCTTCTATGAAAGCTTTTGGAGTTCCATTAGCAAGTACTATCTGTCTCACACGTTTCTGCTGCCATTACAGCACTTCTCAGGGTCCCATATTCACAGAAATAATTCCAGAGGTGTGTTTGTGTTGGATCAGTCCTGACCCCAGAGTGCAATAGTAGCAGGACGTGACAAGTGGAAAAGGCCTTTAATCTGCAAATGAAAAGTCTAAAACTGGCCCCTGGCTGCCCCCTACTCTGGTGGTCTCTTCTGGGAATGGGCTCACTTTTTAGCTGAACTCCAGCTATTTGGGCTCCTCCACGGAGCAAGCAGCAGCAGAGCTGTGCAGTTGCTAAGAAGTCAAGGAATCACTCACTGTTTTGCAGGCGTGCGCATCTGAACCCGGCAAGGGCTCAGTGTTTTCCTGAAATCTCCCTTATCCTGTAAGAAGAGAAATCTTTTTTACCTCTCTCTCTGCCCAATGCCAGTTCCAACAGCTGTAACTATTTCATTTTTAATTTGCTCCTTGCAGCCTTGTCTCTGCTTAATCCATTAAGACAACTTTGAATGTTCCCGGCTCATATATTTATAAAGGGGGGGAAAAATGAAAGGAAAAGACTTTGAAAAATGGTATCTAAATTGTAGCCAAATGTACTCAGAACTCTCCTAGGTTAAATTGCAAATAATTTTCTTTCAAACATCACAAACACTCTCTCTAACTTAACTCAACAAATTGGACCAAGGGGTTTCATTGCTCTGGGAAACATGATTCATTCTCTTTTTCTCTCTGTTCCTCCTTCTCTCTCTCCTCCCTCTCACTTTCCTTCTAGACAAGTTCTTCTGGTTGTGTTTTTAGCCACATTGTATTATCTCTAGGTTTCCTTCCTGGAGCTTCCATGAATAATTTGCCTGTCTGGAGAGAGAGCCATTTTGGAGACCAGCCCCATCCTCAACCCTGCTGGGCGAGGGGAGGGGTGGGGAAGAGGGGCCGGCTGCTTTAAATCAATCAGTTGACACTAATCTAATGTCTAATTAGCTCTGGGTGGGCGTGTGCTTTGATTATAGGAAGTGCCTCAGGCAGTGGCTGGCGTTTGAAGGGCTGCTCCACACATATCAATCATCCTTTGACAAGAAGAACTGGAAGGAAAAAAAAAAAAAACCCAAAAGGGGGGCCACACTTCTCTCCATCATCTGTTGATTATCTGTTTCCAATGGTCCAAACCAATGCTTTGAAGCTCATCCGTTTGCTCTTAGCAATGAGCGCCTGACCACAGAGAAGCAAGCTTTCTAAAGTCAGTTAAAACTGCCAGTTGTGTCAAATAATTACTTCCTGTGTCACGAAATACCTCATCATATCTAGTAACAGTTATGTGCTCTTTAAAAAATCCTTTAAAGTAAATGCAGAAGCTCTTCATTTCAATATTCAGCTGAGTCCTGAAAATGCAATAATTCGTTCTCATGGAGTCGTTCCTGTTTATGGTTTATGTGCAATGATCCGTGATTGAACAAAAGCAACAAGATCTTTAAATAAAAATTTTAAAATCGCTTTTATTGAAAATGGTATGCCTATAATTATTTTCTGATTGTTTTATTTTCTTTCCTTCTGTACTTAAATTCGCTCTATTTGCGGGATAGGAGACTTAGAAACTTTCCTAGAAGTGGCCATGGCATATTTAAATGTCATGAGAGGCCAGTCTCATTTTCATTTGTTCTTCGATGTCACAGAACGTTGATGAGGTCAGAATTAGCAAGGCAGTTAGGGCGTCTTCCAGTTTTTAAACAAAGGAAAACAAATCAAACGGAGGAGTTAATTTTACTCATTCTTACTGATCATGAGATTGAAAGAGGTATTTTAAAATACTGTTTTTATTTCAGATCTCTTTGATTTGCTTTTCTGTGTGCTTTTATTTTTCTAATGATTCCAAGCTGTTGAATCTGTTGGGCACAAGAAAGCGGAGTGACATAAAAGTGATACTTCAAGAGATTCATGTGCAAAGCCTGGTTAGAACACAGTCCGAGGCTCTGTAGATGAACTGTCAGGTTTAAATCCTGGCCATACTACTTACCAGCTGTGTGACCTTGGGCAAGATACTTAACCTTGGTGAACCTCACCTGCAAAATGGAAATCACGATAGTGTCTACTTCACAGGGTGATTATGAAAATCAAATAATATGATGCATGTGGAGTGTTTAGCACATGGTAAGCACTCAATAAAATGTTAACTGTTCTTGTTGGTGTGCAGAAGTATTTTCCCAACAATCTTGGCTGAGTTCAGAAATCCACAAAAAAATATGTCTGTCTTTGGAGGCAGAGACTTGAAAAGGAAGGTCTCCTAAAATGTTATGTGAGGTATAAGCATGATACCTATACCATTGTTTTATATATGGGCATTGTGACCTTACAGAAGCATTGCATTCTTGGATGAAAAATAAAATACTTAAGATTATGACCCACTTTGAGTTAAGGTATGCATTCCTTAAGAATTTTCATAAGGTTAAACTTTCCTAGATGTGAAGTAATTCTGATTTGACAACTCCGTTAGAAAATTCACATTGGAATGATCATTAGAATACTTCTTTCTAGCTTCAAGAAAATGTCCCTTCTCTCTCTTTAACACAGACAAAGTACGGGAAAGACAAAGATGTATGTGTTGTAAAAAGCACTAGCTCAAAAACAAAACAAAACAAAATTTTAATTTTTAAAAATTAAAAATATAAAAAGCACTAGATCCCTCTTTTCCACACTAAAATTTAATACTTTCAAGTTTTACCAAAAATTTGCAATAAACATTAAATACAAATGACTACATCATACATTTTATCATTTACTTGGCTTCATTTAATCAATATAATACGTCTTAGAAAATGTTCTATTAACATGAAGACTAATACATTTTAGTATAAAATTAAAATTATTCTTGTAAACTTTGTTTTCTCGAAAATGAGAAACAAGAATATCATGAAGATAATCAATTCTGATTTCCTTCCTTGAAGTATTTTGTTGTTAACATAGACTCACCAGATGATCAAAAGCCGGATAAGGAAGTCGTCAGAAGCATAAACTCAGGTTATCGATTTCCAGATTTCTTATTGAAAGATGGTTGATGCTTCATTACTCTGGACAAATTTTGAAAAGAGCAGTTAGAGGTAATAAAAAACAATCGCCATTTTTGTAAAAGTGCAGAGACATGCTATTTCATGACTTTCAATTACTTACAGTAATTTAAAAAGTAGAATAAGAGATTGCCAATAAAGGTCCGATCATATCTATTTTAAGTAAGAGAAAAAATAAATAATAATGATGCGTAATTAGCATATTACTTCATGAATATTTTAACATTGCTAGGTTTTGGATTCCAGATTTTATGCATGTAATTGATTAGTAAATCTGTAATTCTTTTGATATAATGAAAATGAAATATGAAATGAAGCATTAAATGGGTTTGCATCACATGCACCAAAATCTGAATTAACTGTTTGAGTCCACAGAGTGTCACTTTATTTTTATAACTAATCAAAATCCAAAAAGTTACTAAGAGGAAAAGAACAAGCCTTGCCTTCCAGAAGTCCCTATCACCTTTTGTTTCGGTAAACTCAGATATGAAAACCGTAGCTAAAATCAAGTCTCAAGCAAAGGAAGCGCTATGAAACGGCCGTCTTCTTCTCAGGTGAACACACCACATTGCAGGTGATAGATAGTTCTCTGCTACTGTGGGAACGTGTTTTTAAACTGTGGTGGGAGAGATTTCGACTAGACTGTAGAAAACACTCTCTACATGAGGGTTATGTGTCATGGGAAAGCACATTACAACAGGGGCTATAGAACTTCCTGCTCTGGGAATTTTATAATAAGAGCCAGGCTGGTGTCATTTCACACAAGACCTGCCCGGAGGTAGGGGAATGGATAAAATGACCTTTCCTGCCTCCTCCAAGGGCTATGACTGGTCCTTAATGAAAACCTGGTACCAAGGACTAGTTTGGTATGGAACAATGCTTTTAAGGCCAAAGTTTAATTTCATAACAGCAATCGGATACTGTAGATAGCTGGATTGCACTCTTTGGAGATGGATAAAATGACATGGTCTTTGGAGCTCATCCCAAGGGGCACTTTAAGGAATATTCTCTGGGAACTGCATCCTGTGCTGGCAAAGGCATTACTTGATGATTTAATGGGTCTTTTCCATTTCCAGGTCTTATGATGTATTATTACCACCATTGAGCAGTTATAGTCTCCACATGGTAACAGACACCAACTAAACAGTTTGGCCATCCAACTTCAAAATTTGGTCTTGTTTCATTGCTGCACAGTTGTTCAAGACAGTAGCTGCTAAGCTTCTTTCCCCTCTCCTTTGAATGTGTGCTCTTCGGTGTTGTCATTAAGAGCTGTATATAGAGTTACCCGATTTTAGTCTGCATTCCAAGGAGATTGCTGTGAAAGTTTATTGGTACTGCAGCTTATTCTCTGGGAAGTTAAAAGTCCTCAGAGCCTTGGATCTCAAGTCTACTTAACTTGCTCAAAAAGTATGAGATATGGTCTACTTGGGAGACTATGAATAGTTTTGAATTAGGGTGTGTGTGTGTGTGTGTGTGTGTGTGTGTGTGTAGCTGATTCATCCCAGTAATGCTCAGTGGGCCATCCAAATAAATGCTTATGCTGTTGCTTTTTACTGATTCTTGATTCTTACATGCTGTAGCTCTAAAAGAGATAGGATTGCTACATTTACTATTGAAATAGGCCACTGGGCAAGCTTTGGGAGGAAAAGAGGTACAAGGAAGCTTTCTGGCTTCCTTTTTGTATGTGGTCATGCTGAATGCCGGCTACTTTGACTTCTTTTCTGCCGCTACTGAAACAGAAGAAGGTGGCACACAATGGGCACAGCAAGGGAGGGAGAGGCAACGGGTCGCTCCCCGCAACAGGTGCAAGTAGCATGGCTGTCACTTTCCCACACATATCAGTAGGTCTCAAGTGGCCTTCTGCACTCTGAAAATGAAATAAATGGCTGTGTGGATCAAGTATCTGCCAATTAGAAGTAGGAAGCAAAAGAGCAACAAGGAGGTGGATGCAGGGGGGTAAAGAGGGGTGGAGGGCAGTGAGAGGGGTTGTTTGTGTCCTCGCATCTTTGTTATTCTCATTTCCAAAGCTTGAATGTGAAATCCTATCTGTGTTATTTTGCTTCCAATAATCATGCTCCACTGAGGTACTGAGATGGTATCTGGGTGATGAACACAGAGAAGTTCCATTGTTCCTCCCTTCATCTGTGCTGAGGAGCTGCCAGTAAGTGTCTTCAGGTGGAACTGGAAGGTTCCTAGGGAGGCAGACACTCTACAGAACCTGGAATGGGGCTCCCACCAGCAGTCTTTCCTTCTGTGCCAACACCTCCGCCCTCTACCTCATATATCATTCATATTTAATGGACTGATAGTGCCTGTCATATCCTTAAACCTGACCTGAAATTGTGATACTCACTTGGAACAATTTGAGATCAGACAAGTAGAAGACATGTTTGTGGTTAAGGAATTATTTTCAGGGGCCTGTCAAAGTGTTTCCATATGAGGCTAATGCCATTTTCCTAAGGAGCAAATGCAAGAGACACAATAAATATTATTTCGTTTCCTTTTGGTCCATTAAACAAAAAAAGAAGGAAAGAAGGTACTCACAGGGAGATTTTCCAAGAGCAAGTAAAATGTACTGTCGTCTAAGCAAGTTTTTTTTTTTTTTTGGTCATTTTTTTCAGACATCTCTGAATAATCTATATTTTAATTCATTTTTACTTTCTGTAGAAGGTAGTGGGGCATATATTCTCATAATTCCCTCTCCAAGCTTACTTGTTTGATCTCTAGAATGTATCTTTTGTTTCAACTGCATCTAACTACATGCATCCTTGGTACATGTCAAGAACTTTCATAACCTTTTGGTACCTGCTACTCTGTATGCAGAGTCCTTTTTTCCCCTTTCTCTCTTTGGTGGCTTCTTCGTATTTTCCAAGACTGGGACCCCATGTCCCTTCCGGTGTCAAGCCTTCTCCAATCCCCTTAGGCATAATGTAAGTATCCTCTTTGTTGGCCTGCTGCTTTCCAAGAGCAAATGCAATGCATTAATGCATGGTAATTATTTGTGAATATGGCTGTCTCCTCCCTGGGTGATGAGTCTGTCTGGAGCAGGGGACATTTCTCCTCCTTTAATTCCATCACTGTCTGATGTGGTGCTCCATAAATACTGATTGATGAGACGAGGGATGAATGGGGCTTTCAGAGGTTAGGATGAGCCTGAAAGATGGGCTTCTCAATCTCCTTTAATGATTTGCCACGGATGAGCATTAGAGCCCAGAGTTATGAATGCAGTTCCCCCATATTAGGAATTCTTCAATTAGGAATTCTCTAAGAATTCCTTTATTAGTAACAAGCATGTGATATGTAAGGTCGATGTCAGATTTACGGTTGGACTTTTTTTGTATGTATTTGGTTGCGTATTACTGATGATGATGATGATGATGATGATGGTGATGGTGATATGATATAATAACAATATCAAAGCTGACATTTATTGAGTGTTTAATATGTGCCAGGTACTATAGCAAGCAATTTTGTATACATAATCTTATTTCATGCTAACAAGAACACTATGAGTTATATATTATTATCCTTATGTTATTTGTGGGGAAACAGAGCCAGAGAGTGTTTAAATAACTGGATTCCACAATTAGTGAATAGTATAGTCTAGATGTGAACCTAGGAAGCCTGGTTCCAAAGGCTAACATACAGGTATGTTAGCATAAAACAAGTTCCATGAGAAACAGTCGAGGAATGCTGTAACTATCCCGGGTGGTTGAAAGGATTCAGCCTGTGATTACTTACTCCACTAGAATTTGAAAGGCATTGAGCTTTTTCTATTTCCATATTACCCATAAATTTCCTCCGATCCTCCAAGAGTTCAGAAAGATGAGGACTGCATATCCTGGACCAGTTTGGATCTTCAGACTAAGTGAATCCATTCAGCTGGGATTCTGGTTGTGTATCTAGACTTAGAAGAAACTTGGAGGATTAAGTGGTTTTCTGGAAAATGTTGGCCAAAAACCACATTCACCCCAAATTGCTGTGTGAATGAAACACATGGGTTTTCTTTGTGATTTTTGAATAATTCCAGTGGTGGCCTCAAGCTTCTATTTCCCTTTATTTGTGTGGAGTCAACCAAAATAGCTTTATACAAACAACAAAAAGTATGAAAAAGCGTATGCACCTTGTCACTGTTTTGCCAGTTGGAAAAACTCTTAGGACACATGGACAACAACAAAAAACAGTGGCTTTGGGATTAACCAGCTCTTAAAATCCTAGAGACTTTGCTTATTCCAAAGTGCCTTGTCTTATATTTAGTTACTTTTCATTTTACACTTGCTCATTACCAGTATTTCAAGCATTACATTTTTCTTCTTCTTAAATAGAAAATATAAAATTATACTCTTCAATGATATTTTTAATTGTATTTGATGATCAAATGTGTCACATTCTAATAAAGAGGGAGAATAATGTTTGGTTTAAGTTGGTAATATTATATTTCTGTGGTTGACTATTAGAAAATTTCTAATGTATTTCTTCATCTTGTATTTTTAAATTTTTTGAAGTTTGTGAAAGGCTTATGGAAATGTTGAATAAGAAGGTAAATCTCTTTCCTGTAACCATCACCAGAACTCATTCTAAAATGGAAATCAATGGTTTACATCTGTATGTCAATTATATTTTTCTGGAGCTCAGTATATATGAACTATAATAAACATTTTACCTTATTTTTTACTTACCAGTCTTTTTTCATATGACATAGAAAATGAGACAAGATTTATTATGTTATAGCACCATGTTTGATCTCAAATATTTCTCTCATTTTAATTATTCTGATCTACCTGGATTTAGAGAGACTACTGATAACGAAGAAAGATTTGAACATGACTAATGGAGAGTAATTGCAAACTTATTAGAAAACATTTGTATGGAAAAGCATTCTCAGTGTTTTCACAAGTATATTGGAAAAAAATACTGATGAAGTTTTTAAGGAATGAACCTATCTTTATCTGATGTAGCTAAAGACTTGTCCCTGACTAAACTCTGTCAAAGCCACTTGCTGATGTCAATCTACATGGGTAACTTGGACATTTTTACTTATTTTAACATTAAGAATACTCAAAATATTTAAGAGCATATATACTCTAAGACTTCAGTAAGTTATTGGGGTCTAACATGACTCAGGAATGTTGGCATACTGAGTCCACCTAAAATGAGTGATCCGTAGAACTTAAGGTTAGAAGACACTTTAGATAAGTAAACTTTATTTTTTTGTAGAAAAGCTACTTGAGACTCAAAAAGGTTACATGATATACAAAGCACAGCAGCAAGTAGTATATATCATCTCAGATCTCCCGTATCTCCAGAATTAACTGTGACTCTAGTAATTTAGAATCCAGGCAATGTAAGGATCATATCTATCTTTTTCTATATAACAACTGCATTAGGATCAATTTTGGAATAATATTCACATATTTATAATAATGATGAAGGCTTCCATACCAATAGTCTAAGAGTAAATAGATAGTAAATGCTACAATAATTAGGTTGACGTTAATTAGCCCCAAATTAAGGTTTGGCCAAATATGATACTGAATGATGGTAAGTGAAGTGGCTTACATAGGGAAAAAAAATTGATGGAAGACAATGTCTATAGGAAATTACAGAACACTACAAAATAAGTAGAGAAACACATTTGTTACCACTAGAAAATAAAGATCATACTTTCAGCCATGGCAGTGTCTAAGTATAGTGTGTCAGATTATCAAAATGTTCCTAATTCTCCACACCTTCCTAAATCCACATGCTTTGCAATGTACCTTTGCAGCTTCTTTCATCATGAGAGGGTCTCCTTTTCCCCATCCCTCAAATCTGAACTTGTCTTGCAACTTGTTTTCACCACCAGAATGTGGTAAAAGTGACCATGTGCCAGTTTTGTGCATATGCTTTAACTGCTTTAACTGTCTGTGTGTCTTTTATCTCTTGGAACCCTTCTCATCTGCCATAAGAATGAGTTTGTGCTATTCTCCCAAACAAGAAGAGACTTCTGGCTGAGTGTCACTCAGTCACCAGGTAATGATTTGTGAGATATGTAAGTGAAGCCATCCTAGACCAACCATCTACTCTCTGGGGCCCACCAGGCGACTGCAGATGCGCAAGCAAATCCAGCTGAGAGCAGCTAAACCTGGCCCAGATCAGAACTTCCCTGCGGGTCTACAGACTTTAAGGAACAATAGATGCTTATTGTTTTAACTCACCGAGTTCTGGAGTGATTAGAGAGCATTGTGTCAATAGATTACTGATATAAATAGTTAAACATTAAGGGCATGACAAATGTCTGTGTAAGACTCAGAAATTCTACAAACCACATGTAATATTCAACTTCACTCAGATATGGACAAGGCAGTTCTTGCTTTCAGTTTTTACTTGGTTCAATGCTCCATTGATTTGGATAACCGATAACTACTCTTTTCTAAAATTCATACAGAACATTAGTTAAAATGGTGCTTAGAAATCACTTAGTCCAACTGTTAACTTTATAGGAAAGAAATAGAGGCCAGTTGAGTTAAAGGATGAGTCCTCAGTTGCTTCTCCTGTTATTGAAAGAACCAGAGCTTAGTATTTTTGCTACTTTCATTGAATGCCTTGATTCTGCTCTGAGATATTCATAAAGAAGACAAATACTGTGTGAATATTATATTTTGTGGAGTTCACAGCTATTGCCACTTGATCTTTCTGAAAAATAATTCAACGTCTCCCACACTGATAAACACATTCACCTACCACTGATAGCCAAATGTCTTCAGTCTTGGTGTGAGGACATCTACTACACTATGTCTACCTGTGCGTGTATTTCTCAAGTTGAGAGTTGGATCGAACAGTGATTATTGAATAGTTGTAACTTAGCAATTTTGTCAGAGAAGGAAGCCTTTTCCACTTTGAACAAGGGCTTACTTACCTTGCCCCTTACATGTTTTACTGTGCAACATCCTCTTCAGTATTCAATTTCTTGCAGCATTCAGTGACTGCACATGGGTACCAAAGTCTCCACACCATGCCTCTGAAACAGGCTCTGAGCAGTTTCCTACTGGGAGTAAACTGTCATTTTTCACCACATTAAATTTTATGTTTCAAGCGAATGGAAAATGGATTTTATTATTTTCTCTCTCTCTCTTTCTCTCTCTCTCTCTCTTTTTTTTTTTTGCCACGAATGTTTTATGGCTGCAAAAACAGAATTTGTGGTTTCAACTGTTCAAGTTTGATGCAGAAAGCTATGGAACCTCTTATGTAACCTGATGGCCTGAATAATTATCAAAATATTTTGCTTTCCACCCTTTCTAAGCTTTAGCAGCAGAAAAAAAAATAGTATATGCAACCTTTTGACCACAAAATAATAATAATGAGAAAGCCCCTTTTACAAGGTCTGCTCCTACACCTACACTAAAGATGCTGTAATTGGGGGAGGCTAGTGCTCATGCAGGTGTGCTGTGTCCCAGCTCTAATCAGGGACTACCTTTTGCAAGGAAGGAAACAGAGTCTATGAGAAGAAAAGCCAGGGTTAAGAGAAAAGAAAAAAATGGGATGGAGACCACTTAGTAGAGATCCAGAGCCATATGGCCTCTTATCCTTTCTGAATCCAGAAATCATGTTCTGGAGATCTGAAAAAAATTATGGGGTACTAAAAGTGTGTGGGTGTGTGTTTCTTTTGGCTTATACAAAACATTATTTCTCAGTGTCTACTGAGAACTGAATGTCCTCCTAGCTTATTTAATATCGTATCACCCCAGATGTATTTTAAACAGAGGTGAGCCTCGCTTTATGAAATCTGGGGTCTAGGATATGATGCTGATGAATCAAATTCTCACAATGAATTCTATAATTGTGTATATATGTTCATACATATAATGTATATATAAATTATAGTATATAATATATAACTATAAGTTTGTGACTCTTTTCTTTTTTGAACTTCGGAAGTTTTTAAACTCCATTTACTTAGAATTGGTTTTAAATTAGCAGTACTTGTTAATCCGTATTCTTGATATTTCTTCGCAGTAACTTTTCTTCATGAAATGAAAGATCCACGCACACCAACATATATATGAACCATAAGGAGTCCTGCTGTAATGTAAATAGCACTCCCCCACTTCACATTCTCCAAAAGGAAAGAAAAACTATCTTTTTTTTCCATTTCAGTTTGGATGATTTTCTTGTTGGCCACATTCATATATTCCTAATTGCCTATGTTTGCATTGTATACTCCTTAGGGAAAGAAAAAACTTATTTGACTTGCAAGAAGAAAACGCTACTTATTTGCCATTTATTTCCCCACCACGTTACGTAACATGTGCTAAATGTAAAAGCCATTTGCAAATGTGTTGGCCTAGTTTATCGGTAGAATATGAGGTCTGTGAGAGCAGGGAACATTGTCTGTGCTATTCTGAGGCTTTCGTCAGGGCTGCTACCATGCTACCACGCCGGGATGCAGGAGGAACTCAGTGACTCTTTGCCAAATGACTGAATTGATGCGCCAAGCTCTACCTCCAACAAATGTCATACAACTAGCAATTACTAGTTCACTTTTCTGACTCAGAGACTGAGGGCCAATAGTGAATCACCTGCCTTTTAATCTATCAGATATCACGGGGATATTGAATTTCAAGAGTAGTAATGGCACCAAATTTTAATTCCAAAGATCTTACGTTACAAGTTATTCCAACTCTCAAAGTCTGGCTTCAGATGAAGTATGTACTTCATGGAGTGACAGTTTTTAAAGATGCTACAAGGGAAACAAATACGTCGGATTTGGAGTGCAATGCATTCAATATTATTATAGGAATCACATGAATCCACTGATTCAACCGAGCCATACTCCTAAAGATGACGAACAGAAGAATGCAAGTTATGTTAGAATTGATAATTGCCACCAATGATTTTAGTTAACTGTCACCTAAGACTGTGCAAAAGTGGCTGTTTGCAAAGTCTCTGTAGGGTTTTAATGGATATGTTGAGGCTTTTGAGTCTGACAGGTATGATGTAGAATAGCAGCCTCATTAATTCATGAGACACATAAACTCGAACAAGTTAATATCTCCATACTTCAATCTCCCCACTTACGAAGTGATGGGAGTACTCCCTTTTGAAATCCATGACAATGATCATGTAGTAGCATGATTCTCAATTGTGGGCTCTGGAATCTGGTCACCTGGGTTTAGAGTCTGGCTTATTATTTGCCAATCAAGTAAACATGAGCAAGTGATCCAACATCTCAGTGCCTTGGTTTAGGGAAGTTTTGAGGGGACCGAGTTAATAGAGAAATATTAAGCATTTCCTGCAACACGGTAAAGACTAAATTTTAGTCACTGATACCATCCTTATCATTGTTATAATTATCACTGATTAAATGGAAGCTATCATAGCACTTTTACTAGGCCATTCAGAAGATGCAATTCCATTTGGAGAAGATGAATACTGGTTGTTTTATTTGTCTTTAAAGAGATGCTTCATCATACTTAGAAAATTATTCAGATGAGGGAAATGATTTATTTTCATTGCAGTTTCCAGAAGAGAAGACTCTTTCAATGCTGGGTCATGCTATTATAGAGCCAGGGGAACTTCTAAGAAGGGAGTGGTACCATACTGGAAGATTCCATTTCTTCTTATTGGATTAACTCCATGTCCATCAAATGTAAATTCTAGTGACTAGCCATCCATGCTGCTTAGTTAATAACAGTTCCCCCATTCAGAATGTATTGAGTTTGGGGGCTGATGGAGTTTCCTTTTCAAATCAACTCTTTTGGAAATCCTTCCTAATGGAACTTTGTTCATGTGGCCAGAGAACAATGCAACCAAATAAGCCACCAGCTGGAGTGAAAGAGATGGCAAAGCTAAAAGGCATATCTCATTCTGGGGAAAATTAACCTCCCAATTTTGCTCAGTAATTGATTCCATCTGACTGAGGAGTTTCAGGCTCGATTGTGACTGTCATTTGGATAGCTGGGAAGCAAAAGCCTGTAATTACAGTCAGGCAACCCTGTTATCAGAGCCAGGGGAGGGCTTTCGTCTCTTCCTACCCTGGGTGATCACAGGTGAGGCTGCAGGGGAGGGAGGAAAGAGAGAGGGGAAAGTAAGCTGGTGGATCTTTCTCCCTGAGAAAGAGCCCCCCAGGCAACCTCAGCCGCGGAGGAAAGGTCAGAGGTCTTACGGGAGCCCTCTTGAGTTTTCATGATATGAATGTGAAGAAGCCAGAGCTTCCTGCTTGCTGCAAATTCTTCTCCCTGGGGAGATGCTGCGCCTGGAGATAGCTAATAAAGCTCTGGGACTGTTATGATTCACAGGTAGTTGGGAGAATCCTAATAATTCTACCTCGACTATGCCATCAGCAGCTGTGTAAATAACTTTATTATGTTCAGAGAGGGTCTGTGAACCGATGATGTGAACACTGAAGTTTTATAGAACACATTAAATCAGATAAACTGAAAATTGGGGTTGTCTTTGCCTTCCATATACTTGTAAAGCAGATGTTGTCAAAACTTCTCAGCACCATTTGACTATCATGATTAGGTTAAGTGCGATATTACTGCTCTTTGTCAGTGTAGGCATTAAGTGTGTGTCTTTTTTTTTAAGTGTGTGTCTTATTAAAGATTGAAGTGAGTCTATTAAAAGCAGAATTAGCTTTTTGGAAAATGTGTCTAGTGGGATGAAGAGGCATAGCTTAAATCGTTTTGTACTAGAGCCGGGATCCTTTATAAATGGAACTAGGGTCTTGGACTGACAGTTCCAAAGTAAGGATTCAAGTATCAGGAAAAAAAAATGTATCCACTTTTTCTATTTATTCATTTGTTTCCTTGGAGTATACTCCAAAGATTTTTTTTTTTTTGTACTCCAAAGATTTTTGAAAGAGTATTGGTACTATTCTTTACACATCTAGAAGTATTCCCAGAAAAATTACAACAATGCCCTTCATCAACTTCATACAACTATATTTTAAATGATTTTATTTATTTATTTGAGAAGGAGAGAACACAAGCAGGGGGGAGAAGCAGAGGGAGAGGGGGAAGCAGGCTCTCCACTGAGCAGGGAACCCCCCACCTGGGGCTTAATCCCAGGGACCCTGGGATCATGATCTGAGCTGAAGGCAGATGCTTAACCGACTGACTGACTGAGCCACAACTTAATACAACTATTAAGCCCTAAGAAAAAGGTGTCAGGGCATCTGGGTTGGCTCAGTGGTTGAGTGTCTGCCTTCAGCTCATGCTGTGATCCTGGGGTCCTTGGATGAGTCCTGCATCAGGCTCCCCGCAGGGAGCCTGCTTCTCCCTTGAACTGTGTCTCTGCCTCTCTCTGTGTCTCTCATGAATAAATACATAAAATCCTAAAAAATAAAAAGTGTCATTGATGCTACATTTACTGTTGTGAAGAGATTGGCTGCACTGGCAGATAAAGTCTTAATGGTTAGGTAAGAATAACTCTTTTATACTATTAACTGCCAGTACAGATACATAGGTTCCATTATTATTTACAATATTTATGCCTAATATTTGTGTGATACTATATAGTTCACAAAACACATATGTTACTGTTATCATGTAAAGACATTGGCTTGAAGTTGAGGGATATGGTCAGGTTGATTCAATTAAAATTAACTTCTTAATTACCTACCTGGTGACAAGTATGTCTTTGGTGATCCGAAGTCTTCATAAATACAAATATATATAAATTTATAGTTTGTACTCAGAACATTCACTCACTGTGTGATAAAGATAAATGTTTATGGTCATGAAGGAAAGACAACTGAAGTATCTTAAGAGACTCTCAAATGTTGGCAGTTCTTCTGAATATCAATTATGTAAGGAATTATCTTCCACTTAAACAATTATAGTTCCAAATCTTTTTTTTTTAATTTATGGTCATTAATGTATGATGGATAAGCATATGGGAAGGATATGGTGAAACATTTCAATTCATTTTTTGCAGGTAGAAACTTAAGAAAAACTAAGATACTTAGATTTCTCCAACCACCCCCTTAGGAAAATGCAAAACTCAGGCCAAGGTTTAAAAAATGAAATAATAAAATACAGGCCTTTACCTTCTTTGCCTAGAGAACCCAAACAATGCTATTAATCTTTAATTTGGGAAGAGTCAACAAAATGTGTGTCTTATATAAAAACTAAATTTAAAAGTAATGTGTGTGTTAGCTACTATGAACAAACACAAATACCTCTGGCATTAACCTAATTTCTTTTCATGTTCAATATATTCATCTGTTTTTTTTTTAAACAGATAATTACATTTACAACTCACAGCATTGCTGTACATGTTAAATGTGTATGGTTTGACCTAAAGACCTATGAAATCACAGCATTTCCTTACTTCTTTTTTAGCTGCATTTCTATGAATAGACTATACTTTATATTAAACCAATGCAGGACTGCTCTTAGGTTGAAACCAACTTTTGCTATTACAAACCATGTTGAATATATTAACCTGCCCCCTGTTTCTAGTATTTCCTCTTCTGAAGATAAAGGCTGTTGGTCATTGAGGAGGGCCCAGGTAAACAGCCTATGTGGCTATTTTCCATTTTACTAAAGGGACTTGGAAGGGAAAGTAAGGCACAAAGTCCACAGAGTGGACACTAGGGCAATCTAATTACTGAGGTCAGGCAGCACATTGCTGGGACCCCTGGAAGGCTGAGTGGCTGGAGTATGGAAAAATCCCAATTAGATGATTAATTTAGGTTCTGGGTGTGCTTTTTGCCTATGGCCACAGAGTCAGGAAAAGAAACAATTACCTCTCAAATTGCCATGCTGGACCGATTAATTTTTAATTGAGTCTTGTTAAAGGCATGGAAAATTGTGACATATATAACCTGGAGAAATAGTCCTGAGCCAGTGGGAGCCACTCTTCTCCCCACAGGAATCCACAGATTTAACCAGAAAGGAAAGTGATTCAGATAGAGCCTGGAGGCAGGGGTTGGCAGTGATGTGAGAGGACTTGGCTACCTTGGAGAGAAAGCTGTTCTTCAAAGAGGTGTCAAAGGGATAACTGGTTTCCTTGTTTTCCCTCTATATCCAGGCTACCTCATTTGGGCCTTGCCATGCATTGGACTCCTTCTCATATTACTCATTGTCTAAAATGATGACAGTCCCGTAAATCTCATCTCTGTGTGGGATACTCAGATTAGACTGGACCCTAATCCTTTCTCTCTCTCTCTCTTTTTTTTTTTTTAGTTCTGTACAGCATGAGGAGAAAGAGAGAGAGTATGTGTCTCATACTCAATGAGTATCTAATTGGAAATTTTGGTCTAGGTTGAGAAACAAACCGAATGTTGGAGGAGTACAGTGGTAGCATGAAATGACTTGAGGGGAATTCAGATTTACAGCAGGATGCTGCAAATCAAGAAGAATCCTCACATGGCATCCTGGAGTGTTTGACTTTTGAGGCATCGTGGATGTAGAGTTGTTAGTTAACAGGATCTCATCTAAAATAAGCATCCATATGCTAAGGATATTTCACTGCACCTTTTATAGATGTCAAGCATTCCTGGTTCCTTGGAAATCTCAGGTTCTATTCACAGTGTCTGTGAATAGACTCAATAATAGGGTCAAAGAAGCTCACATTTTTTTTTCATTGATCCAACACATATGATTTCATCAAAGTAAATCAGGATTATTTTTTTATTAGGCAATTTCCTCTTAAATCTGATTCGTCTCTTTAATTAGATACCAAGGAGATACTAGTAAGTGACTAGAGGTATTTGTTGTCTTATTTAAATTGCACCCTTGGAGGCCAGGATCAGGTCAGTGGTCCAGTAGAAGTTACAGAAGCATTTGAAACAGGCAGAGTTTTAAAGATTAGCCCATACGAAATGTCTGAAATGTTAACAATCATAAATGCTGATTGTAATAGATTATATTACAATGTGACAGTACTCACTCCCTTCTCTCACTTCCATGGGGTGGAGAGTATACTTTCAAGGAAATTAAATTGGGGATATGGCCATGTGTCCTTTCAGCTTCATGATAGGGGAGAGTATCCTTTCCCACCCTTCCTTTTGAGCTCAGTCATTGACTTGTGTGGATTAATAGAAATCCATGCCTTGTGAGGATTAGTAGAAATGGCATGGTTTACTTATGTGGTCGGGGTTGGGCCTCTTGTTCCTTCGCCATTGCCATGAGATGATTATGCCCTGGCAGGATGTCTGCTCCACATAGACACAGGGAGAAGATCCAGACTTAACCTTCATCTTGGTCAGTCCAGTTGAGCTCAGCCTTCGGCCCAGTCTAGAGACTCAGCTCCCAGCCAACCTGCAGCTACATGAACAGGAATAAATATTTACCAATACACACTATTAAGGTTTCGTGGTAGTTTGCAGAAATAGATAGCTGATGTACTAATGAAAATAGTGTGGGTTGTATGATGGTTACACAACCCACGTTAGCATTCATCTCCGGTTTTATAGGCAAATAATACAGGTTTTAATCATTTAAAGAGAATATCTCTGCCTTTGTGTTTTCCTTAGGATGGTTTGCTTGAAGCCAGGGCTCGCCTTGTGTCCTTGGACAAGTCACTTGGGCCTCTTTATGTCTGTTTCTCCATTTGAGGAAAAAAGATATTACTTGCCACCTAGCTTTCCCCAGGGGTCATAAATTAACAGTTGAAAAACTCTTTGAGATCTCCCATGAAAGGTGCAATTTAAGCAGAAGCATGCCTATTATTTATTTTTATTATCCATTTTAAAATTGAATACTTAGAGCAAATAGATTTTCCAGCCACCAAAAAGGAAGTCTCTTCTATGCCACAACATATTATGTATTGGGCACTCTCCAACTATAGACTATATTTCCCATTTATAGCGCTAATTTAGATGTTTATGGGTCTGTAAATGTATTCCATTTCTCCTGGGGCTTCTGAATACCTATAAGAGTCTAATACTTTGGAACACTAAATGATTCTTTGGGCAAAGTATAAAATTGGGAAACAAGAAAGGCAGGGAAAGGATTACGTAACAAGGGAGACACTTTTTAAAAAATAAAATAATTTAAAATTCCCGGAATTACTCTGCCGTATAGTCAGTGTAGTGCAATTTGTGATTATTGTCTCTCCCTGGTGTTACAAATTATCACTTTTATATTGAGCTTCTACTAAGTGTTCAACACAAAACTATTTGCAGACGAGAATATAACCATGTTAATAGCGTACATTTGTACCAGCCTTCACTCTGTGCCAGGCACTGTGCTGGGTGATTTTTAATAAGTATCCCATTTATTACTTTCCACAACCTGATGGAAGGTTGAAAGGGTGCATTATAATCCTTACTGTGGACACTCCAAGAGGTTAAATCATCTACTCAAGATCACACTGAAGCAGAATTGTGGACTGATTCTAGGTTCTTCTTGCACGGAGTCAGTCCAAGCTCTTCATGATGATGTGGTTCTTGTTTACAATTTTTAGGGAGTGATGAGACCAATGTAAAAAGAGTAAAAAGAGCCTAAGATATTTTAATATCTATAATGAAATATGCTGTGATGCCCTCAACATGACTGTAGGGAAAGAGCTGGTATGTGAGAACATGAAAATCAAAACCTGGTCTAATGTTTCCAGTTTGTCTGCAGCTTTTGTTTGTTTTTTGTTTTTTGTTTTTTTTTTTTTTGCAATTCCTGTTCCAACACCAATGTAGGTAATCAAGTTTTCAGTTTAAACACTAATTAAAATAGCCCTTTCTTGGTGGGCTATATGGAATTTTCTCTGCAGGGACGTACATTAGAATGGTTACCTATTGTCCTCACTTATAAAGACTTGCCTTTTGTAATTTGAAAGATAGCGTTATGAAGACTAGTTGGATGAACAAACATACATGAACACAAAGTTTGGAATCAGAGGAAAAACCACAGATGAGGGACCCTTTCTAACTTGGATTCCTGCGTGGGGCCCTAGTCTATGGCGAGCTGTAAAAGCCAGCCTCTTTTCAGGAACCGGAAAATTCAAATAGCATTTTCAAAAACACCTCCATGTTGCTGAAATCCCCATGTGGAGGAGTAATATTTTCATCACTCTCATCTATCTTATAAAATTTTAGACTTGCTGGGAGAAGAGGTTGCTTCTAGTCATTGAGGTTCCAACATAGTCATGAATAATTCTGAACTTGGCTCTCTGAACAATATGCCCTGGGGGCTCATGCCATTGTTAACTACTCTTCTAGTTTTCAGGGACTGGGCTGAAGCCAAGTGGCTCTGGCTTCCTAGTGGGGTGTGAAATTCCAGCTTTGTCAGTAGTTAGATTGGTATGTACCCCGTCACCTTGAAAAAGGGAAAATCATTTTGAGGAGACATTTTAAATTCTCCTATCAATCATTGATTAGTTACCATCTCTACACAATGATAAAGAAATAGGGGCCCCTATCCCTCCTTGATTTAACATTCAAGTCATTCAAAGCAGGATAAGCCATGCCCTGACCAGGATTTGCAAAGAAGCCTGAGAGGGTGGATGGAGCTGGGACTGACTCCATTTTTTATCTTAATTCTGCTTCTATCACTTTTAAGCTGTGTGATTTGGGGCAAGTTATTCAACTTCTTAGAGACTCAGTTTCCTCAGTTATATAACCTGGAAATAATACCTAAGTCAGCTTTTTTTTTTTTTTTTTTGTAGTGGGATAATAAATTCATCAACCACACAGGGAAGTGGACTATTTATCTATCTACCTACCTACTACCTACCTACCTATCTATCTAGTCATACATCCATTTGCATGCTGTGCTCATCAACCTTTTATCAAAAGAAGTGCTTGAAGAAGATTATCATTAGACTGGGAGAAATTTACTACTGATAAAGTCGTTCAACCCATCGCAGAGCATCTCCATTTTTATCGATTTTTTCAAACATTAAGGAAAACATGATTTTAATATAACTCTGTATATGACAGACTATATTTTGAGAATCTAGAGGGTTTTTTTTCTTAATGGCTTTTATTTATTCTCTCATCTCCTTCTGCTAGCTGGATCTTAGCTCGAGAAAGAAATTTTAAATCATTCGATGACCCATTCAGTGCAAGGACTCTCCCTATATTACCCCTGGAGGGTTGTGGCCCAGTCTTCTCTGAACACCCAATGGGGAGCTTAGTATCTATCCCCACATGAGAACCTTATGACCAGCTTCAAGCATTATAAAGTCTTCCCTGTGTAATACCCAAATCTCCTGTAGTCTCTGCCTTTTAGTTGTCTCCATTCTGGGCTCTGTAGCTGCAAAGAACCAGTTACTTCTCTAAAGAAAATTCAACATCTCATAACTAAGGGCTAATGTGGCTCTTAAGAAAGAGGACTTATTTATGTTTCTGTAGAAAATAATAATAACTTATCCAGATTTCTTTACCAGACACCTTAGTAAATTGTGCCGTCCAAGGGCAGACAGCTAAATCTTGTGGTGGGTGCCAGGTTGCGTTGGTGCCACATTGAAAACCACATGCTTCACTAAAGGGGGTGATCTAATGAGTTTATTTCTCTGCCCCGGTTCCAGAGACAGGGCTATTTGAGTGACTTCATTGCAATCAGTATTGCTGACTAATGCCTGTATCAACACCTACCGCCGCCACCACCGGCACTTCAGTGATTTTACGTTTAGTTTGATTTCTCCAGACAGAACTTTTCCACATCATTGGAACTAATTGAGGTAATGGAGAAATTATTCTGGTGCCAGAACACTCTTACTTTCTTTCGCCCACTTCCCCCTTGGTATTGAAAGACAACAATGCACACAGTCTCTCAGTGTTTCTTTATAGCAAGAGGGGGAAGCTTGATCATGTCACCGTTACCCCGAGCCCACGCTTGGACAATTAAGGCTGGAAAACATATCCTAACCTCCATCTTTCTACGCTTCCCAAGGCTGCTGCTGCATAGTCCAGCACTGTCATCGTGCCACTCTCCTGAGCTGCTTCTCGGTGGGGATTTAGGGATCCTTGCTGTTGTTCTCCAGGCTGACCACAAGACATCGTCTACTAGTCACTAAAACAATTAGCAGACAGAAACAAACATTTATGAGAACGTGTTCCACCTTAATTGTAAGCATTGTCTGCCAATGTTTATAGCGTCTCAGAGGGAGTTTGGAAGTAAGACTGAGTGGGCCAAATATGGTTTTGATTACAGGGATTTGTATCAAAGGTGGAATGGTGCCTTTATACGGACTCCCCAGCTCCCTTGGCTTTGTGTCCCTTACTCAACAAGGCTGAATAAACCATTCCCGAGAGAGCATGGCATACTGAGGAGTCCCTGATATTGCCCCATGTCAACAGTTAAGGGCTTAGTAAGCATTTGGGGTTGAATTTTGGTAGACCACAGCAAGACTTTCCACTGTCTGGTTTGGATTCAAGGGGCCACTCCACAGTGTGAGAGAGTAGGATAGTGTCTCAATGGTTCAGAGTCTTCCGCCTGGCACCAGAAATGTTGGTTCATCAGCTGGGGTGGGAGGGCAATTAAAAGTGAGTGGGAAAACTTGCATGTCTATTTGAGGTTGGAGGAAAGAATCTAATACATTCTAAATTACTTTAATAATATTTAGCTTGCCTATTGTGCCAGTATCCCTTTCTCTGTTTTCTCCTTCTTTCTCCAGCTGCTAGTCTTACAACTTTTCTCTTATTGATATGTCCACCCAAGGTACGTAGCAGAAATGATGAGGTTTGAGCAACAGATTGCAAATTTATCTGTGTTATTCCTGGTTAGCAGCTCCGATCAGCATTTGGTTAGAGGTGGCTATTTGAGCTCAGAGCTGAAATGGGTGTTTTACATTACTTGTGGGTTTTAGTTCTCCACATCACCTCTGACCTCTTTTGCAAAGTTAATTGAGAGTTGGCCTTTTTCAAATTGACTGCAGGAAATTGACCTTTGTGTTCACGCTATGTTAGGAAAGGCCTGGATGAAGAGCAAATCAAAAGGCAAAATGGGAATGATCTGGCCCTTACAGTCATGCTCCGGCACTTTGTGAAATGATCACACAAATTCCCTGGTGCAATCACGTCGGCAGTGGTCACCTACAAAATTGTTTCCCTGTGGAGTCAAACCATAAATCAGAAAATCTCATTTTAATTTGCAGCATACCTTGATGGCTCAAATATTTAACAATCTGGAAGTCTCTTTTAAATTAATGTCTACTATGTTTATTCTGGTTTAGCTGAATGAAGCCTGATTCCTCATTTTTAATCACTGGTAGAGATAGCGGCTTGAGGCTACTCATAGAAATCTAACCCTAGGGATTATCTTGTCAGGCCCGCATGTCTATTATTTGGGGAAGAAAAAAGGGGTTAAAAAAATGCATGCATTTTGACGTCAACAATCCTGGGTTCAAAATTTGACTCGGCCACTCATTCTCCGAGTTCCTTCAGGAAAAAGATCTAAAAGTCTGAATCTTAATGCTTCGTCTGTAAAAGAAGGAAATTTGCAAGAAGTAAGAGTGTGTGAGGATTAAGTGAGTATTTTAAGAATTTAGCACTTGTTTACTAATGTTGTATGCCTCTTCTTTGCACTGGGGACCCAGCGGCAAAGGGAACAGACAATGGCCTGCCCTCGTGGAGGTTATACTCTTTGAGGGCTGATTCATTTCCCTTATACTTCTGGGGACAATGAAGAGTCCTGGTTAAACCAGCAGTGTTTGAAATCCAATAGGAAATGGATTGTTATTTTTAACTAGAAAGCCAGCATGTTAAATGGCCTCCTAAGACTCACAGCTGGATTAAATAATTCTGGGTCAGATTCTAGATTTCATGGTCTGGTGGTAAGGTCAGGTTGAGCTTGCAGACGGGGTGTCTGATTCGCGGCTTGATCCCAGACAAGTACTCTATATCTATCTTAGTCTTGATTTGTGTTTGTTTTGTTTGTTTTACCTGTAAAATAGGTATGATGATACTTTTTTTAACCTTGTAGTAATATAAATATAAAACCAAGTGAAATATGTGAAGGTGGCATATATTCTTAAAATATATTCTTAAGTGCATCCTAATTTTATTAGTGAATCAAGGTATAGAGACTCTCCATTCCAGCAACTTAATCATATCAACAAATTATTCAAAATGAAACATAACACGCTTGGCAGTCCTGGAGCAGTCTACAAATTTAAATACGGTGACCCAAACTAGATGTTGGAAGGAGACAGAATGAGTGCTTTCCAATTAAAAGCACTTGTGGAGGAGAGGCAGGGAAAGAGAATTCGGCATGAAGCTTCAGAGAGATCACTAACTCCATAATGGAGACAGAGGACGCCTTGAAGACACATGGAGAAGCCTAGACCTGGTTCAAAACTCAGTTCTTCCACTTTCTATTGTATCAGTGATATATAACAAAATGCCGCAACCTAAGTGTCACAAAGCAACAACCATTACATATGAGTCAGCTGGACAGTTCTGCTGATTTTGGTCAGTTCACCTGATCCTGGCTGGGCTTACTCAGGAGTCGTCTTGTCAGTTTGCAGGTCAGCCTGCATCACACTGGCCTACAATGGTCTTGTTCCCATGTCTGATGTTTAATGGTTGGTTGGCTATTGGCTGAGATGATAGATGCAGCTGGGACACTGTCTCTCATTGTCCAGCATTCTAGCCTGGCCTTATTGGTGTGATGGAGGTAGAGAGAGTACAGGTGTCCAATGGATCTCAAAGTCCAAGCTCTGAACTGTGACCACATCACAGCTTCCATATTCTCTTAGCTGAAGAAAGTCAGAAGACTAGCTGAAATTCAAGAGGTTGGGAAACAGACTCAACTTCTTAGTGAGAACAGCATAAGAGTCACATTGCCAAGGCTGTGGATACAAGGAGGGGTAGAGAATTGGGTTTTGTAATCTACCACACTAGTCTGTGCACTTAGACTAGTTCCTTCCTTTTTCTGAGGGTAGCAAGTACCTCACAGGACTGTCATGAGGATTATAAACACATGTAAAAAAATAAATAAATAAAAAAATAAAAAAGAAACACATGTAAAGCCCTGGATATTGTGTAAAACCTACCTGTAGATACTACGAATGGTAGCCGAAATTATTTTCCTCTTTGCTTTAGGTTTTACAAAACTGACATTTTTGATGGTATACATACATCATTGCAGGACTATTAAAAACACATAAAATAATACTTATATGGTTGATAATATAAAGCAAAATACATATAAAAAAAAGAAAGTAATTAAAAATCACTGAAATCTCATTATCCAGCTCTCAGCACTATGAACATGTAGGAAACATAGGCAGCTCTCATTATTAGCTATCATCATCCATATTGGCTTGGATAGATTGGTCTTGCTTCATTTGACATTGGTAGATTACGCTGTCTTTCCCTATAACTCGCAGGTAAGTGCAAGATCTAACACCGCACTCTTTATCTGCCTATCTCTCTCCTAAGCCATGTCTACCTACCCACCCACCTACTACAAGCTTCTTCTATTTACCCATTATTTTGTATGTCGTCTGTTAACGGAGCCACCTTGACTAACTCAGCTCTATGTGACCCACAGGTTCCAATCACTTTTCCCTCTTACCCACTCTGTGGGCTGGTGGCAGAGGAAACTTCAACCCTGCTGCTCAAATCTATCAGGTGCTTCCAGTCATCTCTGGGAGAAATCCGGATTCCTTAGCATGAGCAGTAAGAATCCTAATTGCCTTCTCTTCCTGCTTCTTTCCAGTCTTATTTTCATCTACTCTCTGACCCTAAGCTTTACATTCTGTTCACCCCAAACAATGCAGAGCTTCTGGAACACTGTGGTCTCTGCATACCCTGTGTTTTCTGCAAGAGAGCTCCTTTAGCCTCATCTTCACAGCCAATCCCCTTCTCATGTAGCTGGATTATTATATTATCTGTGTGTGAGACACACTGCGCCACATCTCTGACAGCACTTGTCACATGGCTTTATTGGCTTATACGTATGTTTCTACTACCAGATCCTGAATTTATCAAGTAGCAGGAAAGAGTCATGGTGTCAAACATTTGCCAAGTCTTCCAAGTCCCTCCTGCACACAGGCATGGCGTTTGAGATTGCAAATAAAATGAATGAGTGATTGAACAATCTGCAGACTCTCCTATCCAGCCTCCCAGGGCTCCAAAGCAGCAGAACAGATGACAAGGATTAAAATGGCTGTTTGAGGTCACAGAACAGAAGGAAGTTGGTTGTCCCACGTGGATATAATGATATCTTTTCCTCATGGTACTTTTCTGCCCCTTGGGGATTTTAGAGAGCTTAAATTGGGAGTTTGGCCTTGGTCTCTTCAAGGACCCACCAAATAGACAATCAGATCTGAGGAGCAGAAAACATCCCAGGGAGCCAATGTCAATGTCACATGAAATCCATTCACATTGATCAAAGTATGAGGACTTGCCCTAGATGTAAATTGTGAATGAAAATAGAAAAGAATTCAGGGCACCTAGGTGACTTAGTTAAGTGTCTACTTTGGGCTCCCATGGTCCTAGGATAGAGCCCCGCATCAGGCTCTCTGCTCAGTATGTAGCCTGCTTCTCCCTCTTCCTCTGTCTGCCGCTTTGCCTTCTTGTACTCTCTTTCTCTGTCTCATAAACTAATAAAATCTTAAAAAAAAAAAGAAAAGAAAATAAAATAGGGAATAATCTTGTTAAAGAAACACTGATAAAAATATTTACCTCCTTTGAAAAAAGTGATTTTGAAAGAATAGGTAACGATGCTATCAAGGCTGCTGTGAGGAGTGTTATTTTATAAACTACTTGAAAGTGTAAACAGTGCACTTTGGCAATAGGTGTTAGTATCTTTAAGTGTTTTATAACTCAACAATCGATATCTGAGATCCTATTTTTTTTTATTTTTTTAATTTTTTTGATTTTTTTTTTTTGAGATCCTATTATAAAGAATCTGTCTGCAAAGAGGCGGTCAACAACATGTGCTCAAATTGGTCATTTATGCAAGATTATACAGTAGATTTTAGTTCAGTCATCAAAACAGGAATGAAATTCATGACATTTTAGGTAAAAATAGTACATAAAATATATATGTATAATATATGTCTATCTGTATATTTAGATCTATGTAACTATTGAGACAGAGAAAAGAAAAAAATAATTTCTTAGCAGTATTTATATGACTTGAGTAACTATTTTTTTTTGTATTTTCTAAATGTCTTGCATAGGGAATATACTATTTGAATATTAGAAGATAGCCAGTAATCAGTGTAAAAGATAATCAAAGTAAACTAAACCATTACAAGCTAATATGTTCTGTTTTTCCCACTGAAATGTAGGGACTGTAGGACTACACATATATTTATTAATGTGTCTGTACTTATGCACGATAAGTTGCTAAATGGCCCTTTGGATGCTTTTTATTCAGGAAAAATAACATTGCTACTGCCGCCTTCCATGGAGAAACTCCAAACAAGTGTTAAAAAAAAAAGAAAGCAAGTATTCGAAACAAACAATATAGTTTTCTTTTAGAAACAAAACCTGTGTTTAGAATCCAAAAGTAATGTAATCGCTCTGGAAACTATTATCGTAAGTAATTCCATGTCGATTAGTTCACGCTCCCATGTCTCCAAGATGTATAAAGTCTAGAAGAAACAAAGGTCTGGACAGGAGTGAAAATAATCTTAGATTCTTAGCCCCATCCATGTCTCCGGGTAAGCCACATGTGAGCAGTGATAGAAAATTCCTGATGGCCTCAAACCTCTCTTAAATGTAGACTTTTTTCCTGCAACTTCTGGGTTTCTCCACACTTATTTTGACTTTCCAATTGTTCCTATTTTGGAACACACTACATTTGGAGGGGTTGCCGTTTGGTCAGAATCCACTCTGTTTCCATTCTCTTAATAATGCGCCTTCCTCCTACGGCTCATTTGAAACCTTCAGGCTCCATTGGGTCTGAAGAAGGGACTGGGTGTCTGTGAGGTGAATGAAGGGGAGAAATCAAAGTTCAAGTTGGCTTTGGTGGCCCTCCAGATGGAGTTTCCCTGGGCAATTCTTCCATTTCTCTGATTGGAGATGTAGAACAATGGGCTACATGACTAATGGACCACCACAGCTTCTTGGGCTCCTGGTGGGATGTTCCTTCATGACCCTATGACATACACACAATGATGATGGGGTGCTAACTTTGTCGTAGCCAGGTGATTCTGGGCATTCTGTAAAGTAGGAATAAAAATATTCATCATCTGTGGAGTTCTTGATTATTCAAACAAGGCAGTCTATCTATGTACAAAATTCCAGTAGGGGAACTCCAGTGAGGCTGAGACGCAGGAAGATAACACTGAGTTTCCACAAATCTTTCTTTCCTGACTAAGCAGATGGAGACCTCAGGATGCATCTTACCTTTTGATTCTCCTCTTGACTTCTTATCAAAAATGTGGTGGCAGCTTTTGGAGAATTTACAGGCATCAGCTTAGGGGGTGGGATGCTAGCGGGTTTGTTGTAAAGTTGGTGAGAACCCTCTCTTACATAGTATGTCATAGACGTATATTTCTTCTAAAAATATAAGAAAGCTTCCTAATGGCTAGTATCCAAAATCTAAAAAGAACTTATCAACCTCAACACCATGAAAATAAAGAATCCAGTCAAGAAATGTGCAGAAGCCCCCAATTATTATAGCAGCAATGTCCACAATAGCCAAATATGGAAAGAGCCCAGATGCCCATCGACAGATGGATGGATAAAGAACTCAGCCAACAAAAAGTGAAATCTAGCCATTTGCAGTGATATGGATGGAACTAGAGGATATTTTGCTAAGTGAAATAAGCCAATCAGAGAAAGACAATTATTATGATCTCAGTCATATGTGGAATTTAAGAAATAAAACAGAAGATCATAGGGGAAGAGAGGAAAAAATAAAACAAGATGAAATCAGAGAGGGAGACAAACCATAAGAGACTCTTAATCATAGGAAACAAGCTGAGGGTCGTTGGAGGTGAGGGGGGTACGGAGATTGGGGTAATTTGGTGGTGGGCACTAAGGAGGGCATGTGATGTAATGAGCATTGTGTGTTACATAAGACTGATGAATCACTAACCTCTGCCTCTGAAACCAATAATACATTATATGTTAATTAATTGAATTTAAATTAAAAAAGGAAAAAAAATGTGCAGAAGACACGAACAGACATTTCTCCAAAGAAGACATACAAATGGCCAACAGACACATGAAAAAATGCTCAACATCTCTTGGCATCAGGGAAACCCAAATCAAAACCACAATAAGATAGCACCTCATATTGGTCAGAATGGCTAAAATGAACGACTCAGGAAACAACAGATGTTGGTGAGGATGCAGAGGAAGAGGGACCCTCTTACACTTTTGGTGGGAATGCAAGCTGGTGCAGCCACTCTGGAGAACAGTATGGAGGTTCCTCAAAAAGTTAAAGATAGAGCTACCCTATGACCCAGAAATTGCACTACTGGGTATTTATCCAAAGGATACAAACACAGTGATTTGAAGGGGCACCTGCATCCCAGTGTTTATCGCAGCAATTTCCACAATACCCAAAATATGGAAAGAGCTCTGATGTCTATTAACAGATGAATGGATAAAGAAGATGTGCAATATCTATCTATCTATCTATCTATCTATCTATCTATCTATCTATTTATAATCTATCATCTATCATATATATATATATAGACAATAGAATATTACCCAGCCATCAAAACGACTGAAATTTTGCCATTCACAATGACGGGGATAGAACTAGAGGATATAGTGCTAAGTGAAATAAGTCAGATAGAGAAAGACAAATACCATATGATTTCACTCATATGTGGAATTTAAGAAACAAAACAGATGAACATAGAGGAAGGGAAGGAAAAGTAAAATAAGACAAAAACAGAGGGAAACAACATAAGGGACTTTTAACTTTAGGAAACAAACTGAGGGTTGCTGGAGGGGTGGTGAGTAGGGAGATGGAGTAACTGGGTGACGGACATTAAGGAAGGCACTTGTAATGAGCACTGGGTGTTATATGCAACTGATGAATCACTAAATTCTACCTTTGAAACTAATAGTCTGCCTGGGTGGCTCAGTGGTTGAGAGTCTGCCTTTGACCTAGGGCATGATTCCAGAGTTCTGGGATCGAGTCCAGCATCAGGCTCCCTGCAAGAAGCCTGCCTATGTCTCTACCTTCTCTCTGTGTCTCTCATGAATGAAACTAATAATACACTGTATGTTAATTAAATTGAATTTAAACAAAAAAATTAAAAAAGAAAAAGTGTTCTTACTTGTGCTTCAGATCACATTTTCTTCCTTTATTCTTTTTTTCCCCTTTATTCTTTTTATATGGAGCAGATAAAGAGCTAACAATGAATACTGAGGTTTGAATTCTTTCTCCTCTTGATGCAGACTTTTGGATTTCTGTTTCCGTAAGGACAGCCTGATATGCCTTCTGCTCTGATGTAGCTACTGCCTCCTGTCATCCCTTGGAGAGGAACCCTCCATCCAATCACCAGCTCCCTCTCTTCAACATCTTCCAAGCCACTCTGACTTGGCCCAATGCTGGGGATGGACTGGAATGAATTTGGTTGTCAACTTTACCAATATTTTAAAGGTTTCATGACAGAAAATACAGAAAGAACTTATGTAACAAAAATACATAAAGGCATGGGGAGGTGCATACTCAGTGCACTTTCTCTTTAGCTTTCATACCCTGTATCCTCAATTCAGATGGCAGATAAAGAAGCACATTTATGAAGGGAATAGACAACAATTAAAGAATGATTAACATTAAAATACTTTTCTAGAATCCCCGAATTTTTCATAGTGACTATTGCTGGTGTGTATAAGACATCAGGAGTAGGTCTGACTTGCAGGCAGATTGCTGTTCTTTGTTTTTTTCTAATAGTCACTTCATAGTCAAATGCTGTTATCAAAATACATATAACAGAAAAAAAAACAAAAAGCAAACAAACAAACAAAAAAACGAATGCTGTTATCAGCTAGGAGGAGAGTTCAAGAAGACATGGTTCTTGGCAAATATATTTGGCTACCTAGAAAAATAATTCAAAGTGGGTGCTTTATAGAGAGTGAATCAGCACTATCATCTTTTACTCGAAGGTCTTTCTTTGTGATCAAGGCTGGAGAACAGACCAAATCTTATCAATGGAATGTGCTAGAAGAGGTATCAGAAGCTTCTATTTTTAATTTTTCTTGGGTATGTATGTGTATGTTTCTTTTCCTCTTATTAATTCTGTGACCTTGGGCAAGTTGTCATGTCTCTGATCCGTGTTTGATGCCATTCTCTACCTTGTGACCAGAGTTAACCATATTAACACAGATGCAGCCACTGATGCACTGATCTGATCATGCCTTTCTCCTGCTTGAAACCCTCTTGGATCTCTCCTCTGATTCGGATCTCCTATTACTGAAGACCCTTAATGCTTTGCCTCTAAGCCCACTTTTCCTCTAACTTTTGGTCACATGTACTCACTCCAGAAAGGCTGACCTATCTGAGTTATACCAAATCACTAGGCTATTATCATTGCTGAAAATACCACAGTCAGTTTTCATTTATCTTCCAGACACACCTTAAACATTTCCTACTGGGACCTACTTCAAATCAAATCTTACTCTCTATCCCCAAATCTCTGTAACCCCTCCTGAGGAGATATTCCACTTCTTTATGTTCCTAATTTGAATACATTTCATATTACCCTACTGCTTATCAATCATAAGATCTTCCCCCAGGTCTTTGATTCCATGGTCAAGATGAAAATTCTGAAACTCACAAGACAATTAAATTTTTTCATTCATATTAGATTCTCCATATTCTTAATTCATTATGGTATCAGATACTATCCAAACTCTTTAAGATTTCTCTGTCTTGAGACAAGTGTCCTTAATTACCTGGACGATCTCAAACCCACTGGACCTCACGTGGGGATGGAGGTAGAAAGGGGCACAGCAGCACCTGAGATGTAGATATGATTTTAGGAAGTAAAAGGTGCTAAGTGAAGGTTTACTTTCCTTTATTCTTTCACTTCCAGTAGAAATTTTAGGCTCACATGGGTATCTAATCACAATCCTTTTTTTCTTTTTTACCTTATTCAGGTTACCAGTTAGGAAGTTATGATTTCTTGTATTTTTCCCCCTTTAGACCAGCAATTGATAAATTACGGCCTGTAGGCCAAACATTTCTATTGCCTGGGTTTGTACATTTTGTGAGTTGGTTTTTACATGCTGAAGTAGTTGGGGAAAAAAAAAAACAAAAGAAGAATGATTATTTTTTTAAAGATTTTATTTATTTATCCATGAGAGACACAGAGAGAGAGAGAGAAAGAGAGAAAGGCAGAGACACAGGTAGAGGGAGAAGCACGCTCCACGTAGGGAGCCCAACATGGGACTCGATCCCGGGACTCCAGGATCACACCTGGGCCGAAGGCAGGCACTAAACCACTGAGCCACCCAGGGATCCCAGAATGATTATTTTTGACATGTGAAAATTATATAAAATTCAAATTTCAGTGTTTATAAACAAAATTTTATAGGAACACAGTCATACCTGTTTGTTTACAGATTGTCTATGGCTGCTTCTGTACTAAAATGGAAGGTTGAGTAGTTATGACAGTCTGTGGAGCCAAAAATATTTACTCTCTGGCTTTTACAGAAGTTTGCTGACTTCTGCTCTAGCTAGTTCATTCGTCTAGCTTCTTAGCTTTATGCTTAGCTTTATGCTCCTGAAGCTTGGTACATGCTTGGCTTATAGCAGGTACTCAGTAAACACTGGATGAACTAATGCATGAATGAAGACACAGATGAGTAGTGGTTGGACTATTTTGTATTCCAATAATCATTCCAGTTTAAACATTTTATAACTCTAAAAGTACATTGGATGTCGCTAGATATTAATATTTTTTTCTTGCAAGTAGTAGTTTTAAATCTAGGTTCTCCATGAGCACTATTTTGGAAAAGAGTCAAATATGATTAACACCCCTTTAATCATGTATCTTTTTTTCTAGTTGCTATTTGGTTTACCAGCATGTTTACTCTTTGTTTGATAAGCAAGGTAAATAAGCCAAGATAAATCAGTTTTAATTTGCCAGCAAATGAGAGAAGTTAAGTTATTCAAGATGGTAGGAAATGGGGTGGGAGGGTGCAATGGAAGGAGGGGATGGAGTAGCAGATATTTTTAGGATCTGTCACTGTTTTAATAGCTCTGCTGTTATCACTTCAGAAAGGCCCACATTTGGGACCATTTACGGCTAATGGACATGTGTTGAGAGGTGTGTGTAGGATGATACGTCATGCAAAAGTGAAAGCTAAATGTTTGATTTTGCCTGACCAGAATGTGGACCGAGAGGGAGAATCTATGCCAGTTACTTTAAGTGCCTCCACTCATAGTTAACAGGTGTCCTGAGTTCGTTTTGGGTGTTTCTGTGTATACTGAAATTTTTCCTTTGAAAAGGAGTTTTGCCAAGAATATGAGGTCAAGATAAGGTTTTTAAATCAGGCAGGTTCTACAGGGCCCCAAGCTTGGCTTCCAAGGAAGCCACCATTCTTTCAGCTTAGACATTTAGACAGTCTTCCTCTAAATCCTGTCTCGTGATTTGGATTTATCTAACTTTTGCAAATAAACTTTCATGTCTCTAACAAGTGCTTGAAATCTTAAGAATTCTTTATTCTAGCTTCTGCTTTCCAGTGAAATTATTTATCTGGACATGTTAGTGATTTGACTACTTTTAATTAAAAAAAAAAAATCCTTATATCCTGAACTCAGAACACCACCTAGAGAGAGAGAGTGACACGAATTTCTCTAACTTTCCTTCTCTCATATGCTACATTAATAATAAATAATGACAGCTTACCATTTTGGGCACCATTCTGAGACCTTTTCATGTACTAACTTATTTACTCCTCTGAATAGTTCATCCTACATATCACTATCATTTTAGTCAGAGAATCACACTTAATGTGTGGTTGCTGGGAATGTATCAGAAAAAACAAACTCGGGATGTGGATATTGCAAGCATGTTTGTCACCAAATCTCGCTCAATGCCAGACGTTAGCTATTTACCAGTCTGTCTGTAAGTTAGTAGTTTATTAACCAGCATAAGAGATATTTGTAAGGGATATTGACTTAGAGCATTTGAGAGATGTGACTTGGTTCAAATATTTTCAAGACCTCTGCACCTTTGTGGTTAGAGGGCATAAGGATTCGGCAAAGGCAGTAGCTTTACATCAGGGTTGACAACTGAGAATTAACAGCTAAAAGGCCTTATGTCCAGTTATTGGCTTTGAGCAGGGGTTTTGAACCTCAGCACTTCAGACATTTGGAGTCAAGTAATTCTTTGCTGTGAGGGCCATCCTGTCCATTGTAAGATGTCTAATAACATCCTTGGTTTCTTCTCTCTAGATGCTGGTAGAAAACTCTCCTTCCTCCCCTTCTGTTTTGTCAACCCCTATATGTCTCTGGACATTGACAAAGGTCCCCTGGGGGTGGGGGCAAAATTGCCTCAATTGAGAAAGAGGCTAGTTTAGAGGATATAGGGACATGGGGCCAACCATAGGGATAACTGAGTTCTGACAGTGGACCATTGTCATGTCTATCTTGAGTAAATCTTTTCTAGAAGGTGGACCCAGATCCTCTTAAAGGATCAACACTGAGACGTCCCTGAGCTCAAAGAACAGGTCCTCTGAGCTATTTTTTGTGCTACTTGCCAACAATTGTGTACACTAATATCTCTGTGTGTGTGTGTGTGTGTGTGTGTGTGACAGATTTGGTCTGACAGCTAGTTTGATTATAACTGGTTAGTGAGTTTATGGGGAAAATAATTAAACCTCTCCCACCTTGAACTTCCTGGTACCTACCATTATCTACCACAAAGAATCTATAAACTGCCACCAGATTGCCTTTGGTCAGTTCCCAGCAGGGCTGGACAGGGACAAATAAGTGATTTGGTTGGTACACAGAGTGGGTCTTCAACCTAAGGGTTCCAGGCCCCGAGTGGTAAGGAATCAGGACAAGAGGATGCGCAAAGGGAAGGAAGATTCCCTCTCTCACCCTCTTGCCCCCAGTACACACCTACCTTGGTTTATAATTTCAGCATTTCATTTCCTAGAGATGCTCTGAACCATCTTGGCAGTAGCTCTTTCTGTATAAGCCACCCGCTATTGTCTGAGATCCTGAGAAGGAACAGTAGCATAAAAGCATACTTTTTTGAGTTAAAAAATCCTTAGTTATTATCTCACTGCTGGTCTTCAGAAGATACAAGGCTGAGACTCTGCAGGCTCCCCTTCCCCTACCTCTCCCCCCACCCCACCCTCCCCAGCCAAGTCTCTTTGGTGGGGATCTGGAGTTCATTCACAGCTTCCTACCTAATGGAACCAAATGCAGGCTCATCACAGAGATAAAACGTCTGTCTGCGGGTTTGCAGCTCCTCGGGGAATTTATGCAGACCCCTAAACTGAATTCAAAATGCTCAGTACTTCCTCAGCTCCCCTTCTCTGGAAATCTCCATGGGAGCTGCTTTTGCGGTCAAATAAGGAACATGGCTGGGCAGTGGGGTTGTGACTTTCAGAGCAGAGAGGCCCCCGCACACCCCCAGCCCAGAGCCTCTTGGCAAACCATTCCCCTTCCCATCAGCTCCACCAGGCGGCTCTGTGCCCTGAGGAACACTACTGTCCCCCAGTCCCTGGGGGCTCTGCTGCTCTCTTGAGGGGAAAGTTAACGATTTAATTGTGTCTGTGTGGGATACATAATGAATGAGCCTGAATAATTCAAGACAGGATGTCAGTGAAGAGGACACAGCCAACACCTGGGCTGGACAAAGATTTCTTTGGCTGCTTGAAAGGGTGAGGGGGGATATGCAGTCTTCATTTTACCATATTATGCTCCCAGCTGCAAACAGTCTAAACTACTGGGACAGGCTCTTTCCCTTTTGAGAAGACCACTATGGCTGTCTGGATGTATGCGTGTGTGCGTGTGCGTGTGTGTGTGTGAGTGTGTGTGTGTGTTTCCTTGCCAAGACAAATGCTGATGATAAATCTGGCACCTTTAAAAAGACACTGGTATTGTATTCCTTTACTTAAACTTCAGACGTGGGCCTGAGAAAAATACCAAGCAAGCCACATTCTTCTCAAAAGTTTTATAATAACGATAATAAAATGGACCCCTACGAAGTTCAAAGAGGCTTTTCAACTGGATACTTTTTGAACAAGTGACCAGGATCTTGGCTGAAGGAGTGTAGAGATCCACTGGAATTTTGCTGCTTTGGGAGAAGATGGGAATAGTAGAGTCAAAGTCCTGGTTCACCTGAAATAACCCCATAACTGAGATTATTTAGTGACAGTGCCTGGGCTTTTTTGCAGCGTGGGTGTTATGTTTTATTTAAGGGGCTGTACGTTTCCAAAGCTTCTGAGAGTTTATTACTGTTTTTCTTTTGTTCAATCTCAGAAAGCAATAAGATGAGGAACTGAAATCAGTTCCACAGATTATTAGCAGGAATTTTATAGAAATGTCTTGAACGACCTCAGAGTTTTTGTTTTTTTTTTGACCTCAGAGTTTTTATTTTAACATCCGAAAGAAGAGATAATCATCCATGTAGACCTGGAGTCTCCCTCCCTTCACAATCCATGCCATTCTTTTAGGTTTCAATCTTCAGATTGTTTCCCTTAAGACCATGATTGTTACCATCTTTGTAAGCAGAATGAAAGCCCCCCCACCACTGATACACTTGCTCCCCAGTAATATGCACACATATACACATTCAAAATGCTTACAATTTCAGGGAACTCAGAGATTCTTTGAAGAACCACCTTCCAGTCCTCCAGATCTCTTGATGACCCCAATCTCTACAAACATGCTATCTGTCCTGCGGGAAAGAATGGTGCCATATTTCAAACTCTCCTCAACTCACATAATCTGATGAGAGTATGAAGAAGTAAGCTGGAGTGACAGGTTGTGATTCCAATAATAAATCCAGACTACTAGACCACTTTAAAAAAAATATCTGACTTTGGGAAAAGCTTAAAGAGACATGTTCCAATCCTTCTAGTGGTTCTACAAATGCCAAGTAAGGGGAACAATGAGAAAGAATAGAAAATGGAGACAGGCTGCAGAGCTGACCCCTTCTCAGGATTCTGTATACTTCAGAATGTTAAGAACATTCTCGTAAAGCAACGCTGCTCTAATGTCTGTTCATCAGGTGCCAGTCTCTCAAGTGAGTCAGAGTCCGTGTATGCTGTCTTTTGAGGTCTGCTTCTTCTGGAAATATTGTCCAGAATGATTAAGAGCTTTAATTTAAAAGCTCTAGATAGAATAAGGATGTCTTGTTCTCCTAAAGAACAATTGCAAATTTTCTGGCACGTCAGAGCTTATGTCCCATGTCAATTAAGAAAATGTGACAATCACATTAAGTGCCTACCTAGCTCAGAAGGGGCCTTAGAAATCACTGAGTCCCTCCCTCCTCTTGGACAGATGAGCAAATTGAGACACAAGCAGGAGAGGAGGACCGGGTCTTGCCTGGGTCACTCCTGAGTTGGTGGCAAAGCCAAACAATATCCATCGCCAGACTCAACTGGCACTTCCTCACACTGCCTCCATTTCGACCATTACCCTGTCAACTTAAATGATTCAATTGCTCCAGCTTTAAATAGGTTCTCGTGATTAAAAAAAAAAAAAAAGGTAAAAGAAAAAAAAATACAAAATCAGACTAACTTTCCATGACTCACTTTTCCAAAATGTTTTGTATCAATGTATCATGTACAAGGAAAACGTATGAGTTGTAGCAGGACCACAGCCAAGATTCTACAAGGTGGGGAGCCCGTTAGGGAAACCCTGATACAGAAGAATTGGTTGCAGGGTCTCTTAGTAAATCGTTGTTTATAAGTTCCATGTTCAAAAGAAAGAAAAATTAGGACTTCTTGCAAACCACAGAACAAAAAGTGGACATTTCCAGTGAGGCAAGAATTTGGGGATTTTTTAAAAAATGGGAGTGGGGGAGGTGGGAGGAAGGAAAGGGATTCTTAATGGTATATTGTTTTCTGAGCTCTACCAATTAGCAAACATCTCTTATGAAAGGAAGAAAGAAAGAGAGAAGGAATTTCGTGCACTGAAATAGCCCCAGTCAGCTGCAAGCGCTCCAGGCTTCTGCTACAAGGCTTTCAACCCCCACCCCCCTAACTCTGGCCATTACATCAGTCCAAGTGCATCCTGGGGGCTATTGTCATGCTGATGAGACTGGATTCTCCCACTGCCTAGGGAGACATTCCCACCACAGACTGGCTCTGGGGCGCATTCAAGCTGTGCTGAATTGCCCTGGAGAATAAAAGATGCAGCCTTAATTAACTACTGCGCTCAGCTCCCAATCACAGCTTGATTGTTGTGCTGGCTGCACTCTCTGCGAAGGAGGAAATGCCAGGGCTCCTGTTGCAGACCCAGTGCTGGGAAGTAGGGCTCTCCTGAGGGAGCTGCAGTTGGGTTCTGTCTTGTTCTGAAAATAAAATATCAGAGGGTCTCATATCTCGAGGCCGCTGGTGTCCCGTTTTCTGGAAAGAAACAAACCTCGGTGCCTGTTATTCCCCTGCTCTGTTCTTGGGATCCAGTCACTGCATGCATATCCCAATGAGGGTCTTTCCATGCAGTTTATAACTCTGGCAGGAAACGCAGCTTTATCCTTAGCACTGTCTTTATGTCCTTTGAATGGTTTCTCGTGCTGTTGATGTTCAGAAACATAAAAGATCCTGTCCCACCCTCCACCCCATTAGATTTGGAATTAGATCTGTATCTTTGTAACCTCTTCACCAAGAGGTAGGGTTGGGAAGTCAACAGTAGGCATACCTTTTCACCCCGAGGCATCTCACCTTTAATCCTCCCTAAAATCAGAGCCACTGGAGATTTTTTTTCTTTAAAATTGTAGGAAAGAAGGGTATTCTTAATGGTGGATCAGACAAAATTGAACTAAGAAATTTTAAAAATGTTGCAATTGGTGGACTTCATAATCTCTCAGTTCTGTAGCAGGTGGTGATTGAGGAGGCCACGGGGCCAGGAAAGGCATTCCCATTCTCCCTGGGACCCATGAGATGCGCTGGATTAGGCTGGACAACGACTATGGGAGGAGTCAGCAGGGTTTTGAGGACCTGACTTGGTCTCTGACTTTCCTTCCTAGTAGCCTATCAGGTGCAGGCTCTTGAATCCTCTGTCCAACCTGCCCTCCAAAATGTCTCACTCTTAAGTAAAATCACAGACAGTCTTTGAAGTCTGGAAATAGATAATTTTTTGGGGGGAGGGGAATGGTTTCTTTTTTAGCACAATTTCAGTGATCAGGTGAGGTTTTTAGGAGCTCAGAGATCATAATGTGTTTTTGCCTCTTCCTATCCTAGAGCAATCAATTTGCAAGGCCTGTGTCAAGTGGTCATTTGTTCCCTTTTGAGTATTCAGGCCACTACAGGACATACTTCTATCCAGTACATGTCATACCTTGCCATTCAGCATGCAAGACTTCCCATGGCTATGGTCGAGTAAGAGAAATCCTCCTTCGTTCCCAGGTTGGGGCTTATCTGGTGGCGTAGCGGTTTAGCGCCTGCCTTTGGCCCAGGGCGCGATCCTGGAGACCTAGGACCAAATCCCACGTCGGGCTCCTGGTGCATGGAGCCTGCTTCTCCCTCTGCCTGTGTCTCTGCCTCTCTCTCTCTCACTGTGTGCCTATCATAAGTAAATAAAAATTAAAAAAAAAATAAAATCTTTATTTAAAAAAAAAAAAAAATAAATAAATAAATAAAATGACAACATGTTTAACAAACTGCTCAGTATAAAATAATTACCAGTATAATGGACTACTGTATATTTAAAAACGGTGCATAGCTAGACCAAAACTTAAGAAGTCCTGGGTACAACAGAGCTCAGGCTGACATTCACCTTAACATTTTCTTTCTTAAATTAGTTCCTTATTTTTATGCGGTCGAGCATTTCTCTACAACCATTAAATATAAAGAACTGGATATAAAATGTATTAGAATGAGAAGAGTCAAGTCCAGTAGAGATAAACTTAAGACCCAGACATACCAAGGTAAATAGAGTTTAAGTACTTAACAGAGTGATTGCACCACCAGAAGAATCCAATCAAAGGGTAACTCTCTAGTCGAAAGCAGGCATGTTGGCTTGGGAGGACACGTGGCTAGGACTATGGTTTTGAATTTGTGTTTTCTGGTCAGCAGAATTTTAAAAAGTGAAATGTTGTGTAGAACCCCACTGTTAGGAAGCAGATAAAAGGAAGCTGTTCTTACAGAAGCAGAGGTCAGAGGAGACCCAGTTTCTCCACCGTCTCATCACGTTCTGCTCATTTCCCAACTCCGATGGTGTGCTTCCAAAAGAACGTTGTCCTTGATGTAAAACGGTTGTAAAGACACTGCAGTGACATGAAACCACAAGCCAGAAAATAAATGGGGTGGAGGGTTGCTCCTGTCCCTGCCCTCTAGGAGATTAGTGAGCATTTTGAAACAAGGCAGGGATCAATATAGCCTTGTTATGAACTAATCATTTCCAAACCAAGTCACTTACACAATCAGTGATACTTAATGTTGGTAAGTAGGGAGTACAGAAAATAAAAAATAAAAAAAAATTGTAAAACATCAATAAAATAAAAAAAAACTTGTAAAACATCAATGACATGTTACCTACCCTTAAAAGATGCTGAAACAGATATGGAAAGACATCAGATAGATGGATTTACAGCAACCAGCTGGGCAATGGGATTATATTTTCTGTTGGTTGTCAGGTGGATCACAGGAAGCAAGGCATCAGGCATGTTTTAATATACTATTTAAATACGTTAAACTGGAAACAGCGTGAAAATAAAGAGAGGTGTTCTCCCAAGTTTGGAAAGACAGTTTAAGTCATCAAATAAATTCTATTTAGTGAGTGACTTCCACCATAACATGGTTTCTTTAAGAGCTGGCTTCACACTGGAGTCATCTGGGTGTGCCTAGGGCCTTGCTCAGTTTAAGCTTAAACATGTATCATCTAATTAGATTTACCATCTAGTTTCATCTCAGCTGGTCTGTATGCAATCCTGTTGTTTGCAGGGGGACACACTTCCCTTCAGAGAGGAGCCAAATCTGTGTCTGATGGTGGCTGGGTGACTGTTCTCTCTGCCTTAAGATCCTTTCCAATTTTTGACCTTTTCACTTTTTTAAACTTAATTAATTAAATTATTTTTTTAAATGAATCTATTATTTATTTGCCTTCATTCATATCGATCCTTCAAGATTAATTCAATGGTTTCCTCCAGGAGACTTCTCTGAATGCCCAGCTTGGAACAAGTAACTCTTCTCTCTTAACTCTCTACACATACCTTTTCTACTTACTGTGTCATATTTCTGTGTATTTCGGTCTCTGTACGTAGGTGTTCACAGTCTTGTTCAAGAGACAATGACCTCCTCATCCATGTACCATTAGTGCGGTGCCTGAAATGCAGCAGGTGTTCAAAAAATGTCTTTTTGAAATTGTTCAATTTAATAAGAAGGGCCCAATTCATGTATTATACAAGTTTTCCAGTGTCTTCTTTTTTGGGGTATTACTTTGCCTGCCAGTACACAAACGAATGGGGATCACACGACCTCCCTTCTCCCTCTGTTTCCTTCTTCCTCCTCTTTATCATAATTGTGATCATAGAATATTTAGATTGTCATCCAGGGTCTAGGTCTTGTTCATCTTTGTACTGTGAGCATTTGGAGTAGTGAAACATATGAATGTTTCAATAAATGCTCAATAATAAATAATGAATGCTCAATAAATGCTTGATGAATAAGTGAATCAGTGAGTGCGTGCTATCCTCAATATAAGAAGTACTGGTCTCATTGTGTTCTACTCTGATTAGATACGTTGTAAGTGAAGCTTTGGTTGTTCTGTCTTTTTTAGAGGCCTTTTTGGAGCACCCGGAGGGGTCCATTTAGAAAGGGATGAGGAGCAGTGGTGAGGGTTTTCAGGATAAGAAGTTGGAGGTGATACTGCCTTTGTAACGTCCTCCATTGGTTGTCCAGAATTGAATAAAAGCCTTCAAAATTTTCAGAGAACAAAACAGTTTCCAACATCCCACTGAATCAATCAAGCGGTTGTAATGCTCTTTTAAAAATAAAGATTCTTACAGTGTTTGGTTTACAGTGACTCATTTTTTAACCAACAAAATGAAGCAAATAAATCCTCTAGGGGAGATAGTTTAGTGGTCTAAATCTCAGGTTAGAAATGGGGAGACTCCCTAGAGCTGTAAAGTTCAAATTACAGCCACATTGACTTACCCCTTCATCTTTTTTGAGATACATTGAGTTGCTCTTGGTTTATAGTGACAAAGTCTTTTGGATAAGACTCTAAATACCTAAGTTTGTTTGCTTTGTTTCGGACCTTATAGAACTCCTAAGGTTTCTTTCTCTCTTTGTTTTTTCTTTCTTTCTTTGTTCTTTCTTTCTTTCTTTCATTTGAAAAGGGTTTGCTGTAATTTGGCTCCAAATTCTGGTACTCAGCTGAAATGTTGGGAAAACAGACCATTGGCTTTCTCCTATAGTCTATTAGACACTTAATAAAATACAGATGATTAAGAGACCTCTTTTTGCTTCCCAGAGGAGTACTTGAGACTGAGTAAGAAACAGAAGTAAAGAAATGGGGTGACAAATTTCAAGACGATGCTGTAAAAGTAGGGCTTAGTAGTATGACTAGCAAAATAGCTCTTAGGACTTTTAAACTGGCGTTGAGAAGCAGAAGGATATTAGGTCCAGTCTATTTTCAGATAAAAATGTAATAGCACCAGTGCTTTTGCATCTGGGCAAAAGAACTATGTAACGAGTTCAGAAGTGATTATTGGATTATTGGAGATGTAAAAGAAATATTTCCTGTTTTAAAATGGAGGCCCAAATCTATAAATAACGACTCTTTTATTTGCAGGTAAGATTAATCTGAAAAACATACTGAAAAGAATAGGGTTCACACATAAATGTACACTGACAAAATGTTTTCATTTCAAGGATTTAAAAACAATTTCTCTACATATTCAAGCAGAAAACTTAGGTTATATCCAAAGGAACAAAAGTCAACTCTTTCTCCTTAGTAATACTTAACATTAAGAGATAATTTCGGGGGATCCCTGGGTGGCGCAGCGGTATAGCGCCTGCCTTTGGCCCAGGGCGTGATCCTGGAGACCCGGGATCGAATCCCACGTCAGACTCCCGGTGCATGGAGCCTGCTTCTCCCTCTGCCTATGTCTCTGCCTCTCTCTCTCTCTCTCTGTATGACTATCATAAATAAATAAAAATAAAAAAAAATAAAAAGAGATAATTTCGGAATTCCCACAGTGTGGAGTGGTAAAAAGCAAGATTCAAAGATTCCATAATATGCCATCTTGTCATTCATGAGCAAAAACAAAAGAAAGATTTTCTCAGATGTGAAAATAAAGAACATATGAACTATTTGTGTGGACTTTTGATAAAACTACTTAGATTTACTCTAGAGATATTAGAGGTAAATGAAATTGATGGGAAAAAACACAGTACGAAGATGAGAGTCGGAACTCAGTAAAATTCTTATTGAATGAATTTATGTAAATATGTAGACACTTCCGCAAGTGTGTATGTGCGTAAATGATACAAAAGCGAAACTGAGGAACACCTGGGTGTCTCAGTGGTTGGGCAGCTGCCTTCGGCTCAGGTCGTGATCCCAGGATCTGGGTTCAAGTCCTACCCACATCGGTCTCCTGCGAAGAGCCTGCTTCTCCCTCTGCCTATGTCTCTGCGTGTCTCTCATGAATAAATAAATCTTAAAAAAAAGTCAAACAATACTTTTAAAATGTAAAATAAATAAATTCAAACAAAATTTGGTGTCACCTGTGTATGTACATGCCTTTGGGATCTATCTTAGCATTCATGGGAAGCCCTGCCTCCTGGACCGCATCCACCCAACGCCTAAGCACAACAGAGGACTATATTTGGGCCATTTCTGGGCCCAAATTTCAATTTTCTTTGCTCTAGGAGTCTCCACTGGCGGGCTGAGATGGCTTAGATCTGCATCATAGCTGAGGCTCTGTTTCTAGGTGTCAGAGCTGCATGACAATGCTTTTCTCTGCTTCATCTCTCTGTCTTTCATTCAATAAAACTCTTGCACTTCTAGTTGCACCTTGGTGTCTCCTTCCTGGAAGAGGGGCGTTGACAGTGTTTGTGTGTGTGCTTGCTTATGGTGAATTAGTAGGTGGAGAATGGGCTCAGAGGTTAGAGAAACTAATAGAAAATTTAAAAATCTAAAATAGGAAGAAGTATGCAACTAAAGGATAGAATATTGTAAATGTGAGGTGCTGACCCACCCATCCAACTACAGTCTTTTTTTTTTAGATTTATTTATTTATTTATTTATTTATTTATTTATTTATTTATTTATTTTAGAGAGACGGTGCATGCAAGTGTGAAAGCAGGCGGAGGGCAGAGGCAGAGGGAGGGAGGGAATCTCAAACAGATTCCACAGTGAGCTTGGAGTCCAATGTGCAGGGTTTGATCCCATGACCTGAGATCATGACCTGAGCCGAAACCAAGAGTCCGATGCTTAACGGACTGAGCCACCTAGGCACCCCCCAAAGTAATTGAAATTACTTTCAATTTGCTTCTTTATAGCAAGGAGAAGATGGAAGTCAAAAGATTCCCATATCAAAAAAAAAAAAAAAAAGATTCCCATATCCTATATTTAGAGCTGTGTGCCTTTGGAATGTTTTGGTAAATTCTTCCATAAAGGCTTCAGAATTTATCACACCCCCTCACATTCACCCCTCATTACATAGTTTCTAGCTTAGAGAAGCAGTCCTTGAAAAAAAAAAAAAAAGTCCCTATCAGGCTTTGAATATCAGCTTCCAGTTTGGCCAACTTCTGACTGTAGATCACTCGGGAAAAAAAGGCAAATTATTCTTTTTTTAAATTAAGATTTTATTTATTTATTCATATGAGAAAGAGAGAAAGAGAGAGAGAGAGAGAGAGAGAGAGGCAGAGTCACAGGCAGAGGGAGAAGGAGAGGGAGAAGCAGGCTCCATGCAGGGAGCCCCACCTGGGACTCGATCCTGGGTCCCCAGGATCATAGCCTGGGCTGAAGGTGGTGCTAAACCGCTGAACTACCAGGGGTGCCCCCAAAAAGGCAAATTCTTTCAATGATTTTGCCAGGTGACAGCCCAGACAAACAGTAAATACGCCTGGCACTATCAAACAACCCCCTAAACACAAGAGCCATCCTCAAGAAGGGTGCAGAAGATACCACCCTCCCCAAGCCCAGAGCCACTCCCAAAAATAACCGGAAGAAAGAAAACCAATTCTCCCCAGACCTGGCGATGGTTTGTAGGACCCTGGCTGCCCATGGGGCACAACCCACATTTCCCTTTGACCGTATTTTGGGGACCCCAACTTGACAGTTGCCAAGTCCATGTCTCAGGACCCAAAGGTGAGGCCTGATGTGAGACAGGAAAGCAAGAGCTCTCGCCTCCCCTTGGCCAGGCTGAAATGAGAAGAGAAGAGACAAGGGGACCTTTTCCCCTCCTCTCTGGACTGGGCACTAGAGACCTGGGCGAGGGGCCTTGGGAAGCACTGTCACCCGGTGCAGGTGGAGTGTCCCAGCAGGTGTCACCCCGGGCACCGGACACTGCGGAGGCAGGAAAACAACCCCCCTCTGCACCCTTTCCAGTTGGTGCGCAGCTGGGTGCCTGGTCTCCCGAGGGCCCTTCACGCGTGGATGAGCTGATCCGAGGGGTGCAGATCTGAGCCGAGACCTGCGTGGGCGGCGGGAGGGGCGGGTTTGGAGGCTGAAGCCAGAGGACTCGGCGCTGGAGGCCGGGCGGGAGGCGGGCTGGTCACTGCGGGGCGGGGGGGTGCATGGGGAGTGTGGAGGGGCTGCAGGGGGAGATGGACGGGGTGCGGGGGGGGTGAAGGGGCTGCAGGGAGAGAAGATGGGGTGCAGGGGGGTGAAGGGGTGCGGGGGGGTGAAGGGGCTGCAGGGAGAGAAGATGGGGTGCAGGGGGTTGGTGGGGCTGCGGGGGGGGATGGCAAGGGCTGCGGGGAATGGCAAGGGTGTGTGAGGAGGAGATGGCCAGGGCGCGTGGGATGGATGGCAGGGCTAGGAGGGGGTGTCAGGAGTACGTGAGGAGGGGATGGTGGGGGGGTGCGTGGGGGGATGGTGGGGCGCGTGGGGGATGGCAGGAGTGCTTGGGATTGCAAGGATGCTGGGGGATGGCAGGGATGCATAGGGGGATGGCAGGGATGCGTGGGGGGATGGCGGGGGTGTGTGGGATGGCAGGAGTGCTTGGGATAGCAGGGGTGCGTGGGGGGATGGCAGGAGTCTTTGGGATAGCAGGGGTGCGTGGGATAGCAGGGGTCCTTGGGGGGATGGCAGGGGTGCATGGGGGGATGTCAGGGGTGCTTGGGGGGATAGCAGGGGTGCGGGGGGATGGCAGGGGTGCGTGGGGGGATAGCAGGGGTGCATGGGATAGCAGGGGTCCTTGGGGGGATGGCAGGGGTGCTTGGGGGGATAGCAGGGGTGCGTGGGGGGGGTGGAAGGGGTGCATCAGGCGGTTCCCTCTGGACTAGTCCAAGAGTCCAGTTCTGGGCGAATGAAACTCGCCCTCAGTTTCCATTTTGGGCGGTTGTCTTGTTTTTAGCAGCCCCCTTCTCTTAGTAGAGGGGAATGGCCGTTTAAAAGCCATGCATAATAAATAAATAAAATCTTAAAAAAAAAAAAAAAAAGCCATGCATACTCACTGGTCTTGGTGCTTGAGGACTGGCGGGAAGACGTTTAAAGAGCCACCGCCGGACGTTTGTGAGAAATGTGACTGTTGGTTCTCTGCATCTGATTTATACTAGGGTCCACCAGTAAATCAGGCTTTGGCCGTTGTGTGCTGGCCTGCCCACTTGTCTGCTTCTTTACCCTTTAAGAGGAGTGCATGTGATTTATGAAGATCCAGGAATTGTGTAACAGGTTGTTTGTAGATAAAATACGAAAGCCAGAGAGGCTCCCAGGTCATAACCCCTAGACAGTCAGGTGTCATTTAAATCAATTCAAATGTCTATTACTCCTTTCAAGACTGTTCCACATGAGCTCCCATTCTCTCCACCATCTGTGCAGCTAGAAGCAAAGGGCTTCAAGATGGCAGGGCCATAGGGCAGGGGCATCCAGACCCATGAGACATTTGGGGGAGATGTGCCCAGGGCCACCAACAGTGGACTTTGCGTGTGTGACGGATCCATCTTTGTTGGGCTAAGCCACTGCTATGCAGAGGTTGCTTATCTCAGAGGCTAGTGTGTTAACTGTTCTAACATAGGTCTCAAAACTGTGCATCTTTTTGTTGGTGCAAATAAAGAAATGCACATTTTAAACATTGCCCGTTTTCACAATTTACGTTTTATTGTTTCTATAGGAATATGATGAGATCCCATCCCCACCACCCTCTCCTCGAGAGTTTTATTTGGTTCTTCAGGTGGAGCGAATCTAATTTGATACCAGTTTTGTTAGATACAGTTCTCCTCGCAAAATACCAACAAGGGAGCAGAGACCTGGGAATTGAAAAGCTAAGTTTGTTTTACAACAAAAAGTTAGCGATGAAGATCAGATAAATCTTCATGAGCACATATTCTTTTTCCCTGCTACATATTTTATATGACTGTATTTTAATGGGCAGTCTTAGACCATCCATCACCAAACATCCAAAGAAAATAGAGAAATTCAGTTAGTGGCATGCTAAGATTTTTCCATGTTGTTCAATTCTGTGTAAAGAAAACTATTTGGAACATTTACTAAATTTTTCAGTTTTCTGTCAAAATTTTGGAATAATATAGACAATGCTTTCATTGGTTTCTAAGGTGAGGTCTGAAAAAAATATTAGGCCACAGACGTAATTTGTTTTTTTTTTTCCTTCCCCTCTTTCCCCAGGAAAAAAAAATATTAGTGCATAAAACATACAAAGTTAGTAGTTGTTGTTGTTGTTGTTGTTTGCCAGAAATTATCATCCTTCTCTCTAGGAAAATCGTCCCAGAACTTAACACCCACAGAATAAAGAATTGAAAAAATAAAAATTGAAATGGTGGGGAATGAGGACACTATATAAATTATGGCAATCCCTTCTGGTCTTGTTGATGTGACCCCGTTGAGTTACAAGCCTCGGTCTTCTGTGGAATTGTATCTCATGTGGCTGCTTTCATAGGTTATGTCTTTATTCTGTAGGATTTACTAGAAATGCTTCTGGCCATTATGTCCTGTCTCAGTCCTGGTGCACAGAGCTTGGTTAACACTTGCATGTGTCGGTAAAAATTTAGCACACTCGCTTACTTATCTCTGGGTATTATCCATATTAGACAGGGCCTTGCAAGATGCTTGGGTAGAACTTGGGAGGGAATATATATTTTATGTATATTTTTTAAATACATTAATTTAATTTAATTATTAATTTTTAATAAATTACTACCAAACCATGCTGAGGCTTAGTAAGTTCTGTTTAATTATGAGGGCAAACAAAAGAACTGTACAATACCCAAATTATTGGTGACCAGACGCAAGGCGCTGCCATGTGGAGCTTGCCGATTGCATAACAGCTACTAACTAAATGTAAAGGTCATCTACCCTTTTGCCATAACATTATGATCAAAAACACGAACCCATGCTTTTAAAAATAACTCCTCTGGCACTGAGGGGGACAGAAAAAAGAATAAGAAAGTAGAGTCAAAGTTTCACTGCTCTTCTTGCCAACATATACAAACTCACATCCAAAACACATCTCATTTACATGCCTGTTTATTTTGTTTTCATGGCTGTCTGGAAGTTGGGACCTTTCTTTTTCTATAAACTGAAACAAAGAGATATAAAGATAAACTCTGACCCTGTCTAGCTCCCCATCATGTCTTAGCTTCCCATCTTCACCTGGGCGAATGTTCTTATCACTAAGGGACTTGGTGTATGGGTGAGCGTCTCTTCGGAAATTTCAAAAGCATAGTGTGAATTTTTTCCTTTATAAATTTTGAATTGGTAGTTTTTGCTCTAAGTGTTAAAAATTCTTCTTGGTTTTAGGGAGATTTGAGTAGGTGGAAGGAACATAGCCGGAGACTAAATCATTTCACAGAAACAGAAACTTTAAATTTGCAGAGATTTTAGAGTAGGGTAGTAATAATTAGTGGGTTTTTGTTATTACTGTTGTTGTTAAGAAGCACTTACTCTGTGTCAGGGATTGCTGCGTGTACTATATACACATTTCATCCTAATAACAATCCTGAGGTAGGTACTATTATTATCCCCTTTTTACAGATGAAGAACCTAAGGCTCAGAGAACTTAAGACACTTATCCAAGCCACACCGCATGTAAATGGCAGAGCCTGGTTTGGGTTTACCACCTACTGATTCCCTAGATTCCTTTCCTCATGAAACCCACTCACTATAAACCTAGTGCCCTATCCTCCTTGGATATATAACGCATGTTCCATCAAAATCATCCTTTAATCAGGTTTATTTCCCAGTGTTGAGCTACTGTCAGCCCTGTAAGCAACTGCACACTCCTCAGGCTCTGCTGCACATTAGGCTAGGTCTTAGAAGCAGGGGATTTGGAGAAATTGAATCCTCCTAAAATCAGTTCCCTATTATGTGGCACACAGTTTTGTCCTTTTGAGTTACTGGTTTCTCTCTTACATTTTGCTGATTTTAAAGGGATGCATTCACTTCCCATCCCATTTTAGATCATGTCAGGGGCTAATTTCTCTGTTTTCAACTGCTCCCTTTCTTTCTTAAATAAAAATGCTAAGAGTTTTGAGTGGAAGTTGAAAAGATCTTATGGAGAATAACAACAAGGAGGCCCGGCACTGCCTCACTGAGTGAGAAAAATACTCTGGTGAAAGATTTTATATTTTTCAAGAAGAACAAGAAATCTCCACATAAATCTCTGCAAACTTAGCCTTGAACACAGAGTAGAAAAGAGCTTTGAAAATGGGCTTCAAACTGGGCATAACCAACAACCTGTGCATGCAATGATTCATTCTGGAATTGTTCTGCTGAAATGTAAACTCAGCGGCGAAATGGATGCTGCATGCTTTGGGGTTCTTAGCCAGATCCCATCGGCCGTCGGGAGAAAGGAGGCCACAAACAAAGTGATACTACTTTGTTGTAATCTAAACAGTTCTCCAAGGGCTTCCAAATAAAACAGGCTCTTTATTTTCTGTGCCCATAACTCCCCATGTTCATGGCACATCCTTTCATTCAAGTAAACAGAACACCGTTCTTCCTTTGGGGTGCTCTTAAAATAGATTGGTCCAAAATGTCCCAACCCTGATGAGCTGATAACTACTGATCTATCTAGTGTCATCCTTTGCAGTTTTCTCCTTTGAACTACATGATCCCTCATTTTTCTCCAATTCTTCATAGATGCCTGTGCTTTTATCTCTGTAATCACTGTTCTATCCCCCTGAAATCAGTGGTCTGTACCATTTTTCTACCTCATTCTTTACACAACCATGTCCCCTCATCACCCTGGATCTTACCTAACCCTGGGAAGCTTTTCTCTGGATCAAGTGCCCTTAAAACCATATGTCATTTGGCCACTGGTGTGTGAGCACTTTTGTTTTTTTAAAGGCTTTATTTGAAAGAGAAAGAGAGAGAGAACAAGAGAGCCCAAGGAGGGGGAGCAGCAGAGGGAAATGGGGAAGCAGGCTCCCCGCTGAGCAGGGAGCCCAATGTGGGACTCGATCCCAGGACCCTGGGATCATGACTTGAGCTAAAGGCAGACTGAGCCACCCAGGAGCCCAATGTGTGAACATTTAATTGATCAAGTCTAGGGAACTCCTTAGAAAGAGGGAGCTATTAATAAGTACACTGAGACAACACACATTCATTAGGACTGTCCAGGGGAACTTGGTCCATCTTGTCAACTACTTAGGAATGTTTTTGTTGGATTGAATATTCCCACCACCCCCGAATTATAGCTTACAGAAAAAGAAGAACCTCATTTGAATGTTGTTTTCTGCTTATTTCCTGATTTGCACTATCTCATTGCTTAATAGTAACTGTTGTATATAATAGCAAGTATATATACATATACACAAAAGTGTTTACATACATAAAAGAAAAATAATGTATTCATGGACAAGTATGTGAAAGCAGAATACAAAATGTTATGTGTCTATGCCCACCGTCTGTCAGGCAGTGAGCTAGCTACCATAAACTGAAATACTGATTTTCATAATTCTCATCTTACACTGGGGCATAAACAAGTCAAGTGAAGAGCTAAGGTTCAGTTTCCATCAGATGCTAAGCCATGCATTTCAACTGTGCTCTTTCCAAGAGTCATGTTAACATGTTCCCTTTGTTTTGTCCTTTCATCTCTCCACTGGGCCCAGTAGCCAATACAGGTCATTATTTACGTGACTTATAATTATTCCAAATACAAAGAAGAGAAGAGAACAAAACCAAAATAAAAGATTTCTTTTTCATAAATCTAGAGGAGATGCTGAAGAAAAAAGAAAAAAAAATTAGTTGTGTTTGAATGGAAGTGTGTTTCTGGCCAGGAATTGGTGATCAGGATCAAGCCATTTGAAATTCTACATAGAGTTTGGACAAACACACATGCATCATCTAACACTAACACCATCGATATGACTTTTATTTCTGTTTCCAGCTGAGAGAGTCATTACTGTGATCTGTGGGGCATTCTTTACTTGAGCCGATATTTCTCTTCCTTCTCCTCAGTCTCTAAGGTAAGATAAGTTCACACAGATCTTTAAGAAATCTAAACAGTGGCATTTTTGTTAAATAACTTACCTTTTGTAGCTTCTGACGCTAGCTGCTTTATCTTTTTAATTTGTGTTGAATGGTGTTTGTGCTAAGTTCTTAAGACAAAATACATACCTGAGCCTGTATTACTTCCTTTATTACTATAGAATTATATGTATTTCATGCATTAGAACTTTTTCTTTTCTTTTCTCAGTTTTCAGCTTTGTTAAATATATTATGACTTCCCATTATAGCACATCGTAACCTGATTGGTAGAAAATGTGGTTGTCTGGTGCCAAGAATAACCAAACATGGCTCAGAATATCAATCTGGTATAATCCCAGGGCAAGCTACATTGGAAACTGAATCCACCTAAGTCATAGCTCTTTTAGTTCCAGGGAACAAGAGAGGGTTATGGGGGTTGTGGTGGACTGACTCCCCACAGGGTCTCTTAAGTAAGAATTTGCCTGTAGAAGTAGTATTTAGTAGAGGGCAGTCTTGGTCACTCAACATTAGTGTTTCACAGCTTCTAAGCCACACGCTAAGTGTGCGATACTCATGTATTTCTGCTAAAGAACTGAATAATTTACAGAGTTGAGAAATTCCATGATAACTCCCAAGGATGGGAACATACTTCAGAGTTCAGATTATTTTTTAAAGAATTCTACTCTAAGTGTTATTAAGGTATTTTAATTATAGTTGGAGACTTCATTGCCATTTTGGGATAAGACTCTACTTTAAGTTACTATAGAGTTTTATCTACTTTCTGTAACCGCAAGTTTTTATTTTGCTACAATTTAATTTTGATCTCTTGATATTAAAACTTTGGTGTATATATCCACTTAAGTGGTTTTTTGCTTGTTTGTTTTGCTTTTTGTCAAAGAGAAAATTCTGGACTTTTTTAAGATTGGCAAATGAAGCTACCTTAAAACATAAGGTGGAAGCCCTTGGATATTCTATTTGGTGCTCTGATTTTGTAAACCTTCTCTCAGTTTCTTTGTACAAAGTTACTCAATTCTCCAGGCAAAGTTTTTCAATTATTATTACTATTTTTAGTACTTATAGTTCCTAGAAATCCTAGATATCCACAGAAGTTCAGACTTATTTAGATGTTGGTCAGAATAGAATAGTTATACTCCATGTAAGTGCATTATTGTTCACTTAAAGCAACTAACATGAAAATTATTGTCTGCAAACAAAACAAAATAAAAATGAAAACAAACAAAAAGATTGTAGTTATTAAGGCTTATTATGTGTCAGAAACTTTTTGGAGAGCTGTTGACACGCAGATGAATAAAGTATAATTGCTAAGTTTGAACAACTCACAAAAATAACAAATCATAAAATGGAGAGGCAAAGATAAAGAACTATAATTCAATGCAGTGTCCTCTACAAATGAGACAAATGCAAAATTCTATTAGCACACAAGTGCAGAAATGGATTTTTCTGAGGATGTTGGGGCGAGTTGCAGAAGAGAAGTGTAAGGTTGCGTTGATTTCCCAGGTAGACAGGTGAGGCAGGTCGCCCCTGAGAGTGGGAAAAAGTCCCCTGGATGTGTTGGAAGGAATGGGAAGTGGTCCATGGACAATAAACTGAACAGAGTGCAGGGAATGTAGGAGATCTCAGCAGGATCCCATATACCAAAGAACTTACATAGGAGGCAGAGGAGTTTAAACTTTGAGTGACCCTTCCAGATCTGGTATTACCGGACAGCGAAGAGACGCCTGACCTGAGAACCAGGCCACCTATGTGTGAGATCTGATTCTGCTGTTAGCAAGAAAATATCATTGGAAGCAAGTTATTTGCCTTTTTTGCCTCCAAAATGAGGTGATTTCTGGAGCACTAAAATTCTAACGTATAGATTGAGGCTAATGTTTCATCCAGAGAGATGGTGAGTTAGAAAAATGAGTTTGCCTCCCAAACTGAAAATGTATTTAATTCTTATATTAGTAGTTGTGCTTTAACTTATAAATAGAACTAAATTTATATGGTGTAATCAAGCAGGAGACTTGATATATAGACTGACAATCTACAAAGACCCTGAACAAAATATTATAAATGAAGAATGGGAAATTGCATCCTCCCAAAATTGGTAAGAGTAGAAATAATGGCCTGAGACAAAGGATAGGACTATTTTTTTAGATTAAACTTAAAAGTATTTCTAATCTTTGAGAGCATCTGGGCTGTATTGCAGACTCCCTAGAGGGTGTGGAAAGGGCTTCCCCGAGACGCCCAAGGGCAGGCAGGCGAGCTATTGAAATGTGGAAGAGGAGGGGAGAGTTGAAGTAATAATAAGCAGGCGATGGCAATAATTTGCAGCCTCAAATGGAGGAACAATGGGCTTTGAGAAGCTCAGATCTGATGCTGTCTTACTGGTTTCCAGCTACCCACTGGCGCTCGGCACTAGAGTGCCACTCTCAGGAGCATAGGTCTCAAGATTCCTCACTGCTTTGTGGGGAAGTGCCATTTACAGAGTATCCACCATATATTTACCACCATTGTACTCATGACACATTCAGGAAAGCTTTGAGAAAGAGGAAGGGAACTAACCCACGTTGACTTACCTTGAACCCTTACTACTTACTGCAGGTTGTGCCATGTGCTACAGCAAATAGGATCCTGTTTAAATCTTGGAGCAGCTCTCTCACGTAAGTGTTATGTTATTATTATAATCTCCTTTTTGTGTAAAGTGAGGAAACTGAAGGTCAGAAAGAATAAATAAAGCTACCTAAAGAGGCAGTCAAGCTTTGAACCTAGAACTCTCCACTCCAAAGGCCACTCTTTGCTGCAACATCTTAGGATGGTATTGTCCACCAATTCTCTACCGGGTTGATTTCTCAGTGGGTCACTGCTTATAATCTGGTGGAAGATTTTCCTTAATAAAAATGCTCCATTTGAATTTGTTCCTGCAGGTGGTAGAGAGACAGCCTGTAGTGGCTGACACATGACCAGTGGAAGGCTGTCCATTATTCTTTCTTTCTTCAGTTAAGGCTTTGAATTGGATCCAGCTGTTCTTTGTTGCAAAGGCCAAAAGACCTCAATATCCTGCTCTTTGTTTTCCTGGAAGTTATTGGCTATTGTTAGGCCAGATTGGAACCCCTTAAAGAACTAAAATGTTGGTAGGTAGGTACTAGGGAGCAAGGTCTCAGAATAGCAGATGTGATGGCATTTCAAGATCAAGCCTCAGTTTCAGGTCTGGCAAAAGCCATGTGTTGACCCCAGTGGGGAATAGTCTATAAATGGACTTGAACAAAGAAGCCAACTGGATTCTTCTCATCCTTTACTTAGAACAAATAGTAATGCAATAATGTGAATACTTCTCATCACTGATCCAGTCATTGTTACATGCTAAATACTGTGCTAAAAGCTGTTTATAAGCTTCATCATCGTCATTTTCGCTCTAACATTTACTGAGCACTTATTAGGTGGCTCTTGTACTAAGCACTTTAAGCTTTGCCATCCTGTGAACACTGATATATTCCTCATTTTTGAGGCATGGATATTGAGCCTTAGGTTAACTAACTTTTCCAGTGTGCCACAATTAGCTAATGACAGAAATAGGGAACTAGAATAGGGATGTTTACTGAAATTATCAAAGGGTTAGAAATTGGTTGAAATAAGATTAAAAGAAAGGGACAGGAAAAGAGCAAAATTATTGAGAGGACTGAGAAATCTGCCAACTTCTTATACCATGCCAGCATTACCCCACTGCCTCTTGTAACAACTGTTTTTTCTTCTTTATCTTCTGATTTTGCAGCCAAAGAGGGCTGACCATTTGGATTGGCATAATCCTAAGCATGTCTAGAAATGGAATTCCTGTATTTCCTACTAAATAGCAACTCCAGTGAGATGACCAAGCACAAGATTGGTCAGGCAATACCTTCATGGATCAACTTGGTCAGAGTAAGAAACTCACTCACAACTGAACTTGGAATTCAAAAGGGATTTTCGTCTTCCAAATGTCAGATGTGATAGAGGGCTGTTGGTGAGTCACTCCCTTTTTCAAGGAATAGAGGCATAATTCCCAGCGGAATAATGAGCTTCAGCCCACTGGCGCCCAAGGAGCTAACACAGTGGGCAGATGTCCGAACTCTACTGGCCATGTCCCAGATGCAAACAATAGAACCCTGGCCAATTTCTACTAAAGAGAATATCTGAAGCCATGGTATTGCCTTGGCCCGCCAAAAATGCATTACAAGACCACGGTTGCCCACAATAGTCTCACTTCATAAAGAAGGAAAGGATTGGGGAGGGGAAGTAACGTGAGCTTATATTCTCTGATGGAGTTTGAGGAAAAGTGCTCAGAAAATTTGCCTCTTTGCCCTTTGAGATGATGGATTGCTTCAGTTTTATGAAATGCTGGGGCTAAATCCCTTCAAAGTTGGGACTACATGAATATTTAATTGGTCCCGAACAAGAAGAGTGAGGCCTTGCTCATTGCCAGTCTGGGGCAGTCATCATCAGTGGTCTTTTCCAGACTCTTTGTTTTAGAGGAGATCTTTTTAGTGGGGGAAACTCAGAGAGTTCCATTTGGGAAGGAGATTTTTTTTTTTTTAAGCTTTCCATAGTTGTCAGTAATTCTGTTCGCTAAAAATTGCATCATGAGAAAGGACTATAATGACATTGAGTTGTCTAAGCAGATCCTATTTCATATTCTCTAAAATGGATGCAGATTACAAAATTCAGAATGAGCACTTTTTTACAGTTCCCAGAATTTTGTCTGTTTGTGTGTTTACATTATGTAGTACTTTCATATATATCATTTTCCCTCAAGGTAAAAACTGCAGATACTGTTTTACGAGCAGGATCAGTGGTTAAATAACTTGCAAATGGTACATCAGGACGATTCAGTGGAGAACTAGAATTTAATCTGGGTCCCCTGATTCCAGGCCCTCTCCCTTTCCTACACAGGTCCTGTCCAGTCTATAGGGGCCACTCCTTGCTTTCTACCACTCATTCATTCCATTAATGGGCTTAGCCCCAGCTATGACATCTTCTCCATAAACAGGGGGAGATTGGGGCCTAGACAAAATGATATTTGTATAATTTCCCTGGAGCCAACGAACAACTTTTGCTTTATTGTATGTATTAACCTTGGTCACAAACCATTTGTCCTGGAGGAGTGATTTACCTTTAACTTTAGTAGGGGGAGAAATTATTTCCTACAGCATGTATGGTGATGAGTTTTCTTTAATAAATAGGACTCTGTCAATCACATTAAGACAATGAAAAATAGGACATGCAGATGTGTTTGGCTGCTTAGGATCTAAAACATAAAAACATTAAAAAGCACATTAAGTCACTTAAGGGAGCTTTCCTCAGAGCCACTGAATATCTATACACAGTTCCCTTGGGACATAATTCTGAAAGCTAAGAAGACTTTTGCTAAATTAGAGGAAAATAAAACAATTCCCCCTCAACTTCCAGAAAATTCCAGCCAAGCCTGAGTTCTAAACCTCTTAGATTTGGATTCGGTTCTAACCTTGGCAAAGAAGCACTAGCCCATCCCTACTGGAAAGCTCTCAAGAGAGTCAGTTCCAGCTTTCCAAAAACTTGCAGCCCAAATATGTTTGGCTCCACATCTGAACCTTTGTAATATTTGACATCTATTAGAAATTACCAAGTCGACTTTAGAAACCTAAAATCAAGCTGGACTCCAATGGGCGTATGGAGTCAAATTGATAAGATTGCCATGTAACTTAAGCAAACATTGAACCTTATTTGAAAACCCATGTGAAGGCTCACTCACATTTCTGGCAAGGGCTCTAAGATCTTTGGAGATATTAATGTGGAGGAAGAGGAGGGAGGTCTCAGTTTTCTCTTCTAATCCATCGCTTCCACCTCTGTAGCTACTGTATTTCATGACCTCAAAGGACAGAACTCCTGAAACTAGCCTAACAATGGTCCCTGTGAAATCAGAGGTCTTTAAAAACAAGGTGATAATTTTTCCTAATCTGAATTAACCCAGTGGAGCTAGTAACAGAATAAGAAAATTACTACTTTGACTTCACCAAGAGATTGGCAGCCTTTAAGCTGGGAAAACCCAGATAAGTTTGCTCACAAAGACGGAAAAGCATTTACAGATCAGATAAGATATTAATCCAATTTGGATCTCTCGAGAGAATGGAGAGGAAGTGGCCAATTAGAGGAATTCTGATCTAGCCTAAAGGCTGAGAAGACCCTCAAAGTAGCCAACAGATTTTTTGGGTTGTTTGGTTGGCTACGTGTTTCTTTAGAGGATGCTAAGGTAGAAGAAGCTATATTTTGTCTCTTGTAAGCTTCTGGGGATTTGGCAACCTTGCAATTTGTTTGTGAATGTCTAGGGCTCCTGGACATGTTGTCTAAGAAGTAACATGTGCTATATCCATTTGAGGCTGCAGGAAGTAGCAGGAAAAGCTATGAGTCTGGCCCCAACACTCTGCCGCTTAAACAGCAATGTGACCCTGAGATAAATCACTTATTCCTCGGAGCTTTGGGTTCTTCAAAATACATAGTTATTATAGTATCTTTTTCAGACTGCCGTTGTGAAAACTGAATGAAGGAATGCATATACAATCACTTAGCATTGTGCCTGCCACAGAGTTTGTTCTAGAAAAGTTAAAGTCACTTAAATCTATAAGGAAATGCCAAATCTATTTCTCCTCATTTACCACTTCCATCTTGTCATACTATCTCTAGGATAAGAAAACCTGAGTTGCTCTCTGGAACATTATTTCGTGATGTCATGATAAGTTCTGGACTCCTAGCACACTGTTACCTTCTATCTCAAAATCAGAGCAAAGAAGGAGATAAGACAACATACATTCATTATCATTCCTCCTCTTCTTTTTCTTCTACCCGTTTCATTAGCCACCCTGCCTGCTCTCCTTAAGTTTATTGTGATTATTTTTTCTTCCTTTTTCAATTATTTATTTTATTTATTTTTTAAAGATTGTATTTATTTATGAGAGACACAGAGAGAGAGACAGATACATAGGCAGAGGGACAAGCAGGCTCACTGCGGGGAGCCCGATGTGGGACTCGATCCCTGGACCCCAGGATCATGACCTGAGCTGAAGGCAGACGCTCAACCACTGAGCCACCCAGGGGTCTCTGATTTTTCTTCATTTTAAGACAAAATGGCCAGTATATTTTACCAGGTGAAATCCTTTTCAATAAACTGTTGCTCTAGTCATGAATGACTTTCCCTCTCTCTCTTTCCTTCCCATGCTGTCTACCTCAGTCTTTTTCTTCCTTAGTCTTATTCATTTATATCATCAACAGTATGTTTGAATGCTAGTTATGTAGCAGTCATTTGTTGAGACATTGCATGTCTCACACTAAACCGTGTGCTGTCTCTGCTCTCACAGAGCTGACACTCTAGGGGCATTGGGTGGGAAAGGGGCAAGAAGTAATGAACCAAATAAACATGTTCCATACATACAGTGGCAATAAGAGCAATGGTGAAATATGACACTGGGTAATAGAATAGAAGCTGATGGGTAGTCAGACTTGGGAAGAGGTTTCTGACGATAGGACTTTTGAGCAGAGACTTGGGAGGGAGGTGAAGGTGAAAGGACTATCTATGATCTTCTAGGGGAAGAACATTCGGCAAAGGGAAGAGTCAGAGCAAAGGTACGCTGGGAGCACAGTGAGGAAGCTGAGGACTTTGGGATTTACTCTAAATTGGGTATGAGGCCATCAGGGGATTTGAGCAGATGAGATGATATGATAAAATGTAACTTTTAGAATGCTTTTCTGGGCACCTATTTGGGAAATGGCAGTAAACTCTGAGTCAGAATCATGGGGAAGAGTAGCACTCAGAAAATATAGCATATTCATAATGGAAACTCTTGCTTTTTTGTTGAATAGTAATGTTTAGTTAAAAAAAAACAAGCAAGCAAAGTGCTAATATTTCTAACTAAAAATACAGTTTCTAGCATTTCTTCCATTTTTTCTCTTGCCTTCCTTTCTCTTTTCTCATTCCTTTGGTTGGAAGAGAAAGAACACCAAGTTGAGAAGGGGGTTAGTTTTCTCCTTCAGTAGGAGTGTAGGTAGAGTCTAGAACAGTGTTACTTACCTTTGATTAATTTATATATTGTCATCCTAATAATCAGTGCTGATGTTTATTGAAGCCTTATTATGTGTTGCCAAGAATATTGCTAAGTGCATAGCATGCGGGACATTGACTCCTTAAGGACTGTTACTGATCATTTGGTAAATAAAAAGACTGAGTCTTGAAGAGGATGAGTAATACTCTCAATGTCATACATTAAGCAATTTCTGAAGGCAAGACCCTGGTCCATTTGGCTCAAAGTCTATACTCTCCACAGACACATAATATTGCTCTCCAGCCACTCATTCGCTTATACAAATAGTTATAAAGGGGAAATTATTAACCAGACCAAGTATTGCATTAGGGTAAGATGTGGCATGGATGTGTAGTTGTGTAACTCAAATCTAATGTGAATGGTATTCAAAACGTTGAGCTTAATTTTATGTTCACTAGAAATTTGAATTAGTAAATGGAGACTTTACTTAGACTGGAAAATTATGCCCCATTTTGTAATCATTTAAGAGTTGAGAGTACAACATTAAAAGAGGGTCTGTCCTCCAGAAATATCTTAGGTCCCATTTTTCTCTGAATGGAGACAGCTCTACATTCAATTATTTTATGCTAAGCACCTATGTTTTACCTGCTGTCAGAATATGTTTACAAATGACTTTCCCATCTCTTCCATCAAAGGGGCTGGTTTTTAGAAGGAATAAGAAAGATTTCAATGGCTAAAGTCAGCAAACAGCTCTACATTAATGATGGAGAGGGAAGTCTTCCATTTTCAGTCACAGCTGAAAGATTGGTTGGTTCTGCTAGATAAAACCATAAAACCGATTTTCTTCGTGATGGGTGTATGTATGGTGTATAATTGTAGGATCTTCCTGCCATTTATATTTTTTATCATTTCCCTAGGATTGGGAGGCATTTGATAATTTTTTCCCTCCATAGAACAGAAGGGGAAAAGGAGCTTGAGAGAGGTCACTGAATCACCCACAATCCTGCAGTTACTTGACTAGAACCTGAGTGTACTAGCCAGGGCTCTCCAGAGAAACATGAGCCAATATGTGTATGTACTAGAATTGTTTGGAATTAGTTCATGAGATTATTGGAGGTTTATGAGTCCCAAGATTTGCATCTGGTAAGCTGGAGGTTCGGGAGAGCCAAATGATGTTTTAGTCTGAACGCTCACAGGCTAGAGATCCAAGATGAGTCAATATTTCAGTTGAGTCTAAAGGTTGGAATGAAATGGTATCTCAGCCCAACTAGTCAGGCAGAAGGTAAGAAGGAAGGCTAGCTTTGTTCTATACAGGCCCTCTTCTGACTGGATGAGGACCATTAGTAGAATAATCTGCATTATACAGTCTACCAATTTAAATGTTGATCTCATCCAAAAACAAACTCACAGACACACCCAGAATAGTGTTTGACCAAATATCTGGGTACCTCGTGGATCACGCAAGTTGACACATAAAATTGACTGTCACAATGAATCTCTAGCTCCATGCCTTGTACCATATATGTTTGGTTATGCTTCCTTTTAACACTCACACACACACACACACACACACACACACACACACTATGCAATATCGTAGTAGCAGCAAAAACAAAATGTAAGAGATAAAAACAAACATATTTTTTGGAAGAATATTCTTCTAAATGAGAAAGGAGCTTATAAGTAGGATTGACTCCAAACATAAGACTTCTCAAACTTAGTTGTCGTAGATTAACATTCACCTGAATATCCTGATCTCACATAAGTTACAAACACAGAGACGTATGCATGTTAAAAAATTGGACATGAAAAGCACAACAGAGATTACTTATACATTTTAATATGTCCCGAATGTGAATCAATACTTTCATGAGTTCCTGATTCATTGCATACCATGAAGTGACCCAGGGGCCTTTCAGCACTCCCGGTGCCATCCAGCTTGCTTGCCTTGGCGTGGCTAAGAAAACCACAGCTCACTGCTTTGCTCAGTACACTCAGCAAGAAGACGAACGGAGACGGGTGAGAGCACACGTTCCGGGCAGCAGAGACTCCATTTAGAAAGCCTTGGGATGATGAAGGGGTAATGTGTCTTGACTTCTGACACTGTTAAATACTTTGCTACTACTTTTCCTTCCATTTCTCACCTTCCTGAAGTCTGAGGGAAATGAGGGGAAAAGGAAAGTTTGGCAGAAACTCCACTTTGGAGAAAGAAAATCTTATTTGAGTAAAGGTCCTAGATTGAAGAGCACTCATTGCATTTGCTTTGATAACTGGTTAACTCTTTATTAACTTGCTCACAAAAACTTGCAGACGTTGGGTGGGAGGAGGGACTAGGGGAGACTGAAATAAATGTCAGTGTCTGCCTACAAAAGAGGAAGCAACAGAGATCGAGCCCTCTTGACTGGGCATTCAGTGATTTTTGAGCAGCTGCTTAAACAGCATACTGAGCCTGAGTCCAATGACACATCTACGCTGTTTTCACCTGAGGTCTGCTCGTCCCTAAAATGCTTTAGGTTTGCGCTAGACTTAGGAAGCCTTAATCTTCTCTTGGTTCTCTTCCTGATTAAGAACATGGGGATGCAGAGATACTTGAAGATAAGTTGAAAATAAGAGACTTGCTTTCTAGTTATAAGAAACGACTTGTTTATTTTAAAGATTTTGTTTATTTATTTATTTAGAGAGACAGAGTATATGAGAGTCAGGAGAGAAGCAACACGGGAGAGAGAATCTCAAGCAGCCTGAGCCACCCAGGCGTCCCAAGATTTTTCTTACTAGGAAATTCGTTGTATGGTACCAGATTTACTTATATATTTTAAGGTATTGCTACAAAATTAACTTCATCTATAAGGAGAGTCACTTATTCTCTTCCTTTTGGGGGGAACTGATGATTTTTTAAGTGCTAGGATGATATGTTTGTATAAAGCTGAAAATATGGGTTCTTGATCTCCTGAAGGAGTAGCAGTTTACCAGAATAAACATAAGTTTATGCAAGTGTATGTGCATGTGTGTGTTACATAGGTAAGATCTACTTGGGATAAAAGTGACTAAGAAAGCGTACAGAAGCAGTCCTGGTTAGGGCGGCAAGGGAAGAGAAGAACCAACTTTGTAGTGTGAATTATTTAAAAAGAAATCAGTTCAGAAAACCATCTGTATGCGGGGCACTTGGGTGGCTCAGTCGGTTAAGCATCTGCCTTTGGCTCAAGTCATGATCTCAAGGTTCTGGGATCCAGCGGTGTGTGAGGCTCCCTGCTCAGCGGGGAGTCTGCTTCTCCCTCTCCCCGTGTGCCCCCCCCCTCACTCTTTCTCTCTTGCTATGTCTCAAATAAATAAAAATCTTTAAAAAAAAAAAAAGCTGACTGTACAAACTTACTTGAGCAATGAAAGGGAAGACCGGCTGCAAGCACGTGATATGTGTATGTGCGTGTGTATGTGGTGGTGATGGGTTACTTTTATTCCCAATCCCAGGGAGGACTCCTAGGCAGTCTAACAATACTCTGTTTACATGCTTATTGGGGGTGTTGAGAAAAACAAGACTTAAGCCACATCGAAAGAAAACTCAGTGCATTCTTCCAAGACTTGGTGCTCCCAGTTGTAGAATATCTGGGACTGGAGTAAAGCTGTTTGTCTTCCCTGGTTTTTAGCCCATGACACATCTGTGATTCATTCCTTTAATTATTGCAAACGAGGGTCTGAATGACACATTTTTTAATTGTATATTGCTAGTAATGGGTGCATTTGTCTCTAACCCTGCCAGCAGTATTATTTTAAATTTGTGCTTTGTTCCCTTCCAAAGGAATCACTCCTTCTAAATGGCGTAATGATGATGTTGGTAATAATAACATCAACAACAATAACATCTGCCATTTATTGAGCATTAATTAGGTGCCAGGCATAGCATGAGAGGATTTACAATGTGGTGGTGGTGGTGGGGCGCCTGGGTGGCTCAGTTGGTTAAGCGTCTGACTTTTGGTTTCAGCACAGGTCCTGCTCCCTGGGTCCTGGGAGGCAGCTCAGAGCATTGCTAGGGCTCCAAGCTCAGCAGGGAGTCCCCTTGAGGATACTCTCCTCTGCCCCCCTCCCCCTTGCTTACAGGCGTGGGCATGTGAGCTCTCTCTGACCCTCTCTCTGAAAATAAATAAATAAATATTTTTTTTTAAAAAATAGAGTATGGTAGCCAGCACAGACTGTCTTCAGACTGCTGGATTCACATCCTGACTCCACAGTTGACTACTTATGGACCCATGGGCACTTTATTGAGACCTTGGTCTCTTCATCTATAAAATGAGTTTAGTGATACGATTTCCCGATCTTATGATGATAGAATGAACTGATGCAGGGAAACAACTTTACACTGTGCCTGGCATGTGGTGAGTACAGTATACCTGCTAACTATTATTGTTTTTATTATTCTCATTGTTTTGTGTAATGCTCATATCACCACTGAAGGACAGATATTATTATGTCAATTTTACAAATTATGAAGCAAAGACCTAGAGACGTTGAATAATTTATCCAAGTTTATGCATCTGGTAAACAATGGAATTGGGATTTGAATTTAGATCCATTACTTTTTGTCATTAGGCTAGATTATCCTATAGCCTGTTCTCCTGTGATCTCCCAGATTTGAGAAGGCAGCACTATGGCAAGAAGAATGTTATTTGATTTCTCCTATCAGTTATTAAAACGCCAAGCACTTTTTTAAAAAAAAAATATTTATTTATTTATGATAGTCACAGAGAGAGAGAGAGAGAGAGGTAGAGACACAGGCAGAGGGAGAAGCAGGCTCCATGCACCGGGAGCCCGATGTGGGATTCGATCCCGGGTCTCCAGGATGGCGCCCTGGGCCAAAGGCAGGTGCTAAACCGCTGCGCCACCCAGGGATCCCCATGCACTTTTTATAAATTATTTGTAAGTATTTCAAAAGGTTCTGTGAAGTTGACATTCTTATCCTATTTGGGACTACATGAAGAAATGAAACTGAATATTATAAAATATTCTATAAATTGTAGGTTCATCAGGAATGCCTGGCAGGCTCATGCTCAGGGTCTTTGCACTTCTTGCCTAGAATGTTTTCTGTCCAGATACTCAACTCACGTGGATCATACCCTCTACTCCTTCAAATTAATGAGGTCCTGACTGTCCTATTTAAATTATGAACACTATCCCTACTCTTGACAGTTCTTAAACTCCTTTTTTGATTTAGTATGTTTTTAATATCACCTACTCCCAAATGACATATTATACAATATACTTTTTAAATTTTAAATTATTTGCTATTGGAGTCTTCATGCAATCTACTTGTAATCATTCTCACAATGAATTATTTTTTCCTCATAAAAGGGTGTCATTGAGGGCAAGGGGGCATACATAAAAAGCTAAGGGGGCATTTGAAGCAGACCACAAAATATTTAATCCACACAAATCTGGGTGCCTCCCATTCTGTTTCCACACAGGGCCCCATTCAAATAAACACCAGTCTAAAAGCAATGTTCATTGGAAAGACATTTTTGACTTTACCTATATATATCTTTACCTTTATATATCTATAAAAAATAGGTATACTTATATTCCACTTAACGGCACACACCAGGACTTTCTAAGATGTCTCACTCTTTACCTCACAGATACTCTCTGCCCACCAACCAGATTCCTTTCACATTTTCAAAAGAAATTTCCCTAAAGCTTCTCTCTCTCTTTCTCTCTCTCTCTTTTTTTTTTTTTTACCTCTCTGCCTTCTTGTGACCCTCCAGATGGAGTCTGTTTTTTTTTTTTTTTTTTTTTTTAAGTGATTCTTTTCTCTTCCCACTGTGAATTAAGCAGCAGGTCTGGGTTCCTCTCAATTATCTCCTCATCACCCTGATTCTGTATAACAAAGGGTCAAGACATCTGGGAGACCCAGAATTTGTAAGAGTGTTCAAAGAAGTAACAGTGATAATTATTTGAATTCACTTACTTTTTTCTTCTGTCATATACATGGAAGCCAACTAGGTTTCCTTGGGCACTTCCTCCCCTTTTATTTAGGAAAATTCTGTATTTTGTTAGGTCCCACCATGACTTGTGCTCGCCAGCATGGTGATGACTGAAATGCTTTGTGGACATACTCCCTCAAAAGACAGGAGGGCAGGTGGGAAGAAGATTTGAAAGTAGGAAGATGGAGGGTAGATTATATGTTTGTTTTATAACATTCTCCCGTCCTAGAAAACCTAAAATGGTTTATGTGAGCTCAGACTAACCTAAACATTTTAACCTGTCAATCATAGCATGTTTGTTGACCTAAGATGGACAGATAGCAAGATAATTATTAGAGGGGAAAGTTCTACTCCCATCTCTGTTATCTTGGCATTAATTTCAGGGTTTTGTTTTCCAACCTGGCTAAATAACACTGAGAAAATAAATGCACTCTGATCATTTTAGCTCTTTAAAGGGCATGTATGTGTTTAATGTTCTTTAATTTATTTATGGCAGGGAATCCTTTTGCTTATCTGCTTAAACAGCCTCTTTCCCTATCCTATCTCACTGTTTGGTTTTTATGTCTATGTTTTCTGTTTTGCAGTTCCCATCTCTGAACTTGTCTTAGTGCAGCTATTACTTTTTTTGAATAAAAGGAGGGGACAGCAGTTAGTAAAGAAAGTCCAAGGCACAACCTCTGAATATGTCTTGATTCCTGGGGTCTGGGATGGCCTGAAGTCCCTGTCTTGTGAAGTTCCCTGGTTATATGTGTCAGGCCAGGGAGCACCGTGTTGATGTTCCTGGGGAAGATTACAAAAGCTGTAATGACATGGCTGCCCATTTCTCTCCTTATGGGCAAAGGTGTGGGGAGCCTCTTGCATCCTGTTCCTAAAAGTTTCCTCTCTGTATCAGTCTTGTCCAGTCTGATGGTTGGGGCACTTATCCTTACCCTCTGAGACTGTAGGTTCTAGAGAGCCAAAAGAGTCATTTCAGGGAAGAAGAATAAGGCACTTTGAGGGAGGGTGCTTTTTTTGAGGAGGTGTGGCACTCTTCCTTGTGTGTTCTGAAGCTAAACTGTGACCAAGGTATCACGTGGAGGGGTTGCCAACCCTCAGTGAAGGATATGAATAAAGGGTGACAAGCACCTGACTGCAAATTGGAACTAATAGGTCCTAATTCCAGATCTGCCTCCCTCTGACCATGTGATCTCAGATGAATCATGTTATCTTTCTGTACATTGATGCAGTTGGACTATACGAGCCAAATCTTTGATTTATGACTCACTCTATGAGATGTGAATTTTAGACCTTTTTCCTTCTTCCACAACATACTGTTGGACGTAGCTTCCTGGGAGAATAGCGTACAGGCAGGGGGAGAAAGTCGAATGTCATTAATAGTTTCAAGTTTTGGGATCCCTGGGTGGCGCAGCGGTTTGGCGCCTGCCTTTGCCCCAGGGCGTGATCCTGGAGACCCGGGATCGAATCCCACATCGGGCTCCCGGTGCATGGAGCCTGCTTCTCCCTCTGCCTGTGTCTCTGTGCCTCTCTCTCTCTCTGTGACTATCATAAATAAAAAAATAAAAAAAAAATAAAAAAAAAATAGTTTCAAGTTTTATTCTAAGAGATTCACTCTTACCAAAGTCTTTAGAATGTGACCTAATGCAAGGCTGTCCTGTATAGAGCTCTCCAGGGAACCACTTTAGCCTGGAAGTTCAGAGAAGGCATCTGGACTCAGTCCCAAATCATTCACTATTAGCCATGTGATGAAGAGCCAGCACTTTAATCTTTGTATGCGTCTGTTTTCTCAGCCATATATCTCATAAAAATGTTTTGGAGATTTAGTTAGTAATATAAAGAATTTACAACAGAGCCTGGTCTATAATGGGCACTCAGTATTACTTTCTGATTTCTGAATAAAGACTAACAAAAGGCCAAAGTAAGGAGCAGCAGAGGAATGGGCATACATTTTTGATTCATTCAATGTACAATGGATACTTTTGATGTGTCACATGACTTCTGTGTGCTGTCAGAGAGATGGGAAAGAGTCCTGCAATGGCTTCCAGCTTCAAGGAGCTACGCAGGAAGAGAGTAACAGGCCAAGAGCTATAGTAACATAGTGATAAAGGTGATGGCAGAGATATACCCTTGTACGTGGTAAATGATTAGACACATGAGCCACAAAACCCAGACTTAACAGCAGTCAGGGCACAATGTACAGGTAGGATAAATGCCTGATCAGTTGGTATTTAATGTTGGTATTATCAGGAATTTTCTGTGGGGCTTGGGGAGAATAAGTAATGGAGCAACCTAGTATGAACTATTAAGATTACACCATGTATTCACTTTTAGTTATTCCTAAGGCAGGGATTCTTAATGAGAAGTGCACACTGAGATATCCTATGGTAGACTTGAAAAAAAAAAAACAAAAAACAAACACCACCACAGGCTTTATTCTCAACCCCAAAGATTCTCATTCATTAGATATTAGGGGTCAGGTCCAGACATCTACACTTTTAAAAAGCTCCCCTGGTAATTGTGTGTTTCCTGGGTGAAGATCAGTCTTTCAAGGAGAAAGCTTTCTGGATTTATGAGAACTTAAACTGAGCATGTGACTCATGTTTACTGTGACTTGTGCTCACCAGCGTGGGGCACAACATCTCCTTTGAAAAGAGACATAGCCAGACATGTTTTGTTGTATTTTACCTTATATTCCTGGCAGAGCTAAATGATCCAGAGTTGAGAGCACCTGTGGCCAATATAATCTCAGTTTATAAATCTCATAATTCATGATATAATGTGTTTGAAATGTATTACCTTGGCCAGGTTGAACTACATTTCTCAGAATTCTTTTTCTTTTAGGAAAGCCAGATTAAGCAAATAAAAATATAGAGCACTCAGTTACATTTGAATTTTATATAAACAATGCATCTATTTATCTATTTAGATAGGCATGAAAGTGTCCCATGCAATATTTGAGACACACTTATACCAAAAAAAAGTCCGTTGCTTATCTGAAATTTGAATTTAACTGGGTGTCTGTATTTTATCTGGCAACCCTACTTTCCTGTATGTTTCTGGTTGGGGTGGATCACAAGGGAGATTCTTGCAAGATTTGGAGCATTTTGTAGTTCATATATGTTGTCGCTCACTTGCTGACTTGTCTTATTGGTATGAAGCAGCAGAGGGACATAAACCACTCTACCTTTCCCTGGATCCTCCTTCAGCTTCTCCAACTCCTAGACCAAGATTATGTGTTTAGGTCTATATTATATTGAAGGGCCCTGACTTCTACGGGATAACCTCAGCACCAAGGTCAGAGCCAGCAAGAACTGACCTGGGTTGCAGTCTGTCCTCATGAGATCCCAGTTCATGCTTGTGGTTTCTCGTCTGACCTTGATCTTCCCTGATTTACACCCACTGTCCCGTCCCAATTACCCACCCAATTTCAAGCTCCAGCACCAGACCCAGAGGCAACAGTCTTACAGAAAGATGCTTAACCAGCTCTGACAATTGGGTGAAGGAAGTCAATGATGCCTATTGGGATTTGAGAAAGCAAGGATTTTGCTAAGTATCCTTGGCCATTGCCTACTTCTGTTTCCCATAATCAACCTTCACATAACCGTAACCACAAAAGATTATTTTTCATTAGCAACTTACACTAAAATGAAAGAAGAGGACTGCTACCCTGAGGTATCATGTTAGGGAAAAGGGAACAACAGCAGACAGCCTATAAGAGCTCTACCTTCTATGGTAGACTCATGTGCATTTGTAAATCAGCTCTGTTAGGCATATTTTCCCTTGTAATTTTCTTAAGACAAATGAGTAGGTCATTTTCTTATTTACCATGCTTGTTACAAAGGAACCATAAACATACAAAAGAACAAACTGGGAGACAAATATAGTCTTCCATTTACCTTGGTCACTTATAGAAGTTGATGGTTAATCCTCAAGGTGATTCTTTATTTAACACAGCAACATGTGGGCCCTGTAGCATATCAGATCCTCTCATCCACGGTGGGGCACTGAGTATATACACCGTGTGACATTTATATGTTCAGGCATAAAGTAAAGTGAATGGTGTTGAGAGAAATGGATACTTTAACACTATAGGCATCCAGCATATTAAAAGGAGACTCAGCTTTTAAACATGTGTACTCTGTGGCTATTTAGCTCTCTGCAGGATACCCACTGAGATGATGCTTCTCATGCACAGATAACCAGTCCTTTCCCTTGAAAGCCATGGTATGTGTTAAACATTAACCCTTCATTCTCCTCCAGTTGCCGACTTAGATTTGCAACAGTCCTTTCACATTATATTTTAAGTGGCTTCTAATGTCTGGGCTAAGTCCACACAGTAAGAAGAGAAGATACAGAGAGAGGGGAAAATAAAACCCATAAAGCTCCCTTAAATACCAGAGGAATCAGAAAGTATGTATGAAGAGCTATAAGCCTCAGAAGCTTCAGTTACCCTACAGATCTGTATGTCATTTCACTTTCTTGCTTGAACCTTCTTTCTTAAAGACAGATTTTTCTGTTGATGAAGCATGAGTTAGTCACCCAAAGTTTTTCCAGAAAAAGACTTTCTTTTCAGGAATTAGGGACAATCCTAGGTGATTCCACCATAACGTAGTACTTTTTTTAGTCCTTCTCCCTCACGTAATCAAGATGGTGTCAACTTACATTTAACTTGACTGAAATTGGGAAATCATGCAAACCTTAATGGGGGCAGATGATGGAAAGAAAGAAAGACGACCCAAGAAGTGAATTTGCAAGTTTTCAGCTTTACTTTTTCAGATATCTAGTTGCTAGTTTGGCCTCATTTTAGCATTCCATTTGGTTCTGTTCCTGTAACCTCAGTCTTGGGTTTGGAGAGACTCTTTAGTTTAAATTTCCAGAGTCAAGTGTCACAAATATGTCTTCTTGGCAAGATCAAATCTTTCAACCTTGATTATATCACCATTTGCATGTCTTAATTAATAAAAGGTTTTAAAAAATCCAGTGTGGGTGATTATAAAAGAGTTGTGTTCCCTTTAATTTGTTTTGCAAGGAGAAAATGTGTGAATCCTATTGTTTTAATTAGAACATTGTACAGTCTCTTCGAGTTACATTCTGCCCTCTGATTGGCAGTCAACAGAACAAAAGGAAGAAACAAACAAACAAAAAAAAATCAGGTTCTGAAACTGATAGCAATGAATTATGAGTAAAGAAAATGTAATAAATTAGAAACAATTTTGGGAGTCTGGCAAAGAGATAATTACATGTTTCAGATAAATTGTTTTGCTAGGGATTAACATTCATACATCTTTGTAGTTTCCTTTGGTACTTGGTAGTGTTTGTGGTCACAACCTTCATGCAATAAGGAATTGAGAGAATAAAGGTGGGAAAAGGTCCTGAAAACAAGATTTTGACCTTAGTCTTTGTGGAAAAGAAGCAAAAGAAACCAAAGAGTAGGAGTAAAGGTTGAGAGGGAACTGGGAGAAAGATCAGACTCCCTGTCAGCCTTCTAGTTTGTGTCTGTTCCCTGCCAGCAGACAGTTGGAGGACATCCTTCACTACCCACAGGCATGCTTACCCTTTTTCTTCTTACCGGTATGAGTAATGCTTCATGTCTGTGAGGAGGTGCCTGGTCCCTTCTTTGCCCAAATTATTATTGAAAAAGACTGTCTGCAAGTTTAGTCTTGAATTTGTCTTGCTTTGTCTACATCACTGAAGTCAGGCTGCATCAACTCTGGCTCCAGGGGGAGCTCTTTGGTCCCACGAACTGATCCCACAAAGAGGGATGTGTGACATGGTGCCAGATTGAGCTTCTTGGCCTCATTCTTCCCATGAAAATTGATTATGTGATTTCTCAGAGAAAGAATATAGTGTATTCAAGGTTTGTACACGTTACCATGTTGAACAATGAAACATTTGTGGGTATGGGTTTTTTTTGGTTTTGTCTTTTTTAGTAAATATGTCAATATGGTCTCAACCTATTGTTTTAAAAACAGTTACTCACTCTTGCCATATGTTAGGGGTTAAACGGAAGCTTTGGGGTTCTTTTTTTTTTTTGCTTTGGGGTTCTTAACAATGGTATTAACATGGCCTTTTGGCAAGGGTCCTAGGTATACCAGAACTCTGCCCTAAACCATAGCCGCTATTCACCACAAGCTTTCTAATCTATGGATGTGCACGAAGGACACCAGTGACTGGAAAAGTACTATGTCCCTGTTGGCTCTGCTCACTTCTGAATTCCAGGTCACAATACTCTGCTAAATTGGATTGCAAAGTGTGATCTCAGGGATATCTTTGATCTTGCTAAGTTCAAACTTGAATCCCTTCATTGTAGAAAGTATGAGGGGACTGGAAAGAGAACATAGGCTGGATGGGTCAGTCTCAAGTGGATGGATAAGAGATTCAGGCAGCACTTCTACATCATCTGTGTGAGAGGAAGAGGAGAGCCCTCAGAGAGAGAATTAGAGCAGTGACTAGATAGCTAGAAGTCCAGGCTCAATTAATCCTTCAGAATCAAAGTCATAGCAAATTCTCTTTCCTGAGAGGGAATAGAGAGAATGTAAAATCTTGAGAGTCTCAGTTCTTAGACAACTTCACAACATGGTTTCTCAGTTTGCTGGGTGGGACCTTGGCCAATTTTTGTCTATTTAGTCTTTCTCTCTCTCTCTCTCTCTCTCTATATATATATATAGAGAGAGAGAGAAAGAGAAATATATATATAGAGAGAGAAAGAGAGAAATATATATGTGTGTGTGTATATATATATATATATATATTCACCATATACCACATGAGAATCAGAGGGTATTGAGAGCTTTATCACAAGAGACAAAATGTGAAAGATAAATAAAATTTCTTAAATTAAAAAAATTTTTAAAAATCTCTCTATATATTTATTAAAATTTGCTTATTAAAATTATTTATTTATTAAAATTATTAAAATCTTATCAAATTTTATTAAAATTATTTAAAATTTCTTTAATAAAATTATTTACTTATTTATTTATTAAAATTTTAAAAATCTCTCTCCATAGTTTTATATATATAGAGAGAAATATATACATGAGAGAAATATATACGTGTGTATGTATATATATACATATATATATTCACCATATACCACATGAGAATCAGAGGGTATTGAGAGCTTTATCACAAGAGACAAAATGTGAAAGATAAATAAAATTTCTCAAATTAAAAAAATTCTTAAAAAAAATTCTTAAATTTATCACAAGCTGTACTTTGTGTGTATTTTTTTTTAATTAAAAAGAAAAAAATTTTAAGTAATCTCTATACCCAGTGTGGGGTTTGAACTCACAACCCCAAGACCAAGAATTGCATGCTCCACTGAGTCAGCCAGGCTCCCATCACAAAATGGAAAGCCTATTTGATTCTGGAAAGCCTATTTTAAGTTTTCCCAACTCCCTAGCACCCACACTTTACCTTTTAAGATTTTTAATATTAGAATTTAACTGAAAAGTTCTCAATAGAGAGCAATTTTGCTCCCTAGGGTACATTCGAAAATGTCTGTGACATTTCTTTGGTTGTCACAACCGTATGTTTGGGGGTGGGAGAGGTTGCTATTGGCATCTAATGGGTTAAAGCCAGGAATGCTGCTCTACATCCTACAGTGCACAGGACAGTCTCCACAGCAAAGAGTTATTTGGCTCAAAATGTCAGTAGAACTGAAATTAAAACTCCTGATTTTTAGCTTGTTAAATAATCTCTCCACTGTATGTCCTCTTTGAACCAGTATCCCTCACATATCCCTGGATATTCTCTTTATTCACAACTCCATATATTTGCTTGGGCATAATGTAAATAAATATATATGGATATGTAAATATACATAGATATGTAAATATATCTGTGTATATGTATGTATGTATATTTGACTTAGATTTATATAGGTCAGTGCTGGGAGATGGATTTATTTTTCTTTCCAGAAGGGTACACCAAATTTAAACTTGGGGAAAGGGTAGTAGGGACAAATCAGTTATTTCAAGAACAAACTTTAACATTAACCTAGACAACGACAGCCTTCTTTCTCTAGGCAGATGACACATCTTCTCTAGATTGTCTTGTAGAAATTATAAAACCCTATTTTTGTTGTTGTTTTAATTAGTACTCTGAGATATTCAGTCAGTATATGTGAAAATAAACATTATTCATTCTCTGGCAGATTAAACTTAATATTTGTCCTGTCACCCTCACCCTCCAGTGGAAGGTTAACAGAGACAGACTTGCCCACAGCCATAAAATAAGTCCTGACAGGCCCGGATTTCCATTTCCACTTTCAAGAATTAAATCAGCTGTCCTATGAACTAGAAATATGCATGGAATCTCCAGTTTTAATTTGGCATTTTTATTTGCCTAACTGCTTTTAATTTTATTAAGATTTATTTAAACAATTTATTCCTATGAGTAATTATTTTATTGTTTTTTAAAAAAATATGACTCATGTTTATGATACAAATTCCAAACAAAAAGAGAAGTCAAACAGACAAAAACCACAATTTCCCCTAATCCAGTATTAACCATTTCACATACACTCCTGACAATTCTCTCTACTGACACATACAGAGATGGGTGGATGCATAATATATGGATACAAGAAAGCAGGAATCTAACTATGTAGAAGGCATTTTCATGAATTACCTTTAATTTTCCTTAAATTTAGTAGTAGAAAAACTGAAGTAAAGCTGAATGATTTCCAAGCTCCAGATAAATATTTCATAAACACTAGTGGGATGAGTTCTTAGAGCACTTCTCTATGGCAGAAGCTTTCAACTTTGCCTACACACTGGCATCAGCTGAAAAGCCTGTAAAAATCGAAAAGACCTAAGAGCAATTAAATTAGAGTCTCAAGGGATGGGACTCAAGTGTTAGTGTTTCTTAAAGCTCTGAAATGATTCTAGTCGGTACCCAAGATTGTGAACCATTGCTCTAAGATTAAGAAAAAAAAATGACAATGAAAATAACCCAGAGTTAAAATCTATACTTCTTTTAAAAATTTTTTGAAGTTAATTGATTTGCTATAAAATATGAGGAAATTAACATTCTCACACTTTCTCCCACTATTTTGCTGCCTCCTCATTTTTGTGGTCTATAGTATTTTTACTTTGTCAGGGTTTATAACATTTATCCTTTATACTACAAAATTTCCCTCAGTCGGAGGAGTAATCAGAGAGATGATGAGGATGGAGAAAGATATTCCAGAACAACAACAGATCCCTAGGCATCAAAGAATTTATGAACAGAGACTGAAGTTTGGCAGGGGGCTGGCTACACCTGCAAGGAGAAATCTCAACCCAATTCTTTGTAGCTTCTTACTTTATTATTAATGAAGTATTTGTGTTTACTTTGGGAAATAGGAAGATAGATGATCAACTACATCTTAGATATTTTTATTCAACACTTTTTTTTTTTTTTTTTTTTTTTTTTTTTTTTTTTTTAGTTATCATCACCTGTGCTGTTTTGGGAGACAAGTTATTTTTAACTATTTTTAGACCACAGGCCCCTTTAACTCTCAGAACTATAGGAGTCCTGACTGGAGATGGAGTGAGGAGTACCAATTCTCAGAGTCCTGAGCCAATTTTAAATGGTTTACAGACTTCAGGGTAAGAATCTCTGTTTTAAACATTTAGTTTTGCCGGCTCTCCTCTTTGTTTATTCACTGACTAAATTGCATTAGGGTGAATGGGACCTTCCCAATGAAGGAATAGGTTTCTGATTGAGGGGGAAAACTTAGGAATACGTTACTATGTATGCTATTTGAGAGTGTACTTTATTTTTTCTTTCTTTTTCGTTGGAATGCTGCTAACTTCTTACAAAACATTAAAACATTCACAAAGCATGGCCAGGTAGTTCAGACAATTAGGGCTGCACAAGGTAAGTAAAAAGGTCTTCTCTAGAAATAGAGATGAGAATACAATTTAGTATCCTAAGTAGTTATGTTTAGAAAAGCAAAGATGGGTCTGGAGGGGAGCCAGTTAGTATAGCGAATTTTCAGAGCTGTGTAAGTCTTTCTTGGACATTGGGATTAACTCACTGATGTTCCCGATTCACCCATGACCCATCTGGGACATGATCCATACAGACTGGGGACACAGGTCTTTGGTTTACATCAGAATGCTAAAAAGTTTCCAAGACTACTAGTGCTTCTGTTTCTTTCTTCCATTGCTGTCCGTTACTGTCCCTTCCTCTCCCACCTTGAATTCACTGGGTAAGACTAGGGGTTGTTGGATTTAGGCTCCAAGGCAACTTTCAGACAATTTCCTTCCTTCCTTCCTTCCTTCCTTCCTTCCTTCCTTCCTTCCTTCCTTCCTTCATTTCTTCTTCTTCTCCTTCTTCTTCTTCTTCTTCTTCTTCTTCTTCTTCTTCTTCTTCTTCTTCTTCTTCTTCTTCTTCTTCTTCTTCTTCTTTCTTCTTCTTCTTCTTCTTCTTCTTCTTCTTCTTCTTCTTCTTCTTCTTCTTCTTTCCTTCCTTCCTTCCTTCCTTCCTTTTCTCTTTCTTTCTTTCTTTCTTTCTTTCTTTCTTTCTTTCTTTCTTTCTTTTCTTTCTTTCTTTCTTTCGAGAATTTTGTCATTATTGATACTCCATTTTCAACCTTGAAGACTATCTTTATAACTTCCGAGCAGATCTGTTTTGCTCTTAATAATAACCATTAAAATAATCCTTGGGCACCTAGGTGGCACAGTTGGTTAGGTCTCCGACTGTTGGTTTCAGCTCAGGCTGTGATCTTGGGATTGAGGGGTTGAGCCCCTTGCCAGGCTCCATCCTGAGCATGGAGTTTGCTTTAGATTCTCTCTCCCTCTCTCTTTCTCTCTCTCTGCCTTTCTCCCACTTGTACACACACTCTCAAATAAATACATCTTTTTTAAAAAGTCATTCTTTTCTTTATGGCATTCTGGGATCACTCTTCCTTTGTTTCCATAGGTCCAGTGATCTCTGTATTTTCTCTCCATGAACCATCCTCAAGTGTGGCCACATCTTAGATCTCATCATTATCAGAACAGCCCCAATTTAAAAGGTCTCAGAATGTGAAAATCACCTCTCAGGACATGACCTCCTTTCCATTCATATTTTCCATGCCGTCCCTCATGCTGGGTGTTCTATTTTTCTTCAGAGTAATTAAATTTCATTGGCATAACACTACAGATTTCAGTGGGATTTCTCATTCACACAAATCCACCGTGGGTCAGCAGGGCCTCTATCTGGGGTCCAGGCTCCTTCTAACTTGTGACACTGCTATTCCACTCAATATATGGCTTTGAAAGTTTAATAGTGGTAGAATAGGATGGAGGAGACACAGTGACCTTTTCACTGACTCATGGTTTAAGAGATGCACTTCATTTCTGCTTAAAGCCTATTGAATTAAGCTTATCATTTGGCCTTGGAAAGGCTGTGGTGGAAGCTCAGAGATGCACAGAGCCTGGGAGTATTTGGTGGGCCCTGATTGTCCCTGCTGCTTCTAGGATGCTTTCCAGTCTCTTAAGGTCTTTCCTAAATGTCTCTTTCCTGCTAGCTCCATGAACTTCTTTTATCCTTTTATCCATTATTCCTTTGGAATAATGAGGCCCATCATGTCATGAAAATTCTGACTCTCTTCAGAGTCCATGGGAATTTTCTTCACAGATTCCCATGTTATTGCCTTATTGATCCCATATCTCATATCCATAGGCAGCTTCTACTGCACACCCTTTCTTCCTGCTTTTGTGGTTTGCCATGGGCAATGTAATGAAATCATGTTAATTTGATACAAGGAAGATTAAATCTATACAGTTCCAGGTAAATCATAAAGTGCTCATTATTCGTATCTAGTTGACAACTTATTCTGTGATGATTTTTTTAAAAAGATTTTACTTGTTTATTTTAAGAAGTAGAGTAAGACAGAGATAGCATGAATGGGGAGGAGGAGAAGCAGAGGGAGAGTGACAAGTAGATTCAGTGCTGAGTACAGAATGTAACACGGGGCTCAATCCCACAATCCTGAGATCATGACCCAAGCTGAAATCCAGTGTCAGATGTTTAACCAATTGAGCCACCTAGGCACTCCTATTTTGTGATGATTAAACCATTTTCATATTTTTAAGTTGCTATCTAATCCATAGCTCTTCAATTTCAGCATATGGATTAATATTCAATGTTAATGAAAGGCAAAAGATCTGTGGCCAGTTTGTTGGAATATTCCTCAACTCTTCAACATTTTATCTGTTCTCAACATTAACTGTTCTCAACATTTTATCTTTGTTCATGTTCTCTACTTTGTCCCTATCTTAAATACTTTTTTTCCTTGCTAAAACATGACTCTTCATTTGTTGTCTTGATCAAGTCCATGTCTTTACTAATCATATGATGTTGTGTTTCGTTGACATTCAGGCTTTTCATTATTTAAACTTTTTCTTTCCAAATACTTCTCTAACTGTACGTATGCTAAATGTTTGCTCAGTCCTGAACTTTTTACTACAATATCCCCTTAAGCTACTGCCCTAAATCCCACCTACTTATTAGTATTAAACACATAATAGAGAAGTCTGTAGCTGATACTTTTGCAAAATAGCTTTACCTCCAAGTGTGGACACTTCCCTTGTTTGAAATCTACACATTTAGATGGTTATTAATGGTGTCCTAATTACTAGTTCTTTTTCTTTTTTTTTTTTTCTAATCACTAGTTCTAATTGTGTTTCATCATTCTTGGTATAATTCAGTCTTCAACAAAGTTTAATATTATTGATTATTCCATAATTTTCTCTTTCCCTAGCTCTTGTCATACATTGTGTACATACATATCTTCTACATTAGTGATGAATTCTACTTATGGATTTTTGGATGATCTAATTGTATCCTTCCTTTCTCCTACTGAATGCAAAAGACTGAACTCTATTTCTCTCAGAAAGAATGAAATTTTTCAAACTATAGCTCTTATAGGGGATAGTATATAAAGTATCCAGTGCTTCACTGCCTGAAGCTAAATAGAAATTCCTGCCCTTTCTGGTTTTTATTTCTCTTAAACATGTGGCCAGTCTCCAGCTAATTCGTAACAGTCTGAGGAAAATCCCACCATTGCATCCTGGGTCTTGTGACCTATGACCAACAAGGGAAACTTTGGATCCGTGATGTTTTGATGTATGAAAACCAAATCCAAATAAAATAAAACTAAAGTGAAGAGCTATTATCTGGAGGTTAGCCATCAGCTAATCTGACTGGTTATCAGCTCAGGATGGTTGGAGAGAGATTTGTCATGGACCCAATGTCAAGTCTGTAGCATTGGAAGGAAATAGAGAATTGGTTGTTTGCTGAAATGTGATAACTAATCTGTATAATCCAAGAAGAACAAGTGGAAATGTTGGTTCTTTGTGACACTTGACAGCTCCTAATAAGAATGGTTTGGCAATATTCATCTTCTTGAGGATTTTTATTTCTTTTTAGGCATCTTATCTGAGGTTTCGGTTGCTATCAGCAGGATCTTTTGTGAAATTACATTTTTCTTCATAATTCAAAATTTTGTTGGAATTTATCCATCTTTGGGTTTATTTCCATTAATATTATTCAAAACAGATTGAATCTGTTTAATCTCTATTTTAAGATGTTTAGCTTTGAGTTCCAGAAAATTTTCCTTAATTGTGGATTTGATTACTGCTTATTGCTAGGGTTGAAATTGTTCATTTTTTCCACTCTTGGAAATAATTGTGATTTTTATGTTTTGTATTTATCATATGTCTTCTTATCAGTTTTGGTCCTTTGTCCTTTACCTCTTCATTGTGGAAGAGCTTATCAAGTTTGTTCCAATTTTAGTATATGTGCTGCTGAAGCGAGCACTCAAGTTTGTTTTGAAGTTAGTGAAACTTTTTACATGCCATTACTGCTTTTAAAAATCTACCATGAAGATTTTAATTTTGCCATTGTAATTTTAATTGTTATGTATTTCTCCATGTTTCTCCTGTTTTTTTATGCATGTGTTTGTTTTATTTTGTTTTAGCTTATTGCCTTTGTAGCTTATTCTTTTTGTCTCTCTGTTTCATTCCATCTTTTATTAATTAGCCTGTTTGCTACTCATGGATTTTAACCTTTGCTTGATATAAGACACTTCTTGCATACTATGAAGAGTGATCTTCTGTCTTCAGAATTGTATTTTCTTCAGAAGTATATTCTTTATGAGTTTTTATTTCCTCTTATTTTAAAAATCTCCCTAGCCTTAGGTCCCAGTTGTTTTCCTTTTTTTTTTTTAATTTTCTATCCTTAAATGGTGAGAATCCATTCCCATTTAGTGTTTGCAAACATATAAGGTATGCATAATGTTCTTGGTTCTGTTCCCCCAATTATGAAGAGAAAACTCCCAGCCCAAGATTCACAAAATAAAGTAGGGTTTTTAATTTAAGAGTCACTTATTGAAATCACCTGAATTTTGGGTGGGTGGATGCTCTCTAGAGGTCATCAAATCCATCTCCTAGTTTCCTGGAATAGCTGTATCTAAATTGCCCTATGTATATCTCTCTAAAAACCAGGACTCCAATGTGACTGGCTCCCTCCCAAGTGGCTACTCCATCTCTCAACTCCCCGTCTTTCTCAGGGTTTGGTTCTAAGTCTCTCCAGGATCATATGGAGATAAGGCCTGTGGTTTCTGGGGTAGCCCCTGTGGAACCTAGTGTAGGGAGGCCTGTCCCCACCAAGCCTTGAAGCTCCAAGCTTCTCACTCCACATACAGCAGACCACGACCTGTGCCAATTTACTGGTTGTTTAGTAGCTTCAGCAGCCTGTAACGAAGCCTCAACCTTTGTGCAGGGTGCTCCTGGGAAAGGCCCCAGTACCTCTAGGGATCCTGGAGGATTTACCTACAGGATTATAGGCCTAATCATTTCAGCCTAACCAAGGTCTGAACTAGGCCATTGACTAATATCCAAACACAAAGATTTCATTTACACCAACAAAGCTTCTAGTACTTTAACAAATAATGACTTTTCATTTTCTACCACACTTACTTTAAAACAAAACTGCAGTGACCTGTGAAAAGATAGTCTATGTTAGTAACTGGAACAGATAATTTTATCTCCCCGTCTATATTTATGTTATGCGTATGTGTATGTTTTACTTTTCCTAACTAAAGATCCCTTATAGCCCTTTTAAACCAATATTCTTGCTCACTTTTTAAAGAGAGGAAAGATTTAGGCTGGATAAGTAGCATAAAACTTGATTGTCTTGTGTTTATGTGAACTTCTTAGAATTGTAGGAAGGGACTGTGATACTGGTGATATTGGTAATGGTTGATAAAAGCCTTTCTGCAGGCTAGTCAAGCTGGGATTAATTGCTAAAACCAGATGTAGAGCACTAAGTATCAACTTTTGTTAGGAGGAATTTGAGGAGTTACTGACATTCTTTGCAAAGGTGGAGGTAAAGTGAGGGATGGCCTGCAGAGGTCCATCACCGAGACAAGAAAAATCAGTGCCTTGAAATCAACAGTGAGACAGCTCACTTGCAGAGGAGAGCAGTTCTTGTGCAGCCCATGAAATTGTTCTGATATGCTTAGGGATGTGCTTTTGGAAAAAGGAGGGTGCCTCTTAGAATTCTTGACAGGACTGGCGAGGGCTTCTAGCGTCTTGCAGATGAGCCTGCTGGGGAAAGTGGTCTTCAGTTCATTCTTTTGTGACCACAAACAAATGAGTCTGGATTCTGAATGAACTTGGCCCTGGGTTCGACTGGTGATATAGTGGCTATAAATCTTCCCTTTTAATTTTAGAAGCCAGTCCCTTACTTTATTTGCCAGCCTTCAGTGCCTGTGATTTTGAGGGCAGCTCCCAATGCCCTCTAATAGCTTGAATTGGTGTGATGAAGATCAGTAAGGAAGACGTAATGGATAGATACAATAATGCACTTGGATATCAAGAAACTTTCCATGTTCCTGAGTCTTTTGAAGTTTTAGGTAGTAAAGATCTCAAGAAATCTTTTTTTTTAAAGATTTTATTTATTTATTTATTCATGAGAGACAGAGAGAGAGGCAGAGACACAGGCAGAAGCAGAGGGAGAAGCAGGCTCCATGCAGGGAGCCTGATGTGGGACTCGATCTGGGGTCTCCAGGATCATGCCCTAGGCTGAAGACAGACACTTAACTGCTGAGCCACCCAGGTGCCCCAAGAAATCTTATAAAAATGGCCCAAATACAAAACAAAACAAAGCAAAACAAAACATAAGCAAACCCAACACAATTAAAAACTGGAAACCAACTTTCCTGCCATTATATCCCCTGGAAAATGCTTTTTTTAAAAAAAAAAGTTTTTAAACTTCAAGTTACTCCAGTAGTTATACGAGTTAAATATTTAGCATATTTTATTTGTGCTTTTAAAAAATTATTTTTAATAGACAAATGCATATATGTAAATATTTGTGTGTGTAGAGATAGAGCTATACTAATTATATTTTTAATACCTCTCTTTCCTGTATCACCATTTAAGTTTTAAGTTCAAAGCCTGAATCTTACTCTCATTAACCCCCAGCCTTTTTGTAACTTTCATTGTTATTCATATAAGCAGTAGACCAGCTGTATAAGAAACTGAAATAACATAGCACATATTGTTAAGTACAAAAAACATTTCCACTTCCCCTTGTTGTGAACTGTTTAGGCAAGGGCATCTAGTATAATTATGGCCAATATGAAATGAGAGGAAGTGTGCTAAGGAGCTTGAAGGTAGGGTTTTGTGGCTAATAAAGAGAAGACATAAGCAAGAGAAACCTCCTTTTCCAATTTTGGTCACTGCCCTGTTTGCTTATGAAAGCAGCCATACTCTAACACTAAATGCTACAAGCTGAGAACAAAGCCAGGATGCTGAGGATCGCAGAGCAGCAAGATGGAAAGTGACTGGTCTTTGATGACATCTTTGATCCACCGAATTGTCCAGTCCTGGATCTACCTGAGCTGAGGACTTCTTCACACATAAAATCATGAAGTTTATCAGCTTATTGTTTTGCTAGTTTAATTTAGATTTTTTATTTTATGGGATTTTAAGGCATTCTGATTGGAAGAATCTGTTTCTCAGATAATAAAAGAAGAGCTTGTGGTTATTTTGTTCACAAAAAGTAGGTCATTGGGAAGTTAACCTATGGAGTCTTGTGTGATGGTCACAATCTCTTCTCCCAAAATAGTTTACGTTGCTGGTGGCATACAAGTTAAGAAAGTAATGATGCTTTTTATGGAATTCGGCTGGGATTTTTTATAACCAATAGGAACTTAGGAACACGACTAAAAATAGAAGCAGCTCCTCTTCTTTTTAACCCTCCCCCCACCCCCGAAAACTAGTTCCTACTGCTATCCAAGAAAAATAGGAAGCCCCAAGCTAAATCATACATGTCTACTTGCATAGTGCATGTGGAAAAGTGTTAGTATGTTTAGGTCTATTTGATTTTGTGATCAATGCAGTGACTTCTTGGAATTTTTGCAGAGTAATGACCCTGTGTTTTAAGACTAAGCACCATATGAATAAATTTTGTAACGCATTGTCACATTGAGTTTACTGTGGTGGCTCACAAAGCTTCTAATGGAACTCAAGAATTTGTATCTAGTTTCTACAGTTAGAGTAGAAACAATGAGAATCACTTGCCAGAGTTAATGGCCTGCTCTCCAGAGTTCTGAGATTCCAGCTCATCTGTAGGCAAAGAAATGATTCCTACTCAGTGACGCTGATGTGACTAAAAACAGAATGATTTTAGTATCTTAGATAAGATGGAAACTGGATTTGGATTTGCTTTCCATTGCTTTTACACTACCTTTGGAATATCCTCACACCTGTACACTTACCTAGGAGGTCTAGGCAACCTTGAAAGGTAAAAGACATTTGTGAGTGTGTGAATCATTAAATTATTTCTCAATTAGGTGTCACAAACTTCAGTGTTGTACCATAGCTCGGTTCAAGGGGCAGTAATCAAGTTGTGTCATGGTAACCAAGAACGTCACCATGTGAAATGTTTCTTTCTGATGATTAGAAGAATTGGAGCTCAAGGAGAGGTGACCTTTATTTAAAGACACCTGACTCCACTAGATCTACACATAGAGAAACTATGACTTAAACTTTCTAATAATCATTAATCTATGTTCTTTCTTTCTTTGTATATATTGGACAAATGACTTTTTAGAGGGGATAACGGAGGCTGTTAACCATACTAATAGGGATCCCTGGGTGGCGCAGTGGTTTAGAGCCTGCCTTTGGCCCAGGGCGCGATCCTGGAGACCCGGGATGGAATCCCACGTCGGGCTCCCTGCATGGAGCCTGCTTCTCCCTCTGCCTGTGTCTCTGCCTCTCTCTCTCTCTATGTGTGACTATCATAAATAAATAAAAATTTTAAAAAACCATATTAATAACATGCAAAGTCAATGATATCAGTAACTTCATAAGGGAAATGATAACCATATGTGAATGTAATAATGAGCAAGCGTAACTTAAACCCTATATAGAGTTATAATTATGGATGTTTCCAGCTGCTATGCAACTATCACTGTCTTTCCAAAAGATGAAAAATGCTGAAAACATTACAATAATTAATAAAGACATGGACACATTAAAGATATTAAGGTATAAAGCAGATTAGCTCTTATACAGGCAGACTTTTTGCACATGCTCAGTTTATGATATTTAAAGATGCTGGGTTGTGTCCTAATTTGTCTACCTTGGAAGACTGTGAGCATTTGCTGCAGGGACCATTGTTTCTTCAAATCTATAGTTTCAGAACTCAACAAGATATTAAGTAAATGGATACAAACTAAAATTATGTGAGGGCTAAACGAGGAAGAGCTGTGTGTCCTATAGAAACTGCAAATATTCGCTTGCAAAGATGTTTCTATTTTTCTTTAAGTCTATTTTGAGAGTTTTTGATAATTAAATTGTATTCAAGAAAGATTCTAGGGCAACTCTACACTAGCAATATAGAACATCAGGAGGATGTGTAAGTTATATTATGTAAATGAGTTATTTTAGTTTTTATTTAATTTGCACTCTTCATTTTTGGGGTTGTTAAATGTCTTATGTACTGGTGTTTCTAATTTGTTTTCCTTTTTAAATTTGCATACTTCTAATGGAAAGGAACAAATTAAATAACACTGAACACACACAATTACTTAAAAAGAATTTTGATTATGATAATGCCATGTATGATGTGTATTTTCCAACACCACCAAGCTCTTCTACAGTTCTCAGAGGGTACTGAGTGGGTGGCCCACAGTTTAGCTCAATTCTGCTATTACCTGGATTAGTATCACAGGTAAGGGCTCAGTCCCATAAGACTGCCCACAGTTAGTTGCCAGTTTCAAGTTCAGATTGTATATAACCTGTGCTTCTGACTAGAAGTTTCCCATAAACCCCTCCTTATATTTGATTAATTTGCTAGAGCAGTTCACAACAGTCAGAGAAAAATTTACTAGTTTATTATAAAGACTATTATGATGAACAGTCAGATCAAGAGGTTCATTGGGTGGGGTCCAGCAGGATCCTGAGCGCAGGGTTTCTGTCTCCACAGAACTGGAGTTCACCACCCTTTTAGCACATGAATGTGTTCCCTAACCCCAAAACTCTGGAAGTTTCTTTTTTTTAAGATATATTTATTTATTAGGGGATGGAGGGAAAGGGAGAGGGAGAGGGAAACCCAAGCAGACCGTGCTGAATGCAGAGCCTGACATGGAGCTTGATCTCACGACCCTGAGATAATGGCCTGAGTTGAAATCCAGAGTTGGATGCTTAGCTGACTGAGCCACCCAAGAGCCCCCTTTTTGGTTTTTATGGGGGCTTTGACTGATGAAATCATTGGCCATTGGTGATTGGTTCAACCTCTAGCCCTCCTCCTCTTCCTGGAGTCCAGGGTATGGGACTGAAGGTCCCAACCCTGTAATCATGGTTAGCTCCCCCTCATCCTTAGGAGCTTTCCAAGAGTTACCTCATTCCCATGAACTCAGGTATGGTTGAAAGGGGGGTGCTATGAATAACACGACACCTTCATTACCCTTACCACTTAGGAAATCTCAAGGTCTTAGGAGCTTTATGCTGGAAACAGGGACAAAGGCCAAATATATATTTCTTATAAATCACAATATCACACACAACATGATAGTGATAAGAAATGAGAACCTTATTGTCATGAAAGTGAATGTCAGCAGAAATGAGTGTGGTTTAGTTTTTAGCTAAGCTCTTTCTACTTGGTTGAAGATTTTGTGTTGAGGTATGGCTCACTTTAAGAAAACTTCCCTTAAAATATGTATTTCCAAGAAACAATGGAGGTCAAAATCTTTTTTTTTTTTTGGAGGTCAAAATCTTAAATTATTATAGTAACTAACATTTGAAATGAGCTTTAGAGTTCCAAAATTCAGATCCATTTCTTCTTCTCAGTCTTCAAATAGCCATGTGACATAGATAGGATTATGACATTCCCCCCAGACAAGCAGTAAATATAAAGAATAGAAGTTAAACTTAGCATTTTGGCTAAATATGCAAATTGCAAAATATGTCCACTTTCCCCTCAGAAGTGATTATTATGTTCCTTGCAAGAGCTCTCTGTTTTTTTTTTTTTAAGATTTATTTATTTATTTGAGAGAGAGAGAGAGAGAGAGAGAGCAAGCACAAGCAGGAGGGGCAGGAGGAGAAGGAGAGAGAATCCCAAGCAGACTCAGTACTGAGGGCAGAACCTAAGGGGCTCTGAACCTAAGGACCCTTGCGATCATGACCTGAGCCAAAACCAAGAGTCAGATGCTCAACTGACTGCATTACCCAGGCATCCCAAGCCCTCTCTATGTTTTTAAAAAGACAAATATGTTGTGAAGTTTCTCGAAATAATAAGACCTCTTATTCAGTGGCTCCTGAGTCAGAGTTGATTTGCCATACTTTCTGAGAACTGAGGCATTAAAGAAAGAAAGAAAGTGGGGAGGTGAGGGGAGTGGAGGGAAGGGGAAAAAGAAAGAGAAAAGAAAGAAAGAAAAGAAAGAAAGAAAGAAAGAAAGAAGGAAAGAAAGAAAGAAAGAAAGAAAGAAAGGTTGTATTACTTCTTAAAGGGTCCCAGATACCAATAAGAAAAGTGTTTTGGCCTTTGCTCTGATGCCTATCTGATGACATGAAACAATAGAATCTAACATATTTTAGAAGTCATTAATATTCAATATACTGCACCAATGAATTCATATCTACACATAGCAAGAAATAGAAGAATTATTGTTAATGTCCTTTATCCTGTCATGAATTCATGGTCTCTTGAAGGTAATAGTCATTATGAAAAAGGAATGCAAAGAAAATATCTGTATTCCCATGTTTTCTGTTCATTTGGGGTATATGCTCCACACTCACAAAATATAAGTGACTGGGCAGAGATAAGTTGCTATTCTTTAAAGTTTTTTAGGTAAACGTACATTTGTTTCATAAAGGCTGGTTCAGTAGTTGAAAAATCTCTTTGAATCAGGGGTCCCTGGAGCATACAACATAGTTCAAGTTTTCATCCCGGGTTAGGCAATGGGGGAGTTGCTTATACTGAGCTCCAGCTTGGGAACGCGAGAAATGTAATCTGAAGACTGAGAGGAGTAAATTCATGAGGTTACAAATATGCTATCATACTTGGGATTACTGAGGAGCATGTAGAGATATGCATGTTGCAGTGAAATGCAATTAATTCAGCACAACATAGAGTTTAAAGTGGCAGCTCTGGGTTGGGATATCTTCTTTTGAATTTTGGAACCAGGGTTTGGTTTGTTTGAGCCCCAGCAAGTTTCCTAAACTTCGCAGCTTCAGTTTACTGAATTGATAAATGTGTCTAATGTAGTGCCTAAGGAATAATGAGCTAGTGCTTGTAACATGCTTGGCACAATAAATAATAGCTATTACTATCACTGTTGTTATTACTATCGGTCAGCTACTTGAGTTTCAAATATGACACATGACGTTTCCTTAATAGGAGATCAACATAGATATAAGAAGTAATTATCTTCTTTCTATCATTTCTCCTACACTTTGTGCTTCCATTTCACTCTAAACAAGAAACCACTGTTTGCTCTTTTAGTTCAGTGTAATGTAATACATATTAAGGATCCCATGATAAGTAAATTTCAGAGCAATCGGTAAAATTTTACCAGGTAATGAAACCATAGCCTGGTTTCAGTGGACGTCATTTGTCTAATAATCGGCCTTCAAAACCATTTGTAACTTAAACTTGAATCCCACCAGATGTTCTATGTAATGATAGAACATTTTTTTTCTTCAAGATTAGGTATTGCCCATGTACTTGGGACACACCACTTTCCCTCTGCCTTCCCTAATCACCACAAGCCTCTGGGATATGAAATCATAGTATGATCAGAGTTGCCCAGATGTTCTGAAATCTGTTACTCAGCATTTACTATGGAAAAAATATATATAAGGCTATTGACTTTCAAAAAATGCAAACTTCTTTCCCAAAGCTAAGCAAAATGAAAAGAGAAGTAAAGGATTTACTCGTTAAAGGAGAGAAGAGCAGAATGGGGCTCACTGAACGTAGGAAATGGAGTAGTAAGAAATGTTCAAGTGCAGTAATAGGTTTCATTTTCAGATTTTGAGAGTTATACTTTGAGGAAATTTCTGCACAGATTGCCTTACAAGTTACACTTTGACTCAAAATGGGTTTTGTACGTACTCCAAGTCCTTTTTCTTTTGCCTTGCTGTTGGTGCATCTGCCTTATATAACTGTCATGAATTTTAAGAGATTTTTGCCAATATTAATTTATCCTCAGTCTATCTTCAGCACAGCAAGCAGCCAATCCTGTTAAAACATCAGTGATATTATGCGACCGGTGTGTTTGCATGAAGGCTCTCCATCTCCTTCAGTATAAAAGCTCAATGTCTGACAATATCCTCGTAATCTGGTCTCTCAGCACTTTATCACACACTTTTCAACCTCTCTTTCACTGGGCTCCAGCTGCACTTTTTTTCGCTGTTCCATAAGCCCCCCCCCCAGGCATCCTCTTGGCTTTTACCTTTGCTCCTGCATCTCCTTGGAATATTCTTCTCCAAGATACTTGTTTTGCTTGATCATTTACACCTTTCTCTTCTAATACCCTATATAAAAATGCAACTTCTTCCCTCAATGCTCCCTAACCCTAGCCTGCTTTATTATTATGATTTTTTAATATATCTCTTGCTACTATTTAACATACAATATATTTTATGTTTCCTTTTTGTGTTACCCTCTGAAACATAAGTGCCAAGATGGCTGGGGTTTTTATCTATTTTATTCTCCACTGCATCTTTACCAGCTAAAAGATCTCATATTAGGCATTCAATAAATATTTGCAGATTTAATTGGTTAAGTAATCAGTTGCTTGGCCAAGAGGTTTCAGGGAAATGTGTTTTTCTCCCAAATTTCCTGTTGAACAAAGAGTGGAATATGGGAGTGATTCTTTAGGTTTGTGAGGGATGGAAGTAGTTGTCTGTCCCAATGGTTCATTGTTAATGGGTCAATATTCCTCTCTCCTCTGAAATATTTTATGTGAATGGCAGACATTAAATGACCTTTCAACTTTGTGGCTGCTCATTGCTGCTGAGAAAGTAAATAAAATTCTCTTAATGATACTGCATTTCCCATTAGAGTTTATTTTTTTCTCTCTTGTATTATCCTTTTATTTTGCACAACAAGTTTATACTAATCACTCTTGGAATAAGTGGCTAGCTAGAGATGCTCTTAGATTGCATTGCAAATAGAATTCTTCTCCTTATCCACCCTCAAGATTTACTTCTCTGTTTTGAAGAGAGGGTCTGAAAGTTGATGAGATCTCCAAGGAACCAGTTGGAAGGTGGACAAGAATAATACTCCCAAGTCTCAGAACCCAGTCAGTGTCAGGCCCACATTGAGAGGAGGGAGGATGGGAAGTGTCGTTCAAGGTACCTTGTCCACGGTTGGAAGATTGTCGGGAAGCTCCTGATGAATGAGATGCTAGACTTCATCTCCTGCATTTCATCCTCAGGCCATGCTGCAGAACCCAGCCACATCTGTGCCTGATAGAAAGCAGATGTTTAACTTTTCAGGGAGAAAGCATTCAGAGCTATGGAATTGAGGACTCAGGCGCCCTTTCTCTTTTATTCCCTCTCAAAAAACAAATCGAGGAGGGAAAATTACACCAAGTAATGACCTTACAAGAGGACTTAACTACAACAGGTTGAAACCAATCTCATGTTTTAAGGATTTGTGTAATTCAAAAAGGAAAAAAAAAAGCAATATACTTTAAAGTTAAGCTCAGCCAATTGTAGAGTTTTGAGAATTTTTTTACATCAGGTTCTATTACTGCTATTTCTATAATATTTCTTTGTCTCTATCTCCTCATGTTAATTCTTGTGGTTACTCAGAGTCCCTTGACTTCTTTTCTATATTTTTGCTCTAGCTTTCTAATTTGCTTTCTCACCTTGTCTTCCCCATTACCAACTATCGTCGTGTGCTCTGCGGCTAAATTGGTTCCTTAAATCTTAGGTCTGATCATGTTACTGTATTCCTCAAAAGCTTTCAGTGGCTCCCTGTTGTCTACTGGATAAAGTCCATATCCCTCAATCTTGAATTTACATGCTTTGTCATTTAGACCCAAGCTGTATTAGCTTAGCCAATCTCTCGCTATATTCTTAGTGCTCCAGGTAAATATGAATATATTTCTGCCACTGTGGGGTTTTTGTTTGTTTGCAAACTTCCTTGGGTTTCTTTCCTAGGTGTTTTTGGTCATGATAAGCACTTCATTTGATAAACCCTCTGCAATAGTTTGCTGGGACTACAGTAACAAAATACCATAGACTGAGTGGCTTGAACAACAGAAATTTATCTCCTTACAGTTCTGGAGGCTGGAAGTCCAAGATCTTTATGCTATCAGGTTTGGTTTCTGGTAAGAAACCTTGGCTCTCTCCTTGGCTTGAAGATGGCTGGCTGCCTTCTCTCCGTGTCCTCATATGGTCTCTTTGTACACCATTCAATATATTGAATTAGGGCCCACCCTAAAGGCCTCATTTTACCTCAGTCACCTCCTTAAAGATCTTATATATATAGACATGGTTGCATTCTGAAGTACTAGGGATTGAGACCTCAATATATGAAGTTTGAGGGACACAATTCAGGCCATAACAACCTTCCTAATACACTCATAAGCAAATCCTATTTCTAAAGAAAAAAATTAAGTCTCCTCCATTATGTCTCATCTGCTCTTTTAGCTATCAATAACTTTGTTTTCCTTTCTCTTCATCTCATTAGTACATGTTGTTTCTCCCGTATAATATAGCATTTTCTATTTAACTTCTTTTTCCAGTTTTTTCCAATTTTATTGAAGTATGATTGATAAATAAAAGTGTATATATTTAAGGTATATCACATACTATGTAGAAATTTATAAATATATAAATATACATAGAGATGATTACCATAATCGTTCTAATTCACATATCCACCACCTCACATAGTTACTTTTTTTGTGGGTGTGGTGAAAATTCTTGAGACCAGTGCATGACAAGATTGGACTACATTTGCTGGTTTTCACCATGGGAACTACAAACGAAACCCTTAGTGCATAACTTTGTAGATGGCGAATCCAGTAAATAAGATTATTACGAATGTTGATTTTGTTCACTGGTGTTTTTTGAACTCCCTACCCTGTCCATTGGTACACCAAATAAGTGCATCCATATCACCTTGCAATGCGGTACATTCATAGAATGAATGAATGGCCCCTGCCTCTGAGAAATGTCTGATTCTTCAGGAAAGAATATATATAGGCATTAAGAGGTAACTACCTATATTAAAGGTAGGCATTTAATCAAGAGAGAATATGTGCTGGTGTGCCAGAGTAATTGCAAAATAGCTGGATTTCCCTTTCATGTTAGTTTGCATTCATTGTTAGCTGTCAGGAAGGGATGAGAATGGGCTTGTGGATTTGTCTCTTATAGAATTTCACTGAAATGTATGTAAGAGTCGGGATTTACCGTTATCTTGTGGTAAGCAAAATTTGGTTAAAGTAATCACTAACAACCCATTAAACCATGGTAAGTGTGTCACTTTTCATTTGAGAGGAATAATGGTAATAACCAAAGGGAAAGAAGAAGAGGAAGAGGGAGGAGAAGAGGGGAAGGGGAGGAGGAGGAAGAAGAGGAAGAGAAAAACACAGGAACGATAGAAGCTATCAGCTACTATTGTTTGGCAAATGTGTGGCAAGCATTTTATAAGGAATTTTCTAAATCATACTTTATTTTAACTTTTAACATAACATCTCATGAGTTAAAGATTGCTTCCCACTTTACACATGATGAACCTGAGGTATTCTAAGATAAAATCAGTTGCTTAAGTTTACACAAATAAGTGGCTGAACTAGGAATTGAAACTACGCTGCCCGAATACGGATTCTATCTTCTCTTTTCACAGTATCTCACAAAATAAAATTTATCAGCAATCCCAAAGTAAATAAGTGAAACTTCTTAAAGCCTATGATATTATAATGTGCGCTGTGAATCTCCAGTAGGAAGTTATAGTAAATACTGCTTCCTGAAAATATTTGAGTGCTAGTATTTTGTTTCTAGGAACATATTCAGGAATTTTGTTAGGAGGAAATGCTATTCTTGGGCATCAATACTATTTTGGAATTACAATGTATTATTTGTATCTGGTTTTATGGTCTCCTTTCCTTTAAAACTGTTTGTGGCATGTAACTTGTCAAATAACTTTAAATTTCTTTTAACATATGAATATATATTTTGTGAAGTCTTTTTTCCCCCCCTTTGGAAAATTCCTGAGGTATCAAACCACAGAGTATTTCTTTTAAGGCAGTATTCTTGGTGCTATGATTGGCCTTAAGATATTTGCATTGCATTGATAAGGACTTTTACAGAAATGAAGTTTAGTATAAATTCTTACCCAATCAGTATTCTTGTTTTATAAGCATTTTTCTATCAGATTTGTAAAATAGAGGACATCTAATGATCTTAACATCTAAAACAATGTTAGAGAGTATATTCAAATTAAAATCTAGAAAAATTTTATATTTCAGTGAAATCTAGGAAGTTTTGGAATATCAACTGTATAAAGAACATTGTAATGTTCAAGGGATATTAGAATGATATAGGATCGCTGTTCTCAGAATTTCACAGCCTGATTGATATGTGTATAGAATTTCCTATAAGAGAAATTCTTGGAGGAGAGTAGATTATATATAACCAGAAAGACCTGGAAAGAACCTCTCACCTCCTTGGTAATGAACTCTTCAGCAGCTTAACTCCCCTGGACAGAGGTAGTCTACTAAACCACCTAGGAAAGCTGAGGGTGTGTTTCTTTATAAGAAAGTCTCAGAGGATAGTAAAGTCTTGAACCAGCATCTCCAAACAAATGAGATTTTCAAGGCATAGTACGATTGGCGAAGGGTATGGGCTGCCATGGTACTGGTGTTTATATTGCATGGCAAATAGCTGTCTCAGTTCTACATGACTTAGAATCCTAAACTGTTATGGGGAAAAAGACATTTTCAACATTCTTTTTCCAAATCCCACACATTAAAAAAAAAAGCACAAATCCAAGACACATACACCCTGCTGGGAATCCATCCCCCATGTGTGGGCGCTGACTACTCTGTCTGGAATTTGCTTGTGTGTAGGAAGCATGAAGTATATTAGTTTTTGGAAATTTGATACCAGACATGGACAGGTAAGGAGACACCAGTCAAGTTAACTTTATAAAGAAGTTACTTTGTGAGTGTTTGGGAAAGTCAAGGGGGGTTTTTGAAAATGAATCTCAAGTGCTTAAAATGAGAGTAAAACTTGTCCTGTTTGATTTCTCTTATCTTCATGTCTCAAGAAACCCCTAAGCATTTTTCTATAAATTTTAGAATGGGATAAGCACAGGTTCCTAATCTTCTCTGTGAATGTCAGAAAAGAATTTTGTGGGTTATGTGCGTATGTATCTTTGAACTTTATTGTTAGAATAGCCTATGTAAGATCAGAATATCTGCATTCTAAATCCTGATTGCTAAATCCTGATTTGCTCCAACACTCTTGGAGAAGTTACTTATACTATACATATCTATAATTCTCTATTTGTAAAATTGGAGCAAAAATATCGATCATGATCTGTGTTATGGAGAATAGGACGGGACGCCTGGGTGGCTCAGTGCCTTCAGCTCAGGGCATGATCCCAGGATCCGGGATTGAGTCCCACATCGGGCTTCCTGCATGGAGCCTGCTTCTCCCTCTGCCTATGTCTGCCTCTCTCTCTCTCTGTCTCTCATGAATACATAAATAAAATCTTTAAAAAGAGAGAGAGAGAATAGGACATAGAAGTAAAAATGATAGACGTGGGCCAACAGTATAGGAACTTAAATATGAATTTTATGAATTAATTAAAAGTAAATTTGTACTTTTATGAATTAATTAAAGCATATTTGGACAAGAAGTGGAAAGAACCACATGAAGGGAAAACATGAATATTTAAAGTGGTGATATTTGGATTATTTTTACTTCTTTTTAAAAACTTCATTATAGATTTTTATTCTGTTTGAGAGATATAAATAATACTGGAGAATTCTACTTGCAGCAGGCCTGCATAGCTCTTGCCAGACCAATACTCTCATAGGTAAAAATAATGAATTCTGGACAAAATACAAAATGCAAATATATGAAGGCACTAAAAGTAATAAGCAAAGGCAGGCAGATAGTGAAAGGAAGTTGATGTTGGAAAGATAGTAACAGCTTGGTTGAGTTTCTCATTTTTCAGAGCTTTTAGCCTGAGGGCAGGCCCTCATAATGCAGTCTGTCTGCATTATGTAGAACAGCTGAAGCTCAGATACACAATCTTAGTCATATTAGCCTGGAAAGCCAGAAGAGTCTTTGGTGATCATAGTATCTGGGAAGTTAGGAGAGGAGAATCCCAGAAAGGGGAAGCTTTAAATTCTTTGTATAAACTTTTCCCAAGTCTCTAGTTGACTCTTGAATCATACATACATGTTCAAGGAAGACCCCAAGTAGCCTAAGGTTAAAAAAATATATTTCAGAGTTTGAAGTTTGAATTCAGTCAAGTATTACCTGCTTTATTATTATTATTTTTTTAAATCTTAGCTTGGCGTGGTCCTGATCGCAAAAGGAGTTCAGTATGTATCACGATGGGTAAGAAAATGAACGGAGAGGGGGGAAATCCATTCTGGCCCACAATATTTTGCTATGATAATTAATGCTTGCATTTTTATTTTTATTTATTTTTATTTTATTTATTTATTATTATTATTTTTAATGCTTGTATTTTTAAAAGTCCATATGCTTTAGGGAAACATAACTGAACCCAGAGTACCTATAACATATTTTTAATATCCAATGCACAAACCAAGGTTACTTTACATATAAAGTAATGGGGAAACATAAGCCCTTCCCAAGGGGAACAACAATAAAAAAATCAGTGGAGACTACTACCAAGATGGTTCAGAAGTGGGAATAATCAGACAAGAATTCTTAAGTGGCTGTTATACTTTTGATCAAGGACTTAAAGGAAAAGATGCTCATAATGAAAAAGATGATAGCAAATCATAGAAGAAAAACTATACTAAATCAAAAGCCTAGATAAAAAAATACTAGTAATAGGAGAACAAAAACTCATAAATCACAGGTTTATTCACCAAGAAGCTATTTGTGGAATTACAATATTTAATATGTATTTGGGAATGTTTACACAAGATGAGTACTCAGTAAAGTAAATGCCTACTGTCTGAAAATATGCAGCAGTAGAGAGAGAGAAGAATAAACTGATAGAACAAAGTTAGAGGAAGTAATACTACTAATAATAACAATGTAAACATGTATTGTTTGTTACCTTTTATGCCCCACGTTAAATCCTGATTTACCCAATTATCCATTATCTAACTTCTTTTAGTGCTATTATTTTTCCCGGAACACCGATAAAAAAACCCTGAGCCTTAGAAAATTTACATATCTTGCCCATGGTTCCATAGCCAGGAGTAAGTTGATTCTTTTAAGTATCACACTCTGAGGCAGCAGCTTGGTTAGAACACTGACCAGAAACCTAAAGAGCAGGGATCCTCTTATTTATAGGACTGTGATTTTAGATCATGTCTGCAAAGGTGAGGAGGTAGTTGCTGGAGGGGGAACAATAAAGTGTTGAATGGGCCTAGTTTCCAAAAAAAAAAAAAAAAAAATTCCTCTTCCACCTTAGGCTTTTGCCACAAATTTCTCTGTCAGAGGTGGAGTGTATAATTTCATCATTAGAGACAAGAGTGAAAAACAAATATTCCCAAAAGAAGAAACCATCTGACATTTAACAGTGTAAAGATATACATTAAAGTTATTCTTTTTCCTTGGATAGGATTACATTAATAACAACTTTTTTGAGAATTTATTCTATGCCATACACATTGCTAGGTGATTTATATATATTTATAAATATATATAAAATATTTTTATATTTTACTTATTGTATCTTGAGTATGCATTATTATCCTAGTTTACAAAAATAGAAAACAGGCTTAATGAGTTAAATAACTTTCTCAGTGTCATATTTTGTAAATGGCAGAAGCAAATTAAAAACTGAGCCTGACTGACTCCAAATCTTGATTTCTCAGACTCTACCAACTCCAGAGTTGGTGTCTATATTTAAAGGAAGCAGGTCGTATGAAGGAAGAAGGAAGCTAGGGCACAGCAAAGAGACTGGTGACACTGGAGACAGACTTTTCTGTTTGACAATATTTCCTAAGGCTGTGCTGTGAGTGACATAGGTTCACACATGAAGGGCCCTGAAGAGAAAAAGGTGTAGAAAGACCTTAAAGTGGTATGATTAATGTCTGACTAGGGGGAGCTTTCTCCCAACTTCCACATCCAATCAATCACGAAGTATTTCCAATTCTTTCTTCTTGAGGTTCTTAAGCATGTCTCTTCGTATTCATTTCTATTACCATAGTCCAGGCTACCATTATTACTCAGTTTCCAGTTCTTGCCTCGTTCCAAATTATTCTTTTCATTAGCAAAGGATGCTCTTTCTAAAACAAAAATCAATCAGAACACTTCTGACATTTTCAATGACTTCCCAAATTCCTCCTGCTAAAGTCTAAACTCATTTTCACAATTCATTGAATCAATTCATCTTTTAATGTTGGACTTTTATTCTAAATTTTTATTATAACAACCCTCGATGAACATTTCTATATATTTTTATATACATCCAAAACTATTTTATCACAGGGCCAAAAGTCATGCTCATTATTTGAGCCTATGTCTGATTTTGAGGATTCAGTCATCATCCTGGATACTGACCAGGGATCTAGGGCTGATCCATTATGATCACAGTAGTAGTCACAGTTTTCTTCCCAAGACACATGTTGTGACAGGCCAGTCAATAGGGATGAAATAGTAAGAAGGCAAGAACAATAACCAATACTTTTTGGTGTAGAAGCCTATTTATTCTTACCTCTATTATCATATTGAAATGGGAAGGATATGGAGAAGGCAGTAGCAAACACAACAAAGGTTTACCAACCATGCTTTGCCCTCAAGGAAGGCATCTAGGAAGACCTCAAGGAACACTGAGGAAAGTATTTAGAAGTAGAAGGGATGGTGAAAGTTAAGAGGAGCTATGGAGTGTGGAAGTGGAGTGGGGTATAGAAGAAAGAAGGGACATGTCAAGTGCATTTCAGTAATACTAAACGTCCACTTAGGCTAGAAATGGTGCATTGGAAGATAGCCCTTAGGAAGATGAATTCCTAACAGAAGGCAGAGAGAAAGATATCATGTCCACTTTCTGAAGATGATCTTTCAGATAGTTATCCCTATCATTTCAATTCTCTTGATGAACCATCATCTTCCTCAAAAAGGGAAGAGACTAAGAGAAGAAAAATATGTCAGATATACATGCATAGAATTCAAGAAGAGCAATCAAGATGATTTGAAATAATCAGTAGAACTGGGCATTTAGTAGAACAAAAATAAATGGTTTTGAGAACCCAATCAGAAGTTAGATGTGCTAGGTGTTAGTGATACTGAGAATAAGAAAGAAAGAAATCTAGAGACACAGTCTACATGAAAGTAAAAGTGGAAAGAAAGCAGGATATCTACTGAGATTTAAAGAAACATAGCAGAAAAGACTGAAGATGGATTCTTAACTCCACTTCATCTTTTTTGGACATCTTGTCTTTTCCCTTCCCATTTCCATAGCAGAGTGTTAAGTTTGTAAACTCGTGTTTTGAAATTATAGACCGATGATATATTCTCAATAATATGGAGGAGAGAATAAGATAAGTCTACCTAAGCTGATGTTATTGGGAAAGATTTGAAGATTGAGAAGCAAATCCAACTGACTCAACAGGGAAGATGCATCATTAAAGCCTTGAGGCATAATGATGTTCTTGAATAGATAAGCTCACTGTTGAACTCAATAAGGGACTTTAAGATCTTTAAATAAGCTGTTGGCTGAGAAATGTATTCAAGTTTATGAAAAAGGGTATATTGGTTTGCAGAAGGGGAAGGATAAACACCCTAAGCAATACTGAACACCAAATATAAAACATTTACAGGCATATAAAGTCGAGCAGCAGTAGGTGGCAGAATGATGCATGAGACCCAACTAGCACTGAAAGGAAGATGGCATGCTGCTTACTTACTTTAAGAGAAATGGGGAAATAGCTGCAACAAGGAAGTGGCCAGATCACCCAGGGAGCATGGACCAAGACCAGACCAAGGCTCCTCTAGGAGACAAGGAGGCTTGTGTGCAAGAGTCAGGGAACTGTGTGGGCAGGACTCAGGAAGATGTACTTTTTCCATGTTTCCAAAGAGAATAGAGAGAATGTTAGGAGAATAAGCTCCAATGGCCTGAAATCATAGACTTTGTCTGTTTTCCTTTGTAGAATGGGCCCAGACCCATCCTGGGAACAGAGAACTCTTTCTGGATAGCTTCCTCCGTGTCACAACTATCCATCATCCCCCATCTAGCAGTTTGTAAGTTCTACTCTCTTTCTTTCTTTAAAATATTTTAAATTCACTCAGGGGTACTATTGGTCTAGTTCAAGCTCTTGATTTATCAATCCTATTGATGCAGTACTCGTATAGTGCAGCAGTCAGACTAATCTTTCAGACAAGGGAAATCATATCGCAACTTATTGGCCCCCTGCTTAAATTTCTCCAACGATTTTCCATTGTTTTCAGGATTATGTTTCACATTAGGATGTACAAGGCCTATTATGATATAGCCCATACCTAGTTCCATTTCCATGGAGCACCAAACCTTGCCAAATCTGCACACATATACATACGTGTGTTCCCATACATGTATATACACATATGTACACATAGTCCTTACTCTGTTGAACTACTGAGCTACTTGCTGTTCTCTAAATAGTCTATGATTCATCTTGTTATAGCACATGCTGCTTTGGCCAGGAAAGCTGTTAGCAGTCTTTTCCACTCCTTGAAATCCAAGCTTCAATATAACCTCTTCCTGGAATGTTCCTCACAGCATAGTATCTGGTGGTTATCTCTGTCTCAGGGCTGGCCCTAACTCTATTAAAAATTAGATGTTACCTCATACATCCTCCATCGTGTGGCTTGAGTGTGTGGAGACCAGAGATCTCTCTCTGCAGATCTTCAGTAACTGTAACATACATGGACAAATCAAAAACAGCTCAAAGATAAACCTTTTTCTTAGAAATTATACAGTTTTATATATGATCCTGAGTTGGATCTTATAGTGGGGTAGAGGAGAGGAAAGCTATAAAGAACATTATAAGGATCAGTGATGACATTTTTAAAAAGATTTTTATTTATTTGAGAGAGAGAGCATTAACATGCAGGAGAAGTGGGAGGGGTAGAGGGATAAGTAGACTCCCTGCTGATCCCAGTGGGTTGCAGGCAGCCCAATGGGATACAGGGTTCAATCCTAGGACTCTGGGATCATGATCTGAGTCAAAGGCAGACACTGAACTGACTGAACCACCCAGGTGCCCCAAGATAACATTTTAATATAGACTGTGAATTAGATATTAGCATCGTATCAATGCTAAAATGCATTTTGATAATTTTGTAGCTATGTAAGAGAATGTCTTTGTTCCTAATACACAAAAACATACTATATAATAAAGTGGTATGATGCCTCCACCTTATTCTCAGAGGTTCACTAAAAATATATAGATGTACAGATAGAGAAATTGCTGCCTTTGCTATTGGAATTTAGCTCACTTAGTTGCCTCTAATGTTTTCATTTGTCTTTAGTCTCTTCATCTACAATTTAATGGCCCTGAGGACATGAGCCTTTTTTGGATGTTCCCATAGTGCCTAGTTTGCTCTAATGAGCAGAATGTAAGATCTGCTGTTGGGAAACCAGTGATACACAACAAATAATGTTCACTTGAGTGGGTGAGCTACAGTTTGGTGTACTGGAAAAAAGAAAGGACAGAGATCCAGGAGATCTGGATCCTCAACTACACTGTTTATTAAGCAGTTATATGACCAGGGGCAAGTCATTCATCTTTTTTTTTTTTTTTTTTGCTAGTGTCATGGTTTATGAAAAGAAGGTTGGACTGCATGACTTCTAAGATACCTATTAGTCCTAGAGCTATCTGCCTAAATATACAATGCTGAAAAAGAATGATAACAGCCCCAAACTCATTAATAATACAGTATGAAAATAAAAGGAAACAAAAACATGAATAATTAGCCAAAGCAGACAAGTGCAGATGATATTCTATTGTTGCCTACGATGAAAGGGATGTCCTTGCAAAGAGGAAGCACTACAACCAATCCATGAAAATCCTAAGTTATCATAGAGAAAAGAAAGAAATACAATGATGGAAAAGGAATGTAATGACTATCAGAAATAAATTAGACAAACTGTTATATATTCATGAAATATAATATATATATATAATATATATAATAATATATATATAATATATATATAATATATATAATAATATAATATATATATAAATATAATAATGAAAAACTCGGGGCTACATATAACATATTGATGAGGCTCAAAAGAACGTTTTGCTAAGGGTCACCTGGGTGGCATATTTGGTTAAGCATCGGATTCTTAATTTTGGCTTAGGTCATGATCTCAAGGTCAAGAGATTGAGCTCCATGTCAGGCTCTGTGCTGGGCGTGGAGCCTGCTGAAGATTCTCTCCCTCTCTTTCCCCCTGCCCATCCCCCACAAGAATGTTTTACATAAACAGCCAGTGAAACAAGTTGCATAAGGATAGAAATATATCCTATACTGTATTGCTATGTATGTACTCTGTGTACTAGTACTGTATTATACTATTTAAAAATACTATGTAATGCTATGTACTGTATGTATGAAGGAATAATAATAAATACCAAATTTTAGAGATTAATGACCTCAGGAAGAAGAGATCACTAATAAAAGGGAGAAATGTATAACTTTGGAAACTATTGGACAAGAAGCATCAACTTTAGAATAATTTCTTAGAAATTTGGGCAGGGCTTGGGAGTGACTGGGTGATGGGCACTGAGAGGGGCACTTGATGGGATGAGCACTGGGTGTTATTTTATATGTTGGCAAATTGAACCCCAATAAAAAATAAATTTATATAAAAAATTCTTAGAAATTTGGACCAATTCAAAAAATACTAAGATTTGACAATAGTAGTAAGTAAAGACAAAATATTGTTTCTTAGATTATTCATTATAACTTTCTGTGTGTCTTGAATATTTCTTAATGAAAGATCATATTTAAAAACAAGAGAGAGAGTAAAAAAAAGGTAAAGAGTAGTAAGGGTAAAAAAATTGGAGAAAGGAACTAAAAAAGAGTGATAAGAAAATAAAACTAGACAGAATACAAGAAGTGTTTTTGTAAATTTGCTCAGATAACCATAGCTGTAGAACCCATTTGCATTCTAAAGGCAGAGAGCTAATACCTTTATGTGTAATAAGAAAAAAAAATGAGCTGCATATTTCTAGCCCATGCTGTCTGAATTCAGGCATCCAGATTTTAGAGTATAAATCAAGCTTTTTTTTTTTAAGCTTTTTTGCTTAAGTTTCATAAAAAGATGTAGCTTTATTTGGGATATGTGTTTTTCCTCTTTGGGGAACAGGAACAAATGTGTTATATGGCCATTGTTTCTGACAGTTCATTTGTGCAGATGAAACAATCCATTCATTTGGTGAATCCATGGACTCAATGGCTTCCACTTTGTACTTCTTGAAAAATATACAGCATTTCAGGCCCCTGGATTTACATTCCACAGACTTTCTGGTATAATGGAATAGTTTTGGGTCCCTCGAGGGCAAGCATATGGCTCTGCAAGAGTGTTGATGGCTTTCCTACGATGTGGGCATGTGCATTTCTAAATGTTCTCACTTAGAGCAGTTCTTTAAAAAGCTCTTTGACATATAATGTGGGAAGAAATTCTTCTCAATGACCATTTATGAGAAAACTTGCTTATAGACTTAGGTCTAGGGCTAAAACGTGGCCAGCTCATCCTTTCCTTCAGGCAGGGATGCTTCTAAAATGAGAGTGAGTATCATTTTTAGTAGTAATTTGATGGAAACCTTTCTTTGGAACAAACATCTGTAAAACTCTATTTTCCCCTTCTGAGTCCAATTAGACATTTGTGGAAAGGAATATTTAGCACACGGAGAATTAACAGAAAAAAATTATATATGGGGTGGGCAAGAGTTTATCAGTTAACTGTGGCTTCATATTGTCCCACTAAATATAATAGGATGTTTAATGATGTTATAGTTGGGGTCATTCTTATATAACTTTACCAAGGGGACAATTGCACTGCTGCCACCAGGGTTCTACTAGGTCTATACTATCTGGTAGCTGTGAGCAGCCTGGCCACTCTGGGGACAGATGCACTGGGAGTAAACAATCAGTGACAAATCTATGGTATTTGTGGATAAAAATTCAGTATTATGTTCATGACCTTGAAAAATGTATGCCTATGTATAGAGACCTTGAGTAGCAGGATAAAAAGTTTATTTAAATGGTTAATTAATGAATGAGGATAAAATTGCTTTCAGCACCAATCTGTTTATGGTTTCATAGCCAGAGATATTAGACAAGCCATCGGTTGATTGAAGGGAATGCACTCCATTCCGTCTCCAGGAGCCTTGATACCTTGTTTCCTCATCCTTGGAGATGACTGTCTTGAGCAAGTTTTATGGGGAATAAATAAAAGATCAGAAGGCTTAATTATACTTGCAATTAAGTGAAAGAAATGGCTCAGAGAGAGGTCTTTCACTACCCCGAGCCATGAAAGAGGAAAGTGGCTGAAGAGATTCATTCTCCGTTGGAATTAATACTCTTTGCTTTGCCCTTAAAGAAAGTAATTTTATAGCCATTATCTTATAATGCCTTTTTATAGTCAATTCTCTACATGTCTGTCTGCTTTACTGTGAAGCAGGGAGCTGTAAGCCTGTGGAAAACAGTGCCTGATGGGTTCAATGACTGACTTCGGAGTTGAATTATTGAAACAATTGTGTAGGACTCTCAAGAGAGCACCAAACAGTCTAATTACTCCAGAGTCTTAGTGGCTCAGAGTGCCCTATCATCTCCTGATATTGCTTCAATTTACCCATGGAATCAATCTCAGCCTGTTTTCTTTAACATTATTGTTCTGTACTATTGTTAAAGCATGGCATGGTGATTTGAGTATGAGTTTGGAACTCTGACTGCTTAGTTCAAGTCACTGTTTCAAAATTTACTAACTTGAGATACATAGAAACTTATTTTACTTTTATGAGCCTCAGTTTTTTCACCTGTTGAATGCAGAAGACAATGTTATAAAATACATTGTGTATCAGTTGAGATGCCTCTTGCTGAAAGATGACAGGAGACCCCAATTCATGTTGGCCTATTCAGTAATGAAATTTATTATCTCACACAAGTGGAAGACAAGAAGATAGTACAGTTCAGGGGAAGTATGATCAATGATTCAATAGTACCATCTCAGGGCTCAATTTTTTTCTATCTTTCCCCTGTTCTATCTTATGGTGGCAGCGTGGGTTGCATTAACTCCAGATGTCGCATCCAGGGATATCGATGTGATGTAAGAAGAAAGATTATCTCTTTCTTGCACATACTTTTTAGGAGTAAGGAAATCATTTCCAAAAGCCCCTTAACAGGCTTCTTTTCATATCTTATTAGATAGGCATTGGTCATATGCCCATGCCAAATCAACACTGAAAAAAAGCATGCCATTATAATGGGTATCTTAAGATAATCACTTAGAATTCAGAAAGCAACCACCATGACTGCCACACAAAGGATTTTGTTAAATATTCGATGAGCTACTGCAGTTAAAGTACTTCAAACAATCCCAGGCACAAAATAAACTCTCAGTAATTTTTCTCTATTATTAGCCATTGATCAATTTACTAATTTTTACTGATGGGAAATTATAACTATTATTTGTTTCTTTAGGAAAATTTTTGTTCCCAAAAGTCATGGGATTTTAATTTTTAAAAAATATTTATTTATTTATTTGACCGAGAGGTGAGAGAGGGAGTAGGAGTAGGAGCAAAGGGGAAAGAGAGAGAAGCAGATTCCCCACTGAGCAGGGAGCCAGATTCAGAGCTGGATCCCAGGACCCTGAGATTAGGACCTGAGCTGAAGGCAGATTCCCAACCAACTGAGCCACTCAGTTGCCCTGCCTTGGGACTTTAAATAAGAAAAATATTTAAAGGTGTGTTTGCATACTTTGATGAGCTGAATTAGGAATCCATTTTGTGGGTTTGGGTTACTTTCATGGAAATCCATGCATTTGTTTAATAAGGGGAGTTACATCCTTAGGATTGCAGCTGCTGTTGGAACTGGGAAGTTAAGGAACTAACAGAAGTAAGAAAAAGAAGAGCAAAACAAAATTTCTCAACCACAACTTGGCCAAAGCCCCTTCCCTTCCTTTAGTGCAGTGAATTACCTGATCTTTATGGCTATTGGCAGCCCCTGCCAAAGACTTTAGAGGGTCTCCTTTAACCTAGCACCCTCATGCTATCCTGTGATTTTCTGGATGTAACCACAGGTCCAGAACAATACCAGGTAGACCCCATTTAGCTCCAGGAAGTGGGGGAGTATTCCTGCAAAAAAAAATCACTGTTGTTCTTGCGTTGTCTCCAACTCTTTCAGAATTCTAACCACAGAATGGAGAAAGAGAAGGAATGGACCCAAGGGTTTAAGATTGCTTGGTGTAGACTGAAGCAGGAATGGAAGTGAGCTGCCTCACAAATCATTCTTGAGGAGCTCCAAGGTGAAAAAAGAATCTGTTCCTAACAAATAATGAGGTGCCATAGCATGAATTTTCCCTCCTTCTGTGCATTTTATTTGTCAAGTGGATAAATTCAGAATAGGGAATAGATTATAGTTTGACCTCAGGGTTCATGTGAGGGTCCAATTTGACTACAAACTTGAAGATACTTCATAGATATTTTCTACATCTTGTATGATCAGTGTAACAAGATTGACTGGGGCAAGCTTTGTACCTTTTTCTATGACCCCCTCCTCAATTCAGGCTCATGACTAATAAGCAACAAGGGGAATTTCTTCAGCTTAGTGATGGGAAGTTTGGTCGAAAGGGGCAATGCAGGTGCTTCGAAAACCTGTATCTCAAATGTGCCAAGACTCTGGCGCCTACAAGATTGGTTTGGGACTCTTACAAGACCAGCCATTCTCTGGGAAGTTTCCAAGAACTTCCTGTTACTAGTCAGGCAAAAAGAGAGAGATGAAGAAAAAGTAAAAACAACTTCACTTCTTTTGGGGAGTTCAGCATAATTTTTGTGGTTTAAGACAGATTCAGAAAATGTTAAGCTTGCAATAAAATGTCACCTTTTTGGTATATCTGTGGGTAGACAGATGGTTACTGGTACTATTGATGGTGGTGATGAGGTTGTGGGGGTGGTATAGAGAAAATCATCAGAATTTTTCAGAACGCTTTCAATAACTATTTCTTGAAATTAGCAAACTTCTATTGATTCTAAATTTAATTAATGGCTGCATAATGTGTCCTGATATTCTCTGAAATATTTAAATACCATACTAATAAAATAAATACATCTAATACATACATACTCATGTAATTACCACTTTCAGTACTTTCTTTTTCTTTTCTTTTTTTTTTTTTGGCACTTTCAGTACTTTCTTTGAGACTTTTAAAAAAAAGACAGGTATAGTAAAGAAAGCTCTTTTTTGTTACTGCAAAATTTCCTAAAATCATTTTTTTTTCAGGAAGGAAAAGAAAAGAATATTGTTTAAATGTCTTAGCTACTACTGGTTGAGCTACAACTCAGGAAGCTCTTATCTCTCCTCTTTGACAAAGTTATTCAAGAAATGTTGTCTCTTAGTAATAAATGTTTTGCCTTCCTTGCTAACCACAGTACTGCATTTCAAAACTCACAATAGTACTTAATGTACAGAAGTCTCACTGCATTTTAATGTAAAAATAACAGAAGAGAAAACCAATTCTGAAAATCTGTTCAAGACAACATTGTGTAATGCATTTTAAAACAGAGTCCTCTTAGTGATTGGCTCTCTATCAGGAAGGAAGAAAACAAATACTGTTGACCTTGGTAACCAGAAGTTTACCAACACCCTTCTGTCTACTAAGCCTCCTCCCTGACTTTTCTCACTCCCCAGATATACATAATCTAACACACATTTTCTCATTGTAAATGGGTGGCCAGTTGATTTGGAGGTCTGCTATCATCAAGCCAGTTGCATAGACAATAGGTCAATATAGAAAAGGGAATGAGCTTCACAAGAGCATATTTATAATAGCCTCCAGCAAGGACCTTCAGTATGGGTGTGGCTAAAATCCAAGAGCCCCTACATTCCCATATAATTAAGGAACCTCAATTTAATAAACTAGAAAGCATGAATTCCAGTTTTAGTATATTTCAAAGTGTTATAAATTACTGTAGCCATATCTAGTGTTCATTCATTCATTCATTTATATATCCATTTATCTATATATACAGTAAATATAGATTGAACTTAAAATATCTATAAGTTACTGTTTAAGAACTGGGGGTACAAAGATGAATATACATACTCTTCACTGTTAGATATTTCCCTGGGGATAAGGGAAGGGAGATACAGACTCATAATAGAATGCAGTAAATGCAACTATAGAAATTTGAAGATGGGGCTCTCAGCACCTAGAAGAGAATAAGTAGTCATAATAGCTTAGGAGTGATCAGAAAATAATTTGTGCAGACACTACTGTCTTCACTGTACAGTAAACTGTGAGTAAAGAGATAGTCATACAAAAGGGAGTAATCTAACGGAAGAGATTTGAAGCTTCCAGGATAGTTTATACAAAATTATAGAGTCAGGAATAGTCTGATAGATGGGAGATTACAAGAAGTTTCATGTTGCCAAAAGCATCTGTCAAGGAGGGGGTATATTACCAGATAAGACTGTAGGAGGGGACAGTGGGTCTCAGAAGGCCTTCCTGTAACATTTTAAGAGCTTGAGTTAATCTTAACAGAAATTGGGAATCACAGAATTGTTTAAACAAATGTGTGGCATGGCTAAATTTTTGTTTTCAATACTTCATTCTCTGTAAAGGATACATTTGAGCAATGAATAATATGCTAGTGAATGTTTAACAACTGCCTGTTTGAAAGCAAATTCTTGATAATAGCATTTGCCAATTTCTATGTTGTAAATACTCCCACCTTGGCAGATTTTAAGCTACTAACTTGAAGCCACTGAATCCAGAGTTTGGAAAAGCACAACTCTCATGAACCAGGACAGCCTACTCCAGCCCATCGGTAGTAGTTTGGAATAGCTAAGACACATTAGGAGGCTTGCATCGTTCAGGTGAAAGATAACACAAGCTTGAACTAAAGGAGAGGCAGCTGATGTAGAGAGAGAGTGGCGTGGCTGGCTCGGGGATTCTTGGCATACAGAGGATGATAATGAATAAAGATGACTCCCAGATTTCTAGTTTGGGTCACAGGCTTAATTGCCACTTAGGAGGGAGAAATCTGGTAGGAACTGTGCTGTAAGTAGAGGATACTTAAGCAGAGGATACAGGGGTGGAACATCCTAACTGGGTTACATATCCAATCAGTGGTGGCACATGTGATTCTAGATCTGGGAGACAAGAAAGAGGTGGATATTTGGAGAAGGAGGATACATATGGGAGTTATTGGTCTCTAGGTGATGATTAAAAATATAAGTGAATAGGATTGACCAGGGAAGCATAGAAGCCGATGAGCAGAACAGAGTTTCCCAGTTGCTGTGGTGCCAGTATCCTGGCTTGCCTTAGTTGGGTTGCAAGTACACAGACATGTTGATTCCTTTAACTTTGGGGCTGCTATTGGGTGTCCTGGATCACATAGCTGGGTGTGGGCCACCAGAATCCCAGGACCAGCAACGTTCGGCCACAGGTAGCTTTATCATTCTCCTGTCCATATGCTGTAAGAATGTTATCACCTCTTATGTGTTACTTTATGTGAAAAAACATGTGAAATACTAGCATATTTTGCAACCACAGAGTATATCTTCATTTAAGGTAAAGGTAAACGTAAAGGAAAGTAATCTTTAGAAAGAAACTAAAGATCAGAAACAGTTGAGGAGAACCTGGAAAGAATAATATCAAGGAAACTAACCATTTAAATTTGCAGAATGAACCTTCTTGTTGGTGATCAGTTACCAATGCATGTTAATTCATTTGCTATCATCTGTCTCATTCATTTATTTATTCATTTAGGAATTCAGAGAGTCACATGCATGTATCAAGTCCTTGTGTAGTGTCAGTTGCCAGACTTTTTGAATATTGGTTATTTGTTTAGTTCTGACTGGTAGCATAAAAGCAAATGCACAAAACAGCCAGGAAGAGAACAAATTACTCTTTGATGGTTTAAAGATCTAGAGATCATTTTAGCATTCCTGTCCTTTGAGGGAAGGTGAGCAGGGTGACAGAGGGGAGGAGTGATCATCTCTGGAGAGAGTTTACAAAAGTGAAGGGGTTCATTCTGGAGTTTTGATAAGAAATCTCCTTTCAGTTACTTTATTCCTTCAGGAATACTTCTCAAGTCCATACTTGGGTTAGACATTGGGGTGAGAATTCAGGAGGCAAAACAGACAAAATCTTTGCCTTTATGGGGCTCACATTCTAGAAACAGGAGACAGACTATAAGCAAATGAATAACTGAAACATATATGTTGCCAGATGATAACGAGTGTTGGGGAGAAAAATAATGGAGGAAAAGGAGTAAGAATAGTTGGGAGAAATTTTAATTTTAAATAGGGCAGTCAAGGAAATTCTAACACATACAAAAAGATATCAGAGATGTCTCCTGAGTCATAATAACCAAATTCAAATAGGAACCCACATGAAAATCTAACGCATTTTACTTTTCCAAGGGAACTTATTTTCATTTAAGAACTCTCCAGGGACTGGTTTTGTACCCCAGACTTAGCCCATGAGTCCATGAGCTTATTTTGTATTTGTATTAGTTAATGACTAAACCTTTTTTTGCTCATTGTTCCAGAATGAATACCTACCATCAAGCTCCATGTGTTAAATAAATGGAACACTGGAAACATCCCTAAAACAGTGTTAGGTCTCCTCTGGCTTTGATATGGGATATTTTGAGTATCTTAAATTTTATTGTCTACACTGTCTCACCTACCTTATGTACTCTTTTATTTCTGTAAAAAGGCCCACTGACAATTTTATTTCTTCTGCTGATCCCCCAGAACCTGGTTGTTTTCCTGGCTGAGAGCTGGCTGAAGCCAAATCTTGATTTTCTAGCTTCACTCTGCCTGAGTATGCTGGGACCTGGCTGGAAAGTTGCTCATGGGAGTCTGTGCTATGGGGCGTCTAAGGCAGAAGGAACAGTGGTTATAATGAGGTCCCTCTGGTCCTTTGAAAATTAACCTCCCTTGGATGGCATTCAAGACAGATTTGTATTGCACTGAGTTTGGTAAAACAGGTGTATCTCATTTTACCTAATGTGTATGTTTATGAAAGAGTGAATGAAATCAGGTTTGGTAAGTCAAATCCTATCTAAATACTCTGATGAAAATCACTGAGAAATGACATCCTATAGTGAATCCTTTTGGGAAATGAATAATTGACATCAAATTTATCTTACAGTCACAGATTCATGTATTTGGGATATGTCCATTAGTGTTATACCTTTAGTGAAAATTTTGGGAACACTGAGTTATGCACTGGTCATTATGATAGTAAAGGCTTTATTATGTGAGATATTTCCTTGAACAGGAGTCTGTTGGCTAGAACAGGAGTCAGCAAAATTCTTCTGTAAGAAAACAAATAGTAAATATTTTAGGCTTTGCAAGCTAAAAGGTCTCTGTTGCAACTCCTCAACTCTCCCACGAAGTACACATGTAGCCGTAGACACCATGCAAATAAATAAGCATGATCATGTTCCAATAAAACTTTATTTATGGATACAAAAATTTGAATTTCATGTAATTTTTATGCGTTATAAAATATTCTTTCGGTTTTTCTTTCAACCATTTAACAATATAAAAAATATTCTTAGTTGGTGGGGCATACAAAAACAGATGGTGAACTGGATTTGGTCCATGGGCTATAATTTGCCAACTCTGGAGCTGGAATGTTATATTATTCAGGGTACTGCTCACACATCATTTTCTCCAGGTTTACATGATTTTTGTTTAGTGGAAGTTTGGAGCATTGTTTTTACATCTGTGTATCTAATGGATAAAGGTTTTTATATTTCTTCTGTATTGTCGGATGACTTATGTAACTTTCCTGATTCAGTTTCTTCACTTGCAAAATGGGAAGGATGATACTTGTAGGAGGATGATACCAAGTAGGTGATACGCAGATTAAATTATATGGTATTTGTAGAGCAGGCTACACAGTTCTTCATAGCATACACTCAGCAAAGTAACATTCAATGTATGACAGTAGGGTGACATCTTGTTTTCTCTTTCATTGGAAAAATCTCTTGTTGTTAGGGATTACACTCTGAAGGCAAGTATGTGGCGAACAAGAGGATGACTAGTAGTCAACACTATGATCCCTCTTGCTATTGTGGATTCTCTCTTTTCCTGTGTGGATGGTTTTAGCTACAGAGAAAATTTGCCCCTAGTGAGTATTTCTGTCCATTTGTGACTAGGCTATCAAGCTGGCAGTGTAAGTTGGCCTTTCCTATTGGTAGATGTGTTAACTTGCCATGCTTGATTAAGGTGAGCTACATGGGGAGACCTCCTAATTTTATTAGCCAATATATCAGACAGTCAATTTCCCTTTAATAGAGGGCCCTCTTAATTCCCTTTTACCAGTCACAAGGCATTCTGAAACATTGGTTGCTGTTGGTCATTAGTAAATTGTAAAGGGCATAGTATGAAGGGCTTTTTCTTCCCTGATACTTTTTCTCTTCCTTGAATATGTATGTTAGGTCACTTTGATACATTTTTAGATGGGTAGGAAAAATTCACCCTGGACAAACTCTATCCTGGACTGGAGGCAAAAAAAAAAAAATATATGAGGGATACAAGTCAATATCACAGCAGGATAGTGAGAACAATTTTGGAAAATACAGTTCCTAGAGGACCCTACAGGTTGAGCAATAAATAGGAAGGTCGGAAGATCTCAAAGATTCAGTGACATCTGAATAAGAAGAGGCAAGTTGGGGTTTGCTTTTTAACATCTGCTTTTGCAAGCTATAACAGCTATGGTTCTATTATATAGATATAATATCTGATGTACATAATTCTATTTTTGTTAACAATAGAATAAAAATATAGCAAAACCCCTCAAATACATTATGTTTGCTGTATTAAATGGACACATATTATGAAATGTATATTATATAGAATAGACAGTATAGCCACTACCAAGGGGTAGCATAAAATATTAAGTGTGGGTTCCCCACTGTCTGGGGGCCTGGGGCCATAAAGATGAGTGAGGAGGTGGTACTAGAGACTGCTGTTTTATGGCCACCAACAAGGAATTGCTTTACTTTAACATTCCTTCCAAATTTGATCACTTCTTTTCACTGTAGAAATGATTTTAGAGTAGATTCCTGCCCACTGACAGCCGGATTATAGTAAGAATTATTTTCATCAAGTCTATAAAAGCTGAACCTCTGCTTTCAGAGCATGGAAGGTAGTTTCAGTCTTAGTAACCAGAAGGTTACATTCACAGGTTTCCCTGTTTTCTGATCTACCTTCCAGTTCAACTTGGGAAGGAAGAATCAACAGAGACATCTTCTCTAGTTAAATTTGTTTGGGGAAAGGCCTTCAAACTTTTCTTTTTTTTAAGGCCTTTAAACTTAATAAAAGAAGAAGTTGCTAGGAAGTTAGCAAACTACTGGGCAACAGAGTCATGATTTAGAAAATAATAAATGTTGATGAGGATGTGGAGAAATACAAATTCTTATACACTGGTGGTGTGAATGTGAAGTGGTGCAGCTACTATGGAAAACAGTATGGCAGCTCCTCAAAAAATCAAAAGTAGAAGTACCATATATGATCCAGTAGTTTTCCCTGTGGGCATGTATCCAAAAGATCTGATAGCAGGGACTCAAACAGGTATTCGGACACCCATGTTCATAGTGTTATTCTCAGTAGCCAGAAGGTGGAAGAAACCCAAGTGTGCATCCGTGGATAAATAAATAAACAAAATGTGGTCTATATAGACAATGGAATATTATTGAGTATTAAAAAGGAAGGAGATTCTGACACAGGCTGCAATATGGATGAACCTTAAAAACATTATGCTAAGTCAAATAAGCCAGTAGTAAAAGGACAAATGCTTTATGATTGTACTTACATGAGGACCAAGAATATGTAGTCAAATTCACGGAGACAGAAAGCTGATTGGTGGTTGCCAGGGGCTGGGAGAGAAGGGAATGGGAGTTACTGTTTAATGGAGACATGGTTTCAGTTTGGGAAGATGAAAAAAGTTCAGGAGATAGATGGTGGTAATGGTTGCACAATAATGTGAAAGTATTTAATACCAATGAAGTACGTAAAAATGAGTAAAATGGTTAATTTCATGCCTTGTATATTTTACCACAATGGAAACAAATGAAAGAGAGAGAGAGAGAGAGAGAGAGAGAGAAATGTTTGAAATCTACCAGTATTGGGCCATAGAGACAATGCAATGGAAACATGAAGTTCAGAACTGGGCTAAAGTTAAATTCTCCATAGAAAATGCTATGTATGTAGTGTCTGCAGGCTGGGGATTAAATATTTCATCCCCACCTCCTTTCCTTGGGCAAAATGCTGGGAAAAGCTATCACTGTGCAACAATCCATTGTTAAAAATGTGGGCTTTTTAAAAAGATTATTTATTTATTTATTTGAGAGAGAGAGAGAGAGAGAGCACACACATGTACATGAGCAGGAGGGGGAGGAGGGGCAGAGGGAGAAGCAGACTTCTTGCTGAGTGGAAGCCCCCATGCAGGGCTGGATCCTAGGACCCTGGGATTATGACCTGAGGTAAAGGCTGATGTTCAAGTGACTGAGCCACCCAGGCACTCCAAAAATGTGTTCTTTTAGTTCAGGGCACAGTATAAAAAATTGCTGGATGTGATCTACTGAATGCTATGGTATATGGTACATATGAACAAGGAAATTATGTTCTAGAATAACTTGGTATGCTGAATGATCAAGGAGATTCCAATAGGAAAAAACGTGCATAATGCAAGCATGTTTTCTGGTGTTACCAGTCTCTATTACCCTCAACTTCCTCACTTCCTCTCAAATGCCAGACTGCATATCTACTCCCAAATGTACCTGGCTATCACTTGTCTTTAAGAATATTTTGTTTTACCATAAGGATGGTGTTAAATATATGATGAGAAGGTTGCAGGTCTTCCTTTGTGGTGAGAAGATATTATCTTAATCTTAAAAAAGTCTTTGATCATTCCCGATGATTCTGACCAGTTGACATCATCTTGAAGTGCAGCCTCACTGCCAGCTTTGAAAGCAAACATGGGGGGGGGGGGGGGTTGGGGGTGGTGGTGGAATAAGAGAGCACACATCTTGTACTTTCTTTCATTGATTCCTTCTCTGTCTCTATCCCTCTCTCTTTCTTCTTCTTCTTTTTTCTTTTTAAGGAAAGATTGGTTTAAATAAAAAATAAATATGAGTAAAAGAGATGGTGGTGTAGAGAAGGGTGAGGGTGGAGAAAAACACCAGGGTGTTTTTATTTTATTTTATTTTTTCTATATAGCACTCTGGGAAGTTTTGAAGGGGAAAAAAAAAAGATTTAAGAAGTGATACTTTTGAACTTCAGCCAAAAGCAAGCCATCAAAATGGGACACTGTCCCTTTAAGTGCAAGCCTGCACAAACGAAAGGAAATTAATTAAGTATCCGACGCTGGTGTGGCGCCATGGAAAGAATACACAATCTGGGTCCAGCATGCCAAATCTGAAATGAAAATGAAGGTGATCCGTCATATTTGGCTGTTTTTTTAAGACAGAATATATATTTTTGAAAGTTGACTAAGCAATTACCCAAATTAAAGAAACTAGAAAAGCAAACAGTGGTAAAAATGCTTTAATTTTTTAGAGGGTAAATTAGTTTTAAAATGTGTGCCTTTTATTATCTTAATACCAAAGAGAAAGAAGGAAAAGAAGAAGAAGAAAAAAAAAAAAAAAAGCCAGGGTGTTTCTTAACTCCTTAATGGCAGCATCTAGGAGAATTTATTTACTGCCTCTACCAATGATAAAGTTTCCAAACTTAAGGAGGTACAGGCTGGCTTCTAAGCTCTAAGGAAGAGATGCTTAGTATACATTTCTGAATCGGAGATTTATTAAGGGTCTTTTTCCTCTTCTGTGTGGATCTATGCTCCACTAACTTGGCTTACATGCCATCAGCAGCCAGATGGATTCTCTCCCCCACCACTACTCCTTACCCTCTGGATCACAAAACTCAGGGCCTGCCATTTGGCAGGTAAGGGGAGTTTTGCATTGCTGTGTTTCTGTGTTAGTCTCTGGTGATGGCCAAGGGAAGGAACATAAGGGCTTTAGAAAAGGGTCTTCTCAGAGGACAAGAGGACATGTGCCAAGAAGATTGTGTGGTCATCCGGACATTGATTGCCCTTCCTCAGCTTGGAAGAGAATTTCAGAGACAAAGCTCCTGGGAATTCCATCTTATTTCTCAACATGCTTGAGCTTATTCCGATACAGTAGGTGGAAGTAGCTGTCAGAAGGAGACACCTTCTAAAATAAACACAGTATTTATGGAGATTGTTGAAGGGAAGTCTATGTTAGAGACAGAATATCCATGACAAATGGTCTTGAGACAAAAGGTAGTTTGTTGTCTCTCATAATTAGAAAGGTCTACCAAAGGTCTAGTTTCACCCATGATTAAATTCAACACTTGACTCTATGTGGTGTTGACTGAAGTCTTCACTTTCTATTTTTGACAGTTCTTTCTCACTCTGAAGCTTTATTTTCCCCCACGTGTGTCTAGTGAGAAAGGAAGTTTCTGAGAGATCAAACAAAGGCTTTGGAAATTTTGCTGGCTTTGACTGGCCTAACTTGGGGTATGTGCCTATTTATAAATTCTTCACTGTGTTCAGGGACATGAGATGGACATATAGGATTATGTTTGTCAAATGTTCCAGAAGCTAGGAGCAGGATTGACTTCATCAAAATTGCCTGGAGGAAGACAGTTTGCCTTGATTGATCGCTACAAGATAGAATGGAATATTATGAGTGGCAGAAATAAGATTGCTTGCCTTATAAGTGACCTTAGTCACTTATAAGTTAATGTTTTAAACGACCTACAATTGCTTTCCAACTAGTTCCGAGAATTAGGAACGGAGACAACAAACTCCTATCAGCAAACACAATGCAGAAGGATAGTTATTGTGGGGAAATTGTTGGACGACTGGTGATAAAAAAAAAAAAAAAAGTTATAAAAAAGTATAACAAATATATAGAAACATTCTCAACATTTAAGTTATAACTTTAATAGATTTTCAAACTGAGTATAACCATGTAAGTAGTGCCCAGATCAAGGATTAGAACATTGCCAGGACACATACATGGGCCATATGCTACGCATATGTTTAGCTTCAATAGATAAAAGTAAACAGTGTTCCAAAGAGGTTGTACAAATTTATATATACTCCCACTTCAAGTTCTAAGAATTCAAGTTTCTAGTTATGCAACATTCAGAAGAATCTCATAAGTATTTTATTCTTTCCTTGGTGATGTCTAAAAGTCTTATCAAGACCTATAAATAGTCTACCAAGGAGGATCTTAGTTTAGCATTTCTCTTCTGATATAGACATATAAACATAAAAATATATAAAATATATTTATAAAATAAATTATATATATATATTTATATATATATACTTTTTTTCACTCTAAATGGAGAGGATGCTCAGCATGGCTTCTGGAGTGTGAGTCAAGGTGGTCTTTCTGGGCTTCTGCAACTTAGATAAGTCCCTCATATCATTTGACTTATCTGATTTCCTGGGATTTAAGATTCTTGGAAACATGGCATATGGTGATATCCTTTTTCTTCTCATTTGTGACTTCTAATTTAAATATAGATGACTCATTTTTATTTGGACTTGGAAAGAAGGAATATAAAATATATTGGTGCATTCATGATCTATAGCTAGGGAGTCTGAGATACAAAGAAGCTAAATAAGTTGCCTGAGGCCAACTAATACGTGACAGTAACTGAGTGAGGGCTAGAAATTTTGAGTGTAACCAGCTGGTTTTTACACTTAATGTGCGTATATTTCTATTTACTTGAGTCTCTTCTAGCATAGGACCCAAAGAGCCTGGGGTCGAGCTCCTTTTCGGGATCCCTGCTCAGCGGGGAGCCTGCTTCTCCCTCTCCCTCTGCCCTGCTGTCAAATAAAATCTTAAAAAAAAAAAAAAAAAAAAAGGAATGGACCCAAAGAGTCACATAATTATTAACTCAGGAAAGTTTCTTCCTTATTTGCTATAGAAATGCATGCTACATTGCTAACTTTATCATACTACATTGCCACGATTCTTTTTAGCTCCTTAATTTGACACCCTACTAATCTCTTCTTGGTTTTCTTACAGAGTACAATTGTGTTAATCCTCTCTTTTTTTAAAAAAAAAATATTTTATTTATTTATGAGAGAGAGAGAGGCAGAGACACAGGCAGAGGGAGAAGCAGGCTCCATGCAGGGAGCCCGATGCGGGACTCGATCCCAGGTCTCCAGGATCAGGCCCTGGGCCAAAGGCAAGCGCTAACCCGCTGAGCCACCCGGGCTGCCCTAATCCCCTCTTTACTATCCCAGCAACCTTATAAAGAACAGAATTATTTTTACTTATATTTATCAGAAACTGTAGGACTCAAAGGAAAATTATAGTCCTCTGACAGAACCCGAACTGGTTTTTGCAGTAGAAAGTACTGGGCCATTATCCCATGCCATTATTCAAAGGAGGATCTAAGTTAAAATGGGCACAGATACAGACTTGTAAGATGCTGCTTCACACTCAATATATGAAGAGGATGTCTTCAGACTAAATGAGAAAAAAGAACTTTGTAATCAACGTAGGGCAGTTCTAATCTAGGCTTTGTACTTTGGACCTTTCCACAGCTTCAATTTTATCATCTTATAATGGTGACAATACTGTAAGAATTACAGAGAGTAAATATAAAGCACTCAGCCCAATGTTTTACAATAAGTTTTAGCAGTCATTATCAGTACCGTTCATATTCTTCAAGTGAGATATATTTCTGGCACACTGGTATCTTTTATATTATTAAAGTAATTTGCTTATGAAGCTATGTCGAAACCTTCTAAAACAAATTAAAGCAGCCTTTTCCCTAAATGCCTAACACTTAATACAATATTAGCACAGATGTTAGAAGAACCACAATCTGTTTGTAAGTGCACTTTCAAACAGAAATGTGCCAGAACGGTGGTTCCCAAGTCCAGATGAGCATGAGTATCCTCTAGGACTTTTCAAAACATACAACATTCTGGGCTCCTTCCCTGAAATATTGATGGATATGCCAGTGTGGTGCCCAGGTCTGGAGCCAGACTGCCTTGGTGTGGATTCCAGCTCTTCCATTACTAGCTAGGTAACTGTGGAGTTATTTAGTTTCGCTGCCTAAATTTTCCCATCTGTAGCATAGAAATAACACTTATACTTGCCTGGTACATAGAAAGAACTCAAAAAATGCCTGCTTTCATTAGGAGGTAGGAGTCTGTATTAAAACCAAAACAAACTTCCTGACAAATCTGGGATACAGCCTTGTTTGAGAACCATTGACCTACAGACAGAATGTAGTATGCTATTCTGGATAAAAATTTACATCTCAAACTATAACCTCTTACATTCTTTACCCTTAAATATAATATAATATAATATAATATAATATAATATAATATAAATAATATAATATATATAATAAATATAATATATAATATAAAGGTTTTCTAAGGAATAATCAATTATATATGTAGTTTGGAATATATATAAATTTCTGTTTGCAGAAATTATTTATCCATATATAGTTCTGTCCTTTGTGTGACTGCATAGAAGTGACTCCCTTTAAAAGAGAGATGAATGGAGAGGGAGGAGCAAGACGGCGGAAGAGTAGGGTCTGCAAATCACCTGTCTCCACCAAACTACCTAGAAAACCTTCAAATTATCCTGAAAATCTATGAATTCGGCCTGAGATTTAAAGAGAGACCAGCTGGAACGCTACAGTGAGAAGGGTTCGCGCTTCTATCAAGGTAGGAAGACGGGGAAAAAGAAGTTAAGGAACAAAGGCCTCCAAGGGGGAGGGGCCCCGCGAGGAGCCGGGCTGAGGCCGGGGCGAGTGTCCCCAGGACAGGAGAGCCCCGTCCCGGAGACGCAGGAGCTGCACCGACCTTCCCGGGGGAAAGGGGCTCGCAGGGAGTTGGAGCAGGACCCCAGGAGGGCGGGGATGCCCTCGGGCTCCCCGGGACAGTAACAGCAACTGCGCGCCCAGGAGAGTGCGCCGAGCTCCCTAAGGGCTGCAGCGCGCGGCGGGACCCGGAGCAGCTCGGGGGGGCTCGGGGGCGGCTCCGCGGAGGGGGCTGCGCGGCCCGGGAGCGCGAATCCAACAGCGCAGGCCCCGGAGCACAGGGCGCCGGGACACAGCCCAGGATCCGGCCTCCCCCGGGACAGGCAGAGGCCGGGAGGGCCCAGGACAGCGAGGACGCTCCTGCCCCAGCTGAGCAGATCAGCGGCCCCGCCCGGAGCCTCCAGGCCCTGCAGACGGAGTTCCTGCCGGAGCTGAATCCAGGTTTCCAGAGCTGCCCCGCCACTGGGGCTGTTCCTCCTGCGGCCTCACGGGGTGAACAACCCCCACTGAGCCCTGCACCAGGCAGGGGCACAGCAGCTCCCCCAACTGCTGACACCTGAAAATCAGCACAACAGGCCCCTCCCCCAGAACACCAGCTAGACTGACAACTTCCAGGAGAAGCCAAGGGACTTAAAGTACACAGAATCAGAAGATACTGCCCCGTGGTTCTTTTTTTTTTTGTTTGTTTTTGTTTTTGTTTTGTATTGCTTTTTGATTTGTTTCCTTCCCCCACCCCCTTTTTTTCTCCTTTCTTTTTCTTTTTTTTTTTTCGTTTTTTTTTCTTTTTCTTCCCTTTTTTTTTCTCTTTCTCTTTTCCTTCCTTCTTTCTCTCCTCTCTTTTTCTCTTTTTCCCAATACAACTTGCTTTTGGCCACTCTGCACTGAGCAAAATGACTAGAAGGAAAATCTCACCTCAAAAGAAAGAATCAGAAACAGTCCTCTCTCCCACAGAGTTACAAAATCTGGATTACAATTCAATGTCAGAAAGCCAATTCAGAAGCACTATTATACAGCTACTGGTGGCTCTAGAAAAAAGCATAAAGGACTCAAGAGACTTCATGACTGCATAATTTAGAGCTAATCAGGCAGAAATTAAAAATCAATTGAATGAGATGCAATCCGAACTAGAAGTCCTAACGACGAGGGTTAACGAGGTGGAAGAACGAGTGAGTGGCATAGAAGACAAGTTGATAGCAAAGAGGGAAACTGAGGAAAAAAGAGACAAACAATTAAATGACCATGAGGATAGATTAAGGGAAATAAACGACAGCCTGAGAAAGAAAAACCTACGTTTAATTGGGGTTCCCGAGGGCGCCGAAAGGGACAGAGGGCCAGAATATGTATTTGAACAAATTCTAGCTGAAAACTTTCCTAATCTGGGAAGGGAAACAGGCATTCAGATCCAGGAAATAGAGAGATCCCCCCCTAAAAGCAATAAAAACCGTTCAACACCTCGACATTTAATAGTGAAGCTTACAAATTCCAAAGATAAGGAGAAGATCCTTAAAGCAGCAAGAGACAAGAAATCCCTGACTTTTATGGGGAGGAGTATTAGGGTAACAGCAGACCTCTCCACAGAGACCTGGCAGGCCAGAAAGAGCTGGCAGGATATATTCAGGGTCCTAAATGAGAAGAACATGCAACCAAGAATACTTTATCCAGCAAGGCTCTCATTCAAAATGGAAGGAGAGATAAAGAGCTTCCAAGACAGGCAGCAACTGAAAGAATATGTGACCTCCAAACCAGCTCTGCAAGAAATTTTAAGGGGGACTCTTAAAATTCCCCTTTAAGAAGAAGTTCAGTGGAACAGTCCACAAAAACAAAGACTGAATAGATATCATGATGACACTAAACTCATATCTCTCAATATTAACTCTGAATGTGAACGGGCTTAATGACCCCATCAAAAGGCGCAGGGTTTCAGACTGGATAAAAAAGCAGGACCCATCTATTTGCTGTCTACAAGAGACTCATTTTAGACAGAAGGACACCTACAGCCTGAAAATAAAAGGTTGGAGAGCCATTTACCATTCGAATGGTCCTCAAAAGAAAGCAGGGGTAGCCATCCTTATATCAGATAAACTAAAATTTACCCCAAAGACTGTAGTGAGAGATGAAGAGGGACACTATATCATACTTAAAGGATCTATTCAACAAGAGGACTTAACAATCCTCAATATATATGCTCCGAATGTGGGAGCTGCCAAATATATAAATCAATTATTAACCAAAGTGAAGAAATACTTAGATAATAATACACTTATACTTGGTGACTTCGATCTAGCTCTTTCTATACTCGATAGGTCTTCTAAGCAAAACATCTCCAAAGAAACAAGAGCTTTAAATGATACACTGGACCAGATGGATTTCACAGATATCTACAGAACTTTACATCCAAACTCAACTGAATACACATTCTTCTCAAGTGCACATGGAACTTTCTCCAGAATAGACCACATATTGGGTCACAAATCGGGTCTGAACCGATACCAAAAGATTGGGATTGTCCCCTGCATATTCTCGGACCATAATGCCTTGAAATTAGAACTAAATCACAACAAGAAGTTTGGAAGGACCTCAAACACGTGGAGGTTAAGGACCATCCTGCTAAAAGATAAAAGGGTCAACCAGGAAATTAAGGAAGAATTAAAAAGATTCATGGAAACTAATGAGAATGAAGATACAACCGTTCAAAATCTTTGGGATGCAGCAAAAGCAGTCCTAAGGGGGAAATACATCGCAATACAAGCATCCATTCAAAAACTGGAAAGAACTCAAATACAAAAGCTAACCTTACACATAAAGGAGCGAGAGAAAAAACAGCAAATAGATCCTACACCCAAGAGAAGAAGGGAGTTAATAAAGATTCGAGCAGAACTCAACGAAATCGAGACCAGAAGAACTGTGGAACAGATCAACAGAACCAGGAGTTGGTTCTTTGAAAGAATTAATAAGATAGATAAACCATTAGCCAGCCTTATTAAAAAGAAGAGAGAGAAGACTCAAATTAATAAAATCATGAATGAGAAAGGAGAGATCACTACCAACACCAAGGAAATACAAACGATTTTAAAAACATATTATGAACAGCTATACGCCAATAAATTAGGCAATCTAGAAGAAATGGACGCATTCCTGGAAAGCCACAAACTACCAAAACTGGAACAGGAAGAAATAGAAAACCTGAACAGGCCAATAACCAGGGAGGAAATTGAAGCAGTCATCAAAAACCTCCCAAGACACAAGAGTCCAGGGCCAGATGGCTTCCCAGGGGAATTCTATCAAACGTTTAAAGAAGAAACCATACCTATTCTCCTAAAGCTGTTTGGAAAGATAGAAAGAGATGGAGTACTTCCAAATTCGTTCTATGAAGCCAGCATCACCTTAATTCCAAAGCCAGACAAAGACCCCACCAAAAAGGAGAATTACAGACCAATATCGTGATGAACATGGATGCAAAAATTCTCAACAAGATACTGGCCAATAGGAGCCAACAGTACATTAAGAAAATTATTCACCATGAACAAGTAGGATTTATCCCTGGGACACAAGGCTGGTTCAACACCCGTAAAACAATCAATGTGATTCATCATATCAGCAAGAGAAAAACCAAGAACCATATGATCCTCTCATTGGATGCAGAGAAAGCATTTGACAAAATACAGCATCCATTCCTGATCAAAACTCTTCAGAGTGTAGGGATAGAGGGAACATTCCTCGACATCTTAAAAGCCATCTATGAAAAGCCCACAGCAAATATCATTCTCAATGGGGAAGCACTGGGAGCCTTTCCCCTAAGATCAGGAACAAGACAGGGATGTCCACTCTCACCACTGCTGTTCAACATAGTACTGGAAGTCCTAGCCTCAGCAATCAGACAACAAAAAGACATTAAAGGCATTCAAATTGGCAAAGAAGAAGTCAAACTCTCCCTCTTCGCCGATGACATGATACTCTACATAGAAAACCCAAAAGTCTCCACCCCAAGATTGCTAGAACTCATACAGCAATTTGGTAGCGTGGCAGGATACAAAATCAATGCCCAGAAGTCAGTGGCATTTCTATACACTAACAATGAGACTGAAGAAAGAGAAATTAAGGAGTCAATCCCATTTACAATTGCACCCAAAAGCATAAGATACCTAGGAATAAACCTCACCAAAGATGTAAAGGATCTATACCCTCAAAACTATAGAACACTTCTGAAAGAAATTGAGGAAGACACAAAGAGATGGAAAAATATTCCATGCTCATGGATTGGCAGAATTAATATTGTGAAAATGTCAATGTTACCCAGGGCAATATACACGTTTAATGCAATCCCTATCAAAATACCATGGACTTTCTTCAGAGAGTTAGAACAAATTATTTTAAGATTTGTGTGGAATCAGAAAAGACCCCGAATAGCCAGGGGAATTTTAAAAAAGAAAACCATATCTGGGGGCATCACAATGCCAGATTTCAGGTTGTACTACAAAGCTGTGGTCATCAAGACAGTGTGGTACTGGCACAAAAACAGACACATAGATCAGTGGAACGGAATAGAGAATCCAGAAGTGGACCCTGAACTTTATGGGCAACTAATATTCGATAAAGGAGGAAAGACTATCCATTGGAAGAAAGACAGTCTCTTCAATAAATGGTGCTGGGAAAATTGGACATCCACATGCAGAAGAATGAAACTAGACCACTCTCTTTCACCATACACAAAGATAAACTCAAAATGGATGAAAGATCTAAATGTGAGACAAGAGTCCATCAAAATCCTAGAGAAGAACACAGGCAACACCCTTTTTGAACTCGGCCATAGTAACTTCTTGCAAGATACATCCATGAAGGCAAAAGAAACAAAAGCAAAAATGAACTATTGGGACTTCATCAAGATAAGAAGCTTTTGCACAGCAAAGGATACAGTCAACAAAACTCAAAGACAACCTACAGAATGGGAGAAGATATTTGCAAATGACATATCAGATAAAGGGCTAGTTTCCAAGATCTATAAAGAACTTATTAAACTCAACACCAAAGAAACAAACAATCCAATCATGAAATGGGCAAAAGACATGAACAGAAATCTCACAGAGGAAGACATAGACATGGCCAACATGCATATGAGAAAATGTTCTGCATCACTTGCCATCAGGGAAATACAAATCAAAACTACAATGAGATACCACCTCACACCAGTGAGAATGGGGAAAATTAACAAGGCAGGAAACAACAAATGTTGGAGAGGATGCAGAGAAAAGGGAACCCTCTTACACTGTTGGTGGGAATGTGAACTGGTGCAGCCACTCTGGAAAACTGTGTGGAGGTTCCTCAAACAGTTAAAAATATACCTGCCCTACGACCCAGCAATTGCACTGTTGGGGATTTACCCCAAAGATACAAATGCAATGAAACGCCGGGACACCTGCACCCCGATGTTTATAGCAGCAATGGCCACGATAGCCAAACTGTGGAAGGAGCCTCGGTGTCCAACGAAAGATGAATGGATAAAGAAGATGTGGTTTATGTATACAATGGAATATTACTCAGCTATTAGAAATGACAAATACCCACCATTTGCTTCAACGTGGATGGAACTGGAGGGTATTATGCTGAGTGAAGTAAGTCAGTTGGAGAAGGACAAACATTATATGTTCTCATTCATTTGGGGAATATAAATAATAGTGAAAGGGAAAATAAGGGAAGGGAGAAGAAATGTGTGGGAAATATCAGAAAGGGAGACAGAACGTAAAGACTGCTAACTCTGGGAAACGAACTAGGGGTGGTAGAAGGGGAGGAGGGCGGGGGGGTGGGAGTGAATGGGTGACGGGCACTGGGTGTTATTCTGTATGTTAGTAAATTGAACACCAATAGACATTACTTCTATAAAAAAAAAAAAAAAAAAAACACCTAGAGTTTGTTAAACTTCATGGTGTATCCTCTAATTTCATGAGGCTTCTAGGCAAAGAATACCAAGGAGCTTTATTTAATTAACTGACCAAAAAAATGCACAACAGGTTTCTACTTGATTCCTTCCAATAAATGATGCAATAAAGTTTAGGTTTCCTTAGGGAAAAAAAAAAAAAAAAAAAAAAAAGAGAGATGAATGAGAGACAGACAGTGGTCACAATACAAGTCCAGGATTTTACACTTCCCAGCAGTCAAAGCTGATTTACCCTAATGGCAGAGGCCACTTAACCCAATGTCAATTGCACAAGTTTTTTTTTTTTTTTTGTTTTTTTGTTTTGTTTTGTTTTTTTAATTGCACAAGTTTTTAGGTAAGTCCTGATCTTAGCATTAGGGATTAAAGGAGCTCCAGCTTAATATTTGGGGTATTAGCCTCATGTCTCATTTGTGGCCTGTCTGGTCCAGAATTTGTGAATTGTCTTTGCTTTTACCCTTCCTTTGGTGCTGGGTCTGGAACAGAAATTTCTGTCTCAGTTTCCACGTTTGAATCCTTTCCTTAGTTTTTGCCCCAGAGCCTATAAAATTGTCAAAAGTTGGTTTTCAAACTGCCAATGCCCTTTCCTGGACCCTACCTTCATGTATGAAGTCCTCAACCTGTTCAGATTTCCCTCTCTGCCTGGATCTTTGAACAATATCTACTCTCAAAAGTACAGCCTCTGTGTTCTGTTTGTATTTTACAATTTTAGTATTTTGAGTCTTTTTACTTGGTTAGTCTAGCTAAAGTTTTATTAACCTGGCTGATCTTTTTAAGGGACTGTTGATTACCTTAATTTTTTTTGTCTATTTTTGTTTCATTTATTCCTTTTCTTTATTATTTTGTTTTGTTTTGCTCACTTTGGGCTTAGTTTGCTTTTCTTTTTTCATTTACTTAAATTGGAAGATTCAGTTATTGATTTGAGGTTATTCATTTTTAATAAAAGCATATACTGTGATCATAAACTTCCTTTTAAGCACTGCTTTAAATTCATCCTGTAAGTTATAGTATTTTGCATTTTTTTCTCATTCATATCAAAGTATTTTCTAATTTCTCTTGTGACTTCTCTGATGTCTGATTCTTTGTTAGTTTGTTGTTTAATTTCTACATATTTGTGAATTTCCCAAATTTTCTTCTATTATTGATTTCTAACCTAATTCAATATAGTTAGAAAATATACTTTGTATGATTTCAGTTCTTTTAAATTCATCGAGATTTGACTTATGACTTAACATATGATATATCCCAGAGAATATATCATATATATCATATGCACTTGAAAAGAATGTGTTTTCTGCTATTGAGGGACATGTTCTATTAAGTCTATTAGGTCTATTTGCTTTATGTTGTTGGTCGGGTCTTTCTTTTTTTAATTTATTAATTTGAGAGAATGAGAGAGAATGAGTGTGTGTGAGAGAGAGAGAGTGAGAGAGCGAGAGCACGTGCACTAGCAGAGGGAGGGACAGAGGGAGAAGTGGACTCCCTGTGGAGCAGGGAGCCTGATGTAGGGCTCTATCCCAGGAGCCCTTAATCATGACCTGAGCTGAAGTCAGATGCTTAACCGACAGAGCCACCCAGGCGCCCCAGGTCTTCTATAACATTGTTGATCTCCTGCCAAACTGTTTTACCCACTATTTGAACAGATATTGAAGTCTCCAACTATTATTGTTGAACTGTTTTTTCCCCTTCAATTCTATCATTTTTTTCATGTCATGCATTTTGAGGCTCTCTTGTTAGGCACACATATATTTATAATTGTATATATTCCTGATAGATTGATCTTTCTTTCATTATACAATGTCCCTCCATATATTGAGAAATATTTTTTTCCCTTTAAATTGTGCCTGATACTTGTATACTAATATATATTAGTATAGCACTTCTGCTTTCTTAGCGTTGATGGTTGTATGGTATACCCTTTTCCCCTCATTCTTTTTTTTTTTCCCTCATTCTTTTACTTATCTCTCTGAATCTAAAGTGTATCTTCCATGAACAGCATATAATTGTGTTTTTTTTCTGTATGATAACCTTGGCTTTGATTGGATTATTTCACCATTTACATGTAATGATATTAAAGATATGATGGATTCACTTCTATTATTTTGCTTTTCTGTCTTCTGAATGCCACAAGAATCTTTTTGTTCCTCTTTATTCCTTCTTTACTGCCTTCTTTTGCAATAAGTGGATATTTTCTACAATAAAATTTTAAATTCCTTTAATAATTTCTTTTTTTCTTTAGTAATTTCTAAATTATGTTAAAAGTGTATTTTCTTTGTGGCTCCTCTAAGGCTTACATATATTCTCAACTTATCTGAATTTACTTCAAATTTATAATCATTATATTCAAGTGAGATATAGAAACTTTACTCTTATAAAGCTGTATTCCTCTATAGTCTTCTCTCTTTTTCAGTGCTATTATCATGACGTGTAGTATGCTTGTGTATATGTTACAAAGCCAACACTATACATGATTATAATTATTACTAGATTTATTCAGAAAAGCCTATTTCCTCCACAACAAGCAACCTCTGGTGCCACTCCTCAAAGTGCAGCTCTGGGCATGTGCATAATCTCCCTGACCAATAGGGATGATTATGGTTTTACCCAGACTCTCTATGTCTCTCCCTTTCCCTGACCTCCCCACTAAGCTTCTGGCTGCTTTGCCTCTATTGATACCACACCCAGCTGTTAGCTTCCACTAATTGCTAGTTGATTGCTAGTTGATTTCTTTTCTTTTCTTTTTTTTTTTAAGATTTTATTTATTTATTCATGACAGACACACACGGAGAGAGAAGCAGAGACACAGACAGAGGGAGAAGCAGACTCCATGCAGGGAGCCTGATGTGGGATTCGATCCCGGGTCTCCAGGATCACGCCCTGGGCTGAAGGTGGTGCCAAACCACTGAGCCACCAGGGCTGCCCCTGCTCTGTTGTTTTCAACCACAAGCTTAAATTCTCCATCGACTCAACCAGTTAAATTCAAGCATCTTTTCCAGGTTAGTGTATTTGCAGTGTTTGAGGCATGCTCCAGCTCTAGGAGGAATATTCTGAACTGTCTTTTCCTCTCTGTTAAATGTCTCGTGGTCTGTTGTTTCACTTGCTGTTAATGTGAACCTATCAGTGTCCTCTTAATGGCTCACCACTAACATCTTCCTGGTTTGACAGAGTCTTCAGGCATGAATTTCCCCATAGTCTGTTCCATACAACCTCAGTCCCCTTAGGTAAAGTTACAGAGCTCTCTGTTTTTGTGGACTGCCTATTCTCCTGAACCACTTTGACAGAACCTTTGCATGCCTGCTCTGGAGTTGGGGGAAAAGGCAATAGCCCACGTGTTCCAGAGTGAAACTGTTGGGTTGGCAGGTGTCAGAGGCCCCAGTCTTCTTGCCTTGCTCCTCTGTGTGTGGAATCTCTGCTTCATGAACGCGCTGTAACAGGGGTGATCAGAGTTCAGTATTCTTTGTCCACCAGGTCTTTCATCCATTCTGCCCTAGTTCTTTCAACTCTGTCTGCCTAGAATTGTTCTTAAACATGGTGTTAGCTCTTCAGGCTGCCATGCCGGAAATCCTGCTCCTTTCTTGTCTTCTTTGCCTTATAGCAACATAATTTCCTTTTTGACCACAAATTTGGCCACAAATTTCTCCTTGCTTATTCCACTTTTCTTTTGCCTCTGGGAACAGTGGAACATGTGATATGAGAACACAATGCTGAAGGCAGTCGCAGCATTGGACATTAGGCTGTTGTTCTGATGGCCTCTTTACCTGATAGGTGGGTGAGGTTACTTTTCTCAAACTTTGGGAAAACCTAAAGAGAAAATTTTTACTACCACCAAAGGGAATATATGTTCAGCAGAATCCCTGTGACTAGGTTTATAGTGCAGGGTCTTCTTAAAAATAGCCTCATTCGCTTTCTCCAGTTTCTGTCCATAGAGCACCTATGTTATAACTTGATTTCTTGACTGTGCTCAGAGATTAAAGAGAATGTTCAGGGAACTGTATATGATCTATTGGAAAGTATTTTAAAGCTACTGGTGTAGGATCGTCGCAGATCTGGTTCAGATCTAGCCCTTTGCCCTTCTCCTCTCTAAGGGCCAAAGGAATATATAAAACTATTATTATTTTTAATGCTCTCATCCTCCCCAATAACAAGGTACCCCACAATTGATAGACATTGAAATAAGTCTGTGGATTATGAAGATGTTTAAGAGTTCAAATCCCTTCTAGAGCTACGTAATGGAAGTGGATACAGAGTGATATGAGGGAAAGGAATGTGTTAAAAATTATTCTTAGACCCTTAGGATTGTGCTGTAGTATATTAAATATCTTATCGGGAGTGTGCAAAGGGAGGACATAAAGGACTGAAGCTCCCAGGAATTAAAAGCTGTGGTGAGGAGAGTGAGCCCATAAGGAAATTGAGAAGTGGAGATCAGGTTGGAAGAAGGAGAAAATCAGGAGGTTCTGGGGTAAGATAATCTTTTATGTAAGGAAAACAGTGAAGGTATGATTTGCTCTTGAGACTTTATGACAGAGGAAGGCTGAAAAGGATCCTCTGATTCTGTGGCAAGGGTGTCATTGGTGACTTTAGGAGGAATCATTTGTGTGAGGATTGGGGTGGAGTTATGTTGTGGAGGTTTGTGGGATGAATGGGTTGGTGACTTGGTGGAGATGGACACTTGGAGGCAGGAGATGACTGCTTCAAACCTCTTTTCCTTTTTGAATCCGGGAGAGGCAGTTTGAGAGCAGGAAGGTACCAGAGGAAGGAAGAGATAAGTCTTACTGTGGAGAGGAAGTTTATCATAAGAAGGGATGAGGACATCAACTCTTCTACTATATGGAGTGAGCATGGAGTAAAACAATATTGGAATAGGCAACCATTCTGGCCCTGACACTTGTTGCTTGTGTAACCCTATGAAAACAAAACATTTAGTCTCTTTGTAGCTCCGTTTTCTCATCTGCAAGATGAAAGTAATGAAGGCTACGCTGAAAGGTTCCCATGTCAAATAAAATCATGTATTGATACAACAGGTACATAATAAGTTTCTAATAAATGTTTCTTTCTTTGCTTCACCTTGCTTGCCCTATTTAATTTCAAATGTAGATGAAAATGCTATTAATGTTTTGTTTCATACACAGCCACCTTTACAAGAACACTGGCTATTCCATTAAAATCATCTGATATTTATTGAGCACCTCTATAAACAAAGAAGGGCTTAAGCATGTAGGTGACACAGTTTGATTGCATTTAAATATGGTTGCTCTGTCTCAATTGTAGAGAAAAAAAAAAAAGCTATATACAAGAGTGTGTAGGAGCATAGGGAATATCTAGGCTCCTCATAGGCCCAGGTCCTGGGGACCACGATGGCTGTGTGGGAGACTGACTTGAACTGATTTGGGAAAATTCTAGGTGAGAGCATCGACAGACATGGAAAGTGACTAGACCCGGAGGGTGAGTGGAGAGAATGAGACAAAGATGATACTCTAAGTTTTGACTTGGACACTCAGAGGGATATTAGTGTCAGTCATCGAGAATTGTCTTGGTGATTGATCAGTTGAATGACTGCTGTCCCTAAAAGCTATGGTAAGCACATCAGTAACATACTCCATATATCTCACTCCATATATGCTCACTCCATATAGTAGAGGAGTTAATGTCCTCATCCCTTCTTATGATAAACTTCCTCTCCACAGTAAGACTTATTTCCTCCTTCCTCTGCTGCCTTCCTGCTCTCACACTGAAGCAGTCAGTCGTCTCCTGCCTCCAAGTGTCCATCTCCACCAAGTCACCACCCATTCATCCCAGAAACCTCTACAACATAACTCCACCCCAATCCTCACACAAATGATTCCTACTAAAGTTCAGAGGATTTCTAACAATAGTGTGGAATTAAATGAACTTTTGGCGTGATCTACACAGGAGAGTATGAAATATATGAAAATGTCTATAAATTTTTTAGGCAGTAGTGCTCTAAGGAGTCCCAGAACTAATTATTGCCACATTCAGTTTTGCAGAAAATTTTTCGGTGAATACTGCCAATCATGTAAAAACTCCATGTGTTTCTACACGTGTCACTTATAGAAAAAGTTGCTACAGGAAGTTAGCAGCCTTCCCCATGCTCTTTCCAGACGTGGAAAGCTCAGCTATGGCTACTGTGGGGGAGCGGGAGGAGCGAGGTAAGATTCCACTCAGTGCTTTTTCTTCTGTCTGTGTTTTGACTGTCATCCTTTCAGCTTGTAGCAAAAGGAATGGGTTTTCCTGTGGCTAGATGGGCCTGAGAGGTTTGAAAAGTAAATCATTAAAGGGTTTCATGATGAGATTGAAATATATTATTGATATGCTGAACACCACATGGGTATAAAACGAAAGCAAAGTAAACAGAGAATGTCTCCCCACTGACCCTAGCGAGGAATTTCCAGATGCTGTCACAGCAGGCTCTGTGGATGGAACCTTTGCTGCTTCCCGGAGGTCAAATTTATGACCTTTCCTGGACACACACACACACACCCTGGACACATGTGTGCATATACACACATTTTTCTAAAGTTGATTATTGTAAGCTTCTGGTAGTATCTGTTGCTTTCCTGCCTTGAGTGGACTTAGGACAATTAAAATGAGTTTCAGGGACATATATGATTTGAAGAGCCAGGAGAATTTGCCTTCTACCAGAGGAAGCCTAGATTCTACATTAAAATCATGATGGACACCATTGAGGTTCTTTTTTATGGTTCACAGTCTAATAGAGCATCAGAGATACGAGAGAAATCTTAGCTCAATACCTCAATATTACAGATAAAAAATAGCAGAAGGTATAAGTACTTTATCATAGTTATGATATCTATAAACTATATCATAATTTATAGTTTATATCATATATCTAAAACTATATCATAGTTATGATAAAGTACTTATATGAACATATAAGTTCAGGCAACTGCTCTGTGGCAGAACACAGATTAAAACAAAACAAAACAAAAATCTTTCTTTTCCTTTTCAGCCACATTTTATAATGTGTTATCTCCTTTTCAGTTTTTCTCAGTGACTTTCCGAGAGACATATGAATAATCCCAAGCAGAGAATAATCTGCGAATCAGTTCTTCATTCCCTTTGTTTTCCCTAGAAAAGTTTTAGGTGAGTTATACTTCCTTTAGATTATTTTGGTTTATGTGTAACCTATCGCTGCAGGGGTCCACGTTCCATGAACATGCCATGTGGCAGAAGAAAAGCAATCTGAGATTTAAACAATTAATTTCTTTTTTTATGATTTTATTTTTAAATAATCCTCATCCCTAATATGAGGCTTGAACTCACAACATGAGATAAAGAGTCACATGTTCTATCAACTGAGCCATAAAAAAATGAATTTCTACCTGTAGAGTTCAATGGTTTAGTTATCTGAGATTAAACATAGCTGCTTTTCTGTTTTATTTGCTGCAATATGCATGCTTTAATGCATGTTCTAATGAGGGTCACTATACCTCAGAACTGTATGTACTTTCCATCGTACAGTTTGCTTTAAGTATATTTATATTCTAAAATGCATTAAGTGTATTTATTTCTAAAACCTAGTTTATGGCAAAGTTTATAATTTATACACTAAAAATAAAGTAAAATAAAGTAAATATAAAAAAATAAAAAATAATAAAGTAAATATACTCGAGGTAGAAGGGGGATCACGGATTTTAGAGTAAAGTGAAACCTGGTTTCAAATCCCATCTCCTCCAGTTCCCCGCTTTGAGAAACACACAGGCCGATCCATGTCCCTGTTTTTTCAGTGGCATTGTGTGTAAACTGTGGATCCCATAGCATAGTTGCAAAGATAGTATAAAATAATACTCTTAAAGGCCTCATGCACCGTAGACAGACAGTTCATAAGAGGCATGACAAAGCGAGCCAAGCAGTCCATTCCTATTTGCTTGGTTTAATGTTCTATCACAATTCTGTGAGCTACATTTGGACTATATCATCCTGTTAGGAAAAATTAATAATAAAATAATTAATTTTTCCTTCTGAAAGGAAAAATTCTATCCAATGCAAAGTAAAATGAAAGGATAGCATGATTGTCATCCTTTTGGCATTCATGAAATTATTAGACTATTTCCAGCATTCTTCCAGTCTTGAGAGAATGTGTATGCAAAGGGAACTTCCAAAGGAGCAATAGGGTCCCCATTCAACTCCACTGAACATGACAGTGGCTGTAAGCAGGTTGGTCAGTGCTGGTGCTGTCACAGCACACCCTGACCAGCAAAGGACCACGGCTGCTGCTCAGAGTGGGACACGTGTATTACCTGTTGGTGAGGGTCTGGCTTTCAGCTGTAATTGCTGGACAGCCTCTCCCAGTGATCTCATCCCAGTCTCTCATTTTACAGACATGGACATGAAAGTATACAAATTCCACTTGAAAACTCAGTGAATAGATTTGGCATCTAACAAACAGATGACCTAAGTAGAGTGTTCTGAGGTGAAGCAGGTTATGCAAGTTATCAAAAAATGTGAAATGACAGTGCTTTCAGTTTTTAAAAATTGCTGTGTTTAGTTTTAGTTTCTCTAGACATTTACTTTTATTTTCCTTGACTTTAATTTTCTTTCACCCTATGGATGATTGATAGACAATTAATTCCAAAACAATACTTTAAATTGCTATATGAAGGCATACTTTTTTTTTCTTGAAGTTCCTTACTGAGCAACTGCTGTAGACAAATGCCTCCCTGTTTCTTTATTCTTTTTTTTTCCCCAAGAGATGAGTGATTGTTTCCTTCCACAGATTAAACTGAATCTCAAGGTTAGAGCATGCATTTTAGCTCTTAGTTCCACTGATTTAGTTCTTTTTTCCTAACATGATTCGCTTGAATACTATTTGCTTTTGTGTGTGTGTGACTTTTCTTCAATTATTGATTCATGTGGTTTAGGTTCTTGGTTTGGGTCCTTTTGTGCAACAGCTTTTTAGAGTAGTCCAAGTGGGAACATAAAGAGGCTATTTTAGAGGTATTTTAATCTTTGCCCAAAGCATCTGGAACCTTCTGAGTGAATACATTCCCACAAGTATCATAATCTGTCTGTAACAATTTTAATGAAAAAAATTGTAAATACCAGCCGTGTGATACTTGCACGCCTAAAGCTAGATTCTCTAAGAGGGGAAATAAAAGGTGTTTCTACACTAGCTTCATTGAAGCTGCATTATCATTAGGGGCGAACTGACTTCTATCATGTGCAGGGGAAAGGGGCCAGATGTGAGTTCTGTATATCACAGACATACAAGGCATATGGTGGAAGGTGCTGGAGTTGGTTCGTTTTCTTCACAGAATATGATATAACCAAAGGATTCATACCTCTATTGAGTTTGTGAACCAAATTCAATTCATGTTTTAGGAATTTTACAGGGTTAAATTTTAGAGATAGAAATACTTGGGTTTTTGAGAAAAGAACAGGGTTAAATTTTTGAGACAGAAATATTTGGGGTTATTTTCTCTTTAATAGTTCCAAGGTCATGCTGAATAATGTAGATGAACCCTGAAAATGATTATTTTTATGTGAATTTTCCCAAATATTAGTTGGTAAGATTGAGATGAGTAAAATATCTAAATAACTTGAGTTACTCTTTCACTTATTTATGTGTTTACTTATTATTTTTTTTGGGGGGGGGGGAGATTAGGAATCATATAGTCATGTCCAGCCTATGTTGGCAGAAATTTGTTTATACCTAAGGTAAATAATAAAAACCTTGAGTCGGTTAATGGACACTGTGTTTCCCTTCCTTTTTTCTTTTTTCCTTATTTAAATTGTAAACAACGTATCTTATGAGGAACTGGAGAAGCAGTGAGTAGTCCAAAGCAAATAATTACCTTTTCTCTTTGTTTACGAGGTTCAGAGAGAACTTCTTTTTCCTTTTCATTAAAAAAAACCCAAAACAAAAAACTCCCTCTTCTTTCTCCAGAAAAATTTAATGGTAAGAAATAATCCCAGCCCCACTAACATCGTTAATAAGAATGGAAAGCGCTGGGCATCAGCCTCACTGCCCGATGCCTTCTTTCCCTTCCTGAGTGAGGAATGTTAACTGCATTGTGCTGTAATGAGCCATGCCCAAACTACTGTTTTCTGGTCCACTGTTTATTTGATTTCTTTATTGTAATGAAACTCAGATGGTTGGTGTTTACACTAGCAGTGTGCTGGGCGATCACGCTGGGAACCGTTCTAATTAGCTGCAAGTGGGTCTCAGAATTAGAATGGAGGAAAGAACAAATTTTTAGTAACGACTTTAAATTGAAGCCCTCATTTATTTTCATTATGGCCAGACCAGAAGCAAGCTAATGTTTCCCAGGTCTTTCCATGCAGGGCCTGTGGCTGAGCTCAGTGGAGTAGAATTCAACTATTTCAGATGCACTCAGCCTCCAATGCTCAAGGAAGGGGAATTTTAAGATAATATTAGAATGGGCACCCACTAGAATTGTCAGGGCAGAAGACAAAGTGCACAGGAGCAGTGTGGTACTTTTTTTCAACTTTGAACACAGAGAAAGTTATGTTTTTTGAATTCTGTGATCTAAAAACACCTTTTCTTCCCTGAGTGTATTTTCAGAAATGAAATCTTTTGGTGTCCATAAAGAGTGACCAGTGAATTACATTTTACCATTCAGCACATAACAGAGACCACAGGCTAACAAGAAAATGGCTTGCTCTAATGAGCCAGTGTTTATATATCTTCAGGATTTGTGGTATTCATTCTTTGGAAGCAACTAATTGGTCAATCATATGAGATTGGAACTATCCAGTCATACTTCATGTAGAGGGTATCTCTAACACATTTTCTGTAGCACAGAACATCTTTTTAATGAAGACAGCATGTAGCCAGATGTCTTCTAAGACTCCTTTTGAAATGTAATTCTAGTATGTGAATTTGTAAAACATGATTTATAAAATTATGCACCTTGCAGGGATAGTCAGAAGTTCCTCTCTGTAGAAGCACTTATGTATATATCTTTGCATATTTATTTTATTATCAACCAACATTAGGGATGTCTTTAAAAAAGTTTTTTTCAAGATTTTATTTATTTGGGTGCCTGGATGGCTCAGTCGGTTAAGCGTCTGTCTTTGACTCAGGTGATGATCTCAGGGTCCTGGGATCGAGTCCCTCTTCAGGCTCCCTGCTCAGCAGGGAGTTCATCTCTCCCTCTCGCTCTGCCCCTGCTCTCTCTCTCTCGGTCACTATGTCTCTGAAATCAATGAATGAATGAATGAATCAATCTTTAAAAAAAAGATTTTATTTATTTGAGAAAGAAAGAAAGCACAGTCCGGGGCAGGGGCAGAGGGAGAAAGGAGCAGACTCCCCGCTGAGCAGGGAGCCTGACATGGGGCTTCATGCCAGGACTCTGGGATCATGACCTCAGCTGAAGGCAGACACTCAACCAACTGAGCCACCCAGGTGCCCCCATTGGTGATGTCTTTAATGAAAGTTTAGAAAAAAGCAGAGTTTAAACCATTTGATGATTGCTATATAGAAACTCAGATGTGTTTTGCAGAAATAATACACTTTTTATAAACTTGTACTGGAAGACTTTTGTTTCTGTCCTTTAAAATGTGGCAGTGTTAATAATCTGACTTTTCTCCTGATTGGGAACAAATCCTACATTTGATAAGGTACTTGTACCTAGAAGAAACATTATATGTTCTCATTCATTTGGGGAATATAAATAATAGTGAAAGGGAATAGAAGGGAATGGAGAAGAAATGGGTGGGAAATATCAGAAGGGGAGACAGAACATGAAGACTCCTAACTCTGGGAAACGAACTAGGGGTGGTAGAAGGGGAGGAGGGCATGGGGTGGGGGTGAATGGGTGACGGGCACTGAGGGGGGCACTTGACGGGATGAGCACTGGGTGTTATTCTGTATGTTGGCAAATTGAACACCAATAAAAAATAAATTTATTATTAAAAAAAGAAAAAAAAAGAAATCTTAACAGCACTTCATACTCACTGGGATTGCTGTAATCAAAAGACAAATAATAACAAGTATGGGTGAGGATGTAGAGAAACGAGCTCTCATTCTCTGCTGGTGAGATTATAAAATGGTGCAGCCACTTTGGAAAATAGTCCAACAGTTAAGTAAGAATTACCACACGAACCAGAAATTCCACCCATAGGTATAAACCCAAGAGAAATGGCAACACGTGTCCACATAAAAACTTATACATGAATATTTTTTAACAGCATTATTCATTATAGTCAAAAGACAGAAACAGCAAAAATGTCCATCAGCTGATGAATGAGTAAATAAAATGTGGTATTTCCATATAATAATAGTCAAAAGATGGAAACAGAAGAAATGGTCCATCAGCTGATGAATGAGTAAACAAAATGTAATATTTCCATACAATGGAATATTATATAGCTTTAAAAGGAATGAAGCACTGATACACAATACAACTAGATGAATTTTGAAAATATTATACTAAGTGAAAGAAGCCATTTACAATCCAGGTTTTATGGTTCCATTTATATGAAATGTGCAGAAAAGGCAATCTATAAAGTCAGAAAGTAGATTAGTAGTTGCTTAAGGCTGGTAAAGGGGATGATGGAGTTTGGGGGTGATAGCTAAAGGATGTGGATTGTTGAATATATTCTAAAATGTATTAGTTGGACATATCTGTTAATATACTAAAAAATTGACGTATTTTAAATGCCATACAATTTTAATTGTATGGTGTTGAATTACAGCTAAAGAAAGCTCTAACAAAAATATAAATTGATGCTTACATGCTTTGACTTTACATATATATATATATATATATATATATATATATTTTTTTTTTTTTTTTTTTTTTTTTTTTTTTTTTTGTAAAAGAGAATGGACCTATGGAAAAATTCTTTTGCAGCAACCAGGCATGCAGGACTCTGCAGTTCTAGGAAGTACATGTATTTCCTTTTCCCAACTTTTACTGATCTTGTCCCTATCTGGAAAGTTTTTCCACTGTATAAAGCCTTCTCATTCTCTGTGGTCTACCAGAAATGCTCTTTTCTTCTGTGAAGCCTTCCTTGATCAATCTGTCTGAAGACTTTTTCCTTGGTATTCTTACAGAACTGATGGGTAACTATCACCTCCTGAATGTTGATCAGAAGCATCTCTTAGATATTACTTAATTGAAATCATTTTATAGATGAGAGCACAAACATATATAGAAGAGGAGTGCCTTACTCAAAGTCACACCACTATTTTAAATATCATCAAGGTTTCTCTATAGAGTCTTGACACCAAGAATGAAGTGCCTCCAACCCTCAAAAAATGAACAGGGAAAAAATTTCTGTTTTTTCCTTAATTTTGTCACCATAAAATCATCTTCTTGCTCTGATACACCTGACATTTCTTGCTTGATTGTGGAACTACAGGAGGTGATATTGGAGGAAAGAAGTTCTCTCTGGGAGCCAGAAGGTGATGCTGGAAAAGCAGGCCAATTTAGAGGTTTATGGTAGGTTTGAATTTCAGCTCTGAAGATTTCTTATACACTTCCATCCTATTTCTAGTAAAGATATGTGTGTTATAGGGATAACCAAATTTTTTTTAAAGATTTTATTTATTTATTCAAACTAGACACACACAGAGAGAGAGAGGCAGAGACACAGGCAAAGGGAGAAGCAGGCTTCATGCAGGGAGCCCGATGTGGGACTTGATCCCAGGTCTCCAGGATCAGGCCCTGGGCTGAAGGCAGTGCTAAACCGCTGAAGGCAGTGCTAAACCGCTGAGCCACCCGGGGATCCCGGGATAACCAAATTTAAATGGTGATTGTTTCCTGTATGAGATAATACCCATGATCTTTATAACTTCTCCCTTGCATAATGTTCAGAGACATGATGTATGCATGATGTAAAAGAGGTAATAGATGGAAAAAAGAGAATAGCACAGGCTTTATGGGAATTCATTTTTAATCCAGTTAACCATGTAGATTTTGAGAGAACAAATTGGATCTGAAGGGGTCTAGTTCTTGAATGGTAACAAACTTGTTCTTTTCTGTGTCTCCAGAAGAAATGATGGGTGTAAAGTAAGTAATACCTCTCTGCCTCATGGTCCTTCTATGAGAGTGCATTAGAAACTATAGAAGCTAAATTTCTGGAAGTTGCAATATAGAGTTTATAAGAATTATAATCTACATTTTCTCAACTTAGTTTAAAAATTATCTTTCTGTTTTTATGGCATCCTTACTGTTGTACTAAGAGCCACAGGCAGTTAAAAAAAAGGCACTGGGTGTTATTCTGTATGTTGGCAAATTGAACACCAATAAAAAATAAATTTATTATTTAAAAAAAATGGCACATGAGATGGTCTCTGTCTTTGAAAGCACTCCACTCTCTTTTTCTTCTCCTGCCTGCTCTAATGTGGATCAGCAGGCAAGGGAAGTTGCTTCTCTTGGCACAGAGTGTCCTGTCCTCCAAATTCTCTTTCTGCAAATGAAGGCAGAGATATAAATCAGGTCAGTCCTCCTATTCCAATCTATTTTCCATCAGAAAACCCTGAGTGAATCTAATTTTTAAATCTTATTTAGGCAAGTCATCATTGCACCTATTTTCTCCATCAGATAAACACAGAGGGAAGTCTTAGATTTGCAAACCTCCAATATATTATGCGTGACACAGGAAGATCCTTAGGGTAGAAATTCAAAGTGATATTTAGGGGCAGAAATATAACTTGAGAGAGGAAGACCCTGGAGAAGCCACCATGGCCATCCTTGACTTGTTGTTTGCAGGACCTAATATTATTGACATAACTGCATTTTAAGCACTGATTCTGGAATTAGACTGTTAAAGCTGAGCTATACTAATCAGCTGAATTCCAGAGGGGATACAGAACAGGTGTGCTTGGCATTTTGCTCTGTGAATGTTTTTATCCTGTCTTCGATTGGTAATGATAAATCATATGTTCCTAATTCTGTTCTTCTGTGTCTTATTTTTAACTTCATCCCACATCAAGGAAAACAAGACTGAGGGATGACTGCTGGCTTCCTTGTCTCCTCTGCAGATTCCTGAAGTTACGTCTTCTAAATACTGTAGGTTTTTAATTCTCCTTGGATTATTTAATCACGAGTGTCTTGGTCCTGTTTGTGGATTCATACGAAGCATCTCATAAAGGTGAAGGAAGGATAAGGACCCAGAGGCCCTTAGAATGGAGGCTATGTTACCATCTTGGCTTGAAGTATGGAAACATCCCTGTGATTACTGTAGCCCTGAAGTTAAAAGGGAATTTTCGGAAAGTTTTAAACCATAGGACTATCTCCAGGGGCTCAGATATTTTATTATTATTATTCCTTCATTATTACTTTAGAAGGAATGAAATCAATTTGGAAATTGATTCGATTCATACAGTAAGAAAAGTATTAGTAGGAGAAAGAGTTTTCAAAAATGAAGAAAGAAACATGCATTGATTTGGGAGGAATGAATTTTATTTCATGCAAAGGTTAAATCACAAAGGAAAAACTAAGAAGATATCCAAAACCAAAAACATTTCCTGTAATTGCTTTTAAAAGTGGGACCAGGAGAAAGGAATATTTTAGTTGTGACTATATTAGGAATGATAGCAATGATAACTGTGGCCCAAAAACATGGAACAGATGACAAGGGGCAAAACTCAGAAAGGAAGCAAATGACTTCCTCAGAGAAAAATCATATCTAGATATTATGGGAAGTCCCTCTTAAAGCTAAAACCAGGGGCACCTGGTGGCTCAGTAGTTGAGCGTCTGCCTTTGGCTCAGGTCCTGATCCTGGGGTCCCGGGATTGAGTCCCACATTGGGCTCCTTGTAAGGTGCCTGCTTCTCCCTCTGCCTATGTCTCTGTCTCTCTCTCCATGTTTCTCATGAATAAATAAATACAATCTTAAAAAAAAAAAAGAAAGCTAAAACCACGGGTTTAATGAAAGAAGCAAATTGAGAACCAGAGCTACTTAGAGCAAATTTGGACAATTTGAGAGGGCATCGGTGGGAGGATCAGAATCCAGTCCTGCTAGCACGATTAGGTTGAGCCTGAAGATGACAAGATTATTAAAATGGGGCAGCAGGTTCAGTCTGTACCACTGGGAAACATGCTCTTGGGACTTTTGATTTATGAGTCTGAGCCAGCAGTCTCAAGTTGGCTCTCTTTGTCCTACAATTAGGCCCAGAAACATATTATGTTCTGCTAATACAGTTTTTAAAAATATTCATTTTCAAATGAGTAATTAAAAAAAAACTGAATAAATCCCCGGACCCAGCACCTCACAGTGCAGCAGTCAGCTGGAGCTGAGCAATGGAAGTCATCCTTGGTGAGAATTCTTACCTCTTTCCTCTTGTTAATGTCTCCATTTGCCCAGCTTCTCTCCTTTATGTCACCCACTTGGCCTCTGCAGGCATTTGGGCCTGTGACATCTGTTAAAAAAGAAAAAGTTATACTTAAAATGAGACAAGCTAAAGGGAGCTGGCTGACACATAAGAGCATAGTCCATACCTGGGTGAGATAATGGAGTGAGGGAGGGTGTCATGGGGGTAAAGTTAGCCTCCCTCAGCCTTGTAAAATTAGGCCAGCTTTGGGTAAATAAGAGATGATCTTGGTAGACCCAGGAAGCATTAGTTTCATAGCTCTTATTGGTAGATTTTTTTTTATAATTTTTATTTATTTATGATAGTCATCAGAGAGAGAGAGACAGGCAGAGACATAGGCAGAGGGAGAAGCAGGCTCCATGCACCGGGAGCCTGATGTGGGATTCGATCCTGGGTCTCCAGGATCATGCCCTGGGCCAAAGGCAGGCGCCAAACCGCTGCGCCACCCAGGGATCCCTCTTATTGGTAGATTATCATAAGAATCCATCCATCCATCCATCCTCCATCCATCCAGAGCTGTGGGTAGATTATCACAATCCAGAATCCAGAGATGTGTTGTTGAACAAAGAAATTTAAAGAAAAAAGAAAAAAGAAATTTCAGGGATCATGGGTCAGGTGCTCAAATCACTGTAGATAAATGGTTGAATCATGCCAGCTGTGTGGCTATAGGGACTTGCCTGACCTGTGGCAAAGGAGACTATCTATACCTTCTATAAAACTGTTCAAATGAAAAACAGATAAACTCTGGGGCTTGTCAAGACAAAACCTATCAAAAACATGCTTGCAGGACACTAGAATTTCTGGTTTATAGAGCTTGAAGGAAATTTATGGGGATGGCATTGCCAGAAGAAGATAGAACCATAAGAGAAACGGTTTTAGTATGAAGGACCCCACAACTGAATACTGTAAGTGGTATTTTTGTTATTTTTATTGTTATGTAATAGAATTTTAAAAATTCAATTAAGGTATTTTAATAGTTGTAACAAAGGGCCTTAACTGAAGTGGAGGACTGTTTATTTCTTTAGGAAAGTAAGTATAATGTGGAAAGTGAGGACATGGGAATATGATGTATTCAGAGAGTAAAATGTTTGTATGTTTTCCAAACTCATATGTTGATTTCCTAGCCTCTATTATTGGTATTATTAGGAGATGAGGGATTATTAGGAGATGGGGATTTTGGGAGAGGCGATCAGTCATGAGTGTGCAGCCCTCATAAAAGAGATTAGTGCCCTTATAAAAGAGATGCCAGAGAGCTCCTTTTTCCCTTCCACCATGTGAGGACATAGTGAGAAGACAGCCATCTGTGACCCAGGAAGTGGGTTCTCATCACCAGATCTGCTGACACCTTGAGCTTACTGGCCTCCAGAATTGTGACAAGTGAATACTGTTTAAGCCACCCAGTCTAGGGGTATTTTTTACTACAGCAGCCTGAATGAACTAAGGCAAAATAAACTTGCATAAGAATAAACACAAGTATAAAGATAGAAGAGAACAGAGGTGATGGAGAAGAGTTAGAGATCAGAAGGAAGCCCACCAAGAATTGTGACCTGCGAAAACTTCCAAAGCTCAGGATATCCAAGAGACATAAGAACAAGGAACAGCAATGAGAACAACAAAAGGGAAACGGACTCATAGCTATAGAGAACAAACTGGTGGTGGCCAGAGAGGAGGGATAAGGAGATGAGGGAAAGGGATTAAGAGGTCCTGACTTCCAGTACAAAATAAGCAAGTTATGGGGATGAAAAGTACAGCATAGAGAATTTAGTCAATAATATTATAGTAATTTTTTATGGTGATAGATGGTGGACTACACTTATCATAGTGAGCATTTCTTAATGTATACAATTGTAGAAACACTATGTTGTACACCTGAAACTAATAAAATACAGTCTGTCAACTATACTTCAGTTTTAAAAAAAATAGGGATAATCAATATTCACTACTATTTTTAATTATATGTGTGGTAACCTCCCTCACATATAGAAACGTCATGAAAATCTACTTACTGTAGAAATGCCATTTTTTTGTTTTGTTTGTTTTTGTTTGTTTTTGTTTTTGTTTTGTGGCGAGGTGCAGGTGAGGCAAACAGCTAAATTCCACGTCTGGAGCAGAGGAAAGAAAATGCCCATAGGAGATGAGATACAAGCAAAATGAACTGAGATCAAAAGTCCAGCAAGAAAAAGAATTTGAAGCTAGATGTGACCATGAGAACATGAGACTGGTATTTTGCAGGGATCTTGGAGAAGTTTTAGGCATATCCCGCAGGATGTGGAATAGGGACTCAAGCCAATTTCATTTAAATCTCAAAGGATCAAATGACCTTAGGCGACATCGCATTACAATGTTAGTTTGCCCAATGCAGAATACCTGATGCTCATTGAGTTTTCTTTCCTTTTAATAAGCTTCCTGCTGATCCAGTAATAAGCTGGCCAATGCAATGCTAAGACCACCTTGGAACACCACCTCCCGGTGTGAATGTGGGAAGAGGCACTTGAAGGGGTTGCTGATTCTGGGCTGAGGGTTTTCCACTTGGAATCCTGGTTCCAAGTTATAGTCCCATTAGAAGGATCCCCAAGGAGTAGACAAATGTGCTCTAGTATCCAGTCACCTGTTGGCAGACTCCAAATAAAAGTGAAACAAGGAGCCTTCAGAATAACCGAGTTTATGGTAGTTGGCTGGAATAGAGTTTGAAAAAATAAATATCGCCTTCTTCCTTGGAATGTGCAATTCCTGTGTGCCAGTTGATGAGACTGAAGAAATTCTTGTATGTGAAACATTCCTATGCTGAAATCTCGGTGGTAAATCAAGAGGATATGTTTGTGGAGACTAAAATCTGCAGTTATTTGCAGGGACTAATGGGACCAGGATAGATAAGTTTAGTAGAAAACTTGATTAAAACACTAAAGGCTTTTCTTCTGTGGATTTAAACATATTCAACTAATTTATTGAGGATATTACTTTATAAAACCTTTAAAAATTATATAGTTCGTTTGACTTAGCAACAATGAGTCTCTCAAGAGAAAAGGGGGATGAAATGAAATCAAACTTGGCTGAGGCTGAGAAGTCTTCCTTTAGTACTTTAGACTTACCTATGTCCTTTTTTTTTTTCTTAATAGTATAGAGTGGCATAAATCTTATCTCCTTATGGTAGTTCTTGCATATGCTGTTTGGTAGTAGTAAAATTAATGTATAGTAAAAAAGATAAGGTTTCTGAATATTGAATGAGCCAAACTCGATGTACCTTTAAAATTTGGCTCAGGGTAGGGCCAGGAAGATTTTAAAATTCAGCAGTAGTTGCTATTCAGAAGGTTGTTCTAGTACCATTGCCAGTAAAAACTCAAAGTGAAAGGTCTAATGTATCACACATTGGATTTGAAAAACTATGTTCAGGGTAACAAGGCAATTCTGGCTCTCTCTCTCTCTGTCTCTCTGTCTGTCTCTCTCACACACACAACACACATACTTCAGAAGTGTCCCAAATTGCTGTCGACTGTGCTGATGTCCTGAGCAAACAGGGTGAGCACAGGCAGGAACGTCTTTACATCCCCATTTTTGCCTTTGCAAATCCACATAAAAAAATAATTAAAATGATTAATTCATGCATGAGTTATTTGACACTTTTCTTTCTCGTAAGTGAAGTGTAACCCATTTGGGAAGGTATAGTTCAAGCTAGGAAAGGCAAAAAGGAAAGGAAAGAGGGCTTGAAAGTTGGATTCAGAAAGTACTGTGTTGAGGCTAATACCTGGTGATAGAACTGAAAATATTGGCTGCCAATGAGATGAAATAGGACTTGGGGGGGGGGCGGTCATAATAGCAGGAGCCTCAGGTCTACTGTGCCAGGTTCATCTGATTGTTACTTTGGTGGTTTCTTCCATATTGACTTTAAAGGATTGTCCCATTGATGGCCACCCCGAGGGCTAAAAGAGACATTAATAATAGCTACCATAACCTGAGTTCCTATTGCATGCCAGGCTCATGCTAAGCACTTAAAAAAGAATTCTGTAACTGAATTCTTACCATTTTATGGAGCAGATATTCTTATCCCGATTTTATACATAGATGAATACTGAGCTAGAGGAAATAATTTTTTTCCTTCCTATTTTGTATAATTGAAAGACAATGAATTTAGAATAATTAAGACTCGTATTTAGATCTTTCACCTGACCTGGGTTGTGGGAGAAACCGTACATTGTAAATTTACGTAGGGAGAATCTTTGTTGAATGTAAACTTAGACACGAGTGTTTCTATGTGAAAAGGAAGACAGTTTTTCCAAAGAACAAATTGGGGTCAGTATGTTTTATGTGGTATATGCAAGGGTCAGAGCAGGTACTCTTTGCTTTCTATTTTCTTCTTTCTAGGGTCAGACTTAGTTTTCTCAGCTTAGTGTAAGGAGAAGAAGCATCAGACTGGAAAGAGCCTGGAGTTTTTACTGAAACATGGGATTGAAGCCTTGCTCTGATACTTAGTTACTGTAGAGAGTTCTAAGTGTTTCAACCATCACAAACTCACAGGTAAACTTGGGTATTTAATTTAGATTAAAGATAATGTATACAAAATGCTTGTTAGATAGTAAGCATTCTATACATGGAAGTTATTTTAGGTTTGTTTTACCTCAGTAGTTAGGGAAGTTTTCCAAAGACCCATCATTGACCAGTATGGTGGAATCAGAATGCCTTTCCTTTAACCATTCATTATGGATCAATACTCTATAAATTTATCTATGAGCTTCTTGACTCTACCTCTGTTCTTCCTTAGGCAGCCTCTGTGCTTGGGGTAATCAGTTCCTTGTATTTTTACCTAATCTAGTAGGTGTGCTTCCTCTTACCTCTCCAGAACTAGACTACAAATCCTAGAATCTCAGGATTTGATGCCAAATCTGTATGAGTTAATCTAGTTTTCTAATTCTGTCCTTTCAACTGTCATCTGTACTGATCCTTAACATTTAGTCTGTTCTTGAAAATACTTCTCAGGATGTCTTTTCCTTTTCTGCCAGGAGGTCTTTCTTTATGAGATCAAGGACAACATGGGGTTTGATCACCAACAACCATGCCAACTCCTGCTTCTCCATGTTTCCATCACTTGAAGTTTTTTTACTGGGTTTATTAAAACTATCTGGTTACTATTTGACTTGATTTAAAATTTAGATGGTCCTGTGGTAACCAAACAGCTTTCCAAATTTCTGCTTAAACATACTGGGACAATTTTATTGGAAAATAGCCTTTAAATATTTAGTTATGATCTAGGTTCCTGGAGTCTTTTCAGATGTATCCATATAAAAATAGAGTTCTAGTACACAGACTTTTATGAGATATAATGTGAAAATGGGCATTAAGTACTTGATGCCAACTCAGCATATTCTAACACCTCCCTTTATTTGTCGTAGTCAAAAGTTGATCTGTTTCACATGGTAAGTGCCAATACTTTAAAATGTTAACTCTTAAATGGAAATAAATCTAAAGTGCATCATGCTCTTACATATTTTTAAATAGTTTTTTTTCCTGATTATAAAACTAATGGATATATATTGTAAACAATTTAGAGTAAAAAGAGGCATAAAAAAAAGCAAGTCATTTACCACCCATCTCATGGATCTTATACTTTGCTGTTTAACATTCCATACATTTCTCTATGCATTCAGATATTTTAAAAAGAGGGTCTTAAATATACATTTTGTTTTTAAATCTATTTTTATTGGCTTTTCAATGTATAATCACATACAATAAAATTTAGCAATTTTTAAATGTATAGGTCATTGAGTTTTGTCAAATGCACACTCTTATAACCACTGCTACAATCATGATATAGGATATTTTTCATCATCCTCAAATATTTCTCATATCCATTTGTAATTAATCCTTCCCAACAACCCTGGCTCCATGCAACAACTGACCTGTTTTCTCCTCCTCCTCCTCCTCCTTTTCTTCTCCCCCTCTACCCTCCTCCTTATTTTACTTGCATATAATTGATACACAATGTTACATTAGTTTCAAGTATACAACATAGTGTTTCAACAACTCAGTACATTATGCTCTGCTCACCAAAAGTAGGGCTACCATCTGTCACCATGCAACATTATTACAGTTCCCATTGACTGTGTTCCCTATGTTTTAACTTTTATTCTTGTGACTTACTCATTCTGTAACTGGAAGCCTGCATCTCCCACTCTCCTTCACCTATTTTATTCCCCACCATCCTCCACTCTGGCAGCCATCAGTTTGTTCTCTGTATTTATAGGTCTATTTCTGCTTTTCTTTGTTCATTTGTATGGTCTTTTAGATTCCACATATAAGTGAAATCACCTGATATTTATCTTTCTCTGACTTATTTCACTTAGCATAATACCCTCTGGGTTCACATCCATGTTGTCACATATGGCAAGATCTCACACTTTTTTTTATGGCTGAGTTATATCCCATTATATATATATATAATGGGATATATATAATGGGGTATATGTGTATATATATATATATATATATATATATATATATACACACACACACACACACACGTGTATGTCCCATATATATATGTATATGTATACATAACCACATCTTCTTTATTTATTTATATATCAATAGACACTTCGTCTGATTCCATATCTTGGCTGTTGTTAATAATGCTCCAACAAACATAAGGACGCATATATATTTTCAAATTAGTATTTTGGGGACTTTTTTGGGTAAATACTCAGTGGTAGAATTATTGGATCATAGGATAGCTCTATTTCTAATTTTTTGAGGAACCTCCATACTGTTTTCCACAGTGGCTGTACCAATTTGCATTCCCACCAACAGTGCCTGAGGATTCCTTTCTCTCCACATCCTTGCCAACACTTGTTATATTTTTATCTTTTTGATTCTAGCCATTCTTACAGGTGTAAGGTGATATCTCATTGTGGTTTTGATTTGCATTTCCCTGAAGATTAGTGATGTTGAGAATCTTTTCATGTGTCTGTTAGCCATCTGTATGTTTCTTTGGGAAACTGTCTATTCAGGTCCTCTGCCCATTTTTAAACTGGATTGTTTAGGATTTTTTGGTATTGAGTTGTATACGTTTTTTTAAAAAATATTTTGGATATTAACCCCTTATTAGCTATATCATATGCAAACATCTTCTCCCAATCAGTAGGTTACCTTTTTTTTTTTTTTTCATCAGTGGTTTCCTTTGCTGTGTGGAAGCATTTTATTTTCATGTAGTCCCAGCAGCTTATTTTTGCAGCTGATCTATTTTCTTAATTTCCTTTTTGGATTGTTCATTGTTGGCATATAGAAGCATTTGATGTTTATGTGTTGATTTTGTATCCTGTAACTTTCCTGAATTCACTTACTAGCTTTGATATTTTCTCTTTTCTAGTGTATCTTTGGGATTTTCTTTATATAGGATCATGTCATCTATGAATAGAGATAGTTTCACTTCTTCTTTCCAATTTAGATACTACCCCCCCCCCCTGCCCACCCTTGCCTAATTGCTCTGACTAGAAGTTCCAGTACACTGTTGAAAAGCAATAGTGAAAGCAGGCATCCTTGTCTTGTTCCTGGTATTATGGGGGGAAACTTTCAGGTAACTTTCACCACCAAGTATGATGTTACCTATAGTTTTTCATAAATATCATTTATTGTGTCAAGGAATTTTCATTCTATTCCTAGGTTTCTAAGTGTTTTGTTATGAAATGGTGTTGGATTTTGTCAGATGCTTTTTCTCCATCACTTGAGATGATCATATGGTTTGTTTCATTCTTTCCACTAATGTGATGTGGTATATTGATTTTCTCATGTTGGACTACCCTTACATTCCTGAGATAAACCCCACTTAATGATGGTGTATAATCCTTTCAGTATGATTTTATGTTTAGATTACTAATATTTTGTATTGGTAATACTATTTATTGATAGTCATAGGATATTGGTCTTTAGTTTTCTGGTGGTTTCTTTGTCTGGCTTTGGTATCAATGTAATGCTGGCCTTCTAGAATGAGTTAAGAGCTTTCCCATCCTCTTACTCAGTGGGGGGTGGTTAGGGAAGAAGGGGAAGAGGAAGAGGAAAGGAGAATATCTTAAGCAGGCTCCACATCCAGCTCAGAGTCTCATGTGGAGCTAGATCTCAGAACCCTGAGATGATGACCGGAGCCAAAATCAAGAATTGGATGCTTAACAGACTGAGCCACCCAGCCATCCCTGTAATGAGGTTTTTAATTATTGATCCAATCTCTTTACTTACTATATGTCTGTCCATTTTTTTTAAATTTCTTCTTGAGTCATTGTGGTAATAAGTGTGTTTCTCGAAAATTTTCTCTTTCACCTAAGTTATCTAATTTGTTGGCACACAATTATCCATAGTATTCCATTGTAACACTTTTTATTTCTGTAATGTTGGTCGTAATGTCTCCACTTTTCTTTTTTTATATAAATTTTATTTATTTATTCATGAAAGACACAGAGAAAGGCAGAGACACAGACAGAGGGAGAAACAGGCTCCATGCTGGGAGCCTGATGTGGGACCTGATTCCGGGTCTCCAGGATCACGACCTGAGCTGGAGGCAGATGCTTAACCGCTGAGCCACCCAGGCTTCCCTCCACTTTTATTTCTGAGTTTAGTTACTTGTGTCTTCTCTCTTTTTCTTACTTAATTTTGTTGATCTTTTCAAAGAACAGACTTTTGGTTTTGTGATTCTTTTTATTGTTTCTTTTTATTGTTTTTATTGCTTTCTGCTTGTTTATTTATTTGATTAATCTCTGCTCTACTCTTTATTATTTCTTCCCTTCTGCTACCTTTTGGGTTGCTCCTCTTACTCTTGCCCCTGGAGGAATAAAGCTGTGATCAGTTGACAGAAGAAGAGAAAAACCAAGACTGATTTATGTATAGTTCTGCATGATATGCAGGAACTACCCTAAAGTGCAGAGCTGCAGTACTTTCTGGGACGTCCCTGGTGAAGGGAAATCCTTCCATTGGGCAGAACTTTGAGTAGTGATCCTGGTTATTCACTTTGCTTGGAAGGAGAAATGGCCAGACGTGGAATTACAATCTGATTCATGGGTTGTGGCCAATGGTTTGGCTGGATGCTCAGGGGCTTGGAAGAAACATGAGTGGAAAACTGGCAGCAGTGAAATTTGGGGAACAGGTATGTGGATAAATCTCTCTGAATGAGCAAAAAATATGAAGATATCTGTGTTCCATGTGAATACTCACCAAAGGTTAACCTCATCAGAGAAGAGTTCTAATAATTAAATGTAGAGGATTTCTTCTGTGGATACCAGTCAGCCGCTTTCTTTAGGCACCCCTGTCATTGCCTAATGGACTTATGAACAAAGGGGCCATGATGACAAGGATGGAAGTTATGCATAAGCTCAACAACATGGACTTCCACTCATCAAAGCCAGCCTAGCTCTAGCCACCACCACCACCCCCGCCAGTGCCCAGTCTGCTAATAGCAGAGAACAATGCTAAGCCTTCGATATGGCAGCATCCCTGAGGATGATTATAAGCTACCTGGTGACAGGTTGATTATGTTGGACTGTTTCCATCATGGAAGAGGCAGCAATTTGTTCTTACTGGAATAGACACTCTGAATATGCATTTGCTTTCCTTGCAAGCAGTACTTCTATCAAACTACCATTGGTGGACTTACAGAATGTTTTATCTATCATCATCGTATTTCTTACAGCTTTTCTTGGATCCAGGAATTTACTTAACAGCAAAAGAAGTGTGGCAGTTAACTTGTGCTCATGGAATTTTTTTGTCTTACCATGTTTCCTGCTATCCTGAAGCAGCTGGCTTTGTAAGATAGTGGAATGTTACAGTGCAAACTGGGTAGCAGTGCCTTGCAGGGTTGGGACAAGGTTCTCTAGAAAGTTGTATGGGTTCTTAGTCAGCATCCAGTATGGTGATGTTTCTTTGCTAGCCAGAATTCATGGGTCCAGGAATCAAGAGTTGGAGGTGGGAGTGGCATCCCATACTTTTAACCCTAGTTACCCACTAGGATAATTTTTGCTTCCTGTTCTCATGACATTATGCTCTGTTGGCCTTGAGGTCTTAGTTCCAAAGAGAGAAATGCTTCAACCAGGAGATACAACAATGATTCAATTGGACTGGAAGGTGAGACTGCTGCTCAGCTACTTTGGGCCTCTCATGCCACCAAATAAACAAATGAAAATGTAATTGACGGTTGGGATGATTGATCCTGACTACCAAGGAGAAATTGGACTACTACTCCATAATGGAGGCAAGGAAAACTATGTTTAGAACACAGGATAATCCTTAGGGTGTCTCTAGTATCATCACACCCTATAAGTAAGGTCAATGGAAAAATGCAACAGTCCAATCCATTCAGGAATTGAAGATTTAGGTCACCCCACCATGTAAAGAATCATGAAACAAATGAACAAACAAAACAAGCTAAGGTTTACTGAAGGCAAAGGGAATATGGAATGGCTAGCTGGAAAAGTTGCTACAAATACAGCTATTACCATGTGACCAGTTACAGAAATGAGAACTGTATTTGTCTGAGTATTCCATATTCTTCATTTTGTTATATGTTTGCAAATGTATATAGCAAGTATATTTTTCTTCCCTCTCTTCTTCCCTTATTCTATAACATAAAATATATTTACTTTATATCTCAGTATTTAAATATTATTTAATATGCATCATAGTATTTAAGTTGCAGAATTAAAAGCTGAGCAAGACGGAATTCTTTCTCAGGTTGTTTCTGATTTGAGACATCAGTCTTCTCCTGCGCTCAGACTTGGACTTGGACTGGAACTTATAATATTGGCTTTTCTGTTTCTTAGTTTGCTAGGCTAAAACTAGACCATGGACTCTCTTGGGTCTCTAGCTTGCTAAGTACAAATCTTGGACTTCTCAGCCTCCATCACTGTGAAAGTCAGTTCCTTATAGTGAGTCTTAATAGGTAGAGAGAAAAAAACAATATATAGACATTTATACATACATCTAGCTCTAGAACTAGGTATAGATCTAGATTCATGTATCTCAAAATGGTTCTGTTTTTCTAGAGAACCCAGACTAACACACTCCACAGCATGGATAAAACTTGAAAGCATTATGCTAAGAGCAAGAAAATATTTACAAAAGGCCACATATTATATGATTCTATTTATATGAAATGTCCAGAATAGGCAAATGTCCAGAAATGTCCAGAATAGGAAGTAGATTAGTTGTTGCCTAGGACTTGGGTAGTTGGGGGTGAATGGGTAGTGATTCGTAATGAATATGATGTTTCTTTTGTTAGTGATGAAAATGTCTGAAATTGTAGTGATTATTGCACAATTGTTGCATATAGTAAATACCATTGAATTGTATACTTCAAATTTGTGTATTGTATGGTATGTGAATTATATCTCAATGATTGTTTTATAAAAAAAATCACTTGGCTCTTTCCTTATGGATGTATACCTTGATTGTCTATTTATATCATCACTTTGCATTTCTGTCTTCATGCCAATACCACATTGTCTTGATTACTGTAACTCTATAGTAAATATAATCAGGGAATGCAAATTATCCATTACTTTTCTTCTTTTGCAAACTGCTTTGGCTATTCTACATTCTTTGCATTTCCTTGTAAATTTTAGAGTAGGCTTATCAAATTCCATAAAAGGAGCTACTGGAATTTTGATTGGGATTGCATTGAGTCTTCACATCTTGGAGTAATTCTTTATTTGTTTAGATGCTCTTTCATTTCTCTCCTCAATTATATTTTGTTAGCTGTATGCCTAAGTGTATCATTTTTTTATTGCTTTTGTAACTGCTTTTTGTCACCTTTGTTCATGAGTTATATTCACTGGATAGAGAATTCTGAGTTGGCTTTTTAAAAATTTTTCAGTATTTTAAAGCTATTTTCCCGTTATGGCCAAGAAGTATGTGGTAGGTAATTCTTGTCATGTTCCTCTGCATGAATATGTTTTTACCCTAGATTGTTTTAAGATTTTTCTCCTTATCATTGGTTTTTAGCAGTTGGATTATGAAGTACCATTGTATGGTCACTTGGGTTCATTGAGTTTTTGGATTTGTGTGTTTAGAGTTTTCATCAAATGTGTAAAAAATTTGGTCATTATTACTTCAAATATGTATTTTTTTTCTCTCTTCTTTTTGCCACCCTTTCACTTGCCTGGGTTCTAATTCCAGATGTGTGATACCATTTCTTTCTTTGTTTTTCCCTCTGATTTTGATTGTTTTTGAGAATGACTTCTAATTCACTTTTTTCATTTTTTAATGTTTAGTGTGCTATTAATCCTATCCAATGTATTTTTTAAAGCTAAGTCTTTAGCTTTTCAAGAATAATTTTAGATATACAGAAAATTTGTGAAGATAGTATATAGAAAATTCCCATAGACCTCAAGCCCGATTTCCCCTGTTACTAACATTTTATGTTTATATGGCACATTTGTCAATAATGAACCAATACTAATACATTCTTATTAACTAAGGTCCATACTTTACTAGAGTTTCTTCACTTCTTAACTCATGTCTTTTTTTCTGTTACAGAATACTATCTGAGATACCATATTACATTATTTGTCATGTACCCTTAGGCTCCTCTTGGCTGTGATAGTTTCTCAGATTTTGCTTGTTTTTGATGATCTTGATGGTTTTAAGGAGTACTAGTCAGGTATTTTGTATGATTCCCCTCTACTGGAGTTTTTCTGATGTTGTTCTCATGATTACATTGGGATTATGGGTTTTGGGGAGGAAGCCCACAGAGAATAAGTGTTGTTTTTTATCACATCATATCAAGAATACATTCTATAACATGCTTTATCACTGTTCCTGTTGAACCTTGACCACTTTACTGAGATAAGTATTTGTCAGGTTTCTTCACTATAAAATCGGTCTTTTTTATTCCCTTTCCATACTGTACTGTCACTATGTACAGCCCACAGGTAAGCACTGGGGAGTAAGCTCCCTCTTCTTGAGGTAGATTATATAAATTACTTGGAATTTTTTGTGCATGCAGAAGATTTGTCCGTCCCCCCCCCCCCACTTCATTTATGTATTTATTCAACAGTTTGTTTATATCAGTTTGGGCTCATGGATATTCATTTATTATAATTAATACTGCTTAATTAATTTTGTTGCTCAAATTATTCCTGCTTTAGCCATTGGGAGTTCCTTCATTTGGCTCCTATGTCTCTTTCACGGATTCCTATGAATGTTGCTGTTTTTCTTTCTGCTTCCTTACTTTCTGGCACTACAGGATGCTCAGGCTCATCTTGCATAACTCTTGCTCCACTCATAGAATCAGCCATTTCTGCAAGGAGCCCTAGTTCCCTTTTATTGAAGAATGCTATTAGAACCATGGTTGAAAACATTTTTAATTTAGATGTATTTTTCATGTCTAACGGTACCCTCTGGGTTCTTTTTATATTTCACATTTTTTAAAACCCATGATCATGTTTTTTTCTACATTCTTGAACAAATAGAATGTCTGGTGTTTATTTATTTTTAAAGATTCTATTTATTTATTCATGAGAAATACAGAGAGAGAGGCAGAGACACGTGCAGAGGGAGCAGCAGGCTCCCTGCAGGGAGCCCTATGCGGGACTTGATCCCAGACCCCTGGGATCACAACCTGAGCCAAAGGCAGACACTCAACCACTGAGCCAACCAGGCATCCCTGGTGTTTTATATCATGTGTTATGGGGTGTCTACTCTGGCTTAGGGAAATATGCACTATTCCCTACCATGCGTGAACTCTGGGAGTTGTGTCCCTTCCATCCCAATATTTCTTCTCCTTGTTTTTGGAAGTTCTCTCTTATATAGACACAGATTAGTAGTCACTCAAAATCTCAAGGGACCCCTCTGCAGAACTCCATTGCTCTTTTTTGTGTACTTCTCTTTTTCCTTTCTTGGCCACCATGACTTCTGTTCTCTGTTCTCTCCATCAGTGAGATCATGGGCTTCCTTTGGGTTCCTCCTATTTATATAGTTTGGAAACTGCCTTCAAGAAGTACATTGAGATATTTTGAATGCACTGTGCTTATTCCCAGCCTCTCAGGGATTACAGTATTATGATGCCACTTGTCCAGTATTTGAAAGCCTCATTTCACATATTTTGTCTAGTTTTCTTTTTGCTTTTTGTGAAAGACTAAATCCAGCCCTCATTACTCTATATTCACTGGGAGAGAAAGTCAATAAACTATTTTAAATATAAATACAAATTATGAGCACTTTCCATGTCATTAAATATTCTTGTGAAATATGATTTTAATTATTGCATATATTTCCATCATACACCTGGTTCAACTGTTTTCTCATCTGGTCCTTAGCCTTTGAACTTTGGTTATGGTGTTTTTCATAAGCAAAAATTCATATAGTAGACAAATATAACAGTCTTATTTAATGGTTTCAGATTTTTTGCATTTGTGATTAGAAAGGCAAGGTAAATATTTGCCTGTTCCTTTTATTCTGGTTAGTTTGTAATTTTATTTTTTACATTAAATTCATTAATCCACCTGGGATTTATTTTTATATATGATGTGAGGTAATGATCTATATTTATTTTCTCCAAAGTAATAAAAACATGAAAATATAGAAAGAAGCATTAGGTAGATAAAAGCCACACCTAATTCCTATTTCTTTCTCTTCCCCTTCTGGGACTCTAGTAACATGTACTTTAGATAATTTTTCCTTATGTCCCATGTCTTTTTTTTAAAGTTTTATTTATTTGCTTTAGGGACAGAGAATGTGGGGTGGTGGTATAGAGGAAGAGGGAGAGAGAAACTCAATATACTTTGCTGAATGTGGAGCCCAACGTGGGGCTCAATCTCATGACCTCATGATCTGAGCTAAAACTTAAGAGTCAGAAACTCAACCAACAGAACCTCCCAGGTGCCTCCCTATGTCTTGTGTGTGTATATACATATTTACAAAATACTTATATATACATATATATATAATCTTTTTATATGTATTTGTGATTTTCTTTTTCTCTTCTTTGATCTAGTCTTTTTTCTGTTATTTTCCATTTTACTAATTTTTATGAAAGATTTTATTTATTTATTTTAAAGAGAGATACAGAACACAAGCAGGTGAGGGGTGAGGAATGCAGAAGGAGAGAGAGAATCTCAAGCAGACTCTGTGCTGAGGGCAGAGCCTGGCTGGATCCCATACCCTGAGATCATGACCTGAGCTGAAATCAAGAGTAGGATGCTTTACTGACTGAGCCACCCAGGAGCCCGACCATTTTACTAATCTTTAATTCTGCTCTATCTCATCAACTCTTGAACCCATCTATTGAATTGTATATTTATTGTTGCCTTTCCCCCTTCTACAATATAGGAAAATTTGGTTTATTTTTCATGTATTTTAGTTCTCCAGTGAATTCTTCATCTGTTTTTTTTTTTTTGAACATTACTATTCATAGTTATTGTACAACAGAAATCCTGACAACTGAGAAATCTGGATCACCAAAATGCCTATGGTATTTTATATATATATGAGGGTGATATATATTTTTCCTCTTAATATATGGTCATTTGGTCTTTTCATTGTCATTCTTGGTGATTGGGATTAAATGCTGGGCATTTTCTATTAAAAGTATAGAGGCTCTAGATTAATCTCCCCAAGGTGGATTTGATTTTCTAATAGCAGAAAGATTGTTCTAGGAAGATCACCTTTATCCAATTAGATACTGAAACTATTCAAGGCTTTGTTTCAGGTTTTGTGAAAACTGTTTCCTGTTGCCTTCACTTATAGGGCATAGCCCTGTAGGGTTTGAATGAACATTTACAGTGTTTCTAGCATCCCTCTTCCCTTGGCCTCTCCTGAGCTTTTTATTCTGGTCTCCTAAATCCTACATGATCTGGCTCCACTTACCTTGCTACCATGTCTTACACTATTCTCCCTCTCTACTTCTTTTGCTCTAATCTTACCATTCTTTCATTGCTGTTGCATAAGCATGCACACTTAAGTCTGCCTTAGATTTGTTGTAAAAGCTCTCTGTTCTGCCCAGCATGCTTTTCATCAAGCCTGCCTGCTTCCCACTCACTCAGGTCCTAGGTTAAATGTCACATCTGCAGAGCACTCCCACCCCTCAGCATTTTCTATCTCATCAACCTTTTTACTTTATTTAGGGCATTTAAAATCATGTGATTTTTTTTCCTGTTTGTTATTTTTATACTTCACTGAAGTAGAAGATAAACTCCACAAAAACAGGGACCTTATCTTTATTGTTTGCTGCCTTATTCCCAGCATCTAGAAGTGTCCTCTCCAGTATAGTAGCTATTTGCCACATATGGCTATTGAGCACTTGAAATATGGCTAGTCAAAATTTGAAGTACCCCCCCAAAAAAATTGAAGTATAAGAAGAATAAAATACATACCAGGTTTTGGAGACTTAATATACACAAAAATAATGTAAAATATATTAATTGTTTTTATATTGATTATATCAAAATTATAAAATTTGGGATATATAGGTTAAATAAAATGTATCATTGAAATTAATTTCACCTATTTCTTTTTCCACTATTTTTAGTGAGGTGAATACAAATTTTAGAATGTATATGTGGCACACATTTGTGATGTGCATTCATTTCTATTCTTCAAAATTGACCTATGATAATCACTGCCGGGAAAGAGCTGTCCTTTTTATTTAGGCTTTTTTTTCTATTTTCTTTCTTTCTTTCTTTCTTTCTTTCTTTCTTTCTTTCTTTCTTTCCTTTCTTTCTTTCTTTCTTTCTTTCTTTCTTTCTTTTTCTTTCTTCTCTTTCTTTCTTTCTTTCTTCTTTCTTTCTTCTTTCTTATCTTTCTTTCAAGATTTATTTATTTGAGAGAGAGAGATAGGGAAGGGGGGGCGTAAAGGGAGTCAGGAGAGAGAGAGAATCTCAAGCAGACTCCCTGTTGAGCACAAAGCCCAGTGCAGGGCTCAGTATCATGACCCTGAAATCATGATCTGAGTAGAAATCAAGAATTGGTTGCTTAACTGACTGAGCCACCCGGGGGGCCTCTTCCCTATTTTCTTAATATCACAAACAGAAAAAATATGATAATTTCTTGTTAGTCCAAGTTTCCAAAATGTTACTTAAAATGATGACTATTGAGGATATAAATTTGTTTTTACTTCTTTTATTTATTTATTAAAGATTTATGTATTTATTTTTAGAATGAAACAGAGAGAAAGAGCATGAGCAGGGGGAGGATCAGAGGGAGAAGGAGAATCTCAAGCAGAATCCGTGCTAAACTTGGAGCCCAGCATGGAACTCGATCCCATGATCCTGAGCTCATGACCTGAGCTGAAATCAAAAGTTGGATACTTAACCAACTTAGCCACCCAGGCATCCTCATTTTTACTTTGAAAGACAGACTTCAGGGTTTTTATTTGGTGATTTGTTTAAAATTTTTTTCAATAACTGGTTAGTTTCTCTGTATTTTTCCTATTTTGGAGTACTAACCCTCACTTTTTTTCAATACAAAGTTCTGTTGAAATTATCCCCTTTCTAAATGATATAGTTAACTTCCTATGTGTTAAATAAAACACAAATATTTAAAAACAAAAGTGTTTGGGCCTTTGTATCTTAATAAGATCAACTAGGCATTAAGAGAAGATAAAATTTTACAGAAGTGCTTGAAACTTTATGATACCTATTTTGGATGGCCAGAGGTCATTTGATCTTTTATTTTGCTGAAACTTTTGGCTTCATTCTTTTGGACAGCCTACTAGTAGGCTAAGACCCCTAAAATATTTTTTGTACAGGAAGGTATAACTTTTTTTTTTAAGAGCAAGAAGAGTGAAAAAATGGAGGATAGATTCTTAAATAAGATACAATGAAACAATTCTTTTTTTCCCCTCACTAGGCTATTCCATTTAGGATATGAACCTGTTCTAGGATTTTCTTTAGCCGAACATTTCTTGATTGGGTTTGATAAACTGTTATGAAATCACTGATTAAACCAAGCAACTTTTGATTCTGGAAACAAGATTCATTGAGCATACATACACTGAAATACTTACACTTGCAAACATCTATATGAATGGACAAATATATACATGAAAATGAAGGTATGCTTTTAGAAGGCAGCTTAAACACCTAACAGTTTGGGGAAAGGCAGTGGAACATATGAGCTGTGATTTTATTTTTTTTAAGATTTTTCAGGAAATGGAAAATAATGGCAAATCACACCCATCAAGTTCCAGTAACTCAAAACACTTATTCTCAGTCTACAAGAGACTAAAACAAGACCTTTTATTCTTGGAATGACATTTAGTTGCTCTGGTCTTATAAGAACAGCTAAACTTTTCCTTCTTATTTTCTCTCTAATGAGAGAGTGGTATCTGGGTTTAGATTAATTTGATTTTGAATGGCTATTTGGTCATATGCTGCAGGGCAGTAACATGACTTTTCTTCCTGTGGAAAGGATGAAATAACCACAAATCATAAAATTCATTTGCTGGTTCATAGATAATTATTACAATGGCTACTAAATATTTCAAAGCTATAAATATTTTCCAAAGTATTATTTATGGGAACTTCATGTAAGTAAAAAATATTTTCTGAACAAGAAAATATCTTCCCACTATTTTAAGATCCTAGTTTGTTCCACAGAATGAAATTAGGCAGACCCCCCCCCAAAAGGACAACAATATATATTTTAAAACATTGTAGAATTCTAATTTTTTAAAAGAGGCCTAAATTTTGAGAAAGGCAGGAGTTGGGCCAGTTCTGATTTCAACTGGGGAAATACTGCTCAATTAGAAAATGTCTCAAAGGAAGGTGTGAAATAATTGGAAGTTTGAAATAACAAATCAAGTCAAGGAGACTGTGCAAAAAGTCAGTCTTTAGCAAGACCACAAATTATCAGGGTATCAAAATATCTGTTCAGGGCTTGAAAACTCTATTTAAGATGAAAATAACTTGAAGGCAAATCCTGTAGAGCAAGAAAAAATTTGAAGCTTGAAAACTAATTGCTTTCAATTCATGGGTTAGAAGGCTGGCTGACCAAACACATTCATAGGCCAACAGCCCTACTTTCCTAATGAGAAACAAAACTTTCTCTTCTTGAGATTACTTCTGTAAACTATATAGATTAAACATGGACATGCATTGCTATTCTTTTGTTAAATAGATTTTTGTGTTTCTGAGCAAAGACACGGGACCTTAAGATCAGCCTGCTTAATTTAAAGATTCTAAGATTTTTTTAGAATTTATAGAGATAATTGAAGGGATTTTTTTTGTCATTGTTTTGAATTTATCATAATAATTACTCTCATTCCTTTGGTGTTTGATGTCTTGCCATGCCTGTAGAGGATATTCTTTGCATTCTCTATCTAAAAATATGTAAGCCCTAATTTATAGATTATCCTTCACAACAGTTCTGAAGGGTCAGCACAGAGAAGGCTCTCATGAAAGACTTTCTTCTCACTGCTCAGTACACTGGCTGTGAGAATGTACTTTGCTGCAAATAACAGCATACCTTACCAAGAGTGACTTTATTCTTCCCATTTAACAAGAAGGTAGGGCTGATCTAGTGATTCAACAAATCACTAATAACCCACACACAGTCTTTCTTTTTGCTATACTATATTAAACACCCTTCATTCTGCTTCTTGGTTGTTAACATCACTCCTGAAGATACAGGCAAAGGGAATGAAGGCAAGTTGGTCAGCTCCATTTATTAGTTCATCATGAGCTTTTCCATAAGTCCCCTTCCAATAGCCCCTTATGTTTCCTTGAGCATGCTTGGTCACATGGCTACCCCAGCTGCAAGGGAAGTAGTAAATTAGGAGTAATATTAAAGAGCTGGCTTAGGCCAAAATGCCTGGCTTTGGGCACTTGCCATCCAGACTCAAATCAGGATGTGTTAGCAAGAAAGGAGACAATGAATAGTTGGCAGGAAATGTTCCCGTACATGTCACTTGAAATAAGTTTTGAGCTGGTGTGAAGTATTCCTGAAAATGGTATGTGTTATGTGATGTTAATCCTACTATCTTTCAAGCTACCCTTTGTAATTCCATTACAAAATTGATGTTTCAAATACAATGGTAAAATTATATCTTGACTAAATCATCGAAGCATTGAGATGGATACAGAAGAAAAATCTACAAGATTTATAACTTCAGGCCTCTTATTTATATAATTCCTTTAATATGTAGACATTTGGTAAAAAGTATCAGGCTATATGTATGATGGCCTTTCACAAGAGAAATAAATTGAGAAGGACCTGTCTTATTTCATCTTTCATAATCTCCTTGTTGCAAGCAAACCATATTTATGTTTCCATTTTTATAAATAGTGATAAAGAAAGTAATGTTTTTTTTTTTCTTCTTTGCAAGTTATTGAAAACCAAATAGGACCATACCTGGGGCACATGTACATAGAACCAACCTTTCACAAATGTCACTAAGAAAACTGATCTTAGCATCTCAGAGGATGCTTCCATTCATAATCACTGCTCTTTCACCACATTTAAATGATGAATTTTTTCCGTGTTCTTGGTATTCATTACACTTTTACTGATAAGTCCCCAGATACCAGGTCTATAACTCACTAAAAATGTGTTCTATCACACCGTACCATAAAACCATGTCTGTCCTGCTTAACAGGCCATAGAGGATAGATAATCCAGAAATTATTGAAATAATATGGTCATAATTTACAATGTACCATCTTAGGACTAGATCACGAGGCACAAAGATAAATACATATTACAGTAACATGGAGAAAAGGCATGGATAGATTCATAAACAAGGCAAGGCAGCAGCACTCTGGAGGTAATTATTCATTGTGGTCAGTTTGGTAAGAACATGTTTCAGAGAGAGGACAAACTTGAATTGATTTTGAAAGGTAAATAAAAGTGTGTTAGGTGGACATAAGAGTTAAGGTGGAAATTTGCAGGTAGAAATATGAACATGAAGATGTTATATTACATAGTAAAATTTGAGAATGTTAAGTTCTCTGCAATGATTGAAACTCAGGCTGCACCAGAGTTATTTGTTAGATGAATATGGGTAAGTTGAATAAAGACAGTGGAAAATAATGGTCATCATATTAATGTATTCTGACTTTATCCTGTAGGGTTTTCTCTAGAGTCTTAAAATGATCATATTTGTGTTAAACAAGAATGCTGTGAAAAACAAAGGATAGAACCATGAGCTCCAGGTATTTCAGTCATCTAAGAATAAGACAATTAGGTTCAAGCTCTGAGCTAACGCAATAACCTGGTGATTGAGAAGAAAAGTGGTATAAGAAAAAATAGGAAATGAAAATCGACAGTTTTGAGGCTGATGGAATGGGGGATATAGAGGAATTCTTTCTCTTTTCTGGTTTCTGTGCCTAGGTCCTTCTGATATTTTGCTGCCTGAACAATCATCTTATTTCCATGCTGTATTAGGTGTATGGGTGTGTGTAAGGGGATTAGTTAGTTAATTAATTAAGGGAATTGGCTCATGTCTCATGTGGTCATGAAGGCTAAGAAGTCCTACAAACTGCTGTCTGCAAGCTGGAGAACCAGGGAAGCCTGTGGTATAATTCAGTTAAGTCCAAAGGGCTGAGAACCAGAAAGCTGCTCATGTTGGTCTCAGAGTCTGGAGGCCCAGAAGCCAGAAACTCTGATATGAGAGCTCAGAAAGAGATCTCTCACCCTTCCCTCACCTTTTTTTCTATTCAGACTCTCAGTGAATTGGACTATGCCCACCCACACTGCTGAGGGTGGATCATCTTCACCCAATCTATTGAATCAAATGCTAATCTCTTCCAGAAACATCCTCTTAGACACTCCCTGAAATCGTGTTTTACTAGCTATCTGGACATTTAGCCCAGCCAAGTTGACTGGTAAAATTAATCATCACACACACTTTTTTAAATTTTTAGTGAAAGTTATACTTTTATTGGAATGTCCTCAAATATGTATCCTGACATGTTAAAACTTCAAATGCATATTAAGGATGGGCCCATTGTCACTGTTTCCATGACACTTCGCTTCTACCGCTTGGAATTCTCTTCTCCTTTCTACATGCCAGAGATATTTCTTGAGTTTTATAGTAACATCACATTCTCCAATGTGTTTTAGATATCTCCTGTTCCCCACAAGGAGAGTGCTCTTCTACTGTTGAATCCGTCTAAACTGCCAAGAAAAACAATGGTGGAACAAAAACTTGCCTTCTTTGTTTATGAGTCTTTTACACCCTTAGAAGGATAAATTGCACATAGAAAATACTCGAGGACTCTACTCAGTGAATGAATTAATTTCTGCTAGAATTTGTCAACTTGAAAGTTTTAATTAGACAATTCAAAATGCCTGGGGTAAGATTTAAGTACAATTGGTTTTATAGAATAAGATGTATATAATGGAACTGTTTATTAACTCTAATTATGGAAGTCCAGATAGTCAGATATTTAAAAAAATAACCTGCAGTGAAAAGGAAGGGTAACATCCTAAGAAAATTTATTTGTATTTATTTTACTACCTCAGCTATTTTCTAACACTTGAGATTCCAAATTAGGTACAAGAAAGTGGAGGAAAGAAAAACCAGTTGGCTCGTGCTCAAATGTGAAGTTGTCTTAAATGCAGATGGGCAAGGACACAACCTCTCCTGGCCTTGTCAGAGGTGATGGAAGCCCTCACCCCTCTTGTACTATCATGCAACCTAATATGAATCCCCAAACCCAAAGCAGAATAATAAAGTTGCCAGCCTTAATAGCAATTGTACTGTGGGTTAGTATGAAAAGAAAGTAAATAGAATTTTGTTCACTGTACTCCAAGGTACTCTGTGGAATGAAAAGGAAACATGAGGGGAGAAAGGATTATTCAATAAATGGTATTGGGAGTTGCAGGTAGCCATGGGGGGTGGGGGGTGGGCCATCATCACACCAGGCATCTTACCCCAAAATACCTACAGAGAGGTTAAAATCCTAATGTAAATAGATATATATCGGCATATGAAAAAAATGGAAACATCTTAGCTCAGTCATCTTAGCGTGAAAGTCCTTCCAAACATCATATAAATACCATAATATTAAAAAAAAAATAGAGGTACCTGAGTGGCTCAGTCGGTTAAGTGTCTGACTTTGGCTTGGGTCATGATCCCAGGGTCCTGAGATCAAGCCCTGCATTGGCTCTGCTTTTCCTTCTTCCACTTTCTCTGTGCGGGCGCTCTCTCTCTCTCTCTCTCTCTCTGTGTCCAATAAATTAAATCTTTAAAAATAAATAAATAAAAACGTCAACAATTTGATTACCTGATTTTTTTTCTTAAAATTTTACTAACCCTAAAAAAAAAAAAAATTTTACTAACCCTAGCAGTACAAGGTTGGGCCTTTTATTTTTTATTTTCTAAGTAGACTCTGTGCACAACATGGGGCTCTGTCTCATAACCTGGAGATCAAGAGTCACATGCTATACCAGTTGAGCCAGTCAGGCATCCCTGGTTGCATAAAGTTTCAACAAATTCTTATAAAAATGCTATAAACAAAGTCAAAAGTCAAGTAATAAATTGAGGAAATAGATTTGTAAAGCAGTTCAGAGACAAAGGTTTAATTTCTTTAATATTTGTATCTTTTATAAATCAATAAGAAAGAAGATATTTTTATTTTCCTTTATGTCAATTATCTGTTAATATCCCTTTCCCATGTTTTAGGTTGTTTTCCTTTGTAAGTAATTATTTGACAGATATACCTGGACATATGAATTTATAATAGCAGAATACTGGAAATAATTGAAATATTTATAAACAGGGGACTAGCTAAAAAATTATCAAACATCCATATAATAAAATACTACTGAGTTCAGCAGGCCATTTTTATTGATATAAAATGATATCTATGATACATTAAGTGGGAAAAAAAGTCACCATTATGTATGTATGTGTGTGAAGTATTTCTAGTGGGCTACATCTGCATAAAAAGTTCTTATTCATATATGCTTCTAAATCCATGTACCTCTGGAAAAAAAATTAGAAAAAAATGGTAATCACTGTTTTGGGTAAGGAAACTAGATGCATAGGGACTGTCTGGGAGTTGAGTGAGACTATACCCATAATCAAACACTTTAGTGATTTTGCAGCTGAACATAGAAATATTCACAGTAAGTGAAAAAGGTAAAGCTATAAATAACCGCATATCCATTTTAGGCTAAGTTTTAACAACTAATGAGTTTGTTGTAAATTTACATTGTAATTCAGCATTTCAGAAATGAAATTTGATATCAGAATGAAATTGGATTATTTGGATTTTGTACCATGTAAAAATGTTACTCATTTGAAAAATAATACTACAAATACGTGGAAGAGCAAGACTGGTGCATTGGTGTTCACTTAGTCAACATATGTTGAGTGAGTGCCTTCCGAAACCAAGTCAAAGCTTGGCTCCATTCTCTCTAAACTATGTGTCTTGCAAACATAATGTATCTAATACTTAATTTAATCCTTTGTGAAATGAAGAAAAAAAAAACACTTCAGCCTAACAGTTGTTTGTGGGATTTACTAGGCTAACAAGCAAAAATCAGCATTGTACTCAGGAAATATTTGAAACAGAAGCGGTGGAAATAAGGTTTGTTGGTTGTTAATATTTAAATTATTAAGCAAAGCTTAGCTAGGCATTTTTCTATAGTGTTCAGAGAAGTGGTATGTTGAGAGTTAGGATTGTTAAGAATGGATGAGGGGAAACCAGAGGATTTTACCTTGGCAGCTGGGACACCTTCAGAATTGAGAGCAAAAGACATTTCCCGCTTGAAACAGAAGCTTATTTATTTATTTGTATTTTTTTTTACGAAAATTTATAATACTTATTTTACTTTAACCACTTATTAATAATAATTTTTAAAATAATTTTGTCCAGAATCAGGCAATTCGCTCTCTGTGCAACCTTGGGCAATTTACTTCATGTCTCAGGCCTCTGTTTCCAGATTTGCAAATTGATGACAGTACTAAGGACCTAGCTTAGTGTTGTTCTAAAGACTGAATGATTAATGCATATGAAAAGCTCTTAGTGCTATGCCTGGCACCTGGTGCCAGCTGTATAAGCATTACCTGCTACTATCAAAGTAATCAGTAGCAAACTCCTAAAACTAAAAGATTGGGGTTTGTCTTCATGGGCAGGACAAAGATACTGGAGGGATAGAGTTCCTGATCACAGGCTCACTCAGAGAGTGAGAGGGGGATGCCCATGATAAAATAGGGTGTAGAGGGATAGGGGAAGAGAGACAAGAGGCTCCTGGAGCTACCAGGGGTGGATTATAGGCTGAGAACCTCCATAGAAGTTTTTAAATTCTACAGAGATAATATGGTGCATTTCCTGAATATTACGTCACACATTCAGTAGGGTCTGAGACTATAATCAAATGCATCAATAATTATATAAGTAAACATGAATATTCATATTAAGTAAAACGAACTAGGGGTGGTAGAAGGGGAGGAGGGCGGGGGTGGGGGTGAATGGGTGGCGGGCACTGAGGGTGGCACTTGACAGGATGAGCACTGGGTGTTATTCTGTATGTTGGCAAATTGAACACCAATAAAAAGTAAATTTATTATTAAAAAAAAGTAAAATGTGTAAATTGTTAATCACTTTTTATAGGCCATGTTTTACCAACCAACAAGTTTGTTACAAACTTACAAAATAACTTCAGTATTTCAAAAATAAAATTAGATTTTGGAATGAAACTGGATTTTAGAGTTATATGTAAGAGATTGTAGAAGGGGCTAAGTTCATAGTAATTTTGTTTTAATTGAATAGCAAAATATTAAGCATAAAGAGCATATTCAGTAGACAGGATGTGGTTGAGTTAGTCACGGATGGATTCTAGAGAAAGTGATTCTTGAGACTATTTTGTCTCTAAATAACATAACTATTTATTATAGTACCTATATGTTGCCCACCATAATGAATCATAGCATAGCTCTGTGATTAGAAGAAAGCAATATGACTCTCCCAACTGCTTGTTAGACGAGATGGCTTATCCAATAATAAGTCCAACCAAGGGATAATTTCAAAGGTTGAGTCAGATCTTTATGTAATTTGGAATAGAGATTTTCAAAGGAACATGGCTTAAATAAAGACCCAATTCTTGTTACCGGTTAAAGGACACAGTTTAAAAGGGAGAAATCAGTGAAGGAGACCAATCCTTTCATTCAACAAATATTGACTGAGTGTCTATTTCATGCCAGGCACTGATCTGTGTTGTGGGATTAAATGTTACACATAGGGACTTTGCCTAAATAAGACTTACAAAGTATAAAGAAGGTAATATCAGATACTTTAAGTGCTATGATAATAAAGTGGAGTAAGGTGATTGGTAGTTACTGCCTACTTAGGTAAGATGGTCAAGGAAGGAAGGCTCTATGATGAAGTGCCATTTGAGCCCAGATTTGATTTATTGAGGGAATCAGTCATGTGAGGATCTAGGAAGAATGTTTCAGGCAGAATGTACAGAAAGTTCCAAAGACCTGAGGCAGGAACAAACGCATTGGCCTGTTTGAGAAAGAGGCAGAAAACACCCTAGCCAGCTGTGGTATAAAGGCAGGAGAGCAGTGAAAACAAAGTAGATTGGTCGTGGATGGCCTTAGTGACCAGCACAGTGCTTTTAGGTTTCATTCTTCACAATATGGAAGATTTTGGAAGACCTTCAAAGAGGGGAATGACCTGATCTAGTTCGTGTTCTTTTATTTATTTATTTATCTATTTATCTATTTATTTATTTAGAGATTTATTTATTTTAGAGACAGAGAGTGCAGAGGGAGAGGCAGAAGGAGAGAGAAACCTAAGCAGACTCTGGGCTGAGCACAGAGCTGTATGTGGGGCTGGATCTCATAACTCTGAGATCACCACCTGAGCCGAATCAAGAGTCAGGCGCTTAACTGACTGAGCCACCCAAGCCTCCCTGATTCATGTTCTTAAAATACAGGTTGGCTTTTTGTGGAGAAGAGACTGTTAATAGGAGTGAGAGTGGGAGTTAGGTTGGAGGCTTTTGTGGTGGGGAAATTTGAGGAATTTAAGGAAACATGGCCCATTCGTAGATTTGATGTGAGGTAAGACAAGAGTGGAGGTTGAAGTGCAGATCGTTGACTTAATCAAGTTGAGTGGATAGTACAGTCCTAAAGCACTATTGATACATGACTGATTGATGGGAATGATTGAGAAAAGTGCAGATTTGGAGGCAAATATCGTAATTTAGGGTCAGGTTAATGTAAGAAGCTTACAAAATACATATGGCACATCTAGGTATTGATATTAATTACACAAAGGACATACAGCTCAGTCCTGGGAATATGAATATGGAAGTCATAGCCTATAGGTGATATTTAAGATACAGGATAGTATAAAGTCACATAGTGTGAGAGAAGGTACACAGAATATAAAAAAACTGAGACAAAATTTGGGTTGAGTAGTTAAGAGGAGTAAGTAAAAGAAAGGAAATGAGTAAAGGAAAATGCTGAGGACAGAGAAAGAAAACCAGGTGTTGGGGAAGTCAAAAGAGAGACCATCCAACTGTACCAAGTCATTTTGAGAGGTAGAGTAACATGAAGACAGAGAGTTGGCCACTGGATCTGGCAGCATGAAACTGTTTCTTGACCACAGTAAGAGTGGAATGATAATGATATAAGGTTGGTTCCAGTTGATTGAGAAAAAGAACGAAAGTCGAAGGTGTGGAGGTAACACAAATACCCAGCAGCTGAGTGAGTTTTCTTCTGAAAGTGAGCAGAGAAATAGAGCTGTGGCTTGATAAGTGCACATGAAATGGTGATATCCTATAAGTCCACTGTGAAAATGCCTTGAAAATTACACAGTAATTAGGGGGCAAAAGCGTATTTTTTTTCTTAATATGTTTGCTTGTAAGATGTATTTGTAGGCATGTGCTCATTCATATGTATGGATACTTCAGTTCATATTTCTTGGAAAGAATAAGAAAGTGCATCTGCAACTCACTCTGATGGCATGATTTTGAAGGGATTTGTCCTGAAGCTCCTATGCCCCTTACGGATTGCTACACTAGATCTGGAATGTCAGGTTCCCCTGCATGCCTCAGCCGCTTTCAGGACGTTCACAAACCAAAGGCCAACACATCTTTTTCCTTCTCTCTTTGGCCTTTCTCTGTAATTCCAATTCGAATACAAAAATAACTCTGGTTTTTGTTCCAGCCAGATAGCTTAACTTGGTTACAAATAGTTTTAAGGGTATGGGGGTGTGGATTGTGGGAGAAAAACCAGCTCCTGTGCACAGGGGCTGAAACTTTTGAAAGGCGGTCACTGAGACCCACAGTAGAGTTTAGAAATATTTTTTTTTTATGAATAGATCCCTGTAAAATATGTGACTTCTTGGTTATATCTTGCTTATAGTATAGAAAAGTATTATTCATAAGATAGCAGGAGGAATTAACCTGAATTATAATTACTATGTTTTGCAGCCATTAGAGTTGGTCACAACTCCTGTTATTTGTGTCATTACAGTAGCAAAGAGAATAAGATTCTAGGGTAGTAAATACAGGCATAGTCCTCTCCTCTTTTATCCTTCCATAATGCCTGGATCAAGAAAGAATGGCCCATGAAATGGCCAGTCATCAGAAACAGATGTGTTAGCACGGAGGAAAAGGGAATGAGAAGATGAACACATTTTACTGAGGAGCAAATCCTACATTGATGAAAGAAGACAACTGGTTGTGAGACAATCCCCTCCTTCTTTCCTGGATAGAATAAAGAGAAGGTGGCAATTTAAGACCCTACAATTATATCAGTGATTACTATGAGTTAATGAGCAGCAAGGTCAAGTGACCTTTGTGCTCTCTGGGGGCATGTTGACTTGGATTTTGTTCTAGGACTTTCTGGCTGGCTCATCAAACATTTGCCATTTACTACAACAATGATGGTTCGTGTTCAAAGTTCATAGTGTTGCCTGTGCTCAAGTTGAACATGCAGGTATTGGAGACTTTATGCTATTCCCCACCCACAGTTGCCAGTTTACTTCTCATGGTCTTTCACTTTAGTAAGGATAGCAGAAAACGTAACCCTGGGAACACTGGGTCTCAGAGGCAGGGCTGGTGCATAGATTGCGCTGTCTGACTTTTCATGGTTAAATGAGACCTTTGTTGACACTTGACTTAAGTGTGATTATCCCCAGTTGAAAATTTGAGAACCAGACCATTTAGCAGTGGATTGGTGCCGCATGTTGCCGAGTACCCTGTGAAAGTCTTCACTGTGAAGGGCTAGCACACAACACCTGAAATTTATAATAACTCCAGAAGTGAGCTTGGATGCACTCCTTGTTTGTGGGGTTGTCTAACCACTAAATGATTGATGAGGGGCCTTAGTGGATGAGAATGTTGATTCACTGAAATGTGTAAAATGTACATTTCCTTTTTTTCAGTATAAACTACCAATGTATGGTCAGTGTATTTAAAAGGCTGGTAATGTGAGTCTTTGTTAGTGTTACCCTGTGTTTTATTTCCCTTTGCTTTCCTGGAACAACTAACTCTAATGAAACCTGACGTCCTAGTGCTAAAATATGTTGACTCTCCCACTCTGCCCTTATTGTGCATTGAAAATATGCATAAACTCTTTGCTAAATCACCAGCCTTAAAGTGTTTAGAGCTTCTTAGGTTTCTCAGAGGTGATCATGGGCCCTAGCCTATTTGTTTTCTTATTGAAATGTGGGGCAACCAGACATGAATGAAGGTGAGCAAAACTGGAATCAATAGCCAGTCCTTGCAGTGGATACTGTGATGTGTATCACCTTCAAGGCCTTTGGGACCAACTGATTTCCCCAGTTGATGATGGTGAAGGATCCTGGCTAAGTTCTTCTAGAAAGTTGCCATCACAAGAAGATAACTGCCTGGTTATCTCCCAAGGGGAGCCCACATCCAATAAAACATCAATAGGACCGTGGTATAAAGGGCTGGCCATCTTGCCTTACCGCGAAACAACTCTGAAGGGACTTCCTACCTCCAGAGCTCTCTTTGAGACCAGCTAATAACTGTTGCAGTGCCTTTCTGTTCAGTTTGTCATCTGCCCACTTCTGCTTCTTTGAGCCCTTCAAAAGTGCTGATCCCAAGAGCTCTTCAGGAAACTGCGTGTAAGTCTCTATCTCAGAATCTGGTTCCAAGACAAAGTCCGCTTTAGAGTGTTTAGAAGTTGAGCAAGCTATTTCTGAAGCTGTCAGAAGTGGAGAATCCAATTCTAAATGTGAAAGACAACTTTTCTGCCTTTTTTTCTTTCTTTTGTAAATAGCCAAATAGACTTTTATTTTATTTTTTTATTTTATTTTTATTTATTTATTTTTCTTTTCAAATAGACATTTTTTTAAAAATAAATATCTCTTTAAGAGTATGGAATGGGAGTTATAAAGAAGCTGAGAGGAACTAGTTGTAACGAGGGTTTAGTGAACTTGTTCAGATCCCAGTTCTGTCATTTGGCATCAGTCTTTACTTTCTGATCGTTGTTTGTAGCAGGATGATAGCCTTCTGGGGATATTTCTCAAACAGTGTTAAAAATTCAGATTCCATGATCTTTCTCACTAGTTAGGACTTATAGGGGGGGATCTGGTGATTTGTATATAAGAATCATTCCAGGAGATACTTCTATTCAGGCAATTTTGGGAAAACTGTGACCACAAGTTTATCAAATGCTGCTATTAAGAGAAGCTGTTTTTATAGAAATAATAATGACACATTATCTGCATGGAGCCACATTTTGTTACCAGCTGCCTTACTCAACAGCTCTAGGTCCAAATAACTACCTCTTCTGCTCTTATATTGGTTATCAAGAAAACCACAGTAATGAAATAGTAAACAAATTGGATGTGCAGTTTTTCAAAGCACCATTTGGTCATGATGGAGATTAATGTGCCCTGGTGATAGAGCAAAATAATCCCTTTGAGGCTAGAAAGCTGATGACTTAATGCCTTCTCTTCGTGTCCAGGAATCGGGATAGATGATGACAAAGTAGCTTTAGCACCTGCCTGGTAGATTGAACCTGGAGCGTGAAGGTAGGCATCTGTCAGTAGGCATCGTGAGCTCTTCCTTCTCAGTGATTCCTGAGATCCCCAACTTTCTTCCGGATGACTGGTGTTGTTCCTTACTTTGCTTTCTGTATTACAGAGGCACAGATAAATGCTGGGAAATCTACTATCCATGTAGCCATATGTCTACAGAAGCTAATTCATGCTGCAGAACATTGTGGTATTTTAAATTTTGTGACCCATCAGGATAAATTACCTTGATGCTGTTGCAATGATGTTAGGTCAGACATATCTTTATTTTTAATTTCTTTAAACTATAACAAGTTTTTTTTTGATATAACAAGTTACCTGTCATTACAACCATAAAAATAAAGTCATTCATGTCATTTTTGTTGGCTCTGCTAGGAAGTTAGCAATTTTAGACTCAAAAATTAGATTTAGTTACTCTGTCTTTCATGAGAGTATTGGGGATATCAGGATTTCACCACTTTTAAATAGTGATAACCAAGAAGTCTGCAGAAAATAAGCTTTATTACATCTATGGTAATGAAGCTTGCTGTTCCAAGGCTCTAACAATTCCTTTGGGTGTCCCAAAGAGTCGGAGCCAAAGTAGCCAGAAGTGTGTCTTTTTGACAGTCTAAAGACTCCACAGACATTGGTTTCCTATCCTTTGACACTTGTATGGGGTTGGCATTTCCTCCATAAATGTACTTGGTTTCCCTCAGGATCATTCAGTGGGTTTCTTTGACAAATTTACAGTCCTGACTGGATTTGTGATCATAAGATAAAATCTTTGACAAATTTCTTTTCTTCCCCCTCCTGACTTGAAATTGTGCTTTGCTAATTAAAACTTTCAATCTGATTACCATGACTTTATTATCAAATTATCTAAAGAAAATTTTTACTGAAAAATAGTTCAGTAGTTATGCTGTATGTTTTGCCTAAGAAAAAAATGCCATTATACATATTATTGCCTAGAACTTCAGATATAGTGGACAATTTCACTGAGTATTTGAATATTTGGGCTACTTCAGAGTAGTTTTTCCCTTTTTGCAAGATGATTTTTTAAAAACCTAGATGAAAATACTTGTATTTCCATAGGTTGTGGCAGTCCATAGATGTACATAAATATAGACATAGTTAAACAGTATATAGACACAAATCAGCATGAGCAATAAGATGCCTGAATCAAAGTTTGCTGTGCATTTCAACCCATATTTATGGTCAGCAGACCTTTCACAATGGAAAAAAATAGTGAACATCATATGAAATGATGCCTTAAACATTTTATAACCTCTAGTTGAGAAGCCAATAATCAAGCAACTTTTACTCATTTCTCATAGTACCAAAAGCAAACAGCAATAACAAAAACTAAAACAAAATGTTTGGATTATTTTATCCATTTGGATGATATTGAAGGTGCATTGAAAATAGAGATGAGGTGAATAAAGATGAATGAAGTTTCAACGGATAATATAACTAGGATTGGTGGTTAATGGGACTCACTGAAACATAAATTTAATGAAGACAAGAAACCTCTTGGTTCTAAATGGTGGGAATACAGTAATAAACAAGAGAGTGTAGGTAGTCAATATTTATTCAGTAAATTAATGAATGAAAAATAAGAAATGAAGGAGATAGGTTTATCTCAAATTTCTTGATTGGGTTGGTGAATGGGTAATCTCTTAAACCTGTGAGGTCCAATATGGTAGCTGCACGTGGCTATTTATATTTAAACTAATTTGAAGGGTGTCTGGGTACACAGTTGGTTAAGAACCCAATTCTTGATTTCGGTTCAGGTCACAATCTCAGGGTCCTGAGATCATCTCCTCCACCAACCCCATACTCTCTCTCTCTGTCTTTCTCAAATAAATCTTTAAATTTAAACTAATTTGAATTAAAATAAAGTTAATTTATGGTTAGCCAGTCATATATCAGGTATTCAACAGATGCATGCTGGTAGTGGCTACCGTAGTGGACAGTATAGATACGGAACATTTCCATCATCACACAAAGTTCTGTTGGTGAGCACTGCTGTCAGCAAATTGGCCACTGTATGTGGAAGAGCAGGAATGGGATTGCTGCCTTACTAAAGTGTCAGATTTCCAACTATGTTCAGACAAGTTGTGCTGACTTTGAAGACTTGACATGTTTCAAATCCAAATTCAACTTTCTTTTACATACAACTCCCCCCTAAATCCCTATTTCAATGCTTATCTTTACCATTCTATCAGAAAACCAGGCTCGAAACGTATTTATGTCTCTTTTTCTCCATATAGTCAGATTAAAATCCTATAGACTTTTTTTCCTTTAGTATCTTTCTTTTTATTCCTGCTACATAGTGACTTACATAATTTGGAGTAAACTGAAATTTATAATAAGGGAAGATAATTGGTCACAAGAATAAACACTCTGATTCCAGTACGGAAAAATACATACAAAAAAAGGCAACGTTGTCACCAACTCCATCCTTGTCTAATTTAATATGTAAATAATATTGTATGGAACTTCCCAGTTAAAATTTTTTTACAGCTTTGTTGAGGAAATAAATTGCATATACTTAATTGTGCATTTTGGTGAGTTTTGACTTACCTGCACACCCGTGAAACCATCACCACAGTCATGATGATGAATATATTTATGACCCCCAAATTACCTTATTTTATTTATTCATGAGAGACACAGAGAGAGAGGAAGAGACATAGACAGAGGGAGAAGCAGGCTCCTTGCAGGGAGCCTGATGCAGGACTGGATCACGCCCTGAGCCAAAGGCAGATGTTCAAATGCTGAGCTACCCAGGTGTCCCCACATTATGCTTCTTTTACTCACTCCTGACTTATCTCTCTATCCCTCACCCCTTTCCTCACCTCAGCTGCTTTCTGTCACTATATATTCATTTGAATTTTCTAGTTTTATGTAATTGCTCACATATGTATGCTTATATAAATGCTGTTTATGTGTGTGCCCTTTTTTGGTCTTACTTATTTCACTTGCAATACCTATTTTGAGATTTATCTATCCAATTTGATGAGTATTCTTTTTTTTTTTTAATTTCGGAGTAGTGTTCCACTACGTGGATATACTACAATTTGCTTATCTATTCAATTCTTTATAGATTTCTGGGTTCTTTCCAATTTTTGACTATTACAAATAAATCTATTGTGAATATGTACAAATTTTTATACAAAATAGTGTACGTATACCTTCTTTTGTCTTGCATAAATACTTGGAGATGGAATTACTTGATCATATTGTAGGTATATATTTAAATTTTTAGGAAAATGTCAAGCCATTTTCCAAAGTGGTTGTCCAAGTTTACATTTGCATAGCAATGTAAAGGAGTCCCATTTTTGTTCTACATTCTAACCAATACTCAATATAATTCTTTTTTTTTTAAATTTTAACAATTCTAGTCAGTATATGGTAGCATCTCATTTTGGTTTTAATTTGCATTTAAATCACATTTTCCAAATGCTCATTTACTATCTGTATATCTTCTTTAATGAAGTGTTTGTTCAAACTGGACATTTTGGGGGGATTGTCTTTTTATTAGTGAGCTGAGAGAGTTCTTTTCACATTCGAGTCACTAGTTCTTTGTCATATATGTATTTTGAAAATTTCTATCAGTCTGTAGCTTGCCTTTTCATTTTTATAATAGTATCTTTTAAAGTGTAGGTATTTTCAATTTTAAGTCCAATTTAACTTTTTTTTTTTTTTTAATGTGAAGTGTGTGCTTTCCTGTGTCCTCTTTAAGGAATTTCAACCGAACCCACTGTCATTAAGATTTTCTCCTATATTTCTTTTAAAAGTCTTATAACTTATAAAACTTAAAACTCTATATTGAGGTCCATGATCTGCTTTGACTTAAGTTTTATATGTAGTGTGAGGGGAAAGGATTAAGGCTCCTAGTTTTGTTTATGGCTTGTCTGATTGTTCTGGCAAAATGTATCAAAAACATGATTTTTTTCTCTGTTGAATTTGTCTGGTTGCTTTGTTGAAAATCGATTGACCACCTACATGTGGCTCTATCTCTAGACTTTCTGTTCTGTTACATTGATGTCTATATTGATGCTGATACCAGATGGTTTTGATTACTGTAGCTTTAATAGTGGTTTTGAAATCAGGAAGTGTAATTTGTCCTACTCTGTTCTTTTATCAGTGGAGGGGCTATTTTCAGGGGCTTCTGAATTTCTACATAAATTTTAGAATCAGGTTGTCAATTTTGATGGACACAAAAAGCCTGCTGAGGTTTTGACTGGGGTTGAATTTAATCTGTAGATCACACTGGAAAGAATTGTCATCTTAATAATACTGATTTTTCCTGACCATAAACATGGTATCATCTCCATTTTTTAGCTTATTGATTTTTTTTCACTAATGTTTTATAGTTTTCAGTGTATAGGTCTTAGAAGTATTTTGTCAGATTTACCCCTAAGTATTTCAGTTTTGTGATGCAGTTGTAAATGATATTTCTTTTAAAATTTCAATTTCTGATCATTCATTACTATTATACAAACATAATTTGTTTTCAAAAACCATGTATTCTGCAAACTTACTAAATTCACTTTTTTTACATCATATTTCCTGTCTGTATATTTATTACTTCTTCTTTTGCTTTATTGCACTACCCAGAACCTCCAGTAATATGTTAAACAAATGCTCAGCTGAGACATCAATGGTTTATTGCTAATCAAAGAGGAAATCATTTCATCTTTTACCATCATGTATGGTATAAACTTTAAAATTTTTATGTATTCCTTTTCTCAGATTTAGGAAGTTTCCTGTTTCTAGTGTTCTGAGTGCTTATCATTTAAAACTACTCTTTTTTTGAGATTTTATTTATTTATTTATTTATTTATTTATTTATTTATTTGAGAGAGAGTGAGTGAGCAGCGGGGAGGGAGGGTCAGAACGAGAGGGAGAGAGAGAATTTCCAGCAGACTCAGTGCTTGAGGTGGAGCCCAATGCAGGGCTCGATCTCATGACCCTGAGATCATGACTTGAGCTGAAATCAAGAGTTAGATGCTTAACCAACTGTTCCACCCAGGTACCCCTACCTGTGTTAGTTTCTAATTGTGAACTCTGTCTCCTCCACTCAGGGGTATGGGTTCCCCTCCATGGGCCTTGAACTCTCTCTAGGCTATACCTTCAAGCAATCATATATTTCATCTTGTTTTTGTCTTATGCTTATTTTATTTTTTTCCAGTTTTATGAGATATACCTAGCATATAGCACTGTATAAGTTTAAGGTGTACAGTATAATGACTTGGCATATATATTATGAAATGATAACCATAGTAAGTTTAGTTACCAGTTCACTTGCCTTTTTCCTTCCTCCCAGGTTATAATGTGCAATGTCTAAAAATTGTTTTCACATAGATATTTTGTATATCCTGGCTGGAAGTGGAAGTTTCTAATTAACTTATTTTACTTTTTTCTCCAAACTATTCAATAACTGTATGCTCTGGAAAAAGTGTGCTAAGTATATCCTGGAAAATACCACTATACTTAGCGCACCAGTTTGCCAATTGAAGATTCACAGATGATAATTTGGATTAAGAAGATGAAAGAATTAGAGTCTAGCTATGATTCAGAATTTTTTAAATCACTCTCAACTAGTCAGATAAATCTAACAATAAATACTTTGAACATTCAGAGTAAGAATTTTAAAAGTGACCTTAGATTAATTTCCTTGGACTATATGCAGTTGTTATAGTGCTATTTAGACTGTATAATCAATACTTTCCAATTTGGTAAAAAAAACAAAAATGTATATATGTAATTGTCTTAATGCTCCAGCTATATAAGAATAGGCCTATGGGTTTTCACAGCACTGTAGACTATGTCTGCACCCAACTGTATATTGTCTTGCAGATTATGATTCAATAGACCTGGAAAGCAGCCTTGGAATCTGTATATTTATTAAATACTGCACATGAATATGAAAAATGTGCTCTGTGTTCCAAATACCACACTTTGGAAACAGACCAGGATTGGTTTTGAATGAAGTGAGTCCTGAATTTATGTTGGGGTGAAAGTTCATCATTGAAGGTCTTGGTGTGTGTCTCTTTGTCTGTGTTTTTGTTTGAGAATTGATATGTGTAGGTAAAGATGGTGGGCAAGAAGAAGCCCCTTGACCTCTAGATACAGCAAGATCACAAGTATTTTCCTATGGTTATGTCAGGACTTTGGGGAATAGAGAAGGCTTATATAATATTTCTCCTCCAAACCTGGTACTCATATGGGAAGCTTAGATTTGCTTAATAAAAAAAGAGATTTATGAAAGTTGGGGAAAATATATGGAATGTGTGAGGGCAATTTTGAAATCTGAGACCCTGGAGATTTCCTTAAAACAAAGAAGAGACCTATTTATCTAGAATTGTTTGGATTAAGGCTCCCTGGTACTGTTGGGCTGGGAGGAGGGAGATTCAGACATCCTTAGGGATCCTTTCAGCTTTGTCTCTGTAATTCTACATGAATAATTAGCCTTTAAGGCAGTTAGCCATTAGCCAGCTTTCTTTCCACATACTCAACCCAGTACTGTTTCTCTTATGGTCCCCTTACCTACTGCAAAATGTTATTTAGAAGCTATTTGGTTTACACTTCTCCAAGGCTATTTTTTTAGGATTTTTTTCCCTTGTCTGGAAACCAGTAATATAGAAAGTGCTGTTTTTTTGGAGTAATGGCAAGCTAACTCAAAGGAACTGCAAGAAATGGTAGTGTGTGTGTGTGTGTGTGTGTGTGCACGCGCGTGCGTGCACGTGCATGCATGCACGCTCCTAAATATGAACCTCTGAGCTTTATAAATAGAAATCCTTTTCAGATAGACTTGAATAGGATTGACCCATCCTAATTACTTTCTATGTGACTAGTCCAATAGAATTGTGTAATGTGAATATGTTTTAGCATTTGGCTCTTGTACAGCAGATGCTAATTTCTAAGAGTAGAGGCTTACTTCTTATTGATTCCAAATTGCCATAGTGCCTCTTTATATTTTTACCTTGTGCAAAAAAGATTTTGGGGGAGTATGGGAAGAACTACAGAAGGTTTAGTATTTCTAGATATTTTTACTTTTTTTCCCCTGTGATAGAGAATATCATAGGGTTTAAAAGCTTAGTCTTCAGAGTATGACACACTTATTTGCAAATCTCAACCCTGACAAGCTTGCTTATGAAACCCAGTCATACCATTTACTTGCTAAGTGAACTTGGCAGCAATTTAAACACTGTACTTTGATTACTTTACCTCCCAAATGGGAAAAAGTAATACATTCTTCATGAAGTTAAGGAGATTAGACGTATTGTATCATTGCATGTGGTAAATAGTAAATACTTCATAAAATATTGACTACTAGTAGTAGTAGTAGTATACCAGCATTTCTCAGAAGAATCATTAACCATTGTTACATGAAGTTTAATGGAAAATAAAACTTTGGAGTTGTACTAGTTTTATATCATTTTAATAATTTATTCAGAGCTGTGATAATTTTTAGCTTCATACTAAAGTTTCTGCAAATGTTTATCTTTCTGTTTACTTAGAGAACATATGAAAAATAATTCTTGCTGCTACATTCCCTGGAGCATGTGAGGTAAAGTTGTCTGTTTGAGAAGCAGCTCCATCACAAACCTAAGCTTTAAATTCAAAACATCTGCCATTGACTCATTAATGTTCAAGATGAAACTAATAATCTCCTCACCTTTCAGTGTCTGTATTTACAAGAGAGAATCAGAGGAAGTAGTCTTGAGGAAAAATATTGATTCCCCGTTAGCAAACTCTGTTGAAATGCACTGTTGTAGGCCTTGTTATTCTTAAGTGTCTGGATTTTCTTTATGAATTCATTAAAAAATGTTTTAGCGGCTCTGGTGGCCCAGTATCTCCTTCCAACATAAACTTACCACTGGAAAGCACATACCATTTGGCTCACCTTTTCATTTCATGGCTTAATAATAATGACAAATTACAGGTGCTGAAATGATGTTAGATCCCTTAGCATAACTGATTCAGGGCTCATATTGTTATTCTTTTCTCCAGAACTTCTTAATATATATGGCATCTCTCTCTGATTGGCAGTTAATGTCTCACATGCTGGAATTCAATTTCAATAATCTGAAAATGATACTACCTTTTTAAATTGGTAGTAACATGGTCCTGTCATTATAGCTAATTTTCAACTTCTCTTTAAGAGTATAATGTATATATTGTTGGATTTTCAAGTGGTGCAGGCTGAAATGCCTTCTTTAATAGAGTGTCTCTCCTAATCTGTATTCATCTAAATCTCTCGATTCTTTCCCAAATGAATTTTTACATATCTCACTCTTTGACCATTTGAAATATGTGAAAAATAGCTGTATAAAACATCCAGTTTTCTAAAAAGTTTATTATTAAATGGATCTTTGAAAGTGTGTAGAAATCCATTAAAGTAACCTTATACATTTTGATCCTGGTAAATTCACTTATCAAGTCCTCTTAGCTTTGCTATAGCTTTTCTTTGGAAGCTCTATGTAAATGATCATACAATCGAATAATATAGTGCTACTTCTTCCTTTCTAATCTGTGTACTTTTTTTCCCTTGTCTTATTGCATTGGCCAGGAATTCCAATATAATGTTGTATAGAGGTGATTATGATACCTTTGCACTGTTTTACATTTTAGCTACAAATTTTGCAGTCTTTCACTATAAAGTTTGATATTAGCTGCAGATTTTTTGTAGACATGTTAATAAAGGTGAGGAAATTTTCATTATACCTAATTTACTGAGAAAATTTATCATGATTGTATTTTTAATTTTGTCACACTTATTTTGTGTATCTACCGAGATAGCCATATATATTTTTATCTTTTATTCTGTTGACATTATGAATTACATCATGATTTTAAAAGTTAAACCAGTTTTACAATTGTTAGACGAAAACCCATTTGATGATGATACACCTGATAGAATTTGACTTGTTGAAATTTTCTTCAGAACTTCTGCTTCTGCATTTGTGAAGAGTATTGATCTTACAATTTATGGTTAGCAATGAAATACTTGCTTTATGTAATGCATTGAAAAAGCTGTTTATTTTACTTGGACATATTTCTATGGAATTAATTTTATTTCTTAAATCTTTGATAAAAGTCACCAGTAAAGTCATATGAGTCAGGAAATTTCTTTTGGGGAGGATATTCAATTGCAAATTTAGTTTACTTAACTGATAGGGGACAATTTAAATGGTCTATTTCTTCTTGTGTCAGTTTTGGCAAATTTGTTTTTCAAAGTAGTTGTCTATTACATCCAAGTTTTCACATTTGTTAATGTCACTTTTCATAATATTCCATTATTATCCTTTAATTTCAAAACTATATAGTGATGTTCTCTTTTATTCTTGATTTTGGTAATTTTTAGTGATTAATCTAGAAAGAGGTTTATTAATTTTATTCTTTAAAAGTAACAACTAGCTATGGTTTCATTGGTTTTTAAAAATTATTTCTGCATTTTCTTTTTAATTGTGTTCTATCAACTTCATTTCTTTCTTTTTTTAAACTTACAGTTTTAATTTGCTCTCTTCTTCCTCCTCCTCTTGCACATTTCTCCTCCTCATTCTCATTTTCCTCTGCTTTCCTCCTCCTCCTCAGTTCTTTTTTTTTTTAAGATTTTATTTATTTATTCGAGAGAGAGAGAGAGAGAGAGAGAGATAGGCAGAGACACAGGCAGAGGGAGAAGCAGGCTCCATGCAGGGGGCCTGATGTGGTACTCAATCCTGGGTCTCCAGGATCAGGCCCTAGGCTGAAGGCGGTGCTAAACCACTGAGTTACCCAGGCTGCCCTTCTCCTCAGTTCTTAAGGTAGAAGCTTATATAATTTAGATTTTTCTTTTTTTTTCTAATACAAGCACTTAAAACTATGTATTTCATTCTATGCTATTGCAGGTGTATCTTACAGGTTTTAATATGTTGTGTTCTCATATTTATTCATTTAGAAATATTTACTATATCAATTTTTTTCTTCATGAATTATTTAGGACTATGTTCTTTAATTTCTGTATTTGGATATATTACAGAAATAATTCTTGTTCTTTTCCTAATTTAATTCCATTGTAGTCAGAGAACATGTTTTGTTTAATTTCAATTCTTGCTAATTTATTGAGATTTATTTTAGAATCAAGTATATGGCTTATCTTGGTGAATGTACAGTTCATGTGCACTTGTAAGTAGTTTGTACTCTGTGAATTTAGCATGTGTTTTTCTGTAGATATAAACTAAATTGGCTGATAGGTCAATCAAGTGAATTTCTATCTATATATTCTACCAAGTATCACAATATGAGCATTGAAATATTTTTTTCCCCAGGAGCATTGAAACATTTAACTGTAATTGTGCATTGGTCTTTTTTTTTTTTAACTTATGTCAGTTTTTACCTCAGGTGTTTTGATATTTGAAGATTAAACCACTAAATTTCTATCTGAGATTCTGATACCAATTGTTTCTAGAATTAAAATTGTCTTCCTAATTGGGAGTGTATCTGGTCGGGGCAGAGTATGGAATAAAACAATCCAAGGAGAAATTGATGAGGGGCAGTCATCACAAGCATAGAGGGAAGGTTGATACTTTTAGAAAGATGTGTTATGTCCAAGCGGTCACATGGAGCAGGGGATCAGGGGCTTTGACTGCAGGCATGGACACTGGAAGGCTTCCTGGCACAGCAGTGAGTTAGAGTAAGGAACAGATATCAAGGCAAAGGCTTATTTTGGATATTGTATTAGAATAATAAGGAGACAGGCTGAAAGTGTAAACCATAGATTCCCAGTGCTAGTCCTGATAATGCCAGATATCAGGTCAAACTGGGAGATTAATCTGGGTAGTAGATAGAACCTAATGAAAAAGGCACTAATTTTGATTCAAGCAACCTGGAGTTCAAAGCACAAGTCTGGCTTACCTCATACGTTATGTTGTGCTTTCTGACCATAAAAGAGATACTTGACTTTTCTATGCCTCTTTTCTCATTTTTGGAATTGAGATGATATCTATTTCACAGTACCTATGTAGAATATCATGAAATTTAACATATAAAATCCACAGCCCAGTTTATAGTAGGTTTTCTACAAATGTTAGATTTCTTCCTCCCTACAGAGAGCTAAATTTAGAGTGATGAATATAGAAAAAGAGAATATGCAGTTCTGAGGCATTTGTGTTGAGTCAAAATAAAGAATTAAAAAACAGTGCTTTTTTGTTGTTTTTGTGTGTGTGTGTGTGTGTGTGTGTGTGTGTTTGTTTGTTTTTCCTCAGGACTCTCTAATGTTTGAAGGCTGGAAATCTTGAACAGAACTCTTTTCTCTGCTAGAAAAGTGAAATCCTACTGCTGAGAGAAGAGAATAGTCTTTTCAGATAGATGCCACCAGCTACCAATGCCACCAGCTACCAATGATTACTTTTTCCCATAGTTGTAGAACACATCCAAAAGCCAGTGACTACTGACAATTTTGCCTTATGGATTCCCATGCCCATCACACCACCTGTTTTTCCTGAGGGAAGGGAGCTATTCCTAGATCCTCAAAGAGACTTCAGGGTTACTTTTTGTTTTCCTAATTTCTTACTTAACCCATTTTAGTAGAAATCTTATTTAGCTATGTAAAATGATAAATAAAAACCCCTTCTATAACTATTTATCCCTAATTATCTTATAAGGCCGCAGTTATCCTCCTGTATGTGCCTATATGCATTGAAACACTCATGAATTTGGCTTAATACTTTACATTTCTATGTTTGTCTTCTTATTCATCCTCATTTGTGGCTCTCGTTTCACAGCCATCTGCTTTCAACAAATCCAGAATGACAGCACATTACTTGTATTGGTCTTCCACACCCTTCCCTGTCCTTGCACAACTGTGGTTAAATTGTCTTTATTTCATGATTTTACTGCCTGCCAAAGACGATAGCAATCAAAACTGATAAATCCTGAAGTGCTTCCATTAACCAATCAGGGGTTGTCACTGCTGTCAAATCTGCCCTGAGAGAGGCCATTTTTGGTAGCTTAGAATTCTTGTGTATGTGTCCACTGGGAATAGAAATGTTTAGCCCATTAAAAAAAAAAAAGAACTTTTTTTTGACTCTGCAGCTAGTTGCAGAAACAGTTCTAGGAGCTTTAGAAAAAAAAATCTACTCCTTTCAAAATTTAAAACAGGTTTGGTAATTTTCTTGTTGCTCTTTGCTTGTTCTAGAAGGTGATTACACTTACTTGTCTTAAACATAGTGAAGAAGAAACAAGCTTTGAAATTTCACACTTGGAGACAATCAAAGAAACCACGAGAGAATTTGTAGCAATCTGAACACATCAAGACACAATAACGATAGACAGGGCGGCAATGAGTGACACATGTTGCTGAGTGAGATTCTCTGCGTTCAATAGCACAAAGTTTGACGTTTAAATTGCAGGCAGCCCTGGGTCCATTCCAGGAGCTGCCCGTGGGTGAACACAGTTCTGATCACTTGCTTGAGGGGCGCAGTGGGGGTAAAGAGAAAAAAAAGAAAAATCAAATTGTTCTCGGAAATCATGCTTAATGTAGAAATCTGGTTAATATTAAAATGCAATCTACAGTTTTCAAGTATTCTATTCCTCAAGGAAAATATTTTCTGTTCAAGGGGCAGGAGCAGTAAGCACTCTCTTATTACATCACTTCCTATGTCAGGCCCAACTAGCATTCAAAATGTATTACCGTATTGATAATGCTAATTTCAAAATGATGCCTTCCCCCCTCCTCCCTTTGGTTAAAGGGTCTGGGCAAAATTCCAATCATATGGATCAATTTAGCTTTAGATGGTGCTGGCCAAACTGATATTTCATGCACCATATAGAATATAGTTCTTCCACATGCTCAGGAATAGTAGCCATGTGTCCTCTCTACTCATAGCGTAGCATTCTATTTCCAAATTTTTTTTCAAGAGAATAGCTATCTCATGGGTTTTAGAAGAGAATATCAGCAGCTTCAGAAGGAAGAGGCATCGCTTCTTTCTCTACGCACATGTAGCCATCAGTCTTTGAATTACTGGGGAGTTAGGAATTGATTTCTGGAGCTCAATTTTGTGCCATGTTTCAAATCAACTTGGTATTTTTCCCTGTAGGCTTAGCAGGCTTCACTGCAAACACTCTCATCACCAGGAGGACATGTGGATGTAACCACTGGTATTTACTCTCCCTTTATCCAATTTTTTTCTGCAAAGTCTTGAAACATGAAAGCCGATGACTTACTAGGATGAAATCTTTTCAAATATCTGTCCTCTACATAATTACTCAGCATTTTAAACTTTTCATTAAAAAAAAAAAAAAAAAACTACTAACAGAAAATCAGTATGAGAACACCTAGTGTTCTGGACCAGGAAATAATAGTTTCATTTGTCTTGAGTCCCTCAACTTCTTTGAAATCAATGGATGACTTGCTAGGTAGAGTTAATTGTAACTCATGTACAATTAGAGTAAGCAGTGCTCTAAAAGGCTCCAGGAGAGAAGCTTACTTCCGTTTAGGTGCTACTAATTCATGCTTTTAATTTTTTTGAAGATTTCCTCCAGTCAGGAAATATTTTATGTTAAATTTATAGGCTAGACCTGTCCATGTTTATTTGTTGATATTCACAAATTTAGTGATATGACATGAGCAAGTTTTTTAGAGCTAACAGTAAGTTTAGAGCCCATGCTTTGCTCTTAGAGTGGCAGATGCTACCCAAATGTGATTAAAACTTGAGACTTTATTCTTTCCTATCTCCTTTATATTTTTAAGCCTTCATAATGACTACATTTCATGATGCAATTTTAGTGTAATTCAACTGAACCACTTGAAATTATAGAATTAATTACATGCTGTTTCAATTACAGTTGTTAATTAATTCAAGCCTCCTAGCTGACATCAGAGATGGTCAGTTGGTTGAACAATGCCAGAGTAGGCATACATTTAGATATATTGCCCTATCATTTTTCCATGCTAGCCAAATAGTACTTATAGTTAGCTAGAGTCTTAAGTTGGCCTTTTCTGAGGGTTAACCAGTGCTCATTTGACTTATGGATATTTGCTTATTGGAGTGTTGTGGGATACTCACAGTATTGTGGTAGATTAATTGGCATAATAACCACCCTCATATCTCAGTAACTTATTTCTCAGTAATATCACCACTCCATGAGGGTCTTAAGAGATTCTCTGTTCCACAAAGTAACTCAGGGACCCAAGATCCTTCTTCTAGTAAGCTCCAGTATTTTTTAGAATACTAATGGATCCTCTGCAGCTGTTGAGCTAGAAAGGGAGAGGTTGGGAATGGCAAAGGCATACTTATTCCTAATTGGTGTTTCCAGAAGGTGGTATATGCCATTTCTCATATTCTGTGGTTGGCTAGTGTTCATACACAACCAATTGAACGTAAGAAAAGGAGGGGGATGTAGCCTAGAAGCATACATATTCTGGTAAAATTTAACAACTGGCTCTTCAGGAAGAAAAAAATAAATAGATAAAAGCCCTGATTCATACAATTTTCCATAGTATAGATGACTTCTACCATTGCCTATTTTGAGCTACTGATATGATATCACTAAATATGGACAGAATTAGGAAGAGATGTACACAGTCAGGCTTCACAAAGTATTGTGGGCCTGCTTTGGCATACCCCTGCTTAGGAGTATGCCAGGGAGTAAGAGAACTTGGACAATGGTAATCATAGCAGTTGTTCTCACTTATGGTGTAGAAGATTGAGTGAGATGGACATAGGCATGAGCTCTGGTACTGATTGCTTCTTAGGAGTTCAGTGTACTTGGAAAGAGTGATATAGTTAAAAAGATATCCAGTATCTGCTACATAGTTACTATTTTCCAGACACCATCTCAAGTGATTGATATTTACCTTAACAACTCTATAATATAGTTATTAATTTTATCCTTATTTTACAGTTTAATGGAGACTATGAGAGACTTAGTAATTTGCTCATGATTTGTTCTCCTTAGGAATCCATAGTAAGCTATGTGGGAAAAGAGGCATAAGAACAGCATCATGTAGGAGAAAATGATTTTAGATTTTCATTTATTTATTTGAGAGAGAGACAGAGAGAGACAGAGAGACAGAGCATGAGTGGGGGAGGAGGCAGAGGGTAAGGGAAAAGTAGACTGTCACTGGGAAGGGAGCCCAACATAGGGCTTGATCCATCTTTTAAAGATGCTATAGTGTTAAGACTTATGTGTATTGAGTACAGACAACTTTAAAACAATCATTTACCTACTCTAGATAGTAGCTTGTTGCTACCAACCTGCCCTAACAGAGGCTGGTGAGAGCGAATGCAGGTCAGGCTATTCTAAGCCCATTGAGACACTAACTGGCATAGTTTTCATTCCTAATCAACAGAGCTTTATTGAACACTTCCTAGATGCCAGACAATGTTCTAGGCCAGAGGTTAGCAAACTTTTGCACTACAAATACAGAGTTGAACAGCACCAACAGTACTGTATGGTCTGTAAAGCCTAAAATATTTATTAAGTTGCCCTGTATAGAAGAAGTTTGCTGAATCCCAAGCAACATACCAATGGTACATCAGCTACATGTTAGCACAGCTTATGTACTTATGGAGCTTTGGTTAGTAAGGCATTCAAATCCAAATCATGATGAAAATGCCTATATTTTAATATTGAGGAACTGCAAATAAAATGTAATGCATTGAAAGCCAATATCGATTTAATTCCAAAATATCAAGATTTGGTATGGTGGTAAAAGCCAAAGAAAGAAACCCTGTTTGAAGTCTCAGGGTTTAACTCTATCTCTGTAGAATGACAAGTATGTTGTTTTCCAGATGGTTTCCATGTCCTTAACATCCTTTCTTCCTTGTAAAGCTGAGCCTGCTGAAAGGGTTGTTGGTAGCAAGTACCTTTCCAGTGCTTCTGGATAGCAGATGATAGGATACAAGGCATTCTTGGTCAGTTCCCAAATTTTCAAGAAGTTTCCAAGTGGGTAGTAGATGTGCACTGTTGATTTTTAAATTATACCTTAGCAGAAAGAATGTAAAGTAACTGAATTAAGGCAAGTTTAAAAGAGGCAGCTAGCTGCCTCATTCCATTGAACGCTTCCTTTTCAGAGAGAGAGAGAGAGAGAGAGACGTAGGGAGGGAAAGAAGAAGGGAGCGGAGAGAGAGGAAATAGAAATGGAAGAGAGAATCTTGTCTCAGCCTATCAAGTGCTTCTCAGCTTTAATGAAGAAACTGCTTTTCTATTTGGAGCTTTTTTTTTTTTTTTTTTTTTTTTTTTTTTTTTTAAAATTGACCAGACTCTTTCACCTTGCACTCTTTTGGAATTAAACACAGACAAACTTTGCTTAACTTAGCCTGTCTAGCCTGAAGGAGGAAGATGGTTATTATGTTCTAATACTTGAATACTGTCTCCACTTATCAAAATCACGTAACTCATTAGTAGTTGAAACAATCATCAGTGGATGTCCCAGCTCCTGACAAAATAGTGAGAAATGTCTGCATCAAGGAAGGTTAGGGTTTTTTTTAGTTTTTTTTTTTTTTTTTTTATTCCTCTTGCGGTGACTCTCTTTTTACTCTACTTTCCAAATTAATTGTTAAAATAAAAATTTCTGACATGACAACTGTATTTGTGGCCCTGCACCAAAATCTGCCTCAGTCCTTTTCAGTGTTCTTTGATTTCTGTATTCACAGTCCAATAGGGGTGAGCTTTGCTAAGGAGGACATGATACTAAGATTGGCAAATTTTTTTTTAATTTATTTTTTATTGGTGTTCAATTTACTAACATACAGAATAACCCCCAGTGCCGTCACCCATTCACTCCCACCCCCCGCCCTCCTCCCCTTCTACCACCCCTAGTTCGTTTCCCAGAGTTAGCAGTCTTTACGTTCTGTCTCCCTTTCTGATATTTCCCACACATTTCTTCTCCCTTCCCTTATATTCCCTTTCACTATTATTTATATTCCCCAAATGAATGAGAATATATAATGTTTGTCCTTCTCCGACTGACTTACTTCACTCAGCATAATACCCTCCAGTTCCATCCACGTTGAAGCAAATGGTGGGTATTTGTCATTTCTAATAGCTGAGTAATATTCCATTGAATACATAAACCACATCTTCTTTATCCATTCATCTTTCGTTGGACACCGAGGCTCCTTCCACAATTTGGCTATCGTGGCCATTGCTGCTATAAACATACATATTGGCAAATTATTTAAGCTATGTCCCAGGCTAGTTTGAATGGATTCATACTTTGGGGTCCAATTGATTTACGCCCTGAAGTATGCTGAGAGCACTGGCAAATAACAAATTGATGAACCAGAATCTAAAGAACTGTGGAGAGTAAGAAAGATGCCTGAGGGTGGAAAATGGGCACACATTTGAATATTCTGGGTGGATTCTTCAAGCTCTATATCTACTTGCATTCAAAGGGAAAATTCAAGCACTTGGTAAAAGGAGCAACTTCTAAGCCTCACGAAGAATTAAGCCCAGTAACCAGCATGACTTCACGGAGAATGAACAATGTCACACCAAACACGTTTTTTTTTTTTTTTTTTTTTTTATTTCCTTCAGAAGTTGCTAGAGTTTGTAACAGGACAGTATGACAGACATAAATGTAACTGATCTTCATCATGGCATGTCCATCTGTCCTCTAGATGATGTTCCAGTTAAAGAGTACTCAAGTCACACATATCTATATCCACACAGATGCCCCATTGAAAGGCAACTAGAGAATATAAGGTGTAAACTATTTAGGTAGTTCTGCATTTCAGTCAAATAATAGGTGTATGGAGAGTTCTTTTCATAGCTCTTCCTTTATTCTTTTTACTCTTTCACACATATTAATGTGTGTGTTCCTTGTCTTTCCATGCTTTATATAAATCACAGCTTTTATAAAGCCTTCTGCCAATGGAAAGTCAGGGAAAACTTTGTAAATTTCTTGGCTTATAATATTGAAAGAGGAACCCAAGACCTTAGCCTATTTCTTATGGAAGCAAATAGGGGAAGTTGAAACCATGATCATATTTTACATTTATTAATTAATGAAATCCTTATTCTATTTATAATTTATAAATCTAGGGTCAGGAAGAATGAGAAAGTGGCAGGAATTATTGTAGAAATTTTTTTTTTATTGTACAAAATCTTAGTAACTACCTCAAGAGTCCTCATTTAAGATGCATATTTATGTCAGATATAGATGATATTGTAACTCTGTATAACTTAACTCAGGGACTGCTTATAATACTACCCAAAATTCACTTAAAATTTTCATGCAGCATATGGTGTTAATGATTGTCTTATAGCATAACAGTCTGTAATGTTGTAGTATGGAATATGAAGTGAACTTTATGTATTATTATCTAAACACAGAAGGCTTCGTTTTCTGATAGAAAGGTTATAGGACTGAATAATAAAGTAGCTATGTTCTAAAATTACTTTAACATCTACAGTCTAACCTGACTGCCATTGACTCATCTTTTCTACACAGGGAGAGTGACAATGACTCTTATGTTGTATAGATTTGCTTAACATAAAAAATCAGCTAGAGAAATCGGCTGCAAGAAAGAAAGGCATTGTGGAAAACAACATTCGTTAAATTATTATGATACATCATGAAATCTAACCAACTTTATAATCAGTCTAGAATGTACTTATATTCTTTCTGTTATTACTGCACATGCATTAATTTTATTCAACATAAAACAAATGGGGGAAGACAACTAGATTTTCTTTCCAGATGGTGTGAAAACAGCAAGGTCACACTTGAAGAAAGGCTGTCCCTTTTTACAGAGAACTTACAATTTATCACTTCTCATTTAGGTTACAAAACTTGTTTTTCATATTTTTTCACTGGATTCTTTGGCTTCTGATCCATTGGAAGAGAAATGTATAGATCTTAGAAACTAACCTGCTCTTATTCATCTGTTAAGTATTGAAGGCCTGCCTCTTCCCCTACTCTTCTCTGAGATTTTTATTGATTTCTTTCTTTTTGGTCTCAGATTAGCATAGCACTATGCTGGAATACCAAAAGTTACTGGCAGAGGTGGAGAGCAAGCAGCTCATTTTTCAAGGACTTTACAGTCTGTTCTCTGCCTTAAGTTGCTCCAAGAGTTCATTCTCCTATGACTTCTCAATATTTTCATAATTAGCTGCCCAGAATTTTCATAATTTGTAAACACAGTAAAATGGCTGTCAGACATTTAGTATGGTAAAAGTAGAGGGAAAAAAAAGACCAGCTTCCTTAAACCATTTACATTTGACTTGGGGAGAAAGCTGGGTCTGTGCCCACAGCAGTTAAATGATCAGGCCCACGACTCAAAGTGATTTTTCTTGAGGTGTCACTGCCACACACAACTACCATGTGTTCTTTCTTGGCTCAGGCTGGCTTTGCTGATCTTCCAGAACTCTGAAGGCTGTACCCCAGCCCCAGTTTTACATCCATTTTTCTCTGCCAAGGTGAAGGCAGCAAAAACCACACATGTTTTTCTTTCTCCCTTTTCTCGGTGGAGTTGATTGCCTCCGGATGAACCATCTTCCACATCAGCGAACACTGGCATTTCACCTGGCACAATGGCCAGGCTGGATGTGGGACACGGAGGGGAGCACACAATGGAAAACAAGTCTACATGGTAACGCAAGTGGCAGCTGCCAGACAACGGCACCTTCCATGTCTGTAGTCCAAGCTGGAAAACGGGAATTTTGAGCAAGAAAATGTTGAGGAAAGCTAAGAACAAGAGCAAAGAAGGGTGGGAAGGATTGTGGAGAACCAAAAGTATGCTCTGGACTTAGTTCTCAAAGAAAAACAAATAAAACAAGAAATATAGACAGACTAGAGGTGTCCAATCAATTAATTTTTGCCAAATAAAATTTTATACTTTCTAATAAGATGTTGAGAAAGATGGTGAATAAAATACATAAACTTGCACTCTATATTTTCTCCTGAAGTCCTTTAATTCCAGTCAATATTCTGATTATGAGTTCAAGTTCAGCAAAAGTTGTTTTTTTAATCTTGCATCTATACTGCTGAAGTATTGCTGAAGTACTGCTGAACACTTTATAAAATATTACATTCATTGAATTCCATTAAGAATATATACATAAAGAAGCAGAGAGTCCTAAGAAAGGTACATACCAAAATACTACCAGTGGTCATATCTGGATGGTGGGATTATGGGAGATTTTAGTTACCTACTTTTTATATTTTTTTCTTATTTTTCTATAATCAATAATAGGTTGTTTAATTTTAAAATACAAAGAATATTAATGATCTTTTTTTTTGAAACTTAGAAAATTCATAGTCAATTAAAGCTGAGTTCTGGGACATTAGTGTTAAGTCAGAGTTCCCAACTATTCAATACTTCGTAGAAATCTGCTTTGCATTGCATCCTCCTCCCCTCTCATTGACGAAGCACGACAGTGTGTGAGATCTTGAGTCTACGTTATCTGGACTGGCTTATCCCAACATGAATTTCATAGTTCCTTACTTTGTTTTAGACTGTCTCTTCCTGGCCCTCTCTGTAAACTATCCGGTTTACTTATTTTCTGGGTTGGAAGTACTATTTGCACTTTACTCTGTTCAAGATGAAATATTTTGTTCCCCCTCCTTTAAAACTAGAGACTTAATCATTTCTGCTTGTCTTAAAATGAATGTATCCTCTGCTAGAAGTAAAAGGATTCCTAAATAGGATATAATGCTGATAAAAGCATTTCCATAATTGGGTGAAGACTGTTCCCAGGGTTTTCCATCGCTGGCATTTCCAGCCTGTCTGGCATGTGAGTGCTCCAGCTCTACTGCCCTTTGGCTTATGGAAACTTCCACCTCACTTTCATTGTCTCTTGGAGATACAGACTTATATTCCATCCCCAGCCCCCACCCACATGCACATCACACACAAACCTATGTACGCTTTTGGTCTCATTAGGATATAAACCTTGAAGACTTTTTTTTTTTTTTTTTTTTTTTTAGGAGGGAAGAGGTAGTTGGCCAATGTATAATGGCCTATGTCTACCATTATAGTATCCTGCTGAGTGGTTTCACGGCCCAAAGAAAGATCCTCTGTGCTCTACCTCTTTATGCTCCTCTCTCTTCTAACTTGCACATTTTATTTTTTTTTAAAGATTTTATTTATTTATTCATGAAAGACAAAGAGAGAGAGAGAGAGAGAGAGAGAGAGAGAGGCAGAGACACAGGAAGAGGGAGAAGCAGGCTCCATGTAGGGAGCCTGATGTGGGACTCAATCCCGGGACTCCAGGATCGTGCCCTGGGCCAAAGGCAGGCACTAAACCGCTGAGCCACCCAGGGATCCCCCACACACTTTCTTTCTAATTGTGAATCTGGGTTAGCTATTTTGCAGAAATGCAATGATTCTTTCACTGGAATATGGAAGAGTAGCCCATGCACATTCACATTTATGTGGCTGCTTTTTTTTTTTTTTTTTGTAATGTGGCTGCTTTATTCAAGGGACTTTACTGAATCTTCATCAGAGTATTACTAATCCCTGGAGCATATAACAAGAAACTATAATCTTGTCTTCTTAAGCAAACTAAGATATTCTTGAGACATAGTCATCTGCTGGTCTAGCTGTGAAATTCTCAGAAGTATGTCCTATATTGGTAATCTATTTTCTGGCTTCTGAAATCAAGTGAGATGCTGGTTTTATTTATTTATTTATTTATTTATTTATTTATTTATTTATTTATTTATTTATTTTTGAGAGCAGTTTGTTCTTAATTTTGTATTCCTATATGGGGAAGAACTACCCCCCCCGAACTCTATAGTGCATGCAACAGATCAAAGAAGCATAGACTTTATTTAATTACCTTCCTGATTATTATGGTTGCAATTCAGGAACATGGTAGATGGAGTAGATCTCTTTCCAGCTACAAACACCTTCTGCATTCATATGCAGAAGGGAATGAGGGTTGGAGATATTGTTGCACCATCTTTGGAAAATGTGATCTGTTCACAGCCTTCCCATCACAAGGCCATATGATTCTTTATGTAAGGGATGTTCCTGGACATGAGAGCTTGAGCAGCTCACACATAAGATAGGCTGGAAATTCCAGGAGGGAAAAACCCCAGGAACAACATGCACCCAATAATAGAAGGACATAATGAGCAATAGTATATAGTCCATCTCCTTTTGTTTGGGAAAACTTTGAGTCAAGTTTCATGCTGTTTTTAAGAGTTGCTCAGTGGGATTGGGTTCAGTGGCTCACTACATCAAACTGCTTAATGAAGCTCAGCCATACTGGGAAAAAACAGAGCTACCTCAGACACACAGTCCTATTGAATTTTTTTTCCCCTAATACCTTTCATAATTATCCATTGTACTTTTACTAATTTAACACTAAGTGTCAATAATAATAATAATAATAATAATAATAGTCAACAATATACTAACACTAATAATAGCTAAATTTCTATCAAGTGTTTCCTGTGGATCAGGCAATATTTTAAGTGTTTTGCATTTTTCAATTCATTTAATACTGTTACTGATAGTATTATTAAAATTCTCTTTTTTTAGAAAAAATTCTCTTTTTATAAGGGAGGGAACCGAAGCTCAGAAGCGGAACATTAGCTTAGTCTTTATTATAATAATACTAGGGTTATTGCAAGACCTTTCTAATTGTCCCCACCCATAGTCTTAGAAAGTCTATCTATATAAGAAATCTCAGTATTCCAGACTTGTTTGACCAGTGACTTGCAGTGGAAACCCTTTAGGTGAAAGACATCTGCCCATTTCTGGACTACAGATAAACCAACAGATTTTCTAGTTTTATTTTCAAAGTTAGGAAATAACCAACATTTTCAAACAATGAGATCTTGTATATGTTTGTGTGGAGAGGATCTGAGGCTTGTCTAGATCCTGGAATTTGCTGTCCGGTTTTGTCAACAATACTAAGAGGTCACTCACGCTATCTTTAAATTCTGTCCCATTATGATTTCATGCTAAAACAATGGATCATTAGGTCTAACAGCTGGAAGATGGGACTTGTTTTAGCCCCCACTGTAGATGTTTTGCTGAATGAAAGTGCTACCTATCAATAATGTGTACTTTCTCTTCCTAACATAATCCTTAATGCCTCCTGCAGAGGAAGGACCCCTAAGTTCTCTACCATAAAAGAGTGTCTAGAATAAAAGATAGAACCTTCACCAATAAAAGCTCCTCACATTTTTTTTTCACAGAAACAACTTCATTTTATAGTATTTAAGACTTTAATTTTACGATTTCCCCATAGACTTATTTTAAAATTTTTTAAATTTAAATTGAATTTGCCAACATATAGTATAACCCCCAGTGCTCATCCCATCAAGTGCCCTCCTCAGTGCCTGTTACCCAGTTACCCCATCCCACCACCCACCTCCTCTTCTGCAACCCTTTGTTTGTTTCCCAGAGTTAGGAGGCTCTCATGGTTTGTCTCCCTCTCTAGTTTTTCCCACTCAGTTCCTCTCCTTTCCCTTATAGTCCCTTTCACTATTTCTTATATTCCATGTATGAGTGAAATCATATGATGATTGTCCTCCAATTGATTTATTTCACTCAGCATAATACCCTCCAGTTTCATCCACATCAAAGCAAATGGGGGGTATTTGTCTCTTCTGATGGTTGAGTAATATTCCATTGTGTATGTATATACTACTACTTCTTTATCCATTCATCTGTCAAAGGACATCATGGCTTGTGGACATTGTTGCTATGAATTGAGGTGCAGGTGTCCTGTTGTTTCACTACATCAGTATCTTTGGGGTAAATTCCCAGTAGTGCAATTGCTGGGTCATAGGGTAGCTCTACTTTTAACTTCTTGAGGAAACTCCACACTGTTTTCTAGAGTGGTTGTACCAGTTTGCATTCCCACCAACAGTGCAAGAGGGTTCCCCCTTCTCCACATCCTCTCCAACATTTGTTTCCTGTCTTATCAATTTTTGCCATTCTCACTGGTGTGAGGTGGTATCTTATTGTGGTTTTGATTTGTATTTCCCTGATGGCAAGTGATGCAGAGCATTTTCTCATGTGCTTGTTGGCCATGTGTATATCTTCTTTGAAGAAATTTCTCTTTATGTCTTCTGCCCATTTCATGATTGGATTTTTTGTTTCTTAGGTGTTGAGTTTGATAAATTCTTTATAGATCTTGGATACTAGCCCTTTATCTGATATGTCATTTGCAAATATCTTCTCCCATTCTGTAAGGTTGTCTTTTAGTTTTGCTGACTGTTTCTTTTGCTGTGCAGAAGCTTTTTATCTTGATTAAATCCCAATAATCATTTCATTTTTGCTTTTGTTTCCCTTGCCTTCATGGATGTATCTTGCAAGAAATTGCTGAGGCCAAGTTCAAAAAGGGTGTTTCCTGTGTTCTCCTCTAGGATTTTGATGGATTCTTGTCTCACATTAAGATCCTTCAACCGTTTTGAGTTTATCTTTGTGTATGATGTAAGAGAATGGTCCAGTTTCATTCTTCTGCATGTGGTTGTCCAGTTTTCCTCCCCCATAGATTTATATTAGTAGTATGTCTGCAGCCCTCCAGAATTTAGGAAAACTGAGAAGTCAACAGGTATCCAGAAAATTTCTGATAGGGTAAGACATAGTATTTTAATTATAGTAGTTAACACGAGCATTTCTTGGTGACTAACTGACAAGCCCATTCAGTACATGTTTGACTCCTCCCCAGCCAGATGATGGAGGGCCAAACCTGGGTCTCTTTGAGGTGAGCAAGATCATCAATTTGGTGCTCTTGTAAATTGGCTTTCTCTGTCTAGGTGTTTATTCTGTGGTTGCAGTTCAGGTTGTGGTTCAGGAAATCACTCCTCTGAGTTATGTTATAAAGGAAGCTCAGAACCAATGGGGGACCTTATTGTTACTGCTAAAAACTGGCCACTTAGAAATTATAATCCAGAGGTATCATTCTAGGAACAAGCATCATATCAGTAGACTAAGATGTTCAATTAGACAAAATGGTGACATTGGACAGCCCGGGGTGGCTCAGAGGTTTAGCGCCACCTTCGGCCCAGGGTGTGATCCTGGAGACCTGGGATCAAGCCCCACGTTGGGCTCCCTGCATGGAACCTGCTTCTCTCTCTGCCTGTGTCTCTGCCTCTCCCTCTCTCTCTGTGTCTTTCATGAATAAATAAATAAAATCTTTTTAAAAAATGGTGACATCTCAGCTTCATTCCTTATGGTAAGGATGATCTGAAGAGGTGCTGGTGTCTTAATAATTTGACATTATTTTTAAAAAATATTTTATTTATTCATTCATGAGAGATACAAAGAGAGAGAGAGAGGCAGAGACATAGGCAGAGGGAGAACCAGGCTTCCTATAGGGAGCCTGATGTGGGACTCGATCTCAGGACCCTGGGATCATGCCCTGAGCCAAAGGCAGATGCTCAACCACTGAGCCACCCAGGTGTCCCAATATTTTGACATTCTTATCAACTTTTTGCCCATGGATTAGGTCAGTGGTTCTCAGATATAACATGCATCAGAATTACCTGGAGGGCTTGTGAAAACATGGATTGCCGGGACCTATTCCCCAGTTTCTGATTCAATAGGTCTGGGGTGGGGCTGAGAATCTGTATTTATAACAAGTTTCAGGTGATGATGATGCTGTTGGTCTAGAGATTTCACTTTGAGCACCTGACAGACAAACTTGTCTGTAACGGCAGGGGTTCAGGAAATTTCTACCCTGTATGCTTTACCTTCTGTTCATTTTTTCTGCTCAGATGCTGCCTTTTAGATTATGTTGTCTTATATTTTTTTTTCATTCCTTTATGGTCTTAGTTATTTTTAGTGGAAATTTAGAGGTCCAATCTTATTCAATATTATCCTCGCTATTCATGCCAGAATGTGTTTGCTTAAAATACAATTCTGGCCATTTACCCAATTAAAACTTTTAAAAAATATCCTAACCTTTCAAAATACTTATTTAAGGATATTATCTTACCTGTGTCTTCAGCTTCTTATTTTGTTTTATCAGTTAGGATGCTTTCATCCATTAAGCAACACAGATAACTGAATCAGTTAGGTCTTGGTACATGATATACCATCCCAAAACTCAGCAGCTCAAAACTTGCTCATGAGTCTATGGGTCAGCTGGGCAGCTTTTCTGGCCTTGGCTGGGCTCTCTCATAAGTCTGTGGTCAGCTGGTGGCTGAGTAGGCAGCTCTGCTGATCTTGTCTTGGCTTTCTCTCATGTTTGGGTGTCGGCTAGCTGTATGCTGGTCTAGAATGACCTTAGCTGAGACAACTAGGCTCTCTTCCATGTGGTCTCTCATTCTCTATAAGCTGGCCCAGGCTGGTAGTCATGACAATGGAAGAATTCCAAGAGAGCAGAGACAGTCAATGCCTCCTGTGGTCTAGGCTCAGAACCAGCATACCATCACTTTTGTCACTTAGTATTGGATAAAGCAATTCTTGCAGAGTGGGCAGATTTTGCAGTTATAAGGCAGAGAGCATGCATTCAGAGATGTAATTAATTGAGACATTCAATGCAATTTACTTGTTCACAAAGTAAAAGTTGCTTATACCTTACATAGATTAATTATCTCACATGATAAAAGCCAAGATTCGGTGCAGAACATAAATTTGGCTGACTAAATAACTCAGTAATGTCATTGAGGGCACAGATACTTTTCATCTTTCCTCTCAGTCATTCTCAGTCTATTGGCTCATCCTCAGGCTGGCTCATTTCAAGGTTTCAAATGGCTGTCCACAGTAATTAAAGAAATATGCTTCAGAGTTTGCATTTGATAGATTCATTTATCCAGGAGCCCATGGAAATTCTTTTTGTGTTGCATTGGTTCAAATTGGCCCATGCCTACCCATTTTTAAAGCAATCATATGTTTTGTGATGTAATTAAGAGACTTTCAGACCAAAAGTGGTTTAAATAACTGAGGCCATCCATTTCTCATTTAGAAAGAAGTCTCAAGTTCTTTCATGTACAAACAAGGATAGAGTTATGGTGGCCTGGGATAGGTTCATTAGGTTAATGTCATTGGGTAGTCAGGCTCCTCCTATTTTTCTTTGTTACCTTATGTGCTAATGTTCTCACCTCTCATCTGCAACTCCAAGCACCGCGTCTTTACTCAACACCTAAAGGTCAGAAGAAAAATATGGGGAAGAGAGTTAGCCTCATGCTTTCCCTCTTTATATTAAGTGGGAAAATCTTTTTTTTTTTTTTTTTTTTTTTAAGTGGGAAAATCTATGTCAAAAGTCCCTGAGCAGGTCTCCTCTTATGTCTAAATGGCCACATCACTCCTTTTGGCTGCAGGGGAAGCTGGGAAAATGGATATTGCTCTGGCACTCACTCTCTCTTGCTCTCTCTCCTTCATGAGAGGAAAACTATTTCAGCATGACTGAAAAGACAAAAAAAAAATTAAAAAAAAAAATAAAAAAACCTGTATTTGCAAAACTTGGTGTGTTTTGCAACCTTTGAACATATTAAAATGCTATCTCTTTAAATAAAGGTCTACATAACTCCAGACACTTGGCCTTTATGCACTTGAATTAACTACGCAATGGAGGCTTAGATATTTCTTACTCTTATATGAGTGCGAATAAGTATTTATGAGAAGCTGAAAGAAATTGGTGCATTCAGACATTGCTGGTAGATTAAGACACAAATTTTATCTGGAGAATGTTTTCTCCAGGTCAAAACATTTATTTATTGTCTGTGACTAAGTCACATGAAAATGAGACTAAACACTTGCTCTCTGTGAAGTTTGCCTTAGTTAGCATCCTTTTGCAGATAAGTTTTCCACTCACAGTACTTGCACTGGAATGGTCTAGCATTCTGATATCAGTACATTATATAGCAATTCTGTTTTGACTCTAGAAGAAGTGTCCTGTATCTTTGTTCTGTCCTTCCATCTATCATTTGTCACATTTTATTGAAAAGGAGCCCTTTTCATAGGCTGACTGTCCCTTAGAGTCATAAATTTATTCTAAATCTTACAAATGAGCTGTTGAATGAATATGTTATCATTTACAAGTTTCCATTGCACATAAGCAGGCTTATACTCAACTGAAAGGACCAGATAATTAAAGGAACAATTTAGGGACACAAAGGTCTTCAGATTGCTTAGTACATTCAAAGTGTGATACACCGCACGACTTTGGCAAAGACTTCCTCACATTTCAAAGATTTCCAATTACATAGTGATTTTAACAAATAGATTGACTTCTTCCTAAACAGTGCTCTTACTTTCTCCTGGTTGATGTCTTTAAAAAACACAGGTAAAGGAACATATTGAAAACTATCTGGCTAAAAGCATGCTACGAGACACACTATCTTACTTGTTTTTTCCTAATGGAATATAAATGATAGGCTATGAGTCACTCATCACCATTCACCATCCTAAGCTTAGCTATCAAATGCTGGCATGGAAGAATGAGAGGCATGTGATGCAGAAGAAGAGGATATGTCAGAGAAGCTTAGAAACAAAGGGTACCCCAAGGTTAGTAAATGCTTTTCTCTTGTTAGCTAAGCCGGAGCTTCCTTTTTGAGGGGGCTGTGATTTTTAGCCACTTCAGTTAGGAGCTTAGTTGAACAACGAGAATGATTAGTTCATTTCCCAGTCAGAGGTTATTGTTGCAGGAATGGTTTTAATATACACAGGGTTTTGGCTTCGATTTTTGCTTTCAAACTCCAGCAAGTCTTGAATTGTTTATTGAATCTAGGTTGAGAAACAGAACCGAGAGATGAAGCTAATAATAATTGGCAAGAGTCCCAATCCTTGTGTTATTATGGTCATTAATTAGGGTAAGGGTTATGTAGGGAAAGATTGCTGATTTGATTCACTTGTTTCCAGATCTTTACTTGGGGGAAGGGACTGTAATTAGGAATTCTGTTTCTCTGTAGGTAAACAGGTATTGCATTAGGAAGCAGAAATGATGCATACTTAGTAGATAATTTGTCTCATTGGCAAATTAGTCAAGGGAGGATACACCATCTTTTCCTGATCATCATTTTCAAAATCAAAACCTCATTATATCAGTCAGTAGAATACTCAGGATAAGAGAAACTTTATGGAAAATTGACAGTAAAAAATTAGTACACTGCATATTCCATTTACTTTCTTTTGGGGTAACTAAAGGCTAATGCTGCATCATCTGTGGGGGGTGGGTCCACTTGATTAGAGAAGGATGTTTCCCAGTGTTGTATAAAAGGGCTTGACTCATACATAGGCGGGGAGAGGGTCCCAGCACTGTGATACCTGAGGAGCTCTGCATCTTAGAAACTGAGGTAACCATTGACAAATTTTCTTATTCTCTTATTTTTTTTAATTTATAGAAAGTTTCAAGGCTTCCCAATTCAGATATATAATAAATATGAGCAAAATGTTAGCTCACAAATGTCTGTTTTTTTCTTATTCCCTCCCAGGTGTGTCAATGATGACATGGTGATATGCTAAATGGGAGAGCATTGTGTTCTAATGTGATAGTTTTTCTGGATGAACATATGTATATATTTTATTGATATTAGTTACATTTGGTGTTAGATAATACATTAGAGAATGAGCTTTAGTAGATACAGACATGTGAATCAATGTAGCATAACCAAACTACCACCACTACCAACAACAACACAAAATTAAAGTCCTGAAGATCTCTTTTATTTGTGAGAGAAACTCCATTGTTGGGTCTCTTGCAACATCTTTAGGGACTCCTTTTTTTTTTTTTTTTTTTTTTCTGTGCATCTACATGAAATGATAGGAAGTAGCACAGAGCCTCAGTTAGGGCTCCTGATAAGCAATAGCCTTCATGTTATCTTTTATAAGATACTTACATGGAAACCTCAGGTTTTCAATTGAAAATACTAGTGCATGGGAGGGTGTGGTGGTGTTGTCTACGATGTACTAATGACAATAGAGTGTGTGGGTGTAATGTATGGCAAGATCCCACAGGGCATCTCTCTTCAGGTATTTGAAGTGCCAGGATTGCTCACCTCACCCATCTTGGTTTGGAAACTCTTCACAGAACAGGATACTTTCAGGCTAAAGCCTAAATGAGTCTCCTTCTTTGAAAATAAAAAGAGAAAAAGTATATATGAAACCAATTCTACTTCCATTTCTAGAGTCTGGTTGATTGGGATATAAATAAGTTTAGATTCCAATATGATGGCCATTATATTTTAGGTGGGATTGGTCAGAAATGAGCATGGAAAGATTGCTGCAGCATGTGTTTGGCAGGGCACCTAGAGTCACTTTATTTCAGAGCCTTGCCTTGGGTATTGCGTCTCTATTTATATTAATATTATTGCATCTTTCCATCTACATTTGTAGATATGATTTAAAAATTACTCATCCATCCATAGTAATTTCTGCACAACTCAACTTCATCCATGGAGTTTAACTGACAGTCAAAAATAGAAAAAAATGTGTGTGTGTGTGTGAATGATTATTTGGCATAGAAAAAAATCCTGAGAAAAATAAACAATTACCTACCAGAAGCTAGAGTGGCCTAATAAATTGCCCCTTACCTGTCCTGCATTAATTAGGAGTTATGCTTAAGATCTGGATCTTCATAGATGCTCCTTTTCAATTTATCTTAATTTTATCTGTGCTGTGTGTGTCTTTGGGGAAGAAAAAGGATATAGTGGCTTTCAAAATTAGTGACCTAAAAATAAAATTACAGATTTTCCTAGTTCAATCCATAAGCTAAATGTAAAAAGAATACACATAATTGCATGCCATCCATTATACTTGTCGTAATTCTCTCCTATGCCTCTTTTTCTTCAAAAGCCACCTCAATTCTCTCATGCAATTTACCTTGAATAAATTGAAAGCAACAGTATTTTCACATCTACCATAATCATTATCAATATATCTGCCTCAAGCAGTAAGAGCTTCCCAGAGCTGGGTTTATTAGGCAAACCTGATTGACCACTCTAATTATATGATCAATAGTATGAATATTAAGAAAATAACCTTGGGGGCGCCTGGGTGGCTCAGTTGGCTAAGCATCTGACTCCTGTTTTTGGCTCAGGTCTTGATCTCAGGGTCACAGGATCAAACCCCACGTAGGGCTCTATGTTCAGCATGGGGTCAGCTTGTCCATCTCTTTCCCCCTCTGCTGGTCCCCCTACTCACACTCTGTCTCTCTCTAAAATAAATAAAATCTTAAAAAAAAAAGAATCTTGGGTGTGTGTTGAGTGATTTTCTGCATTTTGACGCTTTGCTGGAGACAGCTATTTCCTGCCACCAAGACTGCTCCCTCCAAGGCAATCTCAACCCTCTTTTAGCAGATTCTTCCAATATTTATCTACATATTTCCAGTTAATGTTTGAAAATATCACTATTCCTTTTTCATTTTGAAGAATTATTTCTTGAACTCTTATAAATGGAATATGGTAATTTGATTATTCTTTTCCTTATCCTTAGACTAAAGAATCCTATCTTCTCTTTGTTCCAGGAGATGATTTGGTATTTATTACTAGACCAATTCACTTCTTTTTTTTTTTTTTTTTAAACATTTTTTTTTAATTTTTATTTATTTATGATAGTCACAGAGAGAGAGAGAGAGGCGCAGAGACACAGGCAGAGGGAGAAGCAGGCTCCATGCACAGGGAGCCCGATGTGGGATTCGATCCCGGGTCTCCAGGATCGCGCCCTGGGCCAAAGGCAGGCGCCAAACCGCTGCGCCACCCAGGGATCCCATCACTTCTTTTTTTTTTTAAGACTTTATTTATTTATCCATGAGAGACACAGAGAGAGAGGCAGAGTCATAGGTAGAGGGAGAAGCAGGCTCCTCACATGGAGCCTGATGTGGGACTCAATCCTGGATCCTGGGATCACGACCTGAGACGAGGCAGGTGCCCAACAGCTGAGCCACCCAGGCGTCCCCAATATTCATTTCTATATCCCATCATAACTGAAAATATTAGTCACAGCTGAGTCATATAGTATACTATGTTCATTTTTCCTTTATAATTTTTTTGGTGACAGCCATTTTCTTTATTTTTTTCCTTTGTTTTGATAATTCAAGCCCAATTTTTGTCTCAGGGCTGTATAAGATTCTCAATATGATTATAGACATTTGATAATCTGTTAATTTCATCTTCTGACATGATCTTCCAAAACATTCTGACATACTCTAATCAAGATTGATTGCTATTGCGGTGCCTGATTGTTCAGTCAGTCAAGCATCTGACTTTTGGTTTTGGCTCAGGTCATGATCTCAGGGTTGTGAGACTGAACTAGTGTCAGGTTCTACATTACACATGGAGCCTGCTTCAGATTCTCATTCTCTCTCTCTCTTTCTCTGCCCCTCCCTCCTCCAAAATAATTTAAGAAAAAAAGATTGCTAACTATACTGGTGCATAGCTGCTATATTAAAAATTTTCTTAAACATCATCTTGGTTTCCCTCACCTCTTCCAAGTTTGTTTTCTATTCTCTAGAACTCAAATCAAGATGTCTTGACTCTCCTTTAACACTAAATTTAAAATTTAGTACGATGTATAAATTTTATGGTCGAGATAATTTTTTCAAAAAATTGTGAAGACATTTTTTCATAGTCTCCTGCATTTAGAGGTAGTGTTGGAAAATCTATTATCACAGACTTCATGACATTTATATAAAACTCACTTTTTCTTACTACAAAATTATAGGATTTTTTGCTGGTCATAAGAGTTGACATTTCACAATGGTATATTTAGGTATGGGTCCATTTCAGTCACTATTCTGTGGACTCTGAATCCTTCTAAGTCTGGAGATGGATCTCCTATTTGAGGATGTTGTCTTGGAATGTTTATCTGATTATTCCCTTTCTACTATTGTTACCATTTTATCTGTTGTCTCTCTCTTTCTCTTTTTTTATTTCACCGACTTCATCTCCCAGACTTTATACTGAAGTTTTAAAAAATTCATTCTTTTTTTATTTCCAAAACCCTTTTATGTACTCTGAAGATACTTTTCTTCTAGAATTCTGTTCTTTTTTTTAGATATATTACCTCTTTGAAAATATTTTTGCTATTTTTTATTACTCCAAATACTTATACCACCAAATGTCTCCTGCTTGCTTATTTTGTACCTATTTTTATATTTATTTTTTATTTTAATATTTTACTTATTTATTCATGAGAGACACAGAGAGAGGCAGAGACAGGAGAAGCAGACTCCATGCAAGGAGCCCCATATGGGACTTGATCCAGGAACTCTGGGATCACACCCTGAGCTGAAGGCAGACACTCAACCACTGAGCCACCCAAGCATCTCTTGTGTCTATTTTTTAAAGATGTATTTATGTATTAGAGAGAGAGAGAGAGAGAGAGAGAGGGTGCAGGGGGCAGGACAGGTAGAGGGAGAGGGAAAGAATCTCAAGCAGACTCCGTACTGAGCACAGAGGCTGACATGGGGCTTGATCTTACCCCCCTGAGATCAGGGCTCTGAGATCATGATCTGAACTGAAACTAGGAGTTGGAAGCTCAACCAACTCTGCCAGCCAGATGTCCTTATTTTGTATCTATTTTTAACATTATGTTCCTTTTTCAAATGCCTGGTGCCTGGGACCCTAGACTGTTGAAGTTCTTTAAGTGTGGTCTTCCTGTATAATGATTCTGATGAGGCAATTTCCTTGTAGAAGCCTAAATATAGTACTTAAATCTTTATTCTTGGTATTGTTGATTTTTCCATTAAAGAGACGTTGTATTCCCTACATGTAAGTAAGGTAGACTTCTGGCTTCCAATGTTCTAGAATTTAAGTGAACAAAGAAAATCAAGAAGTACCTTCTCATCAATGGGCCTGACTCAGTGTAGGGACTTTCTGCTTCACTATCTCTAGAACTCTAAGTCTCCTACTATGATGCCGGATAGGACATAGTAGGCTTGTTGCAGGTAGAGACATAACTACTTCTTACTCAGAAGGGGAGTGATTCTGGTGGGGAATAGCAGTTATAATTTTGTATAGGTTGACTTCTTACCTATCTTTTTTTCCCTACCTCCACCCTCAATACCAGAAGTCACTGTGCTGCCATTTCCTAAGACTTAGAGGACATTGTATGGTCAATGAAATTACATTTTGGCCTTTTGTTCTATCACTTTAGGGTTAAGCTTTCCCTGGTATACGAAATCATCACCACCTGTTCGTTTACTTCCCAGCTTAAAAAAAAACAGAACTTCTATCTTTTCTCAGGTTCTCTTTTTCCTTGTGGGATTCTTTGATCATTAATTATTTGGTTATTATTGCTAATTTTCTCTTTAGGAGGTAGCAGCACTACATCACATGGAAATAAGGTCAATCTTTATAATCATCTCTAGTGTTAACTTGTAATCTTTAATGAAGCAGGTGCCAAGACAGAATTAGATAGATCAGAAATGTACTGATTGAAATACTTAGGGAGAATAAAAAGGAGAGGGATCAGGAGTAGGAGGGAAGGACCTCCAGACACGATGCAGGTTTTATGTTTGTGAAAGGACAGAGGGAAGGAAGGAACTTTGAGTAAGATGAGACTCTTGATGCGACACAGCTCTGAGAAAAGCTTGGTCAGGCTGGTAGGCAGTTTTAACACTGAGATTGCCCATTAGAAGAGTTGCATGTCAGGCAGTAGTGGTCTTGCTTCATTATCTGTGCTGTGTTCAGTCATTGGTTGAAAAAAGCCCATGGGGAGTTGGGAACATTGTGACAAGTCAGAGAGATGAAGCACATGGAGGCTGTCAGCCTACAACACTCCTTGTAGCAGAGTCTGTCTTGAAGGAATATCTGGTCAGTACTTGCCCATGGTCACCATATCTCTGCTCTGTGAGAAAGTATCGAGTACCAACTTTATGTAAAAGAAAGTATTAGTTACTGTCTTAGTCAGTTTGGACCATGGACTGGATGGCTTACAGAAGCAATAGAAATTTTTTTCTCATAGTTCTGGAGGCTGGAAGTCCAAGATCAGAGGACCAGTATTATAGAGTTCTGGTGAGGGTTTTCCGGGTTGTAGACTTCTGACTTCTTGTTGTATCCTGACATGGTGGGAAAATAGCAGGTTATATCTCTGGCCTCTTTTTATAAGTTTGCTTATAAGGTTCTACCCTCATGACCTAATTCCCTCTCAAAGGTTCAAGTATCCTCACATTGGAGATTGAATTTCAACATATAAATTTTGGGGGGCACACAATTATTCAGTGCATAACAGTTACTATTCAGTAGTGGTGCAAGAAAACAATGACATCTTTCTTTCAAAACATGAAATGTAGTTTAAAAGACTGACATGGAACACTAGGATTACTTTCCCGTGCAAGATTTCATGAATGAATTCTCATTTAATTCCATAGCAAAAATAAAGCATCACCAGACCGTTGCCCAAATCTGATAGTAATAACTCAAAAATATATTTGGAGTGTGTTGCTTGCTTCTCCATTGCCAGCATTATCTGTTGTCGGCACTATCTGCTATAACCTTCCAACATGAGGACTTTCTCGTTCTTCTGCTCAGCTACCATTCATTCAGTTGCCATAGAGCAGCCACTCTATGGTGAGCACTCTAGGGTGTGCATTTTCAAAAATATAATCAGATTCTATCACTTTTTTTAAAAAAGATTTCATTTATTTATCGGAGAGAGAGAGAGCACAAACAGAGGGAGCAGCAGAGGGAGAGGGAGAAGCAGGCTCACCACTGAGCAGGGAGCCTGATGTCGGGCTTGATCTCAGGACCTTGGGGTCATGACCTGAGCTAAAGGCAAATGTGCAACTGACTGAGCCACCCAGGGACTCCAGATCCTTTCACTTCTCAAAATACCCTGCGATGATTTCAAATTGCTCTTTAGTGATATCTAAGTTGTTTGTATGGCTTGAAAGCCCACACGTGGTCCAGTGCATGCCCAGCTCATCCTGTACTGCTGTCCTTTTGCTCACTGCACACAAGCCATGCAGGCCTTTCTTCCTTCCAGATCCTCAGGCTGGCCCATGCCTTTTGTCTCCAGCCTGCCCTTGTATTCCTTCTGTCTAGAATGCCCTTTCCCTGTTCTTCCTACTGCTGCCTCTCCAACTATATATTTCAGATGTCATGTAAGTCACATACATTTGATTTGGAGTGCTTGTAACCTGAAGCAGAACCAAGACCCCAACTTTTGTGATTGGCACTTATGTCCATCAATAGCTACCTGCACTCAGAGGGGCTGTTATTTGCTTTCTTGGGAAGGTTGAGAGAACAGTAGTAAGAGTAAAGGAACACTTCCATCTTGGGTCTCTTCTGTCAATGGGTTAGCCAAATATCTCCTTTGTAAATGCAAATTATCATTTGAACTGGTAGAGTGTTAAATATGAGAAGACATTGATGTTTGGAGGACTAGCTGAATAAGATGGATCATTTACAGTATAGTTGTATGTTTAATTTTTAAATTACAGCTAAATGTGTATCTGGACTGCTTTCAGATCAGTAGTATAGTGCCTACAGTATAGCAGATCCTCAATAAATTATTTTGAATTGAACAGGTAAACACTGGAAGCACAGAATTTCTATGTAGAAGACTGTATCTCAAATTTGTGGTACGCTGCTTGCCACAGAAGTTAAAAATCTAGAACTCATGAATATTTGAGGACTGTTTGCATGGTTGTAAGTGAGAGACATTGAGAATTAATTATTTCCTGCTTCATTCAGCCTCTCTTGATTCTAACATGGTATTCTCACCTATAAAAAATGAAAAAAAGTTGAGAGAAAGATAGTTCTGAAGAGAGAAAACAAGCGGATTTCCATTAAACCTGTTGCTCTTTTTTTCCTATGCACTTATTTCTTTGTCATTAAATAAAGAATATATGGGAATAAAATTTGTCCCCCATCCTATATTATTGCTATAGTATACAAACTGTTAAATAGATTATAAAATGTTCATACCGTGTTGATTTTCTGTACCACAGATTTGGCAAGCCTTTTTTTCTATACAGGACCAGATTTGCAGACCACATGATTGCCATCCTATATTCTTCTTCCTCCTCCTTCTCTTTTTTCTTCTTCATTTATAACCCTTAAAATATATTTTTTTTAAAAAAGGTCATGGCAGGGCAGTGATTGGGGGCCAGATTTGACATGTGACTGACCTGCATAATAATCCAACTCAATTCACAAAAGTAAAAATCAGACAGAAGTTATCATCTGAAATTGTTATACACACAGTGAGGGCAAAATGTTAAACTCTAAAAAATATGGGAGACTTTGTAATCTAATTACATTCAAGGAAAAATTAAAATGTATATTTGTATAGCAACAGGAAAAATAAGACCAGAAATATGCAGCAATTCTTATATACACATATTTGATAGTTTTTCCTGCCTTCTGGGTATGGGTTATAAAAACTTATTGGATTTCTAAATTTATGATGAGGATTTCTAAGTTTTGAGTTAGATTACAAGCAAGACAAAAATATGGATATTGCATATTATCATGGGAAAGCGGGGTGGCAGGTTGTTTCCCAGAGTCTCTGGAGATTATGATTGGTGGATTTATTTTTATACTAGCTCATGTACCATCAAGTCTATGCATGCAGATTGCATAAGCACTAGTGATTCAGAAGGGTTGCTGCCAGTAGTATACAGGTAAATCTGCTCTCTAGAAAAAAAGTATTTACTGATTTTAATGGTGTAGATACTCCCACTGTGGCCCACTCAAGCTACCAATGGTTTAGCATTCATCTGAGAAAATTCATGAATGTTTAATAATCAGCTCTCTGAACTGGCAGGAGCAGACCCCAGCATCGCCCTACTTGTCACCCACTAAGAGAGTGATAGCTGTGTCTTGAAAGCTGTCTATTCTTTACTATACCAGATAGACCTGTGTTTAATTGATATTTCTAAGGAAACTATTTAGAAAACTCTGAGCATGGCAGCTTGCAAAGCTTAATTACCTACTTCAGAGAATGTATGCTGACCCTAATCTATGGTATCATTACCTGAATTGGAAAAAAAAACAGTACATTTCAGCCATCTCTAAAGGCATATGTTTGTTAAATGGAAGTCCAAGGAAAATATTTTTATCTGAAAACAAGATAGGAAATGTAGAAATGCAAGCATAATTAAAAGTTAGAACAATATGAATAATTCAAGAAGTGAACCCAAGTTAGGGTATGTGTTTTTGCTTGGAAATGCTTGCCATTTTAATCCCTAAGAATACACATTTTAAAGTTTTGCCATTATTAGCAAAAGGCAAGGAGCAAGTGGAACTCTTATTCACAGTAGTTCTTATAGTTACCTACACCCTTATTAAGTGATCCAATGAGTCCACTCCTAGGTATGGTTCCCAAGAGAAATGAAAACAGATGTGCACAAAAAGACTTGTATCAGAATGCTTATAACATATGAATTCATAACAGTCCCAAAATGGAGAAAACTCAAATGTACATCAGGATGTGAATGAATAAAAAAAAATTGTGGTGTACTTGAAAAATGGAATATTACTAAGCAACAGAAAGGTTGATTTACTGTTACGGGCAACAGTATGCATGGAATTCAAAAACTTACACAGAGCAAAAGAATACAAATTCAAAAGACTATATATACTACAGGATTTCATTTTCTGTAAAGGACCAAGAAGCTGGCATTTTAATCTTTATGGGCAATTACTTAATTCTACCATCATAGCCTAAAAGCAGTCATAGACAGTATGTAAATGAATGACCATAGCTGAATTTCAATAAAACTTTGTTTTTTACACTGAAATTTTAATTTCATAAATATTTCATGTGTAATGAAATATTATTCTTTTATTTCTGTCTTTTCTTTTCAAAACATTTCAACATGGAAAACAACTACAATATCTTTTAGCTTGTGAGCCTTACAAAAAAGGATAGCAGGCCACATTTGGTTTATGGGTCATAGTTTGCAAATCCTTTGTTTTAGACCAAACTATGCTAACATAAATGTCAGAAAACAGATAGTTGTCTGGGGCCAGGCATAAAGTAGAGTTGACTGCCAAGGGGCACAGGAGCATTTTTGGGGGGTGACGGAAATGTTCTATATCTCGATTGGAGTGGTGGTTATACCTAAGAGTAAATATTTATTAAAACTCAGCAACTGTAACCTTGAAAAAGGACATTTTATTACATGCAAATTATACTTCAAAAAGTTGCTTTTCCAAAAGAGTAAAGATAAAAAAATAAAATAAAATAAACTGCAACTAGAGATAGATGTATTTATTTTATCCTATCCTCTCCCCAAGCCTGCACTAGCTTGAAGACTATTTCGCATGGTATTGAAGCTCACTTAGGAGATAACAAAATTTTCTCAGCTGACTAGAAATCAATGAGGTTTTTCTTAGCAATATTCAGGGAAAACTTGAAGGCAAAGGAAGGAATTAGCTCTTAACCTGTTATCATTCCAAGGTCCATCTAGTCTAGCAAGATATGCCAAATTTAGAAAGTGAAAAAAAATTTAAGGGGATCCCTGGGTGGCGCAGCGGTTTGGCGCCTGCCTTTGGCCCAGGGCGCGATCCTGGAGACCCGGGATCGAATCCCACGTTGAGCTCCCGGTGCATGGGGCCTGCTTCTCCCTCTGCCTGTGTCTGTGCCTCTCTCTCTCTCTCTGTGTGACTATCATTAAAAAAAAAAAAATTAATTGAGAGCTGCTGATTGATCATCATTAAAACATATATTGTATAATCATGGAAGTGTGCTAAGAAATTAAGGAATCCAAAAAATATTTTAAAAATGCCAAATTGACATAAAGGATGAAAGAAAGTCACATACTAATAATTGCAAGAATCAAGCCTGATATTAACTTATTTCTAATACTAGTACTATTCTCAATGCTTTACCTGTACTATCTAATAAAATCCTTGAAATATCTTTATGAGGTTGATGATTTTATTATCTTCACTTTCACATGAAAAGACCGAGGCTTAGGTTAAAAACCTGGCTTAGAATTGCTGAGTTAGAAAGGGGGCAAGCCAGGATTGAATCCAGGTTCAGTAACCCTGGGCCCCTCAGCTTGATAAAACAGGAAAGAAGATTTTTCTCTCCCAGAAGACTTGATTAAGAAAGAAAGGAAGGGAGGGAGGGAGGAAGAAGGAAGGAAGAGGAAGAAGGAAGGAATTCTTTCATAAATGCTTAGGGGATTTAAGGACATGGGAATATAAGTACCTTAATTTTCTAAGCCCCATACTAAAGGGCCTGGCTCTTAACTAAGTGTGCAAAAAAATGCTTGTGGAGCGAGTTAATTGATTAAAAATTTTCCCCTAGAGTGTTTTGGATTTAATACCTCAGTTACTTCTTTTTTCTCTCAAAATTTTGATCTTTGCTTTTCTTCAGAAATTCGCATTCATTAACCATTTTATAGAATGCAGTTCAGTGGATTTAGTACATTCACAATGTTGTGCAACCACCACCTCCATCTAATTCTCTTTGTCCAACTTTAAAAAACCACATAAATACCGACTTTTCTGCGTTATTTACATGTATTAAGACCCAGGACAAAAATATGGGCCCAACAAGAAGTGTTTTTGATCTTAACTGCTGCCTTATCTCCAGCAATGTAAAAGCTCTCTAGACATTTGAGGCTTACAAATCTGGGTACCACCAGCATACTCTGCTAGCTGTTGAATGAAGAACACATTCACAAGTCAAGACAATCTTTTTCAAGATCAGGCATTTGCTGGTTATGCAAGCTGCATTGCTGATATTAGTCCAGTCGCTTTTATACTCCTCGAGTATGTCATTCCACTTTGATCACTCACAGCGCTTGCTGACTTTCTGGGAAATGAGTAAGAGTGTTTCATTCAACCGTAAGCATGTCCGGGACTAGGCTACAACTCTTAGAATTCTCTTCACTGTCCTTAAATAGAGATAGGGAAGCCTTGATTTGAAGGCAGTTGCATGCTGTCAGGTGATGTGGAAGTTGGAAATTGTAGACACCTGGGCTGTTATATTACTTCATAGGCTTGTTTTATGGCCACGATTGATGCCAGATGAAAGTTGCTCGGGCAGGCTGGAGCGCTTACCCAGGTGAGCATATATAAAGGCATTCCGATAAGGAGAGAGCCACTGGGCAAATCACCACCGGCTCTCAAAGTTCACCATAGATTGTTATCAACAGCCGACATCTGTTTACTTCCTTAACCTGTGACAGCTTATCAAGGTCCCAGATGCGTGCACACCGAGGATGGAGGAAAGAATGTAATGCAGCATGGCTTCTTTTATTAGTTGCTGCTGTCATTATGCATCTTCATAATTGAGGTTTGTGTTTTTCCTAGAGTAAGATGCATGTGTTTGCATCAGATTACTTTCTCGTGATATTTTTAGAAACCTACTGAGGGAGAAAAGAACAGATAGAAGAAAAAAGGAAAGAAAGACGGGAAAGCAGTCTTTATACTATCACCTCAGGCTTCCTCCCAGACGATGCACCTGTTCCTTTCAAGTTCCTTTCCAGAGTGACTAAGAAAACGATTTTATTATATCACGACCTTCGGTCTAAATTCCCCTTTATAAAGTAGTGGATAGTGAGACTCCAAGTATTGCAAGTACTACCGATAGAGTTAAAACGTATATCTGAGGACGATGGCTATTTTTATGATGGAAATTAAAAACGTGCACCAAGAAAACCGGGGTTGTAATGTTTAAAATGTCCATAAGAGCATATTGATTGACAGCATGAAGGATTAACATTCATCGAGAAAGAATCATGTAAGTGCGCTAAACAATGTGATTACTTTTTTCCCCCAATGTCACTTTAAAAAATCAGATATCCAATTCAAACAGAAATTATTAACGACATGGGTATATGTGTGGTTGGTCCCATTTCATTTTTATAGTGTGACTCAGCAGCTGTCCTGCATTCAAGGCAGGTTGATCGTTCTAATAATTCACTCTAATTAACTACTCCTTTCTGATAATGGCCCCTCTTGGCGTAATCCACCAAGGGAAGCTTTGAAGTTGGCTCATGTTACCAGCAGGAATCATGATAACACGTTTTTGATGCTGCTTAGACGTTTCTGTCCCCAAAGATCCCCAGATAGTCATCTTTCCATTATTCTTACATTTGCTGTCCACTTTGACATTTTCCTGGAAAACTCTTAATCTCCTATGGTTTTCTCTATGGGTCTAATGTTTTTCTTTTTACTGCTACCCTGAGAGCATCATTTTATGAAACGACACTGGAATGAGGACAGTAAATGAACTGTATGCACGCGCACACACACACAAAAAGTATTTTAGCTATGATAGAAATGACACTTTTATATTCAACCATTTTTAGAAGATCCCTGTGACTTTCCTTGCTTTGTACAAATAATCAAGAAATGTATATCATTAACTGGAGAAAAAGTTAATTTTATTGACCTACTGTTTGCCTGTTGTTCAGTGTTGACTCTGGTCTACACAGAGGTGATTCAGAGAAATGTTTTAAAAAAAAATTAGTGAAGATCTGGAAAGTCAAAAAACCTTTTAAGATAGTACAGCATTCTAACTGGACCCGATGTCCATTATCTGATGGAAAGACCATTTATTTTTTCATGACTTTGGTTGTCATTTCATAGTGAACTTTTCAGCAATGCCACCCACTTTCAGTGTTTCTAAAGTCTTGAAGATATGTATTCTTACCATGGAAACCACGGGCTCTAATAATATTTAATTGTTATCCCCTTGTGTTGTAATTCTATACCAATGAGGGGGTGGAAAAGTAGTAACTGTTATCACCAAGTGTAGCATTTCATAACATCTTTGAGTAGACAGAAATAACCTCCTTCAAAGGCATTCAGAGACACTTTGATGTAGCAACATACTGGTCACTGGAAATCACTCATCACTGAAGGTCTGTTAAAAACTTTCTCCAGACATTTGTTTCTTCCTGTTTCCGTCATTCCTTAAATACCAACCTTTTGTCACCAGCTTTTAGTCCTTAGGCTGCAGGCTTGAATACCTGTCATAAAGGCCTGAGTAGAAAAAGAATCCTATACTTTCTGGAAATTCTCATATGGCTGAACATACTGGAGGGTTCAGGAGGTCCCCCTGCACTCAGGATTCTGTTCGCTTAAACTGTTTGGACACCAACCACGTGAAAAGGAACTCATCCAAGAATGGATTATAGCCAACAACTCTGACATGAAGACACAGGTAGAGTATGAGGATGTGGACTTCGTAGATGTTTATGTTTTTTGGTATTAGGAAGATTTAAAAAAAAAACATATCAACCTTATTGATGTGTAAATTACATAAAATAAATTGCACCAATTTTTTTTTTAAATTTATTCTTTTTTTAAAGATTTATTTACTTATTTATTCATGATAGATATAGAGAGAGAAGGAGAGAGGCAGAGACACAGGAGGAAGGAGAAGCAGGCTCCATGCCGGGAGCCTGACACGGGACTCGATCCTGGGACTCCAGGGTCACGCCCTGGGCCAAAGGCAGGAGCCAAACCGCTGAGCCACTCAGGGATCCCCCAAATTGCACCAATTTTTAAGTGTACATCTTGTTAAGTTTTGGGAAGTGTATCTATCTGTGTGACACCTCCACAAGCAGGACGTAGAATAGTTCTTTTACCCTCGAAGATCTTGTCCCCTTCTAGACAATTCCCTGCTAACCTCTGGCCAGAGGCAGACACTAATTAGACTCGTCTTTTCTAGAGTTTCATGTAATTAAAAGCTCAGAGTGCATACTTTTTGTGCAAAGCTTTTACTACTCAGCTAATGTTTTTGAGATTCCTCCCAATTGTTGTGTGCTTCTAATTTATCCCTTTTAATTGTTGATTAGTGTTTCTTTGCATGGATATACTATAATTTGTTTATTCAGTCACCTATTGATGGACACTGGGTTGTTTCCAACATGGAGCTATAACAAATTAAGCTGTTAAGAGCATTCATGCACTAATCTTTTTGCAGATAGATGTTTATGTTTACTTTTGTTAAATATGTAGTATTGGATCACTATGTCCCATGGTAAATGAATGCTTAGCTTTATAAGTAACCGACAAGCTGTTTCCAATGGAATTGTACCATTTTTCATTCCCACTGGCAGTATGTGAGAGTAGTGATTGTCTCACATACTTGCTAAGTCTTGGTGTTGAGATTCTTTTTAATTTTAGTCATTCCAGGGTGTATCTCTCTGTAGGTTTATTATTTATTTATTTATTCTCTGTAGGTTTAAATCACTTTCATTACCTTGAGTAATAATGCCGAACCTATTTTTATGTGCTTATTGGCTATTTGTATACCTTCTTTTGTGAAATGTCTGATAGTGTGTAGAACAGTGTTTGCGTATTTTTATAGGATTATTTGATATGCGATTGAATTTCATTTTTTGTGTGTGTTCTAGATATAATTCCTATTTCAGATACATACACTGCAAATATTTTCTTCCAGTCTGTTGACTATTTTATTCTCTCATCAGTATCTTTCAAAGTGCTATGACTCATCTAAGAAATCCTAACCTATTCCAAGGTTGTAGAATTTCTCCTGTGCTTTCCTCTGAAGGTTTTATGTTTTGAATTTGTATGCTTAGTTCTCTGCTGGATTTCAAGTTAATATTTACATGATGGAAGGTAAGAGTTAAGGTTTGTTTTTTATATTAATAAATATTTGTTCTTACCCTATTTCCCTCTTTGTATGAAAGACTATCCTTTCTCCCACTGAACTGCTCTTTCAGGTTCATTAAATACCCATATACATTTTAGAATTACTTCATCAGTTTCTAAAAAACATGCCCGCTGTTATTTTGTTGGGATTGCTTTAAGTTTACAGATAAAATTATAGACATTTTAACAATATTGAGTCTTCTAATTTATAGCCATGTTATAATTCTCCATTTATTTAGTTCTAAGCATTGTTTTGTAGTTTCTTTATGCAATGTTGTGTAGTTTTCAGTGTACAGGTCTTACACATATATTGTGAAATTTATACTTAGATATTTGATTGCAGTCAAAATGCTATTTTTATTTCAGTTACAATGGTTTATTGCTGCTATATAGGAAAATAGTTTATAATTCTATATTAATTTTTTTCCCATGATCTTGATAAACCTGCCTAGTAGCTTCTAGCTTGTTTTGTAAATTATTTGGAATATCCTAGCTAGATGATTGTCATTTCTAAATAGTCTTATTTCTTTTCTTGCAATATACATGCCATTTATTTTTTTCTCTTCTTAGTGAATTAGCTTAGGATCTTCAGCAAATTCTTAGTAGAAATAGTGAGAGTAGAAACTATTGCCTTGTTTCCAGTCTCAGTGGGAAAGCATTGCTTCTTTGTTCATTAAAAATAATATTAGTATAATTGTTTTTCCATCAAAGGCTGATAACTGGTTGGAGAAATTTCCTTCTGTTCCTAATTTCTGAAAGTTTGCATCATGAATAGGTATCAGATTTTGTCTTTTTTATTTTCTGTATTTATTGTGATGATCATATGGTGTTTTTCTTTATTCTGTTAATATGATGAGCTTGAATGAATAATCTTTTGAATGTTAAACCAACCTTCTACAATACGTAGCACATTCCTGGAGTGTTCTGAATGAGTACAGAGCCATTTTGGGAGAGAGAAGTGCTATTTTCCGGAACTTCTATAGATAGTGTCTTAAACATAGAAATGCTATTAACATACCTTATAGTCACAGGTTAATGTGTTCTTGGAAAATGTGGAAGACCTGTTCACTATTAAAGTGTCTTTGGATGCTTCCTGAAGCATTCAGAATATGCAACAGAACCTTAGGAATGTCTATTATTATTATTATTTTTTTTTAGGAATGCCTATTTTAAAGGATGTTTTCATCCTGTAACCACGAGATCATTTTAAAGGATGATTTTTTAAAAATCCCTCTATATTTGTTTCCCATTGCTGCTATAACAAAGTACCGTAACCTTAGTGGCTTAGAACAAAACACATATATTATCTTACTTCTCTGGAAGTCAGAAGTCTTAAAACCAAGGTGTTGACAGAACTGCATTCATTCTGAAGGTTCTAGGGGGGGATTCATTCCCCTGTCTTTTCCAGCTTCTATAGGTCTCCTGTATTCCTCACCTGTGGTCCCTTTCTCATAGCACTTCAGTTCTGCTCCCTTCCTCACATCTATTCTGCTCTGACCCTCATGCCTCCCCATAGTAAGGACCATTGTGACTGAGGATAATTTCCACATATTAAGATCCTTACTCATGTCTGCAAAGATGCTCTTGCCACTTAATGTAAGATAATCATACATTCTGGGGATTAAGCCATGCACTTCTTTGGAAGTTATTATGCCTAACACACATCCTGACATCTTTCCCCAGGAAAACTTACATGCTTTCCATAGTTGTGAAATTAGCATTTGGAGGACATGTCTTTCTTTAGATGATGAAGTCATCTATGACCCTTACATGGTATTTTATGGGATGTCAGCTTGGGCTTCAGTGTCTTCAATAAGTAATAGTCTTTGCAAGTTATATCCTGGATAGCATGGCGAATATTGCTTGGCCCGTTGAAACTATCTCAATCATGTATCACTCTTGTATATAACTCAACATTAGCCATTAAACTGTGGGCACATGATATATAATAACAATATTCAGGACCATACTACTCTCTCCTAGAATATCTAGGAAGGATTTTATCCCTCCTTTCCCTGATGCCTACCAATTACAAAAAGAGCCTGTGGTTACAGGATGAAAAATCTTACATTTTCTCTGTTTTTGGCCTAGATCATGGGGCGTGTTAGATGCCTGGTTTTAATGATTATTTTAATGGTATTTTAAGCCACAGGCTTAGATTGCTCCTCAGTCTTGCCAGTTCTTACTTGTCTTTTATGTCTTACAAGCCTTGTTCTTCAAACCCCACTGGGCAGAGACAGAGCTTCCCCCTGCGAGCCATGCAGTGCCAAGCAAATCACTGGCCTTCAGTAAATAATAATAGTGTGCAGGGCTGTGACAGGGAGGTGGAAACTGGACCTTATCCGGCCCTCAGCTCCCCTGTGGTCTCAGGGCCCACTCATTCTGGCAAATACTTTGGAAACTGAATGATCTCTGAGGGGGTATTAATCACTTTTATAATGACTTCAATAACTATATGTATGTGGGTACGTATATCCACTCTAGTTACAGCTCAGGTACATTAAAAAGAAAAAAAAAAAAAACTTTGAACCTCTGCTATGTGCCAATCACTTTGTTGGAGCATCCTGGGTTGAAAGATGATAATAGTACCAAAGAACATAGATATAAAGTTCCTCCAGGACTGTTGCATTTATAGAGGTTAAGTGCATATCTGTGTATACAGCAGCTTTTAAAATGAAGTTGATATTTTGGTTTATTTTTATGTGAAAGAATACTGCGGAAACAAATTTCCTCTGAAGAGATTTCCTTTTCCCATTTGCAACACTTCTTGAAATAAACAGATAACTTAGGGGCCCTTCAAGTTCTTAAAACCATTTGTCCCTCCATCTTGTTTGTATTCTCGATCTCCAATGACATCAAAATGACTTAATGGTATTTATAACTACAGAATCATTGGCACTACTAGTATTTGTTTATCACTGATTTGCGGGGGTGGAAGGAATATGGGAGAAATTTTCATTCATTTTCTGGTGTGTGTGTGTGTGTGTGTGTGTGTGTGTGTTTAGAAAAAGTTCTGTTCAGAACCTCCTGAACAATAAGACTACTCTGCTCTGCACACAGAGTGATGACAAATGTGTGAGTGTGAGAGTGGATGCTTATGGAGGATTTATATGGACTCTTTTTTACTCCAGGTTTATGTGGTTAGTAGTAAAAGGTGACCTGATAGCTAAGGAAGTACCTTTAGCTACTACTGGAGACCCCTACCCTACATTGACAAAGTCTCACTTTTTTGGGGATAAAGATTATTCAAAACTTTAAAGGAGATTCCTTCTCCTTCCTTTCCACCCTTTCCTGGGGTATGACCCCTGAACCACACTCCCCATCCTCACACTAACACCCTCTTGGTAATCCAGGTAAAAGTTTGTTTATGAGACCACATTTATTTTAAGTGGTTTTGATAGAAGTATAAAAATTGACTCAGAAATTGTTTTGGGTAATGAAATTTGACTCTCTGGAAAGCCCCATGTATTCCTTCCTCTTTAAAACATGCCCATAATGGTGATGACAATATACTGTGGCAATTAAAAAAATCACCTGATGTCAAGCTTTTTCAAGTTCCTCTCTTAACGTCTCAGGGATACTGCTTTGATGTTTTGCCCTCACTGTAGGCATCCTGCCCAGTGAAGCACACCATAAGAGTGGTATTTTTAAAGTTTTTTTTTTAATAGTTATTGTTAAAATATTTGAAGAGACAAAAAACTCTCATACATTATTGCTTAATATGATAACTATTTTTCTTTTTATATTGCCATCTATTCCTTATCTTTTGAATGTCTGCAATGGTTGGAAAGACATAATAATGGATCACTGGATTCAGCAGGGATTTGACAACTCCCTTTCCTCATTACTATTTCTTTTTCCTTCCCACACAACCCAGTGAAGATTCCTGATAAGAACTACTACTTGGTTAGTTGAATTTTATCTTACATTATCCTTGCTTCTCCATTCACTTGTGGTGTAGATATACTTATCACCATTGCTTCTCCTCCTTGTTTCCTGTTCCTCCTCCTTCTCCTCCCCCTTTCCTTCTCCATCTTATCCTCCTTCTCCGTCGTCTTCTTCCACTTCTCTCTTGTCTTCCTGCTAAGTGTTCCCATGATTTTTTTTTAAAGATCAATTTGGTCATTTGAGAGTGAGAGAGAGAGAGCACACAGAGGGAGGGCCAGAGAGAGAGAGAGAGAGAGCAAGACAGAGAGAATCTCAAGCAGACTCCCCTCACTGAATGAGGAGTCCAATGTGGGGCTTGATCCCAGGACACTGAGATCATGACCTGAGCTGAAGGCAGACACTTCACCAACTGAGCCATCCAGGTGCCTCATCAACAATTATTTTAGATGCGCTTATTTTTGGAAGGCATTTTAGAAAACAACAGACAGGTAGATTCTAAATATGAGTCAGATATTCAGGAAATAAACTCTTTTGTGCAGAAAATAATCATGCCAAAAGAAAAAAAAAAACCCTGCTAGGAAATAATGTGTGAGATGATATAAGTTTTCTGTGCATGTGCTGCAGAGGCATGGGGCAAAGGAGGTGCAAGTGACAAGAAGAAAGGAAAGGAAGGATGAGAGAATCACAAAGATATTAGCTTCCATTTCACTAAAAATTTGGTTCTTATAACAATAAAACTAAGCACAATTAGCAATTATGAAAGAAACCTTTGTACTTCAATAAAGAAAGATCATGCTTAGAAAAGATTTCTCCGTACTCTGAGAATATATTTTTTATTCTACCAATATTTGGGGTTCCTGGATGGAATTCATCCAGTACTGTTTTTCCTTGAGATGATCAATTGAAGTCTCGTTTTAAAAGACCAACAAAGGGGCGCCTGGGTGGCTCAGCGGTGTAGCATCTGTCTTTGTCTCAGGGTGTGATCCTGGGGTCTGGGGTTGGAGTCCAGCATCGGGCTCCCTGTGAGGAGTCTGCTTCTCCCTCTGTCTATGTCTCCGCCTCTCTCTCTGTGCCTCTCATGAATAAATAAATAAAATCTTTAAAAAAATAAATAAAAAGATAAAAGACCAGCAAAGATTTATGTTGCACATTTTCAGTTCTCAGACAACATTCAGAGTTCAACAGGGAACCCATAAATGATGAAGAGAGGGATGAACACTGATGAACTATGCTGACCCTTCTACTTAGAATTGGTGTACTCACTTGGATAAACCTCGTAAGTGTCGTCCTGCTGGTATAGGCTTTAAACATAAATATCACAAAGACCTTGGCTAATTGTTGGGTTTTTTTTTGTTGTTGTTGTTTGTTTGTTTTCACTTGTTTTTGGCCTATTGTAATATTCCAAGTCTTTGGCTCTAGCCCTTGACATCAGCCTCTGTAAAAATAACTCAGTTTTACTGCTCAGCCAAAGGTTCTTTATATAGCCCCAAAGTGTACCAGTGCTCTACTTATTTATGCGGCAAAGTTACTCCAAAGCTGGAGAGGCTTTGATCTTGTGTTGTCAAAAAGCCAGGGTCAGTAAAGTGATTTGTAAAAGGCTTCTCAGATCAGGTGTGAACAGGCAAGAACATGGAGAGAAAGCAGTTGTAAAGACTTTCTGCTTTTCTGTTTACCTTTTCTTTTTCTTTCTTTCTTTCTGTCTTTTTAAAATGTGGGGAGTTTAAGGGATGGGCAGTTCTATTATGGATAGGTTGCAGAAACATTTAGCCTTTTCTCCTCACTTCTGCTTTTGTTTTTAGAAGAGAAATTTTTTAAAGTTCCAGAAAATGATAATGACTGACCTGGGTGTAAGCAGTCATGTCCTTAATAATCGAAGCATTTTGTAAGTTAGGTGAAAAGGCAGTACCAAGGGGGCTGGTTTCGCGTGTAGAAAAGCAGACAGGTGAAGTTGATAATCTTTTTTTTTTTTTTTTTTTTTTTAAGTTGATAATCTTAAGAAACTCCATCACTACTTGAGCACTATACTTTAGTGAGTGATCATCACAGATGGGACTTGATGTCAGACTGAACTTAGATTATCAGCTCCTAGGGGGCCATGATTCTCCCAAGCTAGCTTGTTATTCCAATGCTTATGCTACCATAATATTTTGAACATTATTAAATGTATATCTCAGAATGGTGGTGATCATGAAATATTGCCTATTTAGAATGGAATAAAATAACCTAGAAGGGAACCGTAGTAAAGGACTCCTGAGTGGCTCAGTCGGTGAAGTGTCTGACTCTTGATCTCACCTCAGGTCTTGATCTCAGGGCCATGAGTTGAAGCCCTATATTGGGCTGCATGCCAGGCATGGAGCTTACTTTAAAAAATAGATAAATAAAAGAATCATAGTGAAACTGTCTCTGTTGAATAATAGTATTTTTATGCTTCCAGAAGAAATGGTACCTCTCTAACTTTAAAAGAACGAAAAAAGTCATATCCACTAATATAATATGTCCCAGATTTCATTTTGAAACTTAATGAAAGCATGTTGGTTCAGGTTTCCTTGCAATGTAGTGTTACTTTTACCCACTACTGTGACGGATGGTGGTGACGCACTGCTCTGAAGAAACTCATAGGTGATTATAATCTAATGGCCTCTGTTAATATACTCAGTAGATAAGCAGAGTCATAAAGTGGCCTTGAAACTGGAGGGCCTGGTAGAGTGGCCTCATGTACTTTATATCTTCTCTCACCTCATTTTCTAATTTTACAACTTGTACATCATAAATTCTGACTTCTAGTTCCACGAGAGCATGCTCTGGAACACTGAGCTGAATCTCCAAATGGAGATGTGATTGTGATAGACTAACATGAACTGTTACATCTTCACCCAAGTGTTCTTTGCTTGAAAATTGTGTGGAACTAAAGCTTTAGGTTTTTTGTAGCCACTGACAAATGCCAGGGAGATATATTAGATGGTTCCTTCAGGTACTCACACAGCCTCTCAGGCCCATGTCAGAATTAAAAAAAAAAAAATTGTTTTTGCAGAAAATTCGTTTTTCTGGAAGCAGCCAAAGCACATGGTCCTCTGAGCCTTTAGTGAAGCAGTAATAACAGACCAGGCAGCCAGTCACTGCAGGAGACTCCAGAGGATGGAGGAAGAATTTAAAAAAAAAAAATCACACACACACACACATACACACACATACACACAATTTTTGAACATGATTCAGGTAAAGGGCTAAAGGTAACAATGTGTAGCTGTATAAAGAAATAAAAAGAAAGCTCAGGTAGGTGTTTTAGTATATGCACAAAAGAGTGGAGCAAACAATTCTGATTAATTTAGTGTGGCTGGCTTGATTCCTTAGTATCTGCAATTACCTATGATAACTAAGTAAAAACAACAAAAACAAAAACAGAAAACAACTCATTTTTGCTTCTATGTAGATAACTGAAAGAAAACGTAATATTTTTTTCTCTTTCCTTGAACAAAGTACTTATTTCTCTACCTCTAAAGGCTTTGTTTCATTCTGCATTTGCTGACATAACTCTTTTACGTTCTTCATTAGCTAAGCATCAGCAGGAAGCTTCAGAAGAGCCCATTTTGTCACCTCTTTTAACACTATTTCTGTTCATATATGATCAGTGGGGGTTTAAGAATATGCCAGTAGCTAATATTAACAATAGGGACTTGAAACAATATTATGTTGGACTTTTTTCTTCTTATTTTTTTCTTCTGGTAGTTCATTGTTTATGTGCTGTTTCTCTAGGAGAAGTTTTACTTCTACACAGGCAGGAATTAAATTTTTATTTTCTTTGCCCTAATATAGTCAAGGCTCAAAACTAGTAAGTCCTAGAATGATTTAGAGTGGAAAAAAATTAATGAATTAATGTCATTAAGGCTTTTAAAGCTTTGAAAATATCTCAAGGGACTTTACTGAATATATCACTTTGTTCCAAAAAATTCATAAGGTAACAGTAGGGGATTGAAAGTGAAATATTTTAAAAATATGAGAAAGAAAACATCAAGAGTATAGACCAGGAAGAGGTTTGTTGATTGATTGAAAAGGAAGGAAGGAAGAAAGTCCAAGCAAAAGAAAAGACTAAATAAAATAGAATTGGATATCAGCCATATTTCTATTTCCTGAATCATTTTAGGAGATACTTTTGTGGTATGTAGCATTCACACCCATCTTCTTTTCTGTATGTTCTCTCTAGAGTAGCTCCTGTCCAGAGCAATATTGATATTTTGGGTGAGGTTAATAGTAAAGATATGACTTACACAATTTTTATGAAGTGAAATGGGGTCATTAAGCCTGCTCACATTTATCCAAGTTCTTCTCCTGTCTTGGCATATGATAAGATTGCATGTACTTGCTCCTTCTGAATTTAAGCCATGAAATGGGAATGAATGTGATGAGTATCACTTCCAGGCAGACGTTTTAAGAGCTAGGGCATGGTATGCCGTATTTCCTTACCCTGCCTGAATGGTCCTAGAAGTATATCTTGAGATGGAGCATCCTTTAATCTATGTCTCTGTTAATGTTTGATGTGCAAATTCTCCTGACAGCCATTTCTCTATAAACAATATGTAGAATGAGCAAAAAATACATTTTCATTGTCATTCCCCTACCGAATGTTGGAGTTGTCTATTACTACAGAATAACTGAGTTTATCCTGACTTTATAGGGTGTTACATATATGATTCCCTCAACTGCTACCTTTCTCGCGTGTAAGAGGTTGGCCCATATTCTCATATCTGGGATGGTTCTGTATTTCTCATTTTACTGAGGTAAAGAAAATAGATTTTACATAATTGGCTGACAAGCTGGGGAAAATAGGTATCTTTTTTTTTTAACTTAGAATATAAACAACTTCTTTAAATAGCACACACATGCTTGCTTTGCAGCTTCATCCATCTATTGCCTTAGTCTCTTCCATCCACCTACTAGAGTTAGTCTGAAGAACAGAGATGCCCTCCTGGATTATGTTTAAAATAAGAATGGAACAAGTGTTTGACCTTAGAGAAGCTCAGTTATATTTAGTATATATCGCCAGGGCCATTTGACTCTTTGGCCCACCTTAGTGGGTTTTTAATTACTGCTTTCTTGACTTCAGTGACTTGACTATAAAGATTCTCCTCTGATATCTTGAACTGGAGTCTATGTATGCAAGAATATTCATTCTCTGGGAGCTTTTCACAGATTTGGTTTTTCCAAAGAGGATTTTTATCTTTGTTTTTTTATTTTGTTTGTCTGTTTGATTTTCTAGCATAGTTCATTAGAGATGCTCTTATTCCTCTCTCTTCAGATCAGAACATGATATATGTACAGCTGGGGGTGGAAGAAACAAAAAGCAGAGCACATTTTCATCTGATGTCATATTGCTTATGGAGATACACAGTACTAGGCTTTAATCCCTAGAATTGACCATGGAAAAAGATTAATATTTGTAATCTTATAAGTGGGTAGAAAAGGAGTTAAAATCACACTTTATAAATCATGGAACCAATTAAGTATGTGTGTGTGTGAGAGGTGAGGATAACTTCACCAAGAGTAGGTGTTTTCATTATTTTTCTTTCATCTCTTTTCAGAATTAAAATGTAGGAGTAGACAAGATTGAATCTCTTTGTTTCCAATTTATCTTCTATTAAAATTGCTGGTGCTAAAGTTTCTCCCAAGTTAACCCTATGTTAACTTTTTTTGGGGTGGACATCTATTTTTCGTAACTAAAGGTGGAAGAATAGTTTGTTCAGATGTGGTTCCTTTCTCAGTGAGATAATACAACAGAGGCACCTAACATGCTTCCCAGATCGAGTACATCACTGCTGTATTTCTGTGTCAGTGCAACATTTTTTAGGTATCATGTGCACCAAAGCACAGAGTTTGAGATTATGTGAGACAATAGCAAAGATCATAGCTCCTATCATAAGAGAACCTAGATGCATCAGGATTCTGAATTGTGAAAGGAATAAACTCGGCCTTGGTTTAATTTTGAATTGACTCAGAATTTCAAAAGGAATCTGAAACTTCAGTTCTGCATTTGAAAAAGATGGAGCCAGTGATGCCTTTTCTATTTCACATGTGTTCCATAAACCATAAAATGTAGCACAATCCTTCCAAAACCCTTAATTACAAACATATATAAGATTAATGTGGGAATGATGAGCAAGATGTGTTAGAAAAGGGGACTGTATGGAAGCAGTATGATAAATTCAAAGGCTGCCAGAGAAGTTCAAAAGATGAGATGCTAAGGTGCTATTTGGGGGTGGCTGAATGGGAATGGAAAGGAATAGACAAGTGTGGAGACACTATGATGATTCCATAATTCTGGAGACTGGATAGAAAAGTTAAAGAGTGAATTAAACAATTAAAGTCTGAATGGCTACAAGTACTGTCTTTTTTTTTTTTAAAGATTTTATTTATTTATTCATCAGAGATTGAGAGAGAGACACACACAGGCAGAGGGAGGGAACCTGGCATGGGACTCGATCCTAGGTATCCAGGATCACATCCTGGGCTGAAGGCGGCACTAAACCACTGAGCCACCAGGGCTGCCCCTGAATGGCCACAAGTACTGTCTTAAGATGATCAGTGACCTGGCTCAGGAGCCAGTGCTCCTGGGGTGATAGTGGTGGTAGCAATGAGTTTAATGTTAGAAATATTGCATTTAGGTAATGGAAGTTTAGCCAGATTTAATGTCTTTGTGATACAATTGAAAACACTGCAAAGGAGCTCAGGAGAGAAGTCCATATGAGTAATTAATTTAGAGCAATAAATGAATTTTGAGAGGGAGGAAGAAAATGCCCCAAGAATGTAATGTCTGTATTTGCAGGATGTATTTATCAGAGATGCATTATAAATATTTTGGAAAACTGCAAGAGAATACAATGAGCAAGATACTCCCATGTAATTTAAAGCTTGTATGGTATGGGTAATATTTGGGTAAAAACATGTTACTCAATTGGACGCATTACAAAGTAGAGATGTATAAATTAATATTAAATTAGGAAATGGAATCAGCAAACAAAAATATTCACCACCATCACTCTTCACCCAAATAAAACCAGGCTCAGACAGTTTTGTAGACAAATTTTACCACATTTTAAGGAACTAGTTATTTGTAGCTTATGTACCTTTTCTATGGACAATGGAAACAAAAGAAAATCTATACATTTAAGAACTATAAAACAAAGGAAAACCTGTTAATTTCAAAGATCCTTTCAAGGATCTTTGTTAGCATCCTTGTGTTTAACATTGAACCACTGTCTAAAGTGAAGTAATAGATTTGAAAATAAAAGGCATAAGGATTACAGTAGCTGTTTTCAATATAATTGTTTATTCGAAAAAAATCCAGGGACTCAATAAACTGTTAGAATGTATAAAAATTCAGTAAGGTTGCCAGGTAAATGCTCAACAAAAATAAATTTTTAGCATTTTTAGATATCTGCAATAAACAATTAGAAAATAGTGCATAATGTATCTAGATATAAATGTAGCAAAATATGTGTTAAGCAAATAACAAAATATGCCATGTTCATGAGTGGGAATACTCAGCAACATAATAAAAGGGTGGCTTTTCTTTCAATTAACTACTAAATTGATTGCAATTCCAACTAAAATACCAATATAATTTATTTTGAAACTTGACAAGTAGTTCCTAGAATTCATATGAAATACCAAAGAGCCAAAAATAGCAAGCACAGTTTTGGAAAAAAGAATAAGAAAATGAAAGCACCCAATAGATACCAAGACATTTCTAACATTACAGTAATTAAGGCTAGTCAATATTTGCACTTGAGTAAAACTAGTGAAGCACAATAGGGGGTCCAGAAAAAGATCCAACATATGTGTGGAAATTTGATGTGTCACAGAGGTGGCATTAAAATTGGTTGGTGAAGAAAATAAGTAAGTGGTGCTAGGTTGATTGATCTGGGAAAAAATAGGTATACCTAACACAATACAAGAATCACTTCCAGATAGATTTAGCATTTGTACATGTAAAAGAAACAAACAAACAAACAAAATGAAAAGGGAATATCCATAATTTCAGGTTAGAATTCCTTTTTTTATGACATTTTTTAAAATTTTTATTTATTTATGATAGTCATAGAGAGAGAGAGAGAGAGAGAGAGGCAGAGACACAGGCAGAGGGAGAAGCAGGCTCCATGCACCGGGAGCCCGACGTGGGATTCAATCCCGGGTCTTCAGTATCGCACCCTGGGCCAAAGGCAGGCGCCAAACCGCTGTGCCACCCAGAGATCCCTGGGTTAGAATTTCTTAAACAAGAAAAAACCTTCATAATTTTAAAACATTAATAAATATGATTATTTTAAATATAAAACATAATTTCAAGAAAAGGTACTATCAAGAACATGAAAAGAAAATCCATACAATTTGAAGTTATAAATAGCAATGAATTAATATCCAGAATGTATAAATAACCACAAATCAGTAAGAAAAAAGAAAATGATCCAATAGTACAATGAGATTGTAAATAAGAAATTCAGCGAAGAAGAACCCAATAGTCTTCTTAACTAATCCCACCAGTAATCAGAGAATTGAGAATTGAAAATACAAGATCCTTTTCATATTCATCAGATGGTCAACGATTAAGAAGTCTTGACAAAAATCAAATATTGGCAAAGAGGAAGACTAACAAATTCATCCACCAACAATGCAATTATAAATTGGTACACTTTGTAGGGCAAAGTAGCAATAATTAGTGAAGCTCATGATCCACATATACTGTATGACTCAGAAATGCCACTTGTATGTATAATTAGGAGAAAATCATGCATAAATAAAGAAGTAAGTTCTGGGGATCTAAAATATAGCATAGTGACTATACTCGATGCTCTATTATATACTTGAAAATTGCTAAGAAAGAGGTCTATGTTTCCTCACTTCAAGAGTACAAATACTAACTATGTGAAAAGTGATAAATGTATTAATTAACTTGGTGGTGCTAATCATTTCACAATGTGTATGTACATTAAAATATCATATTGTACACTCTAAAAATCATGTTGTTCAATCTCGAACAATTTTTATTTGTTAATTATACCTCAATAAAGCTGGGAAAAAAGCTTTGAAAAATTATTAATAATAAAAAATTCAGAAAAAACATAAACATATCAATAAATAGAATAACAAATAAGTTGTGGGATATTTATAAAACATCATAGAACATACAATAAATTTAACCAGAGCTACATCTATCAATCTCGGTTAATCCCCAAAATGTAAAGCAGAAGGATGTATACTTTTTTATAGCATTGAACCACAGAACACTGCAATATGTATTCATTCTCTGTGTAATCATAAATTATCACAAGTTTAGTGACTTAAAACAACACAGTTAATTAGTTTTGCACATCAGAAGTCCGATGTAGGTCCCCAGGAACTACAGTCAAGGTATTGGCAAACTGTGTTCCTTTCTGGAAGCTCCAGTGGAGATTCTATTCACCTGCTCATGTAGCTTGTTAACAGGGTTCTGTCCCTCGCTCAGGTCTCTCTCTTGAGATTAGCTGTAAACTGAGGGTGAGTCTTAGCATCTAGATGACACTTCCTTCCTTGGTTCTGTCCCCTTCTTCAAATCCCATTCTCCATATTCAAGGACAACAGTGACAATGTCCTTTGAATCTTGCATCTCTCTGATCCAGTCTTCTGTCTTCCTCTTCTACTTTGAATGGCTCATGTTATTGGATTGGACCAACTCATACAATCTGTGATAATCCCCCCACTTCAAGGTCTTTACCCTTAATCACATCTACTAAATCCTTAATTTTAACCACATTTGTGAAGTTCCTTTTACAGTGTAAGATAAGGTAGTCAGAGGTCCTGAGGACTGGGACATGGATGTCTTGGGAAATGGTTTTTCTCCATACCATACTATATATATTTTTCATAAACAAATATATGTGTATTGAAATTACAAAAACATGCTGAGAAAATTGGTACTAAGTTGAGAATGCATACTAGTTACCTCTACGTGGAGAAAAAGGAGAACTGGATTAGGAAAAAAGTTCTCAGCCTAATTTTCCTCTACTTTTTAATATTTAAAAAAATAGATTTGAAACTGAAAATGCTAGAGTTTCATTAAGTTAAGTGAAAGTGAGGGCAAGAAGAGAGGGCATAGGTTGTTTTTTTTTAATCCTAACATTTATATTTATCAGTCCATTTGGAATTTTTGTAATATAAAATGTTTAAAGGGAGAGGAACAAAAGAAAAGAAGAAAAGTTTGCTTGAAGAGTCGGTGAAATATTGAATCAGTGAAGTGGATATTGTGATGGTTGAAAATAGGGGACACTGAGATGTGTAGGCCAGAAACTGGCACCTTGGTCAAGTAGAAGAGGAGGTTTTGAGCTGTGAGTAATGAAGAGATAAGATTAAGTATTTAACAAATATGGAAAAACTCCCAGTAATCATGATGAGCATGCTAGAGATTGATGTTGAATGAATAAACCAAGCTACTCAAGTAGATGATCACCTGGAGAAACAGCTGATCAGACATTTAAAAACACAGGAAGTTTAGAACAGTCACTACGAAAATGTAATGGGAGAAGGATGAAGGAATAGACAAGGATCCACTAAACTGGGCTTACTCACATTGGCAGTGTACTTGATCGTTGTTTCTCGATTTTTCTTAATATTCTTTGGAAGCCTGCTAGCTTAAACACGGGAAAACAGGGCTTGTTGAAGTGAGAATTTGCATCAAAGAAAAACAAAGAGGTAATGAATTCTAGAAATGCTAGAGAAGAGAGCATCAAAAGAGGTAACCATGGATTTCAGCCTAGGAAAGGAGTTAAAATTTAAAAGCCAGGATCTGAGGAAGAGAGAAGTTGGTTCAGGAGAATCAGATGAGCCTGGACCTGAGGTCCTAAAAGGATAGAGAAGAAGTCAAGTAGTTTTATCAGGTGTGGAGAATCGATTAGCAAAGGGGTAGTAATGCTATATAATCTGAAAAGAAAAGCTCCAACTTTGTGATCGAACATGAAGCAAAGATAAATTTAATAACTTTTTAATTGAGGTATAGTTGATATAGAATATTGTATTAGTTTCAGGTGTATAAGATAGTGATTAGAGAGTTATATACAATATGGAATGCTCACCACAAGACATGCAGTTACCATCAAAACAAATGAACCGAAGATAACTTTTGACAAAATGTACCATAAAGCTTAGTTAGGTGAACAATATTGTTCAGGCACCAGCAAGACACTGGAGGAGTGCCAATTTTTAAAGGACTACTGCACATTTCTTAAAGCATTTCCACTGAGATTTTATCCATCCCTTCAAACCCTTTGAGAGTGTTGTCTTTTCACTTACTTCTGTCCTCCCCATGGTTCATTCTGATCATATACCCTCTTATAATCTATAGCCAAAGCCTTTTCAAGTGGGGAGGTTATAAAAATGGTGTTCAGAATTTAAATCAAAGCTTTTAGGATTTTACCTGGTGTTTTATTTATTTATTTTTTATTTTATTTTTTATTTTTTATTTTTTTTACCTGGTGTTTTAAAGTCACTTGTACAATAACGCCTAGAGGCAGAAATCAGACTAGAATCAAGGTCTTCTAATTGTAGCCTGGTGTCCTTCTCTGGTGTTCCCTACTGTCTCTCTCTCTCTCTCTCTCTTTTTTTTTTTTTTTAAATAAAGGAGCCACCGGGATCATATAACAGTTGAGTAAAAGAGAGTTAGAGTGAGCCTGTAATTCACTAAGTTTCCTTCCTTGAATGGAGCTAGAAATCCTGATGTGATCCTTTTTATATAGTGTTTAAAATGGATACTACAAGCCATGGCCAGCAAAATGAAGGTACATTTCCTGTTGGTCCAAGAGGGCATTATGGGAGGGAATGACACCATTAACTGGTGGTTTATTGCTTCGGGGAAATATTTGGACATCCTGTTTGCTTGATCAGCAGTTAAACCCCGGGTTGCTGTTTTGACCTTGGTTCACCCAGAAGATTATTTCTATAAACTTGAAAACTGAAACCAAGTAAGATCACATACACAAAAGAAGTTCAAGGGAAGAAAGTCAAAGCTTTTGTTTGTCTCTGGGGTGTGAATGCTGGCCAAAGACTATACTACTGTTCTCTCTCTGGAAACAAGGTGATTTGCATTTCTCCTGGGTTTTAGCTCCTGATTAACTATGTAAATAACTTTATTCAGCAAAGCCTCGTTTTCTCCCCTCTTGGATTTTGACCTCTGGAGCTCTGTACCCATGTTTGTGGGAATTAAATTATGAACATTAAATATCAGAAGTTTGGGGAAAAAATGTGAAGGTCTAGTGGAAAATGTCATATTAAAGTATAAGAGGTCTACAATAAACATATTTTTATTAACACTTATGTTTCCCAGTTGCTACACATAATTATCTTCCTACTTGATAAATAACAGTATGAAACACTTTAGAATCTAACTCCCCGCAGCTCCCAGCACATAAATATGAATGATAAGAGCTATTAGCAAACACTTCTCGCCAGATTCATGTGTTGCAGTTAGACCAGACCCCCTACCTGAGAATATCTAAGTCAAAGAGGAACCATTTCTCTTGGTAAGGATCTTTATAGTTTGTAAAGCCCTTGAACATACTATCTTGTGTGTTTGTTTTTATGCCTTGCTTTTCCAAATACCATTGCGAGTTAATTAGTGCTACTATTACTCCCTGCATTACTCCCATGAAGAAAATAAGGTTACAAATTTGGCCACAAATAACCAGTATTCTGACTTTTATAGCAAGAACTTCCTTCTATCTTCTTTGCTATAAAAGTCAGGATAACAGTTATTTATGGAGATGGAGGACTTTTGAATGGGATAGAACATAGAGAGGCTTCCTGGGATGACTCTTAACAAGGATGTTCGACTTAAAATCACTCATTCAGCAATATATATTTTGTATGACTTTGCATATTTGCATGTTACTGTAAAACCTAAAAACATAATCGAACTAGAAAGAAAGAAAGAAAGAAAGAAAGAAAGAAAGAAAGAAAGAAAAGAGAACTGGCCAAAGTTATTCAAAGCTAGTAAGTGAACATCTGGTGTTGGATTCAAGTGTTCGGACTCCAAGGTTAGTGTTTTTCCTCTTTAAATTAATGCAGGGAGATTCTGATAACCACGAGTGGCTTCATTCCCTGGGAGTATTCTTAGCTGGCCTAGTCAAAGCTGTAACTATATTCAACAACTGCACCACAGTCTGATGTATGGAATCGTATGGACACAATGCCTACCAGAGATTTGTGACTTGTCACCAAGGGCATTATCTCATTTCCAAGATATTCAGGGAAGCTTCCAAAAAAGGAAAATAATTTTAGATATTTTTTAAATCACTCAGTTCTAAGCAAAAAACAAAGAACAGAGTTTTACAAAGGCACAGGAAATGTACTGTTAATTAACATCTGCCAAAATTTTCCTTGGGTGTTAAAGAAAACAAAGGAAGACAAAAATAATGAAAATAATAGAATAATGAAGCAAAAAAAGAGAAAAAAAGCAGTATTAGCGTATCAGAGTCAGCCCACCATAAAAGAAAATAATAAAGTGGCAAAGAAACTACCGAGTTTTCAGGTCCCTAGGTTTCTTTTACATCAGTAAAGCTTGGCTAAAATAACACACACCCTATAGCTTACTAATTTTTCAGGCCAATATTTGGGTATAATTTGTGTGCTTTATAGGCCTGGAAAACCCAGGAGAGGCCACAAATTGCTGACGTAACTGTCTTTGAATTTGACAAAGCCCATTACATGTCAGTGAGGAGGATGGGTGGAAAGCTTAAGGGGGTGGATTTTCTAGGCACCCAGAGGGGCTTTTCACTGCAGCTACTGAAATGCTAATAAACTCCCTAGATTTTTGGCACTGACCAGAGTAGTTTTAACAGTTCACTTCTAATCGCAGATAATTCTTTTTTTATTATGTTATTTTAGATGCTGTTATTACACACATAGCACATGTTGCTATGTTACTGAAAAACCATAAACTGTACACATCATACCAATCCTAACAAAAGTGAAATTGTCTATAATCTTGAGTTTAAAGGTGTGTGTGTGTGTGTGTGTGTGTGTCTGTGTGTGTGTCTGTGTTTCAATCTGCCCACCATTCATTTTAGGATAGATTTTATGATGTCTGGAATCTGAACTGAATTTTTTGTCCTTTCTTGTTTCAATTAAAAGAAATTAAGAGCTTACTCATTCTCTTTCCAATAAATTTTATGATAAATTCTGGTGTAGGGATATCTCAAGCAATCACATTTCATACATTTTTCTAGTCTTAAAGATTAAAACTCACATAGTGAGTACGACAGGAGAGTGACAATATATTGTTTTTTTCCTAGGCCAGGCAACTATACTTGATTCTTTTCAAGTGACACAAGCTGCCCTTGGTAATTTCTGAGTGATTTTTAGCCTAAAATAATACGCTTAATTTAACTTCAAGAGGCAAAACAGATTCTTAGACAAAACATATTCCCTCACTTTCTCTCTCTCTTTTTAATTTGTTTGTTTATTTTGCTTAAATTCTTAGGGAGTTGTCATTTATATTTTTAATTTTTATTTTGAAATAATTTAAGCTCATAGAAAAATTTTAAGAGAAAAAATCCTATGTGCTTTTAACTCAAGTACATCAGTTGTTAACATTTTATCACATATGCTTCATCTCTATCTAATTTTAATTTTTTTAGCCATTTGAGAGTGAGCTACACAAATTCTGCTCCTTTACCTCTAAATTTTTCAGTGTGAATTTCCTAAGAAAAAGGACATTCAGTTTCATACTTAAAGAACAGTGACTAAAGTCAACTTTTTTTTTAAACTATTGATATTGTCTACATAGTTTGTTCACATTTCATTTATTACCCAGTAAAGTCCTCATAGTAATTTTTTCTAGTCCTGGATCCAGTCCAGGGCTGCATATTTCAATCTGTTCTTCTGTGGGAAGAACCCAACCTTAATAGCTTTAATCTGCAGGCTTACAGACAAGGGTGAAAAAATGACAAGACATTGGACAAGGAAAGATGGAGTTAGGAGCTAAACAAATTGTCTAAATAAATATCAAACCAAAGGAATTAGACAAGATATTAGAATGAAGATATAAGCATGTATTAGCATGTAGAGAAAATCACCAGACAGTGCTATTTGTTTTTTTACAAAAAACACGTAATATTATGCATATTATGATTTTAATTTTATAAATATCTGAGTTTTATGCATATAAAAGCCCAAAAACCCAATTATATACTCAAAAATTTTAACAACGGTTATTTTTGGCATTGGCCTTATGAATAATAAGTTAATTGAATGTTCTTTCTCATCTGAAAGTTTTACAATATCTTTATCTTCTTAAAATTTTACAATAAATAATATGTTTACCTTTACTATTAAAAAGTTATTTTGTATACAGAGAGGCAGATAGATGGATATAGATACAGCTAAATCTCAAATAAGAACAAGAATCACAGTGATGGAAGCTGGGTTGGAGAGAGCAGGCCTGTGACTGGTAAAAGCTCAGAAGAAATAGCTGGGACAAGTTGGCTTCTGGTGAGATTTCTAGAGGGCCTAGGGTCTGTGGACAAACGGGTGGGATTGGAGAGAGCTACTGGGGACGCCAAAACAGAGAGAATGGAGTCACTTCTCTAATGTGATGGTAAGTTAGCCCGTTTATACTTCCTAGTAACTATGTAGGACGTCCGTGAGTTATTTTCATAACATATAGTATGGTAAACTTGAGGGCCAGGGGGATCTAAAGATGATCATCTACAAGTATTCACCAGTGATGGTTGCAAACACTAAAATCTCACCTTTAACCACACTACCTAATACAATGTTATATTGCATAGAGATCCCCTTTGGGGTGTGTTAGGATTTCCCAAACACATATGTAAGGATCAGATTTGGCAATTAGGGTTTTATGGATGGATTTTTCCTTTGTTGGGTAAATGTATATATTATATGTCTCATCATGGCCAAATGGCCATTTTTAGGACTACAAAATCACAGTGCTAGAAAATGAAAATGAACAGGAAAAGAATCTTTCTTTTTAATTTAATTTAATTTAATTAATTATTGATTTTTTTTTTTTTTTTTTTTTTTTTGTAATTGCAAGACCTAGTGAGGGTGCCTCCTTAGCCGCACTCCTGGTGACATTAGCTGCCAAATGACAACATCAAAATTGTACACATTCCTCCACATAATTTCCAGGTGCTTACCAGCCTTGAGAAAGTGAATGTAGGTTTTCCAAATAGTTCCTGTCTGAAAGCTAGGTACTGCAGAATGTTGGTTTTCTGGCATTCCCATTCCTGCATGTGAATTTTAAATTCTCAGCGGCAAGACCTTAGCTGAGCATGTTTTACGGGATGACAGATACAGGTAGTAGAGTGATGGGTAGGACTATGGTGCTATAGTAATAATGATATGGGAATTATCAAGGTGATTATTGATGCATCAGTGAATCTCAGAACTTTATAAGGAATTTATCAGCACGTTCTGGGGTGAGTTTCCTACACTCTACTTTCTCTGTACTCTACATGAAGCCCTTTGCTGCTGTGAAGGATATTAAGCATTGTGGGTAGAAGATAAGAAATGAAGTGAAAGACCTCCTAAATCCTGTCCCCAAATTCCTCCCAGGCTTCTGATTCCGAGAACAGTTGTCCTACTAAGTGACCCTCATCATGCTTTTTTGTTGGCTGAGTGAGAAAGAGATTCTTAGTTTCAGAATTGTAAAGAACCGGGGAAGACTGACACAGAAATGGGTGGAGTGCGATGAGATGCCATCTCACTCCTGTCAGAATGGTTAAAGTTAACAATGCAAGAAACTACAGGTGTGGGACACCTGGGTGGCTCAGTGGTTGAGCATCTGCCTTTGGCTCAGGTCATGATCCCAGGGTCCTGGGATCGAGTCCCACATCAGGCTCCCCAGAGGGAGCCTGCTTACCTCTCTGCCTATGTCTCTACCTCTCTTTCTGTGTCTCTTATGAATAAATAAAATCTTAAAAAAGAAAAAAGAAACAACAGGTATTGGTGAGAATGTGGAGGAAGGGGAACCCTCTTGCCTTGTTGATGGGAATGTAAACTGGTGCAGCCTCTATGAAGGTTCCTCAGAAAGTTAAAAATGGAACTACTCTATGATCCAGCAATCCCACTACTAGGTATTTACCCAAAGGATACAAAAATACAGATTCGAAGAGTGCATGTATCCTAATTTTCATAGCAGCCTTATCAACAGTAGCCAGAACTAAGGAAAGAGCCCAAATGTCCATTGACTGGTGAATGAACAAAGAAGATGTGACATATATATATATATACACACAATGGAATATTATTCAGCCATCAAAAGGATGAAAGCTTGCCATCTGCAAGGCTGGATGGAGCTAAAGTGTATTATGCTAAGCAAGATAAGTCAGAGAAAGACAAATACCATATGATTTCACTCATGTGGAATTAAAGAAACAAAACAGATGAACATATGGGAGAAGGGGGAAAGAGACAGAGAGAGAGAGGGGAAAAAACTGTAGGAGACTCTTAACAATAGAGAATAAACTGAGGGTTGATGATGGGAGGTGGGTGGGGAATGAGCTGGATGGGTGATGGGGATTAAGTAGGGCACTTGTAATGATGAACACTGGGTATTGTATGTAAGTGATTCTACTCATGAAATCAATATTGCACTGTATGTTAACTAACTAGAATCTAAGTAAAATTTTGGGAAAAAAAAGAAATAGGGTGGAGTGGAAAGGTGGAAGCCTCAGCCTTTAAGAATCTAATAGTATAATCTGGCTGGAATTTGGCAATTGGGGATGCTTCATTTACAATTTTAAGTTTCTAGCAACATAATATTTCCCTTTCTTTTTTGTACCTACTAGGTCTCGAATGTCTACTATATGCCAGACACAATTCTTTTAACAACTTTTAAAAAGTACTATTATTCTTGCCTTACATATGAAGAGACTGGTGCTCAAATTTAAGTGGTTTGTTCAAGATCATGTAGCTAGTAGATGAAAGATATGCTTTAAAGCCATGTCTATGTGACCTTAAGTTCCATGTTCTTTTCCTTAAACAGATTGCTATTTAATCTACCACTAATTTCCTTTCATGTTTGCTTGCTTAAAATGAATTTAATATTTCCCATTAATTAAATAGGTGCCTGTCAACCTATGTGAATGACCAAGAAAGTAAAGTTTTTCTTTGGCATATCTGACTTATATAAATCCCCTTCTTCCTATTTCTGCCACACAGTCCTCAAATGTCCAAACTCTCCAGCACATTCCATCCTTTGCACCATCTTGTTTTCTTAGGCAGATGGAATAGATGCTAGAGCTCTTCAATTTCCCTTGTGTTTCTTCCCAATGAATGCATCTTCTTGTCCTATCTCATCCTTACATATGTTGATAATCTCATTTATGCTAATAAAGTGAGCTAATGTATTATAGCTTTCATTGTATTATATTTATATACATATATATGTATATAAAATTTACATATACCTAAAAGTTTCCATAGTGATAAAAATCTAAAAATTCCATGAGATGATGTTAATAGTGGGAATTTGAGCCCCCATAGCAGGCTGTGGAAATATTACAGCGTTGATGTGTATACTCTGAATTCATAATACATCAGAGTTGCCCCTTCCTCCACCTCTACAATTGCCATGGTCAACAGTTTCTATTAACTTCTCATTCGTATAAGTTATAACTGAGTCCATTCTATACAGAGGCAATAATATCTTTCCAGTCAACTAACTTTTTTCCTGAGCATATAATTGATTATACGCACAGACACCTAATTTCACTTTGCCTTAGTACTTTCATCTGTAAAATAAGAAATTTAGACTTAATAATCCCAAAGTTTCCTTCCTAGTATATAATTCTATGAAAAGAACATTTTCATGAAATAAATATAATCTGTACATTTCTGATGAATTTCAAGTTAGCTCATCAAAATGTTTTGTAGAAAGCTATTTGATACTGTTGGGGCCCTACAAGTACTTCCTAAACACCATTTTCTTGCTTTCTGTGCATCAGGAAATAACACTCTGCCAAGTGTAAAAGGAACCTGACCCTCCAAAAGGGGCTGAGATTGTGTAGTCTCAAAGCTCAGATGGATGTGACTTGGCCAAATGTGTTATCCCCTCTCTGCTCTGTTATGCTGCCAGCTGGTGGGGTTAGTTTAGTTTTACCATTTAAAGTTTCCTTTTGGACTAATGAATATTTCTAAAATATTGTATTGCTTGAGAGCTCATGCTATCGCCATGTAAATCAATTCCCACCTCTATTATATAAGTATGTGATTTTTACCCCTACAAAAATTCCATTGAGATATTATAGGTCTTATATTGGCTAATAATAGACTATGGTGGTGGTCTGGTGGAAACAACTATGGGTGGGATTTGGGGGAGAGAAATTGTCATCACCACAGCTGCAAAGTTCATAGAAAAGCTGGAAGCTGCTGTTCAGCTGCGGATGGACCATTTGGCTCCATCTAACCCATGGAATCATAAGGTAAAGTCACAGTTCCTTTAGCTTTCTCTCAGAGGATAACTCTTAAGGTAGCATCTCTTGGGAATAAAAAGGCCAGAAAGTGAAAAAGACCAGAAGCTTATCCATAAAAGAGGCCTCAGAAAGTGGGAAGTTGTCGGGACAAGGCTAAGAAACTGAGGAACCATGGCCTCTAGCTTCTATGATAATTAAGAGTTTACTGGTCCTGTGTGCATACTGTGTGCCTTAATAAGCAGTAAAAGAATGTGCCTGTCTGCAATAATCATTTTATAAATATTAATGCAGCTTTGAGAAATTGGGACCTGATTTTAAGTGTTACATTTTATTTGTAAGTGCACAGTTTAATTACAATCATAAAACATTGATTAGTTAATATTTGCTGCTGTTTTGTGACTTGGGAGCCAGACAGGTTTGTAATCAAAAGCAGTGTCAGATGTGTGCCGTATTTAAGGCAGAGAAACAAGCTGGGGGATGGTCAACTGAAGGATCATCTGAATGTTTATGGGAATATTTCTTGGAGTTGAACATAGATTTAAGTTGAACATGAATCCAGTGCAGCTGGTTTACACTAGGTGTGCAAGCTTGACCTGCTTTTGGAGTGATGTTGCCATCATTTGGGGAGTATAAGCATTTTCTCTATGAAAGAATTTGGAATAGCCAAAGTATTGATGAAACCTGCATGTTATTTGAAAGGGATGCTATGGACTGAATTGTTTTCCCCCTAAATTCATACATTGAAGCCCTAACTCCAAAATGAATTTGGGGAAAAGGCTTTTAAGAGGTAATTAGGGGGGATCCCTGGGTGACGCAGCGGTTTGGCGCCTGCCTTTGGCCCAGGGCGCGATCCTGGAGACCCGGGATCGGGTCCCATATCAGGCTCCCAGTGCATGGAGCCTGCTTCTCCCTCTGCCTGTGTCTCTGCCTCTCTCTCTCTCTCTGTGACTATCATACATAAATAAATAAATAAAAATTTAAAAAAAAAGAGGTAATTAGGGTCAAATGAAGTCACAAAGAGGGATTCCAATGTAGGACAAGTGGCCTTATAGGAAGAAGAAGAATCATCTCTTTTCTCATGCATGCACCAAGGAAAGGCCATGTGAGGACATGGTGAGAAGATAGCAGTCTGCAGCTCAACAGAGGGACTCACCAGACACAGAGCCTCCTGCCACCTTAATCTTGGACTTCCCAGCCTCCAGGACTACAAGAAAATACATTAGAAGTGTTTAAGCACCCTAGTGTGTGGTATTTTATTCTGACCACTCCAGCGGAGTAAGACAAAGTCGTTCATGGGAGATGAGTGGAAAATAATTAGAGGTAAAGCAAAGCTATCTGATCATAGCAGGTGTGATGCTAGGGCATGAGCCACAGTAGAATGGGGTTAGCTAGAGGGACCGGGGTTTGGAGATGTGTTAAGCCAGAATTTGATCGATGCTAAGATAAATCCAGGAAGTCAAGAAACTAAAAAAAGATAAAGCTGAGAAAGGGGGATGTGGACATGATTCTAGAGAAACAAGAAGGACCCAAAGATGAGACAATGGTAGACTCTGTAAGTAAAGCATTAGGGAGCAAGCTTGATGAATTGTAACCCCCAAACCTTTTTATCTCTGCCTGATGATTTTCTTCAGTGGATGTGGATAAAATGAGGCTGTAGGAACTCAGTGCATTCAGAGTTCAGTGGTTGTAAAAGTCTTTGCTTCTGATACTGAGAGCAACAAAGATGCTGGTGTTGGAAACAATGTAATGTCCAAAACTGTGGGGAATGACTAAATAAATGATGACACAGATGTTCATGTTTTTAAGAATCCAGTTAAAACTCATAATGTTATTTGTTCGGTGATGACATATAACCTGAGAAATATCAGTGTAATGTGAGTGTGTTAAGTATAATCAAAATTATTAAAGTGCACACACAGACACAAAGGATGAAAATACATAGTTATCTCTGGATGCTGGGGTTATTCTAATTTTATACTTTGTTCTTTTAAAATATTTCTTGGAATAAGCATATCTTATTTTGAAATCAGAAAAAAAAAATCTGACCATAAAAAAAAATGTGATAGAAGTTGAGAGTGAGCCAGTAGAAGGGTTACCATAGAAGACGTTGTCAGTGTGACTACTCCTTATTTTGGATTCTCTGGATATTTTTTGAGCTCTTATGCATACATAATATGGTATACAGTGGGGCTAAAAGGAAGGCATGTTCCTGTGCCACTCCCCCCAAGAAAAATTGGATGGTATAATCTTCTGATCACTGGCTCATGATTCTACAAGTGTGGAGTACAACTGCTTTTTTTTCCATGAACAAATAGGGACAGGGTAAGAAATAGGAGAAGGCAACAAAAGTATATAAGCCCATCCGGCAGGCAAAGCAGGCATCACCTCCCATATCCATATTCCTCATGGTCCTAGTCTTGTCAGGGCAATAATTACAGTCTCCCTTTCAGGAAGGTCTAATCCCTGATAAATCTTTAAGAAAAGAAAAGAGACACCATTTGTCTTTGTAATTGATATTCTTTTTGATAGATGTCTAAGAATGAGCAGGAAACAGATACCAGTGTTAGGAGCAGCAGAGGTGTGAAGTATATCAGAATCCCCCAAAAAAGGGGGTAATAATATGGATTACAAGTGGATATGCTACATTAATCAAATTTAGCAACTGAAGTATAAAAAAAATTAATACAACTGAAATAAACACAGTTATCTACAATTAGTAACTATATGAAAGCGGCTTTTATCCTCTTCACAAAATCCCAGAACTCTGTCTAATGTAACCGCAGCTCATTTTGAAAACCCTTCTGTTGTGTTATTTGTGACAAGGGAACAGCTCTCTGACAATAGCTAGTTCAGACATGCATTATTCATCAGTAATATAAGCTGACAGTCACCAAAGTAAGAGCACAGTGTTTTTTAAGACTTTGTAAACTCTGGAAATAATGACAGTTCAAGTTATCACAGAGCTGAGAAATAAATTTAGGTTTCTAAAATAGCAATCTGAGAGATTACTGTTTTTTGCTGGTTGTAGTGGAGACGCAGGTTGATCAGAGTTTGAGCCAAAAATGTATTTTATTCCAAAAATGTATTTTATTAGACTTAATAACAGCATCTTCCCTTTGTAATGTACAATGAGATGCGAGGAGGGCATCAGTGCTCTTGACTCGACTATTTCCAGAAGGCTCTGATTAGCGTGGAACGTGAGGAAATAGCCTTGAGGTGCTCTTGAAGAAGTGTTGGGTAATGTGATGGCTTAGGAACAAAACAGGGATCAACTGTCCACTCCATTATAGCCCTGGGAAGAGTCCTGTTTCTTTGCTAGTCTGTATTTCTTCCACTGCTTTGCTGATGCACAGGCTTCATTTGCTTAACCAGAGAAGGGGAAAAACAGGAGGATTTGGACTAGAACTTTGGTTGAAAATGTCTATAAAGTTAATAAGTACCATTAATGACAAGTCAATATATGCACATTTTTGCTTAGGATCTATTCTGAGCATCCTCTTTATTCTATAAAAAGCATTTATTTGTTGGAGTCCAGGTCTAGGACATGACCAGAAGAATTAGGACACCATTCTGGAATCGTTTAATTAAAAAAATAAATTTTATCCAGTTGATCATGGTCATCCGTTCAAGAGAAATAATGCTGCCTGTGGTCAAGTGTATCAAGAATACCAACATCTGCTTTGAACCAAAAGGTGAAAGTCTTTGTAATAAAGTCCTGTGTTGAAAGAAGAACTCTCTCCATACACAGACATTCAGAGCTTCCAAACAGAGTTGGGAACACAAAAATATTTGAGCCTTTAGCATTTGGAGATGTTTAGTTTCATAACCATAACATTTAATAGGCATGCGAATCTGGGTATGTGTGGAAGGGTCAAAACAAAGGTGGGTCTTCCTTTAAAGTATTTTATACTATGGTCTAATTAAAAATAAAAGATAAGAGGAAACAAGACATCCAGATTTCAAAAACTCTGCATTGAAAAAATCCAGGCATAAAAGATATAAGTATTTAAGATTTGCTTTGCTAAATCATCTTTTTTCCCTCTCTTGAATGGCTTTAGATTTTTTTTTTTAATTTAGTTCAGGGACTATATGTACAGTAACACCAAGCTTTTAACAGCTGCATTCCCCCCTTTTGCTGTCGTAATTATGGTCTCATTAGGATTCCAATAAAAAGTCAAGAAAAACCTTTTTTTTAAAAGAAAAACAGAAGTGCCCACAGTGTCTCTCTACCAACATGCTATGCTTTTAAAATATTTGCATTTGAAATTCCTCATTGCAAATATTCTCAAACCAAAGGTAAATATAACACTTAGATTACTCCCAGAAGAACATTCCTTCTGCTATTAATACCCTGAATTCAAATCAGATTTTTTGCAAGTCTGTATAATTTTACTGTATGTACTTTATCCTGCAGTTTGGCTGGCTGTAAGTGTTAGAACACTGGATGCATCAGAAATGAATAGAAGATGACATCTCTTGCCTGAGTGAATACTTTTTCTTTCTCTTTTCTTTTTTCTTTTCTTTTCTTTTCTTTCTTTTCTTTCTTTTCTTTTCTTTTTTTTCTCTTCTCTCTCTTCTCTTCTCTTCTCTTCTCTTCTCTTCTCTTCTCTTCTCTTCTTTCTCTTCTCTTCTCTTCTCTTCTCTTCTCTTCTCTTCTCTTCTCTTCCCTCTTTCTCTCTCTCCCTCTATCTCTTTCTTTTTGGCTTTCCATTTAATAAAACAACCTATTTATAATCTCAGATTCATAGGGATAGAGTCCTTAGTTAGACAAGAAAAAAGACAAGTCTCTCTCCAAGAAAACATCAAGCACACACATAATTCCAGTTTTAGTAGTCATTAAACTAAACTGTAAAAAACAAAAACAAAACAAAAACAAAAACAAGAGTATCAGCTCTCCCCTATCATTTTATGTGCTTTTTTCTTCATCTCAAAGCTAAGTCATGTTCTAGAAGTTTTCAGCCTTCATGCTCTGGAGTCAGTACCTCCCCATGCTGCTCATAATCAGAAGCCTTCCTTTCTAATCACAGGCTGTTTGCTGGTTGACCCATTACCTGGACTCCTATGTGTTTTGTTTTGTTTTTCCCCTCGGACTTATACATGGAGTTAATCCAACCTAAGGTATTACAAACAATATTTTTAAAGTGGCTTATAATACCTCCACCAAGAATAGTGCAAAATAAAGTAATTTAAGGGCTCGTTACAGAGAGGATAATAAAACATTTAGGACCTACAGTGTGTACTTCCTTGGTGGCTTTCTGTGCTCCCTCTGAAGAAGGCCACCCCTGAAGCACACCCACAGCAAAAGGTGGGACATAAAAAGGATCTAGTAACAAAGAGAATGTTGGTGGTATTTTCCAGAGCGGTTTCCAGTGCAAGCACGGGAGCAAAAGCAAGATGGTAGAAACTATGGGACTGAATGGAAGTTAGGAAGTTGTGTCAGTAAAAGTAGATAGTCCTTTTTTGAGAAAAGTTGGCTAAGAAAGGAGAGAGAAGGAAAGGGAACGTTTTTTTTTTTTGTTTTGTTACTTCAACAGTGGGTGATTTGGGCAGAGAAAAGTGGAAGAAGTTTGTAGAGAAGGAGAAATAGAGGAAATATAATGGAGGAAAGATACTGGAATTCCAGAGGAGGAAAGAGGAGTCAAGGGTCAGAGTCTGCTGAAGAGAGAAACAGGGGGACCAGCAGGAGGGTACCTCCCCCGGAGAAGAAGGGAGATGGGAGGCCAGGATGGGCATAAAGGTGAGACGCTGGCTCCGGATTCAGACTTCAAGGAGTTTTTACCTAACAGATCTTTTTTTTTTTTCTGGAACAAAAGTGCATTAGTTCATCCTCTAGGAGGAAGGAGGATGATAAGGGTGGAAGGGGCGGATAAAGAATCTTTGACAATTGTAAATGTTTGAAGTAATCGCCACAGGACACGAGGGAGAACAAGTTTCCTGGACTGTATTTCCATGAGTGGTATTACTGAGTTAAATACAAGATATTTTATTTTATTATTATTATTTTTAATAGCATTGCCAATTTTGCCTCCAAAAGCAAGGTTTGCCATTTGTACAGCATCCAGCAATAGAACAAGATGGAATTCCCTGGGCCAGCCCAGCATGCTGTTCTCCTTGCTTTGTTCCCTGGCTTCGTTTCTATCACTTTCACCTGCTGACTCTCCCTGGGACAGAGCAGGAGCAGGAGCAGGAGCAGGAGCAGGAGCAGGAGCAGGAGCAGGAGCAAGAGCACACTGGCTTTTGTGTTTCTTCTGTTTCCATCACCCAACTGTGTCTTTGCTCTTTTCTCTGAGGACAGGCCTGAATGTCATGTAGGGGGCATTTCTTAAAGGATCCCAAGAAACACTGCCCCCCATCCACAACCCATTCACTCTCTAACCTCTTTCTTTGTTGGCTTTTCTCCATAGTCTCCATATTTACTATTATATAAATTGCATCGTTTGTTTTTTACTATTTGTTTCTTCCACTAGAATATAAAATCGAGGAAGATGGGGACTTTGTCACATTAAGCACTGTATTTTTAGCTGCTAGAAAAATACTTGACAAAAGGTAGTCATTAAGTAATTTCTTGAAGAATGAAGGGAAAATTAATTTTAATTTAACCACATTCTTAAGTGGTTCTGAAGTAGATAGTCTCACTTAAAATACTCGATGTAAATTTTGTGAGAAGCTTGTATAATCTTTTATGAGTTGTCTTCCTGTGCTCATCTCACTTAACTATGCCGATTTTAGTGACTTTCTCATTGATTTCTATGTATAATAAAACTATTATTCAAGAGTAGCATTTGTTGCACTTTTACTGCAATTTGTTTTAATATGTTATTATTAATTTTGCTTACATATGGACATATTTGAAGAGTTAAATTCCTTTTTTAATTTTTTCCATTGTGTTCAATTTAGCAAGACATTTTACCACCATAGATTTGATTAGTTTTTGCTTTAAATTTTTTTCCAGTGTTTTACATTATTTTCCAATATTTGATTTTTAACCCTCTTTGAATTTATTTTGATGTATAGCATGGAGCAAATATCAAATAAGATATTTCCCCTAAATAACTAAAAGTAATTCTCCAGAACTTTTCATTCTGCTTTTCTTCTCTTCCTTTATGATTTTTGCTTGTTTTGTTGTTTTGACACCATGTTTACCACAGATTAACATTTATCTGTGAACATTATATATATATATTCACACATTGTATATATATTGTATATATAATACACAATCTGTTCCTTGCTGATCTGTTCAGTTCTCCTAACCTTTCTGATTAGATTTAAATATTAATTTTATGCTGTTTTAATTGCTGAAGTAATGTAATATATTTTAAAACTGGAGGAATCTATTTTAAAGCTTCTTTATATTAAAAACAAATATTTTCTATTTGTACCATCTTTTTAGCTTTAGTTTTTCTTATGCTCCATAGACTTTCTTCTAAAATTCATTAAAATTTTTATTTAAAATATTTAATAACCAGCAGTTATCATGCTATTTATATATGACTATCACTCAGAAACTTGATTATGTCTCATTATACAATAATTTGATTATAATAAATATACTTTAGTTTCAGAAATATATTATAGTTATCTACATAAAATTATAGCCTAGCATTTGTTGTTAATATTATTCCTAGATAATTTAAGGGTTTTTTTAGTACTGTTATGAATGAAATATTTTATACATTCTACTTAATGGTTATTGATCAAGATTTATATAAGGTATCCATATGAGTTGCTAATTAATTCAAATATATTTTCAGTAGACCCTCTTGTAATTTTTTATTTTTTATTTTAAAGATTTATTTGTTTGTTTGAGAGAGACAGAGAGCTGAGGGAGTATCAGAGGGAAGTTGAGAGGGAGAGAATCTTCAAGCAGATTCCCTACTGAGCACAGAGCCAACATGGGATCCTCTTGGAATTTCTAATAAAATCAACTCCTCATCTGAAAATAATTATATTCTTTCTTTCTTTCTTTCTTTCTTTCTTTCTTTCTTTCTTTCTTTCTTTCTTCTTCCTTTCTTTTTTCTTTCTTTCTTTCTTTCTTTCTTTCTTTCTTTCTTTCTTTCTTTCTCTTTTCATTTCTTTTCTTTTTCTATCTTTTTTTTTTTGCAACATGTATGGCTTACATTTATATTTCATGTCATATTCCACTGCTCAGAACTTGCAAAATAAGATGAAATGATACTGTTTGGCTCATTGCGCTTTATTGACTTGAGATAGAAATTCTTTATCATATTGAATAGTATTTTTACACTTCTGTTTTTAAGAGTTTTCATATGAAATAGGTATTAAGTGTGGTCAAAAACCTTTGCATCTTCTAATTGGATAATCATGGAGTTTGTGGTTTTTGATATTTGACCAATTAATGGGATACATTATATTAATAAGTTTCATAATGTCAAACAATGCTTTCATTCCTTGGTTATGTTTTTCACTCTTGAACTAGTTATTTTGGCATGATATCTAAACAAATTGAGTATAAACACAGGTGCTGAGAGAGTGAAATATGTAACCATGTTGATTCCCTTGACTACCCAAAGCCGTATTCAAAGGCAGATAAGGCAGATAAGAGTAGAGGTTAAACAACTAGCTGGTAAATTTGATCAATATTGACAAATAATCTTGGCCATTCAGCTCCAACATCTGGTATTTTTTTAAAGCATGCTTTGGCTTAAGTCCTCAAGATAATTACTTTAACTTACTTTGTGTTGATATACCCTTAGGGTTGACATTAAGACAGTCAAAGACTATTAGCGAGACCTGGAAGGTAATTATTTCCTTATTCACTACATTGTCTACTGAACAAAAGTGAGATTTGGCATCTTTAAAAGAATTAAAAATCTATAAGGTCATCCAGTCATTGCCCTTAAGAAATGGATCACTGATCTATCTTGAAAGAATTGTCATGGACCATTTTTTTATGCGACTGAAGTTTCAAGTATGTTATAATATGAATAATATCAAATATTTTGTCTTTATAATTTTGATTAACTACTTTAATTACAGTAAATTAATTTTAAATTAATTAAAATTAAATTAATATATAAAAATAAAAAGGGAAAATAAAAATCATCTCTAATCCCCAAACCTGAAGATAACTAGTCTCTATTTTTTTTCCTTCTTTCCTCCTATTGAGATCATACAGTATATGAAAGTATATGAAATTGTTCTTTAGGTTTTTCACTTAACATTTAATAATTAACCAATGTTTTAAAAATTATTTAATACTATATGGTAAAGATGGTTCATAATTTGTTTATTTATTCCTGGTGTTAGATATCTAAATGTTTCAGAATAGTTTTTATTATTAATAAGCTATGAAGACACCTTGATATCCAAATTATTGTCCAGAGGTTGACCATCTTTGTTTAATAAAAAACTATGGTATTTTTATAAAAGGAATAGACAAATTTGAGTGAATTTGAATTCTTTTGTGTATACATATCTGTTAACTGTATGTATGAGTTAGATAGATAAAGAACACGTATTAGTAAACCCAAAATAAAATGAATATTTCTTGTATTACTTTTAGACATAATTTAAATTTTTATTAAAGAGTCATCAATTAGGGATAATATATAGTAGAAAATGTTTCTCATCTCTCTCTCTCTCTCTCTCTCACACACACACACACACACACACACACACACACACGGTAATTGCAAAATCCTCAGCAAAGCCTGTCCAGAATATTACTTGGATCTTTTTTAAACTTTCCAATTGTCAAAACTGAAAGATGGTATAGTTATAAATATGGAAATCAGATATCTACAGTAAATAATTGAATTGGCAAGGTCATTGTATATAATGTCACTACAAAAAAATTGTGTCTGCCTACCCCAGGAACACAGAATTAAAAATTTTAATTTTAAAAAGTAGCACTGATGTTAGCATCAAAAAACACATTGAACACTTTTGAATAAATTTAACGAAGTTGAGGAAATATTACACAAAACAGTATAAAACATTATTAGAAAAAAATTAAGGAATATCTAAATACATTATTGTTAAAAATTACAATAAAAAGATGTCAGCTTTTCTCCAAGTGATTTGTAGATTCAGTATAATCCCATAAAAATCCCACAATTTTGATTGTGGGAACTGACAGGATGATTCTAAAATTTATATGGACATGAAGAAGCTCAGGAATGTTCCTAAAAATATTGTAAAGGTACAAGGCTGGAGATTATACACTATGGAGCATCAAAACTTATTTTAAAGTGTCAGAATTTAAGAGTGTGGATAGAAGGAAATATAAGCAGTTGAGTGAACAGAGAGTGAGAAATAGATCCATCCAAATGTAAACACTTGATTTTTGACAAAGGTAGCACTGCAGATCAATAAGTGGTATTGATCAGTGACAGTGCATATGGAAAATTTGGTCAGTGGACAATGCATATAGAAAAGAAAAAAATATATATTGCATCTTGTTTTGATCACTGGCAGGAGAAAATTATGCTATAACTGTGTGCTAAAGAAAGACTTCTTTTACATAAAAGAAACAAAAAATATTATTAACCATAAATGAAAAGGTTGATATATTAATATCATTCAAATTAGGAACTTCTGTTCATAAAAAGACAATAGTAAACCACAGCTTGGGAGAAAGTATTTACAACATGTAAAACTTACAGTGTTTGATTGCATGATCAATGAAGAATTTCTAAAAGTCAATAGATAAGAGAGTCAACACAGTACAAATATAGGCAAATGACTTGAATAGTTGCTTTTAAAAAGTAGGTATTCCAATAGTCAATGAACACATGGAAAGATGTTCAGTCTCATTGTTCATCAGGAAATGCAGATTAAAACCACAATGTGACACTGCTATGCAACCACAAGAATGGCTTAAATTAAGAATGGAATATATTAAGAATGAGATTTTATGAAGATGTTGAGCAACTGTAACTCTCATCTGCTGTTGGGAGTTAACTAGTACAATAACCCTGGGAAACTTATCTATTACAATGGAACATATGTTTATCTAGGATTCTTTTCAATCCTAGATATATACATAGTAGAAATGCTTATACGTGTGAAGCAAAAATATATGTACAAGAATGTTGATAGCACCACTATTCATAATGGTTCCAATTGGAAACACTCTAAATGGTGAATGGGTCAAAACCTGGTGATATATTCATACAGTGGAATACTATATACTATGTAACTGTTAACAAAATACCATTAGCCAAAAAGGGGTGGATCTCACAAATACAATGTTGAATGAAAGAAGTCAGAGGCAAATGTTTCCATGCATGCAAAATTCAAAAACAGGCAAAATATAAGTAGGTAGAAGTCAAGAAAGTTATCTTTTGGGGGGATAGGGTTATTACAGAGGCTCTGGATGACTGGTGATCATCTTACTCATCACCAGTTGATGTATTCATTTTCTGAATGTATCACCATATACTTAAAATTTGTGCACTTTTCTCAATGTAACTTATACTTCAATTTAAAAAGGTATTTTTTATAAACTCAAACATGTAGAAACCACCATCCTGTGGAGGGTATGAAAATGTGAGTAGCACACATATTGGCTTCCCAGTACTTATAAAGCAGGCAAATGCATGATGAACAATATTCAATATATTCCATGGAGACTATGCAATATTATAAAAGAAGATGTAAAATAGTTCCAAAAAGAAGCTCAGGTACATAGATAGGTAGATGAATAGATAGATGATAGATAGTTAGATAGATAGATAGATAGATAGATAGATAGATAGATAGATTGTAACAATATGGATGGACTTTGAGGATGTTATACTTAGTGAGATAAGTCAAAGAAAGGCAAATACTGTCTGATATCACTTATTCATGGAATCTAAAATCTCCAAGGTCATAAAAACAGAGCAAAATGGTGGTTGCAAGGACTAGAATGTGGGGGAATAGGAGGGATGTTATTCACGGGTACAAACTTTCAGTAAGTTTAGAGATGTAATACACAGCATACTTAATATAAACAACAATATACTTAATATATACAACAATATTGTATTATCATCATCATGCTTGCTAAGAGAGTAGATCTCAATTATCCCAATCACACACACAAAAAAGATAATAATGTGACATGATAGAAGGGCTAACAAATTACTTTAATGGCAATCATATTAAAATACATAATTGTATCAAATCAACATGTGTACACCTTAAATTTATAAAATATTATACATTGGATATATTTCAATTTAAGAAAAGAAACTCGGGTTATTCTTCAAAGAAGCAGCAGCAGCTTTTGAGCTGGGTCTAGAGACAGGTATGCATTTTACAGATGAAGGGATGAAGAGGAGCATTCCTTTCAAAGGAAATATTATGAACAAATAATAAAAGGCATAGAAATTTTGGGCATATTTGAGAATGCCAGGATGTCTATGGTTCACCCAAGATAGAATTCATGTCAGTCTAGACAGAGGAAACTGGCAGGTGGTTTGAGCGCAGATCCCGTCAAATCCAGGATGTGACCATTGAAAATTTATCGGCAGCTTTTCACAACAGCGAGGAAAGGATGAGCCCAGAGGCAGAAACCAACTTCAGAGGCCACTGGGCTTTTACCCGTGCAAAATAGAAAAAAAATTTTTCCATAACTAATGCTAGTGGTGCAGCCTGTGGATTCGAGCGTCCAGTAGTTCTGATTTTAATGCAGTTCTGTTTCATACTGGCTTTGTGACTTTTTGTAAGTTTTTTATTCTCAGATTCTATCCTTGGAATATGGTGACAGTCATGGTGTGCCTCATTCCTACGGTTGTTAGGTATTATGGGGAAAACAAAATAATTAAGGCTTTATCTCTGCCCCAAAGGGACTTAAGGAATAATTGGAGAGGCAAAGTTACATATTCATTCATTATACCATTTTATTTTATATGCTATGTTACAGGCTAAGTTCTGACAACACAAAACTTGGTCTTGCCTGTGAAGATGTTTACACTGTTGAAAATATAAATATTCATATACACCCTTCTAAAATGCAAGATAATTGCTGCAGTGTGTGTGTGTGTGTGTGTGTGTATCCATGCATGTGTGATCATATTTCAATGACCATTTATTGTAATGACTACAAAGGAGGAAGAACAGTTAAGACTATGTGGGGAAATCAAGTTTGTCAATATTCTATATATGATTTAAATTATATTCCTAGGAGAAGAAAGTTTATGGTGTGTTACAAACAATAAGATTTGTAAAGCAAAATAAAATTTACCGTATATGCACTTGGAAGATTCTAGCAAATACTCTTAGGTTTTTTTTTTTTTTTTTTTTTTTTGATGTAACAGCACTTTTTCTTTCTAAAGAATAAAGGAATAAAGGCTTTCAAATATTCAAAAAAATTAATGGAAGCACTTAGAATTTTAACTAGCAGATGGCAAATACTTAAAGTTTAAGTAATGTTAGAATCCTAGTCAATAATTATTATCACCATTACTGATATTTTCAAAGAAATAATCTCTCAGGCTGAGACAGGTATGCCCATTTTAATCCTGGGCAGTCTTTTCCAAATACAGCTTTGGGGACAGAGAAAGTTGACTGGATTTTCAAACAAATGTTAACATTTGCAAGCAAGTTTTGCCTGGGGAACTTCCTATGATACACTGAAACGGAAGTATATAGACAGTCCAGACAATCAGGCAAATTGTATGATTAGTTACACCTAGCTGCATTTTTTTTTAAACATGCAACTTAATGTAATTGACAGAAAAAAATTGTTTTGCCCCCACCACCAAGTTTCATGTTTCCATATAGGAAATTCTATTTTACAGTGGCATTTTCGTTTTTATTTAGGTATCAAATTATCCATGAGAAAGAGAAATATGTATTCCCAAATCTCAGGAATTGAGAGACTTGAAGAAAATTTGATTTCTATCGTCACACTCTTTCCCAAGGGAAAATTCTTGCAAATAATGTATTTGTGGTACTTTTGCAAAGTGTTTTTCCCTGGGCAGTCGGAGTTTCTGTAAAAGCAGGTTATATTGGAAGACAAGCATTTATAGAAAATGAAGTCATATTACTAAGGAGAAAATGTTTACCTGGTGAGGGTGGCTTGCAGACCTTCCAGTATATATATTTAATATTTTAATAGTAAATATTTTAATATTTAATACATAAATGTGTAATGTATTTTAATAATATTGCAAACAATGAGATCTCCAGGTGTAAGTTGCTGTAGGTGAGACTGTTTGGTGCCTTTCAGATTGTGCACAAAACTAGGGGTTCACAGTCTTGATTACAAACTGGAGTTTTCTAGGGGAAATGATAAGTAACAATAAAACCCCAATATGTTTCTTAGGTCTCACTCTCAGAGATTTCAGTGGTCTTGGAGCAATATGGGGATGATGATTTTTAGCTCCCCAGGTGATCTTAATGCACCGCCAGGATCTGGGGCGATGCACTAATCTGTGAGATAAAAAATTGCACTAATCTGTGAGATAAAGAATTGCTTCAGTGATGGGTAGTCTGAAAAAAACTAACACAACTTTTCCCAAGTCACTGGTACAAGGTGGCACAAGGGCTCTCAAGAATGGTGACCACTTCAGTTCTCTTCAGTCCCTCCCAGCCACCTGCAGCTTGTCTTGGCCATTGGTGCTTGCTGTCTGTGGGCAGGTCAGGTGAGAAGGAGGATGAATGGGCTGTTAGAACTTGTCCTTCTCCTCTTTCTCTTTCTTTTTTTTTTTTTAAGTTGTTATTTATTTATTTGAGAGAGAAAGACCATGAGAGAGAGAGAGAGAGAGAGGGAGAGAGACCAAAGCAGAGGGGAGGGGTAGAGGGAGGAGCCAACTCCTCGCTGAGTAGGGGGCCTGATGCAGGGCAATCCCAGGACCCTGTGATCATGATCTGAGCTGAAGGCAGATGCTTACCTGACTGAGCCACTCAGGCACTTTCCTCTTTCTTTCATAAAGCTGAAAGGTGGGACATTTTAGATGCATCTCTCTGCTCTAATTTGTGCAGATTTCTTTTGGGAATAATGGCTTGCTAAGTGTTTTTTGCTAGGGGTATGAGAGGGACAATGGAAGCTTGTATAGAAAAGCTTCAGAGCCATTGGGTCAGTTCTGGGTCACAAGAAATGTGGACAACAGTGATTTAGGCTTGGAAGACAGAAGATGCGCAGAGTGCTGACCTAGGACTTGGGCACCTGCTCCAGGTCCTGGGCTTGCAGCATTGCCGTGGCCTCCCAGGAAGTCCTCAGCTTGTCTCTCATTTACTCTGTGACCAATTGTTGACTTCTTTCTTATAAAACAAATGGATAAAGCCTCTATGAAGATAGACATTGAGGTTCTGAAAAGCAAGCGATCCGGATTAAGAACCCAAGTTCAGACAGTCCTGGGGTTACCCAAAGCTCTTGCTGACCTTGGTGGGATCTCTATCTTGGGGAGAGTTGTCATGGCTTTTCAAAGAGGTCTAGCACAAAAGCCTCCACATATTTAATTTTGTTTTTCAAACAGCTAAGATTTAGTGTTAAGTAAAAGACGATTGGTGTGTCCAAGTCCATGGGTAACAAAGCTCGAATTGCCCTAGGAAGTCTGCAGAATGATCTGGGGCTTTAGGGGTATAAATCTGACTTTAATTAACTTATAAGGCCTTATTGTCAGCCTTTATTCAACCCAAAGGCCCACTGATTTTCTCCTTTGATTTTCTGCACTGAAAGATTGGCCCTAGTCAAATACTTTCCACGGGAGTATAATTATGTCTTGCAAACAGTTTTCAAAAATCATCAGGCCCAACAATTCCATTTGTCTTGCAAAATTCACAAGGAATAAAACCATATTTATTATTAATGCCATTGCTACCTCCTTTTCCTTTCAGATCCTGAGAACCCAACTCTATCCCCACTGTGTCATTTTGCTAAAATGACACACACACACACAAATTTATCTGCAGAAATGATGTTTTTACATTGCTTGATTGATCCAAGGAAATAACCACCACCACAACAAATCCTAAGAGGGTATGAAAGAAGGAAAGGCTTAATTCATTTAATTTGTCAGGCTCCTCGTTTCTATTAAGCCTACTTGATATATATTTTTTTTTAGTAGTTGATTTTATGGCATAGCTTATATGCTTTGCTTATATAATTTTAGCAGTTACTAAAATTGGTACAACTTTTATCTTAGGTCATTGAAAAATTTTACATTTAATAAAATTAAAATTGAAGACAAGAATAAGATATTTGGGATTTTTTAGTTGGAGAAAAGCATTGGAGTTTCTTGTTAGAGATTTCCTGTCAGACTCATAGGAAGTGGTATGCAGCTGAGAGAGCCACAGGCCCTGTGCATTAGAACTGACTGAGGCTTCTTGATTGGTGGAGAGCCTGAGGGCACAGCCTGGCCTGGAGACATAAGGCTTCTGAAGTGAAATGTGTGACATTGAGCAACATATTTCACCTTTCTGAGTCCAGTTTCTTTTCTTTTTCTTTTAAAGACTTTATTTATTTGAGAGAGTTGAGAAAGAGAAAAAGAGCAAGCACGAGCAGGGGAAAGGGCAAGAGAGATAGAGAGAGGGAGAAGCAGACTCCCCACTGAGCAGGGAGCCTTATACAAGACTCAATCCTAGGGCCGCGGGGATCATGACCTGAGCTGAAGGCAGATGCTTAACTGACGGAGCCACTCAGGCAACCGTCCAGTTTCCTTCTTGTAAAGTAAGAAAATAATACCTATTCGACAGGGTTGTTGAAATACCTGCTGTAGCCAATTTTTATTAAGCATTGCTATTGTCAGGCACTATTCTATGTGCCCTATAATAATTAATGTATTAATCCTCAAAAAAACCTGTGAGCTGGGTTAGTCGTGTTAGCCATATTTTACAGATGGGGAATCTGGGGGTACAAACAGATAAAACAAAATGGGATGACCCAGCATTTTGTGGCAGACCCAGGATCCAAATCTATGTCTCTGGCTCTGGAGACCTCAGTATACTTACGCGCAGAGGTAGGCAATGTTATTAATATGCAGTCAGACTTGCACACCCATGCTGGTTTACTTCAGACTTCAATACTTAGTTGCCCCTCTTTACACACACACACACACACACACATATCCTTGATGATAAAAAAAAAAATCTTGGCTTCAAAGTATATTTGCTTTAAGCTAGATGAATAAAAAAAACATATTCTGGCAACTTGCCTTTCCTTTTATATTGCAAATTTACAAAATAAAAGGAATCCAACTCAGCTGCTTAGTTTCCCACTTTTTTACTGATCTGCAGGTCCTGGCTGGCTAGAAGCTTTCTGAATGACTGTGTTTCCATTCAATGTGGTCTCATAGCATGCAGAAGAATTTCAGAGATTTTCAGTTGGAATGGTGGTGGCAGGGCAACCGCACATTCTTAAAGTATTGCAAATGAACTTTTGCCCCTTTAATCATGGGACAAATACAGAGGTCTTGATGGACTCTCCTCCTTTGCCCTCTGCTCTGCTGTGCTGTGCCCCACTTTGTTGTCGTGCTGGTTCTGTGTAGACATTTCCCATCATGGTGCAACCTCTAAGACCCTGCAGAGATTGATGTGTCTGCAAGAATGTGCTAAAGAGATCTAGAGCAATGGTTTTCAACCAAGGGAGATTCCCACCTGCCCCTTCCCATCCAACCACAGATATTTAACAATGTCTGGAGTTGCTTTGGGTTTTCAGATTGTGCTGTTAAACATCCCACAGCCCAGAAGACAAGGTCTCACAATAAAGGATGATCCAGGCTAAAATGTCATTAGTTCCACTGTTATGGAACCTTGATCTAAAATATCTTCTTTGAAAGTCACTTCTTAGGAAAGGACCCCTGAATTAGGGTAGGTATCTCTACAAGCATCTCTTATAGTGCACACTTGGGGAATGTAAATAAAAATCACAGTATGATACCATTGCACATGCAGCAAAAGAGGTAAAATGAACAGCAAAGAAAATACTAAGACTGAACACCTCTGTAGCCAACTGTACTTTCATATTGGTTTGGTGGGAAAGTAAATGGATACAAAATCACTTTGAAAAATTGTTCTGTATTATCCAATAAAGCTGAAATAGGCATACCTTATGGTCCAACAATTCCATTCCTATACGTATACCCATCAGAAACATGTACATAAGTTTACCAAAAGTATGCACTAGAATTTTCATTGCAGATAGCTTTGGCAACTGTCTAAAGTCGCCAAAAATTGGAAACAACCCAAATGTCCGTCAGTTGTAGAATGGGTAAATAATTGTTGTATATTCACATGATTGCGCACTATGGAACACAAAGCGGGGAAAGGACTTACAACTCATACAGTGTTATGGTGAATCTCATAAATTAATATTGAGTGAAAGAAGGCAGACACACATATAAAAGTATATGATTGTATAAAGTACAAAATAGGCAGAACTAATCTTTCTTATTAGAAGTCAGGATTTTGATCATCCTTGGTTAAGGGTTAATGATTGGAAAGAAGCATTGAGGAGGACCTTAGGGGGCTGATCGTCTTCTGTTTCTCAGTTCTGGTGCTTTGCCCAGGTGTGTTCACTTTGTGAAAAGTCACAGCACTCCATACCTTTATATGTGCACTCTTCCGTATGTACATTATTCTTCAATAAAATTTTTGAAGTGTGCAGCTGGTACTCTGGAAAGTGGGACAGGCTCTGGATATTTCTACTAATTTTCCCCTTGCATTTTAAGGTGGATTGGTCCAAAGGCACCTTAAAATACAGAGGTTGGCCTGGTTGAGCAGGAGACAGCCTAGGCGCAGATGGAAGATTTCACTTCAGAGCAATGTCTGAACAAAGGAATGATCTCAAAATTAATTTCAAAGTCAATATTTAAGAAAGACACTCTTGTTGCTCAGCGCTGAATCCAGGGGGACCAAGATGGCTGTGTTTAGAGTAGCTTGCAGCTTTGCTGGATAGGATTGAGGAAGCTTTAGGCAGAGGATTGCTAAGAAGGCAAGTGTCAAAAAGTCTGTCTTGCAATGGCACTTTGCTCATGCCATGATTTTGTTGATGCTTGACCTAATCATCTCTTTTTCTCTTCATGGCAAAAGAGATAATGGCCATGCTTTGAACACAGGCTCAATTCTTTTTAATTTTATTACGAATCCCTAGCAGTCAGATGGCACTGAATGTCTTTTAGTTGGTTTTGTTGTTGTGTTTGTTTTGTGTGGTTAGCTGTGATGCTAGAAAATTATTTTTTCTCTGCTTCAATTTTCTTATATCTAAAAGGCGCATGAAGATAGCATTGTAAGAGGTAAAGTGCTCTATTTATGCCTAATATTATTATACTAATTAACATTAAATCCTGTTAATAACTCAAGAAAACAGATTTAATGTGAAATCGTGAGATCCCAGGGGAAACTTTCCAAAGTTCCGTCCTTATGGCTCTTCACTGAAAAAGCCTTTTCTTTCAGCTCTTTAAGCTTACTCCCCTTTGTAGACCCCTGCTATGGGAGGGCTTCCTTGGGAGTTCTTAGCAAGGAGTAGTTCTGGAAGGAGGCACCTTACCTAGAAGCCATGAGGGCTCACAGTGTACAGTTTGTAACACTGTACAGTGTTAGTACTGGCGGCTGGATAGAGGTTGTCATTTTACCCCTAGAGAAAGGTCCCGCTGTTGAAGGCTAGTGTAGGCAAATAACATATTTTAAATGTTGTACAGCATATGGAAATTTCTATTACTGCAAACATTTGGTTTGGTTCTGTGCCTGTTCAACATATTGCACATTTCTAAATTAACCATCTTCTAAATGGAGTACAGTTATGATTCATGTTTGCATTTCCCCTGTGGGTAGAAGACTCAAGGTGGGTGCTGCATACTTGCCTTTCTACAGCCACATGTATGGATCTCAATCCTGAACGTTGATTTCTTGTGCCCAGCCAAGAGGTGAGCTACTGAATGGGAGTGAGGGACTGGAACTATTTGTTCAGAATATCCAGCATGCCAAATTCTGACCCTTTTAGAACCAGAAGGAGGGCAGAGAATTGCAATCCACAATTTCCCCCACTGCCAGTTCTCATTTCCTTCATTTATGAGACTAATCTTCTGGCAGGAAGAACTGGGATGGGTAATTCATGTTATATTTCCTTTGGTGTCTTATGTAAAGTACAACCTTCTAATAAAAAAAAATCTTAATTAGAATCCACTTCTTTGAAGCATTTATCATTTCAATTTTCTGATTAAAAAAATTAGAAAACTGGGTAAAAAGCATAAGTCAGAACATAAGATATTTTCAATAAGTTGATGAATATGTGAGTGTTCTTAATACTATTCTATCTACTTTTAAGACTTGCTAGAAAACTTTCATTATAAAAATGACCCATAAATTCATTATCCAGATTTCATTACTACGAACATTTTTGTGTGGTTCCATATAATATTTTCCATATTAGTGTTTTATTTTCGAATGCTGCTACATTCCGTGAGTACTTGTTTCAATTACCTGATAAAACTTGACAACGTTTGTGTTTGACCTGTTGGCCCTTAAAAAGAAGGGAATAATCCGAACTTTTGTTAGGGATAGGGTTTAAATCCCAAAATGAAAATAAATGAAAAATGCCTGGAATAGTAAAGTGTTGCAGTGTTGTAACCACCTAGCCCAGTGCCTAGTACTCAGTAAATAAATGGAACCTCAGTAAATGAGCAGAATTCAGACATGATGTGTTATCATAAAGTCCTTTGACCTCATATATTAGGAATTCCAGAGTGAATCCACATCATCCTGAGTTGAGACAGAGGTTGCTTTACTTCCTGAGTAGCTTTTGAATCTTGAGTTTTACATCATGGATGTAGCTATAGATTCTCTCACTGCCCCTTTCATGAATGGAAGGCTGGCCGTTTTGGGGGGGGTGAAGGGGAAACTTATGTCATTATCAACTTGTTTGCTTCCTTGCCAAGCCAAGATCTCCTTCAGGAACCATACCCGAGTCACTGAAAAAGCAGAAAAAGGTAACACATGAATCAGGGTTGCTAAATTGAAACTCAGGAGACTATGGAAACCATAATGGTTTTTTTTTTGTTTGTTTGTTTTCTGCTTTTGGGCTTTTGGTTTTTTTTTTTTTTTTTTTTTCTTGCTAACTGGAAAGAATACTTTGCTTTACTAGAGCCATTCCTCAAAGATGAAGGAAGTGCCGATGATGTGGAATTACCCATTGTGTTGGTAAATTTTCGTGTAGTATCTTTGGAGAGTTAGAGCTATGTGATATGCAGCTATCACTCACTGTGATACGAGAAGAGGGACAGTGCATTTGCTGCTGTATTAACATGTCGATTTGAGGCTCAGAGATTCCAGCTGGTCATGAGCTTACTTCTTCCTTTCTTTGGCATCAAGGTGATGCCAACTAAAGGAATACATGGTGTTTGGGTTATTAGAGGCACAGGACAACGTATAAGAGAATACGTTTCATCTTTGGCCTCCCTACCTTCCCTCAAAAAGCCCAGTTGACCTCCACTGCTTGCAGAGTGCTCTTCCCTTCTTCCCGTTCAGGCTTGCCCTCTCTAGTAAAACAGTCCTTTACTGCTGCTTCATTATCTCTGACCTTACTCTCACACATTAGAGAGCGTGGACAAGGTTTTAAATTGCCACCCATTTTCATTCTATGATGGCCTGGGTAAGAATTCTGATTTGCCGATTCCTAACTGATCTTGGACAAGTTACTGGGCTCAGTTTTCTCTTCTGTAAAATGTGATTAAGAATAATTCCTACTTCAATGCATCACTATAACGAATAAATTAGTTAATATAATTAATACGTGTTAGTGCTCAGAAAGTGTCTGGCACGTAGAAACTAATTGGTATGATTAATTCTTATTAAGTTGTTCATTTCCTCAAGGAAGAAATCCTCTTAGAGGCTTGATGCAGTTTAGTATTATGGGTTGGACATTGGTCTACAGTACTTCCTAGCTACTCTGTTAATCCAAATCAGGTTCCCACGCTTCCAGTCTTATACTGGATAAAAAAACATCAAAACACAAGATGTTCACACTGGAAGGAAACAAGTTAATGTAATATTTTCATTTTATACTGACCTGTTCTTCAGATTCAGTCTTTAGGCATTGTGTTCCTTATTTCTCTATGTAAGTCTGATGCCAGTGCTTTGAGACATTAAAGCAAGTCATTGAGAAAGACATTTGCAAATATTTGAAACATACTATATAGGCAACAACCTCTTCTGCTTTTGCGTACTTAGAAGGAGGCAGCGCCAACACAGAGGTGGATTTTACTTTAGGCTTTTTGAATTCACGATTTGGAGCTTGAACTCTCCCTTATAGCCCACAGTCTAGACATGTAAAGAAAAGTCAAAGGTCACGACCAAAAAATATGTTCAGTACCATTCACGTGGGAAAATACCCAACACACACACATCCCATGTATGATTGTGAGCCCAGGTTATTTCTTCTCTGAGAAGAAACTTCCTGGTGGTCCATTTGCATGTGGTGCCACCTCTGTGCTTTTCTCCTAGAGATTCAGCACTGGAATGCTAAGAAAATAGTCTGAGCTCCCGATTCCCTCCTGAGATGATTGCCTGGAGGATCATGGAGGAAAAAATGAAAACCATTTTCCCTTATTTAAAAATGTGTGCTGAAAATACCATTCAATCCTTTCCCTTTCCAGGAAAGTCCTAGGGAGATGTGAAAGATTGGGTACACGCATCATTCTAGAAAACTTTGCCAATGAACAGTGTATTGACCCAAGTTCTGAAGAGGAAAGGTGCTCAAATATTTACCTAGAGCACTTCACTGAAAGGGTGCCCCACGGGTGCTTGGAGGTGGCCACTGGCAGGCTCTTGGCACCAACCACATTTCCTCTGTTCTAAGGAACCATTCATTCCCACCTGGTGCTTCCCCACACCCACTGCCCTCTCCCTTTCCAGTACCCTGTAGGAAGATGTTTTACAAACTGTGTGCATGGATATTTTTGTGCCTCCAGCAAGAATGTTGTTTGCCTAAAATCAAGAATTAGAATAGAAACTTCAGGAACCTGGATTTCCAGCCTCGAGTGCAGCTGTTCAGACACTGTCCTGGGGAGAAACTATCTGTGATATTTCATCAGAGCTGGAGACAGACACTTGTTTAAGATATACAGTAACATTCTTAGCCTCTTGGCCTTCACGGTCTTTCTGTTTGAATTTCTCTTCCCTGTAAATAACTATAAATGTTAGTGCAAATATAGACACAGGTACCCCAATTTCATCCCGAATGCTAGATATGAATTTGGTCAAGTCATGTTCATGTTCGTGTTATCTCCATTTCCTATTCTAACCCAAAATAGTATAGTTTTATGAGACTGTATTGATCAATTGGTGCTGCTATAAAAATATAAGCATGTATCAGTGTATATATTTTATATGGTGAAATGAGTCCATTTTTAATGGATGTTAGTGTTGGTGCCTAGGCTGAGCTGATGAGCCCAAAGGGAAAGCACTACTTACAGTCTGCCCAAGCCATTAGGATAATCTTCCCTGATTTCAGATAAAATCCTCACAATTTTTCTAAGAATTAAAAATAAGTTTTTAATTTATCAAAATTAAAAATATTATAAGCTAAATAAAGTAGCTGGGAATCCATGACAAAGCTATCCAGAGGAAGATTTTAGTTGTTTGCTTTTAATTAAAATTTGATTTGTGACCAGTAATTCTTTCCTCTCTTAGTTCGTGTCTTGTTTGAACATATCTTTAAGTTCCCAGGAGACCACCATACAGAGCTTGCAGGTGATTTGCTATTGCTGATCTGCATGCAGATGCTAAGGCAGAAACTTAAAACCAACTTAGTTTTAATGCCACCATAAGGCCCCAAAGGTGTCATTGGTAAGACACTGGTAAGATGTTAATAAGGGGACATGGACAAAAGAAGAGCAGAGTGCACTACTGACCCAAGGAAAACAGGTGAAAGAACACGTGGAATGGGCAAGACAGGTCCCCTCCCTCCACCCCAGGAAGAGTTTACTCAGGAGACACCAGTGGCATAGTTTATGGGAGAACTGGGGCCTCTCGGTCTTGCTGAATTAAAAAGGAAAGACTGTAAATCTACTGAGTTTCTAGAGTTTACTCAATAATGCAAACAAAAATAAACCAGTGTCAGTATACGTGGTTCAAACATGCCTAGGAAGGCAATGGAGCCAGTAATCTCTTGTCACTATTAATTAAGTATATCCTCTAACAGCCTTGACTCTGGCTGTTAATCTTCACACCTTCCTTTGGGGTCCCTGGGCAGCTGCTTTGGAGGTCTTAATGAATCTCTGACCAATCTGGGCCATGGTCTAGTCACAAAAACAACAGCCAGAGGTGTAATAAGATATTCTGTGAAGAATGCATGTTCAATATTATTAGATCAGTTCTGCTGTTGGATAGCTGATATCACAGCTTACATAAAGGTGGTAAAATCTACAAATGGCATTCCAACTCATGTACGGAAGGAGAAGTCAGATGTTACTGAGATGGGGTAACTTTACCTGGTCAGACCATCATGAAGTTACCAAAATCAAAGCAGGAAGAAACTTTGTCTTCTATATTCCAATTTAATGTGGATCACTTTTTGGGGGAATTACTTTTTTAAAAAGAGCTTTGATTTAGTGACCAGTTTAGTAATTCTATATTGAGCCACATGTATTTTAGGTGGGAAAGACTTCATCTCAGTCAAGCCAGGGTTCCTCTACCAGCCTTGCCCTTGAGTTAATAAACTGCTTATGGTCTTTCATATTTTCAAGATGATGAGTGGTGTTCTTTAGTTGTCCTTGATCCATGTGGGCATCTGTTGAGAAGAAGATCATTTTAACTAGTCATCAGTGATCATCTACTCTATTAGCTGCTGAATATTAACTTCCAGACGTGAGACCCCTTCAGTGGTAGTGGTTTAGCTTAATACTTCTTCTCATGAGCACAAGGATTTCATCCAAGATGAACTTGGTATACTGGTTAATTTTCTGTGTCAACTTTGCTAGACCATTGTGCCCGTATATTTTCTCAAACATTATTGTGGATGTTTCTATGCTTTGGGGTGAGATTAACATTTGAATCAGTGGACTTTGAGTAAAGCAGATTGCCCACCAAGAAGTGGGTGGGCCTCATCCAATCAATTGAAGGACTGGATAAAACAAAAAAGTCTGCTTCCTCTGAGCAAGAGGGACTTCTACCAGCAGATAGCCTTGTAATGTAGACTGCCATGTCAGTTCTTCCCTGGGCCTCCAGCCTGTTAGCCAGCCTCACCCTACAGATTTTGGACTTGCCAAGCTTCATAAATGCATGAACCAATTCCTTAAAATAAATATTTCTCTCTCTTTCTTTCTCTCTCTCTCTCTCCACACACACACACCCTTATTTGTTCTGTTTCTCTGAAGATCCTTGACTTATACAGCTGAATAAGAAAAACTCCGTGGACTAAGACCCTTTCTTTTTCCATCACTTCCACTCCTGACTTGGAAGCTTTTCCAACAAGTCAGGCTGTTTAAGACCCCATCTGCCAGGGTATGAGAGATGTACTTGTACATGGTACGAGGTACGATGTACCTTGGTGAAGGTACAGAGAAAAGGCTGTTCTTGTCAGTATTGGTAGGGTGTGAATTGGTGAGCCACTTTGAAGAGTAACTTGAAAGTATTTATGAAAACTAAAAATGCCCAAGTCTGTGATATATTTAAGCCTAAGGAGAGAGTTGCAGGGAACAGAAAACGAAAGGGGATATTTCACAGAAAACACTCTAAATGATGGTGTCCAGGCAGCATGCTAACATATAAGGGAATGAGAAATTTCCTCTCATTTCTGCATGAAGCAAGGTGTGGCTGCAAAGGGGGGCTACACCAGCCCTTCAAGAGCTGCACTACCCCATGGAGTACAGAAGGAGCAGACATAGCTGGAAAAGGCAGCAGTAGTTGATATGTTGGAGTGGGGCTGGGGAGTGTACCCAATGGTGGCTCAATATCAGCACAACAATTCTCTACACATAGCAGGGACCTCAACGAGAGACATAGGGTCAGGCACACTGATAAAGAAAGGATAAGTGTGATGGATGCGGTATGACCCTTTTTGAAGATGGGATTTCTAGAGATTCTCCTAGGAGAATGTCACAGGGACATTCTCAGTGTGGGACGTGAGGTCAAAAATCAGTAAAATATGAGTCTGTGATATTATTATGACCCATCTCAAGCCCCAAACTCTTGTATCCTTTGGAAGTATGGATTACCATAATATTAAGAAAATAAACACATTTAACTATCAACTTGCCTTTCTCTCTGTCTCTTAACTTCCCTGCTTAATTGCCAGACCCTGATATATTTCTTTTGGACTAGTCACTGCCCTATGGAAAAACACCTCAGTGTTTTAGGAGGTAGTAAAGGACCAGATGACATACAAGGAAGACATTTTAACTCTTTAAATGGGAAAAAGATGCTTCCAACTTCTGTGAGCATCTGTAGTCAAGGAAACCGAATTTCTATTACATATGATTATGATCAACAACAAGGAAGCTGTGAAGCACAGCCTTTTCTCCCTGCACAGCAGTTAACGGACACCAAGGAAAGTGTAGACGCTTCCAGGAAGCATAGTGACCCCACTGCAGTAGAATGTGTTTACTGAAATGTTCCTGGGTGACGAAAAATAAAAAGCAGAGATATGTGTTCCTACTCCTAGATGGGAAACGCATGCTCCAAAGAGGAGAAGGAATTCCACGAGGATCTCAGAGTGAATCCAGTGCAAGCCCTCCTCGTGACTCCAGTTTTTTTTATTAGATTACCCTGAGCTCCTCTCACTAGAAAACTATTGCAAGAGTACCCACCATCCTGTAGCATCCATGCTCCTTGACATTTGGCTTTCCAGTTCTCCTACAAAAAGGGCAGTAGAATGTGCTTACACATTTCCTCATTCAGGGTTTAGTCATGTACCTTGCCTTGGCCAATAGAGGAAGGTGTGCATAACTGGACACCTCACCTGAGTTGAGCCCTTAAGATACCTGGTTCCCATCTTCTCCCTTCCACCTCTGCCACAGTGGAGGGAAGAACTGTCTTTGCTATCCCCTGGGTCAAATGGAGCAGATTCACTTCCGCAGGACACAGTTTATATGAACTACTCTAAAATATTCCATTGCTGCATGAGAAATGGCATTGGAAAACCCATATGCTCTCTAATGATTATTTATATAGACATAATGAACAATATGCATAGTCCCAGAGAATATATTTTTTTGAGAATATATTTTCAAACGTTATTTAAAAAGACTGGGATGAGCACTGGGTGTTATTCTATATGTTGGCAAATTAAACACCAATAAAAAATATATTTATTTAAAAAAAGAGAATGAAAAAAAAGACTGTGTAACTACTCAATTAAGGAAGTACATAAATTTTATATTTTGCGAAGGAGCAAAAAGGTTCAAGGCTATTCTCTGGTCTTTCTCTTTTCTATTTTTTTAACAGCTTTATTGAGGTATAATTTAAATAAATTGACCTGTTTTGTGTACAATTCACAAATTTTAGTATATACAGAGTTGCACAACTATTAACACAATCTAATTTTAGCACATTTTCAGCCTCCTAAAAAGAAAGCTTATGTGCATTTAGAGTCTCTCTCTATGCCTATATCCAGCCCTAGGCAACTATAAATCTACCTCTAGCCTCCAAGTATTTTCTTATTGGACATAAAAAGGGAATCATATATGTATTCTTTTGTGTCTAGGCTTCATCTTTTTAAAAAGGTGGAAAATAGGGGTGCCTGGGTGGCTCAGCCAGTTAAATGTCAGGCTTCGGCTCAGGTTGTGATCCAGGGATCCTGGGATTGAGCCCCACATTGAGCTCCCTGCTCAGTGGGGAGCCTGGTTCTTCCTCTCTCTCTGCTGTTGCCCCACTTGTGCTCTATTTCTCTTTTTCTCTGTCAAATAAATAAATAGATAGATAAATAAATAAATAAACAAACAAACAAACAAACAAATAAATAAATCTTTTTTTAAAAAAGAGGTGGAAAATGCCTGTCTTCTCCTCTAAGGTTTTGATGGATTCCTGTGTCACATTTAGGTCTTTCATCCATCTTGAATTTATTTTTGTGTATGGTGTAAGAAAGTAGTCCATCTTCATTCTTTGCATGTTGCTGTCCAGTTTTCCCAACATCATTTGTTGAAGACATTGTCTTTTTTCCATTGGATATTCTTTCCTGCTTTGTCAAAGATGAGTTGACCATACAGTTGAGGATCCATTTCTGGGTTCTCTGTTCTGTCCTATTGACCTTTGTGTCTGTTTTTGTTCCAGTACCATACAGTCTTGATGATTACAGCTTTGTAATAGAGCTTAAAGCCTGGAATTGTGATGCCTCCAGATTTGGTTTTCTTTTCAACATTACTTTGGTCTTTTCTGTTTCCATATAAATTTTAGACTTGTTTGTTCAAGCTCTGTGCAAATTCTGGTGTTATTTTGATAGGGATTGCTTTGAACGCATAGATTGCTCTGGGTAGTATAGATATTTTAACAATGTTTGTCCTTTCAATCCATGAGCACTGAATGTTTTTCCCATTTTGATGTGTTTTCTTTAGTTTCTTTCATTAGTGTTCTGTAGTTTTCATAGTATAGATCTTTTACCTATTTGATTAGGTTTATCCCTAGGTATCTTATCATTTTGGGTGCAATTGTAAATGGGATCGATTCCTTGATTTCTCTTTCTGCTGCTTCATTATTGGTGTATAGAGATACAACAGACTTCTATGCATTGATTTTTTTTATCCTGCAACCTTTCTGAATTTCCTGTTCTAGCAATTTTTTGGTGAAGCCTTTTGGGTTTTCTACATAAAGTGTCATGTCGTCTGTGAAGAGTGAAAGTTTGACTTTTTCCTTGCTGGGTTGTATGTCTTTTATTTCTTTTTGTTGTTTGATTGCTGAGGCTAGGACTTCCAATACTATGTTGAACAACAATGGTGAGTGTGGACATCCCTGTCGTGTTCCTGACCTTAGCACAAAAACTCTCAGTTTTTCCCCATTGAGGATGATATTAACTGTGGGTCTTTTATTCATGATGTTGCGGTATGTTCCATTTATCCCTACTTTCTTGAGGGCTTTTATCAAGAAAAGATGCTGTACCTTGTCAAATGCTCTTTCTTGCATCTGTTGAGAGTATCATATGATTCTTAGTCTTTCTTTTATTAATGTGGTGTCATGTTGATTGGTTTATGAATATTGAAGCACCCCTGCAGCACAGCAAAGGAAACCATCAACAAAACTAAAAGACAATTTATGGAATGAGAGAGGATGTTTGCAAATGACTTAGCAGATAGAGGGCTAGTATCCAAAATCTATGAATAACTTACCAAACTCAACACCCAGAGAACCAAAAATCCAGTCAAAAAATGGGTAGAAGACATGAACAAATAGCTCTCCAAGGAAGACATGCAAATGGCTAACAAACACATGAAAAAATGCTCAATTTCACTTGTCATCAGGGAAGTACAAATCAAAAACACAATGAGATACCACCTCACATGGCTCAGAATGGCTAAAATTAACAATTTAGGAAAAAAGAGGTATTTGTGAGGATGCAGAGAAATGGGAACTTTTTTTACACCATTGATGAGAATGCAAACTGGTGCAGCCATTCTGGAAAACAGTATGGAGGTTCCTCAGAAAGTTAAAAATATAACTGTCCTATGATCCAGCAATTACACTATGAGGTTATTTATCCAAAGGATACAGAATTAGTGATTTGAAGGGGCACATGCACCTCAGTGTTTATAGCAGCAATGCTATAATAGCCAAAATATAGAAAGAGCCTGATGCTTATTGATTGACGAATGGATAAAGAAGATGTCACACACACACACACACACACACACACACGTTGGAATATTACTTAACAATCAAAAAGAATGAAATCTTGCTATTTGCAATGACATGGATGGAACTGGAGTATATTATGCTATTATGCTAAGTGAAATAAGTCAGACAGAGAAAGACAAATACCATATGATACCATATGATTTCACTCATGTGAATTTAATAAACAAAACATAAACATAGGTGAAGGAAAGGAGAAATAAAATAAGAAAAAAAAAGGGAGGCAAACCATAAAAGATTCTTAACTATAGAGAACAAGCTGAGAGTCGTTAGAGGGGTAACTGGGTGAGGGGCATTAAGAAGGGCACTTGATATAATGAACACTGGGTGTTATATACAACTGATGAATCACTAAATCCTACTTCTGAAACTATAATACAATATATGCTAACTAATGTAAATTTAAATAAAATCTTTTTTTAAAGGTGGAAAATGTGATATAAATCACTGTGATATAAAAAGATTTGACATTTTGAAACCTAACAAAAGCTACAGAGGATTATGCATAGGGGCTACTTTCAAAAAGAGGTGAACTTAGTGTTGTCAGAAAAATTTAGCATGGATAAGGATTCTATTGCTTTATTTATAATTCGCTGAACTATTCGTGACTTAAGGAAGATTAAACAAGAGTTGCATAGAGATGCAGTTCACAGGTTCACCCAACATACAGCAAATGGTCTTTCTATGGAAGGTGGGTCCTGGGCAATAAAGGGAGTATGGTCATCCGAATATGAAAGAAGATAGGAAAGACAAAAATAGTGTTTGAGCAAAAATACCTCAGTAGTTACTTCCAAACTCATTCTGGCGTCAGTCTCTGCATTTCTTACAGCTTCTGTCCAGAGAAGAATGTTTGATGTTTGAATAGATTAGGAAAACCTGTATAGTGAAAAACATCTAGCTAAGGACTCAATCAATATAGATAGGTATAAATGACCTCACCTTAACTTAAAAGATATCATTCAAATCACTGGAAAAAAAAATCAACCATCCCTGTTTTTATGTAATATGAATGTGATTTGATCACCAAACTGAAATAACACATGGCAAGCTTACAGGTAATTTGACTGGCTTGGGCTATGTGGACATTTTCTAGAGAGGTCCTAAGGTCTTCACAAATATAAGCTGTATTTCCTAAAGCTTCCACAGTATATTTTAAAAATAATCCAACAATGATAGCATTTCTGATAAAATACGCCTTTAGTTAAATAAAATAGCCCTTTGAAGTTGGGAGAGTGAAGAGGAACAGAATAATTAATCGCACTATGATAACTTCGTAAAGTCATATGGAAATAGAAGCCTGTATGAAATTAAGTGGCAAAAGAATAAATTGTAGCATTCACTAGCATATTCAAACCCTCCTCATTAAGTAGCCTATTTAATAGTAGCTAGGAGTGTCTCCAGATGGTGTCAAGTATCTAAGGTCCTGGTAGATATGACCCCTGTAATGACAGACCAAGAGCTTTTCCTTCATTGCTGTGCACCAGTTAAACATGCTGATGAAAGATGCACGTGGGGCTATTTGGCCCATCTGCCCTAATATTTCATCTCCAAGTTCCCTGGTTCAAACTCGGAAGGCTCATCCCCGACCTATCCAGTGCTAAGTTTGATAGCTAAATACAACATTAATTACAGTGCATGTATCAGCATGCTTACCTAATATTTAACAGATAAAGGAACCACTGGCAGAAAGGATACATTTATACTTGCAATAAAAGAGTGAAGAAAATAATTTTTTTCTTGCTACGACACATATGGTTCCACTTTCATGGTTCTGTCTGTCTCCCGGGTTAATGACATCCCACCATATGCCCAAGAGCAAGGAGTGATGGAACGGACATGCTGCTCAAACAGATGAAACAAGCTGAATCGTGTGTCCCTGGCCATAAAATGCCATTCAAGTGACCCCATAAGTTGACATCTGCCCACATATTGTGGACATTTGGGGCCAAGTTGCCCATTTGTTTCGTTCTGGTCAAAATGTAAATATTATACATAAAAACATTTACAAGTACAGTCTTCTTTATTTTTTAGAGACTGGGGAAATGCTAGGTCAGCTGGGTAGGAGTTGTAGCTGTACTTTGTAATACTTTCAATGTGTCTTGATAAATTACATGCTTCACTTCAAAACAGTTATGTCCCTATAATCGACATGAAAACTAGTATGCAATATTTTTTTTTTCTCGAAGTACAAAACAACCCTTCGGAAACATAATATAATTTGTGCATGTCAGTAATCCATTCAATCAGTATTTTTGAATCCTGGTTGATCCCTGCTTTTATTTGATTGACTCGTTCTACCTTGCGATAGCTAGTGTTATGCCACAGGGCACTTGGAATATGATGAGGCTGGAAAGAAGTAGAGATATGCAATCTCTTGCTTCTTTCTTTCAGTAGAATTCTTTCAGTAGAATTGTTAACCACCACCACCACCACAACAAAAATCTATTGAAGTGGTATCACTGGTATTTTCCTTTATGTTTACTCAAATATAGCTATTTCCTCATTGACAAGTAGCAAGATAATCATACTACAAAATCCAGATTTCAAACACTCCTGCTCATTGTGACCTTTGGTTTTTATTTACAAGAGAAATCCCACAACTGATACACACAATCTCTGTACTAAACTTAATTTACCTTTCTTAATGTCGTTATATGTTTATGCCTTTAGCACCCCATGTTCACAGAAGAAAATGTGGTGTTCAGTCACAGGAAGTAAGGATATTGAAAGGAAAATGAAACTAGCAAGAAAGATGTGAGTTTCCTCCTCCCCCTCTAGGACTTCCATCCTGGTTTTTATTTGGGGAATTAATTACATAGTGCCAAAGCTGCTTGTTACTGCTTCTCTGTGAAAAAAACACAATTTTAGAGGAAGATGGCTGGTAATGTGTGATCGTAATGCTATGTCCTGAGCATCCCATTGGTGGATTGATTCAGAATCCACCTTATATGATAGCTGATCCAAGTGTAGGCTCTGGTTGTTTATGTATAAACTAATTTAAATAGTCACAGAAATGATGGGACAATTCAGCTGAAATTGTTTTACTATTAAGTGTATCTGATAGAGCTAAACATTCAGTAACAAATGATGAAACAAAAATAAAGCTAATATTTACTTTTTTAAGTCTTCGATTATAGAGTTTTGTGGCTTTCTATTGGAATTAGAATAATATCTGCTTTTTTGGCATGATTTATAGGGTCCTGTATCATCTGGCCCCTGACCACTTATGTGACACCATTTCCTTCCCAGATCCCCTTGCTCATTTCCAGACAGCCACATGGATTTCCTTAGATTAATTTGCCTGAACCAAGCCCATTCCAACTTGGGGCTTTGCACATGCTTGTCCTCTGCCTCCAGTGTGTTATGCAGGGCTTATTCCCCTCTCCCCTCTCTCAGTCCTTGATTTAGATGTCACTTCCTCAAATAAGCCTTTTTTTTTTTTTTGTGGGAGATGGAGAGAGAGAATCTTAAGCAGGCTCTGTGCCCAGTGTGGGGCTCGATCTCACAACCCTGAGATCATGATCTGAGCTGAGATCCAGAGTCAGATACTTAACTGACTGAGCCATCCAGGTGCCTCTCAAATAGGCTTTTCTTAAGGACCTATCAACAGTAGCAACGTACTTGCCCACTACTCTTTGTCTCCTTACCTTGTTTCTCCTTAAACTGTTTCTTCATAGTGCTTATCATTTCCTGACATATATTACAGCTTTATTTGCATATTCTGTTTGTATTAAGAACAAAGTACCATAAAGGAGTTTTGTTTGTGGTCTTATTAGCATTATATCACATGTACTGTAAATTTACCTCACTTTTAATAGTTGATTGGCTTTTTATACATCCTTCAATAAATAGTTTCACCTGTTATAAGATAGGAATGTTATATTTTTTAAGATTTTATTTATTTATTCATGAGAGATATACAGAGAGAAGCAGAGACATAGAGAGAGGGAGAAGCAGTTTCCCTGATGCGGGACTCAACCTCAGGACCCTGGGATTATGACCTGAGCCAAAACCAGAGACACTCAGCCACTGAGCCACCCAAGTGCCCAGATAGAAATGTTCTGGTTGTCCAAAAGTATCACCTTTGAAAGCAAGGTCACTGTATGATCTTTTCATATATTAATTTCTTACATCACTAAATGCATAGGAGATCTAGTGTAAGAGATTATTGCATAAGCGATTATTATTAAGGTATTTTTAAAACTATATTTATTCCTTAATTTGAAAAAGTATTAAATATTTACTATATGTAAGACATTATGTAAGTACTTTGATTCATCTTCAAATTAACCTTTTAGGGTAGATCCTATTGTTACTAGCATTTTATGAAAGAAGAAATTAATAAAAAGAGAACTACGTGATCATGATATGAAGATGGTCGAGGGAGGATTTTTTTATTTTATTTTATTTTATTTTATTTTATTTTATTTTATTTTATTCATTTTATTTTATTTCATTTTATTCATTTTATTTTATTTTATTTTTTGAGGGAGGATTTTAAAATACAATTAACAAGGGTAATGATTTAGGCAGGAGTGGGGTGGTTTGAAACACAGGGTTAGTTGGCGCTGACATTCAATGGGAAGAAGGAAGGGCCTCTCTTTCACAGTAACACAAAAGAAGGAGAAAGTACTACGTGTGGTTGCAGTTTGCTTGGTCATAAGGCATAGCGGATTTCTTTCCTAGGAGAAGGCAATGGTATCTTCTCAGAGCCAGAACAGATGTTTGAGGAACACAGAGAAGGTTTATGAAAGACTACCAGGGAATAAGAAGGACGACCAGGCTAGGGAAAGACTGCTTAGCAGCACTGAGCATCCATATGAGACCGGATGTTAAATTTTCGAGGGACCCAGTCTATACATATGTGTGATTAATTCCAGTAGTTCTTGGCAGCCCAGATGTACACAAGAAGAATATCGACCATTGGATTCATCTAGAGATGGGGTTTCCATGATGAGTGAAGCAGAGGAAAATGAGGAAAGGGGGTTGGGGATCCTGGTAAGCAGTAAAGGGTCTCAAGCAGGAAGAAAGGAAAAGAAGGCAGATGCTGAGAAGTAGAAGGAATCAGAAGGCTAAGAACCAGAGCACTGTTGTCCAATGAGACTTTCTTTCATGATGGCAATGCCATAGATTTGTTGTCCATTATGACAGCTGCTAGTGTTGCGTAGCTATTTACACTTGAAATCTGGCTAGCGAGACTGAAAACTGAATTTTTAATTCTATTTATTTTTCATGAATTTAAATCTAAATAGGTACACTTAGTGACTACCATCCTGGACAGCTTAAGACTAGAGATCCTCATGAAGATGAAGAACTAGTATATGAGGACAAACTAGTGGAGAGGCAGGAGAATGGGAGACTGTTGAGAAAGTGATGCATAAACAGTGTTGTTATGCCCAAACATCTGTTCCCCACCTCTTTTTTAAGAACCTCAATTTTTATTTTGATACCTACACCTCCCCCATGCAGCCTATACCTGGTAGATAGAGCTAATTCTACCCCTAGTTCTAGGGGTTTAGATATATATCTTAGATTTCTGCTAATCAGTTCATAGTAATCTAATCAAAAGCCAATGTTCCTAGTTCTGGGTTGAACATGGGACCCAGTGGGAATCAGTGAGAGTGAAGAGGACCTTTTCTGGAAATTTCAGGGAAGACAGCTATACCACTCTGAATGCACTCGGTCTCTGGAAATTTCAGCGAAGAGACTTTCTCTCTCTTCTGCGGTATAGCACACAGTGTGAAATCTAGAACAATACATATTTTGCCACCCTGAGCATACAGGGTGGGAAGAAACCGGGTCCAGTAAAACCATGTCAAGTCACAGTATCAGTCTGGCCCTAAGGTCTGTCCTCTGTATGGACTTTTCTATTTCATAAACCAATAAATCCCCTTTACAGCTTAAATCAGTTGTTACCTGCAATATACAGAGGCTTAACTGGTATGAGGGGGTGTGTCTTAATTTACAATTTCAGAGATGTAAGAGATCCAGGAGTTGAAAGATTAGTTGTGGTATGGAGTGATGGTGGAGAAGAGTTGCAGGTCAATGGAGATCAAGAGGTCAAGCATTTGAGAGGCCTGAATATTAAAGGCTGCTTTTACCATTCATGATGGTAGCAGGATTTGGGGTGAAGCAGAACCACAAATTGGGTGACAGATCTTTAGAGAAGTAAGCATTGACTGCTCAGTGAGCATTGCAATGAAGTGATGTAGGCATTGCTTAATGGCGTCCAGCTTTCTTCACTCCCTGTTTCCTCTCTCCTTTCCTTAATGTGTGTTTTCAAAATGATTTAAGAGAGCATTAAATAAATATATATATAAATTATAAATAAATATATATATAAATTATAATTATGCATTTTATACCTATATCTATATCTATATATAGCAGTGTAAAGGAAATAAAGAGAAGCACACTGAAAATGCAAGTAAAAAAGAATATAAATCATTTAAGGTTGGGAAGATAAGACAAAGCCAGAGGTAGTAAGGTCAATGCACAAAATACACTAAGACGTCCAGCACTGTTGCTGGAGCTAACCTACAGTTTGGCTCTGAGTTTTCTATTCACGCATCATCTAGTCTCTCTATTTTATCTCTATATATGAAGCTTTTAGAAAGTTTGGCAGCCGTACCTGTTAAGCTCTCCTTTAATTATTAGTTTACATTATGTGCCCAAGGTCACAGAGCTCGTAATAAAGCCCAATTCTTGAAGAAAAAAAGCTCCAAATTTCTAGTCCTGCAGGCTTCCCACTAGACCACATTGCATCTTGAACACAGAGTAATTTCACGGTAGACATCCTGGACTGCAGGGTCACAGGAAAACCAAAGAGCTACTGGGGTATTTTTGTTCGTGACTCTGAGCCCTGGTGACTGAGGATGGAAAAGAATCTGACAGACAGAGCAGGCCCCTGATGGACCATGTCTGGACAGCCTGACCTAGCAGAGGAAGTACTCCGGCTGTCGATCTCCCGGGAGGCCCTGTGCTAAGGTAGCAAATGCTCTACATGTCAGTATTAAGGTGGTTTGGCAGAGGCACGGGGTGTGTGTGTGTGTGTGTGGGGGGGGGTGGAATGCAGTGCGCCAGCCCCCGCCAGCCCTGGCAGGTTTGTGCCTTTGGTGGCTTGAAAGATAAATATCTGGCCACATCCTGTGCATGAGCAGTCTCTTTGCCCACTGCCTCAGTTCACCTCCCTGCTTGGACTATCTGAAACTCTAAGATCCTTGTAAAATCCAACTCCTGTTTTACTCCAGAAGTCAGAATCTGCGTGAGGGAGACATCTCACTGCAGACTGCTTCGAATGCCAGGAATCAAAGCCACCATTTGCCTTCTTGTGTATTCATGGATGTATTCTAACACTCAAGGGAGGAGGGTGTTTTGTGATGGAGGCTTCTGTGTAGATGCTGGGTTCCTGAGGTGTAGCCAAGGTTTTTTGAAGGAAGCTGGAGAAAAAAAACACAAGCGTGCGGCGTTTCCTCCTGGTCATAGACATCCTCATTAGGGACTCTTGGATGGAAAAACTATGGTGGTTCAGTGCAATGGTAGCATTTCTTTAGATAGCTGTTCTTAAACCTCACTGGGTTTTCTAATTCATTTGGTTGGTGCAGTGGAGTACCCGTCCCACAGGTGAATGCATATGTGCTCACGCCACATGACTTCACATGACATTTCAGAGGGATGGGACAAGCCCCTTAAGAAACTCGCCCTTGGATCACCAAAGGAAGAATTTTAGTCCTGTGTGGCTATTTTGGACAGCTTGAGTCCACTAGAGGTTCTAAAAATAAATTGTTAAAAATGGCACTGACCTTCTAAGTGTCCAGAGACTTAGGTTCATGTCCCAACTCCATCACTTACAAGCTGTGTGACGTTGGGCTCTCCATCAGTTTCCTTGGTGTAAAACATGGATGGTAATATCTGCCCTTCCTATTTAATAGAACTTGAGGATCAAGTGAGAAAGATTCCAGATTTTCAGGAAACGAGATCGGACCTAATGGATTTGTGAAGTTCCTCATTGTCACACATTTCTTGTCCTTGTGCTATCTCAGTCTCCTCAGGAAACCCATAACCAGTGCCGAATGGACTTCCTTCTTCCTTGTAACTGGGTGAGCTTCCAGTAAACGTGGCAGGCTCCAACCCCTGCTTGCCAATTTCTGCCACCTTTATTCCATGTGGCCCAAAGTCTGTTGCTAGACTCTTGTTTTAAAAAGGGACCACTTGGAGATAAAAATCAGAGATGTTTTGTTAATGATCAGATAGTGAATTAGGTTCAGCATTAATAATTGGTTATTTATAAAGGCGTGTATCAGTGCTAAGTGTGATATTTGTGTCTTGTCCATCTTTCCCTTCCTGACATAACCACATAAAAGCAGACAGTGCAACAAAGTGGCTCTTCTTGAACCAGGTGAAGTAGCAGACATCTTTAATCCCTCCCTAAATCACTGCACATAGGTATGGGCCTGGGTCACAGACACAGAGCTGTCCTGCTCATCATATAGGACCTTACAATTAATGCACATTGTTCTATAACCTCCTACAGAAGAATCTCATCCCCACCATCTCATTAGGACCATATTTAAAAACGAGGGGAGGGTTTAGTTGATGTATTTTAAAAACTAAAATCATATATAATAATGATTCTTACTATTAAGTAGGCATGGCAATGCTTTATATCTGTATCTTGCCCTTAAAGCTTTTTATATGCATTATTCTGTAGGTTGCCACGTCCAATACGAGATATGTTGGAAGGCCTGATGGGCTTAGAGTGGGTGAACAGAAGCCAGCCTGACAGAAAGGGCAGAGGGAAGCGAAGGCTCCCTCCACTCCTGTTAGAGATGACGTGTTGTCACCCCACAAGTCAACGGGCCAAGGCCCCTCCATCCCCAAGATGAGAGCTGCCCTCGTAGGGAGTCAGTGATTTATGGCATCCTTACTGCAGGGATGAAAAGTGACAGGAGGAGCTCAGGGATTTCACGTCTAGACAGGGCGATGTCCGAGGAAGCCGGTGCTCTCCTCCAATTAATCTGAGAACGCCTTGGTAAATTTTGTTCTTTTTTTGTACCCTGTGAGGAAATGAGGAGTTTGTTTTTGCCTGTGACAAAACCCATAACCTTTAGGATATTATTGAATGAGCACTCCTGGATTAATTTTAGTTCCCATCTCCAGCCTGGGGCTCACTTCTAATTTCCATCCTACTGAGGAAGAGCCGGAGAGGCCTAAAGAAGTCAAAACAGGAACACGTTAGATATTGGTCACAGTGTGATCTTGCTGAGAGCTCACCAAACCTCTCTGACGTATGCCCTTGTGTGCCCTGGAGACTTCCACTCCTGGCCTGTGGCCAACAGGGGCACGAGGACAGAAGAATCACTGCTTTATCAATTGTCCTCAGAAGCTATTCCTCGTGCCCTATACCATACAGGCCTTCACTCTGATTAGTCACTTTAGAAATTTTATTAAATCTTTTATTAAATCTTTAACAGCCATTACTGGAGGAGCCAAGTTTTGAGAGCAGAAGGTTATTATTTTTTTTTCCATGCACGAGAAGGGGGAAAATGTATCTTATGCAGTAAAAGTGAAGAAATCTGAGGAGCCCCATTTAAGTGTTTTCCTCCTTTTCTCTGGAGCCCCCATCTCTTCCTCCATGGGCAGCAGTAATACCATGACGATGGGGCCAGAAATATTTAAAAACATTTTAAAGTTACCACCGAAAGGAGAAAACGGTACATTTACACTCGTCTTTCTCCACTTAATGGCATTACCAGAGATGCCTTGTCCCCCTTGGGCCATAAATTGAGACATCACTCAACAGTTGTCCTGGCAGATTTCCCCCAGAAAGGCCACTTATGAAGTGACTAATCGTATTGGAGCCTAATTTACTGAACATTGAAAGCAATTGGGTTGGGGGAGATTAGAAGACTATGAACCTGGGATATGAGCCATTATGTCCCCACATTGAGGACTCGAGTCTAGCTCATCCTTGCATCCTCTCCAAGGAGATGAGGCCTTTTTCCCTTTCCCATCAGACTGCAGAAATCACTGCCTGGTTGGGGAAAGCCACCACATTAGGAGCTTTAGGCTAAGACTTGCAAAAGCCGTGGTCTTTCTGGTCTGGAATGGACATTAACTTTTCCCTGGGCAGCTTTAGTAAGAGCACTGGGGTACGCTTGAGGTCAGAGAGGAAATGAAGATTATAAGTGTAATGTAATATTCATTTCCCCAAATTTGGATAACCCAGTGACTTAAATCAGGGAGACCTTAATTCTAAACCCTACACGGAGCCTCCTCATATTTCAGAGCTCACCTCCTGAACCACCTCTTTCCCCTATGTACTTTTTGCTCCTGGAAAGGAGCTTGGCTATAGGGAAAGCTATTAACATCCACGTTCCTCTGGAAGTTTATGTCATAAAGTGAAGGGCCTGACCCTCTTTGGAAGAGGGGAGCCGACGACGGGACTTTCTGGAGAGGTGTGGACGTCACTCTCATCTTCTCCCACACCAAGTAGTAATCCTACCATATGTTCACTCCCCTATGTGCCAGTATGTTCTCAACCTCCACCCCCCCCATTCCCTCTAGTGCTGTTTTTGGTCAAATGGCAGCTATACAGTAACCCAATCATGATTTCGCCAAGCTGTATATCCTTATTTGATGATTACATGCATGGCAGCGTTTTATTTGTTGCAACATTCTTGGCAATACTCTAGGTTGGGCCAGGTGGGGGATAGCCACTCACAGCTTCAGAACCAAAGCAACGTAAAATAAAAGGAACTCCATTGAAGAGAGCATCCCCTGGTCGCCATGCCTTCCACCTGAGAGGCTCTAACAGTATTGATTGAGCTTCAGCTGACTAGAGCATCAGTATATCAATATCACAGAATTATTCAGCAAGTCTTTGACACCATCTCTTCGGGAATGGACTGCTCTTTAATTTCTTGCCACTGGATACTCAGTTTGAGTTGAGGGAGAGTGCACTATGTTCTGTGAGTGAATTCCAGCTACAAAGAAGGGAGAAAAGAAGTGGGGCGTGGGGGAGAGGGAACAGCTAATGTGCCAGAGTGTCTATGAGTGTAAAGTCACGTACTTGAGTGTTCTGCTGCCAAGAAGAATTAAAACATGCAGATGCCTTTATGCAGAAGTGACCACATTATGCAAGACAACATAACAACACTCCTGTGCCAGTATTAAAAAGGTTCTTTGAATATGAAGTTCCAATAAAATGACTAATCCCAAACGAAGAAAATTCTTAAGTGGTTCTGAAGAACTCGATTGATTGTGTGAGCATTGTGGCCTCTGCTTACCTACCTCGATTAAAATTCTTAACCCAGTTTCTCTAAAGGCATTTCCAAAGGCTAAGAAAGTCCATCACCAAGTTTTCATTCCTATGTAGAATTAAAGGATACTTACAATGATGATAAAAATCGAAGTTAATATTGTATCCCCAAACAGAAGAGCCCAGAGAATTAGACAAATACCTGCTTGGTGGGCAGTGGGAAGAAGGGAGTGTTTCTACCCATCTGAAACAATTTTATTTTATTTTATTTTATTTTATTTTATTTTATTTTAGCAAAAGCAGTTGTGAAAGATATGCTAATGAGTAAATTCCTATGAAGCTTAGAGTTTACCAAAGAGATACAAATGTCTACAAAGAATGATAGGGCATGACTGAGGAGTTCATCTACTGTGAGAGCACAGAAAAGAGAAAGCTCAGAGCATGGTTTAGTGACATTCGATTTGACTTCCAATAGTCACCCCATTCCTGACCCAAAATTAATTTCAAATGTCAACAAATACTGACTGTTGACGCTGAAGCTAAATCTACCTGTCATGTGATTGATCGATCATGAGGCTGTTCAGAGCATGGGCTCTGTGGGGTTTTTTTTGGTTTCTAAGTCCCCGTGTGACCATGGACTATTTATTTTACCTCGTATTGCCTCAGTTTCCCCATATGTAAAGTGGGGATGATGACAGTGCCTATCCTGCAGGGTTATTCTGAGGGTTCAAAGAGTTTATATAGAAAAGGGTTTGGGAAAACAGATGTTCAATGGACTAGTTATTATTGGAGTATGATTAGCTCAACGGAATGTATACAGAATAATTTTCTACTTTGGGTAAACAAGAGAACAGGAACGACAACCAAACCCCGTAAATCAACCAAGGTTGATTCTGAATATTATCAGATCTGAAAAGGGTCTAGAGCATATACGTTGCTGAAATATGAATTTTTTTGCAGTGTATGAGCCCAAGAAGCCAGGGAAATGTCAGTGTGGGATTTGCTCTTGTCTAAGTGATAGACCAGTAGCTAAATTATTTTTTTTAAAAAGGCCCCTTCTCTCTCTTCCTTCTCACCCCCTTCATTCCCCCCTCCTTCCTTATTTTCTAATTGAGGACAGGCTTTTGAGGGACTATAGTTAGCTAACAGACATGCAAACAAGAGGTTGTTATACAGAATGAGAAAAACAATATTTTCTTCTAGGGTGGGCACAACAGCAGGAGTAGAGTGAAGTAGAGTTTGGGCAGGACTTGCCCTAGGGGGAATGTTTGAGCTGAATCTCAAATGATGAGGAAGCATTGAACCTTCTGTGAAAAAGGTGCAGAAATTTCGATTAGAATTGCCACACTTGTCGAATGTGCTGATATCGATTCAAACATCAGGCTCTGCTCTTGTATGAAAATGTGACTTTATCATAATCACCCTGGATGAGGGGGAAAAAAAAAAGGAAAAGATCCCAAGCATTCTAGATAAGTAGGATTGAAGTGATGGCACAGTTCATTCTCACATTTTAATTCAAAGAGAAATGGTGTGAGAGAATGTTCTTTGGGAATTTCAAGGCAAACTGGAATGCAACATATTCCTCTGTTTCACCTACTATCAATTTCTTAACTTCATCTTTGTATTTTATCTGCAGAAGGGCTTTTATTTTTTAAAGGGTTATGGTCCCTGTTGGAGATTTATAAGCTGGAAAGAGTTAGGTCCTCTCCAAAACAGACATGAAGAGTTGAAGTATTGAGGGCGGATTGAGTTTAAGTGCTTTTAGTGTTTATTTGAGTAAAACACGTCCACTTTTCGTGCGTTTACCTAATGGCATTTCAGAGAAAGAGTAGAAAGTTTATAGCGGAGAGAAATCTTACTTATTGAGGGATTTGTGTGACAGGCAGTCACTGAATCAGACAAAATAAATTAACAAAAATTTAATTAGCTTGTATCATTCTTGTCAAAACTGACAACTAAAACATGGAGAAAAGATCATGTTTTCTCCAGAGAATGGTTTCTTTTTTTTTTTCTTTTTTTTCTTTTTTTCGTCTGAAGAGAAACTTTGACTTCTACAACTATTTATAGATTTCACATGGACTTCTGTTTCCTCCATTTCGGGAAGATTCAAGAGTTAAGTCACAAATGGCCAGGCGGCTTTCTCTCCACTCCACATCCAAGAGCTAGAGAGCCACTTGCCTACTCCTGTGCGTTTCAGCTGCACAGAATGCTTGCTCTCTGACCCACTCTCTTTTCTGTAGGGTTTAGGAAGAAGAACACAAGGGCTTTCACCAGGTCAAGCTCTGTCCAGCAACTTCCATATTCTTTCTTGTGGGTACAGTGAGCCCACGGGAGAGTATCAGCAAGATGATTCCAAAGTAAGTCATTGCAACCTAGCAATCGCTGGACTTTGCAATTGGCCATCCTTGGGACCATTTAGGGGAGCTGTTCCCTTCTCTTGGCCCTTCCCTCTCCCATTGCTGCTGCCTTACCAGCAGACTTCGGGACTACCTACAGGAAGTGGAGCTGTGAAAGCCCACAGTGAGTTTCAGACACAAAGTTTTTATATTCATAGGAATTACCACAGCCGTGGCACCACCAGCACCCAGCTGCTCCAGGGCCTCACCAAACCCCTACAAGGAAGAGCTTCTATGTGGCCAACGACTCTTACCTACCCCTTCTCTTCCAGATCTCCTGCCTCTACTTCTCTACTTGTCCCCACATAAAACATTCCCATTCTCTCTCTTAGGTCCTTGATTCCAGCAGAGCACCATATATAGCAAGCAAACAGAAATAGACAGAGACCTGCTTATAGTGGGGGCAGTTAGCTCTTTGTCCAGAGTGAAGATGACATCCTAGAGCTTGTAGTTGGAATTTTATTTTTGCTTATTTTTTTAAAAAGATTTTATTTATTTATACATGAGAGACCCAAAGAGAGAGGCAGAGACATAAGCAGGCTTCCTGCAGGGACCCCGATGAGGCACTCGATCCCAGGACCCTGGGATCAGGATCTGAGCCAAAGGCAGACGCTCAACCGCTGAGCCACCCAGCTGCCCCTGTAGTTGGAATTTTAAAAATGCATTTTCTTTTAGGAAAATCACATGACATTTCTCTAGGCCTTTGGTCTTCCTGATAAACAAACATATATAACTAATCTAGAAGTCATTCTTTGAAACAGAGTGAAGCAAGAAATTAAAATGTTTCTTTTCATAAAAACAAACCTATATGTAGAAGAAGACATGTGCTGGAATATTTTTCCAAATACCCAGGGACACAGACAAAGGGTGTTTGGCTTAAAGAATATCATGGCAGTAATAATCAGCATTTGCAAATTGCTTGCGTAGTATTAGGCATTTCTCAGTGTTTTACATAGAGAGCAGTCTTTGGGGCATAAGTCCTATTATCCTTATTTCACAGAGGAGGCAAAAGGAGTTTAGAGCTCTTCAGTAACTTTTCCAAAGTCACCCAGTTAGAAAGCGGTAGAATGTAGATACTTCTAATTCCTATCCTACCTTCCTCTCAGTTCCTGTTTGAATTGATCATATATGGTATAATCTAGATACAGAAGTGAGACACTTAGGAAGAACTGCACTGCTGGATTCCCCCATCTTCTACAGGAAAAAAAAAAATGCATTCTTTATAATCACTCCAATAATCGGTGGTTCTCTACCGAGGATGTGTTTGTCACCCCACTGCTGCCCCCAGGGGACATTTGGCAAGGTCTGGAGAACTCTGGGTTGTCACAAATGCTTCAGGGGTGCTACTGACATCTACTGGGTAGAGGCCATGTATGCTGTTAGACATTCTTCAATGCACAGGACAGCCTTACACAGCAAAGGACTATGTGATCCAAGTATCAACAGCAATGAGATTTTGAGACCCTGATGTAAGTGGAAGTATTACATAGTATTCAAAATATATAAAACCTAAAGAAAGCATTCAGGTTCTAAATGAGTTACTTATTATTATATCCTTGCCTATTTTCTTTGTTATACTAAATTCATCACTTTATGTGTTTTCTTATTGTATATACAGTTTGGCACCAACACACCGGTTAGTAAGCTTTGCCCCCCAAGAGATACTATCAACTCTTCGGGGAAAGGCCCGAACATTCTATCTACTGGACTTACAATGGACACAAGATCTTGAGTCTTGTGTCCATTTTAAGTCCAATAGAGTCTCAGAAGATCCATAATCAGCACTTCTGGTGGGAAAACGTATTTCCAATCAGTGGGAAAACAGTCATGGTTTATAAGCTGTCAAGGGGATTTTGGAAACCATGCCTTTCGGCAAATACTACTGAGTAGAAAGGCATCTCATTTATATGGTGGGGAGCGGGCTTTAGAGGAGGGTAAGATGTGTGATTGGGGGGATGCATGTGACTTTTTCTAGCAGAAGTCCCAGAAACACAGAAAGTATTATATTTAATAAATTATCGATTTTGTACACAGTAGTAATAATCTCTAGCCTAAGAATGTACCTAGAGTATGTATTTTCTCTAACAAAATGACAGAGGCTCTCTCCCACTTTCTCTTCTCTCACTATTTTTTTTTCTCTTTCTCTCCTTTATGGAGAAATACTGAGTGAACATTTACTTAGCAATTTGGAGTTCATGACAAAACTTTCAAAAAACTGTACTGGGCAGAGAGTCAAAACCTACATTTGGTGGCAAGGTTTTAAGTGCCCACAATGAACAGGAGTCTGTATAGTTTTCCTTTCCCTCACTGGGTGGCTTTAATGCCATTTCTAGAAACAAAAGGATGAATATGTGGGATATGCTAGGAGAACCTGTCTGGGAGAATTTTGCTCCCAGATTTTATTAGAATTTCCATTATTTTTGGGCAGTCAGCATTTCCATTCTTTAGAGACACCCCCATGTGGGTGGTGATTACATGGAAAACAGTAGCAAATGCCAAATGAATTCAAAACTCTGGGTATATTTCTAGACAGTGATCGCTGCTTCAGGGATTTCCTTTCTCAGCTTTAATCCAAATTTTCATGCTGAGCAAGAGAGGTGGCCTTTTCATTTCTGTTCTTGTTTTTGTTGATGTCTTGACTCTCTTGCTTACCTGCATGTGTTTTATTTACCTTGTGGATTAGCCATGGAGAACATTTAGCCCTTGGTTGTTTTTATTTTATATCTCTATACATCTATGTATATATGTATCTGGCGTTATCATTTGAAATTTGTATGTCCTAGAAATAACAAATTGATTTTGAAGCAGACCCAGGTAGCCAGTCCCCAGACAAAAACTTTGAAGAGTGTCAAGTTTCCAAATTCCTTTTTCATGCTTGCCACTCCATTCCAGAGGTCTTGGAGGCTGTTGCGATCTTGAGCTACAACGCATCCTTTATCCAGATTTCTCAACTGATAGTTGAGGAAACTGAGGTCTAGACGCTGTGCAAGGTTAGCAAGAAACCAGCAGTAGGACTGACATCAAATTCCTGTGCTCTGGCTCCTCTCTGAGCTTTTAGGGTAGTTGGGTGATGGCTGTTTCTTAGGGATGCATTTGCAAAAGTGCATTCTTTAGGTAAGAGGTCCTCCCAAATCTAAGAGGTCCTCCCTAATCTAAATACCAGGACTCTGGTAAATGACTTCTGGCCCCTTTCCCCCACTGCAGAGTTCTCTCTTCTTAATTGATCAGCTCTTGGCTGCTGATAAACAACAGCCTGTAGGAATTCACTCTCCCTTACAAATCTCATCGATTCACTGAACACTCTATTTGTGTTTTGTGCCAGGCACTAACAATTAATCAATGAACAAAACAAACAGGTTCTCTGGACTTCATGGAGTTTACCTTTTGAGCTTGCTTTAAAGGATACCAGAGTCCATGTGACTGCCTCTAGCACGGTGGGATTTTTTTACCTTTAAAAAAAAAATCCTCACAGTAGTTTATGTGAGTGTATACATGCCTCCTTCGTTGACTGGTTCCACACAGAGTAGCTGATTTCTGGTTAATTGAGGTTTTATGAAAATATAAGATGTGACTATGGAATATTAGTATTAATTTAAATAATAATTTGGAAATCTTTTCCATTTTTTTTAAAAAGATCTCGTGATGGTATAAAAGAGAAATGATTCTGTGACAACTCTAACTTAATTACTCAGCATTTGAGTGAAAGAACAATCTCTGAAGTAAGTGGGGAGGAAACAGTGGAATGTGTGGGTGCGGGGGAGAGGGCTGTGCCAACATTGCCATCAACACATTAATTCACATTACACTAGCTTTCAAGGACAAGCTCCAGAATCCTATTCAAAAGTCGATGCCACCAAATACGAGAGGAAATGTGCTCTCAGCCTAGCTGCATTATCAGCTTTTTATACCTTTAACCTGCCAGATTTAATCGAAGACTAAATATAAAGACTGTATAAAGACTGGATGCGAAGAAAGATAGAGACAGAGAGGAGAGAATGAGGGAGAGCGAGAGCAGGAGAGGGGTCTATTTTCAGGTGGCTGTTTAATTTCAAGAGATAGGAAAATGTAACTACCACATGGTACAAAGACTGCAAAGATGCCTACCAGCCAGCACAAGTTGAACGTTGGAAATAGGTCTGTTTTCTTCTATCAGCCATCACAGACCAGGTGAAGGTAGCCAAAGGTCCAAGAAATGTGACTACACCCAAACTCTTATCTAATAAGCAAACTTCTTTGCCTCTTTCTTTCCTTCCTTCCTCCTCCCCTCTCCTCTCCACTCCTCCCTTCCCCTCCTCTCTCCCCTCTTCTTCTCTCCTCTCTTCCCTTCCCCTCTCCTCTCTTCCCCTCCCCTCTCCTCTTATCTCTTCTCATCTTCTCTTCTCTTGTCAAATATAACTTATCTTGCTTTAGGCACCTCCATCTTCAAGGAGGGGATCAGGAAATCGGTTACAAAATCGAACTTAATGTTTGTGGACCATAGAGAAACAGACCTACTTTAGCCCCAAATTGATTGTAAGAAAATAGATGTTTTCTGTTTTGTTTCAGATTTTCTGCTGCTATCAAGAATAAATATATCTCGTCGATGTGTTTTATCTACATCTATCTTGTATTTAAAGTGAACAAAATTATTTCAACTTTGAGCTTTTTCAAGAATCTCTGGCTCATAATTAGCAGGCCACCCTGTGTCATATAAGCTAGCTGTTTTATCGCGTATCTGAGGTGGAAAATAAAGATGCAGGAGGAAGGGGGTGAAGAGAATGAATATAATCTACCCACACCCTACACGATGCGGAAGCCACACACCGCACTCACTGTAAAACTCAGTGGAATGTTAATCTCTCTGATAAGGTCTTTATAAATTCTAAAATGGACCAAGGTCTCCTTAATAACAAAAGTATCTCAAAATGCCTCTAATACCATGTATCTGCATGTGTCTCCAGCTGCTTCTGGTCCTGGATGCAACATAGTTGCCTTTGTGAGCCCCTGCTCTCTCAAGGCTGTTTCTGCAGAGCAAAGCACACACCATTCAGAAGGATCCCACCTCAACACCTCAAGAGATTCCAGAATTTGGGGGCAGGTGTTGCTTTTCACCATCTAGTACATTTTTAATAACTCCAAAGAATAATAGTGTATTATACGTACCCAGATATCTACTGTTTAGCTGCGCTTCCTTCTTGATGTTTTAAGACACCCCCCCCCGCCCCACTCCCCGGAGACTTCTGGCCCCTTTTCTAGCAACTTTTTTGGTACAGTTCACTCTCAGGGAGGGTAAATGCCTGATAAAATGTGTTCACTTGGGGTATTTGAAGATGTAAGGACAGGAATCCAGGTGAATCAGGTTTTCTTCACTTGGTAGAAATGTGATCTTATTATCTCCACAGTCATTTTTACTATGTTTATTCAAACTTGTTTATTTGCTTGTTTTTCTTTTCCAGATTAAAATAAAGGAAAAGATCCATTTCTAGACCACCACCTGGCACTTGATAAATATTTGCTAAATGAGTGAATATATGAATGATATGTAAAATAGCCTTAATTTTTGGTGACAATAGGTAGTTTACCCAAGGTTTATGGATTGTTTTCCCAGTCACTTTTTATTTTCCGTAATAGTGTCCGTAGTGACTGGGAAAATGGAAAAGAACCCTTATCCTACCATTTTTCTCTCAGATGGCTCATTTGCTAAATAATAAAGAATAAGCTTTAAGACGTAGTAAACAGTTCAAAGGAACATTGATTAATGTTTTTGGCAATTTGCCAGATTTTTAATCACATTTTCCTTCTTTTATCAATAAAATAATCATATAAAATATGTTTCTAAATGTATTCACTATTTTCCACCATGTTTGGGCAATTGAAAATTTAGAAAGTAATTAGATATCAAGTCAAATGTCTGAATACGCTTATGTAATTGGAGGAGTTAACAATTCAAATACGGCTCTCAGAGTTCTGAATATAATAAATAATGCTCTGGGGGAAAAACACACTTAAAACTTAATTATAGAACTGGCTTATATTCACTTTTAAAACATCTAAGATTAAAATATTAATATTAAAACAAAACATTTGCTTTAATTTTCACAGGAAATGGTCACTAGAATGTTATGAACATTTCAAATTTTTATAAATCACTTCTCTTTATTTTCTTTTGGTTTCAGGGATTGATGGTCAGTTTTTATGTCAACTTTGAATAACATAATGTGATGGTCAGTTTTGTACAGTCTTCAGTTATTCAACTGCACACTCTTCCAGGTGTTGCTATGAAGGTATTTTATAGATATATGATTAAAACCCATAAGCAGTTGACTTTAAGCAAGAGAGATTATCCTAGATTATCTGGGTGAGCCTGATTCAATCAATTGAAAGTCCTTTAGAATGGAACTGACATCTTCCAGAAGAACAAAAAATTGTACCTGTGGACTATAGCATCAGCTTGTACCTGAGAGTTTCAGCCTGCCCTTCCTGATGGCCTCCCCTACTGATTTCAGACTTGCCTTACTTGCCCTCATAATTGTGCGAGCTAATTCCTTGCAATGAGACCTTAATGTGTACCTTCAGTGGGTTATTTTCTGAAATCTTGACTGATACACAGGAAGGATATAAAGATGCCCCATTGTACCTTCTAGTTAATTTTGAATGAATAGTGAATGTTTTCTTTTAACTCTAAATTACTCTATTCCTAACAGTCAAAGATATGTAATCATTTCTTAAAAAGCACTTCAGTTAAAAGGAACCCTAGAGTTAATTCCACAGCAACATGAATAATTTTCCCTTAAATTATTTGTATTCTAAGTTTCATTTACTACAAGTATATGAGTCATCTCTTTCTGCATAGCTTATTACCCCTAAATTTTGTCACTGGAATCAACACACATTTATTATCTCACAATTTCTGTGGGTCAGGAATCCAGGCATAGACAGCTGGGTTCTGTGCTTTGGATTCATGGGCTGTAGTTCAACTGTCAGTGGGGGCTGTGGTCTTATCTCAAGGCTAAACTGGGGAATGGTCCACTTCTAAGTTCCCAGTTTGTTGGCAGGATTAAGTTCCTTATTTGTTGTTGGACAGAGGTCTTCAGTTCCTTGCTGGCTTTTCTGATAGAGTTTGGCCTTAGTTCTGTGTGAGCCTGGCAGCTTACTTCATCAAAGCCATCAAGAGAGAAAGGCTGCATCCTTTTGTAAGATACTTAGGTAATATCCCAACCCTTCTGCCATAGTCTGTTAATTAGAAGCAAGTCAGTAGGCGCAGCTGACACTGAAGAGGGGAGGATTATAAAGGATTTAAGTCTCAGAAGGTGGAGATTATTAGGAGCCATGTTAGAAGACTGCCTGCTGCATCAAGTTTTCTAAAAATAAGGCACATTCAAATACTTCGTATTGCAGGAAGCCCAAGATCTGCAATGACAGCAAAGAGAACCCAGTCTCTGAGAAGAGAACGATATCACAATCTGGGACATGAACTTTCAATTTCCCCCAAATTCTTATATCTTTAGCTGTGGTGAGAAAAACAGAGATCTCAAAATGTGTGCCCAAGTTTCTCAGCCCTCTTCACATTCCTGTGTCATTCTTAAGGACCCAAACAATAAAAAATAACCCAACATCTGTGGTTGAAACCAGAGCCAAATGACTATATACTTAAATGATTGTACCCACACTAGGCAAGCATATCAGCAATGCAAAGTAAGAGATGAGAGATTGGGGATCTAGGAGTTGGAAATCTGGATAAATATACAGTAACTTTAACTAATTACAAAAGCCAAGTAGTGTGCATTGGCTAAGGAGAAAGTGTTATGGTGATGAGGAGGAAACCAACCAGATGGGGTCTAGATGTGTTTGCTCCAGGCCCGTGGATGTTGCCAAAGCACTATTTCAAAAGGTGCCAACATCAGAGAATTCCTCAGGGGAAATTCTTGTGCTGGGAAGAAGGCTGTCTTATTGTTTGTGAAAAACGCCTTCATATTTCAGGTCACAACACAGCAATTCTGATGAAACTGGTTTGCAGAATGTAATTCTTGTCAGCCCACTTCCTTCTTAGAATTATAGAGTCTCAAAGTTACAAGGAAATCTAAATATTATGTAGTTCAACCTCTAACCTAGTGCAGATTCTTTTCTACCATGTTGATTAAAGGTCATCTGTATCTTCTTGAGTCCTGGAGTGATAGGGAAGCCACAAAGTCATGAGGCAGTCTTTTCAGTATTAGACTTGTCCAGTTGATGCAATATACTTGTTTCATGTTGAGTTGAAATCTGGCTCCTTGTCAGGTTCATTACTTGCTTCTAGGTTAGCTCTCAAAGACGGTACAAAACCAGACTATTTCCTATTGGATGTTGCAGACTGGCAATACCAAAAATTATTCTATAAATTGTTTACTCTCCCTCTCTAACTGGCATATCTCTTATGATATGTTGTCTTTTCCTCAGTGATTCTTTGTATGTTACCATTTGCCACAATGCTCCTTTCTCTCCATAGGATCTTTTAATAAAATTCTAATTTGTTAAGAACCATCTTAAAATATAAGTGCCTGATTTGGAAACATCACTCCTGAAATGAGAATCATCAGAGAACTCTTCTTATGAGTTGTAAACAATAGTGTAAACAGTAATATTAGGATTTGGGAAGTAAATATTATATTGTTGGCTCGTTTGAATTTCTGAACAATGAAAATTCTCCCTAAATGTATTTTTCCTCTTTCTCTCTTCTTGTCTCTCTTTCTTCTTTTTTTTTTTAACAAGACTATGAAATAGGAAAAATGAGACAATAGTATAAATTTATTATTTTCTAAAAAAAAAAAAAAAAAAAAAAAAAAATTTATTATTTTCTATGTGTTGGACTGCCTTCTGGTGCTTCATATGCATTGTCTTATTTTGTATATCCTTAACCTCCGGAAATAATTGTGATTTTTGTCCTACAGATGAGGAAACTGAGGCTCAGAGAATTTAAGTAGTTTGCTCATGTTTACACAGCTAGTAAATATTAGACTTTGGATTGATATCAGTTTAATCCAATTTGTATTTTCTCCCAATAAACAAAGCTAGACAATCTTCACACTTATCATATAGAGTCTCAATGGGTTCCAGAGGTGACCTAACCATATAACAGATAAAAAGAATTACCTTATCTCTGAAGACCTAATTTTTCTAAACGTACCTAACAACGTCAGGGCAATGGCTAGCAACCACCTTCCTTCCATCATATCATCATTTCATGATTTCTTTATATCATGATTGTGTGATTAAAAGAAAAAACTACTTTGAATTTATCTCCATGTGACTTCCTCTTTTATGTTTTGATTTATGATTCTACATCAGTGATCTGGTATTAAATCTTTGGGTCAGTTATGTTGTTAAATGCCTCATCCAGATTTGTGTCATCAGCAAATTAAATAATTTAATGAAATATGTATACTTTTATGGCAAATAAATTATGCATTATAATATGTTTATTATAGATTATATAATTAGGTATGCATAATATAATATAGAATAAATTATACACATTATAATTATATATGTGTATATATCTGTGTATATATATTTACAATAGGAACATAATATACACATGTACATACACACATACATGCAAACATGTAGCACTTACTTACTTATTTAGTCTAAATCAATAATAAAGCCATTGAAAAGCCAGAACCAGGAGAAGATCCTTGTGACAGAGTAGTAGATAATTACAGAGTGATTGAAAGCTCTTTTTTTAAAAAGAATTATTTACTAATTCATTCATGAGAGAGAGGCAGAGACGTAGGCAGAGGGAGAGGCAGTCTCCCTGCAGGGAGCCCAATGTGGAACTCCATCACAGGATCCTGGGCTCAAGACCTGAGCCAAAGGCAGATGCGCAACCACGGAGCCACCCAGGCACCCCTGGTTAAAAGAAGCTCTTAATCAGCATTCTTAAGACTTAACTTTTCACCCAGGTTTGACTACTCGGCATTAACCAGTTCCTGCTGCCCTATCTATGACTATCTAAAAAAACAATAGCTAAGACTTTGCCAGACAGTAGAAATTATGTAACCATTATTTCTTCAGACTACATCAGCCTAGGGATATGAATTGGGTCACATTTACATAAAAATCATGTATGCCCTCCTACATACTCTGTGACCTGTGGTCCCCTGCAAAGCCCAGTACAGATATCCAGCAAATTCTAATTCTTTCCAGGAATCCTTAGGGGGTGATCTCACTCGCTTTCCGGCATGAATGATCTTAGCTATTTCAAGTTAGGTCACTCTTGCTCCTTCCCTGACCCAGATACTTAAAGATGTGGGCTTCCCAGGCATCTGGGGCTTGCTGAGCTCTACAGGACATCTTAGCCCATCAACATGGCCACTGTGCCCACGGACACTTTTGCACTTCTTCTTGAAGCTAGTTTAAGGTTCAAAAGCCACCTCAGAGAAACTGCTTCCCTATAGTGCTGATACTTCTCTGCATGGGTTTCTCCAATACAAACTGTAAGTACTACTCATGATCGCCCTGAAGTTCAAGATATTGCATCTATAATCTCTGAGTCTCCAGTCTACAACCAACACACTGTGCTTGGTCCTGAGGTCTGAAGACTTCGGTCGCATTGCTGTGTTACTTCATACATGGGTTTCAGTGTAGCAGTTGTATCTCTAAAATTTCTCAAGCACTTTGTATTCTTTTTAAGATTTTATTTATTTATTTATTTATAAAAGATTTTGTTTATTCAAGCACTTCCTAAATAGAGCTTCTTCAAGTTATGTCTCTCTTTACGCCCTCAGAGTTGCGTATATAAAAACTATAACCAGTTAACAAATAACATTGACCTTCTCCTTCATAAGACTCCAAATGTGGCTCAGAATCTTCCATTAAGAAATTTTTTTCCCCAGAAGATGCCTGTCAGCAAGCCTCTTTTGCCCACGAACAAGTATCTACTCCCTGAATTACTGAATAAAAAATATAGATGCTTCCAAGTGTGATACTAATATTTTGTTTAATAATGGAAAGGGGAGATTTCATTGGAACAATTTCCACTTCACCTGTTATTATAAATTCCTCTCAGCTAGAGGCTTTGGGATGGAGGAGGGGAGGTTCATGTAAGAGGCCACTTGTGCTAGGCAGGTGAACATACTATCATGATGTCATGGCCAACCAGAGACGAAAGAGAGAGGGAACAGGAGTAGAGCTTCCTATAGAGTGGCATGACAAGAAATATTTCTATATTTCTCTCTCTCTTTGGCATTATGATTTTCTTATGGCCAACTAGAGCTTTCTCAATTTCCTGTTATATGGGACAGCCTTGTGTTAGCTGTGCTTTGGAAAGCCAAAGTGTGGGGTGGCAGCTATGTGGAACAGTGTTGAAATGGTTATTGGCTGGGAAGTCCAGGACAGAAGTCTGGAGTCAGGTGGAAAACAATCATCAGGCCATAGAAGCCAGCTTTTAGGGACCCTCTGCAGTTCTTTCAAAGGCCCTGGACACATTGAGGTATAGGATGAGGTCCCAGATTTTTGTTATTTGTTTTTGACTCTGGAAGGCAAAAAGCTTAGTGAAAGTTGAATTATAAAAATTTTCCATTATTTACTAGTTTCAGGATACTATCAAAAATAGCAAATCCGTTTAGTCGGGCATGGCAATAACTGAATTGGCTCTTTGTCCCAACATTTCTCCCATGCTGGCTGATTCACCTCTACCCATATTTCATGCATTTATAATGATGTCACATCTATTTCCAAAGAAATAAAAGGTGCATAATTAAAAGCATGTATACAATAGAATCATAAAATTAAAGAGCCAATTAAGGACTAGCAGTGGGAAATAGAGCCATCTCCCAAATGAAGAAATTATTGCTCCTGAGCTTAAATTTCATCACCTTGTCAGATAAAGCAAAAAGGAGAAGCATTACATAGTGTGTACTAGTTACACATGAGATAACTCTCCAGGAGGAAGACACTGCTTTGGAGCAGTAAACCAATGAAGGACTTGTCATAGTAGAAATTACATAGTATTGATAATGAGGTAGGCAGATTGATAGATCTATGAGAGATACATGTATATATGTAGCTATGTCTACATCCATATATGTGTATGTGTGCATGTATATAGGTATATAGGCAGTTAGCTATATTGAATTTTACTGCATTATGTAAAAAATAAAATTAGAAGATCTCACTTTTGTGAGATCTGAAGTAGCATGGACCAGCAAGTCAGTTTTTTATTACCTGATTTGACACAGAGGCTTATGAAATCTACAATCTATAGAGAGACATATCCCTTACATTAGGTTTTTCAAGAGGGCTTTTAAACTGAGATTTCTGAACCTCACTCCAGATATCCTGAATCTGGTGTTTTGGGGGCAGCAGATTCAAGAATGAAGTCCATAAAGAGTTCCTATGTGACTCTGATCTGTGAACAGGTGGAAGACTGGGTCCATTGCCTTGGATTACTACTCTCAAGTATCAAATGCCTTTACCTAAATTTTGACCAGATGTGAACAAAGAATGACCAAAGACTGAGGTCAGGAGACTGAGGGAGTATTTAATAATTCTTTATAAAATAGCTCCTCCTACTGCATTTTCCTTCAGTAGGTACCCAATAGGTATTGGCTAATTTATTAAATGCCCCATTAAATAGACCTTGAGAAAATGTAAATATAAGAGGGACTGAAGCCAGTTTTCTTCCTCCACCATCATCACCACCAGCAAAAACAAACAAACAAATAAACAAATAAATAAATAAATATTATAATAATAACCCAAGAAAATTTTCTTTAGTGTATAATCACCATGTGACCCAAATGTCCTTTTATCCCCTCTTTATTGGAGCAGGTCACTTTAGATTCTTTAGGAGTAGCAAAAGATGTTAGATATTTAGGCTGCTAGCTGGCCCTGTGCTTACCAAATCTTCAGGTTGATTCACGGCCGTTTGTCAGATTATGGATGTTGTGACTTTTTTACCTTTCAAAGCTTTTATGTTCATCATTCTGAGTGCAGCCCAGGTGTCAGCAAGATCAGACAATGTTTGTGGCTTCAGCTAAGGTTAAAGAGAGGCAAAGATTCTTACAGGTGATGATGCCAGAGAATGAATCAATAGTCAAATTTAACCCAAGTTCCAGCTTGTTAATGCAGTACATGGTTCAGCTGCACTTTATTCCCCAACAGATTTTTTCAAAGTAAACTCAATTAGTCCAGGTGTCCCATATTTTGCTGCTGTGCAATTTCAGAATGTATTTAGTTTGGAAGATAGGTTTTGTTCTTGAAGAGGTCAAAGGGATTTGTAAAATCTTTACACCTTTGGATAGCCCAAAATACAAGTAAGAAGGATCAGCTGAGGTGCTTTCCAAACAAATTTAAGTACATACTCTATACTCAGAATATCATCATCCCTTTGGCAGCCTCATTATGAAATTTTTAGATCAGACTTCAATTCTAAAATGGAAATATTCTCCAGCCTTTGGATGATTTGCCTGTGAATCAACCTAGTCCCTGGAAAGGGTATACTGTGATAAGCAGAACTGTGTTATATGGTTGTTCATGTCTGAGGCCCCCCAGTGGGCTGAAGACACAGGTCTCTGAATCAGTTTAACATAATATGCTGAACATTAGTCCAGAATTCACTAAGGTAGAACTTGATTTCCATCCAGAAAGGGACTTAGAAAGAAATTATTTTGTAGAAAGACTTAAAATAGGAAAACCCTTTGTACATAAGAATTAGATTTCTAAGTTTGGATAAAATAACTAAATATTTGTTTGTGGAAGTTCTACTTTGACCCAGGCTTAATGGTAGGGACCAGTGATGCCAGTTCTCACTGGCATTAAATAAAATAAATATAACCCTTTCCCTCCTGGAGATTTTAATCTAACAAATAAACATATAGTTAACAATGGAGGGGTTAGGTGTGCTGACCCCCAACAGTCAAAAATTCACATAATACTTTTGGTTCCCTTAAAATTTCACTAGTAATAGCCAACTGTTGATCAGAAACCTGACCAATCGCATAAACAGTCAACTAACCCATATTTTGTGTGCTGCATATATTATATGCTATCTTCTTACAATAAAGTAAGCTAGAGGAAAGAAAATATAATTAAGAAAATTATAAGGGCAGCCCCAGTGGCCCAGCAGTTTAGTGCCGCCTTCGGCCCAGAGCGTGATCCTGGAGACCCGGGATCGAGTCCCACTTTGGGTTCCCTGCAGGGAGCCTGTCTGTCTCTCTGCCTGTGTCTCTGCCTCTGTGTGTATGTGTGTGTGTGTGTGTGTGTCTGTTGTGAGTAAATAAATAAAATCTTTAAAAAAGAAAGAAAATTATAAGGAAAAGAAAATACATTTGATAGATACTATCTTGTATTTATTGGAAAAATGTGGTATAAGTGGATCTGCATAGTTCAAACCTGTTGTTCAAGGGTCAACTGTATACGAAACAACGCCATTTAATGTAGTTTGAAAATGTTTTAGTAAGAGGATTTTAAAATGCTAAATTAAGATCACAGTCCACTTGGTAAAGTACAAGGTTAGGGGAAGTGAGGATGCATGGAAAAGGCAATGGGAGTATGAACAGTGTTTACAAATGCCAGAAGGCAAGAAAACCATGAGGTCAGAGAACCTTCAAGAACCTAAAGAAATCAACATCTGGTTGGATTTGGAGATAAGGGTGAAAGTGAGGGAAGGCTATTTAGTGACAGTGCTGAGCTTGTGGTTTGAATAAATTGGTGGCAGTTTGATCATAAAGATGACAGATTTGATTTGGAGCAAATTGATTTTGAAGTCCATGTTTGACATCCAAGTGGAGAAGTTCAGTGATTTCTTGGTTATATAGTTCTTAATCTTGGAGAAAAGATGAACGCTAAGGTTAATCCATAGATATGGGAATAATAACTGCCACCATGATGGCTGGAGCTCGCGGTTGGATGACACTGCGTAGAGCAAAAAGAAAAGACAGGGGGACCTTACATTAACAGCAGAATGAAAAGAAAAGGCAGAGGAAGTAAGAGAGGTAAAAGGATTGCTGTTTGCTAGAACTTTCGGTTTCTAAGCAGAGGATAACTTCTGATATAGTTAGGGTGATTCAAAATTGTCTACAGTGGTACAAAGTGTTTTCCTTTCGGGTCCATCCTTTGCCCTGCACTCTCTCTTCTCTGTTTTCTTTTGACCTCCTTTCTGCCTCTCCCTTCTTTTCTCTTTCTCTACTCTTTTCATATATATTTAGTATTTGTCTAGTACAATTAAAATTGAAGTGCGGATGGAGCTTGGAAAAAGCAGTGGTGCAGTGTGGCATGTTATATGGACAGGATTACTTTAAAATAATAAGATTTAATAGTCAGCCTTCTTACTACCTCTGATTTTATAAATTCATGGCTATTCCTTAGTATCTACTTTCTTTTTTATTTTTATTTTTATTTTTTTTATTTTTTTCCCAACGGCCTCCTGCTTGTGCCCCCTCCCCCCTCCCAGTATCTACTTTCTACAAATAAAAAAAAAGAAGTCTATCATAGATGGGTCAGTTAATTTGATTATATAACCATTTCGATTCTTTTCCAAAGCAAATCCAATGATAAGGTGTTACTGCCAGGTATCTCTGTATTCTAGATATTTTCTACTTATCCCTCAGATTCACTCTATATTTTCTTGTTACTGCCCTTTGTCTTGAGAGGCCTGCTTTTATGGACTGCATCAGCCAAACTCCCTTGCCCCTTTCTTCCAGTTGGGTTTGGCCAATGGGAGGTGCTGGCAAGAGATGGCAGGGTAGGATGAAGTGAGGTAGTTAATTCACCAGCTCTCTTCCTACTGGCCACAAGCTTTCAGTGACTGTATTTCTCAACCTAAGAAAATAACTCCTGCCACAATCCTCTCTTCTAAGGCTGTGGGTCTCTCATGTATAGTACATGCTCAACCCATGTTCCTCTGTCTTAGCAAATGGTGATGGATTTTTGATCTCACTAACTATGAGGTGCTTATTATTCCCTTTCACTTTCAGTTAATTCTTTGTAAAAGTGTCTTTGTTAAACTCTTCTCAGCTATCCCATTTACATTTTTCATCTATTTGCTTCTGGTACCCTAATGGACAGAATCTGTACTGGACTGTAGGTTATTTGAGGATAAGATCTCTATCTTATATATGTTATCTTTATTCTCTCAGTGCCTTAACTAGGACTAGTGCCTTAAAAGAGTCCATAGGGAGTATTTTAAAAGATTTATTGGAAGAATGAATATATGGATGAACACTACTTCTAGAATGAGTTAAGCAGAAATAACACAAAGTAAGAGGCATAACAGCTTATAAACACACCTTGAAAATGTGTGGTCTGACCCCAGTCTACTTGGCACTTAGACAACAGAATCCAAAGTGATGGCTATTTCTCCTTTTAAAGAAAATTCAGATAAAACACCTAGATTGCAATAGCACCAAATCTAAAACTAAGCTCTACATACTGCAGTACACACAGAAAAGTTAGATGAAAAAGCATGGAGATTCAGGAGGCCATGTTTGAAAGGAATGTAAGCCACAGGGCTCCTTCCTTGAGAAGTTAACTCCCCGATTTGAGATTAGCTCCTGTGGTTTGGCTGGTTACAGGGTAGATGTTTAGCAAGCAATAACAGACATTTCCCCTTTTTCCCCAGGCAATACAGTGCCCAAACCAAAAAAGCATTGTTCTGTCTATAAAACAAAATAAAACATAACAAAATGGCACAAGCCCACAATGGAGCATGCTGAAGCAGTATTTTCCAGTGAGAATCTTAAGGATTAAGCAGCAGTATGGCCAGATTCGTGTTTCCTTTTCATGACCTTCTTGCTGTACAGAGTGAAATGTCAACACACAATGAGCTGGTTGACTAAAGGAGGTTTCTGTGCGGTATGGGAGGTAGACGGGAGAGCTGGATTGAGGTGCCAACTGGACTGACCTTTTCCATTTGTGTTGTGAGAAAAGCCGCAGAGAGTGGCTGGATTACTGTCTAGAAGCCAAAGGCAATGCTGAATGGGCAAAGGACTTCAGGGCCTAGTGGGTATGCGTGTAAGTGTTTATATGGTGGTCTGCTGCCTTTTTGTACCATTTCCACTGTTCCCATGCTTGCTACTCCCACTGTTGCCACCGTTCATGGCACTGCTGGTGTCACCGCCACCGCGCCACCGTTGACAATGCTTTCATGACCACCACCACAGTCAAAACTAACAGCAATGACAAGTATCCTGGCACTGTTCCTGCTGTGCTGCTCCACAAGGAAGTGTACAGTATAACAGTAGATTCCTCCCTCGGATTAAAATACGTACCACGAGCCACACTCTCCCACTGTGTGACCAGAGTTTAGAAGGCTCTGTGCTCACCAACAGTCACAAATGTTAACTTGCAGCCCTCAGTTCCCACTAGTATACTATTTATGAAGCAGGTAAGAAAATTTGAGGTCAGCTTTTTATCAGAATAAGCAAAAGTTCAGAGATTTTGACATGGGTAAGATATTATTTTATAATAACTAATATTAGGAAATATTATTTTATATTAACTGATATTACTTAATATTATTTATATTCATTGGCATTAAAATAAGATATTACACAGAAGAAATGAATCACAAAAACATACATACACACACAACGCATACGTACACACACACGTTATATTTGCCAGAGACCTTAGTAACTTTAGAATTCAATCTGCTTTCTTCTTTGACACCTTATTGAGGTATAATTTTTATATAATAAAAGTCATCCACTTTAAGTGTGTAATTCTGTTCTAATAAATACATGCATTCATGAAACCAGCATCAGAATCAAGATTTAGAACCTTTCTGTCCGCTCCTAACATTTCCTTCCTGTTGTCCTGCGGTCAGTCTCTGCCAGCAGCACTGACCCTAGGAAGTCACTGATTGCTTTCTGCCACAACAGTTTTGTCTCTCCTTGAATTTCATATAAATTGGACCAGATAATAAATAGTATTTTACTGTTTTAATTCATCTATTATATTTCCACCTATTATCTTCTTGTTATTATTTTAATAATTGCTTTATGGTCTGCAATATATATATATATATATATATATATATATATATATATATATATATATATATATATATCTATCTTTGACTTGTGGCAATACATTTATTTCCAGCAAAGAATGGGAACTCTGTATTAGAGTAGCCCACCCGGCCCAATTTTATACTGTTGATTTCATATATAACACATCCCTAAACATTATAAACCCACAATAGAGTATTTCCTATATTTTTAAAAGTAATTTTTGTTTCAGACAATTATATGTCTTCTAAAAAATAAGGGAAGCAAAGGTTAATGTACCTATGGACCATTTTTTTTTGTTTTGTTACACATGTATTTACCATTTTTTTTTGTGCATCTGGGATATGATCTGGTGTCATTTCTCTTCAGCCTGTGAGAAACACAGAGCTGCTAGCAATAAGTTCTTTCCATTTTTATTTGGACATGCCTTTATTTTTAACCATTTTATAAAGATTTATTTATTTAAGAGAGAGAGGAAGGAAGGGAGAGAGGGAGAGAGAGAATCCAAAGCAGACTCCCCACTGAGCACAGAGCACCACCTGGGGCTTGATACCATGACCCTGAGATCAAGACCTAAGCTAAAATCAAGAGTTGGCCACTCAACCAACTGAGTCAGCCAGGCATCCCTAGATATCTTTCTTTGCTGCAATATTAATTCCTCTCTCCCCACTATTTTTGTTTTTTGAATATTTTATCTTTGTTTTGAGTGAGTGAGAGAGAGAGAAAGGGGGACAGGGGCAGAGGGAAAAGGAGAGGGAGAGAATTCCAAGTAGGCTCTCTGCTGAGCACAGATCTCAGTGCAGGGCTCAATCTCACAACCCTGAGGTCATGACCTGAGCTGAAAGTACAAGTCAGAGGCTTAACCAACTGAGCCCCCCAGGTGCTCCTGGACATGCCTTTATCTTACCTTTATTTTTGAAGACTAGTTCTGTTGAATATGAAATTATTGGTCAACACTTTTGGTTTTTGTCTTCTAATACTTGTGTCATTCCAATGTTTCTAGACCTCACTGATTCTGCTTAAAAAAAAAAAAACCCACCACTCATCAATCTTACCATTTTCTTCCATAAATTATTTTCCTCTAGTTGCTCTCAAGATATCCTTTTTCTTTGCCTTTCAGCAGTTTGACTGTAATGTGACTTCATGTGGTTTCCTTTATGTTTTCCTGGTTGGGTCTGTCAAGCTTGGATATGAAGGATCATAGTTTTCACCAAATTTGGGAAGATTTCTCAGTCATTATTTCCTTCAGTATCTCTTCTTCCTCCTTTCTTCTCTCCTTCTCTCCTTATGACTCCCCTAGTTGCATATGTATTGGAATACTTGACAAAGTCTCATAAATTTCCAAGGTCTGTACAGTTTTCTTCAAGTTTTGGTCTCTGTTCTTCTAATTTGATAATTTCTACTGGTTTGTTTTCCAAGTTAGTGGATTTTTTCTTATGGCATCTCAAAGATGCTGGTTAGCCTATCTAGTTAGTTTTAAATTTTTAGCTATTGCATTTTTAAGCTCTAGAATTGCCATTTTACCCTTTTTAAAAATTGTTTTATTTGAAGATAGTTAGCACACAATGTTATCCTGATTTCAGGTGTACAACATAGTGATTTGACAAGTTTATGTGTTTTACTTTGCTCACCACAAGTGTAGCTACCCTCTATCACCATGCAAGGCCATTATAATACCATGACTTATTCATTCCATAGCTGAAAGCCAGTCTCTCCCTCTCCCCTTCACCCATTTTGCCCATCCTTCTATCTCCCTCCTTCCTGGCAACCATCAGTTTGTTCTCTGTGTATAGGTCTGATTCTGCTCTTTGTTTATCCATTTGGTTTCCTGGACTCCACATATGAATAAAATCATACTGCATTTGTCTTTCTCAGTCTAACTGATTTCACTTGGCATAATACCTTCCAAGTCCATCCATATTGTTGCAAGTGGCACTATCTCATCCTTTTTTATGTCTGTGTAATTTTTTAGTCTGTATATATATATATATATATATATATATATATATACACACACACACACACATATATATGTATATATAGAATAACATCTTCTTTATTCATTTTTCTATTGATGGACACTTAGGTTACTTCCATATCTTGGCTATTATAAATAATGCTGCAATAAACATAAGGGTACATATATTTTTTCAAATTAATGTTTTAAGAGGTTTTTTGGGGGAGTAAATACCCAGTAGTAGAATTATTGGATCATACTGTATTTATATTTTTAATTATCTGAGGAAACACCTTATTGTTTTCCACAGTGGCTGTACTGATACACATTTCTACCAGTGGAAAGTACAAGGGTTCCTTTTTTTCCACATCATTGCCAACACTTGTTATTTCTTGTCTTTCCGATTTTGAGTATTCTTACATATATAAAGTGATATCTCATTTTGGTTTCGATTTGCATTTCCCTGATGATTAGTGGTGTTGAGTATCTTTTCACGTGCTGATTGCCCATCTGTGTCTTCTTTGGAAACATGTCTATTCAGTTCCTCTGCCCATTTTTTCAACAGACTGGTTTTGGATTTTTTTTTTGGTGTTGTTTTTTTTATTGTTGTTGCTGTTTGGTGTCGAGTTGTATAAATTATTTATATTTTGGATATTAACCCCTTATTGGATATATCATTTGCAAATATCTTCTCCCATTTAGTAGGCTGCCTTTTTTTTTTTTGTTTGTTTTGTTGATGGTTTCCCTCACTGTGCAAAACTTTTTATTTTGATGTAGTCCTAATAGTTCTAATAGTTTATTTTTTATTTTGTTTCCCTTGCCTTAGGATACATAGCTAGAAAAATGTTGCTATTGTTGATATCTATGTTCTCTTCTGGGATTTTTATGGATCCTTTTCTATTAATAATTTCCACTTCTCTCTTGGGTGTTTCTACTTGTTCACTTTTTCTTAGTATATTTTTGTTTAATTCTTGGAACATATTTCTAATAACTGCTTTGAAGTTTTTGCTAAATCCAACATCTGAGCCATTAGGCATAAGTTTCAATTAACCTTTTTTTTTTTTTTTTGGTGAGAACATTTAAGTTCTCTCTTAGCAAATTTCAGTTATACAGTACAGTTTGATCAACTACAGACACCATGTTTTTCATTAGATCCTAAGGCCTTCTTTACCTTATAGCTGAAAGTTTATACCCTTTTACAAAAATCCCACTATTTTCCCATCTCTCAGCCCTGGCAACCACTTTTCTACTTTCTGTTTCTGTGAGTTTGTCTTTTTCTGTAGATTCTATATACACATGATATTGTGCAGTATTTATCTTTCTCTGTCTGGCTTATTTCACTCAGCATAATGCCTTCAAATTCCATCCATATTTTTGAAAATGACAAGGTTTTCATCTTTCTCATGGCTGAATAATATTCCATACATACACATGTGTACACACACACAAACACACACATACACCGTATCTTCTTTATTCGCTCATTTGTTGACAGACACTTAGGTTGTTTCCATGCTTGGCCATGCTGAATAATACTGTGATGAACATGAGGGTGCAGATATCTCTTTGCTATCTTATTTTCTTTTTTTTTTTTTTTTTTTTTTTAATTTTTATTTATTTATGATAGTCACAGAGAGAGAGAGAGAGAGAGAGAGAGAGAGGCAGAGACACAGGCAGAGGGAGAAGCAGGCTCCATGCACCGGGAGCCCGATGTGGGATTCGATCCCGGGTCTCCAGGATCACGCCCTGGGCCAAAGGCAGGCGCCAAACCGCTGCGCCACCCAGGGATCCCGCTATCTTATTTTCATTTCTGTTGAATATATACCCAGAAGTGAAATTGTTGGATCATACAGTGGTTCTATTTTAATTTTTTGAGGAAGTTCCATACAGTTTTCCATAGTTGCTCCACCATTTCATATAACCACCAACAGTGAACAAATATCCCTTTCCTCCACTCCTCCCCAAAGGTTGGGCCTCGTAATTTTTGCTTTAAAAGTAGGCATTTTTTTTTTTTATTTTTTAAAAGATTTTATTTATTTATTCATGAGAGACACACACAGAGAGAGCGAGAGAGAGAGGCAGAGACATAGGCAGAGGAAGAAGCAGCCTCCATGCAGGGAGCCCGATTTGGAACTCGATCCTGGGACCCCCCAGGATCATGCCGTGAGCCGAAGGCAGATGCTCAACAGCTGAGCCACCCAGGCATCCCAAAAGTAGATATTTTAGATAAGGCATTATAATGATTCTGGGTTCTATTTTTCCTTGTAAGAGTTTATTTTTATGTTTTAGTAAACTATTAACATGCACGGATATGAGGTGAAAGATCTGTTTTCCTTGTGGTGTGCAACTGCTAAAGGCTATGCTATTTGGTTTTTGTTTTTTATCCTTAATTTTCTAGGAGTTTCCCCTACATCTATTCACTTGAGTGGTCAGCCAATAGTTTGTGTAGAGGCTATACTCAAACTCCTCAAGCTGCCAAGATTTCCACCTTTTGCCACCCAAGCTGTGTGTGGGGGTTGAAGAATACATTCAAATGCATAACAAGTTTACAAGTCTCCCTAGGCTTTTGATTTCTGCCAGATTGTCTAGGGTCTTCCACATGCATATGCAGTTTAGCAGTCAGCCAGAGAGTGAATTATATCAGCCTTTCTATGGTTCTCTTGCTTCCAAAATCTCCTCATTAAATTTCTACTTGCTTTACCACCTACCCAAAACCGAGTTCACCACTTCTGACCAGTAGAATTTTTACTGTTGGAACTTGGGAACAGAGAAATCCTCTAGGCAAGAAGCCTAAAAGCTCATTGTTTTTTCTCACAATGCAGGGTAAGTTTTTCATGAGCAAGTACTCCTCAAGTTCTTGCTTGCCTTTGGGTGTTTTCCAGTGCTCTGAAAAGGTTGATTTTTAATATTTTTCCCAATCTTATCTTTTTGTTTTTCTGCGTGGGGAAGTTGAACGACCTCAGGCATCCATTAATAAATGGAGAATGGCCTATTTTGCATATTTTTTTGGTGAACACACTCCTTTATCTGAATTCTTTGACATCTCTGTGACTCATATATATATCAGGATTGAAAGCACTCACAAATTGAAGCAAGCCCAGTGAGTCTTTGGAACTTACATGATGCAATGGACTCAGTGGTGTCTTGATCAAATTCATATGTTGAAGTTCTAACCCCTAATGTGACTGCAATTGAAGATGGGGCTTTTAGGAGATAATTAAGGTTAAATGATATCATAAGGGTAGAGTGCTAAAACAGTAGGATGGGTGGCCTTAGGAAAAGAAGAAGAGAGAGATTTTCCTCAACCGCACCTACCAAGGAAAGGCCATGTAAGTGCACTATCAGAAGGCAACCATCTGTAAAGTAGGAAGAGCACTCTCACCAGAACCAACCATGCTGGCACCCTGAGCTCAGACTTCTAGCCTTTAGAACTATGAGAAAATAAGTTTCTGTTGTTCAAACTGCTCATGCTATGGCATTTTGTAATGGCAGCCTGAGGTGACTAATATACGTGGAATTCTCATTCAGGTAACTATTGCAGTTCCATGAGGTTTCAGAAGTTTTCCTATATCCCTACTTTTTAAAAATCAATATAAATATTGAGATTTAGGCAAATATTGTATTTTCCCAAATACAAATAAGTTATCAATGACAGTTGGAGCCATTGGGCTAATGGGAGCAACTCCATCACCAGCAAAAAAGCTACCAACATATTTTATAGCTGACAAACTTTCTCTCAGATATATGCATCTGGAGATCCAAGTTTCCTTCAAGCATCTGATCTATCACACTGATTCTGCAGTTTTGCATGGTAGCAATCTGCTGGGACTGAGGAGATGCTAGCCCTTCAGCTGGACAAGGCCCTATGACCTAGCCACAGTCTGCATGATTCTTGTCCCTGACCATCTCCACTCATTGAAATAATGTTTTGCCTTGTTAGATATTAGAGGTTGTAATATCTGAAGTTTATCTGTTGTCATAGTAAGCCAGCATTTATTTTTGTCCTCATTCTAAACATCAGGCTATCTTCAGCTAAAATAAATGAATTTCCACAGAAGTCCTTTTATGCATTTCTTTTCTTCTAGTGACAGTTGAGGTAACTGGATTAAGGACTTAACATTTTTTTTTTAATTTTTATTTATTTATGATAGTCACACAGAGAGAGAGAGAGAGAGATAGAGGCAGAGACACAGGCAGAGGGAGAAGCAGGCGCCATGCACCGGGAGCCTGACATGGGATTCGATCCCGGGTCTCCAGGATCGCGCCCTGGGCCAAAGGCAGGCGCCAAATCGCTGCGCCACCCAGGGATCCCAGGACTTAACATTTAAGTTTATTGAATCTACTCAAAATTTTTAGACAGCTGAAGATTTCTGCCTTCATGGCTCTCCATTTGCAACCAAAGTCTACATCTAAAAAATCTAGAAGAGATGGTAAATGTAGCCACCAAGGAGAAATCAATACATTTTCCCATTTATAAAACCCCTTTGCTGCCAATTTTATGGATTTATAATTTCTAATCAATGAATTTCTCTCTGTGCCTACTCACAGTAGACTTTCATTTGCCTATATCAATTCATTTTCTCTCTTTAATGTAATAAACTCTCTTCTATTCCTGGAAAGATTCTCAAGTCCAAAGCTCTCCTTCATCACTGGCACTATACATTGTGTAACATCAGGGAAATTGAGTCATGGATGTGTTTTCAAGATAAATTGACAGTCTCCATTTGCAAATAAGGCCTGTTTCATATCCTGAAGCATTTAAAGAGCTGCGGAGTGGGATTTTTCCCTGTGATCTAGACGATGCTATCTTATATCCTACAAATATACTGAGTACATCATATATATATATATGATTCTTTGATTCTGCCTTGGAGCATCTAAAACCAAAAGATTAACATAATAAGATTATCATCTTCTGGGTCATATTCTCAACTAGGTATTCTCACTTTCCCACAGGACAGGTCTGTCAGTGTTCTTACCCTTGAGTTCCTAAGCATGAGTCAATCCTGTGGTAAAATGTTCCCATTGTTACTACAACTTCAGGTATTAGAGGGAAAGCCCATCTTCAGGGGTTATTTCCAGGATAACAGATTATTAAGAACTGTTCACTTACCTAGATGACTGTACATTACCAGACACATGGCAGTTACCAAGCAATTATTCAGACACATGGCAGTTACCAAGCAATTATTCAGATACTTGTTAAACAAATAAATAGACTTCTTATTCACATTGTTGTTTACAATAGTAAAAAAAAATACAAAACAACTTGAATTGTTAATATTAGGATATTTTAAATTAAGTGTGTTACAATGCATTCAATGAAAGGATACTTGGATGTTAAACATGATGATTCATCTACATGTTAATTTACCATGCAGTGTTTCCTGATTCTCCCTCTGTCTTTCCTAGTGCTCTTTGTCTCTTACCCTCCCCTCCAGTCCCCTTAGCATAATTAATTTCTAAAATTCTGCCACTGGTGTGAACAGGTGGTAGGGACAGGGCAGAGGTAGTGGGAGAAGGAGAGACAGAATCTTATGCAGGCTCTACATCCAGCACAGAGCCTGACCTGGGGCTAGACCTCATGATCCTGGGATCATGACCTGAGCCAAAATTGAGAGTCAGATGTTTAACAGACTGAGCCATCCAGGCTTCCGACTGCCCCCCGCCCCCGCTTCTGGCTCTTTTTAAATCTCAATTTGTTTCTCGTGGTTGTCCTCTATATACACAGAATTTTAGCTCTTGCCTGTAGACCATACAAAGGGGTAGGTCATGGCATAGTTAATAAGGGAGTAAAGACCTTGAATTACAAATCCAGGTAGGATTTGGACAAGTAAAAAGTAGACAAGACAAGTAGAACAAGTAGAAAGGACAAGTAGAAAGAAAACTATCCTAAGCATAAGAGAAAGTAAAAGAATAGTGGGAAGGATCAGGGCTATGTGAAGGAGAGGTGTTATCACCCTTAAGTATCAGGGTGAAATATGAAACTAGGTGGGACTTTATTCTGCAAAGACTATAAAACTTAGTTTTAAAGATAATTGAGGCTCACAGATGAGTTTTCTCTATGGGGAACAAGATGAGAGAGTTATATTTAGAGAAGATTGCTATGACAACACAAGGAAACTTTGGTTGGGGAGACACAGGAAATGCAAGTGGATAAAAGAGCAGAGTGATATAAGTGAGAAGTAGTGAGAGTTTGGTAAATATATAACAGTAGATGTGGAAAATGGAACACACACTTTAGCTCAGTAATTGGCAAAGTATGGTCCCTTGGACCAAATCTGCCTGTTTCCTGATTTTGTAATAAAGTTTTATTGGAACACAGCCACATTCATTCATTTATATATTGTTTGTGGCTACTTTTGTGTGATAGTCGCAGGGTTGAGCGTTGTGACAGAGACTGTATGGCCACAAAGAGCAAAGTATGTACTATTTGGTACTTTATAAAAAAATGTTTGCCAGCACTTCTTTTAATTCAGAGCTGCTAGCAAAGACCCACCCTAGAGTTTGACAAAACATAGAGGATGGCACAGAGGCAGAGTCAAAAACAAGAGTGAAGTTTCATTTCTTTCTTTCTTGATAGTCACACACAGAGAAAGAGAGAGGCAGAGACACAGGCAGAGGGAGAAGCAGGCTCCATACACCGGGAGCCTGACGTGGGATTCGATCCCGGGTCTCCAGGATCGTGCCCTGGGCCAAAGGCAGGCGCTAAACCGCTGCACCGCCCAGGGATCCCCAAAGTTTCATTTCTATATGAAGTTCTATATGACTGGAAGGATGGTGGCATCAAAGGACATCATGAAGTTGGGAAGAGAAAGACTTTGAAGAAAAAGGAGATGTAGACATCTTTGGCTAAAAGTTCCCAGAAAATAGTGGAGAATTAAAAATCTTACTATCTCATCTCCAAGTATAAGTGATTGTTTCAAATATTTTAAGCATCAACGAGAGTGCTAGTGTTCAATAAGGGTCCAACTAGGGATCTTTTCTAGGTGGTCTAAACATCTCCAAGGCTGTCCTGATTACCTTCCATGCTTCAATGACAACTTTCTCCTAAAGTTTGGTTCTCCATTTGCTACTTGACCCTTGAAGTAATTTTTAACAAGAAGATTTTAGACCGTATTGTCAGAATGGATTATTGCAGATTATTCTCTTCATTCATAAAGGTTTTCAGAAATACTATCAATCTATTAGCATCGTGCTCAGAAGTTTTCATCAGAGAATAGCTTTTTCAGCTCAACAATATTACTTCCATATTTGTATTGGAGATAATGTCAAAACCACAGAGGAAAATTTAATTTCTTTCCCTGATAATCTTAGCTTTAAAAATGCTTAATAAAAGCTGATAGCTACATGAAACTTAAATTCATTATCCTATTGAATAATGAGTTATTAATCGTATTTTAAATATATATAAACCTCAGTAATGTGACCATATTTTATAAGCTGTTTTGGATGAAGATGGAAGTGACATAAGCAGATAATTAAGTGAGCATGTGTGAGATGTAGTCTCTCCACAAACGTCTTTTATTTTTCGCACCTGAATATTCAAGGATATTTATTTCTATGCGAAATCGTTAATATTGGTGTATCTTGTTCTGTACAGTTTTACCCAGAAGTTGCTTTAATCCCAAATATATGCATAGTGTTCTTTAACACATTAGACACTAAAAGAAGAGGAAGAAGGAGGTGGTGGCGGGGATGGAAGGAGAAAGAAGAGAGAAATAGTCCACAGGTAGGGTGAGGACTCAACTCTGTCCCCGCATTTCTGGGTAGCTTTCTACATCAGTCTCCCAGCCCCTTGAAGGGGAGAGAGTCAGCGCTGCTCCCCCTCCCCCACCACCTCCAGACTTCTATGTTCTTGCTCTGCACTAGCAGCCTCCATTATAGGGTAGGCCAACACCCACGTTCAGCTCCTGGAGCTTTAGCCAGAGGCTGTGACCTTTTGCTTCTCTGAGTTCTCAGGCAGCTCTAGAATCACATGCTTTTACTCCTTGATCACCTGGTACAGCTCTGAGTTGTCAGAGGCCAGGAATGAGACCCAGCTCAGAGCTTCCTCCTGGAATAAAGCTGGGGAAATGACATTTGCCTGTCATGAAGGAGAGGGAGTGGCCTCCAGCTAGACACCAAGCACAGAGACATCCTAGGCACCCACCCTTCTCTAGCCCTAGCATCTCACAGGGGCCCACTGCCAGGGCCCAACAGAGCCACTAGGCTCATGACACTGTTGTTATTGAGGAAGGAAGACAGGCTCAAGTCTGAGCTGGGGAGCTGAGGCTGATCTCACTCCAGGAAAGGGACAGAGCTGCCCTCAGGAGCCACTGTCTGCCTCCAGGAGACCAGGCAAAGTGAGGTGACACCTTTATTCTTAGAGCTCAGTGTGTGGCCCATAGGAGGGGCTCAGAAATTTTTTAATGAAGATGCAAAGCTCAAATGAAATACCATCTGTACCTGCAAAGCTTAAAGACAGAATGAAAAGTAAATGAGAACTGGGGTCTTCTGCGTGAATATTTTTTTATTTAAGTTACATTTGAATGTACTATGTTTCTTTCAAATAAAAGCTGTAGATACTTCACATTAAAGAAAAGGAAGAGGGAGGAGGAAGAGGAAAGACAGAGAGAGAGTGTGTGTGTGTGTGTGTGTGTGTGTGTGTGTGCGTGTGCATGGTAGCAATAGAAAGGGAAAAAGAAAACAAATACAAACAAAAATAATGGGGAGGCTTACCGTCTTCATGGTAGATTTCTTTTCTAGTAGGAAAAGAGTTGAGCTAGTAGGTATGAGTTGTTTCCTAGCTCTTATGGAAGAAGGGAACTGCTACAACTATAGCTCCAGAACACTACACTGAGTTGGGATGATTTGGTGACTTTCTGAATTTGCATTTGTAGCCCTCTGTTATCACAAACATATTCCTGTGTATTTGGGCATTATTTAAACTAAAAAAAAAAAAAAAAAATCAGCTCTACCCAGCAGGTAAAACATCTCTGACAGATAATGCTAAATTAAATAAACAGTGTCTAATGAGATCTGTTATTACCTGCTCTTTGGTCATGCTTGGGCATGCAGTCGGCAGGCTTTTGTTTCTAAGTGCTATCATAAATCTTTCAGCCTATTTTGCTCCTTAAAATTCTAACTAATATCTCTCCTCTGATATGGAAATCTGTATCCTCAATTAAATCTTTAAATCTCATTTAAATCCCCAGTGTTACAGTCTTTTGTCTTCATTAAATCTTATCTTTGAAAAGATAAGAAATTTTGCATTACGACAGATCATTTTTTTAAAGGAGAAAATCCACTTGCTTGAAAATAAGAGAGTATTAAGAATAGAGTTTTGCCAGAGGGATAAATACTTGAATCTGGTCAATCCTTCCATTTTCATTGACTTTTTTTTTTTTTAAGATTTTATTTATTTACTCATGAGAGATACAGAGAGAGAGAGAGAGAGGCAGAGACACAGGCAGAGGGAGAAGCATGCTCCATGCAGGGAGCCCGATGTGGGACTCGATCCCGGGTCCCCAGGATCACACCCTGGGCTGCAGGTGGTGCTAACCCGCTCAGCCATCAGGGTTGCCCTTCATTGACTTTTAGTAACATCATTCTCATCAGTATGACCCTCAGGAGTCTCTGTCCAGAGCTTTTTGCACTCAACTGTGTCCTGGGTGAAGAAAGAGAAGATAAGATTCCAACACATGGCAAAGAGTCTAAATTAGTCCTCCTTGATTGGACATCACTTGTGAAGATGTGACCTCACAAGTAGTTATTTCTGTAATATGAAAGGCTCTTCAAAGAAAAAAGATAGATAAATTGATAGATAATAGCTTGCCTCCATGAATATATTGAATCAACTCTTGCCTCTGCGCATATCTCACACCCTGTTTCATAATGAACTTATTACATTTCATTTCCTAGTTAGCTCTCTAGGGAGATAGGAGGTCTATGAGAAGAGCATAGAGCCCAACAGAACTGAGGTTGAATCCTGGCTTTGATATTTATTAGATAGGTGATACCTGAGCTTAGGTGCCCATAAGAATTTCAAACTTTTGATATTCAAATCTGAACTGAGATCTGTTTTTCCTTAGGATCTATTCCTTCCTTTCTATTTCTTATCTCCAGCAGCTCCTGACTCAAATCAGAACCCTCTAAATCATGATAGGCTTTCTGTTTCTTAGTCTACCATGATTTTTCCACAAATGTAACCTATCAACTTTCCAAGTGGCTGTGCTTTTCCACTACTAATGTCTTCGTTTCAACCCCGTTCAATGCTCTGTAGACTCCCTTCTCACTGGCTGGTCTCTGTGATTCCAGCTTAACCATTCATCTGTCCTTTGTAACCTGGCTCTTGTGACCTCTCTAAATACCAATCTGACCATGCTATGCTCCTCAGTAAACCCCTCAATGCCACCTTGCTGCATATAAGACCAATGCCAAATTCTCAGAATGGCCCTCATGTCTCTCTGATGTGGCTCTGGCTTGCCCTCAGCCCTGCACCGTGGGTTCCAGCCACTTGTGTTTTCTGAAAGGGTTGAGATGTTTTATGCTTGAACCTTTGTCACACTTCCTCCTTTACTGAGAGTCTCCTCTGCAATCCTTTGGAAAGAAACAAGATGCCCACAAACAAAAATGAAGCAAACAGCAACACAATTTTGACTATTAAGATTTACTCTGGAGTCTTCGGTAAGATTTTCTTATCGTGTCTGCACTAATGCTCTCTTCACTGTGTGTATATGTATATGAATGTGTGTGTGTGTGTGTGTGTGTGTGTGTGGTTAAGAAACAATTACTGTAGAAAGCAGTGGTCTCCCACTTTTTCCTGAAATCCTTATTCTTGGGCTTAAAATGACATTTATTTTTAATTATCTTGCTCTTGTCTTTTTGGTGCCTAAACTTGCCTCTTACATACTGTTCAGTCCTGGATTTCCCTTTATGCCTTGATCCTATCTCATGGACTCTGTAATATAGCTACCACCGTTTTAGCTCTGAAAGCAGTCACCCTAATAAATGCCTTTTCTCCATAGGAAAAAAAAAATACATCAGCTCTTTTATTTAAGCCTATAGCCCACATTTACTCCTTAATTACATTTAGTTGGGTGTGATATAACAACATTTAAACTCTTGAACCTTACAGTTTCTGTACTCTAACAGCACACCTCACCACTCATAACTATCTTTTACTGGGGAAAATAAGCACTGTACACTTGTCTCGTATAAACATTTTGCAAAACAAACTCCTTTATGAATTGTGGTCATTATTTGACAAGGTCTAGCACCACAGGGTAATTTCTGTATCCTATCTTATTCCAGACATGGACATTACACTTGTGATCATGTGTCACCTCTGTGAGAAAGATGCTGCTGACTAACAACATCACTGTGTTTTGAGTAGGTTAGACTTGGGAGGAGATGAGTTATACCAACTACGCGTACTTGCTTATAATGTAATGATGATCAAGTATACACTAATTGAGTGGGATGAAGGTGGTGGACTATGATCCCTGAACCTGAATCCAGCTGCTTTGAAGGGGATGCAGTTGGGACAGTTACCGAAAGAGGGCTCTTACCTAAAAATTAAAACCCACTCCTAGCCTAACTGATACATGACCACGAAACTCTTAGTGTGCTGGGGTATAATATTGATTCTCTTATCACTAGTCATTTTTGACCTTGGACAAAAAGGGGAGAGGTGGTAGCCATCATGGTGCAGAAGAGGAGGCTGTCGGTGGTATGGAATAGGATCAAGAGTTGTTTGGATCACTTCCTGTTGGATATGAGTGGGAAACATCTCTGCAGATACTACTCCTCTCTTCCCTACATGTTCTCCTGGTGGGTTTCATAAACTGTGTCATAGACCAGAGATTATTTGATGGTAAAACTTAAAGCAGCGATCCTGGCAGGCTTTTAAAAGCATGGTGTTGTACAATGCTGTTTTACGGAATCAATATCTCCAGACACATCAGGTAAGCTGTTACTGCTTACAGACTTCCAAGAGCTTTTGAATGATTTACATAGAATTCACATGCAAGAGGAAAGCACGAATCTGGAACAAAAAATCTTCTCGTCACTATTAGGTCAACAATGTAATATTGTCTCTCTGGTGTCGTTACACTTTTCATACACCTGAAGCTGCGTCACGGAGGCTCAACAAACTATGAAGGAGCCTTCACTACACCTGGATGTATTGGTTCATTTTTCTTCTTGAGAGTCACAAATGACAAATTAGCCTTAGGACAAGAACTTGAGTATACTGTTATCATTGTCATCATCACGATTAGAAATAACAATGACAAGAACAGTCACAAGGACTAAGTGTTATGCACTGAGCTGAATATGCAGCTATCGCGGGCTCTCGAATATAATTGAAATATGTCACCAGATCTCCTACAATGACATATGTGACAGCAGCTTTCCTTTTGGCTTGGTGGAGTCAAGTTTGTGCTGAAGTCCTCCATCGTCTTTTGTGAAAAAGAATGAGGTGTACCATCATGAAGATGGCTGCTCTCCTTGAGAGCGACTCCACTGGCTAGAGTATGTGACATCATGTTTCCCTGATGTCACCCTGCATTCCTTTGAGCATCACCGGCTTATACTTACAAAAGAGCCTGGAGTTCCGAGCTATGTTAAGAAATGAAACCCCATGTCTGGTCTTAAGCAGAGAGCTCTCTCTACGTGGCTCCTGCCCTCTGCCCAGCCTGTGAAGCATTCCATCTGCCTATGTCTGTGAGGAGGCACACAGCCTCTGGGGCTGAACCAGTGGGGTCAAATAATGTTCTCACCATTTAGTGTAATTAACTCCAACCACCCGTCTGTTGCAAGCCCCAGTGCAGCCAACACAAGCAAGAGTAGGCCAAGAAGAAATTTCTCCTCATTATTAAAGCTAAATCTAAGCACTTGTCTGTCTGTAAAAACAGAGCAAAGGGAGGAAAACTGAAACCAGTGCACGGGGTCTGAGGTTTCAATAAATGTCAGGGAGCGTCAAGTCTGTTTAGATTGCAAATTATTGCTGGCTGACGGTCTTACCATTTTACAACTAGAGATTGCTGTCATGGGGGTGACGTGGTGGAGGGGAGCCTCTCACATCACAGCCAGAGGGGAACAGAAGTTACCAAATACTATAACAATCATAAAACATTACAAGAGGGACTTTAGCATTTGCTAAATTTAGTCTTTCCTTAATGCACATCTCAAGAAACAACAGCGCGTAACACTTCACTCTTCCTATTGGGTTTGATGAAGTGTTGGATTTGCCAAAGATTGAGACCTCATTTCACTGGTTTAACCAATCTAAACTCCCCTTCATACCTCTCCTCTGCTCTGACACTTTGGACATCTGAGAGTGATAAAGACGCCTAAATGTTTCAAGGTGAATTAATACCTTACTACATATCCTGAAGAAACACACATCAATAATTTGAGTGGTGGTTAAGACTGTTTTTCAGATGGATTAAATGAGTGGGCAATTATTGATTAAAATAAACGCAAGGCATGAGCATTCCAGCCCTGTACATGGACGAACACTGGTCAGTGGCTTCCCATTGGTGGAAAGGCTTTTCTCATTGTGAAACATATCCATGCTTCTTGATATTTCTGTAGAAGTTTACTAATATTTTTTATTCATTTTTCTTCTGACCAGCACTCAGTGAAGGTCTACTATGTGCCAAGTACTGAGTTAGAGACACTGAAAACCAAGAAAGTGATGGTCCCTCTTCTCCCTGAACTCAGAGTCAAGTGTGCTTATTTTAACCAAGATTCTTTTGGTTTTGAATAACTGAAAATCCCTCAAGTTAACTTAAGGCTAAAGGGAGAAAATTGTTCTAAGGTACAGTGGGATCTAGAGATCCCAGAGAAGAAATATATCAGGACCACATAAAAGCTTGGAAGCCTGCACTAAGGAGCTGTTAGAAATAAGATGACTTTCTCCAAATATCTAGTTGCGCCATCTCTACTTTCTCTTGTAGGTGGGCTTTATTCTTCTCCTTCTCAGTTTCCTAGTATTCATCTTTCTTTTTTAAACTCTGGATATAATTAAATAAGGGCTTTTCATGCAAGCTTCCCATTTCAGTTAACTAGTTTTTGTCAATCCCAACTCAGAATTTATGGAAGAGAGAATTAGATTTGTCCTATTTGGGTCAGGTATCTACACTTGGCAGTTAATCTTAAGCCTAAGATTCAAGGTCTAAAATAGGTGGCTTAAATTTTAGGCATATGAGGTAAGCTGAATCTACTGATAGAGTTGGTTGATCTGATTTCTATATTGATACATTCAAAGTGCCTTAAGAAAGAGGTTACACAGGGATCCCTGGGTGACGCAGCGGTTTGGCGCCTGCCTTTGGCCCAGGGCGCGGTCCTGGAGACCCGGGATCGAATCCCACGTCGGGCTCTCGGTGCATGGAGCCTGTTTCTCCCTCTGCCTATGTCCCTGCCTCTCTCTCTCTCTCTGTGACTGTCATAAATAAATAAAAATGTTTAAAAAAAAAAAAAGAAAGAGGTTACACATAAGGGATGTCATAGAACTGTTTTGTGAGATTTTTTAAAAAATATTTTATTTATTTATTTATTCATGAGAGACAGAGAGAGAGAGAGAGAGAGAAAGAGACAGAGACACAGGCAGAGGGAGAAGCAGGCTCCCTACAGGGAGCCTGATGTGGGACTCGATCCCGGGACCCTGGGATCACGATCTGAGCCAAAGGCAGATGCTCAACCACTGATCCACCCAGGTGCCCTGTTCTGAGAGCTTTTAAGGAAGACAGTCAGTGACCTAGTCAATGTCTGAAAAACAAGTCTAAGAAAGGAAAAATAATTATGGTCTCTGTCTCACTGTCCCATGAACTGTGATGCTATCTCTTGAGAGTAGCATGACTATTTTTCATAGTCTATTATTTTTCAGAAGGATCTAGGTTATGCCAGGAGTAGCCAGAAATCACCTGCCATAGCATTGCAGCCCACTTTACAGGTGGCCTTGAAATGGAGTAGAGGAGGGAATTCCTGCCAGTGAAATTATGAGCCTTCTATCTTCCTGTCCACAGTGTCTGGGAGGCTTGTTGATCTGAACTCAAAATCTCCTCCATTTCCTGGGGAACAGCCAACAGTATGACTAAATGACAAGTACCAGACTGCCTTAGTTGGGAATCCCCAGAAGCAGAACTTAAGTCAAGGATTTGAGTGAAAGTATTTTATTTGAGGGACGACAGAAAATACCCATAGGAGATTGAAGAAGATAGACAAAGAAGGGAACGCCAGCCAAGAAAGAGTGTGTTACCAAGCCAGTTACAACTGTGGATAAATGGAGATTAACTCACAGAGAGGAATTAGGGATCAGTGGAGAGCAGATGACTTAGAGTCATCCTATAAGAGTGAGGTCATACTCCACTCAATTTTGTTTTTAAACACTCTGACAACTCCAGTTTGCCCTGCTGGCAGTGAGGCACCCTCCAGAAGTGACAGAGAGCCTTTGGACAGAGAAGCGCAGGTGCTGGCAGGTGCACAGAAGTGGAAAGTGTGAGATGTTGGTGGGCACCGGGACAGTCTACCACAGGCTGACCCTTGCACCAGTCTTGTCACTGGTGTGCCACATCAGCTTCATCCTGTCTTGTGTCAATGCTTCAAGGTGGTGGCCAGGTGCGATTTATTAAATAATTAAATACATTACTTCAAGCAGGAGGGGTGGCAGGATAAGCCACAGTCAGCTCCGGTTGGTCTCAAGGCTGCACTTGACATTCATTTTCTTCCTTCTCTCCCACACATTTCATATATTCCTCATTGTGGCCCTACATTTCCACTGGAAATGTACTGAGACTCAGTAGAACCTCAGAACTTCTTCCCTAAATAGCAGAACCCTGGGTTACCAGGATCCTACCAGGCTGCCATTGTCACACACTTAGTCTCATCCCTAGGTATAGAAGCACAAGGAAGCACTCAGTTCCCTGGGGTAATTCCACACGTTATTCTTGATTCCGTCCTATGACATTAGTTCTTTGTGATAATTAGAGTCAATTACTCCTACCACTTGGGCAGCAAAACATACTCCAGCTGCAAGAGAAAAGCCCATAGGCAGAATGAAAAAAAAAAAAAAAAGAAAAGAAAAGAATGAAAGCAGGATTTGGTCGTTGGAAGCTGATAGTGTGCATTGAAATAATAAGGACCTTGGGATGTGAGCAGAACGTGGACGGATCTGCTACACAGGCATAGAGGAACACTGTGATATTTTGCTAAATGGACAAATCTGTGGACTTTAGAGATGATTCATGACAGGGAGTTTTGGGAAAAGTGTCTGTAGGTGGGCTTACCCAAAATTTAAAGTTAAACTGAATATGGATACTCACCAGAAGATCTCAGTAAAGGGACTCTTATTTAAACACAGTGCTTGACTCATGCTTCTATGGAAAAAGAGCTCAGGAAGGGGCAACATTGTTAGCTGAAGTGATTGGCTGGCTGTCAAGGGAGAATGTCTGGGACAAATGTAGATGGCACTTGGAAGTCTGGGCCGAGTCCTTGCACCACTGAGGAAGGCCAGAAAGTATCAGAATTAAGAGCACTGGCTCAGGCACCAGGCTTTTCATGCCCAAGTCCTATTCTTGTGCAAGTCAGGACAAGCTAGGCCATGCTGCAGGTATGAACCCCACAATTCCAGCCTCTGAAGCAATATATTTCTCAATATGTCACAATCCATGCAGGTCATTAGAGCTTTAATTATGATATTATTATTATTATTATTATTATTAGAGCAGCTCTCCCTTACCTTCACCTTACTTTCATTTCCACCCATCAAAATTCTACTTAACATCCAAATTTCTAATGAAATTTTATTCTTCCGTGGAACATTCCGCTCTCCCCCACTCCATTACAAGAATCAATCCCTCTTGTCTCTTGACTCCGTGAATTTTATTTTGTATGTAATACCTATTAAGTTCTTTGATAATGGATTTTTCCTCCACTCCCTCTGTGTAAGGGTAGGGATGTAGCTTAGACATCATTTTATCAGTCAGAGAAAAAACACATAAGAGATACCAAGCATTTGTCATATAATGAGTACAGTTTTAATGGCAAGTGTACATAACTTTTGCTTAAAGACTCCTTACTTTCTGTCCATCGAAAGATGAATGGATAAAGAAGCTGTGGTCTATGTATACAATGGAATATTCCTCAGCCATTAGAAATGACAAATACCCACCATTTGCTTCGACGTGGATGGAACTGGAGGGTATTATGCTGAGTGAAGTAAGTCAATCGGAGAAGGACAAACATTATATGGTCTCATTCATTTGGGGAATATTAAAAAATAGTGAAGGGGAATAAAGGGGAAAGGAGAGAAAACGAGTGGGAAATATCAGAAAGGGAGACAGAACATGAGAGACTCCTAACTCTGGGAAACAAACTAGGGGTGGTGGAAGGGGAGAAGGGCCGGGGGTGGGGGTGACTGGGTGACGGGCACTGAGGGGGGCACTTGATGGGATGAGCACTGGGTGTTATTCTATATGTTGGCAAATTGAATACCAATACAAAATAAATTTATTAATTAAAAAAAAGAATCCTTACTTTTACTGTCTTGAGTAGGTAAATTTTATTCTGCAATAAGCTATATAAATCTTACACTAAACGTAGTGGTAAGGCATAAGGAACACCTGTGTGGATATGTGTGCGTAGAAGGCACTGGCACTTATTCAGAGTAGAGTTGGCACCTATCTATCAACATAAGGGAATATTTCCGTCTCTGCTACCTCATTTGCCAGCAATGCTATGTGTCAGAGCATGTGTTAATCCATATGACTTGTCCTCTGAACCGATATATCTGCTTTTTATACCTATCAGAATTTTTTAAATGGCGCATTTTAATTTTCTATTCTTGTTTCTCATGGTACTATTTTTCGTTCTGGAATGTGATGCATGTGTGCATTTCAGGAATATTCCGCTACCTCTTGCAGTGTGAATGCTTGACAACGATAGCCCATGATTAAAGACAGAACCAACACAGAGTTAGCAGGGTGAACATTTCTGCAGAACCCAAGGGAAGGTTGTGATATGGGATGTTTGAATGTTCTAGTTGTATTTCTTGTCGTGTTGTTTTGAAAGGGATTGAAATATTTCATTGCTGTCCTCGTGGCCTTCAAGTTCAGAACTGGTTTTATCTCTATAGTCATCTCAGCTTCATTCAGCTGCTACATAGATAAAGCAGTCCCGAGTTTTATTCAAGAACTCATACAAAATATTCCTGAAAATGAGTTTTAATTCTCATCTTCCTCCTCTTCCTCGTCCTGGTTAATCTGGAGGTAACACAGCTCGTGACTCTCTTTGCTGTTAGCAACTGTGCATAACCGATCGTGTAGATTATTCTTCAGATATTTTTTGGTGAGGAATTTCAAAGACCTTCTGGGGGAAAAAGATCAACTCAGAAGTTACAGTAATCTTACTTTGGCTCCTTTCAGTGGTTTCAACCCTTCCACCGAGATGTCCAGCTTTGCCTTTCACTTGGATTCTCTCTTGAAGAAACTGTGCTAAATTGGCAGCATCCATGATACCATCTTCTACAGAGTGGGTGCTGTCAAGGGTAAACTTCAGAACATTCCTTTTTTTTTTTTTTTTTTTTGCTCCCCTTTCCCTCATGGATGCCATCGGAGGCAGAAAGGGCATTCACTGCAGTTTTATAATTTGTTGGAGGAGTCCACATTGCTTTGGCACAAAAGGAATATAGGAGCACAAGAAAATCAACACAGCACACACAAGTCCATGGATTTTGGGTTTGCTGTCGTCCAGGAGCGGGCTTGCAGGACGTGTACGTACTTAAACACAGCATTTTGTTTGAAAGCGTATTCAGTTCTGTTATTCCATCCTATAGTGTGTCAAATTTTTTGGAAGCAAAACCCCTAATGCTCTCCTACCTTCTTAACATGCTCTTTCCTTTATAAACAAAAAAAGACAAGGGGGAAGGTATATGTTGGAGTGGAACTATGTCTATCTGTTCTAACACGCGCGTAAAGTAGTAAATTTTAAAGCTATAACTAAGAATTTCACACCAGTAATCTCCCAAGAAGGCCCCTCTGTTTTCCCCTATGGCAAAGAAAAGCAGCCAAGTTTCTCATGTTCAGTATCTTGAAATGGGCTCAGTTTTGATCCAATGGTATGTAACTCTAATGCTTGTGGAATATTGCTTAACTTGCCAAGCGATCAAGCATAGTGAGTTGCTTGTAGAGCATGGGGCAGACCTTTCTGGAGGCCTTATGTCAGGAGGGTGACTATTCAATCTTTTCATGGACTTGTCTTTCTCTTGTAACCTCTTGCACCTGGATGTCTGAATGCCCACCAGCTAATACATTTCTTCTTTTTCCTGATTGGAAACATGACTACACAGATCTTTTTTTTTTCCCCCAAACAAGGGAATTTAAAGGTTTTAGCAGAATAAAATCTCTCTGATCCCATTTTGTTTGAGGTAGTTCCATAAGGAGAAGGGCAACAGAGAGAAGAAATGAAACCAGGAAGAAAAGGAGGAGAAACTAACATTTGTTGAGCAGCTACTATGTCACACACTGTGACAAGCACTTTATATGTCATATCTTTATACTTACAAATGCTCCATGAAGTTTCTGTTAATGTTGTAGATGAGCAAGCCAAACTCAGAAAAGTTAGGCAAATGGGTCAAACAGCAAATTGGAATCCAACAATTATTTAATTGCCTCTCACCCTCTGCCACCCCACTGTATGAGTCTTATGATATGTTTCAAACACCAGATTTTATCAGCACAAAAATATCCAGCTGACATACAAACTAACTAGACACAATGATTAGCATAATGAAGAAAAGTAGCTTGTGGTTTGAATCCTTTACTCCTCCACCAGTAGCTCTTTTACATATGCACATTCAGGGCTTGGCTGGACATTCCAGGGTTATCTCCCCACTGCTGACTGGTAACCTTCTTTCCTATAACATCTCCCCAATGGCAGTTCTACTGCCAAAGCCAATCCATCAAGTTTTCAAGGGTTGCCAAGGCTTCTCATTCATTCAACAGTCTTTCAACAAGTTTTTATTGAGTTCTTTATCAAGCAGAGTCCTGGTGCAAAAGAGATCATTGCAGATGGTACAAATGAAGAGGTTTTAATGAAGGGTCAACTTAATGGTATGTGGGCAGGGTTACAAGTAGAAATCTAGAGAGGATGCAGAACCCAGAGATTAGGAGCAGCAGGTGGTCATTACAGCCCCACAGTGGAAGAAAGTAGGAAAGATGGCTTTTACCTGAGGAACAGAGTACTGGCAGGTGCTCTCTAGTTGTAGAGAGACGCAGCTCCTGCTGGAGATGAAGGACTGAGGCAGTGATGGGGCAGGAAGGAATACCACAGCCCCTGTCTCCTCCCTTACTCCACCATCATCACAGTGCCTCTCATTGGCGGAAGCACCCAGGACTTTATCACAGTACAAAGGGCTGAAAATGGATCTAGGGTGAGTTGGGGATGAAGAATCACTTGTCCAAGTGCCCTTGGGTGTCTGGCTCTGACTTAACCACTAGGGATGGAGCAGTGAGCACATCAGAGAAGGTTCTGCACTCATGCGGCTGTGTTCTAATGCAGGATGGAGACAAAATAGGAAAAAAAAAAAAGACGGATGCAGGGGAGAGCCTTAGTATGTCCCCTAGTGATAAGCACCAAAGAGAAAATAAGGAAGCCAGCAAAGGGGGCTTGAAATGTGTGGAGGGTAGGGTTTTAGATATGGGTGGCCAGAATTTCCCCCTTTTCACCCCGAAAAGATGACATTATCATAGAGACCTAATACAAAGAATGATGGCATGATCGGTGCAGGGAAAGGAGCATCACAGGCAGTGGGAAGAGCAAGTGCAGAGTCCCTGGGGAAGGCAGGAGCCTGGCCTGGTACCATGCAGCTGCAGACAACTGAGTGAGGAAAGAGGCATGCGAGATGAAGTCAGAGCTTGACTCAGAAGGTCTCCTTGACTCATGGCTTCACTCTGCATCTACTGGCTTCACAGTCGTGTTTCGTCTAGGACCAGACGCTATACAGAGGAGGAGGTAAAATGCTGATAGCAGAGAAAAAGAAGCCGAGAGATGCAAGGTGATTCATCCAAACCCATCTGGTACAGGCCAGTTCTCTTGTGCTAGGCCAATTAATAGCACACCCTCTGTTTATATATTGGTTTTTGTTGAGTATGATGCATATTCCTGTCATAATTAACTTTGGCCAGGATGTTAGGACATGATAGACCATAGCGACCAATGCAGGAGGTGCACTTTAGAAGGGAATGTGGCATTATTTAAGTTTTTCCAGGAGAAGCCATGAAATTGGACTTGACTTCACTTATCCTGTACCCTGAGCCTTTTAGGTCTTCTCTACCCTCTAAAATAGAATTTAATGGCACATTATAAATATACTAAATGTATGTATGAGCTCCTCATGACTAGCCCCCGTCACCGCTCACTTAGATATATGTGTATGTGCTCTATATGCATATGTGTACATATATACATGTTTGTATGTATATATGTGTATATCTGTATCTGTATATGTCTAGATATCGATTACATATAGAGATGTCTTAAGCTTTAGCTATATAAATGTCCTTCCCAACCTTTTTTTTCCTGACAAATTTCTGTTTGGCCATCAAGATTTCACAGCTCAGGTGTCACTTCCTCTGTGAAACTTTCCCATATAAATCCAGGAATCTTGGCCAGATTCTTCATGATCTCATGGCACTCAGTTCAGACACATGTTAGAGAACTGTTGATGCTGATTTACAAGTCAGTGATCTCAACTAGATTGTGAGCTTCTTATGGCCAAAGATGCCTTATACCCTTTTGTGTTCCTGTCTCGACAGGGGTATGATACATTAAAGTTGCTTAGAGCAGACTGTTTTTAAAGACAGATGATAGATAGATAGATAGATAGATAGATAGATAGATAGATAGAAGATAGATAAAATGAGCAAGCCTTATTTAAGAAATATATATACAACGTATATACATTATATATCTATATAACATATATACATTACATACATTATCTATCTATATAAATATCTATATGTTAAATACATAGGGCTTATGTTAAACTTGAGTTGGCAGGACTGGTATCCTCAACAGTTCACTATTAAGAGGATATGCCAATTAGATCGTGGATCATGCTATGAAATTGGTTCTAGTTTCAATTTACTAAAAATTACAGAAAACAGATACCTTGAACATAGATAATTTGTTGTTGCCCATGAAGCAATCACAGAATACTCCAGCTTCCCTCAAATCCACTGGCCTTGCTGAACCTGTCATCTGGGAGGTCTTTGTGATTTTATCTTATCTCTATTTGAGAGCCATAAAGATGAGTAACTAAAATGTGGTTAATAAACGCCAGCTGGGCATTTTCTAGGTGAATAAACACACCATTTTTTCTACTGTTTTTTCATGTGGAAATGATGAATAGGACTCACAACTCTTGTTTTCATTATAAGTAGAAAAGTAGAAATAATATCAAGTTATGATACTTGAGGTTGTTATAAAGTACTTTAGAGACACCCTTAAAGTTTCAAATAATTATAGCTCCAGTAAAATTTTTATGGCTGCCTGTGGATTTTCATGATCAAAGACAAAGTAAACAGAGAACACTTTTAGGGTGAAAGATATTCAGGCCCTTATGATTTTTTTGGTTGGCCCTCCCTCTATTCTTAAAAGAGTGATTAATAGTTTCACAGTGTAAAAGCACCCATATTTGAGATTAGGTAATTGAATGAAATTGATTCCCGAATTTAATCTTCATGCACCCCTGGCATGCTGCATAATATATTTTATTGGTGATTAAAAATACAATGAGCTCGATATAAGGGAAGGTCTTCAAAAACTTCTAGTTACCCATTTCATTCCAATCTATTCCATATATTTCAGCTCTGTGTTTTTTCTTTTGCTTAAAAATATGTTATTAGTACAAGTAGTGGAATTTGAAAAGAGCCATAGACCGTATTTAGTACAGTTAATATTAATATCCTGATTTTAATAATTGTACTGTAGCAATATAATAGAGCGTCCTTGGTTTTAGGAAATAAAAGTGTATATGAGTCAACAGGCAACATATCTTTTTCAAAAAAATATTTGTGTATGTGCATGTACATATGACGTGTGTACATGCATATACACATATATACATGTCCATGGTTATACATATATCCACACACATATATGTGAATAGATAAGTGCACATGTTTATGCATGCATACGTATATGGGCAGATGAAACCCATATATATTGAATATAGATACATGAAAAATATTTTTATGCATATATAGACAGTATATGAATGTATATACATATGCATATTTTACCCATTTGTTTTATCACTAAAACATGTTTTACATTTTTTGTTTTACGTAAGAATGTTTACATATAGGAAATCTAAGTGAGTAATGTACAAGAATCCTTTGCACTGTTTTGAAACCTTTTGATATGTCTGAAATCACTTCAAAATAAAAAAAAAAATCCGGGTATTTTAAAGCATGCTGAAAGTGCTTCATTCTACCAAGTGTTCTAGAATCAGATGGAAGATCGAATCCACATATGAGATTTAGCTTTGTGCGAAGGAAAATTGTGTTTTTGAGACTCCAGTTGCATTTCTAGTTCCAGTCAGAAATTCTACGAAAGGCGTGTAAGGAAGAAGAGTGAAAGAAGCTTATGCAACCCAAAGTAGGAAAAAATATGCATATATTATATACACATAATTCTGATCTAGAATGGGTCCACTCATATTTTCTAGTTGAGATAAAATTCACATAACCATTTTAAAGTGTATAATGCAATGGTGATTGAAATGGTGTACATTTGCAATGTTGCATGACCACTGCACATATCAAGTTAGAAAATATTTTTATCACCTCCCAACACCCCCACCAAACAAACAAGCAAACAAAACAATCACAAAGAAACCAAACAAACCCATTCCCTGTTAAACAGTAACTTCTCAGTCCCTGGCTATCACCAATCTGCTTTCTGTTTCTATGCATTCATCCGTTCTGGATATTTCGCATAAATGGTCTCAAACACTTTGTGGCCTTTTCATCTGGCTTCTTACACTTAGTATAATGTGTTTGAAGTTCATCCATGTTATAACATGTATCAGTACTCTGTTCCTTTCTAGACTGGGTAATATTCTATTAATACCACGTTTGGTTTATTCACTTATCCATTGAGGGGGGTGTCTGGATTGTTTACACCTTTGGTTATTGTGAATTGTGCTGTTATGAACATTCGTGTACAAGTATGTGTTTGAGAGCAAATTTTCACCTCTTTGGTGTATATACCTAGGAATGGAGTTGCTGGGTCATATGGAAATTCTTTGTGTAACTTTTTGAGGAACTGTCAGATGATTTTCCCACTAATATTTGATGTTAAGGGAAGACACATGAACTCATGATGCAGATAATCTCTGAATTTAAGCAAGTGTTTGTACATCCAATAGTTGTTTAAGGGCATGTCTCATACAAACACCATGAGCAGGACCTGGACATTTCACTTTAACCTGTACTAAGCCCTCAAAGAATTCTTATTTTGGTATCAGGAAATTTAGGGCAAAACGAGAAATTTCTAAAGAGAGGTAGAGATAAGGGAACAAGGAATCGAATCGCTGTTTTGAAAGGACACAGTAAAGAAGAACAAAGAAAATGAGTGATCAATCCGGAGTAGAGTATGAGGGTTCTATACGTGATCTACGGTGTTTTCCAAATTTGCAAACCTGTTTGCCTTCTGACTCATTTTAAGAGCTGCACAGGGAATCAATAGAAGCATCTTATAAAAAAGATTTAATTATACTTTTTATAGAAATATAATTAACATACAGTGTTATATTAATTTTAGATATATAATGTAATGAGTCACAAATTCTGTATATTACTCAGTGTTCATCATGGTAAGTGTACTCTTAACTCCCTTTGCCTATTTCACCCATCCAGTCACCTACCTCCCTTCTGGCAACCACTGGTTTGTTCTCTGTATTTAAGTCTTTTTTTTTTTTTAAAGATTTTATTTATTTATTCATGAGAGACAGAGAGAGAGGCAGAGACACAGGCAGAGGGAGGAGCAGGGTCCATGCAGGCAGCCCGACGTGGAACTCGATCCAGGGTCTCCAGGATCACGCCCTGGGCCGAAGGCAGGCGCCAAACCACTGAGCCACCTGGGCTGCCCTCTGTATTTAAGTCTTTTTGTTTGTCTCTTTGTTCTGTTTTTAAGTTCCACATATGAGTGCAATCACATGGTACTTATCTTTCTCTGTCTGATTTATCTCATTTAACATTTTACCCTTTAGGTTCCTTCTTATTTTTGCAAATGGCATGATCTCATTCTTTTTATGGCTGAGTACAATTCTACTGTGTATATATACACCACATTTTCTTTATTCACTCATTTATTGACAGACACTTGGATTGCTCCCTTATCTTGTCTATTGTAAATAATGCTGCTGTAAAACCCATACAGGTACATATAACTTTTCAAATTAGTGTTTTTGTTTTCTTTGGATAAGTACTCAGTAGTAGAACTACTGGATCATATGGTAATTCTATTTTTATTATTATTTTTTCCCCAAAGGCGGCACACAAATGGCCAACAGACATGTGAAAAGATGTTTAACATCACTCATCATCAGGGAAATGCAAATCAAAAGCACGATGAGATATCACTTCACACCTGTAAGAATGGTTAGAATAAAAAAAAAAAAAAACAAGAAGTAACAAGTGTTGGTGAGGATGTGGAGAAATAGGAACCCTCGTGCTCCATTAGTGGGAATGCAAATTGGTGCAGCCACTATGGAAAACAGTACAGAGGTCCCTCAAAACATACATCTTAATCACACTTCACATATTTCTCAGTTTGGTCTATTTTCTGTTGCTTTTAGAGTGGCCCCAAGTGATATTTGGCTCCTCTTTCAAAGTTGCCCCCCCAATCCATCACACCTTCTCCTGACCTCTAATAAAACACAAAATAAATATTTTCTCCCTAAGGAGATACAAAAGCATGTCCTACATGTTTGAGCAACAGTCTTCTTAATCTTCATTTTAGTCTCTTGCTGGTTGCACTGATCTCTCAGACTTCTAACCATAGGCCAGTCGTAGAATTCATCCCTGAGCCTTGTCTCTATGTACTCACACTACCTAGAAGTCCCCAAGTTTCAACTTAAATGCATTCCACACTCAGACAACTCCCAAGCTTTTGTCTCAAGCTAGGACTGCCCCCTCTAAATCCCAGAGTTATCCACCTGCACAGGAGACTCTTCTACTTGGATGTCCAACTGACACTTAAAACTTAATGTATCTAATGCTTTCCCAGACCTGCTTCTGCCTCTGTCTTCCCTGTTGGTGGACACTCACCCGTTAGAGTCTAAGCCAAGTATTATGTCTTCTTACTCCCCACATTTAATCTGCTTGCAAATCCTTTTGGCTTTATCTTCCAAATGTATTCAGATTCCAACACTTCTCGCTATCTTTGTTCAAGTCACTGTCATTTCTCACCCAGATTAGCTCAATACCCCTCTAGCAGGTCACCCTGCTTGGTTATGTTTTCATGTTTCTGATCACCTATAATTTTATCAATTGGGCAGCCCGGGTGGCTCAGCAGTTTAGTGCTACCTTCAGCCCAGGGTGTGATCCTGGAGACCCAGGATCGAGTCCCACGTTGGGCTCCCTGCATGGAGCCTGCTTCTCCCTCTGCCTGTGTTTCTGCCTCTCTCTTTCTCTCTCTCTCTTTCTTTCTCTCTCTTTGTGTGTCTCCATTGAATAAATAAATCTTAAAAAAAAATCTTATCAATGAAGTCTTCCCAAACAAGTCTATTTAAAATAGCATCCCAGCATTCCCTAATCCCATTCCCTGTTCTATAAACTTTACACATTTAGACAAACATAGCAGCATACTTCTTTGGATATCTCAGCTCTCCCTACTTAGAGTGTGAGCTTCAAAAAAGCAGAGATTTTTGTCTGTTTGTTCATTCATTCTTTCTTCTTCTTTTTTTTTTACTTTTCTTTTTTTTATAAATTTATTTTTTATTGGTGTTCAATTTGCCAACATACAGAATAACACCCAGTGTTCATCCCATCAAGTGCCCACCTCAGTGCCCATCACCCAGTCACCCCACCCCCTGCCCACCTCCCCTTCCATCACCCCTAGTTCATTTCCCAGAGTTAGAAGTCTTTCATGTTCTGTCTCCCTTTCTATCTAGAGCTGAGATTATTGCCCAATACATTATAAAGGATTATTTAAAGTATTTTTAGAGATATAAATGAATGAAAATGTCTAGGATACTTGCAAACTCTTCTTTGTGAAAAATAATATTTATCTGAAATTAAATTGATATAGTTAAGTAATCAGTCATGTTTCATGTATTTAAAAATATTTTAGAGTCAGAAGATCCTCAAAAAACAGGAAATCCTTGTATATGAAAATTTTCAGGGCCAACAGATACCTCCTGAAGAGGCTTAATTAAAGGGTGCCTATTCAAGTTGATCTGTGGCCTTCAGCAGTACAATTTAAACACACTTGTAAACCTCTAGTGAAATATCCCTGGACTCGGTATCTGTAGTCTGGGAATATCATTGTGTCTTTGTGACATACCAGTGGTGTGACATTTGGGCAAGTTGCTTGGTCCACTTTGAGCTTAAGCTGTAAATTGGTGATGGTAGTAATAATAAGGAGCTCAAGTGATATCCGTGAGTATCAGCTGAGATTTCAGGTATATTTTGTAAAATCTTAATCATGTTACGAGTATAAGACACTTGGAAAAATGTTACAGCTATAAGGAGGAGGACTCTGTTCTCAGGGTAAGAAAAAACAAAATTATTAAGTTCAATTCCATAATTCTCTTACCACAGAATTTTTCCTTACTGTCAGATTTATTCAAAACTTGATTGAAGGAATTGTTCTTGCCTGTTTGAGGGAATCCTTGGCAGCCTGAAAATAATGTGAGGACATTCAGATCCCAAGCTTTATTCCAATTCTCTAAATGGGCTTGGCTTTTCAGCTATGAGTCATATGAAGGCTGTTCTCCTCTTCTTCGGGCCAGGCTTATTCTTCCACTGTTTTTAAAAATTAATCTGGCAAATGCCCAACAGGTGGCTAAAGCAAAACACATATATGGTGGAATGAAGTTTCCAGGATACTGGTATTGATCTAGGCCTCAGATCTGCTTTGGGACATTAGTGTGAATATCCACACTGACCGGGTGCTTCGCTGTCATCATTGTCACCATCCCCTATCCATCACTGGTTATCATCTTAGTGCCAAGAATTTGAGTCAGTAGTCAATGCACCCTATTGCTTTTATACTGTGTCAAAGCTCTGTGAGGTAAGCATTATTACCTTCATTTTATACAGGAAGAGATTGGAACTTAGGAGGGTAACATTATTTTTCAATAAGGAGTTAACAGAATCATATGATAGATTCAAATCTGACTTCAAAGCTCATGGCTTTTGTTATCACACAAGTCTCTTATTTTTATATATTTATTTTTCACAAGTCTCTTCTAATAACCAAACTCCTTCTCCATTTTGTAAGCTCACATTGATACTAGAATTCTCCTGAGGGCAGAGCGTCTCAACAAAGGGATTTGGGGGGTGCATCCGTGGGTGGCTCAGTGGTTTAGCGCTGCCTTCAGCCCAGGCCGTGATCCTGGGGACCCGGGATCGAGTCCCACGTCCCACATCAGGCTCTGCATGGAGCCTGCTTCTCCCTCTGCCTGTGTCTCTGCCTCTCTCTCTCTCTCTATCTCTCATGAATAAATAGGTAAAATCTTAAAAAAAAAAGTAATTATAAAAAAAAAGATGAGAGGGGGATGAGAGCAAAGGAAAAAAAAAGATAGAAACTAACAAATCTTAATATGAAGATTAAGACTTGGAAGAAGAGGTATTTCTTACATTCTTATCACAAAATTTTCTTTGGACATTGGCATACTCTTGCCTGGTCTTGCCTAATTTTGTTAAGGCTTTGGCAGATAAGTATGATCATTGCCCTAGCCTCCTGGGGTTAGAGTTTAGTTGGAGTATTGCTTCTGAATTCTTGTTACTATTGACTCTTAATGTGTCTACCTAATGTATTATCTAAACATAAAAAGTATTCTCAGATCCCTAAATCCTCAATAAATAGTTTTGACGGATATATCCTTTTTGTGTTTCTTTCAGCCTCTTGGTAAAACCCTACTGGGCTATTTGCTCCTTTTACACATGCAGTTCAGCACCGAATTAAAAGAATGTGAAGCCTATATATATCATGGCCCAGCTTCTAGCTCGCCTCTGGCCTTGCTGGTTCTTATTAATGATTCATTTCTTTTGACAGGAGCGGCAACATTTCAGGACTTCTTGGGTGGAAGAAAGTTGGCAGAGAGAAAGTCCATAGTGAGTAGTTAAACGTTATATGAATTAATAACCCCCATCAATAGTTTAATGGATGAAATGCATTGATTGCTTTGAGAATTATGCTGAGGTCTACAGTAATAAGCAGAAATGTCTGATTTGACATCTTTTTTTTTTTTTATATGTCTGCAACGTAATCTACTACCAATTACACAACAACCCCACCGAAGGAGTGCTGAGTGGTCCCACTACAGTAGTAACATGTTATAAAAGCTCGGGTTTCAGGACAATTAGCTTCTGGCTACAGTTTATTACCCCATTTGAGATTTAAAACATTTTTTTTCCATTGCATTCCAACAATGCTTATGTGTCTGGGGCTAACACTTTAAAACAATAATGAAATGGCAAATATCTGTCTGGCTGGGGTTTGTTCAAGAAGGGTGTGTATTGGCATTAAAAAAAAAATCAAGGCAGAGTGAACAAAACAAAAGCAACTTCCTTAATTTCTCAAAGTGGCCAGGATTATAATGTTTACCAAGAAAAAACATGCCTTTCATTTATAGAAGATTTAAGAAATGTTTTGGAGACTATGATCATTCCTGCTTATTTAAAGGCAATTTCCACATGATGAAAAAGTAGTCCATTGATAATTCATATCCATGCATATATTTGGTGGTCATCACCAGATTTCTGGTGTAAGATATATGAATCCCTCTTTGAATTGGCTGGCGTTACAAAAAATGGCAATCAGGAAATTTTCAGATGATGATGATGATCACGATGATAACGACAATAGTGGACCTTATTGAGAGTCTGTCCTGTGGCCAGGTAGTGTGCTAAAACTTTATTGTGATGATCTTAATTATCCTAAGTATCTCTTCAGTTAGGTACTGCTATTTTCCCCATTTTACAGATGAGGGGATTGAGGCTTATGGAATCCAGTAATTGAAGGTAAAACCTAAAATGGGCTAACAATAGTGAGTCTGTAGACTGGGGCTTTTGAAAACTAATCTAAGGCTTGAATCTCTATGCAGTACTACCTGATGATGGTGGTGGTGGTAGAGGTTGTGATGAAGATGACAAAGGCCAAGAGTAAGAGACCTGAGGGATCTTCTTGTCAATCTTTTACATGTTTTATTAAGTAGCTCTTTCCAGGATGCTTAGGTATCTCAGTGGTTGAGTGTCTGCCTTCAGCTCAGGGCATGATCCTGGGGTCCTGGGATCAAGTCCCATATCAGGGTCCCCACAGGGAGCCTACTTCTCCCTCTGCCTGTGTCTCTGCTTCTCTCTCTGTGTCTCTCATGAATAAATAAATAAATAAATAAATAAATAAATAAATAACTCTTTCCTCCAGAAATCTGAGCCATTTTCTCTCCTGTTTCCTTTCTCTTATGTCCACTTGAATTATCTTTCCCAACCTACTGTTTTTCCCTCCTATTGTTCACACTGTGTGATTTGATACTTCCTGTGGTTCTTAAGGAGCTGAGTTGGGTGGGATGAAATGGGGATGTGACCCCTATTTCAGTAATTTATAGGCCTCCATGTTTAGTGAAGGATGAGGGTGTCATTGAGATTGGATTCCAAGAGCTTACTTACCTATCACCAATCTACAATATTCATTTTTTGTTGCCTTTCTCACCTCAGGATTTTTAAACTTCTAATGTTGGATGTAATCAAGACTATAGAGCAACCCACGGGTGTGATGTTTCTCCATCTAACGCTGTACCGAATCATTAAAATCATACCTTTTTTATTCTTTGGAATAAAGAATGCTTCCTGTGAATTGAAATATTAATATTTAGAAAATTAGAAAGAAAATCTATGCAAAAATGAACCAGGCACAGTAAATAAAACAAGTGGATTAGTAAGTAAACAATAATATTGTGTTGACCTAAAGCATATAGTGCATTACTATCTCCTGATAGCCGCTTAGGTCAGGGTATTTCTCACCAAGGTGTGTTGGCCCGCAATGCATTAGGTACAAGGAGGTGCATCTCCTTCAAACAGAGGGCTCTTCCTAGTTCGTATTCTCCTGAGGCTCTTCATAGCTCCTGGCATGTTGGTTTCCCACTTGGGAGTGACTGGAGAAAAAACTATTTATTTCTCTCCATTTATGCAGTACTATTGCCCTCTGCTGAGGTCAGCATTGGTTCTATTCTTGAAGCTTTTTTTGTACAGATCCATCATTTCCATGATGTTAGATGAGCTGACATTGGTGTCTCCTGCCTAGAATTCCACTCCCTATCTCATCTATTTGGAAAATGCCTACTTATTCTTCAGAGGCTGCTTCAATTTCATCCTTCCTTTCCTCTCCTTTTTTTTCCCCTTTTTTCCCTAGGTTGAATCACTTTCTCATTTGTGTTGCCCTAAGTCTGTGTGTATCACATTGCACTATAAATACTTGTTTTTCTCTACTACGAGACTGTACTTGAGGGAGATTCTGGCTTATTCATTCTTTTTTTTGTATCTGCAGCACCCAGCAGAATGTAAGGTCTGTATTAGGTTTAGGATAAATGTTTCTTGTCCTGCACTGAGGTTCTATATCTCTGACTATGTGCTCCTTCATTCAAAGTTATTAAATATTATAACATTTATAATTTACATACAACACAGTATTGATCTAGGAGCCATAACAGTGGATTATCTATCATTGTTTTGTAACTCTTGGGTATCAATTTTATCATCTGTCAACTAGAGGAATTGATAGATTTCATTTGTTTTTCATTCATTCATTAGTTTATTCATTAATTCATTCAAGATAAATTGATCAAGTGCCTGCTTTGCCTTGGACATTGGACTAGGCAACTTCTTAAGCATAAGATGCCACTTTTCTGGTTTTAGTTTAAAATACTACATATTTCAGTTAGAATATAAAAAAATTTGAATCTGTGTAGATAGTAAATTTAACAATGCTACTTTTATAAGCTGTGCTACTTAATTTACAAATAGACACTGTTTTGAATATAAGTCAAACCAAGATAGTAACACTTTGTTTCTGAATCTCATTAATGCTTCAAATGTACTATTTGTATCAACTAATCTTAAAATATCATTTCCTTGGGTGATCACAGAGTAGGATTTCTGGGTTTTATCATAATGTTTGTTTTACATTTTAAATTTACCAGAATATTGACTTAATGTATATTTTTTATATTTAGACAGTTGTAGAAAGTCTTTGGGTTGAAGATCTATACGTTTGTTCAACAGATGTTTACTGAGTGTCTAATATGTGCCTACTGTTAAAATATATGCCTAGGAAAGAAGGTCAACAAAAGGGACCTCTGTTTTTGAGAAGTTTGTAGATCTGAGGAGAAACATAGATGTAAACATATGATGATAGAAGAATATTGAAGTTTTAGCTGAGAGGAAGAAATGTGCTCAGGTTTGGCTGAGGGTAGGGTGGGCACAACAGACTTGTCAGAAAAAAGTCTTGGTACTTGACTTGGTACTTGTCAATAGATGGTACTTGAGGTGAGTGTCAAGATGTATGTATGCCCCCAGGCTGAAAATGCTGGGAGGAGGGCGAACAGTCCAAGAACAGGAAGCAGGATGAATAGTTGAAGCAGATAAATGTGCAGTAATACATCACATTTAGGCAACTAGGTAATACGTCATCGTGGTTAGAGAGAAAGAGACAAGCTGGGTTGCAGGGATGCCTAAGGCTGTAGAGTAAACATGGGCAGGACTTGGTAGTTTTTTGGCTAAGATGCAAGAACATCAACTTTACCCTGTACATAGAGGGAAATCCAGGAGGGTCTTATGCAGGAGAGGAAGGGGATCATTTTCAAAAACTACTAGAAATATAAATGTGATGAAAAAAATTTGTGAAATTTTAAAATCTGAATTTGGAAACTTAGACATACTTGTGTTTTCTTCTATGAGCATTTTCACTAAGTTATTTCTTTTCAATGAATGGGAATTATTTATAATACTCAAATGAGATCACACTGTGGAGATGAAGTTGTGAATGGGATCTTTCACTCTATCAAAATCTTTTTACATACCTAGGAGTAGGCCTTTATTAAATTACTGAATTCTACTTTTACCTCTGGAGAAATAGCAATCCAGTATTGAAAGATCACCTCTTAATGGAGGTTAAAATAAAGGCTTGGGTTTTGCTCCTCAGACTTCAGTTTATGAATATGAGGAGGGAAAAGAAAACAGAGAAACAAAACATGTAGATTTAGACATTTTTAGTGAGGAAAATGAATATTGATTAGCTATATTAGCTTTAAAAAAAAGTTTATTTATTTATGAGAGAGAGAGAGAGAGAGAGAAAGAGAGAGAGGCAGAGACACAGGAGGAGGGAGAAGCAGGCTCCATGCCGGGAGCCGGACGCGGGACTTGATCCTGGGACTCCAGGATCATGCCCTGGGCCAAAGGCAGTCGCTAAACCGCTGAGCCACCCAGGGATCCCCAGCTATGTTAGCTTTAAGTGAAAATATATCAATTGCTGATTTTTTAAATGCCAAAACCACAGCAGTTGCTCTAGTACAAACTAGCTTTTGTCTAGCAATTATTCAAGTTTTTTGATAAATCAGTTATAAATAGGAAACACCAGAACTGAGGCCTTCTGAGCTAACAGCATCAGATCTGTTGACCATTTGTTGAGAGATTTTATATCATAAAAATACTTGGAAAAAATTAATCTTTCTTCAAGAGAAGAAAATAAATTTCATCATGTTGCCTTTCATTCGAACAATGCAGTGACTTCCTAATTGATTTGTGATCTCAAATCTGTCCTTATTCTAATCTACCTATGCTGTGTTAGTTACAGAGCTCATCAATATGAAATCAAATAAACCTCATTTTAATCTTGGTTCTGCAAGTTTCACTATATGAGTCTCTGTTTTGTTAATTGTAAGACTGAAGTAACACCTATTTCAAACGAATGGGAGATATTATAAGGTTTAAATGGAAATTCTTAGGTCAAGGGTCTTGTGCTCTGTAGGACTGGGACACATATTTATTGAGTAAAACAATGGCACACTTTGGGTAATGCTTAACTTTTCAAACTAAGTTTATTTTTTTATAGTTCTAAGCTAATTGAGACCAATCAGATAGATCCAGGTATAAAAATGATTTCATTTCTAATAGCTGGATTGTGAAAATCCTCCAATTGTTGTGTATGGAACACCATGAATGGAAATATTTTCAGGACATCCTGAAGCTCTAAAGCTTAATATTTACACATGATTGCTTGTGGACAATTTGACTACTTCCAAAGAGGAAAGCCAAGACCTATTCAGAAGTAGAAGAAAGCGCTCCAAACAAGGGATCACCTCAGTCGCTCTGAAGGTAACCTGGCCTTGTTTTTGATGGATTGCAATGAGTATCTGCCTTTTACGAAACAATATGCAATTGTTATTAAGAAGCCAAATGGGTAAAGAAAAAGGGATTGTATACCACTGGGAATTGGGGAAATCAATGAAAACAAAATCTTGAAAGTTGATTACCAGCAGTTTTAGTATTTTACTGTTGCACTCAACTAGATTCAGTAATGAACCTGGTGAATCTTGAGCTAGTGAAAAGACAGAGTACCTGAGCAGCCACCCTCCAGTATGTCAGAGAGCAGCAGGGACTCGGGTCCTTGGATTTCCCAGTGCCTTTTCCTAAGTTAGCTGTTTTTATTACTGACAGAGAGAAGAAGCAGAAACACATCATTTTAAAGTAGTGTTTCTCAAACCTATTGCCCAGACCCCTTTATACTCTTAAAAACCAATGAGACCAAAGAGCTTTTTGTTTATTTGGGCAATATCTATTAATATTTATTATATTGGAAATTACAAGTGAGAAAATTCAAAAAAAATTAGTGTATTTACAATAGCAATGAGAGATATTTACATGTCAGACTAAGTAACATATTTTAATGAAAAATGACTCTATTTTGCTCCCCCAAATACTAAAATGACATTGTTTTACATTTTTGGAAATCTCTTTAATGTCAGGCTTAAAAGAAGACAGCTGAATTCTCATATGTGCTTCTGAATCATTCTGTGTCAAAAATCTTTTTTTTTTTTTTTAAGATTTTATTTATTTGAGAGAGAGAGTGAGTGTGAGTGAGGGCAGGAGCAGAGGGAGAGGGACAGACTCCACACTGAGTGTAGAGCCTCACATGGGGCTCCATTTCATGATCCTGAGATCATGACCTGAACAGAAACCAAGATTTGGACGCTCAGCCAACTGAGCCACTCTAGCACCCCCGTTCTGTTTCTACATTTTGCTTTGATGTTTGTTTTGCCTGAAATATAGGAAGAAAACCAGGCCATGTAAGTATGTGTATCTGGAAAGAGAGGAATTATTTAATAAACTTGTCAGATAATTCTGGATATTTTTTTCCTTAATACTATACCAAAACTCTAGAAAAGGTAGTGTCATAAAGTTTAGTTGCAATGTAAAGTATGAGATACTATCAATGAAACTTTTTGTATCCTAAGATATAGATACATAACATTGAGTGGATCTTTTAGCCCTAGAGGAGTTTTTGACACTGTGCATTGATTATATGGAGAATATTAGTTCTCTAAGTTATTGGTTAACTAAGTTATGTGGATCCTCTAAACATTGACACATTTCATAATATTAAACAATCATATCTGTTACTGCCATCACAAATCACATCAGAAAAGTTTGGAAATATTGGGACACTATCATACTCATAGTGATGGAAACAATTTTTCCAGAATTCTAATTTTTGCTGGAAAGCTTACATTTTATTGCTAATGACATATACTACCTGTTGTTTTTCTTGAAGTGACAGGTTTATTTTACTGATTGATTGATCATAAGAAAAAATGTTCAGAAACTTAACATGAGATCTACACTCTTTTTTTTTAATTTTTATTTATTTATGATAGTCTCACACAGAGAGAGAGAGAGGCAGAGACACAGGCAGAGGGAGAAGCAGGCTCCATGCACCGGGAGCCCGATGTGGGATTCGATCCCGGGTCTCCAGGATCGCGCCCTGGGCCAAAGGCAGGCGCCAAACCGCTGCGCCACCCAAGGATCCCGAGATCTACACTCTTAACAGATTTTTTAAAGTACAATTTAATATTGATATCTATAGGCACAGTGTTGTGCAGCAGATTTCTAGAATTTATTCATCTTATATAACTGAAATTTTATAATGTTTTTTAGCAACTCCCTATTTCTCCCATTCCTAGCCCCTGGCAACCACCATTCTCTTCTTTGCTTCTATGATTTTGACTATAGGGAAATCATGCAGTATTCATCCTTCTGTGACTGCTTTATTACTTAGCATAATGTTCTTAAGGTTCATCCATGCTGTCACATATTGCAGGATTTCCCTTTTGCTTAATGGTGAGTAATATTCCATTGTATGTATATATTGTATGTATACCACATTTTCTTTATTCACTCATCCAACAATTAGATTGTTTTCACATGTTGGCTATTGTGACTAGCACTGCAGTGAACATAGGATTGCTAATATTTCTTTGAGATCTCGATTTTAATTCTTTTGGGTAAATATCCAGAAATAAGATTGCTGAATCATATGGTGGCTTTATTTTTAATTTTTTGAAAAACATCCATATGGTTTTCCATAGTGGTTGCACCATTTGCGTTCCCAACAAAAGTGTACCAGCGTTCAGTTTCTCTACATCCTCACCAATATTTTCTTCTGTTTTTTATCTGTTTATTATTTTGATAACAGTCATCCTACAGGTGTGGGATGAAGTTAGACCATTTTCTTACACCATACATAAAATAAACTCAAATGGATTGAGGACTTAAACTTTAAAATTCCTAGAGGGAAACCTACAGGAAAATGTTCATGACATTGGTCTTAGCAGTGATTTCAGATTTGACAATCAAAAGCACAGGCAACAGAAGCAAAATAGACTAGTGGAACTATGTCAAACTAAAAAGCTTCTACATAGCAAAGGGAACGATCAATTTAGTGAAAAGGCAACTGGAATGGAACAAAATATTTGCAAACTACTTATCTAATAAGTGGTTAGTTTCCAAAATATATAAGGAACTTTTACAACTCAATAGCAACAAACAAACAAAAACAAACCACAAATCAAGAAAGCAAAACAAAAAAACCCCAAAAAACAGCAACAACAACATTACCTGGGTGACTCAGTCAGTTGGGCATCCAACTCTTGGTTTCAGCTCAGATCATGATTTCAGGGTCATAGGATCAAGCCCCACATCCAGCTCCATGGTCATGGGGAGTCTGCTTGGGATTCTCTTTCTATCTCCCTCTGTCCCTTCTTCCCTGCTCTCTCTCTCAAATAAATAAATGAATCTTTACAAAAAAAAAAAAAAAAAAAAAAAAAGGAGCTAGAGACTTCAATAGACATCTCTTCAAAAAAGACATACACATGACCAACACATATATGAAAAAATGCACTATATCATGAACCACCAGGGAAATACAAATCAAAACCATGATATATTTCTGAAAAATTATCTGCCAAGTATCCAAATCTGAATAATTATATCTTTAGACTTTCTTTCAAGTAAAATTAATGTTTATAAAAATAATGACTAGTTGAGCTTATAGCTCAGAAAATTATACAAGAGCATTCTTTTTCTCTGTAGACAGTAGAAGTGCTTCAGGCCTACCTCCCATTTTATCACACAAATGACTAAAAGTACATGTTTAAAAAATTCTAGATTTAATAAAATGAACAATTTTATTACATCATCATGATTTCTTAAATGAAACTGGCTCACATACATACATGTATGTAAACATATAAACATAAATATATATGTTTTATGAATCCATGGCAATGAAAAATGCAATGACAAGTATGGTTTAATACCATTGTCTTGATAAAGAGTAAGGTGCTAGCATTGTTTTTGCACTATCAAAACAAAGGTCAGCATAGGGGAAAAAGGCTAATCGTGTCTTATCACAAAAAACAGTTTTGCTTTCTGAGACAATTTGAAATGGTTTTAGGGACCCCTAGGACATAGTGCATCTCAGCTTGAGTGTTGCTATTCTAATTCACAAAGCCATTTCACAAAATTGTATTATTTCTTCTTCACATCTGGTCATTTTATAAGGTGAGGTTGGAATACGGACAGAGTTAAGGGTATTTTAGCACATAGTACATATTAGGAACTTAAAATATTTTGTGATACGAGTAAACTAGACATACCTAAAATGCGAGTCTCCTGACATCCTACTCTGTGTTCCTTTTTCCCGAAGATTGAATTTTTAGATTAGAGCGGGTACAGAGAAAAAAAAGCACCTAATTAAAAGTAGAGGTGAAGGAGAAATATCTAAATCTCTAATCTTCACATGACACCAGAACTCTAAATCAATCTCTATGTCATTGATTGTAATAGTTACCTTGACTAGTTTATTACAAAACTTCCTGGGTTGGTTTGAATTCATTGCTTCAATCTATGTAGACCATGGTCCCTAAGATACCAATTTCTTTACTACTCTTGTCTCGCTTCCCACTTAACTCCCTGTGTGAACACGGGCAACTCTCCTGAGAGAAGAGCTCTTTAAGTGAAGAAGTGTCACTCCTTAAAGAAAGTGGAGGACCAGCACGAGATAGCAGATCAAGGGGGCAGACTTGAGTCAACCTGGCTTAGGAGAAATACTCTAAGTATCATAGAGATGGTTTCCCTATTCCAGGAGGTAGCTATTCACATGAACACAAAACAATGCTTGCCAGTGGTTCCCTTCAGAGGGAAGGCCACGGACTATAAAATAAATTAACTTCCACTTGCTGGTTCAGGCAAATCAGGACCATAGAAAATTCAGACTGCTATAGTGAATTAGCATATACTTGTTCTATGAACACATGGAAAACTTAAGTTTCCAGGGAGGTACTTTTGGCACCTTCAGCGAAAGCCACATTAACTCAGGGAAAAGCTGATAGTGACTAACAATTCCTACAAAAGGCTATTTTTAGAAGCAAACCTGGTGAAATCATAATGGTCAGTCAAGAGAAGGACTGGCCCAATGACCTAATTACCACTCAGTGGGGAAACTAAAACCAGCCCTGGAAAATTGCGTCAATATTATGGCCTTTAATGGGCACCATTTTTAAAAATACCCATGGCTATCCTAAAAATTTTCCCTTTCTTTATGAGTAACCACATACTGAGAGCCAGTTTTATTTTGAAAAAAAAAAAAAGAAAGAAAAAAAGGTTCTTCAAATTTCATGACAATCCCACTAAAAGCTCTGTTCCTAAAAGGTTAATTAGATAATTACTCAAATGAGTAATTGTGCTTCTCTCTCTGATACATCACTTGGGCTCAGATGCCTATGAACATCTCATTAATTAATTTAGTGCCAAATAGGTGAATACTTTGATATGTTAAGATCAGGACTTTCTCAGAAATGTGTTTTTGTACATAGCTGCACCTACATGCATTAGTTATTGCCTATGCTCTTGATAGATGCCTTTATTCTGTTTATTTTGATGGGGGGGTAAATGCCTTTAAATTTCTTTTCTTTGCTGCAACAAACCTGCTACTGACAAAGAGTGAGGAATCAACCAAATGGACATGCCTCAATTTTAGTATGCATCTGTGGCCATAGTTCCAGAGCCTCGGTGTGTAAGTCATCTAATTAAGGGAGACGTAAATCTGGAAAGCACATGAATTGGCAATGAAAACTAATTAATCCATTTATTCATTCAATCAACAGCTATATAGTAAATGCCTACTACCTGGTACATATTGCAAGGATACACAATGAATAAAACGGAGAAGGCTTCAGCTCTCCCAGAGTCCAGGGACTGGAGTCATTCAATAAATTCTTGTTAATTTGATTTTACCAATTCAGTGTTTTCCAGATATGAAGTATTTGGTTAAAAAATACAGGTAACAGAGCCAATGCTTTAAGAAAGCTTTAATTACAAGGATAATAGCCTAAATTTGATCATTTAGCCTACAGCTGAATTGTTGGTGATAAATCAATCATTCAACTGAAATGTTAACTTTGAATCTTCAAACGAATTTTCCTGGCTTCTCTTCATCTTGTGCCCAAAGCCCCTTACCGAGGTCCAGCTTTCATCAAGACCTGAGCCTTTATTCACATTGAGAAAGTACAGTGTTTTTGCCTCCCTCTCTCCCATGGCTGATTAGAACACATTGGAGCTTCTCAGACATCCTTACACTCCCTTCCACCTGTTTGTTTTAAACTGGGTCCTACAGCTGTTCCCCCATGCTTCCCTTTCAATTCTACACCATCATTCTGATATACTTCTCTTTCACTGACTATCTCGCTCTCCCACAAGCCCCAGAATCCCTTTTGTTCGAAGATACGTTTGTCTGGGTATAAAGGCAATGTGCACAGTTTCAGAGCATATAGTTTGAAGTATAAAGATTCTTTCAGAGTTTTTATCAAAGTCCTTATTGTTGTGGTCTGTTTGCACAAGCCATCATGGCCTTCTAATTCCTCAGCTATCTGCCTGCAATTGCAACAAACTTTTTTGTGGGCCTTTTTAAATTCTAGAGGCCTACCTAAAGGTTCCGTGTAGAGTCCTATCTTTTTATTAGTGGCACTTCTGGAAAGTTAGTGATGAAGCAGACAATTTTTATGAATTCAGTACCTCTAGAACCAGCTTTTTCATATTGAATATCCAAATGTGAAAAATGTTTTAATTTTACCCTAGTTGTTTTATTCCTTTTTGTCCCATTGATAGATCAAACATGGCAGGTTTTGCCTAGCTATCCTTTGTGATGAAGATGAAGAGAAGGTGCTATTTAAATCCTATTTTTCCCTCCTGAAGTAGGTTACACAAATCCTTATGATGGTGGATCAGAGTTTATTGGAGCTTGGGCCCCAACTACATACGTCCTTTATAGAAAGTTGAAAACTTTTTGTTGTTCATCAAAGCCCTGGATAATTATAATGTTCATGTTGCCTTTTGGTGACATTTGCCAGGGGCTGAGGCAGTCCTAAAGATATCTCTATGCCAGTCAACTAAAATGATGTGATCTGAAACACTTTCCTCCTCATATAATATTTGTTACAGTATTTGTTCCTTTTTGCTCCAGATAAGAATTTAGTACAGTAATAAAGATCTTCACCCTCTTCACATTAGATATCACTAGATTTCAGCCTCAACTTTCTGAAATATATTATTTTTAATTCCTTTTAAGGGTCAAAACACATGTACCAGGAACAAATCTGGTGCCAGATTTGTTTGAAGGCCAACGAGACTGAATCCTTACTCCTTAGATAACACGCTCTAGTAGAGGTCAACAATAAACATGCAATCAAATGATGATTAAGGTAATTTCAGATGATGGTCATTTTTTAGGAGAAAAATGAAACCAGGCAATGGAGTTAAGAGTGAGTGGTAGGGAATATAGGTATGGGTAGGTGAAGACTTCAGCCAGAAGGACAAGATGAGACAGCTTCTCTGAGGGGGTGACATTTGAGCTGAGCAAGAATCGATGATAAGTGGGGGCCAGATGTGAAAAATAGGAGGAAGGAGAATTCTAGGGAGAAAGATGGCAATGCTAAGTGTTGAAACTAGAAGGGGAGGGGCAAGAAAAATAAAGTGGCTGAACAGCGGTGAAAGAAGTGGAAAGCTTTTGGGAGAGGAGGTGGGAAGAGGGCATGTAGGTTTTCTAGACAACTGCAAAGATGTGGAGTGTTTTAGTAATTACAATGGGCAACTATTGATCCCCGAAGCACACATGAAATCCCATGCAATTTCTCTCTATGCAGTCCTCAGTGTTTGACTCATAAACTGTCTTCTCTTGGTAACTGAGTATCAGAAGTAGCTCCAGCTCCACAATATATCTGTTGGCTATGAGTCATGCTGTTTCTCCTTAGTTCTCCGTGTCTAGTTTGGGTTCCTGGCAGCTACTGGGCAAGTCTAGCAATGTCGGGCTACAACCCTATGTTTCACTTAAAAAAAAATAAAGATTTTAGTTATCTACTAATGAGAGATAGAGGGAGAGAAAGAGAGAGACAGAGAGAGAGAGAGGCAGAGGGAGAAGCAGGCTCCATGCAGGGAGCCTGACATGGGACTCGATCCTGGGTCTCCAGGATCACGCCCTGGGCTGAAGGCAGGCGCTAGACCGCTGAGCCACCCCAGGCTGCACCCCCCTTTTTCAAAAGATTTTATTTATTTATTAATGAGAGATACAGAGAGAGAGAGAGAGTATGTTTCACTTTTAATTTTACCTAAACCAACATTGAATAACTGAAACTTCTAGCAAACTGAGAAACTAGCTTATTACATAGCAGGTCTTAGGGGCTTGCCTTTTTTGTTTCTCATTTTCGCAGTATACAAACACAGTTCGGTGAAGATTTCTCATTTAAGAAATTTGAGGATAAACTTTTGTGATATCCTGTTGCTGCAAAGTTGGTGGAATGTTTTCCCTCAGGGAAAGTGTGAGAAGGAGAGTTCCTTATATCTTTTGGTAATGAAGAGATTATATTCTATCTTTGAATATCAGCGGTGCATAGCTTTGGTGAAAAGCTACTTTCTTGACTGTAATTGATATTATACTTCCTGCCTAGGACTCCTCAAAACAGGAAACCATGAGATAGACTCCTAGCTAGGTTCACCTGTTTACCTTAATCATCAAACGTTTACTGAGCACCAGATTCTAGATAGAACACTGCTGGGCAATGGACCAGAAATACAATCACATTCATCTGTGATAGCATTTAATTCCTAAAATGTAGTTGAGATGTCAAGAACACAAGGAGAGCATGAGGTACTCTTCCTCTGGCCTTCAATTCACTTAACTCTTGAAGGGCAGGTGCAAATGAACAAAGCATCTTCTACATTTTTGTCTATAGTGCTCTGCTAAGTACCATTTCCCTGTAAGACATCTCTCAGAATCTATTTATCTGTTTTGTTCTGTTTTGGTTTCATATAAATTCTGCCTCTTTACTTTTAAAGGATTAAAAGGCAGCAGCCCTTGGGTATCAAGAGATCTACTGTCAAAACCAGCATTTTGAATTTGCAACTCATGATTCTTGCTAAATATGAAGAGACCTTCAAGCCTTTAAAAATGTGTTGAGCCTACCTCAAGGAGGTTACTATATACTAGGTACAGGTACCTACTATGTACCTGTCCTCATCTAGTATTTGCTCTCTCAAATTTGATACTAATATCCCAAAGTTAAAAGAAAGTCACTGCCATCTATGCTTACCTCTATAACTTTGGAAAGATAGTACCCATAAGCCTTCTTATGTGCAATTATAACCTCCAAATTTAAAAACTTTGAGAAAAACAAACAAAAATAATTTCCATTTTGTATTATGTTAAACCAGTTGTTCTCAAGTGCAAGTGAATTTACTCCCTAGGGGATATTTTGCAACTAGAGACATTTTTGGTTGTCACAGCTTGAGAAGGTTGTTGGTGGGGGGGAGGCGGGTGGTTGGGGATACTACTTGCACCTAGTGGGTAGAAACTAGAGTGGCTGCTAAACTTTTACAATGCACATGACAGTCTTCTGCAACAAAGAATTATCCAGTCAGAATGTTACTACTGCCCAAGGTGAGAATCTTAAAGTGAGACTCATTCTTGGGAAACTCTCAACCAATTTGCTTTTTATTTATCAATAGTCACAAGTCTTTAGTGTAGAATATATACTTGTCATTTGCTGAAATAGTGAAATTTTGCTAAATGATTTGTTAAGTATTTGTTAAGATTTTAGATATGGTACTTAAGTCATTCCATGATATAGCTGGTTGCATTTCCAGTGCTATAATTTTGTTATGCAATAAAAATCATGGTGTTTATTCCAAGACTGCTAAAAGTCCTTTGCCAAGTTAATGAAGAAGGCTAGTCTGAATATGTTTGGAAGGTTTAAAGATGCGTTCTAATTAGAACTAAGTTGTGTGTAAACACACACTCATAAGCACACATCTATATCCAAGTGCCATGTTTCCATCAATAATCTTGCATTGAAAGGTATTTACAGCCTATATGTTTGATGGCGGAGGAACCAGATCAATTATTGAGATCTATAGGGTGAATCACAAAGCTATAGCTATAGAATAGCTATATAATTGAACTTAAGTTCAAATATTTTCCTTGTTTTATTTTCCATATGAAAGCCACTAAACAACAACAACAACAACAACAACAACAACAACAAAGCTTTTATAAATTTGGTTTATCATAAGCTCATTTGTAATTGTCATCATGAGAGAAAGAGGAAGAGAAGAGTCATCAACTCAAAACATATTTTCCCAGGCTTTGCTAATTGGATTCTTTTCCACTGCTTGTTTTCAGTAAATAAATCAATTTTGGAATAAACTATCAAGAAGGATTTAAATATCAAAATGTTTATTATATGAATGAGTTTGGAGGGTTGGCTTTTGAGAAGGGTTGGTTTACTTTAAATGGTATCATTTCACTTTACATGTCATCTTACAATAACCAAAAAGACCAAAAGAACTCTGACAAGGGTGCAAACTTCTTGAGAAATCACCAGAATTCCACAGATGATATTGGTGATTTTTACCTTAGCACAACATGATTGCATCCTATGAACAAACTCTATAGCCAGGACTATGGTTAAGCTACCAGAAAGAGATCATAATGATACAGATATGGTGGCATTCAAGACTTGGTATTTATAAGCCAGTTTCCCTGAGGCAGCTTCCAACCCCCTATGTGGATTTATTTTCCCAGTGATTATCTCTCCTTCCTTCAATGTATTCTTTGTGCTTGCTGGACTGGTTTGAAGTGTGAAGGTGAATGCACTGGGTGTGTATGTGGGAAGAAGTCCACACCACTACCTAGAGGCTGTTAATCATTCTCATTGTTATTTTAACATTGAGAATATACTTTATCTCTGGGACCAGAACCCGCACACATGAATCAGGTAACCACTGTTTCAAGATTGGACTGCACAACATTATATTTTATGTAATCAGTCAGCCTTTTTCATGTCGTATGAGGGTATAAGATCGCTCTTTGAATTCTGTGCGGTCAGTTTCTATACATAGATTACATAACAAGCCTTTAACAAATTGGTTACCTGATTAAATTCACCCTTTGTTATAAGATGCACATTTATTGCCAGCAGAAAAGTGGTTTGCTCTTTTGGCCTCAATAATGCCAAAGGGAATAACAAATAATCCTGCTATTAATGTTGTTATAGGTTTTTTTTTTCTCTTTTATTTCCGTATCTTTTATCCAAAGACATATATATGTGTTTTTGGCAAAATATCTGAAATCAGTCTATCCCTTTGATACCAAAAGTTATTTCAGCATAGACAACGTTATGTCCCTGTTTTACCAACTGCTCATGAGTGAGGTGGAGAACTGGACATGATTGCCAACTGTCAGTACTTGGTCACATATGCTTTGTACATATGATATATCCATATTCCTTTTAGAGTAAATTTACTTTTATTTTCAATCCTTTTCTGGGAGAAGAGATACTTTCTTATCTCTTATGTCCAAATACCTTAACTACTGTTTTCTTTGATCTTTCTCAATACTGACTGCTTCCTTAAACTTCAAGTCTCTAGTAGGAAAAAAAACATAACACTGAATATTTGTATCTTAGTCCAAGGGGAGGCTGGGAGACAACTGGATAAATAGGTGAGCTGGAGAATTCGCTTACTGATAAATGGTGGCTTCTTGGCTAAATTATTTTACTAGAATTATTAGATGTTTTACTTTAGAAATATAGAGTTACGTTTCTAAAGCCATTGAAAATGTATAGATATGGATAAAATCTGGACAAATTATAATCTATTTCGTACCATAAAAATGTAAATAGAAATATCTGATATGATATCACAAACCCAGAAAATAGGTCTTTATCCCATTTCTCAATGCCATTGGCTAGATTCATTCAGAGACAAGACAATTACACTGATATGCCAAACCTGCTGGCAAGCATCTGCAGATAATACATTAGTACTGGCCAAAGTTAAAATATTTGTAAACAAAAAATTTGAAAATTTACAGAAGAGTGCTAAAACAGTGTTTTTAGATTTTCCTGAAAACTTACCACTCCTGGTAAGGAAAACGTGGTGTGTATGACAAAAAGGAAAATACTGGAGACAACTCACCCTGTGCCACTGTGTCTGTGTGTTTGGGGTGCTTTTAGCACCTCCTTCTAAGATATATGTGTCTTGAATTTAACCACAGCTGAGTTTATTAACAAAATAGTTTAGGGATCCCTGGGTGGCACAGCGGTTTAGCGCCTGCCTTTGGCCCAGGGCGCGATCCTGGAGACCCGGGATCGAATCCCACATCGGGCTTCCGGTGCATGGAGCCTGCTTCTCCCTCTGCCTGTGTCTCTGCCTCTCTCTCTCTCTCTCTGTGTTTGACTATCATAAAAATAAAAAAAATAAAAAAAAAAACTGTTTTCAAAATAGTTTAGTGGAGCCCTTGCATGTTTCTTTTCTCCTTGCTGTTGTTTGAGGAAAGACACTCTCAGATATATGAAGGTAAGGAGTATCTGACAAAATGTACCAAATGCTACTGACTTAGATCCAGAGTCTTTCAATAGGGATAGAGTTCGTGGAGGTGTCGTTGTAACTGTGGTAGGGCCTTCAAGGGGGCAGGCATTCTGTTGTCTATGGAGAGTCATTGATGAACTATCCAGTGCTGTTCGGATACACGATTTATAGGTGGAAGCATGTCATTCTAATGGTATCACTGAGGAATGGAAAGAGATGAAAGAATGAGCCAGCTGCTCTTTATTGGGAGAAGATGGTGTCATAGGCCTTTCAGAAGAGTGATCAGACCTCAGGAAATTTTCTGCCTCTTGGGTGGGATCTGGATATGGTTTGGAAGTTTCACCTTCCATACTGCACTTTCAAATATTACCTATTAAAGTGCATCAAGTTGGGCAGCCCAGATGGCTCAGCGGTTTAGCGCTGCCTTCAGCCCAGGGCCTGATCCTGGAGACCTGGGATCCTGTAACGCATTGGGCTCCCTGCATGGAACCTGCTTTTCCCTCTGCCTGTGTCTCTGCCTCTTTCTCTCTCTCTCTCTCTCTCTCTCTCTCTCTCTGTGTGTGTGTCTTTTATGGATAAATAAATAAAAATCTTAAAAAATTAAATAAAGTGCATCAAGTTATTTGCTGTCTACCTTAGAATGGAGGGAGAATTTTGAGAAAAAAAAAAGTGCAGGTAGAAAGATTGGTAACAGTGATGCACTCATGCATAACAGAAATGACCAACCCAGCTTGTTTGGTAGCTCACAAGCATATACAATCAGAAATGTGAACACTACACTTGTGTTAGCTGTATTTCCCAAGTCCTTTATAGGACAGAGGCCGCAAGACCACATTTTACCATCTACTTAATAACATTATTTGCATTAGTTTGGCAAAGCAACTTCAGACATAGAATTTAAGAATGCATTTTTCTGGACCATAAAATTATAATTGTTTTGCTAGTAAAAGTATAAAATAAATGTCTGTTCAAAGCTAATTACTGCCCAACTTGTGATTTTTTTTTTTGGTTGTTGTTGTTTAGCTTGTAATAAACCCAGATTCGCTTATTGTAGTGGGATATTAAATAGTCCCTATATAATATTATAAATCCTGCAAAGAATTAGACATCTGCACTTTTTTTTCTAGCAATGTGCACTTTAACTCAAAATGTCTGTAGTTAGTGACCAAAAGTAAATGCATTGAGAAAATGAAAGTCATCCAGTTCCACACTAGTTTTATTTTGGGATTTAAGTAATATTTAGGATGTAGATTTCCAGGTGACAAAAGTATAAGGGTCTTGGGAGATGAAAGAACATATTCCCTGGGCTAGAAACCCATTCCTGGAAGGGCTGGAGCAGTAGGGTTCACCGCCAGGGTGATGGGAGCATGGCACCGGTCCATTAGAGCAACGCTTTGCTGACTTCCTCCTGGTGTTCACTTTAATCAGATGAGGCTGTCATGACCTTGGAGGGTGAGTGGTTGATCCCACTGTGCCCAGGACTTCCCAGGTTTTAATACTAAAGGCCATGTGACTCAGCAGCTCCTCAAACCTGGGTACACCAGGACATGGTGCCCTCCAACCATGGGGAAAACAGCCAGTTTCCCAGGAAGCAAAATGCCTTACAAGAGCATCTGCCTTTCTTCCTCAGAGTCTCTCTATGCAGCCAAGATAAGCAGAATGCATTCCTCATTTTCAGGATTCTAGAATTTCTTTGTTACCTGGACTTAGTTATTTCAGTGTAGCATACCCCAGAGAGAGTTTCTTTGCCTCTCAAATATTCCTTCCTTGGTCCTAAAGACAATCTATTCATCTCAGGTCATGTGACCGTTTTGACGTGCGCATCTGAAGCATCCTCCCTAAGTCACTTTCTGTGTTAAGCTTAAGTGGGGCAAGGTTATGTGTTATCTTCTCATCCTACTGACAAAGGGTACTTTTGTATTCAGTGATGACTTGGATGTTCTCACACCTTTCAGGGCCTCTCTTTGCTTTGATACAGCAATATCCATGGGAGCGGGAGGAAACTGGCAAAGATAATCTGCAGGATAATAATTTTTATTTCAGGTGGAGCACACAGTTTTTATTATGTAAGTGTGTTACATTTGCTTAGAACAAAATCTCCCATCAGGAGCCCGGACAACCCCCAATCCTAAGTATTTTACCTAGAAGGGGAGATTTGGAGAGGTTACCAGAGGCAAAGTGCAACGTGCCGTTCCTAAGTCAGCTCACTGTTGAGGTATCCATGCAATCTGGGGTTACAGCATGATCCACCGTGTACCAATTATGCCATTCATATGCTTCATTTACTATATACACACATCAGAACTAGAGTTTATCTCAAGGGCAAAACCCAAATCAGGCCACCAAAGCCACAAATCACGTAAGCCAAACACCCACAGAGTACAGTGCGGCATCCACTGTGTGCCCATGGATATATAGTTGTACATCGAAAGCTAAAGCAAGGGCACAGGTTGAAGATAAGGGAAGACCCCAGACTGTCATCATCCAGGGTACAATATCTGACAGATACAGTTAGAAACCAGAGATGCAGCCTCAGCCATTCAGGGTTTTTTTTGGCAAAACTTGAAAGATACCGGTATTATGTCCTCACAATGTCATCTTTGAGTTACGGGTCTTCTTGATGAACTGTTTTACTCTGGTCGTTTGATCAGAGCACCAGTGTCCTTGACTGGCCTGCCTTACTCATTTACTGATAAGCTATCGGGTTCTTCATTCCTGTTGTTTCAAATGACTGAAGACAGAATAAAGTTATATTCCTCACACATACCAAACCTGCAAGAATAGGAAAGAATTGGGTAAAGTGGGGTTTCAAATATCAGTTAGATGAGACAGGATATATTTGGTCACAGAGATCCCCAGCACTTAAAATCAAATCCCCAAGTCATTGCCTAATCCATACACTGTCACATCCTGAAGGAGAAGATGCTCCATCTGAGGAAGCTATTGAAGTGCTTCAAAGAGTGTCCCTCTTAACTAGAGTCCCATACCCTTTATTTTCTGAGTGAAGGGGATTCGCATAGGGTATTGACTGCAATTGTTTTTATACAATGCCAATAATGTCGCAGGGACAAATTCAGTTCTATAAAAGGAAGGTGAAATTGAGACAGGACCTGGGGAAGATGCCAATCTTAATAGAATGATTTGATCTTTTATAAGCGAGAACACTGCATTCAATAGCAAAATTACCTGGATTAAAAAATATATTTTGTTCAAAAATTTAAAAAGTTGTACATAAACGAATAGGTACTAGTATCACTAAAATGTAATAAATTCTATACTATATACTATTTCCTAGTACCATTTAATTCACTGACATCATTCAAATTGGCTAGGAGAAATTTGTGTGTATATGTGTGTGCATGTGTGTTTTCCCAACAGCTACCACGCTTACCTGTTTCTCAAATCAATCCTTATGCATATACTAGAGCAATATAATATGTGTGTGATCAATAAATGACACCCAAAAGATTAGAATAATGAGAATCAGGTGCCTCTTTATAATAAAGCTGTACCTTGTTATAGGTTTTAGAAGATTGTGCCACAAAATTTTGTGTCTGTTAGCTGGAATTTATTGAGTGCTTGCTGTGTGAGAGGCATTGTGCTACTTCACATAAATGTTCTTAATCTGTTCTTTAAAAAAACTACTTTAGGGCAGCCCAGGTGGCTCAGCGGTTTAGCGCCGCCTTCCGCCCAGGGTGTAATCCTGGAGACCCAGGATCGAGTCCCACATCGGGCTCCCTGCATGGAGCCTGCTTCTCCCTCTGCCTGTGTCTCTGCGCCTCTATGTCTCTCATGAATAAATAAATAAAACCTTTAAAAATAAATAAATAAATAAATAAATAAATAAATAAATAAATAAATAAAATTAAAAAACTACTTTAGAGATACATCAGTATCCTCTTTTAAAATAAATAATAAAACTAAGATTTAGAAATGACATTTCCTCAAGTTATTATTATATTTATTGTATAAATATTCAATGATTAAAGGGGCATCTATATTTCTAATGGAGTGTCTGAGTTTAAAAAATAAGATGCAGTTTTTATTTATTTTTATTTATTTTTGATTTTTTTGATTGGAGTTCAATTTGCCAACATATAGCATAACACCCAGTGCTCATCCAAGATGCAGTTTTTAATCTATATATAAAACAGTCATATGAAAACTGATTTCATCCCAGAAAATTAGGACTCTCAGCATTAAAATTAAAATTTTGAAAAGGTTTAGTAACCAAACAGGGATAAAAAATAAAATGCAGTTTTTATTTATTTTTATTTATTTATTATTTTTTTATTGGATTTCAATTTGCCAGCATATAGCATAACACCCAGTGCTCATCCAAGATGCAGTTTTTAATCTATATATAAAACAGTCATATGAAAACTGATTTCATCCCAGAAAATTAGGACACTCTGCATTAAAATTAAAATTTAAAAAAGGTTTAGTAACCAAACAGGGATAAAAAATAAAATGCAGTTTTTATTTATTTTTATTTATTTTTTATTTTTTTATTGGAGTTCAATTTGCCAGCATATAGCATAACACCCAGTGCTCATCCAAGATGCGGTTTTTAATCTATACATAAAACAGTCATATGAAAACTGATTTCATCCCAGAAAATTAGGACTCTCTGCATTAAAATTAAAATTTAAAAAAGGTTTAGTAACCAAACAGGGATAAAATCCTTTAACATTATTTTATGAGCGAGACAAAGCATGCCCCTTTTAAGTGAAATAACAGATTTCTAAATTACTCTTCCGGTTTACTCAAGAGTACAAAGGCCAGCTTTTGACTATTGAGGAATGGAGGTCCATTTAATGTACATGTCTAATTGCAAAATGTCTAATTGCCAACACAAAAATGCATACGCATAGTAGGCACTTTATTAGGCAGTGAGGCTAATCAGTTGATAATCGTGTCTAAAATTCTTTGCAACTGAATTTTAAACCACTTGAATCAGGCGGTTGCATAGAACAGATCAACTCTCCAACTTTACCTATGCCTCTGGCGGATAGCTGAGAACACAAGAGGAAGAGAGCTATCGCGCCCTCTAGGGGTACCATGTAGAAAAACCTCCCACAGCACAACTCCAGACAAGTCAGACTGCTCCTTCCTAGCCCAGCAGGAAGGGCTGAGTGGGGATACCTGAGCTTGAGAGAAGCAGCAGAGTCCTGCCTCTAGTGTGTGCCCCCACTGGCTCATTCCTGGAACTGGTCCATCAGATCTTATGGGCATCCTAATTATTTTTATTATTGAAAGGGGAAGTTTACAGCATGCTGTCCATTTCAATTGCACAGTTCTTTGATTAGCCTTCACATTCCAAAATAACTGTTAGTGGATAAATTTCTGCCTTGGAGTGCAGGATCCCTACAGTGGCCTCCCCCCGGTCTGCTTCTGAAGCAGCCTCTCAAAATAACATCATGTGTTCTCCTTATGAAGAGCTTGACTCGCTGAGAATCAGGCTATCTTTGGAAGATAAACAAGTTCTTAGGGAGAGATAGGGGATAGGAGAAACTCCTGATGGCAGCGACATCAATTCCAAAACAGGTCCTAATTGCTGAAAATAAAGCAGAGCCAGGTCCTGAGAATAAAGGGATACATGAGGGAGTTAACATTTACTACACAGGGTGCCTGGCAGGCTGTAGACCAAGCAAATTATATGTAGTTGCTTATTTAGTTACTCACTATCGCCCTACCCGATAGTTCGTGTAATCCTTATTTCTCAAGGAATGTGAAAGCGATTTTTGAAAAGATAACATGTTCAGGGTCACACAGTCAGAAATTGTCAGAGAAAAGTTAGGTCTTCAGTCTCCCATTTCTTAGGCTCTTTCCAATTACCATAACTTCTGGTCTTCTGTACGTACAACTTAATTTGTTATATTTGGGGAGAACAGAATGATGTAAAAGAGAAGAGAGCTCATGATAAAGTTGATAGCACCGTCTAATAAAAGCTGTGAAAAAGTGAAATATAGAAGGGAGTAAGAGCTGTCTGCGTATCGGGGTAGGAGGAGGTTTCAAGAGATGAGAGAATTGCAATGACGATTAAAGACCTTTAGAGAAACCAGGGAGGGATAGAGAGGAAGTTGGAAGATTTCAGGGAAAAGAGGAAGTGAACCAGCATGAGCTAATGGACATGTGAGCATTTTCCATGTAATATTGTGAACTACTTCATCAGGCTGCTGTTTTACCCCTGGGCTGTAAGGTAATTTGAAATCTGATTGGAGAGGAAAGATCAGATGAGCAAAAGCAGTAGCAAGAAAGACTTTTGAACTTAAGTAATACTGAAAGAAAAGCAGCTTAGACAAGGCACAGTAGTTATGAACCTTGGCTAAATCAAGTCATGAGGATTCTGGGAAATGGAAGAAACTGGGTGTTAAAAGAAAGAGTAGCTGAAGCACAAAAATATTATTGAGTGAACTTTAGCCAAGTTTGGCCCATTCCTCAATGTTACTTAAGAGTATGTTTTCTTGGGGACGCCAGGATGGCTCAGTCGGTTGAGTGTCTGACTCTTGATTTTGGCTCAGGTCATGGTCTCAGGGTCCTGGGATCGAGCCCTGCCTCCAGCTCCATGCTCAACCAGAATCTGCTTCTCTGCCTCTCCTTCTGCCCTTCCTCTCTCACTCATGCTCTCTCTCTCTTTCTCTAATATAAAATCAATAAATCTTAAAAAAAAAGTATGTTTTCTTGAAAGCCTAAGTTCACGTTTAACCTCACAATAATTTTTCACCTCCCTGGAATGATGACACAAGTATAAATTAGGGAAAGAACATCTTACAAGGTGTTGGGGCCATAGTGTGTCATGATGACAAACTCAGGGAGAGGAGGCCGACCTCAGACTAACCATGCATGTTAATAGAAGGTATACATTGGTCTTGTTCAGTTAAGTCATGGCCAAGCCACACACATGTATGGTTTAAAGGAAACTTTGGAAGTAGCTTGAAGTTACCCACCTCCAACTGGAAAAAAATTAAAAGCTCACTTGTACATTCTTGCCAAATTTTAGCTGTCCTTCATGCATGCATGTAAAACCAATATTGTCAGTTGCTGGAGGGAAAGTGCGTATGATAGGCTTGAGGAAAAAAAAAGTCTAAATATGGAGCATAATATACAGCAATAAAATGCATTAAACAGTTTCATCCCTAGAAATGGTGGGAAAACAGTCTTGGGTTAATATCTGTGTAAGTAGATGGGCAAACACCGTAACTCCAGATAAACGCTTGTCCCATAGGAAGAAGAAAAATGTCCTTTTCAAGCACAGGACATAAAAGGAAATATAAAGACTGGGTTTATTTAATTATTTTTGAAGCTTTTTAATTATTTTGAGGATAGTGACACAATAAACTTTGACCTTGGATTTTAATGTCTAAATATCTGAGAGTTTCTATAATGAAATTCCCTCTCTCCATTATTAAAAACTTAGTTTTTTTTTTCATTACTGGTTTTGGAGCCTTGGATGCCTTCAGATAATATTCCGAATTCTCCTCTTTGTATTGTCCATAACGACATTGCCTAGCAGAAAAATCAAGTTTCAGGCTTGATGCATGTTTAAGAATTCACTTTCAACATCTTGATGTGAGCCAGAGGTCTGCCTAAACAGCAACAAAGATGAATGCAGAAGGAAATTTAGGCTGACAAATACCAGTCCCACCTGTGTTGGTTAATAAGCAAGACTCCAGCCCAGCCAGTAATCCTCTGGTAACTGTCATTTCCATGTATCCAATCAGTTGCCTGGGAATTATCCCAATAAAAAGAATACAGTGTGTCATTTATCAGGCAGCCAATTAAAGGGCCTCTATAGCCCTAAGATCACTGGAAGCCAGTTCTCACAAAGGAAGCAGGATGGGGCCAACTCAGTATGGCCTTGGGGCAATTCAAGAAAGTAAGTTGTGGCTGATTCATAGAGGGACCAGATTTACAAAATATTAGAAGGAGTTGGTTGTAGTTCAATATGTCTCCTTGACAAGAATTTTTGGAGGACACCAGGGCATGGAATGACGGACAGCAATGGACTTGGCTGATCTTACTAAAATGGGACTCTGCCTTTGTGTGGCTATGAGATAGTTTTTAGAACATTTCCCTTGACCTCTGAGGCCTAGTTAGCTACAAGTCTTAAATATGTGAAATAAAAACAAACAAATGAACGAAAGTTAAGTGAGGACAAAAACCTCATGAGTATCTTTGACTCCTTAACTGAAGTCAGAGAGATGAACAAGAGTTGATGGGGACCTTCTCTTCTCATTTTTTGGAAAATGGAAACAATTCATGTCCTCAAAATACTTCTAAAACACAGGTTTTTACCCCCATGGTCACCTTGATGAATGAAAGTTCTCTGTAACAATGTTTTTAACCCGAAGATAGTGAAACACTCTCTAGTCCTGCTTCAACCAGTTGGCTAATCTGCAACATCTAGTCAGTACTTAGACATGCCAGAAAGAAACATGGAAATGTATTTCATGGATTCTAGGATGTACCTGTTTTTTCTTTTCTTTATTTTTCTTTTTTAACATTTTAATATCTCTGAATTTGGGACAAGTCTATATAGACTTGTGCACTAAATTACCTGATTATAAAACATTGTGCGATATATTAATTATTGGCATTTAACATTTTTTTAGTCCAAAGTAAATTAGTGGTATGTCTTGTAACCAATGACATCTGAAATTGGATGGGATATAGGAATGGATTTTAAGTAAATTGAGTGAAAGGATTCCATCTGACCTGTTTAAGATATATCCCCAATAGGTGAATATAAGTAATTAATACATTAGGGTTGGAGTTTCACAGTGAAGAAGCCAGAGACTAATTAGGGAATCAGAATAAAGTGCTTATAATCTTGGAAGGGTTTTTTGAATGGTTCAAAAATATATACGCATCTGGAAGATCTGTGTCTTGGTTTTCATAAGAGATACCTCAAAAGCCAGATTATGTAGGAATCAACCTGAAGTTAGTTGTTTAGTGGGTCCAGTCATTCATTTTCTGATTATCTTGTTTAAGCCACTCTTGGTATTGAGATAACTTTAGTTAAAAGCACTTGAGGTTCATCTAATCCATTGCTCGGTATCGATCGCCTGTGAATTATCTCAACAGCTAAATGCTTGGGGAGGCACTTGATGGTTTGAATATTCAAAAACAACTTCCCTGGCAGAAAAGATTATACTTATTATAACAATAGCGAATAGTCAAGTAAATGAACATTTATTTTGGTAGATATTATAAGATTATACCCTTAATTATGTCCTGCTAGTGTTCAATTGAAATCACCAGGTATTAGCTAATTAGTGTGTGCACAGGAATTTATTAGATACAAGCTGGGCTTCCGAGTTCAGTCTTCCAAGTGCAGCGTGTGCCAGCTGTGTGATCTTGGACCCTTACGTCCTTTCTCTGAGATCCAGCTTCTGTTTCTTTAAAATGGAGATAGTAACACTTAGCTGCATCAGGCTTGGCTTCAGACAAGATTCTATTGCGAAGTGCTTAGAAAAGGGCCGAGTACACAATACACGCTCAATAAACGGCAGCTATAATAATACTTTTTATTACAGTGAGCGCTCTACCTATAGGACAGCACTAACAAGTCTAATTCAGTTAAAGAAGTGGTTTCCCATTTCTTCTGCCCAGAACAAATTAAAGCCTGAGCCTTCTAACTCTGTCCTGAGACAGTGTCTAACGTGACTTGGCAAACCACAGATGGGTTCCAATTTTATTAGCTGTACAGGAAATTTCTGATTGATTTAACCTCCAAAAGACAATAGTGTGTAATTAACATGTAACAAATGTCAACTCTTGTTATTGCTGGAACCGACGAGCCCTCCAGATCTCTGTCCTCCTGGCTTTTCTATGCATCAATGCGGGTTTTTTTTTTTTTTTTTTCCTCTTTCTTTCTTTCTTTTCACTTTCCCATAGCGCCTCGTTGCACCCAGCTCACTTTGAGTGATGTTGGGAACAATTTCAGTTGCAGTTCTTCCTGAAAGTCAGTTATTTTGAAACATAAAGAGACATAAAGAGATAAACACCACCTACCTGCTCTGTTTTGGGTGGCACAGAGCCAGAAGTGATGCAACTGGTGTGAAGCTTTATCAATAGGGTTTTTTTTTTTTTTTTGGATGATTCTTTATATTTGCATATCTTAGTAATTAAGGGATTTTTCCCCCACCTCCAGAAGCAATTTGTCCAAATCCTTGAAAGACAGCATGACGGGGGAGACACACACACACACACACACACACACACACACACAAAACCCCTTTCTTCTTTAAAATTATGATATGATGGGGATTAAGAGTATAATAGCAAAATATACTGTGCTTATTGTTGAGAGTCCCAGTCGTTAGTTCTTGAATCTACCAACAAGACCTTGGGCCTATCTCCTTTCCTCTCAAAGCTTCAAATTAATGTTCTTCAAAAAGATTTCCAGAGGTCCCTTTAGTTTTTATATTTTATAACTCCATATCATATTGAGAAATACGCATCACTGAACGGCAATGCAAATTTTCAGCAAGGTTATGAATGGGGTGAAGTCAAACTAACTGGGTCATGTAGTACCTCTTCCCATGTACTAGAAGAAGTATATGCTTCTTTTGATCGGTGGTATGTAGGAGATGTTTTCAAGCTTTTGCATTAATAGAAATACTGGCTAGTAAGCACCTCGTAAGTAACTGGCTGGAGTTACGGCTGGAAAGAATTTCCTCTCTCATAAGCAGGCTTGATTGTTTTTATCAGCACGAAACAGAGACCTTGGGGGGCATATTAACACTGAATTCCAGTTGACTGACCCAAATATTGAGTGACGATGACAAATATAACAAAAAGGAAACGGAAAACTGCTTCTTTTTAATTGTGATTGTTCCGTGATTTTAGTCTGTTTCTCACTCTACTGTTACCCAAACTCACTGCCCTCACCCTCCACTAAGCACACACCCACCCACCCCACAGACACAGACCCTCGCCTTCCCTTTTGTGTTTAGAGATGAATTTTCATTCATTTTTTCACGATACAGATATTTATTGAGGGCTCGGCAAAACTTTCAGCAAAGAACTGGAAGAGATACATTAAGGCAAAGAAGAAGAGCGCTGTTCTCAAAGAGCTTACACTTAAAAAGGAAAGATAGGCAACACATAAATAGGGTATAAAGAAGAGAGATTACACAGTGATATGAAAACACATATATTCATATAAAGACAGGAAATCAAAGAAGGGGAAATTATGTGAGTGGTTTCAGGCAAGACTTCCTGGAGAAGGTGGCATTTACAGGGGCTCCTGCAGGATAGGAGATTTGGGGCATGAAAAAGTAGGGTGGAGGAAGGAAGCCATCAGGATAGACCTAGATGCAAAATCTATGACATCATGAACCAAGAACCTTCATTATGGCTGGAGCCAAGGATTTTCACAAGAACGTGGTGGGGGCTGAGACTGGAGGGATGTGTGATAGTCAGACCATGGAGGACGTGCACGGTGGGATGGAGAGCTGGGAATGTACCTGGTAGGCTCTGGGGGATTAGAAACATGTCAAGCGGACTCCGTAGGTATCTACTTGGCTCACTGCATCTTGCCTGCACATCTCAGGTCAAATGCTTCTTTCCTGAGACCATCTCTGGCTACTTGGATTAAAGCAGGTGCTTACACTCCTCGGTTACCCTGATTATATATTATATTCCTCTGTTTTGTCTTTTTAATGAAACAAATTACAGTCTAGGACTGCCTTGCTTATGTGTCAATGTATTTATTGTCTGCCAACACCTTCTGGAATATGGAACTCCAAGAGCAGAGTTACCTCATCATCCTTGGTCACTGCTGTTACCCAAGACTTGGCATGTTGTGGGTGCTCCTCAAATAATGTCCCAATGGGTGATCGAATGAACCTGAACGTGCCTGGTAAATTCTCAGTTTTACAGATATCCTCAGCCTATATAGACACATAGGTTTTTCTTTTTTTTTTTTTCTCTGCAGTATCTGGTGAAAGGAATAAAAATGTTTTTAATAATAAAAGTCAGCTTCTGCCAACCTGAATTAGCGGCATCCCCAACTACTGTAAGGATCTCCTTATTTACAGCGACGCCTCTTCCAGATGTTGTTGGTGCATGTTTTCTCTTTCCAAGTACAACTCAAACTTCTCATGTGTTCCAAAACCACATGGAAGTGGAACGTTAAATCTGGGGGTGGGCATGTCTGTGTAATTTCCTTCATTTCTATAAGGTTTTGGTGGCTTTTTTTTTTCTCCCCTAGGCCACAGATTAGCTTAACAATTGCAAATCAGCTTCAGAGGTTTTCCCTTAAAGAAAAAGGGAAAAAAAAAAAAAAAGCATGTTTGAACAGGCGAGGCTTGGTGAAAGTCTCTTTGTTTTACATCCTAGACTGTTCACTCAGCTTCTAGCTACCCTTTTTTCTCTGGATCAGTAGAAATTAATATATGTGTGTGTGTGTATATATATATATATATATATATATATATATATATATATATATATATATATAGTTGCTCACCTCTTTTTTCAAATTGTCACAGGAACCAGAGAGTACGCTCTCTTCCTTTATACTCCTGACCAATATTGGCCTCTGTGCATGTACGCATGTGTGCGCGCACTTTAATACAAATTCCCAAAGGAGGGTGAAAAAGAAGTGTAGTATAAATAAGCAAACAACCAATTGACTTAACAAATCCTTATTTAGCTGGCCTCTGGTTTTATTTTTGAGAACCACTTTCCTTGTTTTGATTTGAAATGATGCCACCAAAACATATTACAGAAACACTGCGCTTTGCAAAACAGAACAAGTCAAATGAGCCTCCCCAAGTGTAAACAGAAATCTTGTTTGGATGAACTGTTTTTAAGAATCCAAATTAAACCAAATGGCGTCCTTTTAAAGTGCATGTGTTTCCCTTAAGTGCTAAAACTATATTATGTTCCTGCAATTCTTTTTTATCCCAAATGTTCCAGTTAGGCTGTGGTTTTTGAGACGTCCTGACTATAAATGGTTTTCATGCATTCGGCAAACACGATTCTAGAGTCACCAGCGATCGCAGCCAGCATCTGTGTGTTGTACGTGCTTCAGTGTCCCCGGGGAACCAAGGTTGGTAACACGCAGCTTGGCAGAAACCAGTTGGGTGCCGCTGTGTGAGGAAAGATGGGCAAGTTCCTAGCATCTGTTTGCCTGTAATTAAATCAAGTCTGTGTTTTCCTACCCTGAGTACACTTGACTTAAGTGCCTGCATCATGCCTTCTGTCACACGTTGTGACTTTTCACTTCTTTGTAAACTATTGCTAGTGATGGCAACACATTTCAAGGTTGGGTTCACTGGGCTAAGCATTACTTTCTCATTCACTCCTGAGACAGTACATTAGGAGTAATGAGTCCAGGCAGGAATATTTTGGAAAAGAAAAAAAGAAAAAAAAAAAAAAAGCCCAATTTGTCTTTTCTGGATTGATCCAAAATGGAGATTGGGTGTTCTCTTCCGCATGTTACCGAATCAGATTGTGTCTTGAGAGTCAGAGAAATAGGAAATTAATCTTTTACAAAAGACCATTCTATCAAGGGATCTCCGCTTGTTTATTTCATGCTTGGAAAGTATGTTCACTTGCCAACCAGACATGATAGTGACCCTCAAAATGAAGTGGTGAGTTAGAAAATGTCACTTTTCTTCCTGTCCTTCCTACCTTCCACTTCCCACACCCCCCACACATACAACAAGCACAGAGTCCAGAGCAGAATTTTCTTGAGCAGAGCTTGAAATGTGGAGACCTACAGAGGTGGTCAATGGGATTTACATGGCTTCTCGCTGAGATAAACTTCGTTTCAGCTAATCTTGTCTCCCACCATCTGAAGCTAGTTGAATGTGGAACAGAAAGGTCAGGATAGTGAGAAACACAATTTCTGGCTGCCTTGTAGGCACTTTCTAATGACTTAGTTGGTCTCCTTGATTTGTCTTTGGGAGATGTAATGAGATGAAAAGTGAGATAAGACAAGACTAACAGGTAAGTAAATATAGTTACTTTAACAAATTTAAGAAGATACACGTCCCCAAGGGTGTCCTCACCTTCAACTCAGTTCCTTTGAAAGTTTATATAATTACTCATAAGCATATTGGATGTCCTTTTTTCCCCCCTTCTTTTCAGAATTATTTTTAGAGCCTGAAGCACATTCCTTAAATGTTTAAATATTTGAGGGCAGATTTGACTTTGGCCACAGTCAATCATTCTCCATGGTGTCAGCCAGGGAATCCCATTTGGATCACAGAACTATAGTCGCCAACTATAAATGGGACCAATACTTCTACATATATAATAAAATATTTTTAAAATCCAAGAGGATTGTGAATGTAGACATGAGAATATCTACATTTTTTTGCCTTTTTTTTTTTCAATTGGCATCACTCACATAAATACAGGGCTTCTCTACATGATTCATTTGGTAGCAGACCATGAATCAGCTGGGTACATATCAGCTCAAGGCAGCTATGCGAAGATTCAGTTGTTTCTTGGGGTGGAAATCACCCATTGTAGTATCGTGTCTTGGTATTCCTAAAAAATGCCTATGGGGATAATGATAGATATGAAGAAAGGGAAGTAGAACACAAGAATATAAGAGAAAATGGAGAGAAAGAAAGAAGACAGAGTTTTGATAATATGATGCTGGAAAGGGGTGGTTAAAGGACCAGCAACAACCCTTTGGGTATTGCTCAATAGAATCACTCCCAAGCAGCCCTTGGCGATTTGGGGAATGGTTTGTGTGATGATTAATTTTTTGTATCAACTTGACTGAGCCGTGGGGGGCCCAGGTATTTGGTAAAATATCATTCTGGGTGTTTCTGTGAGAGTGTTTTTGGATGGGTGTAACATTTAGATTGATAGACCAAGGAAAGCAAATTGCCTCCCGCCCTCCGCCCGCCCCCTCACCCTGCCCAATGTGGATGGGCCTCATCCCATCAGTTGAAGGCTTGAACAGAACAAAAAAGGCTGACCTTCTCCTAAATAAGAGGGAACTCTTCTTCCCTGACCATCTTTAGACTGGGACATCGGTTTTCCTTGCCTTCAGACTCAAGCTGAGACATCTCTTCCTCTTGGGTTTTGAGTCTACCGGTCTTCAGACTGGAACACATGCTATTCTGCTTCTTAGGCATTCCTACTTGGACTAGAGCTAAACCTATCAGCTTTCCTGGGGCCTCCACTTGCAGACTGCAGGTCTTGGGACATGTCAGCTTCCCTAATCATGTGAGCCAATTCCTCATAATAAAACTCTCTTCTTCTCTCTTTGTCTCTCCACCTGTCTCTGTCTTCACAGATACAGAGATAGAGATAGAATATAGATCCTGTTGGCTCTGTTTCCCCGAAGACCTCTGACTAATGCAGTTTGGCTACTCATAATGACCTTGTAGTCTGGAGTTTTGCTGACCTTGCCCTTCATAAATCTGCATCACCATATTAATGAATCTTGACAGATGAGGTACTCTAATCTCAGTCAAAAGGAGCTGTGGGGGAAGCAGGGGCAAAGACTAGGACTGGCAACAGCTCATTGTGGCTGCACGTCTGTGCCTGAGGCTCCCGGGATTAGCACAATCAGCAGGTGGCTGGAGAAGGGCATCTGAACCGGAAGATTCCTCTCCTTCCTCACCCTCACCCCCTGCACCTCTATTCTGTTGGGGAGCATTACACATTTTTTAACTCTAACTGTGGAAGCGAATGCAGCTGCTCTTTGTAATTGTTTGTGAAACTGAGTTAAAGGGAGGTTGTTGTGGCACTGCAGGTGCAATCATTAGACGCATCTATGCTGTGTAATTAACCTCATTTCCATGTGAATGTCCGTGGTTTACGCGCCGCTTAGAGAACTCACGCCATGATCATTACACTTACAGTCAATCCAATTAGACAAAGGTTCCCACACTTAGAGAAGGATCAGGACAAACCACAAGGGTAGGCCTCTCTCAAGAAGGTCTCTAGTTAAATGTCTCAAAATAAACAACTGTGGCCTAATTAATTGTACGGCAGGCCAAAGGAACACACCAAGGAGCTACTTATGTGTCTGGATCCCAATCCTAGGGAGCTGCTTAATAGAATCTCCCTTTGTCCACGCTTTCTGGGGCTTAGAGATGTGTGCAAATGGGGGAAGGAGGGCTGGTGGCTACCCTCCACCCTCTGTCTTATCACCAACCCCGGTTGCCCAATAAGATATCCAATGGCTTTATTTTGATTTACTTTATCCCCTTTATGTTCTCAGCACAATTAAGGAAAAAAAAATTCATGGGTACTTCTCAAAGAAAGTTGGTCAGGCTGGCAAGGTTTTCCACAATATTTTATCAGAGCTACAGCTAGAGGGTGCCACCAAAGGATATTTTCCCTGGATGTCCCAGATTTATTGACTTGCTTTTCTTCTAAAGCTCTCTAGTGCCACAGATCTGACGCCTTATTTTAAACATTTGTTATAATGGATGTGCTATACACGTCCATCCTTTGGTCAGTTTGTAGTTCGTTCTTTGGACATATCTTAGGTTTCTGTTATCTCCTCAGAGATGCTTAGCACCATGCTAGTAACTTTAGGGGAGCCCAGTAAATGCCTGCAGGGTATCTGATTCAATGAAAAGAATCACAGTGTATCAAATAATTGCAGGAATCTACACAGGGTCTTTATATCACAGAACACATCCATGACTGTTGAAGCCCCAAAAAGGCAGACTAAAAATAAAGGAAGTTAGGAATGAGAGGGAAAAAAAAAAAAATATATATATATATATATATATATATATATATATATATAATGAACTATAGTCCCTGGAAGAATCAAAGTTCACGAGACTTTTGAATTAAACTATAGATGGAATCTAGCTCCTGAAAGTGTAATGTGTGGACCAGCAGCAGCAGCAGCAGCAGCAGCAGCATCACCTGGACTTGGTTAGAAGTTCAGAATCTCAGGCTCCATCCCAAACCTGCTGAGTGAAAATCAACATTTTACAAAGGCCCCAGCTGCCTCTTATGCACATTCCAGACTGAGAAGCACTTGGCCTTGGAGCTGTAGGGTGCTGTTAGTTCAAGGCTGAATGGCTCCCAGGAGAGCTGCAGGACTGTCCATGGTTCCCCACAGTTCCTGTTAATTGTCTCTTCCTTTTCTTTTTCTTTTAGGATTTTAAAAAAAGAAATATTTGAAAGCGAGAGAGAGATTGAACAGGAGTGGGGTGAGGGATGGAGGATGAAGTAGTCCCGATGCGGGACTCAGTCTCAGGACTCTGGGATCATGACCTGAGCTGGAGGCAGACATCCAACCAACTGAGCCACCCAAGCACCCCTAATCGTTTCTTCCTTATCCCCATCTTCTGCAGCTTTGTTTCTTATCTTTTTAAAAAAAAATCTGAGATCATATTTTAGAGTAATAGATTTGGCATCTCCTCCTCTCCATTACTTTCCTGTGTCTGTACCTTCTTAGTAGTACTTCTGAGTCCCACATGGAGGTCACATCTAAGAAGCATCTCCCAAGCATTCCAGGCTGGTTTGCTGCAGATTGTGTTTCTTTTGCACTTATAGTACTTATCAGATACTCTAAGTACTTATTTACTTATTTAAATGTCTGCCTTCCTCATTAGACTTAGAAACACAGCAATGAGCATGGCATCTGGCATATAAGTAATTGTTTGAAACATGGAAGAAGGAGGAAAGCCCTTTGATTTGCAGTCTGGGGTGCTGTACATGTCACACGCAAACTCATGTTTTTGAGTATTTTGATTGGCTCTGACATATTCTTTTATTCTTTCATGGATTCAAATGCTGACGGCAGGAAAAAAATAGATACATAGTCTCTGTCCTCAAGAAATTAAAATCTGACAGAATTGGGTGCCAAAATAATTATTTTTTAGAGTTTTGGCAGTATTTCTCGAAGCTAGCTGACTATATATTGAGATTATTTGGAGAGCTTTTTTAAAATTCCTGACTCTGGGGGTTACCTGGGAACAATTCAAATGGACTCTTGTATCAGTGAGGCCCACATGCAGGCATTTTTACATGCTCTCCAGGTGATTCCCAAAGTGCAGCCGTGGTGGAAAGTCACTAATTGAAAAGATTAGTGGGAGTTAAACTATTATAATTAAAAATAAACTTGGATGGTGGTTTCTGATATGCTCATTTCAGAGCTTCCATGGGGCCACAGCTGTGTCCCGGAGTCTGTGGGCTTCACGGGTGGCCTTGGGAGGGCGCTGAGATGGCTCTGGACCCTCACCCCCAGCCTTAATTTGAGCCGCGTCACTTTAACTGGCTTTACAGATCCAACTTCTGTGAAAGATTTCTTCAAATAAAGGATCTTGCTGCTGTTGCAAACAAACAAAAAAAGCTTCTAAAGCACTCGTTTAGTGACTGGTTAAAGGTGATAGAACATAAATAATTTATCATTTCCTTTTCTGTTTGTTTTCTTTGTCAGTCTTTTGATTCAGGGATGTTTTTTAAAGAACAACTGCTATCCTATCACTCAGGTTTACTCGACTCTTAAGAGTTTATGGAAAGTTTAAATGACCCTTTCTCAATCAATGGTTTCAGGGAAAAGAATGTGAAGAATTAATTGAGTTGATGCCAGACCAACAAAATGGCTCAGCGTAAACCCTGATGATTAAAAATTAAGTAAAAATAGCACAAAGTGTTCATAAGCCATTTTATTTTTATTTTTATGTCAACAATAATTATTAAGCCTCCATTATGTCTATAAAATACTAAGTTAGCTTTAAGCAGTTTATAGCCCTATATGTAATGTTTTGTAACTGAAATTACATATATAACATATATATATAACTTACATATATATAAATTACACATATATAACATATATTATATATATTACATATATAAATTACACATATATTACATATATTATATATAACATATATATGTAAATTATATATATAAATTACATATATAACATATATATATATATCATGTATGTGCACAATCTACGCACAACTGGCAAGAAATGAGACTCTATTCTACTGAGAGGAGCTATTTCCAAGAATTATGCTGATAGTCTATGCTGTTTAAAAGATACTTTTTTAAAGAGTATTTTTGATATATCTGAAGCAAATATGGCAAAAAGGTTAACATTAACAAATCCTGGCGGTCAGTAAAATGTGATTGTTGCATGATATTCTAGATGGTTAAAATAGTAAGATAGGTAAAAGTAAACAAAATGAGAGGAAACCAAGAAGAAGAATCAAGGAAGACTTATTATCAGTACACTATTTTTTTTTAAAAAAGTTAGAATTGTACCAGCCATGTTTATCCATCTAATATGATGACTGTCAGTTTCTGGCCGATTCAAAGTCTGTAACCCGCCACTGAACCTCCCCAGTTGTTCTGTCTGTGGGAAGACTTTTCTGTAGGACAAGCCAAGGCAAGCCTAGAATGATTCCTGTAGAAGAGTTTAAGAGTGACTGTAATTTAGGAAAGTCCAAACTCCCAACCAGACACCATAGAATATACCCTTAGGAACAAGAGACATGGTGCGTGTTGGATATTCTTTGTGTCTCCATCCCTATTAACTTGTCAGCCTACTCCTTCCTAGTTTATGCCCCAGAAAGCAGTCCTGATGATGAACTTCAACAACTGGAACCCCTTTGTCCTCTGGAAAAATACATTAAGTCAGAAAGTCAAGTATCCTATTAAATCTGATCATGCTTGTGAGGGGAATGTTTCCCTATCAAGCCTCAAAGATATTCTGCAGCAATACCTGTAATGTGGGACATAAGCCCAGGAGAGTGTGAGGTCCAATTAATGAAAGTACTAATTACATTCATAAAATAGTTGGTATGGGGAGAAAAAAAATGTAAAGATAGCTATAATTTGGTTTCTTTCCATTGGCCTACGAAGACCTAACCTGGGAAAATAACACCTAGGCATCAGGTCTCAGTTGGTCCTAAAATTTCTTTCCTGATCCACAATTGCTAATTCACTTAAGTAAAAACAATATTTGGTCTCACAGGTGCCAACCCTGTAAGCCATTGCTTCGCTTGGAGTGGCTGAAAAAATACAATTACATTACATTCATGAACATACCTCCTTCTTGAAAGAATGCAATTAACATTTGGAAAATTATTTGCTGCTGGGTAATCTCAGTCTCTTGGGTCTAGAAAAAATATGAATAACAAGCCATACATTTTTAAGGCACAGAACTGTCACATAAAGACCTGGTCTTGATACAAAAAATAAAAATAATAAGCAATAATTCTAACTTTTACCTTATGTAACTGAAATATCTTAACACCTCCTGTTGGAATCAGCTGTGAATATACTGTTTTTGCTTGACAACTCCATCCAAAGAAATATCCACTCTTTTAGGGAATAATACTTCTTCAAACAAATACCGTTCCCAACAAATGCTCTTATGGTGGAAATATTGCATCCCTTTTAGCAAATGTCACTAAAAATCTGAATTTTATAAGTTATATCAGTTTATATGATAATTTGATCTGAAGTAAGACTGAGCAATAACATTAGTAGTAGTTCCTATGTAATAGAGCCATTTTGGAATTGGCATTCATGGAGAGGAAGCCAATATTTTAAAATAAGAATGTTTAAATGAGTTTACTGGCTCTATTTTTAGACTAATATAATTATGTCTGCATTAAAACTCTGCATCTCTCATTATGAAATAAATCACATATACATTATGCATACTGAAAATCTTTAAAAGCAGTTAATTGGGGGAAGACAGACACTTTTTTGAGAAGTGGCGTATGAACACATTTTTTTTTTTTTCTAACCACAGCTATGCTTTCTCACTGCTGACTAATCTATGTCCAGGTTTGTCTAGTCCATGCATATATTTGTATTAATAGATAAAAAAATATATTGGTTAAAAACAAGCAAAACTAAAGTCAACTTCATGAGTAGTAGTAGGAAAACTGATGAATTTCTAATTCCTTGTAATTACTTTATTACGTTAGCCAGACAATGAGAGCCAGGCTTCCCTAGCAAACTCAAGTTCTGAATCAAGTCAGAATAATTTATTATACTAATCACTCTATCTGAAGTATATCTCATCCTTGGCAAATCTGACTTGAGTGTTCAAAGCGTGTGGGCCAATTTTTTAGCAAAGTTATACTTAGAGCACTATTTAAATAAGGCTCTGTGTAGATGGAGAACAGAAACGAGAACAGAAAACTTCATCATTTTCATTCTGCATTGCAGACCAGGCACATTATCTTTCTTCACATGATCATGGATATGTGTGAATGTTTACATATGACCATTGGACTGAGAGTAGGTCTAGATGAAAATTTAAAAAATAATCCATAATCAAACAATAACCGGTGAGAGGATTTACTTTGATATTAACTGCCATGAAGATCGGGCCAGGAGCCTTATACTTATCTTCTCAAAATCTCTAAGAAAGACTTGAGCAGAAATTTTAAGGACTTGAATAAAAAAAAAACATGCTTCAATAATTTTTCAAATTGACTTTTGATGAAGGATTTTGGAGTCAATCATTTTACTTGTTAGTACTTCATGATTGTATACACCGTCTTCAGAGCATTTAGTGCCAGGGCAAGATGCTTATGATATAATTCTAATAATGGACTATTTTAACAGAGTGTGGATTCTAATCTGATATTTTTGAAACACTGATAGCTGGAAGGTGGAGAATTTGCTATTTGAATGTTACCAGAAGGATCAGATTCTTTTGGGGAGAAAAGACTCATCTTTGTAAGGTAAAAAAGGGAAACATACTTAGGTGACACTTCCTAGTAAACAGACATATTTGTGAACTTTTATTGTGAAAGTAGACTATGCCTCTCTAATCCTAGGAAGCATCATTAAGAATACCTCAGTATTGTTCACAAGAACCATCAATGTAGCCAATTACCTTAATCTTGAATGATCTTCATCAACATATTATGAATTCATTCATTTAACACTTTTAAACATATTTGTTGCAGAAAACTGGACTAGGATCTAAGGAAGCAAAATGAAAAAAACATTGTTTCTCATGTAAGGACTTCACAATCCAGCATTATCAGAAGCATATAAGGAAATTATTACACTGTAGGCTTAATGCAGTTGGATCAATTGTTATTAAAAAAAAAAAAAGGTGGTAACACACAAGACAGGATTATTGACTCTTCCCAGAAAGGGGAACCCAGGAAAGTCTTCCCAGAGAGCTGTCACAGTTGATTTCAAATATACAGTGTAGCACCTTGCACATAGTACAAGGGGTATTGAGTATTTGTTGAATTGATTTTTTTCCCAGAATAATATAAAATGTATAAATTGTATGTTATAACCAAGTCCATATGGAAGATTTTCCTGGCTCAATATTTTAAAAATGTATTTTGGGTTCAATAACTTTGCAAATAATTCACTGGGGTCTTCTCAGCATATGATTTTAAATAAGGAGAGAGTCAGATTTTATTGTTAGAAATGTATTGGCTTTAGAGTAACACGACTGACAGACTGTTATAAATCCATCCAAAGGACGTGAGATTATCTTGTCAATGAGGTGCCCTCTGTTGATTAATCCTAAATCCCAGACCTGGGACATTATATGTTCTCATTTCAGGGGTCATCCTGATAAGCTGATTTTTCTGCACATGAGGTTCACAGCAGGGCTATTATGGCCCACAAGAAAGAGCAACAGCTGAACCTCATCATAACCCTGTGTTTTGTGTGTCGATCTTTGCTTTAGGGACAATCACATTTATTTGCTTGGTGAGCTTTTACCTGCAAGGTTAACAAGGTCAGTGTGTGTCAAAAG